>NW_026916170.1:7500000-10000000 GCF_034315485.1 Pezoporus occidentalis | reverse complement strand
GTTGGGTGGATTACATTCTCTGAAGGGTTCTCATGGTTGTCCCTTCTTGCTGAACAGCTAAGAGGATTGTATCCTGCACATTAGGCTTGTTCTGAGTTGCAGCAGTAGTAAGCCAGGGAGGAGAAGACCAGGCTTAGCTGAATGTGACTGTGTGGTAGGCCTTGTGATATCCTTCTTCGGCTTTTCCACCTTCCACTGTTATGGACACCTGCCAAGTGCAGGACAGGTTTATGGTTAGGGTCATGGATGATTTCCCAGATGCACATGGACCTGCCTACAGGATAGAAGATGCTGTTTGTCCCAGGACATCTGAGTCAGTGAAAAGACCAGTTACTGCCAGTGAATCATTCTTCCTTCCTATTTTCAGATGAGGACAGGTATCAGTTGAAATTTCAGCTGGCTTGGAACTGTTGTACTGATTGTGTATGGTTCTAAAAATCAGGATTAAAAATTAAGAGTGTGGTTTCTAAAGTAATCAGCACTGTTCCAAAAATAAATCCTAAACTACTTCCATGGCATTAGTTTTAATGACAGTAAATTCTTCTGTTCTGCCTGTAGGTTGTGGATGATGAGGAAGCTTCCTTCTCTTCTGGCTCGGACACTCACTTCTGGGACCACTGGCTCCCCAGAGCTTCCTGACATGAATGAAGGTAAGGTAATTGACTGTACTTTGGAAGACGTGGCAGTATTTCTGTGTGTGTTTGGAGGTTAATGGCAACAAATATGCACACTCATTAAAGTTACAGACATGGAGGCTCATCTGGTTCTTTAGTATTGGCAGAACATGTGATTCTTCTTCTGGAGGGACAACTGCTTCTCAAGTTGGCTCTGCACAGAAAGGAAACGTAGTACAGAAAGGTACTGTGACCACTGGAGAGAATCGTAGAACCATAGAATGGTTTGGGTTGGAAGGGACCTTAAAGATCATCCAGTTCCAACCTCCCTGCCATGGGTAGGGACACCGTCTACTAGACCAGGTTGCTCAAATCCTCATCCAATCTTATCGCGGAAGGAATAAAATGAAATGTCAGAGTAAAGAATATTGCTATTTTCTAACTGACATTCATTACCATAAATGAAGCCATAATCAAAGGGTTTAAGTGCAACATGGGTCATGAGTCCTGAATTAGCAAAGTCTGGGGAGCAGAAAAAAAAGTTAATGGCCTTTTAAACCTGTCCTTGATCTTTTTTGAATTTATAGTATCACTTTTTTGCTACCCTTTTTTTTTTTCATAGCTAGAACCCAGGAATATAAAATGACCAACAGATGAAGGAACAAAGTGGGAATAATGTTTTACAGAACTTTTAGTGTGTTAATATCACTAATTTTGTAAACTTAGAGAAATCTTTTAATCAGATCAGCAGCATTGCCTTGTGAAAATGCTCTTGTCAATGGAGCTCTGTGTTGAAGGATTGTTTTGGCACTCTAATTGTAGTAATAAGCCGTAATGTGCCTGTTGCAGAAGTTTTAAAAAAAGTTTTCTTGCATTCTAATCCCAGGTACTGAGAAAAGGGGAGGAGGAAAAGGGCTGTTGCCAGGTGCAAATAATTCCTTCATGGACAAGGGGTAATGGGTTAAAACTTAAACAGGGGAAGTTTAGGTTGGATATAAGAAGGAAATTCTCTCTTGTTAGGGTGGTGACGCACTGGAATAGGTTGCCCAGGGAGGTTGTGAATGCTCCATCCCTGGCAGTGTTCAAGACCAGGTTGGATGAGGCCTTGGGTGATATGATTTAGCATAAGGTGTCCCTGCCCATGGCAGGGGGGTTGGAACTAGATGATCTTAAGGTCCTTTTCAACCCTAATGATTCTATGATTCTATATAAGGAAGAAGTTCTTTACTGTGAGGGTGGTGAGGCACTGGAATGCGTTGCCCAAGGAAGTTGAGAATGCTCCATCCCTGGCAGTGTTCAAGGTCAGGTTGAACAGAGATTTGGGTGACACGGTTTAGTGTGAGGCGTCCCTGCCCATGGCAGGGGGGTTGGAACTAGATGATCTTAAGGTCCTTTCCAACCCTAACTATTCTATGATTCTATGACTTGAATTTCTGCTTGTCTCTGAGATCTTCTTGCCCATTTTGTTGCCTAAATAGAAATCGCAGGTTATCCAGTACAAGAGAAAATGAGGGTTATTCATTGTTAGTGAATTTCTTTTCATGCTAGTTAATAAATGCTAATTTGGAAAATGAAAGGAAAGAAGCATGGATACAGAATATTGCATTCTTGCAAATATTACCCTGCTCTCTAAGTGGTAATGATGCCACCTAGAAGGTGAGTGGAAACAGTGAAGCTGTGAAGCCATGCTGGCCTTCCTCTGGTTTTCAAGGAATACTAATATTTTGTGGACTGTATAACTGTAAATATTTGAGATTCTCTTCTAAAATTATAACAAATAATGTTATACAAACTTTCACTGATATGTAAACTAGTTTGTTTTCACAAAACACCAAATATTTACTAGCTTTTCATATGCTTCCTCACAACTTTGGGTCTCAGTTGTGAATATCCCCACTTCTTCCATGATTCTCCCAAAGGCTACATGAAGCAGGACTTTGGAAGTTTTCTTAAAGACAACTCATCCCATGTTTTGAAAAATCTTCCAGATACTCTTTCCAAAGTTAATAGTGTTTGTCAATAGCACATGGTAACACTGAGTTTGAAAAACTGATTGGAATTACACTGCAAGCAGATACTACACAGAGCCAGTAAACAAAGTAACCACAAAACTGGCTTTGAAGGAAAGGATGAACTCAGTTGAAAACATGAAGATACTGAGTGTAAATCAGGCAAAGACAGGTTGCCTACAGTTGCTTACTGAAATTGCAGGACACATGCTTAAATGGAACTCAAGCAGGTAGAATGATCAGGTAACTCCTTACTAGATGTAGTTTGCGTTGTTTCTTTTAATTGATAATCTAACCTGTGTTTTCCACTCCACAGGACACTTACCCCTTCATGTGAATAATGGTGTGTTGTGGTAATCTGTACATATTAAAATATTCGCTATAACACTAAACTAAACAGCTACTGTTTTTCATTACTTGAGCATTAATGAAAAATGAAATGCTATTACTCTTGTCTATTGACTTGCTTAAAGCCTCTTCGCCTTCAGTGAATGGCTCTGTGTCAGTGTTGTCCTAGATCTCTCTCAGCACATTGTGTTTCTGGTGGTGTGCTGGATAACGTGTTTCTTAGAGGCTTGTGGGATACAAAATCTCTTATACAGCAACTCCTGAAGTACTTAGCTTCAGGTTAGACATTTGAATCTGCATCTTTCAGTAAGTTAGGACCAACCTCTATAGTGGTGGTAAAATACATGACAGTGGTCTACCTGAACCTGAATACAGCCTGGGGTAACACCAGCAGAAGAGGACATGAATCTCACTGGCAGAGATGAATGCAGTGATCTTGTCCAGCTGCCCTTGTGTCCTTCTTCACATCATAGTGCAAATATACTCAGGCCCTCCTGCTCTGGCATTAATGATCCACTGATCGTAGTTTAGGAGATACTGTGAAATGCACAACAATAGAGAAGCCCCATTTGGTGCAATTGTTTTGCACTTTTAAGACATTTGCCAAATAAGAAAAGGGAAAGAGTTTATGGACGTCTGTGCTTAATAACTTACTTGAATTTCTGTTGCAAGAGCAATGTAGTCTTCCCCAGGGGAAGGGAAGAGAGAAACTATGTACTTATGAACCTGTAAAATGGACTAAATTTAGCTTCACAACATTTTAGGAACATTTTTATGCTTTATCCCTTTTATTGTTTAAATAAACAGTATGTGGTCTCAGCCTGGCAAATGTTCACTTGTATGCCTAAAATTGAAATCAGAAGTATTAAATTGGACTAACAATGTATATACATGTTTACAGGTTTGGACCAGAGTTTTTTTTCAGAGTTTTCTACTGTTTAGAGTTGAAAAGGAAGATGAACTTGGTTTAAACAAAGAGAAGGTGCTGTTTATTCCCCCTCCATCCCAGCACAGTCTGTGCACTATCGGAAAATTGAATTTTTGTGTTCTAGAAGCTGTAAAAGTGTTTCTACTAACACTATGTAGATCCAATGCATGCTATGGCAGCTTCACAAGTGGAGTGTGAGTAACAGAAAAGTAGTACCTACTCTGTTAACAAGCCGTCTGTTTCTTAAGAAAAAAGAATCTGACCTTGCCCCCTTAAAAAAAATAAAATAAAATTAACTCTTAAGATTTGAAATCAGTTTCTTTCATAATTTTTGTTTTCCTTAGAATTGTAGTGGAACTCTTCTAATTTCAAAATACTTTTTTTAGCCAAATTTCCTAAAGAAATGAGGTCTAAGCAATCTGTTTTGTCTTTGTCTATCTCCTTGTCACCCTCTTGTTCCAGAACCTGTTGTTTCTTGATGTCAGCCAAAATAGATGAGAAACAAATCTTGAAGAGAAATGTGTTTCCACAATCTTTGTGAAAACTGTCTTTGAATCAGAGGTTCATTAGGGTGCCAGAGCTAGTGTTTGGGTCAGCCATGGACTGTGGTGTTTGCTGGCAGCTGGTGAGCTACTGGGATCTCTCTGCTGACTGGCTGGTATTCAGCCCCTTGCATATCTCTGGGCTAACCATAGCTCATGCTAGTGCTTGTCTAGGGGGCAGGCAAAATAGAATTAGGCTGGGAGTGCAGGAACGGGAGCTGAAGGTGTTGCAGGGGAAGCGGCAAAAGGGAGGTAAGGGGTGTTGCAGTGGTGGTGGTGTGGGGGATTTGGGATTGGAAAGCAGCAGAAAAGTGACTGTGTGGAGGAGTGGGGACACGGCAGAGCTGGTCTGGCTGAGAGGGGTATGTGATTTAAATACTGATGAAATCAAACTCTGCTTGTTCCAGGGTTCACAGGATAGCTTGCTGATCACTGCGAATACACTGACTAGGCATTTAGCTTGAAAAGTGCCAAACCTGGTGGTACCTAATAACCTGCAAGTATAAAGGACTAGCTTGTAATGCAGCAGCCCTCTTTCTGTTTCATTGAAATTTGTTGGTTTTTTTTTTTTTTTTGGTAGCCCTTCTAGATGTGTCCCTATTTTGTCCCAATATTTTAACCCCTTTGTATAAAAGTCTTTGTAAATAAGCAAGGATTCCCAACTATACATTCTCAGCTTCTGTTCTGAGCTTGGGAATTATTGCTGCTTGTTTTCAGGTGTTTCCAAATAGCGTACATTTACCTGCCTAATCGTGATGAAGCAGTTAGATAGAGTTGATGGGATGTTAGCACACTTAATAACCTCATCCAAGGAAAGAGTAGAGAAACTGCATATGCAGATTATTCTTGAAGTTTATGAAATACTTGTGCAGAACTGGCATCAACTCTAAGTGCAAATACTGCCGGAATTAATTTTATAGACCTGTCTTCAGTGTCTTAACAACGTGTTCTTTGAGACTGATAAAGATTTAGTCTGTGAAACCCTGCTGGCAAGAGCCAGTCTGATGCCATTACCTGCCTTCATGAGTGGGATTATTTAAAAAATACTCTCCTCAGTCGAAGTCTCCCAGCTGCACTGTTCCTGTTTATGTTCTTTTATGGCTTTCTGATTTGTGTTATCTCCAGTTTTGTTTGTGTTTAGGCTGAAATATTTTCACATCAAAATTCCTTAACCTGATCCTGATCTGCTGTGTCTTTCAACTGCTAATTAGCACTGCAGGTGTTTGATTGCATTAGCAAATACTCTTTGTTGGCTAAACAAAATAAGCTACAGAATCATGTTACTCAATCCATTATTGTGACATGCCTACTAACAGCAGCAGAGAATTTGGCCAGACTTTTGTTTCTGGAATGCTATTTGCATGAATTTACTTAATTTTCCTGTTCTGGGATGAGGATGGTGCCTCTTAGCACCAGGCAGCCTCAACCTCATGTTCATCACTTGCAGAGCTAAGCTTGATTTGCTTTTGATTTATTTTTTTTTTTTTCAGTGCGAAGCAGATTGAGGGAAATAGTGGGAGCATCTACCAACTGGAGGTACAGTGTGCATTAAATGTATTTTACTTTATTTGTGAAACCCAGGTAGAGCTCAGGGCTGTGGTAGTGGAAGTTAACATGTTAGCTTGCTGACTGGGGAAGAAAGGAGATGCAGCTAAAAAGTAATGCAAGCAAGGTTTCTGAATTGTCGCTTTGAGGATCACAAGGTCTGTACCACCAAAGGAACAAAATAAGTGACCTTGATGCTTAAAAGATTCTCCCATCAGCTTTGAATCCAATGAAGGTGTAAGAGCTCTGGAGTCTGGCTGGAAATGTTACACTGCTGTTGGTTGCTCTTGAGTTATTTGTTGGTGTCTTACCAACATGGTGGTGGATTTATACTGCACTGGATTCAGAGGCAGCTGAGCTGGCTCAGTGTGAAGCAGGCTGCATCGTTAATGGACTGGCAGCACTTATGTCACTTTGGAAAATTGTCAGCTTGGGATTGGGGTCTCCTTAGTCAGGAGCATCTTGGGCATTTCTTTTCTCTGCTGTACTTTAATATTAATTTACATATAATTTAAATAATTGATGATTTGGCTTTATTCAGGTTACTTTCCTTCCCCTCCATCATGTTGAATAAGCCAGAGTTGACTGTAATCCTCCACTGTTATCAGTTCTTAAAATCAGTATAGCCTAAGGGAATTATGTATTGTAGTTTGGTTGTTGCCGTATTCTTTGTATTTATTGTTAATTTTCTTATGGCTGCGTTTGCTGAGTTCTTCTTTCACACTTTGTACACTGATAGGGAAATGAAGAGATGCTTTCCTGAGTGGAGTGTTTGATGTGTCTAGGCCTTCTGACTAGGTTTATCTAGACAGGATTATAGTCACACTAAAGAAAAGGTTTGAATCTGAAAAGCTGGTTTTTGCTTACTAAGACTGCTACCTAAGCATAATAGGGCTTGAAATTTTCATTAAGTCAGCTGAAAAGGGCACTTAAAAGAACCATTCCTGCAGCCCACAATGGGTGGGAAGGAGCCCTGCTATATGGAAATACCACCTGAGGATCAAGACTTTAGAGGCTCTGGAAAAATCTGATCTTCTATCCATTTCTTTTTCCCTACGGCTCCAGCCCTGGGAGGAGAGTAGATTGAAGCCAGGATCACTACAGCAGTGCTTTTCTTAGATAGGTCTGTCTCTTGTGGTGTATAAATTACAGCAGAAATGGTTTGTGGAGTACTGTATGTAACTACTATGAAGAAGTAAAGCTGGGGAGCCCATGGCTGGGAGTGCTTGGGAATGACAGGGTTAATATGGGAGGTCTGAAGGACATGGATCATGTTGCCTTTGAGATCATACTTTTAAAATGAAGTGACAAAGAGTTGATATGTGTGGAGACTGAACAGCCACTGCTTTAGTTAAGTCAGGCCGAAGAATGATTAAAGAGGACAAACTAAGAACAGCTTGATAGGTAGGGGTCCCTAAATGTGAGGCAGGGAAGGACTGATGTGCATGCAACTGGTCTACTGGGAGAGAGGAGAGATACATGTTGGAGGAATGCTTTTGGCTGTTATTTTTGCTAAAAGGAAACTTTGGTTTATGATTTCTCTTGTAACGGCTGGTAACATTTTGTATCAGAAAGAAATATTTTGGGTATGTATTTATTCTGGTTTTGAACTTAAATTGTAATTAAAATTATTAATCTGCTCATTGCTAATTACAGTCTAGATACAGTTGTGTCCATTTCAGAAATAAATAGCATAATTTCTCAGAATGTTTAGGGCAGGCATTAGTTAATATTTAGATGAACTATTGTTACTATATGACTGGTGCTGCAGTGTGTAACAGTATTTATCTGTTGAAAAATGTTATTGCCTTGAGACCAATACTTCTGTATATTGAAGAGCACATTCTGAAGCTGAAGTCAAGAAGAGTTCTGGTGCTGACCTCAGAGGAGCCAGGATGGGACTGGTGAAAACAAAACATAGTTAAATTTTTATTGTTTGGTCTCTATATGCTTGTAGACAAATTTCTGGTTTACTGTCTGATTAAGATTTACTTTCTGATATAATTTCTCTGAAACCTTTCACTGAAAGACCTTGGAAACAAATATTTTAAAAAGCATAAAGGTGCATCATCTTGGACATTGCATCTTTTCTTAGTCATCTAGTATATTCTGTTTCTATGCAGTGGCACACCTTCAAACATTAACCCCCTGGAGGAGGTTGTTATCTTTCTATTTTCTCTGAACTCTGTAGTACTTTTGTTGTTTAGATGTGGTAAACCATGTTTCATGTTTAAAACAAACAAATTTCTGCTGGACTTTTACCCTCTTTGATCATGGATTATTCGTATTTCCTCCCAAATTCTTAAACAGGAAAGAGGGAATATAAATATGTTGCAGGATGACGGCTTTATACTTCTCTTCCAAAAATAAGGCTCAAAGCAGAAAAGTCTTAATCTTAAGTGGCTAATGCCCAGAATTTATCCAAAGTCAAAGTTGAAGACATATTTAATTTTTGGTGAAAAGGTTCTTTTTGTTGTTTTCTTTATTTTTCTATTTTTTAAATTGGTTTTGTAAAACACAATGGCACTCAGGTCTCAGCAATGCAGCATGCACAACTGAATGAATAGCACATTTCCACAAGTTTAAAATCAAGTTTGGTTACATAGTGTTTTATGCCTTCTCTTGCTCTGTGAAATGAATTCATAGTTTTCCATACCTTTTGGCTTTATACTGGAACTGTTGCATGTTTAACCCTTAAGACACTTAATGCTTTGTTGTTGATTCTAGGAATTGTACGAAATACTTGCTTTTTTTTAGTCAGGTTGCACTTTTAAAGGGAGAAACATTTGGAGGAACAGGTAAGAGAAAATGTTGGGCAGGGTAATTGTAAGATGCCTGTGCAAGGAACCAACTGGGTAGATTGTAAAGAAGTGACAGCAAGTTGTCCTTTACTCCCTTGTGGGAGTTACAACCCCTCTGACTTGGTGCTGGAAAAGCAGCTCTGAAGGGATAGTGCTCCTTTTCCTTTATTATTTATTTCTATAACCTTCCTATGTGGTTGTAAGGTGACTATGGGTAGGAATAGAGAGGGGAAATAGATTAATTTCCCCTTTCCTTTAGCTTGCCGATCAAGTGTATGCTGTATGAACTGATGCTGTAAAGGGAGAGCTCACCTGTGGATGATAGCAAGTCTTATCAGATTAGTTCCTTTTGTTGTTAGTGCTAACCAACACTATACATGCTTTACTTTTTGGGAAAGATTATAAATTGGCAGTCCTTCAAAAATTGTGGCTGTAGGAAGAGTTGTGATATGGTAGCTATGGAAGACATGAATGTACACAAAACCTCATAGGTTTATGCCTGATTTGTTCTTTTCAAGGGGAACCATTTTGGTAGCATTCGGAATTAGAAAATTTTTGTTCATCTCTTTAGCACAAAGTATGTGCTTGCCACTTGTGCACAAAAATACTTAAAAGTTTTCTGCAGTAGTCCTGCTTAGCCTATCTCATTAGGAGTATTTCACATTCTTTTCACGGCACACTCACTGTGTCTTGCTATTTTTACTACTGTTTTGTTTTCATTTTGATAATCTTCAATGTGACATCTTTTAGCTGTGGTTGCAGTTCTGTTGTCATGCTCCATTTTTTTTTTTTTTTTTTTTCCCTTACAAGGGATCATGTGCAAGCAATGCAAGAAAGAAAAGCTCTTCATACTTTACTGGCAAAACAGCAGGAGGATCTCCCTCCTAGGAGGATGAAGGATAGCTACTTGGAAGTTATTCTACCTCTAGGAAGTCAACCTGAAATAAGAGAAAAGTACCTGAATGTACACAACAGTGTAAGGTAACAAGGGAACCAGCATAGTGTTAATTTTTATTTACTATGTATGTAGGTATTTAATTGTCAAAACCTGTATCTTGCAGGTTTGGAAGGATACTTGAAGATCTTGACAGTTTAGGAGGTACGTATCTACGCCCTTGTAAAGAATGCAGAAGTAATGCAGAGAAAGTGAGTTTGTTCACTACTGTTTGGTATAGTATGACCTCAGGGAGGGAATCACATCAGTGTTTTTTCTCAAAAGAGAAGGAAAAAACCTGAAAGATACTGATGCTGAAGGAGAAGGAAGGATGACAAAGGACAGTAGCAAAATTGCTCAGCTTCACAGTCTTGCCTCTGCCAGTTCTGTAAAGGAGCAGCTCAGGAATAATTTACTAAGAAATGATCCTAGATTATGAATATGCATTGAGTGTTAAATCAGAAAATTTGCAAAGTGCGCTATTTCAAATTAAACCAAATTTTGCTCTTAAAAAAAGGAAACTCAAACCAACAAAACCAACACAAAACCTAACAGATGGTGAGGTGCAACTATTTCAGTCTTCCCTTTGGGGAGAAGATTATTATAATGTGGAAAGAACAGACTGTATCCATTGAGGAAAAATGGAAAACAGTCTATAGGTTCTTGGATTCTGTCTTCAAATTGATATTACGGGTAAAAGTTACTCAGTTGTTTCATGAGTTAGGGTTGGGTTTTTTTTTGTTTGTTTTTTTCCCCTCCATTTATTCATGGGCTTTAAAAGTTCAAGTTCTTTGACTTTTGTTTTAAGCTAAAACAAGTGGCAGGTTGTTAATGTAACTTGGAGATACTTTTCTCTTAAAATGTCACCAGGTGACTTCTTTCTTCATTGGAGTTCTCTAGCTGGTTGGGAGCATTTTGATTGAGGTTTTTTGACAAAGAATAAGTGCTTATTAAGAGGAATTTCTGAATGGAACAGGGATTTTTTTTTTTTTTTTTTTTTTTTTTGGGGCGGGGGCAGCAATGAAAGACTGTGAGTCAGGTGGACAAAACTGAGGAAGGCAGGGAAACAAGTTAATGTGTCACATACCTATTGAGGATAGACAAAACAACTAGATGATTGGTATTTCTTTCTGGGACAGGGAAGATGCTGGCTTCAGTACCTGTCTTGAATTAGAGAAGGAAACTTGAAACAATTTGTACTACCTTCTATTGGTAGATGAGATGAGCCTGGTTTTCATTCTGTGTCTTATTTCTTCTGGAAACCTGTGAAGTTCTGAGTTTTTTTTGTGTTGGAGCACAGAATGTCTGCCTTGTTTGTAGTCATACTGGGCTTCAGTCAGTTCTGCTGGGGTTATATTGTTTTAATGGTCACGAGTACTAGGAAAAAAACCAAACCATTTTGCAGCCTTGTATTACTCCAAGAAGTCTTTTTACTTGGATATGCTCTTATGAGCAGAGCTAATTAATTTAAATAGTGGTTCAGCTAGTAGTAATTACAGTGTGATAAATATGTCTGACTATGCTTTCATACCTGTAAGGCACAGTTTTATCTAATCTGCACCTCTTTAAAGGAATCTGTAGTTGAAAGTAAGTCTTCAGACAGCATGTATCCTTGGATAACCTGCATAAAATCAAAATAAAAGGTAGGAAGGATCTGAGACTGTGGGCTGCAGGGGTAGAGGGAAGAGATTATGTGGGATTGCATGTGGAGCGATGAGTTAAAGTGGTCAATTACATTTCTATTTGTAGCCAGTAAATATGCGTATAACTGAGACAGCTACTGAATCGTTTTTCTTTATAGCAATCTTGTGAGTTACACAAAATGTGGAAGTCATGTGCGCTCTGAAACATACTTTAGTTTGTGTTTTGCACGTACTTCTCATGCTTCACAAAGATGGCTTTGATCTGCTCCACTGAAGTTTTTTGTTAAAGAGCTGACTCATTTTTGGTCTCTCCACAGTTCTTATTTGCTACACTCACACCAAGCAGGAAATGCAGCCAAAGTCTCCTTTATCAATAGTTACAGCTCTGGTGGATAAAATCAGTAAGTGGCAATTTGGTCAGTAGGAATGTTTTCATTTGTTTGTCTTCCTCTTTCAGCAGCTACTGCTGTCCCTGGGTTGTTACTGAAGATACCTTCTTCACGCTCCTGTTTAGTTCACTTCATCTTGTTTTGTTGAAGGGGGAGCATTTCATGTTTCACATTTCCCTTCCTTTCAAATACAAATTTCATGAACATTTGCGTTTGGTTTCATTTTGACATGAGCTTCTTGGGTTCATTATTGAACAGTTTTTGTTCTGGTGGAGTTAGATCTCACTTGTGTCGCATGTTCTGCTGAACACTGCTGTGGGTCTGCCATTTGTGTGCGTACTTCCTTCTGTTCTGGCTTCTGTTCCTTCTCCTGTTCTCCTGTTCTGACAAGGCAGAAACTGCGGGCTGGCAGTGTGGTCCCTTGCAACAACTGTCTTTTCTGGGTTGACTTTGTATGTGTTGCCACTTGCAGAACACAAATGGTCTTAGAAAATCCAGTCTTTCTAATGTTACATGTTAGTGATCCAGCAGCCTCTAATGTTTGTGTTGTAGATTTGTGCAAGAGGATTATATATCCAGATTGTGACATCAGATTCACAGGCAATGTTTCTTGGGTTGGGAAGACCTCAATGGAAGTGAAGATGCACATGCTGCAGGTTAGTTCCTGTGACTTCTCTCCATCTCATCACAGGGATGAAACGCTTCGGAGGAGTTCTGGATGATATTAGCAATATGAATTACATTTTCTAGAATAACTGTCTTTAAAGGGCTTGAGGCAGTCCTGGTGTTTCAAGAATAAGATAACTTCAAGTAGTGTAGATGCAGCAAATTACTCTGTTGCTTACTTTTCTTTCAAGATGCATTTTTCTTAACCAGTGTTTTGTAATTAAACTGCGACACAGTACTCCTACAGGAAAAAAAAAATGTGACTGTGCTCTGCATGTTCTTAACTGATTTTCCCCCTGCTTTTGGCAAACTTTATTTTTTTATTTGGTATTCAGTTTCAGTATTAAATTGTATCTCTTGTGTCCATCTTATCTGCTGTGTAGCACAACTTTTGTAGTAAGTTATTAAATACTAAAGCATAGAAAATAAATGAAGGTGTAACAAGACTACACTGTGCAGGAAGCAAGAGGAATATTCATAATTAAATTAAAAAATTTCTATTGAATGCTTACTGTCAATTGATTAGTTAACTGAGATGTTAATTCCGTTATTTAATTATTTAGGGCAGCAAAGATATGCTATGACCACTTAAATTATGTTAGTGGCTATAATTCAGAGAAACAGGTAATTATTTTTTATTCAGTTGGTCTCCCTAAGTGGAGCCTTTGATATGGGCAGTAACATTTTACCTTTATTGTCTGAACTCCTCACAGTGCTGGCATTAGTGGCAATTTGTTATTGACAGAAAATGTTCTGGTGTTTCTCAGAATAAAGGGTCCTTTTACAATGCCTGCATTGATTTCCTCCCCACCCAGCTGAAAGTAGTAGTTAATAAGTATTCCCAGTGTAATATTTACATTGAAGTATTCCTGAAACTAGAGTTTTAATTTGCATTATTTATTTCTTTCTGACCTGTTGTGAGAGATCTTGGGTGGGATGACAGAATGGGAAAGTAAACAGCATTAACAGTGTGATGGCATAGTTGATGTCAACTGAATAGTTTGCTAAGCACATTTATAATTGTATTTTTAGAATATAATTGTTTCCTGTCTCTCTTAGCTACATGATGGTGATTACAGCCCTGTGTTAGATGCAACCTTTGTCATGGTGGCCCGGGATCCAGAGAATAAAGGGTAAGTTGTAGGAGAGGAAAACAGTTTTCAGATTCCTACTGTGGTGAAAATAGCAAACATGGCAGCTTGCTATGTGTGTGGCATGTAGCCACATATAAGGCATGTAGCATAGGTGACCAATCACATAGTTGATGTTTTCTGCTGGTAAGTGTTACTTTCCTGTGACAAGTTTTGGAGCACTGATTTAACAGGTGATACCAGGAATTGCTGTTAATCTTGGGATTGGACCCTTTTCTTAGGTTTTTTTTTTTCTGCATTTGAATGACTGGCCAGATAAACACAGAAATGAATGAGTCTGTTAGAAACCCACCTGCATTCTAAGAGTTGTTAGAATTAATTGCCGTCTTGCCATAAAACTGGAAAAGATTGAGTTTTGGTGGTTAAATAGTCTGAGTGAATAATGCCATTAATTCCCTAATAGATACGATAGGTTTCATCAGAATAATTCAGTCTAAAACTTACTTATCTAAGTGACATGGAACTAATAAATATTCACAGAACATAAAAAAAAAAAAACCAAACAACCCATAAGCCATTTTTTGGTTTTACTCATTCTGTAACTCCTCAGTCATTAAACTAATGGGCTGCTTAATTTTAGTTTTTGTTTGTCTCTAGCACCAGAAAAATCGGTTGCATTTCTTACCTCTTTCTTGTGTAGCCTGTAAAAGTGATAAATGATTTTCTAACTAGTTTTAATAATTGCCTGTATTTAATGAAAAAGGATATGTTTAATGAGGGGGAGTTAGCTTGACATAGTTATTTAGTCCTGATAATGTTAGAAGTACTTATTAGGTTGGTTTCATTCAGATTTGTAATATTTTCTTAGACCCTATTAACATACTGTACATTAAAATATCTATATATAATTATGCTTCTCATTTTAAGGACTTATTTTGCAAAAGAGTTACATCAAATCTGATGTAATTAGACACTAGCAGATTGACCTAGGACAAGCCTATATGAACTTGTGCAAATAGATACAAACTTTAGTTGCTGTTCTCAAGCCAGCTACGTTTTGGAAGCATTCTGTCCATATAAGGAAGATATTTATTCTACGTGAAGTAAAAACCTTTCAGAGAGGCACAGGGTATGTTAGGTTAGTTATAGTGCCATAAAAGCATGGATGTGTGGCTCTTGGGCTATAGCAAACGCTCATCTGTGCAGCTTGGGTCTTGAACAGGACAGCTGCTGTAGATGTGTCCTGAGCTGTGGAGAGAGTGCATGAGCTCTATCATGGAGAAGGAGCTGGTGTGTCTCTGAAATCCAGAGGTTTAGCAAACCAGGAAAGAGGAGTTTGTTCTAAGCTAAAACATCCTCTCTGCATGCCTCTGTCACCATCTCAAGTAAAGGCTTGGGGCAGAGTTGAATTGTTCAGCAGATATTTGTTTGTGTGTATGTATATATATATATTGTTCTGAGCATTTGTATTAATGTTGAAATAGAAAAATAATAATTAGAAATTATGGGGAAGAATGGCTCTTGAAAGTAAGTGTTTGCCTTTCCTTGTGACAATAAATAATGTTATGTAATTAGGTCAGAATAAACTTAGTTGTGCAGAAAAATAAACACACAAATTTGTGCTCAAGGCAGCCTCATATCTTCTTTGATAAGTGGTATATGTGGTAAACAGCTTTCAGCTGTTGATAAGACTGCCACGGGAACATGTAGATTGTAAAAACACTTGCTAGCTACAGCACTGTGTGCTTTCTGCTCCATGAGGAGTGGTACCATTCAAGTTTCATGTATTCGTTTTGGACTATCCTGGGTCATCACATCTTCATTTGCTGAATTTTTAAACAGCTTGAAAAATCTTCATTTTAATCCATGTGTACAGATTTAGCTCTTTAAGAAACGTCGATGCATCACCCTTTCTTAATTATGCTGTACAGTGGTTGGATCATTTAACTGCCTCTTGAGAGTTAAAGCTAATTTGGTATTCTGCTGGCAGCTGCACAATATGAAATAATCTATTTCTGTGATATAACCGCAGGTATCTCTTTTCATCTTGTACTGTGTATATAAGCAAAAATAGAAGACTGTTATAATGTTTTTAGAGGAAATATTATTGTAAAGTTTGTAACTAAACCAAAAATTCTTGTCCATAGGCCAGCATTTGTTAATCCACTAGTTCCTGAGAGCCCTGAGGAAGAAAAAATCTTCAATCAAGGGGAATGTATGTCAGATTTTCTGGTAGTATGCACATGTGCCTCAGGTTCAACTTAATAGCTAGAAGGAAATAAACTTCAGAAATGTTGCTACTTAGAAATGCTCCTAATTTGTTCAAAACTATGTTTTGTTCTGTCTCATATGTCAGTAGTGTAAGAGAGGTTAAAAGCCTGCTATCACCAGTCTTGGTAACTCTTTGGCTAAACTGACACAGAAGGGCACTCCTTATGTGCTCTGCACCCCAAGTAGAGTTCTCAGTTTCTAGGATGCTCTTTCCACTTCAGATCTGAGCGCAGCACAGGCTTTCCTAATGCTCTGGCTGATTGATTGCCCCCATGGTGGGCCTGCTGGGTTCATCACAGCTTCCTGCCTGTCGAGTTCCTTGTTCTTTTTGGAAAGAAATTCAGAAAAAGAAAGGGGGGGGAACCAGGGAAGGACTGTGTATCTCCATCTTATTTTGTTTCAAGCTGGAATATTAAAGCAGAGAATTAGAGAAACATTAAAGTCTGAATGAACTGAACAGAAGATCTAAAATTTCAACCCTTGTGGCCTATGGTAGTAAGGTGTGTCATAAATTTGCATTCTTGTACCATTGGCAAAACCTGAAGAAGGTTGGTTGTTCTGTAAGGTTTCTTCTTTGATATGTTTTTTTATACTTTGAGGGGAATATTGAAGTTTTCTGTAGGAGCCATGGGTGGGTAGCAGTTATGTATAAAAGGTCTTCATCACATTGGTGAGGAAACAGTGAAGTTCTACCTTATTTTTCTTTGATACAGTCAATTCTAAAAGCCAGATTTCTGTTTGAATCTATGGGACTGTGGAGTTACAGCTTTTAGCTTCTGGGGGAAAAAGAGAAAAGGAAAGAGACGGCTGATTCCGTGTTAAAATGTTCAGAGCAAGTCAAATGTTTTTTTTTCTTTGAACTGTAATATGTTTCTTTAAAAAATGTTTAGTGAACAAACTGAAGAGGATTGATTTCAGCACCGCTTCCTTACTGAAAATGGCGCCCACTGCAGAAGAAAGAAACATTATTCATGACATATTCCTTAATACGTTGGACACAAGGCAAGAAGGGGAGGGGTGGAGTAGAACTGAAGTCTTTTGGAAAAGTCATGTGCCTTTTAAGTGGGTGCTTGTAAGAGGGTAGTCTGGAATAAAAGCATGCATTTTGTTTTCCCATTTCACCATTTAAATTCTGTGGCAGTTTATTTGAAACACAGGTACAAATTTTAATGTGCATCTCTTGAAAGAGTCTTCTGTTGTTAGTGTTAGCTGTGCCAAGATGATGAAAAGTGACACTATAAGCACAAAATGCTTCTGAGCCAGTTGTTGGGAATAATCTTGAGGAAAAGTGTTAGTGATGCTTAACCAAATAAGGGAAGGGAATGGTTTTGCAGCTGTGTGACTTGCGCAGTCTGAGAGTTTTCTGCCCTGATATCTAGAGAAAAACCTGTCAGGGTAGGAATTGGCCATATTTTGATCAGGTAACCTTGCCGTGTGTTTTAAATGTAATACATGAAAGCAGTATTTGGGGGAGACTGTTGTTGATGTACTTCTCTTATATTTGAGCTTTGTGGGAAATCATCCAGTGCCAGTGGTGATAGAACAATGCCTAAGGGCATTAATGCAGTGGTGTATTTGTGGATAATTTGTTATTTCTTTAACTTATTACACAGTTGTTATTTTCAAAGCTGTTTACCAAAGTGAAACATGCTTTCCCCTAAAATTAGCAGATGTATTTTGTACACATTCTGTCTGGATTTGAAAACCTCAAACTGTCTACATGTTTGATGTTTAATTACTGTTAGCTCATTGTGTGCTTTTAAGTCCTGTTATGACTTAGAAAACAGTAAGACTTTCTCTGACAGGCTTTGTGGTTGTGATTCATCTTTCATGTACGTTTCTTGAGCTTGTTCATTCACATAAGCTTGAGCATTAACAGAAGTTTTTGAAAGATCAGGAGCATAGGCTTATTGCAGTAAAAATCAAAGTATCACTTTAGATAAGGCTTCAAGGTCAGTTGGAACAGCTTTTAGTGAAGGAATTTATACTTTTTTGGGGGGGTCCTTTTTTATTGTTTTATTGGTCTTTTTTTTCCTTTTCCTCAGTGTGTGTCTGCATTTGCTATTTGTGCATTTTTCACTTGCTGAATTCTCCTAATGTGGGCTATAAAATTTATTATCTCTTCCAAAGGACAGTAAGTTTCCGGAGTCGTAAATTACCACCCAATTCAGTGTGGATGGAAGATACAAAGCTAAAAGGGCTACAGATTTGCCATCCTCAGGTATTTTGAAAAATAAATTACAGAAGCAATTACTTATGAATTGTCTTGTAAGATTAACCAATCCATTATTTTGTTTCAGTTCTGCAGTCCTTGCAATGTATTTAGATCTCAGTTTCTTTTGTCATTTTTCTGTTACCTATATTGGTTACCACTGCAAAATAGATTTTTAATTACCTTGTTTTCTTACCAGACTACTCATTTTATGTAAAGAGAGTCCTTCTCAAAGTGTTAAGGTTGGGCTTCTGATTACTGCACAATTCTGAGGTTTTATGTTGTCAAATGAGTCAAATGATGTCAGAGTCAGCTTCTATTAAGTAAAGTTGCCTCAGCTATTTTGACTTTTATATATGTATTTCAGTAGTGCTTTTTCTATATTCAGGTATTGGGAGTTCTGTTAAATACTGTGAACTGAAGTGAAGACTTCAACATGATGCTTTGGAAATAATGTAAGTAATATAGCAGTTTGGTTTTTTTTTTTTGTTTCCACCTATAGGAACGAAACATCTTCAATAGGATCTTTGGAGGTTTTCTCATGAGAAAGGCGTTTGAACTTGGATGGGCAATTGCTTGCAGCTATGGGTGAGTTGTAGACCTTCAATATTTATATAATCCAGAGCACTGTGCACATACACATAGATTGGGAAGCCAAACTAACCAGCCTAATGACAATCTGAGTAGAAAAGTAGGTGTCTAGTAGAATTTTGCACTGTTAGTGCACAGCACTGCTTTATCTAGAGAGTCTCTTGTATTTACAGAGTTTTGCATCTTGCTTCTTGTTAAGCATCACATGTCAAGTTAGAAAATACATCCTTTTTCTGTTTTCTTTTATCTTACCAAGCCATTGAGATTGACTTTTGAAGATACGTTTTCTTTCTAACCATATAAAATAGACATTTTGCCAAATAAGTATATCTTCTCATTCCGTACAAAAGCAAAATAGTTTCTGAGCTTCTTCTAGTAGCTTCTTGTGCTTAGAAAGTGTGACTGAGGTCATCAGCCAGCAAAGGTCTATTCATAAGTTTAATGGGAGTATGTCTAGCCTGATGCAAAGAGAAGTGCTTCATGTCAGTGCTTGGAAAACTGTTGGCAGTGATGGCACGAAGATTGCCTAGCAAGTATAAGTTATAAGATAGAATAATGATTCAATAACATGTTATAGAATCATAGAATAGTTATGGTTGGAAAGGACCTTAAGATCATCAAGTTCCAACCCCCCTGCCATGTCCTTAGAGAATGTGTGCTTTTATTGGTGTGAGAGTTTGCCTCCAGTTATTTTTGTCGTGGGTGATAACATAATTCTGTAGCACTTCCTGTGGCCTGCCTTTAGGAAAGGTATATGCTGTAGTAAGCCTTCATTCAAAAGCTGATGAGGAAATATTTTTAAATTTCTCCAAACACCCTCATTAGTCTTGAGAAGAAATTTCTCTTTTTCTTGCTCAGGGGTTCCAGACCTTTTATTGTATCTGTTGATGACATCATGTTTCAGAGGCCAGTTGAGGTTGGATCCTTGTTACTGCTTTCTGGACAGGTAGGAGTCAATTTCTTTTTTAAAAGAGAAAAACTTATCTTTGCTGTAGTCGCTGTTAATCACTGATAATGAACAGTGCATTATGAGAGTGTGCACTTCGATTGTTAGACAGTGTAATGAAGTCTGTTACAGTGTGTCAATGCCAGTAATAAAGTAGGAACTACAAATCTTTTCTTAACTGTGCAGGTCTGTTACACAGAAAAAAACTACATCCAGGTTCGAGTACACACTGAGGTTTATGATGCAGACACCAGGGATCACCACACAACCAATATCTTCCATTTTACATTTATATCAGAAAATGAGGTTCCACGAGTTGTCCCCAAAACATACGGAGGCAAGTATGCAATTAGTGCTTTGTTGTCATAACTCTGTAGAAAAGATGACTTTCTGTTGGAACACTGGTCATTCTAATAACTGAACTAATGGCATTTGAATAATGTAACAGGGTTTCATGGCAAACCAAGTTTATTTTATGCTTTCATGACCATGTGGATTACTTCTTATCTTACCAATTATGAAGTTGCGCAGTACTGACACTAGGGTACTAATGTGGTTCTCTTTTCTCCACCTTATTTCAGAGTCCATGTTGTATTTAGATGGGAAGCGACACTTTGCTGCTGTGATGAAAGAAATCTGACAGGCACTGGATCAGCAGAATAGCAGCATGCTGTCTTGGAAAGAGTTGTCACCAGAGATGGCTAACAGACAGGTGCAAAAAATAAAACCAAATCCCCTCCAAACCAGAAACCACAAACCTGAACCCCACAACAGAAAACACCTTTTAAATGCTATTTATATATTTGCATATATTTGGATTTTTTTATTCTTTGCTACTAGGATTTGTTGAAATCTATTTTCACATGTTAATGCTAGGAAAAAAGCCTGAAAAAATACAGTACTAAGCTTCAGGTAGCTTCTTTTTGTCTGCTTTGAGTAATTGCATTATGACCTTTGCTGTCTTGTCACCATCTGCCTTCTTTCTCTTAGTAGCTCTCCTTTGTGCTTCCCTGATAAGGGATAGAAGTTTTATCAGAAAAAGGTGTGCAATAAGTAGATACACACAGATAAAAGCCATTTGACCTACATTCTTGTGTAAATTAGGTTTATTTTTTGCATTGGGCAGCAAGCATAAGCTCAGAAGTTCCTAGTGTGTGCTCAGTGTAAAGCAGGTGCTTTCCATTAGCTGGGATTTTACAAGGCTGTACAGCTCCTGTTTTGGATGTTTTCATGGTTCCCTTGGGAGAAAAATGGATTTTGTGATGGAATGAGGTGACCATATGGCCTCTTTGGCATTCTGTCTGTGTACAGCTAGCCCTTGCCAGCCTCTTCTAACTTTTTTTGTTGTATATAACTGTAAGTTCCTTATGAATTATTTCTCATGGTCTGTAGAGATGTGCTTGGTGAGGTTGGGTGGGACTGGGAAACAGCACTGTAGGGTAGAATGTTTTGGTTTGTTAGGGATTGGGAGCAGAAAAAGTAAAATGCTGCTCAAATGGCAATGGTTATGTTTAATGCTGGCATCAGGGGTCTGGCAAATCTGCACTGAGCAGCTCCCAAGTCAGCTGCTGAACGGAGAGAGGATTTTTATCCCACTGAGGATGCAGCTAGAGGAAAGCCCCCTTGGCTGGATTATTTTCTGGTTCCTTTGTAGACTGTAATGAAATATGAGTATTGCACAGCTTTAAAAATTGTCAAGTTTATCTGTGAAGCACAGAGTAATTCTCCGTCACAGAAGGGACACCATGGGGACATAACTATGGTATCTAAGTAACAGGGAGAAAGTACTTGGCACCAAAGTGTTTCTGATGTGGTGGAGAAAGTTTAAATAATCTCCAATATCAGGAGTAGCTAGGCTCAATGGTAGGTTAAATGGATGAAATATGACATCTTACAATACACAAGAACAGACTCTGGCTTCCCTGCTGGGTTTAAAATCTTGAAATCAGGAAGCAGTATGTAGAAGTTATGTGAATCAGCACAGATGCACAAAACAGGTTGATAAAGTAAAGCAACATGTTGAAATTTTTTTTTAGTTAGAAAGTTTGAGAAATTCACAGTTAAGATGAGCTTCCTTTGGAGCTAGGATAGCATGAAGGTCATGGCTCCTAACAGCTGATTGGTACTCCCGCAAGGAGGGTGAGTGTTGAAACAATCAGTGTGTTATACATCAGCCTTCCCTAACATTTGGCTGCCTTCAGAAGTTAGTTATCTTTCCAGGGGAGGCACAGGGGCATTGCCGGATCTGTATTGGATGCATTGAAGTGATAGCAAGCTCTTGGTTCCTTGCATGGAGTTCCTCTCTTCAGACACACTCCAGTGCTGATCCAGCTGTATGCTGTTACAGTCTTTTTATTACAGTTATAACAATGTAGATACATATTGTATTTTCTATTTTTATCCTTTAAAAAAACCTCTTGAAGCTGAATATGCTTAGCTGACCACACATATAAAGAACTGAGGCACTGAACTGAAACTCTGGAAGGCAGGAAGTGGAGGGATCTATGTCAGACTGTCTGAAGGATTACATCAACCCAGTGGTCCTACCTGGGTCACTTTTGTGTAACGCTTGTAGGTTAAGGGGGTACCAAGTTCTTCCTCTAATGCCTCTTCAGCTGTATATATCGTAATTTGTCAATTCAGCTTTGGGAAGGGATGAAAGAGGCAAAATATATGCAGTAGAGTAGGGAGCAAGAGTAGGAAGAAAATGAGTACCACAGATGAAGATGCTTAGAAAAATTAGTGTGTTTTCAGAGTTCATCATAACTTAAATGCATACCACTATCACAGTAGATAAAGAAATGTATGTACAGTTGCACAGAAAGTGTGTGTATATATATACATATATGTAAAAGATATACAAACATATACAGGAGTAAACAGAAAGACAAAGAGTATGTGCTCAAGTATTTTTTACTCCAAGAAGGTAACTCCAAGTTTTTACCCTCTCTGATAAGAGGCTAAATGTGTCTTTGTTCAAGGGTGTTATTTATGCATGTCGCTCTGTACCTTTGTGTGTGAGAGAAAATTTTTCTTGGATCTCACATTCAAATTTAAAATGTTTAACATAATGGTGAGCTTATGTTGCACCTTAATGGCCACCCCATCACTGCTGTCTGTGACTAGCCATTAGCATGGCTTGTGCCTAAAGATATTGGTAGAAAGTCTTCTCACTTGTAGTGAACCTTTCTATGTAATTGGCTGTGGCTCTGCAGTGGGAGGTAAATGTTTCTGTGCCCATCACATCTTGGAATACAGTGAGGAGGAGGAGGAAGTGTGTGCTAGCTGGATTGCCTCCGCATACCTTCTCAGTGGTGATATAAAAGAAGATTTCTGTGGGACTGGCTGAGCACAGTGCCTGAAAAAGCACTTTGTTTCAAATGGTTTTATTGTTTCTGTGCTTAAAAAATAATAAAATGACTTTCTCAGAATTACTGGAACAGTTTCTAGTAGCCCTTCTTCAAATGCGCACAGATCCTTTGCAGCCACATTGCAGTGCGCAGTGTTCTGGGAAGAAGCTTGCTGGAGCCGGTGCAGTATGGGCCACTGAGCAAGGGTTTCAGTTTAGAAACCTGCTCCAAACTTACTGCACGTTTAATTGGTTGTACTGCACATTCAGTTCAGCCTTTGCCTGGTGGGCACAGTAATGACTCCTCTAAATGCAGTTTTACCTAGCTGTGGGAGAGATTATCTCTTCATGGGCTCATGGGAATATAAAAAGGCAAATATTCAGCTTTCATGAAAGAGAAAGCAGGGACTCCTTTTGTGGAAGCTGTAGTTGATACCTGCATAGAAAATACACTGGAGCACTTTGCAAGAATTAGTGATGTGTGTGGAAGAGGAGTGGGTCTTGCACTGCTACAGTGCAGTAGCTTTTGTAGGTAACAGTAAGCAAAATCCTTAGGTTGCCAGTTGTTTTGCATCTCTGGAAATACTAATGATCCCAAACCCACAGATTTCAGGGTTCTTCCTCCCCCTGATTTCCAATGTTACTCTCTCATTCAGGAATCTCTTCTTCGCTTCTTTTCCTTCCTTCATTTTCCTGGAGGCAGTGTGTAACTAAGGATCTGCCTTTGTTTCCACCCTGTTTCCCTGGTCAACTCTCACCTTTCCCACCTCAAACATTTTTTTCTTTTTTCCTCATTCTTTTTTCTCTCTTAAACTTCTCCATCAGCATGTCCAGATCTCTGAAAAACCCTATTTTCTTTTTCCATATACATAATCTTTCATTTCAAGTATGTCACATGATGACTCAAGTCTTTGCTTAAGGACTATTTCTCTAAAACTTTTCATCCCCATTAAACTGCTTTTTTTTTAAAAAAAAAAAATCATTTCCTTCATCCATTAGCTAATCATTTCTTTGCCACATGTGTTTAGAGGGCTGGGGCCTTCAAATTTGACATAGCTACACTGCTGTGGACCTAACTCTGCAATGTTCAAGGTGTGGAGATGGCCTTGGTTTTCTTCAGTCACTAAGTGTTCTCAGTCCTGTTTTATTTTCTCAGCTCAGGGCACAAGCACCATTTCTAGGGCAGGCACAAGTGTTAGGTTTGTTTTTTGCCTTGGGCTGCTTATGAATAGCCATGTAACAGCCTGTCCTGCATTCATCACGCTGCAGTTGCTTGGAGTTATTTGAACATTCTCTGTGTTGATGTTTTTTGGTGTTTCAGGATTTATAAAAGCTGTAAACAAAATCCTGAATAAAATTCAAGCATCTGATTTACAGCTTGGTAACATAAAAAACTGGCTTTCTACTTGTTCCCCTCTTGAGATCATAGGGGCTTGGTAGCACAGTACGAGCTTTGGGTGTTTGGTGCTGGTCCTGCTGTGCTTCCCTTACCCTCTATATGTAGATGGGAACTTCTCTCCCCTTGCAGGGGTGGATGGGGGAGGCTTGGGCTCAGTGGAGTTCTGCTCACCCTGGACTTCACACAGGTTAGATTCCTGTTTAAGCAACAAGGCCTTCAGTAGTCTACTGCAGTTACATATTAGTCAAACTCAGGAAAGTAACAAAATTAATGAAATTTTATTGGCAAAATCAAACGGAATGTGACCTATGTAATTCAACAGGAGCGAGCCTCAGTTTAGTTTATCAAAATATTTCAGTTTTCCAGCTGGATCTGGAATTATCTGTGTAAGAAAGAAAGTGAAAATGTTAGTCAAAAACCAAAACCAT
Organism: Pezoporus occidentalis; assembly: GCF_034315485.1. Classification (NCBI taxonomy): domain Eukaryota; kingdom Metazoa; phylum Chordata; class Aves; order Psittaciformes; family Psittacidae; genus Pezoporus; species Pezoporus occidentalis. Next base: position 9,975,294 of record NW_026916170.1, on the reverse strand, counting down.
GCAAACACAACAAACCATAAAACCAGAACAGCATCATATAACATGGTATTAAGGCCAACCCACAAGCAACACTGGAGAGTAATTTATCAGCTGACTTGATACTAGATTACTCTTTACTTCTGAAGATACTTGAAAGCAGAAAGATTTAACTGATTGGGGGAAGAGAGAGTGCAGCCTACCAAAGGAAGAATTCTGGCAGTTGGGAGCACATACATGTATGTTCCTTGCCCCCAAAGCAAGATTTTAATCAATTAACGTCTGTAATCAGCAGTCTTAGGATTTACTTACAGTTCTTCCCTTGGCCACCACACTCTCATGGCTTCCTCTGGTTTGATCTAATTAAATCAAACACATTTAGAAGGCATGGCTACATCTTTGAGACAGGCTTTTTGAACTACTTTGCTACTTAGATTATCTGCATCTTTTGCACAGAGGAGAAAGAGAATGCTTATGTATTGTTCTAGATTTTTAAACTGATAGTACTAAAGCTGTTAATCTCAGCATTCTTAGACTGTTTTTTTAAAAATATGTTAATATTGTATTATTTAGGTGATCCATGGTTATGGAGGGCCTAACTTCCCAGTGCCAAAATATGTTTGTTATGCCAGCCAACCCTCTTTCATCTTATAGTCTTAATATCCAGTTTCTCTCAGTATGCTCTTCCTCTAGCTTGAAAGAGGTGATTCCTAGCCTCCAGTTATCCCAGGAAGTACTCCAGCAAAGAAACACAGTTTTTAACATTCCAGTGTTTTTACTATCAATTAGTTACAACAATGGCTACTCTGCCTAGAGGCTGTTGGGACCTGCTTTTGATTGAGACAGCTCTTAAACAACAACTCTTTGTCATCACCAAATGGTTCAGAAGAAAGCCACATGCTCAAATAAATGACAGTGAGCTCATCTGAACTAGGCAGCTCAGCCCTCTAGTGAAAGTTTCATTATTCTGCTGAGGCTTGATGAAAGCCACAGAACACGAACACCTTAAATGGGTGTTTGTCTGAACCCTCACTTTTCTCCTTGTCCTCTTACATGTAGGCGAACAGTAGCAAAGGAGGAAGAGCTGTTGTGCAGCAAAGCAATGCTCTCTGCTGGAGCTCTAATGGCACACTGGCTCTGTCAGATACTACAGCAGCCTGGGACCTTGTGTCTTTCTTTTTTTGGGTAGTGCCTAGGATCCACAGTAAGACCTGACAGAACCAAGAACTGATACGGACAAAACCTGAGAAGGCAGGACAGACTCGAGAGTTTCCAACTTCTTCCATCAGGTGTTAACAGGAAACAAGTTCTTGAGCACAAACTCATTGCTGCTTAAGAAAGTTCTGTTCACATGGGGAATTGAAACAACTGGAATAAGTCTAGTGTGAGGGAAATTATAATTCTACACTAGACATAATTGAGCTTCTAATGAAATCGGTCGTAATCCGAAAGCTGTAACTGTAACAATGTGAGTTTACTCATATCATCTAACTGAAAGTTGCAAAGATTTTGGATTTAGCTATAGTGGAAATAATAATTGAGTGTTTTTTAGTAGTATATGCATTTAAATATAAGCAGTGACTTACAGTTTCACTGCCAGGTTTCCAACCAGCAGGGCAAACTGGAAAAGAAAAATGACAAAGTTAGTAAAAGTATATTTACATACACTTTTGCACACTTGATATTCTCTTTCTGAATTTGAAGTAAAAGAGCATGCAGGCATCACATGTAAATATATGTAACTAATAAATATGCATTTTTCTTTATACATGGGATGGTGGTGTAACAGTTTATGCCTGATACCACCTACCACTCCTGTTAACTGGGAACTGGCTGTCTCTGGATGGATATCTATGCCTTCGTTTAATTCTCATGCCCTTCTAGACAAAGTGCTGGCAAAGCAGTATCTGAGAATGAGCCCCTGTTCTAGTAGAAACAAAAGTTTCTTAATTAAATTCAGGTGACTACACAGAGACCTACATTCCTTGAAAACCAATGCTAGGGGAACTTTTTAACAAAGAAATCAGTTCAAAGATTCCACAAGAGATCAAGTGATTTTATTTGAAGCCTTGCTCAGAAGTAAAGGGATTAGAGGGTGCAGTTAACATGCAGTTTACTGTGACCACCTGTACAGTTGCACATTCTGGAGTGAAGCTCTTTTCTGTTCAGAGCTCTCCCTCCGAGGCTTTACCCTAGTGAGTTATGCCATATTACACTGCTTTTCAGGTGTGCTGTCAGACAAAATGCCACAAATACAGTTAGGAATTGTGGAGAACTCTTTCTCCTATTCTGTGCAAAGAATCCAATAAAGTGTCTAGGGAGGCTATTCTCATCATTACTGCAAAAGATGGAAAAAAATGTGCTGCTCTGGAGATCGATATTCTGTAAGACAACTTTGTAACTCAGTGAGGCTGAATTTCCTTTGTGAACTGCATGTAGCCTAAGTATCATCATATATCTTTTTAAGTCTGTACAGGAAAGCATAATAATGATTTTGTACCTTCACATAAAGGTACTTTCAAATGCTGGGTGAAATTGAGTTGAAATAGAAGATAAGCTGCTAAACATTTGTATTAACATTTAAACAAATCTTTACATAAATTAATGTGTTTCTTAAACACAGTATTTAAAGGAATGTGAAAAGTTCACCTTATGCTTGAACTGGGGGAATATGAATTCTTGAAGCAAAGTAATGATCTGAAGTGAAAGCTGCTTTGTCAGGGGAAGATAATCACATAGCACTTGTAAAGAAAATACAAGTAATGGCGGTCTAACTTCCACAGTATCAGTGTGTATCTTGATATGAATCGCTCTCAATTACCTGTCACAGATCCTCAGTAAATGACACAGGACAAGAATGGCCTGCATCTCAATTATTGTAGTATGCCAAATGTACTGAAATATTTGGCCTGATTCTTCATGGCCTCATGTTTTGTGCAGGTTTATGCTTGTGACAGATGGTACATAAGGACTTAATTCAGATTAAGGAATGCTTTATGTACTGCATTCTCATGGATGTGAGGCACAGTGTGAATTACTATTCTAGAAACTACCTCTGGAGATATTGGGTCCTTGTAGCAGGGCAATCAAGCCACTTCACTCAATGCATGAGACTAGTCTCTAATGCTACCAAGTACCTTTCTTCCAAAAAGCTACAAATACAGCTTGCAGTATAAGTAAAACAATCTTCAACATGAACGTATCTGAAAGAGTACCTTCTCCATGTTTGTCTGTGTACTGGAATGCTTGTACTAAACGAAGTGTTTCATCCACTGATCTCCCAACAGGAAGGTCATTCATCGTGATCTGTCGAAGGATTCTCTTATCGTCAACAATGAAAAGGCCTCTGTGAAAACAGTTTTTTGCTGTGTGTTAGGAAACAGAACTAATTACAGTGTTGTGTTTATTTTATGTCTGCTGAACAGGAGGAATTTGATCTCTGCAAACACCATACAATGCCCAACACGTTAGAATGCTAGTCACCTACTATTATTTTATGTGGGATATCAGATGACACAAGCTGCAGATAAGTTAAAACCAAAATAGGCTACTTCTCTGCAGTACCTAAAACTATGCTTTGACAGGCCCTGCCAGGGGATGTTGCAGATGCTATGATGTTACAGGGATCCCAAAAGCAACTAATCAAGTTTATGAAAGATATATCTCTTGAAGCCATTAGTTACCTTTAGTCTTGATTCCACTTGGACTTGGGAGGGCTCTGAGTAACTGCAGTTCTGGGGAATTCTGTTTGCCCTGCCCTAGATATCCACTGATGTTAATGGCTGCTAAACAGGATATTAACCTCAGCCCCTCTTCTGACTCATTATAACCTTTATTTTTTTGTGTTCTTCAATGTTTATTTTGTCTCTTGGCATGAATCCCCAAGTAAAACCTGCTCTCAAAGACTTTAAAATGCTTTTTTTTTTAAATATAAAATAGTAAGTACTACCCTAGGAAAAAAACCCCAAACCCCCAAAAATAACTCTAACCAAGTGAAATACCTAAGCGCATGTCCTTGATCTTCCAGATATACTCCATAATCTTTTGAAATCTGGTGCGTCAAATCTGAAAGAAGTGGAATCTTCATAGGTCCAAGTCCTCCTTGTTTTCGGGGAGTATTAATCCTTTGAAGGAAATGAGATACAGATGTATTTCTCATGAAGATTTATATTCCCTACACAAACTTACAAGTCACAAACCAGAGCAACACAGACAGAAGGACTTAATACAAGTGACATTTTTATTCTGCACACAGAGATGAATACTATTTATGGTTTGAGAAAAATGTTCAGTAGATTTTTTGCCATATCCATTAATAACAACTTCTTTCTTATCAGTCATAGGTCCTTTATACTAATGTGCTCATGAATTTGGTCAGTGTAATGCACTGACGGATACTTGTATTCTTACCTCTTTTTGTGTATTCATAGTATTTTTTGGACTGAGACATAATATATTTCAAGTAACATACTGAACAAGCTTCAAAGATAAAGGCACTTTCATGGACTAGGGTTAAAAATTTTTACCACTGAAAAATATTTTAAACATCGGTATAAGTAGCATCATGCTTTTACTCATTATGATATACCTACATAGGCTAAATATCTGCAATAATGTTCTTCAGCTAAGATGGACTCATGAATAATTTTTACTGAAAGACAAGGATAAGATACATACCATGCTAAGTGAGTGAACTTTGAGTCCACAGAACATGCTACTACTTCGGTGTTTATTGCTCTGAATTCTTCGATTCTGTCACTGAAGGCGATTATCTCAGTTGGACACACAAATGTACTAGATAATGTAAGATAAGATAAAATCAGAATTTCATGAAGCATCCAGTAAGTTCTCTGTTTAACTTAAAATGGTGGATTTATTATAAATGATTTCAGCTTTTGCTTGAATGCTGCCTGACAAATCTTGCAGCCTCAGACTCTAGCTTAGCTGTATAAATGATTTGTTACTGAAGATTATAAAGCTACAGTTAGCTTACAATCTGGGTTCATGTGTTTTTACAGTTACTTGCCTTTAAACTTTATGAATATTAAGTGGCTGAATTTAAGCACAATAAGCCCTTTTTTTTTTTCCCCAGAGGCCCATACTATAATTTGTTGTTACTGTGCATGTCTGCAAGTTTTAACTATTTTGACTTGAACTTTTTCCACTACAGAAGAAATAGAGTAGTAAAGATCACAATTTCTAGGGCCTCGAAGCTAAGGGCGAAGAGCTGGGTTATTTCCTTTGTAATATTAAGGTAGTTAGGCATCTCTGTCCTCTTCATTTTGTGGAAAAGAATGGGCTTGTTTGGTAGAAAGCAGAGATGCTTTTACCCAACCAGGGAAGTTACTGAATTCTAAATAAAGAAAGGTAACGTTAAGTGTTCTTAGGATTTTATGGGATGAGCTTAAAGGGAAAATGCCATCTCTTGGATACATCCCCCAGTATAGATGGGATGCTGTCTCTTATTTGCAGCAATGATTTACAGCAGCATACAGAATTACTGGCTGCCTGATGGGTATTACAGAATGAAGGTTATTTTTTTTATGTGGAGACACAAATTAGTGGAGACAGTTATTAGAACAAAGATTGTGTTACAATTTTACCAATGCATGATGAAAACACAAATGCAAAGAATATATTTTCTTCCATCACTTTCTTTTCCCCCAAGCCCTTACCAAAGTAAAAAACAAGACCCACAAAGAAAAGAATAATTAATGAACTACAAGTCTAGCGTAGCTGCATTCAGTCTTGGTATGTTGACAGTGGACTTACTTACAAGTCAAGAGGATAGAAGAAGAAGACAAGATATTTTCCTTCATAATCCGTTAATTTCAGCTCTTTAAACTCTCCATTAATGACTGCTGTTCCTTCCCAGTAAGGTGCTGGTTTAGAGACTGAAATACGAAGAACATTCATTTAAAAGATAGAATCCAAAGCATGTGTTCAAAGCTGTGCATTAGATAGCATGTGTGCAAGGACAACCATTACTCCCCTTCCTGCTTGAAAACAACCTACTGTACACAGTTACAAAATGAAACTGCCTTACCGCTTGAGACGGAGGTTACAGGATGAAGAAATGTAGGTTTCAGTACACATGGAAAGTAAATAATTTGGCCAACTAGTGCTTATACTTGGGCCTTATGAATCACTAACCAAGGCCACACAAACCTTATCTGAGCATACTGAACAAACCACATGTGTGCATGATCAGGTCACAGCAGTACACCTGTTAGACTGAAGAGGAAGCTGTTGAACATTTCAAGAACCTTAACTATTTTGTTATGGATAGCTGTTGTGAACCGAAAGTGTAAAAGCATAAAATGGTTCAAATTCAATTTGCTGCTTTTTAACTATGAAAAACTACTTGGAATTCAAGTTCACAAAAAAATACATGCAGCATGTTTAGAAATAAATGTCTAAAAATGCAGTATATATTTATTAAATTAAAACTCTCAAGTAAATTGTAACTTGAACATAGTTGTGTTTTTTAAAAATCCAATTAAAACACATGAAGCATATTTGCTAGTCCTATCAAAATGGATTAACCTTGAATTTAAAATACTAAAAAAGTTTTCTGCCAGGTGCTATTTTCACAGTAATCACAGAATGGTTGAGGCTGGAAGGGACCACTAGTCCAGCTTCCCTGCTCAAGCAGGGTCACCTAGAGCACATTGGTCAGGACTGTGTTCAGATGGCTCTTGAATATCTCCAGGGGAGGAGACCTGACAACCTCCCTGGGCAACCTATTCCAATGCTCAGTCACCCTCACAGTAAAGTTCTTCCTCATGTCCAGGTGGAACTTCCTGTGTTTTAGTTCATGCCTGCTGCCTCTTGTCGCATTGCCTGGCACCACTGAGAAGGGTCTGACCCTGTCCTTTTGACACCCTCCCTTCAGATACTTATCCACATTGATCAGATCCCCCGAGTCTTCTCTGCTCCAGGCTGAACAGGCCCAGCTCCCTCAGCCTTTCCTCGTATGAGAGATGCTCCAGACCCTTAGTCATTCTGGTAGCCCTTCACTGGACTTGCTGCAGGAGCTCCACGTCTCTCTTGTGCTGAGAAGCCCAGGACTGGACACAGTACTCAAGGTGGGGCCTTACCATGGCTGAGTAGAGAGGGAGTATTACCTCCCTTGACCTGCTGGCACTGCTCTTCCTAAGGATACCACTGGCCTTCTTGGCCACAAGGGCACATTGCTGCTGGCTCATGGACAAGTTCTTGTCCACCAGGACCCCCAGGTTGCTCTCCAGCAGCTCACCCCCCAGCCTGCTGTGGGTTACTCCTCCCTGGGTGCAGGACCCTGCCCTTGCCTTTGTTGAATTTCGAAAGGTTCCTCTCTGCCCACCCCTGCAGCCTGTCCAGATCCCCCTGAATGACAGCACAGCTCTGGGGGCAGCCACTCCTCACAGCTTTGTATCATCAGCAAACTTGCTGAGAAGTCCCTCTGTCCCCTCGCCCAAGTCACTGATGAGCAAGTCAATACTGGACCCAGCAGTGGCCCTTAGGGGACACGGCTAGTTACAGGTCACCAATTAGAATCTGTGCCACTGATCACAACCCTTGAGACCTGCCATTCCTCAGCTCTCAATCCACCTCACCATGCACTTGTCGAGCCCACAGTTCCTGAACTTGCCTATGAGGATGTCATGGGAGATGGTGCCGAAAGCCTTGCTGAAGTCCAGATAGGCAACATCCACTGCTCTCCCCTCATCTATCCAGCCAGAAGGAACAGAACCATCAATAGAAGGCTGATTGGTTAAGTGTGATTTCTGTTTGGTGAACCTATGCTGACTAATCCTGATCACCTTCTGGCTGGCTTGTAGTTCCCAGGGTCCTCCTTCCTGCCCTTTATGAAGACTGGAGTGGCATTTGTTTCCTCAACGAAGTAATGTGAATTCTGAGAAAAAGGACAGGGTATGCTGGAGATACAAGGTGATGTGAATGCACTTGTGATGTCAAGGACATTGACATACAGCTCTAGGAAATTAGGGAAATGCTGCTGAGAAAAATATATGGAATCTTTATTATCTGGATGATGACTGCATTGTTTGGCTTGCCTTTTCTTAGTACGTCCCACAGCTGTAAAATATAGTGAGGATGTATAACAAGGACTGCAAAACCCACCCCAAATCATCAGACTGATGGTGCCTGTGATGCAGAAGACAGTCAAGTCAGTCGTCTTTGGCTTCACTCAATACAACCCACAAGGGATGCAGCAATACAAGTACAGAGGGTCAGCAGTTACGACTGACAAATTCAGTTCACATTTTTGAAGAAAGTATCTTAATCTCTTATGCCTTCTGCAGAATTATTTCTGATCAGATATCAGGCCCTGGACTTCTAGTATTTTATTGAGCCTTTGCACATATGGGACTATTTTCTAGTGAAAGCAATGATTGATCTCCAAGTTATTTCAAGCTTTAAAAAAATGTTTCAAATACATTGCTCCTTACGAAATTGTGACACCCCAAATCTAATCTCTTTGTAACAAAATGTTCTCTTCAACTGACCTTCAGATTAGGAGGGAGAAGGAAAAGAAACTAAATAAAATACCTTGTGTCTTGACCCCTTTCTCAGTTAAGGGGATTTTGAGGAGGTTAAAAACACTGTTAAAAACACGGAAGTCATTGCTAGACCACTCGCCATCATCTTTACCAAGTCCTGGGAAACGGGAGAGGTGCCTGAGGACTGGAGGAAGGCAAATGTCACTCCGGTCTTCAAAAAGGGCAAGAAGGAGGACCCGGGTAACTATAGACCGGTCAGCCTCACCTCCATCCCTGGGAAAGTGATGGAACACCTTGTCCTTGGTGCCATCTTAAAGCATATCAAGGATAAGAGGGTTATGAGGGGCAGTCAACATGGCTTCACCAGGGGGAAATCATGCTTGACAATCTCTTAGCCTTTTATGAGGAAATAACACGGTGGATGGATGATGGCAGAGCGGTGGATGTGGTCTACCTTGACTTCAGCAAAGCCTTTGACACAGTCTCCCACAGCATCCTCACGGCTAAATTGAGGAAGTGTGGACTGGATGACCAGGTAGTGAGGTGGACTGCGAACTGGCTGAAGGAGAGAAGCCAGAGAGTTGTAAAGTCTAGTTGGAGGCCTGTAACTAGTGGAGTGCCTCAAGGGTCAGTACTGGGACCGGTATTATTTAATATATTCATCAATGATTTAGATGAGGGAATTGAGTGTACTATCAGCAAGTTTGCTGATGACACTAAGCTGGGAGGAGTGGCTGACACGCCAGAAGGCTGTGCTGCCATCCAGCGAGACCTGGACAGGCTGGAGAGTTGGGCAGGGAATAACGGGATGAAATATAACAAGGGAAAGTGTAGAGTCCTGCATCTGGGCAGGAACAACCCCAGGTTCCAGTATAGGTTGGGGAACGACCTGCTAGAGAGCAGTGTAGGGGAGAGGGACCTGGGGGTCCTAGTGGACTCCATGAGCCAACACTGTGCCCTTGTGGCTAAGAAGGCCAATGGCATCCTGGGGTGTATTAGAAGGGCGGTGGTTAGTAGGTCGAGAGAGGTCCTCCTTCCCCTCTACTCTGCCCTGGTGAGACCCCATCTGGAATATTGTGTCCAGTTCTGGGCCCCTCAGTTCAAGAAGGACAGGGAGCTGCTGGAGAGAGTCCAGCGCAGGGCAACCAAGATGATTAAGGGAGTGGAGCATCTCCCTTATGAGGAAAGACTGAGGGAGCTGGGTCTTTATAGTTTAGAGAAGAGGAGACTGAGGGGTGACCTTATAAGTGTCTATAAATATATAAAGGGGGAGTGTCACGAGGATGGAGCCAGGCTCTACTCAGTGGCAAACAATGATAGGACAAGGGGTAATGGGTGCAAACTGGAACACAAGAGGTTCCACTTAAACTTGAGAAGGAACTTCTTCTCAGTGAGGGTGACGGAACACTGGAACAGGCTGCCCAGGGAGGTTGTGGAGTCTCCTTCCCTGGAGACATTCAAAGCCCGCCTGGACACATTCCTGTGTAACGTTATCTAGGTGTTCCTGCTCTGGCAGGGGGATTGGACTAGATGAGGTCCCTTCCAATCTCCAGCATACTGTGATACTGTGATACTTGTCTGAGATGCTATTACAGCATCTCAGACAATTACAGAGGGTGGAGAATACAAACAGTATTGGTTACAAATATCTTGGCTGTGTTTCTATTTCTTTCATAGTATCTGTTTGCAAACATTTAAAATGAAAGTTAGACCATGGCTCAGCAGAACCAGTAAATTCCTACAGCAAGGATTGTTTCAATGTGACTTCTCTCTACTCTGTGTTCTGCAGAATGGGACTTTTTGAGAGCATCTGACCACCGGAACTCAGATAACGCCTCTGAGCATCTCGCTGTGCCTCCATTAAAGATGTTTGCACCTAGCTCTGCCATAAAGTATTCAAACAACAAGAGAGGTTAGGCACAAAGGCAAGCGACAAACCAAGCCCAGTAATAACCCGCAAGCGTTACGAGAGGTGACTGTTCGGTATTTCTAATCACAGTGCGAGCACAAACCACTCCTGTATATTGCTTAAAGCGTTTCCCTTAGCTCAGTCGCTGTTTGTGGAATCCCACACCGTGCTAAATGTCCGTGAAACAGTAAACTCGCTGACAGTGCACCACGATAAAAACATGGGACTGGGAGGGGGGGTGAACCGTCCCTCCCCTCCGAGGCCTCCTGGGGGGCAGCACGCTCACTGCTACGGCCAGGAGCCGACGTGGGGAAGGGAAAGAAAGGGAAGGGAAAGGAGAAGAAGAGATCTGAGCGCCGCGGGGGCCACCCGCAACCAAAACGTTATGGCCCCCAGGCAGGGAGGCCTTGCAGGGCCAGAGTCTGCTCTCGCGCAGCGCCGCCAGGCCGCCGGGGAACAGCCTCGCCACCGGGGCACCCCGAGGGACCCCCGGAGGAAGGAGGGGACAGGACGGTGTGTGTGTGAAATGGCCGCCACCCCTCCTGACGTGGCGCTGCCCCTCTTCCTCAGCCCACGGCGCACTGCGGACACCTCCCGCCAGCCCCGGCCCCTCAGAGCTACAGAGGGCCCCCCTTCGGCTCCCGCCGCCCGGCAGCCCCAGCCCCGCCCGGCACCTACTCTTGGCCTGGCTGAGGTGCAGCGAATGGTCGGTGACGGGCACACGAGCCGCCTCCCCGGGGTAGACCTGCCCGCCCGCGTAATAATGACACTGCTCGTCCCCGCGCTGCCGCGCCGACTCCGCCGCCTCGCCTCCTCCCGCCGCTGCCACCGCCAGCAGGAGCAGCCACACCGCGGAGCGCCGGGCGCTGGCTCCGCCACCCGCCCGCAGCCGCCGCCACGCCGCCTCCATGGTCCGCCGAGCGAGTGCACGTCCCCGCGGCGGGGAGGAGCTTGGCCGGCCCGCTCGCACACGCTCCCGGTCTCACGGAGGGAGGGGGGGAAACCCGAGGCCGACGCCTTCCCCCCACCCCCCACAGCTCCCCGCCCTGGGCTCTGCCTCTCGGTGGGGCCGAGCGCTGCCTGGAGGCCGGGGCCCCGGCGGGGCTACGTTCTAGTGGAGGAAAAGGGCAATTACATACGTGTGTAGGGAAAAAGAGAGAAGAAAAAGGAGAGCGAGCGTGCGTGTCGCGCAGTGCCGGCGGCTGCCGAAGGGAACTGCTGCCTCTATGTGAGGTTTGCCATCTGATATCTCTGTTACCTGTGTCAGGGAGGGCGCTGTGTACCAAGTATCTACCAAGTGTATCAGTTAAATTGCAACAGGGATCCTTGAAAATTCAGACACCAAAGGGCTGGAGATACCCTTGACCTTTCGTGCTTGGAGCACTGTGGATGCCGCCATCTGGGAAAACTGGTGGTTCCAGGCTAACCGTGTCAGGTGCTTAACAGAGGAACATCTGCATTGCACCCTGTCTCTGCAGGTGGGCTGTGATAAACGTACTTTCAGGCTGGCACGGTCCCCATGCCAGAATGGACAGTACCATTTCTCTCTTTTAAAAACGATACAGAACAGGCATGTTGCAGAGCCAAAAGAACATGCTGGGGGCTGTTTCCAAAGAATACAGGTTCTGTAAAAGAAGAAAGGGTTTAGTAAGGCACCTGTCATTATCCGTTGTATCTTAAACAAATCCTACTAGTTTTCTGTTTTCCTACAACAGAATCCACCCTTTAAAAAGGTATTTAACAAAATTAAATTCATGGAAGTGGGAGAAATTAGACCTTGCAGGCATGCTCACACTTCTTAGCCTGTGATTTTAGTGTTCTTTTTTCTCAAAGCTCCGACTCCTCTCCAGAGGGAGCTTCTTTCCTTTCTCATCTCTTGTCATACTTGTCTTTAAGTTCCAGTCTAGGTTCCACAAGTTAGGGATCGTGCTTGTAAAATGGCATTCATACTGTTATTGTCACAGTAATAAACTTACCCACCTGAAGGGATTGAAGATTATTGAGGATCAGAATGGTAAGGCTCTGCAACAGCCCTCTGATGCTACAGAAGCAACACACTCACACAGATACCAGGCTTGATCAATGTGTGTGAAACTATAAGAAGTTGTACTAGATGTCTGCCTACAGCAGAAATGGACTTGATGGCACGTGAGATCCCCTTGTCTTGTTTTTTCACAGTGAGTCGATGGTGACCAGTCTCTGATTATACCTCCTAATATGCTAAAAGCAGGATAAAATTTGATCTTCTTTGCAGTGCTGCTGTTTGACTTACTTCCTCTATCAAGGGCATCTCATTAAAGGGAGGGTGAACAAATCCCACTTGTGTCAAGCACTCTGGCTCTGGTGGAAAAAAACACTTCCAAGTCTTTGTACTCCCCCTGATTTCAGATTCAGGCATGCCTCACTTACATTTAAGATTGCTAAAATGTATTGATAGATTTTCAAGCCTACGGCCCCATCACCCTGAAAACGCCTGATCTCATCTGATCTCCTCCACCGGCTCCCTGCCGGCCTCTGGCCCCGCTGCTGCTGCTGCTTGGTCCCCAGGGCCACTCTCCCAGGCTGTTTCGGCTGCCGATGGCTCCCGGGGCTGTTCCCCCTTGGCTCCCCCAGTCTCACGAAGATGGAGGCGAGGACGAGGGCCAGGATGGTGAAGGGCAGTGGGATGGCCAGGTGCAAGTCCACGTCTGTCCCACTCTGCTGGTGGAGCCCGCCCGTATTACAAATAATTACCATAAAGTTCAATAAGACAAGGACCTTAGCCCAAGCCCCACACTTAATAAACACTAACACAGCAAATACCGGGTCTAAGTAAGGTACAACATTCTGAAACTGTGACATCAAGAGAAACAACTTTGAGAGCCAATAAATCAGCACTGTGACAAATGACTATTAATCCGGTCAGATCTGTTGTCATCTCAACCTTTCGTGCCCCACATTGGGTGCCAAAAAGCACTATCATGGTTTAAACAAAGTCAGCCATAAATCACGCAGTTGCTCTCCCCCCCCCCCCTTTTTGCCCTCCCCTTGCTTCTGGAGGGATGGGGAGGAGAATCAAAAGAATGCGACTCCCACGGGTTGAGATAAGAACAGTTTAGTAACTAAGGTATAACACAGATCACTACTGCTACCACCAATGATAATAATGATAAAGGAAATAACAAGGGAAGAGAATACATCACCTCACCACCCGCCGACCGATAACTCACCCCACCCCACCCGACCGAGCACTGACCCATACCTTGTTCAACCCCACAGTGCACTAGCCCTTCTGGGTAACTCTCAGTTGCATCCTGGGCATGATGTGCTGTGGTATGGAATACCTCTTTGGCTAGCTTGGGTCAGGTGTCCTGTCTCTGCTTCCTCCCAGCTTCCCCTCCTCCTTGGCAGAGCATGAGGCTCACAAAGTCCTTGGTCAGACTAAAACATTTGAGCAGTAACTAAAAACATCGGTGTTATCAGTGCTGTTCCCAGGCCGAAAGTCAAAACACAGCACTGCACCAGCTACCAAGAAGGAGAAAAACGACTGCTACTGCTGAACCCAGGACAATGTCTTATATGATCCAACTCTGGGAGTACTGAATTTATTACCAAGCTTTCCTCAATGTCAGTGCTTGTCAGGAAAGTGACATTTGTGGCCTGCATGAATTCACATAGAAAGTTATTTTGGTTGTTCCTGTTCTTCAATTTTTGCTGGTGTTTTGAGTCATAAGGAATGGCAGTGATTTGAAAAGTAGTCATATAGTAAACCTGAAAAAAAATGAGCAGCTGAGAGGTATGTGCTTTGCATGATGTTAACATCCCTCAGTCAAAAGGTATTCCCAAAAACCTATAAAAGGAAACCAGTAAAATCAATGCTATAGAAATAGAAAAGAATAAGGCCTCTTGAGAGTGGAGAAAATGCTGAAGGACAAAAATGGGTTTTATCTGCAGAATCTAATGTTAGTTAAGTAGCACTAATTTGAGGTTTATATGTGTTTAAATATATGGAACAGAGTTTGAAAGAGCAACAAGAAAGACTTTCTGGCTGCTGCTGTACTATCAAGATTTCTGCAGGTGATTAAAAAAAATTAAAATTTTGTAAGTGCAATCCAAGATGAAATCCAAATATGTATCACTCTTCAGCATCCAAATGGAAAACATGGGCAGCCTTCTTTCTTTAGCAAGTGATGAAATACTTGAACTGAATGCTGTTTTTTTGTGTTCAAATTGATGAAATTAAGTGATGCTCTTAATACATGCGAGTGTGCTACATTCATCCAGTTGCACAGCTCTTTTGAAGTTGGTAGGGTTTACTATGTGCAAAGGAGAAACTCTTAAATCCTTCCTTTCCTCCACTGCATTATGGGCTGTGTTCCTGCATGCCATGCCATATGCAGGCCCACAAGGACGGTCCAGTTTTGGCAAAGGGTGTGACTGTCACAGGGTGTCACTGCCATGGTAGCACTAAAGTTGCAGAAACAGGAAGTGATTCAGGCTACTAAAGCAGTTTAGAAATGGTTATGGAGGTTCAATCTGTTCTTGCTTGTAGTGATAAAATGCCTCACTATCGTTTAAATGACCTAATATAAAAATATCTTGGAAAAATTAGCATGATATATTGTGGCAAGATGCCTGTCACCATTTCCTGGAACAGATGGAGCAGATGTTCAGTATTGCACTGGTGAAACTAGCAGTTTGTCCTATCCTCCTCATGGTTTACAGGGATATTTTAACAAATATATTGCATTGCTTGTCATGCATGACAGAGAATCTATAGCATAGAAAGCTTTTCTGGAGAAAGGAGGGTAGAAAACATCTGTTTTGTAAGTGGTATTGGATCAAAATGACCATAATTAAAATTGCCAATTAGAGAAGTCTTCTCCTTTTTGGCTCTTGGTAAGGCTAGACTGGTGGGATCAGCTGTGTGTGCACTGACTGCAAAGAGTTATTGAAGAATATACCAGGCTGAGAAGTGCTGAGTGGTGCTTTGACAGGAACTTCATCTTGACTTCTCACTGCTGCTAATATTTTCAGCTAGCTGAAGCAGTATAGCTGAGTAATGTAAACATAAGCTTCTTAAAATCTGCCACTCAGCAGTGTGAGGTATCATAGATATATTTATTCCTACAACCTACTTTTGGGGAATATGCTAGCACTTGGAAATGCATTTAAGTTTTTCTTCTGCAAACATACCTGCCATAAAAAAGTTCTGCTGTTCTGCTTCATTTCTTTCCCTTTCTTTTTCAGCCAGGTGCGTTTCTTGTGACATCGGTCTCAGAAACCCTGCATGTCCTGTGTGATGGGAACAGCATGGAGCTTGTTATTAATGTGTTTGAATGAGCATGGCAAGAATGGGCGACAATACGGCTAGTCACTGGGCAATGAAGGACTATGGTTTCTAAAACACCACCTCTGTAAGTGCTGACAGAATCTATGAGTTTGTGAATATATACAAATATTGTGAAACCACCTTCTTGACCTAATAAATAACATAGTCTTTGCAGGGCAGTGTCTGGGTGGTGGGTTACAAGTGTGTTTATGGTCTATCCACTTCTTCTTCCTTTAACAAACATGTATTCAAAGAAAGTGCCCCAAATGACTCTGAGCATTAGCACAGTTTTTGGGCTGTTGCACTGATAAGTAACGACAGAAAAAGTCAGGGCTGAACACCACCTGTTAGATACATGCTGTCCTCTACAAGTCAGTGGACTATGAAGGACAGTTGCAGTATTGCACTGGAAAACCCATACTGGATGTCTGGATCTGCCATTGCCAGCATGTTGCTGATGTGCACTGAGACAGCCACAGCTAGGAACTTGCTAGCCAAAATAACCCAGCTGACTTTGGTGTTGCTGACCAAGAGAGAGATTCACCTGCAGAGCAGTAACTCCACTGTGTCAAGTGTAGTAGTCTCTGTCAGCACCATTTGTAGGTTCATATGCTCCTGTCCTCAGGATCCCACCCTTGCTTCTGCTTTCTCAGATGTGAACTGAGACTAGCACACTCTAAGTCTTGTTCTGAGTCAGCCTTTGGGAGAAGATCAAAAACTTGTCACCTCAGCTCAGACAACAACAAAGCTGCATCTGCCCTCGCAGGTGACTGCACCACAGCTTTGTGGATGGAAAACCCCCTGTGGCAGCCCAATTTCATATTCTCTTAAACCAGAGCAGAGGCAGGTGTTGCTGACAGTTGTTGATGGTGCCTGGGTGTGCCTCTTCTGTCACTAAAGCCTTGCTCAGGGTTATGGGTGTGCTAGCTGCCTTGCATTTAGGACAAGTGTATGAGAATGAAATGTTTAGTTGTTGTCAAAAAAGTAGGCCCTACTGCCTGAAAGCATGGGCGATCACAGCAAGATCTGTGGAGGAGTGGAGGCTGCATTTCCATGACACTGGTCCTAAAATATACCCAGCTCCTCGCTTTGTGCCTGCCTGTCCCTCTTCAGTATTCTCTTGAAAAACTTTTTTTTATTATTTTTTGTGGCTCTATTCCATATCTAAATTCGCTTTTCTCTTCTATTTGGAAGACCTGTGAAAGAAAAATGGCTTTTGACCATAATGTTCATGCACCTCGATGTTTGTCGCCTTTACAGTGTTCACTAGGTGGCAGTAAGATGCTGTTATACCCGTAAAATAAATGGAAGTCATAGAATCATAGACCAGCTTGGGTTGAAAAGGACCTTCAAAGGTCATCTAGTCCAACCCCCCGTGCACTGAGAAGGGACATCTTCAACTAGATCAGGTTGCTCAGAACCATATCAGCCAGACACTGAAGTCATGTATTCTCCAAGTGCCTGAAATTTACTAAAATCTGAGGATCTGATATCAAAAGCCCTTTTTCTTTTTTCTTTTTCTTCTTCTTCTTTTTCCTTTTTTCTTTTTCTTTTCCTCATTCTTTTTAATTTCTTTTTTTTTTCTTTTCTTTTTCTTTTTTTTTTTTTTTCCCTTAAATACAAGGTTCACTGGTGTTGGAAACGTAAACTGAAATCTATATTCAGTACTCATAAACAACCTCATTTCCTATGAACTTGTTACAACAATAAAGGTAATCAACCTTGTATAACTTTTCAGTAAGAAGTTTTCTCTAATATGTCTCTGAGAGTGAAGATGCTGGGGATACTAAAGTAGTCTCTTAAGAAGGAGGACAGAGAAAGAAAAAAGCATCCATAAAACTTGTTGTGAAAGAGGTAGAAGTTTGTAACAGGAAGTTTTAGCTTAGTCACTGTGGAGTACTGAGATCAATATAGGATTTTTGTTTCTTTTTGTTTCCTTTTTTGCTAGCTACATACAGTTTTCTGGGAGTTCAAATAGCATTCCAGAAAGAAACCATCTCTACTGTAATTAAGCTGACAGGAGTGCACTGGCCCTCATTCCTCTCTGCTGCTTTTAAAATCTTCATGTTCCATTTAGAATTGCTGTAACTAAATGCAGACTTTACTAATTTTTGTGGTAACAGCCTCATCCATTCCAATTCAATTTTATATACATTTCAGAGATTCAACTATTTCAGCTTCTCTGCTTGGTCTAACGGAAGGACCTAGGGTTTTCCTTGCAAAGCAAAATTTCTTAGTCATTGGAAGTGAAATAGATCTAATATTGGTGCTTCCCATCCCATTTAGCTCAGTTAGCTCCTATAGTGTAATTTAGCATATAAATTGTGTTGGCAGTGACCTGTACATTAGTTTAGGTCAATACTAACATAATCACTGTTTGAGTCAAAGCTCCTTCTCTGCTTTGGATTTTCAGCTTTCCAAAGTGCCTTGGGAAGCATGCCTCTGTGCAAGAGCCAATATTTGACCTGCCACATCTAAACTTGAAATTCAGTGTTGTTTTTTTTTCTCATAATTAAAGGAAAAAAAGTTTGCAAATTTACAAACTCTTAAGTGAAAACACAGGGATTTTGAGATATGAGATGTATTCAAGGTAGCATACTTAAAGTATACTACCTATGTGCAAATGTTTATACCCTACAATCTCTTTCACCATTATAGAATCAAAATATGGAGGAAAACGTTTGGAAGATACTAATCCAGCTGCAACTTGCTACAGCTGGGTGTAGCTGATTTTCTTCTATCTACTTATAATACCAGAGTGAAAACCAGAATATTATGACTGTTTTCTTCATTATGGAGTCTAAAGTGATAAAAAAGGGAGTGAGTTGGTTCATACCATTGGGTAATCTGAAAATAAAGTAGCAGTTCCCCATGCACATGGTTCATGAGGTACCAATAAGTAATTCCCCCTGTTTTTAAAAAGATTTTAAAACTTTCCAAGCTTTTAAAGATGTTAAGTATTGCTGAGATAAAATAATGTGTTGACCTGCTGCACAGCTAGCTGTTACACAGAATTATTCCTCAGGCCTACGCTTTGAAATAGCTGTTAGGAAAAGTTGGCTGAGTAAGCTGAAGTTCCCAGTTAAGAAAGCTGATAACACAGAATAGTTTGTGGGGCAGAGCTCCTCTCTTAGACCTGGGTGTTGATTTCTGAGATAAGATTCCTGCCAGATGGTATTTTTAATGGAAACGAAATAAGCAGCACTTAAAAAAAGAAAAAAGGGAAATGTCAGATTCTGTGTCTCTTGATCATCCTGCAGGAAAGCAGACTTCAAGGTCGTTTGCAACACTTGATGCCATTTCGCAGAGGGCTGACATGATGCTTTTCATCCTTGTGAGTCTGCAGCCACATTACCAATAGACTGGAGCCTCATACTGCCTAGCAAGGAAGAGTTAATTTTAAAATCGTCTTGCTAAAAATGCCTGACATCACGTCTTCTGTGATTTCATACTTATTACCCATAAGGTCAGTTTAGTTACTGGAAACCCATGGATACAGCCAGAAACAGCTGTGGCAAGTTGGCATTGATACTGAACAGGCTTGGCTGTGCCACAGGCTTTGTGCTCAGTTCGTCCCCAGACAGCAGCAATGCGCCTTGCAAATCACCTGCTTGCTGTGCCTGATGCCTGGGTATGTTTGAATAGGTCACCACAGGGATCTGCTGTTGAGGCTTACCAAATTATTTGTTAAGGGTCAGTAGCTCATTATAATCCCATGCTGCTTCATGCTTCAGCATATCAATGTTCCCATCTCGGTGCTCCTGTGTGCTTCTGGTAACGGCAGGATTGCCGCTGAGGGGTTGTTATTGTGGGAGGGAGGGAAAAGATTGTCACCAGCAACCCAGGGTATGTCCTTCCTCACCAAGAGCTGTTTTCTGAAAAATTACAAACAAAGAGCAGTCAGAGGGCTCCAGATGACAGAACTCATAGCGTGGTCAGAAAATCTGTTCAAGCCTTCTGCACCCACTCAAAAGAAAACATGAGCCTGACCACGCTGTAGCTTCAGGGGCTGGCTGTTTTGGGGAAGCTGAAAAGATTTTCCTGTTAGCCTGAACGCCTCTGGTGTGAAGCCTGCTGTCAGTGACAGCAGTGCTCCCGCAACAGAAGAGTGCAAGCTTTGGCCAGCAGCAGTGATCTGCTTCTTGGCAGACCGGTGGGGGAGTCATTGGACCAAAACTGCCTCCCTTTCCTCACCTGCAGTGGCACGTAACAACCCCAAGACTGCAAGAAAGGAAATGGTGAGCCCCGTGCCTGGAGCTTTTGTGCAGTGTTGAGAAATCCAGACGCTAAAAAGGTGAAAGATGGGAAGCAGTAACGGTAATGGACCTGGAGGTCTTTGGACCCGTTTGGTTCCTCGTGTATGTGTATGGTTCACATCTGGGCTTCCATGGAGGCCTAAACCTACTGCTTGTTTCAAGTGAAAGATGAGTTTTCATGTGATTTTGAGACTTTCAAAGGAGAAGCTTTGGGAAAATATGCAAATATTGCAATGCCCAGGCTTTGGGCAGCCAAAGGTCCAAAAGCCTGGTGGAATCTCCTCCTTTTTCCATGGGTCAGATTCAGTCTCGGCTTTTAGGCAAGCTGGCTGTAAGGGCAGAATGCAGCTGCTTTGACTCTGCTGTGCCTGCAGGCTTGTCCTGCCATGAGCTGGCTGAGGGAAAAGCCAGCAGCTCCTTCCACCCTCCCTTCCCCAGCAGGCAGCTACTACTGGGAGATGGCGCAGGGTCAGGGTTCTTTTCATCTGAAACGAACTGTTTCAGGCTGCTTCACAACAGGAAAGTAGTGCCACCCTACCTGTTTCTACTTTTGATTTTAAAAATACTGTGAAGCTCAAAGCATGTTTTAACAATGCTCCATGAGCTCATGTGGTCATCTTTAGGTGCATGTACATATGCAGACACATAAATGTATTGGTGAGAAAATTCAAGTTAATTGTTTTTCTTCCACTGGAGGTTTTACCTCTTCAGAGGAGAATACTCCATTAATATTAACATAATTCATAATATCTGTTTTCAGAGACAGGAACATTTTTAATCCCCAGTCTAGCTTCACATGAGTGGATACACAACTACTTGTTAACGAGAGCACTAGTATCTTGAATTATAATGGCATATTTTGGGGCATCAGTGTGGTCTGTTTTCCAATTTCTTGTCTGGAAGTTTTTATCTTTGCTATCCATCTAATCTGTCTGATGCCTTCTGGAAACAATTTTCCCTTTACACCACTTCATAAACTTCTGCATACACTAGACTGGAGGTTCTGGGCCATTTCTCACATTTTGTAATGAATTTTCTGATTGAATTCTTTTACAGATAGCACCTCATACATGCAAAGCAGTGCCTAAGATCCTGGTGGATTTTTTACTGATTGTATGTATAAAGCTCTAAGAACTTGTGATGAAAGCTAAGTTGCCAATGAAACTAGCACATTTATGTTTTTTTCAAGCCATTGGGTGATAAGAATAAGAATAAGATAAGTCCTTTAACATAAAAATAAGTAAAATTAGGAAGACTCTGGTATGTTTGCATAATTAAATTTTATTTGGAATAACCACAACAATTTGGAATAACTACCAGATGTTGACAAATAGCTGGATGTTATTAGAAGAACTCTGTCACTGGCACTGATTGAGTTAATGTCTCAGGCTTTAGATGAGTAGCCATAACACTAAGACGATTAACCTAGAATTGTAAAGGGAAGGGCCAGTATAGTTCTGTGGGTTCAAAATTTCCATCACTGGGCAACCCATATTAGTTGTTAATTGGGCTTTTGTTAACATTTCTTAAAAGACAGCTGCGTCAGGCAATGATCATCAGGGATGGCTGAAGGCGGGGGAGAAAAGCAGGAGCCTCACCCCTACTAAAGCAGATCCTTGGCCTTGCAGGTGAGCTCTGAAAGGGCCTGACTTAGCAAGTGAAGTGCAACCTGGCTGCAGGAGAGGTCTGGCTGCTGAGGGGTTATTCTGCAGGGGGTGTTTAGTGAATTAGAGGAATGGAAGCAATCCACAGGACTGAACAGCTGAAGGAAAACAATAGGAGTTTCAGTGGGGAAGACATCACGATGGGGAGGGAGACTGCGTTGTAAGCAGCATGTGATTGCTTACTGAAGCCACTAAACAGGGAATCCCCTGGAGAAGAAATGGTGCTTGGTATCATTCAGAAGAGCAAGCGGGGTCTCATTTGCATGGTTATGGCTGGAGGTCATATTTTGGTCATTGCAACCACAGTGTATTCTGATTCAAGCAGCTTTCAGTAGCAGAGCAGGAGCACCTGCCTCCAAACACCCCCTCCCCCCCAGTCCACTGCACTAAAGGACCACAGAAAGGGCAAATGGCTATTTGACACCGGTCTTTAAAAAGGACTTTGGAAATATGTCAATGTGGCTTTTGTTGAGAGAAATTGTGTCTGAAAAGAAATCTGCTGCTGTTTGTCTGAAGTGCTGACATGTGTGTGGATTAGGGTGATTTGGTTGGTATGGTGTGCTCAGATTTTCCACAAGCTTTTGATAAAATCCTCAGTCGGAAGATCCTAAAGAAGCAAAACTGTAGCAGGATGAAAGGAAAGATCCCCCCTGGAACTGATGTGAGAGGTAGGAACAGGTCATGCATTTCAGTGGGAGATAACAAGTGCAATCCCACAGGGATCTGCATTAAGACCTGCAATGTATGTCATATTCATAAGTAGTATGGAAAATGTGCTAAATAGTGATGTGCTGGATGTTTCTTTAACTGAGTTATCCAGGAGAGGGAAAACTAAAAGCCTACTTTCAAAAATGTGGAAGAATCTCATGATTCCGAGAGGAATTGCAGTAAAGTGGCAGCCTGCATTCAATGTCAATAAGCACAAAATAACGCACAAGGGAAAAAATAAACCTGACTGTGTGACGCTAAAGATGAGCTTCAAACTACTTCTTACTATTTGGGGCTGACAGCTCAGAGTGGCTGTCAGTAATTCCAAGAAATGTTGGCTGAGGGCAGAGCAATGCTCAAAGAAAGCAAATAGATGGTCAGAAATTGCTAGGGAAGACACAGAAAACAAAATAATCATTTTGCTGTGCATTCACCTCTTGATTACTGAGCACCATTGTGATCTCCTTGCCTAAGAAAAGGTATAGCAGAGCTCAAAAGGGGCAGAGAAACCTGACAGGTGTTTTCAGAAATAGAGAACGGCCTCTGAATTGGGATTGATTAAATAGACTCTTTGGACAGGAAAAGAGAGGTAGAAAGGAATGCCACAGCGGTGTTTAAAATCATGAGTGGCATGGAGAAAATAAGTAGCAAATGATTATTTGCGTTTCTGCCAGAACAAGAACAAGGGACATCAGGCGGAATTAGTGGGTAGTGGCTTAAGCTAACAACAGCAAACAGCTTGGTCCTTGGGGTGTGTGATTAAACAGGAACCAGTCTCACAGTATCTGCTGAGTATCAAGAGGCTAGACAGGCTCAAAACTGATCAGATGAATTAATAGGAAAACAAATCCATCAGGGGCTATTACGCAGCAAGATGACATTCTTGCCTGAGGAACTCCCTGCGTGGCAGGCTGCTGGATGCAGGGAGGAGAGAGTGGGGAAAGTGCCTGCATGGTAATCCCTTTTTAAAATTGTTCCCCTTGGTATGTGCTGCTGGTTCCTGTCAGTGGTGGAATACTGGACTACATGGACCCTTCATCTGATCCGGTATAATTCTTCTGCATAATGTTTTTGTGAGGGATCGGTCTAGGATGAAGGCACATAAAACACACCAGAGACCCACAGTGTCCTGAGGGTTGACTTCTACATAAACAATTTAGACCTTGCCTGTATGTCCACTTGGAGTCTTGGAAGAGAAAGTATCCAGGAGGGCAAATTGGTCCAGCCCCGTGAAGAGGTGAGAGCCCTGAGGACTACTGTAATGAGCCAAAGAGATAGCCATGCTTTTGGATATTGAATTCTATTCCTTGTGGGATGAAGAATTAAAATGAATACTGGTGCTGCACCTTGCACATTATCCTGTGGTGCCTGGTGCCTCTTGGGGGAATGAAAAGAATCATTTGGGAGAGGTAAAGTTTGGGAAAGGTTTTGAGTAGTGCATGATACATGGCTTTCCTCATCCTGTAATTCAGTGTTCCGTAGTTCTCTGAAGAGTTACTGCTTCACCTTTTGCATTGTACACTTTATTGTTCTGCTTTCTGAGCTTATGTATAACAAGGGAGTGCAGGAACAAGCCAATATATTGTCATTGCTTAGAGAATGACACTTTAAAGCAGTGGCAAAATTACTCTATAGCTAAAAGTGCAACCATGAGAATTGTGTCTTGGTACAAGGATAATGTCAAGCTGGAGTTAAATTGAATGTTTCTTCAGGGAGGGTAAATTTAATCAGGTGCTCAAAATCAAATTAAGGTGGAAATCAGTTTGGAAAAAACACAAGAATTACAATCCAGCTAATGACCTGGGGTAATACTGGCAAGAAATGTGCTTTCACATTGTAACATGAAAAATCGTTTCTTTAAGAGGGAGCTGCTTGTAGCTCATGACTGCCCAAGGTAGCTCAGAGCCCAGCATTGCCTTGAGAGAACAATTACGGTGTGCCACCCTTGCACCATTTACTTCCCCTCCATTACAGTGATACCAACAGTTATTATACTGTGATCAAGCCTATCAGTGTTTCTGCCATAGTGTTATTTTCTAACTTGGCCTTTAAACAGGGAATGTTTTTCCATCATAGCCTGCAACAGCCTCTGTGGCTGATGGCCCATTAGGGTGATCCAGAAGTGTCATATCTTCTGCAGAAGCATGGTCTCTCCTAGATCAGATGTCTCCTTGTAAGAAACATCTCTACACCTGGGAATAGAAAATGAATCCTGCATTTACCCACAAATTTTCTGTAGAGAGGGATTTGGATTTTAATGTACACATTATTCTGATTAACACAGGTGTGTAGAGGGGAAATTCAATGTGGTTGGTAGGAGTGAGGACTTCCCCTGCTGATTTCCTCCCAGTACAAAGGCAAGACTTCGAAGGAGCCATGGCTCAAAGGGACTGCTGCTGTTCTCAGCCCTGAAGGTGTTCCCTTCTGGCATAAATTTGTCTCTCTTATTGATGGAGAACTTGGAGATGGTGGGTCAGATCTGCAGGCATGATTCAGTAGGAGGGGGGAACGTGGTCTCTGGTATTACCTGGAATTGCGTTTAACTTCAACCAGCATGTTACCTTGATCTTCTGTGACCTTTACCTATCAGAAGTTATTAGCTAATTGAATTCAGAAGGTAACTCCCTGTTTTCAAACTAAATTAACTTGCTTCAAGGGACCAACTTATGTTTGTATTTCCACAGAGATAATGAGTTTAGGCTTCAACTGAAACCTTGCCAAATAATGAGGAAAGAAATAAATCAATGACCTCACTCTTATCTGGTCTTAACAGGCAGGCTTTCCTTTGCTAAAAGTGACCCTGAAACGGTCTGGATTGATTCACACAAATAACAAGACCTGCATCCTGCTAAGCAGAGCTGTCCTGGGGAACGCTTTGCTCTGAGAGGAGATCTAATCCGGGCATCAGCAGAGATGCAAGCATTTGAAGTGCAGTTTTTCTTGGAGTCGAAACAAACGTTTCTGAGAAATTCAAATGAGCAGTAAGATAGAGCTAAGGAGGAAATTAGCTTCAATACTAATTAGAGGGAAAAAACCCATTGTCACATCTGTGTCTGGGACTGAACAGTCTTCACAGAAATACATTTCTCTCATTCTCCAAGACATATGCTTCTCTGATTAGTTAATTATCTGGCATTGTTAAGTAAGAAATGGTTTTCAGACATTAAAGGGAGTTTGTTTCCTGGTGAGAACTGGTGTAGCTGTATGGATGGAAATCTTCCCTTTGGTGCCTTGATTAATGGAAGAAGCAGACAGCTCAGCAATGTTGCCCTCCAATAGTGTGTACCTCCTTACTCTCTATATGGATCTCTTAGATGAAGGCTTAAATCTTCAAGTAATAAATGTGATTAATAATAGTTTAACAGAATATATGAGGCAATCTATTAAAGAATGCAGAGGTGAGCAGCAGAGGTTTTTAACTACTAGTGAAGAATCCATAAAACCTACTCTTGAAGCCCAAATAAGAAAATTGAAATTTTATAGTAGCAATAGCAGTAGCACTAGTAGCGACCGTTTTGGTTTAATAACAAATGTGGTGTTTTAGGGAGAGATGATATCTTTTATTAAATCTATTCACACAGGTTTGATAGTAGCACTGCATCTTTTAATGTTGAACTTTTTGTAGGAAAAAGTGCCCTTAGGCAAAACTCATGCCTTTCTGCTAAAAGACAGGTAAATACTGATATTCTACCCAGAGATTTTTCTGTATTTTTAGGTGTTTGACAGATAAAATTGGAACTGCTTTCAAGAAGGGGGCATTTGTATCCAAGTGTAGCCAGTCTGGAGGCACTACAAAATTGGGAGTAGTATTTGATACACCATATGGTTGCGTCGCCATTCAGAGCGACCTCACCAGGTTAGACAAATAAGCTGACAGGAATCTCATGAAATTCAGGAAAGGGAAAGGCCAAGTCCTGCCCCTGGGGAGGGATAAACTCAGACACTAATACACACTGGCTGGAAAGCAGGTTTGCGGTGAAGGACCTAGGGATCTGGGAACACCAAGTTGAACATGAGCCAGCAATGTGCTCTTGCAGCAAAGAAGGTGAATGGTGCCCTGGGCATCATTAGTAAAAGTGTTGCCAGTAGGTCAACAAAGGTGATCCTTCTCCTCTACACAGCAGTGGTGAGATACACCTGGAGTGCTGGGTCCAGTTGTGGGCTCCCCAGAACAAGAGATGTACTGGAGAGAGTCCATTGAAGGGCTGTGAAGATGATGAAGTGGCTGGAGCATCTCGGACACCTCAGCCTCTTTTCCTCCAGACTAATCATCCTCAGTTCCCTCAGCCATTCCTCATAAGGCTTGTTCTCTATATGTCGGAAGGGAGGCAGCAGAACCTTTCCAGCCTCTCTTAATCAGTGTTCATTAGGAAAATTCCTTCTTGGCCAACATGAAATCCAGTTACTCTTTCTTGATGGTGTATCACCTGACTATCATTGTCCACTTGGTGCAGGAGGAAGAAGCTCAGGCTAATCTGTCCTGTCCTGGTCCTAAAACAGGATGGTGGCTTCCCACTGGAGTGCTTGTGTGATCATCCTTTGCCCTGGCTGTACTCAGCTTCTCTCATGTCCCTAACCAGTGTGGGCTGGTTTATCCTCAGGTGGTCCTGGTAGCACTGCCTGCAAATGGCAGAAGCATTTGAGACACAGAGATGGACAAATGCTGGGGTTTGTAAATCCTGGTGGAAGCACAGGTTTGAGGTAGTTCCGATCTGCTAAGCACTGAGTGTGCATGCTCAAGGACTGAGCTTTAAGCACCAGAGGGGCTTTAAGGCTGAAAATACAGGTGCCTTAAATGCAGCATGTAGCACTAGGCAGCGAATGTGTGAGCGAGACATTCACTCTTCATTTTTTGAGGCTCTCGGGACTGGACTGAAGTGCCTGCAGGGGTCAGTAGATAGTTAATGTCCATCTAATCCTATCACAGTTTTGAGATTTCTTTACCCCAAGGGAAATACCTGCCTGTTATGTACTGCAAGCACTGAAGTGCCCAGGCCAGTGATTGTCTCACTTGCTGCAGACAGGGAGCTGTTACAGTAGTGTGAACACCATGTTTCACCTAGCCTGGCTCAGGAGCAGTGCTGTACTGTTGTGGCTGCACTGTTTTTGGGAGCAGATTGGTGTTGTGGTGGCTTGAATGTGCTGACTCCACAGTTCCAGCAGTGCTCTGGAGCACCAGCAGTGTGGCCAGAAGGGTAAATGAGCCTAACAGGGAGGTGGTTTGCCCTAAGCATAAAATTAATTCATTATAACAACGTTGTGGGATAAAGTAAAATGGACAGAATAAAATAAATCACATACAGAAATTAAATATTATGACTCTAAGACAGAAACTCAAAACGTTCTATGTAATGTCTCTTATTTTTCAAGTATTTGCAGTGGAAATCTTTCTTTTGAAATGGACACATTTTTGAAAATCTTGTGATTAAAGAAATTAAATTAACTATCATCTGCCCTACTTAGAGCCTTTTTAATCTTTTAACATTTTGTTTCAGTAGAAATTCAGATTAAAGAAATGCAAGATAAAAATGTTGATGTTTGAAAAGCTGCTTTGGGTCATTGTCTTCAAGTGGTTGCCATAGCTCCTAAGTGACAACTTCGAGACCTTTATATAGTCAGAGTGCTCTAGGAGCATGAGAATTGAGGCTTGAAATTTAGGGTAATTTTCTGCCATGAAAAGTGAAGGCCTGAGTCCCTGCAGCTGGTGGAGACCCAGTCAGAGACCACACGGAATGCAACAAGCTAATGTATTAAAAAAACCCCAAACAAACCCATATATTCTCAGTGAAAGAATATTCTGGTGAGAAATTGGCTGCTATTTGATTCTAAATTTGATTCAATAGATAATTTTATCTAAGAGTCAAAGCTAATCTATTCAGCTGGATCACATGTCCACAGAAGCAGAATATTTATTAGCACATGTACCACAGCCACAACTCTGATCATAAAGCTTTCATCTTAGTTTTAAGTGGCTTTGTGGTACCAAATGCTTCATTTCCTTTTGCATAAGTTGTTGCCTTGCCTTTATAACACAGTCCATTCAACGAGCAAGGCTCCATCAATTTTGTCAATGATCATCAACTATCAGCAATTACAGAGAACAATTAAAATCATAGAATAGTTATGGTTGGAAAGGACCTTAAGATCACCTAGTTCCAACCCCCCTGCCATGGGCACAGACACCTCCCACTAAACCATGTCACCCAAGGCTTCGTCCAACCTGGCCTTGAACACCACCGGAGATGGAGCATTCACAACCTCCCTGGGCAACCCATTCCAGTGCCTCACCACCCTCACAGTAAAGAACTTCTTCCTTATATCCAATCTAAACTTCCCCTGTTTAGGTTTTAACCCATTACCCCTTGTCCTGTCACTACAGTCTCTAATGAAGAATCCCTCTCCAGCATCCCTATAGGCCCCCTTCAGACACTGGAAGGCTGCTATGAGGTCTCCACACAGCCTTCTCTTCTCCAGGCTGAACAGCCCCAACTTCCTCAGCCTGTCTTCATACAGGAGGTGCTCCAGTCCCCTGATCATCCTTGTGGCCCTTCTCTGGACTTGTTCCAAGAGTTCCATGTCCTTTTTATGTTGAGGACACCAGAACTGCACACAATACTCCAGGTGAGGTCTCACAAGAGCAGAGTAAAGGGGCAGGATCACTTCCTTTGACCTGCTGGTCATGCTCCTTTTATAGAATCATAGAAAGGCCTGGGTTGGAAAGGACCTTAAAGATCATCTAGTTCCATCCCCCCTGCCATGGGCAGGGATACCATCCACTAGACCAGATTCCTCAAAGCCCTGTCTGACCTGGCCTTGAACACTTCCAGGGATAGGGCAGCCACGGCTTCTCTGGGCAACCTGTGCCAGTGACTCACCACCCTCACAGTAAAGAATTTCTTCCTAATGTCTAATCTAAATCTACCCTCTTTCAATTTAAAACCATTCTCTCTTGTCCTCTCACTATATGAGCTCTCCAGATGAAGCTCAACATGAACTGGCAGTGTGTGCTTACATCCCAGAAAACCAACCATATGCTGCATCAAAAGAAGCATGACCAGCAGGATGAGGGAGAGGATTCTCCCTATGTGGTCTGCTCTTCTGAAACCCCCACCTGGAGTACTGCATCCACCTCTGTGGCCCCCAAGAGGGACGTGGGCCTGGTCAAACAAGTCCAGAGGAGAGCCATGAAGATGATCAGAGGGCTGGAGCACCTGTCCTGCGGAAACAGGCTGAGAGAGCTGGGCTTGTTCAATCTACCATGAACTCATCCACCGGCTCACCAGACCTCACAGATGGCAGGTTACCTGGCTGTGTAACCTCTGCAGCCTTACAACTTCAGTTGTGTCAGAGGAAGAAGGAAGCCTTGGCATTTCTGGGGGAAATATGTAAATTTGCTGACTCACCCTGTTGCAGATGTAAGCCCTGATTCTGCACCAAATTCCACATTGAGTACTGGGCCTTTTGGAAAACAGAGTACTGTAAGACCAGAACTGAATTTCCAAGTAGGGTTTGTCTCTTGGTTGTTTCTTGATTAGTTTGTTTACTTTTGATGCAGCCCAGGATACGGTTGGCTTTCTGGGCTGCGAGCGCACACTGAAGCCAGCCCATGTTCATTTTCTCATCGACCAACACCCCCAAGTCCTTCTCTGCAGGGCTGCTCTGAATCTCTTCTCTGCCCAATCTGTAGCTGTTCCTGGGATTGCTCCGACCCACGTGTAGGACCTTGCACTTGGCATGGTTAAACTTCATGAGGTTGGCATCAGCCCACCTCACAAGCGTGTTGAGGTCCCTCTGGATGGCATTCCTTCCCTCCAGGGTATCAACCGAGCCACACAGCTTGGTGTCATCGGCAAACTTGCTGAGGGTGCACTCAATCCCACCGTCCATGTCAGCGACAAAGATGTTGAACAAGACTGGTCCCAACACCGATCCCTGAGGGATGCCACTCATTACTGGTCTCCAGCCGGACATTGAGCCATTGACCAGAACTGTTTGTGTGCGGCCATCCAGCCAGTTCTTTATCCACTGAGTGATCCATCCATCAAATTGATGTCTCTCCGGTTTAGAGACAAGGATGTTGTGCGGGACAGTGTCGAACGCTTTGCACAAGTCCAGGTAGATGACATCAACTGCTCCACCCCTGTCCACCAGTTCCGTAGCCCCATCATAGAAGGCCACCAGATTGGTGGTTGAAGTTCCCAGTTCAGGACAGTTAAAATATACGTGTAATTGCATGTGTTATTTGAGGCATGTTTCCTATCCACATGAAGCTTACGTGGTCTCACAGATGTGCACACTTAGACCCCAAGCACAAACACATCTGGTCCCCTTCTCATTGCAGGTCCTAAAATGAAAATAAGGTTGAATTCCCCCAAATGATTAGACTGAATGTCAAAACATATGAACAAACAAAGTCTGGATTCCTGTGATTCTGAGCTTTCTGTCTGGGTCCTCTACAGACTACTAATGTGTGAGTGCTCAGTGAAGCTTTTCCCACACTTGAGATATTCATAACCGATTGCTTTCTCTCTCTTGTGTGCAATCTGGTTTCTAAAGAGGTGGGAGTTTGTTCGCCAGCCTTTCCCTCGCAGGCAGCATTAATGAGGTCTTTCTCTTCCACCCACACCCTATTTTCCAGAAAAGTGTAGGAACTTAGTGACTTTAAGACTTTTTTGCTTATTAGATCAAAATTTGCCAATGAATTCACAAAAGATTAGGGAAAAGATACCTAAACAGTAGACAAACGGGCAAGGATGCAGACACCAAGAGCCTTGTTTCCTTGAGAAAGGTTAGCATTTTAGATTTCACTCTTAAAGTGAGAACCAAAGCTGACTAAAGGAACGTCTGGAATGAAATAGTGCTTTTCTAATCATGCAGTTCTTCAGGCCTGGGGACCTTCACGACAGGTTAGGGGCTGTATGATTTTGCCTGTTGATGTTATCTCTCCCATACTCATCAGTCTGAGCAAGCTTGAACATCACCCTGTCCCTGATGATCCATGGCGGGGCTTCATGGGTTTCCTCGTACATTTGCAATCTTTGTAACACTCCCTTGCTCTGCATTTCCTGGTGATCTTAGTATGAATGTCTGCCAGGGTACCCACTACGAGCGGAAAGAGAACATTAACATGTGTCAATGTGGAAAAAACAAATTATTTAGTTTTGCTTTCCTCGGCAGTTTGCTTGCAGTGATCTTTCTTTCTCCCCTTCCCACTTCCAAGTATCAAAAGTCTGAATACATGAACCCACTTGTGAAAGAGCTGGTTTCCAAACAGGTGAAAAAGACTTCCATAATTGCTGACGGTATCAAGCTTCTTCCCTTGGAGGCTTTAAACTGGGCCATCCTTTTCTCTTCCTCTTCCAGCTACCGAGTTTACAAGTGCAGGTATTCTGGGCTGGCAATAACTCACTGCTTACAATCAAACACCAGTGTTTAATAATCTCTTACCACTTGCCAGGTGGGTTCTGGATACTCTTTCGGCCACAGCAGTGTCTTACAGCTGGTGCCTTATGGGTCCTTTCCAGGTACCTTCAACCTTTCTCTAGACTTTTTTTCCTTTTTGTGGGGGAAATCGAAAAGTATAATTTAAATCCTAAAACAGAAAGAATGTTTCTTTTCAGAATTACCTGAAGATGTGAATTTGGACCCGTTTGGTTCCAATGTCAAGATTTCTTGTCTGATAATTCCTACTAGCAATTTGTGTTATGTAAAGCAGGGACTGTTAGCTTGAAGGCAGGTGGTGATAACAGATGCTGTAATAGTTAACTTTCAGCTATACTGTTAAAACAAAAACAGAGAGAGCTTTACAGGCTGTTAGACTTCAGGTGGTTTAGTGTACCATCAAAACGATGTCACAGCAGCTACCTACAACTTACTGAAGATGGAAAACACCAATTTAATGTGGAGTTGGTACTCAAAATTATGCTCAAACTCCGCTTTAATAATGCTGTCTGTATTTGCAATACTGTAAACATGAAAATGAATTTTGCTGAAAGAGTGCCAGTGTGAAGCAGCGTATAATTTTGTTTTTGTTTGTGCTGTACTCTGCATAATTACTGTAATTATGCATATTAGGCTGTTTTGTGTAATGGCACCAGAAGGTAGATAATTTTGTCAATAACTGGCTGTAGCAGCTTATATACATTTTGCACCATCCACAGAAGTGCTTTGAAGATCTCTTAATACTGCTGATTTGCCCATAATAGGTCAGAAATTATTGCTGCTCTTTCCAGAATGTCTCTCTGGATGAGATGCCTTCCAGAAAAAATCAGGTGCTACTAAAACCCCCAGAACTTTGTGTCTGAGAAAACACAACAACAACAACAAAAAAAAAGGACTCACATTTTCAAAGAGAGTAGGCTCTTTAATTAGCTGGTAGGGCTACTATCAGTGTAATATGATGAGCTTTGAAATCCTTAGAGGTGTATTTCAGTTCAGATTATACTTTGCACAAGAAACTGCAAGTATGCTCAATGCTACCTACTTATTTTTCAATAGAACAAGTTTAGATTAAGATGCTTTAATGAACTGACATGAAAACTTCATTTTAAAATGAGTGTATGCAGAAGAACATTGATAGTAGAGAAAACAAATCAGGGAGGGAAAGCAGCCGGGAAAACTGAGTCAGGTAGGGTGATGTAGGCATGAAGTGACACGCTGCTTAAGTAAACTCAGAGTTTTAAAGGAAAGGTGGTATCCAGGAGAAGGTTCTTTCAGATGTTTAGGAAAAATATTTAGCAGTTGCCTTTTCTTATGTATGAGGTACTTGTTAGCAGTGGTACTATGTTAACTGGAACCCTCAGCCATTTTCTGAGAGTATTTTGTGCCTAGTGTTGAGGGGTGCAGTGCCAAGGCCAACTCTCCTGCAGTTCTGGCTCTGTGTGGCTACTCAGTTGCAATGGGTAAGCCTCTCTCAGCACTGAAAATCTTGACACGGTGGGTCCCGGGGACACAGCCCTGCCCCTCTATTTGAAGTGGGGGTTTCTGGTGGTGGTCGGCAGGCGCTGTGACCTGTGAGCCTGGCGTGTGGATCTGTGTGCTGGTCCCAACCTCTCTGCGAACAGTGACCTGCTGGCAATAGCCATTTTCACAGCTGCATTGCTATCCCTCATCATGATGGAAATTGCATAAGGCTTTTTTTAATGCTGAAAGAAATATGGGTGGATGGGTAGTGACTCATTTGTCAGAAAAGTTTGGAAACTAGTCACTGAAAGCACAAGTGGAGGTGTTTGGAGAGATGAGCAGGGCACAGGGTATAAAGCTGTCGTGATTTGCTTCTGTATGTTATGCTCCGCATACTCATCAAATTAGGACTCAGTTCTGTGGGAAGGGATGCCTGAGTGACACTGCTGGTTAAATGCATTAAAAATGTCCTCAGCCCTGGCGAAGCAGGAATGCTGCTGCTAGATAAGAGCAGTTTTTCTGAGAGGATCCGCTCCTGCTTTGTGTCTCCTCAGGTAGAATGGATTCACCCTGAAGTACAAGCTGCGTGAAAAATTGCAATGTCATTTTAAGCTCTGCTTCAACAGGCATAGTTTGGCAGGGCTGATTTACGATACAGGGTCTGTGTGGGATACACTGTTATTTATCATGTATTGATCTGGCAATAATAACCTATGCTTTCCTGAGATGTAACGTTTGTGACTCCCTTCTTGTTTGGTAAAACTGACCTGCGACTTGCAATTCATTCTAAATGAAGCAGCAGCACACCTTATCGTGCGTTTGGGCTAGCACATTCATCCTGCTTTGTTTCTTTCTTTTTGGTCAAATCAGAGAAGTTCTAAATGCATATCATTCCAAATGAGACTAGCATTGGTTGTATACTAGATCCCCTCCTTGATCTATTTGACGGGACTCTGCACTCACATGCCATGGGGGATTCTGGGTTTTGCCATCATGCTAGAAGTCAGAAAGTAATAATGTTTTTGCTATGGCACTCTGGCAAAAGGTCGTTTATTCCCCTCTGAAATTTGGCTAAATTACTTTTCACTCTTAAAAGCAGCCGCAGATAAACATATTTTTCCCTGAGTGATTTGAAATTATGAGTGTTGCTTTATTGACTGATGTGTTTTTCAGACAACCTACTCTTACTGTGTTGACTTTGTAGAATATTTAAGTTGATAAAATCTTTGGTCTTTGTTGGTCACCTCAAATGCATTTGTGCACTTCAGCTAAAATTATCATTGCTTTAGTTACCATCTAAAAAAATGGTTACAGAAACTGCAGAGCATTGTTTGTCAGCACAAAGTTCCAGGGGAAAATGCCATCATAATTTAAAACTCAAGTCAAATGCTCTGCTTAATAAGTAGGGTAAGAAAGTTCAGTCAAATGTCAGAACATTGGTAAGAAAAGATAAAATTAATCTGAAAATTCAGAATTAATTCGGATGGTGAGATTTAACTGTAGACTAATCAGCTAAGGACAGTATCTGGACTGTCATTGTGAGAATGCTAAAGGACAGGATTTGAGTTCTACAAGTTGGTGAGTCATCTATCAATTTCCAGTCTAATTAGAATTTGTAATAAGTCATCAATTTGCTTTTCCTTTTTTTTTTTCCCTTTTAAATCACACTAACATCTAACAGAATGATAGCTCAAATCCAAGTTTCAAAGCTACTCTTCAATAAGCAATGAAGGTGTTCCTGTGTAGGTTTGTCGCTTCCCAGTGGATTATCTGCAGTTGCCTTCACAGGGGTTTAAACATGTGTTTGCTATGAGTTGAGGTCCAATCCAGTTTTTCCCTTGCAGTTTGTGAATGTGGGATTTAGATTTAGGGTTCAGTGTGCAGAAATCTCTTGGGCACTCGCAGGATTATTGAGATGAGTGAGGATAGGATGAGTGAGACCTACAGTTGGGTACTAGGATGGAAGCTGTAGTTCTCTGTGGCCTTCTGGATTCATTGGCATGGCTGGGGCCAGTTTTGTTCAGATATGCCCGAGGTCTGAACAAATTCTTCAGGCACTGCCCACGTTATTTCCCCAGGAAGTCTGCTGGCTGAAGTCTCCGTGCTGCCTTTTTCTGATGGTACAGTTTGTAAACTTTAACAGCTGCTGCTCATTATTAACACTCCTGTTCTGAGAACATCTTGGCCCCAGTTTTTAGTCTGTATTTTCATTCCTGAGATAATTTTTATCATTCATATAGATGTGTATAGCAATGAGGAGGCCACACAGATTGAAGCATAGCATCATTCTGTGCTGCACTTAACTGGGTGATAAAAGTAGCTCTTAGAGTGCTTCCTACAAGGTCAAACAATCCAAGTGTACTTGAAGAGTTTAGACATACAGTTTCACTCTGTTTTTCAGGAGATTTCAAATGAAAGTCTGTCTTGTTTTGATGCATAAGAACTTAGTGGTGCCGCTTACCTAAACTAATTTTCAGGCATAAAATCAATCAGTTATTCAAACTTGTATAGTGGAAAGTCTAAATGTCATTCATTTTCTTGCAGGGATATGACAGCCTTTATTGACTTCTTAAAAGTAGTAAGTTATTTGCACTGCTTGGAAGATTAAAAAAAAAAAAAAAAAAACGAGATCTGTCAAAATTGGTGTTGCCTCATTCTTTTTCTGAATTCTGGATATCAAATTACATCCAGCAATCCTACTTAAAGTAAGCAAAGACATGCTATGTCAGACCAGGGACCACCTAAATGGGTATGCTGCCTTTTGTCCAGGAGTGGATCTCAAGTAAGAGAAGAAGGTCAGAGAAAGTACACAGTGACACTCCCCTGAGCACTCTCCCAAATGCTAGGGATTTGTGGCTTAGGGTATTCCTCACTGCAAGCCTACCAAAGCCTGCAGGCAGGTTTGGTACCCTGAAGGCCAAAGTCTGTTTGCACATTTTGCAGAATGAGCCCTAAAGCTGAGAGGCGCTTGAGCCTCTTGTGTGTTGCAGATAATCCCAGAGATCTCTTCCTGCCCACAGTGGGGAAGGTCACCTCCAGCTACATGGGAAGTACTGATCTTGGCCAGGTTGGAGGAGCAATTGGAGCTGTGAGGCAGAGAAAGCCAGACCTTAAACGTTATAAGCCACACTGCAGATGAGTAATAGGTCTGGTCACCATCCCTGAAGTTGACTGCATGGCCTGCGCTGGCATTGACCTAACCCAATTCAACAGTGTCACGGCTGGTGAAAACCCTTACAGCAATTCCAACATTCAGTGACCCTTCTCTCCTTGTTTAATGCACAGTTGTTACTAAAACTATAACAATTGTTGTAGAATCACCTGTGTAAATAAATCAGTGCCAACTTTTAAACCTGAATAGTTTCTTCATGTTAATAATGCTAAATGATTATAGCTCATCTGTCCTTTCTATAGAAAGTACAGGACAGACTTGCACAAGTTTTTAAAAAGAGTTGTGACTCGCAAACTGAATAGTTTTTTTTGGGAAAAAGTCCAACAAACCTCAATAAATAATGACTTGATTATTGGCAATGCTTAAATTGATTCACTTCAAGTAAATAATAATATACAAAATAAGTTACATGCTGAGTATATCATGGACAAATTAGTTTCTTATTTAAATTTGCCAGCATTTTCCCAAAGAAGGATGTTTTTGCTTTTGATAGAAAAGTAGTTTGGTCTGCTTATGAATGAGTCAGTTTTTTTTTTGCTTACCACAGCTTTGCTTGGAGTGGATAATAATCAGTTAAAAATTGGACAGAATACCATGATTCTTTTGTTGTCAGTCTTATGGATTATAGCTCTGACTTAAAGAACAAAATCAATGATGTCCCCACATTATGTGAGAAACAGTGGCTTTGAGCCCAGTGTGTTCCCAAATAAGATTTACAGGGAGAAGTTTAGACAATTTTTCAGGAAAAGCACTGGGTCTCCTCCCTCCATTCTTTTTGTCCTGTGATTTCTTTTTCTTGTATGTTATCTACATGTAATAGTAAGTAATGTATTATCACTTGCTTAATTGGTTTCTTCACCTTCCTTCTTTTGTCTTCAGGTATTCCATCTTCATGTCTTGAGTGACATCTAAGTTATTTCAAATGTAACATTAGTGATTGAATTCTGCTACTTGTTTGTGCTCATAGTAGTAGAACCTAAAAGCTAAGGAGTTCCTACTTTTTTTCCTTTCCCTTTAATTAGTTGTTTTCCTCTTACAGTATTTATTAAAACTCGAGTTAATTTTGGACTGACACAGGTCTCCAGATAGACGTAGTAGAGTGCTGCCATGCATATATGACTACATCAAGCACCTTCTGAACCAGTACAGGTACCACACAGTTATAGTCCATTAAAATCTTTAATATTTTCGTATTTTCAGATACTTTGGTGCCGTGAGTCTTCACCTGATTTGGAGTCTTTACGTGTGTTTGAATGTAAAGAGCTGGGGCAGCTATAGGTAGAGATCTGCCACAGAAACTTTCCGAAGGCTACATTGTCAATAAATCTCCACATGAAGAGCAAGTTGTCCATAGCTATTGCCCACTCCACTTGTTCAGTTCTACTGCAATGACACTATTCCTTGGGAGATTTCTTAAACCACTCACCACCAGAATAGGCACCAGTATTCTAGATGTCAGGCATTAATAATATCTTTATATTATTATATTTGTAAATAAACACAGGCACACACACATAAAGACACACGTGTGTACTACAATTTAAATTCTTTATACAGTTATGCACAAAAAGTAATTTTCTTTGTGCACACAGTTATAACAAGATTTGCCCACTTTTTTCTTATGAATGTCCAAGTTGCAGACTGAATGTTCTTTTAGAAAAGACACTCAGGGAACAATCTGGTGTCCAAACGAGAAGACATTTGAGTAACTCTACTCATACTGAGACACGCAGGACATTTTGAGTGCATAGGCCTTTGGAAGCATAAATCTTGTTCCGTGATTTGTTAAGCTTTTGTCATTTTTAAGATAAATCATTGCTGTCCCTTCCTAGCTTCTGCCAGATAAAAATGGAAATTATATTTAGCAACAATGTACAAGAGTACATACAGTAGAGGAATATTTGACTTTCTTAACCTCTTTTTTTATCTTTAGAAAACTGAAGGTTGAAAATGGCAATATGTGCTACTGCAAATATTTTGTCAGTTCCCTAACAAATTATGTTGAGAAGAAAACAATAAATACAACAAAGAAAGAACAAGAAAGGAAGAGAGGCAAATGTTTACAAGCTCACAAGTGAATACAGATACAGATAATTTATATTGTGCTCTGTCTTGCAAGAATTCATATTAAAATAAGTTCAAGTAATATGGAAATACAAGCGCTTCTGAACACTGTAAATGAGCTCCTTACTTTGAGGCCCTCATGAAAAGAAAAGAAACCTAATTAAGAGTATTGTACTATTGTTAAAAACTTCATAAAATAACATCGCTTACATAACAAAGGGCAAAAGTTGTGGGGAGGGGCCTGTAAAGCTTGAGTTCCTGCTTTTAAAGTAACACAGATGGTCAGATAAAGGAACCGAGAAGGAAATAAAGAGTCTAGACATATTTAATAGGTGTTAACAGATGTTACTTGATTTTGGATTCTCATTTAGTTTTTAAATTTCTAGAATGTATGTGTGGGATTGCCTGCCACTAACAGGGCAAGTCCAGTGAACCCTAATGCCAGTGCCATTCACACTGGTAATGATCCCGATCTCTCTGACTGCTTCTCAGAAGGCCCGTGATCCTTTATGGTCTTTGGTTTTCTTTACTGTGCACCTGGAGTTCATTGTAGTTTGCTGGAAGGGAGCAGTGGTCCTCCATGGTGCCTGTGATTGCTGGAGATGGGATTTGAAGTGGTCCATAGCTAGATTATGTCTCACCTTGAAGTTAGTATCTTCATTTTATTGTCTTATGTCATCTAAATTCCTCAGTGGCCTTTCTGTCTACTAGCTAGAAAAGGATCTTAAAGTTCAGGAACATCACCAGAACCAGTTTTAAGGATGAGACCCACACCCAGGAGGGAGCAAGACAGTGGTAATCAAAGGTTTGTCTCAACTGTTTTGTGTGTCCACTGCAGCTTTGGCTCTGCTAGAGGTTGGGTGCTCTTCTGGTCCTATCCTGTCGTGTTTCTGGACAGAAGAGTATCTGTCCCTGATAATCTGCTCCTTCAGTCCCTCACTGAAGCTTATAGAGATTTAAATGCCACAGAGAGTGCTTGCATGTGTTTTATGTGACCTATTGTCAGGTGAAGTCTGAAGTCTTGGCCTGATCAGAGGCATGAATTACAAATGTCCCATCTGTAGTCAAAACTCCCAGTCCAAGGTATGCATGAGATGCATGGAACTCAAAGCAAAACTTTAGTCTGAATCTGTGTCTTCTTCAGGCTTGAAAAATAGGGCAACATATTTTACTTTGATAACTTTTTTCTATGAAGAAGATGGGATGAAATGCACAGAAATTATGGATGGGCTGGGGCTAGAGAGAGCCCTTGCTGTAGCATGAGGCAGTGCCAGTGCAATCATTGCTGGTGCCAGCACAGGCTCTGAGCTGACAAATCCTGACTTCTAAGAGGAACTCTGAAGACTGCAGAGGGAATTGAAATTATAAACGACCATAAATATTTAATTCCTATTATTGCATGCTGAGAATTGCAGCACTGTCTGCAAAACACTATAAAACATAACAGTGTTAAACGTATCTGCAATGCAAATATGCTATAAATATTGTAGAGAAAACAGAAGCATAAAATTAACTCTTAAGCTTATTCATAGTTATAGAACTCAGTATGTTCTTGTGCATTGTGATGATATTTCGTAATTATACCAGCAGTTCAAAATGACCAATTTTCTCCTGGCATAAAATATGTTGTGATTTAATTAAAGCAGAAAGCTAATTTAAGTGGAATTGAGAAAGACTAAATCAATTATGAAGAATGCTATTACTAGATTTGAAAGTCTAGCAAAATTAGTCAAGTTGTATAGCACCACATTTTCTCCTTTTAAATGCAAGAAGAAAGACAA
Source organism: Pezoporus occidentalis (assembly GCF_034315485.1). Classification (NCBI taxonomy): domain Eukaryota; kingdom Metazoa; phylum Chordata; class Aves; order Psittaciformes; family Psittacidae; genus Pezoporus; species Pezoporus occidentalis. Next base: position 9,935,047 of record NW_026916170.1, on the reverse strand, counting down.
GTCCATCATTGTTTTCTATGGCTCAAGGAGGGTAATTCACAAAATTTGAGCAGGTAACATTTTCAATCATTAAGATGTAATAAAATAATCACTCAGATGTCAATGGCATTTTGGCAGAAATTGATACTTCTTTTCATTGAAAACAGAGGTAGTCCAGCCAAACCTGTGCCTTTGGTTTTAAAAGCGCTGTGCCAAATCCTTAGGAAAGCTGTCATTTATTTTCCTCATGCCCCCATTCTGCCCTATAAACCAGGTTTCGCAGAAGCAATGATTTTCATGAGTGAGGGAGAATGATGTTTTCAGGGATGACAGGACATGCAGTTGGACCACAGAACTTTGCCTAAAGCAGGGACAACACGAGTCACTCAAATGACAGTCACTAGTTCTGGTTTGCCAGTGTTTTGGATAAAAAAATATTCTTTCTTATTTGAGATTTTGCTTTTCTGTAGCAAAAGTTAGAAATAGTAACCTGCTTTTAAACTCCTTCCATTTTCAATCAAATTTCTTATCAAGTAGTTCCAAGAGTTCTCCATTGCCCTTATCCTGACCTACACAAGCTGTGTATCTGCGTGGGTGGTTACTTTTCAAACACATCAGTATGTTAAACCTGTTGATAAGTAGCTAATGAAAGTGCAAGAGTTGCCTTTATTATTCCTGGATGTTATGATGTACCAGTCTTTTCACATTGCTAGAGAAGAGCATTGTGTCTTCTCAATACATATCCTTTATTCTGCTCTTCTCCCTGCCCACTCGCTGGCTTGCTTATAGAAAGCTAATGAATGCTCAACTGAAATAAGGACATTATCAACTTTTCTAAGTGAGAAAAACTCCCCAGGGGATGGTTTAAGAGGCTGGAGCTGCCAACAGAAGTTGTACCAGTGTGGCATCAAAGAAGTCCTATGGCCAAGGAGCTGAGGTCTGGTAGGACCAAATCTTTGCCAATCTGTGGTTTGGGGACTGATATTTTTGGCTGATCATAAGAGAGATGGAGAAATGACCATAAATTCGGACAAAATGATGCAAGTGGAGCCCTAGGATGTACATTCCCAGGTCATGGCCATGGTCTACTCTAGAAGACATATAGTATAATGGAATAGCTTTACTGCCCAGCCCTCTTATGGTATCATCAGACAAAACCAAAATCCTGAGTTGAAGTGGTTCATGAAGTTTTCAGCACAGAAGCTGTGACTGGTTAGCTTGCTCTCAGACAGAAAGTTTGTTAAACCTGTTCAGGGTGAGGATAGTGATTTCTACCTCAACATCAGTGCTATCCTAAAGTGTGCTAATTGGAAAAATTCAAGCCACTTCACTTTGTGCTGAACTAGACTATGTGCAAACCAATTCACTACATCACAGATAACCTCTAGTTGAGCAGAAATAATTTCATTGCTGTGTAATACAGCTGGAGTCTTTATAAGCTTCTAACAGCAAAAAGTTACATTTGGCATTGTTATTTATACCAGGTATATGAATAAGCCAAATGAGGTTAGCTAAAGTGATTTTCCAACAGAAATACATCTATGCCATCAAGTCTAAAAATGCCATATGATCTCATTTCTCCCTTTCTTTGTTTCCTCCCTCTCTTCCCTTACTTACTTCTTCCCCATATATACATAGAAGATGATTATACTGGCAAATACACCAAGAGTGGACCTTGCCTTAGATGAAGTGACAATAAAACCCCACTTGAAGGAAGGAAAACTCCAATAGGTATTCCCACTAGGCAATTTAACACACTTGTCTATGCTTTCACTTTTTGCTGTAAATCTGTGTCAGTCTCACTGAACATTCTGAATGTTTTAGCCTCTGATGAACAGTCTCACTTACCTGTGTCATTCTCCGGCTTCACAGTTCAAGAGTTTCTTTCTCCTGTAGTAACAAAAATATTCTCCTAGAAGTTTTTAAAATGTTATCTAACGATTGCTCATATGAATTCATAACTTCATTAAAAAAAACCCTCTGCTTGGAAGCGGGTAGATCGTCAATGACCATTTAATAGTCCAAGTTTAAGAGGGTGTAAGTTCTCAGTATCTTTTCTCAGCAAAAAAGTCTTCAGTATTCAGACAGCTTTGCAGCACTCAAGCACAAAGCCAACCACACTGAAGTCTTGCAGTGCTTTAGAAATGAATTTTAGAAGTAATAGTGGTAATAATAAATCTTCTCACAAGAAACAAAAACCTTGCTCATAACTTTATGTATCTTGCTGAGAAGCTGCTTTTTCAAGGCTTGCAAGAAATCAGCTAATGGTGTGCTGTCAAGGCTCTGATTCCATTCAGTAATGGTTTATATTAATGTTTTAAAAATTTACCATGAACTGGCTTAATCTAAGCTGAGAGAAAATGCTCTTAATTTAAATAACACTGTCTACAGACGATTGTGCAATAGCGTGATATTGGCTATGAAGTTGATTTAATTTAATTGGTACAGCCAGTCCTTTGGTGCCCTTATTTTAGGAGGCATCGGTATGCATTTCTTTTGTACAGCACCCTCAACTTCCACTCTCCAGGTCTCATTTGCTGCATTTATTTGGCAGGAGGAGAAAGTTTCTTAGTTCAACTCCCGCTCTCCAGACCCTAATCCTTCTGGATCTGACTGCAATTTCGACTGCAAAACACTGTCACAGTACCCAAAGCAAATGAGCTGATTCAACACAGGAGAGAGCTTTGCCATAGCAGCATGCAGCTCAGGTTGTTCACCCACCTGAAAAGCAGCTCTAGCGTGACAAGGGAAAGCCCATTGATGTTGTGGACCCTGCTCATACCTGGCATGAACTGCTATGGGACTTTTATATGCAGGTGCATTGCAAAAATGTCCCATTGCAAGTTGTGTATGAATGCATGATTAAACCTTAGCTGGTATTTAGACTCTTCTATTTACTATAAAAAAGCCTGCAGTGTGCAGCATACTTCTAATGTCCTGAGATTCCTGTTGAATATATTAACCAGCAGGTTCTGAATCCACATTCAGAACTTGTACATCATTCAGAGGATGGATTTTTCTCTTCCCCCCCGGAAAGCTTTCCCACAGGAAAAATGGTGAAGTTCTCACCACTGGTATAGACAGGAGATATACTTATGTGATTCTAAAAGTCCCTCCCAGGCTCTCCAAGGTTGCCTGCTGGGAGAGTCCTTGTTGCTGGTGATGACAAAACAATATTACACAGCTAGCCTTAAGAATTAGGGGAATATCTATACCATCTGCTCAGAGCTGGCCCTGCTTCAGTCTCTGACAGGCTAAGAGCTATGGAAGGCCCTTTTGAACTGATGGGAAATCATTAGTAACAAGATTTATAAGGACAAAAATGAACTATTTTGATTTTTTGTGTTTGGTCCATTTGTTAATGCCAAGAGATGTTCAGGCTGTGGCTGGTTCGTGGTCTATCTGCCAGGATGATGCCCGGTGCTGGTGCCAGTCTCCTGAGCTGGGGTCAGCCCAGTTACTGGTTTGTGCATTCGGCTTAGGACACAGTACACACTTGCTTTTCCTTCACCCTGCTGTAGATGGGAAGGCACCTTTTTCTGCTTCTGTCCTGCTGGATCCTTCCTCACCCTCGAATATGGGTCTGGGTTTCAGGTCCTTATGAGCTGGAATATACCTAAGGTGCACAGCTGGAGCTAAGGAAGAGGGCCATGTTCCTGGTTTGCCAGAGATGTCACCACTCAGATCTAGTCTTCACTCCTTTAACCTTTTCAGCCTTTTGTTTCCTTGGACTCTCTGCTTGTTGGTAGCAATCTCCTGCCAGCCTTAGGTGGTCCTGTTTTTTCATGCTCACTCAGGGTTGTCATCCTTTTGCTCCTGTTCTGGCATCCTGCCAGCCCGCTATTGCTTGCAAAACTTAGAGGTGAAAGTGCACAGTAAATTAGCAAAGTAACTAAGGTTACCTCCCTGAAAAGCATTTCCTCCTCTTTTGTTTTGAAATACAATGGCAGTGCAGCTCATAAGTGTTTCCAGGACTAACCAAATGGTTTCAGGATTGCTTTTCTTCCAGGAGAGGATCCAGTACCCAATTCCACATTCAAGGGCTGAGATTTAAACTAGGAATGCTGGCATCTCTCAGTTAACTGGTATTAAAGAGATGTTTATAGAGGGCTGCCCAGCAGCACCCAGTCTTTACCCAGCAGCAAGACGTGTACATGTTTATTCAAGACACTCCCTTTTGGGGCTTATTCTGCCACTGCCCTTTACTGCTGTTATTTCTCTAACTTTTCCTATTTCTTTTCCTTGCCTGTTTCTCTTCTGTTTTCCATCTGCTTCTCTGTAAATTTCCTCTTCTCAGAGAGCTTCACTGACCACATGCTCTCCTTTCAGTGTTCAACAACCAGATTGCTAGTGCTGGCACTACAGTGTTATAACAAAATCTGATTTTACGAAAACCAAATGAGCAAAATTAAATGCACATTAGCTCGCCATTTCAGGCTGCCTGTGGACTGCAGTTAACAGCTCCAAATCCATTAATGCTCAGCCAGTAGTAAAATACTTTTCATCATATCCACGAGAGTTAGAAACCCATATTAAAACCCATGTGGTTAAGCCTCCTGAATGGCTCCTCCAAGCCTCGTAAATACATAAAGTTGTCACATATTTCATGCTTATAATTTGCTGTGGACATGAACTACCAGGTTTTGCTTATGTAAGTTGAAGCATAAATGATAACTCTCTTTTGGTTTTTGTTTTTTTTTTTTTTTTTTTTTATTTTTTTAAATTTCAAAGTGTTTGTCAGGAAAAAGGATGCAAGGAATGGGAAGAACAGTCAGTGAAAGGTGATTTGTGCTTTTTCACTTTATGTTTTTCAACCTAGCTTTCCTTCCCAATGGCATTTATCAGCTAATAGGCTGACTACTCGCTTTTATCAGCTACACTGTCATAGCTAAATAAGTCCTCAAGTCAGGGTAGTGACAGTTGTGTGATGTCTGCTGTGTTTCGGGGTGCCCTGGGGACCCAGCTGTACAATTTCAGGGCTTACAAGGAGTTTGCTGTTGCTTGAGATGGAACATCAAGAGCGCATACAGAAACCAGGAGGAAAACTAATATAAGCTCACCTGGGGGTTACACTTGACCTAATGTTTCATCTAGCTCTGTATAATGGAATTGAGAGAGGTGCTTGATAACACTAATTAGGAACTGGGTATTAAAACTGATACCGCTAAGCAGCAAATACAGTTGCAACAGAGAGGATTAGAGGAACAGGCACAGTTCAGAACTGGAATATTCATCTAATTATTTCCAATTCTAGTTATGCCCAATGCATGCTCTGAACATGAGGTGAACCAGCACCTCATGTACCTGTTATCCACTGAGCTCCCCCACCAGCAATAGTTTCCACTTGCTTGAAAGGTTTTTTTTTGTGAGATCCTAAAGTCCGTGTTGAAACTGCCCATGCTGTAAACCCAGGGATTGAAGAAGAACCCCAAAATGTAAAATAATTTCCAGGATATCTGTAGCAGCAATAAGCTACAATTTGCAGATTAACATTAAAAATCATAAAACCCAAACTGAAACTTTTGTGGACAGGTGATGACCAAAATAAAAAAACAGCAAGATAATGATGTTCTTAATAAAGATTCAATTGAAAAATACTAAGAAAATGTTGTATCTTCCTGAAAGCTGTACTAGTGCAAAAATGGTAAGCAAGTTCTTAGTGTTTTGTGTTTCTACTCGGGTTTTATGCAGTTCAACTTTGACAACCCGTATGCACATGTACAAGTTTTGAGTGTTTCACGTTTTGCACTACAGATTTTACACAAGTATGTATTGAATAAACCTACACTTGTACTTTGTGGAGTACTCTCCAAGGCTGATGCAGAGGGCCCAGTACAGAAAGAACAAATTTTTTTATTGTGTGAATAATTCAAAAAGTGATGAGCCAAGCATTATATAAATGTTAATTTTGAACACTTGCACATGATTAAATTCTGTGCAGAAGAGCAATGTGTTTCTTAATAATGATTTTTAAAATTAATTTGTAGGGTTTCTTTTTTTCTATTAGGAAAGAGATTCAGTGTTAGCTAATGAAAAAACAATTGCTATAGGCATGATTCATCCTTCCAAAAAGGATATGGAGATGGGGATGGATGTTTTGATCCCTGGAGAACTGAGTAGATGCATGTGCTTCATATTGACCTAGTGTGTGACTCTGCCTTTCATGATAAAGTGTGCTGTACACTTTGCTGGAGCACTACCTTGCTCCTGGGAAATGAGGATGAGTTGAAAGCTTTGCTTCCTAGAGCTCCAAATTCTCTCTAGCTTTTGTGATTGCAGAAGTGAAAGTGTTCGTTACATACATTTTTCCTTTCTGGTTTTGTTATCTTTCAGCTATCCCTGGCCACCTAGTGTGCCGGATACAGCATGGATTGAAAATCCTTGCTGTTCAAAACAACGCCAGGTTGAAAGATCTGTCTTGCAAAGCCAGTGTGGGACTGCAGTGTTAGTGACATGTTTGCCCTTCATGCTCAGTGTGGCTGAAGTGATGCTCTGTGAGTGGTGCCCTCCTGAAGGCCCTGGAGCTGGATGGTGGTCTACTGGAGTGTGTGTTGTGCTCAGGAAGGCATTTTCAAGTCATCCTGCTTGGCAGAGATTGCTGAACAGCCCCAATGGAGCTGGATTTGGCCAAGAGAGTGGAATATGCTCTCATATACTCCAAGTAGGATTTTCTTTTTTTTTTTTTACTTGCTTAGGTACAAATGAAACTACAACAAAAGGTGAAGAAGTGCACGAGAGCAACCTTCATCTTGTCTGGGTTTGCTGTTTGAAAGCTGATTAACCATGAAGAGTTACTGCAAGAGCAACCCCTTGCTTGTGGAAGCACCATCTCTATTGGCATGATTCACTGTGCCAGTTTGTACATTAGAGAACTGAATTGGGGTGAAGAATATCTACAGGCAGCACCTTCCTGATGTTTTTTAAATTCAGTCATGTCCCTGGTCCCCACAGCTTGCTGTGACAGTGGGTGGCACAACCCATTTATCCATTTTTAATGTTGAAATTCAGTTTAAAAAGAGAACAGGTTGAAATCTTATGCCTCCCTATGTCAATGAAAACGCTGTCAGTAAGTTCAAATAGCCTACTCGTTGTTCTCCCCCTCAGGCACCAGAATTTAAAAAGAAATGATCACTTTCTTTTCCAGATTGTTTCTTGCAGAATTATTTCCGTATTCTGTAGCTGAGATGTAAATGTAATGGATGTAATGGATGTACTGAGTAGACCAACAAGTACATTAAGTAGCTATAATGAAACTTGGGGTAGTTGTTTGGGTATACTTGTTTTGTCTAATTTTATCACATATAGTCCTGCCTTATGGTAATCTGTGCTCCACCGTTCTATTTCTCCCATACTTGTATGTAGAACTTCTCTCCCTGACCCCTTAAAACAGGTGCTCAGTCATACATGCAATTGGATATGCCCCCAAAAGTCTGTTGCTCATACAACGAGCAAAGAGAAAGGGAGAAAACAACCTGCAACCAGAAGTGTGTCGAAGACAGACAGAGGAATTCACATAAATGAAGCATATTTTGTTCTCAGAAATACAGGTAACCAAGTTGAAGATGAACCTGTGCTGTGTTATTTCAGACCATATTCAGAAGCCAAACTAACAGCTCATTTTGAGGGCCTATTCCTATGCTGATCCAGGTTCAACACATTTCTCTAAATGCTGGGCAAACTTCACGTTGTATGGAAACAGTGGGATGCTGATAAGTGAGGCTGGACCCAGAAATAGATATGAGTGGTTGTGAACCTACAGAAATGCAGATTTATTATGTATAATATTTTTTACAATGGTTTAAAATGATGTGATATGGAAATCAATGGATTTAATATTTCTAATGAGAAAAGTGATAAAGATTGCTGATTTTAATGAGTTCTTATAGGAGAGGCTGGAGATTTTGATTCTATTTGTTCATGTATTTTAGAGAGCAGACTGCTGCTTTGCACACACATATAGCATACTAATAAGGTATTATTTTCTGCCTCTCAGATCTCCTTTGAATTCAAATATATCTATTAGCACCTTTACAACACAGCTTATGCATGTCCCAAGCCTATATGATTAACTATTTCTACTGTACCTTTTGGTGGGTGGCATTGCAAATTACAGGAAAATGAAGGGAGGCAGAGTTTTTTTCTGTGTGTCTTAACAACCTGGATAGAAAATGCAGGGAGGAAAAAAAGAAGAAAAGATTTAAAGTCATTTGGATCTGAATTATTAGAGCTGGGCAGAATCCAGGCTTTGTCATTTTAAGGGGGTATGAATATGGGTCAGGGTGGTGACTGGTGGAGGGAAGCCTTGATAAGGGTTTTGAAGGCTATTTCAAGAGCAGAAGTCGGTACCAGGAAGAGTGGTACTTGATCTGATGAACGAAATGTGTGAGGATGGCTGAGAATTGTTACCCAAAGGAAAAAGCAAAGAGAGAGCTGGGTCAGGACAGTCAGCAGGGAGCGCATTATATTTTGCTGACTCCAGGCTAAGGTATTTGGCTGTTCCTGCTATGACAGAATGAGAAGGCTTGGGGCTGTCCTCACCTGGCCTCCTATAGCAGCTTCCATATCCAAATGGTTCCACTGGGTTTTAGGTTTCCTGGTGATCCTGAAGGCTGCACTCCAGCCCTGGGAGGATATTGGGAGTCTTTCTGCTGGAGACAATGAGAGCTGAATCCAGCCTGCAGGCTGCATCTATGTAGGTTTTTATTGCTATTATATGCTACAAATGAAGCATTGACTTTTTTGAAAAAGGCAGTTGATGTGATGATCCAGCTCTGGCAGTAGACCTAGGGAATGGCAATATTTATTATCAGCTGCTGCATTTGTTCTCAGGCTGGTTTATAGTTTGAGGGAGCACTGTATAGATTGCTTCTTCTCAGAGACATCTCAAGGCTGAACATCTTTTTCTTCTTGACCAAAATAGGTTAACTGGTTGCTACTCAGTCATGGGATGTGTCCACACTGGATCCAGTTGTAAATCTGTGCTTCAGCAATGTCAGGTACATCTGGCAAGGTACATGCTAAGAAGGATTGCAAAAGCAGAGCAGAGTCCCAGCAACTCTCCTGATGGTATTATCTAAGCTAGCTGGCTTAAAAGTGAGTTGCCTTGATGTTTTACTGCTCTGAAATTCTGGCATTGTGATCAAAGAAGGGAAGATCAGTCTGCCTGTTAAGGGATCAGGTGTGGGGGGTGTCCTAGGTTCAGCACTAGCAGTCATTTTTCTCTTTCTTAGTAGCTGGTGCAGTGCTGTGTTTTTGACTTTCAGGGGGTTTGCACCACTTACTGCAAGGGTATAAAAATGGATTGTCTCCTTACCTTTCTTTGAATTTAGCACCGGGGATACACTGTCTTCTGGAGTGGTGGCCTGCTCTGCCTCGCATTTCTGAGGGCTGGCTTGGGCAAGCATCTTTTTAACCACGATCTCTAGGTGTTGCTGGTTATTGCAGTTTAGATGGGGCAAGGAATATGTACTATGTGCTATGTACTGTCTATGCTTCCTTCCAAAGGACCATCCAGAAACTTCAAGACAGTGTTGACTGTGTTTTGTAGTGATCTGGGTGGAAGAGATGTTACAAAACTTTTTAATCCTGTCCCCAAATTGTAATTGTGGGTGTTTTTTTTTGAAGATACACTTTTTTTTTTTCCTGAAAGTCCTTGTTGCTGATGAAGCTGCTTGCCTGGGACCTTTTCTGGAGTAGCGTTGCTCTTTTCTGTTGTAACATGCTGACTAGCTGTCATCATGAGCCATTGCTGTGAAAAAATGTCTGCCTTAGTATTTACAATAATGGTGCTTAATGGATTTGACAATTAACTGGAGGTGCAATATGAACAACTCCTGAAAGTGAGATAAGCCTAAGAGAACTAATTGTTATCCTGAACTCCAATTAGCTGACTTTAGCTTGGAAGTTCTTTAGTTACCTCCTGGTATAGGACTCTGAAGCCAGTGTCAACATTTTACAGTATATCAAATTCATGACTTGTCAGGTTTTAATAATAGCCCCATTATGCTAGACCAAAGGCCCATCCAGCTCAGTATCCTGTTTCTGATGGTAAGCGATAATTAAGGAAAGGGTGTAACAGCAGGGAAAGTATTGAGTGATATTTCCCCAATATGCTCTCCCACGCCTCAGCAGTTCATGGCTTAAAGGTTTTCTGATCTTTGTGTTTAGTAATTCTTTGTGGACTACTCTTCTGTTAATTTGTCAAATCCTACTTCTGCTTTCAGCACTTCAGCATTTTGTGGCAATGAATTTGACAATTTAATGATTCACTCTGTTAGAAATTCCTCCCTTTTGTTTTAAAGCCTTGACAGAAGATTTCATGTGATGACCCCCTTATTCTTGTATTTTGAGAAACAAAATTCTTTATTCATCTCCTTCATGGCACTCATGATTTTATAGAACTCTAATGGGAACCTAAATTGAATGAGTCTCAGTGTATGATTTAAGGCTCTGTGTTATGGTTTGTGTTTTCTGGCTGTTATATTCCATTTGCTTTTGCTTTATGTTTATTTCATCTTTATTTCATTAATTTAATCAGTTTGAGAAGATTATTTGGTCTAATTAAGGTAGAATTAATCCAGGGACAGTGATAATTTGAGAGCCAGGATTTTAAGGTAATTTATTTAATCTATGGGTCTTGAAATCCTTTGGATTCAATTTGCCCAGCTTTCATACTGCTGGATGCTGTATCAAATTATATAAATAGATGAATTAAATTTGGAGCAAACAGAGGCTAATGCATTTCACCCTCAAATAACATGCTACTGTAGCCAGAGAGCTTTTCTAGAGCTGAGGAGACAGTTGAGAGCTGGAAGCAGTGTATTTAAAACAGGGGCCAAGAGACACATGAAAACCCCTTTGATTTATCCTCTAGAAATAAATCGCCAGTTCCTTGTGGGCAGAATAGCAGAACAGAACCAACAAAGAAGCCACACAGGAATTGACCATGAGAGGTGGAATAATAAGCAGCTGTTGCTCAAGACAAAACTCAGACTAGACTTGCAGAAACGTAATTAGCAGTGCACAGGCCAAGCTGTTTGCATGCTCAGAGCTTGCACAATGCCCATCTGGTGGGCCGTGGTAATTTTCAGTCTCTCATTTAGTAAGAAGAAGAATCCACCAACTTCCATTTTACTAAGAATCAGGATGGCTGGAAAGATACAGATGGAAAAGAGCCGAATATGCTCTTTAGTACTCAGGGACGCTAGATGGGGATATTTGCTCACTTTGTAGCAGTCTGTACCCCATGCAGCTTCGGCGTGGTGGTGGTGGTGCTACCGAAACATTTAGGTGAGGAGCATACTGTGAGGTGGTGGTAACTCCAGATTAAAGTTATGCCAAGGAAGGACAGTGACATCCAAAGGACGGGATTGATCAGAGGGGGTCGCATGGGACTTGCGCAGCAACCTGTGCTTTTTGTTGCCATTTCTCACTCTTTGGTCTCCATCTCAAACAGAGCTGATCTGTACAGCTCAGGACGTGCTGAGGTCCTTCTTCTAGCTGTAAAACGCAGCTCAGCATCGTGGGGGAGGGGATTGACCATTGTTCTTCCTCTGCAGCTGGGGGAAAAAGGAACAAATCTTGCCCGTGGAAGAGGGAGATACAAGACCATGGCATGTTACCTTTGTGAGCCTGAAGCATTGCTGCTGCAGTTGTCATTGATGTATTTTTGGGGTGGGGGAGCGACCTGAATCTACTCTTTGTACTCCTTTCCTTCCCACATGTTTGGCTTGCGAAGAGGATGTAATTCAAAAGGAGAGACTCCTTCCCTGAATGACATTTTGGCTGACCATGACTCATGACCCATGACCCAGGGTGAAGACTGAAGCCAGGCTGCTGAGAAGGCTGTCTCTCAAAAACACTAATTCAGCCTTTGCAGGCCTTTGCAGGGCTGCTGGGTTAGGGTAGGCTTTGGGAAGTCCCAGAGAAGAGGGCATAAGCACAGGGAATCCATATTTTGGAAGTACCTGTGACAGGTTTCAAAGGTGACGGCAGGATGCAAGATAGATCTGACATGTTCTGGCTCTGTGGGATGCTGGCGATGATGTTGGTTAATGCTGCTGTGTGCTTTGTGCATGGTTAGGCTGCAAAAAGGGCTCTAGAGGAAATGAGAAAGCCTTGAATTCTCTTGCTAGACTGATTAGTAGAAAATGGACAAAAAAAAAAAAGTGTGCTGCTGCTAGTCTTCAAAATCCATAAAGAATAAACCATGGCTCTTAGTAATATCAGATATAATAGAAATAACTTGGTTAGATCAAATGCCTGCATTTAGTGAATTAGGAAGCTCTGTTGATATTTTCCTGTTTTGTTTTGCTGGCTTGTTTAAATGCCTGTAGTATGCTATATGGTGGAATTACTAGAGGAATAGTACCAAATATTTAACTTAATACCTTATGACTTTTCACAAACTTTAGGAGGGTTGTACAAGAAACTAAGCTAGTGCAAAAGTTTTCTGCTAAAAAAGAAAACTGAGTTGTTTTTCAAATTCCTTTGTGTATCTAGAAATTTTTGGAAATTTAGGCTTCAGCATAGAAAAAGGTGTAGTTGGTTTTCAAAAGCAACAAATACCCTTTTTTTCCACATGGTGTACTAGCTTTATTCTACTTCTCTTAAAGTTTGCCTATTGTAGGTCTGTATACTGCCTATGAGTTCAGCATTCAAACCCCTTTTGTGTAAAGTTAACAGCTAATGTGAAGCCATTGGCTGAGCTAGTAGAGATTTTGGATTTCTCTTTTCTCAGGGTCAGAGGGCTGCCTGAGCCAGATTATTTCCTTGGTTTAGTTTCTGATGCTCTTATTTTTTAGTCTTCTCCTTTTGCTTTGACATTAGACATTTAGACGAAAAAAAGGAGTGGTGGAGGTTTGTGAGTGGCTCCTTTGACGAGGATTTGCGATGTGAAACTAATTTGTATCAACATGTGCAGAGTTAAGCAGCTGCTATTATTAAAGCAAGATCGTTATCCTTTTTGTATAAGGGCTTGTATTTCTGAAATGGATGGATTTCTTAAGCTTATTTGGATTGGATTTTTTTTTTTTTTTTTAAGTGGAAACAGAATTTTTCTCTTCAACAAACTTCAGTTTCCAATCCCCGACTTTGGGCTTGCCTACATTTGGAAATGTACCAAAATAGCTATTCCAGAATAAGCTCCCAGGAGGATATTTAGAACTAGATTAAATTAAATTGGAAATAGCAACTCTTATTTTGGAATAAGAGTGCCCGCTTTGGGATTTATGTTGAAATAAACCACCTCAGAATAATCGTAGCTATTTTGGTATATTTCCAACAGCACACAAGAGCTTAGCAATGTTCTGAAATAATTATATTAAATTTGCATGGATGTGATGGATAATGGAGAAAAATGTCAATACTGAGTTAGAATAAATTGGAGTGAGTGTGTCTGATGGTGTCATTCAGTGGACTTTTTTCAGTTTAAACAAAAGGTCCTTCCCTTTGGGCTATGTATATAATTTGTTATTAATACTGTAGTAGCAACACCAATGTGCTAGGAAGAGTCTTAGAGACACAGGTCCCACCTCTGCACAACTTGCAGTGCAGAAAGAATCCAATTACTTTTTAAAGCTATAGATGCCAGCAAGTCTGTTTTGCAGATAAAATATAGGTTCTCAAGTCTTTATAACACTCCTTGTTTATAACACTTGTTTATAACACTCCTTGTTCAGGCAAAACTGCTAGTTAAGATTTTTTTGCTTGAAGGAGAGCAGAAGAAGATAGTTACAAGAAGGCAAAACTTACAAAGACCACACGTTTTTTCTGTTTTTGTAGCTATTGTGCCACCCTTCTCTGCTTAGTTTACTATAGATAGCACATGAGTAAGTATTTACAATGCCAAAGGCAATATGCTTCATTACAACCCCTGACAAGGAACTAGTATAGATGTGAAATGAATATGTCACCCATATTTACATACACATAAGATATATGGAGAGATAGTTTAAAGTAACACCTCCTCATTGAACAAAGAATGCTTATGGTTGAAAAAGTTTTGCTGTCTTTCTGGGTGTGTTTTTTTTTCTTCTCCCTTCAGGCACTTTCATTTGTGCCTTGACTTCTAATGAGTGGAGGCTGCAGGGGCTTTCTCTGTCCAAAGAAAACATCACTGTCTGTATTTACCTACACTCTTCCTCACTTTAATCTTCCACGTGCTTTCAACACTATTTTGGTCCCGTCCTGGAGATCTATGAAAAGATGCAGAAATTCAGTGGCACAATTTCAAGGTTATCCTACAGGCCAGCAAATCTATAATGTGATTTTTTCCCCTTTATGGTGCATCATAATAAAAGAAGTTGATACAATGCGAAAGGGAAAGGCAGTTTCAGCTGATCAAATTATCGTATCTAGCGTCAAGCTTGTGCTTGAAGGTAATTTCAGCTAATCTTTTGTAGCAATAAATATCTATTGCATTTATCACATTGAATTTGTTTCCCCTTCACTTCATCCAATTACCTTTTCTACGACTGGAAAATATATCAGAGCTGTCTCCACACTTTTTTAATGGATGTTACCTCACTATTCTCTTCTTGATCTTTTGTCAGAATGCATTTTAATTAAAATGTTCATGTAACTTGTCCAGGCTTATCCTTCAGTATCCAGATAATTGTTACATTTGCTTTGTAAAGTGGGATACAGTGGTCTCAAGAACTGGGCTAAGACTGAAATTCTGTGGGCGTACAGACTTCTGTGCAGGTTGCTATAATGTCACAGTTTAGGATGTTATAGTCAGAGTTCTGTCAGCATTTATATTACAAACCTCTTTATCTATCAAAATTTGCACAGGAAATATGGATTTTTTTTTTTACTAAAAAGACATGGCTTTGTTGTGTAAAAATGCATTTGATGTTCACCATAGGTAGATGCCGCTCAGTAGTTCCATACGGCAGTGACACTGTATCAACTCCTTCAGAAAAAACAGATTTTCCCAGTTTTCTTACAGAGCCTGTGCTGTAGGTTCCTCACATGATGGCATCTCAGGGAATCCTGTTTTTGAAGGGAAAACGTTCGCGTGGGGATGTGCTGCTTTCTTACCAATTTTACGCCATGTTTCTTGCACCTCTTTATCCCCAGAATGTGGTGTTATAGTAAGATGTGTTGGTTGCTTATATATGTTGTTTATATCCAACACAGGCTTTTTTATCTGGGGCGGTATGAAGCCAGAAGACAGATTAAGACAGAACAAACTAGATGATTCTGAAATCTGTAGTGGGTAAAGAGTTGTCATTAAATGAGGGAGCTTTTATTGGACCCTGCAGCTTTGGCTGGTTTCCTCCAAACTATTCAGCAATCAAGACAACAACAAATAAGGTAAAAATCTTTGTGATATATATCTTGTAAGTATCATGGAGACTTCCCCAAGCTAAGTAGTGATGAAGAGAGGGCAGATGGGCAGAGCTATCCAAACTGCTTGGCTATACATGTTGCTTTACCAGGTGTACACAGAGCTATTCTGAAAGCATGTTGAAATAAGGAAAGAAAACACTGGGGTGCTATTTCAGCCAAGAGATCTTGAAAGAAACATCTTACACAAATGCAAAAAAAAATAGCTCCTCCTTAAGAGTGGGAAAAGAGTAGACAACCAAAGGTTCAACCATTGGAGGGCTGTCTTAGGAAATGAGAAAAAGTATAGGAAAAACGGTTAATTTCCTTGAACATTTTGTTGCCCTTTTCTCATGTATGTCCTTTAACAAAGGTGATACAGGAAACTAATTACTGAGGTTAATGTCCTGAAATACTTTTTTACTCAAAGCTATTACGTGTGGTGGAGGAGATGTTAATATCTGCATCAGTCACAGGTTCACAAGTAAAGGTGCCGGCCTTTTGGAGATCATTCAGGTGCTGCCTGAAATCTTTTTTCATTTCCCACCATCACTGAAATCTCAGAGGTGTTGATTGCAACAAAACATGTGCAGTATGAATGCAAGAGAATGTAAATCCTGACTAAAAATCCCCATCTGTTCTGATGTTTATTTAGAAGTGTTCAGGTTTTAGGCAGATATTAGCAGCTTCTTTCAGCTGGGAGGGCTCCAGGTGGTTACTGCTGCACCCTGGGCTCATTGGGAATACCACATCGTGGAGGAGCTCTGCTGTGCTTGAGTGGTAGACTGCTAGGGAAGAAGAAAAGGCACATTAGACAGGCTTATAATGCAACAGCCTAAAGGAAGATGTGGCATGAACCCAAAATGTGTGTTCCCTTCTGCTCTTCTGATGCTTCTTCAATCATGTCACCTGTGCATCGTGATTCTCAACATGGAGAAAAACATTTGGAGTATTTAGGTTTACTCTTACACTGGCAGAGTGGTTGTTACTGAAAAGGAAAGCTCTTCCAGGGATACAAGTTATGTATCTCAGAAGTATCCACCTAGGAAAAGGCCACAGAAATAGACCAACTATGTTAGAAGTTTGTGAAGCTCTCCAGTTTCCACTGATAATTTTCACAGTCATATAAATACGCATATGTTAATCCACATTATCATCGTTGTATCAGTTAGACAAAAAGGTGAAACATTCAGAACAGTCTAATTTTCATATATGCAGACACCCAGGCTGCTCTGGGTGTTGGTTGATTGTGTGCTCTGCAGCTGTGAAAGCCGGGTGCCAGGGGAGTTGGTGTGACTCTTATGGGCCCGGTTACAAATGACTGCCACTTACACAAGAAACAAAACCTGCATTCTTGGTACAAAAAGCTGGCAAAAACCAGAATAGCCAGACTCCCAACTCTTGAAGCTGTCTCTAACACACCAGGAAGAAACAAGAAAATATCACAAGCACCTATTTTTTTTCTCCTTACAGCCCACCTGTGAACATTTAGAGGCACCAGTAACGGAAAAGTGCTTAAAGCAGTTGAGAGCAAGTTAAGGTAATTCAGTCTGTACCTTGTGTTCTTAAACTCCCTTACCTCTAAAGCATCACAACAATGCAGCCTGAAGTGTCTGAGTCAAATGTGTGGCTACTTTGCCTTCAGCATCCTTTACCTTAAAGCTACTGAACTGAGCACCTGTTCATATGCGAATCCATTTTTCTTCCTCTGGAAGGCCTGTGCAAATACTTTGGTGTTAGGACACTTGAGAATCTTCTTGTTACATAAATGTGCAGATTTTAGCTGGAGTATATGGGAAATGCTATTTTCATTGTTTCACAATTCTCATAATATTAGATAAGCCACTGCTTTGACTGAGGTCAAATGTAGAGCATTAATAATTTTGAAACATTTCAAATATCAGAAATGTGTAAAATGAAAACCGCATTCAAAGCTTTTTTCCACCTTTTTACCCCCCTCATTGCCTTGAGCAGGGAAATAAGTGTAGCTTCAAATGGGAACTTTAGTAGAATTCAATTTTAAATTCAGCAGTCACTAACACTGTTATATTCTCTCTGTGGTAAAGCTCAAATGCCTGGTGCTCTCTCCATGATTCCCTTGCTGTAGGCAGCATTCGCCATGTACTATTCCAGAGATTAGAGTTAGAGGCACTTTCATAATACTGACCTTGTGCATCATCCTTGATTCTTCCTTCCTTGAGGGCAAAAACCAGATTATCTCATTCAGAGGACAGCTAACAGTGAGTATTCTGTGTCTGGCAGTCACTACAATCTAATACTGCTGGACTTAATTACCATAATTTATTCCCTGTAGATGGTTTCCAAAAATAGAAGTCAGTATGATCCTTGCCCTACAAGGCTCACACAAAAGACAGAGAATTAAACAGACTGGTAGATAGGCGAGAAATAGTAAAAAGAGCATGGCTACGGAAAGCACACAGAGAGAGATAAATTAAATCTAAATTACTCCTTTGGTGTGTTAGTGAGACTTAATAAGCAAGTTTATTGAAAGGAAAAAATATCATTCAACTAAAAGATAGAGATGCATGAATAGCCCTCAGAATAACATGCAGAATGGCAACATCCTAATGGTATAAACTCTACTCCACAATTGAAAAAGCCTTTTATGCAGTTCAAGTCACTTATCTCTGGTGTCATCCTGTGTGATCCAGCAAGTAACTCTGTCCTTCCTTAATCACCCTGTCTCTTTCATACAGCTGACTTTCAACTGTGTCATTATTTAATTTCCTTGTTGCATCCCAAATTATCTTTAGAGACTGCCCTGCTCTCTGCAAGCAATGAGGAAGTCCTGAGCACACACTCCGGTGTTCAGATCCCTCAGTGGGGCTTGGCTCACACTTCACTATCCAGGCTTGATGCTTTTGTTGCTTGAGGTTTTCCTGATAGTAAGGAAGCCCTTCTGTAAGGCAGGGATAGGGACATTGCAAGCCTCAAACCCACTGCTTCTCTCAAGGTTTTCGCTGAGGACGTGTTATTGCAGGCTTTTGTGTGCTCCCATGTATTTGTCTCCACCCTGTCCCTGTGATGTGTGGCTCTGCTGTTGTTCCTCTCTGACAGATGGAAAAAAACATGCTTGAGGTTTGCAGAGGAAACCTGCAGTGGAGCAGGCTTGAGCCTGGCTCTTCTGTGGTCTCATGTGAGCACCCTAAATGCTACAGCTTGCTTCCTCTCCTTTCAACCTTACTTCAAGGTGGTGGCTAAATAATCCAGTAATTGTCAATATACATATACGGTAACAATGCCTTGAGATTATGTGCCAGAGCTGGCCAGGTTTAGAAACTGATGCTTACAGGGTCAGTTGCTCCACCAGCCTTTAGCTTGGCATGCATTGCCAGGAGAAGATGACGCTGTTAATGAAGACTCATGAGACTGTACATACCTGACCCTCTTCCATAACAGCCTCTGAGGACCATAAGGCACCTTGTATGAGGGGATGGTGAGATGGCCCACTGCTGCCATCCCAAGACCATCTGTACCCCAGTGAGCTTTTATTTCCCTGGGGCTGAAGGAACCCCACCTGTAGAAGGAAGCAAGCCTTGTGTTAATAAAGAAGTTATCAAATTATAGATGCCCTTCGATAACAAGTGCCAGGTGTAGAAAGCTATGCCAAGACTGTAGGACATTGTCTGCTGTTGTCACCTCCTGGTGACTATGCTGCAGTAGAGATTGAGCCTGGCTGAAGAAGCCACATGGAAGAGGGGAGCAGCATGGGCATTGAAGGTACTCCAGTGGTCACCCAGTGGTCTTGTGTCCTTCAGGTCTGGGTGCCATCCCCTAGGCTTTGCTGGTTGCTCTTTTGTTTTGCATTTCTACATTCTGAGTATTTTCTGCAGTTTAAGTGATTTCAGGCTTTGATCATCTTGGTACTGCCTGTGAGGCTCTGGATGGGCCAACTTCCCATGCCACCATGTGCAGCACTTTTTACCTGGTGGGTTGCCTGGTGTCATCAGTGTGGTGAGTCTTGATGCCTTCCTTGGCCTTTGGCACAGGCTTGTTTTGGGGGTCAAATCTGTATCATAAGGAAGCCCCCATGGAGAGGGAAAAGATATCAATAGAATAAATTACTGCTGCAGTTCTGAAATCCCCCCTTCATGCTGTACCCTAATATATCACTCTGCTTGCAAAAATGTCAGCGGTTGTCTCATCCCATAAAACCAAGGAGTTTGCTGCTTTCCTTTGTGCACAGGAACTACTGGATAATCTGAGGACAGGAAAAAGATCAGTGTTGCTTTTACTCTTACATTGAATTGCTTGATTTATTTAGCACTGTCTCTTTTTCCCTGATTTTGGAAACAATCTCCAGGCCTCCATATTAAGACGCTGCTTCCAATGTTATTGTTCTTTGTTACTTCATGTCTTCCAGGACAGTGAAACCTCTGGCCCAAAGGTACAAGCTGCTACTCCACAGTGCGCATACCAATGACAGCCAGCTGGAAATGTGCCATCTTGTCGTTTTCCCTGGGCGACCCCTGCATACTTAGGAATGCCACATGAATTGCAGCTGTGGCATAATTCATACCTCATAGCAGTGGGATGTGAGCTGATGTGCTTGAAAAGTGAGATGAGGGCACTGTACCCCACAGGTGGCTACTGAGCAATGGGAAATAATGCATTCTAAATGCATCATTACATATAATCCCAAATAAAGCAAATGATGCTTTCCCTTGCTGTTGACTTAGCATGTGTGTGGGTGTATATGTTGTAGGTGTCTTGGGCTTGTTAATACAGCTAAGGATATGAATAATACTTAAATGCTATTGCATGGTGCTTCTGCCACTGCAGTTCATTCATAGCGGTAGCTGGGTGAGAGAGGGGTTGCTACGGATGCATAGAACCTTCATCTTCCTGTCGTCTTTACCTTCTTCCATTTCACTGGGAGTAAAACAATTACAGTGTTTTAATCAGAGGCTATTTTGACTTCAGTCTTTCTTTCAGAAACAAAGAAGTCTGTGTGATTAAGTAGACACAAGGAACTGAAAATTAAAATGCATTTTTGGGGTAGTAGTACATTGATGGCAGTGCTGTTCATTACTCAGTTCAACATTACCTCTTTCTTAGTATGGCATACATTTTCTTACAGCATTTATATGCAAGAAGGATGCTATTTTATTTATCTTTTAGATAAAAAGATAAATATTTAGATAAATAAAATAGGAGAATACTGACATTTGTCATTTTTTACTCAATGTTTGCTATGATAGAAGAGTATAAAACACTTTCTGGAGAAGAGAGCAATCAAAAAATACCTTATGGTGAAAAGTAAACAATGAGGAGAAAGGATGCACTGAGCTAAGACCTCACCAAAAAAACAAAGCACCAGGGAGATGGATCTGGCTACAAGTACAAAGCACAAACACAAAGCAGTCTGATTAATCAACTAGCCTGATTCTTAGGTTTATTCAACATGACAAGAAGTTTAATAGAGAACATAATCAAGGTATATGTAAAACACTAAAGGTGAAACTGCTTGCTGGTTATAACCAGTAATTTTTATGTTGGGTTTCATAAGGCTTGACTGTCTTTGTCCAAAGCAGAACCAAGAAAGAATAAAATACATCTGAAATGGTGCATTGTGATCATAATCCTAGGCTGTTTATGTGCTTCAAATTAAGGGTTTGGTGTCATGGAAACAGCTTCTTCATTTGGAAAGCTCTGCAGCAGCATGAGAAGGAAAAGACTGGAGAGAATGAGAGGAAAAGGAAGAAAGGGAGTGGGTGAGAGTTGCCATGTTGTCTTCCCAACATCACTGGCTCCCTTCTTTCCCCAGAGGAAATGGGGAAAACAGGAGGGCAGGGCTCCCACGCTGCTTGCCTTTCCTTCCTCTAGAATAATGCAATTCATTCCGCCTTTGCTGTTCGTCATCTGCAAGAGCTGAAGTGGTTTATTTTGTAGTCAATGCAAAGTGCAGTTCTAAATAATTCTTCAGGGGGTGTTCAGTACTGAAGGAATATATATGGACATGTCATGTACTTTAGTGGATGGACTTCACCTACAGTCAGTACTTATCCACTAAAGCAAATGAGTTCAGAATCTGTATAAATACTATTTGCTCAGTTCTCTTCTGCTTGTGTAAATACAGGCACAGTATGTTTTGTATAATTTTAGTGCTAAGAAGACATTGCTTGTTGCTCTGCATCAAAGGAAAGCAGCCATTTGTGTAAAGAGCTTTTAAATTTTACCAGGAGAGAATTCTCTCCAGTGAATACAGGATTACAATAGATGGTTGGAAATTAGCAACACCGCTTGCATTGTCCTAGCTTCGATGCCAATTTATGCTCATTTTGTGGGCACAGTTCAGATTACTCAGTAATTGATTACATTAAGCAGTTACACGAGAGCTTTACAGAGAGTAAATTAAGGGCATGTACTATATTTCTGTTGTGTTGCTGTTGTGCATATCAGGAAGGAGAATAAACAGGCTAATCCTATACAATGGATTTTTTTTTTTTTTTTTTAAATTTTTTATTTTAAGCATAATGAAGCTGGATCTAAGATCCTGAGGTGGAATCATTTGAAGCCAGTGGAGATATTCCCCATTCTTTGACAAAGCTCAGGTTGGCATCATGGAAAGGCAGGGCAGTGAGAATCCTTTTCTTCTTTCATGGCTGGGCGATGGGCATTCCTAGATGAAAGTGCTATTCTGCTCTACACCTAACTTTCTAATCTAGCTCCCAGGAGGAAAGAGCTGCCCACACCACAGCATCTTTGGAACCAAGCTGCAATTTCCAAGGGAAGAGCCACTAGGGAGCCGCTTGCTGCCTGTGCAAGTGAGCAGCCCTGTGGGGGTGGAGGTGGCCGCAGGGCACCCACAGCGTGGGCATGGTTTGTAACCAGGTTTTTGCTGTGCTTGCTCCCCTTTGTGTGCTCAACCCCAGGCAGCAGCCAACCAGGCTGGAGGTGTCTGCCTGTGGTTCAGCTTCCAAGCAGGGAGGAGCTGAACCATCTTGCTCCACCAGTCAGGACATGTAGAGGAGCACGAATAAACTTCCAGGGGAAAAAGCAAATGTATTTATCTGAAACAGGCTCACTTTGGCTGAAAGTGTCATTTACCTTCCCTATAGCTGAAGAAATGGGGCTGCTGCGAGCATCTAGACTGAAAAAAAGTAGTCAGTTTTGGGTTAGATTTTTTTTTTTTTAATAATTCCAGTTTAAGAAAGGTGCAAAATGAAGCGCCTGCCCTTATAACCAACCTGGGAGAGAGAGGGGCTGCAATTCTACCCACCCTTGTTACAGTTAGTGTATCTGAACAGGGAGGATGCTTTGGGAGCATTAATTTTGGTGCAGCAAAATCACTGAGAAACTTTGGCACTGAAAGCCCGTGAAGAAGAGTTCAGCGTTCCTTTGAGAGGTGCTCAGAACTACAGTGGCAACATCTATTGGAAAGATGCTGTCTAACAAAAAGCAGCTCATTCTTGTCTGATGTGCAGAAAAATGTATGTTAAAGAAACTGGAGGTGGAATGGTTATCTTGAGAAAACTGCTGAATTCTCAGAGAAAAATAAAATGAAAAATGCCTCATTAATGGAGAGGAAAATACAGAAAAAAACCTTTGAAATTCTAGAAAAAGTTCTGTCTTAGCATAATTCAACAGGGGATACAGAAAAGGTTGAAATTTCTTTCCTCAGAACCAGGCATTTGAGTGCAGTTTAGTTAAAATAGCTCTGCCTCAGACTTTCGTTCTTTTTATGATCAAAGCAACTTGAAAGGTGTTAAGAGCTTGGGCAAAAGAGGAATGACTGTTCAACCTCTCTTCTCCTTGAGTTGTGCCTTTGTTCATGACTTATTTCGGTGTTTTCAATGTTACTGAGGAACAGGATGAAGAAGTGTGCATTTACATTAGTGGTTTTGTTCAGGTCAGGAATGCATTCTGAAACAGCTCTTCCAGTTGTCTGCACTAACGTCATTTGGTTTGCAGTACAGGGTGGTCTCAGAGCTCCCAAGCCCAGGTCCTCCTGGATGAAACTGAGACAAGTGCTCACAGCCATTCAATGCATCAGATTAGACAAGAGCTGAAGTAAATCCTCCCCCCAGCACTCTCCCTGTTTTTTTTTAATGTAGTGGTATTTGGTCCTCAGCACCGTTTACCTCTGCATGTGTCTTCTAACTGCAATTTTGCTGCAGAAATGGATTCATCCGCTACCCTGCTGCTCCCTATCTGCACCCTTGGAAGATATGTAGCTTCCTCTCATTCCGAGAATTGATAGTAGGCGCCTGTTTTGCAGAAGAAAACAGCTGTTTAAATAACAATTACTGGCAAGCGCGTAGGGTACAACCTATTGCCACCTTTCTTCTGAATAAGCAATGCTCAAAATTCCCCCGAGAGGGAGAGTCATTAAGGAGCTGTCTAGATACATACGCTTTTGCAAGTCTTTCATCCAGCTCAGAGGTGGGATCACAGATTCTGAAACTTGGGGACATCCTGTGGCTTTGTAACACTCTTCAGGAGAGATATGCTCATTGAGATGAATGGGTTTCACTCATTCATATTCCTCGTTTACTCATGTAACATTTATAATATGGATAATGTTCCCCCTTTAATAATAGCTCAGTGTGAGTTACAGATAGAACTTAAAATGATATTTCAGTCTACTTAACTGTTTCAGATGAGGCTTTGCAGACCTGCTCAGGGGACAGAGCAAAGCTGCTGTGCTGCTGTGGGAGCCCAGGGGATACTGTGCCACAGGCAGACATGAACACTGCCTTTCCTTCAGTGTGCATGCAGGAATAACAGAGCAGGTAGGGGCTCAGACCTGCTCTCTGTACCTGATCTCCCCAGAGGCTTTCGTTTGCTCTGGGAGCAGAGCTTCCCCGGGGCCCTGCCTCCCATTTCTTTGTTTCCTTTCTGGGGGGCTGTCTGTTGTGGCTGTGAATCAGAAGATGCTGTTACGGTAATTCATGAGGAATGTGCTGTGGGCTTCTTATTCCTTCTTCGCAGGAGTCTGACTTCATGTTATGCTTGACATGTAGGGATATATGGTTTGCAAACTCATAACATGTGACGGGGTGGTTGCTAAAACATTTTTCATGCAAAAGGGTACAATCTGTTTTCCTGCTGTTGTATCTCAAAGGACACCTCTACTATGCTTGGAAAGAAGCCCCTACTGCAGCATGATGGAAAAGGTCTCCCAGGCTTCAGGGCTGCCCTGGTGGCTTGGGGCCATCCTTAAGTCTATGTTTAAAATCAAAAGCTCAGGTGCTGCCCCATTTCTCTCTCAAGGGTCCACACTACCATCCTTCGTCACACTGAAGACGTGCATTTTTAGGTCAATACCAACAACAAACACCCCAGTCAATTTTATGCAGTCCTTGAGTTTCTCCTCTGTTGGGACGTGCAGTTTGCTCCAAGGTAGTGTTTTCTGTATTAAGGAATTTCTTTTTTTTCTTTTTATTTCTCTCAAAGTATTATTATTTGTCTGATCAGCACATTTTGGAGGAAGACCATGGTAGCTTCATGGAATCAAAGCCTGTGAAAAGATTTCTTAGCAAGCCTTTTTCAGATATAACTATTTTAATAAGCACTTTTCACTGACAACTTGAGACTCTTGCTTGCTTCAATAGCTATAACAAAATGACTTGAAGAAGGTATATCTGAATAGGGGTGGTTATAAAAATAGTTTTTTAAGAGGTAGAACAAGAGCTTTCTTAAATTACAGCGTGATGTCAGGAGTGAAAATGGTTGGTGCTGGTGACAGAGACAGTGAGAGGGGAGAGAGAAAGGAAAAATAAAACACCAGTGATAAACCCAAGAAAATTCATTTAAGAACTGCTGCTAAGTCCTTACAGTAGACGCTGTTCAGTTCATCTCCAGGGCTGTCAACATTGTGCATGTAAAAATGATAAAAAAATAATAAATCCCACTGTGTTTTTCTCAAGACAAAAAGGGAATGACTCTGCTGGCTTCATCGCAAGTATAAAGTGGGCAGTAAATATAAGGAAAGTAAATAGACAAAAATGTGGACAAGACTTTGAGCAATTGACTCAGGTCAGGAAGGAGCGAGGAGGCGTTTGGGACAGAGCCAGTGTGGTGCTGTTGCTTGGGAAAAGGGCTTTGGGGTTCATCAGTAATAGTGCATTATTAAGACATGCATGAGGAATACTTCTGACATGACTGAATGTAGCGGTTTGACATAGTGCTCTGGCCTTTGTCTTAGCAGAAGTACAGGAACATTTTCTATTCTGAACCCAGCTCTTAGAGAAGGTAAATCAATCTTTCTGTCCATTTATTTGAATAGTAGTTAGTTGAATAGGAGTTGAATAGGAGTTAGACTGGACCCTAAACCTTTTAAATAGCTTTGCATTGAATTTCAGCATGCACTTGGTCAAGATTAAAGCATTTAACTTGGAAACAGAAAAGGAATCATAGGTGTGTCCTTGGGTGACATGGTCTAGTGTGAGGTGTCCCTGCCCATGGCAGGGGGGTTGGAACTAGATGATCTTAAGGTACTTTCCAACCCAAACCATTCTATGGTTCTATGTGTGGGCATAAATGACAGTTAGGGGAAAAAATAGCAGTCAACAAGTTATTACTCTCGGCTTCCCTTTCAGTTTTCATTGCACATCACTTTGATACCTGCTAAAGGGATCAGTTTGCTGTTGGGAACTGTAGACACCACCTCAAAACAAAGAATAATAATTATGAAATGCGTAAATCTTCTGGCATATGAGTTCAAGATCTTGCTGTAGCCACAGTGTTTATTTTTTCTGTAAGTGGCTTGAATGATGTCACTGAAGATCTGCGGACTACAGTAAATAGAGAAGGATACACAACCCTAACTCTCTCAGCTGGTCTTCATAAGAGAGGCCTGCAGCCTTTGGATCAACTTTGAGACCTCCTCTGGACTCACTCCTAATGCTCTATGTCCCCCTTGTGTTGATGACCCCAGAGCTGAATGCAGTATTTCAGGTGGGGTCTCATGAAAGTGAAGTTGACCTCAACCTGCTGGCCATGCTCCTTTTGATGCCGCCCAGGATACAGCTGTCTTTCTGGGCTGCAAGTGCACATTGCTGGGTCACACTG
Source organism: Pezoporus occidentalis (assembly GCF_034315485.1). Lineage (NCBI taxonomy): Eukaryota > Metazoa > Chordata > Aves > Psittaciformes > Psittacidae > Pezoporus > Pezoporus occidentalis. The sequence continues at coordinate 9,908,701 of NW_026916170.1, read as the reverse complement.
AACTTCTTATAAACCAACACCCCCAGGTCCTTCTCCTCAGGGGTGGTCTAAACCCATTCTCTGCCCAGCCTGTATTATTGTGCTTGGGATTGCCCCACCCAGGTGCAGAGCCTTGCACTTGGCCTTGTTGAACTTCATGAAGTTGGCACTGGCACACCTCTCAAGCATGTTAAGGTTCCTCTGGATGGCATCCCTTCCCTCCAGCATGTTGCCCACACCACACAGCTTGGTGTCATAACAAAAGTTGCTAAAGGTGAACCTAATCCCACTGTCCATCTCACACTGTCCATGAGTTGACCATCTCCGGTCCCAGTGCTGACCCCTGAGAAGCACCACTCTTCACCAGTCTCTATTTGGACATTGAGCAGTTGACTGCAATTCTTTTGAGTGTTACTATCCAGCCAATTCCTTATCCACTGAGTAGTCCATCCATCAAATCCATGCCTCTCCAGTTTAGAGACAAGGGTGTTACGCAGGACAGTGTCAGATGCTTTGCACAAGTCCAGGTGGATATATGTTACATGTTACTTTTCCCTTATCCACTAACACCATAATCCTGTCATAGAAGGCCACGAAATTTGTCTAGCATGATTTGGATGTAGTGAAGCCGTGTTGGCAGTGACCAATCACTTCCTTATTTTCTGTGTGCCTTAGCACAGTTTGAAGGAGAATCTGCTTCATGATCTTGGCAGGCACAGAAGTGAAACTGATTGACCTGTAGTTCCCTGGGTCTTCATTTTTTCCCTTTTAAAAAATGGGGGGTTATGTCTCCCCTTTTTCATTCAGTGGGAACTTCACCAGTCATGACTTCTCAAATATGATGGGCAGTGGCTTGGCCACTTCATCTGCCACTGATGAAGGTGAGTTGTTTTCTGGACTAAAGAGGCACTGATTAGCCTGCCATACGGGGAAATTATCAGACCCAGTCTGAGTTAGTAAGGATAGCTCACATAATATATTTGGAAAGTGTAAATAATCTGTTTAGGTAAGAAAATTAAATGTTTTGCTCAATTCCAATTTCAGTTGCTCCAATTCGAATGCAAAAAGCAACTTAAGTCAATATATGAATATGAATAAGGAAGGAAGTAGGTCAAAATAATAATGCTGGAAAATCTCAGATTCACCTTGATATAGATGTTACAATGTCTACAAAAGAGTAGTTTCTGTTTTATACTGAACATACAGGAAACCTACTGAAAGAAGGGCTTAATGTGATGTATATTTTTTAGATTAAATGGAAAATACGAGAAAATAATGAAAAGAATTTACTTTCCTATGATACTTTTTTCCTGAAAATGGGCATTGTGTGGTTTTGGGTTTTGTTTTTTTGAATCTGTGTTTTAATTTTGGGGGTGCTTTTTCAGACTGTGTGTGCATACAAATGTCAGAAAGAAGGAATTTCCAGTTCCTAGAATTAGCAAACATAATTAAAGTTTCTTAAAGCACTCAGTACTGGTGGTGATGATAGTAGTTCTCTTTTTGTGTACTCTTTTTAACATGATTCATCTGTTTGTGATTAAAAATTTAGAAAGCCACTTCAGGCATTCTGCAAGAATTTTCTGCAAATCCCTGTATTTATGTCTATGGACCCATGTGCTATTTTAGCTAAAAAAAATTACCTTTCTAAATCTGGCTTTTGATACCTAAGATGTTAATAAAAGATGAGGTCATGGCCAAAATTTGCCTTTTTTATCACTGCTGCTGTAAATGGGAGACTAGCTTGTACTTTCAAAAAGAATTTGGCCTTTAATCAATGTTGTCTTATCCAGCGTGATCATGAAACATTACTGTAACACATGGGATTTGTATTGTAATTCCTTTGCAATGAACATGCTTGCTTTCTTTTTTTTCTTCCCTGTAGACTGCTGTTTATCAACTCTGCCAAAAGGAGGATACCATTCATTCTATAATGATAACTCTTTAGCCTAACCAGTGTCTGCATCAAGATTTGCTAGTTCATTTTTGTCTCAGCTAAACATTGTTTGGTGAAACAGTGGAAACACGTTTGCTAAAACCAGCCCCTCTATCTGTATTTTTCACTGGCTTTCTCTCCATAGGGCAATCTTATTTTTTTTCTATTTGTTATAAAGTTTTCATTAAATCTTCTTCTTACGGCACTTCTAATCCAAATCTGTCACTTCTCAGCCAAACTAAAAATTTATGTTCATGACCTTGCTGTGGTCTTTTGAAGGATGTGGAGATCTGAAAAGGTGACTTCAGTCATCTGCTTTTCTGCCTACGGGCTCTTTGTGAGACTACACAGGTGGCGTGTAGTTTTTTTGTTGTGTATTTCAGACTACTGAGAGGGTTAAAAAGGGGCTGGAGTATTTGCAGTATGAAGGACTAATAATTGATCTATTGGGAAGGCTTTAGGCAAGGCTGGGAAGTCAAGGGGTATAAGCAGTTTGGTAGAAACTTCTGTCTGCTTCTCTGCTGGGCTATTTTGTAGTTAATTTCACATCTGGTTCTGTTTTTAGAGTCTGATATAAAATGGCTGTTCCAGAGTGGAATTGTTTAGGAATAAATTCCTCTCTTTTTTTTTATTTATTTTATTCTGTTCATTGTACAATGGTGTTGTGTGTTAATTTAGGATTAAAATTGTGCTAGCGTGACTATGTTGAATTTTCTCAAGGGTAAACTTCTGCATAGACCTGAAGCCACATTGAAAATCAACACAGAAAACAAAGTCAGGACAAGGTAATTTGCTTTATGAGTAGGGTGATTCACCAGGAACAAATGGAAGATCCAGGGGAATCAGACTGATGTCAGCAGAAGATTAGTAACACATGAGGATTTCTCATAAAAATCCAGTTCTGACTAAATGTTTTTGTTGTAAACAACTGCTGCTGAAATGATACATGATAAGAAATCCCCTACTTTATTACAATGTTCGCAGTCGTTCTCTTTCCACAATATAAATGCAACAATTTTCTCTGGCTTTTATAGCTCTGGCAGATAAAGTATAGAGGGTAGCTTGAAGGCTCATCTAGTTTAACCTTTATTAGCACATGAATTCATGAAACTATTAAATAGGAAATAGAAACACCTCAAGATCATATCAAGTGCTCGGTTTGTATTTACAGGTTGGACTGCAACTTTTGGAGATACTGGATGACAGGTCTTTGTTTTCCTGTTTTTTAAATAGAAGAGGTTGAAATTCTAGAAGTAATAAAGTCAAAACATCCTCTATTTCATGTTTTGATTTTTTTACTTTTTTTCTTAACTGTACTTAGCAGTTTCTTTCTCTTCTGGAATAAAAATTTGTAAGTTCTAAATGTGTCATTTGGCTTTCATGACATGTTATTCAGTGACAGAATGTGACAATGCTCATTTGTTTTCACCCATTGACGTGATGAATATGAAAATATGAAGTATAAATCTTTTTTTTGGATATGCTATTGAAATAAAACCCTATTCTGATTTTCCTTAAAACAGAAAGTTCAGTTGGAAGCAAGTTGAACACTGTGACAACATGCAACAAATATGCATACTTTTTTCCTTTCATATCTTGTACACGGCTCTTTTGAAATCAGCCTTTGGGTTGCATATGTACCCTATACTGAGATTTGACTGGAGGAAGCAGGCTCTCAAGTGAGGACATTCACATACAGAAATTCCAGTTATTTTGTAAAATGAACTGGTAAGCTTTTTGCTTCCTCTAGACCCCTTAAAAGGTAGATGTATAACAGTAGAAAGAACCCCGCTGTCAGCCAAAGCACATCGATCTGCAATTTATGCATAATCCAGAGGTGCTGAACAGAAGATTCCTGTTGTAGGCATCAGGAACTCATTTTTCATGGGCTATTAGGAGGCATTTTCCCTTTCAATTCAAATTTCATTCACTGCAATAATTTAGCTCTCAGCACTTCATAATTGTGCGTTAACAAAAATGAAAGGATGGCCTATAAATAAATGTTACCAGAAGCTACAAACAGATCGGCTACATGTTTGCCAACTGTATCCTGGGCTGCATCAAAAGAAGTGTGACAAACTGGTTGAAGGAGGTGATTCTGCCCCTCTACTCTGCTCCCGTGAGACCCCATCTGGAGCACTGTGTTCATCTCTGGGGCTGTCAACATAAGAAGGAGATGGAGCGTTTGGAGCAAGTCCAGAGGAGGCCAAAAAGATGATCAGATTAGATGTTAGGCAGAAGTTACTTACTGTGAGGGTGATGAGGCACTGGAACAGTTGTCCAGAGAAGTTGTAGCTGCCCCATCCTTGGCAGTGTTCAAGGCCAGGTTGGACGGGGCTTTGAGCAGCCTGGTCTAGTGTAAAGGAGGTTGGAAGTAGATAATCTTTAAGGTCCCTTCCAACTCAAACCATTCCATAACACAACTTTGCAGAGGCAATAGATGTGGATGAGTTTCCATGCCAAACCAGGTTCAACAGCTTTTAATCTGTATTCTGCTGCAATTATGTGTGCACGTGTTCCTGCTCCATCAAGTTGCTATATTCTTCACCTATGCCTTCCTTCCTTGTTTTCCAGGCTGCAGGACTCAGGGCTCAGGTTGGTGAGCTGTGAATACTCCTGCTGTTGCCATTTCCAGTGCAAGGCATGAAGCACTCTGTGTTGTAGCGGGCAGGTGGATGTGGAATCCAAATGTGGGGAGGAGTAAGGGGGGAAAACAGAAGACCTAGGAGGAGGACAGGGCCAGCTGGGGCTTTGGAAGGGTCCCTGCTGGGACCACCAGTATTTTTGAAAAGATCATACTACCACATCCTTGCCATGACCCATAATGTCCCAAGTGGTTGCATCTAATAATAAGTGTCACTTAGAGAGATTGGAAAGATAGATCAGGAATTTTTTTTTCCCCAGCCTCCAGTTTTCCTCATAGAGCCACAAAGATGGTAGCAGACCTTTCAGGGTTGTGTAGAAAAGGCTCTTTTGCTTTGTTAGATCCTCTCCTGCTCACTCAGACTTCTGGCAGGATGACATGGGAGAGGTCGTGTTTTGGTGGGTTTGCTTTGCACTGTGGCAGGAGGAGAGGCAGCTTGGGGGTAGCAGCAGTGGGCACTGGGGAGGGAGGGAGGAGGCTGGACTGTCGGTGCCAGCTGGTGCTTGGGTTGACGTGGTCATCTCTGGGACTTCACCTTCAGTGAGCTGAGCTCTCCATCCTCTTGAGATCACTCAGATAAAAAATGCTTTAGTGAGGAATTGACCTTTTCTTCCCTGGTCACAGGGAGTCTGGGAAAACCAATAAACTTTTATCAAAATTGTTGTTTTCTTGAGCAAAGGTCATTAATGTTTAAAAACGGGGGTTTTGGGGTGTTTGTTTTTATTGTTCAGTTTTTTCAGGGAGTGCAAAGTTCCCAGATGTTTCAAGACACGAGTCCTTCTGCTATAAATCAAAGGGGTATGGGGGTCTGCTGGGCACTCTATGGGAGCTGTAAGCTTTGGAGAACGGGCAGATTTCTTAATTTCCATTAAACCAGTTGTTACCCAATTCAAGTCTTCCACCTCATCTTTAAAAAATGTCAGCAAATGCACCCCAAATGTTTTTTGGTGTTAAAACAAAAAGACTCAGCAGAGATTATTTCTGTCTCCTTGGCTTAGAGGCAGGGAGGTTTAAGAAGGGTCCTGTGTGAGCAGATCCCATCATACTTCGCTTTTGGCCTGGTTAAGATGGCTTCTCATATTGTGTTGAAGAATAGGAGAAACTGTCAGAAATCTTGTTTTCTGTTGGCTGACTGCTGAAAGTCTGAATTCTGAATGCTGCTGTTAGTGAGTAAAATAAGCCCAGAGCAACTGAGAAGCCACCAAATGTTCAGTATTTGCATGTTTTCTCTTTTTCTGTTTTGACCTTGTCAACGCAGAAGGGCTTCAAAAAATCACAAAACTCAAAACATGGGCTTTTTTGCACTAATTTTTAATTACTTAGCACTTAGAGTCTAAATTACTGGTTTTTTTGAAACCCTTCATAAATGTCAAGTTTTAAAAAGTGTATGTGGTAAACATTTGAGGGTGATAACACGTGTTTCACATGTTAAACAACATGATTAACATAATGAAGCTTAACTATGGCATGGCAACAGGTCTTCCAAAATTAACTGTGCTACTTGAAATGAATATCACTGATAAATTTCAGACTAGGCTGGAGCATGATAATTTCTTAACCAAATGCTCTTAAGTCTGGAGAAGAGAATTACCCTTATATTAATTATAAATATACAAGAAAACTATAGGATAACAGAAGGGGTTTTAATTTTATCTTTTTGCTTTGTTTGACTTTTTTACTTTTTCTGAATTTTTCTTCTCTTAAGTTGTCTATTAACAACTGCGTGGCTGGTTAGATGAGCATTTATTTAGTCTCATCAGCGGGATCTTCGCCATCACAAATGCCATTTCAGAAGCAGTGCCAAACAGCTGCAGAGCACTATCATTATTCACGCGTTTGTAAAAATATCCTGGTTTTATGAGTGAATATAGTGAATCCTGTAGATGAAAATGAATTGGAGAGTGACTAAGCAAATTCAGAGTCGGATCTTTTCAGTGCAGGAGCATCTTATACTACTCACATTTCTTATTTAGATAAATTCTTCTATGCTTATGGACTAATGCTGTATGGTAGTAGGGCTGCAATAATAACAGTGCTTCCACAGGGATGAGCAGCACAGGCAACCCAAAGCACTTAATGGCACCAGTGTTTCCTATAAATTAAGCATTCAGCATTACATTTTATTGACAGGAAATAGCCAATTTTTCTCAAGGCATCTGGCTCTTGATTTTATTAACCTGCAGGATGCCTAAACAAAGAAGCATATATATAACATTATGTCAAAAAACTATTATTTCCAGAAGGGCATCACTTACATATGAGACACTAGTGTTTCCTATAACAAGCAGTGAAATAATTGTGAGTTTATCTAATCAGAAAGTAACTATCTCAAAAGCAGATGAAAGCCAGTAATTTTTCATTGGCTTGTCGAGAAAAGATATTATATATACATGCATGCATATATAAAATAAATATAATTGTTTTATATATATATATATATTCACTTCAGCCTCCCTTTATTTATTTTAGTGCATTTAATAGCAGCATTTCATAATCTGTCAACTTCCATCCAAGCAGTCAACAGACATTAATTAAGATCCATTGTCTCACACCTGTCACTTTGATGAGAAAGTGGATTGGAAATGGAAGAATAGTGAAGGGCCTGATGGCCAGAGAGGGCAGCATCCCTTAGTGAGCAGCGTGCTGAGAATCTACCTGCAATTCCTTCCGGGTACTGCCAGCTCCGGGTGGGCTCCTGAGGGAGTTGAACCTTTGGGTGTTTTCCTTGAAGCTCCCCCATCCAAGTCACATTACTATATTGTGTTATTAGGAGGCTCTCAGGGTCAGACACCAGTTTGGACAAGGGGACTCTAAAGACTCGGAAATCAGAGCATAAAAGATGTATGCTTTCAATTTAAAAGATCCTGTAATTCTGAAGGACAATCTTATGTGGCCTCGTGCGATTTCTGTGAGTGTAGGGTTGTCAGGATGGTTTCCCTCAGCCAAATGGGCAGTCACGAATAAGCTCACCAGCTCCAGATGACTGTGCTCGACCCTCTGTCACTGTTGGGCCTGGGATAGGCTGCCTGCACTGAAACTTCATGTGCCCAGCCAGGGTACGTGGGACACCTTACTGCAGCCATACTTCATCTTGGGCTTTGCTACAGAAACTGTGACAAAGTCCTTCTCCCTTCTGTCCTCAGAAACACTGCGGAGCCAGGGCTGGCCGGCCTTAAGTGATGTGGATTTGTTGCGTACAGTAAGCACAGATGACAGAAAAGGTGTCATTATTTCTATTAATGATTAGGTCTGTGGCTGCTACATTAATCATTAATTTTGCCCTGGATTTGGGAGCAGGCTTCAGGCCCTTCACTTGTTTACCTTTTGAGACTGTAAGCCCAAGCCTGTGGTTCTCTGCTGGATAGGTGAAGCCTTCAACCTCCTGCTGGACCAGCCGCTTTGGTAACACACAGGGAATTTGAAATCTCTCCATAAATACTGTGCCTGTAGTGCTGGGGTACCAACCACCAGCCATGAATGAGTGTGGGGCATGGCACTGACATCTGAAAGAGCCCAATGCTGTTTTAATCAGTTTGAGCTGTTTCAGTGCTGGTCATGGCATCCCAGATGAGTGAGAGGGAGCTCCTCTTGAGACAGCAGCTCCTTCAACTTCTTGCATGTTATTTTGCAAATGAACACCTGCCCAGCTTGAACCATTTTCTAAATATTCCCTTGTGCTGCTGAAGGTAACCTGAAAGCTGCAGGTGCATGGGGTCCAGGTGGAGCACCAGCTTGTCTTAAGCTGTGTAGGTGCTGATTAGTTTGGCTGTCACAGCAGAGAGGCAGGTCATGAGCCTTAGCAGGCTGGCTTCTGGCTCCATACCTCAGGCTTGGGCCTGAACAGCAATCTAGACATGCCTCAGAAAGCTGGGTCTGTCTGCATTTGAAAGATGATGCTGCAGCCCTGTTGGTGTAGGACTGTCCACCACGATCATGCAGCATGGCTACCTGACGTTTTGTATCCAGCTGCAGTAATGGAGTCACTTGGAATCAACATAACATCCTTTCTTTATTTGATGGATTTGACAGATTTGACAAAACTCCTTCTAAAAATGCATGGAGCACTCCCACATGGACCTCCTTCCCTCCCCAAGGCTGTCTCTAATCTCTGTAGCACCCACAGGATCAGTAACTATGACAGATGGTACCAGATGATAGCCTATAGTTGCCCTATACTTCTATATACACCTAAATCTATAGTTGGTCTAACAGATTAGAAATCTATTATATAAATAAATAAACCCACTAGATAATTTATTATTACATTATATTCTTCTAATATATTATTAATAATAAATAAATACACACATCTAAGTCTATATAAATAAATACTATGCAGTTGGCCTAACCATAAAAATAATGCTTGTCAGTCAGCCATCACCGCTTTTAGGTGTGGAAAAAGGTATGATGTTTGCAGAACAGATGCTGCTTACTTTGACGGGAGCTGTTTGAAAGTCCCTTCACAGTACATATGGGCACAATCATCTGATTCAGTTGGGATTAGGTCCATGTAATTTAGTATTGTAGAGAGAGATGAAAAGATTTTGGAGAGGGTGCTGCCTGTTAGTGGAAAGGATAAATTGGAACTGCTGCTAAAAAGCTGTGGGTTTTACTTTCAGATACAGATAGAGGAGATAGAGGACTCTACAGAGACAATTTACCCCACAATCTCTGACTAGCAGAGGATGACCACCTGAAGGAGAAGATGACAGTAAAGAGTGTGGTCATTTAGTTACTGTTTTGTCAGCTGAGGTTATCTGGTTATCCAGAGCTCACACGCATATTTTTCTACTGTTTGTAAAAGCTCTCCTTAAATAATGTAGCCAAGTAATCAAGCCTCACCCTAGGATAGAGCAATATTCACACAATTGTTTTTCTGTGTTATAACTTTGCCAAAATTTAAGAGTTTATATTTAAAACCTTCGCTGTCAAAATGTGTGCACAATTTCTATTCTCTGAAGCAATTTGGATGTTCCCAAGAAAGAGATGACTGTGTTGCTCAAGTGAAAAAGCTCCAAACATTTTAGTACAGGTAGAGCTCTAGAGCAGGGCTGGAAAGCTGGGAGAAGAACTGGGCTGGTGTCAGGGTTTGTCCCTCGCTTGCCCTGAGAAAATTACCCCTGAAAGACTGAGGTTTCTGCTATTTTACTTCATCCTGTGTGCATGGGGCTGTGCATGCTCACTGTGTGTGTGGTCATAGACTCATTGAGTGGTTTGGGTTGGAAAGGACCTTAAGATCATTGATCGCTTGGAGTATTGTGTGCAGTTCTGGTGTCCTCAACATAAAAAGGACATGGAACTGCTGGAACAAGTCCAGAGAAGGGCCACGAGGATGATCAGGGGACTGGAGCACCTCCCGTATGAAGACAGGCTGAGGAAGTTGGGGCTGTTCAGCCTGGAGAAGAGAAGGCTGCGTGGAGACCTCATAGCAGCCTTCCAGTATCTGAAGGGGGCCTGTAGGGACGCTGGAGAGGCACTCTTCATTAGAGACTGTAGTGATAGGACAAGGGGTAACGGATTAAAACTTAAACAGGGGAAGTTTAGATTGGATATAAGGAAGAAGTTCTTTACTGTGAGGGTGGTGAGGCACTGGAATGGGTTGCCCAAGGAAGTTGTGAATGCTCCATCCCTGGCAGTGTTCAAGGCCAGGTTGGACAGAGCTTTGGGTGAAATGGTTTAGTGGGAGGTGTCTGTGCCCATGGCAGGGGGTTGGAACTTGATGATCTTAAGGTCCTTTCCAACCCTAAATATTCTATGATTCCATGATTATGTAGTTACAGCCCCCCTGCCGTGGGTAGGGGCACATGGTGGAGGGGGATGTGGGAGTGTGTGAGGGATGGGTGGGAATGAGGAGGCAGGAGCAGGAGGCAGGACATAGCCCTGAGGTTGGGGAGGGGGCTCAGGCATTGGAAGTCACAAGCTGCCAGAAGGGTGGAACCTGGCCTGAGGAATAGAAGAGGTCACGGTAAGAGGTAAGGTACACAAGGGTAAAAATTCACTTACTTTGCAGAGAGTAGGTCCCTCTGCTAAGAAACCAGAATGGCCATTTTTCATTGGCATCTTTGTGACACACCTGAACAAGGGATTATTTCTGCCTCACTAGGCAGTTTGGGTCTGTGTGAATGCAACCTGGGAACTTCCTAGCGCCTTCCTCACTTGTCATAAGGGGTTGCTTACAGAGTGAGACATGGGACAAATTAAAAATACCAAGCAGTTTTCAGGCTGCCTGTGCAAACCTGACTTTACTACCTTGAATGGTAACAAGTGCAGCCTCGGGTTACCTGCTCCCACGTGGCATTTCCAACGGATTTGCAAATAGTTCAGGTTACACAGACTGGGGGATGTATCAGAGCTATGGGGAGAAAGGCTGTCACCTCCAGTACCTTTGCATTATTGCTGCAGAAACTGGGAAAGTGTGCAGTGAATAAGATAGAACAAGGGGGAGTCTCCTGGGATGGGCTGTTAAATACTGCCCTGGAGAACTCGATTTTCTTCCTGATGCTGCCTGAATTCCATGGGGATTTAAATCACATCACTTTGCTGACATTTTTCACAGGTGATGCCTGTGTATTCTTCAGTTTCTGGATTTCTTATCTGAGCCCTTCAGTCTGACTTGTTGAAATGAAATGAAGAGCACTTGGAGTTTCCAATGGAGATCAGGAGAGCTCTGCTTTGCTCTGGAGAAATATAGTGCAATAAAATGCCACGTTCCCTAAGAAAGTCAAACTGTAAATGTTTCAAATGAGTTAGACCTGTTGACATTCCTATCTCTGTACAAGCCTCTATTTGTAAAATGGACATAAGGAAGTCTCTTCGTCTCCCAGGACATTTGTGAGAACAAAGCCATTGTTTTGGGGAGAACACTCATGCTAGGGAGTACATAGGGAAATGGATAATTTTGTCTTTACAATGAAATTTGAGTAACTTGTAATAATGGAGGCATTGGTGGAGCACGGAACAAAGATGGAAACAATATAAGGAATTAACTCCAGCAGTGTTGGATGCTCTTTTAGCAGGATAGGAGCATTGCAGAGAGGGTAGTTTATGGCCAGGTAGTTAACAAATACCACAACACACATGGGATGGAGCTAAGCTAGGTTTGCAAAGGCAGACTTGCCTCAGTAGCCCTGTGTTCAGCACTACCAGCTGCTCCTTGGGTTATGGTTGTGCCACAGAACAGAGTAGCATTAAAGGCAGTGAAAGAAAGAGCAACGAGGGCAACTGAGAAAATGCTTCTGCCAAGCAGTGCCAAGTGCCCTCAGCCTTGGGTGCTGTCTGCACTGAAACGCATTTGTCCAAAGGTGCTTGTGCACCTTAGAGATAGCAGTCAGTGAGAGTTTGGATACCAGTAGGTACGCACATATGTGGCAGGGCTCAATTTGCAATGCAAATGTAGTTACTGAGGTAGATAAATTTAATTATTTAGAGACATTCAAGCCAGATTTCCGAGTGCCACACTCATGCGTATTTGTCAAAAATAATTACTTGCTTTATTTACCCTGCAATGATTTTCATATTTTGAATTGTCACCTCAGCTCTTAAAGTTGTGATGTATGGCTGGCACCAAAATACCTGAGGAACTCCAGACAAAGAATAAATGCGTGGGAAAGTGGCTGAGGCTGTTCCTGCTCTAGTATGACAACAAGCAGGCTTTATTGCTTAATACACAGACCTAATACCACCATCTGGCAGGTGTACACAGAGAGAAATCAGTGTGTCAGAAAGTCAGATTAGCATTGTGCCTAGGTGTGTAGCCATGTGGAGGAGTCCAGGAACAAAAGCTGTACGTTTCAGAGAATGAAACCTCAGCAGATGAATTCCCCTTGAGGTAATGGGGAAATGTGGCTGTCCTTATTCACTTCGGTAATCTCACTGAGGTGAGCTTGCATGAGAAAGGCAGTTTGGACCTGTATAAGTCATGAAAGGTACAGGAGGAGCATGCCTAAGGCAGAGATCAAAATGACAATGCTTTGGTAGGGCAGAAATGGAAAGAAATTTGGAGCAGATGTGCAGCAAATTTTCTGAGAGCATGCAACTAATTTTACTCTTTTCATATGCAACATTAGGAACAGTACATAATTTTCAGCCCAAGCAGATTTGGCACTGGCATAGTTTAGAGGTTTTTCATGTGGAGTGGTGCACTGCAGCTCCAGGCCCTCCGTTCCTCATGATTAGTGCGTGCTGCTTTCTGTGTATGAGAAACCTCAACCTGTGCAGGTATAAAATGGGCACATAAATAGGAGATATCCAGAAAGAGTTTTTCCTCACAACTACAGTGACTGAAAAATCTGGACAATTTTCTTTATTCATTTCATCAGATCTCCTAGCTTTGATGAACTCTTTCTCTTTCTAAATAAGGAACCTGCTTGTTCTTCTTTTTGATGGGTTATTCTGCTTAACCACCCAGAATTTTACAACTAATGCAGCATTTCTGGAAAGGATCATATCTTGCAAATCAAAGATATGTTTTTGTATCATAATAAAAAAATATTAGGTGACAATGTCTGTAAAAAATAATCTTCATTCAGTATTTTTATTCTATCAATTTTTTTTCTTGCCCTACCTGATGTACGTCATTATGACACATTCTTTTGCTAAAAGACTTCTAGGGGGAAATATTACGTTTTCTTTCCTTCAATAATATGTGTTTAGGAGCCTTGATTTTTAAAAGGGAGACAAATTCTCCTCTTGTTTGAGGGCCTGCATATAGATATTTTTGATTGTATAGGCCACTCATGAACAAATCTGAATTTGTTCCCTTGCTCAGTTGTGGTCAGAGTTCAAAGCACAAGTACACAAGACTGTAAGTCACTCCTTCTGGCTAATTAACATGATAGTATACTATTTGTCTTCCCATCCCAAATGAGGCATTTAGAGAAGCCTACAATTCTTACAGATTGCTGTGGCTCTGGTATCTAGACTAATGATAAGATGAAGAATCATTAGGCTTTTGCACTGACAAGATGGTCTTGAAGGCCCAAGCCCATTATATTTTAGGATGTGCTTTCAAATCTTAGTGTTTCGCACTCATGCTGATTCACAGAGTGTAATGTACTGCTCTCTTCATGTACTACAAGACAGGCAGGGGGATTGGGCATCCTGCCAGTAGCTGTGCCTGCAGTAACCTTGCCTGTAGGCACAGCTTTGGTTCTTACAGAATCATAGAACCATAGAATGGTTTGGGTTGGAAAGGACTTTAAAGATGCCATGGGCAGGGACACCTTCCACTAGACCAGGTTGCTCAAAGCCCCATCCAGCCTGGCTTTGAACACTTCCAGGAATGGGGTAGCCACAGGTTCTCTGGGCAACCTGTTTCAATGTACCACCACCCTCATAGTGGTGGTGTTATAAGAATTTCTTCCTTATATCAAGTTCTTATATCTAATCTAAATCTACCCTCTTTCAGTTATGATAGCAATGTTTAGCTTTTGTCTAAACTGCCAAGAGGTCTTTGAACTGGTGCCACCACGGAAGAATTTCCCTATTCTTACGTGACATTACTGCTACCTTGACTGGCTGCTGTTTGCAGGTTCTTCTTTCAGACCCATCAAGAGGACGAACGGAAACATCACTGGTTCAAGAAATATGGTCTCAGTATGATGATCAAAGCATTTGAATACCTACTTTATGTGGTACGTTGTAAGCCTGAAGAGGATGAAATTATCAAGTTTTGGCTACTCATAAATTTTTCAGCATCCTTTGCAAAGAGGAGGCTAGAGAGGCCTGGGTAGCAGTTAAAAGAAATAGCAGAAGAACTATTGATGGGTAATGGAGAGGTGTCAGTTTACCATTTATTTGATTTTCCTGTATCACTTCTTTGCTAGTTTGCATTAGGCCCAGTGTGGATTCATGAAATTTGAATGAGTTTACAATATTTTTCAGATAAGAGCAAACCTTGTGCAGAAAAAAAGGTATTATGCAAGAAGTAGTATCAATTATGCAAGAATAGGGAAAAAGTACAGAGCAGCTGACTCAAGGCAAATAGACTAAGTGTTGGAGAATGCTGCGGTGCTGCCGATCTATCTTTTAATGATTATTTATTAAGAACAGACAATATGTGAGCTCTCCATTTCTGGCTTCTCTTCAGCTGGAAGCCATCAATAGAGGAAGGCTAACAAGAGTGGTTTTGAGATAGACATATATTAGGAGTGTGTTAGAAACTACAAAGAGACAGAAAACTGGTGCAGGTATGGAAGGAGTATTGTGTTTACATTTTCTGCAATGAAAATAACATAGATCTGAATGCTGCTCTTGCTATTGATTCTTGCTGACTTTATTGGGAAACACACACACTCAGAGACATGCAGTTTGATTTTATGTGGCTAAGCATTTAAGCAAAGCTGTCACTGGCTTTTCAATGAGAAAATTCAATTACTGGGATTTTGACAACACTTTCTGTTTTCTCAGAATTATTAAGATCTGATATCATCCCCACATTTTACAGATTTTTTTTTATCCACTGTTTTATCCTTTTTACTGAGGGCATCACTAAGGTTTATTTTTTTTTCTTTTTTTCTTCCCCCCCCCGTTGCATTTATTTCTTTGCTTCTCTTTCCCCCTATTCTGTTAATCTCCTTTCTTTCTTTCCATGCTTTCTGTTCTTCTATTTGCTCCTTTTTATTTCCACTGTTTAAGCTCTCCCACTTTTACATTAATAGGTGAGCCACAAACAGTCAACAGTTTTAGATGGACTGTCTTTTGCAGTAATCAGCCTTTCCATTTGTGAATAGATGTGCTCTTGATAACTTTGAATGACTTTCTCTAGCAGTTTGAAATGGTGAAAGAGGAAGTATGAGGTGGGCTTGTGAGGGAGGATGATTCTGTAAAACTGAATGCTGTGCTGCATATGATATTCTCCATTCTGAAAACATTATAAAAAGACATGCTTAAAGACTGCTTTTGATGGAGTTGGACACATTAAACATCTAATGCAGTTGGTCTTGCTATCAAGTGCTGCTTGCAACACAAACACTTCATAGTGTTTACTGACCCCCTTAATTGTCTCCATTGAAGTCACAGGGAAATTCAGAAAACTATCTCCCTGTCATGCAATCATCTAAAGACCTGAGTGCATCTGGAAAAATAACTGTAGTCCTGTTTAAGCTTTCCTTTCTCTTCAAAATTTGCTTAGTGAAGGACCTTGACAGTTCTCTGACATCATTTGGCATCCTCAGTGTGTTACATGACAGAAACAATGCCTGCTGTGTTAGCTGGTCTGTCTGGCATCCTAAAATTTCATGACAGAGGTGAATTGAAAGCTCTCAATACATGCATTAATTCTTTGTTCCAAGAAGCAGAATGAGAGTTGTTCCTGTTGATCCATGTACTATACCCTACCATCCTTGTTGATCAGAAATGGGGGACACATCCAGTACAGTTGTAGTTTCTTCTAGGTAGGAACTATTAAAATGAGATTTGAGACTAAGGTCATAATCCTTTTCCTACCACTTGTGTGCAAAACAAGTGTAAGCATATATAAAATACACTGTTGGACTCAATCATCTTAAAGGTTTTTTCCAGCCTAAGTGATTCTATGGCTCTGTGATCATGGTGAAGGAGAACAGCTCAGCCAAAACTATGGAAGATATAGGGGACATAAAAGGCAGAAATGGGATGCCTGGAGGAGTGCTTCTTCTATTTCTCTGGTTAATCTTGCTTCTCTTTAGCCAGCTAATTTAGAAAGTGGGACCCCAAAAGGGTCCCTAGTTTGGCTCTGGCAGTAATTCCCACTGACCTACTTAATCCAGATGCTCACATCTAATTCAGATACTCAAATTAGGAGGTTAGCACCCTACACTGCATCAGTGGAGAGAGAGATCCTGCAGAGTCTGTTGAAAGCAGAAAGGAATCTTTGCACCGAGGATAAAAGGAATCTGGTGGGACACTTCCCTGAGGCAGGTGGTATGAATACTCAAATGTGGACCAAAGCAACTGCAGTGAAAACACACTCACCTGAAGCTGTGCTAACATAATTTTGAATAATGAATATGTGAGAGGAAACCAATTTGCTTTTAGATATCCCACAAACAGAAAAAAATCATCAGATAAATTATTCATTGTGAATTATTTGCATAGGCTGATAGGAACTCATTAAACACCGAAAGACTGATTTGCAAGAAAGAAATTAAGAAAGTCTTTAGCCTGGTATTTCTCTTCTCCTAAACTTCAAATGATTGACTATCCAGCAAATGAATTTGTCTCTTCTGCTCTTGCTCTGTTCTTCCTGGACCATCCGTACTGAATGTTTTATGGCAGAGATTTTCCTGTGAGCCAAATAGCTTGAATTTCACAGCTACATATTGAAGTGCATCAGAAAACAGTTGAAGACATCACATTTTTTCCGCTTACTTATGGCTAAATTGCTACAAATTTTTAGATTGCCATACTTAAAAGTATTAGCTACAGATACATAAATCTCTCATTTTTTTCGAACACATCCCAGCATGTAGAGGCCAAGAATCCAGCTTTTCCATTAAGTAATACGCCAAGAAATTCTAGGTACCTCTGTTTCTGAATACCCAATCTGAGCCAATTTAAATGGACATCTTGGGGCAACCTAAATCGCTATACCATATTTGAGTTGGAAAAACCTGGATTCTTGTAGAAAAAGGGCTGAATCAGTATCTAGGTTGTTTCAAGCTTTTTTTTTTTTTTTTTTTTTTTTTTTTGTGTAACCTGTTCTTTAAAACCTGCTAAAGATGGCTCCACAGAAAGCCTAGGCAGCATATTCCCAGTGCATGCCTATTCTTGGAATCAGGGTATGCAAATTAAATTATATTTGCTGCAAGTTAAGCTGATTTTGTCTTGTCCCACCTTCAGGGGACACAAGAAACATTTGATACCTGTCCTTATGTATTATTTTCATACAGAAAAGGGTTACTGTGGTTCTCCCCAAATTCACCTCTCCTAGATTTAAGTAGGCTTTCCTGCAGCAGGTGCATTTTCCTGGTTCCTTATTCTCATTCAATTCAGTGCTCTCTCCAAGCATCATGCCCACAATGTTCAGCTGAAGAATCATCAGCTCCAAGGAGAACAGGAAAAAGAATATGTCTTCCATATCTTCTTCTGTATGTTATTCTTTTAACAAGTTGGGTAAAAATTAGGTGTGGTGGCTTTGTAGCATTGCCAGGTTTTACTCATGGTGGAGCAGTGACCCAGTGCAACCTCAGATACTCTTCTGCAGAGTTGCTGTTTAACCAGTTTTTCTACATCTTGTGTCTGCACCACTGATTTCTCTTTCTCCTAATGATTTGCCTTTTTCCAAATTTCTTATTGTTGATTTCACATCATTGTTCCAATGGGTCAAGTGCATTTTGACTTCTGTTCTCAACTTTTGCAATTCTGCAGTCCTTCCTGACTTAGATAATATTTTATCTTACCCTTACACTATCTATGCTATTTGTAGTGAAAAAGTAGAATAGAGCTGGCCCTGGACAGCCCATGTGGGATTGCCCTTTCTCATGTCTGCTAAGGATAACATTGAGCATGCAAAATATATACATACACACATATACAGTGCAAATGTGTAGTGATAGAGAGTACAGAGATGGAGTTGAAATTTGACATGAGAATTCCTATTGTGTCACATTGATTCTGGGATTTGAAGACAATTAAATCTCATAATCACTGCCCCACCTTTCCCCCCAAATAGTGTCATTTGACACTCTAATTGCTTCATGTACAAAGCACAGACCAAGACTGCTACGACAAAAAAAGACTATGATTCTGCAACCACTGGAAAAAATAATGACATAAGCCCTCTACATATGATTTAATTCTAGCACTCATTTTACTTTTGGATATCAGTGGTTAGATCATCTTTCTCTGTTACTATGGTTAAGTGAGGAAAGCAGAAAGTTGCTCATATTGCCAGAGTTACAGATTGCTTTCCTTTGCCAGTGGAAGTTGTGTTGGCTTAGACTGGAGACGAATGGGCTGAGATCACCTTTTTGCACCAGAGTATCTTCTGTGAGCTAAACAAGGATGAGAATAAAGGAGGAGAGAGAAGGAGGATGACAGTGTGGGAAGGCAAGGTGCTAGGAAAATCCTTCTCTGAAGAAAGACAGAGCTGTCTGGAAATGTGCATCGTCACTCCCAGAGAAGAAGGAGACAGTCCTGCTGGAGGTCTGCAGAGCAGTGCCTTTGCATGTTATGGAGACTTGGTGGGACGATCTGTGGATCCTTGGGCAAACTGGCAGGAGCCTGGTTTTCTCCAGAGCTGAGCGTTACCTCCCTGTTTTTAGGGCATGCTGGAGCTTCACTTGATCTCCAGCCACACTTGGAAGACTTTTTCCCCTTTTCCCTCCAGCTTTGCAGCCAAGAAGAGAGCCCAGACATTAGAAACCCTTTGGCAGTTCATTACTGGCACAATGGGCAGTAAACACATTGCTGGAAAAACGCAATCCTTTAAGCCCTGACCTAGTTAAGGCTCCTACTTCTGCAGAAATTTGATTTTCCCACCTAGCTAACCCCTGGTAAGTTGTTCCTTTTCTCTCCCACTCTCTCTGAAAGGCTGTAGCCCTCTGTTTGCAGGTGTAATTCAATCAAACAAGCACTGCATATTCTTCGCTACTCATCACCTAGTTCCCCCAAGCACTGACCGAGTCATTGCCTACCCATCTGAAGTTGCATAATGATGCAGAGACACAACGGAGAAAGGGATATTTTTAAATGTGTGCTTTATTTTTTTTTTAAACCTGTATAAATAAATACAAAATGACAAAGAAGTTCATGTTTACTAAACATTGCATTTGATTGTATGACATTACACAGTGTGTGTCACAATAGTCCACCTTGTAATTGTGTCCTTTTAGCTGTTGGTGCATAATTCTATAACTCATAGGATACAATTAGTCCTGAAGCTGCATCCAGCCACCCTTTTAGTGGAACCCCTGAGTGCTTACAATTGCAAGAGCATATTAGGGGAGCGCTTGAGCCAATTGGCCAAAATTGGGGAATTTTGTAAGAGAGGTTTGGCATAGCAGAATAAGCTAATGGGAGGGGCAGGATAGACTCTCAGCAAAAGAAAAGGTATTAAAGGTTTAGAGCACTTTTATTTCTGATTTTCTTCCCCTTAGCAGTTACAGAAATATATCTGAAGTAATCAAAGTCGGCAGAGATCACAGTTCATTTAGGAATACAATTTTTTTTCACGCTCACTGAGAGCAGGCAAATGGACAAACCTCGCATGATCAGTTTTTACCTGAAGCGCTGGGTCATATTTTGATAAGGGTAAAAATATACCACTTGATGAAATGCTAATTCTCCAAACCACTCACCATTCTCACCCAGTGAAGGTCAACTGCCAAGGTTTTATAGATATGCTCTGGTCATGATTTGCTTGGTGCTTCTTTAAATTGTACTCTATGTGCTTTTTCACATTCATTCTCTCTAATTCTCTTCAGAAGGCTTGAACAGAGCTACTTTTGCTTCACACTTAGAGCTTATAAAAATATTTGATGGGAACAATTTTCATATTTTGTTTGGCCTAGTTAAAGCAAATTGTTTTTTTTTCAGGTAGATTAGAATTTGTATAGATTTTTTTTTCATTATTCTGTGAAATACATGTATTTGATACGCATTTTAGGAATGGGGATAACCATAAAGGATGATCCTTGACTACTTGAGATCAATGATTTGCCACCTAAGTATGGTTTACGTTTGCTCACTGGGTGACTTAATGTATGTTGATGGAAACTATGTCTAAAGAAACAATTATGGTTTTGAATGGCGTGTGAGCTCCAGGGAACTGGTGACATGTAAACCATACCAACAAGTTAAAAACTGTAGAGAGGGTTCTGGATTTTGATGATTTTTGCCTGACTTTATTTTGCCTCTATCAGGAGGTTTTATGGTAATGTTTAGATAATTCTGCATTCAAATCTGTTTTTTGCTATTGTTTGCATTTCCTATTGCTTTCCTTTGAAGTGCTGCTCACTTGCAGTTCATTTGACCCTGGCTGATGTATTTAGAGCTCAATACCTCAATACCTTCCTTCACTTTGGCAGCATTTTGAAATAAGGTTGGTGATTATCTGCCTTACTGGGGAACTATTTACCACTTTACTGTTCTATAAAATGATTGTATCCAAGCACAGGTACCCTACTGATTTGATATGGGGCATACCGCTGTTACCTGGCTCTGTGACAAGTCTGCCACATTAAAGAAGTAAGTCAGAAAAGATACATTTTCTCAGCTCACTTTCTGCCTCTCTCCTCCTGCACAGAAGTTTTTGTAGATGATTTCATATGCTTCAAATTTGTCAGACTCAGTAAGACTTTCCTATCAGAACAAAGGTAAAAATGTGAACTTTTTAAAGAAATCCCAGTATTTTCTGCTGACAGTTTCAAATTCAACAACCCTATCCTCCTCTCCTCTTCCTTCCAGCATTTTATTTCCACTGGGCAGCATGTTTTGAAGCCAGCTGTTATGTTCTGTTTGGATTATACTGAAACCCCATAGTTCCTCCTGGCTTAATAGTGGAAATATTGAGCACCTTTCAAAAATTTGGTAGTGGAAAATGGGCCTCATAAAATCACAGGTAATTGAGCCTCATAAAATCAGCTGCTACTTAGCAAAAATAATGGGACTTTCACTTGCTTTCCAATTCTCTTCTTCCTGCTCTGGCCACCTTCATTTCCGAAGGTACTAACAGAGGATAGAGATGGCAGTTGTGGAAAACCTTCTGGTGTGAATAAAACAGTTCATATTTAAAAAGATTTGTTTGAGCTAAACAAAGTATCTTTCACCAAACAGTTATCTCAACAAAGCCTGCAATATGAATCTCAGAAGAGCTGTATGGCATAGATCCAAAGGCTGAAGGCTACCAAGCACTGGAAAAGCGCAAGCATAAATATGCCTGGATGGCATCCAGAGCCCATGTACGTCTTAGCACATCTACAGAGCACCACAGAGGCCGATTATTCTTGTAAGCTTTTAAAGAACATTAAAAATATGAATGCCCTCTTTAGCACTGCTTTTTGATGAAGAACTAACAAAGCTTTGCCCTGCAGTAGCTTGGGTATGGGTTTTTTCCCATTGTAACCATGGTGGTCTGTTCTTGCCGCTGTGTCCTGGGTCCTCAGGCACTCAGGCAGTGTCAGAGGGAATGTCTGACTTTAGAATATGAACTGACAAAACAAAACTCAGCCTTTGGCTTCAAGAGGAAGACTAAAACAGTTGTCTGGAACGTGATGGGCAGTGCTTTAAACAAATGATCCTAGCTATAACTCCTGTGATGTCTGTGGAGAGGTGCTGATGTACACAAAGAGTACATCATTAAAGTACTTTTCCCATCTTTTTTTCCCATTTTTCCCTTACCCAAGTTTCTCAGTTTATATCTGTTTCTTGCAGTTGTCAATAATTTAAAACTCTTACCTTATTTTCAGCCTGTTGCTGGAACAGACCACCTGAAGAGCTCTCAGGACTGTGAGTACATTTGGGAGATTTTTTTGTGCAGGTTTTTATGGAGTTATCTACAATAAACTAAGGCATTTTTCATCTGAGTCAGCTTTTTGTCTCCCTTGACTTTCTAGTTTCCAACATGCATGGCTCATTTTTACCTGTGAAATGTTCTCCATAAATTTATTATTTGCTTTTCACTTCAAACATTTTGTACTCTGAGATCTTGGCTTTTGAAGCACACACTGGGCAAAAAAAGGAACTCACCGATCTTAGCGATCGTTTCCATAATTCTGAAGTCACATATCTCTGCTCCAGATTTCCCCTTTCTAAGCCAGTTCTTTTAACCTTTTTCCTAAAAATTAGATTCTTCAGGCTTGGTGTCACCGCTGACTGCGAGTCAGTAACTCTTCCTTTGATGGAGAGGTTTGGAGAGTGCTGAAGGTTAGTTTAAATGGTGTTCTCTCTCTCACTCTCTTTATTCTCCCTATTTTTGCAACTTTGGTATTATAAATCTGCTGTATAACATCCGCAGAGATGGTGATATTAAGTATAATATGATGTCCTGACACTGAGCTTTGAATGCTTCTCCTTTCTAGATGTAATAATATATGCTATGTCACTTGCATATGCCAGAGGCATGTCAGAGCAGCAAAATGTTGCTGGCTTTCCTGTGATAGCTGCTGCAGTAAGATCCAAACTATTGCCAGAAATGACTCCCATCAGAGGGGCTAATGAACAGGAATAATTGTGGAATTGTAATGTGGCTACTGCCCCTGGAGCCAACACCAGGAGAGGCTCAGCAGAATCCCACCTCTCTTGCACCCAGGGGTAACGTACACTGATTGGTAAAACTGTCAACAGGCAAGTCTGGAGCAGTTTGCAGTAGCACACTGAGAGGAAAGAGAAGAGAGGAATTCAATTGCAGATGTTCTTGACTCAGGAATCACTTTAAAAGAGCCAGCATTTCCCACTTCTCACTGTAGGTAAAGTGCCTGAGGGCTCACTTTGTCCAGAAAGAAAACTGATCTCATCTTCAAAAGAAAACAAAATGACTCCCTCCAACATATAAGCATTTTATCAGAACATATGGCTATTTCAGAAGCGTTAAGTCGTCTGCTTTTCTCTAGGTAAGAGTTGCAATAAAAAAGTGAGGGCCCATTTGTTATTTTTTAGTGAGTTACAAGCCAGAATCCGTTGGACTGATCTCTTTTTCTGTATGATATTATATATATATCATGCTAAAGTCTTCAGTTCTGGGCTCCAGATTAGATTATGAATGATACCCACCTTTTATTCCAAAGCAATGAGGTACCGAATCTATATCTGAATTCATATAATTAGGCAGCTGTGAATTTTTATTTTCCATACATGGACAGACTCTTGTCTTTTATTAGACAGCCTTCACACACAGTACAGCTGCAAATCTTCCATATGCACACATAATTTTGCTCACTCCTCATTCTACCTTAGCCCTTCCTTGCCTTTGCAACTCTGAGGTTTTTATATCATTACTCTCCCATCTGCCTGACACAATAAAACCTGAGTATTTCCCTTTCTAACAGCTTTGCATTTCTGCAGCTAGCTTCTTTATTCCTAAACTCCTCATCAACTTCTCTGCCGCTCCTCCCCTGCTGAATCATTACTAATTTCAGGACAGCTAAACTATTCTTCCTACTAGCTTTCAACTATGTTGCTGGGTTGGCTTTTCCTCCTCTTTATATGGAGCCAACTTGAGCTGGGCGTATAAAAAAATACATAATTGGTGTGGGGGTGTATGTACTATATATACATTAGTGGGGTATCTCATTTTTCTGAATATAGATGACAAATATGAAATCATTTTTACTTGTAGCATCAGTGAACAGATTGCTTATTATGAAATATAATCAGTATGTGAAGGCATGTTTTCTGCAAATTGTGTTTTCTGGCATCAATTTGTTTGTATACATTTAAAATTTTGTTTCCAGCAAACTTCACCTGCGCAACTTGGCAATTTCCAGGAAGACAAGTGTCAGTCTTACTCGAAAGTATGCCTGCTCACAGAATAGAACATATTTAAGAGGACCGAGTGTGGGCAAAGAGAATCAAAGTAAAATATTCTGCATTTATTTATAATGTACTCTATCGCATATAGTCCAGATACCCAGCTACAAAGGTCTTTTAACATAATTCTTACATTTCCCATATGTATAAATTTTTAAGTGAACTCTTGTTCTGCTGAAGGACTGTTAGATGTCTTATTCCCCAGTTCCTTCTAGGTAGGTGCTTGGCATATATTTCAGTTATTCTCTGCCAGCAAGCTGAAGTCGGCAAAACAAATCCTGTTCTCCTCAGTAAATTCATTCATCTTTGTACCTTTAAGTGATAATTACAGTGTATGTAAACATGAGCACACATCACTGTTTTGAGTCTGTAATTCCTGCTTAGTTTCTGTGTGCAAATTAGTGGTACAAATAAGGAAACGTGGTATTTTGGAATATTCTGATTTGCATGCAGCAGTGTAAGAAGTACACATGGAATTCAGACATCTCATTTGTGAATGATTGTTGGGCTCAACTGTATTTCTCGGTAACCTAAAAAAATCAGACTTAACATGCCTCTAATTTGAATATACACATAATGATGATTTTTCAGAATAAAATATACTGATTAAACATTTGAAAAGCCTGATTTTTGTAAATTAAATCTATGGAGAACTGTGTGAAGGAGCTCTTACTAACACAGACAAATGAGGCACACCAGTCTTGTATGGGAGTTTTGCCCCCTTAGCTCCGATGCGGCGCTTAGATGTAGCGTCTCTTACATTAGGTTAGCAATTAGAAAATAGATGTAATTTGATTTTCTCTTTCAGCCAGAATTTTTGGAAATAGTGCTTGTGGATCCTGAATTTAAGGCAACACAAGAAACAGTGACTGGAAGGGACAAAACCAGGACCTGTAACAGGTGATAGGAGTCACCTTTAGATTGCAGACCCAAACTTCCCACTAAACTAAAGCGGCCAAAAGCCCTTGGCAGGCAGAAGCCCATTAGTTCTCAGGCCTGCTGCTGTTTGCAGTGACTGGGTTTTGGTCTGGCTCACCTGCTTTTTACAGTAAACTGCTTCTTATTTAATTGCTGCAACCAGGTGTAACAGAGCATCTGCAAATATCACCCTTAGCTCTAGCCATGGTGGTTTGCTTCTTCATTGAACCAGTTGGTTCAGGGTTGCTGCTCTCCTCCAAAATATGACAAAAAGGTGTAAAAGGGTGGTCTACCTGGATGTGGGAAAAGTATGATATATCACTGTTATGGGAAGATCCTGGGCCAGCAGCTGTGGTTCTGCTGGGAAGCAAGGGGGTGGGTCTTTCAGTGATAATGTGGCTTCCTAAGTTTGTGGATGCTAAGGTGTTGATATGAAAACTTTTAATAGTAAGAATTCTGTTTAATAGTAATACTTCAGGTCTACCTACCAGATCTCAGTAGGTCTAGTTCTTGTTTGAGCAGATAACCCTAAATTTTTGATCAAATCCGTTTGAGATTTTACCTTATATGTTGGTCGCCTGCTTAGGTTGAGTTTCCTAGATGGATTAGCTAGGAACAACCTGCAAAAAGGGTTTGGATCCCACTGACATGGAAATGAACAGATGTGAAGTGAATGCATTTTCCCTGTGCTTGCTGCTGAGCATTATGCAGCCCAGGACAACAGGGAGTACTGAAGAAGAAGGGCACCCTTTGTCTTCGGGATGCTGCTGCTCCCCCTGAGCTGCTCCACCACCCCTCTCTGATGTTGGAAAGGGTGCACAGAGTGATTATTTGGATTAGGCCAGGCAAATCAGTTTGTTAGGGTGGTGATGGCATGGGACTTGTATAGCAGTTTGGGAGCACAAGAAGCAAAGAGAGAGACAGCCATTTTATTTTAGGCTTATGCTATACATTGAGATTCATTATACAATTTTTTTTTCCTAAATTAATACAAAAATAGTAAAAATAGGTTAAAAAATCCCAAACAAAAACCCCTGACATCTTGCAAGCCATTTATTTGACGCACAGATTAAGACTTCTTGGATTTTAAATAATTTAGAATTATTTATGCTGATTTTTTTTCCTTTATTCAAATTAAAAAAGGATGATGACTTGCAGAACGCCAATGACATCAGACCATCTCTTGCCTGAGAAGCGGCTGCCCCGGGCAGCCACAGGTGATGCTGAGGTGCCCTCTCTCTAGGCAGGAAGCTGTGCCAGGACCACGATAAGGTGAGTGGTGGCATGCTGGGCATGCTGCTCTGCCCCAGCCTATGTACCATGGGGAGGAATATGTGTTTGAATTCCTTCCCGGGATGCTTTTGCCATGTCTTTCTCTAAACACCCCCACAGTTTGGAGCTAGAGGAGCTCCTCCCTGTTCTCTAATGAGACTGGGGAGGGGGTGAAGGGAGATAAGGTTTCCCTGCACCTGCACTGGGCTGGGACCCCTGGGGGTGCCCTGCAGTGATGGTGTGGTGCCTGGCCTATGGGTGGAAGATACTGCCCACCTTTGGGGAGGAGAAGGGGCTCTCTTCCTTCCATGCCCTGTTCTCATCGCACTTGCGTGTACACCAGGAAGGCTTACTTATTTCTAAATATTTATAAGAAAATAAATGACAAGTAGTTTTAGTGATAAATGCAGGGAAGAAATACTTTGCCCCTACATAGCTAATTGTACAACTTGATTTGTATGTCTCGGGGTTTTAACACCCATAGAGGCCGGGGTGGAGGGGAGAAAGCTGTGAGTAATCCTTTCTAACCAGGGTCTTCCAGAAAGTGTCTTCCCATGGAGCCTGTGCCTTATCATGCATGTTCTGGCTCAGCAAAACCCAGCAGCACTGTCGTAACATGAGGCACATGAGGAGCTACCTGTGTGCGCATGGGAGCACCTGCATGCTGCTGGCTGTGCATGCCCTGAGAGCTGCCAGGCTGGACTGTGGGACAGGGACATGGGAAATGACCCTGTCGCAGCGGCTGGTCAGGCATCTCCCATGCCCACAAAACAGAGCTGTCCCTGCCCCTCTGCACCCCCAGGCACACAAGAGTAGCTAATGTAATTGGGGGTCTATAGTGAACTCCAGGCTAACTCCTGTTAACCCTGCTTTGCTTCCCTGCACCTCCTTGAACATACTATCTGCTTCAAAAGTTAACAATTAAGCAAACACCAGTTTGCTAATTTTTGAAGCAATCAGTTCTCCCACAAAGCCCACTTGCTAAAGAGCTGTTTCTGTCTTTCTCACTGTTTTCAAGGGAAGGCATAGTCTTCCTTCTGACTCGACTGAACTCTGCCCAGTTGTGCTGCCACTCTGGTTTGTTTTTCTCTTGGAATAAAAATAAACAAGATGTTGGCTGAGGTGGGATCTGGAAGCTCATAGGACAGTCAGCCTAGAGAAGAGCATTTAAAAGTGCACCTTTCAATTTATAGTACACATTTTACCTGAATTCAGTGCTGGCTCAGAAAGCTTCTGAGAGGAGATGTGAATCCTCACGTGGCTCAATGTAACCTCAGGTACTGTTTTCTCTCCAGGTTCATGCAATTGACCATGATAAATGTGTTTGCTTGTCTTTGGAAAAAAAGTTCTTTTTCTTTGCCAGATAGCTTTTTCTCAGCCTTCACAGTTCTCATTTTAATCTAACTAGAACACTTTCATGTAAAGCTTTGGGCAGAAAATTCTGGCTTCATAAATTAATTTTTATAGCACAGTTATTCCAGTTATACCAACTTTTCTCTATTCATTTTTTCCTCCAATTAGAATACTTGTAAATCGAAAATGAACTTGTGCTAAGACAACATTAGGAATTACGTTACAAGAAAACTGGACTGATCTTGATGATCATATGCACTTAGGCTGTTCTTTTTTTTTCCCTATGCTTACCCCATAGTAAAAATATACTGTACACTATATCTTACTGTATGGAAACTGTAATGTTTGTAGAAGATACATGTGGCCAGTGAGCCACAGTCCCATACAGTCTTGTTAGCCTTAGCTTAAACTTTTGCTGTTACATTTTAATCAGTGCCTGACAGTGTATAATACTCTGTTCTACTCTCTGAATTTATACAAAAATTGGGTCATCTGTATTGCAAATAAAACCACAGTGATACCTGGGCTAAAAAGCCACTTAAGAGTATGACAAAAAAACTGTTTAAGCCTAGGTAGTCTTCCAAAATGAAGGTTCACCAGTAAGGATAAAATCTTATGCACAGTTAGCCACTGGGGTAGCTTTGGACTGAAACAGAGCACAGTATCTGCACCTATTAATCAATTGGCGCGGTGAGGACCAATTGACTTTGGTGAAGATAATAGCTCTAGGGGAAAAAGTCAAAGAGGAGGAAGGCCAAAGTGGCTTAGCATAGTCTGAAACCTTGAGAACATGCCGTTTCTGGTTTGTGTTGAGGTATTCAAGCCTCTCCTGTAAAGAAGGAGTATTTGGTGCATCGCTCAGGTACATCAGGATTCAGGCAGAAATCAAACAGATCTGGGCTGAGTACTACGTCTGGCCATTTTCATGGCTTTACCTCACTAAGCCTGGAGGTGGGGAGTAGGCTGGCAGCTTGAGGTGAAACACAGTGAAAAACGTATGGTTGTTGTTTTTGGCTCTGCTTAGGGGAAGCTTCACAGACTGCCTCCTGCCTGTCCTGTTGCACTCTGCGCAGAGGCACAGCTTGTCTTCCCCGTTCCAGTACAAGACAAACAGCAGGAGTTACTAGTTACCAATGGGGTAACATGGCACTGGGGGGAGGAATCTGCCTTTAAAGATTTTTAGGAACGGGGTGGACAAGCATTCTTCAGAAAGGATTTACATGTCATGCTCTGCCTGGGGGAAAGGAAATGGGCTGCATGTCTGCTCACCCTGTCTTCTGTGGACTCCCAGGCACGCCCTGTGGCAATTTGCCATAGGAGTGCCTCCACATCCTTTTTGTGACAGGTTTGGAGATAGAGAAGTAACTTTATCATTGGTTTTATCACCTTTCTCTGAAGATCTCTGAAGGCCTCACATGCTGAGATTTAATGAGATCTGTGAAACTACAAGCTTGTCTTTGGACATCTCTTTCAAGATGCTCCTATCTATGCATTTCAATTAGACGTAAAGAGGTTTATGGTAGCCATCTTTGGGTCTGTTGTTTGCAAGTGATAGCATCAGGGATAGCAGAGGTGTAAAATCAGCATTAGCCATGTATTCTTCTCTGCAGTGTACAAACAACCTCTTTCACACATCTCCTAGTTCCACCTGTCCCACAAGCCAGTAGATTGCTGCTGCCAAAAGCGTTTTGTGATTCCTCTGTAACTCTCAACTAATTTGCTAATGCCCTCAGAAGTTTAAAAGCCACTGCAGCTGCCTGTTGACAGCCAGGAGATAAGGTGACTGTTATTCAAATGACATAATAACCATAACATAAAATCTGCAGTGAAGTATTATTTAAGGAAAGATTTTTGGCTGGAAAACGTAGGCCCAGGCCTGAGTCTAAAGAAAACAGGGGAAACAGATCTTTCCTGTAGCCTCAACTTCATTTGGCTGTGTTCAAGGTGTCCGCCTGTTTTCTGACAAGGCTGAAGTTATTACAGCTTCCCAGCAGCAAACGTTGTTTGTTCAAGCAAACAGCCTGTGCGTTCCTGGACACAGCTTCCTTTCCTTCTGGTCAGAGAAGGGTATTATCCAGGGGAAAATAAACGTTGCCAGCTGCACCGCCGACTTGTTTTGCTAACCAGTGCGTAACATGTTGCTTCAGGACAAAATATCTGGTTATCTTATTTTCTGCTAGGGAGGAAGCTTCAGAAGTATCTCTTTGCTTGAAAATGAATATTCACTAGGTGGCATTTGTGGGTTTTGCACCGTGTGTTTTGGGGGATCACTGGGATTGGATGCTAAAAAGAAGTTTCATACAATGAAGCATACCCTGGGCTTGTGACCCTGTGGTATGTACTAACCACTGCATGGGGAACAGGCAGCCTCCTGAGTTATAGCACTCCCACAGGTCCGAGCCCCATTGCTCCTGAATTATCCCTTTACGCTCCAGATGCTGTTATTGAGGCAAACACTGTGTCAACTGCTGAAAACTTTTCCAGTGCTCTTATTTTCTGGGTGAGCTGTAAAAAGGAGTCAGGTTGCAATACATTCATCTTGAACCAAAAAGCAATGGTCCATACATTGTATATTCATGAGACACCAGCCAGCTTTCTGCAAATGGGTTTTGACAAGCAATGTATAGTTGGAGTACTCTCAGCAAAACCTACAGAATTGGCTTCTATAACCCCACTGGGGTTCAACCTCATGATAAAACCTTAGTGTAATGAACCTGTTGCTCTTAAGGGTGAAGGGGGTAGAGGAGGAACGAGATGCTGCTTTATCTGTATTACTCCACATCACAGATGCTGACAGAATTATTGGTTTAGAACTCACGGCTCCAAAAAGATTCAGTAATGCAATATTTATAATTTTGGTTTGTTTGTTTGTTTTTTTTTCCTTCTCTCAGATGTGGTGTTTTCAATAGGCCCCTTAGATATGGGCTCTTTGGAGACGTTGTTAAACTTGTGCTAAACAGCTGCTAAACTGCAGTCCTAACCTTGGGTGTTTTCCATACAACTCTGATGGTCGACTGTCTTTTGGAAGAGCCCATAGCTGCAAGGTCTATTGCTTTACAGGTACTAGGAAGATAGAGGGATTAAGTTATACATTATGCAAAACTACCCACTAATCCTCTTAGTGTGCATTACCAGTGAATGGCCTGAAACAGGCTCTCACTAGAAGAGCCCTAACATTCACTTTCTTGATGACATTTTAATATTTGAGGTTTTTGTCATGGATGTCGGTGCTGAAATATTCAGTACACCATCTTCTGTCTGCTGCTAGATACACTCATGTGTTAGTAGAGTGCTAACAAAATTACAGTTGGTAAAGCAGATTACATGTTTAACTAGTAGCGAGACATGTATAAAATAAAGTTACATATTTTCCTAGAGTGACAGAGCCACTGGGATTTTTTTTCTTTTTCTTTTTTTGTTCTTTTTTGGTTTTATAAGAAAAAGAAACCACTATAAAACCATGATTAAAAATGTTACAAGGGATGATTTACATTTTCAAATAATGTTATTTTTGGGA
Organism: Pezoporus occidentalis; assembly: GCF_034315485.1. Taxonomy (NCBI): domain Eukaryota; kingdom Metazoa; phylum Chordata; class Aves; order Psittaciformes; family Psittacidae; genus Pezoporus; species Pezoporus occidentalis. Next base: position 9,877,639 of record NW_026916170.1, on the reverse strand, counting down.
GAAAAATGTGATTTTTAACATGAAAGTGTTTGGAAAGCATTTGGTTGCTGTGCCTTCTTTCCCAGTACAGTTTGCTATCTTTTACACAGTCTTGCATAAATGTTTAAATTAGGGGAGAAAAGAAAAATTAAATGTGATGGCTAAGACCTATAAGAGCTGACTCACTGACTTGAGTTATTGCTGTGCAGAAAGTTTGTAAAGCCTTTACATCCAGCGAACATTTAGTGCTACTTCAGCCTTGACAGTTGACCTTTCAGTCTGATTGGGTTTAGCCACAATAATTGCAGCATCTGCAGTACAGACCACGCAGAGAGCTGCTTAAGAACCCAACTTCTCTCATTAGATCTTACTTCATGTGTCTGAAATTCAACCCCCCCCCCCCCTTGCATGTGTGTGCAAATTCTCTCGTAATACCTGTTACAGGAGCTGAGCAAGGTACAATCCCCCCAGCTCTTTAAAAAAAAAAATAAATTCTAATTTCTCCCATCATTTTGAATATTCCTGGATTTAGCTTGGGGTGGGGGTGGGGAGAAGGAAAACATCCAAACCCCTTCCTGTCCTCAGATATTTAGTCACTACTGGTTTCTTTCTTCTTATTTTTTTTTTTCCTCTTTTTCCTCAGTAAGACCTAGTGTAAAAAAAGCAACAAACAAACAAGTTAGACTGTTGTAATTTGGTCAACCACTCGGGTGCTATCCATATCCACCATTTCAACACACTCTATTTCCTCACGGTTTTCAGGATTCTTCTTCTCTTTCCTCTTCTTTTTGGATGGTGGCAGGAAAGTCAGTATCACAGGTAAAATGGCAAAGCAGTGAAAGAAGGTGACTAATGCTATCAAAAACAAGCACCTGAACAGTGTACGGGTCAGATTTGAAGGCACAGCTGCAAGAGGAATCAGACCAACAATATAGCAGAGGTAGCTCTGCAAAATAGCTACCCCATGCACTTCCAGGGCATTTTTCACCCATTTAGTTCTTGTGAACTCTTTGCCCAGGACAAAGGTTGATAACAGTGGAGCACAGTTGTCAATTGTGTAATTAATTCCGTAAATTAAGCACAACACAGAAATACAATCTAGTTCCACTTTCCACAAGGTCATAAAACCTATAACTCCAAATTCAACTGAGGCAACAGTTAGAGTGAGCCAGACATTGATCAGAGAGTCTGCCACGAGGAATGCAGAGAAGAAGAGCAGAAATAAAGCACTAATGCAGGAGTTTTGTAAGGGTGCTCCCACTGAAGAAGCATAACGATCCATGTACACAAATGATGGATTGAAAACAATGAATTTCACCTTGGAGGTGAGAGAGAGCTTCCTCAGGGTCTCCAAGAGGTCATAAAGTTCTTCCCTCTTAGTTTCCATTGTCTTGGCCACCAAGAACATCCTGGATGCCACGACATCAACTTCATTGTTGTATTTCTTGGAAAAGATGATATCCTCTGAAAAATGGGCAAACTGAGGGGTCTTCAGGAAGTTGTTCCTCAACATATCAGTGAAGTTCTTCTTGGGCAACCCAGTGGATATGTTGAGTTTCCTAAGGTAATTTAAGTAGCTTTCAAACCAAGATATCCTCACAAAGCCCTTGGTATACTCCAGTACATCCTCTTGGACACTGGTATTCCAGTACTCAATCGACTCATAAATGTAGAACCCAATCACTGGGCTGTAGTTACTGAAATACTTCTGCTGGGCAGTTGTATACTCAATAGTCCGTGTCGCAGTCGCTACGATGTTGCTCAGGTCTGACCCTTCACTGACCTGCAGGTAGCCCATTAAGGCAAAGGAAATATAAACAAGGTAAAAGAGAACTACAAAAGGCTTGACATAAGTGTTTGTTATCCAGTCACAATAATATCGTTTCAGGAACCACACCAAAAGATGACTCTCGTAAGTGTTTGTTTCCTCTGAATCATCTGTGTCCTCGCTGAATTTAGCTGTCAGAAGAAACCTATACCATGCAGGCTTCTCTTGCAATACCTCTGGCTTTGGTACCTTTCTGCAGAAGATACTATGCTGGTAGTTGTTTTCTATGTAGCCAGTAAACACCAGGCTGGAACCATAAAAGGAGAGTACATAGAGGTAGTTGAAGAAAATTGCAATACAGGAATTGCAGCAGAAAATCCTGGCTGCTTCAATGTTAGTGAAGGGACTGGCACCTATTCCAAAAGTGACCAGGTACATGGCAGTGGTGAGAGAAAACGAGAGCATGGAGTCTGCAAATACAGCTGCAGTCCTCTCTTTAACGTGTTGGTCTTCTCTAGTCTTCCTCCAGGAGGACAACATTTCAAAAGTCCCATATAAACCATGACCTACAATAGAGAACAAAGCGGGTGTTTAAAGTACTCAAATCAACGTGGAAAAACATAACGCAGACATGCTAAAAGACTCAAAGGAGACACAGCTGGCTGTTACCAGTGCTTGAAGCAAACGTCCTGCAGAAGAGAGATATTATTATGGAGGTCTAAGCCACAGGAGTGCATTTGCCACCTGACTAGCAAACCTTAATGCCAGAGCTTGAGGAGAGTTCTGCATTGCTGGCGCAGGGTTGATGGATTAAAGAAAAAGGATTTTTTTTCTGATTGGCTGTTTCACTTCATTATTTTGGTGAGCCTGCGACGGAAGATGCTTTGAAATTAGTTTTTCCTGGTGATGGGATATGGCCTGTGGTGAAAACAAAGAAATACAACCTTGAAGTGCCTTATGCTGGAAGCAGAGCATTAGTTGGCTGTTTTGTGGAAAATCTGTAAAAAATAAAATTTCCATATAAACTGAAAATTGTCAGTTAAATCAGCCACTGATTTTTCCACCTCCTAAACAAATTTTCCGTCAGGAAAAAGAAATCCTAGAAACAGAATATGCTAAAAAAGCACAAATTTATTTTAAAGATGCAGAATGGTAGAACTGATATGGAAGTGCTTAAGGCATTAGTCTTCTTACTTTACTATATTTAAGGGTTTGTAAAACCAAATACAGCTCTATTTTTCTTGGCAGTTCCTACACTTTGTAATTAACTCTTAAAACAGATATAGCAGTCATGAAAGGAGATGGACCTGCAGACCTAGAATCCTGTGTTTAACCCCAAAGTGCAGGTAAAAGTACATGGGCTTATCTTAATCCCTGGTTGCTCATCTTCCTGTTACAGTTTCTATTTTGTGACTGATAACCAAGGCGCATTTAGAGGACACAGACCTCTGCTCTCTCATAGCGGACCTGAGCTGGGAAGGCAGCCATCGACCAGCTATAAGGTGAGAGTGGCTGAGATAAAACTAGTTTGATATTTTACACAGAGAAGAACAAAAAAGTACAGTCTTTGCATCACACCTAAAATGTAAGACACTACTATTTTCCCATAGTAATTCACATCATGTTCATTTTTTCTTAATAGTTCCTTTCCATCTAATCCCATCTTTTTTACTGTCTTTTAATTACTCCTCCTTATTCTTTTGCTGTTTTTGCTGTCCCCTTGCTACCTCTCTGGTCTGCTCTTGCATTATCTCCAGAAATTCCCAAAAGCGAGTCCACAGTGTTTTGCTCTTACCCATTCCCTGATAACATTAGATAAAATTATAAATGCTAAATTAGTTGCAGATGACCCTAAAGTGCAATCACTGGACTTTTGAGGCTGATGCTCATCAGGCAGGTCAAGGTAATTCACAGATCTCTTAGAATTTCAGGCTGTCTGCAGAGTACTGAAATTGCTCTGTTAGCTCTGTTCTCTCTGATTATCACTTTTGCCACAATATCAGTCAAGAAACCCCCAAACTAATGAGGCATTGCGAAGAACCAGAAAACAGAGGATATGTTAGGGGGGCTGGAACTAGATGATCTTTTAGGTCCCTTCCAACACAAGCCATTCTGTGATTCTATGATGACGTTTATTCTTAAATATATCATGTAGGCTAAATATTTAATTAACTTGCGAAAATAATGCTTCTGTGGTCAGTACCTTTTACTGTACTGGAAGCTGTAGCTGATTTACTCCACCCTTCCTGCAAGGAATATCCTATCTATATTTTAACAGATGGCAGAGCTGGTCAGTCTGTTAATGCTGAAAAAAAATAGATATGGGGTATTTTATAAAGAATTCAAAACACAGAGCTCGTAAGATGAGATAATAGGACAGCTGGTGTGTCTCCTTATCACAGTCATCTGGTATTTAGAATAACAAAGTCTGTGCTCTCATGTAGATTAGATATCTTACCTGCGTTGTCATTTGGAATCATGACATGGACCACGAATGTCCAATTTGTAGCAATATTACAGTCCCGGTTTTGGTATGGCATTTGGCATTTATCTTAACTTTCCCAAGCAATGTTTTACAGCTGCTTTCAGAGGCCAGGTCAAGACTGTCAATTTGATAACTAGCACCATGCCCCCTCTTAAAGCTAATGGGGAATATTGGAAGTCCCCAGATGTAAAATCAAGTGAAAAAGCATGATCAGTGACTGGCACCCTGTTGCTAATTATGCTTCAAATAGTTGTGTTCTAGGCCCGGTAGGGAAAGCTATTAAGCTTGCTTTCAGTGTGCTCTTTGTAAAGACAGACTGACCTTTATTTAAATGTAACTGATCACTTGCCAAAGCAGGGAGTGAGAGGTTTAATCCATTTATGGCTCCCATAAGTCCTGCAGACAGGCTTGTCTGAGAATTTCATACAGCATCATATGCATTAGCTTAGAGTGAGCAAAACAGAATAAAATGAAGTCATTGAATATTACAAATTCCATCGTGAGCTTTAGTTATAGCATGTTTTTGTAAAAAAACATTACAGTGTTAATAGGCTCTTGCATAAAAATACTCAAATAGCCACATTAACTTGGAAAGCTCTTGACTTTGCTATGATAAAAAGAATTTAGAGCTAATTAAATACAATGCTGAGCATGACTTTTTAACAGGTATAAGATTTTGGATAATGTCTGATAACATGACTCCTGATACCACAGATTTTCTTTAAGTAGGAAGCATAAAACCACAATTTGCTCTTACACAACCTTTGAGACTACCCTAAAATGGAATCTGATTTAGAGAACTGCTCAAGTAAAGGCATGAAGAGGCGTCACCACATGTGCTCCACAAAGTCAACAGAAAAACATTTAGATACTCTTCTATTTTAGGACAGGTTCCTTTTGTTGTTTGCTACACAATCTGCATGGTAGGAATTGGGATTTTTCTTCAACTGTAGAGCCTGTGATTCCTCTGTCCACTTGTATAATAGCTGCAACATTCTCGTTTACCTTTAGGAAGACAAGCCTAAATTGCCAAACTTGCACCCTTTTTGCATCAGTGGCACTGATGCCCCAAACTTGTGCAAAAATTAGGCATGACAGTCCAAAGACTAGCCTTTTTAAACTAGAATGGGATTTACCTAACCTAATTTACTCCTTCAAATACCAACCACAAGCACAACACGGGGTGACAGCCTCCAATGTCATCTAACTCGCTGATGCTCATACAAGTGTAATCCACATAGATTATGGCACATAACTCCATGGAAACATTTTCTGAGAATTTATTTCAGTTTTCTGTCATTTCAGAGTTTCCATTTTTTGCATCCCTAAATGATATGCACTGATTACCTCTATTCCTCTTGCTGGTGCTTTGTCTACTCTATATACAAATGAGAAGAAGGCATTTTTTCCTTGCAAATAAATTCTGTAATTGCTTTGACCAATTTTCCCTTTTTAATAGAGATTAAGCCACAAATCTGTAATGATTTAGTGCAATTTGTTCATTATTCACAGTCACTCAGTAAATAATAAATATGAACTCAAACAGCTAATGGGCTATTGGAGATCTTTTCCTGTTGACATTTGCTATTATGATTCACTGGTCCTGCCCTACAGTCAGGCTGTACAACCATGAGCTAAGAAGGAGGAGTACGTGGAAAGATAGATTTATTTTTTTTTTTTTTAAGGAAAAAGGGTTCTAAAAGGGCAAAGGAAAATGTTATGGAAATAGGAGAAAGGTATTGGATAAAATGGGGACCTTTCTTCCTTATTCGTTTTTTCCCATGGGTTTGCATTGTAGGATATACTCCTATCACATGCCTTGGATGACTGAGAACAGAAATTCTGGCTTTTGTAGCCAAAGAAAATGAAGCAGATAGTCACTGTTATTTCTGGGGTGCTTAATTATATTTTTTTTTTACAGGCTGATGTGGGCTATCTTTAACTTTAGAAGCTAATAACAATACCAGCAATAAAAACAATAAATTATTCCTAGCTTAAACACAGTGCTTTTATGAGTAGTCTGAAAATGCTATAAAGAGTTTCGTTTGCCTCCTTCAGATTCAAGTCTTGCAATTACACATGCTCTGCAAAATCAAGCAAAGCATGCATGAGAGAAAAAAGCACTTGCAGGAAGTTGTGAAAACTAAGGCAATTATTTTATCTTCCTTGAAATTATCAAATTATTTACCTCATTTTAAACACTATTTATGTGCAGCACTTAAACTGTTCTTTTTAGTACCATTTCAAAATCTCAGAAAAGAAATGCATCCTTTCTCCTGCTGAGTGGTTATTCAAGCAAGAGGCCTTTACGAAGGGGCATCGGTGGCCTAGGCTTAAAGTTGGCTCTGTTCCTGCCTGGAAAATTGTGAGACTGAAGCAGAGAGGGGTGAAGGGATTTAAAGCAGCCCCAAAGCCTGTGAGAGGGCAATGAAGAGACCTCCCTGTCACCGGAGTCGCAGACCAGCTCTCTATTAATTTGGCTTAATTACTTCCCTGAAACAAAGGCTGCTTCCCGCTTTTATTGTTTAGAGATTAAGGGATATGTTCAATTTTACGCTAAAATCATGTGAGGTTTTGGTCTTATTGTGATGAGGCTGGGGTATTAAATAGACTTCTTCTGTAAGAAAATGTAACAGGAATGACTGAGAAAAAGGTTTGGGTTCCTTTTCTTGCAGTTTTACCCATCTATGAAAGCAGAGAATAATGCTACACTGTGGGTCTCATTTTTTTGTTCTTACTGTTTCGAAGGTTGCATGTCTCTCTGTGTGTTTGATGCTTGAGTAAAATCTCTCTGAATAAAGTACCAGTTACAGGCTGTGAAGTTACAGCCTTCTCTGGGGAAGGTCGCATTTTAGGGGTAATTAATTTTATTCATCCCATTTTAATGCAGTGGCACACAAAACACTAATAATGATTGATCTCCACTTCAGTGAGCTGAATGCTGCACCAGGACGTATGTTGCCCATTACCTGCCAGATTTAAGACTAATAAAGCACCAAACTGTCTTCCTAAGGGGACAGACTTCTTTAGCAGCAAAGCTGGGGTATGGGGTGTTTCCCCCTTCTCAGGCACTGGTTCCTGTCCCCTACAGAAGTTTGCTGCTCCCTCATTACTATTAATTCACCTGTTTCTAATCCAAATTGTACTAAAGGAATGGTTGGGATTTGAAACATCAGCAACCTTTTTTATTTTTTAACCTGAAATCTTTTCCTGACAGTGCTGCCACAAAAGACTTCCTGAAATTGGGAATGAGTCATGCTAGGTTGTATGGGAGCCTTGCAAACTTGGTAGGCAAAAAATGGAAGTGGAAGCATGCTCTGACAGTTACCAAGGTTAAGTCTGGATTTGGATCTAAGATTTTTGCTTGTATTGTAATGGCTGCATCCTTGTAATGCTATCAGTTCACCTGGATGAATGCTGTCTCGCTTAGTTTGATTTAAACCTGAAATCATCCCACTGAATAGGAGCACTTGTCTGCAAGAGGAATTTAGTGTGCTGTAAAGAAGTGTGTGAATTTACAGAGGGCCAGCTATGTTGCACCAGCTTTGTTTGTGCAAATCTATGAAGGACAGCTTGATTCATATGCAAAGTGGAGTGAAATATCATCCACAGAGACAAATATCTGATGAATTAACATGAAATATTTAGGATGCTATAAATTCATATCCCAGCTCTCTGCCAATGCACACAAGGTCTCAAGAACTGCACTTGCACGGAATTAGTACATAGGAGATCAGAATCATACTGCAGGATTTGCCCTTTCCAAAATGATACCTGTAATAACATATGATATAATGAAGGTGCAACGAATTTTCCTAGCTGACAGTATTAAAAATAACAATGTTACACTGGTCAACTCAGGGATTACTTTCCACAGTAATGTCAACAAAGAGGCTGAGATAATTTCCCCCTGCTGACTTATTTTTTCCAGTTAGATCAGTGAGCTCAGCAGCTCCCATCTTCTGAAAAGCCAAGCGAAACTGCTAATCCAGACTCCCTTTGTCACAGGAGTTGCAATCAACCAGCTGTGGGCTAAATACGCAACCTGCCTCATGTGGCCTCTCCCAGCAGGCATGATTTTAACTTGGAACATATAGCAAGTTCAAAGTGCTACTGAATATGCAGGCACAGCAAGAGAATTTGCATTCAGCTAAAGCAAATCCCTGGCTTCATACCCTGTTCTCACTAGAATATTAAAATACTACAGATAACTGTAGCATGCAGACAGAATCAGCATAACCTATACAGCAGTTTTCACTGAGTTTATAGCAATTTAGCGGCATGGGTTGAGCCAAACAGATGAATCATTGTTAACATGGTGTTGCAACAAACTGTGGGTTGCTCTAACCAATGCCCACCTTTGTGGAACATAAACAGTGCTGCAACACCACAGTTTTGCTGCGTGAACGTCAGACCTCAAGGGCAGCAGACATCCCACTGCGTGCAGACTTGCCCATCCCAAACATTTCCGCTGAGCAAAGAAAATGCACTACAAATCCTACTTGCTTTTCCCTACTCTTGCCTGAATACTTGTGGGGGCTCAGTTCACAGTGTAGAGTAAAATCCTATGTGATCCTAACATCCTATAAGGTACTCATCTGATGAACTGTGTTTCCAGGCAGCAGTGTTTGTATCAGAAAAATTATGGCAAGGGGACTGAGGGCTGTAGGCAGTTGAGCAGTCTCAAATGCATCCTCATCTGCAAAGTCCCTGCCACCCAAGTGCAGCCTGATTTCATTTCATACCTCCAAGCACAGGTTCAAAGGCCACGTAAGCCTGAACTCTGTGCGCAAGAATGGTAGCTGCATTAACAACACACCAAGAATGGACGGGATGTACCGGTATAAGTGTAGGCTGCACATACTGCAACACTTTATAATCTCCTGTCACACAGACTCTACATACCTGTATTCTAACTGAATTACAGGTATGACAACATGCCTCAAAAATATTACGACAATGCTGTTGGATGGGTTCAGTATTTGAAATTATTGTTTTAAAGACTACTAAATTTTGCACATATATCACTAAGGTATACTATGCTTGCAGATGTCAACATCCGACTTGGGATCTTTCCAAAAGAGAAACATATTGAAATTAGATATGTCAGTCCGTTAGGTATCTAGGCATGACACCAGCAGATCAGTCTCTGAGATGGGCTTACATTTGAATACTAGCCATTCACCCTCACTTGTCAGGCTGATCTCTCCAACCATGCTTACAACAGCACCATCCATTGCTGTCAGAAAGCTGCAGGCATGCCCATGCATTCCTCAGCTAACTACGAGGATCAAAAACATGAGCTCCTTGGTGCATTCATACCAGATGAAAATCTGCCCCAGTGTTTGGAGAGAAAGAGTTTTGTTTTGTACTGTATCTACTTGGCAACAAAATAAGAGAAACCAAAATGTTTGATAATATGCTCCCAGTATCTGCTGTGTTTCACAGCTGTGGGTGGCTGTGCCCACAGAAGCGCACTGCTGAAGATAAAGCATCCCCATACAACACACTGCATTGGTTGGTGCATGCAGAGAAGGAATCTTCAGCTGGCGCTCAGTGCTTCATGCTGTGAGACCACAATGTTATTTTTAGTAGTAGATCCTGCAGAAAGGCTCTCTAGGCTGTTAAGCCTGCACTCAAAACTGCTTAATGCACAGGCAGGAAAACAGTGTGCATCTGAAAGCCCGACACAAGGTTGATGCCTCATTTACGTCTCATGTAGTACTGCCAAGCACGGCTTAAAAGGTGGTTAGGTTACTCTTAAGACTCTCATGGAGCTCATATGGATCTGCTGCACCGGGGCGATTTTGATTCCAGTTTTCTGGCAATGAATGTCTGCCATAATATCCTACATTTTCCAAGTTTCTAAACTTAACATTTGGAAATGCCACATAGGATTGGCTCTCTGTTCTCCTGTGCGACAGTCTGGTTTGGCCACGTGCAGTCCTTTCTGAGTCATCCTAAAAAGTACATGTTTGCACAAAGAATGCCGTGAAAAAATCATCCTCGTGCTCTCGGTCTCCCCCTAAGTCGTTGGGACACAGACAGTGATGCTTGGGGAAACTGATGAATCTCAATTGCAAACTCCCCAGTACTATCTTTTATCATGGCAAACAAGCAATAGTGAGATGATGTTTCAGAAAATCATACACATCACAAGGTAATTTTAAGAGCACGATCTACATATTACTACTGAAATCAAAATCGTTCTGTACCTAAATCCTTAACTGAAGAAATACATACACATACACAAAACACATGCAGACATGTCTGTCATTTTTTACCTATGTAAGGGGAAAAGAAACAAAGAGAAGGGGAAGTAGTTTAAATAAGTAGAATTAATGCTTCGGTATTCAAAATTCTAGTTTTCATCACAATCCCTAATCAGCAATGGCAGTGACATGGTTTGCCACTTTTTATTTTTGGAGTACATGTATTTTAAAGCTATTAATAATAATAAAAGAATATTCTCACTTAACATTACATTTTCAAATTATTTTTTAAACTATACCAAATTCAATTCTAATTAATAGAATTAAAAAGATTATAAAGATTATATGGGTAATTCACCATGCATGCGGCTAATCTTTAACAGTCCCATTGATTTCACCAGAGTAAAAATTACTGATTTAGGCTTCGGGAAAATGCTGGTTTTCTGTTGTTGTTTTTTTTTGGGGGTGTGTGTGTGTTTTTTTAAATCACTCTTTTTTTAGTATTGAACCAATGTAATATTTGAGATTTTGTTGTTAAACTGATAGCAAGAATGTCAGATAAGCACATTTTAGAAACAGAAATACATCTGAGAGAAAACTTGAGTGGCTTTTTTATTTTGAAAAAGACATAAGCAAAGCAAGTTATAGTTCAAAATCTACTTTTCTATATATAAAGTGAATATTTAATTCCACTTAAGAATCGGCAAAGGCTTGTTTTGGCATTTAAATAGCCGGCTGTCAACTCTGTTTAAACGTATGACTTGCTCTCCTCTGTTTTCATGAAAGACCTGGCAAAAGTTAAATGTCCTATTTTATGCAGTGCAACAGAAGTTGCTGAGCATTAGTGAAATCTGGTTTTAGCTGCTGCAATATTTATGTCAGCATGGCACACTCACCTACTGAGTACCTGGGTCTTGTGCAGGCCTATGGTTCTGGGGCAAACAGCAGGGGAGCATTTAACTCCTGCTGGCCTCCAAAGGGTCTCCCTGTTCCGGAGTGCCCTGCTCCTCCCAGGAAAGCCTCTTCCTTGTCTTTAAATTGGAAACATCTGAAAATCCCCCAGGAAGCACAGTGCCCCACCTAAGCTGTTATCTGAAGGGACAGGGACCAAGGCTTAGTTTTTCCGCACGGAGGATGACAAGAGGAGGAGGGCACAGGGCTGCGGCTGCCTGCCACCACTGCTGGCAGCGCACAGACCCCAGGGTGTACCTCAGGGGAGCCACAAGCACCCTCTGCATCAGGGAAGCTGCCAGGATGGGAAGAGTCTGATGCCAGGATAATAAAGGAATGACAGATGTGGCTAGCAAGATGAATTCTCCACCGATGCATGTACTTTAAGCCTCGCTAGCCAAAAAGGCAGTTAGATATAGAGTTATTATGTTGAGTACCCCTGGGGTTGTCTTGCATTATGAGATAGAATCATAGAATCATAGAATAGTTAGGGTTGGAAAGTACCTTATGATCATCTAGTTCCAACCCCCCTGCCATTGGCAGGGACACCTCACACGAAACCATGTCACCCAAGGCTCTGTCCAACCTGGCCTTGAATACTGCCAGGGATGGAGCATTCACAACTTCCTTGGGCAACCCACTCCAGTGCCTCACCACCCTCACAGTAAAGAACTTCTTCCTTATATCCAATCTAAACTTCCCCTGTTTAAGTTTGAACCCACTACTGCTTCTCCTATTGCTACAGTCCCTAACGAAGTGACCCTCTCCAGCATCCTTATAGGCCCCTTTCAGATACTAGAAGGCTGCTATGAAGTCACCACGCTGCTTAGATTTGTATCAGAAAACAAAATAGGAGAAGAGAATGCTATGTGGAGACCTCATAACAGCTTTCCAGTATCTGAAGGCAGCCTACAAGGATGCTGGACAGCGACCCTTTATCAGGGACTGTAGCGATAGGACAAGTCGTAATGGGTTCAAACTTGAACAGGGGAAGTTTAGCTTAGATACAAGGAAAAAGTTCTTTACTGTGAGGGTGGTGAGGCACTGGAACAGGCTGTCCAGAGAAGTTGTGACTGCAGAGTTCAAGGCCAGGCTGGATGAGCTTTTAGCAGCCTGGCCTAGCATGAGGTGGCCCTGCCCATGACAGGTGGCTGGAACTAGATGACCTTAAGGTCCTTTCTAAAGCACCATTCTTTGATTCTATGAAAACTGCAAACTGATTTTCTCCACAAAGTTTTTGGCAGATTATATGCCTGCTGTGTAAAGAAAATTACTTGAAGGTAAATGAAAGCTACCTGCAGTCACCTGTGAAAGGTTACCGTTTCTGCCATGTTATAGAACAGCCAAGTGACATACAGTACATGACAGCTCCTGAAGACAAGAGTATAACACAGTGAGTATATCTGAGCAAAATCATGTTCAAAATCTGTTTTAAATTTCTAAGCCCACAAGACAAAATAACACTGGCTTCTAGGAGTGTTGTCCTAGTGCAATATGGGCCAGTGGAATATGGGCCAGTGGAATATGGATTGTTTCACCACACTTCAAGTCCTCACTTCTGGTGAGAAAGCTGCAACTAAAACATCACAGACATACCCTTAAATTCTCCCGCTTAAGCGATGTTTGTCATTACTGTTGCTCATGATATATAGATCAGTTATAAGTGAAAGACAACATTCAAAAAGCTTTAAAGTACATACAACATATTATTTTTACTGATTAAAAAAAAAAAAAGAAAAAAATTACAAGTTTGGAACTCTACCTGGGTTTTCCATCAAGCACCAAGATTTAACTCAATCCAATTTAACTTTATCCATCTCTGCCAGCATCATGTGCCAGAATGCAAAGGTCTCATGACCTGAAAATGGCAGGCTCCTTCCCGGCCACATGTGCCTTTTGGCTATTGCCTATTTGGAGGACATAATTTATTAGAAGCCCAAAATGTGGACCATCTCTCTCACAGAAAGACTTAAAATGAAAGGTCACATTGGTTCTTGCTGACCTTCCCCAGGTCTTCATTGACCACATGAGTCCAGTATGTAAAGTATACCATAAACATATATGTAATATTCCTACATATATAGAGAGATAGCAAAGGGTTGATTTTCTTTACCACTGAACCTCCAGTTTATTTTCATATATATGGTAGTTTCTCTTGAGGGACTTCTCCAGTTGAAGAAAACGAGGATGTCAGAGCCACACTTGCAGTACCTTTTACTGTTTGGGACACCTCTGATAAGGCCCTCCATTAAACCATCGCACGCACTGACTTCTCTGCAGTTAAAAGAATGCAGACAGTAAAACATCTTTCTGCTACTCTTTGCATAAATGAATGCTCATTAAATGTACTGTGTCACCTCTAACACACTTCATGTACAACAAGTGTATACTGGAGCACCACCAGTGAAGAGAAATAATGATTGTATAGCACTTGGTTTCAGTATTAAACTGTTTTCTAGATTGACTTCCTACAGATACAGCTCCTCTTTTCCAAAAAGCATTATATTTACTGAGTCATGGACACAGTTTTGAAGCCAAGAAGCATGTATGCATGCAAGGATTTCACTGGGGGTTGTTGTGATGGAGGGGAAACATAGACACATCAGTTGTTGTCATCATGCATGGCCAGCTGCAAGCTCTACTTGCTGGTTTTGTGCTGCATGGGAAAGGGCTGATACAAGTGCCTAAAATACTCTGCCACTATTTGTATTTTAAGACTATTTCCTACTCATGCATTTGTGGTTTCTTGGTGATTGGGTTCCTCAAGGGGCTTGGGGCATCATCCTTCAGAAGAACTAGAGAGAGGGAGACCAGGAAGTGGAGGAAGTGGTTAATCATCTCACTTTTGGGTACAAAACACTGACTTTGGTGAGATGGTTCACTGACACACTGAGTGAAGAGCGGTGGCCTGGGAGCCTACTTCTTCCCCAGGAGGAACAGAAATGCCGGATAATGTATGAGAACATGCATGTCTGCTTAGAGAGTTCAGGAAGAGATTGAGGGACTGAGGCATTAAAAGAGAGGAAAGAGGAATAATGAAGAAAGTGATGTGCCTGGGATTCTGCTCATGGTAGATAAACCCAGGTAATTTTATTTATTTGTTAGAAAAAGAATGAAAAGAACAAAACCCAGAATGTTTCAGAACTATAACTGAACTGTACAGGGTTGAACGGGGAAAGCTGAGCAGATGGAGTGACAAAAAAGCAAGTGTACTTCCAGGGCACAACTGGAGTCCTTCAGCAGTGTGAAAAAAAGGAAAGGATGAATGGTGGAAAATTGGGAAATCTGAAGCAGCTGAGATACAACTGCAGGGTATGGTAGGGACCTGTCTGTGAGCAAAGGAAGTTATTGAAGAATATTGGGAAAATTGCAGGAGCTGCAGCTGAAGAGAGGGAAGGAGGGGAGAGAAATTGGAAAAAAATAAATCAGAGGGGACACACTGGCAGGGATGGGGAAAACAGAAGAAAGATGAAGGAAGCTTGGGAGGAGCAAAAGGTACAGAGAGCTATGCAGGCATCAGGAAGGAGATGCTGTGGCCTGGAGCAGGGAGATGGGTGAGACCTGCTGGAGGAGGCTGCCAGAAACTGCAAATGAGATGGATGAGATGGGAGAAAAGGGCAGGGGGGCAGGAAGTTGAGGGAGCCAGCTGAGGGAGGACAAACTCCTTCCCAGCACGAAGAGGGACAGCTGGACAGGGAGAGTGAAAAAGCTTAGTTCAGGGAAAAAAAACAAGAGAGACTTGGTAAACTTCACATTTTTATTAACTCGCAACAGGAAAATCAGTGCAAAAGTACTATACAAAGTCAAACATTCGTGTGTGTGTGAATGCTACCTTTGAGCGTGGACTGAAAGGCACCAGGGAGACCTATGGCGGGGCTGTTTCTCTCTCTTTGAAACTCTCTGTAGGTAACCAGTGTTGACACTTCAGTTTTACTGAATATAGCAAACACTTGGGTGCTTGATAGGGAGGATAATGAATGCCTTTAGAGTGTACAAATTTGGAATATGCTGCAATTCCTAACCAGCACGTTCTTTCAGAGAACTGAAGGAGCCCAGCTCCAGCAAACGTGCTGAACCTTCTGGCCCAAGCACAATTGTCCTCTCAGGGTTTTCACGCTGGTTGTTACCTGCTTTCCTTGGTTTAGTTACTTGCTGCCTTCATGGTCCCTAACCTTTAGCAATCCTCTTGCCCTCCTGTGCTTTTCACTCTCATCATCAAACACACTGACTTCCCCTATTCTTTTGTTTCCTCGTGTTTTCCTCCTCACCTTCTTTCCCAACTGTCTCTGACCTCAAATCCCATCATTGCTGCTCCAACTTTTTGTATCCATAAAACCCCTGGACAGGTATCTCAGCTCACTCCTTCACCAGCACATCCCTCCCTCAGCAAAGACTGTGGAAGGCATGTATCCAACAGTCTGTGTTTCTGATAAGCGATGGATGCGTCCCTGCATCTGCAAGGTGCTCCTAGGAGCCCCGGCACCTCAAGGTACCTCCCAAAGTGTTCTGTACCTCTCCTGCTCCTGTGCCCGCTCCTGCCAGATCCAGCCCCGTATAGTCTCCTTCTCTGCCTGACTTACCCCAACTTGTGACTGAACCTCAGGAGGACCCTGCCTGGTCCTTCCCAGTGCTTCCACCTGCTCCTTCCCAGTCAACCCTCCCTGGACTTGCTCTGTTGACCATTTTCCCCTTCTCTCTTCCCAGAAAGGGTGTACTGACAGGGATGTGAGGTTGTAAGGACAGGTATTTGCATTCATCCCTGTTTTGCTGAGCTTCACACAGGCTGGCTATCATTTCTGTCTGCAGCATGCTGCAGGCTCAAGCTGCTCTCGTAACTGCTAGCTGGTTTTACCCTGCCAGCATCGGAGGCTAAATATAAGCCCGTGGAGCCGGCCCTGCATCCCTGTATGCCCGTATCTGGCAGTGCCTGGCATTCCACCGTGATTTCACTGAGCCCATGCTTTTCACGAATTTGGCAGCTGAAGAGAGCCGCCTCTCCCCAAATAAGCTGTAGGAGTTCCTGAAGGAATAGGAAACAGACTGCTAGTTTTCTCTTCAGTGGAAAGGGCAATGTTGCAAATTTTGTTTGAGTCCCTAAGTTAGATGTTGTGCTCCACCTCTGGGAAGTGAAAAAAGTCATGCCAAGAACTTGTTCAGCCAGTGCTGCTTGCTGCCCAGTGGTTTGTTTGGTAACACTGTTCTTTTTGAGGAAACCGGTATTTTTAAAGGATTGGCATTTATTAAACAACATTTAATGCGGAAGGGAAACTTATGATGAATACATTAGCATCTGTGCCAGACCAAACATCTGTAATTTTTAATGTGTTAGGCAATAGGAAATCGGAATTTTCATTCTGCTTTTCAGCTGACACTATAAATCAGCTATTTTAAATTCAACCAAATTGAAGAATTAAACTTTTTGGTTCTTGGGGTCAAAAATGAATAGTCTTTGTTCAGCAAACAATTCCACATGAACTAGACATGTGAATAATCTTGTCCTTAAATTTCTTGTTTACACACTGAAAAATGCAGATGATAGTTTAAAAGAAAAGCAGAGGCATATGCTAATTCAAAATATGCCCAGACAAATGGTAAGAGCCTGCCAAGTTTTGCAGGTTTTAGGCTTCACTTTCACATTAGAAGTACCTATATAAATCCAGAGCTGAAGAACAGTTCCCAGCTTGACTTGACAAGATGCCCCTAGAGAAAAGAGTGGCTGCAGCCAGCCTGCCCTCCCCTCTCTGCTAGTGACCGCTGATAACCAAAGGGTACCTCTGCTCTTTTGGTGCCTGCTGGGGAAAGAGATTTCTGGCAACATCTCTGCTGGCTTCAATTTTTGCCATTCAGTTAGCAACCAGTGAGGGCTAAAAAGAAACCTGCCACAACATACAAATTGTTACAGTAGTCAGTCATCAGTGACTGAGTTATTTGACTTAATGAGACACCTTTTGTGAGCTGGGTTACAATAACCTGCCTTCATTAAAAAGTAAAATAAATTAGAATAAACTACCATGAAAGTGATTAAAACCAAAGCATGAAGTGTTTAAACCAGTATGTCATATTTAACAGGTTGGTAGGCAAAAGATGTTCCTGCCTACACTTACACAGCCTGAGCTTAATAGTGCAATTTGATAATTTCGTAACTTAGAATTGTCTTATTGACGCAAAGGCTAAGGATTCAACACCTACAGATGCTGGTACCCTTCACTGTAGCTTGTTTGCTCTTTGAAATGATTGGTGCAGAAGGGATGTTACAGAAAACAGATTTTTAAAATCTAGTATTACAAAGCACCTTGAACAGAGTATTTTGCAGAGATACTCCCAAATTATCAGAATGTGCTTGTGACTGGACAAAGTACTTAAACTATTCAGAAAGTAATTCTTGAAAGTATGAAAAGTCAATAATTGCAAAACATTGCTGACCAACTTCAGCTAATGCATCTTGGAAGGGCAGTGATGGTCTCAAGATGAACTTAATGAAGAGGCAAACTTTTACATGTTGGTTGGAATAGCTAATTGTGCAAACAGGGTAGAAAGTGACATGGAGAATCAGTGAATTGCCATGTGCCATCAACCAAATGCTAACCATTTCATACTGCTGAGAAAAAGATGAATGTCATATGGGGATGTATGAACAGGAGTGCCATATGCAAGATGTGTGAAATCATCCTCCTACTCTACTTGCTGCTGAAAGCCTCAGCCTGAATCCTGCACCTGGATTTAGGCACCACACTCCATGGAAGATGTGGAGTGGCCAAAAGCAAGAAGACTGCTGGAAGTCTGGTAGGCATAGTGTGAGGAAACTGGGATGAAAGGGAATAGAACTGGGCAAGTGAGAGTGGTCCCAAAGATGCAAAGAAAAATAAAATAGTTTTCCAGATACAGTGGATAAATCAAAAGAACAGCTGAGTTGCAAAAGGGGAATTCAGGTTAGACATGATGCAAATGCTGTAGCAGTAGTGCAGTGAAACACAGGGGGAAGCAGCCCAGGAGGAAACAAAATACAGGGTGAGAAGTTATCTGTTAAGAAAGACATGATCTGGCCCTGTGGCAGAGAGCAGATGATGTCTGGATTGTGTCTCCCTGGCTCCGCGATGCTGACAAAAATTTAAAAATCCTCAGCTGCTATAAACTTCATTAATGATTTATACCAGTAAAGGGGCCTTGCCTGAAATGTGTCCAGTATAATAATTTTTTCTATTTAATTTTTGCTTTTAGCCATAAGAGTATGATTAATAGCAATAGGGCTACACTGTTAGCCAGAAATCCTTTAGCTTTCTAAAGGTCAGTTTATCTATGATCTAATCTGACGGTCACTGAAATTAAGTGGAAGCAGTTCAGTGGGCCATAACAGAAGGTGGTTTGTGTCTCCAGCCTTCAGTTACCTTGAGTTAAACCATCCTTTATGAGCAAAACAACATAGAGGAATGAAATAAATTTTGAAATGCATGCTGAATCTTTCTGTTGCACTGCAGGAGAAAAACCCAGAAACCTCCCTTTCTAGCTCTCTGCTGGTTTAAAACAGCTCCCATTAAAAATTCCAGTATGTATGCCTTTAGTGCCTTCTGTCCACCCATTGAGATTCCTGCCCCTTGGGAGACTTTATGTAGCTGGGGAAGCAGGCAAGATTCATACAAGCTTGACTGCTCTGTCTTGACTCGTTCACAGTGAGAGGTGAGCTCCGTATTTGAAAATTACTCCTTGTAAGAGTAGAATACTTCAATTAGGCAAGACAAAAAAAAAAAAAAAACCAAGGGGAAAAAAAAGGAAAAGAAAAGCAGAATTGGTTGTACAGCTCGGCAGTTAAAGGAGCATTAAAATAGAAGTGTGAAACTTTTCATAGTTATCTGTAATTCTTTAAGGATTTCAAATCTAAGATAGTCACTATTAGTGAAAGATTGTACCAGCAAGCAGATGCTTTGACCCCTAAGCAGAGCTAATATTTCATATTTTTGAGTTGCTTCCCCCAGGTATTTTCATTTTGTACAGCTGGACTTTAGACTGCTTTTCTACTGCTCTTGCAACACACCTCCCTAATATTGTATGTAATATACACCACTTAGTTTGAGGAATTGAATTTTATAACGATGCACAGGCATAAAAACCCACAAAAGAAACCAAAGACGTAGGTCAGAAAGATAGCCTTCTTTTGACTCTTTCTCATGCTGCATTTCCTCCAGATTATGATACAGTTTAATTTTCATGGATGTCATCTGAAAATGAGAGCCAGTGCAATGCAGCTGAATTCTCTTTGTCACTGAATATATTCTGTACGTTAACTGGGAGTGTGATGCACTGAAGCATGGTCTTTAATTAAAGTGCAACAATACCACAGCTACAGTATGAGCACGGCATAGGAACATGGCACTGGATATAAAAATAGCTGCGCTGAAATCTGTCATATCACTACACAATGTGACTAAGTCAGTGGAGACACTCTTACACTTGAAACCTGAAGTATTACTGAGCACTGATTTTCAGCTGGGGAAGCTGTGATCAAATCAATGCATGTATTATTCTCCACAAATGAATAATGGCGTGAATGAGGACATATTAAACACCTACAGTTCACAAAGCTTTTCACACTGGTTATGAACCAAACACAAACAAAGAGGCTGTGAACTCTCCAGAGCTCTCATTTTGTCTCCCGTGAAGTCCTCCTGCCTGTTTGGATACAATGCATGGCATCCCCACAAATGCTCTGGTGCCAACAAGAGAGGGCACCGGTTTTTGATTGGGAGCAAGCTGACCATCTTCTCTCCTCCTCCTTCGTACTCTTGAGGAAAAGAAAACAAAATGAAACTACCCCACACCTTGCGGCGAGTGAAGGCGGTACAACAACCGGGAAAATGAATATGCCTCTGCTGGCACCAGAGCCAGGGAGCGGCCACTGGTGCTCCCCTCATAGCCCTCCACCAGGGGATGTTCTGGCACTACGTGGACGGGTCCGTTCTGACTGAGGGAAGCAATGCTCTCCATGCCACTGTTGTGAAACCCTCCCTACTTTCACTCAGCCAACACAGGAGCATCAGGAGAAACGCAATCCAGAACCGACCACTGCCCTTATCCCACAGACAATGGCAAGCCATGACAGCACTGCTCTGCCCTCTGAAGGACCCAGCGCTCTCTTCATGTCTAACACAGCGCCCCTTTGAGTTACTGGAACAGCTGACACTGTCATCGTGGCACGGGGACTTCTACAAATGTCTCCCTCCAATGCTGGCTACCAAACCCAGAATCAAACATTCACAGAAAAGCAGCTGGGCTCCCTCTCTCCACATCTGTGCATCCCTGTTCCTTGCTACTGCACAGGCACTGCATCCTACAGCAGGGTGCTATGCTGCAAAGGAGCCCACAGGCATGATTTTAACACCCCAGCGCAGCACAAACGGTTTAGGAAAAAAGGTTGTGTGGATTTGGCAGGGAGGAGGCACCGGGAGCCATGCAGTGATGCTTCTCTGCTTGCTGGGAAATGCGTCGGGGAGGCACAAAACACACAAAAGAGAGAGGAGATAGGAAATAGTTACCTAACATGACGAAGGGGATTCCCAGGAAGGTGGAATTGTATTTCCCACCAGTGAGATTGATGATCCCAGCTGCAGTCAGGGTGGCAAGGGTCACAGTCAGCAATCCCAGCAGGCCAAGCCAGGGTTTGCTGCGGACACAATCCTGCATGGAGCAGCAGAGAATGGCCAAGGTGACCACAAGGACCAAGCTTGTGATCAGGTAGCGTTCTGACACCCTGCTTGTCTTCTGGAAATCCTCCTTCAGCGAAGAAGAAGTGAAAGGATACATTTTGATTTTCCTGTTGGATTTCTGGAAAAGTTCAACAGTGTCACAAAAAATGGATTCCCACTTCTCTGCCACCATGTCATTCAAGGAGTTGATTGCCTGCAAGTAGTAGGTGAGCTGAATGGCTTCTGCAGACTTCACCCGGTCTTTGCTGTGCACAGTAACCCCACCAAGCTGATGCCCATTATACACTTCCCTGCCATCCTTTAAGTGAGTAATCGGATAAGTGATTGCAAAATTAGTTCGATTAGAAGAACGAGCAGCCTTTAATTCCTCCAGTACATGCACTATGTCGTCCACTATGCATGTCTTGTCATTGTTCAGGATACATATATGGGCAAACGTGTAATTGAAACCAGGTCTTTGAACTTGGATCCTGGTCACAGCAGAGTGCAGCTACAAGGGAAAGAGAAATCACATACGTTATTCATCAGTTCATCTCACGCAGCAGCAGCCAGAACAACAGCGGCTCCTCACCTCCGTCCCTTTCCTATTCGATCTAAGCAACAACAACAGAAGTTCTGGTAACTGTAGTATTAATAGCACACTCATTGCAAAAAAAGGAAACATGCATTAAAATAGCAGGATTATTCCCCTGCATCCCTTGCTGGTAACTTTGGTGGGTTGTGATTTGCATCTGTGCCAGGTACACCTGCCGTTTGCCCTCTCTAAATAAGCAAACTCAAAAGGCCTGGACTTCCACTTTCAAGTGATCAGGGTGAACATCAAAGGGAGCGCTACAGCCTGGCCGTCTCCAGGGACTCTGTCGTGCTCAGGATTGCCAAATTACTCTCTCTAACAGATAAACTGCAGGTACAGAAGGCATAAGAGTAATGGGGCCAGGGATGCCACCTGTGTGGGTATACCGGCAACCTAGCAGCAGCAGGGGACTAGCACTAGCTCTGAGGCTACAGAAGCATGTCCTAAGTGTAGAGATTGTCCGTGTAGCAGTGTCCTGGGTTCAGCAGTAGCAGTCATTTTTCCTGTGTGGTGTTTTGACTTTCAGCCAGCAATGTTTAGGTTTGACAAGGACTTTGTGAGCCTCATGCTCTGCCAGCAGCAGGGGACTGACCAAAGAGGTATTCCATACCACAGCACGTCATGCCCAGGATGTAACTGAGGCTACAGGGTTGGAAGCATTGTCGGGCTGGGGGGGCAGTTAGTGTAGAGATTGTTATTTCCTTTAACATTATTATCATTGGTGGTAGCAGGAGTGATTTGTGTTATACCTTAGTTACTAAACTGTTCTTATCTCAACCCGTGGGAGTTGCATTCTTTTCGATTCTCCTGTCCCTCCGAGAGCAGGGGGAGGGCAAGAAAAGGGGGGGAAGTGAGTGAACAAGTTACCTGACTGGGTTTAAACCACGACAGCAGGGATAACTGGCATTAATTCATCTTGCCCTGTTTCCCCCTCCGTCTTTCCCCCATCAAATCCTCAAGAAGTCTGAGAGTGGGAAGCAATGGCAGAGACTGACATCAGTTTTCTTGCTCTGAGAGGTTCAGTTAACCAGGGAAGGACCCATAATTTTAGGGACTGCAAGTTATTACCGCTTATTGCCTGGTCTAGCAGCTCTTAGTGCAGCCTCCTTTGTAAGTTGTTTGTCAACCTTCTGAAATTTGCCATTCCTGAGCTCTGACCTAAAGCACATTTGCTTATTTTTGAGCATCAGGAAGGCAGAAAAATTACCCTCACCTCTTGAAAAAATACAGAAAACTCTTGTAACCTTTTATGAATCCATTTTAGTCAACACAGAAGAGGCAAGAAATCTGAAAGATCTGAAAGAACAGCCCTAACAGGTGGAGTTGTAATGTTTTTCAAAAGTAAAATATTGAGTTTTCTAATGTTGGGAGCATTAGCAAAGTGCAAACTGGGTTTTTTTGCACATTTTCCTTACAAAATGTACAGGCCTCACCCACCACCACCACCATTTAACTCCGTGTCACTCCAGTTGTGTAGAGTACCAAGACCTTCCATAAGGATGCTGCTGAGGCCAAGACTATGTTAACTAGCACCAGAAGCCTGAGCAGATTTTCCCTGTGGCTGTCATGTCCTTCATGGTGGGTAACCACAAAAGTTCAGGAATGGGCTCTCTCTGCCCTTTTTTAGGTGACATAGAGGGGACTCTACATCCCAAATGCCAGAGGCCCCTGCATGCTGCTGGATATATGCTTTGTGCATGGCTTGTTGAGTCATGCGATCCTCTTGAGGTGTGAGCAGGGACGATGCAGAGGGATGCTCAGCCCTTGTGCTGCCTGTTCCAAATGACCCTGTGGACATGGCAGTCTGTACAGCCCAGTTGCTTGGGTGGCCACGTCTGCCGCTATGATCACAGATCTGCTCTGAAGAACTGCATGGATTTATCCTTTGGTCCCTTTTACACCCAGGGAAATGATGGAAGGAGCATTGCAAAGGTGTGGCGACAAAAGCAGGGCTGATAAAAGAGAAGCCTTCCATTACCTGCAAAGTGGAGAGACCACAGCTCTTTCAGGGAGCTGAAGAGCCAAATTAAGAACTCCTCTAATTTCTTTTCCTTAACGGGGATATAGTTATTTTATGTCATCAGATTTTGAGCAAGACACAGAGAACTCGCTACATGGATGTGATTTTTTTCTTTTTTTCTAATTGCACATACTGTTTTCTGCTGTAATCCAAAGAGGGCACGGAGGCTCTTATGCCCAGTGGAGAGGCTGGGATCAGGTGACATTTAATGGAACCAGCTCCTTTCTGAAGACAAACACTCGTTAAAAAATAGAACACAGGGAGAGCAGTAGAGCTTATATACTCATCTGGTGGCAATGGACAAGATGTTTCACAGCCAAAATCATGTATCTGATGAAATGAAATAGTCATAGTGTCTTTTGTGTGGTATTTATGACCAATCATAGAAAAAACCCCAACATTAGTACGGTACTATGAATCTGATTGTTTTGTGATGACATTGCATAATCTGCGATGGGTATAAATTTAGTTATGTTGCCTCAGTTCCTCAGGATGATATGACATCATATAAGCAAAGACAACAAAATTCCTATATTCTCAACTTGTTTCTCTATTAGCTTAGGGGTGTATTTTTCCCCATCTGAGAAGTTTTAATTTTTTGATAGAACAACAATTCAATATTGACATTAGAAAGATAGGTTTGAGAAATTAACTGAACTAAGCAATCTTTTCAAGGTACTGTGAGAACACAGTACCTGGCCACGGTGAGAGGCAAAATTCCCCATCGTGGTGGGAGAAGAAGTAACTGTCTGTGCAACACATTTGGAGCTTTTGTATCATTTGGGAAGTTAGTTGTGCAAATTAAAAGGTTTTCAGGAACATGCCAAAGACCTGAACCTGTATGGGGAATTCCTCCTGTCTTTCACGTCTGTGTCTGCAAAAGCTCTGCTTTGCAAGTGCTGTTTAGGCACACAAATTCAATTATTAAAGTTTGGGGAAAATGCCCTTATTTGCTGAATCAAAGACAGGTATCTGATTTTAATTCTTTTACGATGGCAGCTACTGCATGGTTTTCATTGACAATGGCTGTAAAATGAGATGTCATATGAAGAAGCACAGCTGAGGACAACTAGGAGGAACAGAAAAAAATTCCTGCTTGTGTTAGATTCACAATACAATTTCTTCAGAGAGGATCCATTGAGTGACACAATGCAGAAGAAACTAAACTGTTACGCAACTTTTATCAAACAATGTGTGTTTGCTATTTACCTACCTTGCCTCACTGCTGCGTTTGCTTCCTTCTACATCTGAAGCACTTTCTTTTAATATTCAGGTTATTAAATAACCTCATGTGTCACAGCTGTTACTTCATCTTTAGTGAAAGGCTAGAAGCTAAATGTCATACCTAAAATACTCATTTCTTCTTGGAAATGATCATCTCAGATGCAGGAGCCCGTTCTGTGGCAGTGGCCCCATGCTTCCTGCAAAGCCATGCTGGCTGGACCTGTGGGGGTGACCTGACCATCGCACCTCCTGGCGAAGGGGCTTTGGGAAGGAAAGGGGAGCAGGCAGCCTAGCTCTGTACCATGGCATATCCTAGCAGCCAAGCGGCCCCCAGAGCCGGCTGCAAGCTTGTACAGTTTAAAGCAGCTATAAGATGCACTCTGAGCCTTGCCAGTGGCCACATTTGGTTGCCTTGAGTTGGGGGCAAGCAGCCAAAGAGGAGGAAAACCTTCCATTCCCTCCATTCCAGCAAAGCATGCCGAGCACTGCCCCAGCATGCCCAAGGACTCAGCTCTGGGAAGCCTGACTGAGACTTTCATCCTCAAGACAAATGCATCACTTCACCTGCACTTTGCTTTTACAGACAAGATCCTTGGAAAAACCCCTCTGTCACCTCAGTTGCAGGACAGAAGCGTGCTGCAGTGTGGCTGCAGGCTGTCTCTCTCCCTTTGCTTGCCTGTGGCAGCCCATGTGCTGCAGGACTGCTGCCGCTTCCACACTGAGAGCTGCAGTCCCATGGCACTCTCCTCTCTACTGCCATGCTGGGGATTCAGCTGCAGCCACTTGCATCCAGAGCTCACACCCAAAGCCCAGGGTGACTGCCTTCCACAGAAAACAGGAGGTCTGAGAGGTTACAAGGGCATGTCCTACCAGTTCAAGGGATTACACAGTCTGCAGTTTGTTTTGCTTATGGTACACCAGGAGGTCCCCCAGGAAACTTCAGTTTGTTAACAGGAAATGGTAAAGGCTGTTGCGTGATGGGGACAGCATTAGCAAGCGCTAATGCACAATGCATATTGCACTCCTCGGTGCAGCAGATTTTAATGGCAAGTAACCATATTCTGGATAAACCTGGCACCTAATACTGGGACAAATGACTGACCCCCAGATTCTCATTTATCCAGCTGTTTTCTTGTCCTTACTGATCCTATTAGAAGAAAGGGAGATTGAAAGGAATAACAAAAGCCGAATGAACATTTTTTCTTGAAGGGAGACATGCACTGCTTGCTCATCACTCACAGCTTTTTCAGCTAGCTAACAGTGCAAGGAACCAAAAAGCAGTTTGCTGCTGAGATGACAGAGCACTGCAGTATGAGAACTGCACAGCATTGCCTAAGCTCCCTTGCCATGGTGGCACACTGTCCCTGAAAGCACTCAGGCATGAAATAGTAACTTTCACTTCTCCCTTTCATCATTGCTTAAACAATGACCATCACTTGAAATTCCCCTCTCCCTTCCAAAAATGGTGTGTATGTGTGTCCTGTATCATACCACAGATTTCTAGAACAGTGTTTTCTATTCCTTCAGACTTTAGCTGTTTGCGTTTGGTAATGTCTTGTCCTTGGTCTTTGTTTACTTTAAGTCCCATCCTCACTTGGTTATTTATTTCAGACAGGCAGGAAAGGTGGTTTCAACCAGGAGACAAATCCCTTTCAGCAAATACCTCCAGGTGAGGGCTGTGCTGGTTTCATGCCTCCACACCAAGCCAGATTTCAGCCTGTGGCACAGCTGACAGATGAGAGGTGGTGAAATCGAACTGCCTCATTGGCTTTTTCCCTGCGGGCCCAGAAGGTATGCCCAGAAGCAAAAGCTGAAATCCTTTCGCTTATCCTGGGCTAAGCCATTTGCTCCAGGGCCTCAGAGAGCAGTGGCTGCAAAGATTTCTTCAAGCTGTTTTTGGCTGTTGGTCCTCCTACCTCTGCCATCAGCAGAGGAAGGCAGGTGCCAGGAACCAGAGCCTCACAGGAGGCTCAGTTTGGCTGCCCTGGGATAGCCAAGCCTTGCACTGGGCTCTGTGAGATGATAGCTCTTCCCTATACAGAGCTTGGCACAACTTTCAGCTGTGGCAGCAAAGCTGAAGCTGAAGGCAAAGGTGTTTTACCTAGAGATTTATATTCAGGAGAGAAAGGAAAGCTTGATTTTTTTTTCTTAAGTCCATGCAGAAGATGCAGGGAGCTGCAAGAACAGGGTGAGGAACACCTCAAGCTCCTTTGCTTTGTTCAGAAGTCCTTTCTTTAATTTAAAAATGAGCAAGTATTCCCAGAATCCTATCAGTTTAACCACGTAACAAAAGTCTGCAGCCTCCCTGTGAAGTAAACAGATCCCATCCCAGCAGGGAGGGGTTAGAAACTGCTGATTCATTTCCAAAATGGTCAAATCCCAGAAATCCTTTAAACCCACATTACACAATCTGCTACCCCCATCAAAGCTATGGGCAAGTGGGACGAGGCGTGAGGACTCAGCGCAGTGTGCACTGGTGTCCCACGTGGGTCTGGTGGCACAGCTTTGCTCCCACGGAAACTCTGTGGCAAGAGTGACAGCAACATGCAATGGGACATTTCAGTCTTGCCAAGCTCCTATTCCCAGCTCATGGAAGGACATCCCGACTCCTGCAGGATCAGAGTCACAGCCACCATTTTTAATATTAAGGATGTGTACAACTACCTTCTACTTATCATACATAATGCAAAACTGTGTTTGGTTTTGCTGCTGAGTAGTGACATGGTGTGTTTTATAGGGGACATCACTCATTGTAGGGACTTGACTGTGACATACAGTTATCAACTGTATGGCCAACTAGACAAAACTAGCTAGATATATGGATGTCCTCCTGTACTGCGGATGATCTGGCACATAGATATGTTTTACTCGCAGGAGTAAGATCTTTGTAATGCTGTATTACTTCTTGTTGTTGCTATTATCTGATATTATCTGACTCCGATTAGTCTTTCAGTCTACATCTGATGGTTCAAATTAAAAATGAGCATCACTCTAGTCAGTGTTGTGAACTCCTACAATTCTTTTACTGCAGTTTTTACCAAGTCTGTTTTTCCTCTGAGCCCTGGAGCCTGGAGTATTGTGATTTAAAAAAAAAAAAAAAAAATCTCAGTTTTCATTAAAAGAAAATAAAAATGTCTGATTTCATGGTTATGAAGGAAAGCCTGAGAAGGCTCAAAAATAAAGTGAAGAATGAATTCACTGTTACTGATTAAAATCTCATCACTGTTTTGGGTTCAGGACTGAAAAACTAGAAAGCACAAAGACAATGATTTTAAATGATTTTCATGTGAAGGTGGTTTGCTAGTTGGGTAATTTTTACAGGTAACTTGTGCCAAAGAAAGTGAAGAGGAGAAAAAGCCTTTAATGGATAGCTATAAATTTCTCCACTTTTTTCTATGATATCAGTAATCTCTGGCATTTTACACCTTTGCAGAGTGCTTTTTTATTCAAGAGATGGCCTCAGTCAAAATGTAAAAATGCTGTAAGAGGGAAAAGACTTGCACAGTTCCCAGCTTAACTGACAAAAGAAAACGTGGGCTCTGCAAACATGGGCAAAATTAAACTATTAAGGGTGTATTTCCATCAGAAGAAGATGCAGAGAAGGAAGGCAAGACAGCTCCAGAATGTGGCTGTGCCCTGCCATCAGTCTGAGACCCATGGCAGAGGTTCAAAGGGGGCTGGTGAGCAGCAGCCTCCTGACCAAGTTGCTCTGGATGGAGAGCATGCACACAGCCCATGGAGGAAGCCAGCAGATCCTAACAGCTCAGGATAAACCTTGGAAGTTGCAGCTGGAGAGCATGCGGCGAGGATCGCTGTGAGTAGCTGGGCTGTTTTTCTAGCAGTTCTACAATCAGGTTTCCTGAAGAGACGTTAAGATGCAAGCTATGTATTTTTGCTAGTACTTTTTTTAGCTGTCCAAAACATGGTGAATTATATTTTCTTCAAACAATTTTCATGTAAATAAAATCTAAAAATTGTTCAAACTAAAAGTCATCAAACGAGGGACAACTATTAGTGCTCGAAGTGGCAGATGTTGGTGCATTTACATTTCCATCTGCCTTCTTGGTAGTTACAGAAAATTGCTAGCTATGATTTTTCTTTTCTAATCTGAAGTGGAGAAGCTTTTCCAATCAATGCCGTCTTACTTCTGACAACTGCCATGGTAATTTTGTCTGAATTTGTCCCACCGAGAGAAGCCCACTCTATTTTTTGGGCCAACTGCTGCTGGAGGACAGGGAGACTGGGCAGCAGAAACCCCACTGTGGAGGCTGGTGTGTGCCTCTGAGATCAATCTTTCATGATGGTAAGAAAAGATGAAAACTTTGCTCCTGCGACTTATCTTGCACCAGTTCCGCCACCAGTGGCCTTCCCCATGTGCCCCAGATCCCTCCATAAACACCCCTCCACCCTCACACTGCTTCTCAGGGGGCTGGAGACATGGTGTGGGCTCTTGCCAAGGGCTCCTCCAGCAGAAGTGTGGAAAAACAGTCCCTTCCTTATCACAGGGAAACCTCAACAGCTACAAGGTCACAGCCCATCATGTTAATTAACGATTCAGCTCCTGGTTCTCCCTTCCAATATGAGAGAGGGAGTTCTCCTGCTGTAAACCCCAACTTAAAAGGCAAGGCACAGCCACAACTTTTTGGAAGCCCAGCACTGGTTGCTGGGAAGCCCCAGCAGCTCTCTCAAGCCCTGCAGCATTGCCTGGGGCACCAATGGCCTGGTTTTGACGGCTGTGACCCATGGAGCTTCCAATGCCTTTCCCACTTGCTGTGCTTTCCTGGAGCGATGATGTAAACTGCCCAGGCATGCACTGAGAAAATCTATCCCCCATGCGCTCTATTTGTTAGCTGTGAGGTGAGATCTGACCTTCCAAGGCAGGAAAGGGGATGCAACACGGGGTGCTGGGCATCTAGCATGGGCTGCCTGGCTGGCAGCAGCTTGGAGCGCAGGGTTGTAGGGAAGCATTGCACCATGGCATAAGGCAGGAGGGAGAGCAGAGGAGCTCCAACCGAGCCAGCGCTGCTGGAGCAGGGGAGGGGGGCGGCCGGGACCAGTGGGATGCGGTTGTCCTCCCAGGCACAGGCAACTTCAGGACTTCTGCTCCAGCCACTGACCAGTGCCTGCAGGAGAGATCAAACTCTCTCGCCCACAGGAACCACACCGAGGAGCTGCCGACATCGGGAGCTCAGGGGGGGGGTCTCTGCACAGTCTTCCACGCTCTCCTCACTGTGCGCTATTTATCTTCCCCCTTCCCTGGCTGTGCCCAGATTTTACCTGCGTATCTTAATTCTCATCTGTTTTCGCATAAGATACATTTTAGCCCTGCAGCATTGTGCTGCTATGACAACAGGGTTGCACTTCTGCTGCTTTCACACCCTTGTTTTTCTTGTATTAGGACTCTTCCCCTCATCTTACAGCTTTGCTGTAAAGACATTACTTCATCCTTTATTTTTTGGTTTTTGTTTTAGCAAAATTTGTTATGCTGACTGCTTGCCCGTAAGTGTTGTTAGTACTGGAGCTGCCTAGAGAAGGTGGAAACCTACTATGTCTATTGGTAGGCCCACAGTTGCCTGCCTGTGTCCAGGCATTCAGAAGTAGTGAAAGTTTTAAAATGAAAAACCTTGTGTTAGCCAGGATTGTGACAGACCCAGCTTTCGGCTCTGCTGAACAACCAGAACCCACTTCCACCGACTTGGAAAATAATGGCTTAAGCATGCCATGTTTGCACAGCAGCACAGTGGGAAATACAGACAGGGGAACATAAATATGGTTATTTCCTCCATGAGTTTCCTCACATGTAGAAAATAAGTGAGGAAAGCTGGGAAGGCTGTAGACAGCATGCAGGGACATAATAATTAAGGAGTAGAGAGAGAATTTAAACCCCCAACAAGTACGAAGTCTGTAAAATTTTGAAGTTAAACTGTTTTGTCCTGCAGAAAGAAGTTGTGCAGCTCTTAAATAAAAGTATCCTTAAAACAAAATATGCAATTTTACTATTTGCTTGCATGTTCAAATAGATATTTAATCAGTTTTCCAGATCCGTTGATGGCTAGTTTATATGAGAGAGGCAATGTGCAAGCACTGTCTGAAAATACGTAGTCAGAAGTTTCTTTAAATAAACTAAACCCTCATCTACAGATTTTCATAGAGGCAAACTGCAAATACAATCCTCTTCAGTAAAGCATGTTACATTTCAATCTCTTTTCATCTTTGGATCTTGTCATCTTAAGTGGAGTTTTTGCCAAAGAAATAATTAGTACTGTGTTATTGTTACAAACACAGTAACATAAAGGGAAGAGAGGATATTCTTCTGCAAGAAAAGGAAACCTTTCATTAAAAAATAAAAAGTCTTTTATAGTATAATGCAGTTAACTCACTGTAAGTATAGAGGAATGAACAGGCTCAAAAGAACGGGTGCCTCACATTCTGGCTAAATCAGAATATATTTTCTGGGACTCAAAAATCTGGCTAGACCTGTGTTTCCAGTGCTTCTGTATGCCTTCAACCTACCAAGTTTCTAGCTGCAAGTGGAAATACCACAATGAAATGGTGGGGGGCTGCTCTAACACTATTTATGTGGCATTTAGGCTTTGACTATTCCTACAAACTTTAAATCTGAGTCATCTGAACTTCTGCACGATGGTCCAAACCAAATAACCCAGTTATGCTTGTTTCTCCAAGTATTTCTTGGAAATACAGAAGTAAAAGCACACTTTATTCAGTTAAGCGTTTTTATTTCCCGTTTCTCTCTGGAAAGAGTGAAATGTGGAGGAAGAAAGTCCTATACCAACAGCACAAGATGCCAGCTCAGCTACAGAGCAGGTTGAGCAGTGCGTAAAATTTCATTATTGTCCTCCCACAGCATCTCAAGTCTCAGGATGCATCTCTTGCATATCCAAGACTCTACGAAGGCTTTTTGTTGGATCATCTATTCAAGGCCAGCGATTCAGGACATGATTAGGTTTCTGCCTTCCTTCTGCAAATGACTATGCCACCTTCAAACACAACATTGGGATGGAAGACCTAGAATGGTTTAAGCATTTATGGGGTGTTACGAGAATGATGGATAGAGATTTACACAAAATAACACTGAAAAATGTACTCATCATCATCTCCAAGTCAAATCTATTATATAAAGCAGCCACACACCTCCCTGCTAATGAGCAGTAGAGACCTTGTGTGGAGCAGCATGTACATTCAGAGAGGGCTGCTGCTGTCTTGTGCCAGCAGCGTTGCGCTGGCAGATGCATGCCATCAGTGGGGAGTCCTACAGCAGCTCCTGCTCCAGGAGTGCTGCTTGAGATCTACACCTAAGACAGCCATGAGGCTGAGCCCTTCTCTAAATGCCTTCCCAGCCAGCCAACAGGGTATCATTAATAGTGGTAACAGCGAGTTTCTTGGGCTGAAACATGACCATGAGAAATTTGCAGTAAGCTGGACAGAGTATTTTAGAGATGCCATCAAAGAAGTTATTTCATTAACTAATTGATTAGGGTATTAATTAACTTTTGACAGTACCAGCTACGTTCCAATTTCAACTGTTCAGACCCCAAAACTTTGTATTGCTTTACTAAGGAGACAGTGCTGGAAGATGACTTCTTCCTCTGCTGAAACCAGGGGAAATCTTCTCCTTCTGTTGCCACATGACTAAGGTAGCTGAAGCTGTTCAAGGCTCATTCCTTCCTCTCCCTGGCTGATGAGGTGGGATACAGCAGGTAAGAAAGCTGAGAAGAACTGTTGTAAGAGCAGCTGGTGCCTGCTTGGGGCAACAGTCCTCCTGGGTCTCCCATCCTCCTGCTAGTGGGTGGAGATGCAGCAACAACCACTCAGGAGGAGCTAGTGTCCGACCTGACCTCTCTTCTAAAGCAAAGCCTCTCCCCTGGGAAGGTCATCCTTCCCCAGGAACGGAAAGATAAGCAAATGCTGCTGTATAGCTTCTCTGCCCTGACTCTGCCTACACAGCCACATTTTCAGGAATGTAGGTGGGATTACTCAATGGTTTCACCTAGGACACTTATTTACAAGCACTGCACTTCGAGTTGGTTGGCTCTGGACTGGGGCTGGGGATGCCATTGCTCCTCTCTCCCCTTCACGCAACTGCACATATATAAAAAAACGTTGGTGGCCACCTTTCCCTTGGTGAGCCGTGTTAATACAAAATGACGTAGCCCTGCATCACCACAGATGTAAGAATATTGGGAGATAGGAGTCCTCCCTCCTCTTTTCCTGTGCTTTGATCCATGGGGTGTCCACAGGGTTGGATAGGCAGCTGCCTGAGCCTGGCTTTGCCCACAAACAGAAAAATAATTAGGACAAAGGCCATAATTTGTTTTGCACAAGACATACTGGAATTAATTAGATAAGAGTTGGGAATAATGCATCAAACACGCCTGACAATGTCGAATTAACAGTAAGAGTAAACAGTCAAATGGCAATGTTCATTACATCACTAAATGAAAAATAACCATTTTGTTAGCAAATTGTTTATTAAAAATGAGGAAGTGTTAAATACTGACAGAACTTTGTAAGTTGTAGTACTTCCGCTGATGAGATACATCTTATGCAGAAGTTTGCTTGCGGAAAGATTCTAAGTACCATTTATCAGTGTGTCACTATGCTATTGACAAAACTACAGATCTCTGGAGAAAGCGGTACAGAGAAAAAAATCCATTATCATTATTATCCTATGACTGAGTAAATGTGCACATACTGGATGCGAATGCAATTCATGGTACAAGAAAATGAAGGAATGAAAATCATCTCTCTGGAGTTTTCTCATTCGCCGGTAACATTTCTGTTACTGTACTTAATGAGTTGATGCTCATTAAATCTGTTTGCTCATTACCATTGGGTAATATGTCAAAAGGAAGACAAAATACCAAGTGGCTCTGTGCTATAGTTCTGTATGTACATACAGTGGAAATAAAATATAAGTAAACCCACTGTAATAGTTATCTCCTTGTTTAGTAAAGAGTGAGGTCTCCCCAAAGTCTCTTACAATAGGTATTGCATCTATTTTCCCATTTTAGAAGAGACTCTCCCTGAAGCGATTAAAAGGAATTAACCCTGGCTTTTTGTGTGGGCTGACAGCTTGACATTCAGGGGTAAACAGAAAAAGCAAGCAGCAATGCTGAGTCTCTGGGGTTTCCACACGGCAACAGTGAGAACGTGCAGGACTGCGCTAGCCACACCTCTGGTTATTTGTAAATGTCCCTTTCTTTTTTTCCCGGGTGAACTTGACCCTCTTAATGGACAGGTTTTGCATCCGTCCTCCCTGCTTTTCCTTCCAAGGTTGTGCGAAACTAGCAGGGTGTAAACTACAGTACCAGCTCAAAAAAAAAAAATGCATATTTCCGACATGTTATGACATCTAGTACGGTGAGATGTCCTGTGAGATTGTGACTCGCACACTCTGAGCCGCTCAAGTGACAGGGAAAGACGCTGCCTGCTCTGACTAGTACCGGCAGCGCAGGCTGCACCATGCCTGCAACCTACAGCTGAGCTGCGTTTTAGTTCAGCTACAAAACCAGCATTTTCTGTGCTGGTGGGTTGGGAGTGGAGGGGGGGGAAATACTACCCGCTAAAAATAATCAGCTGAATTATGTCATTTGCCTTCATAAGCGGTGAGAAGGGGCTTTTGTGCGATCCCTTTCCAGGTAGAAGTGCTGCCCAGGCACAGCAGCAGCCCCCAAAAAGCGTTCTAGGCAGCTTGACACCTTGGTACCTAACTGTTTTTGAAGTTTATCAAAGCCCGAGTCGCCCTAACTCAGTAACACGGCTGCAGGGCGAGTACAGAGGCACCGAAAAATCATTCTAGCCAGCAGCCTGCCCTTCTCGCTCACCCAAAGCGAGTCAAATCACAACAGGGGAAAAAGACTGAAAAAACAACGGCGGGGGGGGGGGGGGGGGGGGTTGAAGGGGAAAGGCAGCGGAGCCCCCGGCGCTGGCATGGAGCGCTGAGCCGGCTGCCGGGACGGGCAGGCATCCCAACTGTTGCAGGGAGGTGACCGGGTATCCGCGGTGGCAGCACCCTCGGCACGGGTGGGTCCGTGAGCCCGGCAGTCCCAGGTAGGTGCGGAGAGAGGGCTCGGGAGTGGCGGGATGCGGGGAGCCGGGCCAGGCTCGGGGGTGGCGGTGCCCGGGGCCAAGAACCCACTGCTGTTACCTTGAGGATGAGATCGGTGTGGTGCTGGTCCAGCATGTTGGCCTTGCGGAAGGAGGTGATGATCACCCTGCCGTACCTTCCCGGCGTCTGCAGGTCGGAGTAGAGACGGTGCTTGGAGCGGTTCACCGGGAAGAGGCTGTCCACCAGGTTCCTCTCGATCTTGGCCAGGCTGTGCGTGGGGGCCAGGAGGTGCTCTACGCTCTCCTCCACCTGGTAGCGGCTGAAGCTGGCGCCCAGCAGAATTGAAATGAGCACGGGCGCCGAGGCGAAGAACACTGGGTGGCTGGCGACGAAGTGGCCAAGCCGGGAGAAAGACGTCCCCAGCCCCCTGTGCAAGACCTGCCGCAACATCCTAGTGCGGAGGGCGCGCAGGAGGGCGAGCGCCGCGCCGGGGCCCCCGCAGCTCCCCCACGGCCCCCGCAAGACCATGGGGCAGCCCCGCCGGGCGCCGCCTCACTGCCGGCAGCGGCAGCGGGGGGCCGGGGGCCGCCGCCGCGAGTGTGCGGTGTGCGCGGTGTGTGCGCGCGAGTGTGTGCACTCCCGCTCGGCTGCGTGAGCGGGGCGGCTCGGGCGCTCGTCCTCCCGCAACGCCGCCGTTCCCGGGAGGAGTTTCCAGCGCCTCCTTGCCTCACTTGCCAACCCGCCGCCCCTCGCCGCGGCCGCGGAGCGGCGGCGCGGACAGCAGGTGGGGGGGGCAGCCCCGCCGCCGCGGCCCCGCCGCCCCTCGCCGCGGGAAGGGGCAGGCGCCTCCGCTCCCCGCCCCCACCGCGGAGTTTGCGCGGGAGCGGGGCTGCCCGCAGACTGCTGACTAATCCCCCTGCCGCGGCAGGCGGGGCGGGCGCGGGAAGCCCTCCGCGGCGCCCCCGCCGCCTTCCGCACAGGGGCGCGGGGCCACGCCGGGCGGCGCCTACCACAGGGCGGCGGGGCGCAGCGCCGCGCCTCCCGCCGGGGCCGCCCCGCGGGCCGCGCTCGGGACGCGGCGGCGCGCCCCGCCCCGCCCGGCCCGGCTGCCGGCCGGCTCCGCCCGCCGCAGCCGCCGCGTGCACCGCCGCCCCCGGGACGGCCGGGTAGCGCAGGCTGCCCGTATCACCGACGGGTGAGCGGCAGGGGCCGCGGAGGGGCAGTTGGGTGTGTTTCGTGGGGGTCTTTGGCTCGGGGACTCGCCGCCAGAGACGTATGGGCGCTTCCCCCGGGGATAGCGGGGGGCCGCGGAGCGGGGTGCCCGACGGCGCGCCCCGCGCTCCCGACGAGCAGCCTACCGCGGCGGAGCCTGCAGCGCGGTATAGCCCGCCGCCCCGCTCGGCCAGAGTGGGCATGTGCGAGCGCCGCACATGCCCATTAGGGAAGCTGGTAGCCGGCGGCGGGTCTGCCCCGGCTCGTCTCGCCGATCCCCGCAACCCGGCGTCGGCCCCAGAGCCGCCCGGTCTGCCCCGGCAGCGGCCCGCGCGCCAGCGCCGCCGCTTCTGCCAATGCGATGAGGTGCGGTACAGTGCTGTGCGGTACCGGAGCGCACTGCCGCTCCCCTAAACACAAGCCGGCAACCCCGGCTACCACCTGTGCGTAGGTATATCTCGTCCCCGCGAGGTGCGATCGCGGGGGACGGTCTCATTCGTAAACGCAAATTGCAGTTTAATAACGGAAATGAGAGGCAGTGCTAGTGTGGGTCGTGTCAGTGGCCGTTGGCATAGGCGTGTACGTGGGCTCATGCCGCTGTCAGCTGGACCTTAGCTGTTGTGCGTTAAACTGAAGGTGCCGGTTTTGGGAGCCCATTTACCACCCGGGCCGGTGGTTTTACAAATCGGTAAAAAGGAAGTTTCTGTTTGACAGCTGTTACACGTGTTGCAGCTTGAAACAGCAGCAGCTCCCTGTTTTGATTATTGATAAGCTGACAGTCATCCTTCCTTTTACATTTCAGGAGTGTCTGACCTAAGCTAATGTTTTGTCACAGATGCTTCATGCACAAAACCTCCTTGACATCATTCCCGTCTCCTTGCTCGCAGCTGGGTCACCAGCTAGAATGCTAAACTCTTGTGTTTCACTGCTTCTACTGTGGTGAGTGAATGGCTTGATTGAGTGGTCCCATTATGACCAGTAAGGTCCCCATGTTCCCTGGTTCTTCTGGGTTTTGTGCCCAAGCCCAGAAAATGCTCCTGGTAGTACTCTACCTGGAGGCTGCCATCTGGTGTGCCTGATCCAGGGATGCTGGGGTTTATCACATGATCATGCCTGCTGCTTGTGTCAGTCCTCAATCAGTTTAAGATTAAAAAAAATAAAAAAATCATTTGGACATAGTTTGAAGAGAACCTCAGCAATGGAAATGGAAGTGGAAGCACAGACATCAGAGAGGAGCAGGGCCAAGTCTGGGTGAATCTTGATACGAGGTGAGGCTGCCGAACCTGGCTCTCTTGCCTCCCCGTCCTGTGCTTTCCCCTCGCTGCCTGTTTCCAGCTGCACACCAGTCACAACACAGGCACAGACATGTTGCTGTGTATCAAGGAGAAACACCAGAATACGCAGAGTGCCTTATGTCATTAGCAACAAGTAAAGAGCTGCTGTCATTGCTGCTGACAGTATCACCTGTGCCATTTGTTTTTTTTTTTTTGTCTCCATTAAACATTCTTTATCATTATTAAAAATGAAGGGGATTAGTTATTTCAGCAACCACCCAGTAGCTGACGCACAGGTCTCCAAGGTATCCCTGGAAAACTAGTTTGAGGACCTGACATCCAGCCCAGTTCCAAGCACGTTAACACTGTGTAAGCCAGAGGTAATATATCCATTTTGCAGGGGCAGAGAGGAAAGTCGATGTATCAGCAGCTCTGCTGGGTGTTTCTCTGTCTTCCCAGAGCAGAGTCTTTTTTCTTGCCTACTGTAACCAGCATCAGACTGAGCTGTTAGCTGCAGTGGAAATGATTTCTTTCCAAAGGTAGTCATCGATTTTTATCTAACAGAAATTCTGCCTCCCTTTAGCCCAGGGAATTGGCCTGCCTTTTTGCTGAGGGGAGTGCCTGAAGGGGAAGGATGTACAGAAGTGGGATAGGCAGCTCAACATGCTACTGGAAACACAGCTCAGCAGCATGTGCTGTAACCACACTGAGAATGTTGCAACATCGCGAGCGTCTTGCGTGTGTTACCAAACCAAAGGCAAGACCTCCTATGTACTCCTGACTCTGCAGACAGTGAAATCGCCTTGTTACTGACCACTGCTGCTGTAGTATTCCAAAAATTTCTAAATTTCTGTCAAAATACATTCTGTGGTATTATGGTTGTCCAGAGTGGAGCAGCTGGAGGCCTCCTGCAGTACTCTGTGGAGAGCAAAGCATGGCTGAGATCTTACTTCTTTTGTAGGGGAAAGCTCTGGTGACTGCAGCTTTTGCCAGGATCACATGCCAGGCAATGTGTATCAACCTGTTGAGCACTAACCAGCTCTAACTGTCTTTTGGAGGAAATGGAAGGGTAGGATTTCCATCACTGCTACTCTGCTACTGCTCTGAATGGCACTTTACAAAATAGATAATGATGTCTCATTGCTCTAGATTTTCCAAACTAAATGAAGAAGAGAATGATGGGAAGAGATGACCATACAATGAGGTGCAGATGCTGGGAAGAGGGATAATGAGGGGAGGGCAATATGATTATGTCCTTCAGAGTAAACGCCTCAGGGCAGCTCCTTTTGGGGGCAAAGTGTTAAAAGGAGATAGGGAAGTCATAAAGAATGCATCTGCACAGGGTTCAAGGCTGCTCCCAAGAGCCAGCCTCTCTGCTATGAAACGTTTATTGACTCTCAGGCTCACACAAAGATAACACCTTGGCCCATGCTCAGGGGCTCTCGAGGCCAGACAGATCTGGTGCTTTGCATGAGGCCATGCTGTCATTCCTGGGGTCTGCAAGGCCAGGGCGGGTCAAGCACCCCACAGCCCAGGCCTCAGGGCTTTAGCTGTCTGCCAGCACAAACAGGATGCTTTGAGCATCCAGAAATGAGCATCTACCTATGCATCTGCTCAAATCTTGTTATGATGGCAAATCTTAAAACTAATGTGAGAGTAAGAATTGGACAAGGTTTTATTTAAACTATCCTCTTTCCCCTTCCTCCCCAAAAGTGGTCTAATGAAAGAAAAAGCTGAAGTGATGGAGGAAAGGATTCCTGATGAGTAACTTCAGAAGAGTGAAGAGGGCCTAGGGGAAAAGAAAGGTGGCAGGAGCAGCTGGGATGGCTGTGGGAGGTATGCATAGAATAAGGATTTTGTGTTGTTTAGTTAGGCATGAGAAACCAGAGAAGATATTTTAGGAGTGTGTGCAGGGGATTTAGTGCCGCGAATGGGGAATGATCTTTGCCACAGCGCACTGAGCAATGTGTGATGTAGATTCCAGCTGGAGCTTGGAGAGAATGAGGTTACCCACAGTGAGGAGATGGGTAACAAAGACTTTGCTATTTTTTTTTTTTTAAGAGATCTAAAAAGAAAAAAATCAAGGAGAGTTTAATAACTGTGGTTAGATTCTTAAGGGATGCAAATCCTTTTTCGGTGAAGTTCTCTGTGTTATGCTCATTTACACCTGCTGAAAGTCTGGCTGGTGACATCCAAAGATACTGTGCTTTGTGCCAAGGGAACAAAACAACAGGTAGCCAGCCCAGGATAGCTGGGGAGAGCAGTAGCTCTCATTGCATCACCCGATTGAGCTCCACTTTGTCTTTCTTGGCCTTAGAACTGGGACCTGGGCCAATGTCAGTTAAATTGGTTAGGGCACAGACAAGGTTAATGATAAAGTTAATCTCCCATTGCTGATTGGTGAGGGAACCTCAGACTTGTAGCTTTTGTCCATTTGCAGTTACAGAAAAGCAAAGCAGGAGGCCTCCTCCTTATTTCCAGGCTGCATCCCATCACAGTGGGAAGATTACCCACAAGTATTGCTCATTTCCCTGATATACGCAGCACTTCTCTCATAAGGATGGCAATTTGCTCATGCTGAAAAGGCCTTTCTAGAAGCAACCATGGAAAGCAGTTAAACTATTGACTGCACTCGCTTCAGTGCAGTTAATAGTTTAACTAGTTGTTCTATTAGCTAATAGTTAATAAATAAAATATAATTTAATCAATGAAACTGTTCACTTTTATCTTTAAATCTTCTCAGTTCCACCTTCTCTTGGCTGGCAGAAAAGAGTGAGGCATCATGGGCACAAACAGCATGATCACAGTTTGAGAACCTCAAAACTAAAGTGCTTTTTTAAACTCTAGAACCAGAAAAAACATAAATGAAATACAGGATCAAAGCAGAATTTTTAGCGTGTGTGATCTCTCTCTGAACAAGTGCTTTGGGGCATGAAGGATGGGGCTATCTGAACAATAGCTGCCTTCTTAACTCAAAGTTCAAACCATGAAGCAATACCCTGCTGAGGGATGGCCGCACATTTTGCATCGGCTTCCACAGATTTTATTGCCAGAATTCAAGATGGCTGATTTCTTACCTCCTGAATCAGGCTACTGACAAAATCATTTGTGTTGGAATTTTTCCTTCAGCATATGTAAGCCCCTAGTGTTCACCAAACGGAATGGAAGAGAGAGGTAAAGCTGACAGAAAGCTATGGCTGTGCCTGCTCTTTGGTGTTGCACTCCCTAGTGCCCTGACGTTCTGCCACCTGTCACAGGGCATACATACTCTAATTGGACTTGCTAATGCAGATCTTGGGAGAAGTCACAGGAACTGGAATGTCTTCTTTTTTTCATCAGCTAAAAGGAAAGAAACCCTTGCTCCTGCATGACAACATCTCTTTTGCAGCCTGTCTTGTAAAATATAAATATGTAAATGCTCCTTGCTGGCCTGTTCCTACTTTTGGATAGAGATATATATAAAGAGAATGTAAATCACCAAGAAATACTTTGACAGCTAGCACCTGATTCTTTCCCAAGTGCCCTAATGGTCACTCTTCGGCAGCTCTTTGCTGATTCATGAGGAAAGCGTGTGTGACATCTTTTATAGAGTGTAATAAAAAGAGGGAAGTGCCCTCTGTGGCTGGCGCTGCAGATCTGTGGTCTGTCTCTGAGATGCTCTATTAGCCTGCTGTTGGCAGTGATGACAAAAACTGGAGATTCCCGATTGTACCATTAACATGAACAGACTGAAAAAAAAAATACCCTGGAATGTTACAGGAAGCCTGTGCTTTTTTTTTTTTTACCTGCTTGTGTGAAAACTCAGTAGAAGTGAAGGATGGGTCTGTCCCCTTGCATATTGGCATAGGCTGCACAAAACACAGCTCTGCTTTTATTAGGGTTCTCCCATAATACATTAGATCTAGATTTACTTCTTAAGCTGAAACCATTGGATCATCTCTCCCTGGCTGTATTTTTGGCCAGGCCATCTGATACTTGCTATTGACCAGATTATTAATCATGGTCTGTCACCTATTTTAAAACAGTGACTGCTGACACTTCTGTAAGCCTTAAGGAAGGGTCTTTCCTTTGCTGTAAACAATAATGGCCTGAAAAAAAGCCCTTCCTTGCAGAAAGATGGATTAAGTTCTTATTTTGAAATGCAGCCTAAATGGCCCTGATGTACTGAAATGTTACAGCTAATATAAGCAGACGAGTCAATTTAGAGCTTTCATACTACATTTTAAGAAACAAAACAAGCAGACAAGACAGCACAATAAATCTGCCTGGCGTCCCAGTCTGGTTGATGTTAATTGAAAGCAGTTATATCAGATAACTGCATGATGCAGCTTTCCTCCTCCACTCCCCCACCTCAAAAAAAAAAAAAAAAAAGTACAAATTTTGTCAAGACCATGCATTTGTCTAAAGAAAGAGGACAGACTTAAACAATATATTATTTGGGAAAGAAGTCTGTGAACCAATGAAGAAGCATAGCTGTGTATGTGCTATCCTGCTAGAATAACCCTGATCATACTAGAAAAACAACTATCTTATTCAGGATTCAAGGGAACAAAAGAAAAAAAGAGGTAAAATTTGTGGATAAATCATATGGAGAAAATAGGAATTTATAATTTCACTATCACAGTCAAGTGTATAAAGTGTATGGCTTCCTTGCTTTAAGAATAAAGCCCTGCTTTAAAAGACAAGTTTTAGCATAAACCAAAACACTAACTGGGAGTTTAGTAAATATGTCTACAGGCACTGGGCTTTTGGCAGAGTGCATCTCCTAGAATAGTGTGAATGTTTCTTTTTTGTTTATGTGCCTACATACAAAACTCAGCAAAACAAGTAGGTTGCAAGTGAAAGTGGAAGAAAACACAGAGAGATATTATTGAAATAGGTTAGCATCTGATTTCAGATTTAGAAATAAATACAGATATGCACATGTATGTGTGAATATACACACTCATGTACACCATATATATAGATCTCAAATGTAAATGTTTTACGTATAAATTTACATATGTAAATGTAGATTTTTATATATATTTACTTAGGCTTCAGTGAAAAGGACTAATTAAGTCAGACACTAAAAAAGCTTTCTAAAAGTACATCTTTCTAATAGTAATGTGGAGCACTAGGGTCACCTGGGAAGGGTATAGGTTTTCCAGTATTGGAGAATTTTAAAAGCAAGCTGGGTAAATGTGCAAGGTATGACATAAATATTGCTAATCCCACCTTGGGGTAGAAGAATGGACTAGGTGTCTAGGAGGACTCTGGCAGTCAGCATTATTCTAGGATATAGCCCAGAGGTAGGTGAGGTTTTACACATCCACATCTGATGGAGTATAAGAAAACAACCTGTGATCTGCAGATGCAGAGACATTTATTACTGAGCACAGAGGGCAGCTCCTCCTTAGCTCACCCACAGGAAGAGAAAACATGGGTTTGGTGTTAGTCCCTAGCAGAGCAGCCAAGCTGTATAGACAGGGCTGGTCAGCCTGTTTCTCCCCTGCTTTACTGCTTCATGTTCTGACTTTATAGCCCTTGGCTAGGCTTTGTGTCTCTAAAGCTGTTAGTAAAGACAATTATCTAAATATAAATTACTGATGTACAGCTTTGGGACAGCACACTGACTCAGAATCGTCTTCATACTGCTCTGTCACGTTCTTCCACCTGCATCTAGATTGCATATTGAGTCATATTGACAGTGTAGTTGGCTAGAAAGTAAAAGACCTTCAGTAAAGGACATTAAAAAAAAACAAACCAACTCTTAATTTTTCTCCAGTGTTTCAGAATGTGTGTATGAACTGATATCAGATTGACTAGATTTTAGAAAATACCAGAGGTTTCTATCGTTTACAGGATGCAGCACAGACAATGGACCAAGGAATGAAAGCTGCAGGCATCAGGTTCTGCTAGTGCTGTATGGTCGCACGCAATTCACTGTAATCTCCCTTGTCTCACTTTCCCCATCTTTAAAATTGGGATGATAAAGGTTGTCTGCCTCTCACAGGGAATAGAGTGAGCATAATCAGCTATTTAGCAGCACTTAGGAAATACAGTATGATATACCAATGCGAAGTTATAGAGTATTCAGACCAGAGACCCTTACTTGTAAGATAATTTTTAATGCTATGCTTTGTTATGCTTTATCAACTGTTATTCAATGTCAAAAGGAGCCAAGTAATGCAATGAAAATAAAGGGAAGGGGAATTTTAATTACTCTTTAACCAGCCAATTTTCAACTCCCTGCAAAAATACAGATCTCATATGGCCATTGTCATAGCCCTGCCCCAGTGCCTTCTCAACATACACTGGACAACTGCACCAGGTATCTGCTTGGCAAGAGTTTGTATGTACCTCCAAGCAGTTTTTCTGCTGTGTCTGGAGCTGCTGCTGTCCTTTCTATCTGTCACAAACATGTCTTTCCCCTGCATTGCTGTAGGTACCCATGAATGAAGTCAGGTATTGGCTACAATCAACCAGGAGGAAATAGTAGAAAAGGACCAATTAGGACAAATAGCAAAACAAACAAACCAGACCGGCCACATTATTTTACAGCAGGGGATTTCCCATTCATACATCCCTTA
This sequence comes from Pezoporus occidentalis, assembly GCF_034315485.1. NCBI lineage: Eukaryota > Metazoa > Chordata > Aves > Psittaciformes > Psittacidae > Pezoporus > Pezoporus occidentalis. Next base: position 9,833,601 of record NW_026916170.1, on the reverse strand, counting down.
TGTTACTTGAAATCACTGAAAATGTACCACAGCCATATCTGAGTATTCCTTAAAAATGTCCCATTACTTGCTTACCCCAGGTTGCCATGTAAAGAATATGCAAGACAGTAACTGAAGGTTTCTTTGAGGACAGAATTTTGGGAAGACTATAGACTGCCTGTTTGTATTTTTAAACACTAAAAATCTCTCATGACAAAGCATGGAATGTACTGTGCTGGAAGAAACCCACTGCAGTAAGTCACAGGTGTGCATTTTACGAGCAGGAGATATGCATAGAGCATTTGGTAGAAAGCACTTATTCTTAAGGCATACATTTTCAGTTCAGAAGCACTAGATATTTAAGGAGGTGTGTATTCCAAGTAAGAAAACATCAGATGTCTTTTTACCTTACATGCTTTTTTACATAGGAGTGGCTTGATTTTCCAATTGTTCCTGATGTTCCTGAGATAAAAACAGAAGCAGGGAATTGTGCTACTGTACAATGTACATTTGATCTTTATAGTGTTTTGGGGTTTGCTTTCTATGAAAGCTGCATCCCAAACAGCGCTTTCTGCTCATGAATATAGAATTATTCCTGCAAATCTAATAGGTTATTCTACATTTTAATCGAGGAGCTGGTGATCTACCTGGATAAGTGCCCATCAGCATTAGATGACACACAATTAAAGCAGAGTGTCAAAACCTAATTTTCTAAGGCAAATGTTTAAAATCGCATATGTGCCTATTTTTGGATCAAAACCCCTTATCAAGCCATACACTGACTTTCCTAGCAAATACGACTGTACAGACCATGGCAGTATGAATCATCAGCTTGCCTCTGATCAGAATTCAGGGTATATTCTGGTTTGTGTATAATGCTAATTGAGTTTGGCTTTGCACCTGAAAGCGCATGCTTTGACTGCATGGGAATATCATAAGAGGAAAGACTGCTTTATATCTATCTCAATGAAATTTACTGTAAATTTGAGGAAATCATTATGAATATTTTTTTTTTCCTCAAGGCAGCTGCAAGCTTACATTTTGGTTCATGGGAAATGAATGTTATTCCTAAGAATAAAATCAGTATTTCATTATTCTGTAATATGTCACAGTAGTACTTAGAGCCTCCTCTTGCTGTTCTTGTAAAATTCTTCCCAAATTCACTAAGTCATAATAATCTCAAAAGTCACTATTTGCACATGCTTAGCAGATGGTTCCTAAGAGATGGCTGCTTAAACCACACTGTATTTAGCATGCTCAGTTTGGGGCTTTGCAATTGCTTTTTTTGGAAGCCAGGGGCTGCTCTGGGTCCTGGCAATTGTGTTAAATTGAGGGAGATTGTTTTCCTGTTTTCCTCTTCTATTTTTTTTTTGTATCATGGAAGATGAATTAGTCTGACTGGAATGGAGAGGAACAAAGGTGCGTGGAGATACAGAAGCCTTAGGAAGCTGATGGGGAATTATGCTGCAGAGGGGAACTGGGAGCAGGTGGAATATAACATGGAGATACAGAAGTCTTTGGAAGCTGATGGGCAATAATAGTGCAGAGGGGAACTGGGTCCTGGGAGCAGGTGGGATATAACAGAGAGTGAATCCCAACCTTGGGAACACATTACTTACAGGAACAACAAATGAACAGGAAGATGTGTCTGTAACCACCACTATATATCCCTCATTTTTGTATTACCGCGTCTCTTCTGCTGCGGGAGTACTGACAATCACAGTAAAGGGAGTGTTTTATCCTCTTTGGAAAGCTTCCCTCTTGGCTTGTGAGGTCAAAGTCTGTATATTAGGAGTTCAGATCTGCCAGTGGGTCAACACTGCACTGCATGCAGCAGTGTCATGCACTGAATGCAGCTGGGGAGAGGAATCCATTTGCTTTAAAATTGCACCTTCCCACCCCCCCTAATCTATATAGAGATTTATATTTAAAGAGCATTCATGTTGCAGAGTCAAGCACTGCAATGTTCAGAAACACCTAATTTGAGATGCCAATTTAACATTCATCTGGCCTAAGTGTGCACACACATTTTGCTTACATGGTATCACATTAGCTTTTTTTGTTTTTTTTTGAGGATTAAGCCCTTCCTTTTTAGGTGTCCAGGATCAATTAAGGAAGAAGTCAGTATTGCACATGGAGTGAGCTTGTTCTCTGGAGGCCAGACACTGCGTTCTTTGCTGTAGATGCTGGACAGAAGCTGTGAGTGGAACAAAGAGGAAAAAGGAAAAGGAAAGATTCATGAGTTACATAGCTGTATACCCTGTTGCAAACCAGATTTTGTCCTTGCCTCTCACTGCTATGTCTGACTGCCTGAGGACTCTGGCACTTGAGAGCTGGGAAGTATGATTTTGTCTGGGTAAAAGTATGTGAGGAAAGGTCTTGAGTGAGGAAGAGCTGCAGTAAGGTGGGTGATCTCAGCCTTGACTTCTGAAATTTCTTATCTGTCTTGTCAGGGCTGGGAGATCCTCTGAGTGAAAGAGAAGATAAGTGACACTAATCCCTGGGTTGCTGGTCTGTAGCCAGAGATCCAGGTGGCGTGGAATGGTCCGGACAGAGGTGAAACTGGCTGCAAATCAAGAGAGGAGGAAAAGGAGCAGAATATGAAGAGTGGCCAGGCTTTGGCACAATCAAGCTCACAGATGTGAGGAAAAAAGGTAATGAGAAAGGGAAACCTTCAGTAAGCTGGAGTTCAGGGTCAAGAGAGATTGCTAAACTCCACCATCTCTTGGTAAAGCTTCATAATTCCTTCCCATTTTCTGTTTCTGAGGCTCTGCTGCTTTCAGACTTCATGGAGGATGCCACCAGCCTGCTGATGCATCAGCTGCCACAGACTGTAAACACAGAGGATTACCTGGAAAAGAAAAAGGTTGATTACTTCTTGTAAAGAAAACAGTGACCTCCAGTTACACTGACTACGATGTTGTGGATTCCTTGCCTTCAGTTCCTGGAAAGAGCCTATGAAGGAGCTTGCTGGTGGTGCACCCAGCCAAATCCTGTGGCAAGGCAACATCCCTGCTTCTGCTGGGCTTGTGCACAGGCCGTTGTTGTACCCTATGTCGCTATGAGGTTCCGAGTTTTCTGCTCTTCCTTGCTCTCCTTTACACTGTCATTGGTGTTCCCCTCCTCTTCCCCTCAGACCACCTGTGAGCCCCACCGGCTCTGCCAGCCGGAGCCGCAGCAGGCCGTGCCCACCGTCCCCACGGACAGCGTTCTTCGACTGCCGGGCATACAACGGCAAAAAAGGGGTGGCGGGGAGGGAAGGCGCCGGCGGCTCCTACCCCTCCGAGGAGGTCGCGAAGGGCGCACGGGCGGCTGCGGCCACGGGGCGGCGGTGTTGCGCAGCGCTCCCGCGAGTTTAGCAGGGCCGGGCGGGGTTCGGGGCCGTTGCCCGGCCTGGTAGCGGTGGTGCCGGGACCCTTCGTGCCCGCTTTGCCCCGCCGGTGGACGGCGCTACGGAGGGTCCGGTGTCTAGAGGCCTCACGGGGCCGAGACGCCATTACGTGCCGGCGGGGGCCGGTGGCGCCTCCTGAGGTGGCCCTGCCCAGCGACGAGGGCAGCCATGAGCGGCTTTCTGGCTCCCGCTCTCGGCTCCCACTTTGCATTCACGGGCGTGGAAGTTAATCCCTATGCAGACAGCGCAGACGAGCTCTGGCCGGCGGGCCATGCCTTTCTGCGTGCTAACGGCCGCCGAACATCGGCGGGGGACCAGGCGTGGCCTTCGCAGCGGGCTGCGATGTGAGCGCGGCTCTGGGACTTCTTGGGTCATTTGAGAAAAGCCTGAATCTCTGAATCGGATTCTTTAGCTCCTGAGCTGAAGAAGCAGCTGGTGTTCAGGTGTGCGGCTGCATTAAGCATTTGGGTGCTACCCAGCCAGCATATCAAATACTACAAAGCGGTATGATATTTCTGCCCAAAAGAAATGGTCAGGTTCTATCCTTTAGGTGCTTGGGTTTGTTGTTGTTGGTTTTGTTTTTGTTTTGGTTTGGTTTGTGTTTTTTTTTTGTGTTTTTCCCCCCCCCCCACCTTTCAGATACAGGTGGATACTGCTGCAGAGAAGAAGGGCAACTCCAATGCCGCGGAAAAGCAAGACTGAAGGTGTAAGCAGTGAAGGACAGCCCTGGTATGGCACTGAAGTGTGGGAAGTCAGGGCATTCCTGAGCGGCAGTGGCAGCGGCAGCAGCAGTAGTGTCTCCGAGCAAGTGTCAGAGTGTCTTGGCAACAGTACAAGATGTCTGCAACTTTCTTTCACTTATGCAGAAAACACGTCATGTAGGCAGTGCAGTGGTGCGTGAACACGGCAGTGTAGGCTTGGTTTTGAAATATTTGCATCGAAAGCAAAGGCTTGTTTGGAGGGTGTAGGGAGACTGAAAATTTTGTGACAAAGGCTATGGAATTCCTCTTTCTAGCCATTAATTGGTTGTTGCAAATCTGCAGTGCAGTCGTTCCCTCCCCTCCTTTCCTCGCCTTCAAATTATTTATTCTAATAGTAATATTAGTTTTAAGTGGGGTAGAACATTGACTAGTTTCTTTGGTAACCAAGCCGGTTACACCCCCACACGAAGTTAGAATCTGTTAGGTGCAGACATTTTCCCTTTTAGAAAAGATGTGGGTTTTGAGAACCACAGCAGTAGGGCCGCAGTGTATGTTCTCAGGTAGTCATTCCAGAAAAAGTTCCATATTCCATATGCAGATTTATATCTTATTCATACACACATATGGTACTTTAATATGTTACCTATGTATTGATTTCTCCAGTGACTTCAGGATTATATACTTCTTCCTCATCCCAGTTTTTCATTCCTTCCCACTTTTCCCCTCTCTCCTCACCACTTGTAGAGAATAGGTGGCTGTGAAAGAGCACACAGTAGGAATGCAGCACAGGTGAATAAGCTTGCAAATACATACTGCATTGCTTCCTCCTTTATTTGGTGTAAGTAAAAATTTGCAGTGTCCCTTAATCTGCCCCCTGAAATTACAGAGGTGAATTGGCAGCAGCTTTTGTAGATAGCTAGCTAGCTTCTTTTTAGGGATTTAAATATAAAAGAGGCCTTTCTGTTCTTGATAGTTTTTTGAAAGCAAATAGGTGTATGTAGGATTAAAATTAATTTCTGAATATGAATTATAACAATTATTATGACTAATAATCTGTCATGTTGTCTTGATCATGATCAGTAGTTTATAGCAGAAACAGAAGCTTGGAGACTTTTATTGCACTTTCTCTAGCGACGTGTCAAATCCTCACAAAATTAAAACATGAAAATTTTTCAGGATGATGTACCTAGGCTTTTTTCAGTGATGTCCAGTGATAGGACAAGGGGCAATGGGTGCAAAATGGAGCATAGGAGGTTCCATGTGAACATCAGGAAAAATTTCTTTACTGTGAGAGTGACAGAGCACTGGAACAGGTTGCCCAGGGGGGTTGTGGAGTCTCCTATGTTGGGGATATTCAAGGCCCACCTGGACAAGTTCCTGTGTGATGTATTCTAGGTTACCCTGCTCTTGCAGGAGGGTTGGACTAGATGATCTTTTGAGGTCCCTTCAAACCCTTAGGATTCTGTGTGATTCTGTGTGTGAAACGTACTTCCCTTGTTCCTATATATGGGACAAGATGGCACTAGTACCGTCTGAGCTGAAAGGTGGCCATAAGCAGAGGCTGAGACTGACAAGGCTGTTTCATTGTTCTTGTCTGAATGAAGTGTTAAAAAGGAAACAAACAATAAATGGGGAAGAGTGAAGTTTTACTTTCCTGTTCTGAATCATCAGTCATAAAACAGAATAGTAGATCTGTTTTTAGTTAAATATGGTTTTTATGCTAATGCAATGCCTTTTAACTGCAGTTCTTCTGGAGTGGGAAAAGCCTGACACAGAGAGCACCTGGAAGTACTCTTATGCAGTACTTGCTATTTCGTAACATCCCTTCCTGCGATACAACAAAGTACATAACGTTCTGTGTAATTCTCCACTAGAAAGCTGGAAAGGTTGCATTTCCTAGTTTACAGGAGCCTGATGAAGATTGAGCTGGGCGATGTGCAGTAAGCACTTTTCATAGTACTGCATAATTAAAATTTAATCTGTTATAAATAAAGGTAATAAAAACATCAGTGGGAAATAAAAACATGACTTGAAGAAAACAGACACGTATTGCTATCCTCCTCTGGGTCACTTATGTCATCCTATGGCCACATCACTTTTTTAAGCCTGCAGGGAACATTTCCCTCTGGGCTTCTGCACATTCTGCTGTCTCCTCCTGGTGCCAGACACAGTCCTTTCTGCAGTATCTTTCTCAGGCGCTTCTTGTCTCTCATTGCCATAGAGACAGTGTGTGCCTATTAGAGACACCGCAGAGATGTACTGACTCAAATCCAGGATGGCTGGAGAAGGAAGACCATAATCAGACCTGCAGGCTCAAAGTGCCGTGGAGAGGATTCTGTTGCCAGGTCCTGATCTGCTTAGCTGATTCAGTATAGAAGGGCAACAGGGTCCAGAAATCCTCAGCAGGTAAAATGAGCTCATGGGGAGTAGCTTAAGCTCAGCAAGCTTGAGCACCTTTCGTGCCTTGCCATGGGCATGTAGTAGCCTGCATCCAGTTCGGAGAGTCAGGCTCCAGGCAAGGTGCCTTAAAGCATGGTCCATCACCAGGTATCCTAAGTTCTGCTTGTAGTAACTTTGGCACTTTGGGTCCAAACTGCAGGTGAAGTAACAGGAATGTAGGTGCAAAATACATGGTGACAGTGTTTACTGGGTGTAAGTTTCTGCTTTGTCCCAAACTTGAAGTAGTACCACTATTGTAATGTGTTTCCTCTTATGGTGAGCAGCAGCTATAGGGCAGAACATTGTTTCTACTGAGCTGTTGTATGCCCTCTCCCATGCTTGCATATGAGAGTTGTGGGAAAGAAATGGGAAGCAAAGTGAATCACACCTCTGCTTTCCCCGGCTGGCCACTGCACTGGGGAAACCAGGGCAGACCCAGTACATGTGGCATGTCTATGTGCAAGTGCCTAGTGCAAGGACCCTTGGTCCTGTGCTGGCCAAGCAGTCCCCCCAGATGGTAAAACAAGGTTAACAAATGCGCACTCAGGCTAATAAAGCTTGACTCTCAATGGGGCTAATTAGCTTCTATACAGCAAGACAGCAAAATGAGTGGCAGTTCTGCAGCTACATCACTGGTCACAGTCCTATGCAGAGCTGCTCTGCTTTCCTTGTCTGCTTAAGATAATCTACTTGTGCAGCAGTGGTAAAACCACGAGGAAAAGGGGTGCAGCTGCCATTAGGGAGTCGAGGTACAAAAGTGGTATTCATCATTACTGTTGTTTCTGTAATGATCGCTAAAAATAGCAAAAGCCATCATTTACAGATACAGTTTCGCATTGATATTCTAACACTTCCAGCTCCCCTTAGCTCTGTTTTCCTGCTCTTTCTTCTTTTCTCTATCTATTCACGAAACGCGTCCTAGTCCACAGCAGCCTTTAAAAATGCGTAAGAGTATGTTAGCCTGTGGGTTGCAGTAAGCACCACTATTACTGACTGTGAAAAGAAATCAGCTTGTAAGAAAATTTGGTGTTAGTTGTACAAAGAAACTCAAGAGAACCTGTGCCTGCAAGGTGAATGAGTATGCAAACTGCTGAGGGATGTCTGGGGAGGGAATAAGTTGCCCCTAAAAGGAAGTGCTGTGGAATAGTTCCCCATTTTTTTGTGTTCCCAGTCTGCTGTTGTTAATTAGCAACTGAAGCTCATTGTATGGTCCTCATTTAGAAAAGCTTCAGTGTGAACATTTATTACTTTTGGATTTGTGTGTACGTGCTTAAGTTTGCTTATTTACTCAAGTCACAGCTGTTGCCTGCACCTTCAGTGGAAGGGATGTGGCTCACTTACCTGCAGTGTGTGGAAATCCTGCTACCTGGTTCCTGGGTCAGGCCTAGGTTTCCTTTTATTTGGAGTCTCCAGTGTTTATGTTGCCAAATAACACCAGCTCTGAAGTAAAAGTGCCTAATGTCACAAAGGCCTTATAAGAGCTTTACATTGCTTTCATCAAGACTTGGATTAAGCTCATAATAGTGCCTTTGTGTGCGCAAATACATTAACTCTCTTTTCTGAGACAGAGCCTGCTTCCATTATGCTGGTTTCTGTGACACATAGGAATTTCTGCCTACCAGAGAAGTGTTAAGTGAAATGTTGCCAGGGGATTATCACCTCCTATTCCTGCATGGTTCTGTAAAACTGAAGAGAAAGGGAGCTCCCACAGCCCTGCTAGGAAGCCTTGAGGAGTACCCCTCCTCTGTGCTTTGTTTATAAGTCCGTTGGTTTTTTTTTTTCAGTAAGGATGGAAGAAACATTGTTTTGCTGCATGTTTTTCTGGCATGAAGACCTGGCCTTCCACAGCTCATTTCCAACCCTTCTAGCTGCCTTTGTGGAAAACAAGGCATGACCGAGGAAGATTTACCTAATGTGAGGCTCTCCCTCTTCTTTTTTACCTGCATGCTCCAAACACACCTCCCATGGGGTTTTACTGTCTGTACATTGCCTACAAGAGACAGCTGTAGGTTTAGTTTCTTGTACCTTTTGAGTTCATTGTATTCCTTGTCTGCCAGCCATTGCTGGCAGGACAAGTGAAGGGTTTTTGGCATTAGTGTCTTTTTCTTACCCTGGTCACTGTCATCTTCCCTCAGCCTAATGAGTCTGTACTGTGGACCCTAGTTATTATTCACTGTGATTATTGCTAATTGTGGTTTATGCAAACTGGTGTCACCTCCGACAAGGTGTATGTACTCCCTAGCTTGTGTACACATGAAGTTGTTGTGAAGATTAAAATTGCTTGACATGTTGATATTTTATGATGGTGGATGGGTACACCCTGGAACATATTTCGGTTATATAATTCTGTAGTAGCAGGTGATCATAAGACATTTTCTACAGCAAATATGATGCCTGGGATGTAGATACAAGGATTTAGGCAGTGATAGATTAAAGACTAATTGTTGTGCAATGCTGATGCCAGTTTAAAAGGTTAAACACTGAAAACAGCATTATAGGTTTTCAAGCTTCTGTCATCACAGTCCTATCTTTGCCAAGCTGAAGAGCTTGCCTTCTCTCTATTTTGCATTTTTCTCTGTGCTCCTAAACACACAAGGCACCTGATGTACAGAAGCAAAGGTGTACCACCTGCTTGGGGATGGCCTGGGCAGGGCACAGGGTGAGCAACCATGGCTTGGGGTGAGGGAGAGAACTGTGAGCCACTGCACCACTGATGCCTGCCAAATACAGTCCCTCTTCTTACCCTGAGAAACTGTTACCTAAACTATGATAAAAATCATGGGCAGGCAGAATGAATGAAGTTTGGGGTCCATTTAATTGCAGCCTTTCCTCCTCCCTGTCTTCACTTTCCCACCCCCTCTCCAGACAACTTGCGTGGGTATTGGAGTGAGGCAAAAGAGATGCTTTGGGAGTGAACAGAATATAAAGAAGCATGTGGAGCAAAATGCAAGAGCTTGGGAAGAGGTACCAGGTGCAGGGACATGAACAGGCAGGTGTTCTGGAGTTGGTCTGCAGCTGAAGGTGGCTTTCAAGTAGAGCACATCAAATACTCAACCTAGACCTTTCTAGAATTATGGCCAGGCATACTTTATTGAGGAAAAAATAAGGATATTTAGGTTGGGAATGTTGACAAAACAGTGGTGGTGGGGGCTGCAGGAGAAGCTCATGTCACAGAGGTTTGAAGGAAGCGCTGTGTGGGACTCACATTGCTGAAGGTGCAACTGGAGAGTTTGAACTTGGTACCTGCAGGGTGGGTGAGGTGGCCTGCTTGTCGAGTTGCAAAACAAACACCTAGGAAAATTTGACTTCTTGTAAGGCTTTCTGTGGTAGAATTTATTTTCTGTGACTCAGCTTCTGTGACTGCTAAACAGAAGAACGGTGTATTTGTCAGTGTCATGGGAGTCAGCACATCAGTGTTGGAAAATTGCTGTGAGGTCTTTGGATGGATGGTACCATGAAAAGCGCTTTAGTCGAAGGATCATCACAAAAATACTTAGTTGTGTTTATATTTTAAAACAGATTTTCTTAATGCCATGTTCTGCAGTATGAGCTACAGTTGCTGTTATTTTAAAAGTGACTTGCAATGTCTTTTCTGCATTTGTGATTTGCTTGCTGGCTTGGTTTTGTTATTTTTTTTTTTTTTTTGGAAAGACTAATAAAAGAATAACTTAGGGTTTTTTTTTTTCCTAATTTCATGTTTCGGAGATATAAGATTAGAGCTGGATGAAAATTGGAGGGTTTTTCCTTAACATTAAGTTTTATTGAGCCAAGAAAAAAATGAAAAATTATCAAAATAAAAAGAAAATCAATTCTGATAGGGAAACAATGAAATGGACGTATAAATCACTTTCTGAATTACAGTTTTTTTTAAATTTTATAAGCTATTGAAAATGTTACTGTCATTATTTTGCCTCAATCAGAGCAAAATGTAGGTCTTGCAAGTAGTGGGGGGAAGGCTATTTTGTAACAGGGGAGACGAGTCTCAGGAAAACCGGCCCAAACAAAAGTGAGCTAGGGACCTATAGCTCACGGCAGGGAAATCACTGAATTATGATATCAACCAGGTTGGAAAAGACACTTAAGATCAAGTCCAACCATTACCCCAGCACTGGCAGACCACCACTAAACCATGTCACTGAGGGCCTTGTCTACACAGTTTTTGAGCACTTCAAGGGACAGTACTTCCACCATTTCCCCGAACAGCCTGTTCCAATGCTTGATCACCCTCTCTGTGAAGAAATTTTTCCTAATATCCAGTGTAAACCTCTCCTTGTGCAGCTTGAGATTGTTACCTCTTGTCCTGTTGCTTGTTAGTTGGAAGAAGAGATCAGCCACCTCTTCACTTCATCCTCCTTTCGGGCAGTTGTAGAGAGCAATAAGGTCCTCCCTGAGCCTCCTTTTCTTCAGGCTAAACACCCCCAGTTCCCTCAGCTGTTCCTCATGAGACTTGTGCTCCAGACCCTTCACCAGGTTCTTTGCCCTCCTCTGGACCTGCTCCAGCAACTTAGTATAGGTCTTATAATGAGGGGCCCAGAACTCAACACATGTACCATTACAGTGAAATACAGCCAGACTGCTTCAAAATGTAAACATTTTGTGTCAAAATAAAATATTTACATCTGAATAATACTGTCTAAATCAAGATGCTTCTAAAAGTTTTTGTGGTTAGTGAAAACAAAAAGTAACATTATATATCCTGTTCCCCACCAATATTTTATTATGTGGGGTGTGTGCTATCTGCTGGAAAAATCTTTCCAATACAAAGTTTCTAATCCAATTCTAGGTGGGATGAATCCAAAATACAGTGGATGTAGTGACTGTCTCTTAACCCCTCCAACACTTCAGCATATTTTTTTTGTCACTACTGAGATTAAATGTGTTCTATAATGTTAGCTATCTTATAACAGGGAAGGATAATGTTATGAGAAGCATTTTGCTAAATTAGTCATTTTGTATTTCAGTGAAAAGTATTTTAATGTGTTACCTTAATCGTTCTCTAATTTTTTCAAATTAAGTTGGATATAATACTGTCTGGCATGATACAACTCCCAAGTTAGGCCTATATAAGAAGATGTGAGTTCAGGTAAGTATATGTATGGTATACTCCTACATTTAAAAAAAATCTGTTAAATTTAAGACCCAAATTTTAACTACTTGGTATGAAACAATGCACTAAAGAAGCCTGAATTCTAATTCTGCCTACATGTTGTTGCTGAAAAAAAACAGAAAGAAAAAGTGGTATAACACCTAGAGTACGCCTCATTTGCTGCAGCTTCATCCACCAGCAAAATGATAACTAGCCAGCCCGTTTGTCAACAGAGCACTATTAAATTTGTCATTTAAGCTGGTAGGTAAACAAGAGAGTTAATGGACCAGAGACAAGTTGGTCATGACGGACAAGAAATATAGGAATTCTGCCTTGTTCATCGTTTCATACCCATGCTATTTTGATTTGGCACCAGTTTTACTCTTGTTTTACACTTGTCTTGCACTGCAGTGAATAATTACACAAAGATGAAGACAATTGAAAATCAAGCTTGACATATTTCAGAGAGCAAATCGCAGCAACTGCAGTTAGGACTCCTTAGGTGCTTGCCCTGGTTTTGCAAATCACTTGCTATGTGACCTTGGACAATTAACCTTTCTATGTTTCTGTTTGTCTAACTGTATTGCCTCCCAGGGTGTTATTAGCCTTAATTTATCAATCATTTAATACACTCTTATAAAATATTTTGGAATCTCTGCTTAGAGAGACCAGGCAAGTGCAGAATAGGATTTAGAAGGATAATTCAATTATTAAACTTGGTTTGTACTTGCTTTGATTTACTAAGTTCTATCAACAGGATTTAATCCAAAATAAACTCAAAAGAGTTATTAGGCTCATGGATATTTAAAGGGGTGCAAATTTTCAAGAAGTGATTAATGGGTTTCCTTAGGCATGATATGACACAGTCTTTCAAAGAAGCTTAAATAAATTCATATTTGCATTAATATTCATTACTTAGCAAGGTATTCTCAATGTTTTTAGCCTGCAAGCCTACCATGAAAAGGAAGATTTTTAAAAATGATCAGTAAATAAAGCTGGTCAGAAAAGACAATTTCCGGTTTTTCTTCTTATCTTTTAAATGAAAGTTTTAGTCACTTCAGAGAGAAGCAGAATTTGCAAGGTACTTGTCTGAGCTCATGCATTTCTGTGATTGTAGGGTTTAAGACTGCAACCACTTGAAGTAGTCAGAAAAGCATTTTTTATTTTTTTTTTTGCCAGAAATTCATCCTTGGACATAGGAAGTTGCCTTCACAGAACTAAATTTTCTAATGAAGATGATTATTTTTGGTCAGAAAAATCTCTGTCTAGACTACTTTGTAAAATCAATAAACTATAAACTCATGTGAAGCTCCATCCACTGAAGATTACCCTTTACTCTCCTTACAAGTACTTACCCTTTACTTACAAGTACTTACAAGTACTTACCCTTTACTGTCCTGCAAGCTGTGAGGGTTTTGCTGTGGTTGCTTCAAGGTTTACACCAGAGGAAATGAGAGCAGCTGGAAAACTAACCCCAAACTCACTGGTGCCAAGGGAAAGCATGGCAGAAGCTGAGACGTGATGAATGTATGAAGAAAGATGCAGGTGTAAATGCCAATTTTTCTGTTTCCTGGAAGAGCTCCCCATCATTAGTGGGGAGGAAAATAGCAGAGCATTTTGCAGATAACCTGTTGAACACATTGCGTTGTAAACAGATAATGAGGAAAGAAAAATGGATATGCAGCTGTCAGGCAGGGTGGCTGTAGGAGTTGAAAGAACTAATACTTTATAACAAAGAAAGGTTTGGAGATGTATGTACTGTGTGTAAAATGACTCAGGTCGTGATGTGAAAACTGCATATTGTTTCATTTAAAAATCAATCCTGCTTGCTAAAGAGCTGTGGTAATATCATTTCTTTCCTGATTAACAGGGCCTTTCTCCCTCTTCTTCTGATGGCACAGCAGTGGAAAAAAAAAAAAACAAACCTATCAAACCCCTTATTTTACTTATTGCAATGTATATTCTAGGATCAGGAGAACTTGCTTCTTCATCCAGGGAGAATAGCTGGGAGCCCAGCTCAGTGCTAGGCTCAGGCTGCTGACTTAGCTTTTCTTCAGTGAGCACTGCAGCCCTTTTTCCTCCTACTCCCATCTCAAGCTGCAAACTAATAAGATTTTTTCTGCTGCCAGCTGCAAAGAAAGAAAGCAATTGAAAGAATGTTGTACCTATGCTGAAATACTTGTGAAGGGCTGACATATTACAGGATAGGAGGGTCAGAACAGTGCAGAGACATAAGAGGATAATAACACTGATGTGAGAGTGATTTTTGTAGTTTGCTCATTCTTAAGCTGAAGTCACATCTTTATATCTAGTCTGGAAGCACTGTGGTTTATTCATCTTTAGCAGGAGCTTAATTCTGCCTGATTTCAGGTGAATGTTTTCAAACCCAGCAGATGAATGTCTGATTCTCCATCTCCTCACACTCTGAGTAGTCTCTCAGGTTTGCAGAAAGCACCCCTTTGTGCTGCCAAATCTGATCCTGCTGTTCACCTTTGTGGCAGCATTTCTGGCTGGAGTATGGGCACCACCTTGTTTTTTATTCTACAAGGCAAAGGAGGCTCAGACCAGTGGACAGGAGTCACAATTATGTTTCTCCTCTATCTTCAGTATGGCAAATCTTTATGTTTTTCTTATTTTTCCCCTGAGCTGGGTGAAAAGTAGTTCAACTCTATATGAACTTCTCAACCATCACCAAGTCTGATTTAGAGGGTACCAGTCACTCATGCTGTTTTTGTGGGTGTAAGCTTATTAGGAACTGGTGCTGATTAAGACTGACCTTACAAGTCAGAAGCTTCTGAGTGTTGTTGCTGTCAGAGGCTGCCACATTCACTTTCTTAGAGCGTCTGGTATTATACCTAGGTGACTGATTATCATATTGTGAGTAATCACCATATCTTGAATGGTTGAACAGAGGCAATTTATTTTATTATATGGCCATTCAATATAAGACGTAGCGGAGGCATGAGTTTCCATGGAACGAATGCATTTTTACCTCTATTAGCAGACTCAGAAGGAGATGACCTTGCCTGTAGAGCAATAGTGTCTGGGAGCACAGTGTCAGTCCTGATGAGTCACCCTACTCTCCCTAAGTGGCTTGTGCACTGTTCCAGGATTCCTTATGCAGGGTTAATTACACCAGCACAGGGGAAGTTGCTCTTTTGCTGGCTAACACTCCACTTTTTATTCAGGACTCAGCTCATCGTTAAGCCAGTTTGTTTGTTTTTTTTTGTTTGTTTTTTTTGATGGTTTGGTTTTTGTTGTTTTTTTTTTTTTTTTTATCACACATTAAGCTGTAGGAAGCAAAACCCTTTGGAAACCAAAAATTGTTATATGTAGTTTATACATTGGTTGTTAAATAAATTATTTGTGAGCATCACTGCAGTGCTCTGTGTGGAAGAGTTATAAGACCCTGACTTTGCTTATTAACTCCTGTCCAAGCTTCCCTTGGTTGTTTCCACTGTCTCTGGTACTTCCTTTTTCCATTGCTTTATTCATAAAGTTGGGATTTTTATTGCTCTCTGCTCAGTAATAATGTGGTTCCTATCCTTCCTGCAAGAAGAAATTTCTTATTTTTTTATTACGTATAATCATTCTTTCCTTAATTTATAGCATGTCATGTATTATTCAGTGACATTTCTTGGCTCTGATTACAGGTTCTATATAATCTTACACACTTCAAAAATGATTGTTTAAATTACAATAGAATAATATCCAGCTCATTTATCTGCTGAATTTGTCTTTCATTTGCAGTTATCAGGGCCAATATTTTGTACAAAAGAACTTTCTTCAGGAGTCTTGCAGAGAGATGGATCTAATGTGCCAGGATTCCCCTAGAAAGAGAAGGAAACTGCCCAGGGGATCACGACATGCCTCAGGGAAAAAAAGATGTTGGGGTTTGGAGACAAATGGCATAGAACCTGCAAACCCCTGGAGGCCTGAACCAGAGTACATTGAAGACAGTGGGAGCAATGTCAACTAATGGCATATTGTGATCTCAGCAGGTTTTTAAACTTATGAAGGCAGAAAACTGAGTTAAGCATTCTTGGCCTCCTTGCCACCTACAGACAGACTCAGAGCTCATCCTAAGGGACACATGAACACTGTGACTCTTGTGTCTCCATTCCTCTGCTCTCTTCTGGTGGCCTGGGCCAGCAAAAGCCAGGTGTGATTTTGTTGATCTGAGGTGGGAAGAAGACTCATTCAGGATGTAGGGTGAATGGAGAGGACCTGCTTTTAGGAAGTGGAGAAATTAGCATAAACATGAAAATCTGCTCTTCCTTGACCCTAAGGAAATTAATTTTCACACTATTTCTCAAAAACAATGAAATTATCTGTGTGTGGTATTTTCCCATCAATCCAGATGCAAAGTGCTTCTATTAATAGTTAAGTATTACACAAGGTAATGTAATGCAAACCCTGTTGGAAATTTGGCATCTATTTTTAGCAATAGACAAGGCAACCTGCTCCTTTTAACGGCTAGTTTCAGCCCAAACTTGCTGGTCCTTCTGTTTACCATTTTCTTATGTATTTAGAATGTCTCTGGTCATCTCCTGGATACCAGCTACTTGCTTTCTGTCTGAGAGAGGGAGAATTTCTTGCTGTGCTGTTGAACAAACAATAAACTGCAGTGCTATTACACCTGGACTAAACCCTGGAATAAAGCTACCAGGAGTGTCTAGGCTTTTCCCTTTGTTTGTGAAGACCCACTGACTCAAGGGAGAAGATCTGTGAGTGGTTTTTCAGAGTGCTGTTAGGACTGAGTGCAGTTGATGGGATATAAACTGGCTACCCATTCAGCTCTCTTGTTCTTATAAAGTAATACAAGATGTCCTTATGAACTTGCCTTATTTCCCAGGAAGTTTTATTTTAATTGCTCCTTCAGTCCACCTCCACTTCAGAAGAGGCTTCTGGATGCTTCTGTAGCTGATGCAGCTCCTCTGGCCAAGCCAGCCCCAAGTCCAGAAGGACAGACATTCCCAGGAATTTATTTTGTCTAACTTCCACTTCTCAAGCTATTGGTACATCTGAGTCCTAACCCGCCAGGCAGGCCAAATTGATATCAAGATTTTGTATCTTGGGCCCATTTCTAACCCATATTGTAAAAGCAGAATGGCACAATGGCACATACCAATGAGTGGGCATATCTCTTTCAGGGTTACTTCAGTCTGCTACAGAGATACTGCTCCTGATTTGTGGCCAGATGTCCATATTCCAACTTCAGCTTTCTCACTTTTGAGGGAGAGGGAAGGTGCTGGGTATCCATGCCTAGTCTGAGCCCCATAGCTTATCTTTTTTGCTCTCACCTGGGTTAGGTGCAGGGTCAGCTGCAGTGGGCAACTTCTCCCCAGCTAGAATTCCCAGGTTGGCACAGAAAACACTTTTAACATGAAATCAGTTCATATTAATAAAACTGCCCACTGGAAGCTTTCATTTACACTCTAGATACCAGGAAAAATAACACGTTTCTTACACAGTTCCTACAAGCTCTTTTATCAAATAAAAGC
Source organism: Pezoporus occidentalis (assembly GCF_034315485.1). Classification (NCBI taxonomy): domain Eukaryota; kingdom Metazoa; phylum Chordata; class Aves; order Psittaciformes; family Psittacidae; genus Pezoporus; species Pezoporus occidentalis. The sequence goes on along the minus strand of NW_026916170.1, from coordinate 9,816,501 downwards.
GAGGGAGGTTTTGTTGTTGTTGCTGCCTTTTGTTGAAGATTCGTGACTGAAAATCCGCAGTATCAACTCTTCTCTCTGGTTGGGATCCAGCACTGCAGAAACTCATTTTCATTGTAGTTCAGCTGAAAACTTTAAAGATCGCGGACAGGAGCTGGAGCAGTCTCTGGGTGCTGATGCTTGTCAGGTTTATAGATGTATTCCTAAGCAAGTAATTTCTGTTCTCTGCAAGATGTTGCTTCTATCTCTAAGGGCTAGGTTATGTAAAAATAATGGCAAAAGCCTTCCATAACCTGGCAAAAACTGGGAATGGTTATTCAATGAAGTGCTGCCTTTTCAATCAACCCTCCTCCCTAATTAGTGCTGCATGATGGAGCTGATCTTTTAATAATAATGAAAAAAAAAAAAGTAATTTGGTTGATGATTGATGGGAGAAAAGCTAAATACATTATTAAAAATACCAATCAGCTGCATTTAGAGGGGGTTTAATAAAAACCATATTTGACAAAAATAATGAGACAGATTTTTCAATATGAATCCCTTGAGCGGCTCTTCCATCTAGGCATTATATCTAATGTGGTCTGGTGTGACTTGGAGGGAGAGGCTACCCCCACCAGCTTTACTTCACCCACTATAAAAAGTTACTGTGGATCTCAGCAGACCTTATTGGAATAAATGCATTTCAGTGGGGTTATCTGAGTGTGCAGAAGAACAGAGTGGGCCAAGTCAGCCACGAGATATGGTTTGACACCACTAGGAATGAACACAAAGGAGAGTTGGTACACCTTAATACTGAGACTAATTGTGACTAATAATTGCTTTTAGGTCTGATGCTGTTCTTTTTGTCTCAGTTCCATTTTGAGGGTTGATGCTAACAAGTCTGAAATTGTAGACGTAAAATGTTAGCTTAATGTGGGAGGTATTTTGTGGGTTAAATTCTTTTAGTTTACTGCAGTATTAATTCAAAGAAAGATCATAAAGGGATATGGTCTTTTGCTACTGACATGCATTTGGAACAGGAAATGGAGCTAAAAACTTATATCCCACAGGGCTTGGTATGGAAATACACAAGAAGCCAGAAAAATAAATTCCTTTCATGTAGAAGAAAAAGTCAAGAAAAATCAGAAAGGCTTTTCTTAGATGGTTAGACTGCTTCAGTATTGCAATGTCTTAGGAAACACGACAATATTAAAAATACCGTACAAAGGCCAAAGTTTATGCTCTCTTGTTGCTTCTCCTACGTAACCTCCCTTACTAGGAGGTATTAGAGGTTCCCTGAAAAACCCCAAACCAAACCTGTGAAGTCTCTTACCCAGCTTTCATTGCTATGGTGTATCCTGGCCAGTTAGTGTTGGCAACCAGAGATGCTGGGAGTGAGGCTCAAAAGGAAAGAGATCTGAACTGTGCAATTGGTGATAGGATTGCATTAAAGGGAGAAACTTTCCTATGCGCATTCTTGAGCACAAAGTGTTGGTGGCTGTTGGTTGCACGCTATCCTTTTTGCACTACTGTCTGTGAGATTGGAGATGCTGACTCCATCCAGATTTAACTATTTTAACACACATGAGGGGGTCAGACTCTCTCCTGAGGACAGGTTCCTTCAGCGGGCAATACAGCATGCCCAACTTCAACTCTGGATTACCCTCTGTGGCACTCTACCTCTCTCCATGGGCAATACAGGGAGACTAGCCTCCTCTTTTAACTAGCTGAGTTGATGTAAATACTCCCATAGTGCTGTATATGTAATCTTACATCACAGCAGTGGTTCCTTTCAGATTGAGCCAGGGCAGAAGCTAGCTAATTGCAACCAGGCTTTATGAAGAAATACAATTAGATGTCAGTCACCATTTCAGAGCAGTTGTGCTGACAGCTAGGGGATTAATTCTGCTCTTACTTATTGGGCATATGACCCAGATTTTTAATATAATTTAAATTGAAGAGAATATTACGTGACAGGCATCCCTTTAAACTTCTACAACTTCTTGTATCTCCTTCTAATGTTAATTGTAATCCCAAGCGACAAGCCTCCCATTTAATACAAAATCAGTAAAGTGTTCTGCCTTTGGTGAAGTGCTTGCTGGGTGTGGGGAGTCATTCTGCTGCTCCTGACTGTGTATGCAGTCAAGGCTGGTTGAGGGACTCAGTCCAGCAGCGGCTAGTGTAAGCTCTCTGGTCACAAGGAAAACAAAACCTCCCATCTTCTAAACCACTCGGTCTTCCTCTCTGCTCTGTTTTGCTGTGCCTGGCTCCTCCCCTCCTCCACTTATTGTGGAAGAAACTTCGGAGCTTTCTGATCCCTGGGGCTGTGTCACCCATCACCCTGACATGCATCAGACTGTGCTTCTGAACTGTAAGACAAAAAGATGTCTCAACTACGACAAGCAAGTCTTAATGCAATATGCTACAACACTGGGAGTACTGAAGCCCTTAGGCATGGATTTTCAAAGGGCTGGACAAGCCGTAAAGACCCTGAGACCCCATGTAAGAAAGTAGTCTTCAGCAAAACATGCTCTATAGTCCTCATGGGACCAGGAGAAGTTAGATTATGGAAGTGGCATCCTGGGGATTTCACTGGGTGGGTGATTTTGGAATTGAAGCCTCTGTTTCTTTTGAAGATACAACAGCATAGGTGTTCGTTACCCTGTTAAGGGAGACTGGGGAGGGTCACAGGTGGCACCCAAGCCAGGGCCCTCAGTGAACCACGGGAGGCTGAGAGATGCTAGTGGCGTTGCTAGAGCAAGCATGGCAAGCAGACACTCTCTGTGGGCAGAGTGGCACTCCTGTGAGCATCTCTGTGACTATTTGCCCAGTCAGGCAGCTGTCCCACATTTGTAAATAGTCAAATTGATAGTCATGCTGCTGGCTGAGATAAGTGCAATAAGGAACTTGAAGCAGGCAAGAGAACTGCATTAGCAAAAGAAGAATTGGCTTTTTTCCTCTGTAAAATGCTCCACTAGTTAATGCTGGTGTAACTGAATCTGAACTGTGTCACCCACCTCGATATTGTATTATTAATTCTATAACAATTGTGTGGCAATTCTGTACCACAGATGGGGATTTTAACTATTTCATTAGCTCAGTGGGAATGGTACACAAAACCAGTTTAATTCTATAGGATTATATTGAGTCATAACACTCAAAGGAGAAAATTCCAGGATACTAGAACAAATTTGGATGCCACCAACCTCCTCACAGCACAAACTTCAGCTAAGATCACTCTGACTAAAATATACAGCTAAGGCACAGCTGAACGTGACTCATAGGAAATAATATGCTGACCTGAATACACATGCTGAGTGCATGCTGTGGGTGGGCAACTTAAAAACATTGTAAAGCCATTTCTTAGTCCTATTTTTTCCCACTCCAGATCAACAGTGAAACCTGAACTTTAATACTGTGTTTTCCCTTTGCCCTGCAAAAAGCAATAAATATGCTGTCCCCACCCAGGATCAGGAGCTCTTCTGTCACAGATTTATGTAGAAAAGCTTTTGACAAACCTGGTGCTGATAAGTAGTGGGAAAGATTTGCAGCTGGGAAAGATGTTGGAGGCGGTTTAAGGCAAGGGAGCGAGTTTGGGTAAAATGATGAGGTGCCAGGGTGGATTTGCAGGGACTGCTACAGCTGGATGGAGGCCTGGGCAGGTCCCTACACAGGCATACATGCTGCACTGGCTGAATGCTCTTTTGGGTTTTTTGATGTATTGCATAGGGTAGATACAGACTGTTCAATGAAAGCACTTACCTGTGCAAAAATGCAAGTGCTGATAGGATTATAATGCCTGTTAGCTTACAATGGAGAAAACTTCACAATTCCTAATCCCTACCTTGAGCTGGAAAAGGGGCGAATAGTGATGAGATTTCTTTTATTCACACACTCAGGTCTCAAGCAGCATGAGCATCAGGCAGCCAGTGTGGGTGCAGCCTCACACAGCAATTCCCACTGACTGCATCTGGGCACACCTTCCTCCACCGGCAAGATCTGCCTCTGTAAGGGGAATTCTGGGAAAAAGAGGAGCTTATGTTTTCTTGACATTAATGAGAAGAATCTGGCATTAACTGAAAGTAATTGACAACATTAAGGCAATGATAAAGGGCTGGCCTTGTTGCCAGAATGACAGACTAGAAGGAGAGACGTTTTTTGAGTCCAAGAATTATTCCAGAGGCAAGGAATTGCATCCTCTCCAAATCCGTAGGAATATATATTGGATCTACTTAATTTCCATATTGCTGCATAAAAACTTGCAGTCTTTCAAAGAGTGAACTCTTTTTTTTTTTTTTTTTTCCCACTGTGGAAAAATGGAGATCAGGATTGTACAGGTCTGTTGGTAACTGTTCCAAGGTCTGCAACTGAGCTCTTGCTAAAGAAAGTGAGCGCCTGAACGTGTTACCATGACACTATAAGTTACTGTGTGCCAGCTGAAATGTGCTAACTGGGAGAGAAGATTGCATCAATGGAGGAAATGTTTAATTTTTTTAGTTTTTGTTTTTTTTTTAATGTCATGTGCTTTTGTGCTGAATACAGAGGATGGCAGTAATCCAGTGGTGTTCACCCATACTGGTGTTTCTGCTGTGTTTGGGCATTTGATTATATTGCACTGACTGAATAATCCTGTGAATATGTAGGACTGCAGACAATTGGGTGCCTTAGGACAAGGGCAGGAAACTGCATCTGGGACTTCACTGTTTAAATCTGAAGTGTGTGTATAGCAACAAGTCTACTAGAATAGATACTTTAATTTAGAAAGTCTGTCTGTGGAAGTGGTGTAGCTCATCTAAAGACATTGTGTTTATAACTGCTCTCTTCCTTCCAAATAGGAATGAGGCATTTAAACAGCTTTAGACTATAATATGCTTTGCACCTAGCTCAATTTTGAACTTCTGAGTCACCAAAAGTATGTGACTGATTTTGACAGAATGGCTTAGACTAAAATAACGAAAATATACAAAATTCTGTACAGAAAAAATATTGATCTAACTATAGTCATTTGGACATCAGTATTAAAACCCACATTGTTTCAGTACAAGCTGAATTTAGATGAGTATTGGTGATAATTTTGTATCAAAGAGACAAAATGAACAACAGCGAGTCACCAGGATGAGGTGGTATTCAACTCAACATCACAGAGGAATGTGGGGATAAAGTAGCTGAGCTTCTAGCTGTGGCATAGAGCCTTACTTGAAGAACTCCCTATTTTCTGTGTTTTGTTAGGTAGTAAATGGGATGCTGATTTTTAAGGACACTAGGGAAAAACCTGATGAGAGACAGACATCTGTACTGAGCACCTCTGTCAAGATACCCAAGAGTAGAATCCATGGAAAAAAGGATGAAATGGAGAAAGTCTCATGTCTTTTGTAGTGGTAATGTGTGCCTCTTATTGGTCTTTGCATGTAGCTGCATGCAGCAGACCTCTTTGATACTATCCATGTGAATTTCCAAGTCTTTTGACAAAGTTTAGGATAAGATAGGATAGGGTAGGCTAGCTCAGCTGGATAGACCTAGAAGAATCATGTACTCTAACTTCCTGACCACTTGAGGGCTAACCAAAAGTTAAAGCATGTTGTAAAGGGCATTGTCCAGTGCCTCAAACATTGACAGGTTTGGGGCATCAACCACCTCGCTAGAAAGGTGGTTCCAGGATTTGACAGCCCACTTGGAAACAAATATTTCCTAATGTCCAATCTGAACCTCCCCTGACTAACACAGCTTTGAACCATCACCACATATCCCATCACTGGTTACCAGAGAGATGAGATCAGTATCTCCCTTTATTGATTTCCCCAAGAAAGGTCTCTTTAGGAAACTAGGCAGCCAAGGGTAAGAGGGAAGGCCCTTATAAGAATAGTGTTTTAAAAGATAGTTAACAGAGAGTAAAAATAGTCAGTTCTCCCAGGGGAGTGGAGTCCAAAATGCTTTGTGCTGAGATCTGTGCAATTGAACATATGAATTTATGAATTAATTTTTGAATAATGCTCTGTAAAAGTGGGCGAATGTAGACCATTGACAAACTTGGAATGATGATAAAAAATACTACAGAGCAGTAAAGGTGAGAGCTGATTGTGCAGAACTGCAGAAAGATATTGCATGGCTGAGGGACTGGGCAGTAAAATAAAAAACCTGAAAATTTAATCAAAATGATGCATATTCATAGAATCATAGAATCGTTAGGGTTGGAAAGGACCTTAAGATCATCTAGTTCCAACCCCCCTGCCGTAGGCAGGGACACCTTACGCTAAATCATATCACCTGAGGCCTCATCCAACCCGGTCTTGAACACTGCCAGGGATGGAGCATTCACAACCTCCCTGGGCAACCCATTCCAGTGCCTCACCACCCTAACAGGAAAGAATTTCCTTCTTATATCCAACCTAAACTTCCCCGGTTTAAGTTTTAACCCGTTACCCCTTGTCCTGTCGCTACAGTCCCTAATGAAGAGTCCCTCCCCAGCATCCCTATAGGCCCCCTTCAGATACTGGAAGGCTGCTATGAGGTCTCCACGCAGCCTTCGCTTCTCCAGGCTGAACAGCTCCAACTTCCTCAGCCTGTCTTCATATGGGAGGTGCTCCAGTCCCCTGATCACCCTCGTGGCCCTTCTCTGGACTTGTTCCAGCAGTTCCATGTCCTTTTTATGTTGAGGACACCAGACCTGCACACAATACTCCAGGTGAGGTCTCACAAGAGCAGAGTAGAGGGGCAGGATCACCTCCTTCGACCTGCTGGTCATGCTCCTTTTGATGCAGCCGAGGATGCGGTTGGCTTTCTGGGCTGCAAGCGCACACTGAAGCCAGCTCATGTTCATTTTCTCATCAACCAACATCCCAAAGTCCTTCTCTGCAGGGCTGCTCTGAATCTCTTCTCTGCCCAACCTGTAGCTGTGCCTGGGATTGCTCTGACCCAGGTGTAGGACCTTGCACTTGGCATGGTTGAACTTCATGAGGTTGGCATCAGCCCACCTCACAAGTGTGTCAAGGTCCCTCTGGATGGCATTCCTTCCCTCCAGCGTATCAACCGAACCACACAGCTTGGTGTCATCGGCAAACTTGCTGAGGGTGCACTCAATCCCACTGTCCATGTCAGCGACAAAGATGTTGAACAAGACCGGTCCCAACACCGATCCCTGAGGGACACCGCTCGTTACTGGTCTCCAGCTGGACATTGAGCCATTGACCACAGCTCTTTGTGTGCGGCCATCCAGCCAGTTCTTTATCCACTGAGTGGTCCATCCATCAAATTGATGTCTCTCCAATTTAGAGACAAGGATGTTGTGTGGGACAGTGTTGAATACTTTGCACAAGTCCAGGTAGATGACATCAACTGCTCTGCCCCTGTCCATCAGTTCTGTAGCCCCATCATAGAAGGCCACCAAATTGGTCAGGCAGGATTTCCCCTTAGTGAAGCCATGCTGGCTGTCACCAAGCACCTTGTTGTTTTTCATGTGTCTTAGCATGCCTTCCAGGAGAATCTGCTCCAAGATTTTGCCAGGCACAGAGGTGAGACTGACTGGTCTGTAATTCCCTGGGTCATCCATTTTCCCCTTCTTGAAAATGGGGGTTATATTTCCCTTTTTCCAGTCATTGGGAACTTCACCTGACTGCCATGATTTCTCAAATATGATGGCCAGCGGCTTCGCAACTTCATTTGCCAGCTCCTTCAGGACCCGCAGATGGATCTCATCAGGACCCATGGACTTGTGCACGTTCAGGTTCTTAAGATGGTCTTGAACCAGTTCCTCTCCTACAGTGGGCCCAAGGTCTTCATTCTCACAGTCCCTGCATCTGCCTTCCAAGAGTTGGGTGGTGCAGTCAGAGCCTTTGCCAGTGAAGACCGAGGCAAAGAAGTCATTCAGAACCTCAGCCTTCTCCAAATCCTGTGTAGCCAGTTCTCCTGAGAGCTTCCTGAGGGGGCCTACATTCTCCCTAGTCTGTTTTTTACTTGCTATGTACCTGTAGAATCCCTTCCTGTTATCTTTAATATCTCTAGCTAAGGCTCTAACTGAGCCTTAGCTTTCCTAACCTGATCCCTAGCTTCTCGGACAACATCCCTGTACTCTTCCCATGCCACCTGTCCTTGCTTCCACTTATTATAAGCTTCTTTTTTCAATTGAATTTTTCTCAGCAGCTCCTTATCCATCCAAGGAGGTCTCCTGGCCCTCCTGCTGCACTTCCTTCTGGTTGGGATGCAACACTCCTGAGCTTGCAGCAGGTGATCCTTGAATATCAACCAACAGTCTTGGGCCCCTCTGCCCTCTAGGGCTGTATCCCATGGAACCTTACTAAGCAGGTTCCTGAAGAGGCCAAAGTCTGCTCTTTTGAAGTCCAGCGCAGTGAGCTTGCTGCACGCTCTTCTCACTGTCCTGAGGATCTCAAATTCGAGCATCTCGTGATTGCTGCATCCAAGGCTGCCCTGGAGCGTCACATTTCCAACGAGCCCTTCCCTGTTGGTGAGCATGAGGTCAAGCATGGCACCTCTCCTTGTCAGCTCCTCTATTACTTGCAGAAGGAAGTTGTTTTCTACACAATCGAGGAACCTCCTGGATTGTTTATGCTGGGCCGTACTGTCCTTCCAACAGATGTCAGGGTGGTTGAAGTCACCTGTGAGAACAAGGGCCTGCAAGCATGAGGCTTTTCCTATCTGTCCATAGAGTGCTTCATCAGCAGGTTCTCCTTGATCAGGCGGTCTGTAACAGATCATACATAAGAATGATGGACTGACCATTAGTGCTCACCAGTGTATGCAGATTACTGACTGCATGAAAAACACCTCAGGCTCCAAAAGTCCCTGAGCTGCAAATTGGTAGAGGCTGGAGGAGTATTCAGGGTAAGTAGTTTACATGTGCATCCCACCACCCCAGTACACTCCTTTAAATGTCTGCTTCTGGCTGCTGTTGAAGGCAGGATCCTGGCATGGCTGGACTGTCAGTCAGAGACAGGACTGCTGTATACTTACTTTCTTATACTTTCAAAGTCTCCCTCTTTATAGTGTTTACTTTCTGAATCACGAAGAAATACTTCTCACTTTGGATAAGAAGTTCATAGGAAACAGAAAAAAATATCTTCAAATATATTGGCTAAACCCCAAACATTTAATAGTTTTTCTTTGTATATATTTAGAGAAAAAGAGAAATGAGATATATTGAACTTGTGGTACTTAGAAAACTACCAGTGTTCTAAAGAAGTTAATGCATCCTTAGGTCAAGATACATGAAACTGAATTATGGGTATATTATAATCTGGCTGTGAAGAAAAAGATTTCTTTTTAGTTACTTTATTGAATTGTCCAGCATAGTGCTTGGTTGCATTTTTCTCTTCTACAATTTTAGAGGTATAGTCATGTATGAACATATATTCAGACTTAGTGGTTTTGGAGGAAAAGATATTCTTGTTTTCAGGGAAAATACCATTCTATATCTCAGCATAAATTAAAGGAAATGGTTTTTGCCTCCTATTTTTTCCTTGTTTTGATGATAGCACAGTTAAAATAGAAAAAGCTATTTTAGAATATGCATACTGCTTAAGTCCCAGGAACTTCTGTGTATGCAAATGAAAACATCCATATGCAAATGCTACCAGAAAATGCCTTGACAAAGCCAAAAATTTAAGTGCATTTGTACAGAGAGGATCATACAATCTTAGAATTATGGAGGCTGCAAGGGACTTCTGGAAATTATCTGATCTCAGACCTCTGCTGAAAAATGGCCAAATTAAAAGTTAAGACTAGGTTGCTCATGGCCTTGTCCAGTTGAGTTTTGCTTATCTCCAAGGCTGGAGATCCCATGACCTTTCTGGGCAGTGATTCCAGTGCCTGACCACTCTTATGGAAAAGTGTTCTCCACATGTCTGATTTCTGTAACCTGTGCCCATTGCCTCTCATCCTTTTGCTGGGCATCCTTGAGAAAAGCCTGGCTTTGTCTTTGTAGTCATCAGCTGTGGACAATGAATATGTCCCCTCTGAGCCTTCCCTTCCCAGGCTGACCAGCCCCAGTTTTCTCAGCCTCCCCTCAAATGTCCTGTCCTGTGACCCCCTAACCATTGTGGTGGCCCTTCACTGGACTTGATCCAGTATGTCAGGATATTTTGTCCGCCTCAGACTACACCCCTCCTTCAAATTGACCTCAGCTGCAAAGCTGCTGGGCATGAAATCCTCAGGATAAGCTAAAGTAGGTGTTTCATGCCAAATTTGCTGAGTACCAGTCTACAAGCCTTGAAACTTTTGACACACGTCTATCTTGATGTGTGCAATTTTTATGTACCAGCTGGAAGATGGTCACATTTGTAAGTGTAGTTTAAACATATGAATGTGTGCATCTGGTCACCTAAAGGTAACAGTTAAAAAGTGTGCATGGGTGTAGCATATTTTCAAACCGGTTTGGTGTCTATGTGGCCTCCTTTTCAGAACTTCCTGTGACAATTGAGTGTTACAATAAGGAGCTGCCTTCTAAGTCCTTTTAAAAGACTAGTCATCTTTGACACCCTATGTTGGGACACAATGTGGTTTTACCCCCAAAATCTAGAAAATAATGAGTGCTTCTTTGAACATTTGTTCCCCAAATCCCTTTCATTGGTATTTGCTTGTGGGATAAAATTGTTGGAAAAATCAGCCTTGGGCTTACTGAGGTGCTTAAACATATGCCTAATGTAGAAGGTAATCAACTTAAAGTCAGGAATGTGTTTGTACTGTGGGAAGAACTGGTCTTTAGCCTTCATATTCAATGAGAATAGGGATGTGTGCAGCAAAACCACCCCTTTGTTATTAAAATATTTGTCCTTTTTTGTCCCTTGATATAGCAATTTCCTGTCTTAGCAGGATATTCCTTTCCATAAGTAATTTGTGGTATATTTTTACACCAACATTCAAGCAAGATTTCTTGTTTTAAATGTCATTTAGTTTGTCAACTTTATTGCAGAATGGGGAAATGGTGCTGAATGCAGCTGTCACCCTCAGTGCTTGGCCTTGGCAGGTTTTCCAGCAAGAATGAATCTTGCAGCTTGTCTGCCCTCCAGCCTTTAGTTAGCTGAAACTGCTTTTTACCATTATAGATGCTCAGCTGCAATTAAGAGAGCAGCTGAGTATTTGGGAATTCCTTGGACGATTAGTTTGAGCAAGTCTAATTATGGTAGGAAAGGGTTTTTTGTTTTTGTTTTTTTTTTAGTTTTTTTTTAAATTTATTTTGTCCTTTTAATTACATAGAAACATTTTATTTGAGATGAAACTATCTGAATTGTTGAGGAATTTGCTATTTTGTAAACCCAATATTTCAGTGACACAACTGTAGCTTTTACCTAGAGCTGTGCAAAACCTATCAGTTTTGTTTCAGTGGACTGTTTCTGATAATTTCCACCATTTCAAGCACCTCTTAACATTTCTCTGGTTGATGTTTTTTGTTTGTTTGTTTTTTTTTTTTTTCATTTAGAATTACCGTGAAATGCCCATATTTTCATCAAAATACAAGCAATCACATGCCCACAGACCCAAGGGTTCCTGTGGTCCAGCTCTATGTACCTGAAGCTTGCTTTTGCTCATCTGCATTCAGCTCAAAAACCTGTTGCTGCCCACAGACTCCACCTCTCCTTACCAATCCAAAGGTACGCAGGTTAAAAGGAAATTCCTGCTGTTCAGAAAAGACTGTCTTGCATTTGATTTTATTACATGTTTTTTGTATTCTTCCAAGCTGTTTCTGTCCAAAGGCAACACTTTTGCTTTCATTCTGATGGCTGTAAAGAGTTTCTAAGCCTCCAAAAGACTACTTAGAGGAGCATTCCCATTGACATCAGAGCTTTAGGTGCAGAGAGGATCATTCTGAAGACACTGAAAACAATTTTGAGTTTTTTTTTTAACCTCTGCATTGTAATATTGGTTTGCAACTTATACACTCCCTCCAAGCTGAATTACTGAATTCCTAGATTCTTCAGCTACAATATCTACAGAAAAATTGATTCTCTAGAATCTCCTAATGTGCAGTATTATGGAAAGGAAGAAAGAAAACTTTGACAGCAAATGCAAGCAGCCTCTGCTTATTGGTCTGGTTACAGCAGGGCAATCTGCATCCACTGCTGCTGCCCAGTCACCAAGTAGTACACAAGTAGAAAATATTGGGGCTTAGAGAAGGAAGGCCAAACATGCTTTCTCACTCTACCCAGGGCAGCTTTTCATAAGTCCTGTTCTTGGTCTGTCCTCATTGATGAGTCTAACTTCTGTGGCAGTGCACGAGCAGAGATGAGGATTTCTAGCTTGAAACCGGAATGTAGTTACTTGAGTGAGATGTTCGTGTGTTGTTCTCAGGTTGACTGCAGAGTTAACAGCTCTTTTTTTAGTCAGCAGAATGATCCCCCAAAGAGATAGTGCTCCTCTGCCAGCTCCTGAATGAATGTCTGAAGTAGTTCTATAATTTACTGGGTTCCATGTATCTGGATAGTCAGGCAGATGACAACAGAATCTCCACCTTTACTGTAGGGACAGCTGTAGCACTTATTAGCGAAATTTATCAGTAAATTTGCCCCTACAATGCTATGGTGGGTGTCAGGGAAACTTGTGTCATGTATTGCAGGTGGAGGAGATGAGAGTTGGCTCTCCTTTGTACTGATGGGCAAGTAAGAAGATAGACAGAAATCTGGCATATTGTATCTCAGTGACAGGTCAGCCAGACTTGTTCCCCAAAAGGGGAAAGCCTGCATTGCTTAGTTTTTTAAGTGTGACTAAAAAGTCCTGAATAATGGTTGTGTTAGCAAAGAAAACCTGAAATATACCTTCTTGTCCAGGTCAGGGAGTTCATGTCTACCTGGTCATCACTGAAACTACCATAACCAGAGGATGATCTGGATACAGCTGTGGTTTAAGTAGTGGCATCTTATGGGCTGCATCAGTATATGGCTGCCTTACGTCCCTGATGTTAGAATCACCCTAACCTGTGTAGTGCATGCTGCTGCTTATTTGCTTTAACCCCTGCTCAGAACACTGAGTGACAAACTTCAAATAAACCAGGTTTTTGCTTGGAAAATAATAAAAATGTATCTTTTTTTTTTTTTTCCAGAAAACCATTGCAAAGCTTGCCCCCAGGCATTTGGGGAGCTGTTTCGCGTATTTCCATCATCGGTTTCAGGACAAAATGCATTGCTCTCTGGAGTGTGTCCATCTATCTCGGTTGACTACACAAGGACAAAACCCGCTGAGTTTAGACTAGACTCTTTGACAGCTTCTTGTGATGAATCTTGCCCTTAGTGTGCTGGCTCTCAGTCTGAAGAAAATGGTGATACAGCAGGCAGGAGCTGGAAAACGTCTCATGTCTACTGAGCTCATCCACAGCCTAACACATAAAAATAATTACCCTTATGACCGTTTCCTTTTGAGAAGGACTCACTCTTGCAGAGAGCTAACTCTCCCCAGTTGCTGAATGCTTTTAGCAGCCATTGGGGTACCTGTGCAGCTAGTGAGGAATACACAGACCTTCCCAGGATTAAGACTTTGGTGATCTCATGCTGCTTCTGAAAGCTCAAAGTATCTTGTAATCTAGGGCCAGAAAGGTCTGGAATCGACGCATGAGAGTTAGAGCACATAGGCACACTTCTGAGAGCAAGGCCTGCTGTTAAGGCTGTAAATTAGCTGATTAAACATTAACCCTAAGCATGTGGGACCTGGCTCACCAGAGATGTAATTATTTAATCTGTAAATGTAATAGCTTTGGATATGTAAAGAACTACACATTTAGTTGTAGACAGATTATGCAAACTACAATGATAAATTTACTGTGTAACGTCTGAGTCCTGTAACAACAGACCAGATGTTCATTTGTATGTCTTGCATTGTTCTTAAAACAGAGCAGAGTGAAACATCAACACATACCTTTGCAGTTAAGTAACATGACCTTCAAATGACATCTGCAACTTGGGGCAATGGTATCAAAAGCTTATTTACAGAATCACAGAATCATTAGGGTTGGAAGGGACCTAAGGAGATCACCTACTCCAATATCCCTGCCAAGGCCGGGCCACCTAGAGCAGGTTACACAGGAACATGTCCAAGTGGGTTTGAATGAACTACAAGTGGTCAGAGAATGGGAAAACTTCTTTTGTGGTGAAAATGGGCTCCTTATTTATTTATTTATTTATTTATTTATTTATTTATTTATTTATTGTGTGAAAAGGTGATTTTTGCATTTTACAGCAAGTTCTTTCAATTTCTGCTTACAAGTAAAACTTCTTCTGCCCTTTTATAACTATGTTATAAAACTTATAACTTAATTCATTTGCAGAAAGAGGAGAAATCATCTTATTTTGTTCCTTGCGTTGTAGCTTGCCCTTTCTCTTCTGAACTTGAAAAATATAGAAGTGGTCTGTCAATAGGAATGACTTCTTTTCTTCTGTTGTATTTAGGGCAATTTTAAAAATTCTCTCTCTTTCCCTTCTAGCTTTAACTTAATTTTGCTATCTTAACCAACTTAATGACACATTAATTTACTGTCAGTCTTGTTCTGAGTCTGACTTTTTTTCCTCCATAAGTAAGGGAAATGTACCCAAAACCATCACAGTTTGAGTCATGAGTGTGGAAGAGAAACTGGATGGGGAAGAGGGCAGCAAAACTTCAGAGGCAAAAAAAAGCTACTGTAGAAAGCAAGAGAGCAGTCTCTTTTCCAAGTGTGTAGTAGACATGTTCAGAAGTAATGAGCTTAGCTTGTAAGAAGATGGTAAGAAAACATTTCTAAACATAGATAAAGTGAAAGACTAGGTTACATTGCCTGAGGATGATAATATTGAACATCTGTAAGAAGAAATTAAATGGGCACCTGCTGACGATGAGAAAGGTGTGATTAATTGGATACTGGGGCCGAGGTCTCTTACAGCTCAGTTCTTTCGGTTCTGTGATGTAGAGCTTCTTCCTTGGCATAAAATCATTACTAGCTAGATAGGGCCAAATGAGTGAGACCTATTGATTGGATTTTCCTTTGTGGTACAGTGGCCCATTTGGGAACAGACAATAGAAGCTACGATGATGGAGGTATGTTGGACAGCCTGTTGGCATTGCAGAGGGGTTTACTCAGTGTGTGCTCAGAACTCTAGCTGTGGCTGTGGCTTCTCTTGCTCTCTACAGCACCTTCTCAGCCCTGTGCCCAAGGGTTAGGGGATGAGGAATTACACAGTACTGTACAGGTAAGTCCCCATTTATCAAGCAGAGCATTTACTTGCTATCAGTGAGCAGGTTGCAAGATGTTAATTTTCTCTGAGGTGGCCAGCTTCTGAATTTTCTGCTTCTTACATCTTCTATTGCTCAATCTGATGGAGGAAATCTGCACAATTAAGATGATTAATATTCCATGCCACCTGTCTTAAAGTATATAAAGTATACCTGTTCTGCCATGAATGATTACTGCAGATGATGAATCAGCAAAGATGGGCCCATGTTTAACACTTTGGTTTGTGATTTTTATTATAATCTCTTACATGACTGATTATGCTATGGCATGGTGCAGTTTATTGAAATAATGAATTACTTACAAATAAATGAGTGTGATTAATTGAGATGCCTGTTTGGATCCTATTCTGTGTAATGAAGCTTGAACACTGACAGGTGCAGCCTTTGGGTCTGATTCTGTCTTCCAGGAAATGTTAAGGAGTCATGGAAATAATCCACACCAGCAAAGGCTGCAGGACCATGTTATGTAAATTCCTGAGGAGAAGGAAACAGGCACCTCTTAATTCAGGAACCTGGGAGATTTACTGCCATGAAGTTCCCATGAGTGAAATCATGCTGTCCCTTCCCACCACATTCTCTGCCTTTTCCTCCTTCACCTCTTACTTTTTTGTGTACTTATTGTGATTTATTGCCACCACCTGCAATTACAAATCAAGAGTGGCAGGAGCTGGCTTGCCTCTGGAAAGCTGGTGTGGAATTAAGAGCTGCTTTCCTGAACATCACGTGCAGAAGAGAGAGAGACCTTGTAGCGCCTGGTTGAGTTGTTATAAATGCTCTGCTGAGGGTTGTCCTTGATTATGGATATTTTCAAGATTGCTACATTGTCATTATGAGTATAAACAGCACCTGGTCATCTGTTGAATGGTGACTTCTTCTGAAATAAGTTTAAGCAGTGACTGGCAAAAACTGAACACCCAAATATCAAACTCTCTCCTCTCCTCTGACGGCAGATAGGGAGAAAAGGAAATCTCAGTTATGTCAGTTGCAGTGTTTTTGTCCATAACATGACTCACCCTGAGCATGCAGCAGAAGACCTGGTAGCTGGCTGGACAGAGGTGATGGCAAGACAGTGCATCCCAGGACAGTTCCTACTGTGTTCCTCCTTCTCAGCCCGACCTGGAAAGCCTAGTCTTTGCCACAGTGTGGATGGCAGGTGGCTTTGAATGACAAGCCTTTGCCTGGCTAAATTGCTCCTCATGTTGTTCGGATGAACCATGGAAGAGCTAATCTGAGAAGGTCAGCAAACCAGGCTGCATGGAAGGAAAATTATAGGCTTGATACGTTTCCTCTCAGAGGGGTAATTTAAGCCTGCCTTGGTTAAGCTGAGTGGTGTAAAGCTGTCTGAAGGAGGAATCAGGTGACTGTGTGCTTTGCATGTGTGGTTTCTGGGAACTATAGGGTGAGAAAGAGGGCCAAAGGCTTCCTGGCCTAATTTTTGAGCCAATGTGGAGGATGTGTATATAGATCACTGCCATTTTGCTGAGGATCCAAGTTCTGATAATGATTAGAAAGCCACAGAGCTCATTGTTCCACAGAGCAATATACCTATTTTTCTACAAAATGGGCTATTAGCACTTGTGGCAAAAATAAAGTGACTGTGTTTACAGCAGGTTAACTTCAGTCTTACTCTTTTTAGATTTAGCAAGGTAACTCTAGTAGTACTAAGTGTAACTGAAGGAAAGGATGCTAGTAGGTAGAGGCAGCACAGTGCAAGGCTTGTGGTAAAGCAGCAAGGCATGTTTTGGGCAGAAGAGTTGTTTCAGTGGACAAGTGGGTTTTGATTTAAATTGAGAAAGCTTCTCTTCTACTGAACATCTTTTCTTAGGGTGCTTCTGGTGATCCAGTTCCACAGCAGAGCTGTTTCAAGCCTTCCTGAGGCTCTGGGCTTGGTGCTGTAGTCATAGCTGCTGTGTACAGCAGTGGTTGTTTTGCTATGCTGGCAACACAAATACCTGTGTCATGCCTGAGCAGTGGGTCTGACACATTTTGGCATTACAGCTTATATAAAGCAGTTCTGAAGGCTTTTTCAGGCCAGGACCTCAGAGCTGAGCATAGTTTCCAGTGAGTTACAGCAGGAGTTTCTGCTCAGCAGCCCATTTCTCCTACTCTGGCCGAATCTGAAGCCACAGGTCTGTAAGACTGAATGGCCTCTCAGTTCATCTGGCCTTTGAAGGAGAAGCATCATAAAATAGGCTTTGAAATGTTGGGGACAACATGCAGAATAGCTTGGAGAGAAACCCTCCAAAATAGCCCCTAAGGCAGCTGGGATTCACTGAGGATAATGTAAGCCTGAGATGTCTGCATGACTCGTGGTGGCTGTTTGGGTTCCTGTCAGAATATCAGGACCAAAAAATTCAGACTGTGCAGCTGTTAATGAAATGATCTCTTGAGAGCAGCTTTGCATGTGGGGGATGCTTATTTTGTGCGTATAATTTGTAAGGCCATCATTAGCTTTTTTCTTGACCCCTGTTCCCAGGATGGTGAAAAACAATTTCATTTGCAAATAGTAAATTTCAAGGTCTATGATCTGAAAAATCTTGAAATGGTAATGCAAATACCGTGCACTGCCTCCGTGGCCCAGGGCTTGCACGGTAGCTTTCTCATTGTATTAGTGCTTTGAGTATCTTCCTCTTGTACTGATTCCCGGCAACAGAGATATTGACAGAAGGATCCCTTTGCGTCTTTGAGTTTGCCCAACTGTGTGAAAGGGTAGAGAAAGGTATTTGGAGAGAAAGAGTGGGAATAATTTTTTTTTTCTATTGGTGCAATATATTGAAAAACAGATTTTTTTTTTTCACTGTTACCCATGTGAATGGATATTATCCATGTGAAATAGACATTCTGTAAATTTTTGGGCTGAACAGAAGATTCAGCTGGTCAGACAAAGCAAACCCAAGGGGGATAATCTGGAGGAAAATGAACAGAAAATGTTAACTAGAGGTGTGCAGTGGCGTAGAGTGGCAGTCAACTGAATGAAGTGTGTGGCCATCTGCATTTTCAGGACCTTGTATGTCCTTTGAAATGGATATGTGACTAAGTGTAATCACTAAGTCTGCGTGGGTTACCAAAGGACTTGGTAAAAAGGATTTGAGAGTCCTAACATCCTTCATCTTAAATTAAATGCTCTGTTCCATTATTAAGATTTTTAAAGGTCTGTAGTAAAACAGAAGCATCAAGGCCAGGCTGGGTAGGGCTTTGAGCAACCTGGTGTAGTGGAAGGTATCTCTGCCCATGGCAGTGGGGCTGGAACTAGATGATCTTTAAGGGCCCTTCCAACCCTAGCCATTCTATGATTCTGTGATTTTGGGTAAAAGTGTTTTTTTAAAGAATTCCACATAATACTTATGATTTTGTTGTTTTGCTTGTTGGACCATTAAATGACTTGACTTCCCATAAAATCATATATTTTTAAATTTTGCCAAGCTCAAGCATAGATGAAATTTTGTGGGGTGGATTCAAAGAAACAAAGTCTATGGGGGAGGATATGGAGAAGGAGTAAAGGAAACAGCGTAATAGTTCTCTAAACTTTATTTATAACTAAAAGACCTGCCCATGAAGCATTGTTGGGCCTGGGTTTTGAAGGCTGTGTTGGCCAGAAGGAGACATTTTGGGGTTTCTAGTAGGAAGCTGTTGGAAGAGGAGTATGGAGTCGGTCTGAGTAAAGACTGGGATTTCTGGATCATGTTTCTGAAGAATAGTTGTGGTAGGATCTAGGCTGTAGTAGGACAGTTTCAAAATGCCCTGTGCACCAGAAATTCTGAGAAATTTATGTTTCAGAAACCAGATGTTTTTAAAATGATTGAAATCCAGTCATGCTTGTCAGCTGCTCAGAGTAAGTGACATAGAATCATAGAATAGTTAGGGTTGGAAAGCACCTTAAGATCATGGTTTATTACCATGCCATGGTTTATTGTTGTCACTCAACAGCAACTGTGACTACTTAGAGCTTCCCTCCATGGGATCTGGGGCTCCTGAGTCCACAGCAAAAAGCTTGAAATGCTGATCTGGCTCATTACTCCGAAGTTGGAGAGCCTGGAAAGAAACATCTCTCCTGGTGCTGTCTGCCTATGGGTCTTGTCTCAAGTCCCTCAAGTGAACTTGGACTTGCCAAAAGCTCAGTATCCTAAGATACTCTAGCTACAAGACTTTGGCCTAGTGGGATAGCATTTACATTTTGAAACCTGTGTAGGGCATAGTTCACGTAAGTGCCGTGTTGCCAGCCTCTGAATGGCATTCGGTGCTAGATGCTGTTGTGAAGCCTGAGTGCTATATAAGAGGTGTACGAGACCAAATGTTTTGCTTGCTACTGTTTAGTCATGGAAAAACACTGAAGTACACAAACAAGAAGATGCAAATTGTGATTTCTGGTGCTGTCATTCTGGTGAATTTCTCATATGATAGGCACAGGTTCACATCATGCATAGTGTTGCCATTTGCACTGGTATTAGTTGGGTCCTCATCCCACTAATGAAGCTGATAAACTGCAGAAAAGCCACTGAAACATGTGGCTTGGCTGACTTTAGCTAAAGTCAGCAAAAATGGCAAGAGAGAGAGAGAAGGAGAGCTGAGACCTTTTCAAAGGTGACTGCTAGGTTCTGCTCCACCTGCTCTCCTGAGGCTTTCCTCTGCATTGTGCTTTTTCCAAGCTCCAGAGTGCAGCTATGCTTTAAAAGCGCTGCAGAGCCGGAGGCATTTTTTCCCCTTGCTTTTATTGATTTTACTTGACATGCTGAAGTTGCTTTGCAAAAAGAAGTCCTCTGTTGTGGCCTGTACTGTAAGGGGGAGGGAGAGCCAGCACCAGCTACAGCATCTGGACAGAGCACTCAAGAGTCCAATTCACTTTGCTTTCATGAGTGATCCTGCTGCGTGTGCAAGTGGGATATATTACTCCTGATGGTTACAGGTTGCAACACACCAGAGTAATGGCATGTTGAAACTGTGAAATAGCTTTCTGTATGATCAAATACTATTAAAGATTAGAAAAAACAGTGGAAACCAGGGTGTTCAGGCTTATAGTCAGATTTTGCCTTTCTCAGCCGTGCCTCTCCCCTGCAGTGTTCAGAAGCCTACCAGATCTCTGAGCAGCAAAACGCTTCATCCCCTCTCCCCTGTTTACTCTGGTCATACGGTGTGTAAAGGGATGGGTTGTGGATGTTTCTTGGCTCAAGCTCCACAGGGAGGGTCAATCACCAACTCCCGCACTGCCCTTCCCTACAGGCCAGTGGAGGACACCTGTCTGAGGTAGTGAATGATGTCTCTTTGGCATTTGCACCATGACGGTTCTTCACAGAGCTCAGCATACCTGACTGAGAGAAATACAAGCCCAGACATGCCAGTCCCCTTGGTGCCATAGAAAGCTGCAAGCCTCCATGTTGTCTCAGGAGGCCCTCTTTGGTGAGAAAAGATCATCTCATCACAATTGATTGTGCTGTGTAATGACAGTATCCTACGCTGCAGGAAGCTTGCTTCCTCCTAAATCCCTGCAAAATGGTTCAAGGAACTAAAAGGGCTCTATTGCAATCAGCCAGTGATCACTGCCATCTGATAGCTCTGTAGGATCTGCTCTGATTTTCTGTAGCACCCGTGATCTCTCCAGGTAAACATGGAAAGAAAGTAACAGTCCTGGGGGAGAGGAGATGACCTTAGAAGAAGAGGTAGCTTTCTGCAACAACAGGTACAACCCAAATGTGAGGAGTTACGAGGAGAGGGCAGATGAGACCTCCCCACCTCCCAGGCAGATAACGTTTCAGGAGTGCGATGTGATCCCTCAGACAATGGGTGGTGCAAACCTGGCTACATTGGCTGAAAATATGCTGCAGAATAATGCCCAGCATCCTTGAGTGCTAGCTTCTTGATTGCCCATGCTGCTTAAATACCAGCACATTCCCTGACTGGTTTGGCCCATGCCAGTTAGCATGCTCTGAGATGGTGCCCAGTCAATTTGTGTGACAGCTGGTGCAGCGGCCATGTCCAAAAAGCAGGTTGTGATTGCACCAGGTTTGTGTTTCTGTGCTTTAAGCAGCCCTCTACTGCTATTCCAGCAGGCTTTGCACCTTCAGACACCCTGCTATGCCCTCACACCATACCCCAGGCATGCAATGGGTACTTTTGGCTGATATGTTTTTTCTTTTTTATAGACTTATATTTAAAGATTGGGAAAAGTGGAGCAGATTCAAGCTGATGGATGTGAGTGTTCTTGTACTTGAGTCTTTTCATCTTAAACAGCTTTCACTCCACTTTTACTGCAGCAAACTAAACATTGACTTTTTCCTCTACCAGTGTCAGGTAAGCACAGTACCCCTTTGTGAATCTATGAAAGCAAGCTTTAGCTATTGTACAATTCACCCTTGCATAGTTCTCACTCTCTGCGTGTAATACTTTTTTCACATTTACACTGAAGGTTTTCTCGGTATCTTCTTTCTGGTATCATTATAGGTAATAGGTAAGTAAAATACCATTGCAGAACATAAGCATAGCTCATAACATGATGATAAGTTTTGTAGCTACTTTTTTCACAAGTGTGCGCATTACACTCTGAACTCCTCACCAAGTACAGAGGAACTCAGAACCACAAGGTATCTTCTTGAGTGTGGTTTCTTTACATTGAGTTTCATCTTTAATGTCTTCATTTCCTATTGTCATCATTACAGGGCAATGCAAGAAAGAAAAGGGGGACCTTTCTCGATAGACTGCCATCATATTTACTTATGAAACTTCTGTCTTCTCTGACTGGCAGTGCTGTACAAAAACATGTGGTACCCCAGGATCCTGTCTGAGAGCTACCACAGTGTCGTGCTGCCTCTGTCTCTGCAGGTGCCACTCCTTCTGTGGTGGCAGCAGCAGACACTGGGGCTCAGTGTGGCTCCCTCCCTGCTGGAGCTGAGGGACTGATTCAACATCTGACTCAGGAATTTCCTTTTATTTTGATATATACTTTGACTTGCAAGTATAATTTATTGAGAAGGGACAGACAGATGAGTGTTAGCAGGGGATGTGTTTTGCTTAAAGTCCATTAACGACAAAAACAGTTTTGCTTTTAAATTCTTGTTCTTTAAGAAGAACTCACGAGGTATTTTCTGTGTGGCAGTGCCCTATGTGTCATTCTCTCCTTCTACAGAATAGCTTGGTTTTGGAAGGTGAATCCACAAGAATAAATCAGCCCAAAATGCACCTATTCCTCGATTAGTTGCAGCATCAGAAGGATTTCTTACAGCATCTCCACCCAAAGTGTTCTCCCCAAGCTAGGGAGCTCAACTTTTTAACAGCAACCCCTTCACTTACAGTTATCAGCCCGACATTTTTATCACCTTTACTATCAGACATTTGGCTGGTTGCTGCTGACTCAGAAGCTGCTGTCTCAGCTGAGGATACCCTGTTTTGTGAGTCATGCGCTGTCTCTACAGGCAAACTGCTTAAAGGGCACAGTTGAGTGTTGGCTGTTTCTGTGCTTGAGCATCATCATGCTGCCAAGCATGGTATGCAATTATTTTCCTGGGTGTCCTTCTAAAGCCACTCTAGCTCCATATATCAATTAGCATTAATCTGTGATTCCAGTTCATATATGTGGAAGAACTGGGTGAGTCCTCCTTCCCTGCTGATCTTGCAATGGGTACCACTGATGTGTCAGTCAGTGAGTCATCACAAATTTGTTAGAGTTTGTTAGGTTAGGCTGCGTTTTTCTAAGCCCTCCAAGTGGCCATAGCTGCTTCCTTGATGACTGACTTCAGAGAAATGTCAAGATCCATAAACAGGCATTGCACAGAAGTGTTGCCTGCCTATTCTGTGTGTTAACATCTAAGTTCTGCTACTCATTGGTAGTCAGAATGTAATAGCGCTCAGTAATGGGAAAGGTCACATCTCTGACAAAGTGTCAGTGTCAACATTTTTATATAGAAGTATATACCTGTGTATAAAAGAAGTATCTGTGCATATATAGAAGTATATATCTGTGTATAAAATATATATGTATATACACACACATTTATATGTGTGTATATAAATATAGAAGTATATATATATTTCTTTTATGATAAACTGATGTCCTGGGTGCATCAATCCTAAACATTCATAGCAAGGGTGGATGTTGTAGCTACCAAGCTCAAATCAGAAATATTTTTGAAGCAAACAGCTTATACACCAGTGATGCAATTTTTCAAAAGGAAACAGTGAAGGATTGTATCATCAAATGAATGCGTGTACTTCTTGGACTTAGTTCCTGTAGAATAAGGAATGCTTTTTCCCATCTTATAGTTGCCAGGCACCTATTTTTTTCAATATTTCATGTATAATTATAAAAAGTAGTCTGCTATAACCTTTGCCTACAAGTAAGCTGATCAGTCTGCTGCCAGTCACAGTGGTCTTTGTTAAAGAGCTATGTGTGACAGATTCCACACATGAAATGCTTTGTGTTTCTGCTAAGAAACATTGGCTCTTTAGGATATGATTTGCGAAAACAGATTTCATACATATCTGGTTGTGAATCTGTCTATGAATTGCTTTCTGGTTTGGTAAAATTGTCAAGTCTCTTGTTTTTTTTTCAGGGATTCATATTTTGGTTCTGTTTTTTTTTTTTTTTCAAATGTGTCCAGAATTATGATGGTTCATTCCTTGCATTTCAAACAGAAATTGGCAACATCTGTTGGCAACAGCAATTGTTAACAACAAACATTTGTAAAGATGTATAAAGAATCACAGTTCTTTAAAGGATGCGAAGGATTTGTAGGGAGTTTTACCACTGAAGACACGTGAGGCTGCTTTCCAGAGTGGTAGGTGGAAGAGGCAATCTGTCCCTTTTTCTAAGCTTATTTGGGATCCAACTGGTTCTTGCTATTGCATCAAATATTGTGGTAAGCCTTGCCTTTGTATGAAATAAACTCTTCTCTCCTACAGCAGAAGTAACTAGGAAGTTGCAGTGTCTTGTTTAACTATACAACTGAGGTCACTACAATGGATGTGGACCCTGCTGGTGAACCACCTCAGGAACCTGGCCCAAAGCCAGGTGAGGAGCAGAGTGCAGATTCAGTAAGACTTGTCTGATGACTCTTCGGTGCTACATGGGTCAGCATGAACTTGGAGGGAGAAGTGGGTAGAAAGGTGCTGCCCTTGTGCTGGCTCACTGCCTTCCTCCTGTCCATCTCTGCACCTCCAATGAAGAAGCAGGGGCAGGAAGCATTTGGTTGCCTACTGTTTTTCTGATTATGATCTCAACTTCAGTTGGCTGGAGGTTAGATCTGGTTACAAATGACCTTAGCTGTGCAAAGTGGCTGTTCAGAGCATGCAAATTTGGCCCTTGCTGTATGTTACCCTCTGGAGAAGACTCATTTTCTCCTTTGGCTGCAGAGGATGACTAGACATACCTAAGGTTAGACGGTATGAATATCCTCCAGAGATTTTTAAGTCCTGATAGTGCATTATGGTTATTAAACCTGTGTTGTGCAGTAGGGGCAGAGCAAAAGAGCTTAGCCAATAATCTTGCATTGGGCCCCTGACTCTCATTTGGGACCTGGCAGGTCTTCTTTTAAATAGAAATCCAGCATCTATTTAAAGACTGCAAATGATGAAGAATACTCCACATCCCTGAGTAAGCTGTTTCAATGATTAATTACCTGCTCTGTTAAAAATTCACACCTCATTTCTAATCTGAATCTGTCTAGCTTCAGCTTCCCGGTGTTGGCTCTTTAATAGCTGGGAGAAGAAAAAAAGACATGAGATCCATCTGTGTCACAGTGCAGCCCCTTGTAAAATGTGATCAAGACACCTTTTAACCTTTCTTTAGATGAACTACACATATAATGATGACTTTCACTGCAAGGAAAGCTTGCCTTTTTTTTTTTTTTAATAGCTCCAGTCATTTTTAAGATTCTTTCCTGTGTTATTATCTCTAGCAAGGTGACTTGGATGTATGCAGTGGCTCTGCATGCTATTCCTAGATCCTTGGTGTTTGCTGAAGCCCTCCCCAAGGGAGTGGCAACCAGGTGCCTGCAGCATCCCTTTGGGTTTGAGAGTCCAGCCCCGTAGCATGGGGCCTGGCACTCCTCAGATGGATGTCTTAGACCTGGGCAATCCCATGGAGCTGGGGACAGTATTTCCTTTTGCCATGTGGGAATGAAGAATGTTTCATTATTTTTCCCCTGAGAATAGCTTTTCATGGAACATTTATAAAATTATTTTGTTCCATTTCAGAACTGAAAACGTTTGATGAATACATGCAGGTGATTTGTCTACTGTGTTCTTTGCTTATGCGTGGGAGAAACATTCTTAAAGTTTTCTGGACAATAGAAAAATATTCATAAGGTCCTTAATATGCTCTTCAAAAATGTGTATGGGGGAAAGAGACAGATAGATTTATGAGTAATTGGGGAAAATGGGAACATCAATCCTTTTCACACTCAGACTTACCAAGTAATTGAATGTCCTCAGACACCATCAAAGCAGATGCAAATTACCCTTGTTTGATCTGACAGACATTTAGGTGTCTGTCCTCATCTGGGGTTTGGTGACTGTGGCTTTGGTTGCAAAGAGCTAGATGATCATTTTGTCTAATATATTTTGACTAAAGCACACTAGAACCTTGTAGGCAGTTGTAGGGGTTGCCCCATATTATAGGACCATGCAGGTCTGGATGCTGGCACTGTGTGTGTGTTTGCACTGTTCACAGAATCACAGAATCCTAAGGGTTGGAAGGGACCTCAAAAGATCATTTAGTCCAACCCTCCTGCAAGAGCAGGGTAACCTAGAGTACATCACACAGGAACTTGTCCAGGCGGGCCTTGAATATCTCCAACGTAGGAGACTCCACAACCCCCCTGGGCAGCCTGTTCCAGTGCTCTGTCACTCTCACAGTAAAGAAATTTTTCCTGATGTTCACATGGAACCTCTTATGCTCCAGTTTACACCCATTGCCCCTTGTCCTGTCACTGGACATCACTGAAAAAACCTATCTCCATCATCCTGACACTCACCCTTTACATATTTGTAAACATTGATGAGGTCACCCCTCGGTCTCCTCCAAGCTAAAGAGTCCCAGCTCCCTCAGCCTCTCCTCATAAGAGAGATGTTCCATTCCCTTAATCATCTTTGTAGCTCTGCGCTGGACTCTTTCAAGCAATTCCCTGTCCTTCTTGAACTGTGGGGGCCAGAACAGGACACAATATTCCAGATGCGGCCTCACCAAGGCAGAGTAGAGGGGGAGGAGAACCTCTCTTGACCTACTACCCACACCCTTTCTAATGCACCCTAGGATGCCATTGGCCTTCTTGGCCACAAGGGCACATTGCTGGCTCATGGTCATCCTCCTATCCACCAGGACCCCCAGGTCCCTTTCCCCTTCACTGCTGTCCAGCAGGTCAGCCCCCAACCTGTACCGGTACATGGGGTTGTTCTTCCCCAGACACAGGACTCTACACTTGCCCTTGTTGAATTTCATCAAGTTCCTCTCTGCCCAACTCTCCAGCCTGTCCAGGTCTCGCTGAATGGCAACACAGCCCTCTGGTGTGTCAGCCACTCCTCCCAGTTTAGTATCATCAGCAAACTTGCTGAGGGTACACTCAGTTCCCTCATCCAGGTCGTTGATGAAAATATTAAACAGCACTGGTCCCAGCACCGACCCCTGAGGGACTCCACTAGTCACAGACCTCCAGCTAGATTCTGCTCCATTGACCACAACTCTCTGCCTTCTTCCTTCCAACCAGTTCTTGATCCACCTCACTACCTGATCATCAAGCCCACACTTCCTTAGCTTATCTATGAGGATGCTGTGGGAGACAGTATCAAATGCCTTACTGAAATCAAGAAAAAACACATCTACCGCTCTACCATCATCCATCCACCTAGTTACTTGCCCATTGTTTGGGTTGGAAAGGATCTTTAAAGTTCATCTAGTCCAACCACTGGGGAATGAGCAGGGACATCTTCAATTCATCCTCCTAGCATCTCTGTTATGTTCCCATTCTTTGGACAAATACCATAAGGTAGAAATTGACAGTTCTTTAATGTAGCTGTAGTTTAATTTTGAGGTTAATCTCTGTCAAGCTTGTACTGCTCTTAGTTTTTTGGATTGTAGCTTTAGATTGTGGACAGAATCAGAAAAGTATGTTGCACAAATGGTGAATCAAGCAGTGTGTAATGCATGTCAGTCCAAGTGAAGGAACAATAAAACCTTTAGATCATGTCATATTTTCATCTTCATGCCACATATGTTACAGATAAATGATCTTAAGAATATACAAGAGAATTTTACTACATATTTTAGCAGGTGTGTCTTTCTGCTTGTAAAGCATCTCATGCGTCTCTACTGCAAGATCAGTTGTGCTGAGTTTTCTCCATGAAGAGGAAAGAAGACATAAA
The DNA here is from genome assembly GCF_034315485.1 of Pezoporus occidentalis. Lineage (NCBI taxonomy): Eukaryota > Metazoa > Chordata > Aves > Psittaciformes > Psittacidae > Pezoporus > Pezoporus occidentalis. The sequence continues at coordinate 9,788,979 of NW_026916170.1, read as the reverse complement.
GCTCTCTAAAAATAACCAGCTTCTCTCATACAAATGCCAGAGTTTTAAGTGCCAGATCTGCAAGGTCAGAAAAAGACGTGAAGTCCTACATGGGAGCTGGGAATCAGCTCTTGCAGATAGTGTCATGTGAAGTCATACTTGCTCTCCCTAAAGGACTATGCATTATTGAACTTCACAGCTGCAGTGGTTTCAGGCATAGGAGGGGTGTTGCAGACGGAGAAGCGAAAACTTCTTACAGCATTTGTGCAGAAGTAATTTCAAGGAAAGAAATGCATACTTCTGTGCTTGCCATTTTTATAAGTTTTTAAGGTTGTTTAAAGCTGTTTCTGGCTTGGACTGTTAAGCAAATCCCAGATAATGAGAAATGGACAGAAGAAAATAATACCTATTTTGGTCTGTAAATGTGGTTGGCAATACCCACATGCTGAGTTGATATATCCACAGGTTTAAATTCTCTTTAGTGAATTTATTCATAAGTCATATAAGTTTCAAATATACTTTATTAAAATTGCTGTCCGATTTAAAAAGAAAAAAATTAAAATATTCCCTTCTTTCTGAAAAATTTATCTCTCAATTTTAACTGCTCAGGCGGTGTGCGTGCCCACTGAACTGTTTTTAACAGTTAAAACAGTTAAAAACGTTTAAACAGTTAAAACAGTTTAAACAGTTAAAAACGTTTATTAAACCTTAAAAAATGTTTTAACATGTTTATTTATACATCACAATTTTTTAAAGCACCCACAACAACTGAAATCAAGAAAAAACACATCTACCGCTCTACCATCATCCATCCACCTAGTTACTTGCTCATAGAAGGCTATAAGGTTGGTCAAACATGACTTCCCCTTGGTAAAGCCATGTTGGCTGCTCTTAATGACCCCCTCATCCTTGATATGCCTAGAGATGGTGCCAAGAATAAGTTGTTCCATCACCTTTCCAGGGATGGAGGTAAGGCTGACTGGTCTATAATTACCGGGTCCTCCTTCTTGCCCTTCTTATAGACCGGCGTGACATTTGCCATCCTCCAATCCTCAGGCACCTCACCTGTTTCCCACAACTTACCAAAGATGATGGAGAGTGGCTCAGCAATGACCTCCGCCAGCTCCCTCAGCACCCGTGGGTGTATTCCATCTGGACCCATCGATTTATAGATGTGCAGATTACTTAACTGATCCCTAACCCAATCCTCATCTACCAAAGCAAACTCCTCCTTTATCCTGACTCCTTCCAGGGCTATAGGAATCTGGGTCCCCCAGGGAGAGTCTGCAGGAGTAAAGACAGAGGCAAAGAAGGCATTCAAAACCTCTGCCTTCTTTATATCCTCTGTCTCCAGGGCACCCACCTCATTCAGCAGTGGGCCTATACTGCTTCTTGTGTTAGTTTTATTTGCTGTGCATTTGAAGAAGCCCTTTCTATTGTCCTTGACCCGACTTGCCAGATTAAGTTCCAAGGAGGCCTTAGCTGTCCTAATTGCTTCCCTACACCCTCTAACAGCTGTCCTATATTCCTCCCAAGTGGCCAGCCCCTCCTTCCATAATCCATAGATTCTCTTTTTCCGTACGAGTTTGCCCAGCAGTTCCTTGTTTAACCATGCTGGTCTCCTGGCTCCCCTACTTGACTTCCTACTCATTGGGACACTCTGATCTTGAGCTTTGAAGAAGTGGTCCTTGAATGCTGACCGACTATCTTGAGCCCCTTTACCACCTAGTACCCTTTGCCATGATACTTCCCTTAGCAATTGATTGAAGAAATTTGTTCTCCACTTGTGCTGTCCCAGCAATGGCCTGGAAGAAGCTATGCAGACTTCAGCCATCACGTGCTTATCCTGGACTGAACATGGTCACATCAGGCTGCATTTTTGGTGCTGTTTTGGCCTGAAGTCAGTAGCTCCAAGGCAGGGTGTCATGGCTGCAGGCTCCCCCACAGGTCTGCAGGGAGCATACACGTCTCAAACAGAAAATGCGCTCTACTGAGTGGCACTGCTGTGCCATTTTGGGGCTGTCTCCTGGGTAAGATATATATAGTGGACAGGTTATGCACTGGTACTAGCACTTCTTTGACTCCTGGGAGTAGCAGATACAGAGCTGCTATGTTGCCCTCAGTTTCATGTTGCTACTAATACAAATTATGCCTGAGTTAGCTCACATTTGGCAAACGATTTGCACAGATCAATGAATTTCAGATGATAAAATTGTGTGTTTCATTGCAGGTAGAAAGCTGCCAGTCTCACTGAATGGCTTTATTCAGCTGGCTTGCTCCCAGGTTCTGTAGGTTGGCATGTCCTGATCTCAATGTCTGCTATGCTTTGTGTAAGCCAGGTAATGCTTCATCCATCCTTTCCCTCCTTGCATCTCTGCCCTTCTAGCTTATTGGTCTGTGTCAAGTGTCTTGATGGATATAGGAAAGAGATGCAGACTTATGCTGATAAAACTAGCTTCATGTTAGGGCTCTCAACACAGGCTATTTGGAAAGCAGTAGGATTTAAAGCAGTGATTTGTAATTGTTAAATTGATTGATTACTGTCAGTGTTCTGGTGTAAGTGGTGCTTAGCTCTGCTTGTAAATACTCAGTTTTGAGCTGCAGGCTTGTTTTGTTTTGTTTTTTTTCTAAAGCTGAGATATCCAGCCTTTCAGTAATTGTTACTTAAAAGTGGATCATTTACACAGCTGTATTTTGCAGTTCAGGGATAAGAAACCTGTAGGCAGTAGCAACCGCTACCAATTGACCTATTCCTTTCTGTACCACTGAATTCCAGAGGACTTTTAAAACAGAATTAGATATTGGCCTGATTTCTCTTGATTTGTTGAGCAGGCTGTGGGTGAAGCATTGATTTTATATAGCAAAGCCAACCACAGGCTGGATACTTTTGCTCTGAAAGTCATTTGAGAGAGAGCATTAGATTTAACCTGCCATGATGAGGTTCATGGCCTGTTCCCAGGCAGGTGTGAAAAGCCCTCTGGTAATGCTTGCAAATTGCAAAATATCAAGAGCTGCCTGGGGAAGGGGTGAATACTAAAGTCATGTTCTCCTGACTAGCAATTTGGTACCTAAGCCAAGTGGTTTTCATTCCCTTGTCAGTACCTGAGACTGCGTTTGAGCCTTCCGGAGAGGTGACTCACCTACCAAACGCACAAATCATGAAAGGTATGTTAAGTCTGACAGCCTTGCAGAGCCTGCACTATGGGAGGACCAAGAGCTGAACATGTCATTCCCAAATTCACCTTGGGGTAAGGGAGGAGGGAACTGGGGCAAGGTTTGGCCAGATCCCTTCTGTAGTTAATATTGTGTTTTAGTGCCAGTGCACTGCACATGAATATTTTCTGCAGATCCCCCAGGAACCAAACAAACAGGCTAGTCTTTTTGTCAGAGTTTGGCTGAATTAATTTTTGTCTTGATTGCAAAGTGGCCATGCAAACACAGCACATTTTGTGTGCGGTGATGAAATGGTGTTATTGGTACAGGTTCAGATGCATGTAAAGAGATGCTAAACTTAGTTTTGGACTAATGGTGTTGTGTCTGGAGAGAGAGGTTCCTAAATGGCACTGTGGAGTCCATGATGAACAAAAATTAAGGAATTAGGATATCCCTCCTTGTGGGTATTTCCACAGCTTCCCTCTTTGCCCTTGCTCTCTATGGCATGTCAAGCTTCCCATTTTGCTCAGATCCACTAGTTGTCGAACACTTCAAAGATCATAAGTCTGAGTATGTGCTAGAGGAGGTTTATAAGTTTGAGATCCAACTGCAGTACTTGGGCTAAAGTTTGCTGTTGGACACTTCAGAGCTGCAGTGTCATCTCAAGGGGAGATGTATTTACATTGAAAAGGCTGACTGTGAAAGTAGTGGTGTTATGGGGATCAAGCATGGCCTGAATCCTTCAAAACACTTCCTCTGCTTTGCTCTACGGCATGCAGGTCGGCACTGCTGTCAGCTGAGGTGAGACACTTCACTGCTGTCATAGACAGCTTTCTTCTCACCTGATGTGCCCTCTCGCTTAGCTCCACGTTTTGGGTAAATTCCTGCTGCGGGTCTTTGGCTCTGAGCTTCCCATTTTGCTATATGTATCCCTATCACAGTGTCTCCAGCAACCCCACTTGGCTCAGTGAGGTGTCTGCCATGATGTATGATGGTGTCTCAGTTTTGAGACAGCCACAGTCCCTCTGGCCTGAATGCCAGGACGGTGTCTTGTTTTAACGTAACCAAAATGCTGAGTGGTTGTAGGAGCTGTTCTTGAATGCACCTTTGCTTCTCTGCTGCCCACTAAGTTTGGGCATTTTTGTTTGTTTGTTTGTTTGATTTGGAGCTGAACCTCATAGATTACTTGAAAAGTAAGTGGCAGGAAAAAAACTAAGAGGCACTTCCCTTTTAATCTTTTCTGGTAATCATGTAAAGGAAGGGAAGTTGTACTGACTACAACTAGCAAGTTGTTGTCCTGGTGAGAGTGAATAGAGTGAGTGTGGAGGAAATGTTAGCCTTGCTAACTCTTTCAAGGTCTTCATTAATTTCATACCCATTTCATCTTGGTGACCAATGCCTGCTGCTGAGAGCAAATCTGTTCAAGGCTCAGTACTGCCTCCTTTTCCCTTCTGGTGTGATGTATCCTCAATAGTTCTCATCCTGAACTGCTCTGGCAGAACTAGGATAAGACTTACTCCTCATCCCCTCTTCTTACCGTATTGCTCCTAAAATGCTTTCAGGCCTTCATCAGTCATCATGAAGAAGGACACACACTTACACTGTTGTGAGGTGAGAGATAAAAAGAAAGAAACAGTTTTCGAGGCTGTCTGTATTAGGAGCTGGCAGTGGCAGCCAGCATCATGGAGCAGAAGCTGTATATTTTGGTCAACTAAGCCATTCTTCTGTGAATCATCTTCCCTTTTCATTCAGTTCCATTCTGGTCCAAGAAGCCATCAACAAACTCAATAACTCAACAAAAACAAACCATATATCTGCTCAATAACAGACGATTAAATCTGTAGCATCCTGTTTGTGAGCTGTATAGCTGTGGATTGGCTCCATATAGTTAGGGATCCTGCCAAAGACTTTTCAGAAGTGACTAATGATTCTGTGTACATCAGTTTTTGGCACCTGAACACCCACCCCCTGAAAGTCTCATCCATTATACATACTGTTATAGAACGGGCAGCCTAGTCCTGCCTCATCAGGCCAGCTCTCTAGTTTCCAGGGGGAACAGATTAAGCCTTTAGTCTTCTCTCTCCTCGTGTTTACTAAGAGCATGCCATAAACAGTGTTGTCCCAGTGTGTAAACCATCAAAATTCATCTGGATATCTGTATAGCCCTATTCAGTATTAGGATTGTGCAGAATTTAAAAAGACTTTGTTTTTTCTTTATTTGTTTTCAGCAGAACTGGTGAAATTTTATCCAAATGCCATTTCATTTAAAAAATATCCATTCATGTGAGTGTTTGATACATATTTCTCTCTGTTGTTTGCATAAATTTAGCTATTAAGAATAAAGCAGTGGGCTGGGGAGAACCAAAACACTTTTTCTCACTCATCCTTCTTTCACCAGCAAGCCAACGTTGTTTTGTACAGTCCTTTGCTGCATGTTTTTCTAAATACCAGCACTGTGGAACAATTGGGAAATCTGCCACTGTGATCAGCAGAGCCAGGAACTTACCTCAGGTGCTTTGAACCCACTTCTGCAGATGAAGATATTCTGCCATGATGGAAACAAGAGCCTGACCTATCTTCCTCTGACCCATCTTCCTCTGTTCCAGCTTTCCTACCAAACACAGAAAGACGGTGACTTCAGCAGACAGCTGTGCATGCCAGGAAGCTCTGAGCTCCCTGCTGACCAGCCTGGCTGCTGTCACTGCTGCTTTGTGGACAGGGCCTGTGGGTGTGTGAGGGAAGCTGTTAACCTCCCAGCAGCTTCTGCATTGATACTGAACACCGTTGCTCCCACCATGATCTGCAAGCCACAGCTCTCAGGGCTCTCTGCCTGACTTCCAGCCCCATCTTACCTCCTAGACTTGGCTTGATAGGAAAGGATGTGTTTGTGGAGCATCCTTCATCCCTGGGGTGGTGTAATGCAGTTTTGCCCATACTTGTGAGATGCCCTGAGCCTGCTCTGCCTGATGTGAAACTGTGGAGCCTGAGAGTCACGGTTCATTTTGCAGCAAAGTCAGTCTTATGCTGGAAGAACATTGTTACATTAAGCAAAAGATCATCAGACACCTCAGAATGGACTTCACTAGTTAGATCTCTTACATAAATTTAATGAGGAATGGCCAGTGTTTTTGCAAAACCAGTTGATAATTATCTTCTGAGCTTGACATTTCTACAAATGGATTAATATAATTTATTTTTCTGTGGAGAAGACCTTCTGTGCAGAGAAGCCAATTTCACTTTCAGCTCCACGCGGGAGATAATACCCAGCATTATTTCTAGAGACAACTTAATTTAAAGTCAAAGATAATTTCAAATTTAATTCAAATTCTTGCAAATCTTCAATCTTCTGCCTGGCCAAAAATACACTTATTTACTTAACTCTGTGATTAAGGTGAAAGCATCTCTTTTCTGTAGAAGAGTTGTTGCCCTTTAGGGAGATAAGATTTGAGTTCTGAGTATCATTAATTCCTTTTATAAACTACCTTCCAGTGAAATACATTTGAAAAACACACACATTGCACTTCTGTTTCCTAGCCACATATCCTGCATGCTCTGGTCTGCAGATCATATTGGGTTTCTCATCTCCATTATGGAATTATTTGCTGAATTCTTATCCTCCCTCAAGTACTGGGAACAGAAGGAAACTCTTCTAAAACGTTACATTATTGCCATATAATGATTTATGTATGTATGTATGTATTTATTTATTTATTTTTACTGTTTGTGATACTCAGAAAGACCCCAAGCCTGGTGGCTATAAGGGAATTTTAAAGTTCAATTTAAGCAAAATAAATGTTTCAGTGGGAGGAATGTTTTGATTGAAAGTAGATGAAAACCTATCAGGTAATTATGGAAAAAATGACTGTCCTGTGCCCTTGCTAAGCTGTTATATATTTATACAAGCTGGTGACCTGCCCTTAATGGGATCTCAATACTATTGAAAAGCAAAGCCCAAGGAGTCTTAGCAAGGCATTAGGTATACAGTTATTCTTACAATATTTGAAATTAAAGTATTAGTGTTTTTACAAACTCAATTTTCTTTTGATACTGCAAGATACCTTTACTAGCCAGTTGATATTAAAAACATTTTTCTGTGTTTGGGTACTTGTTTTTTGCATGAGTTTTCATTGCTGCCATGTTCAAGCACTGTGTCTGACTTTTTAAAATAAAATTATTTCTTTGAAATTCCTGCTGGCCCACGCTCTTATAAGCTTTGCTGCACAACATTTATACGTAAGGACAAATGTGATTTATGGTCCTTTAAAGCAAAATAAGCAGTCCTTTTCTGTTCACATACTGGTTGTTACTGCCTCAGTATATCTACTAAATGGGCAGATTTACTTGACATTCCATGAAACAAGGCAATTGGGCAGAAAATGGCATTCTTGGCTCTACATGGAAAAAAAAAAACCTCTGTTTTTCTCTTGAAGTGCCTACAAAGCAAGTACTTGAACCATACTTTTTCCCTTTTTGTGTGTGAGGATCTTTGACTCTGTCTGGGCAGTCCTGCCTTGCCCACAAAATTCTGTGATGATGCATTACCGTCTCTTTTTGAATGTGAGGTACGTAGCATAGTTGCACAGTGTTGGCAGAAGAGCTGGCCCAAGAGAATCTGCCTGTATCATTCAAGTTAATGTTCTTTCCCAGTTGTGGAGATCTAACCAAAATGCTTGCTGCCTGTCCAAGGGAGTGCATCTTCTTCACAAGTCTTGCTGTCACAGAACCATCCTGCATGTCTAGCTTCCAGGCATGCAATTTCCTATTTCTGAGGCTGACAGATTATCAGGAGCTCAGATGTGAGGCCCAATATTTATTTTTATTTTTCTTTTTTTCCCAGTCAAGAGTATTAGCTGGAGTATTCAATGACCAAAGGGAATGATGGATTCACCATCCCTTGATATCTTCATAGCCAGTCTGAGTGCTTTTCTGAATGGTAATCAGAGGTGTGTTGGTGGGGTCTGTGCAAGGATAACCGGGTGACCCTTTGTGGCTTGTTTTATGAATGGGTTGAGTGCAACTGCTCCCAGTGCCTCTTCTGGCCCTGAGATCCATGAGCTAAGGACCAGGCTCCCTAGGGAGGTGTATCTTGTCTCATGCCCGAAGCGTCACTTTGCTGGCACAGTGCCACCAGTGCCTGGCAGTGCAGTGAAGGGGGCAGTGCCACCAAAGTCTCTTGGTGCCCAGGGTGACAGTGCCCAGGTGTTGGGGACAGCACTGGAGGGGCCAGGGAAGACAGATGAGCCAAAGGACTTCAGGCCATGTTGGATAGGGCTTTGAGGAACCAGGTACAGTGGAAGGTGCCCCTGCCCACGGTAGGGAATTGGAAATAGATGAACTTTAAGGTCCCTTCTAACCCAAACCATTCTATGATTCTATGAATTTGTGCAGCTGTGACTGGGCTGCTTCTGCCCTGTGTGATGTGTTGTCTCACCCTCTTTCTGAGAAGTTGTGCCACCTATCTTCATTGCCCTTCTCACTGCCTCTGCTGTATTCTGTCCCCATCAGCACCTTTTTATCTTCCCAGTGTTTTCCACTTCTCTCCTAAATTGTCCCACTCTCCCAACTAATGTGCCTTTCTCTTTCCCCATGTATCACACTCTGCTCATGTGATCCACCACTTTCCCTCTCCTGTTTCTGTGTTACCTACCTAGGCTGTAAACTCCCTCAGGTTCTGCTACTTTGTGGGTATTAGTAGGGTTGGTTTTTAGATTAGTTCTGTAGGGATGCACAGAAATATACATTATCTGACATGTTTGTTCCAGTGTGGATCACGAGGAGCTAAGCGCTTGAAATAAAGGTAGATAGATCCCATTTATCTACATTAATGCTTTGCTACATGCTCATTAATCCTTGGTGCCTTAGGTCCCACTGTAGAAAGTGTGATTAATAAGAACAACAGTAATCATTTGCAAAGATTTTTAATTTAGGAGGAAAAAGGCAAAGAGAATCCAAAACTGGTAAGTTACTATGCAGATCATAGTGCTGAAAGTTACACTGAAGTTAGAGTTGTGATGAAAAGTTTTTAATTCTGCCCTGTTCTGTTTTTGTACATTTCAACAAAGGTTTGTTTCCGACCTCATGTTTTATACTTGAAGCCACCACCACGAGAGGACTTTTGTTCTCATCATCAGCCACTGGCCTATGATGGAGCAGTGGGAATAGGAACAATTTTAAATACGATGGTGCATCCTGCAAAGTTTCCTTGCTGGAGCAGAAGGAAAGACCAAGTACTACAGCATTGCAAGCTGGGGTCCAGCACTCCTTTGTAGTAGCCTGACCATGCTTTCTCCATCCAGGGAGACGGAGAAAGCAAAACAGCGCCACTGGACTCAGCAATCTGGTCTCACCCCTGCCAGTCCTGGGGTCAAGGGATCCTGAAATGTTTTCTGAAGTACACTGGTGTTTTCCTACTGCTGACTTCAGTAGGAGAAGCAGCAAGGGTGTGTAGCACTTGTGACTATGTGTGTGAACTCTAGCTGAGAGGGGGGACAGAGATAAAATCAGACGTGCCAGCAACAGTGGCTACATTTCCTCTTCCTGCTATGTCCCTGAACAATTGCAATTTTTAAGTGTCAGCTGCTCCTTCTTCTTTTCTTTTTTTTTTTTTTAACCTTACTATTTTTCAATCTGAGGATTAGAGCCAGAAGATTTCTATTGTTTCTGAGCCGTGCTGCTCTAACGCATACAGGGTGTGCACCACCACCAGTCCCTTCCTATTCACCTCCCTTTGGTGCCTACTGGCTGTAAAGCCATGTGTTATCTCCCACTGGGAGGATGAGAGACCTGCCCTAGTCAGTTTGGAAAAATAATCGACTTTGGGCTGATGATTGGCTCCAGAATGATCATTTTTGCTCATTGAGTCCCTGGCAGGAAATGAACATCGCAGAAATGATGTGGAAGTGTTACTTGTTTAGTGTTTTGAAATGTAGGCTAGAGAGAGAAAGAAAAGGGATTACAACACGAAAAAAAAGAAAGAACATGACTACTCTTAAAATGTATCTATTTTCTCCTGTAATGTTTGCAATGTGCTTTGGAAGCTGGGAGATTAATCTCCTTTTCCTAACGCTGTTTGCCAGGGTTACACAAGTCGTGCCTGTCTTCTGTGTCTCAGTGTCACAGGAACCAGTGTAGCCCAGTTTCTCAGCATTCGTTGTGCATGCAGCAGCATCTTTGGTAATATTAAGAGTGATGTGTGCAACTCTGGGATATTATTTAACTGTGGCAGGTAGGAAAGCACATGTATTCTGGGAGCACTCGAGTGCTGTTTTGTTTTTACTTTTTTTCAGAAAAGCTCTTATCTCAATGTAGTGTTAAATATGTATATTTTATTAAATGCAAAATTTAAAAAAAGGATTTGGTTCAGATTCCCAGCCAAATGCGCCTCTGACCCTGCAGATGTTTAAAGACATGCACCCTGTGTATGTATAGCAGATGTGACATTAACAAACATTTTGATACCTTTAAAAATATTTTCAGACCATGTTCCTGAAGTCAGCGCACAAGTGCACCTGCAATTGCAAATTGGGTAAATTGGTTTTGATCCTCAGGTGATCTTTGATGCATCCTATTTTTAATCCTAAATGAGATCAGGCTTACATAAACTGTAGAGGAAAAAGGAGTACACACCAGCTAACTATAATCACCTGTCCTGAGACAGAGACTTGTGTCTCTAGGATGTCACTGCAGTCATTGGAGATAGAGATATTACTCCAGAGATGACTCAAAGCACTTAATTTAGGCACTTTGGGAAACCAGTCTTCTAATTTAGGTGCAAAAATCAGGTTGTGTGAATAGTCCTCCCTGTTTTAATTTCTGCATGTGAGCCATAAAGAAAATGGTTGTTGCTATGTAAATAAATGACAGGAATTCTAACAGCACCGATGGCTCTGACAAGGACTTCCTGCACCCCCTGGCAAGCTAATTAACCTCCTCATCTCCATTCAGCAACACAAGTGTGCTGGGCTCTGCAGATCTTTTGTGAGCCATGCTCATTAATATTGGCATCGCACCCTCAGACCCTGGGAGGAAAGGTGGAAGAGAAGAGGAAAGATTTTTGCAGCAGACAGCCGCTTGATTTCTCCCCTGTTGCAGAAGTTGATGAGTGCAATTGGTGAGTGCTGGGCAAGAGGAGAGATGTGCATAAGCTCAGCTGGTGCTCACCATCCTGCAAGCAGGCAGGACTTTGACTCCGGGAGGTGGTGTCTGTGGTTATCCCGTGGAAGGCTTTCTTCTAAAAAGAGTAGGAAAACATAGCTTGGCCACACCATCTTACCCCATCAAGCCAGACAAAACCCATCTGTGAGTCCCTGCCCCACACTGCTGCTGTTTACTGAGTGAACCCTTTAGCACGCCGCATGCAAGAGGTGCAGAGGGCAGAGCTGAGTTTGCAGCTGCATTTCTCATCCACACAGGGACAACGCTAATGAGTTTAGTGTCTGTGCTACAGCCTGTAGTGTGAATTTGTCTGTAACAGAAAAGATGGTGGCTGCTGTCAAGCTGCCATGGCACTGGCACTGGAGACCGAAACATGCCAGGTGGGGGGCACGCTGAAATTTATCTCTTGCTACCACAGACTTGCAAATAAAGTCTTTTACTGTAGGAAGTCCCCGGAGCAGAACAGGCAGGACTCTACTCCCAGCAGTGATCCTTGCTGATGAGCAGAAGGTGAGTTGTATCTTTTTTGCTCTTTTCAGCCTCCCAAACTTTCATTTTTGTCAACTGACTGTGAGAGGTGTTGGCTGTCTCTGAAGCAGCATGGGCAGACTCATGCTGAAAGACTTAGCTCTTTTATGAAAGGATGAGTGGGAGGACTGGCACAGAGTTGAGCTTGATTAGTATTGAGTGTAAGTTTTTTCCTTGACAAGTCTTTGGCACATTTCTGATTACTACCTCTTCTCTGTGCCAAGTCCTTGCAAGACATGTACTGAATGTCCAGTGCCAAACAATCTTTTTAAATATTAATCACTAAGAAAGTACATAAATTCTATGGTTCAGAAACTGTGTATGTGTCATTTGAACTAAACCAAAACAACTTTGGGCCACACTTGGTTTCTGTGTCTTTTTTTTTTTTCCTGTAGTTTAGAGGTTTTTTTCTCCCTATAAACCACTTATGCAGATTAGACCAGGTTATGGCTGGCCCTTGCTTTTGCGTAAACAGGTGGAATTCTGTCTTTAACCTTGTGCTAAGGACACCTTAATTTCCAGGCTTGATGCTAGCATGGATGGCAAGAATGAGTGGAGCTAGAAAAGTCTGCTGGTTCAAAGGCTTTCGTGGGCCCCAAGGTAACTTCTTGCTTCCACCCTACCCCTGAAGAAGCTGATACCAGATGATAAAGGTGCATAAGGCCCTTTCTTTGCAGGGGTATCTAAACAGAAGCAAGGGTGTCAGGAATGCCTATAGTCTTTATTTTGGTGATGCTCTTCTTAGAGGTGAGGTTTGAGCCTGAGAAAAGGTTTACAAGTGGCAAAAAACATAAGACATTTTTTTCCCTTTCTTTTCTCAATCAACCAGCCTTCCTGCTTCATTTGCCCTGGCCCTGACTCTTATCTGACCTGTTGGTGATATTGGTGAATTGGTTTGGATTCCTATGCTGGTTTAGTAAAAAAAAAAAACCAAACCAAACAAAAAGCCAAAGATGTTTTCTTCTGGTTTTATGTGCAAGGGAAGAGCCATCTTGTGGCATCTTACCCTAAGACTTCCCGTTGAGCAAGGTTTACTCTGGTCAGGTTGCACCATATGGTGCCATTCACTGGACACAGCTGGTAAATGGAAGACACCAATATTTTTAGTTTCTTCTCTTTTCATTCAGATCAATCAACTTTGACTCTGTAGTCAAAGCTCCTTGATGATGAGGTCTGAAAGCAGGAGATCCACCTTGCCTGAAGCACTTTCAGCTATATTGGAGTAGGAGGGGAAATCTGCAAGTAACTAGCCCAATTTGGAGAGTGACTGAGCTCCTGCTCCCTGTCAGGAGCCATTAAAAACAGTTATTCTTCCACCTTCTCAGAGTCGGATGGCAGACACTAAGGTTTGAAAGTTTTAGGGTGATGATGTGCCACCTGCACAGCCAGTGAGAAGATCAATGTAGACAAGCAGTTCTTGGATCGCTCTTCATGTCTTCCCATTTCAAAGACATTATTCAAATGTATGTCAAAAAGTTCTGCATGCTCTTTGATGCCTTTGGATCCACTTCCTCTAGGGACACCATAGAAACCTCTAGCCTATTCCCTTTATTTCTGCTCTGAGATTCTTTTGTCTGTAGATAATCAGTTTTTTGACTTCTCTGTGCGGGCAATGCCTTTCATAAGATGTGGAGCCATTTCAGCCTCATTTTGCAAGACAGGTGCAAATCCTGTCACTGAAAAAAAGAATATGGATTCCCCTGCTTTTGTCATCTGACAGTATCTGAAGTCTGCCAGAAAGTCTGAGAATTTCCCTTTAAGTTGGAGAAGTGATCTTGATTTTCTCTTATTAGCCTACAAAACCTTCTGCTCTGGGAATCTTGTACTGGAGATGCAGAAGAAGCTGCTGCTTTTTAGGGGAAACACCTTGTTATCAACTTTCAAAATTTGTACATTTTAAAATTCATTTTTATTTGCATACAGAACAAAACCCAGGCTTTTCAAAATTTCACCTTTCAAAAAAATTTTGGATAGGGCAAAGTTTTTAAAATTTTAATTTCAGAACCCAGTAATTTGTTTTTTTTTCATTTTTTGTACTTTCACTTTTATTTTGTTTTGATAATTTTCATTACTTTGTGATCTTCCAATAGTGGAAGTGAAGTAATATGTTAATTTACTGTAATGTAATAGTAGAAATATTCTAATCTTTTTACTTTTTGCCTAGGAGCAACTTATCACAAGGTTAACTATATGGGACTGAAAATATAAAATGAACTACGATTTGTAATCACAAATTAAATTTGTTGAATTTTAAAATATTGAATGGTAATGCAAATCAAAATTAACATATTTTATGGAATATCAATCTTAAAACAATACCATTTTTTTAACAAAAAATGCTGCAACTGAAATTTTGGTGAAGTTTACCTCTAAAGGAGCTGGCCTCTTTTTAGAAGCTGCAGTTCAAAGACATAGGAAAGCCCTATGATAATTTGCAATTTGATGATAGGTTTTTTCATTCTAGACACTTCTCGGTTTTGCTTAAAGATCACTGAGGCAGCCAAAGTAAAGGGCAGGTAAGTGGAGATAATGCATATTTATTTTAAGGAAAGATTTGACTGTCTCTTTCCAGCCAACCCACAAACAGTAGGTGACTATACTCTTTTTACTTAGCTCCATACCATTACTAAAGCTGCTATAATTAATTGCAAGGTGATTCTTTTGAAATGTGGTTTCCATGATGGGGTAAGAGTCCCAAAATAATTCACTGTGGAAATGCTGTTGTCATATTTGTTGCCAAGAAATGTATCCTGACTTCTGTCTATTAAGTGTGGTTAATTTACACATTCAGGCTGTAAAATGAACTTCAGGCTGCTGAGGGCAATGAAATTAACTAATACTGTGGTTGAACTGTGGGATATAGCTGTTCACTTTAAGTGGAAACCCAGGAGCATATCACGTCATATCATATTTAGGTCTGCAGACCTATGCTTTTCTTTGGGACTAACTGACACAGTGCATGAATACAGTAATCATTAAAACAACTTCAGAGAGCCTTGCTGAGACTAAGAAGCATGACTTTGTTGCTAAAATTAGCCATGTTTGAGGGTATGAAGGGTGAGGGGAGAAAGAAGTGGAATTAGTCACAGTAACATCAGCATTGGGTTTAATCCAGGTGAAATCTTGTGAAGCATTTCTGTAGCTTTGTGTTTTCCAAAGTCTATCCGTTGTTTCTTTGGATAAATTAAGTACTGCAATTCTTTGATGTCCCCAAGATCCCTAATGAAGTTTAAAGGATCCAACATCTGCTCATTTCTATTGCTCAGCTCAAGACTTTTCCCTCTCTGATGCACTTTCCAGCCACTTGACCCTGCACCACTTGACTAGGGGCTCATTACAAATTGAGTTACTTGCCTGGGAGGAGTGGTGGCATTTCAGGCCCATGACAGGAGGAGAGGAGCTAGAAGTTTTCGGAGCAATTGTCAGTCTCTACCTCCATGCCATGTGCTGGGGCTGGCCATAGCTTTCAGAAGGCTGAAGCTGCCCTGGCTGTTGCTCATGGGTGCACAGCCCCAGCCAGAGCCGTTGGTGGGGTGATCCAGCCTCAAACAGCCCAAAGCTACATGCAGAGCCTGTGGTTCTGGCTTCTGAAAGCTGGGACCTACCCAGGCCCATAAAGCTTCTCACTTCACCCAGCAACGTGATGTCAGGAAAGAGATAAAAAAACACTCCCAACCCCCTTCTCTCCACCCCCTCCAAGTAGGATAAGTGCTGATCTCTTTCATGTCTCTGGTGTCTTATCACATTTCAGATGCTGTCACTACACTCGGCTGGGATATTTTCGGTTGAAATACCTAAGGAGAAATGAGAACAGTTTTGGTAAGAATAAATATCCAGAGCTCAACCTCCTTTGCACTGCGGTGGGATTTGGAAAGAGTAAAAAGAAGTGTGAAAGAAAGAGCATGTTTATTCAGGAAGCTGCTGTGAAGCAGGACAAACCAGGCTTCACAGCTCTATGCTGCCATGCCTGAGCTGTTTCCAGTGTTGGAGTTAGTCATTTGGGAACCACTTGTGTTGTAAAAAAACATCCTTTTGACAAGCTTTCTCTGCAAATGTCTCACCAGTGCTGGCATGACACAGTTAGGCAGCAAAATTCCTAAGACCCTCCATGTGTAGTGCAGACTTTCTCACCCCTGTAGCCGATGTCTACTTCAGTCAATTAAAAATTATCTGTGCTTTGTTGTACCACATAGTTGCAGTGCATGTATGCCTGTACTTTGCAAGTCGTTTGCAGGTTATAATGCTTCGCAGACTGAGGATGCTGCTGTGTATCTGCAAAATAGGAATATAGTCCCTGAAGCACTCCAAACTCTCTCAAATCACATGGTAGCCTACTTGGAAGCAGTTGGTGTTCGCTTGCTGTGGTGAGGTGAAGCTGTGTGATCAACTTGCAGTGGCAAATGGATGGTGAACCTGACCACGCCAACTGCTCTGATGTTCGTGTGTCAGTATCATCCAGGAAACTGTTACACCAGAGAGCTCATACGCATCAGCATAACCAAGGACACTTTCTTTGGAAAGATGGAGCAGCTAGGGGGAGCAGGGGGCTAATGAGGAAATGCACTCGAGCTAGAAACAGCCGGCTGATGCCCTGGTAAAGAAGATCTCTGCTGGTGCTGCCAGGAAAAAGCAGCGGGTCGTAGTAGTAGGGGACTCTACACTGAAAGGGACAGAAGCACTTGTCTGCTGTCCAGACCCTGTCTCAAGGGAGGTGTGTTGCCTACCAGGGGCACAGATCAGGGATGCGGCAGAGAGGCTGCCTGCTCTAGTAAGTCCCACAGACTTTTACCCACTCCTGCTGATACTCCTGGTAGGAGGCTTGCCAGGCTGGTCAAGGAGGCTTTAAACTAGGTGTGTTGGTAGAGGGGGGCATCATTCCATCCCAACACACCCAGTCAGTTGCCAGCACCTGTAACAAATGCTTAGAGCAATGTAGAGATATCCCAGCTGCTCCAGCCAATGACCTGGCTTCAGTTGGAGCTCGGCTCAGATGCCTCTATACAAACACCCATAGCATGGGGAACAAACAAGAGGAATTAGAGGTGTGTGCACGTCTACAGGGGTATGATATAATAGGCATCACAGAAACATGGTGGGATGGCTCCTGTGACTGCAGTGTTGGAATGGAAGGTTACAGGCTTTTTAGAAAAGACAGGCCTGGCAGGCGGGGAGGGGGAGTTGCCCTTTATGTTAGGGATAGGCTGGAGAGTATGGAACTCTGTCTGGGCACAGGTGAGCAGTTAACAGAGAGTTTGTGGGTTAGGGTTAAAGGGAATATAGCTATGGGAGACATTACTGTGGGGATCTGTTACAGACCGCCTGATCAAGGAGAACCTGCAGATGAAGCACTCCATAGACAGATAGGAAAAGCCTCACGTTCACAGGACCTTGTTCTCATGGGTGACTTCAACCACCCTGACATCTGTTGGAAGGACGGTACGGCCCGGCACAAGCAATCCAGGAGGTTCCTCGGTTGTGTGGAAGACAACTTCCTTCTTCAAGTAATAGAGGAGCCGACAAGGAGAGGTGCCATGCTTGAGCTCGTGCTCACCAACAGGGAGGGGCTGGTTGGAAATGTGATGCTCCAGGGCAGCCTTGGATGCCATCATGAGATGGTCGAGTTCGAGATCCTCAGGACAGTGAGAAGAGTGTGCAGCAAGCTCACTGCCCTGGACTTCAAAAGAGCAGACTTTGGCCTCTTCAGGAACCTGCTTAGGAAGGTACCATGGGATATAGCCCTAGAGGGCAGAGGGGCCCAAGACTGTTGGTTGATCACCTGCTGCAAGCTCAGGAGTGTTGCGTCCCAACTAGAAGGAAGTGCAGCAGGAGGGCCAGGAGACCTCCTTGGATGGATAAGGAGCTGCTGAGGAAAATTCAATTGAAAAAAGAAGCTTATAATAAGTGGAAGCAAGGACAGGTGGCATGGTAAGAGTACAGGGATGTTGTCCGGGAAGCTAGGGACCAGGTTAGGAAAGCTAAGGCCCAGTTAGAATTAAATTTACCTAGAGATATTAAAGATAACAGGAAGGGATTCTACAAGTACATAGCAAGTAAAAAACAGAACTGACAGACAGGGGTAGAGCAGTTGATGTCATCTACCTGGACTTGTGTAAAGCGTTCGACACTGTCCCACACGACATCCTTGTCTCTAAATTGGAGAGACATCAATTTGATGGATGGACCACTCGGTGGATAAAGAACTGGCTGGATGGCCGCACACAAAGAGTTGTGGTCAATGGCTCAATGTCCAGCTGGAGACCAGTAACGAGTGGTGTCCCTCAGGGATCGGTGTTGGGACCAGTCTTGTTCAACATCTTTGTCGCTGACATGGACGGTGGGATTGAGTGCACCCTCAGCAACTTTGCCGATGACACCAAGCTGTGTGGTTCAGTTGATACGCTGGAGGGAAGGAATGCCATCCAGAGGGACCTCGACACACTTGTGAGGTGGGCTGATGCCAACCTCATGAAGTTTAACCATGCCAAATGCAAGGTCCTACACCTGGGTTGGAGCAATCCCAGGCACAGCTACAGGCTGGGCAGAGAAGAGATTCAGAGCAGCCCTGCAGAGAAGGACTTGGGGGTGTTGGTTGATGAGAAAATGAACATGGGCCGGCTTCAGTGTGCGCTTGCAGCCCAGAAAGCCAACCGTATCCTGGGCTGCATCAAAAGGAGCGTGACCAGCAGGTCGAAGGAGGTGATCCTGCCCCTCTACTCTGCTGTCGTGAGACCTCACTTGGAGTATTGTGTGCAGTTCTGGTGTCCTCAACATAAAAAGGACATGGAACTGTTGGAACAAGTCCAGAGAAGGACCACGAGGACGATCAGGGGGCTGGAGCACCTCCCGTATGAAGATAGGCTGAGAAAGTTGGAGCTGTTCAGCCTGGAGAAGAGAAGGCTGCGTGGAGACCTCATAGCAGCCTTCCAGTATCTGAAGGGGGCCTATAGGGATGCTGGGGAGGGACTCTTCATTAGGGACTGTAGTGATAGGACAAGGGGTAATGGGTTCAAACTTAAACAGGGGAAGTTTAGATTGGATATAAGGAGGAAATTCTTTCCTGTTAGGGTGGTGAGGCACTGGAATGGGTTGCCCAGGGAGGTTGTGAATGCTCCATCCCTGGCAGTGTTCAAGACCAGGTTGGACGAGGCCTCGGGTGATATGATTTTGCGTAAGATGTCCCTGCCCACGGCAGGGGGATTGGAACTAGATGATCTTAAGGTCCTTTCAAACCCTAACGATTCAATGATTCTATGATTCTATGAATAAATCGTATATGTGGACCAAAGGAAGCCCACGAAGATGATCAGAGGGCTGGAGCACCTCTCCTAAGAAGACAGGCTGAGAGAGTTGGGCTTCTTCAGTCTGGAGAAGAGAAGGCTGCAAGGAGAACTTACAGCAGTCTTCCAGGGCCTAAAGTGGGTGTGCAGGAAAGCTGGAGAGAGACTTTTTACGTGGGCTTGTAGCGACAGGAGAAGGTGAAATGGCTTTAGACTGAAAAAGATTAGATTTAGATTAGCTATTAAGAAGAGGGTCTTTACAGCGAGGGTGGGGAGGCACTGGAACAGGCTGCCCAGAAAAGCTGTGGCTATTTCTTATTTTTAGAAGTGTTTCTAGCAACCTGTTTCCTATTTCTGGCAGCGTTCAAGGCCAGGTTGGGTGGGGCTTTGAGCAGCCTGGTGAAGTGAAAGGTGTCCCTGACTGTGGTGGTGGTGGGGCAGAATGAGATGATCTTGAAAGTCCTTTCCAACCCAAACCATTCTATAACTCTGTGATTCTTTTACATAAATTGCTTTCCTTCTCTAGGTGGTTGAGTGTCTTTCAGGGTGAAAACCAGATAAGCTTTGGCCTTTGACTAAGCCCTGGAAACCTGGTACAGAAGAGAACAAAGTATTGCATCATACTCCAGAAACAAAAGCAGCAGCAGTGCCAGTATCTTCCCTCATACTGCAGCAGTTTCTGTATGAAGCTGAATAATATTTACCAGATTTGTACATGTGTCTCTAAGGAATTCTGAAAACACTTTTAGAAATACCTGTCCCTGTTTCAATTATCTTCATTCAGCAAGCAGCACTATTGCAACTCAGTGGGGTCTGAAACATTAATGACATTTCCCAGCAGTGGCCCAGACGGATGAGGCAAAGTAGAAAGAATTGGTTTAGCCATGGAAAAAAGCATTGAAAACAGAAATCCCAAAGTTATGCTAAGTTTTGTAATTTTATTAGTTAATTTAACAGTTCATTTAACAATTGTTAATCAGTTTTTTAAAAATAGCTCTCTCTAATTAGGAACTCTTAATATTATATTGGTATTCTTATTTAAACCTCATAGTTATCTTTCAGTTGTGAAAACTGTAAATTTAACCCTTAATATTAAACTAAGACCCTCACTATTTTGATGATAGTTTTATAACGTTTGATGTGCTGTGTAATTAATATTCTTACGTGAACATGACCTTAGATTTATCTGTGAACTGAAAGATCTTTCAGATATGTGTGGTTGAGACAAATTACTCATCCTATTTTTTTTTGAACTTGAATGGGCTTTCTAATAGACTTTCCCAAGTTTCAGATAATGTTAATAATCTAAAACTTTGGAAGAAGAGATAATTATCTGCTTTCTCAGCAGGAAATTTTCCTATATTATCGTATCCTATTGTAAATTGTACCCTACCCTACCCTACCCAGCCCTATTTCCTGGTGTCAGGATGTAATAACAGAGTGTTTTCTAGAAGTATGTTGAATGTACTCTGTTTACTAACACTGAACTAACACTTGTTCTTGGTCTTATCCTCTCTCCCCACAGGGAGGATTGTTTGAGGTGTTCAGTTTCTAAATTATAGTAGGACCTTTTTTCCCCCTTTATTCTATCTGTACCTGCAACTTGGTGTGTATTTTGGGAAAAGAAAAATGATGGTTGCAGAATTGCACTTTGCAGTAGGTACATAATGCTGAAGTCCGTAAGAGTTGAAGGTCTCAGAGCTCCTATATGCATGCCAAACCAAACTGAAAGAAACTTTATTTTCCCACGTAAGTCAATATTTGGCCTTGGGCAACAAACTTCTGCTGTGCCTAGGAGCTCAATTTCCCCACCTAACAGGAGCAACCAAGTCATTAAGAACATGATTGTGCAAACTGTTGGTTGTCCTAAGCTTGTAGACAAAAGGGTGAGTTGTAGATGCTCAGTGTTTAACAGGGTGAATTCTTACTGCCTTTAATGCACCTGTCCATGTGGTTGGCTTTTTTCTGCTGAGTAGTCTTTAAGGCTTTCTATCTCAGTATCTCATAAATAAATTATTTATTACAGGTACTGCCTCTTCACTGAATTCTCCTAAACTGCTGTGGAGAACAAAACATACTGATTTACTGGTGCTACAAATAGCTGCAGGTCTGGAGCCAACCGATCCTGTGGTGTTGTTCAGCTCCTTGTAAAGGGATAAGAAAGCAGAGGTGGGGTACAGACTCTTGCAGGTCTATCCAAAGCAAAGGAGACTGAGAGATAGGAGCATCTGGCAGCACTAACCTGAAATGCACAGAGCAATTGCTTGCTGGCTATTTCATTATCTAAAGAATGTAATTTCATCACTGAAATTACTTAGGCTTGGCACTAAATTGTTAATGAGCTTGTTGACATGAAGTTGAAAAGATTTGAAAAGGCAACATATGGACTAAGATATGATAAGGACAGCATGCCTCTCACTCACAGAAATACCAGGAGATACTTATAACACTCATCAATGATACTCAATTTCTTGAAAGCATGCCTTGTCTTTTTACCACTTCCTTGCAAGGAGGGAGTCAGGGTAAGAAACCCAGGGAGATCATTCCTTCCACCCTGCTGTTTCACAATATCAGCTGACAAGGGAAGGTTGTTGGAAACAGACCAGCTCCTGGAAGTCCCAAAGTTGTCTTGGCTCCTAGTTATCTGGAAGACTGCTTTGCTTAGGTGTGTTAGTTCCACAGAATAAAGACATCCCTTTTCTTTCTTTTTTTTAAAATGATCAGTGTCACTTTGAGCACTAGACATGCTTTCAGAGAAAAATCAGTGAAGCAAAGGGCTAAGTTCTTAATTATTTGCTGGCAACAAAGTTAAAGTACAGAAATATGAAAAAATAAATAAATGTGAACTTCAAATATGCTTCACAGCTACAGATTGTTCCGTCTGTCTCACAGGATTTCTTTGTGGAAGCTGAAGAAACATTTCTGTCCCGGAGCCCTTTTTCAGAGCAGCACCTCAGCTAGGGTTTCTCTGTGTCCCTTCCCCTTTACACCGCAGGTGAAGTTCTCTCTGCTGCTAAACACAGGTGAGAGGGCAAATCATTTGCAAAAGCTTCTAACCCTCATCTGCCCTCTATTTTCTTTTTCTTCTGATCTACCTTTTAGCTTAATCTACTCAGCATTTAAGATATGTAGAGAATCTTTGCAGTGCTTATCTTTCATACTAACTTCTTCCTCAATAGCATTGTGCCTGTGCATCTAAAATGTAACATTTGTCCTAAGGCTTGTCATCAAGGCATTTTTGGAAAAAGTTTTTTTGTTTGCTAACCTTTTATGAATACTAGGTATAACGCAGAGGCAAGGGGTATGGGACATGGAACAATTACCTCTCTCTCGCAGTGTTAATTTTAGGGGATATATTTTATTAAAATCTAAAGTGGTCCATTCATATATATATATATATATGCTTTGACACCATTTGGAGCTTGCAGGTAAGTTTTATGCTTTATGATGATGCTGGATCCTAGTACTTTTACAGTGTTATCCTAGCATTACTGACATTTATAGCTAAAAAAGTATCTTTAGGATTTCACTCTGGACCTTTTAAGAAGCAAAAAATATTGTTCTGTATTTAAACCAGAAATCCTGATCACCAGTAGAGCTTTTATCTTGTTGTTGCCTATGCCTACATGGCTTCCTAATGCACTATGTCTCTATCCCTATTTTTATAAATATAAATTTACCAATGATGCTACTGTATCTTTGCCAATTAATATATATTCATAACATCTTTAAAGTCTGCTAGTAAATTTCAACTCTTTCAGCACATATATCTGCCACATGCGATGTAGTTACTTTCCAAAATGGGAGAGACATCTTACAACTCACCCTTCCAGGCTAGTTAAGGTAAGAAATTTCAAGGTATGATTCATCATGATATATATGAGATTATGCTTTCAAATTCATCCTTGGCTCTGTCCCCTAACATTTTCACTAAATGCTGAGCTGACAGCTGATTTCAATGCACAAGCTTTGCATTTTGCCTTTCTGTTATAAGACCTTGCAAGTTCTCTGCAATAATTGCATTTTTCTTAATAAATTACTTTTTTTTTTTTATAGTGTTGCATGAGGAAGGGTGCTGGAAAAATAATATGCACCTGAGAGATCAAAAAATGAATATTGGTAGAAACAGTGTGATGTGGTATGCAGACCACTCTGTAAAAATTAGCCATTACTTATTTGTCAGAAGTTATCTTAACACATTGGCTAATGAAGCTGCGATGGGAAAAGGTAGAGAAACAGATTATCTGATTAGCTAGGTATGGATATAATTCCTTGCTGCAGAACCTACTAAGCAAGTTTTAGTACACGTGCTCTCAGAACTTTGACTCTGAAATTCGCATGTTAAAAAAGAGACAAATATGAAAAATAAAAAAATTCAATAAATACACTTTGGAGGCAAAATTCTTCTTAGAATAGCAGTTCTGGTATTATTAATAAGTGATTACATCTTGGCAAGGGACAAATATATAGCAAAATCAATACTAATTGGTTTGGATCACTCAACAACATTAAACATGATGGACCGCAAATCCATGCTGGATTCCTGGTGGCTCTTCTGGGGTAGATATTTCTGTGCTTTGATTACTCCATGGTTTCCTTGGAACTTCTCAAAAAATAATCTGAAGAAAATGTGTAGTGGTTTGTTTCTTTTTTTGCTTGTTTGCTTTTTTTTTGTTTGTCTTGTTTTGTTGTTTTGTTTGGTTTTTTTTAACCTCAATTTTTTTATTTGGTATTCCCATTTACTTAAAGGCTCTTTGAGAAGGCAAAATTCTCTGTGCTCTGGCTGGCAGGTGTATTTCTTACCTTTCCTGATCTTGGGATGGTTCTGTCCGGCGTTTTGCAATGAGAAGTTGTTCATTGAATCGTTAGGGATGTTGATAGATTCCTAGAAGCAGTAAAGGACATAGAAAAGGTGGAAGATTTCTGGCCTTTCTGTAGATGTGGTTTGGAGCCCTTCTTTCTCTGTGGGACTGTCAGAGGTAGTTATAGTTCTCCCTGTTGATACCTGGACTCACAACTGTTCTTTTGTGTTGTTTTTTTGTTTTGCTAGGCTGTGTTTTCTGTATTTGGCTATACGTTACTTTCAACTGAAGAAAGCTTAGAAGATTTGACTAAGCGGGATGTGGGTGGTAGACTCATGTGAGTGCTGCTTGATTTGGTCCAGAACAGATTTGGCATGCGCATTTCCTCATGGATTAGTTGGGGTAAAAACTTTGACTTGTGAGGTTGTTTAGGAATGCTTCATTTTGAAAAATTGCACAGGGTGTCTAAATCATATGACAACATTTTACTTCCCTCATGGGATTACCAAGGTCTTGCTGGTTTAAAAGCTGTGAAATGGAAGTCCTTTGAAAATTATTAACAACATATTGAGCTCAATAAATCCTTATAAAAAAGACTTATGCATCTGTAAGCTTTACTCAAAGACTGACAGATGAGTCTTTGGTATCAATCATCATAATTCTACTGACACCAATGTTATGCTATTCTATGTAATCTGAAAGTCTGCCCTTCAGGATAAGGCTGGCATGGTGTGTTTGCTCCTTTTCCAAAGCATAGTTTTTCTGTTGTGAACACTAAATTATCTGTATGATTTTTTTTTTGTTAAATATTAATTTGTAGCAAAGCCTGTGAAAACCCTAGAATTTCAATTAGTGACACTGCTCTTGACAGTAATAGGCCAAGACCTACTCTACTAGGCATTGCACAAACTTGTAAGAAGGAGCTTGCAATTGAAAGAAGTTTACAATCCGATGCTAAGATGGGAGTAAACTGATGTTAATAGCATATTGAGGAGCCCAGAAAAACAGGGAGGCAAAGTACCTCATCCTGAAGCAGTGATCTCAGCACACAAAGAGGTTAGCTGTTGACATATTTTGTAAACATCAGGCAAGACTGTGCTTCAAGGAGTCATATAAGGGATGTCTTTTGTTGTCTTTTTTCCTAGCAGCAACAGAAATCATAGAAGGTGCTTACTTGAAAATCTAAGTGGAAAATAAAACTAGTACCTTGGGCTGGGTGGTAGTAAGATACAGCTACTGATATGGAGATGGTAGGGGAGGAGTAGGCTGCAAAGGGCTTTGAATTTCTGTTGGGTTTGAGAAGGCTCTTGTTTATTGAGACCTAGAAATAGTAGCTAGCTGAAATCAAGGGCTAAGTGTGCAAATACATTTATGAATCATATTTCTTTAAATCCAGCTAGCTCTGTTCAGTGATAAGAGTCAGGTAGGAACTTTTTCCATTTATTCTGCTTAAAGAGACCTACCTTCCAGATAACTTTAAGACATAATGTAGTGATTTGATGCTGAACATGATTAGAAGTATTGAAGCTTGTAGAGAAGGCCTCCCTCCCTTTTTCCCAGTTTAATAGATTAAATAAGGGATGTTTCAGCTCATGTTTGAAGGCTGTTATTCAGTGTTTGAAGTGCCAGTGCTATGTAGCTCTTACTGTAGGAAGTTCTTGCTGTGCTCTGACAGAGCTCAGATCTCACTCTTAAGGCATAAGGCAAAATCTGCTCCCCTGAGGTTTTTTCATCTTCCAAGTGTAGGCAGACTGAACTCTCACAAATACTTTCCACATTTTGGTGTATGTCAGCTTGCTCTGGAAATTTTCTGAGTGCACATTTATCACAAACAAAACAGCAATGAGATTTTTTAAAATAAATGACTGAACCAGTGCTTTATGAGGGCCATTTACGTTAGACAAGCACAGACTGATCTTATGCCAAAGCACTCTCTTTTGGCTCTTAGCAAAATAAAAGGTTCATATGTTTCAATATCTATGGTCTAGTTAAAGACATCAGGCTGAAATATGCTGGAGTTAGATATAGCCATTATATTTTCATGTGGGATCCATCAGTCAGAAAGTGCATGGGCTTCAGGAAATGAAATAATAAGCTTAGTAATGGTGGGAGCTTAGAGGGAGAATATGCTTAATGTAATTAGAAAGAGTTTCAATCAAGGAACAACTTCATCTGACAAGTGTTCTTCCACAGAGAAAGCACTTCCCATGAATGACTTTTGCTGCCCTGGCTTCTTGATCTTCATGCAAAATTAACTAAGACTCATCAAAATTTCATGCCCTGTAAACTAAGCCACTTCGGTTTTGTGTCACCCAGATGAAATATTGAAGTGTGACCACAGAACTTGCTAATAAACTGTAATTTTAAAAGAATGGGTGGGGAAACCTGTGGTGCTGAGGAAATAAAAAACAATTAAAAGCTATATATGAAAGTGGAACCACAAGAAGGAATTAAGCTTCCAAGGAATGATGAAGAAACTCAAGGAAATAATTGAAGGAGGGAATATCATTTTAACCTTTTAAAATATTAAAAAATTAATACACCTGAAATATCATCAGAAAAACAATCCTGTAAACAAATCTATATTCATGGGGCTCCATGTCTGTCTTCAGGGTGCTCTTCAGATGCGCAAAGCATCAATCTGGTGGCCTAAGGAGGACCTATGAGATGATGTGAGCTCAAGTTACAGGGAGAAGAATGCTGAAATTTCCAGATCCTTTTTTCCTTCTGGATTACATTTTGGATTATATATAATTTGTAACCTAGGATAACACTCAGGAAATGCTTCAAGAAATTATACTCTGAAAAGCCTGTTTGTAGCTGACACAAATCTATTTAGCAGGAATGTTTATCAGATTTACTTGTGTTCCTGCACAGCTGAAAGGTGTTGATAGTTGTAATACGGCTGCCAAGCTCCAAGCAGCTGCTTGTTGCTCTTGCAGTATGCATGGAATGGATGCTAGCTGGTGAAATGTAAATGACTGACTGATAGAATATCAGTTTTATTTATTTATTTATAAATGTGGATCTTTATGACTATATAATCCTGGAATTGTCTTTGAACAATGGTCCCAAACCATCAAATACTGCTGGTGCCCCACCTCTGTCACCTGGTGCCTTGCAGACAAATTCTGTTGAAAACCCACTGAAAAGCAAGTTATAAATTCCTAGCTGATGTTGTTAATTGTCATGTGGCATTTACAGTAGTGGATGTAAATCATTCATAATCCAATATCAAACTAAAAAGAGTAAATGAGTTTGCCTCTGTGGTTAAAAAGAATGAAGTATTGATTACCATAACAAATTAACAACTTGAAACCTGATCTATATCTTCTGAGTGCTGAGAGCTTTGAACTGGAACAGTCACGTATTACACATTAACCTCACAAGATTTAAAAGCAGTTGCGCTACAACAATAGCTAGTTATTATAAGAGTTCTGTAAAAATGATTTTAATGGCATTTACTGCAGAGCTAGAACAATTACCAACCTGCAATCAAACGAATAGCTTTTCATTAATTAAGATAGTTGAGCAAGACCCTGTTCTTACAGATTTGTTGTGAGAAACAATGATGGCAGGCACATGGGTGAGATGATGTGAGAAATGTATTTTCAATGACAGGCAGATGGGTGACAACATGAGCTATTGCAGGATGGTAAAGGGAGCTAAAAAGCAGTTGGTACTTCCAGAGGCGTCTACGCTGATACGGTTAGATGGTGACTTTTCATAGGATTGGATCTGCTCTATGGATTGGAAACTTACAGGGGAAATTAACCTACAAAATCTGTGTGTATGCTGGGGGAAGAAGTTAGGTTAAAGCCCCACTGATAAACCCTTTTAGGATGCTTCTATCTGCTTTGGATTTTCTTTCATTTCTTTCCCGCATGGTGATAAGTGAGATTTCACCAGCTAATATGACAAGATGACTGTGTGAAAGTGCACTAGTTTGAATCAATACCCATCTCTAGCCAGCAAGCTGCTTTCAGGACAGTACTTACAGTAATGCTAAGCTGCTAGGAGCCTGAAAACTACAAGAGAATGGGATGAATATTCATTCACATTTTTAAGGAACTTCTATTTGTCTGTACTCACACTTAGTCTGTGTCTTGTTTATGCAAATGTTTTTATAAAGTGGTTTGTTGGCAACTGTATTCATGGAAATTGAAAAATACAGCAAATATTGCAGATGATGATATATTTTTTTCAGATCCACAGCAGGGCTTGCAAGGAAAGCCAGGAATTACATTCATAGTCACGGAACAAAAATATATTGTTTAAGTATTCCGTAAACCAAAATGCTTTTAGCTGAAGATGCTCAGATCTTACAGGATACATTTTGTTGATAAAAATTCTCCACAGAGGCTACAGTGACTACCTTACACTGCAGAGATTGTGGTATGTTGCTGGACAATTTGAAAACAGAAAATAGCAGGTATGTTTGTGATGAAATGTTAAGCTGCTTTCTGAGTGATATAAATGATCTCTTTTTCTTGACTAGATATTGAAAGAAACAGCCAGTAGACCTACAAAGACAGGGAACCTCTCAGAAGCCAAAGGAGAGGCTTTTTACTTTTACAGGTGAAATGAAAGGCATTTTGCCCCTCCTTTCACTCTGCAGTGGTGAGCTTTCACCAGGAGAAGGGTAATCATTCTAGGTGTTTGAAGGCAAAAATTGAGGTTAGTATTTAGTCCATGAGGAGCAAAGGTACTGCTACCACTGACAAAACAGTTCCGGGGAACATGATGGGGTTGGGAAAGCTTGGAAATCCTCAGCTGGGTTGAATTTATCTCACTTTCCCGTGACAGATCTCCTGAACTCCTCATGTGGTCTGCTCTTCCTTGGGTGGAACATCTACTGCTAGAGTAAATTGTTGTCATATTGAAGTTGACAATCTGTGTTGATAATATTTCATATTATACGGACATTAAAATTACACAAACCTCATTGGGAACCCTTGAACATTTTGAAGACAGGACAAGGGGTAACAGGTTAAAACTTAAACAGGGGAAGTTCAGATTGGATTTAAGGACGATATTCTTTCCTGTTAGGGTGGTGAGGCACTGGAATGGGTTGCCCAGGGAGGCAGCATTCAAGACCAGGTTGGACGAGGCCTTGGGTGATATGATTTAGCGTAAGGTGTCCCTGCCCATGGCAGGGGGGTTGGAACTAGATGATCTTAAGGTCCTTTCCAACCCTAACGATTCTGTGATTCTATGATTCTATGATAATAGCATGCAGAGATCTAGGAACACCTGGGAAAGCTGCTGCTGTGGTTTTGAGAAACCTAAGTGCCCTGAAGTGTTATTTATTTAGTGACATATGACAAATTATTCTATGAGGGCTAGGTGATTGCAACTTAAAAATAAATTAAAGCCTCTCTTTGGGTGTCCTGATCAATTTTGATATACAACACTCTAAACAGGAGTCTTGGCTGCCTGGGATGTGCAGCATTTAAAGGACCAATTAAACTTACAAAACTCTGGCAAAGTTTCCCATCAGCGTTATTACTTCCACTTTGTTACCCTGTATTTTGTACTGTTCCTTGTGCTTTATCTGTTGTAGGTCTGTTTCTCATGCTAATTAAGGTAAGTTTATTTCTTGATGTGTGGAAGTATTTATTAGTGTATCAACTGGAGGGCTGATGTGCCAATGACTTTGCTCCATCCGTTTCTTCTTGGCTGGGCCACTACACCAGGGGTACAAGTGGTGGACAGGACATGGCTTCTGTCCTGCTAGCTTGCATCCACAGGTGGACCAGTCCCATTTAAGACCGCAGGAACTATTTTCAGCTGTTTTCAGCTGAATTTGCTTCTACACCTACGTGAGTAGCATCATGTGCTGTCCTAATGCACAGAGAGATAACTAATATTGTTGTCTCACTTTCTTGTGGCTAATCCTCAATCAAAAAAGCTGCTGAAAGTGGATGAAATGTTCTTTTTCACTATTGGCTGCAATAGGAAATAGGGGTTTGAAGAGATCAGTTCAGTGGAAACACTTCTTTTGTAGTCAGAATTGATTTGGAATGACAATTTAAGCGAGAGAGATTTTGGCACGGCACTGTTCACATTCATACCGATCTCATAAGCTACAAGGAGAGAAGTGTGCAGTGGTTTGGTTTTTTCTTTTCTTGTAGGAAGATCACCTTGCTTTACTTTCTTAATATAACCTGGGGCTACTGCAGAGTGGATGAGGCTTTGGCTGTAACATTAATATCCACACAGTGTTAACGATCCGGTTGTGCATGGTGAATCCCTCATTTGGTGCTACAGCCTTTGTAGATTATGCTGCTGGTTGATGTTGCCTTCCCTGTGGGAATCAAAGCACCCACTCCTTTTCACTTGTGGTGAGGAAATGAATATCCTATTCATGTAGTTGTATATTGCTTTTAATTGGTTTAGTATTAAACTATCAACTGCTTTAATGAAATGTTGTGGGGAAGGTAATTTCAAGGAGGCAGTTTGTCTCTGGACAATTGGAGTGTTTATTTTCATGTTATTGAATCACACAAGGGAATATCTCATAGAAAACCGTATTTTCGGAGAAATTAATCACCCCTTAATAAAACAATGAACATTTTTCCTAAATAAAATGGCTGACAAAATGGTGCCACCAACTTGGTGGTAACACATCTGCCCAATAAGAAAAGAGGATAAATATTTGTGAATTGCACACCAAAGGCAATCAGGGAGAACTGGTAGCACTAGACACACAAATAATATTTTATTAACTTTATCAGCCCATTTATTAACTTCTTAGAAAGGGGCAGAAAGCCCCTGGAGGTGGAAGTCTCTCTTTGTAGTCATGTTCCCCTGAACATTGGGGTAGGGGGCCAAATTGAAATGGCTCTGCCAACTGCTGTGGAGCTGTGCTGACAGGGGTGGCCTCTGTTGTCCTCACCTAATGACGGTGTTGATGTGGAAGTGCCACATCCATGTGCTTGGTGAGTTCTGCAGCTGCCAGTCTGGATGGGACAGGAAGACGCTGCAGTACTGTGAGTGATGGTGAATAATGCAGTGCTGTCCCAGGATTTTTCCTCTCTGTACCTCTCAGGAAGGGAATATGTTCTTTTCCTCAAATATGGGTGGAACAATAAAAAGCTGCAGCTTTTCACACATTAGATCATATTTAAAAATAAGATTTCTACCCATGCATCTGAAAAAAAAATATTACACCTGTATAACTTGGAAAGGTGCATTTCATCAGAGCAATGTCGGTGGAATTTTTGTTTCATAACCAGCTCCCAGTATATGAAGCTGTTGCGGTCTGACCCAAAACACATTTCTTTTTCTTTCTGGCAACATTTTGTTTCGAAAAGGAAACTCTTTTAGGTTGACAATCGAATTTTCTGAAGCAAACAATTTTGTTTAAAAATGCTAATGGAATTTTACACTTCTAAGATTTTTCTCCATTTTCTACTGCAACTAATTGTGGGGCTGGACTGAGTAATTTCCAAAAGGACATGCACATCAGCTGATAAGATATTGAACAGTAAACAAAGGAAATTTGTGCAGCTGAATACACAGGTAGGTATGTAACATTGCTTTGATGCCAAAGCTCCCCTTAAGGAGGGTGTAGATAGGCTGGGGTGGGGCAGGTGAAGAGAAGGTAAAAAATGGAGAGAGGGATCAAGATTCCATGGAACTCTGGTAAGTCTGGAACTAATGATTGGGCAGGGTGACATGTAGGGAGGGAATCAGAGCCCGGCTGGAGAAATCACAGATCTCCATGAATTCAGTGTGGCAAATACATGACTGCTATGAACACCTAGCTGACAGCACATTCTCCGTGGATCAGTGCACTGGCTTTGACTGTGACACTTGCATGTGTCAGGTCTGGGGGTGTCAGGTCATATCATGAAGGGGTGAAAAAAAACACCATTAGGGAGAATCCAGTTTAAGTGACTCACCTGATACTGTTTCAAAACTCAGCAAAGCAAGCAGGCACTGACAAATCCTGTTCATCTCTGGCCAGGCTTGTATGCCCTCAGCTGCATTGGTGTCAGTGAATCCACACTGAGGAGGAAGATCATTAGGATTCAGGATCACTGAAGATCTGGCAGACTGTACATACTCAAAGGTGTGAAGCCCCATCATTATGCTGAGGATGCTTCTTGGGCACTATGTGGGTGGTGACTGCCTCTGCTACAGCATTTTGTGTCATCCTCTTGCTTCTCCCATTGATTTGATATATCCAGACATTATTGTGTTATTTCCCAGGCAAGGTGTAGGTTGCATAGCAAAAGAGTGCTTCTTCAACTGCACTTTGCTTTGGGTTTGATAGCCTGTCACTGACTCCTGCTGGGAAGAGGGAGTAGAGTGGTTTAGAGAGTTGCCATCAAGAAAGAAATCAGTGATTGCATTATTCCCCTTCAAACCATGCTTCATATCCCCTAGCCAGCTGCTGTTGCCTAACTGGGTCCAGACGGTTTCAGCTCAGCTTGATGTTTTTTCCTAGCTTGCATTTATAATGCCGTCAGCCAATGAAGCAGCCAACTGTTGTGATTGGGTAGTGTTACTGTCATTATCTTCTTCTGCTCGGCATGTGTGGTGGTTATGTTTTATCTCAAGTTAAATTAGTACATTTCTTAGGGTTTTTCGCTCTGCATTTGTAATGGGTTGTTGCAATTGTGCTCTATTTCTGTCCACAGCCTGATTGTCCATAAAGTATAGCCACGGTGGGAGAGATAGGAAAGGCAACAAGTTAGTACTGATTTGCTGTACTGACCTCTCCTTGGAAAGCAGGGACCAGGTTCAAGCTGCAGTAAGCAGGAGGTGACC
Organism: Pezoporus occidentalis; assembly: GCF_034315485.1. NCBI lineage: Eukaryota > Metazoa > Chordata > Aves > Psittaciformes > Psittacidae > Pezoporus > Pezoporus occidentalis. The sequence goes on along the minus strand of NW_026916170.1, from coordinate 9,756,308 downwards.
TGGCGAGGAGGAGCTACTTGCAAGTTGAGATGGAGAAGGGACTGATTTCATTTGAGTTTTGAAAAAGGTGTGTGCTTTGTGGCTTTACTCTAACCATCTCCCTCCTGTGGCTTCCTTCCACTAATGGGGTCTCTTGCTGACACACACAATAGTGGGTGAGATGAGGGTCTTGTACACACCTTCTTAATTTGGATCAGGAATCCCTCTCCCCTCATTTCTCTTCTCCCTCTGGGGGAGCAATGAGAAGTCAGATTTCTTCTATAACAACACAGATGTGAAAATGATTCTGCCTTTCTCTTTACAAGCAACAAGTGAAGGAACATACAAGAACATGGAAAAGGGTGTGAACTACAGCACCCTGTTTATCTGGCTCTGAGCCATCCTGCTGCAGTGATCTCAAATCAAGGAACACATTTTCTTGATTATGGCCTTGTTAATTCTTTATTTGGCATTTATTAAAACTCTAAACTGTACTTATAAGATACACAGTGATTAATGATCACTCATTAGGGTCCAAGGAATTTTGTGGGATCATTCAGTTACTATTGGCAGAAGTGGCGGAAGTGGCAGAAGTAGCAGAAATTTATCTTTTCACCAGTGTCCCAGTACAAACAGCAAGAGTATTTTTGGACCATGCGGGGGTTACATCAAGTAAGGAATTTTAGGGCAAAGGTGTGAAGCACATGGCTGCTTCTACTTCCTATATGGACCATGCAACTATATCAAGGCTTGCCTAAGCAGACCATATCACTTTTTGCATGTTGCTGTAGCTCCTTTTGTGGCTTAATCCTGCTTAGTGTTGCACAGCTAGAGAGCTTACACCATGCAATCAGCGCTGTAATAGCTCTGTTATTCAAGCTGTGGCCCTTTATTGTGCACAGATAGGAGATATCCTTACAGGAGAGTGCTTACAAGGTGCTCTGCCACAGGAATGTGCCTTTTCTTTTCAGAGATGAAGTGGGCTGCTGATTTTGTTTGTATTACCCTGCTGAGTGCTGCAGGACAGCTATTGTATCACCCCTCATTCATTTCACCCTGTCTCTTCCCTGAAGAAGGGCACAGAGTTTTAAATGCAGATGTGTGTGGAGGCAGTGCCAGGGAAAACATTTCTCAAAGTTATCTAGGAAAATTAGAGGTGAGACAGGACAGATATACTGTGCACCTTGGTTGCAATAAAATGGGTGACGAAACCCCAGTATCTGGGAAAAGTGTAATATTAGGCTTCATTTCCAAATAAAGGTGTGCTGTATGTACATGTATTTGTTGCATGTATTTGGGAAGTACAGTAGCACAAGTTGCAAATAATTGGTGTTTCTCTACAGTACAGTGAACTGTAATATTTTTCCCTCTGATGGAGAATATTGCATAGATGAGTAGGCATCTCTGAGCATCACTGAGAGAGAAGTTCTTTAAAACAAAATACAAAGCAAACCAAAAAAATTTCAGCCTCAATCTTCTCATAGGCATCCAATAAACCAGCCTTCAAAGATACTTCTGAGGCTGGCTAACAAAGACGTGGCCTTGGGCACAGTAGCTGAACAAAGCTGGCTCCTAACTGTAGCAGGTGTCTGCTGGAAACGGGTACTTTGTTTTTGGTGCAGGCAAGAGAAAGGAGTGGAAAACCAGTGGGCTTATCCTTGGTAGTGCTGAGCTACAGAGGGTTTGGGAAGCTGGAGGAAGATAGGGATAAGCATACATCGGTTATGATGACTGTGATCCAGCTGTATGAGGATAGAGTTGCTAAATCTCATCTTGAGATGAGCTGTGTCTTTAAGGCAGAGATACACATGATGAGAATTCTGTTCATCAAAGTGTAAGCCCTCATCTCACACATTTTAACTTCTAACACCATTTCTTACAAGCCCATGGTTGCTGCAGCACTGTGGTCTAGCCAGCAAAGATGGACACGGCTGAATTTATGCTATGTGGTGCAACACTGACATTCACGTTCTTCAGACATTCCATGCCCCACTTAACAAAGGCCATATTGATTAAAGGCTTGAGATCAATTACGATCGATACTGAGAACCAAAACTTTCTTGCCATGGTCCCATTTCTGAATGATGGGAGCCTGGCAGACCTGGGGCTTAAGTGTACATTTGCAACATGTAAAATGAAATGGTGTTAGATTTTTGATTTTGTGAGACTATTTGTGAAAGTATGTTTCTTATGGCTTGTGCTAGATGTTTAGAGTTCTTGGGGCATCTGTTTGTCTGCAGGAGGGTCTGTCATTCTGTGTGGCACAGGTGAGAGGATTCTTGTTGGGAAATTTCCCAGTATACATTCTTACTCATTTGTTTGCTTATTTCTTGCTGTTTCCAATGACTTCAGGTAAGGTAAGAGCCCTTGGCACGGATCATAAAGTAGCAGGTGGGTTTCTCTTAGCCATGACAGGTGGGAGCCACATACATGCAGAAGGACAATCTCTGAGAGACACTGTTTCCCAGGAATTCAAATTGAATAGGTCTGATGGATCCTGGCTTACTCCAAGCCTTACTCCACCAGTGAGTGAGCAATAGCATCTTCCCTCTTAGAAGTAAAGCGCTTCCTAGCTCACATTGTATACTGTTAAATACTGTGCCACATCTAAGTGCTGTAAACCGCTGGACTACTGAATTAAAGAAGGCACAACTACCACTTACTCCACTTTCTGTGAAGGCTGCTCTGACTGGTGTGCTCTGAGGCGAGACATCATTGCCTATGATTGACTATAGTACTCCAGCTGAGGTAGGCATCAACCCATCAAGACACTTGTGTGCCAACATTGACAGACAAATCCTGAAAGCACATCACTACTAGATCCTTCTGGGTCTGAAGATGGACTCCTGAGAGTGGGGACTTGATGTTCGGTCTTAGACAATCATCTCATTTTGAACACTTATCCCCATGATGACCATAGTCCCTGTAGAAGACACTGTTCACAGGGCATCATGGCTGTGGGAGCTTTTAAAGGTTGTGACAGTGGCAGTAGTTGTCTTGGAGGAGCTCTAGTGCTAGTCACTTTGCTCAGCTAAGGATTTAGCCCTGCGCTATTAGGATTTAGCCCTGCCAGCCCTGTGTGGACAGCAGCTTCAGCAGAGTATAATGAAGTTGGAACTGCCTTTTAATTTTCTTCTGTAGTTGGGCTAGAGTTACGATTGTTATTTGGACTTGTTTCTGAAAAGAATCTCAGGTCTTTGTGATCAGGCACTTGATTTAATTCAGTTTAATTTAATCTTAACACTGCAAGATTCTCATTTAAAGTGTACTTTTCCAAGTGTATAAATCTATAGGAATGACACTGGCTCAGAACCTTTACCATGCAGGCTGTCATAACTAATGTCTATTAGTTAAATTAATGTAACAATGTGCACTTTTAGTACTTAGGAAAGAGTCTGCTCCTCAAATATAAACCACAAAGACCTGAAAATGGCTATTTAATTAAACTCATTTTTTTCTTTCCAGATGCTTTCTCTAAACTTTATTTCCTCAGGTAAGGTGGTCTTAAGGAGAACATGAATTTAAAATGCTAAAAATAAGAAAAGGCCAAGTTATGGTATAATGATTACATTAAAGCTTACTTGAGACTGTTCTAATTTTTTACTATTTCTAGTATAAAGTACGGAGGAAATTGAATTAATCTGAAAATGTTTCAGTGGTGAAAGCTGAACATAGAAGTTTTCACTGGGAGCTGATGTATGCGAGTAACATGCAGGAAACATGATCTTGCAATCACTTTCTGAATTACCTGGAAGTTTTATGAATTGCTAAATTATGTCAGAACATGATAACTTTCATTTCATTTTTCTGAAATCTGCCCCTTTTTGCTTCAGTGGTCTTCAAATGTGCTTTGTTTCTAAAGCCTTAAGAGAGGCCCAGAAAAAACTGTGAAGCTGGGATGTATCTGGAGCTCATGTGACTTACCGCAGGTATCTTCAGTCACTGGAGCACAGTGAACTTCTTGTCTCTGCCACTTAAATCCCCTGCTGCATAAAAATAAGAGCTCTGTACTTCCATGCCGTGATCTTGTTTGAAGAGCGATGCCTGGAGCTAATCACAGTACTGTTTGATGATTAATGAAAAAATGCTTTTGCCAGAGAAATCAGAGCAGATATATCTGCAGACTTCTAGTGCTTCGGGTTATTATTAATAGATAATTAGCAGCAAGTGTTTAACACAGTAAAGGCTACTATGGACACCCTTTTCCGTTTCATCAGAACTATTAAAAATATATTATTTACATCCAAAGATTAGAAGATCAGCTTTGGGTAAGAGACAGAAATTTGTAACCAGAAATAACTATGTAGCATGTCCATTGTAGACTTTGCGAATGTGTTAAGTACATTGAGTTAATTGGTAATTAACTCAGGGTAAAGTCGCAGATAGCCTAAACATATTGATTGCCAACTCGTTCTTTCTTTTCCTGGAACAGAATTACTGTTCAATGCTGAGCTGAATTAAAATAAAAGAGCACTACAGACTATAATTTCTGCTGCAGGCTTTTAAGACATTTTTTATGGTGTGGCGTGTGACTGGAGTAGGGCGGTAGTCATCAACCACTGTTTAGGTGTGTGCAGCACATTTTGTGTTCTAGAAATCAGAAATATCTGTAGGGAGTACCCAAAATGAAAGAACAGAGGGTCACCATGAATCTATAATTTTATTGTAATTATAAATGGCTATGGCCAGAATAGACCCTCCACATCTGTTAAAGGACTACTTTTCAGAAAGAAAAAGAAGCTAACTGGCTACCGGGCACATGTACTCTGATTAGTAGAGGTTCAAACTTGGTCATGAGAAACTGAGAAGAGGGAACAATTCATGTTCTGAGAAACCAGAAATGCCAGAAAATGCATAAAAGGTGCTCCCAGAAGTTGCACGTTATCCTGTGATTTGTTCAGGAAGAGTGGATCTGGCATTTTCCTTGTAAATGGACTTGGAACTATTTGTGGCACAGTTCAATGAAGAGTAGGCTGATGAAAATTATTTCCTTTGTTTTAGAGAAGGTGTATTCTTCGCTGCATTCACATTCAGTCATATACAAGTTTAATGCAATTCAGTCACAGAAGGTGACACTCATCTCACTTAATTTTATACGTCCACAAAACAGAAGTCTACATCCAAACTGGTTGTCTGGCCTCCTTTATGGCTGTGGAGACAGTGAGAGTCTGGAGATGCTTCTAGAGCATGATTCATCTATTCTATTTCAGACATCTATCAGAGGAGGAGATGAATTATGCCCCAGGAGTGCCTATTTCTCCTTGACTATAAAGAGAATTAGGCAGCTAGCTCAGATTAAGATGTCTGTGCTATAATTGTCTAAGATCAAGCAAAATGAACCCCATATGAGGTGACACAAATTCACACTGTGTGCACCTTTGTCATGGCACACTTCCAAAAGTTTCTCACTTTGTTGCTCTAGCACACATGCTTCCATAGTCAGCTGGGACTCCCTTAGCATTAGTGGCAAAATCTTCTCACGTTCAACTGTAGGTTTGAAATGCAAAACCAATGGGCACCCATAACCATAAGATTGCTGGCTGAAGGAAGTCCAGCCTGCTCCTGAGGTGTTCTCAGGACCCCTTCCAATCTTCAGTGAAAGAGGAAGGGACTTCTTGCACCCCTTCAGGTGATGGTTAAACCATTGTGGGTACTGCACAGTGCTTTTGGGTTGCTGCCCCAAATTGTCCCATCTAAAGTAACTATCACCAACTTGAGACAGTGTCTGTAAAGTGTTTTGATTGAGGAGGCTTTTGGAAAGGTCTGTGGGCAAAAGCAAATAAAATAACAAGCAAAACAGAACTCAGCTGCCTGACTTTTCAAAATAGCCTGCTAAGACATGTGAAATGTAGTCTCTTTCACAGCCCCATTCCTCTGAGAGATCCAAAAAGGAGTTCATTTTCATACTTGGTGTGTACTTTTGCTGCTTGAGGTATTTCTTTCTGCTTCTCATTAATGCTCTTTTCAGTCCCACAGGGAGAGTGCTAGGTAAAGTGACCAAGAAAAGCTTTCTTGATTCTCTTCCCAACTTCATGAAATTTTAATGCTTATTGTATTTGAGCCTTTTGTTTATTTAATAGGGACAGTATAAGCTGTCCATATTGCTTTCCATCAGAATTATCACTGGAGGAAAAGGGAACACTATAATTTAATATCTTCCTTATTAATATTTTTAATACAACAAGAAGACAATCACAAATAGTCCAGTCTGGTTATATATCAGTCTTGTTTATCTGTGCATCAAAGATGAAAGGAGTGAATGTGGCTCAATACAGATTTTCTTTCTGTGGTTGCTGGGATCTGTGGACAACAGTTTTTAAGATAAATGCCTGAGGTTAGGTGCCTGCCATGAAATGACTGAAGTATCTTACTGAGTATGTGATCCTTCCTCCATGTGAAGAACAAGAATACTCTATGGTCTCCTGGCTCCTGAGACATCTTCACCATGTGTGCTGTCAGAGACAGTATGATGCTCTGATTTCCATTTCTTCATGAGGATGAAAGATGTCAGCAAAACCAGACTCCTTGAAAAGTTTCTGGCCTCCTGGAAGAGTTGATGTCTGCACTTTTTCCTGCCTACACTGGCATTAACAATGACTGTTCCCCAAGCATAAGCTCAACTAGTCTACTCAGGCCAAGAAAAAGCGTGATCCCTTCTTTCCTGAGTGGGGAGCACTTTAGAAAATGCAAGGCCAAGGACAGGGTGGTGTCATGGATGCTTATCCCTCCATCAAATATCCCTTGTAGGTGAGGATAAAGACAGAGATGGATGAGAGCAACAGGTAGCAATTAAGCAGCTTGATTTTTCAGAAACCTCGGCCTTTCTGGAGATTACTCCCACTCTTTGGAGTCATTGGAAATAATGCTGCTCAGTACTTTCAGTACTGAAAAGCCAGTTCAACTTATCCTGAAGCCAACAAAAGACTTGATGTCTACTCTAAGTGCATATACTGTCTTTTACTACCTTCTTTCATTCCAGTGCTGTGCACATCCTGATCTACTGCACTTGGAAAAAAGTCTGTTGTGAAAGAAGCCTTTGGAATTAATTTTGAACTAAAGCAATGGCTGGGATTCCCAGCCATGCTCAGTTCTTACCTCCAGTCATGCTTCTAGGCATTAGTTTCTTTTCTATATACAGAACTTTGAAGCCTCCCATGCTTTAGATACTGGTGTTATTATTAGTAATAACAACAAAATAACAAAGTAATAAAATAATAAAGTGACATGCTTCACTCAGTATGTCACTGAGATTGAGGCTTTTTCTTATTTTTATGGTGTGAATTTATACACAGTCCTCAGCTGCTTTCCCCAGATAGATGTTGCGCTTGAATACGAGGGCCAGTAAACTTGCATGGTTTCTTCAGCTGCCTTGGCAAAAATATTACCTGTGGGAGCCAATGAAACACTTATTACATGTTGCCTACTGTGCCACCAATGACATTTCTCCAAATGCAGCTGTGAAGAGATTAAAGATACTTTTAGTTTATCTTGTCACAGTATTATTATAAATGAGATTATCTTGTGCTATGTGAAGTATGATAGAGCCTGGTAAGTGTTTAATTCTTGAAAAGGTGCTGCATAGTGTATACTTGCATTTTCATTGTTGGCTGGGCCTCTTTCTTGACTGTGTCTCTCTAGTGTATCACAGACTTAGATTTATGTCAAGAGAAGCAACAGTGTGTCAACTAAATTCCTCCTATAAAGGTGTGCTAAAATGCCTGGTCAGGAAAATAAAAAAGAGTAATTTATTGCATGAATTGCATGAGTTAGCAGTGAGAGAAGAAAATGCATTCCATCCGATGTGTCTGTCAGATGATACTGCCTGTTTTAAAAAGAAACAGTTGGGGATAACCAGGAAGTTGCAGCAAAATAAAACAAATTCCTGCATTTATCTCCATCACAGAGGACACGGGGGAAATACCTGCTCTAAAGCTTCTTTTTCTGTAGGTGATAAAAATGAGTAACAATTTAAAAATGCAATTAATCACGAGGGCCAGATGGTATCCAGGAGTTTTGAAAGAATTTAAGAGTCTTTCATCTGTCAGCAAAAGTACATGAACAATCACTAAAGCCAGCTAACATAAAGGAGGACTGGAATGTTGCCAAAGTAATAGTTCCCTTGTTAAAAAGAAAAAAAACCACAACTTTACCTCATTACTAGTTAAATTAGTAAGGAAAATAATTAGGGACATGTACGATGCTTAAATGATCATCACAGGCAAAATCTTTCTTCTTCCAAATTACTTAGGGGAATTGAAATTGTGGTAGGTAAGGGTGAGATGGCACACTTGAACTTTGGAGGAGCCACTGATAAAATGCTGCACTGGCAGGTGAGAGGCCAAATCTGTTGTGATGAAGAAACTAATTACAGCAAAGTAAATAGGCAGAATAGGAGCAAATCCTCAGATCTGCAACCAGAGGCCATGGGATGGAGTGAGCGCCAAGCTGACTTAATAGCCTGCTACTGCCGAAACCTGCAGAAGTTAAACAATTACCCCATGCACTGTGTTCCTGTCAGCATGAAGGTGCCCATATGCCTTCAGGGATTTGAAGATATTTTTACACTCTATCTGAAAATTAACCTCTGAAAAGCAAAAGTCAGGGGGAAATATGTGTTTCTGAACACATATTTGAATTATGGACTGCAATTTAGGGTTTTAATTGGAAATTCTTGTGCAGCTTCCACAGCAAGGGGTGCTGCTGGCCAAAACTTGCCCCCCTTTCTCCCTTTGCTTTAGCATCCCTGCAAAACATCTGATGCAGAGTGCATGGAGAAAAACAGGGGCTCACTGTCTTGAATGCTGCCTCTCAGGTAAGCTACACTTTCTCAGATGCGTTTCCAGTTTTCTAGAAGCTCACCTGCAAAGGATAGATCTGTGCCTCCTCTTCCTGTTGGAGTGAATCCTGAGTTCCAGCCTATTTTTGAACTGAGGCTTTGGCTGTACTTTCTAGACATGAGTTGCTTCTTGCTGTAGGCTGAGCAGGCTTGGTACCTGCCTACATTGGTACCTGCAGGTAGGGAACCTGCAGAAAGCAAAACCCATGAGTGACATAGAAGCAGCCTCGTTATGTACCAGGCAGAAATACCCACTGAGTTCCTTCCTCAGGGATATTGTGGCAATTTTTCTATTATTATTATTTTTACCACTCTTCCCCTCCAGTTTATCAGCCATTCAACTGTGCCGTAAGGTTAAGACAAAACAGTTGCCTCTTGTGTCACTTGCTTTGTTTTGTTCCCCCCGCATCAGTGCTTGGTGGGACACAGGAGATGCTGTGGCAGTGTTGTGTTCATGAATAACTCCTTGGAGACTTTTTATTTTCTGGAGAACTGTTCCCTCACCAGTAAAATGGGGGAGAGGGAGTGGCAAGGCATCTTGCTTCCATTTAAAGCTTCTCTCTGATAGAAATCAGTAGCACACTGTGTTTGGATTCATGGTCCATGCTTGGGGGATGAGTTGAAAGCACAGATGGCAGTAAGGTGGAGGTGTCCAGCAGTCTGGACAGGCTGTCTCAGCACAGTCCGTGGTGTGTGTTCCCCACATAGCTTGGCTCTCAATGTGGTTTTCTAGCCCAGTTTGCCCTGTGCCTCTAGTCTTACATACAGCTACTCTCCACCCATACATGCCAAGGAGGAAGCACACGGGCCAGGAGTATCAGTGGAGGCAGTCAGAGGCAGGGAGAGATGCTGTGTTGATACAGGGACTGTTCTCCACCGATGTCCCAAGCCTCCCACTGACCTCTGCTGCTGCATCCCTTTCCCATGCAGCCACAGAGCACACCTCTTTGAACCTATCTCCAGGGAGTTACCTGCAACCAGAGACCCTTTTGCTTGATCTGTGCTTACTCGGGTTGCCATCACTTTTCCATGGATAGGGTGATCAGAGTGGCATAGCCCCGTGCACGCTGCAGACCAGGGTGGTGGTCCACGCTGCACAGACCTTGTTGAGCAAGTGAAACAGCACACAGGCTTTCTCAAACTGCCCTAATTACAGTCGGCCTTTTTGGGGTGCAGAACTGTAAAAAGGCAAGAATTCTTTAGCTGGTTATTGTTTATGTTTCTTCATCAAGCTATGAAAATTAGTGCTTACAAATGTAATTGTTGTTTGATTGCTCTGAAAACTGTGCCCTCACAGGGACAGGCCTCTGTACCCATTTAAGCCTATTTGTCCACATTCTAATTACATCTTCTAATTATAAGTAATTCCAGGAGCAGGCATAAGCTGTTTTTGTGCCATAGATGTTCCAACAAGATTCAGACATATTGTCAACATGTTTTAGCAGTTTAATTGTAGAGCTGGAAAGCAAAGAGTTGTGAGCTTTGTCCTGGCATCCCTCACATCCCCCTCAACCACCTGTGAAAAGCTACAGCTGAAGCTTGTCACTGAGACTCCCTCTGCAGCCCAGGAGGAGAGGCAGATGCCCTCTTGTCAAAGGAGTCTGGATAACTGACTTGGGATAGGAACTGATGGGAACCTAAAAAGGTAGGCAACGCTGGTGGGATTAATGTCACCCTAGTACCCATGGAGCAATACTGTTGTGCCTGACTTGTTCATCACTGCTGCTTACCTGCTTGTGCATTGTGGTGGAACCCCCCAGCACCCTCCACTCTGTCCTGTGGATATTTTTCCAAACATGAAAGAGGTATTTCCAAAGAAAGGAAGAGTTTGTAAATTATTGTCACTCTGCTGGTGCATTTCACTAATGTAAAAACAGCATGTCAGAATATTCATTCTAAGCAAGAAACATGGATAAAGCACCTCCTGATTTTGTCAGTGACAGTCCGTAGCGGAGTTGCTCTTGTGCTCTGCATTGTTGGTGACTGGTGTACAGCACTGCAGTCCCAAAAGAATCTGCCTTCTTCCTCAGCTCAAATGAAAGTCATTTTAAAGTTCATTTTCATATGATTTCAAAATATGTTTGTGCCACGGTGCAGCTGGCATCTTGCATTAAAGCAAGGCGTTGCTTCTTTCCATTTTAGAGAGCTTAGTTTTGCTTTCTTAGTGCTTTGTCACAAGTCATTGTAGCAAACCTGCTGCTACCAAAATCATGGATGGCACAAGCAGTGGAGCTGCTTCTGTTGTGTCTGTTTACCAACCCCAAAAAATCCTTGTTAATCTTGACAAGATCCCAGCTTCTGTGGTACTTCTGAGATTTTCTACCAATGTGCCCTACAAAAGGCTCTTACACATATAAATTATGCAGTGCTACGATCATCTAGCTGAAATAAAAAGCAATAATTTCTGGAAAGAACCTGCACAAAACCGCGCTGTGCCAGTTTCACAACAGTATAGTGAGACTTAGGAGTAATTAATTAATATTTCATACCTGGCTTTCTAAGCCTCGATGAAATATTTCATACTAAAGTGATGGACAGAAGTTCATGGCGTGACACTCTCCTGCTGTCCAGAAACGCACCAGGCACACCTCAGTGTGAACTCCTCAATTTACATTTAGTTTTCCAAAGTCTGCGGTACTTTTTCTTTCTGTCTTGGTAAGATGAGTAAACGTTTTGCTGCAGGAGAGAGGGCAACACAGCTGAATGGAGGTTATGCCCTGAATCCCAATGGGAAGGGAGAGGTACAGAGTATATTTAATGCATTATGTGCACAGAAAGTAATCAAGTCTGTAGATGTCGTGGGCAAAAAGAGACAATTCCATCTCTTACTGGGCAGGCACTGGGCGTGAACACCTGCCTATTGCATCTATAAATAAAATCTCTGCGGCTCTTCCTTTCAGCCTGAGCAGCCTGAGCATGTGTTTTCTGGAGCAGCTGTCTGCTCAGGGAAAAGAACAGAGTCACCCTGCGGTGGTAACTGTTTAATTTACATCGATAATGACAGCCCTGGCGAAGGCTGTCCTCCTCGCCAGCTCCCAGCGTGGTGGTGAGGGAATTCAGCTGCTAAAGCTGGAGGGAGGAGATTCCTCCTTCATTTCGTGCGATCCCCCGCCGTGCCGAGGTGAGGGTGCTGGTGCTGCCTGCAGTCTGCTGTTCCTTGCTGTGTGCTCCTGCTCCCTGCAGCAGTTCTTCCCAGCTGGGAAGATGTGTTTGCTGGGTCTCTGACCCAGGGGGTTCCCATAGATACATGGTCAGAATCTCTAGGCATCCACCCTGAAAGGTGAGGGAACCTCGAATTACATTTTTGATTTGTATAAGTAGTGCTTTCCTATTTTATTTTACAGCTCTGAGTCTCCAAATCCAGCATGAAGCTTTTCCTCCCCCCTGCCTTGGCAGAACAGTGCTGAAGAGCAACTGTGTCTAGCAAAGAGGCTATCTTCATTGCCTTTCTTTTCATCAGACACCTCTCGAAGGGCACCAAGGAGATCTCAGTTTCTAAACTAGTTTTATTTGTCTGGGACAGTCTATGGTTCTATGATTCTGTACTTAAGTATATATGTCTCTAGGGTTTTCTTCTGCAGTTTGTCAGGGAAATACGAGCTCCAGTCTCCAACCTATAACACAGTGCCTAAGCCCAGGAGTTTACAGAAGAGAGGGGTACCCTGGCATGCCTTTATGTAGATCGGGCAAATCCAGCTGCGATGCTGATCGGATCTGTTCTCATACCAGAATGACTGGAGGGAATAATTGAAATTGTCTGCAACTATAAAAAATAAATACATTTGGCACTTCTAATTCTCCATCATTTGTTACTTGTTCTTCCTCTCATTCAGATTGGATGTCATCCAACCAAGTAACAAAATCAACTAGTCTCAGATGGCCAGTTACGATCCACTAGGATTATCAATAACGAAGAGAAATTAGTAAATTAAGAGAAGCTCTGAATATTGTTGACTTTTTGGACAGCAAGTTATTTATTACACAATATTTTATGATAATTAAGATTTGTGAGTATATAATTACTAGACAAAAAGAGAACTGGAATTTGTGAGGAATGTGAAGTTTTAAATAATTTATTTTGCCATGGGTATTAAAAGCGGTTTTCTTCCCATACATCTCTATTGGAAAATATGTTAATTGTATTGAATCTGTCCCTTAGAAACAAGAACAACAGAATTTATTTCAAAGTTTGACATTCACACTGCATTTTTCCTAAGTAAATATATACACCAATTCTAAAAAATTCAAACAATGTCATACAAAATCAAGTAAGTCATAGTGCTATTTAAATATATAAACAAGTTTATAAAATTCAGACCATGTGAATCTGTCTTTGAGTGTTACATATACAAATGAGTGCATAATAAACCTCCATCATTTTAGAAGAAGTATTAGCTACCAAATTAATTCACATAATATTTTTTGTTTTCTTCACAGGGAAAAATCTGCCTTCAGTGACATAGATCTTCATTCATTCTTTCTTCAGACCTGTTTTCTGAGGGATGCTTAATAGCCCATAGCAAAAATTCACCTATTTTTTTCTATGAGGAAAAGTGGTTTCATGAAAATCAAAATTTGCCACAGGAAACAAGACTGGTTAAATTGGGCCCATGAAAAATGAAAACCAATGGCTGTTTCTCCTTGTGGCTGAGTCAGTGTGATACATCACAGGATGCTCCTACACCTCTGCTCTGTGGAGAGGCTGTGGGAAACACAGTCTGGCTGGGGAGCAGTTCCCATCTGGGAGAGCAAGAGGATGACGGGAGACAACTCCCAAAAGTCTTTCAGGCATCTGGACTGAACACAAAGGTTAATGTTGACTCAAAAAAAGAAGCTGCATTTCAGGCCAGTGAATCAAAGAGAAAGACTTGTTTTTTGAATGCCAAGAAATGCTTTATTTTAATCCAGAAGTTCCTGAATCACAGTTGTGCAAACTTTTGTTCCTTTCATTCATACATTCCACATTTCTGTAGGAAACAAATCCAGGGTTATCAGTATCTCCTGCAGCATGGGAATCCTGTGTCTTTGTTCTAGTTCCTCTGTTGTTAAATTAAATCAATGAAAGTACGTAGAATCATAGAATCGTTAGGGTTGGAAAGGACCTTAAGATCATCAAGTTCCAACACCCCTGCGCCTCACACTAAACCATGTCACCCAAGGCTTCGTCCAACCTGGTCTTGAACATTGCCAGGGATCAACCAACACCCCCAAGTCCTTCTCCACAGGGCTGCTCTGAATCTCTTCTCTGCCCAACCTGTATCTGTGCCTGGGATTGCTCCCACCCAGCTGTAGGACCTTGCACTTGTCATGGTTAAACTTCATGAGGTTGGCACCAGCCCACCTCACAAGTGGGTCAAGGTCCCTCTGGATGGCATTCCTTCCCTCCAGTGTATCAACCGAATCACACAGCTTGGTGTCATCAGCAAATTTGCTGAGGGCACACTCAATCCCACTGTCCAGGTCAGCAACAAAGATGTTGAACAAGACCGGTCCCAACACCGATCCCTGAGGGATGCCACTCGTTACTGGTCTCCAGCCGGACATTGAGCCATTGACCACAACTGTCTGTGTGTGGCCATCCAGCCAGTTCTTTATCCACTGAGTGGTCCATCCATCAAATCGATGTCTCTCCAATTAAGAGACAAGGATGTCGTGTGGGACAGTGCCGAATGCTTTGCACAAGTCCAGGTAGATGACATCAACTGCTCTACCCCTGTCCATCAGTTCTGTAGCCCCATCATAGAAGGCTACCAGATTGGTCAGGCAGGATTTCCCCTTAGTGAAGCCATGCTGGCTGTCATCAACCACCTTGTTGTTTTTCATGTGCCTTAGCATGCCTTCTAGGAGAATCTAAAAAGTTGCTCTGCATTGGCAGGTAATCAAACCCGGGTCAACTGCTTGGAAGGCAGCTATGCTAACCACTATACCACCAATGCCCAAGAACTTCATTTCTTAAATTACTTCAAGAACTTTCATTTCTTAAAATGGATGGAATGACAAATATGAAAAGTTAAAAGCTCGTATTATTTTCTTCCTCAAGTCAGAGGATGTTGTGTTACTCTGGGATGCACAAAATTCACATTCCCAAGGCTGATAATGTAAATTTGTTTCTGCCTTGTGTCATAGATGAGCTGTGAAGCAGTTAAACCTTTACAAGTGAATTGGAAACTGTCTTTTCTCCCCCATTTACCTGCTAATGTCTTGAAGCACAGGTTTCAAGGATCTGCACATGATGCTTTAAAATCCTCACCAAAATAACTGATTTTTTTTGGACTCTTCTGTTTGAGTGAATAAAGAAGTCTGTGATATGCTGGATCTGAAATACATTAAAAGTTCTGTTGGACACTATCAGCACATCTTAAGTGGGCAATCATGCTACACAGCAAGTTAAGTAGATACATGCTACAAATGGAGCGTGCCCTAGAAGTAAGGCATGTTTGCTGAAAGCTGACCCGATTCTACCTCCAGCAAGGGTATTTTTGTCTCCTTCATCCAGCTGAGGTGGGTGTTGTCAAGCAGCTAAGCAGTTTTGAAGCTGTATCAGTTTAAAAATACCCATGGAAGACTTTTGTGACACTTTCACACATATTGCTTTCATGGGTGTATAAGGCCAGAACTTTGACTCTCTGTACAGTAAAAGATACAATTTCATTCAGTTTCTTTTGCATTGAACAGAGAAAAAAAGAACGAACCACAAGGGAGATTCCCTGTGTCAGAAGAGAGGCAGCTAGTAGGTCAGAAAATATATTATGGGAGATACAGATTCATCAGCTGGCTTAATACAAGGTGCTACGTTTTTCCTACAGACTTTCTTTCACATCCTTCAGCTGCTGTGGTGACAACTACTAAAATATTTAGTTCAGTATTTCCAGTGATGACACCATGTCCCTTCATACCTTCCTAGATTGTTTCAGGAGTAGTCTGCTGTCCAGTGAAACTTGTGTGTCCATGGATCCTGGTCTGTGGAGCTGCCTATTTCATTTGGGATCTGAAAGCAGTGGAGGGATTTACTGGTTATTTCTATGCTGCTCACTTGGCAAGGAATCAGACTCTGGCCTTGGGATAAAGGGGAACAAACTGCCTTGCTATTTCAGGCAAGTCCTCTCCAGAGCATACTGACTGCATTTGCATTGCACAGGCTCTGGTCTTCAGGTGAACCTGCAGCCTTAAACTTTGAGTGGTATTCCATGGGCTTCATTCAAAGTGTCTGAGATTGGATATTAGGATTGGACATTAGCATTATATATTAGGAAACAATTCTTCCCTGTGAGGGTGGTGAGGCACTGGCACAGGTTGCCCAGAGGAGCTCTGAATGCCCCATCTCTGGCAGTTTTCAAGGCCAGGCTGGATAGGGCTTTAAGCAACCTGGTCTAGTGGGAAGTGTCCCTGCCCATGGCAGGGTGGGCTGGAACTAGATGATCTTTCAGGTCCCTTCCAACCCAAACTATTCTATGATATGATTCAATGATCTGTGTGAGGTTTGTGCTATAGACCAGCCATGCTGTGGCTGTCTTGTCCAGTGACATGTATGAAGGCTTGTGGTGCTCCCTGTAGGTGCAAAGCCTGCAGAAAGTGTGTCAAGCCAATGCTGATATAGTCTTGCCTACACCCCCTTTGGACCATTCCTTAGCATAGGTATTCCCAGTACCTTTCCCAGGCATGGTGGTAGGAACTAGCTGGAAAGAGACACACATGCTAAGATCTAGTCCTCTTCTGTGTGGGGTAAAGAAGTGCAGTGTAGGCATCGCTGGTGTTTCAGACACTTGCAACCATATGCTGTGGTTTCTCCTCTTAGAGAATTATTTTTGTCGGTACTGGAGGACCAAGATCAGAATGGGAATGGCATATGAGCAAATACCAGCTTGGACCCCCTGTGCACAGCTGGGGAAGCCAGTACTTTTAGAGCCTCTGTGTTAAGAAATAGTTTTGAAATACTTTTTGTGATAACAACATAAGCTTTATCGGTTTTGCTTCTTATACTGAAAACAGGGCTTGATTGTGTTTTTTTTTTTTTTTTTTAGGGAGGAGGTCAAAGACCAGGGTGTATCTACTGCCTGCCCAACCCCTGTATAGAACAAAAGCTTACGTAGGCTCCCTTGAAATCCTCATTGCATTCATTGTGGAAAATTAGATTATTTGTATATCGCTGAGTTTCAGCTGCAGATTTCTATTTAGTTCATTAATTTGCCTTGAAGTTGGATGGAATCAGGAATATATTTCTCACTTCGATTGAGTAGTTAGGGTTGATACTTTCTTGCTTTCATGCCACTCCTTTTAAAAGTCTTTCAGCTGTGTTTTTGAAAATAAAGTGAGTAAATTTATATTTAGACATCAGCAAGAACCACATGGCAGAGACAGCTACTCTGGAATCCTAACGGGCTCTCAAGAATTATCCTCTGTGATTATCTCCACGTCTGAAGGACCATATGTCACAGGCTCTGCACATGGCATCTGGTTATATTACACAGAGAGGTTTCTTCTATCTATTTTGCAAGCAGCTGAACCCAAACTGGTGAACAAATCCCCGAATATATTGAAAGGATTCCTTTAAACTGTGTTATTAAAACTGATGTCTTCTGCGAGCTGGATGCCTGTTTTCCCTAAAGACAATCTAACTCTCTTACTATTTCATGCTGTGTCAGAAAGGACACGTGATAAAACAAATGAGTAGCTAAGCCAGTATACCAGAAAAATCATTATGAATGACCTTTTTCTCTTCTACCTACAAATGTTATCCAGAAAGGGTACAACCCTTTCAGCTCCAAGATAGACCAGAGTACCTCTGATCTATCAGGGCAGAAATCTTGTAACGGGAAATGAATGCCACCTAAGCAAACAGTACCATAATTACTCAAACAATTACTATATTGATCTGAAATGTCATAGGTCAAGTGGATGGCCTGTCTTTGGGTGATAGGGGATGGTGATGTTTTTTTTTGCTAGCTCCTTCTTAACTCAGCCCAGGTGACCCCATCCTGACCATCCTGAGTTGCCTTATGTCACAAGGCAGGTGAGAATTCTGGTGATCTAGTGACAGAGCTCAAGTGATATAAAAATCCCCTCAAATCCTCATTAGGAAATTATTTCACATCTTTGCTGATGAAAACAGCCTGAGCAGTACTTCCTCATATCCTATCTACATAGCTTTTCTGCAGGCTTCCAGTCATTGCAGCAGAGTTATGCCAGTAAGACCCAAGATTTTGGCCTGCAAAGAAACATGTTCACTGTGTTCCAGATGAAAGTGATCAGAAGAGTGGGTCTGACTCACCTCTCATGCCCAGGCACATTAATAGGAACTCAGTGTAGAATCAGGGTGAGGATGCCAGTATCCTACAGATGCATTTAAACGTGGAGACGATGCAGCGTTGTAAATCTCTGTCTAAAACAAATAGTGCTTCATAAAAAGATGCTGAAGGGGCACTGGAAAGAAAACCATCACTGTGTTAACTCTGTGGCATGGCTTCTTTCTTTAGTGGCCCTCTGAAATTGAGGTTGGGGCCCACGCCCATCAGTCCTAATTTACCAAGCTTTGTGTTTTTTTATTGTCCAGGTAAAACTGGAGATCTCGAGGCTTCCATCATGAAACATTTGCCCCATGTACAAGTTCTGCCATGTCCTCTCCAGTGCTGGTGGTTTGGCTGCTGTGCACAAGGCCACCTCTGATACCTGGTCCCTATGAAATCTGGGTTCTCACGGCTGGAAAAGCAGTGACTTGGCCAAAAGGAGCTGCAGGAAGACTCATCTCCAGGATTGGGTGCCACATTTCAGCTGCAGCCCTAGTGCTGAGTCTTGCCTAAGCTATGCTGCAGCTGTACTCCCTTGCTGATCCCACCCTTGCTGAAGCTATGCTGCAGTTGTACTCCCTTGCTGATCCCACCCTTGCTGCTCTGACTTGGCCCCAGAGGTGTCCTTCCACCTCAGAGGTGGCTGGAGCACCTCCCGTATGAAGACAGGCTGAGAAAATTGGGGCTGTTCAGCCTGGAGAAGAGAAGGCTGCGTGGAGACCTCATAGCAGCCTTCCAGTATCTGAAGGGGGCCTACAGGGATGCTGAGGGGGGACTCTTCATCAGGGACTGTAGTGACAGGACAAGGGGTAATGGGTTGAAACTTAAACAGCAGAAGTTCAGGTTAGATATAAGGAAGAAGTTGTTCCCTGTGAGGGCGGTGAGACACTGAAACAGGTAAATGCTCAGTCCCTGGCAATTCAAGGTCAGGTTGAACAAAGCCTTGGGTGACACGGTCTAGTGCGAGATGTCCCTGTCCATAGCAGGGGGATTGGAACTAGATGATCTTAAGGTCCTCTCCATCCCAAACCATTTGGTATTTCTATGAAAACCCAAATGAACCAGGTAAATCCAACGTCTGAACACTGGCTCTGGAGGTCTATAGTATCTGTGTAAGGCAAGAGCTATGGGGTTTTTAAATAAACTTACAGTCCCAGTAGAGAGACTTTGAGATAAGAAATATTATTTTAGCAATTAAAATGCTGTATTAATGAAGATTTATGTATTTCCACAACTCTTTCCTACTAGCAATATACACATATATGTGTACATATGTACATATTCCGGGGTGAAAATGTTTATTTTTGTCATTATTGTGAACACCTCACCAGTCTTTGATCTGTTACTATGTCTAGCAAAATGTAGTGCTTACCAGTAATTGTTATTTTAATTAATATCCATCTGTATGATGCTTCTTACATCTAATGTTAGGCTTCTGTGACTCAGTGGTACTTGTATGTGATCTACAGTTTCATAAACAGCCTGTGTAATATATGGCCTGTCATCTCTAATATATTTTGATGCATTTTTCTATGTTTTTCTATTTTGGGGATTATATCTAGTTTTACAGACAAATGGCCTAATTCTCAGTGCTTTGTAGTTTATTTGTATTTCATGCCAATTTTTTTGCAAAGATCTAAATTAAAGAAAGGGAAAACTATACTGCAGAACCTCAGTGTTTCCTAATAAAAGGCTGAATCCAGCCCTCATATCTCTCATCTCAATCAGCCACAAGGGGAAAGGTTTTAACCATTTGTTTAGAAATATTTCTCTTTTTTCCCCTCCTGGTAATTTCCTAGTGATTTCACTAGTGATTTCATGCTGTCCTAAGAAGTTTCTTTATACACATATATATATATATTTGCTTCAATATACGCAGACCATTTTGTACAAGAGGTTGAAATTTGTCAGTGTTTACTGATAAGTGGTCAAGCCCAGCATGCGTCCACCCTCTGAAGGGAACTTGGGCTTTGGGCCTTGCTCTGTGATCACCTTTTAATATAAGAAGCTTAGAGAGTCCATTCAGAAGTTATCTCAGAGGGGCCAGAAAAGAAGATTAAACAGCTTTCAAGCTTCAGGAAAATGCCTCACAGTGGGCCCAGGCTCACCCTGGGGGGGGTTGTATGTAATAAATTATGTGGATAACTTTTGGATTGAAATATTCAGTAGGTCTATGTGAAATATGAGGAGCATTGTATGTTAATGAGGGTTTTTACTTGGGGGTTTTAACAGTTTTAGTTGTACCTGGGAATTACATTTTTGCTCCTTTTCCCTTAGCAAATTACTAGCAATTGATTATGGATCTTGACATTAGCTGCATGTATGTGTGTAGGTGCATTTGCAAGCATATGCAGTATCAATATGTGTGCGTGTATCTTTGTGCAAGAATTGTGATGCCATGATGTACAGTAAAAAAGGTGTCCCTTAGGTTTAATTTGCTTCTGAGAATCATGTGGTAGCTCTGTTTGATGCTCTTCACATGCAAAATCACAACTTCCCCTTCACTACCATGTTGGTAATTTCAAGTTCCCAACCTTGCTGTGAGGAAATACCTAGTCTGAGTGTGCTGAGCTCCTGGGATTCCTCAGTCCTCAATATACTGCAGCTGGGATCTGTTCTGCCCTCTCTTGCCTTTAGGGGCCAAAACCAGTCAGTTGAATCGTGGCTGGGATAAAGGGTAGGATGGGCAAAGGCCAACAGCCACTGGATATCACTTTCTGACATGTATTCATGGTGCTGTCCTCACTGGACAGCTAAAAAACCCAGTTCACCTGTTGTCTGTTTTGAAGCTGCTTCTTGATAGAGCTGATAGAATAAAAGTCTGCAATTAAAATTTGTGGATTTCCAGTTCAAACGTAGAATTGAGGTCTCTTAAATGCTGCGCTGCCCATCTCCCCAATCTGCATTCATCTAATAATTGTTCAACAACTCAGCTAGATGAAAGCTAAAAGTAATACCAGCTGATGAAGATGATCTGCAGGGGTTATGAGGCCAGACAACAGATCCTGAACCATTCAGTCAAGTATTCCTGTACTTACAGCCTTTAAAGACAAGTTCAAGAGCATGGCTGCCTCAGGACCAAACTGTGCAAGTGGTAGAGCTTCTGTTGGCATTTGCAGCAGCAACGACGAGATTATCAATAGTAAGTTCTGTAGGATCACTGTTGTTCATTCTGTCAAGGGTCAAGACACTGCACATTGAGGGACTCAACACTAAATCCAGAGCATGTGAGAGGAAATTTTTTGTGTCACTTGGTGTATCACCAGTCTATTCCATCAGCCTACTTTGACGCTTACATCTTCATTGGGAAGGAAAAATCCCATAAGGTGTTGGGTGGAGCAGAGGCTATTTAAGTTCTGTCCTTTCTGTCTTCAGCTCAAATCACTTCTGCTGAGGGCCCCCCTTTCTGCTTCTTACTTTTTTTCTTTCAGGGAGGTTTATCAGAGCCAGAGTGACTCTAAGACAGGGTAGGGAGTGATATGTATCATGACAATGTTAAATTTATCCTATTTCACAACGGGTCAATATTCTGGTTAAGTCCAAAAAGGCAGTTAAAATATATATAAAATATGAGAAGCTGCACAGTTATGACTAGTTCTGAAGAGTCTGTATTTAGGGAAATGGGAAAGCAAAAATGCTTTGCTTTTTGCATTAAGTGATACATCCAAGAACACTGGGAAGGGTGATTTAGTCTTATCTGTGTTCTTTTTCTTTTAAGCTGATTATGCATCATCCCTGGAGAAGACTGATGAAAACTTTCAGGTAAGATTCTGTAATGTCAATAAAACCATCCAGGAACAATTGTTTCAGAGTAAGCTCCCTATTTTCTAGAAAGTTTTTCATTTAAATAAAGATAGAAAAAATACTTTTTCAGAAAGATCGTGAGAAGGGCAAACCACTGAAACAGCCATTCCAAACTCCACAATATGGCATGATTGGGCAATCCAGATTCCTAATTAAAAAAATCAGAAAAATTTGTAATTCAAATATTAATAGTGAATATTTCTATTTTCACTAAGCAGACCTGTTTTTAACAGCCTAATAGGAAATCTTTTTTAAAATCACCAACTGCCTGGCATTTAGCGTGAATAAATTAGGGCTATGCATCTTGGTCTATGAATATGACATCACTTGAAGATGTTTATTTGTGAGCCAAGCCTCTTGTTCAGATACACACCCAAGATCCCTTGTAAAAACATGATGACCATCAAGTTATGTTGTTAGTCACTGAAAATTTCTTGCTTGGTTATGATGGGTTGCTCTGTTCTTTTTCCAGCTTGCTTTAATCTGCAGATTTCTATGCTGGTTTTATCCAAACCTTTCTCTCTAAGAAATTCTCGTTAAATAGCTTCTGAAACAGACGACTCTGCAATGCATTCCTTTACTTTTGTGCCAAAGTAAATCTAGATTAACTCCACAGAATTTGGTGAAATTATCATGTCTTTAGGAAGGAATGGAGACTCAAAATCTGGGTAGGGACTGTAGCATATGGTATATTGCTGTGTGCTCCACTTTCAGCTGCTGTAGAAATATACACATTGATGCGTAATGCTCATGGTATGGTTTGTTGCAGATGAAATGGAATGAATTATGATTGACACACTTGGGCTAGTGGTGATAGCTTTCTTCTTTGCTATTTTTATTAACCAGTCTTTTCCTGTTTTCTCTCTTCCTAAAGAGAAGATTGATGCTTCCTTGGGAAAAAAAAAATTATGAATCTAGCCCATGTGCACTGAATTATGCATGGAGCCACCATAATTGCACGTATCAGTCAATGCCTGCAGAAAAAATGCAAGGCTAGGCAAGTAATGGCTGTAGGTAAACACACATTTAGTCATAGGATGGTTACAGTAACTGTGCATTTTGTATGCATGGCTGGATGAATGTTATGACAGCTTTCTTGGCTGAGTTCAGTGCAGTACTGAGGCACAAGAATACTGCTTTTCTTCTGGGATTGGCCGAAATGGAAAACTGCACTGCTCTTCTATTTTGCCTTAACACTTTAAGACTTTTGTGTCAGAGAATCATAGACAACCAGAACCCTGAAAAGCCACCCTTAGTCTGTCCCCTCCCAGACCCATTCACATGATTTGTGACAAATGTTTACCCAGTTCTTCAAAATCTCCAGCATGAGAGTGTCCACAGACTCCTGAATTACCATTGTAGTGACTTACAAGCTCTACTGTTACAACAGTTTTTCAGTCCAAATCAGTGTTGCTGTAATTGGGCCTGTATGACTTTCCCTAGGCACTATGACCACAGAGAACAGAATTCACTCTCTTCACAACACAGCAAACTGCTAGTTAGCATGGCAGAAGTGGGAAGCTCTGAAGTCAACAGAATAACACTCCCAACTTAAAAGAAAAGTGTAAGTATTGGTACATAAGATGCCACTTTGTTGGATGATGGTGGTCCTTTTCAAATGTCTTTAATCTTACAGGATTTTAAATTGTTATCCCCGTAATTTAGCATGTAAAACCACATAGATAGACCTTCTTTCTGCAAAGTGCATGACTTCACAATTCAAAGCCTTATCAGAAGCTTCCTGGAACCTGGGTTATATCATCTTCAAAACCATTTCATATGTATTTCATATATTTATGTCAAGGGACAGACAGTGAGAAGGATCATTCTTTCACTGTAACCTCTCAGGGTTTCAGTTTAGCAATTCCCTTTCTGGGTACCAATTTGGAAGCCTGATATGAGATGTTCTTGGCTACGTTTAGACTACTAATTAAGTAGGTGGAGGGCAATGACACACAAACATCTCTGCATTGAGGGATGCTACAGGTGTTTAATGCTTCTGATTTTGGAATCTGAAGCCTTTTGAAACATGCTTATTAGAAGATTCTAATCTTCTAATTAGTCTCAGTGGTGCTCCCTTTCTGCCAAGTGTGCCAGCTGCTCTACTTAAAGATGACACTGTTGGCAGGTTATAGTCTTGGTTCAGGGCAGTGTGCTGTGAGAGGGGATGATTGGAGTTTGTCTGATCTCATGATGGATTGTGGGAACCCGACAGCAGTGGAAAAAGGAAGTGCCAGGGTGGGAAGGTGGACCCAGGCAATACTGCTGTGGGGTGAGAGAGACAGGTACTTTCACTGGCTGTCCAACAGTAACCTGGCAGAGCAGGATCAAAATCCCTGTTAGTAAAGAGCTCTAAGACTGCAATAAGGGATTGATGAATGCTTATATAGGATGGCTAGAGGTATACCAAGAATGGGAGGAACACATGCAAATCTGTGGGCAAAGAATCAAGAAGGACAAAATGTAAGGCATTTGTCCACAAAATCTCATCATTCGTGAACTGGGATATATGGCTGCGCGTGAAGTGTGCTCTCATGGAAAAAGATTTCTAAAAATTTATTTCTGCTTGAGGCGTTACGTTATGCTTTTCGTAGCTGGTGTGAATACAAATATCAGATGAAGGACATTTAAGGTCATTCTTATTACTAAATACACTAGGAGGATGGGGTTTGCCTAATTTCACACTTGTGGTCTCCACTCGTTCAGACAACTTTTGAATATCCCAGCCTCAAGTGATTTGTTGCATGCTGTATGTCAAGCCACTCACAGAGGCAGGAACAGCAGCCTTCCTCCCAGATGCTTTTCTTTAATCATGGGAATGTGTTTCTTCCCAGAGCAATGAGTTACCACTTCATGTATTTGTTGCTACATGGAATATTAATATTGTAATCATGTCTCTCTCCTTAGGGGAGTTGTATTTTATGGCAGCAATTCAATACTGTTCACTATTTGGAGTTAAAAGAAATACAGGAGTTGAAGGTTTTAAAAGCCTTTTCTGAAAAACAGGCAAAAAGCATACCAGAAATCACCTTCTCAGTTCAGAAAAGAAACAAAAAGAAAAGTATGATTCATGATTACCAAAACCATGAACTATTGTTCATGATCACTGTTGTTTGGTTGTGGCTCTTTTTTTTTTTTAAACACTCAAGAAAAGATGCTTTCTAAACCACACAAAATGCTGTCATTTTGTTATAGGGTCCTGCATAAACCACACAACCCCAAAAGGTTTTGAGATGTGTGCCAAGGCTGGCACCGCAGGATACAGTGGAGAAACCGAGCCTGAGCTAAGGGGCAGAGCTGTATGAGAAAGTGCTGCTGGAAACCTCGTTGAGGCAGGGATGCCTCCATGGGCTTGAGCTGCATTTCAGCTCCAGCCCTTACCTCTTGTCCTTGTCCTAGCCATACTGCAGCTCTTGCACACATCTTTTGTCAATCCTGACCCTCAGCTTGGCCTCAGAGTTGCTCTATCCTCATGCCTGTGGCCACAGTCCCCAGCCTGGCTCTGCTCACTCCCTCTGGGGCAGTGGGAAGGGGCCACGGCGAGAGGTCCCTGTCCCAACCTATATCTCTGAGCCCCTGCTGCCTGCCTTGGCAGCATTGCTCCCTGACCCTTTCTTTCTATAGCAAAGGCACCGATAGAGTGAAACGGCATTCACAACAGCTTGAATAAAAAGACCAGCTTGTATAAAAAAGCTTTCCGTTAATTTTATTCCCTTTTTCACTGTAAAAATGATTCTCAGTCAGAGAGCAAGAGAAAAAATATATTTGTAACCATTAGTTTAATCACTGGCATGGCAGCAGTTCTGTGCATCAGTGGTACGTTTAAGGCTTGATTCTGTAAACACACATCTGCATGTCATACAAGTGACTCAACTGCATGAACGTAAGAATGCATGTGTGTATATATGTATGTGCATATAGATATATATCTTTCTTTGCAGGAAGTGGACCTTGTTCCATGGAGAATATAGTGCCTAAATGGTCCCAGGCTAACCTATGCAGATATTTTAAGCTCGTTTTGCTTGATGGCAGATGGAGAAAAACAGTTTATAACATTAATTTTTTCATTGGATCTCATCTGACAAAATCCCCAGTTACTTTAGTCTAGCATGAACCATTATTCTTTTGTAGATACGCGCCTAATAAGCTTAAATTCTGAAAATGAATATTTGCACTTACAAATATCAAGGGAGAGTTAAAATCAAATATGCTGCACAGTCCTTCTGGGAAAGCCAGCAGTAAAGCGCTGTTTTCAATAATCAATAAGTCAACTAAGCAAATCTCTAGACTGTTGTTATGAGGCAATCTGTCATCATGGAAAGTGAAGATTTATCTGAGAAACCACTAAGTAAATACTTCTGCCACTTAACAGTATACGGGGTTCCCCGTGCCCCCCCCCCCGTTTTCTTTTTTTTTTCCTTTTCTGTATTGTGAACTGCAGTTTCAAGTGCAGGCACACACAGATTTGTTTGCACTCCAAACAGAGACAGGGTATGGACCATAGAACTCTTATATAGTCCTCACCAGCTTGGGTCAGTCTAAGGATGGCAGGATACCCTCTAGATTCCCTATGGCAAACTCTTCCTGTACTGCTCCCTCTCCCTTTGTGTCTTCTGCATTTTGTATCTCTCAGCATTAAAATACTAGGAAAAATTTACTTGATGCTTTTACAGGCTATCAAACAAATAAATAGTCTTATACCTCACTGATCTGTAGCCACCTGTGACAATTAATGCCCCCCAAAAGGGACTTCACTCCCTAATAAATGTTCAAATACACAGCAAGAATGTGAGCTATCTACTTGTAACAGTACCATCATTTTCTTACAAAATGTGTCAGAAAACACTTATTAGAAAAGAAGAAAGCTTCAATATAATACATATAACTGAGCTTCACTGCTACAAACAAAATGCATTCTGTGATGCACTGCTTTTTGCTTTTATGGCTATGCTTACTCATTTCCTAATTTTGTTTGCATACGAGTTTAAGGGTTGGAACCTAAAATCCTTGGTAGCCAGGTAACTGCACTAAAGGGTCATGTCTGGAGGCTTGAACATGCATGTTATGGTTCCCTCTAACCCCCTTCCATTGGCATTTATGTTCCTTTCCACTGCTGCTGAGATTTGCTTCTGTCTCAGATGGATTATGGATGACTCATTGTTTATTGATAAAAAAATTCTTTTCCACTCCGTAAATCATCTCTCTCTTTTCAGATATCCTTCCCAGCAAATGTGTCAGGTGCTGTGGTGAGAGAATAGGGATGCAGACAGGCTGGTAACACAAGGGTGCCTTTCTGAGTGCTGCTTCCACTTCTTGGACACATCAGCAAAATGATCACCCCAGTGGGAAACACAAACTCTAGGATTAAAACTGCGTTTTAGTAGCTGGGTTGGACCTGTGAGTAGTTGAAAACACCGTTGCTTGTAGTTGTGACAAATATTGTACATAGGGCACTAGCAGAAGCACATAGGGTCCATGGATACTGTGGCACAAAAGCAATAGTTTCAAAGATGTAGGCAGTATCTCTCCTTCCAGGAAATACAGGGGATCCAAGTTTGGATGGCAGAGCCCTCATCACTACCAGATCTCATCAACATGTATCAGTGTAATGCCTCTTGTGACAGTGCTGGCCTGAAAGGTTTTTGCTTAATCTTGGGGCCTATCTCTTTCCCACTCATCATCTAGCCTTACCTGATGGCTTTGTAATGTTGGCATTTATCAGTGTCTACTTGTTCTCCCTTTCTGTTCTGCTTTATCTAATCTTTGTATGGGGCATACAAGTCTTCCTTTATATGACCTTTGCCTTTCCCTTGCCTTATACCCATTAACAGCTAGCTATACTCATCAGAAAAGGTTAATTCCTTTATATTGGCAAGGCCAGGGCACCATGAAATCAAAGCTGAAATTCTCATTGACTTCAGCTGGAACAAATATGGCTCAGTTTAACCAATGAACTTGAGGAGAAAAGCAAAACAGAAGTCAGCAACAGCAAGTTCAGCCTACAACAAACTCCAAAATGATTAAAAGCTTACAAAGATCTCAAGCTTTCCTAGATACTCATGCAACATCCAGGGTGACATGGCTACCCTCAGCACTGAAGCTTGCTACAGCTACCACCCACCTCAATAAATACTGATCATCTAATTATAAAGCTTCCTTCAAACCTGGAGTGTGAGGGCACTTAGCTGGTTAGCCACTAATTGTAATGAGATATTATTTTCAGTGACTGGTATTCACTGGACTATTTATGAATTTTCTTCTGAAGTCACAATTTCTGAAATGTGTCACTTTTCATTAAGGTGACAAATGCTGGCATTTGGCTGGATGTGGTATTGATCACATCCAGCTCTGCAATGATGGCTGGCAGCATCAGAGCAATGCAGGAGCCGGCTGTGCTTGGCTGGAGCAGGCGGCTTATCTAGGGTTTGTTTTCATCCTGCAGTATAGTTCTGACTTAGTGTGAAAAATATCACTGAAGAGGTAACATGCTGATCTGCTGAACTATCTATCAAGTGAACTGTTCAAGGCAAAGATAGGGCCAATTGATATAAGTGTACCGCTCTGAATGGCAGCAGCGATTCTCCACCTATGAGAATTTTATTGCCTACTGCTGCACAAGAGAGTTCAAGCGCTGAGCAATTTCCACTGGATGAATGGAAGAGTTTGGGGACGTTTTTGCAAGTATGTGCTACAGGGAAACATCACATTTTATGGTCCCAACATTTTTCCTTGTTTGTAAACCCGAATATTATCTTTTATTACCTCTTAGGTCTTTTAAACATACTATAATACCAAGCCCTAATGAAGAATCCAAACAGCCAATAGTAATCCTCTGGTATAGTTGTACCTACAAAAACTTTATGCTAGAGCCCACTGTTTTACGGAGGAAATGAGAGATCATCTTCTATGCTCTAAGATATTAAACATTACAAAGGACACAATCAATTAGACTGCCTTCTGCTCAGGACTCTAGAACAATCTAGGAAGAGAAATAGTTGTGGTACCTCATATGAAGCCAGTAGCCAATTTTCTCCTTGTCTTACTGTTTTTCATCCAACTTTTCATAGAAACATGGAACCATAGAATCATGGAATGGTTTAGGTTGGAAGGGACCTTAAAGATCACCTAGTTATAAACCCTTGCCACAGGCAGGGGCACCTTCTACTAGACCAGGTTGCTCAAAGCCCTGTCCGACCTGGCATTGAACACTGACAGCAATGGGGCAGCCGCAACTTCTCTGGGCAACCTGTGCCAGTGTCTCATCACTCTCACAGGGACGAACTTCTGCTTAAGGTATAATGTAAATTTCCCCTTTCGGTTTAAAGACAATCCCCCCTTGTCCTGTCACTACATGAGCTTGTAAACCGTCCCTCTCCATATTTCTTGTAGACTCTCCTTAGGTACTGGAAGGCAGCTCTTAGGTCTCCCCAGGGCCTTCTCTTCCCCAGGCTGAACAACCCCAACTGTCTCATCCTGTCTCCACAGGAGAGGTGCTACAGACCTCGGAGTATCTTTGTGACCTCCTTTGGACTCACTTGAGTGGGTCTACAACCCTCTTGTGTTGCTGGCCCAGAGCTGAACACAGTGCTCCAGGTGGGGTCTCACCAGAGAGGAGTGTAAGGTGTATATGTGTGTGTGTGTATGGACTCAAAAGCTGGAAAATTATGCTGGGGAAAAAAAAATCAATTTATTTTCTTAATTAATAAAATGGTTATTTTTAATAAAAGCTTTCTACAGTGCTAGAGGAGGTTTCAGAAAATAAGTCCGTTTATCAGAGATGTATCACCTTCTGGATTGAACTTCAAAAAGGCATTTTTTATACTATCGAAAATAGGTGGGCTTTGTCCTCATCTAATGAGAGTGACCTCCTGTACAAAGCTCTCCAAGATCTATTTATGAAGAGTGCCACATCAGAAATTGATATTGATTTTTATTTATTAACTTTCTTTATGTATTTCTGGCAGTTACATCTCTTTTATTACCTTTAGATTGAATGACTAGGTCTCTTAATATATTGCTATAGGACTTGTTTTCCAAACATCTCTTACTTTTGTTGCTCTCTTCTGAATTTCTGTCATTTTCTCTTTTTTTTTTTTTTTACTTTCTTTTAAGGCATGCAGTGCTCTGAAACTTAGAAAGGTCTTCTGTTGAATAAGGCAATTGTCTTGCCTAGAAGGAGATCAACACAAAGCTCGGGAGTGAAAACTTGACAAAATAAAATGTGAAGGCCACAAAAACATTCACAATTCCAAAACTGTGAACCTGCCCTTTACCAAACATTTAACAAATTCTTGTTGACTGATGTAATTTCCACTTTAATCAATTTAGTGATTAAAATGGTACCAGGAGAGCTTTATGGAGGCAAATGCTAATGTTCTAGGCATCATAAACCACATATAAGAAAGGACAGAGAAAGGGATGTGCCTCTGTGAAAGAGACCCTGTATTGAGTATGGTGCCTTCACAGCATACCCAATAACTTTTCCCTGGAAGAGTTGTTGGGTACTTTCTCCCTTCTTCAAGTTTTGACAGCTGAGGCAGGTGGCCATGAAGGTATGTGATACCCCAGGGAGTCCAGAGCCTTGGCACCATCCCTAACAGGAAGGGCACTCACAGTGGGTAGCAGAGGGGAAGCAGCTCTTTGTGGTTCTGCTCTTGATTGCATCTGGAAACATTCCAAAGCGGGAAGAGGATGAGTGAAATTAACCAATTACATGACAAAAAAAATTCCTCCAAAACACAGTACCAAAGCTGTGGTAACACTCAGTGTTCTATGTCATACAAGAATGAAAAAAAAAGGGGGGAAAGGGAAGGGAAATTTTCTTTTAAGATATGTATTTAGTGAAAAAATTAAAACCAGGAAGGCTTGTTTTCAGACTCTGAAATGGAAGAACTTTCTAAATACTTTGTGAATCTGAGTCCCTGTATAGCTGATTACATGCTTAGAAAACAAAGCTGTTGATTCTGCAACTGGGAATACCCATATGAAAATATGGTCATTGTGCTACATACCAGGCAGTGAACAGGTACTGTACAGACATTTTTACCCCTTTCCCCTTATGTCTCCCCAGAAACAAAAGCTAACAGTAATGATATACAGATGTACTTCTCAGCTGATCTAGACTGGCTTTTCAGGGTTATACACGATGGGCCAATGCCTGTATCCCAGCTTTGATATGGATGTGCTTTCTACACATGCCTGGGTTCCCAACCCCTATGCATCACATTGCTGATGGAAACATTCCAGTGCTAGTTTCAAAATATCAAATATTGACTTCTAGCCACTTCAAATGTATTTCAAATCTTAATTCCCATTTTTTTTTCCTTATTTTTTTTCTTTTTCTGCTTAAAAGCTACACCCCATGGACAAGCCCTTTGTGGCATGTTGACCATCTGGGAGTTGTTACAGCTGTGCTTTTCAAGAACCAGTTACCATTCCCACTTCAAGCACTGATAAGCCCATGCTTAATTTCAGACTGGTTCTGGAGAAATTGGCCTGTGAGTCTGCTATGCAGACAACAGTTCTCCACTGAAATAGGTCAGTTCTCCCACATGATCAGCAGCCTGTTTAATTGCCAGATACTGAGCTAATTGGATTGTCCAGATACAAGATACAATAACCTTTTGTATTTTTAGAAATAATTGTGGAATTACAACCTTCCCATAAATTTAGCAGTACCCTCCACCCTCTCTCTGTTAAAAGAATTCAATCCTATTTCAGAAGATAACCTTGAGAGAATGAGAAAGGTATATGCTTTGTCTCTATCTTAATAAAAGTCTGATATGAAGGTTTAATTAAGAAAGAGAAAATAACCAGGAATGAGCACAGGATTTAAAGCAAAATAGACCTTGTGAAAATGAAGTAAGAACCACAAATGTGATTCAAAAGGTTCCCCTGAAGAGACAGAGCAGAGTCTGTCTGAAACTCAAGATTTGCCATAGCTTTGCCATTTTCCAGCTGTGATGGCATTTCTTATCCATTCTTTTCCCTTCTTCTGTCTTGGCTTACATGGGAAAAATATTTTTTTTCCAATTTGTCTCTTCTTTGGATTTAGTACATTTTCTTTTTTTTCTTGTGATACTGTTTGCTGTTGGGTATTTTTTGTATGGTTTTTTAACATCTTCCATTCCCACTGGCCCATCTCATAGCCCTTGCATTGCATTAGAGTTAGTAAAGAAGAAGCTGCAACATCTGCTGTGTTACCTTTATATATTCCTGCATGCACTACATAATAATAATGCAAATACATTGTTGGGATTCCTAGATAGAAAGTTGGGATTCCTCAATAGAAATAAATGTTAAAAGAAATGTTTTAAATTTACCTTTGGCTGACAGACTGGTTTGAAAATGTGGTTGGCCACTGAAGAGGATCTTTTTCCCAAGCTAGATTTATGCATTTTAAGGGAGAAGTTTTAAAAGCCAGCGAAATATTCCCAGGGTAATTCACACACAGCTGACTGAATAATTTATCATGAATAATGTATTTAAATGTTGCCTCTCTCTTCATAAGGAGATTAGGATATTCTCAGACACATTCATTATTCAAACTAATATTGGGTTTTCTCACCCCTCCCTCAAGGGCTCGATCCTGTCACTTTTACTCAAGTTCAGTAATGTATTCTGTGGGGAATTGTGCTGATTTTATTGGCAGTTCCTGCACAGCACGGTACAGGAGAGAGCATCTGTATGCAAGTAAAAAGGTTATAAGCACTTGTGAATATTTGATGGTTGTACTTTGAAGCTCCTGTATAGGACCACTATGCAAATTCTAGGAGGTACTTTCATTAGCTCTTGTAACTAACCACTGAACCCCCAGTTTATTAAACATACAATTCAAATTTTGATTGCAGCTGAGAGGCAAGCTAACATCTTGCTATCCAAGAGCAGCACAGCTTCACTTTGAAGACTTTGCTGTTTACAGAAAGTGATCACAAAAGCTCAAGAGTGAAGGCTAGAAGAAATGTGCTCGAGTGTGCAGTCATTCAGAATTCCTCTTGTTACTGGCGCTGCTCCTGGAGACTGCTTACAGGAGTTTTTTCAGCATTACGAAAGTGCAATAATTACTTCTGTGCTTCCCTGTGACTGCAATTCTTCCCAGCAATATTTTTTATTTTTTTTTTTTTTTACCATAGGCCTGGCCTTCAGCTGGGCAGATGAAGCTTCCTTCTCAACTTCCAGCAGCAGTGCCTAAAGGTAGAGCTAAAAGTGTAGACTGGGGTACACCTTCACTGTGGTGCAACCTCCCAGATGCACTGCAGCCACTACTGCCACCCCACTTTGCAGAAGAAACTTCACTCTGGTGGCTCTGTAGCCTGTTGTTTCGCTCTCCCTGGCTAGGTGTGCTCCTTGGTTGCCTCCTGTTCCTCCCACTCAGATAAGGCTTGAAAACCTCTCTCAGCAACCATGTTTTGGTTGACAGTTTTGGTTTTTTTATAGCTAACGGTGGTGGGATTTTCTTTATGTGGGGAAAATGAGCTGTGTGAAATGTTCTGACAATAAGAAGCATAAAACCTGTGACAAAGCCTTTTAGAGGAAAGTGCCATGCTTCCAGCATGAGCACTGCAGACTTCTGAGTGATGGAGAAAGGGCACCTTATCAGTGCCCCTATTTGCTCAGATATGCTTACAATGTCTTCAGTAGAAGGTGGTTGCCTTGCTCTACTAAAGGTCAAGACAGCTTGGAGTTGGCAGGTTTAGAGTACTTTGCACCTGGTCCAACACTTAATTTGATGGACAGGGTTGGAAGAAGGCACTTTAGTCTGTGACAGTAAAAGAAATACAAATAGTCTCCTGGCTCTCCGGTGGTGTTTACAAGAGCATTAAAATGATTTCCCGCTAATGATACACAGTTGTAATAATACACAGCTGTATATTGCAGCACTATATCATAAGGGTAATGCTGCTGCCACTGTGGTTTGGATCTAGAGAGATGCAAAACAGAATGCCAGCAGAGGGACTGGACAATGTACAATACCAGGAATGACAATCTAGCAAAAGAGAGTCTAAGTATTGCTGCTGTACTTTTAAAAAGAGAGAAGATAAATGCAGGAAGTGTGCTTTCACGTTGGCTTTGCCTAATGCTTTGGTGATGTGCTTGTTATTATTTACATGGTATAGACAGACCTGGTTTTAAATGCATCTCCTCTTTGCATGGTCTAAGCACTTTACTCCAAATCAGGTTCCTCATTTCCTGTGTATAAAAGACCTTTTATAATGCACATTTAGATTCAGGAGGATATTACAGAGTACCTGCAGATTTACTAATTTAGGTTTGATACTGTAGGCTATTTTTAAAGACAGTTTGAAGCTTGCTTTTCTGTAACCACTACATTTTTTCTTAACTGAAAGGCAATAAAACATTGTTCATGAAATACTTCTACATATGTACATTTTGCATAAACGCTGCCTCAGAATGCAGAGAATTTTGTATTTACCCTTTGGGTTTCATCTCTGCTATAATGCAGGTGCTTGTGTGACAGCAGTGTCTTTTCTCCTTCCAAGCACAAGCACTTGTCTGGTTCAGTGGGAACGCAGTAGCCCCCAATTTCTTTTTGTTCAGGTCAGAAGTTGCGTTAACCTTTCAAATGCAGTCAATGTCAAATCAGTAAACTGCTGACTTGCATAGCATCTGTCTTTTCTGCTTATTTATGTCATAGCTGTATGCTAAAAAGCACGATAAACCACTTATGATTTGACCCATTCTGTGCAAACGAAGCAAAATCTGTTGATAACATAAACCATAACTCCAGGGGTCAGTAGGTTGCAGAGAGCTCTCTTAGTATTTTAAATGAATGATGAACAATAAACATTTTTTAATCTCATTAATAATCTACATAATATTCATATTAATAGAACTGGGCCCAGCAAACTCATAAATATTGGTAGATGTTGTGATACTGGCCTTGCTGTGAGTGCTTTATGGATTATAAATTACTTTAAATTATTAGACACAGGTTTCAGTGGAGCTGCACTGGAATGCCCTCCCTCTTTTCTAGTTTCTAAAAGCATGACAATTCTATACTGATGCTGAAAACTGGTTATCATCTGTAAAATTAGAGTTGATGTGTGACTCGGAAGTTCAGATTTTGTGATGTTTTCTCTTGAGCCTGAATTTGCTGCTTTTCTTGTTTCAGAATTTCAGCGTACATGTAGGGGTTTAGTTTTCCCTGAAGACTGAATTTTTGAGAACCTCTGCAAACATGGTTGCTATGGAGGCTGTGGAGAGGAGGTATGGAGTGAGGGAGACATTTCAATTGAGTTACTAGAGCTTGTTCATGCACCTGATCAATTCATTTCCCAAAACAACTGATTTGATGATTGATGTCTGTATGAAAAGCCAGCAAGTCAACGATTAAATTATCACATCCTTAAAAATCATTATAAAGTTAAGGCATTCATAGGGCCTTAAGATAAAAGTCAGATCGGACAGGAATAGGAGATTTCAGAACTTAGGATTCGTTTTGTCTCGTCTCTTCTTTCAGTGGTTTGGGGTTTGTAATGACTGAGCTGAATGTAACTTTACTTAGATTCATCACCAGGGTGAAAATTGTTAACAGACATGATCAGTCATACAGCCAGTGGTATAAGAGCAAATTTGGCGACTAAGCACATAGGAAAAAAAAGTAAGGTTTAACAGATCAAGTTCTCCTTGTGCTAACCTAAAGCACAAAGAGATGTTTCTTGATGGGTGACATTGCTTATTTACCCCACTGCTTTTCTGTTAGGCAGACTGTCATGTGCCAGCACTTGGTATCTTCACCAGGCTTTTCACGCAGTTCTAATCAGTGTTCCCTGTGCACACAAGGAGGCAGCCAACAACCCATGATGACACCTGCTTTTTGGAGCCAGCAGCAGAAAGGAGAAATAACTCTGCAACAACTTGGATTTTGTTGTTTCAAAATTCCAACTTCAGTTAGCTAAGTTTAATTAAGTTAGTTAACTAATGCATTAGTTAAGTTTCCACTTGGAGAACAGAAAAAAAGTCTGTTACTACCTAGGCATGTAATTTTGGGTTCTCCTCTTTCCCATTGCTTGTAATTCTCACGATTCAGAATGGTTCCTAGGTTCCAGCTCCTCTACCTCATTCAGTTTGCTCCAAGGTTTTACACTGCGCTATGTTGCTGCAGCTTGTGTTCCCCTTGCTCTGTTCCCTCTGCATACCTTAACTGATGACCAGGATTAATACATTCCTGAAAGGTAAGGAGCAGAAGACTGTCTCCTTGGCAGCAGGGGACAAACTCATAATAAATACATAAAATTAAACATAAATAGTTAGAGCCAGCAGCAGATTGTGATGGCAATAAAGAAGGGTTTGCTTGATGCTTTGCAGAAATGAAAGCTCTATCTTCTGCCTTCACTGCCATCATTATGAGAGCTCTGTTAATCTGTGCTCTCAGCATGATTATCATTTCTATAAACATTAAATATGATGCTTTAACTCCAAGTCCCCTCCCCCAGTTTAGTGTCATTGAAAGTAACTGCAATTAAAATAAGAGGCTGTCCAGGCAGCCGCTGCAAGTGCAGATTCAGATAACAATAGAGCATAAGTTCAACAGCTGGTATGACACAGGGAAGAATACCATTTCCAACAGCCTTTCTCCACATCAGTTGCTCTTCCCCTGGCACCTGACTGGTAATGAAAGCTACATAATATGTGGCCATCCAGGGTGGAAAATTATTTGGCTAGGCTGTACAAGCCCTCATATCCTATGGGATTTGACAGAGGTGACTGATCTGAAACTGGCAGAGGCTCTGTGCAGCAGTATAACATGGTACATGAATTATTGCAATATGGATTAACTGCTATATACAGCTATAAAATGACTGACTGACTGTAATTATTCAGCTAGGAATAAAGTAACTGGAATGCTGTGTGCTATGTTTCATCCCACTGTCTTAAATTATACATCCATATAGCACAGAAGCAAACCCAACATAATGGTAGTATTTTCCAGTGGGCTATCCACCTCTGGGAACTTTCCAAACCTGGTCATGGTAGCATCCATATGTCTTCTGTGCTAGATAAAATCATTTCTGATCCCAGGTAAGTTCCTCAGGGACTACTGGGAGCTTCAGACTTCTGTGAAGCAGAACATTTAGAAACTGTGAATGAAAGTTTTATGCTTGTAGATGTTGAGCTAGCTTTGCTCTTAGTTTGTAAATGTCAGACCCAGTGCTCAGCTTCCCCATGAGCACTTCATGCCTCT
The DNA here is from genome assembly GCF_034315485.1 of Pezoporus occidentalis. NCBI lineage: Eukaryota > Metazoa > Chordata > Aves > Psittaciformes > Psittacidae > Pezoporus > Pezoporus occidentalis. The sequence goes on along the minus strand of NW_026916170.1, from coordinate 9,719,200 downwards.
CTAACAGCAGCGAATGAGAGTAATGCTGGTGTAACTAGCTGCCTTCCAGTTTCTGCTCTATGGCAAAGTGGAATCCTGCTGATGTGGGTCTGCAGGACCATTCTCTGTCCCCATGGAAGCCAGATAGTGTGAGGAACATGATGAAGAGGAAAGGCCTTCACTGGAATAGTTTAGCTTTCCATGTCTGCTAACTCAACTTAACACGATTAGAAACTGCAACAGCCTCTAGGACATGACCACTTCTAGGATAAAAGCAGCTCAGAGCCTGAAGGAGGCAAAATGAAGATGAAATGAACTTTTCTTGGCTTTCCTACACCTTCACTTTCCCTAAGAACAGCTAATAATTGGCAGCAGTTTTAATTACAGGTTTATCTTGTAATCTATTTACAACTAGCTTAGCAGCTCTGCAGATGGTTTTGAATGAGGTGCTCTGTTATTTTACACCTGTGGTCAGGGACAGAGCTTGTTGTAGAGGTTACACTGATAACTGAACAGCCTTTCCCTTTTGCCATCTTAGGGGTTTGCTCTGTGAACTGATCATTATAGGCAGACAATTCATTTGAGAGAAGAGGCTGCAGGAGTTTACTCTTCTCTCATGATCCAGTTCTATTGCTAAGTGGTCAAGTAATTTTTACAACTGCCTTTATGTGAAGAATAGATATTCAGTCTAGTTTTACTGTAATTCAGTCCTGACATTCATCCTAACTATCTGATAGTTAGGTAAATACCTTCAAGTAACTACCCCATTACTTGAAGGACCTGCTTTCATGGTAAGCAATACAAAATATGATGGGCTGGCTGTGACTATCTTCGGAGGATGAAAGTTAAGACAATATCATAGGTGTAAAAAGCGAAATATAACCTCATCCTACCTTCTCTTTTTCCTTTGTTTAACATTTTTGGTCCCGTTTTTGGTTGTTGTTTCCCACCCCAAAATTGGTGCAATTGAAATAAAGAAACTTTGAGGCAGGGACACCTGCAGAAATTTGCTTATGTCTTTACTAAAGCCACTGGTAGCATGAACAAGGCAGTGCAGGAGCAAACCACCTGAGGTGGGCTGTGATAACTTTCTGCGGAGAGCAAGGAAGACCTGGTAACTAGCTGGTCCTTTCTTTGGTCCAGGAATAGTGCAGCTCTATGCTGTCCCTTCCCTTAGGCAGATGGCAATTTGGAAAAGTCCCTCCTGCTTAGTTTCTTCACACTGTAACTGGGAAATATTTTCCATGTGCTTGTGCTGCTCCAATTTCTAAAGCTATGGAAAGAAAGGCTGCATTGAGTTCAGCCATTCAAATTTCATCTCAAAACTTAAAAATAGCACTGTGAAGATAAACCTGGAATAGCTCTCTCTACCGTGTACTTTGCTTAGCATTTCCGTTCACCCTGCAGCCCAGCCCAACACTCCCATGTGGCGTTACCGTCGCTGTAGCATATGTTAGTTACTGGACCAATGCCACTGGTTTCCAGTGAAGTAGAACATAGTTTTTGCATATAACCCTTTTGATAAAATTCAACATAGTTTCTTTGCTTTGATTCAGTAAATTCAATCGTTTTTGTAGGGGAAAGATGAAAGAGTGCATGAGATAAACAACTAAAACATCTAAATCTTGTGACGTTCTGCAGGTATCTTGATTGAAAATACTTCAGACTTGGTACTTTTGTTGTATGTGAGCCAAAATGGCAGGTACAAATCTTTATCACTGGTAGCTTTTATAAGGTCACCTGTCATCTGAATGCCAGCCACAGAAAACTGGTGTCTTAAAAACTACCATTAATTCTCTTCCTCCCCACTTTAATCTTCATTTTACTTCTGGCCTTATATAGTGAGTTCATGCAAGGTGACAAACTGGGACCTTAAAAATGCACCACATCGCTGGCATTTCATGAATACCTCAAGGTTCATGAACTTTAGAAGAGTTATAGTCAAATAAGTTTTAGAGAAAATATCCAAAGTTCCTCATGTCCTTTGTATTTTTCAGAATTAAGCTATGTCAGGTATTGCCACAAATGGACAGCACCCATTACAAATTCACTGAACTAGAAGAAAACTTTGAGCTCTTTTTTTTTTTTCCTTTTTTTTCTCTTTCTCTCTCTCTTTTTTTTTTTTTTTTTTTTTTTAACCCTGTGAAGAAACAACAACAGGTAGTGAATCACAAGAGAGAAGACAGGCCGTCTTATGTTCTGGAAAGGTAATCATGACAACAGTATAAAAGCTCCCCTCTTTGGCACAATAACTTGAATGCTTGAAGAGGATGGGTTATAACTGCCCCCAAACTCAGTGAAAGAAACTTTGGCTTCTCAAGGGTACTTGTTAAATCGAATATTCATCTCTCATGCTGTATGTGAGACAATTGAAATAATTATGTAAAAAAGAGAAAGGAAAATTTCATAAGGGAAAATGAATTAAAAGTGAATTTATCAATGCATGTGCAACACATAGCACATGTCTTTCTCAGTCATGAGTGAGCTTTTAGTACTGCTGAAACAAGGGAAAGAACCTGCCTTGCAGGTCAGTGCGCAGGTAGCCTGAAGATCTAATAGACTATAAAAAATACTACCTGTGGCATATCTTGACACCGAAAGCCTGGAACAAGCACTCCGCACATGTACTAGATTCCCTTCAGCTGATGGCTTTGGTGTTTTATGACAGTTTTTAAAGCTGATGACGCAAAACAACCTCAGAATGTGCAAAACCATAGCAACTGCTGCGAGAGAATATCTGGAGACAAAGTGTCATCTTTATCTCTTCTAATTTTACTGCATTTTTTCCCCTCCAAGCTAACAGTGGTTGCTCCTCTGTGAGCAGTTTTTGTGTTGGGATAAAATTGGGCTGGAGTTTCAGCACAGACTCGAGCCCAGTGATATACAGGAGTGGGCACACATTAATTTTATTGTAAGACACTATTTTAGTTTACAGCCATAGTACTACTGGATTTGGGAAATAAAGCAATTCCACGAGGATCCAGACAGAGATACCCACCCTTTCTGCTGCAACCAAGAAGGCTTTATTCAAAGCCAGCCAGGGCTGGCACAAAGAGATTTGTGCTAAGGTGAGCGGGCACTGGCACTTGCCTCACAGTTACCTTAACACAGAGCCTCTGTCCAGTTCCTGCAATCGATTAGTTGTTAACTCTAAGGTAAGTAGCTGTGTAGCTAAAGGGAGTGGAGGCGATTTTTGAGCTGCGTTGTTCTTTCTCCTGCAATCTTTCCCTGACACCAGTGTGCCCTTATCCTATAGACAGGAGAACTGCAACTGAATTACTCAATGAGATGCTACCGCCATCCATTGCCTGAAAGCCTTTATTATCAAACAAGGAAAATCCCTAAACAACACGAGGCAGTGTTACCCATTTGTTCCAGTAAAACCTGCTCATGGTTCTTCCACCTGCTTGGCAGAGCCCTGCATAGCACAGCCCGGATACAGCATGCTCTCGGCTCCCCGTGCAGCGCTGGCTGCAGGGGCTGCCAGTTTCTACCCGAATAACGATTAACGGTTTTGAAACCGTCTCCAGCTTAATAAATGAACGCGGTTCAATGTGCCCCAAACTAGGAGAAATATACCCAAAGACCCCATCCCCAACCCCTCATAGAGAAAAGATGCTTGCTAAATTCTCACCCCCGCACCCCGTCCCCGGGACCCGAAAACACCGTCGTCGTCCCCTTCCCCCCCGCCGACCCCTCTGCCGCTGCCCCACAGCTGCTCCCGCCGCTGCTGCGGGAGAGAAGCGGAGCGGAGCTGAGCGACTGCCGCCCGCAGCCCGCCGTGGAAGGCCGCGGCTGAGGAGACACCAGGGTTTCCCTGGCAACAGGTAGGCGCCTGCCGCGCCGGCCGGGACTGCCGGGGTTTCCCCGCTACGCGCCCAGCCGCTGGCGGCCCCGGGAACACCGCGCCGCGCAGCGTAGGCCGGGGACACCCAGGCCAGGCCCGGCCCGGCCCGCCGCCCCCTGCAAGCAGGAGCTGGGGGCTGGTGCAGCCCCACCCGCGGCCGGAAGGTAAGGGGGGGCCTGCCGCGGGAGGTGGAGGGGAGCCGGGACAGCTCTCGGGTATGGTAAAGGGGCTCACCACGACCAGAGGACAAGCGGTCAGGGTGCAGCTCCTCAGCCAGAGAAGGGCCTCGTTTCCCCGGGGGGGTGGTGGGGGTGGCAGGCTTCTTCCCTTACTGCCCCCCACCACCCTGCTTTGGCCGATTAGGCTTCTCCTCTCCCAGCTTCTACCACCCCACTTGGCTTCACCACCGACCTCCTTGTGCCTGGCAGCTTTTTGCGGTGATGATAGGAGCCTGCTGCCCCCCATCACCACCCAGCCACCCTCCCTGTGCATGTCCTCGGAGCTTTTTCATGGGATGGGACCCAGCAAGGCTGCATCTCCCCTCTCATCTGCTTCAGCCAGAAAAGGCTTGCCTGCTTCCCTCTTTTTATTTAGTTGTTTATATTTATCCTTAATGAAGGCTGGCAGGTCACTGGCCTTGCTGGTGCTTTTTTCCCATGGACAACACGGGAATGCTCAGCACACTGCCTGCCAGGGTGTCTGGTCCATGTGCTCCATCTCAGCACCCACCAGGCTTTCTGTACAGTGTCCCAGGCATATACGTGTGAATGCCTGTTCCTGGGTAATTTCTGCTTCTGCTGGGCACAGACGCATCAGGTTGGGCATGTTTTTGCTCTAATGAATGAGGCTGTGTGGCTCCTGGACCAGAGCTGGCTCCTGCATGGGCAGTGAGCTCATGTCTGTCTGCCCATAGACAGACACGCCCGCAGTCCAAAGCTCTGTTCCCTCGGCGGGTTGCGGGTCCCCTACCAGAGGGGATGCCTCCATCACAGCAGGGAAGCGCAAGAGGAAACGGCCTCTCAGTGCCAGGCATCACCTCTTGATGTTCACTGCTGGGTGAGGTCAGACAGAGATGGGCAGTACTGTAAGACTTGACATTTTGTGGCCAAGTAACTCCTTTTCTACTGCTTTATTTTCTTCCCTAAATCTCAAATCCAAAGCACAGGAAAGGGCAAAAGAGAGCAATGTATGTCCTGGTACCTATTCTTTTTTTAAAAAAACTACGAAAAACTAGAAACATCATAAAATCTTTAAGAAAAGTTGTGAAATTATTCCCACCTAAGATTTACCTGTTTCTTTTTTAAGAGCAATGCTTCAGTCATGCTTGCTGCTGAAATTAAATGTCATATAGTCTTCCCATAAACCTTATCAAGCAAATGGGGCTGATTGGTGACCTCAGGCACTAATACCACAGTTGCAAATAGGGCACAGCATCCCAGACAAATTGACCTTGAATGTCAATTAGCAGGAGGCTTTATCCATGATTTTTTATTGCACACAAGATCTCTCCACTCTGCTGTGCCCCTGTGTTTCCTTTGTGTTGTGCTTGCAGCAAAAGAAAAAGAGCACAAAGCTCCCTTTATTAAAACAAGAAGTTGTTTGTAATTCTGTGGCCAGTGTGATATGTTCTGATAATGTAAAAACTCTATTCAAAAAGGAAATAATGTGTTACCTTGCATTGTTCTCCAAATAACTGAGAGGGAGATAATTTGATAAAAACATTTCTATCACACCCTCTGGTTATGCGTAGTTGTTATGTGTCCAAAAATAGACGGTCCCTGAATGTGCCTGACATCTGTAACATGGAGGTCAGTTCTATGTCATGTGTAGCCTTTTCTGCCACAGCCATTCATCCTTAAAGTTTTCACAGGCTTCTCCTCTGCCTATTTCTTTAATTCACTTACAATTTTGCATCACTGTACAGGGCAGATGCATGCTTGTAATCAGAGAGAGACAAGCTCATAATCAGAATGTGGACAACAATACTTGTTTGATGCCAGAAAAATAAAATAAGTTCGGAGGTTTGAAATAAGGGAAATTATCACTTTTTTATGGCTCTGGCAAAACTCAATAGCTATCTTCCTTAAGAAATGTATCTACTAAATAATGAATAATGAACCTATATCTCTTTAAACTCTCCACAGAATTGCTTGTCTTATTTTTTCAATGACTTATACTGTTTTGTCTTTCCCAGTATTATTGATATTAAATCAGCTGTGAGGATGCCTTTGCAAAGAGAGTGGCCATGAATTGCACAAAGCCCAGGAGGAGCATCCTGGGGAGGCAGCTGGGAGATCGAGGCCCTTCCAGAAGGAACATGATGCATTTCCTTGTACTTAGCCTTAGGCATAGACATGGCTTACTCCTCTCAGTCAAAAAAGGGAACTTTGGAGGCTTAAACAAACATCCGGATGGCTGCTAATGAGACTCTTCATACATTTCAAAATCTACATGCCATATTTCAGTCTCAGGTCTTCTGGGCATTTGTGTCTAATTAGGCTGGAGGTTCTCCAGTTCAAGATTACCTGTGCTGCTTGGTGCTCAATTTCTTTATATGACTTCGGCAATAAAGCAGGTTATTGTGGGTTTATGTGCAACCAAATTAGGGACAGATGTAAGCATTCTTCTAAGCCCTATTCCCGCTTCCTTAGCTTGAATTGAATTCCACCATCATCTGGTTCTTCCTACCTAAAATGATAAGTGTACAGATTATAACATATTTGTAACTAGGGATACTCTGTCAGACATGAGGCTTTCAAATACTTCGTCTTCTCTTGCCTTTCTTTTTTTTTTTTTTTTTTTTTCCAAGGGAGAAACAATACTGCTTCAAGAAAAGCTTCCCAGTTTCAGATAAAATTAATGAAAAAGAGGAAAGGACTCTGAACACAGCAATAAATGTTTTATGTTTTTATAACAGACAAGAGTGGAATGAAGAAAACACAATATATAGCACATGGTGTTTAGCACTATGAAGTAATGTTTTGTTGTTTGAGATGGCTATTTACTACTTCATCAAAAACAAAACTGTGCATTATAGGAGGAGTATGGAAAGACTGCTATAGCTGTCTCAGTCATCACTGGATAAATAAACCAGATGTTACTCCTCCAGATGTTGCCCACTTTATAAATGCTAAATCACCTCTTAGAATGTTATCCCTGGTTTTATTAGGTAAAGGCTTGAAGTGAAATCCCAATTCCAGTGAACTAATCATCAAAAATTGCTGAACAATTGTTTGATCTTGGATGTCAAGAAAGCCGGATACATGTTCAAAGCAGACATCACCTTAAAAATGTTAAGAAATATGAGTTAAAATGTGATTTATGAACTACTAGGTGGCAGGGATGGAAACCAAATATTAAAATACTCTTCTAAATGAATAAACCAATTTTTCAGAATGATAGCAAATATCTGCAAATCTTCCAGCACTTGGCAGCCTACAGTCTTACATAACTGAATATAGATTTTAAGTGCCTAACTTCAGACACTGGTAGGTGAATATCTTAGATTAACAGCTACAAGGATAACGCACTCCAGAAAACATCAGATTTTCACAATTATAATTTTGGAATCAGAAGTACTGCATTTGAAAACAAAATTCTTCATGACCTCATTAGGAAGACCTAAGAATAGCTGTCTTCTGACGTCCAAACTGATGCTTAATATAAGTCTTGGGGATCTTAGCTCAGGTCCCCCTGTGACAGCTCTGCGGAAATGTTCTGATGGTGAAATGATGAGGAACAGTGCATCATAAAAAGTGTCTTCTGCCTGTCAGGCTTAAAGATTTTTGCTTGTTGATAGTAGTTAATAGAATCAATTTTATTTCTTTGAAGAAAGAATATTACAGCTGAAATACTGATACTTAATTTTTAGGTTTAAATCATATGACATCAATAAAGCAGTTCCACATTTTGGAATGCTCTAAAAACATCAGCACCTCATGTTTACAGGACTCAGATCCACAATAAACTCTTTATTTATAACATTGCATATATTATGAAACAGAAAAAAGGCTGTCTGAATGTCAAGTAGTGACAAATGTGTACATCCAACAGAATATTGTGCAACTGCCCTTTTATAATCAACATTTATACTAAAGGAAATTCCTTCCTTTATGAAGTGCTGAGGAAGCTGGGACAGGTAATCACATCTGAAATGTCTCTGCTTTCATCTCTGAATATAGAAGAGTAACCTGCAAGCTTACTTAAGTAACAGTAAGCTCTGTCTGGTGTCAAAAGCAGCCAGAGAGAATTGGTCCTGAATGTTTGAAAGTGGGCACATCTGTCCTGTTGAAGGTCCCATGCTCTTTCCTCTACCTCTATGAACTATGGGGAGGGACAGTCTTGCAATGCCTTTGGAGTCTGCACCTGAAATGGGTGGCATGAGCCTCTGCCTGTTTAGGAATATAGTGGTGCACTTTGATGTACCCTGTGGTTGTTCATTTTCATAGAAAACAGGGACTGCTCAATAATAGAATGTGCCTTCAGAAGAAGCTGCACCACTTTTCATGGGGAAACCAAAACCTTTCAGCTGATAACATTCCAGATGTCAACATAAATCTACAAGTGTAAACCTTGAAAAGGATACTGATGGTCAGCCGTGAAGGGGGAAACATGGGTATTCTTGTGTCAGAGAGCAACTCAGGAGATCTCAGAAACTACAAAGCTGAGTCCAGCTGGACATTCCAAAATATTTTTTTATGGAAGAGATTCAGAAATATCTTTAGGTATATCAGATATGTGTTTCCCAGCGTTGCAAATATAAAGGAGAGGATAAATGCTTTAATAAGGTAGGGAGGCAATAGCCTCATTTATCAAAAAGATAAGAGGAACCCAGATGACAGAATTATTAATATTTTGCAGAAAAAAAATATAGTAGGATGAAGTAATATACTGCAGTGGGTTAGTGGCTTTGCCTTTTGGTCTCAAAACACTAACGTGAACTCTGAAAAAGCATTTTGGGAAGAAACATTCTTAGAGACCCAGCCTGGACTTCATGTGATGGTACAAATGAAATGCAAGTGGAGTTTTGGTTTTTGTTTTAGTGTGTATAAAATTGAAGTAGGGCTCTGTGTCTGGGATCATTCTGCTTTTTTTTTTCTTTTTCAGCAGTTTCTGAAGCCATTGTAGCTGCAGTTTGGCTGTCATGTTCTTCCTTTAATTGGAAGCTGGCCAAGAGGAATGGTTGGCAAGTCTGGTTTTTGGAAGTCTGGACATTCTCTTGCTGCTTTGGGGCCTCTCTGCAGTATTAATAAACCACGAATAAACTTCCTGGCATTTCTTTAACAACATTATGGTTAAAGAACAATCAGTTTAAGCCTTCAGAGAATAGCTGTTGCAGAATAACAGAAAACACAGTCCACTGACATCTATCAAATAACTCTTTTCTTTGCTAAAGCAAAAAGGCAGGTTGGATCTTTGTACAGCAGAAAGAATAGTCCTGGGACATAGTATAAAAAATAAACTACCACTAATAAACGTAGCCCTTCCATTGTAGAGTCTTACACATACTGGTTAAAAATATCTTTTCCTCACTTGCCACTTCATATGATATTAATTGAATTTTGTATCCTGATCTTCAATTTATGTTTTGTGATAATGTATGCTTTATTTTATCTTGAAAGTGTCTTTCAAGTTGCTGTCTAATGTGTACCTCAGCTGGTGAGGGCCAAGAAAATATGCCTAGATTTATCAGGGATCTACTTAACTTTCTTTGGAAAAGAGGCCGCAGGCAGAATTGTGGAGGATCATTAAAAAGCATGATCTGTAGACACCTGCCATGTAGCAAGTTCTGCAGCATGAACCAGGAGTCCATCTGGTACGTGCTGCCACTCTTTGAGGAGCTGGGTGGCTTGGCCAGTAAGAAGCCTCCATCTGTGCCGTAAGCCTTTGGTCAGCAGCATCTTGCAGGTGAATTTTTCAACAGCAGAGAAGGGAACTCTGGTGGATGAACATAAGGAATTTCCTTGACGGTCTAGTTCCATATGGAGTGTCATGGTAGTTGTAGTGAGCAATACCACAGCTTTTCCTCTCCTACAGTGTATCTCTGGGTGACATGAAAATCACCAATAAGTAGCTAATTAAGCATAAGTGATAATGATTTTATTTTGTTTTCTTGTAATGGTTATATTCAGGTCCCTATTCTCACTTGTTTATGAAAATGACTAATTTCATAGTGCTGGAAACAAGTTTCAAGACAAAAAAGATGGTAAAACATTTTCTTTTTTTCTGTCCAAGAATGTTAAACTTGATGACCAAACAGACAAAGAAAACCTAATGAAGAAGAATTATTACTATGAAAATCCCCAAGTGAGAAGTTAGGGGTGTGAAGGTCTTATAAAATAAAAGTTGAGGACTTCAGGAAATTGCTAAAGCACACACAAATCTCCATCGAAAATAGAATTATGGGTGAAATATTTTTCTTGACTTTTTTTTTTTTTTTGATTTTATTTTAAAGAATCACAGTAAGAACAAAAGTAGTCTGAATAAAAGAATGGGCCATTGCTGGGTGAAAAAATGTCCATTAGAAATAGAACCAAGTATTCATTGAATTACTTCTCTTCTTCACATGTCTATTAAAGTCAGGCTGCTGCACCTCTGTTGGTGGTGACCATGAAGTATGTAATACCCTCTTCCACCTTTGCTGTGTTGCTCTGCTGCTGTGTGGACTCTTACTGTTAGGCTTCTTTGAACATCTGGACCTGACAACTAATATCCGGAAGTTTTTAAAGAATTCACTGGAGACTTGTGTAGGTTATGAACCTTGAATTTTTCAGTATGCTTAGAAACAGTGAGAAATTACAGAGAACTTGGGAATTTATAACCAGTGCTTTTAAAAGGAATCTTCTGGATAATTGCAAGCCTATCAATTTGGCTCTAGTCCTGGAAAAAGGAAAAGAAAATCTCCTACTGGGCTACATTTAAACTTCCTATCATTCTTTAAGTCTAGTCACCCTTGATTTTTGGAAAATAGATTTTATCAACATGACTTTTTATTCCTTTCTTTATTCTCTTATTTGAGAGATAACAAATACAGTTTGATCAATGCCATCATGTTGGAGTAATATATAATATGCTTCTGTGAGGCATGATTTTTTGATCAAGTAACTAGACTGAAATGAAATCAATGCAATTCTTCTTAAATGGACTAAAAGCTGTCAGGCAGTCTATGAAACATGACTCTAAATGGGGAATCCTCACTGAATATGTGCCTTTCTGTTGGATCTTATAGAACTGGCTATTAGCAGTGACTATTTAGCACTTTATTGATGACTGGTAATAATACCAGTTTTCCACAGGACTATAGGAAATTTAAGAAAGAGGTTAACTATCTGATGCAAATTAGTTTGTCAGTGGATCTCTGCAGGGCTGTGATTACTGAGGTTATATTGAAATTTCTTAATGTTGAAATGGTGTGTGACAGAAAGCAAGAGCAACTTCAGCATTACAGCATAGTCATCATGGTTAGCTCAAAGGATCTCAGATGTACAGAAACAGGTTCTGCTCCTCATTCTCAAGAATTGGTACAATTTAGAAGGTTGATCATTAGAAGGTCCAACACATTGAAATACAGCCCTGAGTGTCTGCCCATTTTCTGCTTGTGCTGTTTACTAGTGACAGGGCTATGGAAGTAATACATCAAAAAGTCTTGCATCTGGAACAGTTAATGCTCACCTGCATGTTTTTCACCTTTTTACTAATTAAAACAAAGCCATGAAAAATGCTGATCAGTTGAATCTGAGTATTTCACATAAAATTAGTAAAGTTAGTAATTATATGTACCTTCTCTTTATCACTTTTTTCCACTGGAACAATTTATTCTTCCATGCAATAACATTGAAAATAATGAAGCTGGCTTGCTTTGCAGAGGACTTTGAAATGCCATACCCAGATCAGGTGGAAACAGAGCCAGGGCTACTGTCCGTGAATCCCAAGCTGCCCTTGTATCCACTGGACCATGCTGATTGATACCACTAAATACACAATTTGGGAAGTACCCAAGTGCAAATGCATAACCAAATTTCAGGTCTTGCTTTAGAAATATGCTAACAATATTTTTTAAAGCTGTGATGATAAGTCCTTTTTCAAAGATTTTTTATGAAACTATAAACAGAAAATGTGACCCTCCGTGCTTGTTCTCAAGAGCAAATTTGTATTTTTTCCTATGACCATAAAAATACTTTTTTTTTTTTTCCTATTCTAGCTACAGCATTGAAAGACTACCCTGTGTTCATATTCAATTCATGTCTTCAGTTCACCTGTGGTAGCAGCCTACAATGTGCTTAGTCTATATTCTCCCACTGTTGCAGGAACATTTACCATATGAACTGTTTATAACATCAGTAGAAATATACCTCCTCTTTGAAGACATACCTTAAAATGATCCTTTCTCCACAATTTTTGGCACAAATTGGGTTTCTTGTAAGAGTTGATCATTTCCCAGCAAGCTTAAAGTGAACATCCAGTTGCTTTCTTTGGACATCCCCCCCCCCCCCCCAAAGAAAAAAAATTCTGCTGAGCTGTGCTGTTCCATTTCACAGCTGGATTAGGGACGCCTCTGATAAAGAGCTGTCTATTGTTCAAATAGGACTTGGTGTAATGATCTCTTAGTCTTGTGTCCAGGTCTTTAAGTGTTACAGTCTACAAATTACCATCCTTATCTCCTTTTCTCTTGGTCTATCTTGCTGAAAGAATGAACGTGGCTGCCTGAGTTGTATCCAGAACTATCAGTTTCCTCACTGGGAAGACAAAAGGGTTCCTGTTGTATGTGTCTATATTCCAGTGACTTGCTCTCCAGTAGACGTTGCAGACTCATCTGAGACAACTTCTGTTCACCTGACACCTGTGCTCTAAAGATTATGGTTATTAAAGCATCTGTATGAAAGATATTGGCTGCTGAATGACCAGCCTTGGTGGAAAAGAAATACAAGGAGATCACAGGAACACACTCTCCCTCCCCCCACCCCCCACCCCCCCCACCCCCACCAAAATTGCTTGGAAGTTGAACTTCTGTTCCCACAATTGTATTTAAGAAGTGCTTAAGAATTGTGACAGACTTATGAGTGATTGTAAGCAGCTGAATGAAAACAATAGGCCTGCTATAGCCATGGGACATGGGTGGGACCCGGCACCCATGTAACTGAGCTGATCATGTCTTGCATGGCAGGTAGACTATATCAGGGCAGACCTCAGGCAGTCCACACTGCAGCATGTTTGAGCTTCAGTTCCAGCTATTCTTCAGCTGATCAAACACTTTATCTGAAGAAATGTGTTAAATAAAATGCATTTTGCATGTTTTTTTTTTTTTTTTTTTTTGTTGTTGTTTTTTAAAGAAGACTGAACTGTGTCTTCCCATGATTCAAATTCATGTCTAAGAACATGCTGGCTGTCTTAGCTTTAACCTCAACCCACTCTCTTAGTTCGGGAGGCATATGTTGTCAGCTCAAGGCTGGCTCAGAGAGGGGTAAATACAGATGGGTCCAAGCGTATGTGTGTTCATATATATGTTTATAGCTAAATGTTGTGTTAACATGTATAAAATTATCTGAGGAAAAGATAATTCCTGGAGAAGTTGTCTAGGACTGAAGGTCTTATGTGGCCAAGGGCAGGAAAGCGTACAAAGAGATTAATTTTCTTGGTGCCAAGACCTTATTTCTTAAAAGATGAAGAAAAGATACACAAAGGGAGAAAAGGGATATAAAAAAGTGAAGTGGTGAGATTCTTGATTGTGATGAATGAGGATAGACTGTTAAAAGGGAGAAATTGCTTGTAATTTACTGGCCACTTAAAAATTACAGAGGAAAAGAAATAGTTGTTCTGCACGCTCTGATATCACAAAGGCTCTTTTCCATCTGTAACTAACTAAAAATCTACTGCTGTTTTTTAATTCCATGTAACTGAATCAGAATCAGGGAAATGTTTTGCTTCTTTTTTTTAAATGCAGTTGCCTTTGGGTAGAAAATGTTTCATCTCCTAAACTCTTTAAGTGGTGTTTCTGTGAGTATATTAAGATCTATTCTGCACAAAGGAATACTGTAGTCTGAAATCTGTATTTTGGAATCACATTGTCAGATATATTTCTTTAGAAGACATGACAAGCTAAACTGTTAATTGCATTGAAAAGGCTTTTAGTGTAAAGATTATTATAATATTAAAATACATATAATTTTAAAGGAAATAGCACATTGATGTGTAGAACATTGAGAAGATATTAGTTCTGTAAGAAAATATTTCTAGAAATATATTACTTAGGGCTAAAAAGCTGTTTATATACAAAATCTTTCACATCCACATATATTAAATACAGTGCACTGTCTATAAAAATCTTTTGTGCCTTACTGTTTGATTGGAACACTATACAATGAAAAGTTCTTCTGTGATGAAATTTTGTGTAGTTGACACCCAAATTAAGAAGATACCTAGTAGGGAAGGAATAAAATGCACAAGTTATAAATAAATGGACACTCTGAAGTTAGTATGTGAGGTGGTTTTTATTTCTACAGCCTGGAATGCTAATTTCAAAGCAGCTACAAATGATGGAATGAAATAGCAATCATTGTCAATCTTAAAAGGTCTGTGTGACAAAAGGCAGGTGAAAGAAAAGACGAGATCACAAAAGAGATATTTTTGCTAGAAAAAAAAGGAGGTTCTCACCAGACTACAAATAAAACCAAAATACAGTGAAGAATGACTGGCATTTAGAAACTTTAAATAGCTGAGGGAATTCCACAGTCCAAGAGGTGGGAAAGATTATATCATATTTATCGCATATTAATTTCTATATCAGTCGAGGTACATAGTTTTCAGAAAAAGAGATGTAATCTGATTATTTGGTAATTCAGACAACCCATTATGACACATAATTTGCAAATGTTCATGACCTAGAACATTTCACTAAGCAGCTGATAGTGTGGAGAACAGTTAAAGCATCCTGCTGTGCAGAGAGTGGATTGGTAGAGGTAGCTGCAAAAGAGTAAGACACATCTGCAAGTCTGGCGGCTACTACATTGGCTTGGAATGAAATCGGTATGTGGAGGGTGCAGGATTTTTGTCCTCAGTGCTCTCCAAGGAGGTACACACATGGCAAGGATTTGATGAGTATAATTGTTAGACTGTATCTGAGTCCTGCTACGCAGGGCCATAATACTTTGTATCTTCAAGTCTCCACGGGGAACTCCAAGACAACAGGATTAACTGCCAGAGTGGATTCACTCTGTAGTCAGAAACTCTTGTTTACGTGATTGGAATAGATAATTGATGGAAGAACAGCTAGTGCATACTTCTGAGGCAGATTAGTTTTGCACTTTTTTGCATTACAGCCTTTGTCATGAGAATGAGTATGCTTCATGCCATTTTCAGTTCTTCTTACAATCATTACACTGGAAATGTTATCACTTTTGTTTTTTCCAATTTTTGCATTCCTAAGGCTTGATGTAATTATTTTCTCATAATATATTCTCTGTTTCAGTGTCTTTATAAAAAAAACAGCATTGGTGGAGTTAGTGGGAAATTACATTCTTCCCTGACAGTCTAAAGATGATATTGTTTAAAAGAATAATTAATTATCTTAAGAAGCCATTTTCATTAAGACCTAGTTTTAATATTGTTTAAGCATAAGAAAAAGGGGCGATAAGGACTTTCCATAGATGCTAAGAAGGGGAGGTGCTGTATGCTCTAGTCTGACTTCCAGCATGAAAGAGATCCAGGTATTCTCGATTTTCTATATTGTAAGAAAGTCATCTAGCTTTGATCTGCCAGGAGCAATTGATGGAGGATCTAATACAAGCTTTCGGAGAGCAATCTGATGACTTCTTATTCTGCTGAAGATGAACAGAATGGAATAAATTTCTATCTGTGGGATGAATTGTCTGTCACAGGCATGCAACCTTCAAAAAATATTTTTAAAATTTTAAATCTTTAGAAAGGAATACTAGCTTTGAAGAAGTATTAACTGGCAGATATCCTCAGGCTTCTGCTGTACTGCACTTCTCATTTCATGAGCTCTCGCTATTCAAACTATTTGACTAAAACTACCTAGTTTTAATTTCTAGATTCTGCATTTTTTACAATCTTTCTGTCTTCTATATTATTCAGTATCAAAATAATGAGCAAGGATGTCTATTTTTGGTGTCTGCATGGTTTGTATGGTGCACAGATTAGGTTCAGTTAGGTCACTCAGCACCTTCATTTCCCACCCCAGTGAGGGTCAGAGGGATTAAAACCAGCACTGAATTCTTAATTGCCTGTAATTGCTAAAAAATATTAATAGCATAAACTTGTACCCCAAAGATCAGCAACTTGCTTCTCTTCTGTACCTCAAGTACAGAAGAGTGATAGCAAATTCTAAATATTGTGATAGCAAATTCTAAATATTGTGTCCTTATTGCCCTTGAAATGAAGCTAGATTGCGAGAAAGGCAGCAACAGGCATATAGCTGGTAGGAATGATATTCCTTAAAATTGTGTGTTGGTACATTTGTGTTCCTGGACCTTACTGATACCCCTCTCACTCATGAGGTGTTGCTGAGTTATAGTATCTGCATATAATTTTATCATAAAATTTTATGGACAGAATGTGTTCTCATCTATGGTGATGTTACTTTTCCAAATCAGTCTTGTAACAAACTGGCTTATACTTTCATTTTCGTGCCCATTAAAAACAAGCCTTAAAATGACTTAAAATGGGCTGCCCTCTTTTGGAGACAGTGAGACTTTGTTTCAATGTTTTTTAAAAGCAATCCTGAGGAGAAATACCAATATAAACAGAAAGTCCTGAGCAGAGCAAGCCACTGCAGTGCAGAACATAATTCATAGAAAGCATTTGACAACAGCATTTTTGGTGATTCATTCTCCTGACTCATATGGCAGAGAGAACCAGGCATGGGAATAGTGTAATTTTTGCAATAAAAGAATGAGAAATGCAAGGGCACACTTGTTTTGATGACCCTGGAAGTGGTAGCATGTTATTCTGGTTCCTGTTCTGGGTCAAGTTGTGATGGGTGGGGGCGAAGGAAGGAGAGCACAATCATTAAATTTATAACATACAGTATAAATTAGTAAAGGGTGTGGGGGAAATGTCTAATCAAGTATGGCTGATATCTTTTTTAATAAGTTTGGCTGGTAAAGGTAATTCCAATTGCTGTAGGGCGTGCAGCATTGTGTGACATCCTAATTCTTTTCATAAATTTTTCTGTGAGATGGGGGCAGTTCTGCACAAGATTGCTTTCATAGTGTTGTGTCTTGTATTTCCATTACCCTGTGACTAACTAGCAATGAAGTCTGCCTGAAGCTTTATGAACTGCTGAGCTGCAATAAGATCTCTCTGCCCCATGAGAACTCTAGTAACTGACACTGTGATTGTTTTTATGGGGATTAGTTTTTCTTATACAGGGGTGCCAATTTGGGCCTCCTTGTCTGCCTGGTTGTGTCTTTTGCGGAGCTTGTTGGATTTCAGTAGCTCAGTGATACCTGCCCCTTTGTCAAATTTAGCTGAAAGCAGCCTGAATGTTTAAAAGTGAGGGGACAAATTGCCAGTGTTCAGGCAATCTTGTTTCTGAAGGGATCCATCTTAAAATGAAGAGTGCAGAATTAGTGTAGGTCTTAGTAAGTGGACTAAAGCTAACCACCTTCAAAAGAAAGACTATGCAGTGCATTCTTCCCTGGGAGGCCTCAGTTTGGGAATTTTTTGAGTTGAATTTGGGTAGGAGGGAAAACTGTGTGCACTGTGCCTGTGATTTGCAAATCTCACACCACATGTGGTCCAGCCAGGTGTGCCTGACAGCCCCAGCCAGGCACATGATAAGTACATACCTAGTGACATGCTGAGTTGGGGAGTCTTAAGTATCCCAAAAATAGAAGGGTTCCATTTGTAGGGCAGTAACAGGTACATTTTTAATCCCTGTCTGCTGCTGAGGAGACATTCACTAAAAGGGTAGCCATGTGTGGGATGTAAAAGCTGCTGTGGTAGCAGTGCTCAGGGCCTGTGCACTGAGATAGGTCAGAGGTGCTATGTGAGACATTTTCCACTGAGCCCAGACTTTCTCGTGCTCTTGGTCCTGCTGTGAATGTACAGTGGTTCCTCTGTGTGCCTGGTTGCCAGTCTGGGCCATCTGCAGATTGCTCACACTGTAGGTGTGACAAGATCTGGCTGAACAATCTGGTGATACAATGGCAGGTGTCCTGCTCTGCCACTGAAAACAGGTACTGGGACAGCCACTCTACGTAGAATTCAAGGCACTGATGGCTTTGCTGGCTACTGTCTCTTTGTGCTGGCCTTCAGGTGATGGCTCATGTTTACTTTTGACCAGTAAAGCATAGAGAGGTCCTAGAGGCCAGGGAGAGTGAAGGGAGATGGGGCAATACAGATTCCTCCACATATTTTGGTGGTGGTTTTTTTTTCTTTTGCTGCTGTCCCAATACATTTACATACACTAACTTCATAAATGCATGACTTTCTGTAAACTTTACATTGTCTTTCCTTCAAAGTTAGCTTACCCTGGCCAGGGAGTCTTCCGCAAGACGATATGAGTCACAGAAATTAGCAATATGCTAAGTTAAATACAGTAAATGATTTATCTCCTCTCCCTCTGGTTTGTGTTTTGAAATGTACGCTGCACGGTTTGATAGCTTCCTACCACTGCTGCCAGGCCACCTGTCTCACACTGCATCCAAGTCTTTGTCTCCAAAAATACCACTGCAGCTCAGACAAACAGCTTGGCAGCCATGCCAGGGAAGACCTTTAACATTATGATGTCGTATTGCCACAATGGGAGAGAAAGACACATTACATGTCTGACCCAGTGCTTCAGAACCTCAGTGCTGGAAATACCATGCCATGTCTAAAATGCATGTAGGGAGCTGGTCATCCTCTGGAAACAGGCATTGTCTGGCATCATAATAGTTAACATAGTACTACTGGTTTCTGTGGTATAGTCTGATTTCTTTTGGTCGGTGTTTGTTTTTATTTTAATCAGTGATGGGATAAATGTTTTTATTCCTTGCTTTTTCTCTGCTCACTCTTTCTTTTTTTTGACTGCTAGAGAAGCTATTGTAAGTATGTAATGGCATGTGGTGGCTGCGGACAGACACTTGAAGTAGGTTAAATGTAAACAGATGATTAAGTGGGTGATCCACTGAGATTTAGATCTACAGAAGCAGTAGGGTTTCCTCAATGCTTTTGTTGCTGTTGGTTTGGTTTATATAGACTTTGCCCATATGTTTCTATACCCACGTAGCTAGTGGCAGCCCAGAAGATGGCAGGGAGCCCGGCACTGGTGACAGGGCTGGATATCCTATCATTGGATAGGACTGTTGGTGTTGAGCATTCGGCTGCCGTGGCTGGATGTTGGAGCTAGGTGATGGCACTGACGCTGGCCCAAGTGAGCTGGCATTGCAGTTGCTGTAGTCCAGCCCAAGATGAGTGCAGACACTCATCTTGTTCTGGACACCAAAGAGAGAGTGAGAGAGAATGGAGTTGCAGTCACTTGGGGTTTATTTGTTATATAGATGGATGTAACTGAACTTTTTTTCTGCAGAGCAAAAAAACCCAAGCAGGATGCAGCTCCTGCAGTGTCCTTGTCCCTGTCAGTAGCATCCTCTGGTGTTCAGCATTGGGACTTCAGGGATGACACATCCTCACTGCTGGGCTCTGAAGAAGATGCTACTTTGAAACCATCGTGGTGGGCTGCCCAATATCCTCTGGGTCAAGGCCAGTATTGATTGTGAGAGAGATGTGGTGAAGCCACTTGGTAAGTGCACAACATTCAAGAGAATGACGTGAGAGAGGGAAAATGTTTCAAGTTTCTGCCTACGTGCAGGTAGAATAAGGAAGCATGTCTGTTAAAACAAAAGGTCCATGTGGCTTGTTTAGTTTAAAGAAACTTTCCATCCTCCCATTGAAAGAAGCCCTGAAGGTGAAAGGATTGCAGTTGCAAGCTTAATATTGTTGGCGCCTGTTTCTACTGAGGTTACATAATTGCTGTTTTCCTGGGAAATGAAATCATGGAAATGAAAAACTGAATTCACCAGAGCATAAGCAGGCCCAACTTTGATTTCAGGCACCTGTCTGTGCCAGTATTTAATTTGGCACAGGAAACATGGCATCAAAATGAATATAAACAAGTAGCACAGGAATAATGGCACAACTGGCATTCAGACACCAAGATGTGAAAACAAACACATCCCTCCCCAGCATGGGAAACTTCAAAGTGTATAGTGTGTGCATGGGATGAGGCTGATGTCAGGAGCAGTCAAGGAGCGTCCTGTGAAGCAGGAATGGTAGGGGGGGCTTGGAAATACATTAGCAGAAACCCAACAACCCACACCTTAAACAAATTGGATGGTGAGAAGGGCAAGCTGCAACCAAATAAGAGAAGCCGTAAGGCTGTAAGGCCTTTCCTCTGTCTCGCCTTAGTAATTATCTCCCGTTTGCAGAGCTTCCATTAATTGGAATGCATTTCCTAATGAAATTAGGCTGGCAGCCAGTATTCAAGTCTTTTTACTGCTAGGGAAAATTTGTTCTTTGAGCAACTTAGCCATTGATTTTTGTTTGTGTTTTCATTCATCATGAGACTGTTACGTGCCAAAAATTCCATGCTCTGTTGTATTGCCTTGGACAGTATGAGTTATTTGATTTATTCCCTTGATACTATGTCTCGAAAACTGAATTTTACAGCAGTGTCCCATTTGTAGTTACTTTGTTTTATGGTTTTCACCTCTCTAGCCCCCATTATTATTTTTTTGTAAACAGTTGGCCTTCCTTTCAACTACCTGTCTATTAGGACAGCATGAAATTCATGGCAGTGCAAAGGCACTAAGAATCCCAAGGAAAAAAAAAAGCAATAAAGCTTCAAAAATTGGTTGAAATGATATTTGCATTGTGGGGTTTCTAGATTTAAAAGGATTCTGAAATTTGTGTTCTTTATAGGGAGCACAGAAGCTAGGATATGTCAGTGAAGAAGAGCACATTTTGAAGAGAGGTCTTTGACAAAGCAAAACTGGTGACAGTTGAGCTGGAAGGGGTCAGAACCCTGTTCAGACCTCAGACAGTCTTTGAACCGTGCTTTGCTTATCTCTTTGAAGAAAGGTGGGAATGGAGATAGCAATTACAGCATTATTTGGAAGTGGTATCTTCTTTGCTTCTTCACACAGGTCAGGACTAGGTATTGCTTATGGGTGTGCAAACAGCCTTGTCTATCTTACTCTGCAGGATACTGTTTGATATATTGGCAGGATCTACATATATACCTGTTCGATAGGCTGAATTACTTTCAGGCATTAATCTTTCTGCTACATCACCACTACATGATATATATCTGTACTGATCATCCTCTGTAACAAATATGAATCTTATAAAATGCATGCAGCCATTTTACAGCAGACTTTAGGTAACTGATCTGCCAGTCTTTCTTACTCACCACATAGGAAGGATAGTGAACAAGGTTGAAGGTTAGACAAAGAGAGAATGGTTTGAGTTACGTCCAGCTCAGAATGATCAAAAATATGAGACTGGCTTTAAAATTACTTCTTGAAAAGCAATATGCTTAGGGTTCATCTTAGTTTCTTTGATGTTTGAGACTTAAATGAATGCACTCAATTTACCTCTACAGATTTGTCTTAAAGCATGCTAGCATAAATGGTTGTGAATTAAATTTTAGTCACCCATCATCTACAGCAAATGGAAGTACAAAATCAGTATTACAGGACCTGTGACTGAAATCAGGAGAAAGAAGAAAAGCCCCCAAACAGTGGAATTCTGTACTTTTAGGACTTGACTGCGGTTTCTGGAACAGTGACATTCTTCAACTTACTAAAGCTTCCCCTGCATATGTGTATTAAATTGTATGTATACATGGAAAATCACACAATTGGTGCTGCTTACTTAAACAGATATAATTTTCTTAGTTGTATTTTAATTATTTCTCCTTATGATTCTGGTAGCTTTATTTCCCATCTAGAAAGCAAATAGTGCCGTAGTAGACATCTTCAAGAGACAGGCTGTTACCATGAGATGTTGCACTGAGACATTATGCTGAGAACGCCCTAATACCATGTATATTGTGGATGATATATATGAAGAATTTAGTGGTGTTGCCAACACATATCTATGGTGAGAAAGAAAGTCAGTCAGCTTCCTTTAGCTGCTGGGCTGAGGCTGTGGCCTCAAATAGCATATAAACATACCAGAATAAGATCATGTTTGACTGCTGGAATATTAACTTTTCCCAGCAAAGCATTTATTTGCATTTCATTATTCTTAATAAACGGAGAAAGGACATAGATTTGTGTTTTGTCTGCCTGTCTTCCCACAAGGTGTTCATCTTTTATAAATAAACCAACAAAATAAACCAGAGGACAATGTTTCAACAGGGTGCCTGATTGTGAGAACATAAAGTTGCAGCTAGGAGGATTTCTGTAGGATTTTCATTACCAGGCAGTCCTGGAGAAGAGCAGCTGCTACTTCCCACTGCACAGCAGGGTACACGAATGCCCTAAGGCATCACAGCGAATGGCAGGGGTCTTGTTGGATCATCTTCAGCAAAGGATTGGTCACAAAAGGCTTGGCATCAAACTCAACTTTTCTTTCTGGGGACTGTGTCCTGATGCTGTTATGGCAAGTGCCTCATAGAATCATAGAATTGTAGAATAGTTAGGGTTGGAAAGGACCTTAAGATCATCTCCTGCTTTTCCCAACCTGAGAGGTAGGTAGTTAATAGTTGATAATTTGTGTACCTCTTTCTTCATTTTTGGCTTCAGATAACTTTCTTTATTTGAACTTCTTTCCCATTGGCAGTATTTAAGCAAGGGGTGATGCTTGTGTGCTGTGTGAACCCTCCTTTCCATTCTAAATTAGTCTGTATTTTGGGAAAGAATGCTAGAACAGACTCAAAAGGAGAGCAACAGACTCATCTGTGCTGAGGGAGAAAGTGTGATGACAGCACTGGAAGATAGTTCTGGTCTGAATATGAGAGCCTTGTTGAGTAACTGAGACTTGAGACCTGCCCCAGGACACCTACAAAGCATTATCAGTGGCTAGGCTGTTGGTATTGGTCAGTGTTGCAGGCAGCAGTTGCAACATACCTATCATTTCTGTGGCCTCTCTAAGCTGACCAAAAAATGTATGCTGCATGTGATATTCTTCACTTGTTTGCATGGTACCCAGTACACCTGTGACCTGTGCCAAGTTCCACTCTCCCAAATAGCTTGAGCATCTTCTAGGAACCAGAAGAAAATACCTGAGGAATAAATTTGTCAGTAGATGGGCCTGGTCATACTTATCTTATAAGCCTAAAAAATGTCATCCTAGGGGAATTCTTTCCAAATCGTTTAGGTTAATGGTGATATAATAGTGTTTTCATTGAAGACATGACATTATAGGCAAGAATGTTTTTTTCTTGAAGACAGTGATTGTCTCCAGACTTCCCCAAGTGGTGGTGATCACTGAAGAAAACAGCAGCTCTTCAGGTAGTACTGAGATCTGTAAGGTCACTGCTGAACTGATTCAAACTACAGTCCCATGATGTCTGTTTTCACTGTAATTGCAGCCTGTGCTGCAATGCATTCTTCCACATGTGTGTGGAAATAGTGTGAAATAGTGTGTCTGAAATAACCACTGTGGCTCACATACAGGGTAGCTCTTTGTTTGAAACTTTACTGATCAATAAGCAGTGAAGGTATTGAATGAACTGAAAGATGAGGTGAGGGCTGAGTTTCATTTTGCATTGAGATGCCCATTCCATTGCTGTGAACTTTGCATATCTGGGGGTTCAGGCTATCCAGAAAATGGCCCCTTTTCATTTTTTTTTTTTTGCTCCAGCGTTTTAAGTTGTAGTAGTTTCAGAACTATGCTTGCTCAGACAGAAGAGTATTTTGCCTTCACAGAATGTATGCATGGATTCACAGATCTGGGGTAGACTCCAGAAGAAGAGTAGCACAGAAATATGGGAAGCCAGAAATACGTTCAGACACGCTTTATGGTTTGTCTGAGTGTCCCCTTTGGGACAAGATGAGAAGGTTTTCTAGTCTTATGTAGACATAGTTTTGGTACTACAGAGCAGAAGGGCTGGGTCTGCTGCCTGTGCTTGTGTGTGCGCATGTACTAACTGTGACAGGGCCTGTAGATACTGTCTTTTAAACCTTGCTATGAGTAAGGAAATACTCTTCAAGGTTTTTCTGCAGTCCTGCAGCAGGTAATTGCTACTCCTGTAAGCATTCTTTCTCTTCCTGAAAGGAATTGGATGCAGCATCCAGTGTAATGCCATGTTCATTTTGTCCACTGATTTACCTCTTTCTCTACAGAATCATAGAATCAACCAGATTGGAAAAGACCTTTAAGATCATAAAGTCCAACTGTTACCTCAAGACTGCCAAGACCACCACTAAACCATGTCACTGAGGGCCTCATCTACGTGGTTTACTTGAACAGTTCCAGGGACAATGATTTCACCACTTCCCTGGGCAGCCTGTTCCAATGCCTGAGCACCCTCTCAGTGAAGAAATTTTTCCTAATATCCAATCTAAACCTCCCCTGGTGCAGCTTGAGGCCGTTACCTCTTGTTACCTGGGAGTAGAGACCAACCACCCCCCGTCCACTACAACCTCCTTCCAGGTAGGTGTAGAGAGTGATAAGATGTCCCCTGAGCCTTCTCTTCTCCAGAAGAGAGACAACACAAATACACCACAGTTCCCTCAACTGTTCTTCATCAGATTTGTGCTCCAGACCCTTCACCAGCTTTGTTGCTCTTTTCTGGACCTGCTCCAGTACCTCAATGTCTTTCTTGCAGTGAGGAGCCAAGAACTGAACACAGGATTTGAGATGAAGCCTCACCGGTACTGAGTACAGAGGGATGATCACTACCCTGGTCTTGATGGCCACAGTGTTTCTGGTACAGGCCAGGATGCCATTGGCCTTCTTGGCTGCCTGGGCACAAGCTGGCTCATGTTCAGGTTCATTAATCTAGACCCCAGATCCTTTTCCACCAACCAGTTTTCCAGTCATGTTGCACGGGATTGTTGTAGCCCAGATGCAGGACCCGGCACTTTGCCTTGTTGAACTTCATACCACTGGCCTCAGTCCATCAATTCAGCCTGTCCAGATCCCCCTGCAGAGCCTTCCTATCCTTCAGCACATCAACATTCCCTGCCAACTTGGTGTCATCTGCAAATTTACTGAGGGTGCACTCAATCCCCTCATCTAGATCATCAATGAAGATACTAAACAATACTAAACAACACTGGCTCTAACACTAAGCCCTAAGGGACACCACTAGAGACCAGTCACCAGCTAGGTGTGATACCATTTAACACCACTGTTTGGGCTTGGCCATCCAGCCAATTTCCACCCCAGGCCATAAGCAGCCAATTTCTTCAGAAGGCTGTGAGAGACAGTGTCAAATGTTTTACTTAAGTCCAAATAGAGTCCACAGTCTTTCCCTCATAAACCAGGCGGGTCACCTTATCACAGAAGTAGATCAGGTTGGTCAACTTGACCTATATCCTCCACCCTCACCGTCCTGTTTCTCCAGTGTGGGAAAGCTAAGCCCTTCCAGAGCAGTAGAATCATGACAGAACCTGTAATCAGACAGCAGGTTGTAACTGGCATTTAGATGCTTTCTGCTCGTGTTTTGAAAGGTGGTTCCTCTGGGATTCTGTGAAGATTAAATGTGTCACTGACAGGTTTTCTTTCCCATAGAGGAAGAAGGAGAGGTGGGGCAGGCACAGAGGAGTAGTGCACTGCAGCTTTGTTTCCGATCCGGGCATCAAGGTTTTAGTACCTGTGGAGTAGTGAACAAAACTGAGCAGCATGTTTTTTTCCTATAATTCATTCATATGCAGGCCGTGGAGAGGGAGGGTTGTGTCTCTCAGGTATGTGCTGTGAACACACCGCAGTAGGAGCTGTGCAGCTTCACTGGTAATTAAGTTGATGTCAGAAGCGTCTGTCTTTCCCTGTGCTCAGAAAAGTCATAGGGTAATAAACCAAATTCCTCCCACTCCATTTCCCCAGATAGTACACAGCTATGGGCAGTGATTGCTTTATGCCCCACTCCTCTCATGCTGAATACTTGTTATTTCATATGCTGGATTACACCTGAGCCTCTTCCTTTTTTCTTTACTGATCCTTCATGAAGTTCAAAGGTCCTGCCTGTTTTTCTGTGGCTGAAAGGAAAGCAATGCTGTCCCACAGACATGCATGGCTTTGATGGGCTGTGTGCAGAGGACTTGGAAGGAGCTGCTCTCATTTTCTCTTCATCATCCTCTCAGCTGGTGAGAGAATGGTACATGCTTGGGAGAATCATGCAGGCACCTGAGCAAGCTCCACAATACATACTATAGATCTCACCCTGGCATTACATTTGTTGCTGCCGGGAGACCTCCCTGGTGTGAAATGGAAATACATAAGTCTATCCTCAGCAGTGTGCAGCTAGGCATCATGGCAGCACAGTCAGCAGGTAAACTGCTTATTTGTGAATTATGTTGAGGAATGGTTAATTGGAGGGGTGGCCCTGACACCAAAGCATGTCTTTTGGGGTATCTGGATAGTGGGAATGAGACAGGGGACTGGAGGCGGAGTGGTTTCCTTCTGGGGAGAGATGAGCACTTTTGGGAGAGCTGAGCCATCTCTGCTGGTGTTTCTGAGTTCTTGTGTAATGTTAGTATACCCACTAATCATGCTCTCGTAACTTCAAGCTGATAATTTTTTGTTAGACTAACTTAATGTTCTTTGGATCTGTTTTTAGACAATACAGAGTTCTTGTGGCCATAACTACAGAGCTGTCAGCAAGTTTTTGCTGTCAGCACAGTAGCAGAGAAAATGTTAAGTAGTCGCAGAAAATGAGGTGCGTGTTATCTCAATTGGGATATCAATAATCAGAGAAAACTTTTGAACTTACATGTCCTGTACTGTGTATGAAGGCTACAATAATCCTGTTTTGTCTGAAGTGGTCTTACTGACACAGTGAGCTCTACTGGAAAAGTTAAAGGCAGTATTAGTTTTGCATTCATTATAAAGGGATGTGGCAAATGGGAAGCTGATCCATATGTGAGATGGCAAGTGCTATCTAACTTCTACAGTGGATCAGCTAGAAACTAGAAAATGCAGCATATACTTACACAAAAATTGAATTTTCACAGATGTGCTATTATTCCTTGTCATGACTTTGAAATGTAATATCTCTACTATCATATTTTTAGAAAACACGTGTGAAATTTCATGTGGGGAAAAAAGGGAAATGCTAGAAGTTAGTTTGCAGTCCCTTCCATGTCACAATAGCTTTTGGCCCTAACTTTTTCACTGACTGGCACAGAGAAAAGAGGAATCTGCAGGAAAAGGGTTTGTGGTCCTACCTTACCTTTAGCTCTTCTCAGTTTGGCCTCAGTGTGAAAGATTAAACAGAAAAAGACCATTCACCTTCAATTGCTATAAGAAACAAACCCAGAATTGTTAAACTCATTGTGTCTTAGGTTGCATGAAAATCACATGAATTTTGCTGGAGTAGAGGAACAGCAGAGCATTCTCCCCTCAGATATGGAGTATAAAATTTACCTGAGCACTAGTAAGAAACTGGTCTCAGTAGACAGGGAAATGCCATTTTGCTGACCTTGTCCAATATGATTTTATCGATATATTGTCTGCTTTCTCTTCAAGTGTACTGAGCTGGTTTTAAACTATCACTTGAGATTATGCAGTTTCCTACAGTGGGACTTCTTGCTGTCTGAGAAGAGTGTACCTTTTCTGTACCTACCTGCAGTCATCTCTTTGGTTCACTGGAGAGGGATGGACATGCTCCCAGTGGACTGCCAGATAGGGAAATATGCATCAGGGCTCTGTCATTGTGTAGGTACAGACAAGTCGTGGGATATGATGATTTGACCCACCATAATGCTGCTCCTCAGTGCATGGTGCACTGCTTCCTCTGCATGCTGGACAGGGAAAACCAACACACCCTGTGGCTCAACGGCGATCCCAGGGACAGTGACAGGTCCCCACCTATGTGGTGGATGTGGAGTCCCTTCTCTGCACTGGGTCTCACTGATAGCAGCAACCTAATAGCAAAGCCAGATGATGTCCCACTGCTGTGTGCCAGCTCCACTCTCTGGAACAGTTTTGGTTGCTTCCTGGGCTTCAAAAGCTGACCTTTGCTCACAGACTTCTATAAAAGACCACAAACCTTGGCCTTTGTTCAAACCTCAGTCTAAAACTATAGCTGAATGTCTTTTAATAATCTTGAAACTGAGGGCAATGTGCATCAGCTCTTCTCTTAGGAGTCATCTGTTTGTTAAATATAAGGGGAGGAAAAGAAAATCAAAGTTTGATTTAACTTTATCAGTACACTAATATCTGTATTTTGCACAATAGCCAAGACAAACAAAATCAGCAGCACAACTGATTTCTATGTTTGTTTTTTATTTGGATTTTGAAAGGATCCTGAAACAAAAAAAGCAAATCTACTGATTAAAATTGCTCTTGGTTGAATGTTGTATTGACCTCACTTTTAGTAATAATATTGAATCATCCACAGTTTTGGTCAGAATTTGGCCAGGATTGTATTGACTAATGTTTTCTATTCTACATATATGTCTCCATTGTCTGGAATTATCTGAAGAATGTTGTCTTTGGTGAAATGAGTTTTTTTAATAATTGGTTTGGGGAAAAAGTACTTTTTCTGTGAATTCAGACTTTTTACTTTATTGGCAATAAAAATGCAATTTTCCCTTGCTGATGCTGTCTATGCAATATACTTTTACAGTGCTGTAAATGTCCTGTTCTGAATACTCTGGGGAAATTGTGACATACTTATTCAGAAGCCTGTGGGACTTGAAAATCTGTTTTCTGTTTTGTTATGTTTTGTTTATGTGTTTCCTCTATTTAAATTTATGCTGAAGGTGGGTTGCAAACCAAGCTCTTTATACAAACCAGTTACAATGCAGGAAATTGTTTTTTCTAGCCAGTGCTCCCTCACCCGGTGGAAATCTGAGATTTAGGTCAACTCAACTCCAGATGCCTTTGAAACATGGGTCAAAAATCTGCACTGTAGTATTGCTATCTCCTTTGGCACATTAGAGTGTAATTTTCAAGGTAGCCTAGATATATATAATTCCTTATTTCTCACTGTACCTCTGGCATTGCAGAACAGCCTTTTCTCTGCTGCTGCTTAGAAACCAAACCATGTAATTTATTTGTATTTTCTGTTCCAGTTATACAGCCCTCTATCTATCTTCTAGTTTAGGTCCAAGTTGCTTGCTTCCTGAGCTATTTTGTTTTTGCTGTCCTCCCAGGGGTTCTTTGCTGCATTTCCTACAGAAGCAGAAGAGTGGAAAAACCTCTAATCCAGAAAAGCTGTCTTCTTTTCTCTAGTTGAACTAAGATTTAGTGAAAGGTCTTGAACACAATGAGCTTTTGGACCACTTTCCAGCAACATGAAAAGAATGTCTACTTTGGTCTTTTGTATAGTCTTCTATTTGCCCTCTGTCTACTTTCCTTCCTACTTCTCCCCTGAGAAGCTGGGTTAAATTGTGTCCTAATACTTTTGAGAGAATTTCCAAGTCACAGAAGTATATATTCTTGCTGAAAGGATCTATTTCTTTATTCTAAATCCTTGGCTTGGCATTGCCACATTACCATATGGAACAAGTTCTAATAATCAGCCAAGATATAAATAAATTCAGTGAGAACATTAACCGCAAAAAAAACCAAAGAAATCCCTAATCTTCCAAACAGCCTGTCAGGCACCATGCTCTTTCCAATGGGGGAAAGAAAAGTAGGTAGAAAGAACAAATATCTGCAATTAAAATGATAGCTTTCAAATTTATATATGAGATAAACTCTGTCAGAATGTATTTCCCCCCACCTCTCTGAAATTGCGTCTTGTAGTTTCTTACTTTGGCTGTCCCACTGTTCATAGGACCAACTGTACAAGAGCTTAAGGAGCACTTTGAAAATCCAGCCTACTTGTTGGGTGGCACTGCTTGTGTTTTCTGTGCACTGGGTTGTGATTCCTCATTTCATACATCACTGACAAACTGGACTGGTTCCAGAAAGCCACATAGTATCATACCTAAACATGCATGCATATAGCAATAAATTTTCCATTGTTCAAAATTTTGGGAACATGGGGTTCATATGATGATATACACAGACATTTTTTTTATTTTTTACTGCCTCTCTTGAGCCAAAGAGTGAATAATGCTTGACACTACATTCCAGTGACTAGTCTGTGTTATCTGTGTGCACTATGAAAAAGTTTTATTCAAAGATAGCAGAATTAGAGCTGGAAAGCCATCTTTGGTTTAAAACCAAAACTCTTCAGTCTTCCAATACATCTTGACCTGATTCTAGCTCTATGGCTTGAAGGTCTGCATGAGGGGGCTCCATCTGTGCTACAGCAGCAACATTCTGAAAGGCTTTTCTTGTGCTTCGAGTGGAAAGTAAGGATTACTCTGAATCCTCTGAGAATTGGTATGTGTGAGATTCCACAGCAGAGTTACACCATCCTAAACCACCTCTCAGCAATCATCATTATGAAGTGGATAAAACCCAGTTTGTGATTAATAGTGGTACATAAGTTGCAGGGTCAGGCTTACCTGTTCTCTAGTGAGGCTGCTGCCAGTGATTCTTGGGGAGGGTGAAGGCTGCCAAAAAGTAACACATGAATGAACAGTTCAGAGGCCCAGCAGTTCACAGCAAAACACAGCTTTCTGTCCAGACAGCAGCAAGTTCAAAATAGCTGGTTCACATTGCCACACATCATGGCACAAGTCCTGAGCTTTTCTGGTGCTTCCAACAGGGTTTTTGTTTGAGTAAGTGTTTGTAATTTTCATAATTTCTGGAAAAAATATCTGTGTTACTGGAAAGAAATCTAGCTGAAAGCAGGACCCTGGGTTCTCCCCCCACCCCCCCCCCATTAGGCTAATACAAAGCTGCTGCTGCTGCATCTTCCTCTGAGTGACCTCATCACAACACCCTTGGAAATGAGAATGACTCATCTTGATGGGGGTCTTCCTGTTGGGATATTGGAAATAAACACAGTTACTGCAGGGGACTTAAAGTACAGTAATTTGGATGATGAAACTTGAGGCATTGCTGGGCGGGGAGAGGCTGCAATCAGAAAGCTGTCAGAGGCAGCAGAGAAGCCCTGGGGGAAAAGATGAGCAGAGTAATAAGATATGTCCAGAATGTTTTGCTGTTAACTTAAAATATTGTGGAAATAGAATATTGGCTCTCAGTTAAATCATGCGGAGACTTGGAAAAGGACTTTGAGAAACGCACAGGCATTGTTCAGGATTGCTACAACTGTGCCAAATGCTGAAGCTTTGTAAAAGTCCATGGCAACCCTATGGCAGTAAACACCATCCATAGCTCACTCTACCCATTGTGTACAATAGCTCTATGCTTTAGGTGTGGTTGACAGCACATAGCAGGACTGCTCTCAACAGTCAGTCCTAACTTCTTGTATTAAAACCTCATCTCTTCCCTTCCTTTGCCCTGTTGAGACAGAAGTGAATCCTTATGAATTTCGTTATGGAGATATATACCAGGTAGCTCATGTGAGGCAGATCTGTGCTCATATAATGCTTATTTAGTCATTATTTAAGGATTTTAAATATGTTCATATGAGCTTCTGCATATTCAGGTTCATTAGATGAAAGGCAGATAACATATTTGTCCATGTTTTTTTCTTTAATTTTATCTATATATATCCATTATTTCATTAAAAGGTTGAGGCATCTCCTGAGCAATATTTCATTGTCATCCACTGAAACATCTATTACCGCTGTTAAAATTTTAAGCAGCACCCAACCAAAAAGTTACACAGAGCTATTGGTTGGTTGGGGAAACTATGACTTTACAAAGAAACATTTTTGATTACCAGAGAAGTCTATTATGTGAAGCTCTCCTCAGCCTGATGCCTTGTCCTGCTCTTCTATCTTTCAGTTTTTGCAGCAACTACTGTTCCCCGTTTGCCTGCCTCACCCTCTCTGTGCGCTCTGAGCTTCCAAATTGTGTTTAGGGAGGCACAGAGTGTGTATGACAGTACACATGGCAGTAGGCTATTCTGTATCACCAGAACAAGCTCTCCAACTTGACCTTGTGGGGAAAATCTTCACAGAAGGTGCAAATAGTAAACTGCTTCATTTTGTTGTTTTTTTTTTTTTTTTTTTCCTCAGTATGGGAACATAAAATCCTAGACTGGTTTCTTGACTACTGGAGGCTGACTTCTGGATATTGAACCATAAGGAAACAGCACGATTCACACCCTGGGAAAATGTTTTCTCAGTACATTGTAAAACACGCTCCTAAATCATGACACCAGGCCTGCTGAAGGTATGCGATAGCTGCAAAGTTGTTAAGTAAAATCAAATTAGATTGTTTTATAAACAGTCTTCATCTATGGCTACTGGTGTCCTCCTTAGTTCTCTGGTCCTCCTGATTGTACTAGAAGAAACTTGAGGCAGATGTGTATCGTGGGGAGTGCTGCCATTTCCCAGCAGGATGCCTCTGTTCAGCCTATTGTTCAGTCTCATCAGGCAGTACTTTGAGGAGCTGACTGGTAACAAAGGGAGTGAAAATCTGGAACTGAAGAGAAAATGCTTAAGGTTCACAATTTATAAAACCAATGTACAAGTTAGTGTTGAGTATGAAACAAACTTGTGTTGTAACACTAGGACCTTGTCTGTCTGCGGATGGGAAAGGAGTGCTGTGATGCAGTAAACTCCACAAAAATCAAGCTGAATGTCCAGTGTGCTGCATGCCAGGACTGAAAGTGCTGTTTGTGCTGTTAATATATGCATAATATAATGAGTATCATTGCTATCATTAATCGTTTTCATTATAATTAATGGAGCTACAGTATAAGCGTATTGAAAAATAAGAGTTAAATAAAGAAAAGCATAGGGATTACACAATCATTGTATCTCATCAAAGCTCACTGCCATGGAACTCTAACTATCCCACAACAGAAAAAAACATAATGTCAGCCATAAAGTGTAGTTACATTGCCACGAAGTTAAATATGGCTGAATGATCATATACTAATCACAGAAGCACAGAATGACTGAGGAAACTGAGACATCACTCATAAAAAGTTTGCCAACTTGACAAGTAAAAGATGTAAGCGATGCTTAATAGCCCCCCAACAGTTTATTTAGATTAGATTTTACAACTTTTTTATCTCATGTAAATACACAAGGATACATATCTCACTCACAGTTCTGTTTGTGTCTAAAAAAGGGTTTCTAGCTCTTTTTCTCTGTAAATGATCCTGCATCTTGCTTTTATTAAATGAAAATGCACCCTATCACACAAGTTGGATGCTTATAATGCAGCATTATTTATGAAGTCTTATTTCTTAAACACTTCATAGGTGATCCTATTTGAAATCGACCTTGGTGATTCTATTTGAAATCGACCTCACTGTAACTTATGTTGTAGTCATTCAGCATTATCTTACAGTGTGGAATTCAACTTTACATTAATCAGGAATTCTGAGGAGAAAACATTTGTAAGAATGCAATTTCATACCATGTCTGGATTGATTGGGGGGATGAATTTCTTCATGGAAAAATCTTTGAGAGCTTGTATAACACAAGCTTCCTTTCTCTCTGGCATAATTAATTTTATGGCAAGATGTGAAAGAAGCATTTCATTTAGTGTACTCAGAAATATTGAATTTTAAGCTTTTGCAATCGCTGAAACTTGAAAAAGCTGCCTAGAAAGACCTGCTCAAAACTTCAGTTTAAATTTACTTCAAAGTAAGTGAAAATTTGACTAATAATGTTCCATCCTAGTTCAAAGGCAAAAATTTAGTTTAACTTCCTTTAGAGCAGTATTGAGAATTTCTTGTATTTTCAGTCATCATTTACAGCAGGAACATTTTCAGTTGTCTTCTTCAAAGAGAGGAAAAGAGAAATAGTGTTGTAGTACAAGATATTTTTCTCTCAGGTGTAGGCGCTATATAGGCTATTAAGAGAAAACACTGCACATGGAAAATGAATGGATCTGAAGAAGTGAAAGGAGCTCAACAGCAGTGTTGTGTCTCCAAATCCCTTCCAACTCATTCATCTAGTGCAGCTTTAAGATCAGCAGCACATTGGATAATTGGTACTGGCAGCTGAGTGGCATTTCTGTGCCTACATCTTCCTGATTCTCTCCAACTGTTGCATCCCAGGAGGGCTAGGAGAACAACACAGGAAGGGGTTAAAATAATCAGGTTTTTATAGAAAATACTAATTTTAATTTTGGCTATCTAAAAGAAAAAAACCCCACCCCTAAATGAAGACCTATTTTTCTCTGTTTTTATTGAAGCAGTATGTAGCGGATGACCTGATTTCAGATGTCTTGAATTAAATATTGAAGCACCTTTGCTGCAGGCACTGTGGGCTCTACCTGCCCCGTTACTTTGTTCTCACAATATAAATCACTGAAATGAAGACGATGCATGGACCCTTTGGGGTCTTGGGCTTTGAGCACCATTTAAACACTCTGTCCATTTCATCAGTATGATATTGGACTGGCTGTAAGCAGAAGCAAGTGTTTTGTTACCCAGATTTGTATGGTTTTAAGGTTTTTTTGTTTTGTTTTGTTTTTTTCTCTAAATCGTAATGGCAGTATGTACTGTCATTATTAACGTCTACAGAGAAATGAAGATCAACTGCAGTAATAGTTACTGAGTTCATGCGGTATGTAGTATGTGGTTCCAAAGCAAAAGGTTGGAGGACATAATTATTGTTGCTTGCTAAACTCAAATGAGAAACAGGAAAGTCTCCCAAATAGCTAAGGTGAAACTGGTAGGGATAGTAGCAAAGAACAGACGCTTGTGCTACTGGTCCTGATCTTCCTCTGATAGAGGAGAAATTGGTCTTTTGGTTGGTTTATCTAGTGAACGTAATGGTACACGTGCTTTAAATCTGTTGTGCAAATGTTGCCACAATGGAAAATAGTAAGTTACTTTTTATACCTTGACCTTTGTATATTGTTTATATAAACAAATGAAAAGAACATTTAAATATTTTTTCCATATCTATCTTTGAGTTATATGGAAAGAAGGAAAGAAAATACTAAAATATCAAAATGAGAAAGGCTGCTAGTTTTAAACAAGGAAAGTTATTTGCAAAAGTATAACTTTCCACTAGAATTTCTTTAAATAAAGCAAATTAAACCTCTAAATACATGAAAGTTTGAAGCGAAGCAGTACCAATAGTGTCATCCAGTTAATTTTGAGTAAAAAAGTTTGCCAAAACTTCTTTTCAACTTTCCTTTGAACTTTTAGTTGCCATTCCAAGCCTAAAGGAGGGGGGAAGAGGAAAAAGGCAAAAGTGGGACTTCTGAAAATTTCTGCTGTGTTTTTCAAGAGTCTCTCCTCAGAATGGGTGGGATTCATTTTGGCAAACTTTACTACAGCTTGGAGGTGCGCCTACCTCTGACTATTCTAGGCTCCCTGTATGATCCACGGAGAAAAGTAGGCTCTTTTAAGGCATGACTCATGTTATCTATTTCAAACACCTACTCTCAGATAAGATGTCCATATAGGAGCCAAGGGTGTCTGGCTCAGCTGTATATGTCTACACTTGGCCAGATGAATCTTACCCAGTATGTCTATGCTGCAGACTGCCAAGAAATGAGATAAATTTAGCTGCATGGAGCTCAGTGCTGTCACAGTGGAATTTTTAAAAGCTAGCTCAGGTATTTCTGACTCCACAATGTAGTTTTCCATAAGACAGTCTCTACCTGAGACATCAGAGGCTCTCTGAATTCAGGCTCTTGTTTTCCACAGCTGCCATTCCTAACTGGGCATTGTGGTACATAGCCATTGTGCACTCAACAAACTCTGGAAACCATTCCATATGCAGTGCGGGACTAAGGAAACCAGGTGATACCTATATATATATATGGTGAAGAAATATCCAGTAGGAGTTAACATATGATGTGACTTCTGTACTGGTGAAACTTTTGCTGGGGTGCAAGTGCAGTGTACTGTTGATATTTTAAATGCTTCTGAAATCCTTCCAGTACAGTTCGGGGTCTGGACATGCTGCCTGTCAGTAGAAGTGAAGAAGCTCAATCTTTTTATTTTCCCAAAGAGAAGGTTAGCACATTACTTTATCAGGGTTTAGGAGTTGCTGCACAGAGACATTTCTGATACAGGATGACAATTTAATCTAGTGAATGAAAGTGTGATGCTACTCAATCTCTAAAGTAAAACCAGATTAATTCAGGCTACAAAAAGAAGCACATTTTTACAGAAAAGGCTAAATAACTGTTGGAATAACTTTATCTAGGAGTTTTATAGATTCTTCTTTGCCTTGAAAATCCTTTTTAATCTAGATATGATACAGCACAATGAACTCTTACTGCTTTAATGAAAGAATTAAACGGTGAAATGTTACAGCCAATGAAGTAGGACTCTGAAAATACCCGTTCTGGCCTAAAAAGCTGTTGAATGAGTTGAACACAGCACTGGATCCCAACTAACAGTCCTGGGAAATCTGCATTTCAGGAAGGGCTCTGCAGCCTTTTGCATTTCCAGTACGATAACTATCAATCACCTGGTCCTATCTTCCTCATCTTACGTTCCTTTAATAAGGTTTCTGACCTGAAAATGTGCTCAGTAAACTAGCTTTCTATGAGATGGACTTGTTATGTAGAAATGGATAAGGGAGCTGTAAAAGCAGAGGATACTGGAGCTGAAGGTCATGACTGAGGTCTGTCAGAGGGAGGTTCTACATCCTTCATCGTGGGCTTAGTTTTGATGTGTGTTATGACAAATTCTCATAGTGGAAGAAATCTGAATTCTTTCTTTGCACTACTTGCTGGAAGATGATCTGTTGATAGCTAAAATTATAGGATATGAATTTTTGTCAAAACTGTGTTACTAAATGATATGTACATCTCCTTCCCTCCTTCCCAAAGCTTACCTCTGTATCTTCAGTGCCAGTGCCCATGTGAATTTGTCTCTCTTTCCCTCTCTTTCTTGCTCAGACTTTATTGAGGCCACACCTGATTTCTTATCCCATCAGTTAAATATGTTTTTCCTTTGAATATTTTTGGCTTAGGCGTAACTACAGTGTTTCTATTAAAAAACATAGAATGCAATTCCATATGGTCTGCTTTGTTTTGTAGGTGTCCCCGTTTATAGTATGTTCTTCTCCCTTCTTTGGTGAGAGCATGCAAGCACACATCTGAAATGAACTGTGAAAGATTCCTACTGTTACCAAGAGGCTAAAAAATGGAATACATCTTGGAAGATGTATTGCAGCCAGTGTGCACAACCCCTAGAGAAACGTGGAAGCACTGATTGTATCAACTAGCTTCTGAAACTGAAATATATTTTAGAGTGGAAACATATTTTGTTTTTTGCACAATTGGGCTTTCTACTTTGTAATCAAATAATTTCTACTTTGCAATTAAAAAAGCAGCTTCACAGAAAGCAGAAGCAGATTAAAGAAATGTTGCATTTTATTGAAGAAAAAACCCTGTCGTAGTTAAGATTTAAATTTTATCACTGATCCCATCCATTTATCTTGGACAGTATGGTGATATCAGTCATCCAAAGCTGTAGCAGTGCTCTGATCTGCGTGAGTGAGAGGTTTTGAAAAAACTTCTCATTGAGAAATCAGTCCTTTTGTATAAAGGCTTTCAGATGACAATGCATCTTACAGCTATGTCTTAAGGAAGGACTGCTTCTGCATGGGAGAGAAGGTACCACTTTTTCTCTTCTACTTCCTTTCCAGGCCCACTCACTCTGTATGTTCCTGGTTGTCTTGGTCTGTTCCAGTCTATCACACCTCCTGGCTGCTTGAGGGCAAGCCAAGGTTTCAGTTCACTTCCTGCCTGCTTCTACTGAGGAGTGAGGAGGTGGATAAATTCTTACCTAAGATCCTTTTCTTATAGTATCTATTACTAGGGGTCCTCTTTTTCCTTGCCAAAGTTCCTTTTGATCTACCTCTTCCAGCCAAAACATTCATGAAATGTTCATGACCCCTCACAATGCTCTTACTCCTTGTTGTCAGCTTTGAGAAAGACATTGATGCTGATAACTGAAATCTGCTGTGATGTTGCTGTGGTATGAATAACACTAGAGCTTGAGCTTTGGGGTGGTTTTCTAGTAGAGAAGGGCTTACATTTCTATGCTTTATAGTCTAATATTAACAAATCATTTAAAATAACGATGTGCAATTGAGAATAAAATCAGGAGATGTCGTGTGTTCTTTTTATAATCATATATAGCAATTTCATCGGGGATATGCATGAAGTAAGAGGATAGATTAAGGCATCCAGTGTGGTAAGAAAACAGTTAAACTTCCCAGCATCTGTAGGTTTTCAGCTCTTGAATTAAACATATACTGTATATTTTACATTGTACTAAAAAATGTAATGGCTGCACATTAGCTTTGGTGAGTGATGAAAATTTCACCATTAAATGCCATCTTTGCATTTAGATTTGTAACTATTTGTTCTTTCAAAATATAACTGCATTTTTACTCCTGCTTGCTATATAGAACCAGTTTGAATTTAGGAGTTTAGCTTGTCCTCTCAGCTTGCATATTATTAGCAAATATTGCTAGTAAAATAGGAGTCATCTACCCTGAGTTTAATGTCTAAGCCTAAGCCAGAATCCCCCTATTTGTAGGCAATGCGGTGAGTAGACAACTCCAGAGGGGGATGCCTCTTATGCTAAGTCAGCTCAGATAAGGCAGATTAATTGCTCTTTACAGGTTCTTTTTTAAATTATCAGCTAGAAAAAAAGGACTGGACTAGGCTTAGATCTTTCTTTGTTTCCTTCTTTGTCTTTGTTAGGCACCTCAAGCAAAGAGGATAAACCTATATTTTGTCATGGATCAATGGAACAGCTTACAGGTCATGTTAATTTTTATAAGATAAGGTTAATTTGTACCATTTCAACTCTTTGTGGTAATATGCTTGTTTTGCAAAAGAAGTTGTTCAGGGAAGGGAAAGAAGAGGAGCAAAACCTTGAAGTGACCTAATGTAGTGTTTTCTGTTTTGTTTGGGTACTCCTCACAGTAGCAGGAGCACTCATTTAGACATAGAAGAGGGTCCAGCAGTGGGTCATCAAGATGCTCAGAGGCCACCAGCACCTGAACTACAGTTAGAGGCTGAGGGAATCAGTGGAGAAGTTGAAGGGTGAGTGTAGTATATAGTAGTGTGTACCTATTCAAAGAACAGTTATGGAGATGACAGAGCCAAAGTCGTCTTGGTAGAAGCAAGGAATATGTCAAGGGATAAATGGCCACACTGAGGCTTGGAGGACTCAGACTAGGTGTGAGGAGAAGCCATGTCACTGCGAGGGTGGTAGAGCACTGGTATAGGTTTCCTGGAGAGGTGTTACAATCTCTGTCCTTTGGGTTGTTCAAGACTGAGCTAGCCAAAGCCATGGCAGAGCTGATCTGGTGCTGACAACCCCCCTGCTTTGAGCAAGAGGCTAGCCTGGGTGACTGTAAGAAGTACCTTTCAACCAGCATCCCCAAGGCTTGCTTCTTTTAAATCTAAGGAAACCAATCTCTTCCTATGCAGCTCTGTCGTCAAAATCTGGAGCCTAACCCTGTTTCCTGCTCCCAGCCTCACTGTGCTTCTAACCCCAATAACTGTAGGCAGGTGTGTGCAGCAGGTCCTGCCAAAGCATCTGTGCAGTATGGGGCAGTGCTGCTGCTGCTACTGCTCCCAGCTAACTTACAAATTGTTCCTAATATCAATATATCATTCCACTTAGGCCACTGCCCTGTGACAGTTGGGTTCAAATCCCTGCTGTGCTCAATACTGAGGTGCCTGAAATTAGATTTCTTGTATGTAATGTGGGTGTGCTTTAATGATTGGACTATTATTGTCTTTTCTGGGAAAAAATCAGAAACAAATAGACATTAAAGGCATTCTGAGGATCCCAGTTTTGCCCAGCTGGGAAGCTGGTTTATAGTATGGGGACAGCTAATAATTTCTTATTCGTATTAGCTAATACTAGTAAGATGCTTAGCTCTAGATGCAGACTGATTGATTGCAGAATCTTAATTTCCTGTTGGAGTACTGAAACTAGACAGTGCCCCTTTAAAAAAAATAAAAATGCTGCTGTGCAAACCCTAGTTATTTTGAAACAGTAACTACTTTTAAACTTGGAGAATATGGGGGGAAAATTAAGGAATGGTGTGAAATATGGAACTGGAAAGCTCTATTTTAGCATTGCTCTTCAGCATGAAAGGGCACCTTAAAATCTTCCATAGCTTGCATGAAGTCATCTGATATTTTCTTCTGTCTCATTAATCCCAACCTATTTTAGATGATATAAACAAATGCCACTTCTTTTTAATGTTATCATTTCAATCCCTCTTCACCTTGAGTTCACTCCAGGAAATAATATTTGTCTCTATTGAAAAGACTGTAGAATGAGCACAGCTTTTTGATAGTATAATCTTTTTTTGTTATTATTAGTATTTTTACTAGTGGTATCATCTCTCTTGATTTCCAGGCTAAGCATAGTACAATGTGCATTTTTAAATACGAATTTATTGCAGCTTGAAAAAATGGACAACTTTACTGAAAGAAATCTTGAGCCTTTTTCTTCAGCAGTCCATCAACCTTGTAGACTGTTCTGTTTTTTTTTTCTTTGCTCTCTGAGAAGTTATTTTTATATTTGGTCTATTTTAAACTGCATTTTTTTTTTTTATTTTATTGATCTATCCAGTAACTATAGACCTTGCAGATCCCTAGCCTTGTGCTGTGGTACTGAATGAACATTATGTTTTGTTTCCAGCAAATAAAACCAGTAAAAATTTATGTACCTGAAAGGCAAATAGGAATCTTGCATTGTCTATGTGTGCTTAAAACGTAAGAATACTGAAAGTTTTCCTCTTCAGTTAATTTTTCTGAGCTTCCTCAATGCAGTCTCACAGTAATCTGTCTCTGTCACACATACTTATCTCTCTTTGTAACTATCCCCCTTGTATGGGATCATTCAGGCTTCAGAAAGAGACACCAAGAAGCAGAGGTGGGAGTTTTTTTCCTTTTGAAATGTCTGGAAGGATGTATTGGAAGAAGGTGAAGGAAGCCAGAGCCCTCCCTGGAGGACACCAGGCTGGAGGAACGGTTGATGATAGGCTGGAGGCAGTGCTGATATTCAGAGGCACCCTGCAGGCTGGCCAAAATGGCAAAGTCCAGCAGCACCTGGGATGGAATAACCCCACGGGGCTGCACAAGCTCCTCCTTTCATAAGAGGAGTGTGGGTCCTCTTGGACAGTACAGCAGTGTCACTGTCACCCCAAACAAGGCTCATAAGACTTCATTTGGAGTCCTGTGCCTGTGGGCACTCAAAACCAGCTGGAGGTATGTTCCAGATAGACAGTTGTATAAACTCCATGCTTTAACACAGCATCATGGATATGAGTGATACCTTTTATGTGTGCAGTATGGCGGGGGCATG
Source organism: Pezoporus occidentalis (assembly GCF_034315485.1). Lineage (NCBI taxonomy): Eukaryota > Metazoa > Chordata > Aves > Psittaciformes > Psittacidae > Pezoporus > Pezoporus occidentalis. Next base: position 9,677,960 of record NW_026916170.1, on the reverse strand, counting down.
CTCGTAAACCACAGGGTTCCTTAGTGGTCGTTATAGAAAAATAACAGAGGAGGCAAGACAACAAGCTATGAAAGATGAGCAGAGGGGGTAAGTTCTAGTTGTTTTGGTTTTAAAGCAGCTTTTCAACAGCAGCCTGACTTCTACAGCTCACATGTGTAAGGGGTGATGCAGTAAGGAGATTTCTTTTAAAAGGGAAGGGAATACTGGAGACACGAAATGCTAGGAGGCAGTTGAGGTCTGGGGTTCAGATCAGGCTGATTTTCCCCAGAGGTTTTGATTTTTCTCTGTGAACTATAGATGCCATATAGGACAACAGCTTCTGAATGGGATGTCACCTCTATGTTTAAGAAGCTAGGCAAGATGAATCTGGGTGAGTTCTGGGCTGAGTTTTGTCAGTAATATTGCAATCAGGATTAAAGCTCCAGAGAGTTTACATTTGCATTTCACTCTGTTCTCAACAGCACCCTTTTGGCACAGCCTGGATTTCAATCTGACTCACCACTACACTTTTAAATGTCAGCCTTCAAGTTGTTAAATCACATCCCTAACTCTTAAGCAAGGAAGCTAATTTATTTTAAATAATTAAGCTTCAAATTTAGCCTTCCCCTCCTCTTAAAAAGAATGCAGCAGTCTGAAAAAAACTGGGTTTGTACCAGTTGATAGTGGCAAGTGCATAGTCTGTACGTACTGAAGAGAGCCTCAGTAGCAGTAGCAAAGGTTATTCATCAAACACACAAGATGAGACCAGATTTGCATATGAAAATAAGTGGAGGATGTGAAGGCATCTACCTCAGCTATCAGCTATACCAGATGTTTGAGATCAATGTTTCTGAGCCGTATCCTTACCTGACTGGCACACTCTGACAGATCTGCATTGAAGTCCTGTCTTGCTTGTCCCTTGCTTCTGCTTTTTACTTTGTTCTGGGGTCATCTGTCCTGTCTCCCATGGTGCGGACAGTCAGCTAGTGCCAGGGCCACATGAGTGGTGGAAGGTTATCTTTCTGAAGGGCTCGTGTTTGCCAACACAGAGCTGATGCTCTGCTGGCAGATCACAAGAGATTTGGTGCCTTGGCCTCTTCAAAGTGCGTTTGGGCTGTCTGAGCTGCTTGCTGTCCTGGACACTGGGAGGGTGAGATCTTACATCATCTCAGCACGCAATAACCATGGTTTTATTGCACTGGGAGTTGCAATCACTACTTCATCCAGAATGAGGCTGTAAGCAGAGCTAAACAAAGGTAGAGCAGCACATCAGGTGTGTCCTGACTGGTCTGTCTCCTTCCTCCCAGCCTGTGTACAGAGCTGTCCTTTCCTCCTCCACTTCTCCTTTAGTGTCAATAGGGTTCAGATTGAAAAGAAGTGTAGCAGCACAGGTGGGTGCTTGTTTTTAGCTGTACCCAGACTTGGGCAGGCACTGGCTGGACTGCAAGGTCTCATGATCTTCACTGAAGTCTTTCAGAATTAGTTGATTTTGTGTTTTTCTACCCTCTGCAGTTCTGGTGCCTGCTGTTTTGAGTGCCTAAGAATCCTAGCTTTCTTTGGGAAAGGATTAACTACTACTGAACTGTGATGAAACTCTTGAAACCATGACCCAGCTGCATGTGTTGTCTGTGAAACTGGGAGATGATGACAGATCATTCATAAAATGTATCCTGTTTCTCTCAATATTTAAAAAATAAAATGCAGATTATTCTGTTTTTCTCAGGGATTGAGCGTTTGAGACGAGAAACAACTTATTAAGTATTGAAACATGTGTTGTTATTCTCAAACCAACAAGTCTGTCTAGATCCTCTGCCTTGGAGTGCAAGAGACTGAACTAGGCATATGTACCAAGGGAAGGCTAGGCTTTTCCAGATCTGTTGTATAGGTTAGAATCTATCACACAGGAAAATAAGTTGCAGTGTCTTTGTGAACTGTTGCTCCTCCATGCTTAGGGCTGTGGCACAACAGGTAGAAGCACAGTTGACAAGGATGGTGGTATAACACATGTGGACTTGCAGGAGAATGGGGATCTTCAGGGAGCCCACCTTGGGATGGTGAGGAGTTGCATGTGTTGTCCTTGTGGCATACTGGCAAGAATGTTTTCTGAACAGATAAGCATTGAAAGCATAGATGCTGGTGTGGAGTGGCTTTTATCCCTCTTTTCCCACAAATGTTTTTACTGTAAGGATGTCCACCTAATGAAAAAGAGCAGGGAGCTCTGATGGCTGTCTGGGTTAGAAGGACTCCCTCTGGTTCCACCTGAGTGTTTCACTGAGATTAGTGGCCAGCATTCCAGGGTTGTAGATGGCATATACAGAGAATTCAGGGGAGGGCTAAACAAAGGTGATGGTGCTGTACACTTGATCACACAAAGGCTGGTCCTGACTCAGAGCCTCAAGGTGTGTGCCGGAAGGTGTTCCTGCCTGTGACCCTCTGCATGGAAGCCTTTGGGTCATGCACTCCTGGCCAGGGAGCAGAGGCCACACAGGGCCTGGTGTGGCACAGCAGAGGGTTTAGGTAGCTTTTGCAAGACCCAATTGAGAGTACAATTTTCTACATCCTGCAGGACTTCAGCTTGGAGAACAGAAAACACCTGTCAAACTCCATTTTGTATTACATATTCATAATTTGTTCTAGCAGGTCCCACTCTGTCACAGTAATGACCTTTGTGTGTTACACATCTACTGTTCTTTGTTACACAAAGTCAGCACTGCCAGCTGCTATAGTCCCTAACACAGCTGTAGCTGTAGGAGGTTTTGTTTTAGCCCTGAAAGTAAAGAACAGCCTGACTGTTGAGCATAAAAGGATATGTGTTTATTGCTGGCCTTACTAGGTAGCCTGAGTAGCCATGGAATAGCATGGTAGGATGCGTTCTGTCAGGAAGGGTTGCCACAGAATTTTCAAAGACAGTTGAACAGCCTTCTGTTGACTGTGGAAAGCCTTGTGCAAACATCTGCCATGTTTTAGCAAAATTTACAGCCTCTAAAATAGCTAGCTTTCTGGAGCTTCAGAGGCTTAGAGTGGTAAAGTCATTGGAACAACTGCTAATGAGTTAATTACAGTGGATTCATTAGTTAAAATTGCTGCCAGAGACTTGAATGTTGTAGATAACTGTCTGCTGGCAAGTGGCTTGCGCTGCTGGGCAGACCTCTGCCTGATTTATGACTCTTCCACAGTCAAATGGAGTTCCTGCCTGATTATCCCAAAATTCAGTTCTGGTTTCATCTTATTTATAAAAATTAACTTTTGGTTCTGGCGACACTTCATATGGTCTGCAAGTGCGCTGTGAATCACTGTCACAAATAGCTATTCTGTGATTCTTATTTGAAAGGTGCCTTCCTGCATGGCAGTTCTTTTCTGAAATACAGACAGCTATCCATCACCCATGAAAACTGAGGCAGTGAGAGTCTTTCAAAGAAAAATGAAGCTAATCCATATCCTCTGAGAGTAATTTTGTGTGAAATAACAAGAATTTTGCCAACAGACAAAAATTTGTTGGTAAATTTATAGTTGAACTCCTTCCATGTGGACACCCACTAGATATCTAAAATGCATATTTGGAAGTGATCTTTCTTGGCTTTTTATAGAAAGTTAACAGAGATTGCCCAGAAAATGCGAGTGTTTACTCTGGTCCCTTTCTTATAAAGAGCAAACATAAATCAAACCTCCACCAGCAAGTCAGAGGCCAGGTTTCAAATTACCCCAAATATTTTTCCCCAGCAAAAATTGCAGCTGTGGGTGTTGAGCCCTTTGGAGGCATCCTCAGGTTTCACAGACTCTTCAAGTAAAGCCTCTAGGTCTTGTGCCAGATTTTGTTTAAATGGTTTCGATTAACTTTTAGATTAAGCTCAAAGAATATCTTCTTTCCACCTTGGCTCAGCAAGAATAACATTTCAATTTCTCTCCTGTCCAGATAGATGCACCCTTGACCTGAGGGTATAATTGTTATTCAAGGTCTTACAAGCTTTTTCATTAGGAGAAGGAATTGATGCGAAGTCTGCTTTTTCTTCTCTGCAGATCTGTTATTTATAAAACCCACAAAGTCCTGTTTCTGTGAGCAGAATAGGAGTTTAGTTTTACTCATAGTTCTACACCTCTTTCCAGCCTGCACTATATCTGTAAAAGTTTCTCTCATACTTAATATCACAATATTTACATGGACATTTTGATGGGCTTTCGTTGCTTCTCTTCCGTGTATGTATGCAAAGTGTCTGCAGCAAGCACTAATGAGTTGTGTATAGCGTTCAATCCCTGAGAAATCCTGCCTGTCCCATCTTCCTTCCAGCAGTCTTCTTTCAGTTAGCTGTGTCTCAGTATAAGTCTATAATTCATATGCTGAGCTGTTAAAATTCTTCTTGACTTTAACACTTTGTTGATTCATAGAGAAATACTTCAGGTAGTGATGAATCAGGGAGAAGTAAATACTTGCCTTCAAAAGGCATTGAACTGTACCAGTCCCAATGAATTGTGGTTTCATTTTGAGTTTAGTTATGCTGCTTCTACAATAGACATTTAATTGTGATTTCTGTAGCAGGCTACAGAAAGCCATTTGATACTTGTTTGACGTGCTTGAAGTATTTCAACCCCAAAGCCAAACTAAATAGACTTGTGAAATTGCTCTAAAAATTGTTCATCTCTTAAACATACAAAAAAAGAAAGGGTCAGCATTTAAGAGCAGTGGTTTCTGCACAGTGAGAATGGCTAGACAATGTCTTCCGCACATGGCTTCCATCTACTTAGTTTACTTATGTAGAAGTTTGTTAGTCTTATCTGAGAATGACAAAAGATTAGGCATAGGAATAAGAGAAAACCCTCAGCATACTGCCCCAGAATATTTAAAAGAGCTCCCTTCCCACAACCATCTTTCTGATGCTGCCTTCACATTCGTGGCTGGATGGCTAAGTAGTTTCCAACTTCTAGAAATGCTGGCCATTAAGGAGGAAAAACTTCCTCCCCCTGCTACATACTATATTTCTGTACATGGATATTGTTGTGGTGAGTAGCAACCAAAAGTGATGAGATAAACCTCATTTTGAAGACAACCGTGTGCAGCCAGCTACAAAGTTTCTTCTCCATACTGTTTTTTCATGTGTTGTTTCCCATTTAAGAACATTTTTTTCCTATGAGGTTTATTCCTGAATGTGATTAATTTTTCATCAAGGAATGACAGTAAAAAATGTTTCTGTAAGTACATTAACAACAAAAGGAGGGCTAAGGAGAATCTCCATCCTTTATTGGATGCAGGGGGAAATGTAAAGACAAAGGCTGAAGAAAAGGCTGAGCTACTTAATGCCTTCTTTGCCTCAGTCTGTTACAGTAAGACCAGTTGTTCTCCACGTACCCACCACCCTGAGCTAGAAGACAGTGATTAGGGGCCGAATGAAGCCTCCATGATCCAAGGGGAAATGGTCAGTGACCTGCTACACCACTTAGACACACACACAGGTCTTTGGGGCTTGATGGGATCCACCCAAGGATACTGAGGGAGCTGGCAGAAGTGCTCACTTTGAGCCATGTGTCAGCAGTTCTGTCTAACTAGGGAGGTCCCAGTTGACCAGAGGTTAGCAAATGTGATGCCCATCTACAAGACGGGCTGGAAGGATGATCTGGGGAACTACAGGGCTGTAAGTCTGACTCCAAAGCCAGGGAAGGTTATGGAGCAGAACATTTTGAACGCCATCACACAGCGTGTACTGAGCAACCAGCTAATGAGGCCCAGTTAGCAAGGGTTTATGAAAGACAGGTCCTGATGACCTGATACCCTTCTGTGAGAAAGCGATCCACTTAGTGTATGAGGGAAGGATTGTGGGTGTTTTCTACCTAGACTTTAGTAAAGCCTTTGATACTATTTCTTTCCCACAGCCTTCTCCTGGAGAAACTGGCTGCTTATGGCTTGGACAGGTGCACATTTTGCTGAATGGATATTGGAACAAGCTGCCCAGGGAAGTGATTGAGCCTCCACCCCTGGAGTATAATGTGTTATGTGTAGTATTTAAAAGCATAATGTGTAGATGTGCCACTTTAGGGACATGGTATAGCAGTGGACTTCACAATGCTAAGTTAATGATTGGACTTGATGGTTTTAAAGGTCTTTTCCAACCTAAATAATTCTATAATTCTATGATTCTCTGACAAGTTTTGCATTCTCTTTTGGCACATGGGACCTGATGAGTTGTGTCCATGAATGCTGAAGGAGCTGGCTGATGTCATTGTGAGGCTGCTCTTTGAAAGGTCATGGAAAGTAGGGAAGGTTCCTGAGGACTGGAAAAAATAAAAATGCTATCCCAATTCTCAAGAAAGGAGGTCACAGACCTTCAGCCTGGTCACCATCACTGTGATAGTGGAGAAGGTGATGAAATAAATAATACCATAAAATATTTTTAAACATTTTAAAGACAAGGTGATTTGGAGAGTCAGCATGGATTTATGAGATTTACAAATCCATAGGAGATCATGCCTGACTGATCTGATAGACATCTATGAGATGGCTTGGCTTGGTGAATGAGTGGAGAGCAGTGGATATAGTTTATCCTGACCTGAGTGAGGTTTTTGACACTGTCTCTCCTTAACATCTTCCTAGACAAAACTGGTGAAATACAGGTTACATAAATTGACAATGAGAAGAAATAAAAACAGGCTGAATTGCCAGGCTTGAAGGGTTGTCACCAGTGGCATGAGGTCCAGCTGTAGGCCAATCACTAGTGGTATAACCCAAGGGCTGATATTGTTTAACATCTTCGTTAATGTCCTAGATGACAGTACAGAGTGCACCCTCAACGAGTTTCCAGATGATACAATATGGAGAGGAGTGGTCAATGCACCATGTGGATGACCATTTGGGGGAACCTTGACAGTCTGGAGAAATGTGTCCTGAACATGAGTGAGCAACGAATTGTTGCAGCAATGAAGGCCAAGAATACCCTGTGCTGCAGCAGGCAGGCTGTCACCAGACTGGGGGAGGTGATCAGATGATCAGAGGGCTGGAGCACCTTTCCTATGGAGACAGGCTGAGAGGGTTGGGCTTGTCAGCCTGGAGAAGAGAAGGCTTTGGGGAGACCTTGGAACAGCCTTCCAGTACCTAAGAGGGGGGGCTACAAGAAATCTGGAGACAGACTTTTTACAAGGACATGTAGAGATAGGACAAGGGGGAATGTCTTTAAACTGAAAGAAGGGAGATTTAGATTAGATATTAGGAATAAGTTCTTTACCGTGAGGGTGCTGAATGGGTTACTCAGAGAAGTTGTGGCTGCCCCATCCCTGGCAGTGTTCAAGGGAAGGTTGGACAGGGCTTTGAGCAACCTCGTCTAGTGGAAAGTTTCCCTGCCCATGGCAGGAGGGTTGGAACTGGATGAGCATTAAGGTCCCTTCCAACCCAAACCATTCTTTGATTCTATGATTTTCAAGCATTTTCCCCTATAGGAAAGGCTTAGTGCCTACTGCTCCCTGCAGAACCTGTAGGTCCAGAAGGACAAAGTGCTTACAGAAGTTGGACTGAGTGGGAATGTCTGGACTTCAATTTACATCAACTCATTTTAGCAGATCCTGCAGTGATCACTGTGAACATACGACTACCACAGTGCTTCATGAGAAGATTTTCAAAGGTGAAAATGCTGCTGGTGGAAATAAAATGTACTTTAGCTATGTAGAACTGAGTCCACAACATGGGATTTTTCTTACAGAGAATTACTTTTTTTACCTCAGTCTGATAGTCTGAAATGTTCCAGATTTCATTTCAGGGAAACATTCATTAAGCAGTTGTAGCTGGATACCTGTTATGTGTCTGGTGAAACAAAGTTTATTAACTGATCCATATCCAGAAACGTTATTAAAATCCAAGAATTTTATGTAATAACATATTGGTCAGATAGCCAGATATTGCTCAGCCCAAGCATTCTAATACAGGATAAGTCTCCAAAAATCATGGTTATTCTTTTAAGTGGAAATTGCCATAAATGTGTTCAGCAGCAACTATGAAAATAATGTGAAAATAGAAATACGTGATTTTTGGTTAGGAAAAAAAAACCAAAAATCCAGCCTCTGTCATCTCAGGAATTAGACATTTCCCAAAATGTTTTTTTTTCCATTCTTCATCTTATGCGGGCTTTCTATTATATGATGAATTATTAGCTTGAGGATATAAGAAGAAACTAGTAGCATCACTTGTGATGCTGCTGGAAATCAAATGTTCAAGAGCAATAACCAATAACCCCACCAAAGTGCACGAGGATAAGGAAATGTGCTGAAATATTGCTTTGCACCTTTTGTGACCCCCAGCTCATGTACAAAGCTGAGTACTGAATATTAGGTAACTATCCTTTGTGAAAGTCACTTAAGAAACTGCAGGAAATGCAAAATCAAGCATCAACATTTACAATTTAAAAACCTGCTAATAAAGTGAACAAGAATCTCTCTACTGGGTCAGAGCCTTGACTTGCAAATGGGTCCATTCAACTGCTCACAAGAATCCAGCAATGGATCTTGGTTTAAGAATTTTGTATGTAGCTTCCATTAGACCTAAGAAGGGCTTTGAAAACTTATTTTTAGACAGTAAAGGACAGAAGGGATCAGCAGAATGATGGAGTCTGACCTCCTGCATAATCCTGCACCTCCTCCACAGCAGGACATGAGCTGCTTTTTGTAATGAGATGAAGTGAAGCCAAAACTTGAAGCACTGGTTGCTGTTTCTGTTTAGTTGCTGTGCTGTGCATATGCCTCCCTGGATTTGGAAAAATGACCCTGGAAAACTCAGCAGTAGCCCTACACATTAAATTTCTCTCCTAGGACAGTATAATAAACATTTCCGAGCCTGTCACGCTCTGTTGACACAGGAGAAATCCACATTTAATTTATTGCAGAAGTTACGACTGGCTCTCAGAACAGTTTTGGTGGGTGAGGTGAGTTGTGGTGTGTGATTTTGTCCAGGGGCTGTGCAAATGCAGCATGCAAGAGGAAGCCTAGAGTCTAAACTCAGGCAGAGACACAATGTTGAGATACATAAACTAGCTTTAGAACAGCTGGATCAGGCACTGAAAATAATAGAAATACTTCTGGAGCACTTAACTGAGCAGTTGCTGTCTTATATTACTGCTAAAAGTGAAAGAGCACTAAAACAAATCTGTATATAAAGCATGCTGTTAAGTAAAGGATAAAACCAGAAAGTAGAATGATTTCTTCTTTTGCCATAGCTTAGTCACGAACCTATGCTTAAGGAAGTGTCCTTAATGAGACATCAGCTTCCTGAAGGACCTGGAATGCAGCCAACTGCCAGATAGACATCATAGAAAGATTTGGAGATCATTCTAGAGGGAATGACTGGAATTTGCTGAGGAAAACGAATCAATCCAGACTGGAACGTAGGGGGACATGACAGAGGTCCTGTGTGGGAACATCATTAAGGATCCAATGAAAGATACCAGAGGCAGATAACTTACCATTTCCAGAAGGTCAGTTCATAAAAACGTTGGTGTGAAACAGCAGTGACAGTTTCTTACTTGTGTTGTGTTAAGAGGAGACCCCACAAGTGGGGCTATCAACAAAGGTGGACAAGCCTTAAGGAGGAATTCATTGTGTCCCTTCCAGATTTCAGGGTGATGGAGGTTGTTAGTCACTGGTAGCAACATGGTTGAAGATGGCTCTGTTGCAGGACTGGTGGACATACACACACATTCATAGGGAGAAAAAGAGGGAGACTGCTGCTCCCTAATGCTGCCAAAGATTACAGGAGTGGGTGTAGCTGCAGCAGAGGAGGCAGAGTCATGCTCAGCAGCTTCTCTCCCTGAGGTGTTGAAATTCCTGTGCTTCCAGACATGCTGAGAAAAGGACAGAATCTGCAGGTAACTGGTTAAACACTTCCGTAGTCTATTCCTCAGCAAATTACAAAAATGGACTTGCCTCCATAGATTTTACAAGTTCATTATTTTGTAGCTCATTCATTGTAACTGTGTATTATTGTTGAGAATAGATCTAATGGGGACAGTTTTCTTACGACCGTACATTACACAGCTGTAGAAAGGAGGAAAAAAGCAACATGTGAAAGAATTTTAATGAACCACTTTGTGCAAACTTTGTTTTTGCACTAAAACTGAAATTAATTCTGTGCCTCAGTCTGTTCTATTAAAAGCATTCTTAAAGCCTGACTTAAGCACCTAATCTCAGAATCTGTATTTGACTTTAGATTTTTGAGAGCCAGTTTCCTTCAATGCTATGTGGAAAGACAGTCTCTGCTTGACTCCTGTGCTGCTTTCACCTGTGACTGTGTTACTTTGCTTCTTGTCTTTGCTCTCTGATTGATTGCTTCTTCAGCGTGTCCTTCAGAGGAATCCTTTCTCCTTCCCTCTCCTTGTCCACACCCTGCTAAGTTTCAAAGAGATGTCTTGGAGCTTCCTCCTCTATCCTTTTGTTTTTCCATTCTCAATGAACTAATTCCTAAGACAACAGTTCAACAATGATCCTTACCCTGATAACTTGTAAATCTCTCTCCCTACTGCAGTCTGGTCTCCTTCTTTCCAAGCTGATAGTGTTCCCTGTCTCTGATTCTCATAAACGGCTGTCAAGTTCAAGACTGTTCACTTGTTTCTCTACAAGCTTTTCTACTGCCTTCTTAATGATTGTTAGGAACACCACCACTATACCACCTGCATTACTCAAAGTGAAAAACAGATCCAGAGCCTCTTCCCCTCTTAAATTTGGATGCACGACTGACAACTTAAAACCATAATGACCTCCCTATATCAGATCTAAAGTTTGTTACATGTCCCTCGATTTTTACAATTTGCATCTTAAATTCTTACAAAGCAACAGACAAATTTTAAATAATCATAGCTTTAATAGCCAGTGTTCTTCAAGCTCAATTTGCAGACAGGCAAAATGAATTTATAGTACTGGAGGAGAACCTAGTAAACATTCTGCAACAACATTTTTTTTTTGTTGTTTTTGTAAGATTAGTGATGTCTCCACAGTTTTATACCTTTGATGTTAAAGTTATGCTAGTAATTAAGGAATAGTGATTGTTCATGCAAATTATTTAAGTAACAGAGTTAGTGAACTGATGTTGCTCTACAGTTAATGAGGTTAAAATTGCTGGTTCCTGGATATAGTTTTTAATCATATGAGTATTCATTTTGAGTTCTTTATTGCCTGAACCTGTCCCTCAAGCTAGCTTTGATGCATGTATTTTGTCTCAAAATTACATGCCCTTGACTCACAAAGAGGCTATTTTAAGTGATGAAAGGCGTTGAGATATTTTTGTATCTTTCAGCTAGGTTCTGAATGAAAACAGACTGTTAAGCTTTGATCTCACAGAATTAATCTATTCTAATGCTGTTATCATATAGTATTCTTTAATGTGGGTGATATTCTGGGATGCTATAATAATACTTTTCTGATTGTGAATTCTGGTGGGTGGTCACAAGATCTCTGTGTGGGTATTTCTTCTGTACGGTGTGTGAGAGGGGACTGGAGAGTAGGGGGGATCAGAAAGTAAAGATGTCTTTCTTTTACCAAGCTTTTTATTTTTGTAACGGTATATTAAGATGATACACTGGCAAGCAGCAGCTAAACTTCAAGTGTGGCACTGAAGTACCATGAATGTCAAAAGAAAACTGAGAGGCAAGCACCAGTGAAGTAGAAATATTGTAAGGTTCAGTCATCATGGGTGTCATGGCCCATTTTGTGTAACCCTCAACCACACTACTCAATTACTGTAAAACCTACTGTTACCTTCTCTTGCATTTTTAAACTACTTTTTGTAATCTAGAAAATACACTGAGGTTCATGTGAGATACTGCCATGGCTCAGTCACTTAAATAATAGCCATGAAAAAGGACATGCAATGATCAAGTACTGCCTGGGAGATAAAAGTCATGATCCATCAGATTAGAAATATGTTGGTGAAACAACTTGTTTTCTTGGTGTATGCGATAGTGCCATAGTCAGTCGTTTAGTAGTAACATAAGAGCACGAAAACAGTGCCTAAGATGCACTCTAGTATTGTTTTGGCTAAGAAATATGGCTTCTGATTTCAGGTGTATCCTTCTCTCACTAGAGATGTATCTCTTTCACTAGAGAGATAAATATGCAACATGTACAGCATCTTTGCTGTATAAAGTTACAAGATATGGTTTGCGATAGAGTACAACATTTATTGCAGCATATCCTTTTCTGACTTGATTGTCACTGATTACTGTGAGGGTTTTTTGAAATGGTACATCAAATGGAAGCCATGTCACTCATGTTGTCCCTCTCTCAGCAAGCTAATTAAAGTAGGTTGGAAGGAAACAAAGGCTGTAAACAATCAAAATGTAATCATCTGGGGGTGCCCAGAATAGCTGTTGCAGTACGTTAAGCAGCAGAAATACGTATTGCTATTTGAATATCTAAATTGCCTTAGTAGGGATTATAAAGTCATTAAAGGCACCCTATCAGCACTCTGAATGGTTTTCTTGGTTGGATTTTTTTTTGTACTTGGTTTTTAAATTACTGGTCTTCTATCTCCTTACTATGTAATAGAATTAAAACTTATATATATATATAACTAAGATTTGAAAGTTACACAGCTTAAAAATACAGGATAGATTTAAACTAGTATTATCTGGTGAGTCTTACTCAAGTGAATATAGTTATGCTCATGTACCACAGACATAAAACTGGAGGTAGAGGGTTAGTCTTGTTTTCAAATTTTTTCTATGTAAAAATATGAAGATCAGAAGATTGCTTTTTTTTCTCTACTTCCTTTAAATGACATTGCAAATTCAGACTTAATGTATTGGCTGCTAGATTTAAAATAAACAATACTAAAATACACATGAAGCTGGTTATATAAGCCAGTACTGCTTTTATCCTACAAACATTAGTCTTTCTTGAGATTTGCTCAATTCTCTTCATAGATTTATAGGGGTCAATGAAGACCATCTCTTCACAGATGTGGAGGTATTTATGAGTGCAGTCAGCCTTACTCTTAAAGTCACACAGGGCAAGAGCAGCAGTGCAGTACCAACCTCTAATTCTTAATCCTAAGTCACAAATGACAGAGTTGTGCTCACTGATACGTACTTGATCAAGGAACTTTTTTGCCATTAAAAATTTCCATTAAAAACAGCTTACTTCAGTCTTCATGTGGAACCCCAGGAAGAGAGCTTTTCACTGTGAGGGTGATCAAACAATGGCACGCATTGCATAGAGAGGTTGTTGAGTTTCTATCCTTGGAGACAACCAAAAGGTTCCTGAAAAAGTTCCTTGGCAGCTGACTCTGGGTGGTTCTACTTGAGTAGAGAAGGTTGGACAAGATGACCTCGAGAGGTCCCTTCCTACCCCAACCATTCTTTGATTCTGTGGTTCTGTAACCTTTTTTGGTGGTGGTGGTAGTAGTGATTTTTTTCCACTTGAAACTGAAATTTGGAAATGTGGGGATGTTTGTAGTGTGGAAGTTCAGTGTCAGCAGTATTGCTTGCCAGGTGTGTTTTAAGACCAGTTGGCAACTAAGTACCATACAACTGCTCACTCACCCACTCTAATCCCCAGTGGGATGGGGAGGAGAATCAGAAAAAAAATGTAAAACCCCCTGGTTTGAGATAAGAACAGTTTAATAATTAAAATAAAAGTAAAATATAATACTACAACAACGACAATGGGGAAATAAGAGAGAGAGAGAGAAGAAGGAATAAACCCAACCCCCTCAAGAAAAACAAGTGATGCACAGTACAATTTCTCACCACCTGCTGACCAATACCCAGCCTGACCCGAGCAGTGACCTGGGACTTCCGGGTAATTGCCCCCAGTTTATATACTGGGCACGACGTGCTGTGGTATGGAATACCTCTTTGGCTAGTTCGGGTCAGGTGTCCTGACTGTGCTCCCTCCTGGCTTCCTGTGCCCCTCCTCACTGGCAGAGCGTGAGACTGAAAAAGTCCTTGATCAGGGTCAGGGCTTCTGAGCAACTACTAAAACACTGGTGTGTTGTCAGCATTGTTTTCAGACTAAAGTCAAAACCACAGCACTGCACCAGCTACTAGGAAGAAAAACCAGCTGAAACCAGGTTTTAGAATCTGCTCTGCTGTGTATAGTGAGATTTAGTTCCAGATTAAGAAACCTACGTGTATATGTGAGGAAGTTGTGTAAACCTTGGTCAGCATGTTCAACATACAGTCAACAGGGTCAATTGGTGGTAGCACCTCAAGAGTGATTCAGGCCTCTCTAGAGTAGAAATCTATGGGGCAGTGAGCACATATCTGGTTTATTGTTTTCATGTCCTGACTGAGAAGATTGTGGGTTGCACTGCCATTTTCCTGCTGGAGCAGGAGGTAGCAAGAAATAAATGTGCGTTTTGTAATCCATTGTCTAACAAGGTACCAATCTGATGGCTTGCTTTTGCTGAACCATACAGACCTTACGTCTTTGTCTCTTGGCTGAGAGTGATACTTGGCTATGAAGAGATCCCTTCAGCTGCATGAGGAATAAACTTCAGTTCATTACTATTGTAGCAGAATGGAAAAATGTTAGTGTTTTCCTCCACCATCAAGGGTGTGATTTCTGCATTAAAACTCTTATCTATTACACTGTGCTTAATTATATTACAAGATCTTGAATGGGTTCTCTTACTTCGTTTGTCTTCACTTGATAAGTAATCTTTGTACTAAAAAGCCCTATCATAAAAATGTGTTCTTTCTGTGACAGCACACTGACATCCAGTGCCAGCAATGCAAACAATTAACATCAGGCTGGGATTTTGAGCCTTACAATATGTAAAGAAGCACTTTGTGAGTCAGTACATGTAGTTGTTGTATAGACTGAACACAATTAGTATATGAAATAGTGTTTATATGAAGGGAACACATCACGCAAGTCTGATTTAATACCACACCACTATTTTCAGTTGATTTAGATCAGACTCTAACTGCCTAAATGCAGTGTATGGAATAGTAAGTCTCCTTGTTATGGTCCTTGAAGAAGGCATGTGCATTATACATGTGAAGACGATGAACCAGTGAGAGTTGTGTCAAGAACCCGTGTATGAAAAAATAGTTTTTTTCAAAGGAGAGGAAGTACATTGGTTCATTGAGCATTCCCACAAAAATGTGAAAGGAATTGAGTTTGGAACAAGCTGGTCACCTGCAGGAAGACAGTTACAGGCTATAAAGATGTGAAATCAGTGTGGAAGTACCATGAGTTTCCCTGACTGCTTTAAATGAGGAAAGTAAGTTGTGGGATGTGCATATTTATCTAAATAGAGAGATAAATATGATATGAGCAGAAAATTAACTGTTGTGTTCTAAGATGGGACTGGGGAGAACTTCAGATCAGGTATTAACTATATTGAGAATTTAGTATAGTACCAGAAAAAAGAACCTCTGCTAGGCTGGTCACTAACTCACAGTAGGTTTGTTGTTGCCTGTTCCAGGCATCTCAGACCAGCTAGTCTTTTCAGAGATTATTTCGGGGGCGGGGTTTGAAAACCAAACAGATGAGGTATGTATTCCATATGGTCAAACAAGCATCTTGATGACAAAATCATGTGCTTATCAGTGATCTGGGCTAGTTAAAAATGATCTGTTTTCCTTAGTCCTTCATTCAGAAAGTGTCTTGCATTCTTGCATTTATTTATTTATTTTTTACAAAAAAGAGCAGGGTGAAAAAAAGAAGGAAGAAAAGGTATCCCTAGAAAGTGCTTGAAGATTCCAGGAAATCAGTAGGCTATAATTGTTAACACTTGTGAAATGATTTCTGACACAGACTTTCAAATGAAAAAATGAGATATTAGAAGGCTGATAGTCTTTTATCTGCTGAGGAAGATGGATGGGTATGACTTAAGATGTCATGTATATGAATGAGTGCTATAAAGGGATCGTTCTAATGACATGCTGTAAAAGACAACTGTCAGGAATAAATTATTCTTCTCTTCTGATGATACTGATGATAATGTACTCAAATTTCCCATGACACATTTTCTCACCTGAAGTTAACTGCTTTTCCTAAAATGTTTAATGGGCACAAAGGTCTTTGTTGCACATTTCCAACTCCATGAAAACATTGGGTAGTGGCTTATATAAGAACAATTTTGCCTGCAATTACTGTGTTTGCATACAAGTAGACCGGCTTTGATTAAGCAAAGGAAAGTACTTGAGTGCATGTATAAGTATCTTTCAGCAGTGGAGCAATGAAACTGAACTATGAAAGACGAAAGCACAATTTCAAAAGTAACAGAGCTGATGAGAACAGTTCTAAGCAACTGATCAAATCATGACTCCAGTGGGGGTGGAGATGAGCTGCATGTAGCTATCTGCAGATACCAGCACAGAAGTCAGATCCCACCTGTGCATCCCAGGACCAGTACCACACTCTGCTTGTTCTGAAGGAGCGACACTGGGAACTGAGTCAAAGAAAGACAAAAGGCCAAAAACACTATAGGGAGAGGCAGGGACCTGTCTGTAGGCATTGACACCAGGTGACAAGCACCTGGCTGAAGAACCCAGAGGTGAGGTGCCTCAGGCTGAGGGGAAGCTGAGTACATTGAATTACGCTGTTGCCAACCTTTGACCCTTGAATTGCCTGTGACTCTGACATTTGAAGTGTGCAGGTGCCTGCTTGCAAGCGACTTAGTGCTGTGAGGATGTAGCTGGAATAGCACGTCTACATGTGGGCACCAGTTTTCTTGGAGAGGTCAACCAACCTGCATGTTTGAACATGCCTGAGGCACTATGGCAGTGGGTGACCCATGCTGAGGCAAGGACACACCTGAAGGACTGTGGCCACGGTTGATGCATGGTGGGATAGGGACATCTCTGGGGGACCTACACTGGGAAAGGGAAACTAAGGAGTAACATGGCAGGAAGCCATCAATTGTAGAGTTTTAGGAAGTAATTCTCACTGCTTCAGCCTCCTGTGTGCCCATTGCCTCCCTGGTAGAATTGTGGTGCACTGAGGTTAAAAAAGACAAGAATAAGTGTACTTGAGAGCAGGAAGGGGAAGGAAAGATGTTTAAGTAGGTTTTTGCACAGTGATTTCTGTCTTTTTTTCCTCACTAGCAGGATCAGTGATTGCATGTTTGTGTTAGTCAGCAGTAAATTAAGTCAAGAAAAATTCTCCAACTCAATGCTGCTTTACTTTTGACAGACCGGTACAGGAAGTGATGGGCTAAAATATAGCAAGGGAAATGTAGCCTGAGCATTTGGAGAAGTTTTCTAATGGTAAAAGAGGCTGATCACGGACTGAATTGCTGTGGGAGTCTGTGGAGCCACTGGAGGATTTAAGAGCAGATTAAATGAACTTCTGTCAAAAACAATTTAGAAGAATTTGATCCTGCCTTTGGGACAAAGGGGAAAACTAGGTGACCCTCTTGAGGTGCTGCTGAGCCCTGTTGCCTTTGATTTCTATGACACTGACATGGTCTTGTGTACCCTGGGGGGAAAAGAGGATATTGGGCTTAATTATTGGAAGGCAGTTTCAGTCAGTGAGAGGGGTTTTCTGAGGAGAAATGACTTGAGACAGAAAGCTGAGGATGTTAAAGAGGTAAGGTGAAGTGTGCAATTAAGTGAGATTATGCAATGCTGTATTTGTAATCAAGTTGACAGAAAAGTGAATCTTTTTTCATTTGACCTAGCACTGACCACACATCTCAGAATAGTCTTCCTTAATTCAATGTACATTAAAAAACTGGAGCCTCAAGTGCTGTTTATGTCGCTCTGTGGGCAGGGAGGTGCTAGCCTGGGTGGTACTTAAGAATTAGGGAGCCACTGAGGATGCATTCCTCAGGCTGCAGGTGCTTTAGCCGGAATGATTACCAACTCCAGCTTCAGCTTGACTGTACATCCTCAGTCTCAAGCACCTTGCAGAACTCTTGTCAAGGACAAGCATGATTTCATTCTTCTGCCTACTACATTAATGCAGATAGCTATTTTGAGGTTAAGGCCATATTAGCTTTGAACTGCAGCTGGTAATGAACACCTCGATGGAATTCTGCTTTATTTGCAGGGGATTGAGGTACTATTATTAATTATTAAACCATTTCTTGTAATATTTAATTTTTTCTCCCCACTTTGTGATGAGCAAGCATTGCCATTACTGCCTGTAACCAAATAATCATCCCCATTTATCATACTAATTGTGGCTTAATGAGGAAGGACCTGGGACTGGGGGAGTTGTCTACCCTGAACAGCTTTGGAATGTATCTTCATATGGTAACGAATACAGGATATAATAATTAGGTCTTCTAGGTGCTATATTTGTCACAAAGCTTAAATGCAATAAAAATTCATCATGTGGCAGTAGACTTACAAAACACAATAAATTGCCATGGTAAATATGGAAATACGAAAATAAAGTATGAACAGATACTTCATACTGATTTCTCTTGCATAGTTTTGCCACACAAGGGGTAACTCCTTTTAACTCCATTGTACATGAAACTGGAGTTTCATCGTGGCAGAGATGCTGTGTTGAATTGTGTATGGCTTTGGAAGACTGGGTTTGTCTTGCTTATGCTTTCTGGTTCTCTCCCTGGCCCAGCAATATCTCACTGGTTGCATTTCTGCAGACCCTCAGATCTGCACTGCACCCTGATAATCAGTGGTGTTTATTAGAAGGGAGCAGAATTCTGGACATGAGATCTGATTAAAAGGAAAAGTGTAGTCTGCTACAAACTGTCTGTCTGTCTGCAGATAATTACTCTATAAATAAATCATACCCCTTTTCTCTTACTTTAATGTTTTATCATGAAGTTGCTTCACAAAGTTTTTAAAACAGTAATGTCTGTACAACAGGGAAAACCTGTCTAAATATTCTGGAGACAATATCCACTTTAGTTTAATACAGTGGATAATCCACTCATGGTTTTATCTGAAGAGTCAGTAAATATACATGTTACTACAGGCTGGTTTTGAAGTCCTCTTCAGCTCTTCAGGAAATCAGAAAGATGGGGAGAAGGTTCCTTATTTTTACTTTTTTCTTCTTATGCTCAGTAATTTCTACAAATAGCTCCTAAAATGATGTAGTATTAACTATTCAGTATTAATCAATATTGACAGGAGTATTTCTTAGAAGAATAAAGTAAAAACTACTTTAGTTTTGCAAAGCTGTTTTTATAGCACTTGACAGGTTGCCATTCTATTGTAATTCTGGTCCAGCCCACAGGTTGGTTTTTTTTTTCTTCTTTGTAATAGTTGAGATATGGCATCATTGCAAGGGAGAACCACAGAAGAAATGTGACAAGACTGATTGTTGTGAGAAGATGATTTAAGTGCCTGTACAGAAAAAATTTGACCTTGCTTTGTTTAGCTCAGGATTTCATGGCCAGCATGCCAAGCACAGGACTCCCCTGGGTGCTCATGCAGGAGGCCATGCAAAATCCCGTGGGGGCTGGAGCTGGGTAGAGTGGTGTGTTGACCTGCCCTTTTCCTACTTCCAGAAGAGAAAATAACTCTTGTTTTGGAACACAAAGCCTATGTAGGTGATCCTTTTGAAAGCAAGTGAACCCTGCTTTTTTTTTTTCAGGCAACGCTGAGGGAGCACTGATCAGGTGGCAGAAATTAGGCTCTCAGTAACACAGGGAGATATTTTTGTCTTCATTGCTCAATAGATTTATCCTCCAGTGTCCTTGTTCACTGCTTCAGCCTCACTGTACATATTTGATGGTGCATAGTACGTGGGTGAAGCCACACATGTGACAGTGGTAAAGGTACTGTTACGTGCATGACCGACTATAGTTTGGAGTCTTGAAATGCTGGACTGTGATTGTGAGGTCACAAAGAAAGCTCTCTTTCTCTTGTGTTGCTACAACAGTCGCATTCGTTACTTGGAAAGGACTGGGACTGGACCCTCAGCTGAGAATATTTATTTACCATATGATTGTGAAAGTGACTCAAAGCCTTGGGGACATGAGGAAGACATTTCCGTTGCTGGGCCTTGGAGGAAATGGAGTGATCAGGAATAGCTTTCACCTGACTGAGAGAGTCCGTGGCCGCATCCAAACATTTTGGATGTGGATAGCTATCTTCTTGCTACCTTGAGGGTTGGCAAATGTAATACTCTGATTTAATCTGAATAAGGTCTGAGAATACTCTGGATATTGAAGCCGTGTGGTCCTATCATTTTCAAGATGAAATTGGATGAAAGTATGCAACATTTGCACTGCATATGCTGCTTCTTTCTGTTCTGGAACATCTTAGACTAGCCATGTCCTTCTGGCAAAATAGGCTATGCGTTTCTCTTTGCACATTGAGAGATATGGTTAGCTCTCTGTCTATGCATATATTACTTTGACAGAAATTTTAGGAAAGGTATACATATAGATCATAGTGATTTTGTATAATGCCTGTCTACCATGATTCAGTTTTAGACTTTAGAGTTGGAGCATTATCTCTAAATATTTTGTTTAGTGTACCTTGGAGACTTCTTCTAAAAGTTGTGTGAACATTCTCAGGTGTTACTATTCTCTCTCAATCTAGAGAAGTGGTAATCAATCAAGGTCCTTTAAATGGTACAGTATAGCTTGCTATGAGCCTAAGTTTCTATTGACTCAGTAAAGACACTCAGGTCATTTGTTTGTTTGTTTCTTACTAGATTTTTGGTTTCTTTGACCTTTGCTGGTGAATAGTGTGATTTATTTGGCATCCCCTCACCTCATGCTGTAAAATGCGCATCTTTCGTCAGTGCTGATGGGAGCTCTAGTTCTTGGCCAGTATCCATAATCTGAAGATCAGAGGAGGCATATTTACTGCATTTACTCTTCGGTGTGGCTTTTGTGCTCAGAGGAGTGTGTATGTGCATGTTGTCATTCTTGGAAAGTTTTTAGACAAGTGACACACTCCTCCGGAAAGGGTGAAATACAGAGCTGTATATAGCCACTATAGAGGACTAAAAGACAGTGATCGGAAAGGTTTCAGGCTGGAAGCACAGCAAAGGCTTCTGTTTCCCAGAGGATGCGGTGCCTTGCTATGTGCTGACTGGGAGGTCAGTAGCCATGCCAATTCAACCAGGGGCATTTCCCAAGGGGCTGCAGAGTTGATGTTTGTTAGTGACCTGTCTCCTCCGGTGCTACTTGCTCTTTTGCTTTTGTGTGTGGTTTGGGTTTCTTTGTTGTTTCTTTTTTCTTTTATTTTCTTTTCAAAACTACTCACTGCTTTTCAAGTACTTTCAAGAAAGGAAGTATAAAGTTTACTGATTTGAATATTGGTAGTTGATTTCCACTGGAAAAAATTTGAAATACGTTGTGTTTTGTTTCCCTCATAAGAACAGAAGTGTTGTATCTGTCATTCCTTCACCGAGTCAGCAGATGCACACATTCAAATGTCAGTACCCAGAGGTAAGAGCAAATGCCTGGAAACACGGCAGTGTATGTGAGCAGCATTGTTGGTAAGCAGCCGCTGCTCAAATCAAACACTGCAATTTGGCAACACAGACAGAAGTGCTGAAAAAACTGTCTGAGGAGTTCTCCAAACCACTTGAGTTCAGCAGCTCTGGGAGCGTTACAGAAGATGTGGGGGATACATTGAAAGCTAATGTTCTGCCTGTATGGTTATAAATTAGTAGGTTGCAGTAGGTAAGTTTAAGTTGGCTAGCCTTTTATCAGTTCTCACCAATCATGAAAAGAACGATAGCAATCAATGTAAGCCATAATCCCTTCATTTTAATGACTGCTATTCAACATGATTTTATAGCAGTTCATTTATTTCTTTGATATCAGTTTTAATTCAATTACAAATCTGTTTGATAAAGGCAACACTGTTGTCATGGACTCCAGTAAAACATCTGACATTTGGAAGAACAACGTTCTTCTTAGAAAGATAACTACTCCAAAGTGAAATCAATACAGCATATATTAAGCGAATTAAAATGTAATAATTAAGATGTTTCAACAAGCAAGTTCTGATGTTCAGTTTGAAATGGCTATGTTTGTCCTGAGTGAGGAAGATGAAGAAGGTAGGGTGAAGCATCCCACATCTTGTCTGAAAATATTTCTTTTTTTAATTTTTACTAGTGTTGAACAAAATAATTGCTGAAAAAGTTTCAGGGAATGAGAAGTTAATGAAGAGTTAAGCAAAGGCAGAAGAGTTACTTCGAAGTAGCAGGGTCATCATCTTCGAAGTAGCTGGGCTCCCCAAAATGATGTGTGAACCACAGAAAACCCCCCGTTGAGCAGCACTTGCTTGCCTGGCAAGGCTGGGCAGACTCAAGGGCAATCACTCAGGATCTCAGGAGGTATAGTGACCGGGAGCTTGAACTGAGCTCCAGTCGGAGGGTGGTGCCAGAGATGACAAGTAGTGCCCTAGCAAAATTCAGTGGGCTACTGAATGAAATTACTGCCAGAATACTCTGTGGAATTGTGTTGTCTGCATACTTTACAAGTATTTTGACTCTCTGGGAAGAGCTCAGAAGAAGACTACAAGGCTCTTATAGTCTGTCTTGCAAGGAGAGAGAAATCTGGTTTACTGCAGAGGACAGTTAAAAGTGGACATAGTGCTTATGTAGCAAGAGGCTGTCTCACAATAGAAGTCTGATAAATTTAGGAGATAAATTGGGAATGAAGGATTGGAAGCCGAAGCTTGGGAAATGCAGACTGAAGTGCAAGTTTCTAGAAGTGAGGGCATCAGGTGGAGTAACAACTTATTGGTCCTTTAAAAAAATTATGTATTTTCATAGTAAACACTTCGATTATGAAATCATGCAACATTTCTTATCCTAACATTGTTTTTTTCCCCAAGGCTCTAAGAGTAATGCCTGCAGTTCCTATTTTCCTGTCCATTAACATGAAATGATGGAAAAAAATCATACACTCTTCTCGATTTGTGATAATTTCACATGCCTTTTTTGGGAACTTATGCAAATTATTTCTTCAGGTATCTTGTACTAGTGCATGACTCATCTCTCCAAAATAGGAGTAAATTAAAGCTAGTGCAGTTATATCCTTTGTTTTTCTCTGTTGATTACAAATCTAAACTTTTCTCATTTGTTTTCAATGTAGTGACTCTGCAGAAAAGTGTAATAACTGTGTTCACCAAAGTGATTTAATTGCAATGGTTTTCATTGTAAGTGTAATTGCCATTGCATTTCTATTTTCAAATTGCTCAGATGCACTATAATCTTCGTGTTGATTCCTTGCCTCTTTGTATTTTGCTATGGTTTTCCAACAATGTGGTGAAGGCACTCTTTTCAAAGTAAATCTTAGGGAAAAGCTCATGTATGTGAAGCAGCTTCTCCTTTTTACTGATTAACGGCACCTGTAAGTTCAGCATGTTTCCATCTTCTGCTGTATGAACAGGATAGGAAGTAATTCCATGAATTTGTTGACAGCTGTTGCTTCCAGTTAGATCCACGTGCTTTGTGTGAGTGATACTGTACTTGTGTAATTTACATAGAATCATAGAATCAGCTAGGTTGGAAAAGACCTTCAAGATCATCAAGTCCAACTGCTCACCAGCACTGCCAAGGCCACCACTAAACCATGTCACTAAGGGCATCCTCTGCGTGATTTGTGAACACTTTCAGGGATGGTGATTCCACCACTGCCCTGGGCAGCCTGTTCCAATGCCTCAACACCCTTGGTTGAAGAAATTGTTCCTAATCTGCATCTTGGGAGAAGAGGATCTCACATTTAAGTGTGCAGTGATTCATGCCCAAATGAGAACTAATTTTTTCAGGGAAAAGTGGTGCCCTCTTCCATTATTTTGTGGTGGTTTTGGACACTTTTTTTACCGTCTTTAAAACATTTCTGGCACAAAGCTTATCTGCCAGCGATTTTCAGTCCTTGACCCTATTGTTTCTTTCTTAGATTTACTGCAAGTTTTGTATGATTAGTATTCCCAGCCTCTGCCTGCTAAGACAAATTCCAGTGTTCCACAAGCTCCAGCATTAGCATTTTTTATAAAGATGTGGGATCTGCAATAAACTTGTCCCTTCTGTCTTATGGCAAATATTTATCCCAATTCTCTTCATAAAAAAATCTGAGTCATCTCTAGTTCAGTGCTTACAAAAATTCCACTGGAAAAACACACATACACAAACGAGGTAAACAACAAGAAGAAATCCTCCCAAAGAATTATAAGAAAGATGTTTATTCCTAATTAAAAATCAATTTCTTTATGTATAACACAAATAAATTGTTAATAATTGTCATTATGTACTTAAGAGGAAAAAGCAACTAAGTCACCTAACAGTTTTGAAATGTTTATTGTTACTCGACTTTGCTAGTGTCCCTCTGATGTATTGGAAGGAAGCAATATACTTTTGCAATCTCTGGCATATGCTAATTGCCCTGGGATTTTTGTTTTAGTTTTATTATGCACTTAGACTTTGTCTAAAACAGGGATATAACCAGGGATTTTTCTCTTGCCTTCCTTGATTTGCAGTGCTTGGAAATCTGCAGTGAGAAGTTGTACACAGATCCTGCTGATTCACTCTGGCAAATGCTAATAGTTAACTGCATCCTGTCTGCAAGAGTGTGGGATGGTCTCAGCAGGATGCAAGCAAAATTAAATTAGGTATGACCATGCTTAGATAAAGAGACACTTTTTGCTTTTATTTTAAACACAAGAAGAAGCACTACAAATATGAAGGCTTTTTATATTGAATGTGTTAAGGGCAGGTTCAGTAATACACATGTTGGTGGGACTCTTCATATCTAAATTAAAAGGAAAAAAACACTACTTAAGGATATCCGGATCCCATTGAAGACAATACTACTGCATCCATTAAAGCCAGCGTTATAGCCTTATGCTCAATAAGCGTACCCATGCAGAGTTATGCATTTTTTGGTAATGATCATCAGAAAGGCCATTATCTGCTAATTCAACGGCTGGTAATATCATTGCAGTTGGCAGTAACTGCCATGCTGCTCTTCAAGAGCAGGTGTATAAGAAGCCGAATCGGAACATCAGATCTCTGTGTTCTTTCCCATTGGAGCTGGTGGTAGAGCTTTTAAATATTTATTATTCTTAATAGACACAAAAGTCTGAATATGAGCTAGGTATTGGCCCAGATAGCAGATCACTGCATAGCAGCCCCTGCCCAGCTTCTCTGCATCATGTTTCTGTGCTGCACAGGCAGAAATTTTTAAATGAGGCGTTTGCAATTCAGCATCGAGGCTCCACTGCGCTGCCAACCTGTTAAAAATATAATGGTAAGGAAGTGAAATTTCATGTGACTGCTTGTGAATTCTGGGGTATAAATCAGTTTACATTTACAGTCTTGATGGAGTGCTTGACTTGTTGATCGGCAGGAAAGGAAAAATATATATGCCCCTCAAAATACCCATTCCATGCACTCAAATTTAAAATTCTGTGTTGCTGCCCAGTGATGATTTCATCTTTATTGCAGGGAAACTAAGTGAAGTCATCTTACCCAGTTTAGCTATGGTTTTCCCAGATGGGTCATGAAAACACCTCTACAGTAGCAGCCATTTAAAAATATGATATCTTTTCCCCACCCCAAAATGTTACAGAGGATTTACTGGATAGTTTTATTTGCTTCAGCAAATACCTACTGCACTTAAGCCATAAGACACTAAAGAAATACTGCAGTAGAGCCCTTTTTGTATCACCAAGAATATAACTCCATTGTCAATTACTCCTGAAGCAGCGCTGGGGAGTTTATGGCAGGGTTGGGAATTGTACTAGAATCACTGTTTTGGGATTAATTTATCTTTTAAATCCCAATAGAGAAGGATATGGACCTGTTGGAGGAAGTCCAGAGGAGGGCCACAAAGATGATCAGAGGGCTGGAGCACTTCTGCCGTGGAAACAGGGTGAGAGTTTGACTTGTTCAGTCTGGAAAAGAGAAGGCTCAGGGGAGACCTTAGAACAGCCTTCCTGTACCTAAAAGGGGCCTACAAGAAAGCTAGAGAGGGACTTTTTACGTGGGTGGGTAGTGACAGGACAAAGAGGAATGGCTTTAAACTGAAAGAGGGGAGATTTAGGTTAGATATAAAGAAGAAGTTCTTCCCTGTGAGGGTGGTGAGGCTCTGGCACAGGTTGCTCAGAGAAGCTGTGGCTGTCCCATCCCTGGCAGTGTTCAAGGCCAGGCTGGACAGGGCATTTAGCAACCTGCTCTAGTGGAAGGTGTCCCTGCCCATGGCGGAGGGTTGGACACAGATGATCCCAACCTAAACCGTTCCATGATCCTATGATTTTCTTATACCAAAAAGGGATATAAATGTGTTGAGCTCTTTTTTTTGGTTACAAAGAGAAAAGAATTCATTTCCAGAGGGGTTACTGCTGATTTTCTAAGGAATTACTGCGTAGGTGTTGCAGTATATGATGTGATGCTACACAGCCAACAGTGGATTTTGGAATAGCTTTGATCCTTTTGCTGTATCTCTGGGACTGTAGAGAAGGGTTTGCTGGATGATAGCTCTCCTGTTCTTTGAAATAGCCTGATTTTTGAAATAGTTCAAAATGTATTTTCTTCCCAGCATGTATCAGAAGAGAGCTGCCTGTAACTCTGTGGTTAGCACATTCAGGAATGTTTGGAGAGATCTGCATTCCAGTCCATGCTGAATCACATCCCTGTGTGAATGGCTACTGTGAAACCTTTTCCCTTTTCCTTTAGGTTCACAAGAAAAGAACGTATTATTTGGGGAAAAAAATCGTTTAATTAAACCTGATCTTTCTCTGTCAAAGTTGGGCCTTTTAGGCAGTTGCCTTTTTTTTTTTTCATAGAAGAAATTCCAGCCCATTCTAGCAACAAGAAATTAAAGGCTTTGCAAGTTGGTTTCATAGAGCCTGATAATTTGGTCTGTACTTTGAAACCCTGTCTCCTCAATTTATACAGAAGAGCAG
The DNA here is from genome assembly GCF_034315485.1 of Pezoporus occidentalis. Lineage (NCBI taxonomy): Eukaryota > Metazoa > Chordata > Aves > Psittaciformes > Psittacidae > Pezoporus > Pezoporus occidentalis. The sequence goes on along the minus strand of NW_026916170.1, from coordinate 9,651,219 downwards.
CCACATTCCAAAGCAAAATCCTGTAATAAAGGTATGTGTGGGAGGAGGCAGATCATTTTCACTGATCTTTTTGTCTCTTTTTATTTTGTTGTCACCCTTTTTTCTGCTATAGCAATGGTGCTGAGTGTTGATGCCATAGCACGTTGAAGACATGTTAGGGACATCAACTTTGATTCAGTCTGTCTTCATTTCCTGTAGAAAAATGGTTTGTTACCTGTGAACACTTTTGTAACCTACTCCCAAAGTTACATTTTACTTATATATCTTTTCTATAGGTGTCATTTTATCATAACATTTACATTACATTTACACGTTTATTTAGCTTTCATCTTCTGTTTTCAGATGCCACTTGTTAATATTTCAGGTGCAAAAAGTCCCTTCAGATTGGAACACCTCACACTTGGGCTGAGGAAAAGCAGTGTCACATCTTTCATACAAGTCTCAGGCATTCTTTTCTGGGATAGCCTGCCTCATCAGAAGCAGTGGGCCCTGCTGTTTCCATCTATCATTTCTTTTGTTTCTTTATTAAACAGCCTGTCTTTACCTAATAAATTGAAACATATCTACAATTCCATCAAGTCTACGTCACTGAAATGTGGCAGAATGAAATATCATCCTTCCCCCAGTTTTGACTCTATCATCAAGTTTGCGTTATATCAGGTCATCCAGGAGCTACTGCAGTAATCCTTCATTCTTATTCTAGCTGTCCACTAGTGGCCTCTTATGTTTCATCAAGTGAAACATTGAAATAACAAGTTGTGTGTATTTATAGCCTCATTGCTGATTAAGTATAGTAGCTAGCTTGTGAAGTGGCTGTTGGGAAATAGGAACTTTAATCAGAACTCATTTTCCCCTATAGCTATGATGACAAAGGAAATGAGATATTCCTAGAAGTGTTGTCCACAACTGGATATAATAAGGAACAGAAGGTGCAGCTATTTGACTGTATTAATTAGCTCTTCTTCAGGTCTACACATCTGTCAACCGGTAACTGCAGCAGCTTCTTACTCTATTACTTCAAGAAGGTATCTTTAAGTAACATATTTCTTTTTTTATGTCAGTTTCATTTTTGTACTGACTCTTTGCATGGAGTGATATGTAGCAAATGCCTTCTTATTAATCTATGAAATTGTAATTTATCCCCCCCACAACAAATAAATAACAAAAATAAATGGGAAAACCATCAGAACCTTTCCTACCAGTAAAGACAGTGCCCCATTGAAGGAAATTCTACTAGGTACCAGTCATCACTCTGCACAAGATATGTCTCCTTCATTTGGAGGTATATCTATGTTATTCACACATTGTCCTTTGGTCTTGTTTTCTCAGTTCTTTAGCTAAAAGTCCAGCTAAAATCAATGGATGCAGCAGATGCTAAAATGCCTTTGTGAATCCTTTGTCAGGGCCATCAGCTTACAGCAACAGAAGGGCATCCATGTTTTTCATGAACTAGAGCCAGTGTTAATACTGTGTCCCTTCTGATATTAGGGTGTGTTGTAGCTGTAGGGAGGATTGCCCAATTGCTGCCTCTCAATGAGAGGATTTGGAGTGAATTGCCCAGCATATTCCTTTCTCTCTAGGAAGCTGGTGTGATGATGCCCCAGGGTGCTTCACAGAGGTTTCCTGCTCAAGAAGAAGGTGTTTAGTTCCATCTCACAGTGAGAACATTCATTATGAGAACAATCAGCCATTGGAATAATCTCCCTAGGGAAGTGGTAGATTCCACAGTGTTGGATACTTTTAATATTGAGCTGGACAGGGTGCTGGGGCGTCTTGTCTAGACTGTCCTTTTTCCCAGAAAGTTTGGACCAGATTATCCTTGAGGTCCCTTCTAACCTGGTATTCTATGATTCCATGATCTACTTTTTATTGCTCGCTGACATAATTATTACATCTCCTGCTTTTCTGATAAAAACTCAGGTTTCCCAAAAGATGTTCTTTATCTGAAGACTATTTGTATCTTGCCAAGAAAAGTGCCTGACTGTGGAAAGTCATTTCCCACCAGAGGCTGCGACAGTGATCTCTGTAATCACTCCACAGTCTTGTTTCCGGCCTCAATAAAGCATTAGTTGTCCTTGTTTATTTTTTTCCCCAGTTAGTATTTTCTGTTACAGCTTTATATTGTCATGATGCCTATGGTAATTTTTGGCCTTAGGTAGGAGTGGGTGGTTTTTCATTTTTCATCCCTGAAGAAATGCTCAGCATCATTGGTGGGTGCTTCTATGCCCTTCTCCAGGGGTCTCTTTTGGTTTAGGTACCTACTTCAGATGACAGTTTTCTCTTTGTATGTCTCAAGAGATTTTGAGGAAAGGTGTCTGATGTAGCTTTACCTCTGCATTTTCCTTCTGTTTGTGATGAGAAATAAGAAATAATCACCTCATTATAAGAAAACATGAGGTCCTGATTTAATGTTTGGCACACGTTGTTCATTTAATTATTGCATGATTGCTGTGTGACAGCAGTGTAGGAGTAATACAGCTGCACATTACTGTTTCAGGTTCCCTTTTTTATGGCCTCTCAGAAACAGATCACCAGCCCCCTTCTCCAGCCCTCCCTTTTGCTAGCAGGTTTAAAACCTGCCCCGCCCCAAAACGTGTAGCATGGCCAGTCCACTGCAGATCTAAGAGTGCTTGCTTCGGTTTCCAGAGCTCTAGTAATAAACAGGCAGCCTCTTGATTTAGTTCTCAAGTTTTGAAACCTTTTGTTTCCCGGAAGCTTTTAAATACTCCTGTTAAATACAAAGTAAACCTGAGGGGTGCTTGAACCCCTTTTTGAGAGTGTTGTTTTGAGTATTAGTTACCTTGGCCCGCCTGACATTCCGCTTCAGTTGAAACAATTCTACCATCTTACTGCTCTAGCATGTTGGTGTTATTTTTATTTTTAATATAGAAGATGCAAAACCTCTATATGGCATGGCATGAATAGTTTTCAAGGGCAGGCTTCTCTGTTGTTGGGCTTGCTTTTTCTGATCAACAAATACTATTTATTTCAGGTTGGAGCTCATCAACCTGAAGATACAAAAGGCTGGGATGAACTTGCTATTTCTGAGAACTGATGAAGTATTGTAACAAATGCAAATGAAATATCTGCTATAAAACATCGCTTAAATTACTGTAAATCCTCATTTGATTAACTGCTGTGCTACAGGTACATACTTTTCTGTAATTGAACCCCAAAATGTTAGAATTTTTGCCTTCTGAAATCAGTTGTTTATAGGTGATACCTGTTTTTTAGTGGAAGTAAAACTAGACCATTATCCCCAGTAATGAATAGGAGGCACTAGGGAAAGTGCTGCCTTGCGTGTTTCCATGTTCGGTCAGGTTGTGTAAGTATTTTTTTAGGAGAATAGTTGCCTACAAGGTTGTAGGAGAAACATCTTATGAATAATAAGCTCTTAAGTATATGGCAAGAGAAGAACAAAAGGAGATGAGTACAATCTGAAGGGGCAATAAAGGTGAGAGGTTTACGTCAGCACTACAAGCTGAACTACAAGTAAATGCAAAAGGACTAAAGTGAATGCTTACATCACCTCAAAGTGTCAAAATGTGTTTAGGGGGTCATATGTTTATTGACGGACTGAACACAGGGTCTTCTTTTCTTACAGTTTTGACCTGAAAAATAGTGTTTCTTGTCTCATTTTCCCAAATAGAGATGTATTGATACTGAGCAACTCATAGGATAGATTTTTAAAATGTAATATCTGTCATTAATAACAAGTATACCCTCTTTATTTTCAGTATATACTCTTAGGCTGAGTCATGCCAATATGCTACTTAAAGATAACTTCAGTGGAATCATCTTGTTCAACCAAGTTGAGACAAACACTGTTTAAGGAAGAGCGAACAAGGACAAGAAAGAAGAAATACCTCTGTATTAACAGGGCATTTTAAATGGGATCTGGGGAAGCTGCTGACATAGGTTGTGGTCTCAGTACAGAGGTCAAAATGACTGTGTAGTAGTGAGGTTTCTGATGTTCATTGTTTCACTTGAATCAGTCATAAGCTGATTCACTGCACCTAGGGCAAAAGCAGATATAGTGAAGTTAAGGACTATGAACAGCCCAAAATGTAACAGTTAAAAAAATGTATCTGGTTTGGAGCAGCACCTCTAATAGTCTTTTGGCTAATCATGAGGAAAAAAAAACCCAACTTTCCCCTTTCTTTCATTTTTAAAAGTGTAAGTATACATAGAATTTTTATTAAAATTCAATAACTGTGGTATCACCTTTCCTTTATCAGCCAGGTTAATAAGAATCTGCGCATATTGAGGAACAATAACACTCTCGTCTGGTCAAAACCAAATTTTACATCTTCTGGGAGGAAGTAATCCTTATGTAAATATGCTGTTTGTACTGTCATTGGGAGTTTGCCGGTGTACTGAAGAAGCAAGTTTCCTAACTGATTGTCTGGAAGCAATTAATGCTTCCAGAATTATTAGTCATGCAAACACTAGTGTAAGGATCCTAATATATTGTAACCACAATGCTCCCAATTCAGATTCAGTGGCAAAACAATACTGTAAATTAGTATAAAGGATTCTTCTCTCAAAACAAAAATCATCTGTGTTGGTAGAAGAGTCGCTATATGTAACTCTAACCCAGGTACTGTTACTGCCACAGTATTGTCCAGGTGAGGTATCTTTTCACAGCCTGGCTCACAAAGACATGGCAGTTGTAGGTCATAGTAGACATAATAGTCATTACAGTTCATTAAAAAAATACCTAATAAAGAGCTGAGCTCCTTCCTGTTGAATCGCAGAAGCATAAAATGGTTTGGGTTGGAAGAGACCTTAAAGATCATCTAGTTCCAACTCCCCTGCCATCTATTAGACTAGGTTGCTCAAAGTCCCGTCCAGCCTGTCATTGAACACTGCCAGGGATGGGGCAGAGATAGCTTCGCTGGGCAACCTGTGCCAGTGCCTCACCACCCTCACAGGGAAGAATCTTTTCCTATACCTAATCTAAATCTCCTCTCTCTTTCCAAATGTGGGACAATGGCACTTGCAGTCTTCTGTGCAGAGGGAGGTAGTAAAGAGGAACCAAGAAGTGGTAAGAGCTTCCGGAAGTAACTCCTGTATCAGCTTAAAACTGTCATTCTAGGAGGATCTTTAGGACTTTCACAGACATTAAGGCAGAAAATGCCATCTTGTAACCCCTTCACACAGTTACTTGTGAAACAGTTTGATGGAACTAATAAACATCTGCTAGTCATTTAGACTGTAATGAACAGCTCCAACCATGGGCATTAAGAATCATGTTCTCATGCATAATGGATGTTTGTCCTGCTGACCTTCTGTGGCCCACTACACAGAAAGAGGCTATGTCCAAAAGAAAGACTTCTGCCCATCTCCTTTCTCCATATTTGCATGCATTGGTTCAGCTTAGATGTGGTTGCAACTCAATTCATGTAATCAGTATGACTTCAGTGTGCCTATTTAGATAAACAAAACATAGCTACAGAGTAGGAATTGCAGCAACGAATGAAAAAAAAACATCTTATATGAATGTTGGACATTGCTAAGAAATTAGGTCTGAAGACCTGATGACTTGACTTCTGCTCCTAACAGACTTTCTTTGGATCGTGTTGGGTAATGAAACTCTCTATGTCTCTACTCCCATCTGCTAATGGGAATAAACTTCACTTTATCCTCCTGCTGTCTTATTTATTCAGATTATAAACTCTGGAAACAAAAGACTGCCTTCTAAAATAATGAGTGTGTTCAGAACCCAGCTTGTAGGTGGAGCCTCTAAGCCTTGGCAGCCACAGTCATAAAGGGATTTAAATGACTGTGCCCACTGATTTCAATGGGAAGTATACCTGTGGGTCTTTGTCCCAGATAATATGAATACACAGGAGGTATCAGAATAAAATTGCAAAATGTTTAAAGGATCATGTTAGAAAGAAAAAAGAGATGGCAGAAAGAAAGACAGCAAAATCTCCTGAAAGAATAAAGAATTTAAAATAACAATATGCAAGTTTTTAAGATATGTACATTAAAGATCAAAGAGATCATGTAGTAATTTATATTAAAGGTTAAAAAGCTAGTAAAATGATTTCGTTCATTTCTTGGCCTCTTTCTTTAGTGATGAAGAGCATGAAGATCTGTATTACTCTAGGATAAGAACATGATCTTCCAGCATATAAAGGGGGCTTACAGGAGGGCTGGAGTGAGGGACCTTTTACAAGGGGATGTAGGAATAGGAGAAAGGATAATGGCTTTAAATTGAAAGAGGTTAGATTTAGATTATATATAATGAAGAAAATATTTGCTACAAAGATGACAAAGTACTAGAACAGGTGGCCCAGAGAAGGCTGTCCCATCCCTGGCAGTGTTCAAGGCCAGGTTTGACAGGGCTTTGAGCAACCTGGTCCAGTGGAAGGTGTGCCTGCCCATGGCAGGGGGATTGGAACTAGATGATCTTTAAGGTCTCTTCCAACCCAAAACATCCTATGATTCTGTGCTCTAGGTCATGGAATACAAGTGGAGCATTGGTATGAGGAGGCTTTCTCCTGCTGCTATGCTAGTTTTGGAGTGAAACCTAAGCCCAGATCATCATGTGCAGCAATTAAGATCTTGCCAAGTGGATTGATTATGTAGAAAATCTCAGGCTTTAAATTTGAGCTTGATGCTGAAAAGAATGGTGAAAAAGATAGTAGAGAATGTGGAATTTCTCTTTTAAAGGTTTGTGTCATTGATGTGACTGAACCAGCAATGGGCAGATCTACTCTGATAAAACAAAATTCCTCATAGCTAGAGAGGATCAGGCTGATCTTGCCCTGTATACTTTTCAGTGTCTGTGGCATCCATATTGCTCTGAATGGGGAAATAGGAGAGAGCAAGCACAACGGAAATACATTGCCACCTACTGTTCTCCTGTCTCACTGAATTGAGGAGGAGAGAATCAAATCTTTGACTACTTGTTTCTCATGCTTTGCTTTCATTCTACTCCTCACTTGCTTCTAGGTAAATGTTGTGGAGAAGGAAACAGCTGGAGGGAGCCTAGGTGCATGGTCTTCATCTCTTCTGCTACTACAGCACTATTCACAGTTCATCGCTGCAGCTGAAACCCAGTTCATGCCCAGAAAGGAAGGAGAGGAGCTGTTTCACTTCCTTGGGTATAGACTCCAGTTAAGTATAGACCAACATGTGAGGCCTTTTGAATGTGAAGATGATCATGTTATTTCTTGTGGGCTTTGGTCCCTAGTGCTCTGGGGAGGACAGGGAGACAATTCAACTTGTGTGTGATACTTTGACAGAGTTTAAATCAGAAACCTCAGGAGAGATGGACAGCTATTTTGCTGTCAACCAAGATTCTGCAAATTGATTTCTGTCCCTGTTTGATTCTTTCTAGCTGGATATTAGCTGTTTTTACTTACTGCCACTGACCTCACCTTTTGGCTAAAGGGTATTACTTTAAAAGGATTTCCTGACGATGAGAAGGCATAAATTTAACTTCAAACACTGTCAGAGAAAACTAGGAATACAGATCTCATCATCTTCCATGAGAATTTATAGTTCAGTTTAAATCCTACAAGTCCCTCTCCTTTCATCACTGCAAGGCTAAATCTGAATTTTTGCTTGAAGAAAGCTGCCTGTGTTTTCGAAACCAGTGTAAAACCAGACAAAGAAACATCTGTTGTGCTGTAGTAGTATTGGAAACAAAAAGCTGTTCTCTCATTTCATTTAACACTGCTGATCAGCAAAGAGGGATTCTGATTACTATTTAAATTTATATCTCCCAAGAAATGTATTTAAATCAATGTTTTATTAAATGGTATTGAATGAAAAAAGAACCCTAACCCAAACCAACAAGGGATTTTTGGGTTGTTCAACCGTTCAGGGCTGGAAATCCTATTGAATCACTTCTGAAGTCAAACTGAAGGATTGTAGAAGCAAACCCTACACAGAAAGCAAGCAAAGCAGCTCATTTCTCAGGTGGCAATTCAGCACTGAATAATAGCATTATGTTAAAAATACAAGTAGTAAATTTGCCACTGTACTATCTTCAGTATCTACTTTCCATGATTATGGCAGATATCTATGTAGGTCTCTTTCTGAACTATTGGGGACTTATTGCTGTGCTGTACTGGTGTAGTGTAGCGAAGCTATGACTGACATGCGTGGGATCTCTTGCTTAATTACTTTCATAAAGTATGGTAGAAAATGTCACATTTGCAGATAAAAGGTGAACATTCCTATCCATACAGGCAGAACTGGTTTTCTTCCTCCACATAAGTATCAGTTCCTTGGGAAACTGTCCTTTATTGATGTAACTGAAAATAGCCTCCCTAAACCTTTCAGTCAGAATGGTCTGATGTCAGATATATAAAAGTTATGGTGCCTTAATTATAATCTTTATTTAGTTTTTGGATGTATGAATTCAAATATGTCCTTTGCAAATCCTAGCAATTTTGGTGTAATCGGGAAAGATTACATGCAATTTCATTGTCACTGAAACTAACATGCACAAGCCTATGAAGCGCAGACAAGACAGCATTCTGTTCTGTAGGAATAATAACCCACTGTCTGAAATTGATGTAAGATTCCTGTGATATGTTGGCCTGTCCAGTGGTGCCTCAGACAACATCAGTTTATCACATGCGACAGAGGTTCAAAATCTTCCTCACTTCATTTCATTCCATTTCTGATTGTATCAGATAAGGTTTTTGTAGCAGCAGGTCTACAGGGGTAGCTTCTATGAGAAGGTGCTAGAAGCTTCTCTCATGCCAGCTGGCTTCAAGGCTTTGCTGGCCATTGCTGGCCAAGGTGAAGCACATCTGTGGTAGTTGTAGCACCTCTGTGAGAGCATATTTAAGAAGGGGAAAATGTTACTGCACAGGAGTAATTGCAGCCAGAGAGGGGAGTGAGAATATGTAAGAAACAACTCTGCACACACACCATGCAGAAGAAGGGCAGGGGGTGCTGCAGGCTCTAGAGCAGAGATTCCTCTGCAGACCATGGTGCAGACCATGGTGAGGTAGGTTGTCCCCATGCAGCCCATGACAGTCCAGGATGGAGCAGACATCCACCTGCAGACTGGGGAGGACCCCATGATGGAACATGGGGATGCCCAGAGGAGGCTGTGACCCTGTGGGAAGCCTGCGCCAGAGGAGGCTCCTAATAGGACCTGTGGTCCCATGGAGAGGAGCCTGCACTGGGGCAGGTTTGCTGCAGGACTTGTGACCTTGGGGGTGACCCACACTGGAGCAGTCTGTTCCTGAAAGACTGTGCCCCAAAGTGCCAAAGGAGATGACAACAGATTTTTCTTTCCAAAATATTGTAACCTATACTTTTGTGTCTTTTGGTTTGCTCTGGCATTCTGCATAATTTTCTTGGGCACAAATCTTTTAAATGTCATTATGTACTTTTTGTGTGTGTGTGTGCAATGTTATGTGCAAAAATGTCTGAAAGTGATGCTGAAAATAGATATTGCAAGGGAATGATGCTGGAGTTCTTTTCCACCTGAGTAGAAGCACTTATTTGGTGAGACAAATGTAAGAATGGGACAGTCCAGTTTTGGTGTGGTAATAGGACTGAAATGTGATTCTTTCTCAATACAAATGAGCTACTAGTTGAAGAATGCAAGACAAAATGACTTCACTTCCCCATAGCTCAGACTTCCCATTCTCCAGAAATCTTTTAAGACCAATTTGGTAGAGAGGGTGTTTCTTTTAGTGACTTCAAAGCAAGTGCTATTGGATTCCTTTAAAGCCGTCAGTGGGTGGGTCTGCCTCACTGGATCACTCTACATGGTGAATACTGCACCAATACCAGTTCAGTGCTTCGCAGCCTATTCACATGTAAAGTGTAACTTTTAGTGCTGTTTAATCCCCCCAGTCAATAAAGGAACTTCTCCAGGTCTGTCCTTACAAGTATATGCTTGTATGAAATACTTCAGTGGTTATAACTGTGTGGGAAAACTGACATTACTGTCCCTGTAAATCTAAACGAACTTATTTTCTAAATGTTTCATGCTGACATCGAATATGTGTATATTTTGAAAGACATTTTGGTGCAAATTCACAAATTTATTTGATGTAGACTCAAATCCACTTGAAAAGTTGATGGTGCTTATAGAAAAAATTGTCATCTTTACTAATTTTAAGTAAGCTCCTTATTTTCCTTTAAAATGTTCAAAAGGTGCTATCAACTGAACTCTTAACAGTTTTTAACTTTATTAAATTCTGTAAGAATATGTAAAAGGGGGATTTATTCAAACTACTTCCAATGACTCTCTAGTTTATGATAAAACCTAGAATCATATAATTTGAGCTTCATCTACGTTCTAAATGCTGTGAGCAATTGCTTTCCGATATTGCAAAACCTGCTGTCAAGACTGAAGAGGCTGCAGCAAAGAACTGTATAAGTGCTTAGGACTGTGAGAATATGAGTTATGAAGACAGATTAGACAGACCTAGCTACAGGCCAGAGTATATTAGACAGCACAGATAAATTGAGGCTAAGAGGGCATCTCGCAGTGGGATGAAATATACCGAAGGAATACTATAGATTGATACCTCTCTGTTGTTTAAGACTAGTTGCTTCAAAAATGTGAGGTCACACATACCATAAAGTTGACAAGTACACTTGGAAACTAGTAGACAGGCCATTGAAGTGGAAGATTTGTGTTCAAATAAGGGGAGACTATGTAGCAAACTACGCATCAGAATTAAATAAAAATTGTTTCAATAGGAATTTGGATTAAACAAACTGAAAAAGAGAAAGAAAAACATGATTTCAGGTGAAGAAAGGTGAAAGGAACAGAATAAAAAATACCTAAACAGAACCCCTCTTTTATGAAAATATATTTACTTTCCCAATAATAGAGATCTCCCTTTCACCTTGCTTTGCAGTACTTGTACAATTTCTGTTTAATTGTTTAATCAATTTAGATGTGTTTTCTGCTGTTAAAGCTTAGGGCTCTTGTAAGTTATGTAGCATAACTCAAAAGGATTGTGGGTTACAAATTAAGTATTTTTATTTTTAATTTACTAGTATGCAGTAGTAGCATGTACAAACATCTTAGACACAAATTAAACTGTACCCTTTATCTGTCTACTAAGGTTAGGTTAGGTATCTGCAAGTAGAAGACTTCATCTTCCCCATTTAGTGTGTTAGAGAATTTAAAATTATAGTAATTTGTAGAAAAAGCTGATTCTATTATATTGCAATATTTTTTCTATATCCCACTGACACTGTTAAAATGAGCATTGAATCTTAACCTCCTGCTGTACCAATTTATGTGTGGTTTCAAAAAGTTTCATCTCATCAGTAGTAGTCCTGGTGCTGAGCTAAAAGGCAGCTGCTTCTTACCAATACAGTACAATTTCCTTTCTTGAAAGGTGTACAGCCATAGGAATGGCTTATGCTGTTTCTGTAACCGCACTCTGCATTAGCAGGGTAAGACATAACCCTGGTGTTATGTCTTACATGGTTCTTACATCCTAGCATGGAAGCTGGGAGGTGCCAGCAAGAGGTGTACTTCAGTTTCTCCACTCCTAGCGTGGTAGGTTATGCATTAGCCAGTAGCTGGATGCCCACCCAGCTGCTCACTCACTCTGTCTGCTCAACGGGAGAAAGGGAGAAAATGAGCTGAAAACACTCATGGGTGGACCTAAAGACAGAGATTGCTTGCCAGTTACTATCATGGCCAAAACAGACTTGACCTGAGGAAAATTAATTTGATTTACTGGCAATTACAATAGATTAGGGTAGTGAGAAACAAATACAAAACTGAAAACACAACCTACTCCCTCCCCACCCTTTTCTAGGCTCAGTTTCATTTCTTTGTTCTCAATTTCTCCACCTCTTTTCCCTCCCCACCCTGAATAGTGCAGGAGGCTGGGGAATAGGGGTTACAGTCAATCTATGGCATTGGTATCTGCAGGGCTGTATGCCTCACTAGTTTTCCTGACTTGTCACACTGCTATGCAGCATTTTTCCCTTTCTTAAGCATTTTTTTCCCAGAGATGCTACCATCTGCAGGGCTCATCTGTGCCCTGCAGTGGGTCAATTGGAGCCATCTGGGACCTGCCATATCCAACATGGGACAGCCCCAGTCATTTCTCACATACGCCACCCTTGCCAGCGCTGGGGGATCTGCACTCAGTACCCTGAGATATGTTAGATATATTAGTTTTTCCATAGTATCACTGAAAGAAAAGAATGGCCCATCTGTTTCCAGTCTGATGTAATCCAAAGGTTCCACAGCATTTTCATCTCCTGGATGTACTACCTGATAATGTACATGCAGTTGTGTTCCCACTGCCTTCATTTTTGTTGAGCAATCTTCAAATGTATTTTTGACAATTTCAACTTCTTTTATGCAGTCTATTTTCTGAGACAGTCCTTTACTTCCTTTAGGATTCAACCATAGTTGAAATTTGGATGTAAATTAATCTAAAAATAAATCCTTTTCTCTGTCAAAACAGTCTTTTAAAAAGTTAAATGATTCTTAAAGACTTTAGTTTTGAATACTCATTAAAGAAAACATTGCTTCTACTTTTCTCATTTCATTAGAGAGGTGACCCTCGTCGATCTGGCTTTTTTTAAAAAAATTAGTTGCTTAAGCACTGCCAGATATCTAATTAAGTTCCCCATTATTATAAATATTCTATCCTCAGATGGCTTCTTATATTAGTAAATAGTTCTCACAAGGTCATTGGTTCCACCTGGCACATAAACTTTTCCCCGTTTTTTGAAGCAGTAATAACAGGAAATGGAAGTATTACACTGCGCTCTTGCACTTTAATTGAAAATATAAAATCTATTTAAGTACCTTGAATAAAGCCATAGTGATCACACTGAACATGTGATCATCTGAACAATATGATTGCACTGGAGAATAATTCTGCTGACTGTGTACCTAAGACAAATTGTTACAGCTGTCCCAAAATACGCCCATAAAGGAAAATATGTTTCCCACCTTTAAGAATGCAAACCTCAGGATACACTACCAAAAAAGTAGAATCTTTCATACTGATGTTATAATGCCACTGGTCTTGTAATGCAACCTTCTTATCCTATCATATTCCATTAAGATGCTGTACCTGTGTTTTTCCAAGAAGCATTTCATTTCTTTTGGCTAAGCTTGGAGTGCAAAGCACAGCAGCTGTGGTCCAAAGATAGTAGAATTACAGGTTTATGTTTTGCAAATATGGAAAAAGAAGTTCAGCCAAAGATATTTCTTTCCATTACTTTAGAACTTGCTGCTCTAGTAACAGGAGCAGCCACCCAGTTTCTATTCTGTTTTGTTGTTTTTTTTCTTTTCCCTAGGATATGTAAATACTGAACCAAATAGAGAGGCTCTCTCTACATGCCCAGCATTCTCCTCATTTGTATATCCTCTAATATGAATATCAGTTCCATTGTTCATCTCTTGGTACTATATTAATACTTGCATTTCCACTTACATTTGCAACACCTTCATCTCAATGGCCAATCGTGTCTGAAGAGTAGCCTTTTTCCTGCCAAAAGTTGTAAATGAAGCAATCTCTGCTCCAGAAAAGTAATTGTCTTTTTTTTTTCTGTTTCTACAAGTTTGTTCTCTTTTGCTTGTATATAGGATGTGATTTGAGACCAAAAAAGAATATGTAAGGATGATAGAGCTAGAAACAAATCATTAAAGCATTCGAGCAAATATGAAAAATATAGCTTGGGGAGTACCTCTTTTGAACTATCATCAAGCTTTTTAACAGGGGAGAGGGAGTGAGAAATGCTGAAAGTTTGTTTAGGAAAAATACTGCAAAGACAGCTTTCCAAATTCTTCTTGTGTGACTGTGACAAATGGTAAGCTTTTTACTCTATTGCAATATGGAAATTTGCAACTGCATCAACATAGCATCTAGGGAAAATTACGTACCGTGTCATCCATACGTGTCCACTATCAGTTCCTCGGATTGGTTGATATTTAGAGTTTTAAATATCATCTGAATTTTTGAAGAAGGCGTGACTCAAGTGTATAGGTTATGTATGAAATAGAATTCTCAAACTGTTGTTTTCTCAAATGTGTACATTTAGTATAAAAGGAAGGAGCCAAAATTCTCCAGCTTGGCTGCCTAAGAACATGCTGTGATTTCCAAAACTGTCTAATTTCAGCCTAGCTTTTTATGGTTCCCACTGAGTCTGAAGGTTTCTCTTCACTGCACTGGGATTTCTCTTCACTTTCCACCAGTGCTTTTCAAATTTGAATGTATTTCGTGTGAGGATGGAGAAAGAGAGAACTGGTGAATCCACAGGCGGCATTACCTCCTACATGTAGAGAGTGAACTTTTTTGAGAGCTGGATGCCTCTGTGGCATTGAAAGGAAGGACTGAGCCTCATCAGGGATACTGTTGTGCCAGGAGAGCTGGGTAGTACCCCCTCCTTGGCCACACTAATGTGGGTGAAGATGAGGAGGATCTGTCTGAGTGCTGCAGCTCAGATAACCTCCTGCTCCCTATCTGGGATGTGAAGGCTCCTTCAATTCTATAAAACACCAGCTTTCTCTGTTCCAGATATTTATTTACACTCAAGCACATTGTACTGTCTCTGTGCTCTTTAGAAGACTCTGACAGGAGAGAAAAGTACTCCAGACCTTCCCAGTAATTGAGAGCTAGTGAGTGTCTATGGCTTGACTAGCATTTTGATGTGCTTAATGGCCAAGAAGAGAACTTGTGGTAATGGGTCCCAAGCTAGGCATACATTTTTCAGCCGAGTACAGTCTGTGGAATGAAATCAAGCCTCCGTGTGAAAACTGATGATTTTTCCCTGAAGTGACAAACTTAAATGGAATACATCTGAGCAATGATGAGAGCTGTGACTGAAAATGTTGCTCAGTACCCTAAAATATAGGTCTTCTGTGCAACAGATGACATGCTGCATGTGTTGTTTTCCCTATGAATTATGTAGTTACATGTATATTGAAGCTCTTCCTATAGCCTCTTCTGTAATTCTTGACTTTCTTCCAGCCAAGAGCCCAAGTCTCATTTGAGTCAGAATAACTTGTTTAAATGGAAAAAAGACTACATTTGTTTTGAATATGAACATAATTTTGGTTGTTCCCTGGTAAAATATTGTGGTTAAAAAAACCCAAAACAACAAACCAACCACAACCAGCAAAGCACCTACATTACAGTTTCCTTTGCAAAGCCTAAGGAGCCCCTGGCTGGAAGGCAGAATTTAGGATCCTGGTTTATAAATTGCTATGGCTAAGACAATAATACTTCATCCTCTGCTATCACATAACAGAGACAAATCAGATAACGCTGCTAAAAATCTCCTTTCTGCAGCTTAAAATGAGTGAAAAGCAGAAATTGGAATCCCAAAATCATTCTTAGTGGCAATATAAACTAGACAAGAACCTCCTACTAAGGTGAATATAATTGCATTTTGATTTCAAATGCTCCTAAATTTGCCGTTCCTAGAAAAATTAAACAATAGGTTTCACCTAAAGCTATTTTTAGGTCTATAGGTGTATTTTGGTGATGGTAGCGACTGCTGGTACATCAAAGGTAATTTTTGATGGAGAGATATTGGGGGAGAGCACCAAGTTGTATATATTATCACATTTGATGATGAGCAGCTGTAAGCAGAAACTAACATAAATTAGATGTGTATCACATTTTTCTGCACCCTGGGGAAGTGCAGAACAAAGTCATGCAGTGATTACACTTCCACCAGCATGCCATTAACAACTCCAGATGGCAGCACTTTAACTGCAAACATTTCCAGGTGTAATGAGAAGGCTAAAAATAGCCAAATAGCAAGGCATGACCCAGTGACAGTCTAATTTGTGAAAGAAATGAAGAGGCAACAGGGCTGTTTAGGCGTGTGAGAGAAATGGCTTAAGCCATGAATAAATTCATGTAAATATAATCTTTTCTTAAGGAAGGGCATGTGCTCAATCTGTCTTTCTATGTAATTGATAATGAAGATGGAAAGTGTGTGTTCATTCATGTGCTAGCTTATATGTATAACCTTGTAGGAAACCACTAAGTACCTCTCAAAAGAAGATAACTTTATTCATTTAAGACATGCTGTCAACCTGATAGAAAAACAAAGGAATTTTTGTGTGTACCTTTCAGCAGACTTGTTCTCTGGTTGATTGGTTATTTATTTTAAGGAAAGATACTGGAATTTCAATATATGCATGAAGAAGCAAGGATATTATCCTTGTTTTGCTTAGTGCCCACATAGTGCCTTTGGAATAATTATTATTCATTTAAGACTGAATTTTACAAGATTATTTTATCTACTCTGTCATTTAAGTGCCAATAATACTGTACCTGTGAGCATGAAGTGGATAGACTGCTGTTGGTTTTACATAAAAGAAGTGTTTTCCTGTCACATACATTTTATATCATGTTCAGAAAAGTTACCAAGGTCTAGAACAGAGGTGAGGGTGCAGAGTGCTTCCAGTGCAGAACTGAATGATATATGTAAAATTCCTTCAGTGAGAAACTGTTACCATTTATATGAAGTTTGGGTAAATCAACCAGAAGTAACTGCTTCCCAGCTGTCCTTCACCAGTGGATGTGGCTGTATGGTGAAGAGCTCCTTTTGAGGAAGAAGTAGTATCTTGAAAACAGTCCTATTTTCTCTAATAGTCTGTAAGTTTCCAGTCTATTTTCTCACTTACGTAAACCCGTACAGACTCAGATGGACAGATTTCTTTTTACTGCAGCTGATAAAACTTGAAACTTGGGTGTCTTTAAATTGTCAGTGATGACTTGAGTAGTATATTTCAGTTCAGAGCTGTTTGTTGTCTACAAGGAACATACTTGCACATTATAATGGAAATAATCTTGACTGTCTCTGGGAACAAACACAGTGAGAAGTTATCATTATTGCAGGAACACTGAAGGTGTTTCGGATGAGTCTGGTGAAACTACAGCTATCTCCTGAACCGTGTATTGTCAGTTGCCCCCAGTATTTTCCCAAAAGCTGTGCTGCAGTCCTGTGTCTTGTGAATTTTTCCTTCATCATTTTGCTTACATTGCTTCCTGCTGTTGTTCTCATCCCTTCCTCTAGCACATGTCCTAGAAGGAGGGTCACTCCTCTTCCCTTTCTCAGGACTAGACCTAAAGGATGTAATTTCCCTCCCCAGGCTGAAGGGATCAGTTCCCCCTGTTGCCTTCCTACCACCCTTGTCACCCCTTGAACTAGATGACAGGAAGGACAGCATGTTTATGATAAAATTACCAATATGTCTCATGGTCAGCATCTCCATGTTGGCTGAGAGAAGGAAGAGAAACGTGTCTATAAACAACCTGAGGTGTGTGAGGTTAACTTTAGGGGACAATGGGGAACAGTCATAGTAAAACATTCAAAAGATGAGGTTAGCAGTTTACTTTCCTTGTTCATCTCTAGATCACAGCTTTCAAAATAGGCAGGCAGAAGGCATGTCATTCATGTTACCACCACTCCAAAAAGAATTAAAAAAAATCTCATTAAAAAGGTGGGTTTCTGTCCTGAACACTGGCATGGTAGGAAAGTGTCTTTTTCTGCTGGTAAAAACACCTTACACAAAAAAATCCAGTCTTGCAAGGCCTATATACATCCTCTGCCTGGGGCATGAGGATGTCATGAACTCTCTCTCATTTCTGCACAAAATTAGGAAAACCTTGCTAAATTATGCAAAGTTTTGGGCTTATGAGTCTTATGGTTCAGACTCAAAAGATAAATCAGGCAAACGCCAACACTTTGGCTGCTTATCCGAATTAGCCCTCATACCTTCTGAAATTTGTTCATGGCTCATTTTCCCAAGGAAGAAAGAGAAGTTAATGAGAAACTTACTTATATTAATCTCACTTGAAGCTTGACATATTTGGATAGTCAATATAATTTTAAAGATGCAATGGTTCAAGCACGCTGTTGTGATAGGCAAATATTTGTATATAATCATATCATTAGATTAAGGAGTTTATTATTCTAGTATGTTCTGCCTTTTGTGATGTAATAATTTTTTTAATATCCCAAAGCAAAATCAAAAGTGATTAATTTTAAAGGTTCATTCTAGGAATGAATGTTCCAGTACCAGAAAACATCATTTGAGATTTATTTGTTGTAAAGAACTTGTATCTTTACTGGATATTGAATATCTTCATCTCTGCAGAGATATTTCTATTTGGAGTTCCAGCCATGCCTGCCTTCCCTTTCAAAGTCACAAGCCTAAATATAGGAAGATGTTTACCATTTTCCATTTAGAAATTAGTATTCCAGTCCCTCTGCAATGCATATAAAATGCTCGTTATGCTGGAATTTCACTAAAGTAGAAACAATTGTACCAAGGGAAAAATTTCACTGAATCAGGTTTGAAGTGCATGCCACAGGGATAGGGGTGTCATCTTCTTTTCTTAGACACAGTCACTCTTCTTATATCAACACCAATTATGAGAAAAGGTTCAAAGCTTGCCTGAGAGTTTGTTCATATTCAAGCCTGCTGAGAAAAACCTGTTCCTTTCTCTCAGCAGACTTTCTTTTCACACTAGAACTCTCTTTCTTTTTCGAATCTATGTAAAATATACAGATATTATCTCTTTTTGGCCAAGGACTTGGCAAAGACACAAGTTCTGATTAGTTCTGAATGTATTTTTGAGGTATCCCTCTGAAAATAGCTTTCTGTGTCTTTTCAATTAGGCTGTAGACTCTGGAGATTGTGCACTGCCATGCAAAATTTTGGATGGGTAACAAGTAGTTACTTGTGCACTTAATGTGCATAAGAATCCAGGGAAAAGCTCTTACATGAGATGACTTATCTCTAGAAAACATGGGAGTGGATTAAAAATTTGCTCTGAGTATCTGAGTAAGAACTAACATTGCTGGGACTACCTTAACCTCTAATCTCCCATCCTCACTGATAAAAGTGTTTAGGAGTACGTTTGCATTTAGGGCTGCTTTGATTCAGGTCACTTAAATTTACGGATTATAATGCGCAGCAGATTACATTGAAGAGAAATAAGTCAAATTGTCAACACAGGCATGTATTTTCTGGCTGTACAATGGTAAACTGTTTCTGCAGGAAACCAAGTTTGTTTCTGTCACAGCACGAGTAGTCTCAATCAATAGATTTGTTTCTTGATGACTTCAGTTAATCTCAGATGCTTTTTTTGTGCTACTTCACCTTGAGTTCAGCCTTTTAGGAAATTCCCAGTAACCTTCTGGGATAAGGGCTAGCCCACATTAATTAACAGCTGCCTAATTTTGTGCAGGTAGTTGCACATTGCTGTGAAACTGTGTGTCTGGGAACCTTCCTGGGAACCTCAGAAGGAGAGAAGTCTGTGAAAAACTATTGTGGTGCACTGCTATGTTATAGTTGGGCGAAAGTATATGAAAAGTAGGGCACTTGAGTGTGGAAAACTTTTTTGTTTATGCAAAATTCACTCAGACCTTTAGCAATCAGAAAAGGTTCTTAAAATAGTCATTTGTTTTGTTTCTAATTCGGTAGTTCTAATATAAAATGAGTGTAACTGTCCTGGGTTCAGCCTTAAACCACCACAGTAACAAACCAAACCAAACTGAAAAAGTGCTGTCCTCCTCCACTTCTGAATTCTGTACTGGTATCAATCTACATTATTCTACAGCTCTAGTGTTTGGCAGAATTACAAGGTGACACACCTATCTGCAAAATATGCCCACAGCTTTATAGCTTTTATATATATATATATATATATATAAAATATAGTATATTTTAGGAAAAAAAAACACCCCACCCAATAAAACCCAAACAAAACCCCAAACCAAACCAACAAACCAACAACCCAACCCTGAATGCTCTGAATTTCCATTAGATTTACAAGAAAAACATATTAGTTACTAGGGGGGTGAGAGGAAGAGTGAATTGAATGCAGTTCAGCTGTTTTCAAAAGAAGTTGGATAGACTGAACTTTTAACAGCAGAATACAAATTTCATTGAGGAATGGGAGAATATCTTCCCCCTTTTGTGTTGCTTGTAAATTCTCTTACTGCACATAGGGAAACACTGACTCCCTTGCTTGACACTATTACTGCATTAGATTTCATACTTACTAAAATGATTTCAAAGGACACAACGATAGGGGCTATGTTCAAGGTCCAGTAGAAGTCTGGCTGAAAAAATAAATGCAAAATTAGCATTAAAGTTCCTTAAGACATCAGTGTTTTTTTGATTTTTTCCTGTCTATTTTCTTCTTACTCCTTCTAAGACAGGAAACTCACTGGTTTCTTCAGAATCTGGCAGTTGGATAAATTTCCATCTTGTGATAGAGCCAACATGGCTCTCTCTGTAGATCCACTGCTGTTGCACCATGCTACTAAGGTGGACATTGTAATAACCTGCAGCAGAGCTTAAGTCTGCAGCAATTCAATACCTTCACACTTCACAGGGAAACCAAGTTAAAAAGTAAACTTTGCAAACCTGAAGAAGCCAAGCCAGAGCCAGAACTGAACCTGTGCCAGAGAGCATGTACTACAGATGAGTGTTACCTGGCAATGAAGTTTGGATTTTGTAAAGGACTATGTGCGTGAAAGCTTGAAAATCTTGAGTTTAGACTTGCATGTAGGAAGGACAAACAGTGTTTTCTTTCAAGCTCACAGAGCTTGAGGAGAGGTACAAGATGGATAAAAGAGACCCTCTGGATCAGAAGAGTAACAATTCAGACAGATTAGGGTCCAAAATACAGAAGTAATTTTGAAAAGCTCAACAGATCAGAAGATAATTGTCCCTAAAGGAACATGGTTCGTTATAATGCTAAAAGTCCCACCCCCTGAGATAAAAGACCCTAAACTCATCAAACATGCATAGTGAAATACACATACTGTGTCTTTAAACAGAAGCAAGAGACTGTGAGAGCCAATGACTATAGATACAGACTGTTACATGTACAAAACCACTGATTTTCACTATTTGAAATGGATAAAGTGGCTAGCTGGCAGACTGAAGGTATGCTAGCTTTGTGGAGTCACCACCTAGCACCCATCTCTGCACAGACATGAAATAAATATTTTGATTGTGTGTTAATTGTCTCTCTGCACACCAGGTGAAGAACCCTGATGTTGGGACAACATAGGGACCCATCCCTGGCAGTGTTCAAGGCCAGGTTGGATGGGGCTTTGAGCAACCTGGTCTAGTGAAAGATGTCCCTGCCTGTGGGAAGGAGTTGGACTAGATGAGCTTGAAAAGTCCCTTCCAAACAAACCATTCTGTGATTCTCTGGTTCTATGATTTTGGTTAGGGAGCTGGGCTTTGCTGCTGTGGTGCCAGGAAAAGGATATTCCTGGAGGTCTTAGGGGTGCTGCTCTTAAAGTCTCCTCTGCCTTTCTGCCCACCCATCCCCAGCAATAGCTGCTTTCCTATGCATGACTTCCTCATATTCAACAGCCAGCCCGTAAGGCCGCGTGTTTTGCTGGCTGTAGCAATCTACTGCCTCAGATACATTACACACTAGAAGCATTTTCCTCATGACTGAAGCTGGCCCTGTCATCAGCACAGTAGTTAGAAAGGAAGTCTGTGCAAAAGAGAAAACATTAAATCAGCCTTACTCAATACCAGTACTCTTCAAAACAGCCCAAATGTTCACCAACAAATCTTATTTGGAGATACAGTTTTGCGTCAGTGAGCATCAAAGCAGCAAAAACTCAACTGTGGAGAAAGCCAGATTATACTTTACTATCTAATCCTTGGCCTAAAGCTACATAAATAATCTCCTATGCTGTTGGGCCCTGGGGGCACCACCATGTTTGCCTGTCCCTGCCCAACCTTGGTGAGGCTCCCCCTCCCCTGCCTATATCTCAGGACCCCACATCAGCCCCCGGGGCCATCAGCTCCTGTCGTGGGAATGTGGGGAGGGACGTGGCGGGGAGCTGGTCTACAGCTACCCACAGCCCTGCCTGGTCATCAGCCCTGACAAGCCAGGCCCACGTGGGTTCACATCCCAGCCCAGCCTCAGCCCATTCCTGTCCCTGTCCTCAGAGAGGTGCCAGATGCTGAGGGCTGGGGCTGCCCTGATGCCCCCTGCTGCTCTGCTCCTGGCTGGGACAGGCACTGGCTAACAGCCCTGTGCCCCCAGCATAGAATCATAGAATAGTTAGGGTTGGAAAGGACCTTAAGATCATCCAGTTCCAACCTCCCTGCCATGGGCAGGGACACCTCACACTAAACCATGTCACCCAAGACTCTGTCCAACCTGGCCTTGAACACCGCCAGGGATGGAGCATTCACAACTTCCTTGGGCAACCCCTTCCAGTGCCTCACCACCATAACAGTAAAGAACTTCTTCCTTATATCTAACCTGAGCTTCCCCTGTTTAAACCCATTATCCCTTGTCCTATCACTACAGTCCCTAATGAAGAGTTCCTCTCCAGCATCCTTGTAGGCTCCCTTCAGATACTGGAAGGGAGCACCCTGTGGAGTCCCCGGTGCCCATGTTTCCTGGGTTCAGCTTGGGGGAGAGGTGATGGCAGGTGTCTCCAAACGGGCAAAGACTGCAGTTGTCCTAGCTGATACACATTCAGGAAACTTATGGTGCTTCTGACCCACCAGGCTTCTGCTGCTGGGCCTGGATGGTGCCCATGTCATCTTTTCTTGAAAATGCTGGGAGTTGTTTTTCAGCACAAATGCAAGCAATATAGAAACTAAGGCCAGTGCTCTTCCTCCATGTGTCCAGTGGTTGCTTTTTCATTCCTTACATATTTACTTCCACTGGGTTTTGGTTTCAGCCTGATGTTCCTCCATTTAAACTGCTATGTTGCTTAGGGATCTCAGTATCAGTTTATCATTGTTTTGTCTGAATAAATCCATCTGAGAGCCACCACCTGTCAGGACATCTCCAAGGCAGGACTTCTCTTTCTAGGGTGGTCATTAAAGACTCCAAGATTTCTCTGTCAGGTTCTGCCTTGCATTTCTGGTGATCTGGCCATTGAGAAAAAACAAAAGAGGAACTTGCCCATTATATCTGCTAAGCAGTGCACCTCTCTGTTGAGATGTTTCTAGGGGTGTGTTTGTTTTGTCACAGTTTGTGCCTTCACAGAGCGATGGCACAAATGGGTGGTGCTTAAGGGTAACCAGACTGGATTGAAATGGAGTTACTGAGCTATCAAAAGCAGTAAAATGACATTGATTAAATTAACCTGAGGTGGGCTCTGTGCTGATGATGCAGTGCCAGCTTCAGCTTCCAAGGTAGCCTGAATGTAGCTGCATGGCACTGCAATGTGGCATGTATGCTTGGTTGTAGACACTACCAGAAGGAGTGGCCTGTGAAGGCAGGGACCCACAGCCCTGCAGGGAGGTGGTCAGTGGCAGTGGGTCTTCAAGAGTCTGCAGTACCTGCAGCATCAGATCCATTGAAAGTGCATGGGGTTTCCCAGGTTAAGAAATACTACAGTCAGCACTAGTAGCAGCAGAAAGTGTATTTTCAGCTTTTGTATTACTATGGTTGTATGACCGTTGTGATCATTGAGGTTTATGATGAGATTTACAACTTCTCACAGTGTGACCTGAGGTACTGAGAATGGGAAATGCATGGTTTCTAGGTGTCAGAGAAGAGGTGTTAACCAAGCTGTATGCTTGGCAATATTTTGCATCAGTGAGAAGACAGATAAAATAAAAACAAAAAGAAAAAAAAAGCTGTCCATAGAATTCAAGAATCACAGAATGGTTAGGGTTGGAAAGGACCTTAAGATCATCTAGTTCCAACCCCCTGATACGATAATTGTTTATTTTAGTGGATGACATGTTATGAAAAGTTATACCAGCAATTGGTGGCTTACATAATTCAAGGTGCTTGTAAAACGTACAGGAAATGCTTGCTTTGAAACTATAACTGGTCACATTCCCTATTCAGAATATTTTGTGTGATAAATTTTGGCATTTTCTTCTAACATGTTATCTCCAAATTATAATTTTTTCATCATTCAATGAGGACCATATTAATGTCTGCGCAGAATTATATTTATGATTATAAACAATGTAATATTGTTTTTATATATGGTAAACATATATATATGTTTATATATGGTGTTCCTCTGGCTTTAGAAAGAGCTAGTTGATGAAACGTACACAGTTCCTGTTTGCTCTGAAACGTCATTTCACTGGTACTTTTAAGGCCCTTCTTTGGTCACTTGCATTATTTCCTTCACTGTGAGTGAGAATCTGTGTGTGCACGTGCCTTGAAATCACCTTGAGTAATTCAAATTCTGGCAGAGAACAGCCTCTGCATCAACGATAATTCACAGCTTTTCCAAGCTCTTAAGGACTGCAGGGCTACAGATAAGTAAATTCAATAAAGTGAAACTCTCAGCACTGCCTCCTTTAAGTAATGGAATCACCACTCAACTTCCCAAGTTTGACACTTCTAGTTTTTCAGGACTTTGTTGAATTATATTCCCCAATTCTGCAGGAAAAATCTCATAAGAGACAACCCGTGTCTCCTGACCACTTACTGACCCGAAGGGGATGTGAGCCAGGTCTGACCAGTGCCCGGCAGCAGGAAGACTCGAAGGAAAATTTTAGGAAGGATAGGAGCTGAGGAACAATAACAATGCCAAAAGAGCAGAAGCTCCTGCAAAATGCAGATTTAAATGCATAAATGTAGTTGATCTTATCTGTGGCTACCTAGCCTCATTCCTGTACAATAGCAAAAGGTCGAGATGGCAAAATAATCTTGAAATCAGAATTGTAGGTAGGAAGGGGAGCAGATGAATTCTGTGAGAAAGAAAGGTGTGGTGTCCGGTGGGTAGCCTTAAGTGTAGGTTGTAAGTATTATAAAATTTCCTTCAAAATATAAAAAAAAAAAAAAATAAAAAAATTATGTGTTGCCACTGATTGATTTACTCCTGAGACTTCTTGGGTTTACTTTGTGACCACTCCCCTGCTGCTTACACACACAGCCTGAAGGTTTGCTTTCGGTATTTTACCTCATGGTCATGTTTAGAAGATGCTCCATCAAAACAAGATTTTATTATTTTCAGAAGTTTATGAAGCAAAGAATTGGAATAGTTTGGAACAGACAAAATATTCTATCACTCGATTCAGTTATAAACCTGGAATATGTAAAATAATAATAGGGCATTGACCTTTACCACTTGAAAGAGCATCTACTATGCAAATCAGATTTTCTACCGGAGACAAAATTTTAAAACCAAATAAATATACCTCTGAGACCTCCTTGGGCGAATTCAAATAACCTCCTAGAATATAATTGTAGATGAAGCCACTGAACAGCAATCAATAGAAGATAATCACTGGCCATCTTAAAATTGCATCATTTATAGCAATCGTTTGAGGAAATGTCAGCAAATAACTTTGCTGTTTCATTCTCATATATGTGTAACTAAATGTTTTGCTACTGTTTATTTGCAGTTGCTGTTTGAAAGAATTTCTGCAGCTTCGCATCAATTTATTTGCTGTTGGAGTTTAAGAGGATCCCAAATGGGAGCAATTTATATCCCGCTAAAGTAAATTTTGTATTTCCTCAATGGTAAAAAGATTGAAAATCAATGAATTTAAATAGTTGTCAATATGCTTATTGATCTGAAGGTACCTTCCTTAGAGAGAAGCTTCATATGCGCAATCATGTAATTTTAGATATACATATGTATGTTTGTATATAGTATTTTAGGTATATAACATTCATATCTGTTTAATGTTTTGTCCTAGCTTGATGAGATTTGATCTTAAATTTGGTTTTGATTCTGGTGTGATATAACCAAGAATACATGGCTGGATACAGCAGAGTGGGGATATCTGAACAGCTTGGGTGTTGATCACATGAAGCTTGCTTGTGAGTAGGGGGGGATTTCTTTTCCCTCAAGCCTATTTTAAGGGACGGGTGCCCCACCACAGTTGAATTATAGTTCATGACATGGTGCCAACTGGTCCTCTGTCTTAGCCCCTAAGAGATTACAGGAAGGTTATTGAGCTCCCATGCTGTGCAAAGTGTGCTGCTGTTTTGCACTCTGCCTCCCTGCAGCACTTCAGGGTATAACTGCATGTCCCTTGAACTCCTCCTCACAAGTGTTGATGGTTCATCATATGTGTTGATTTTGCTTGGAGCCAAACTGAGACTGGCATCCAGATTTAACATGTTTTAGGTGACTCACTCTTTCAGAGAAGCAACTGTAGGGTATTCAGAAATACACAAAAATGGCAAGCCAATGACAAACGTTGTGGTGGTGACAGCAGTTGCTAAATATGGTGCAGCACCTGGCAGGTGAAGAGAGGTGGTGAGCCGATGACACTAAAATACTTGGGCATCTTCCCTCAACTCCTGGCATTCCTGGAAAAAAAGATGTGTTGCTAGATCTTTATAGATAAATAATTATTGCATTTGGGACATGATTCTGAATATGTATGTTGCTGTCGTTGCTTAAAGTATTTCAATCTTGATCTTAATTTTGATCTTGGGATCAGTCATATCCTTAAAGGTGAAGTATTCTTTTATTTGAAGGCACTCTGGACTTCAGTAGAAATATACCAGCCACTGAAGTGGCCTTTCAGTGTATAAATTGCTGAAAGAAAAGGCCTTTAACATTTCTTTACGGTGTGAACTAGTGTGACCAACCTATCTGCATGCCACTTTGCCATTTCTGTCATCTTTGCTAGGCTTCTGTTATTGAGAAGAATGGGACTAAAAGAGAGCACTGACCTTCCTCAGACAGATTAACAGGAGAACAAAGCTGAAATGCTTTATTTTTTTTCATTGTTAAGGTTCTGCTCTCCTAAGAGACCATCTGCTTAGGGGTTGATGGTATCTGTTAATGATACGCCCTGTGAATATTTCTGGCTTGGTACATGAGAAGACATTAAACCTTTCACTCTGCCAGGGACACCAGGTTAAGCAGGCTCCACTGGAATAAATCAGGAGACACGTAGCCTCTTTGCTATGCTTAGTGAGTAGCCCCAAGCTCCTACAAGTATCTTTCCCCCAAAATCTCTGGTTTATTGTGGATTTTCCTTTACTTGCAACATCTGTGTTTCAGACATGCTAAGTAGTCCCTTCCTGACAGATAAGGGTCTTGTTTTGGGAATGATGTATTGCAATAGAGGCTCCAGCTGGGAGCCAGGGCAAACAATTTAAGCCTTGTTTTACACAGAATTTAAATAACAAAGATAGTGTTGTATAAGATTTGGTATCCAGGTAAGTACGCAGAGAGAAGAGTGGACAAGTTTTCCAATATAATCAGAAGGCTTCTGTGATGTGAGGGCTCTTGAAACAGTGATTTTATCTCCTTCAGTCCTGTCCTTCTCCTCTTTTCTCCCATAGCTGCTTCTCACAAGCCTTGAGCCAGAGGATACCCAGGAAAGCTGTTTCAAATAACCCACATGAAGCATTCATTTCTAAACTGAAGCCTGAGTTTGTCAGTGTACAAAAATATAACTGGGTTAAAAAGCAGTTCAAGAGATTCATGGGAAGAAGGTGCCTGACAACCTATTAAACATGATGATGTACATGTAACCTTCTGTACTGATGGTCACCAAAACTGCCAGAAGTGAGGAAGGCACATGAGAGGGAAGCATGATTTTGTGCCTTCTCTGTCCTTAGACTCCCACCCAATATCTGCTAATGACTGTCCTCAGAAACAAGACATTGGTTTGGAAGTTCCTACTGATGCAAGCCAGAATGTGTAAGTTTTGTGGCAGTCTTCAGCAGAGGGCTCAGGAATGCAAGCAGCACTGAAAGTAAATAGTCCTTTCTCCCTTACAAACTGTCTGTCTTTGAGGTTTATGGGAAAAATGTTGGCTTTCCTTTGCCTTGCTATTTTGTAGATAGTATCTTACATCTTGGGTACTTGTCCTGGTGCTTTCCTGGATACAGATGGAATTTTTCTTTGATATAGTGCCCACTGCATGACACAAAGGACTGCAGTTAATCTAAAGTAGGTAGCAAGAATATCTATTCAAGATTCTTATATTTCAGGGCTTGGTATTTAAGAGAGTAATAACAGCATATGGGTTGAGACTTACTGGTAAAGAGAAAATAATTTGGTGTAAACCTGTTTGGAAAGAAAGAATTGTATTGGTATTTTCATCTAATATGAACATAAACCTCAATGATTTACTAAACTATATACCTGCATATTTCTATAGATTTCTAAGGCAGAACCTTGTACAGACTGTGTGAAACACTAGTACTATAACTGGGTTGAATCACTTGGTTTTATACTCTTTTCGTTTCTCAGTTCTTATTGCATAGCATCATCTCTTGAAATGGTGGCTTAAACAAAAGACAGACTTTTAAGCAAAGAGGGCTTTTCCCCCACACCCACACTAATACCTAAAAATACTCTTAAAATTATTCAGGAGTGAAGCTTTTTATACTGAAGCTCCTCAGATACATTGTGTTTTGCTGTTAGAGGAATAAGTCAGTTTTTCATATGCTCTTAAAACATTCAGTTTGTGAATATTGCTTTCATTTCTGCATTTGTGGAGTATTGTAAAAGCTGCCTGCTTGTGATTTGATCAATATAACTTGTCTTTAATGCTATGCTTTGTGGAGGCAGTATGTTTGATCATAAAAGCTGAAAGGCATACCCTATACAATATGTGAAAAGTCAAAAAATATAATAGGTAAATTCCTGCTAATTAAGTAGGTCATGACTGACCAAGAATCAGACGTGGTAATCTGTGATGGTACCATGAAAAATGCATTGTAATTAGGTACCACAGCTTGAATGTGAATCATCAATATTCAACAGATGTATGCCTCTTTGTTGGTTCCAAGTCTCAAACAGATTTTCACTGAAATGGAAAAACAAGTAATAACAAAAGAAAAAAAGGGGTAGGGGGAGAAATTGATACAGTGCTCCAATATTTCATTATTTAAGAAATAAATATTATTCATTATTCCAATCTTCTTTTACGGAAGACTAAAATGCTGGCATATACTTAATTTTAGAAAAGAATGTTTGACACGGAAAGATTTTTCCTGCAAAACTGCCTGTCTTTTTTGTCTCTTCTGTATGGCAGAATTTATGGAATTATCTGAATGTATATGAAACTAATTCACCTCCAACCCACATACCTCCTGATGCTGCAGAAAACATGTCAAGAGTTACATATCTACTCTTCAGGGACTAGTGCTTGCAATAATGATCAGGAGCATTTTATGGGTACAATAAAATATGTCCGTATGTCCCATAGCTACTTCTGTGTTTCTTATCATTGTTGTAGAGCTGTGAAATTCCACAAAGGGGTAATATTGGGAATTCTATGAGCACCCATTTGTTCAAATGTTCATTTCAGTTGAAGCAATTCCTATCTCAAAAGTTTTCTTTCCCAGTCGTGATGTACAGGTTGGCACTAATAGTATATGTACAGTGTGCACTGTTGTACGTCTAAATTAGCAGG
The DNA here is from genome assembly GCF_034315485.1 of Pezoporus occidentalis. NCBI lineage: Eukaryota > Metazoa > Chordata > Aves > Psittaciformes > Psittacidae > Pezoporus > Pezoporus occidentalis. The sequence continues at coordinate 9,621,917 of NW_026916170.1, read as the reverse complement.
TGATGATCAACCTTACTGAGGTAGACAGAGAATGCACAAGACCCAACATCCACACTAACACCTTCTTAGAGGTACACTTTCAGATACTGAATGGATGCCCGTAAGCAGATGGAGCATACTCAGTGCATCCCAGTTGAGTTTCATCCCAAATGAAGGCAGTCTGTGAGCTCTGAGATTGCCCTGTAGTGAAAAGCAAAATGAAGTAAAGAGGAATGCTCAGGAGAGTCTCTTCAAAAGTGCACTCCTGACCCCAGCTAAAATACTAGCGGAGATGCATCTGCTGAAGCTGGGATTTTCAAACTGAAGAGAAGTAGTCACCCCAAGAGCTGTATTCAGAAACCTTCTCAACAGTGATAGACTGCTGCATCATTATTTGCTTGAGCTAGAACAGAAAGTCTGTGGTTTGAATTCTACAGCAGAATTCAAGGTTTTGGTTAAAATGCTTTTAGGTCTTTATATACCACTGAAGTGTAAGACCCAGTACAGTTTCATTAAGCAAAATCTCTTCAGCTTCCAGTCCTATCCTGGAAGATTTAATAGTAAAGCTAGCTATCCTACCCTGCATTAGAGGTTTGAAGTGCTGGAGATAATGCTGCTCAAACCTAGAATTAATATGTTTTCTGAACATTTTTCCAGTCCAGGCATGGTGCTTGGAGAGGGCTTGCATTTCTCTTACTATACGATTTTGCATAAGGTCAGGTGAGGTATATGCTCTGCTTGCAGGCTTTCACTGAAGTTAGAACCCTGGTTCTCTCATGTCCCTCAAGTTGAAAAGCTCATTTTCATTTCATTTCATTACTATAGCTCTCTAGCCTCCTGCAGGCTCAAGCCTTTCCTCTTCCAGTAAGAAATGTCATATGCACACAGTCATTTTACACATATCCTAGTTCAGACTTCATTATAATATATTATTAGTTATATTAAGCCTCTCATACGTAAGTCTTGAGCAGCTTATCTATCACTGTGGTGTCAGAGTGAGCAGCTGGGAAAGTGTGTCAGTAATTTATCTCATCTGATTAATATCAAATATTAAAATTAGCTCAATTCATTCTTGCACTCACATTGTTTCATTAGCAACATATATTTCATACCTCTTTCCTTAGTGAAATATTCTTGCTGCTACCTACTTTAATCAGAGAAATGAGTAACTAATCACTTATCTGTGCATTGTAATAGAAATCAGTAAAATGATCAGAGTTTGGGAGTTGCTGTTACACATGCGTTTGAATGATGCATAGTATTATAATAATGCTGATAGAAATCAGACATTCCCAGGCAAAAAAATACCAATGTGTGGTTAATCTGAATAAACTAAATGACAGCTATTGCATCATGGCTGTGTCATAAACTTTTATGAGTATTTTATTTTTAAGCCCTAAATCTTTCATAAGTGGCACAATTTTAAACACATGCTTGATTTTAAAACAATTTTAGATTCAGATTCTTTTTAGTATTATGGGCTTTTGTGCATGTATTTTTATTTTGAAACAGATTCTTGCTCAAAGGGGATCCCGGCTTCACAGCACTACAGGCTGACGTCTTTTCTGCATGGAATACCTGATTTCAGTATTAAATTCTGAGTTCAGCAATCATAAAAGTCCATAGAAGGTCAATCTGAAAAAATAATATTATTTTAACTTTGATAGGACTTAGTTGTGTGTCTTTTATGTGGAACATTATTTTGAGATTGGTAGATCTTCAGAACAAGTTCTCATTTTGGCTCTGTACAATACCTGCACATACAATATGAAAGGCGGTCTATAGGGACTTCCTGTTTCTCAGCAGGGATGTCTCAGCAACGTATGAGCAAAAAGCTTCAATATTCCAGATGCCCTACCTCGTAGGTGATGCATTTCACTCCTTTCACCTCTACAGTGCACTTGGGGAAAGAGCCTCTCCTGAACTGGTTCAGTGGGCTTCATCCTTAAGGTTTTGATGCACATCCGCTCCAGTGCTGGGAAGCAGCTTCTGGAGGAAACTTCTTGCCTCTTGGCAGTATGATCAGGCCTCATTGCCCCCCGCAAGGTAGCTCTTTTTTCAGAAGTTGGTGAATTTTGTATCTCTTCCTAAACTATGCAGTTAAAAGATAAAACAGCTGTACCAATGAAAGCGTGTCAATATAAGTCTTATTTGTATTTTTCCTTTTCCTAACAAGCCTTGGCTAGTTCCAGAATTGCTTCTGGTTGGTGAGTAAGAGGGAAGGGGCAAAGAGCCCTGCTACAGATTTTCTTTCCCTGAGTTATGTAACATTTTCCTCTTCCCTCTCTGAGGCAGTGATCACTTACTCCTGAATGCAACAACTACAAATGGTGGCTTTAATGTGAATCCCATAGATCTGGAAAAAAATAATCCAGTAATATGTCTGAGACCAGGGAGACAGGTATTTCCCAGGTGATTAAACATATTCTTTACATGAAGGTCCTTTTTCATAGCATTCCTTAATTTCCCTTTTAGTTTTCAGCAGACCTGAATTAAAATAAGATGACTCTACCTACATCTTCCATCACGGGTGTCTGTCAGCTTCTGTTGGCTGTCTTGGTAGGTACGCTATATTTTAATAATTGAGTTGGTGATACACCCCAAATAATTTGCTTGATAAAAATACTGAATATGCTACTGAGATTCAGCTGAAGAGATCTAAGTACACTTAGAGGCTGTCCACAGTAAAGGTGAAATTCTAAGTACACAGTATAGAAACTTAGCCATTTGTATCATTTGCAATTAACTTTTGTAAACTGTTACATGTCTGGGTGTGAATAATAACACTGCAAATATTTGCATGTTTCCTTTTACATGATTGGCAAAAAGTAGCCTGGGAAGCACACATCCGACTTTGTTTCAGGTAGTTTTGTGGAGGAACCTCCTCTGTACTCTGAACAAAAATATCCCTGTGGAAAGAAAAGAGGGAGGGACCAGGTGGGCCTTGGGAGATGAACACTTAGCTCTCATCATAACAGCACATGGTCTGGGCATTTCACTGAAGTCCCTTTGAAAGATTGAACTATGGAATTAGATCAGAAAAAGCTTTACTTGATGGTGTAATTCACTTCCCTGCCATGCAGGAGAGAAGGTGCAATGTTGTATCTCAATCAGCATTAGCTGTGTGCTGCAGGGTCAGAGTCCCAGTCACAAGGCAGGCAGTAGCATCCCATTCTATGAGGTTTTGGACAGGCATAAATGAAGAATCTGATGGCTCTTCCACAGCTGATGACTTAGGCTATAGAGCTATTTCTTGCTTTGCTTTTCTTTTCTCAGGGAAACACTACATCATGTATTATGTAAACATCAAGGATACTGTCTTGCCTGTGCTGTTTAGTAAATTGCTTAGTTCTTCTTGGTAGAATATAGATGTCAACATGAATATTGAAAATGTCCAAGGATGTCACAAGACCTTGTACAGAGGGGAGAGATGGCATGCTATTAATGATCCTTTCTTCCACAAGCAAATTCCAGTTATGTTATATAAAGGTGGGACAGAAATAAAAAATAGCCCTTCATTAAAAGCAGCCCTGTCTGCTGTACCTCTGGCATAGTAGACTTATTTAAATAACATTGTGAATTTCTGGGGAAAGAAGAACCTGGAAATGCCGTTATTATTTCTACTGTAGTGTGGAAAGGGCTTTGCTGCTGTGAATAATATCAGCCATGTTGATGGGTAGACCTAAATTAAAAGTGAAAGAGTTGTTCATTCATGGCAAAAATCCATCTTAATGTGAAGATAAGGGAGTCTGAGGAGTTTTTTATTTCTATTTTTGCTTTCAGGCCTACTATATATTATTCAAGGACTTTTTAAAGTTGGAAAACTTGGTAATAATATCACAAATAATCAAAGTTTTAAATTATTTCTTTGAATTCATTTTTGAATTCTCCTCTTCTACTAGGCAATTACAAACTCAGTGGGGGATTTTTCTTGGTGCAAAGTGATGCCTAAAAGAACATAGTGATTTCTTCCTTAACTTTTTTTTTGCATATACTGATCAACAGTCATCAAAGTGTTCCTTTGCTGTAACATCTGGGCTCCTTATGTATTCAGAATTAGGAAATATCCTTGGCATTTGAGATACCAAATGCTAGCCATTGACAGCATATTTGAGAGGGCAGGGCTTGGTGGTGAGCGTGGATCAGTGGAACAAAGTGGTGTTCTGAGCTACTCAGTTCGCTGTGGATGATTTCATGGCTTCAGGGACTCCTGTGGTAGTGTTCAGTGCTCTTCTGTGCCTCACATATGGTTCACTGAAGTACTACGTCTTTGGAATCCCTTCCTGTCCACAGGAATGGACCATGAATTCTCTTTTATGTATGTAAATGAATATGTGTGTGTTCAGTGCTCCTGATAGTTTTAGTTTGCTTTCACTGGTGTCCTTTACTGAGGAGGGGAATATGAATTTTGAACCTATTTTGAACTTTATGTGTTGTTAACTTACTCAAGAAGCTGGACCATTTAAAATCTTTTGGTTTTCATCATTATGGGTCCTTGAAGCCAGAAGTCTTCGCACCAGCATGTTGAGAATGTCAGAAGGAATCTGTCCTTTAGTCCTTCCCCTGGATGAATAGCTATGCTGTTCAGGAAAATGCAATCTGAAATCTGTCTAGAGAAATGAAAAAGTAAACAAGTAGGAGCTTTATTTTTAAAGAGGAATGGCACTTGGAACTCTTAAGGACCTGCAACAAGAAACAGAAATAAGGTTAATGTTATAAAGTGGTAAGGTTTGCCTCAGCATTCAACTAAAAAAAAAAACAAAACAAAACAAATTGATAATAAATGTAATCCTAACACATCAAGAAGAACAAATACTCTGGGCTTAGTTGTAGCTGGGTTGTGTTCAGGAGTAGCCTCTAAACTTTGAACTAGAATGTCATTTATCAATACCAAGCTCGTGCAAATAAGATCATGTTTTTCTCTTAAGAAAAATTACCTAGTGCCTTATGGCTGTGAGGTACATGTATTTAGTCTTCCCATCTAACTATTTTAGGTAGAACGAGGCCAGTATTTCTAATGGGCAGAAACATTTCATGACAGCTTCTTAATCTATATGATATAATTTCAGACAATTAGCTGGTCAAAGGAAAAAGATTGATTTTATGATGGTTTTTTGAAGGTTATACAACTATTTTTGCCCCATACTGGGACAAAGTCACAGCCTTATAATTCTGTTATGTGAAAATGTTTGAATCAAAATGTCAGTTTTCAAACTGAGAAGGGAAGTGTTTTGATTTCATTTTCTCTTACTTGCTTTCCTTCTGAAATTGGCATGAACCCTCTTTTAAATGTCATTGAAATGAAAGCTTCTTTGCAAACCATATTAGACTTAACAAAATATAGTCTTATTTTAATCTACATGGCTATTTTTCTGTTAAGTAAAACCAGTAAATTCTCTAATCACTCTTTACAGTTTCTGATTTGTGACTAGGTTTTGGTCTTTTCTTCCTGAAGTTTCAAAAACCAAGTCCTCCATACTTTGGGAGCAACACAAACACGCAATGAAATCATAGTCTCATTGCAGTCAGTGACAAAGCTATGCTTCATTGGATCACAAATTTCAGCAGTAATGGTATCATAAAGGACATTAAATCTTCGGTCCATTGTTTGTACTTGATTAATGTTGTCCTGAACTCATCCTGCAGATTATTTTACCTTACCTTCTTTTATAGTATAGCAGCTCAATAAGACCTTCTTTATTTTTTAGTAATAAACTTCTTCCCAGTGTGCCAAGCTGAAACTTCCAGCTTTTTAAACTACCTCTGGGAAGAACCTCTATGTAAGTTAAAATCTTGATTTATCGCTCCTTGCAGTATCATTACTGGAAGAGGAACTTTTTCAGGTACTGTGCCTATGACTGAGGTGGAAAGGAGTGAGCCTGACAAGTAACAGGCGTGAGCATGACAACAAAACTCATGATCTGGAGCAATTCAGTAGCATATAAAAGCAAGAAAAGAATAATACCTGTGTGTCAGCTCTGCCTTGCACCTCTGGCTTTGTCTGTCCTTTCTAGTTCCACTGATTTCAGAAAGTACTCCTCTGAGCATGTGGAGGGGATACTCAATTGTTTGAAACTGAAGATATGGGAAACCATTTGTTTTTATATTTTAATTATGAAGACGTGTAATTTTAATGCACTTTCTTTTGCTTATATATTTCTGCTTGGTTATTGTTTTCCTAGCTTCAAATAATACCTTTAATTGGATGAAATTGTTACTCTGGCCAGGTGTGCATGTGACATATTTTTATGTGTCAGTGGTACTCTGAAGATACATAGAAAAGCACCCAAGGTTGGGCAAATTTTCCTAGCTAGACTGTTTTCAGTAGGCTTCAGATTTTTGTCATAGAAGACTGAGAAACATTTTGCATATGTTCCTGTCCTTCCATCAGAAGTATTGTTTTAAAGGACAGGCATTGTCTTCCCAATAATTTCTTCACTCTGTTGCTCTTTACCTGCATGCTATGGCTCTCCATTGACTGTACTAAAAAATAGTCAACCTCTTTTCCTAATATCTAGCTCAAAATACTCAGAGAAACTACTGCTTTTTTTTTTTTTTTTTGCAGCTAAATTCTTCTTTTAACATGCAAGGATTAAGCTTTGTAAAGTTAAAATCAGATTTTTTTATTGATATTCATTATTATAATATTAAGATTAATAATTAACAATATTATTAATATCGATATTAACAATCAGATGCATTATTAATAAATATTGGCATATTTATTGTGACTGTGGATATTGTCATGTCGCTGATGAGCACATATAATACATTTGAATCAGACCACCCCCTTTGCAACACTCAGAGAAAAGAGGCCAGTGTCTGAAAACCAGGGTTACCCACCCAGCAGCACCACAGTTTATAAAGTGTGTCCAGCCTGCAGTGGTGGGCAGCAAGCATATTATGCTGAGGCTGTGTGTGTGACCTGCTTTTCATTATAAGCAGCAGTACTTTAAAGCTACCTCAGATTTGCTCATTGTACAGCCCCAAAACTAATGACTGTAAAGTAGTCGTACCCCTAGTGACATTCTGGTCAGAAAGGTGTAAAAATATGTGAGGAACTGCAATCCTAATACCTACACAATGTAGGTTAGTAAACTCCAGGTTAACACCTATCCTACACACCTTCAGTGCCAATACCTGTACCAACACTTCTGTGGGGAGTAAATTATCAAGTCTTTATTCTGTTTTCATTTGGTCCTTACTGGAGCCTTTAAAGCTTTGCTTAACTGTAAGGGTGGGGTAAAGGCAGTCTCAGCTCTCCCTGTTTCTAACCAAGCACTTCTTTCTTTATCCATCAGTGCAAAAACTCAGCTTATTAGGAAGGTCTCTCTTGCAGCAGTGTCTGAATGTACAAATTTGCTCACAATCACAGCTGGAGTGGCTTATACTGGAGACAGGTCATGCTGGGATCTTTCACTTTGGCACCAATTAAATTCTTCTATAAAAGCAGAGGAGGAAATATGAGTTTGCGGTTTAAAGTCAATAGAAGCTGCAGAGCACAGAGCAACTTGTCTTTTTGTATGCTGTTCTTTGTAGGTACAATATTATTAAAAAGTCAAATTCATGCCTAGCCCTAGGGCTTAGTTGCCTATCTGTACTGTCAAAACTGTCCAACTAAGAGAAAACCATCTGAAAATAGGGCCTAAGAATATTTTGAAGTGTTATTAGGATAAACTGTGGCACATCTTTAGAATGATGAAACTGGAACCTCCCAGTATGTGCTGTTTTAAAATAGTAAAATGAGATGTACTTCATGGGCTTTTTAAACCTTCCTGCTTAAGGTAACTCAGAGAACATACTGGATCTCAATGAGCCTTGGCATAATGACCCTTGAAACTTTAAAAAAATGTTAGAAATACGAAGGTACAGAAATGCTAATGAGGCGACGGTGAACTTGTTTAAGAATTTTGCTATTCAAGGACATACATTTTCTTAAGGCTTTCATAGCATGTCCTGAAACTGTGATTATAAAACATGACATTGTAATCAGTATGGACTCAGAACAGCTAATCTGTTAAAATTTTTACTCAGTTAATAGATGCTGAAGCCTGGTTTATCATTTCCCTTCCTTTCAGACAGAAGCACAGATAAAATTTGCTTGAACTGTGGTTTTGCTTTGAATTCTTCGCCTTATTCTAAACCTCAGTAAAATGTGAAAATTTAGTTGAAGCGCAAGACAAGAACCATATAAATTCAGATCTAAAATAAATGCTTAAGGTTTTTTTCATGATTGACAATTTGTAATACTGTACTGGATCATGCTAGTTACCACTGCATTTTTTACAGCAAAATGGAAAACTAGGACTATTTAAATAGCTTGACAACCAAATTAGTGACCAGTTTCAGATTAAGGGAAGAAATTTGACTATTCATATGAATGTTTCAGAGAAATTGGCCTTGTTTGCTTTTTACAGTTAGCAAATGTTGCTTCAAGAGAAAGTACAGGCAGTGCCATACATAGTCGAGTGGCATTTTGGCTGGATTAGATTTTGGTTAGTTCAGACTTTTTCTGCGAAAGAATATGAATGTGAAGTGTGAGCTCACATGTGTGATATTTACACCACCTGAATTTAGAATTAGTGGATATTTGCTCTAGAAGTAGTTCCCAATGGAGAATTGACAGAGTGGTATATGACTCATTTGATCAATCACAGCTAGCCAATACAACTAAACAATAAATATTGAACACTTCATAGGATAGCTTGTGATGCATCTGGGGATAACCTTTCTTCAAGATAATTGTGTTGTATAATTGTTTTGGATAATTATCTGAGTAATGAACATATTTAGAGAAACTGTGGTCTTCTCTTACTGTATAATGAACATAAAATTACTAATTAATATAGTAATCTATTGGTTTTGGTCAGTGAGTCACTTATTTTAAATTACAGTGGAGGAAAAGAATGCTAATTCCCTTTTTGAATTAAACTGCCATAGCAAATTCAGTGCGCAAGCACTTACATTTGAACCCAGCATGACCTGTTTTCTGTTTTTTTTTACCTTTAATTTTCCATGGAGGAGTTTCAAGCAAATGGGCAGTTGTGCTTTATGGTTAAATAGCAGTATGATCTCTGCAGTAATGTCAGCTTTATAGAGGCATGTGCTCAGCAGAGGTCCAGACTTTGTGCTTCGTCTCTCCTTTGTGTGAGGATTTTGATTTTGCAGTAATTGTTTTGGAATTAGATTGTGCTGTGGAATGAGTCATCTTCACACACCATAGACCATGGGCATCTTTGCAGCTTCTTTTCTCAAATAATAGCCTCGCTGTTTGCCTTTTTTAGCTTGTTCTGATCATTGCTGTGGGGTGACAAGAGGTAAAGTAGCTGTGTGGTGCTGCTGCTGTTGGTACCCTGGAGAAGCAGAGGAGGAGGGAAAGTTAGAAGCCCTTGTTCTCAGACATGTACCAAGGTCTCCCCAAAGCTCTGCCCAGTTCAGTTTACTGGGTTAAAATTGAAGTCAATGGAAACTCAGCTGAGTAAAAATAAGGATAGGAAAAAGCTGCAGGGTTGACTTGGAAAAAGCCGTAAAGTTCAGACTAAAATCTTTCTCTGCCATGTGTAAAAATGAATGTACAAGAAGTATGAAGGAAAGTAGCTGGGCAACTGTCCTGGTTTTGCATAGCTGAAAAGACATGCTGTCTATCTAATTCTCCAATTTACTAGCAGCGGGGAGACTTCTCTGCTGTGGTTCAGCTTACGCAGATCCATTTGCTGGCATTACGCAGCCTGCTGATGCATAGTTTATACAGTCAACACCAGTCAACACCACTTACTTAATTTGAAATAAAATAGAACTGTTCGTCAGCCAGGAAGAGTAAAGCCTGAATCACATATTTACAGGAACCTTTTCTGTGGCTCTTTAAGGTTTAAAAAAAAAATTGAAGAGGCTGGAGAGGGTCCAGAGAAGAGCTGCGAAGATGATCAGAGGACTGGGAAGCCTGCCATATGAGGAAAGGCTGAGAGAGCTCGGCTTTTTCAGCCTCGAGAAAAGGCGACTGAGGGGTGACCTTATCACCAAGTCCCAGCATTACAGGGCAGCTACAAAGAAGGTTGTAAATCCAGCCAGGCTGCAGTTGTGCTCACTTCTTCCCACCTTCATGGTTTCTCCTTTCCTTTGTGTAACATGGAATGGAAGACCCTTCCCAACTCTCACAAGCTGCCTAAGGCTGACATCCCTTTGCTGTTCATTGTTCCATCTGCAGAAGCTCCTAGCACTGCAACAGCTGAAGTCTCACTGAAATCTTGTCGTGGAGTGCAGGGAGCAAGATACGTCCTGCCTTGTATCAGGATGATGGGAGATGGGATCTTCTGCCTTCCCCCTTGCTCTGTGCCAGGGATAATATCTGCCTGGCACAAAAGTGACTGGTGCTGAAAGAAGGTAGCACCCTTTGGCAGCTACCTCCTGCGTGAAACATGCAGTGCTGCTGTTTCACGAGCACAATGATGGGGTTTGTCCCCTAACAGTGTCACTGAGGTCCCCTATTGCTCTGCGGCACAGTGGTACACCACCTTGCACTGCAAAGTCACCACATGACTCTAGTCACCAGTGACCCAGCTAACAGCTGGAAATTACATGTACCTAGAGATTTGGCATGTTTGTTGGTGTTTCCTGGCTTAGTTCCAAAAATAAGAAAAGGCAATCTTCTGGCACTGTTTATGCTGAAGCATTAAATAAAACCATTTTTTTTCCAGTAATACAAGTAACTAAATTACTATTGCCACATATTTATTTACTGTTCTTTATACTCTTTGAACCACTAAATTTTTCCAGAAGAAAAGGTTTTAACAGAGAAGGTAATCTAAGCACCGAGAGAAATAATTATGTTCTTCTGTGCTACTCTTAAGCTAAGCAGGTTCTAATTGTGTTTGGTTCTTTTAAATTTGTAATGTATGGAGAGTATAGATTCCTTCTTTTTGTAGGCATATATTTGTATGTGGGTATTGTTATACTTACCCAGTAGAAGTTTAGTTGTTAACAAGCTAAATCATGGAAGTTTAATACATTTACAATTTAATTCAGTTAATATGCGCACAGAGTCCCTTGTGCTTTGATCCCTACTGTTATCATCCATTTCTAATAGCAGGGCAGTTGACTGAGCTATTGGTGAATGATAGGCACAGTGGGACTGTATGAGGATTTATATATATAAAAATCCCTACTCTAGTTGCTGGCTCAGTTCTTAACAGGGTCGTTATATACCTCAGAAACCGAGTTTTTGAACCAATGGAGGCCTGTTAATGCTTGCGCCTCAGAAAAGAGTTGAGGAAGCACAACTACCAGAATGGAAATCAAGAGAGTAAAGTATCAAAACCTTTTCTAGTGCGTATTTTAGAGGAAAGTGTGAGTATTCAGGGATGTGAAGGAGAAATGCTGAAAGAAAGGAGACATATCCATTGTAATACCTATTTAAAAATATCTATCGTTCACATAATATAACTATGGAACTATAACCGAAGTACACTATCCTCTGTAATAATGCTTTAGACATTGCTCCAAGGTACTGAGGAAAACATGGAAAATTATTGGATGGACTAGAGATCAGTGTTCTGGCCTTTCTCCTGAAAATAGAGGGCTCCCTGTGAGCAACCACACATCCACACCCAGGCATCTCACTTCTGAGAGGGCTTCAGACCCAAACTGAGGGAGGAAGCCAGATGAGCTTTTCTAGAGCTTCTTCCAGTGACACCTTAGAGAAAACTTGCTGTATGAGCAGAAGATAAACTAACATGTATGAATTCCAGCTTTGTGTTGTGGATTCTGAGGAGTATCCTATATGGCTGTGTGATGACTTGATAGCTCTTTTCAGAGGGAGCCAGTGCCTCTGGAAATGCTACAGTGACCATTAAAGGCTGATGGTTACTGAAAGGGCTGAGAGGCTTTGACAAAAGTGTCTTTCTTCAAGAGAACTGGCACTGAATTCACAAAGATGAGAGCTCCCTTCTTCTTCCCCTGAGGAAGACAAATCATGTGCTTGACCCTTCTCCTCTTTGCAAAATATACACAGCAAAATAATTGGATTGACAATGTGGTATTCCTTCTTTCGTGTGCTGATAGGATAATGGGAAACCCTCAGAAGCATTCTGATAACATTCAGTAAAGCTAATTTAATAGTCATTGAATTCTTGAAAGTTCTCATTAGGATGCTAAAAGCAAGCATCTGTGTAATATGGGCATGATCAGCTTTACAGTGGAGCATGGGGAACTGATATTGAAGCTGCCTGTTCTTCATACAAGCAAGACTGTATTTATTTCATTTCTTAGTGACTTAATGCAAATATATTTGAAAGGGTTGGACTGGGGGAAAGAAGAGGGACAGAAAAAATATACTTATTGGTTTTTTTTTGCCAAAAATCTAATAGTGTATTTGCAGCTGTATATATTCTCAGTCATACACTAGGCCTGATCAAAAGGTATTGTACTCCCTCTAGCTTAAATTCAGCTGCTTTATGTTGTGCTGCTGGTATTGTTCCAGTTCATCATATGCTTAGATGACTCATAGTGCATGCATTGTGGTAGTTAACATAATATGTTTTCCTCTTTTTAAATTAGTCTGCAGTGTATGATGTGAAGTACAATTCACAATTAGCATTTCAGCACTATTAAATCCAGCTTGAAGTGTTTTGATGGAAACAGCAATCTGTTTTATTCTTCAGATTTCCCTAAACAAAGCAAGTGCATCAATAGCTAATGGTGTATATTATATGGTATTAACTGGTGTCTTTCAAATACAATAATATTTAAGAATTACTCTTTCATAAGCCGCTAGCAGTCAGAGAACCCAGTCTCACCTCTTCCAACAGTATTGAATTATAGTACATTTGATTTGCTTTTGGTTTATCCCCATCACTTATGTCTGGATATGCTTTGTCATAACCTACAACAGTCAGGCAACAGAAAGCTGAGTGGACTGACTGATGTGGTGCAGCATTGTTTTTGCGAATGAGATAGTCAGAGTGGTTGTCATGTCCATTCTGATTGTGAAGCCATTCCTTGTTTGGCATTTGAAGTGATGATCTCTGACAAGGCCTTAGGGCAGAAGAAACACCAGCTGCAAATGCTGAAGAGAAAGTTGATGGCACATGTACACATTTTAAATGGATGCAAACTGTGTTGAAAAAATAAGGCATGGCTCTGAAAAATGCTACAAGTGGAAGGAATGGAGGAGGCACATGGGATAGAAAAACAAAAGAAATAATGATGTAGAGGAAGGGTCAGGTGAAACAGTGAGGAAGAGGAAAGAGCTATAATCTGACTGACCATTCCTCAACAGCAATATGAAAGTCAGATGGAAGGGATACTGGGGAGTCATCACATGAGGGACAGAGGTTAGCAGGACGTTGCTCTCCCTCATTAACACCACCATGTGTAGTGACGTTAATGTGGCAATGTGTCTGAACCGTAGTGCTGGCAGGGCTGACAGATGATCACACATCTAAGATGGAGATAAACAGTATGCCTGATGACTTGTGAAAATTTTGGACTCACCAAGCTTATGTGAATCTTCTAGAAGAACTTTCAAAGTGTTGAATCCAAGTATATACTTTTGTCATCTGCTGAACAAAAATATGGGGCATAACAAGCAGACTGCAAGCTATTCATTTGAGCTGTGTCTGCTGCCTGGACTGGGGGTTCTTTGCTCCAAACCAAGCTCTCTCTACCTATGATATTTCTTATGGTTTCAATCAAACAGTTCAGTCAAACAATGCTTAAAACTGTGCTGATGGAGTTTCCGTCACTCTCCGGAAACTGTCCTACTAGCTTAACCAATGCTGAAAACTTCTCACAGCCCTTTGCAGCAATCTAAACCCTTAGTATTTCATCTGATTCATAGAGAACATGTTTACTTTTGTACCTCGCAAGCATTCTTCTCCAGATAAAACAGTTTTACTCCTTTCAATTTTCATTCATAGATCAATTATCTGATTTTATTCAGCATTATACTCAGTTCTTTTTTGCAAGTCTACATCTTCATTGAAAGGTGATACCCAAGACCTGACACATCAGTCCTGCTGAGGATCCATGGCTGGTGAAAAAAGTGGGAAAGAGGATTATTTCATACTTTTCCAGATTATATTCCTGTTTGCATATCCCAGTTTAATGAACATTAATTCCCACAGCAGTAGGCCATTGCTGAGCCATTTTTTTGTTTGCATCCCCCGCATCTTTTCCAGCACGGCTGCTGCCATGCTTGATTGTTTCCCATGTTGTATTTGCATACACTAATCTAGAGCTAGAATTTACAGTTATTGAACTGCATTTTTCCAGACCATTTCTCGAGTTTGTCAAGAACATCTTGCATTTTAATGTCTGCCAGTGTTTGCAGTCCTACACATCCTGCTGTCATCTGTCAAAGCATAAGCTTAGTTACAACACTTGGATTACCAAGAAAGTGTTGAATATGCAGGGCCCCAGTAGTATTGACTAATCAGGAAACTTACGCAGAATCTAATTCACTTGCTCTGATACATCTCCGAAACAGACAAGCAGTGAATAGGCCAAACCAAAGTGGAGAAAGAGAAGATTCACTTTTCATCCTAGCTGAACCAATAATGTAATTGCATGCAAACAACATTGTAAGAAAGGGAAGGCGAAAAGAAGAAAGTTGAAATTATTGTCTAAGTGGCAGGATGTAGTTTAGCTTTCCAGTAGTTTTAGCAGCGAAAAGATCTTGTGACTCCATCCTGTCTTTTCTTAGTTTGCTTTTAATTTTGTCCTTGTAATTCCTTTTGACCATAACGTTCCATGTTTCTTATCAAGCACTTCAGTCAGAAGGAATTGGCAGAGTTGCGGATTCTATAACAAAATCTGTTTCCTAGCTCTAACTTTAAACTAAGCCCTGAATAGGGTCTTCAGATCTTCAAGTCATGGAATCATAGGTTTGGGTTGGAAGGGACCTTAAAGATCATCTAGTTCCAGCTGCCCTGCCAAGGACAGGGACAACTTCAGGACTAGATCAGGTTGCCCAAAGTCCCAACCAACCTGGCCTTGAACACTGCTAGGGATGGGGCAGCCACAGTTTCACTGAGCACCCTATGCCAGCGCCTCATCACCCTCACAATAAATAATTTCTTTCTAATATATAATCTAAACCTACCCTCTTTTTGTTTCAAGCCATTCCCCGTTGTCCTATCTCTACATGCCCTTGTAAAAAGTCCTGCTCCAGCTTGCATATAGGTCCCCTTTAGCCACTGGAAGCTGCTGCAAGGTCTATCCCGAGCCTTCTTCAGGCTGAACAAGGCCAACTCCCTCAGCCTGTCTCCACAGGGGAGGCGCTCTAGCCTTCTGATCATTTTTGTGGCCCTCCTCTGCACTCACTGCAACAGGTCCGCATCCCTCTTGTGTTGGTGGCACCAGAGCTGAACGAAGTGCTCCTGTGGGGGTTTCACAAGAGTGGAGGAGAGGAGGAGAATCGCCTCCCTCAATCTTCTGGTCACACTCCTTTTGATGATGCCCAGGACATGGTTGGCTTTCTGGGCTGTGAGGGCACATTGTCGGGTCATGGTTGAGTTGTTTTGTCAACCAACACCCCCAAGTCCCTTTCCTCAGGGCTGCTTTCCATGTAGTCTCTTCCCAGCCTGTATCTGTGCTTAGGATTGCCCCAAACCATGTGCAGGACCTTGCACTTGACCTTGTTGAACTTCATGAGGTTCTCAGTGGCCCACGTCTCAGTCATGTCAAGGTTCCTCTGGATGGCATCCTTTCCCTTTGGTGTGTTGACAGCACCACACAGCTTGGCAAACTTGCTGAGGGTGCACTCAATCCCACTGTCTGTGTAACGAACAGAGATATTAAATAGCACCACTCCCAGTACTGACCCCTGATGAACACCACTCATCACTGTTCTCCACTTGGATATTGAGCTGCTGACCACAGCTCTTAGTACAACCATCTAGCCAATTCTGTATCCACCGAGTGGTCTGTGATCACGAGTGTCTTTGCATATTAGCAACTTGCATTTCTGCAAAGTACATTTTTTTCCATCCTGCAACCAGGTAAATGCAATAAGAGGGCTTATTTCATCCATATATGAGATTTACTTGGAGGCAGAATCCAGTCAAAAGACAACATGAGACATGAATTGCCACAATTAGTATGACAATTAAAACCCTACGATGACTCACACATAAAGTATCAAAAGCAGCTACCACAGCCTTGAAGCAGAGGAAAGATCACATTGCTCAGAAAGCAGTTAATAAATTAAAATTGATGTCATTGCTTGGAAGAGCTTGGTGGTATACTAAGTGGTATATGAATAAAGAACGAATGTTCTTTATCTGCATTGTGTGCAATGTCTTTTGCACACAATGCACACAATTTATCTGCAATCTGTGCAACAGATCGAAATATGCTGCAGTTCAGAATGTCTTTGAGGTATATAGGCTCCCTAACTCTTCCCCTACTTGATTTTGCTTCAGATCCAACCCCTTCAGAGGATTCTTATAGTTTGTTTAATGTACTATGGATGCTTTTCTGTTAAGGGATAAAACCTGTGCCTAGCTCCCTGTGAAATGAAGAACCTTCAAGGATCTAAAGAAAGAATTTGTCCTTTCTGTTCCATGATTGTACAGTCTGATACAATGACAGGCATATAAAATTTCTTAGTTTAAAAAATAATTGTTTGTTATTAGTAATAAATAATATCAATTTACTAATTAGGATGAGGAAGTTCTATGTCTTAAAAAATAGAAATATGTCAACAAATTTAAAAGCAACCAACCAGCAAACTTGTGATACTGTTCTAGTCATCTTGTCCTTCCACCCTTATTATTCTTCTGGTAATGTTCCTTGAAGCTTTTCTTTTTTGTCCCTCTCCTGCAGAGTCAGATAGTCTTTTGGGCAGGAACTCTCTAAAGTACTCTGAGCCTTCAAAAAATGAGGTGCTTTAGTCCATGCTAATGATTTGGCCTCCATCTCAGTGCAGAGAGTCTCACCTCTGCAGGGCAATGAAAAGGCATATTAGATTAATGAATTGCTGCCTGGAGGTGCTTGTGGCTTTCCCATCCCCTTCTCCAGGTTAGGAGAGACTGAATCTGTCCTTGCTGCATGCCGCTGATCACCTCACCTTGCAAGCTGTTCACCTTTCTCTGTTCAGTATTTCTCAGCATTCATGCTTAGCTGATTCTAAGATCCAGAGCTTGAGATCCAAAGGCTTTTCACTTTTAAAGGCTGTCAAATGATTGCATTATCCTCATGCTGAAAAACAGGGGTGGGAAACCCGAGAGATTATACTCCTCAGACTGCAAAATGATATATGCATATCTGATGATTATATGTGTATATAGTAACAGCATAGTAAACAATATATACAAAGTAAAAATAGTAAGGCTAAAGTATAAAATGTATTCCCTGAGCTCTGAGCTTGCATTTCATTTGGGGCATTAATTTTCTAGAATTATCTGAGCTGATACTTACACTGTCATTTGCAAAATGGCTTTGCTATTACAGTAATTTCAGTGAAGAGAGACATTAGTCTGTCTCATAATCTGCATGGTCTCTGTGTGTGAGCATTACAGAGCACATAGGTGAATATGAGAGCTATTAAATATTCATTCTGATATAAATCAAATAAAAATTAAAATCTGAAGTGAGTGTTTCTTTGCCTGAGCACTCCAGGTCTCAGGGGCTGAGTCCCTCTTCTTGTGTTGTCTTGTGCTGGAACCTGGTGTGGGAAAACTCTCTCACAGCTTAACATTCTTTTGCCTACTGACCTGTAGGCATCAAACATGCTTTATATCTGTCCTCCAAAGCAGCAAGATTGTCCGGGTTTGTCCCACAGCTGGTAAAGAAAAATTTGCTCATAGCAAATCCTTTGGAGCTAACCCCTTTGTCTCCTCAGCTGCTTCAGAAACCCCAAGTCCATTCTCCTTGGCTTCCACATCTGTGATCTCCTTTATCATGATATTAAATAGCATATTGTCTGACCTCTGTTACTGCTCTAAGCAATGTTTTATGGCAGTCTGTGGTATGGCCATTTCCTTTGTTTCACTGGATTGCAATTTTTAATATTGAGTGGGTAAGTGCACATAATACAGTGCATAATAAATAATCTAATTTTGAGATTTATCAGCTTCATCACTCGTTTGTTTTACTTGTTCTTAGTGTTTGGACTAATTCTGCATGTATGAATAAAGGTTAAGTGGATAGTCTTTATTTTTCTTTAATCCCTTGCTGAAAGTGATATTTTTTCTCTTGTTTTGCTGTTGATACAAAACTGAGCATAACCAGGGACTCTGCAGATTTTTAGTTCCCCAAACTGCTTTCTGTATAAAGACCAATCTGCAAGACATTCAGTATCTTGACTGTTTTTTCTTCCTGTTTTGTCTGTTTCATAATGGTCACACCTGAAGTCTTGGTGCACACTCTTGACTTTTCCTTCCCGTAATGTACTGCTGCAATAGCCTCTGACTAAAAGCATCTCTTTTGTTCACCTTATGGCATATTTGTGTGACTCTTCCTTCATTGCTTCCACTTCTTGATGACTTCTTGAGTGCACTCATTGCCTTCCTCTATCTGTTACCCTTGACATTTACTGCTCTTCATTTTGTAATATTATCTGCTTATTGGGTTTTCACATTAATCACAGTAATCACAGAATGGTGGAGGCTGGAAGGGACCACCAGAGGTCATCTAGTCCAGCCTCCCTGCTCGAGCAGGGTCACCTAGAGCACATTGGTCAGGGCTGTGCTCAGATGGTTCTTGAATATCTCCAGGGAAGGAGATTCCACAAACCCCCTGGGAAACCTATTCCAATGCTCGGTCACCCTCACACTTAAGTTCTTCTTCATGTTCAGAAGGAGCTTTCTGTGGTTCAGTTTACGCCCATTGCCTCTCATTCTGTTGCCTGGCACCACAGATATGCCAGGTTAATTTACATGCAGATAAGAGGGCTGTCATAATAAATACATGTCTAAATTTTAATGTAGAATTATATAGTGTAGTATTTATTATAACTTAATATACTAATAAATGAATATATGCATACATTTAAAAATTAAGTATAAATTAATTACATACTTGCTCCAAGATAATTAATTACAAAGAGATTTAACTTGGGTTGCTCTTCCAATCTCTTCTTTCTCAAGATACTGCCAATGATTCTGATTACTGAGGAATTGTGACAAAAGTAAAGCAAATCACTACAATTACTGCTAAAATCATATTCAGAAAAGCAGATAGAATATAGTAATTTCTTTTAGACTAACTTACTTTCACTGCAGGGTATTAACATAGCCTAAAGTTGATGGTTTACTTTCCCTGTCTCCCTGTGCAGTTAAAGACTAGAGACAGGCTCCTGTAGAGCTTTATTCAGAGCTTCACCTGGAGTCATCTTTTCCAAAGTTGAGGGAACCCAACTACTACACAAATAGCTCTTGCGTCTGGAGTTTACTACTGGATGGTATATATACTATGATTTTGCCTCTTGTACTAATTATCATTCATCTGGGTGTTGAAGAAACTGACAGAGCTGTATTCTTCTTGCTCTTCTTTTTTCTGCATCTTAAATGTATTTGGCCTTCTTTCACCATCCTCCTAATTTCTCAAAGATACCTGCTAACAAGGCTTTCAGACATCAGCATCCCACTTAAAAATCCAGCAATAACATCCATAGAGGTCACGTGATTTAAAATTATCTTACTTACGCAGGTGACCTCCCATAAGCTCCTTTTTAAGCCTGACCCCTTAGCCTTACATTGCTAAGTAACATTATGATCTAGCCAAGGACTACTTCTGTCTGCATGTAAGCCCTGTCGTAGGAGCTAGCAAAGCAATCTACGGCATTTCTGGTGGGGAAGAATGTCAGCACTAGCCAGCACCTGCTTTTAGGACAGAGAAAGAACAAAATGAATGGCAGAGGGAAGTGAAGTGTTTCAAAAGAGAGGGAAGACTTTGCTGAACCTCAAGCAGGAGACACTGCTTAAAAACAAGGGGAAGGAAGACTACGAGAAAATGCTGTTAGGGATGAAAGAAAGCTAGCATGAATTAAGAGGAAGGTAAGCAAGCAGGATAAAGGGAACCCCGTGAAGAAGCAGCTCTGCTGAGGGGCCATGCCAAAAGCCAAAATTGGTGCAGCTTTAGCAATGGCACTTTGGTAACAGGGGAGAGAAATACAACCAGACATTAGCCAGGAGAGTGTCCAGAGGCACATAAAACTTTCACTGGATAAGTGTACTGTGAGTAAAAATATAAAGAAGAAAATTTGCACTAATAGCTCACACATTCTCTCATAAAAACTGAACTTTTCTCAGATCAGCACTGCCAGCTTAGCTAAGCTACTTACAGCACCTGCATGTAGTGCCTGAACCTGTCAATAAGAGACATTATTAATTCTGTGTGCAGAGGTCATGTAAAAAGTAACATAGTTTCTCCATGATTTAGTTCCCCATCTGTAAAGCTACTGCCTCTGCTTCATTAAAGGCAAAGAAACAATAAATTGGCAAGTACAAAGCAGATGATTTAATGGCAAAATCATGCTCAGTTCTGGATCAGAAAAAATGCACGTAAAACAGTGAAGCAGTTAACCACTGTCTTTTATAATAAACATGTAAGTATCTTCCAAAACAAATTTGAAAAGGGAACAGGACAATCCAAAATATCAGTAAGAAATTAACAACACTCTTTGCTTTATCCAGTCACAGGCTCTGCTCCCCTATTTACCTCATAACTAGTAAGACTTTTTCCCCTTCTTTACTCTTGCTAATTGTCAGGGTTTAAAGGACACTGAAGAGCACAGGATGAGTTCATTAGAATTGCAAAGTATCACTGCTTACCATTTGCAGCAGGGTACCATTCATCTCTGTTGCCACACCATACTGTGAGGTGGCACCAAAAAACAGACACTGCAATCGAGGGCTAGGGAATACTAATCATCCTGCATCAGACTGAAACCCATGCAGGATTCAAGGTCCGCTGTGGTTAAGAACATCTGTTCATGGCCATAAATGAGTCCCAAAAGTGAACTGGGGTGGGCTTTGTGATTTTGACATGGCCAGCTTCTTTCTGTTGGCTTACAAGACCTGGGTCAAATTCCTGGCCATTTCTTTTGACCCCTTGTGTCTACATAACCACCTTTTCTGTTCCCTTCTTTCAATGAAGGACACAGCTACCTCTCTTCAGACCATTTGAATACCAGGATGCCACCCACAGTAAGTCATGAACATGACCATCGCTTTCTTTGCTTTGCCGCTGATTGGTGAAATAACAATATAAATTACAACTACAGTGCTGACCTCAGCATAGCAGTCCATGCATACCATTGCATAGCTTAGCTAAAGGAAGCTGTCGAGCCAGTTGCACAGATTCACCATAAAATCATGTCCAGACTGCCACTTGAGTTTTTGCCACCTCAGAAATGTCTGCCTTTCCCTGAAGTTTACTTAAAAAATGTTTATAGTTTACTGTCTTCCACATTAACACCACACATTCCTTTCCATCCAGTAGCAGAAAGGAAGCAGAACTGGAAAAGGTACTCTGTCAGCACTACACTATGTTGCTAAAACATGACTGGAGAAGTAACTATGAGGCTGCCGGATCAGAAAGTGAGTATTACTTTGCATTTGCTATGAGTCTGTAGTCCTCCAGTCAATAGCATGCCTGCAGTTAATTGCGACAAAAGTAAGATGTATTTTAGGAAGCAACCATAAAGAGGTAGGCAGGATTATCTAATGACATATACGTATTTTACCAAACATGTTACTTGTTGAGCTAATTAGTTACCTTGTAAATGGAAAGGTCAACCCTGCATCATATTTGCATCTCATCTTTCTGAGTCAAATTTCCTGGGTGGTAGGTGGAAAGAAATAAATTCTGCTGAAGTTGTGAAGAGCAGACAGGAACACTTTGGCAGGCAGAGAAAAATGAGAAAAAAAGCTGTTTAAGGCTGATCTGAATCTGAGAACATGCAACACGTCTGTCAGGAAGATACCTACCCCGTGTCCACCAGCTCCACATATACAATTTCTTTTGAATGGCTCTGCAGCCATGCAATACGTTGAACCTGTCAGTCACATTTTTGAATGCTCCTGCTACCCTTTACTAATCCACATATGCAAGCACACACCCAAGGCTCATGAAACTGCTCCACTGCACCAAGGTCATAGTTTTGACCCCAAATTGCCATTCTCTAGAGAAGATTTTCCTGACATCCTACACTACTGTGTGCACCCTCCAGCTATGTGCATTTTTCCCCCAATTTCCACATCTGGAGACACACAATCCAGCACAGTACAACTATTCCACACCTGCAGCTAAATAATTTTGCGGCTTTCAGAGCCTTGTCGATCTACAGCAGCCTGGATCCCTTCTCTTTTCCAATAACCGTGTCATTTACATTACATTACAAGTTTTTTGCTTCAGCCTGTAAACATCCTATGCCAGGAGAGGATCTTCAGAGGCTCTTTGTCCTTGCTAAAGGGCTTTACTTAATGGGGTGTTACATGAAAAAGCATATCTGTCTTTCAGGAAAATATGAGCTGCAGACTCACTGAAACAGTGGCAACAACTAGAGGAAAAGAAAACCATGACATCAAGTATGTCCCGGCTAATACAGTTTTAAATGTATATTAAGTCACTCTGCCAGGACTGAAAACTCTGGCATTATGGGTCTCCTAACAATCTATGTACACTAAGTAGGAAGCAGAGGAACCCAGTCCCCTTCAGGAAGAGGCAACATCTTTCAGGCAGTGTATCCTGCTGTCAAACACTTGAATCTTGCTTTCAGAAGCTGCCCAAGCCAGCTTTGAGCTCACCCTCCAACTGAACTCCCCACTGCAGAGCAGCCACAGCAGCACAGGGCTTGGCACACATCCCCTGCCCATGGGCTGACCCTCTGCAGCAGTTCAACTGTGAATGATATACGAGCTGGGAATTTAAAACTAATACAGGTGCGTCGCAAAGAATTGCATCATACCTTAAAGGACATATGATTTGAAATATCTGAATTATAATTAGGGCAGATTATTTCCTTTGTGAGCCAGGATAAGAATTTTGCACCCCATTTTGCCAGTTTATATATGAGAAGAGCAAAAGATTGCTTAAAATGCAATATAGACAAAGTTTGGCTGATTATTTGTGTTTTGAGACCCTTTATTCCCCATGTTTAAATGAAAGCTGTAAATTTCAGATGTACCTAACGAAGACTTTTTTTTTTTTTTTTTTTTTTTTAATTTCTGGTGCATATACAAGCTTCTGGCCTGGAAGTACTGAGAATCACCTAGTCCATTAGAAATTAACACATATTCAAATATAAGCCTCAAAAGAAGACACCCAACCCCTACATCTTCCATCAGGCAGGTTTTTCCTGAATCCAAATAGCAATGAATATGGCACTCATGTTCACATTCATCTACTCATGGTAACATCTAAGGGCTGCTTACTTCTGACATTGAGTCACACATCCTACCTGTCAGAAGGGATAATTACTCCTCTGTGTTACCTTAACTCAATTATCTCAAAAGCAAAAGATGAAATGTCCTGGGTTTACTCATAACACTCTCACAAGAGAGATTTATGGGGTAGCAGTAAAAATTTAAGTCTCTTTCTCATATGATCCTAGCTAAAAGCTCTCCCTCCTCTCATCTGATTTCAGCTTGCTTCAAGAGTATCTTTCTTATACGTAAATGTAGAAAAACTTTAAGAGTTATCAAAAACCCCAATATGCACAAAACCCCCCAGTATGTATAATTGTGGAATTAATCTGAATGAGTTTTGGTGTTTGGAGGGAAAACACCCTGTGTCAGTTTTAGCATTTTTTGAGCAATGTGGAAATTCCCAGTG
The DNA here is from genome assembly GCF_034315485.1 of Pezoporus occidentalis. Classification (NCBI taxonomy): domain Eukaryota; kingdom Metazoa; phylum Chordata; class Aves; order Psittaciformes; family Psittacidae; genus Pezoporus; species Pezoporus occidentalis. Next base: position 9,598,163 of record NW_026916170.1, on the reverse strand, counting down.
TTCACCTTAAGGGCCCAAGTGCCTTTGAACCCAAATTGCCAATGGCTGAACAGTGGTACAGACTTATTCTTAAAATAAATGATCCCTTAATCGAAATTGGATGACTAACAAGCATAAAATTACAGCTCTAATACCACATATAATCGTTTATCTCATTGCAAAGAGGCATACATCATTTGCATTGTATTCCTGTAGTGTTTTATATCCACTTTACCATAATCTAAATGAGCATGCACAGCACAGACAAATGGAGATTCTAGTCCGTCTTACGCATTTGCCTGGGGAACATGATTTTGTTTGTTGTGGGTGCTTTAAAAAATTGTGATGTATAAATAAACATGTTAAAACATTTTTTAAGGTTTAATAAACGTTTTTAACTGTTTAAACTGTTTGGACTGTTTAAACGTTTTTAACTGTTTTAACTGTTAAAGACTGTTTTAACTGTTTTAACTGTTAAAGACAGTTCAGTGGGCACGCACACTGCCTGAGCAGTTAAAATTGACAGATAAATTTTTCAGAAAGAAGGGATTTTTTTTAAATTTTTTTCTTTTTAAATCGGACAGCAATTTTAATAAAGTATATTTGAAACTTATATGACTTATGGAATAAATTCACTAAAGAGAATTTAAACCTGTGGATATATCAGCTCAGCATGTGGGTACTGCCAACCACATTTACAGACCAAAATAGGTATTATTTTCTTCTGTCCATTTCTCATTATCTGGGATTTGCTTAACAGTCCAAGCCAGAAACAGCTTTAAACAACCTTAAAAACTTATAAAAATGGCAAGCACCGAAGTATGCATTTTTTTCCTTGAAATTACTTCTGCACAAATGCTGTAAGAAGTTTTCACTTCTCCGTCTGCAACACCCCTCCTATGCCTGAAACCACTGCAGCTGTGATGTTCAATAATGCATAGTCCTTTAGGGAGAGCAAGTATGACTTCACGTGACACTATTTGCAAGAGCTGATTCCCAGCTCCCATGTAGGACTTCACGTCTTTTTCTGACCTTGCAGATCTGGCACTTAAAACTCTGGCATTTGTATGAGAGAAGCTGATTATTTTTAGAGAGCTTTATGTCTTCTTTCCTCTTCATGGAGAAAACTCAGCACAACTGATCTTGCAGTAGAGACGCATGAGATGCTTTACAAGCAGAAAGACACACCTGCTAAAATATGTAGTAAAATTCTCTTGTATATTCTTAAGATCATTTATCTGTAACATATGTGGCATGAAGATGAAAATATGACATGATCTAAAGGTTTTATTGTTCCTTCACTTGGACTGACATGCATTACACACTGCTTGATTCACCATTTGTGCAACATACTTTTCTGATTCTGTCCACAATCTAAAGCTACAATCCAAAAAACTAAGAGCAGTACAAGCTTGACAGAGATTAACATCAAAATTAAACTACAGCTACATTAAAGAACTGTCAATTTCTACCTTACGGTATTTGTCCAAAGAATGGGAACATAACAGAGATGCTAGGAGGATGAATTGAAGATGTCCCTGCTCATTCCCCAGTGGTTGGACTAGATGAACTTTAAAGATCCTTTCCAACCCAAACAATGGGCAAGTAACTAGGTGGATGGATGATGGTAGAGCGGTAGATGTGTTTTTTCTTGATTTCAGTAAGGCATTTGATACTGTCTCCCACAGCATCCTCATAGATAAGCTAAGGAAGTGTGGGCTTGATGATCAGGTAGAGGGGTGGATCAAGAACTGGTTGGAAGGAAGAAGGCAGAGAGTTGTGGTCAATGGGGCAGAATCTAGCTGGAGGTCTGTGACTAGTGGAGTCCCTCAGGGGTCGGTGCTGGGACCAGTGCTGTTTAATATTTTCACCAACGACCTGGATGAGGGAACTGAATGTACCCTCAGCAAGTTTGCTGATGATACTAAACTGGGAGGAGTGGCTGACACACCAGAGGGCTGTGTTGCCATTCAGTGAGACCTGGACAGGCTGGAGAGTTGGACGGAGAGGAACTTGATGAAATTCAACACGGGCAAGTGTAGAGTCTTGCATCTGGGGAAGAACAACCCCATGTACCAGTACAGGTTGGGGGCTGACCTGCTGGACAGTAGTGAAGGGGAAAGGGACCTGGGGGTCCTGGTGGATAGGAGGATGACCATGAGCCAGCAATGTGCCCTTGTGGCCAAGAAGGCCAATGGCATCCTAGGGTGCATTAGGAAGGGTGTGGGTAGTAGGTCAAGAGAGGTTCTCCTCCCCCTCTACTCTGCCTTGGTGAGGCCGCATCTGGAATATTGTGTCCAGTTCTGGGCCCCTCAGTTCAAGAAGGACAGGGAATTGCTTGAAAGAGTCCAGCGCAGAGCTACAAAGATGATTAAGGGAATGGAACATCTCTCTTATGAGGAAAGGCTGAGGGAGCTGGGACTCTTTAGCTTGGAGAAGAGGAGACTGAGGGGTGACCTCATCAATGTTTACAAATATGTAAAGGGTGAGTGTCAGGATGATGGAGCTAGGTTTTTTTTAGGTGACGTCCAGTGACAGGACAAGGGGCAATGGGTGTAAACTGGAGCATAGGAGGTTCCATGTGAACATCAGGAAAAATTTCTTTACTGTGAGAGTGACAGATCACTGGAACAGGCTGCCCAGGGGGATTGTGGAGTCTCCTACGTCAGAGATATTCAAGGCCCGCCTGGACAAGTTCCTGTGTGATGTACTCTAGGTTACCCTGCTCTTGCAGGAGGGTTGGACTAGATGATCTTTTGAGGTCCCTTCCAACCCTTAGGATTCTGTGATTCTGTGATTCTATTATTCTGTGATCCTATGAATGAGCCTCAGCAAAATAAAACAGATAGCTGGCTACTCTGCACAGCTCATTAAAACCTTTAGAGCTCAGCACAGTGTAATCCATCTTTTGCCATCAATCCATCTTGTATTTATTTAGCGCTTATGAGAATAAATACATACAAATATTACAGGTAGCTATACAATATGTTTATATGTAGAAATTAAGTATTCTATTTTATCAAACTGAGTAAGCATTGAGCAGATGGTTTATTACCTGCATGTCCAGCTCTTATTATTGATTGACATTCAGTGTTCTGCTGCTGGGGGTGGGGTCAATTGCATTCCTCTACTACTTTAAATAAAATGAAGCAGTCATTCTTTCCTTACAGCATAGCACTAAAGCCATTATTTTGTCTTTACACAAGCAGATTTTACATTCATTAATTCTTTTTTTTTTTTTTTTGCAAAATCAGATCTTTCCAGTAACCTTCCTCTTGTATACCAGAATGATGTTCAGCTTTGACCACTAGTTCTGCCTCATTGGCTTCATCTCCTCTTATAAAGCATTTCCATTTAGGTTACATGCTTTCTTTCTTTCTCCTAAATTAACCTAAAACTCATTTCAGCAGCCCTGCATGTTTACCTATCTCAGCCTAGCTTTTTAGAGTAATCTATTTTGTGCATGTCTCCATATGACATAGTTTCAAGAAGCTCTTGTGTCCAGGCAAAATATGTTGTTTAGTTAACTTTTCACTAGCTATCAGGGCTGTTCACACAGAAATTGTGCTCATTCATCAAGTTTGTTAGCCTGGTCTTTAAACAGCAGCAATTGTTCTTTCCATGTTACACATTCCATCGACTTCTCTATTCAACAGTCTCCCCAAAATACAGAAACACCACTACCCACTCTTTGTCTTTTGATGTTTCCCTAGCTGGGAAAGGTGTGGAAAAAAAGTCATTCTAAATTCTTTTCTTACTTTACCTTTATGATTCCTCTGGAATTTGGGAATGTTATTCATCTAGATCAGGTGCCTTGTCAAACTTTAATGGTTCCATATACCTAACTGTGTGCTCTGGCATAATCATAAAGCCTTCAATATCTTCTATGGGAAAATATATTCTCGTCTTCCAGATGTGCCCTTCAGATTATTTTCAGAAATGCCTATACTATGGAAGAGAAAACACAATGAGCTCTCTGAAATAAATTCTTTTCTAAAAATAGCTCTCATTCATGTTGCTTTATGGCCTTGCAAGCTAGATTTGACAGGTAAATCTGTACATATTACAAGCTTTTAAAAGCATTTCTTTTTACAATATTAATGTCATTAATTAGTATTATTATTGCCAACACTAAAGTCTAAATTTTTCATATCAGCAATTTATCATCGATATCTTTATCTTTCCTTGCAGCTAGAGCTCTCCCTCTTTCTTGTGAAGCATTTTCTTCGTAAGTTGTTTTATCAAACTTGAGGTAAACTCTGGGTTATCTGGTCCAACCCATCTAGCTTACATTTGACATTTACATACTCTTCACATATGTAAGCATACACTTTCATAGCTCTTACCTTCTGCAGCAGACCGTTGTACAGAATGAAACCATCTGTAGCCATCCATAATGACACATACAGAAAGGGGGAGATGCTAAATTTGCTTCACGCTACCAGACTTGTGCCTGTGATATTGGGTATTATAAGACAGAGGCAACAGTTTGCAGGCCCAGGAGCACATCTGAGCAATGCTGCTAGTGGGGCAGAGCAATGGAGTAACATAAATGCCCTGCTCAGACCATTTATTCATGTAGTGCAACTGACAGCTGTGAAACTCTACCGTAGACAGAGCTTGAAGATACTGCCAGAGCCACTGTATAGATGTGTGATATTACACACAGGAGAAAACCTCAACATTTCAATTCAGAATTTTTCCATGCTGCCCAGGTACCTGTCTGGTGCTCCCCAACATAGGTTGCAGACTCTTGAGAGATCTTGTGTTACTAGTTCTGTGTCATTTGCCTAAATATTCCCTAACAAATGTTTTCTGCTTCCTCAGAAAAAGAGAAAGTGGGTGTATATATGTATCTGTGTGGGACATGGGGAGTGGAGAGACTAACTATGCTATCAACAATAATTAGATACTGTCCAAATACCCAAGAAGGCAGTCGCTATTGTAAAAGTCTTACAACATGACATAGCACGGCACAAGGCAAGCATATGACTATATAAATTAAAATACAAGCCATTTATATGTTTATATGTATGCTAGATAACTATCTTTACATGGTTTTCTCCACAGTTAGATCATTATCTGAGTAGTAGCAGGTCCATGTTTAAGACTGCTGCAATGTAAACTTGTTCTTTCCGTTTTTCAGTGAATCAGTTTGCACTGGTCGTACTTGCACCCCTCATCAGTTCATGCTATCACCTTCCTTGTGTGCCTTTTACTGCTATTGTGCCTTTCATCTACAGTACAATTCCCTTTCATGTACTGTCATCCTCACCTTTTTCCGTAGTAAAGAATTTCACTTTACTGCTTCTATATTTCAAGCTTGCAGTTCTCCCCACTTGCTTTTTCTAATTACCTCTTAAAAGCTTTTTCACAACGAGGTAATTAATTAAATTATTTTGATTAATTTCTAAAATTTTGTAGAGGAAATGCATAATGCAGAAGTTTGCATTATATTTTTTTAGTTTTGTGATTTGGGTAATTTGGAGCTTTTTTGCATTTCTTGGAACAGCAATAATGAAGCAAGCTTGCCTCTGTAGCATAGCTGGCTGGGCAAACTGTTTCTGAAAGGAGATTCCTTAATATCAGTTTCTGCTTCAATAACAGTTGCCATACATTTTCCAGTGCCTATGTAATAAAAAATAATTAAATTGTCCTTGAAGCATAGACTGGAGTCTTTCATACCCATGGAAGTAGCCTAACCACCACACTGCAAAATCAGACTTAATCTTACTCCTACTCCCTAGCTCACTGAATCTTTAAATCTTCTATAAATGAAATCTATGTATACAGTCTTTAACTGTATATATACAATCTGCCATATCTTCTGGGTCAGAGTCTGAAAGTGCTTATCCTCCCCAGCAGCCTGTATACTGAGGAACTTTCCAGGTCAGACTGAGCTTGTACTAGCAGAAAAAAAAGGAATGAAACGAGATGTCCTCTTGAAAAGGAGCTGAGGAGGAGGTGAGAGGAATCACCACCTACTTCTCCTCTGGTTCCCTTTCAAAAGAAAATATTGATTCTTGTTCTATCTGTTTTTCTGTGAAGAAGAGGATTAAGTGCCTACTTTCATAGCCATAAATCATGCGTGGAGAGAAATGCACAGTTAAGAACCTAAGCTCTGAAAGGGTGGGGATTTAAAACATGAGTAAGTCCTTAGGGCTTTGCTATTGCTACCTCAGATGGCTCACTGCTTAGTGTTGTGCATACCCTTATGAATCGCACAATCTTTCTTTTACATTGTTAGGAATCCTACAACTTCAACTCAACAGATTCTGCCATGACCAAAGCTTAAATATCTGTAAGTTATAAATAACACTTACTTACTTCTTTTACACGTAGCACTGTATGCCTTTGATCATCCAGACACATGAAATTTTTCAGCACCTGGAACAGATCGTGAAATACATGCAGGTATATTCATACCTGCATTGTCAGGCAACATATTAATGTAGTGTATTGAAATCCCTAATGTACCAAAGGCCACCAAACTTGGTAGGTGCTGACACCACTGATGTGTGCCTTACCTTACTATTCTTGTGCCTTCCCATCTCATATACCTTACTATCATAAGCCATGCCTCGACCTGTTCTGTCTTTTGTGGCCTTGCTATAGCTCTGAAATTCTCTTCTGCTCATCCACTGATCCCTTCACCTAATGCTAGTTGCATTACCCTAGTGATGTAGCAGGTGAAAGGACAGGGGAAAGGAGCAGGGCAGAGCTGCTGGATGCACAGGAATAGTTGAAAGTTGCAGGTCCTGCAAGTAGAACATATTGTACAAGGTCTCTGTTTTGAAAGAAGTGGAGGAATGAGGAAGGTTTCAAGGTTCTTGGCATCCTTATGCTGCAACTTGCAATATGATTTAGAGGTCTCTTTCTCCTCTCCCTAGCCAGGTGCACCATCAGTTCCATGGTCAGTAAGACAGAGATGGTAACTCTCCTCCTTTCACTGCCCTGCAAAACCCCAGAGAAGTTTTGTCCCAAGGCCCTAGTAGTTTTTCAACACATGCTGCTTTCATTGTATCAGCACAATGAAAGATTCAAATGGTACGACCAACTCGGAGTGCAAACAAGCACTCCCATCATGTGATTCCGCATTTATATGCCAAGTAGCTTAGCTTTATGCAAAAAGTTGAGAGGCTGAAGCTTAATGAAGCCCTAATGCTAAAACTAAAGACAATAAAGCATTCAGCTGATGGAAATAAAAACAGGATATATTTTAAGAGGATGCATATATATTTAATCAAATTTTGCCTGTCATGAAATTGTCTCAAAACGATAGGAATTACTTAGATTTATGAAGTTAGTACTTCTTTCAAATCTTTCAAATGCACAGTTTAAATAAAGACACACTGAGTAAAGAAATGCCAAAACTACAGCTGTAATTTTTTTCTCTGGGAAAAAAAGGAAAGAAGGTTAAATGACAGAATAATGAGAGAAAAATGGGTGCCTAACAGAAACTGTCAGCTCGGGCTGTCCTCATACACTGAAAAAGTCAGTAACACTTTGGGCTGGCCATTGGTCATGAAACACCTCTGATGAAACCACAGATCTCTGAACTTTGACAAACTGTGCTAAGAAAGTTAGGGAGTGTTCATGTCCATTTCCTGCAAACTTTTATTTGCATTTTTCATTTGCTAAAAAGGCAATTTTAGCTCTTAAAACAGGCATTATAAGTGAAACCCAGAACTGTGACCTGGAAAGATCATATAAATGGGATTTTTCTGTCATCTCTTTATGCTTTTGATTATTCTTGACATTGTATAATGTTAAGTTATAAATAGGAAGCATTTTGAAAATGTCATAATATCCTGAGTCTAATAAGAGAATACCAGAGATGAAAAATATTCTTAAGAAATCACGCATACATGGCAAACTCAAGATGCAAATTAAACTGGACTTCACTGCAAGGGAACTTTTTCACAAAAAAAAAATGTGAATTGTGAGCTCAAGCTGGAAGCTACAATGAAATGTAAACTTTCCTTTTTGACAGAATGATGCTGCTTTAATAACAACAACCATAAAAGCTGAGGACTTATGGCATTACTGCATAGAACAGTGATGCTTTGTTCCCTTTCAAGTGGATCTAATTCAGATTATGTCCCCCAGCTAACCCAAACATTCAAAGTCCTTGTACTTGTTCCTTCATCAGAACGTGAGGGTTTTTTTTTTGAATATTCTAGCTGAATTGATTTCTTCTTCTCTCTCCTTTGTACCCCATGTATATTCTTCCCATCTATTTCTAGTTTTCCTGTGTCTAAGCTCTGCACAGGTAAAAGGACTGGTACTGCTGAAACCATGACAAGCTTCTCAGATTCTCATAAAATAAACCAAAGCATCTGCTAAAAATAAAAATGAATTAATTATTTTCTGTGCTTGAACCTAAAGCAAAGAACAATTTTCACTTTAATTTGTACTGATACCTTTGCTAACAGTATAAGTAACTACAAATTCACCCCAGATTATATTTAGCCCCTAGCACATGCCTGAGCGTATTTCATAGCCTCATCATCCCTTCCCTCTGCATCATCCCTCCAGGAGGTCCTGGAGGCTGCCACTGGTAACTTCTCTAGAGTCAGAAACCTCAGCTCCGAGGCTCCCTTTTCAGGTAATGGGAAAATAAGTGTTCCTCCAGAAATGGATTCAGAACACCTGCATTATATTCCTCCTTTTAATATTCTTTCAAAAGAACTTCACCGGCAATAATTTTGTTAAGTTATAATATTTCTTGTCTCACTAGAATTGTTTTTGACAAGTAATGAAGCGTAACTGACATTATAATAAAACTACAGCAATAAAATGGTATGTGCTGATGTAACTCGGGTGAAAAATTTCAATGAGTGATCTGTGAGATCAATAAAAATTAGAGTCTTATAGTAACTAAAATGGTTTGGAAGCATGTCAGATATGAATATGTGAAGCAGAAAAAAACACATGTAGGTAAGGCTATTTCTGCCACACCTTTACCCAAAGTGACATTTCTTCCCATTATACATTCCCATTCAAACAGTCCCTGGTTTAGACAAACAAGGCAACCAGTGATAACCCAATGAAAAATAACTCTTCTCACTCTAGAAACTCACCTTCTTGATTTACAATGAAGTGAGGCTGAGACTTTGAGTAATTACAGGTGACTGCTCAGAAAAGAAAATAGTAGCAAACAGTAACTTGGATCAGTGTAATCTGACAGTCAGAGCTGCAGAAGGGCAAGATCTGTCACACTGCCACTGCCCCATAGTGGAATTATTGACCACAGTAATAAGACAATGGGGATTTTCAAAACTCAGTAGCTAAGAAAACAGAGTATTTTTTCACCTGATCCAAGCAAAAATATTTGGCTGTAATTGCATGACTGAAGAAAGAACACCCTTTGAAGTTAAGAGTTAACTGTCTACTAAAAATCGTCTTCTAAGATAGTTCATTTTTCTTCCAATGTCTCCTGTCTGTCCCACGTGCACACAAATTCTCCTCGTTTCTGTTTTTTTTTCACTTGAATGTAAAACCAGAAATTTCTCCCTCCTTTCAATCAAGATTACAGTTGATATTATTGTAATACAGCTCTTATGTGATGAACTTCTAATTTTTTGCAATGAATAAAAATTTTAACTTAGCCTGAGCTCAGCATTTTCTGAATTACTGAAAAGAATGCAGGACTTTCCTTTTCACTTTTAAGCTGTGAATTATGGGCCATCTAATTCCCTGCCAGCAACTGAAGGTCTTATATTATAAACAGTGAATTATCTTTTTACTTTTGTCAGATATATAAAAAATAAAAGAAGTCAACTTTTGGAGATACTAAAAACTTATCATAATCACTAAGAAGTCTATATAAATTGACATCTGTTTTTTTTTTTTTTTTTTGCTTTTGTCAGCTTTTAAATGAACATTTCCTGGACTTGATCACATTAATGCAGTTAAAAGATGGTCGTGTTGGACTTGCTTCCATACACATGTACCAAACTTTTACATTAGCACTAACTCCACTCATCAGAAGTTATGGGAAAATTGTGTATACCTACTTATAGAGGTGAATTCCCAAAATGTCCAAATCCTTAAATTCATGCAAAGTTCACTTTAATTTTTTAGACAAAACCAAATAAATGTCCTTTCATGATCCATATTACTTCTGAATGCTTTAACTGCACCCAAAGTGACATTCCTCTTTCAGAGAGTTTTAGCATCTGTAACAAGTAATATTTGTAGCAAGTGAAAAGTAGGTCTTGAGAAAATCAAGCTGACATTTAGAGAGCTACATTTGGTGCAACTCAAATTCACTGCAGCTGCAGTATAAATAATCTGAGCACTGCCAAAGATGAGCTACTTATGTCTGTATACACACAGAACAATTTAAACTTCTTCACATTTAGTTTCAAATAAAGGATAGTTTTATGGCTGATCAGTGCAGTGCGCATGATCTCAAGCGTGACAAAGCCATGAAATCTGAAGGAACTTGCATCACAAAGAGCCCCAAACCACACTGATTTCTTCAAAACTACTCCAGTTTTGAACTACTCTCCACTGAATCCAGCTGTAATGGTGGAATTCGGTGTAATTCCCACTTAATTACGTTGAAATGCGTTTGCAGATAAAATTTTTAAAAAGGTAGAGGTTCAGGGCTCTCTACAGCACTTTATGTTTTTGGTAGTGCTGGATAGAGGGGTCTGGAGGAATGCAGGCAAAGAGGTGGCTGGAATTTTTGGACCAACAATTACTACGTAAAATATCTTTGTGCTACCTTTTCACCAGATACTGCACAGCAGCATATCTGTACTGATCGTGATAAGGAAGCATGGGGCACAAAAGCCCATAGGTGCTCAGTTCCTCTGCAAGTTCGGAAGGATTATGGCCTGCATGGCAAACACCCCAGCCATGGCACAGGAGCCATGTCACTCACAGGGACTAGGGGCTTCACCCAGTTGCTTTGGCTCAGTGAGACATGGAATGGAGGGAAATGAGACATTAAGGACTCAGTTGAGCCAAGCCAGCTTTAGATTTTCATGGTTAGGATTTAAGGAGGGATCTCATCTAAAGCTTTCCTTTTTGAACTCAGGTTTTTACTATCTGAAAGTCGATTTTTACAAGAAGTTTATGAAGCATGAACAGCAGGGAGATAATGATGTGCTGATTCTTTTTAAAATGGCATTGGGTACATTGGTGCTTGCCTTCTCCACATTTCAGTGTTGTCTCACAAGCACCTGCAAGTACGGGCTGCAGTAAACTGGAAAAGCAATAGGCTGTAGAATAATAATGGCAGAAATAAAAACAGAGAACTCTGCTGACAATCCTTTATTCAGATGTGGTCTCTCACCATAAGAATCCCAGCTCCTGTTTCCAAGCTTAAAAATTATATGATTCAGATGGTATTTTGAAGTTTCTTTGTCCCTCTTTCTTTTCTTTTGCACACCAATTCTTTAACCCTTAGAGTTGCCTTGTCATTTTAATGGCACATGAATAACATCCATGGTGCTGTAATGTATTCAGTTTCATTGTCAGCTATTCTTAATTTTTAAAGAAAAGCTGGACATGCTTGGAAAAGTTCCAGAGTTAACAAAAAACCCAAAACAACAAAACCCAACCAACCAAACCCAAAGAGATGTGTGTTAGTGGCAAAGAGCATTTAGCATTTTCTTAAAATCTGCATTTTTAAATTAACTCCCTTCAAAATCTTTGACTCATCTCATGAAGGAATAGAAAGTCTCTGTCAGCTTTATGATACTAACCACACACCCAAAGAACACTTTAATCCATATCCAGGGTGATCTGGATAGAAACAGAGTCGGATTTTAAAATGTTCATTGCAACCATTTCATGAACTGTTTTACTTTCCAAGATAAATGACTTAATCACCTAGTAACATCATAGGTTTTGCAGGAATGCCATCTAAATCCAAGCTCCTGTAAACTCTGTAAATTTATATTTGAAGCTACAATTAAGAGTAATGCCTGATAGATTTAAGTATATGAAGTTATGTTACCCAAATGCCCTTAACCTTGCCCTGCAGAGATGATAGTTACAGTTGGTATAACAGAGATGATAAATACAGTTATTAAAATAACTGCATTTAAATATCCTATCCTATTAGGATCAATTGGATTAAAAAAAATGTGTTTCTCATTTTTTGTGTCCTACAGAGAAGAGAAAAAATTGCCAAAGTATTGTACCTGTGCATTCCTTCTGCTCGCTCAGAACAACAGCTGCACATACCTGTGGGCATAATTTTGCAGGTTGGACATTAACCAATATATCTGTCAGTCAGGGAGACATATAAATGATTTAAGTTGCACCCGTAGTCGAATGTGCCTACAAAGTGGGGGCCAAAAAAACCCAGGCTGCAATTAAGAAATCTATCCCTCCTGGCACACCTCATGTGACTCTGATTTCTCATGCTATATGAAAATCTTGACCCTAGTGCACTATTCTGAATTTGAAGGGGCTGTTCATCACTGACAACATCAGGGAAGTCAGAATCAGGCCCAGAGAGTCTCAGATCATCAGATGGGTTCTACAAATGTGATGGCCTCCCCAGCCTCATTCCTAACATTGTTGCACCTGTTGTCAAGGCAGTTTCTTTGGCAAATGAGCTTCATTCTTAATGTCTGATTTCTCAAAAGCAACAAGGCAGCCAACATCAAGGTGTAGCTGACTTCCCATGGACTGTCCCCAAGTTTTGTGATTTCTCACAATAAAGCCAAGGCATGGACCAGTATGAGGGGTCAATTTAATGCAGGTGCCTTGTTCTCAGCATTGTCTGAACTGTAAGGAGGAGGGTATCGCAACCAGTATGTACTTACTGGCACAAATGCAAGTCTGCATCTGTCTGAACTGACGGAAGGAACACCCTGTGACTCCTTGAGGATGGTTACATGCCTCTATAGCGTAAGAAGCAGAATATCATCTCCTCCACCTGGAAATGAAGGAGCTGATCCTGTATGAGGTTGGTCCATCAGATTTGCTCCTCTTCTGACAGGGCTGCAGAACCCAACATTAATCTTGTTCACAAGAACATGGACTGAAATATGTACAGTGGAGAGAGAGATCAACTGTGTACTTTGCTGTGCTTTTTTGCTGTTTGTTTGATTGCTTATGGGACAGTTGTTTCCTCATTCTGGTTCTACACATTCGAGAAAATATGTAGTGGTTTGAATTGTCTACAGCTTTGCAACATCTTGAAACAACGCATTCAACTGCTACAACTTGAGCCAAAGGGAGGCAAAAAGAGACTGACAGTACATGGTGCTCATTCTATTTAAGATAGAGACTGGCAGATATACATATGATTGAAGAAAAGGCTCCTGAGTTGTTCTGCCTTGCTAGTCTTAGAAAATGTCAAACGGTGGTGTGGTTTAAACCCTAGCCAGACAGCTTGTTCACTCACTCCCAGTGAGTGGTGCTGGGCTGGAAACAATCGAGGCCCCCCCACCCCCTCCACCCCAGGGGGTCTCCCCTTCCCTGCTCCCAGAGGGATGGGGAGGAGAATCAAAAGAGTGCAACTCCTACGGGTTGAGACAAGAACAGTCCAGCAACCAATGTATAACACAAATCACCACCGCTACCACCAACGACAGCAGTGATAAGAGAAAATAACAAGGGAAGAGAATACGATACCACCGGCCAAGAAACGAGTCCGACCCAGAAGCCTGTGTCCTTCTGGGTAACTCCCAGTTACCCCCCACCCCGGGCATGACGCGCTGTGGTATGGAATACCTCTTTGGCTAGCCTGGGTCAGGTGTCCTGTCTCTGCTTCCTCACGGCTTCCCCTCCTCCCTGGCAGAGCACGAGACTCACAAAGTCCTTGGTCAGGGTAAACATTACTTAGCAACAACTGAAAACATCGGTGTTATCAGCGCTGTTCCCAGGCTGAAGTCAAAACACAGCACTGCACCAGCTACTAAGAAGGATAAAAACTGACTGCTACTGCTAAACCCAGAACAAACGGGTTGATTTCTGCTGCAGTATGCTAAGTAACATAATCAGTGGAGCCCTCTTCTTGTCATACTCTTAAGTGTGCTAAAATCTTCTCTTATTCACGTGTGAGATGTGTATCTATGAGGTATAGGAAATACTATAACCCATATTTTAAAGGTGTCCACGGGCCATACTTTAAATGTGGCATAATCTTTAATGCTGGGGGTAGAGAATAACTTGCTCAAAGTAGAAAATTTTGTCTGCATCAAAGTCACAGCTGCAAATCGTACTCTCTCTGCACATTACCTACATGTAGATAGGACAGAAAAGGAAGGGAACTTCTACAGTCCTGACACAAGCAAGGCGCATGAACTGTCTAAATAAGCGCATCTTCTAATACAACATGGTTTGTGAGGAGCTGGGCACACATTAGCTGAGCTTCTACATTCTTATCAGTCATTCCTAACCAACTTTCTTATCATAACTATTTCATATTGCTTCTTGTTGCTGCAACATTATGGCCCACAGGCAAGCAACTTGAATTTTTTAGCTCATAATTTTATGTATTTCTGTTTTATTGTTTCATTTTAAATCTCCAATAAAATGAGAACAAGGGGGAGGAAGGGAGGATGGTGGGAAATGAGCCCTTCACATGCTTATTCACCAAGCAGTTTTCTTAGGTTCTTAGAGGTCTAATTATGATATGAAAACATGATTTCCAACTTCGCAGATGATACTAAATTGGAAGAGAATAAAAACAAATGAGGAATAATTAGGTAGTGCAGCCAGATATAAAAGAATTTAGATCATTTTCTATTTCAGGAATAATAGATGGCAGATGCAGGGCTGTGCAGATAAATTCAGGATAATTAGCCTCACAGTGTGGCATAAAATGTGGGACCCTGTTTAAAAAGATGAGAGGCTACAACACAGTGAGTGCAGTAAATCCTGAACTTCAAAGTTCAAAATTTACTTCTAAGGTTCTCTTACCTATATGACTTGCTAGTGACCTCAGTGGCCATCTGGCCTCTGGGAAAGGAAATGCTGCATGTTATTGTCTGAGAAAGACCGTTTCCTCCACAGTTGTTAATTTTGTTCCCAATATTGGACCACAGGCTGGATCTGGTCTGTAGGATGTCTCTACCCAAGCCAGTGTCTTTCTCCAGAGGCAAAAAGAAAGTGGAGAATACACCAAGGAAACATCAGCTTTTGTTTGCTTTGCTCAAGTGCTCCTGAGGAAGAGGCACGTGCCCCCGGCTGCAGCAGAGACAGACTGCTTGGCTAGAAATTGCTCTAGGTTGATCAGGAGCAGCCAGTTTTTAATATCCTTTCATTATGTTATGTCCCTTGATGTGCTCAAGTCTGAAGCTAGGAGTTGAGCAGGGGAGGTTCTAGGAGAGCTGTCAGTTGAAACAATGTGGAAAGATACCTTGCTGGTTTTATAACGTTGCTTCATGAACCATGACAGATTATATACTGAGATAGGAAGGATAGCAAGGGATATCACCCTAAGAATTCACCATGGTTTCCTATTCTGCTATGAACTACTTTCTGCTCTATGCTGCATGCTTCTCTGCTCTTGACTGAACCACAACTTGTCAAAAATGCACTCCCTCTTCTGCATGTATCGGCACATTAATTTTCAGCTACGTGATTCAAGAAGTCCTTCTATATCGACCCAAGAAAAATTATGGGGTTTTTATTCACAGCAGATGTGGACAAGAGCCTTTTTTTTTGTTGAAGAGGTGATGTTTTGTTTGGGAAACTGATTATTTATTTTATTGAGAGTTTTCTGTTCACACGGAAGGTAGGAGGAAGAAGGGAAATGTACAAATGCATGAGGGAATTAAGGTCACTGCTGGTGAATCAGTACAGCAAGGGATTACCAACTACAGAATATCTTCAGTCAAAGCAAAATTAAACAGAACTCTCTGAAATAATGAGGCAAAAAATCCATCATTATCCCATGAAATTTGAAAAAGTATTAGGCTGATCTGTTTGCCTATCTAGAGATGCCTTTGTAGGGGTGAAGATTTACCTTCATAGGTCTTCTTATGTTAAACTTTTAGCTTGTTTAACAGGAACAAAAGCATGAAAAACACTGCCTTGTTAAGGGGTTTATGCATTTGTTTCTAGCCATGTTTTCCATGGAATAGGTCTGAATTATTAACCATCTTTCAAAGTATGAAAATGAAAGGAGCTTCAAATCTTCCAAATGCAATGAATCACGTTTCAGCATTTCAGCATTGAACGCCTGTGTAATTTATGGCAGACTGCACATAATTTCTGTGTATGCCTATACTTAGCGTGGGTAGCTCATTTCACATTTGAAATTCAATTCTGCTAGCTGACTAATTGATTCGTTTTCATAAACACCCTAAAACTTGTAATAAGAACAATGCTTTGCTGTAAGATACTGTTTGGAGGCTGTACCAAAATTAACTATGAATATTTACTTTCAATAAAAGCCAGTGGGACCAACAGCAAATAATGAAAACAGAGTGATTTATCATTTCTTTTCACAATCACTATTGTTCTGTGACATTCAGCAAAATTTCAAACCTTTTAAATCGTCTGCTTAAAATACCAGTACTTTTATTCAATCACAGTTTCCTCTTGTCCACCTCCTTCGTCCCTCTCCCTTCCAACTGCTCTCCCTCTGCTGGCATCCCTCCAGTCCATCTTCTTGGGATATGAGGCACTGATCAAGCTTCAGACACAAGCTTTGACAGCCACCACATCCATGATCCTCCCCAGAAGAGTTGAATTAGGGTGTTTTCAGGGAGGGTGACACATGGTGTGTTTCCAGGAACAAAGTAAAGCCAGAAACCTCAAACACATATTCTGAAGTCAAGTCGCACTGGTTTCCAGTGCAGTGACCTGGTTTAAAACACACAAGCTAAGACTGCGCCGCTGTCCTTGGGAAGTGCTGCTGAGGACTGCAGTTCAGTTCCCACAAGTCCCAGTGGGCCTAGTTGTACAGTTGCTTTATCAGTTGCATTCCCTGATCTCAGGCAAAAGTGTCCTTCCTGGGAGCAAATATCCCTCGAAACAGCAAGCTGTCTGACACAGAGAATATTGGGAAGTATGTACCACAGGAAAATGAAGCTGAACATATTCCAAGCTGTGTGACAGAGGTACAGCCATGTGGATGACAAGAAACCTCACAGCAAAAATGGCAGAGACTTTGCACTCATCCTTCCCTGTCCCTCCTTTCTTCATTCCTGCATACAGAATTAGGTGAAAAAAAAAGTACCAGATCTATCATGGGCAAAGAAACTATATTAAGGGACAAATATGACTGGGAGGGTGGTCCAAACAGATGACTGACAGGTAAGTATTAGAGCATCTGTTTCAGAACAAAATTGATGGATCTAGGACAAAATAATTTTTAGATGGCTCATATGCTGACAGCAGTGTGCGAAACATTCATTTCAAGAAGCTGGAGCCCAGTTCATTAATACAATGAAGCAGATGCTTTTGACACACGTTTGCATTTCAGAATAGCAACAGGACACATGGGCTTAAGGTTAAGCATGGGGGTGATTTGTTAGCCCATTGCAACTTTGGCATGGTCGGGCTTGGAAAGCAGCACCTGGACTGGTGCTCTCTGGGCTTTGGAGAGTGTGGTCCAGCCTTGTCATATCATTCTTCTGCCCAGCTGCAATACAGCAGCTCTCCTTCCTGCTTGGTCGCTAGTCTGCAGCGCTGACAT
The DNA here is from genome assembly GCF_034315485.1 of Pezoporus occidentalis. Classification (NCBI taxonomy): domain Eukaryota; kingdom Metazoa; phylum Chordata; class Aves; order Psittaciformes; family Psittacidae; genus Pezoporus; species Pezoporus occidentalis. The sequence goes on along the minus strand of NW_026916170.1, from coordinate 9,580,564 downwards.
CTGGCATTTGGGGAAACAGGCAAGATAGGTCTCAAGTAGGCTTAGGATCAAAGTTATTCATTAGTAAATCCCATCAGTTTTAGATCCACAAGATTTTAAATATATTCAGAGGTAACTTAAAAGCTGTGACTATCATTGAGCTCTCTCTGTCCCAGACCTCTTTAACACAGTTTAGGGACGAGAATGCCCCCCTCTCAAACCCACCAGCCTCCCACTGTTCTTAGCTCTGTGCCATTGCCATGCTGTTTTACCCCCAGATGAGGGAGGAATAGGCAGCAGAGCCAGACCTGCCCTCCAAAAGGGCTCTGTAGCCTGTGGTAGCCACAGGGAAAACCTACCACAGAAAATTCCCCATCAGATTTATCGCCTCTGCGTAACGAGAGTCCTGACTTTTTGATTTGGGAACCTGTCACTAGACAGGAAACCTGTCACTAGAAATCACAGCTACTGGAAGCTGCTCCATGCGGTCTAGGAAGCAAAAGCACTGTGAACTCGCACTGCAACCAGAGTGTTGCTCCCGCTACTACCATTAAACATTTAGATTGTGTCAGGAGCCACAGGCCAGCTGCCCAGGGCCTCATGCTTGGCACCAGGGACCTGTGGCCTTGGCACAGCAGCAGGCACCAGACACCACACTTCCTCTCAGGAAAAACCTGTCTGTGCCCTCCTCTAACCTTAACTGCGTTCTTGTCCTTCTTTTCTGCAGAAGAAATGCAGTTTGAGCTATTTTTTGTCTCCACAAGAGTTTTCTGGCCCAAGAATTATTCCTGACATTTAATTCAAGTTTATTTTTGTTAGGGATAGAATCCTATGTCCTTAATAATTTTTTTTTTTTTTTTGGGGGGGGTGTATTGTTGATAAAAGCATCTATGTATAAATAAAAGTAAAAACTATTAAAAGGTTAAAACCAGCCTGACTTCCTCTGCAGACTTTTCAATCCTACAGGATTTAGCAAAAATAGAGTGAAGTACTTACTTACATCTTCATAAAGCATTTAGCCAAGCACTTCATCAAAGGTTAAAGTGCAGAAACATGAAATAAGTGAAAAGTTGTCTCACTGGCTGCAAGTTGACCAAAGAGAGGAAGTGAATTTTAAGAGGAGAAGAATTTATAAGGGGTTGTGATAGAGATCAGCAGTAGATCTTCAGCCTCTCAATATTATATTAATAATGGCACCAAAAGTAAGTTTCTGCTGTCTTCTCCTTATAGTAAATTCTGCCAAACAATAAATAAAGAACCATACAGTCAGAAACAGAAAAACATAAAATATTTAGGCAGTGCAGTACTGATAAATAGCAATACAGGTGAAGAAAGAGAGAAAAAAGTTAAGAAAGGCATCACTATTTAATGAAAAATTGCAGCAGAATTACAAGGAAAATACTTCCAGAAAAAAATGTCTAAAGCCAATTTGGCTCAAGATGCATCTCCAGTAAATAAGACAAGCTGAATTGACTTAGAATTAGGCTCAGCTCTCAGAAAAGCATTTCTTAGGTATATATAGATGAGGCATCATAGAATCACAGAATTGTTTGAGTTTAAAGAGACCTTAAAGATCATCCAGTTCCAGCCTCCCGGCCATGGGCAGGGACACCTTCCACTAGACCAGGTTGTTCAAAGACGCATCCAACCCGGCCTTGAACACTGCCAGGGATGGGGCAGCCACAGCTTTTCTGCGCAACCTGTGCCAGTGCCTCAGCACCCTCACAGTACAGAATTTCTTCCTAATGTTTCATCTAAATCTCTGCTCTTTCGTTTTAAAGCCATTGCCCCCTTGTCCTACCCCTACATGCCCATGTAGAAAGTCCCTCTCCAGATTTCTTGTAGGCCCCCATCAATCATACATAATCTAGATTAAGTTGAATTCAGTACTTTGGTGAAGAGTGAAAGCATATGTATAGGTGTGTGTAGACACATTTATACAGTACAAAGTGCATCTAATCTTCAGTGCCCTACTGGGCGGTGTCTGCAGTTTGCCCCAAACAATGTTCCCAAGTGGTTTCCACTCATTGATTTCATAATCTTCACAGAGTGCTCTGATTTATCAGTATGAGGTCCACTATGCATCTAGGAAAGGCGGACAAGTTGCGACCACCACCAGCATCATTAGAGAGATCTCAGTAGAGATTGCATCAGTAGAAAGGTAACCAAACATCACCATTGCTGGCTGAAGTATATAAATTGAGTTTTCAAATTTTTCAAAAGTTCTCCATTTTTTCCCTCAAGTCCTATAGTTTGCTACACAGCATACAGATGTGTGAAAGCAGGCAAATCCGTGCTTTCCTCTAACCAAAGGGTTCAGCTGGCCTTCCATTTGCTGCCTCTCTGCCAATGACCCAGTAAAGTCTTCAATGAAGAATACTATTTTAAAGTACTTTTTCATTTCTTTAAGAAAAAAAAAACAAAACACAAACAAAAAATAAACATTGTAGATTTTGTTTTTACATTGTGTTTTCTTTGCATGTGCCTTTCAAATGCTCCCTATGGTGCCTTGTCTCTAACTAGACACTTTTACAATTTTAGCATATAAAGTTCCTGAGAAGTAAAATAGTTAATGTAAGTATAAATGTAATAAATATGCCCTTTCCCAGTATGCTGGTTCTTTCCTTGTCAGATCCCAACACTATATAGAGGAATCTCTGCAGCTTTTTTTTGTTTGTTTTATGGGTTGCTAAAACTTCCATGTGACCACTGAGGACATGACCAAAGGATTTGGAGAACCTCACAGACAAGATGCCTGATGAATACTAGGCTAAGGATAATGTTAACAGAAGAGAAAATCTATGCTACTTCATCAGAAGAAAAATGCCATCCTGTGCTCCTGAATGGCAAAATATGCAAGTGGTACCACTGAGTCAACAAGTACTGGAGTGGTTAAATCTTTGCACTGAATCTGATTAATTTCTTCATTGCTAAAGGAATCTAAGCAAAAAGTCATGAAATATCTTTCTGGGAATGGGTTTTAATGGTGCAGGACATAAAGAAGGCTGTGTTTTTGTTTTTCAAAGACTGCCTCATTCCTTGTTCTTTGCAGTCAAGTCATAGCTATTTTATCCCATGAAATAAGATTTGTGTCAGAACAATGGCAGATTTTTTGAAATCTGTGATACAGGACCTATATTAAATGTCTAGGCATGAAAACAGAGCAAGAAAAGAAATGTCATTCATTAAAGATAGCAACTGTTTAACAAAATACATAATGGGATAATAACCATAAGAAATATCTCCACAATAAATGTTCAAAATGAAAGGCTTTTGATTGCTTTTGCTTCTGAAAATCATGTTTATCTGTGGAAAAATAATTCTCTTTGAAGACCAGCCTATCCTTTAGCAAGCATTATTTTCCTGTCAATCAACACCTTGCACAGCCGTACAATTGCAGTGTGGCCAGAGTTCTCTGGATACTTCATTACCAATGGCTTCCAGCTATCCCAGTTCCACTCTGTTTTTAAAAACTCTTTTTTCATAACTGAAGATATTAATGAGAAAAAAATCATGGGGTAATGTCTCCCCAGATAGCTTCACAAAAAACAACACCAGGAGGGATATAATAAAAAAAAAACAAAGCAAAAGCTGAAGATAAATATTCTTTTTTCAGTTTACACATTCATTTTGCAGTCAACAGTCTAAGAACATTTATGCTAAAAGCAGTGGGAAAGAGCCTGGAGAGATTAAGTGACTTCCTCTAAATAGGTTGTGTTTTGTAAAGGTAAACGTTAACAAAGTCTTTAATACCTCTATACTTTATAATGAGGGTTTTCAATTTGTCCAGCTAAAAACAAATTCCAAAGCAACTAAACCTTGAATTCCACTAAACTGTGGATTCTGGTGGAAATGTGCAAGATGTTTTCAATACAAACAATTCATAATTGTGCCAGGAGAGTGGAGGTGCAGAAGGCACAGGCTCTGACACAGTGATTTGAATGGCAGCACTAGGCTCCCAGTGTGTAAAACGACAATAGTTTTGGAAAGTAGCAAAGAAAACAAAAGCTATTAAAGGTCTTTTGGTTCGGAGCTTGCAACACAAGACTGTCCTTTAAAAGAGTTTTCTTAATCCTTTCTCAAACCTAAGTTTACATCTTTCCCATGAAGGGTCTATAATCTTTCCTTTATTAGATTCATGGTCATTTGTATTCATCGCATTTGACTGATATCTGACTTTCTATTATTTCAAGTAAACTCCAAAACCAGAGAAGAGGTATAGTGGGTTTGATGTCAGCTATTTTTCTGAACAGAACTATATTCCTACTTTCCACTGAAAGTCTTGAATCCTTTATTACAACCAAGACTTACATAAAAAAGAAGATGTAAATTTCAAGTGAATATATAAAATTGAAAAGTAGGAAACTGTGAAGACAAACTTAAGGCAACACATTACTAAGAGCCCCAGATTCTTTTTAATGTGTCATAAAATCTCCTGTAATGTCATGGCTGACTGTCCCCCTATTGCAATATTTAGGCTTAAAAAATTTGTTTCAATGGGCTAGACTTTAAATTACTAAGAATAGAAGATGCATTCATCTCCTGAGCTAATTAGATCCCCTTTCTCTTCCATTTTCAGATCCTTCAAATACTATAAATTTTAACTATATTTCCAAAAATCATTGTTACCCTCTCTGATTCTCATCGCATATCCCCTTCCATTGTTAATTTCTTTTTCACCAAGGATATTGTTAATATTTAATTCAAATGGAAATTTGGTATGACCATATGACCACTTATAGATTGCTTTCCATAATCAGTTACGGAAAAATAACAGAAAGTTGAATAAAAACTGCCTTCCGAACAGCTATGTAAGCTATGAAAATGTAAATAAAAGAAGATTAAAAATAGATTAAAAGATTTTAAACATCTTTTTAAAGATTAAAAATAGATTAAACATAATGAGCAGCAAAAAATCATCAAAGCAACTTCCAATGTACTTGAGGTGCCCATCTACCCACAAAGTCAGGAGGTGCTAACCCAGAAGACTACAGCTATGGGTAGAATTTCTCTATCCTTCCAAATGCTGATATATATATGTCTAACAGTGAGCATTTTATTGTTGAATCTACTCCACATAGCTTGACAGATAAAATTAACCTACAGTACCAAGCAAATAAAGTCAGTGCATGCTGGTCTGAACACAGACTTTCTGTCCTACTGGAAAACCCCAGATTTGTTTTCATTATGAATAGGGACAAAAGAAAAACCTGAATTTTATATTGTAAGGAAATGTAATTAAAAAAAATTATTTGATAAACTAAAATATTCCACTTGAATATTTTTGTTCAGATTTTGATTTAATATTATGTTCTGTTAGACTACAGATTGTGAAAATGAGAAGTATTTTTGAATTCAAAACCTCAACATTTCATTAGGGATAAGAGTGAAAAGATGTTTTCATCATTTTTTCCTAATTAGATTTTATTGAAAGTGATGTTTTACACAAAGCTTTAGTATTTATAAATACAAATGTTTTTTTTTCATATGAGAAACTTCTACTTCAGACACGTCTCCAGCTCTTATTTCCACGACTGAAAAAATAATGTGCCTGTGTTGTCAATACATAGTACAACTTTTAAAGGGTTGAGAATTTCATCAGACTGAAATCAAACCGAAATCTACATCAGCAAAAAACCAACTTCTTGGAGCTGAAATGTTGTTAAAAGTGTAGATACTAGAGACAAGTGAGAAATTCAGTGCAAACTGTATCCTGTATACTGTATACATTGAAAACATGGGGCCAGACTCTTCTTGGTGGTGCAATAGGATGGGAACCAACGGGCATAAAATATAACACAGAAGTTCTACCTGAACATGAGGAAGAACTTTACTGTGAGGGTGACTGAGCATTGGGGAAGGTTGCCCAGAGAGGTTGTGGAGTCTCCTTCCCTGGGAATATTCAAGAGCTATTTGGGCACAATCCTGAGAAACATGTTCTAGATGACGCTGCTCAACATAAGTATATGTTCATTTTTTGTTATAATAAGGTATAATAAATATTGCAGTATATATTTCTACATTAAAATTTAGAAATGTGTTTATTATGACAGCTATCTTGTCTGCATGTAAATTAACCTGGTATCTCAGTAGAGCCACACAACAGGACAAGAGGCAAAGAGTGTAAACTGAACCACAGAAAGTTCCACTTGAATGTGACAAAGAACTTTACTATGAGGGTGACTGAGCATTGGAATAGGTTGCTCAGAGGGGCTGTGGAGTCTCCTTCCCTGAAGATATTCAAGAGCCATCTGAACACAGTCGTGACCAATGTGCTCTAGGTGACCCTGCTATAGCAGGGAGGTTGGACTAGATGACCTCCAGTGGTCCCTTCCAGCCTCAACCATTCTATGATTCTGTGGTTTTATACAGATGTAATGAGCATTAGAATTACTCCTCTGAAACTTGTTCTTGAGCGTAGATTTCATGCTTATAAAGATGCATTAGCCTGTCTGATGTTCATAGGAAAGCGTGTAAGGAACATAGAAAATGCTACCTGAGGGAACCGAGTTTGTTCAGTCTGGAGAAGAGAAGGCTCAGGAGGGACCTTATTGGTCTCTACAGTTATCTGAAAGGAGGATGGAATGGGATGGGGATTGGTTTCTTCTCCCAGGTAACAAGCCATAGGACAAGAGGTAACGGCCTCAAGCTACGCCAGGGGACGCTTAGATTGGATATTAGGAGAAAATTCTTCACAGGGAGGGTGATCAGTCATTGGAACAGGCTGTGCAGGGAAATAGTGAAGTCACCATCCTTGGAAGTGCTCAAAACCCATGTAGATGAGGCCCTCAGTGACATGGTTTAGTGGTGGTCTTGGCAGTCCTTGGGTAATGGTTGGACTTGATTATAAAGTTTTTTTCCAACCTAGTTGATTCTATGATTCTATGAAAAGAGGTCCTGAGATTAGTGCATACGTTTTTAGAATCACAGAATCATAGAATAGTTTGGGTTGGAAAGGACCTTAAGATCATCTAGTTCCAACCCGCCTGCCATTTTTCCCCATTATGCTTACATTATTCCTCAGAAATGTTTGTCTGTACTTAAACCAGTCCATCTATTATAAATGTATACCTTTCATATTGTCTTAGCCTATTTGCAGTTGCAGTGGTGCTAATCACTATTAACAGAAAATGCTTACAAAATAAAAAGACTTTTTTTTCTTGCAGCAGCATGGCTCATGTATTATTTTATGGGGATTTAAAACGGTTTTCTACTAAGTGTTAGAAAGTTAAAGTTAACAAATTGAAGTCTGACTGAGTTTACTACTCACCAAAGATATTGTATGCCTCAAAAGGCTAGAAAAACCTTGGAAGTACAAGAGGGGATATGAATGAGAAGGGAAGGAAAAAACACACCAGAACTTTCAATGACAAAATGAAATCCATATGATTATTTCTTTTTCTCAGAGAAAAAGCCTTCCTTTAGTCATATGTTTGTTGTACTTCCTGGCATTTAAGCTTGCAATGGTAATGCCTTTTCCTTGTGCAAAAGTGCTTAAACTAAAACTTAGCTTAGGTTCTTGGAGATGAGCATTTACTAATCAGCAAATGTACTGCTTTGCAGATGTGGCTAATTGTGTGACTCATGGCTAAAGCACCGTTTTGAGTGTGAATTGATTTCATAGAGATCTCTCATTTTCCCTCATAAAAGTCAGCAACTGAAAAAGCATCTTAGGGCCTATGACAGCCAGGGAGCAGTCCATGATATATCATTGCTATTGGACAAGTTTGCTTTGAGGCCAGGGTACAAACCTCGAATTGTAGGTATGCAAATACTGACATCTTTCTTTCTTGCATTTCCATAGTCAGTAGTCCCCATCAAAGAGCCACACCTACCAGTGGAAACACTCTGGTTAGAATAGAGATGAAGACTTAGTCTTATAGCCCTGATACAGGTCTAGCAAATCACCCTGAATTTTGGGTACAATGAGAGCAGCACTAGGGGGAAACTGGTTCCTCAAGGACCATCTTTATTTCCACCTCTTAACCCATGGGGCAGATGGAGTGCCTGGGGCCTTGATACTGCTCCTGAAGAGTCAATTTTAGTGTTTAAGTTCCAGAGTTCCCTTTACAAAGTCATGTAACTGCATAGCAAATTGTGTATAACACAACTAAGTGTGTACCAATCTCTACAAAGTAGACTGCCCCACAAAGTATGCATGATACCAACACTGGAAAAGAAGGGGTGTCCTTTGTATTATGAGTATCACCCGGTCTTCTTCACTCCTGTATGGATCAGAGATCTGGTCATGATATAATTGACTCACTCTTTCTTGCTTCTTGATTAAAATATCTGGATCCCTTTGTATAGTCATATGATAAATCTATTGGTAACCTCTCCATTGCCTTTTTTAAGTAATTTGGCTAATGTGCAGAACTGAACTTCCACGCAAGTCTGAAAGGCTTTTTTCCCAGTTTCAAAACTGCAAATCTTTGCTATGTGCAGCAAGTTTTCCCTTAGAATAGAGTAAGTAAAATAGCTCTATTAGGATAGCTTCTGGTTTTCTCATATCTCTCTTGGGTACTTTTACACAGAAAATGATCACACTGAAGTACTTATGAAACAGAAACCCTTTTACCTGGTTTGAAGCAGACACTGTGCACATTAGGTAGGCCTGGATGCCTGTGCTTTGTCTGCCTTTGTAGTGCCCTTCTCCGTAGGGCAGGACACCATTAAGCACCTTTAATGGCGTACCTGCCTTGTAGTTGTGACTTTACTGGCTTTAATCTTCAGCCTCTGAAGATGAAAAAGTAGTTGTTGTCAACTACTGCAGTGACTTTTTGCTAATTGCTAGGCTGGATCAAAGAGTGGAACATTTTCATTGCATTAGGACATTGCCTCATGTAAGTGGGATGGAGGCAAGCTGGGCCTGCTGTAAGGAATAGCTTTGCTACAGTTTGCTGTGGCTCTCCATGACAACATGATGGCAGAAGCAGACTGTTAGGGTGGATTCTGGGGATGAGATAGTGACATTAAGGCAGCACGCAAGAGGATGCATGAAGCATGCAATCCAAGATGGCATGTTGGTCTGGTCTGCAAGATACCCAGCCTTGATACCACCAAACAATGCATGTACAGCTGGCTGTCAAATGGGCAGGGTTATCATTATCTAAGAAAATGCAAGTGGTGATTGGAATATTTTCCCACAAATATTCCTTAAACATGAATGATGGTGATGAAATCATAAAAGTAATTGAGTCTTGTAACCCCTTTTTTGAAAGCAAGTTAAATCTAAAAACATGTAAATACTTCCTTCTTTTCCAGAATATTATTGAAAATTAATAGACCATCTGAGTCTGCAGTGTCATGAAATCTGTATCCATTTTTTCACATACCTGCAGATTCATCTCCAGCAGCTCTCCATCTGTTTGCAGGCTGTTTTCCGTACCAGTGTGATGCCTCAGGTGCAGAAGAGAAAGACAATAATTAATAATGTGGCCTACAGCATCTAGGGGAGCAATTAATTTCAGTGAATGGATGGGGGAGGAAGAAGAGGGAAGCCTTGCACAAATTTCCGCTTGTGCGTGCACGACTGTGCATATTGGATGGATGTACATACAAATATGTATGTATCTCCCAAGAAGACTATTTTCAGCGTTCAAACTTTAACTCTTTTGCAATAGCTGTTGTGCGCAGAAACTACTTGAGAAAGACAGTGCCATCTGCACTAAGGAGATTAGGGGGTGTCAAGGAATATTCTTTCTCACTTCTCACATTCCTGCTTCTCTCCATCCTGTCCTGGAAAAATCCCAGCTTTTAACCTGCCAAAACAGTTTTAAAGCTATTCTCTGATATATGGAAACCTGTGAGACAGACCCGTGACAGCTACATACTGTCAATGGAGTTTGACTGCATGAAAAAAAACCAACAAAACCCCAACACTGCTGAATAAAAGAGCAGAGAAATGAATGAGGCTGCACTAGCATGTGGGGTAGTTTTTTCGTGCATATCTATGTACATACACTGATTAAGGAAAACTGAATTTATAGATAAGAAGACTATTTCACTGATTTATACATTGAAAGGTTATAGTGTGTATGCACAGCACTGAGAACTAAAGATCTGCACATCTGCAGAGGGGTTAAAAAGGAAAAAAAAAAAAAGAGCAATTAGACATTTCCCCCCACCTCCCATTTAGGTCCTAAAATTAGAAAACTAAATCCAGTTATAAGCTCTTTAATGCAAGTGGCCTCATTTCATATGCACTGAGCAACTGCTGCATCTGCTGGCTTCTCTTATTAATACTGGCTCCATTTCTGGAAAGCAGCTGTCAGGAAGGAGATCTTGTAGGATCTCCTCTGACGTGTTTAGCTAGAAAATAGCTGAGTATGACTGCAGTACCTGTGCGCCATATGAGTTCAGCTGGAGGTACGGGGAGGTGATGCTGAGCTTTCTGACTGGCTATGTAATCTTCAGGGAGGAATACGGCAGAAAGCCTGAGGGGAAACCCCACCACACACTAATTGTTTTTCTGCTTTGACTTCTTGACTTCTTTTTCATATCACTCTGTCCCTTTTTGTTCACACACCAGTGCCCATGCTAAATGCAGAGACTATCTGAACCAGCAGAAGAAACACTCACTGTGTTAGCTTTGAGAGCAGGATATCACAGATGTGACTGTTTTCTTCTGGATTCTGCACATGCAAACTAGGTATTTCGAAACTGGTTCGTCTCATAAGTGTATGGTCAGATTTGCTAAATGGCTGTGTTAATAAAGGGGAACTGAAAAATCATGAGCCCAAATAAGGTGGTTTCTAAACTTTTGACTCTATTCTGCAATGTTGTAATTGCACAAACATGCATGCTGCAGATTGGAAACAGTGTCCCATTGGAAAGCTACTAGTGCATTCATCCCTCCAGAGAACAAACTCATTTGCCCTTTTCTTTTTATGCCTGCTTATTTAAACAATTAAATAAATTAAAACCAAGAAAATGTTCTGCTCTGGGCCACTCTCAAATGTTTTCAGGCAGTAAAATAAATGAGAATCAGTAATCTAATGCAAAACCGATTTGAACATGTTTACATGTTATTAGGAAGCTAAAAGGTTTATTCATGCCTTTGGTTCTGAGTTGATGTGATGTACTACGTCTGTAGAAACAGCTGCACATAGAAGCTGCTGTTTGGTGGCTGCTTTCTGTGCAAAAAAAAATAATACTCAGGCATTTGTCTTTTTCTTCTGCAAATGTCCAGGGGCTATGACAGCAGGGAAGACTTCAGGATGTCTTTCAGGATGTGAAAGCTGTCACATCTGCATCCAAGAGAGGACTGTGCTATGAAGGTAGAACTATTTTTCTATAAGGAAATGACATGCTGGGAAAGGATGTAAACTTCTCTGGAATTTGAGGAATGAATTATGTTAATACCTGCATATCAACTTTGCCCTCTTGATTCACTTCATGCTACATCAATTATACTGTAACTTTTCAAACTGCTGTCTGTAAGTAGTATTGTTAGCTATAGCCAAAGGTTGGAAAAAGATTATCCTTTTAAAATTTGATTGCTTGCTCACCAGGAAAGGAAGGCAAAAAAAAAAAAAAATTTTTTACCAGACCCTGTAAAGAAATGGAATTCAATTTTTTTGACTTCTAAATACAATTTTAAAAATCATAAATTCCCGTGTAGTATTCCAATCACTACACCTTTAGTATCTTTGATTCCTCCAGTTTTGTCAATATAATAAATCACAATGTGAAATTTGAGTATTATATATGCATGATAATTGCATAGAAGTATAGATATATATCACAGAGAGGTTTCTATACAAAAAAAAGAAAACCAGAATGCTTTACTTTGCTAAAATGCAAAATGCAGCACTCCACACTCATAATTGCTTACTCAAAACCAATTTTACGTGTGGAAATTTCATCAAAATAAATGCATTCCTATGAATTTTCTCATACCACTCAAGCTACTAACTATGGTAAAAGCTGTTCAGTTTAAAAATTTTCAACCTATCATAGGTTCCACAGGTTTATTTTGCTTTTAAATGTAGTTTTTTGTGTGACTTCTTTTTTGCGTTGTGAATGTAAATGAATTTATGACCTGAAAAAGAAAGCAAGTTGTAGCGTAGGGAGCTCTTCCATAATGAAAAGAACAGAGCTAAGAGCAGACAAAGCAATTCCCAGTATGTGAGTTTTGCACAACTACTGTAATTCAGTGATATTTCTCTAATTTCTTCCAGTTCTTGGTCAAATGGGTCTCATACTGAGCATAAAGTATAAGATGCCCTTAACTTATACTTTTAAAACCCTTGTTACCAAATATCAAAACTACTCTTTCATATCAATAGGGGTTAATGTTAATTGCTTGAATGAATATCAGTCTTTCATGCTCCAGGAAAAGTTTCCCCAGTGCTAAGCATTCAGTTGTATGATTAAAGGTAGCCTAGGTACTGACCTTCTGATGTTAAAGATAAAACAGAAGGAGCTAAGTAAGTTGCACCAGAGAGTAAAAGGTAAGATGGAAGTAAAGGTATAGTGGGAATGACATCCTCAAAGAATTTACTGGAAAAAAAAGTGCTTACTGGGAAAAGCTGACCATCATTAGTAATCAACAAAGAATCTAACAGAAAACAGTACAAAGGTGGCTGCTAAAAAAGTAGCATTTAAAGATAGGGGACAATAATGTTGAAAGAACTGTCCTAGGCACAAATTGTATTCTGCTGGAGAGCACAGTCGGAGTCTCTGTCCTCCCTGATTAGCTACAGTCTACAGAGAAATAATGACAGGGCAAGGCATATTCATCCTAGAGGCGAGACTGCCTGTTTTTCACATCTCTCTGCATAGCACCTAAAGATAAATTGGGAAACACAAAACAAAACAAAACAGATAAGAGGAGGAATTCTCACGCTCAAAAATTGTTATTTTATGTCATTGAAGTCATATGCGTCCAAAGAATCCCAAGGCTGCTTAGTCCTGCTATAACAAGGCATAGAAGAAGGAGCAATCTGGTAGCAACACTGGAAATGTTCATAAATTATTTTGAAGGCGCCCTGTCAAAATGTTGTTGGGTTGAGAGAGGACTGGTTTCTTAGCCCTGTGTAATGATGAGCCTGGCCTAGAGCAATATGAAAAGTAAGAAAGGAGAGGAGGGAGTCAGATGAATTATAAAACAGAATTCAAAGTGCACTGGTGAAGGAGACGGTTGGATTTTTTTAAGTGCTTGTCTTTTTCCTGCTGCTGGCAGTCCATGATGATATGGTAAAGCTACCATTACCAAGCAAAAATTGAAGCAAAAGAATATTAATAAGATGATGAATTCTTCCTCCTCCCTCTTTATTGTCAGTGAAAGACCTCTTTGTTTACACATCTAAGAATGACTAGCAGTTACTGTATTCCCTGTCCCCTGACCTACAGCTGTTCCTTAGCCATGCTCTGCATATTTTAGTTCATTTAATCCTTCCTTTGAAGTCATTCCCTCCAGCTCTTTGTCATTTGTCTTGCTTTTGTCTGATCTCCTTCCAATTCATCCTGGCATGAAAGTAGCCATATGGGAGTATTTGGGGTGTGCTTTCAGGAATATGCTATCAGGAAGACCACCCAAACCTTCCCATCTTCCAGGTCACCTTGGTAAGCTCACAGGAACACTGGCAAACATGGTGCCTCCCTGCTCCCTAACTATTTTACAGACTGCACACTGTGGAGCATCAAATGAAAGAGTTGCTAATTGTGCTGGCTGTTAGTTTTGTTCTATTTTTTGTTGTTACTGAATACCACAGTCCTAGTTCTGATCCTTCTTCCTGTGTTTACTCCTTAGATCTCTTTCAGAATTGCTCTTTCTGTTTTCTTTCTGCCACAGAACATCTATGCTGCAGTATGTGATCTATGAGATATGCTCTTCTTAATTTTTCTAATATTTGTCTCCCTCAGTGTTTCCAGGCAGTATCACCAGGGTCTTTAGTGCAATGCCTTAGGTATTTGTGTTTCTCCTTGGTGGGCTCCTCCTGGGAACTAAGAAATTTATTATTGTCTGGATTTTAGGATGCTAAGCCACATAATGATCCCCACATTACAAACAGCAGATTTTGGTTCAGTTTGACTGTTTTTTTTTAATTTCCCAAGTCTCTCTCCAAAGCCTTAGTCAAAAAGACAGGCTGTGTGGTTTCTCAACAGGTTTCCCTGCTATGTTCCTCATTTGGAACTGAAGTTAATTAACAGTTCTTCCCAGCACTTGTTGACCTTCAGTGGTGCTTGAACAGTGGGTTCTGCAGCCTTGAAAGTGAGACTGTAAATAATGGAGATATTTCAGGTCAGTTTCTAAAAGAAGAGAAGAGATTACTGTCCCATCAGCATGATGGGACATGTAAAGCTAACCCCCCCCCCCCCCCATTATTTTCCCAAATGTGAAGACAGTGTCAAAGGAAAGGGTAATGGAAATAACACGTCAGGTGTCTCAGTGTGATATTGCAGGTAGATAAAGCATGGTACTCTGAGTATGTCTAAACCAATGAATGTAAGAATATTTAAAAATGTTTCAAACACCTTATTAAAATTCAAGTCTTGTATTTATATCCTGTTCTATCAACCATGTAGTTCATACTTCTGCCAAAAAAGCTATCAAGATGCTATTCATTATTTATTATTAACATTTCATAATTTATGCAATGTATTCATCTGGATGTTTGCTTGATTCTCTGCTGTGCAAGCTGCTGATTTCCTGTGCAGTAACACTTAGATAAACCTGTATTTTGTTCTGAAGATTATTGTTACTCTGAAGGTCTCCCTACTTACTACTTCTGTAGTTTCTTGTTTCACCATAGTTTTTGAAAAACAGCAGTTAAATGGTTCTCCAAATGCTAAGACAGCCGGAAGAGTGGTAAAGCTCAGGCTAGAAAATAATTTGCTATAAAGGTGTGAAAAGTTGAAAAAAGTCAGGTAGGTGAGAGGTAGAGAGTTTTCGGAGGAGAGATGGAGAGCCACTTGTATGGATGTATAGCAAATCAATCTTTTGCAAATGCCTGTAGATCAATGTGTAGAAAGAAAGCATATGTGTGTGTGTATATAAGTGTACAGAAACACACAAACACATATATACCTATTTGTGTGTGTATGTCTGCACCTTTTTTCCTGTAAATAGTAAAGGAGAATCCAGAAGAAAAATGAGTGTGAAGTATCTTTGAATGACAAAGAGATGGACAATTTGGAGGTCAAATTAATTCTCTGAAAAGAACGCTGTATGTATCAGCACTGAACATGACCACATTCCTTGAAGAAGAAAGGTGATAATTCAGAATGACATGGATTCATGTGTGGGGACACGCGGTGCACACGAAAAGAAAGGGAAATTAAGGCATGTTGAAGGAAACCTGAAATAGAAATGAAATCAGACTATATGAACAGAAGATCAAGACTGAAAATTCCACATGCATTCAGCCTTGATACCATAACACAGATTACACCAAGATCTAGGATTCTGAAAGTAAGAGTTCATTTGGGAGCATTTTTAAACACTAGCATTGCTGCCATAGAAAGCTTTCCTTTCTGATTGCCAGGAATTGTTAATACTGGGTCAGAGCAGTGATTCATCTTGTCTCTGAAAGGGTCTAGCATAAGACATATTGGAGGAGCAGCTGAAATGCCACAATAGAAATCATCACATATCCTGCTCACCATAATGTTTTGTCCTGTCCTAGGAGTTAGGCAGCATTATATATGGTCTTTTACACAGTATAAAAAAAAAAAAAAAAAAAGAAAAAAAAGAAAAAGAAATAAAGGGGGTAACCTTCTACATATACAAATAAACAAGAAAAATAATCCTGTGGTTTGGACAGCACCTTGTTGTGTGGGACCCATGTGTCTGCTTTGGGGAAGGGTTTGGAAGGCATCCTCAGGCACAGTTTAATTCCCTGACTGAAAAACAGAACTAAGCACTTTCAAACCTACCATGTATTTTGACAAAAAACTGTTCATGAAGGATGGCCTCACACTAAAGGATGCTGTAGGAGTATTTCAGATAGACAATCCATGTAGGTTTGGGCAAATTTGTGTCATTGCGTGCTACTAAAACTGAAGAAGTTTCTGCTGATTTGAGGATCTAATGCTCTATCTCTCTGATTCTGCATCTACTTTAGCAAATACTGCAGCTCAACAGGACTGGATCCATAGTGGGATCCATTTGGCGCTGAGGATCTGATGTACACATTTTACCTGATTCCAGATTAAACTTAGACTATCTCTACTCTGATCCTAGGAAATGAAGGTGTATTAGGAATTGGGGAGCAGGAGGTGCATTTCCAAAGATCACCTTCCAGTTTAGTTTCACCTAAAGGAAATCTAATCCATGTACCCTGAGAGTGATCCCCAGTGCAAACCAAGGCACGGTAGTTGGGAAAAACTGGGAGATTATGCTTCAGAAATACATTCCTGATCTGATCTAAAACCTTGATGGAAACACTTGTGGAGAGCTCATTTATAAAACAAATGTACTCAGAAATATAAAAAAAAAAAGTGTGCAAAGATAGACTTCTTTGTTGTTTGTTTGGGTTTTTTAATCAAGGATTTGATAAAGATCTGGTAAATTAGCTCATTTACATAACTGGAACTTCAGCTGACAGATACCATCTATCTTCCAGAGCATTATTTGAGCACAAAACCATGCTATGTATTCATGGAAACAGATACAGCAAATTATTTTGGATAGTCAGAATAACTTCTACATTTGCTTTTCTGTTTGGTTTTCATTTTTTTTTTTTTTTTAACAAAAAATGTAAGGGGCTGTCAGAATATTACTGTATCATTTAAATGCTAATTTAATAATTTAATAGATTTAGATAATTTAAAATTGTATTAAAGAGGAACAGTATCAAAAATTAGTTGGGGTTATCATGTGAAAACTGGTTAAAAGTTGGAGATAAAAAAATTAAATATAATACAAGCACTGCCTATGTACCCCATCTTTCATACCCAGGCCTCTCTCAGGGCTTAAGGGGATTAAGACACCTGGACTTCAGTGTCTATGTGTGAACAAGCACATGAAAGTCTAAGCTTTCTTTCCTGACAAAGGAGAGACAATGAACCCTACCTAAGGGCCAGGAAGTCTGCAAGGCCATTACGGACAGTCATGTTGCCCACAGATGGCTCTGAGGGCCCTCTGAGATGCCCAACAGTCCCCCACATGTCTGTTCAGGATTGGCCAGTGTCAGAGAAGGCCAGGATGCATTCTGCACTCCTTGGAGCGCAAGCCAGAGGCTAGGCTAGGGGCTGCACAGCACCCAAACAACATGACGCTAAACCTAAGCCTATGTTTAGGCATCTGAATAACAGGCAGGTGTTCATATGACCTCTTCCTAAGGAGATACTTAACATCCATTATCTAAAAATAGAGTTTAGATATTTATATGACAATGTCTACAAGTAAATGTCTTCACACCAAACTGAAACCCTCACGCCAAGCTGAATCCCCCCCTTGGTGTCAAATGTGTAACTGTGTATGAATTATCAAGACAAGGCAGAAACAGAAAGGGTCACATCCAAAGTCATTCTGTTTCATTTTGTACATTTTTCCTTGTTCAGATACCTGCAATTAATTGCCTCCAATTAATTAGCTTCATCATTGTTCCTTTCCAGACTTGGAGCAAGTTAACTGAGCAACTGCTTGGTATCATCTCCTGTTCTGCACCTGGCATTCTGTGCAATGCTTCATCACCAGTGAGCAGACCTTGCGATACATCTGTCATGTCGGGATGTGGCAGAGGCTGGTTTTCTGAGGAGCAGTGCACAAAGCTAAGGAGGATGGACAAATAAGGGAATAGCTCCATTGGTGTTAGAAAATCAGCTGTTTCGGTAGTCCCTGATCACACTCTGCTGGAGCCATATTCTACATGTCTGGAGCCATATCCTATATAACTATAGAGATAAGTTTTCTTAAAATAGGAATAATGAGACTGATTAATGTAATGCCAGTCAGAGACCAGTCTATTTCTGTAATGCTGAGACAGAGCCTTTTTAAGTATAATGAACTCCTGCTTCTGGCTAAATACTGCTAAGCCTCAAGAAATATGTAAGGTTTTATGAATTTCAGTGTCATGCATCCTTTCTCCCTGTCTTCCTATTGCTTTTTCCCCATCTGCCCCTCAATTTTTCTGTGCCTGTGTGTCCTGTCCTTTCCTTCCCTGTCTAGTCTGAAAACACTTGTCATTCATCTCTGACCTGACCTGCCACCATTATTTGTGTTGTAGTGCCAGTGTCTTTGTCCTCTTTGGCCAGTCATCTCTTGCATACTGAAACATACCAAGATTTTAAAACAGCTGTCACCAGGTGTTAACTGGAGATTTGCTGGGGCCTGTGATCTTGAAAGGGCACTGCAGTAAGAAGGCTTAATGAAAACCTGTTACATATGGAAAGTACTTTTCCTATCAGAAGAAAAATTCACTCAAAAGCAGAAGGTTAGTGCAAGGGGAATAAATCATCTAATCATAGCTTAAGAAACTAAGAAAGATAAAGGTCTATGCTGGCTTTCCACACAGGAATAAATTGTGTCAGGGGAGGTCTCCTCAGGTGAGATCAAGGCTGATGGGACATGAGGCAGCCATGGCCAAGAGGCTGGATTACCAAGTTTACTTGGTGGCAAGCTGATGTACAGTCCTACCTACTGTGCAAGTGTGTGGCTTTTGGATAATATATGGCTGCTGTCAAGGCAGCTGAATGCAGGCAGATGGAGTTTGGCTTTCTCTGCATTTCTCAGACAGATGTACCACAATACCAGAGATACCAAAAAATATATCAGTATATCCTGAATTTGTGACTTTCTCACTCGTTTTTCCTTTTTCATATCAAGTTTTCCAGAGCATCCTGAGCCGTTTAGCTGAATATTGAAATATTCTCTCTTTGACCACATTGAAAAATACTTGCAGCTTTTTAAAACACTGTCTTTTGCTTCAAAGTGGATTGATGCTGTCTCAAAAGCACCCTTCCTTCCCTTTTTGCATTTGCTTAAGACGGGAGATGTGAGATTAAGGACATGGACAACAGATCTACTAAGCAAAGAGGGAGCTTCAAAGGATACACTATTCTCTGAGATTCGTTGCTCCTTGCTGGTGGTGCTAGACAGTGCACTTAACATCTGACTGTGAAAATACTGTGGGAAGCTGTGTGCACCATGGTCACCCATTCTGTGTTAATTGTTGAGTATGCACCTGCAGCTCAAATGTGTATCTTGGTGGGTTTTTAGTGTTTATCCTGTCTTAAGACCTAAAAGCTGTGACCAGCTGGGTCCCACTGTGCCCAGTTGTACGTAAAACTACACAGTCAATGGACTCCTTGCCCAGGACTCATGAAAGTGATGTGTGCATCAGAGCCCTGAGCCCGTCAGATGTTACTGAGGCCTTTTCCTCACTCTCTTGGTGTTTGGCTGCCTGTGTTGGAGGCTATCAAGCTCTGATGAAATGCTGCTGGGTAAGCAGGGGTCGGATGTGGTTGGCGAAGAACTCAGTTGTAAGAAGGAGCTGTGAGCAGCCTCCTGTGAAGACCACCCCTTAGCTCAGGAGCTGAACTGCATCTCTGGCCCTGGAGCTGGGTCCCTGCATAGTCACTGTAGCCGTGCCCACACCTGCACGTCACCCTGCTCTTGGCTCCTTGTCTTGGCTCTGCAGCTGTCTCATCCCCGTGGCCATGCCTGGCTGTCCCGTGGCTTTGGAATGCCCTGGTCACCCTTCCTGGCCATCTCTGGCTGCAGCAGGATGGGGTTGTGAGGGGAGGTCCCTGCTGCATCCTGCCCCACTGCCCCAACACTCCCTGCCCTCCCCCCAGTGTGCTCTTGCTGCTGTCTGACAGACATGTCTGGTGCTGTGAGAGTATATTTTTTGTGCAGATACAGTCTTTCCATAGTTCTCAGATAGGTATATGTGTTTAAAAGCATATATCCCTTGATCACTTGGAGCTTACCATGCAAGGATGCTGAATGAGACTGTCCTGTGAAGCTTTTTAACTGTAGGACAGAGGAAATTCCTCTGCAGAAGAGGTTGCTCAAAGGGAACTAAATAGCAGCTTGGCTATGAAAGAAGCCCTGAGGCGACTGTGAAACCACTGAAGGTTCTAGCTATAATGCAAATGCAGGCACAGATGCCCCTGTTGGAATGATGTGCTTCAATTCCAGGCTTTTTGAATGACAGTTTAATTGCTGGGTCTCTGTATTTGCACTTCATCCACTACAAAGAAGAAAATAAGTGGGAATAGAAACATGGGAATAGACATGCTGGTAGTAACTAAGTTGTACTGAATTGCTATGTGCAAGGCAATGGTTTTATAATGGGCACATCTGCCCACCTCACAAAACCACTACAAAAATTGGCAGGATTTGCAGCATCTGCTGGGGAAGTTTTAGCTTCAGAATAGCAAAACGTGTTTAATGTTGAAATTCTGTATTTTAGCTGCACAGGTCTTGATATTCTTAGTTTCTTCTTGTGCTCTGTGAATGAGTCCTAAATCCTCTGCAGGCACATTTTCTCTTGCCTTTTTTCTGGACCTTCACTGAGGTGTCCGTTTTTTCCCCTACTACTGAAAGCTGGATTGGAGCCTGCTATGGTGTCTCTGTGTAAATCAGGCTCTCCTTACACTTTAACCACTTAGCAGAGCTGGCAAGTTTAACAGATATTTCCACAAACCTTTCAATATTTTTCTAGATGCTCTGGTGGTTTTGGCACTGCATCTCTCGAAAGATGTCAAATATTAACTGCAAAGCTTCTTTACACAGATTATATCATGTTCTCATGTAGTATAGTGCTAAAGTGGGCTAAGCTTTCCACTCCTGCTGTTGACAATGTACATCTTGGGACCTTCTATTAACTTGTGAACATTTTGCACTCTTTCAAAAAAGTTTAAGTTATTCCTCAGTATAGGAGTCTTCTCTGTAAGATGAGCATGACCAATTCTCCTTACAGCATATGGCCAGTCAGCTGCCCCACAGCTACTTATTTCAGCCTTAACTCCCAACCAGTCTTAGTGTTCTTTAGCAATTCTAGCTACCTCTCCTAAGCAACTTCTTCTGCTCCCTCCCTGTGCATTTCTAGACTGGAAATAACTTCTGCTTCACCACCAGCAGGGTCTTTCATTGGAAAACCAAAAGTGCAGTCATTGTCCCAGTCTGGAGTGAACTCTGTACTTGCCTTTCAGCAATAACACATTAGCTATGTTCCAAGTTCTATGAAAAGTTTCTCAATGGCATCACCGCTACTGTATAAGCAGGTTTTTGATGGCTACAAAAATGTAGACATGCTGTTCATACACCTGGCTGGACCATCAGGCTCTGTTTAGTTCATTTTACAGAGTGCTGCTCTGTGGTTCTGTAGTACCACCCTGTCCTTTACCAATAAAAGGCTTTTCTATTCCAGTCATCTGCTCTCTGTCTTGTGAACAAGATTGCTGCTGAAAATTCTGTCTTTTTTTCTACACTCATTTATATTCTTCAAATAAAGAGAAAGCAAACAAAACAAATGTACACTGAATCTCCAAAGCATTGCATATTGGTCTTGTGTTGTCAGGGAGCAGCTATGATTTAAGTTAAGTGACAGACAGGCAGAAGTCTTGCTTCAGCTTTGCTGTTCTTAAGAACTCCTGGAGGACATTCAGTGTTCAGTCATACCATTAGCTTCTCACTTCCCTACAGCTTCCCAGAGTCAGTCCTGTGCTGCTGGGTGGTAAAAAATGCTTCTTCCACACAGATTCTTGAATTCCCAGCTTCCAAGGTCACACTTGCATTAAAATGGTGTGAACCCTGCTGCTTTACAGATACCCTGGCGGATTGCACTGCAATGGTGGGCTTTGTTAAAGCACTCCAGTGTCATCCTCTTAAAGCTTGCCATGCCAGTGGGAATGACATGACACAAATAAAGGGAAAATGAAGTATACATCTCCAATGTCAAAATTAAGTTGCACAGTCACAGAGCCCTACAAAAACGTAGGCAATGGGAACACAGGAACGCAAGATTAGGTTTATCCTTATATCAAATCCAGGAGAACCTGCAGTACTCCTTCTGTTGGCAAGGTATAAAGTAGATCTCCTGTGTGGGGGCAAGGACTAAAATATGGCTTACACAGCATGTCCTCAAAGTCCTGGCTGCTAGAACCTTGCTGACCCTGATGTGCCAGGCTCTCTTTCTGTTTCCATTCAGAATCAAAGACTTTCCCATCTAGCTCATGGATTTCCTAATTCCTCCCAGCGCATCACTGGCTTCCACCCACTACTTTGGAAATTATGATGTTCCTTGGCAGAGACAAGTGCAATTATTGCCTGCTTAGATGATAAACAGAATCAGGTAATGGCTGCTTTAGTGTTTGATTAGGCATCCAAATTTAGTTTCTCTATACACAGGAAATCCTTTTCCACAAAGCTTGGTTGTAATATTTTTTCTGTTATGGATGGCACATTTCTTGCAAGTGTCACTTGCTACTCAAGACTTACACAACTATGTAATTATGTATGCCCTACATACTACTGGCACTTGTCTGAGACTGCATTAACAGTTAAACTTCCCCGCGGGGGTATTGAATTAAGGGGTGACATTTACGCAGACTCTGTCCTTCAGAGCACTAATCAGTACCTGTCTGCATGAAAACTAGCTATAACTACTGATATTTATCATCCACAACCAAAATAATGCTATAGGTATGTCTAAGGTCATAGAAGCACAGCTCATACTTGACTTAAAATATGCAGTTCAACTTTCATGGTTTGATTTAAAATTTAAAATTAAATATTTAAAGAACTCTAGATACTTGAAATTTAAGTAATGCCATTATGTGTTGTGGGAGGTTATGTATTACTGAGTCTGACTATCCTTGTGAGGCACTTCAGCAACAGTGCATAACTTAATTAGAGATGCATCATTAGTGCATAACTTAACTAGAAATGAAAATCCCTGATTGCCAAATGTTTGGACCAGCACACTTAGCTTTCATGAAATAAATAAAGGGAGATGATGTTGCTGAATTGATTAGCTGTAGAAAGTACAAATCATAAACAGGATGGGGATTTCATTCCTCTTGTATCACAATGATGCGATTCCTAAGCCAGTGACCTTATGGTCTAAAATAAGGACAAAAACTGGATATCTGCTTCTGGGGGTTTTCATGTAAGCCAGCAACTATGTTGGTACATAGGCAATGTTCTCTTAATGACACATTCCAACCTGATTTGAAATGTCATTGGTGTTTTTATAGGTTAACTTCAGGTTAATTGCTATTTGGGAAAGATCAGGTTAAACCTCTCTGTGGTTTAGTAGTTGGATAATTTATGATCTCACTCATACACCAGAGAGTCAAATGCACTTGGCTGGAAAACCCACAGTTCACTGTGGTTGTGTTTCCTTGTGAAGAGGGGAAGGGAACTTGTAGTGTTTACTGTAAGTCTCTGCGCTCTGCACTCTGTTCCTACATGTGCAAGAAGTTCAGTGCCATAAGAAGAGTTTCCAGCTGGTGCTGAAGACCTGATGTTGGTCGTTTTTCCTCATTTGAGGTAAGCTTTTCTTCAAACTAGCTCTGATATGGTCCAAAGGATGAAATGGTCAGAGCATCTGGAGGGCCATACATGTGTTCCTCAATCTCATCTTCCAGTTCTATATAATTTGAAAGGAATCTGGTTAATTAGAAAAGAATCCTCTGAGACCTCTCCATTATATGGATCAAAGCATGCCAAATGGCATCAATTGCGAGATCTGCCTACAAAAGCATGCTCATGATCTGAAATAAAGCACAAAAGTAGGCACATTCTGTATGAAAATAAACACAGCTGCAGTAAAAGGGTTCATTTTATGTCAAAGTCCCATACACTGGAATTTGGTTATAAACTCCTTAGTAAGCCTGAAATGCTGCAACTTGCCCCATAACCACTTCAGTATAAGCCTAGTTTAATTATTTCATTGTTTTTAATGTTTTGCAGATTGATGAAAAAGAAACTCAAAATACCCTGATCTAATTTACTAATTGGCTTAAAAATCACCTCTAATAAACTATGCAATTGTACAGGGAAATGGTGATTTCAGTCCAAGCATATTATTATGTGTGTGTACCTCCTTTTTCTGATGTTTCTGGTGTTCACATTCAGATTCTGCTGAGGTTTTATAGCATGCTGTTATGTTTACTAAACTGCCTGCTCACTAAACATTAAGAATATTTGTGTGTATGCAACATTTAAGGAAATATGAATTCATTTCTGCTGAATTTTGTCAAATAAGCAAATCTAATTCAGCTTGCTCTTGGATGACAGAGTGGCAGTTTAATATCCTTTTTGACTTAATGTAACTAGCTTGCTATAAAAAAGAAACAGTTTAAACCTAACAGATTTTTTTCCCTGATCTTTCATTGCAGTTTCTATAAATCAATGTAAAAGCAAGTGATAAACTTATCATTAGCTGAAAATTACCTTGGCTGAAATCTGAGGCATGTAGCTCAGCTAGAGGCGCTGGAACTAGAGCAGTCAAATGTAGTTCCAATGAAAAATTATAAATTAGAGCTGCAAGAGTGTGGGGCCGTTTGCCCGGTGAACGATCTTACTTTCATATATGTATATAAAAAGGTCACTGAATTCCTGAACTCATGGAGATTAAATCAAATAAGCTCTGCCTCACAGGGTCTCAAGAGCAAAACAAGCACTTTGAAACTACTCTCCTTAGGATGTAATATGTGGCTGAATTTCCTATCACAGGAAAATTTACCCTCTTACTTGCAGATATAAGAAGGAAGGAATAGCTAACCACTAGGAAACTAATGGTCTCAGAAGGGTCAATTAGTTAAAAATGTTGGTCAGCATGCAGGAGATCAACCTCCCCTTCTCCTCATACAGACCAGCTGAGTATGTGACAGTTTTCTTCCGGGGTTATGCTCTTCTGGCTGGGGTCTTCCATGCCTGCTTGGTCCAGATCAGTCCAGGAAATAATTTAAATTCTCATTTTCAAAAGGGGATTTCTGTCTGGTCCCCAGACTCCCTTGAATCTTAGAAACCATCCCTAAAACTGGTACATTTCTATGAAAGGCAGTGTTGATGGCACAATGTATTCCCGTGAGAATCTTTTTTGCCACACTAGTTGCTCTTGAGCTTTTATCTTTCACATCTCAGA
This sequence comes from Pezoporus occidentalis, assembly GCF_034315485.1. NCBI lineage: Eukaryota > Metazoa > Chordata > Aves > Psittaciformes > Psittacidae > Pezoporus > Pezoporus occidentalis. The sequence continues at coordinate 9,555,536 of NW_026916170.1, read as the reverse complement.
TAAATTATTGCAATCTGTCCAATGAGCTGAGCAGACTTTCCCACATAAGGTGAGATTCCTCAGTAGCAATGGTTTCAGGGTCATTTTTCACTTAAATGAACATTCAGTTCCTGATATACTGATAGAAACCAGCTTTAATGAAAAAAATTGCCATTGTGCAGTCAATAACCAAGCTATCTGAGTTCTTTATATCTGGAACATAAGGTTACCTGATGTTTTTATTAGAAGCGACATATGTGATGACGTGAGTCTTTCAAAGCAGTGGATTATCTCAGTTTGAAGCTCTGTGTCAAAAAACACTGAACAACCCCTCTATATGAAACTTTTTTCTTTGTACCTTGCACTTCACCGTGACCCCATGAATATCTGGAGTTGTCTCAGTTTACATATGGCTTGTCTGCAACATCACTTGAATGTGCTATATTCTTAACACTGATGCACTGTAAATTTGTCAAAATACTGTGGCTAGACAAGCTTAAAATCAAAATAGGAAAGCAAAGAGAAAAGCTCTTGATTACAGGGATGGAGCTGCTGCTATGAAAGCATGAAATTAAGCATGGTAAACTTGTGTCAAAACCTAATCTGTTCCTCCAGCTGTAACTGAGCACTTTGTGGAAAGCTTCCTTGGTAGCTGTGCCTGAGGATTAGCTCCAAGGGCTCTCCCAAGGTGGTGTCTCCGGGAGTGGCTGCCCCTGCTCTGCATCATCTCATTCCCATGATACCTGTGCAGTCTAAGCATGCATCTGCATGAGAATGAATCTTCAAAGCTTTGCTAGGAAGGTCTGCTTTCCCCTCCTTCTGGCTAATCAATTTAGAGAAGCTTATTGTAGCGCACTTTGCTGTTTGTGCAAATGCAAATGAAGCTTTTGTGGAGCTTGTCTGTGACTGGGATAGACAAAGCCCTTTTGATGTGTTGATTTTCCATACCCTGCTCATCCTCCTTTTTCAGATGCTGTTTGAATTGCAATCTTTCTGGCTCCTCCCTGCCTGGACACAGAGCTTGTGCTCTGAATCTTTTCATGGTGCCATAGCAATTTACAAAGGATTATGTATAGGAAGTTCCTGGTAGTCTTACTGCATGTGATAGATTGATGACTTTGCACAGCACTTGCATGAGGCATATCAAGAATACTCCTATCAGTGTGGTGTTTTTCTTGCTGCCCACAGTTGCAGCCTTTTTGAACTCCTGCCAATCAGCATGCAGTCTTCTGTCCACCCTTCCAAGCAATGTCTGCATGTAAGAACAATTATATATCTGTCTCACTCTCCTTATAACCAACATATCCATGTACATCTGTATATAGAGGTTCAAATAAGGTACTAAGTGGGAAAAGCAGAGACTCATGGATGAGCTGGCCAAGTAAGTTCCTTCAATTAGGTATGACATTTTGACATAGGATCTGCTCAGTGGGGAATGTACAATGGGAGCCTTTCCCCTAAATATTAGGAAGAATATTTAGACCCTGTTAAATAAAGGTTTTGAAAGGTGAGTGGGCATAATAATGAAAAATACATATTGCCCATAACTAGAAAGTTGTGTAATGGTGGTAGCTGTGTAGAATTGGATGGGGTTTTTTTGATAAGTAGGTAGATAAATAAATAAATAGATAGATAGATAGGTAATAGATAGATAATAAATAGATGATAGATACAAAGACAGACACACAGACAGACACATAGCTAGATAATGGTGAATGGAAGCTAAAGCAAATTTTCAGGCATCTTAAGTCTCTGCTGCTATTTAACAGCACAATCAATAGTTCTGAAAAGGGAAAGGCATTTGCAATGCTAATAACAATTCACAAGTGGGGGTGTACTGAGTGGGTGGAAGAGTTAGTTGTTTGCTTGCTGAGGGGCGTTTCAGAGCTGCTGAAGTTCTGATACTCGTAATTCTTTTCATAAAACAATTATCTGCTGAACCCTTGGTTGACTAGAATACAGGAATAAATTCTAAATCAAAGAAATCAAGGAGGGTGGTACTTCCTCAGGTAGTGATTTTCTGGCAGGTTTTGCTTGGTTTTTCAGTGCTCCCACTGAGAGGAGAGATGCGATGGAGAGATGCTAACCATGGACCTTGTGGTACTCACACTCTTTGCTAGCCTTCAGAGGTCTACAAGGGCCATCTTTTTACCTAAGGTTTTGTCAAATATGTCCTACCTTTGCCTATTTTCTGGTATCTACTTTTTTGGTTTCTGAATAATAATGGTTATTTTAACCTGTGGCATGACCTAAATCTGCCAAACTTATTTAAATTATTATGAAAATAAAATAAATGCAATAATTTATCTAAAACTATTTTAATAATCTCCAGCTTTGTCCTGAAAAATATTATCACCTCTTGAGTCACAGTAAAATGTGTTTATTACCTGCAGCAGTATGTGAACATGATAACTATTTGAAGCACAGGAGATGCCTATTACTATGATCTCATAACTGTGTTGCCTTGCGCCGACATGCTGCATAGAGCTGGGTCCTTTTCTGTGCCTTTCTGAGTAAAGCTGGAGTAACTTGAGAGATTGCAGTGGGATTAGAATATATCCAGTACAACCCAGCCATAGACCAATATCAGAAAACCTGTTGGTTGATTATGCAACAAGGAACAAGGATTTAGGATTACTGCGTGATAGTACATAGAGGTGCAAAGGTATGAACAGAGTCTTCCTTTGCTTACCTATCAGAGGATTTCAAGAGTCTTGCTGTTAATATTATTTATCTGTATTGCAGTTTTGTTCATTATCTCCCAGGAGACCTAGTTGTTCCGGCCATGAAATGAGGGTGTCGGGAAGAGGGACCAGGCAAATGGGAACCACGAGGACAACCTATCACAGGGACAATTCAATACCTGTTCTCCAAAGATCCACCTACCCTGCAGGCTCCAGGTGGAATGGCTAGGTTGTGCTTGTGGTTTAAAAACAAAAAAAAGTCTTTCTCTTGAATACTAACATGGAACTGAGGAGTTTTGGAAACACTGGTTGTGCATACAGATCCACAGCTGATAAATCTGTGGTTATGAGCTCTTGTGAAACAGTTGGAGATTTCCTAGTTTGGTTTGTAACAAGATGAATGAACTCCTAGCACTTAATAAGCTATTAGTGGGTCATTATATCCTGTGTAAATATTGAAAAAACAAATAAATACAATGGATGCCACCTTTAAAAAAATAAACATTGATAAATTGCAACAGGTACTGAAGCAGCAGCAAGATTTCTCTTTGAGGAAATCCTCCAAATGGGGTCTAATAATGTGTGTCTTACTATCTGCAATCCATGGCAATGTGGTACTCCTTTAAAAGACTCATCAGTGGGGGCTCATCTGTTCTCTCAAGGCAGATCCAACTGAAGCAGAGGCAACTCCAGGTGGAGGCAGCATGCCCGGGTTGGGAAAAGCAGTCTGTGCCATGTGGGTCTGAGCAGGCTTGCTCAGATCGCAGGGCCAGGTAGCTGTGTTCATGTGATATAGAGGTCAAGTTAATGAGCTGATGAGGCTGGTAGCTTGGAAATAGTGCAGGTACGGTATTCCTGCTCCTGTACATGAACTGTCTGGAGTGGAGTGCTTTAATGCCAGAGGAACTTTCTGAATGGAACTCCCCAGGTACAAAATGGTATTTTCCAATGTAATTTATTTCCTCTGAAAACTTCCAACCAAGTATTCCAATATCCTGTTAGTTCAAGCATGTGAAAGTGTTTCTATGAGTCGCCAGCCACCTCAGCTTGAGGCTTGGAATGCTTTCCTTATTTGCAGTTAATCATAGCTTCATTATTTCTAACAGATTCTTTAGAAGATATTGTTCATATAAATTGAAAGATCTGTGGAACTTATTACAAGATTACAAGGTTAATTTGCACATTGGTATAGAGATTATTGGTTCTAAAAACTCTGATTCTTTCTTAGGTCTTTCATGGACATCGATGCATTATTGAGGGTGTGAATAATGCTGTTCCTGCCTAACCCTACAGGCCATTTCCCTCAGCTTTCCTTAGCTGCATGTCTACTTTTAAATACAATAAGTTTTGACAACCCTTTTGACAGCCAGATGTTAATATTTGGATTAAACAACATTAAGGCTGTAATATAAAACCCAGGCAATGTCAAAAGAAGGTTGACACCATCTCATATAGTCACATGGCTTTGTGTCTTCGCACATGCTTGGTGTGCATTTTCAGATTAACAGTTTCATGGACTTCAGTACTTTGTCTTTCACCTTTAACAGACCTGGCCATCTCTTTCCCCCATAGAGCTGCTCACCAGGGTAGTGGTCTCTTGGGATATGCAAAAAAAGTGTTCCAATCACATGTACACAAGGTGGAATAACATGTCAAAGTGATTTTGAGGAGTACAGCACATCTTCAATTCTTGCCACATTTTGGCATGAGTTGGAAGGAATTTGGGAAGGCAAATTCAAATTTATATATAAGAAATAAATTAGAAATGTAAGAAGCTGGTTGAGTCAGATTTGAACCTTGGAGAATAAAAGCATACAACAATACTTTTAATGTTCAGATACTAGAAAGAGAAGCAAAATTGTTCCCATTTATTTCCTTTAAATAAATATGTCTGCTTTTTAAGAGCTAAGCCATTACATAAAAAAAATAACAATCTCTAAGTTCAGATTCAACTTGACAAAAGCTGGAGGTATCTTAAGAATAGAAATAAGAAAATAAATATGTTTTTATCAGTAGAGCAACAGAGTTTCTTTTGTGACGTTAGAGATGAAGAAACTAGAAACGTGTTTTTCCATGGGATATAGCCCTAGAGGGCAGGGGGACCCAAGACTCTTGGTTGATATTCAAGGATCACCTGCTACAAGCTCAGGAGTGTTGCATCCCAACTAGAAGGAAGTGCAGCAGGAGGGCCAGGAGACCTCCTTGGATGGATAAGGAGCTGCTGAGGAAAATTCAAATGAAAAAAGAGGCTCATAAAATGTGGAAGCAAGGACAGGCTGCCTGGGAAGAATACAGGGATGTTGTCCTGGAAGCTAGGGATCAGGTTAGGAAAGCTAAGGCCCAGTTAGAATTAAACTTGGCTAGGGATGTTAAGGATAGCAGGAAGGGATTCTACAGGTTCGTAGCAACTAAAAAACTGACTAGGGACAATGTCGGCCCCCTCAGGAAGCTCTCGGAAGAACCGGCTACACAGGATTTGGAGAAGGCTGAGGTTCTGAATGACTTCTTTGCCTCGGTATTCACTGGCAAAGGCTCTGACCAAACCATCTAAGTCTTGGAAGGCAGATGCAGGGACTGTGAGAATGAAGACCTTGGGCCCACTATAGGAGAGGATCTAGTCTGAGACCACTTAAAAATCTGAATGTGCACAAGTCCATGGGTCCTGATGAGATCCATCCACGGGTCCTGAAGGAGCTGGCAAATGAAGTTGCGAAGCCACTGGCCATCATATTTGAAAAATCATGGCAGTCAGGTGAAGTTCCCGATGACTGGAAAAAGGGAAACGTAACCTCCATTTTCAAGAAGGGAAAAATGGATGACCCAGGGAATTACAGACCAGTCAGTCTCACCTCTGTGCCTGGCAAAATCTTGGAGCAGATTCTCCTGGATGGCATGCTAAGGCACATGAAAATCAACAAGGTGCTTGGTGACAGCGAGCATGGCTTCACTAAGGGGAAATCCTGCCTGACCAATTTGGTGGCCTTCTATGATGGGGCTACAGAACTGATGGACAGGGGCAGAGCAGTTGATGTCATCTACCTGGACTTGTGCAAAGCGTTTGACACTGTCCCACAGAGCATCCTTGTCTCTAAATTGGAGAGACATCAATTTGATAGGTGGACCACTCGGTGGATAAAGAACTGGCTGGATGGCCGCATGCAAAGAATTGTGGTCAATGGCTCAATGTCCAGCTGGAGACCAGTAACGAGTGGTGTCCCTCAGGGATCGGTGTTGGGACCGGTCTTGTTCAACATCTTCGTCGCTGACGTGGACAGTGGGATTGAGTGCGCCCTCAGCAAGTTTGCCGATGACACCAAGCTGTGTGGTTCTGTTGATATGCTGGAGGGAAGGAATGCCATCCAGAGGGACCTCAACACACTTGTAAGGTGGGCTGATGCCAACCTCATGAAGTTTAACCATGCCAAGTGCAAGGTGCTACACCTGGGTTGGAGCAATCCCAGGCACAGCTACAGGTTGGGCAGAGAAGAGATTCAGAGCAGCCCTGTGGAGAAGGACTTGGGGGTGTTGGTTGATGAGAAAATGAACATGAGCCGGCTTCAGTGTGCGCTCGCAGCCCAGAAAGCCAACCGCATCCTGGGCTGCATCAAGAGGAGCGTGACCAGCAGGTCAAAGGAGGTGATTCTGCCCCTCTACTCTGCTGTCGTGAGACCTCACTTGGAGTATTGTGTGCAGTTCTGGTGTCCTCAACATAAAAAGGACATGGAACTGCTGGAACAAGTCCAGAGGAGGGCCACGAGGATGATCAGGGGACTTGAGCACCTCCCATATGAAGATGATAGGCTGAGAAAGTTGGGGCTGTTCAGCCTGGAGAAGAGAAGGCTGCGTGGAGACCTCATAGCAGCCTTCCAGTATCTGAAGGGATAGGGGATGCCAGGGACGGACTCTTCATTAAGGACTGTAGTGACAGGACAAGGGGTAATGGGTTCAAACTTAAACAGGGAAAGTTTAGATTGGATATAAGGAGGAAATTCTTTCCTGTGAGGGTGGTGAGGCACTGGAATGGGTTGCCCAGGGAGGTTGTGAATCCCTGGCAGTGTTCAAGGCCAGGCTAGATGAATCCTTGGGTGATATGATTTAGTGTGAGGCGTCCCTGCACATGGCAAGGGGGTTGGAACTATATGATCTTAAGGTCCTTTCCAACCCTAATGATTCTATGATTCTATGATTCTATTATGTTACCAAAAAAAAAGGTGCGAACTCAAAGTCGTATGACATCATAATTTTATTTCTCAGTCTCTGGTTAGGAAGCATAGTTCTAATTTGAAAATGTGAAGGACCAAATATAATTCACATGCTTTTTTTCTTTTTTCTTTTCTAATATACTGGAAAAATGCTTAGTACTGTCAAAGCTGTGTGAGCATGAGGGATGTTACTATTTTTTGTTTTGGAGTGGGGATTTTACACTACGTTAGCTAGTGGCTAGCATAACCGGGTCATAATCAGAGTGTTTCAGATGTTGTCCTGTATAATGCATAACACTAGGAACTGGTCCTGAAAACCATCATTTGAGTCTGTATTCTTTCACCCTGTAAAAAACATATCTTTGCAGGAGAGGCTGTGAAACACTCTTCCCAAACAGCAAAACTTCAGCCTGTGACTGGATGCTCCAGAGATGCTACATCTAACCCAAGGGCTTGCAGGATGCCACATAGTTGCTAGAGAATGAGCAGGTCACTCAGGGCTTTTTGAGATGCCACACAGTCACTGTCTTCCGTTTGAATTGCCCAGATCAGCTTTCCAAATACTTGCCTCCCCGTGTTATTCCCTTTATTCCTACCTCTGCATTGGCCTCTGTTCTGCAAAGATGTTCATGTGGTTGCAGTGCAGCATGTGGGTGGACTCTCTAATGGCCCTGAGGGTCCCAGTGTGCTGTGCAGAGCTTGTGGGCAACCTGGGGCACTCTGATTTACCTCTGCCATCTGACGTTTGTGTGTACAACTCCAGCACAGGTGAATGGAATATTGAACCTAATTGTGTCTCAGCACTTCTCTGACTCACAAATTGAATACTTCATTCTTGAGCATCATGAGAGGCTTTTTCAGCAACTGACATATTTGACAGTCCTACAGCACTTCAAAGAAATTCAGAGTTGTGAGCAGTAGCAGGGATTTTCGTGAAGTTGTATTTTCAGTGCAGTCTGAAAGAATGTCTTGACATATAGTACAGTGATCATAACCTTACTCTGAGCACAACAGACTTCTTAATTTATAAATGCAAATAAAAAATTCAGCACAGAATATTAAGCAGTGTCATTGTATAAGAAACACAGAAGCACAGAAATGCTGGGTAAGCACTTGTTAGAACTAGCTGTGACTGTGTTCCTCATTCCCTGGTATGATAGATGCCCTAGTTTTCCCTCCATCATTTATTTCATGGATTTTTGGCTGCTATCATTGCAGTCAAAGATATAGGCTTATAGTGACAGTATGCTGGCAGACTGGTTTAAACTAAATATTTTCTGTAATATTTGGACCAAAGGAAGAATTTTCTGTTCTGGAACATTCATTATCTGAAATCATTTCTAGAGAACAATGACAATATGTTAAATCTGTCTGATGAGTGCCCATGTGTCTCCTTTTTGACTCATCCAGGCATGTGGCCAATGATGAGTATTTTTAAAGGAAAAAATTATGTTTTGAAAATCTAATGGGACATACCAAGGTCAGTGAATTGGCAAAAGTTATTCAACCGTCTCTTGATTACCTACCTTACTCTTCGTACTTTATTCATTCCTTCCTTTTAATTCACCTATTTCTGCCACAAAGTATCATCAATCCTTTCTAGCTGCGTAATTCAATGAGGAACAGGAAACAGAAGCAAGTAGAACATAAGCTGGGGATTTTCTGAATGTACTGGCTTGCATGGTATTGTGTACAGATGTCTTCTCACCTTTTTGTTTCTTTTGCTTTCTTGAAGCAATTTCTTGCATATGTCTCCAACCCACTGTGTCACCTAAAATACGGGAATTAACTCCATGTGTTACTTTTTTTTGCTTTCTCTAGATTGATGTTCATGGCTTTGTTATAGCTTGTGCAAACTCACTGTAAATTTACTCAGCTAATACTGCTGCAAATGCTTGTCTAGACACTTGGCAAATGTTTGTGCTGTATATTCATACTCATCCAAGTATGAGTGGTGAGTATATGTGTGTGGAACAAATCTTTCAGGCTACCATTTATATGGTGGTAGTCAATTTAAATCAACCCTAATCTGAATCATCGTAAACACACTAACTCTACCCTGTACATGCCCTCAGTGGAGAGTCTGAGCCACTGCTGGACCTCTGCTTTCTGCAGCGTGCTCTGTGGGGTGGTTCATCCTCAGGCCCTGGGGGCTTTCATCACCACAGGTAAGAGTGTGTATATGGTGTTTCTAAAACAAGACACTGAGTTGATTTTTGTTGATTAAAACAGGCTAACATGAAACAAGCCTACTGAAAATACAAAGGCTGCAGTAGACAATTTCTAAAGAGAAACATTTTTTCTAAGTGGATCTTCCTGAGTGTTGTAACGCTTTCTTACGCTATGCATATTTGTCAGCAGTACTTCTTGCTGTAGAAGAAGGTACGTAAGTGATATTTCTGTTTACCATATTGCCTTAAATTTAGTTTTTCTGCACTGCTATGACTGTGGAAAATTACTTTCAGGAATACTGATTTTTTAACTTCAGATTCCATACCTAATGAATTTCATGTCTGTCTTTGTTTTGGGTTTGTTGGTTTGTTTTTTTTTAACATTAAAAGGTGTACTGAGTCTTTTTATCTATTTTCCTGGTTTATCCTAGACACACAGAAACACATTTCTAAAACTTAAATAGAAGTATAGTAGCACTGTTTAATGCTTTGTATGGATTTGTCCACCACATTTTATGTTAAACTAGGGGATTAACTTGTGTTTCATATTCTTTCATTTGTCTACAGGACAGAAGACACCAAAAGAAAGGTTTTTATTATTTTAAGGAATTATTGTGAGGTTTTTGCCTTTCCTTTTACAAAGGATATGAAACAATGGAAAACCACAAAGATTAAAAAATGTTAATATGAGTGTGTAGTTCCTCTAAAATTCAGGTATCATTTTCTTGTATCTAAATCCATATTCTATGAATCTTTGATGCGACATAAAATTGTAACTGCTGAGGTGGGGAGTAGGACAGAAAGCCACAGAGAGCAGCAGCTGTTATCTTTCCTACTTTCTACCATAATATGATTGAGGGAAACATCTTTTAAAATTCTTTTATTCTTATTTGTACTTTTCCTAACTACATTTTTATTTATTAAATTCATAGGTCAACTTAAAACAAAGAAAGAAATGAAACAGTCTCTGTAAGTGAGCAGTGTGACACGTTGCACATGTGTAGGCATCAGAGAGCATTTTCTTCTCCACAGCTGCCTGACTCTGATCCTTCTGTGTCTCCTCAGCCTCTTCCCATCACCTTAGCATCAGTTAAGTGTCCCTGTGGACACCTCTGCTTTTTTGTGATGGTTATGTCAGACTGTAGGTAGTGGAGGCCTTATTTTCCAGTCCTGTCGCCTTTAAAAATATCTGGGTTGCCTGGGTTACAGATTGTGCTGTGAAAAGCTGGTACTTACACCATGACCCTGTAGGATCCCAGATAACTACTGGATACAACTTTTTCTTCCATTTACCCCATTCTTAGAAGCCTTGCATGTATTTTGTTAAGCTGTTCACCTCTCCAGATGAAAGTGAACCCTGCTTTGCTTACATTTTCACTTTGACTACAATTTTCTCAGTATGTATATTTTTTAAAACCATGGGTTGTTTTTTTTTATAGATTCAGGTCTATATAGGCTCACTGACTGTGCCTCTGATGTGTACTGCACTAATGGAGAATTTAGTAAGAAATACAGACTCTCTGTGTGTGTCTGGGGAGGCAGTCAAGTTAGAAGGGTAAAAAGTTTCCTCTACTGCTTAACACTAGTGAAGGTACACTGTAAATCTGCGATGTGGTTGTTTTACCATTTTCCCTGGCCACTGAGGCAGATAGGCAGGCAATGGCTTCAGCTCATAGAATTGACTTAGCACTTAGGCCAGAGGGATTCATTTTCAATTTGCAAAAGTGAATCTGGTCCACCAGCATAGAGTATGGTATGGAGCACCTTCAGATGGTGAAAACTGATTGTTGTAGTCTGTTTTTGGTTTCTCAGCATGCCCATGCCTAGGAGGGCAGTGCAGACACCAGGTCAAGATCAGCTAATGTCTCGAGCATGTTATTAACCTTGGCTAGGTGCCATCTCAGCTCAATTCAAGCTTTCCAAATGGCCTCTGAAAATACTGGAGTCCTGTTGGTGAAGCACTGTATGTGACAGAGTAAAGCTCACCAATCTTGGACCAGTTCAGGTTTCTCTCCACAGCTAACAGGGCAACTGCACATTGAGTTATCCACCCCCATGGTGCTTTCAAATTCATCCTTTATTCACAATGTAACACTGGACCTGAAGGATGCTGATATAAAAGCTACTGCTCTTGATGCCAAAATGCCTCTGAGTTGTTGTGCTGATAGTTTGTTGGGACAGAGAATGTGTTTGCTTTTTTTTTTTCTTTATTATGTGCAGATGTAGTTGGTGAGCTGGGGTTTGGATTCTATAAGTAACAAGGAAACCACAGAGAGGTTGTAAGGAAGTACACTGGTGCTTTGAGGTGGGCCCATAATCAATTAGCTGCAGCATAGTTCTTCATAAGCAAAGGACCCTAACTTACAGGCTTTGATGGAGAAGGAGGTTTGTGCAGTCTCTGAGTGTCTGTCTCTAAATATGACATTTTAGCTTGAAATATGTTGCTGAAAAACAACCAAAATTTATTGAGAAAATATAGCAAGCAAAAACTTCTGCCTTTGAATCAAATGAAGAAGGCCAATTTAAACCAGCTGAGTTAGTAGCATTTATGTTCTCCAGGTTTCCCCAGGTTTTATAAAAATCTCTGCCTAAATTCAAAACCAGCAATCACATAGTTTATCAGAACGGAGGAAAACATTCTTTTTCATGATGGGGGTTATAACTTTGTATCTTGATTGAATAATAATAAATCAAGTAAAGTGTATTAGCTAAAAACTAACTCAAAGCTTTAATTAAATCCACAGCAGTTGCTATTTTTCAATGTACATGGGAAGAAGCAAGGTATGATATATTCCCTCTGTTGAAGAATTTTCAAGTTCCAGCTGTACAGCACTTTAATTAACTTTATATTCTCCCTTTTTCCAGGTAAGGTCATTCCATTATGATTCTGAATCAATCTTAAACATAACATTTTGTGAAAGATAGCTTTCTCACTGTGTGACTGCTATGTGTTTTCGGTTTTCTTTTTCCGGAGGCTGAAAACCTTCAAACTTGGTATTCTAAAAGTTGTGGTGTCAAGGGGGATGTGGAGAAGGCAGAGTGAAGACTAGAAATGTGGGAAGTGTGTCCTATTTGAAGGCTGGTGCACAGCACATGCTTTTAATGGAGCTAATTCTGTTTCTGCTATTTGCCAGCTGTAGTGTGACACGGGGGATCTGCTTAGTAAAATGATAACGCTTGCACAACAAACTGTCCCTGGCTGGTTGACAAATGGAGAGCAGCAGTATCATTACTGAGCAAAAGCCCAGACTCTCCTCCTTGTCATCCTCTCACACTGAGCTAAGAGTCAAAAGACAGCATCTATTTCACAGGTTAAAGTGGAAAGAATTTGTGGAAGTACCTGAGAGCCCAGGTCAAGGTTTTCCTCAAGTTTGACTTCATGGGTGTTGATAAATCTTTATGGGAGCTTTGTACAACTCAGGCAATAAGCTGGAGGAAGGGACTTGTCACTAGTGTCAGCCAACACCAATCTTACTTTCCCTGACAGTCACTGGAAACATATTTTATAGCACATTTCAGTGGGTAAAATATGTCAGGTGTTATACATGTAGTAACAATAATTTATCTTCCCAAACAGTTTGGATTTCAAGAGAATGGTACCAGCCAAATGGTGTTGGCCTTTTTAAACTGATGATTTGGGAAGGCTCCATTAGAAAGACAAATGCAAATGCATGGGTATCTACACATTATATAGCCATGACTTTCTATTTACCTTGAAACAGCAGAATTAATACACACTGTGTATCAGATAGAAGACTAATAACATCTAAACCAGGGAGTTGTCTGTGAGTATGGCACATTAGAGAAGTGACGCCACAGCATGTCACGTGTAATCTTAGGGAATGTGATGTTTCAATTATTAAATCAAGGCTGAAACCCAAAGATTGTATTTTTTCCCACTGGATTTTGGTTTAGTAAGTTTCCCTTTCCCCCTCCTCCACCTTGTCAGTATTGTATATAAAATAGTTTGGGTCTCAGTGGCTTTTGTGAAAGCTTCTGCTGGCTCTTGAAATGATCTAATTTACTGAGATTATTCCAGTTAAAGGTACTGAGATATCAGGGGCAATACTACTGCCAATTTATTTTTTCTTATTTCTTTTTGTTGGCGTTGCTTGTAGTGTTACCTCTAGGATAAAAGAACAAGAGGAAGCCTCGAGTGGAGGTGTAGTAGTTTAGCTCTCTATCTTCCTTGTTGAAACAGAGTATGGCAGTGCTGCAGTGCGGAGATACTCAAGCCTACATTAAATTAATTGTGTTGGGTACTGAAAGCATGCTGGCTACAGCAGAGTGGAGTCCAGTATGTTCTGATTTTCCCTGCCAAACAGCTTAGCAACTTGGGCACCAATGAACCAACAGCAATAAACAGCAGTGTCTGGATAGGATTTTACGGGGGAGTTTGTTTTTTCATGTTCCCTGCACTGCTACCTCCCTTGCTGCTGTAGTCTTTTATCTCTCTTTCCTAACTTCAAGGGAAAAAAAAAATGAAGCAAACAAGGATGACGGGATACAGAAGCTGTGGGCAATAGATCATCCAACTGCAGACACCTGACTGCAGCTATTTCTCACAAGGAGTGTCTGTGCAATAATTCCCATGTTAGGCAAAGCCTAACAGAAAATAGTTAGGAGTTGAGTTGAATAAGAAGATAGAATGGATTGAGATGATCATGTGCAGAGCTCAAGCATACTGGCCAGCAACTCAGTTGGCTCCTTTTGTACCCTTATGCTCCATTTCCCGTGCCCGTTCTCCCATTTACCTTGATCATTTCTCTTTCTCTATTATTGTCTCCTCTCAAATCAAAACCCACCCTGATTACTTTTTCCCCATGTCTCACTTTTGCCACCTCTGTATCCAAACCTGATGTTTCTGATAGGGTACCTAGCCAATAAATTTCATGGAATCATAGAATCATTTAGATTGGAAAAGACCTGTAAGACCATCGAGTCCAACTGTTAACACTGCCAAGTCCCACTAAACCATGTCCCTAAACACCACATCTACATGTCTTTTAAATACCTCCAGGGATGGTGACTCAGCCACTTCCCTGGACAGACTGTTCAGTGCTTGATAATCCTTTTGGTGAATAATATCCAATCTAAACCTCCCATTTGGCATCTTCACATCACTCCCTCTTAACCATCTGTGAAATTCAGTCATTCTTCATGATATTACCCATAACACTTGCTAACTTCTTGCTCTGTTTTCTGCCACATCTGGTAATTTCTCATGGTCAGATCACTGAGCTGAATCTCAGGCCATGGCACAATCAATTGCCAATGTACCTTCACAAACTGGAAGGGAGAAGAACCAGACTGTACAGTCACACAAATGGTGGCATTCAGATGGCCACTGAGGAAATTATGTAAGAAAGAGAAGACAGAAAGACTTAGAAGCCCTTGTTGAACAGGAAGATGTGACAGGTTTATTCACAGACAGAAAGAACAACCCACAGGAGCATGTCAACAAGGACAGGGAGGAAACCAGTCACTAGAGGGAGAACTGTGGAGAGGATTAGCTGCTTTGAAGAGCAGTGAGAAAGAGCGCAATTGGGAAATGGGATGTCAAGAGACTAAACAAAAAATCACTAGCCTGACAAAGGAAGCAGATACAACTCCTACAGTCATTGCTTTCTCCAGAAACTGCATCCAATATCAGAGAAATGTATTTAATGAACTATGGTGTTTTAGGCAGTAGAAGAATAATAGATATTTAAAAGAAAAAAAAAAGATATGAGACTGTGGACGGACTTTGCAGTATATCATGCAATACCCAGAAACTTTAAGACTATCTACTTTAAAACTTAGACTTGGGTGAAATAGAAGGCATCTGTATTCAGACCCAGCCCAAGCTGTGGAGTATAGGGGAGCATGAAATTCTGAAGAACATAAAGCATTTTAAAAACTTTATTAGTATTTTAAAAAACTCCTAAGCACATCTGAACTTTTAATTTTTTCTCTGTTCTTAGCAGAAAAATATGAGATGGGAAAAGTATAAAAAAAGGAAACACAGAAGTTTAAGACTCAAGTGTTAAACAGTTTGATTAAAAATTTGAAGATAAGATTTAGAGCTTTGACATTTAAATATCCAGCTCCTTCTGGTATCCTTTGCAGGAGGAAGTGCTGGATGTGGACATAAAATGAGTGTAAAATATGATATTAATTTGCATTGAAGTAGCAAATATTCCACAGTAGTTTCAGGTCATTAATCTATCTTCCAGCTGAGGGAACTGCATTAATAGTTTATGGGATTTACAGGGCAAGCATCAATTTAATGGTTCACCCTAAGTTTGGGAAAAATAGGAAAGGGCAGGATACTGGAGGATACCTTATATCTTGGTGCTTTAAAATCAATGGCAAAACTTTCTTGGCCTAAAATGGCCTCTAGATAATTGCTAATTCCAGTGCCACTGCTGCACCTTAATTTCCTGTCTGCAAAATGGAAGGAACCCTATTTGCTTGTCAAGTGTTAAAAGTGACAGGAAACTTCGTTGCTCTGCCTTGAATAGGAAAATAATCTCACTAATGTTAAGGTTTTCTTGCGTTTTTGGAGATAGATGGTGTGGGGGTTGTTTTTTCTTAAGTGTGGCATCAGTCTGTAAAAGGAAAAATACTTGCAACAAATTAACGGAAGATACCTGCAGGGCCACACAGTTTTGCTTACAGTATTCTCAAACCATTCTAGGATTTTCTAAGCAACTATCATCGTTGGAGTCCTGCCTGTGATTTGTCACTAGTCATTGTGTTCTTTAAACTATAATATTTCTGTGTGCTCTGAAGCTAGCTGAGAAACCCTTTTTGTTCCTTGCTGTTGGAGGTAGGGGATACCTTTGTAAATGGTGAGAGGTGTGCATTGTGTCATTTGCAGCTCATTCATGAGAAGGCACAGAACAAGAACTGGGAAATAATGTCATAACTTAGATTTGATATAAGGAGGAAATTCTTTCCTGTGAGGGTGGTGACGCACTGGAATGGGTTGCCCAGGGAGGTTGTGAATCCATCTCTGGCAGAGTTCAAGGCCAGGTTCGACGAAGCCTTGGGTGGGATGGTTTAGTGTGAGGTGTCCCTGCCCATGGCAGGGGGGTTGGAACTAGATCATCTTAAGGTCCTTTCCAACCCTAACTATTCTATGATTCTATGATTCTAACTTAATAGCTGAAATGCTATCTTCACAGAGGAGAGTTGTGCTAGTACAGCATCTATAAATCAGTGTTGGTACAGTGTATCATCAGATATGCAACCTTTTTTAAGTTAATAACACCCATAATTTGGGTGTTGATCTTCTTATTTGTTGTACAGACTTGTAATCCATGGTTTTTAGAATGATCCCCGCAGGTGGGACACTTCTAATGTGAAGTCATGCTGTGAGACACCTCTGAGTGTGCTGGGAAGATAAATATTCACTGCTTTTGGAACCCTGGGCTATGAATGTTTCAATTTTATAAACTAAACAGAACTGGGCCTGGTCAGGGAAAAAAAAGAAAAAAAACAAAAACAAACAAACAAACAAAAAAAAAACAACAAACCACAACAAAAAAAAACCAAAACCTCACAATTTTGAGAAATCCAGGTCATAAGTGAAGTAGAATGGGTGAGAAAATGAGAGGTTTTCTGCTAGGCTGATTTTGAACCAACATGTAAATTTGATTAGAAGTACATAAGCACAATATAAAATCTAATCACTTATGACAAAACCAAGTCAGGCTAGACTTCCCCTCCTTTGGAAGTATGACAACTGCTTTGTGGTCCGCTTTTACCACTGAAGTATGAAACACAGTGAGCTATAGATTTGGGCTACCTTGCAGTTTGCCTTTCAGGTATGAGGACCAATCATGGGTGCTGCCAGGCTTTCCCATGCTGTCCCATCCCTTCCAATGGTGGCAACCCAACCACCAGCCATGGTAAACATGATCAGAGAAGTGACTGCATCATGGGAGAAGAATCTGGGTTGAATCGTACATAATGCCACTAGCAGCTTCTTTCAACAGCATGTCTGACAAGCAAGGAATGAAGAGCAGTAGAAGCTGATTTCATTCCTTTTCTAATTAATTTGTTCCCCAGGGCTTACCAATCTTAAAGCCTCTTCCTGTTTGTTTTGTTAAATAGTTTGAATTCAGTGGAGAAATCAGGACTGGCTGCCTCAGGGCAGCTGGCAGGAAGTAATTCTCGGGATTTGTCACATGGTAGCATGATACAAAAAAAGTCAACCCTATGCAGTCTTTTGCTAATGCCTTTTTTCTCCTCTCTACATGACAGCTTGGTGTTGCTGGGCAAAAACAAGTAAAGAAATTTGTAATTAAACATGAAAATTTGATAATCCTCAATGATCTATTTTGTTATAAGATTATGGGATTGTGTAAAGCAGTGTGTATTTTATAATGACTAGAGCATAAGTGTGCCTGGGTATATACAGCTGAGACAGCCAAGGCAGGAGCTGACTCTGGGACTTCTCCCTCTGTCTTTTCCTTCCCATTTCTTTTAAAGAAACAGAGTTTAACTGAAATTTCTGGGAGTACATCCTACTGCCACCTGCAGTTGAAGTCCCATCATACTTTAACCGTTAAAAAGACTTTCCCCCTTGGCAAGGGGCACCCTAACTGAGGTGGGACACTTGGGATTATCAGTGTCAGACACAGGGGGTAGCTATTCTATTTCTGCTACTACACCAATTTTCTATTTTTTTCCCAGTGTGCCAGTTGAGCTACTTATGAACATGATGTGGAAAACAAATCGATGAAATGTTGCAAATTATAAAAAATATTCTTTTAACAATTTTTGTTATTATCATTAACATAAAACAAGAGGGGAGAGGGAGAATTGTTTAAAACTACTTTCCCTGCCGGACAGAAAATGATACTGGACCATCTTTTTGATGTGATAGGCTCATTGCATACTATCTCTGTAAGATATGTTCCTCATGCTTGTGGTTCTTTAACAGGGCTTAAGGAAACCTTCTTCCAAAAGAAAAAAAAAATATATATATACACTGTGTACTTGAACAAAGTACAAAGGAAGTGGAGAAACTATTAAAGCCAAAATATCTTTTTTCCCCAGGATCTGGCCTGCAGCTTGTACCCCTTCCAACCTTATGTGATGACTCATGCGTTTACATTCCCCACGCTTCACATGGCATCTGCTGCTACACATTTGTGGCAGGATCTTGTCTTTGAACAGCTGGTGACAACCCACTTCCTCTTGCTTTCTTCAGCAGAGATTTTTCAATTGTTTCTTGTTGTTTTGGTGTGAGACCCAGTGTTGGAGAAACAAGTCCATTTACCCTGATTAGAGCCAGCCATTTAAGTGCTTGCCAGTTAACAACCCATTTGTTATTTTTCTAAGGACCCATGAAATACTTCCCCTTTTTCTCCTTTCACTTTCTTCAGATGTGATTCCACATAAACAGAATAAAATCAAGCATTTCTTATATAAAATGTTATAAACATTTCCCTTGTTCTCACTCTTCTTGTTGTCCTACAGAGCTGGAGATGAAGGGATCCTTTGCTTGCTTTCTTCAAGCTAATCACAATTAGTTTGATGACATGATAACCATGCTGCCTTTTTACATCTAGAGAAACTGCTACTAATGATGAGTGTCATAGACATGACCTTCAGAAAAGCAAACAGGAGAACATCACGCTCTCATTAGCAACAATGATATAAAAAGTAATTAATTTTGGTTACTTGCTGCCAGTTCTGCTAACAGACATCAAGAAAAATAGTTTAACATGCATGTCTTTTTAGCAAACTTAGGGAGAGTCTGGTTTATACTAGTCAAGCACATTCAGTGAAACAAATCTTTTTTCGTGGATTTTATCTCAACTGTGTTTATGAAATCATACACTGTGTTTTTACGCTTTTGGGAAAAGTACGTACTAAAAATGGAGCTTAATGCTTAGCTGTGACTTTTTTCGTTGTTGTTTGATTTTTTTGTCCTCTCATTCAACACATCTATATTTCCTTGCCAGAGACCACTTCTGTTACGTAAATATTTTAAGGAAGTACTAAACCTTCAAGTGAGACCATCTCATTTCCATTTTTGAAAATGCAATTTCTTACTTCAGACAACTCCAGTAGTAGTTACCTGTGAAATTGCATATAATCCTATCAGACCTAAAGGCAATAAAGGTAGGGGCTCTTCTGCTTTAAAATGGTTGCTGTATTTACTACTGATTTGATGGCTATGCCATTCTGTAGGAATTTTCGAAGTTGGGTTTTATTTTCTCCTTTTCATAATTCAAGTTGATGTTAAAAGCTGCATTGTTTAGACTGTATTTTACTGTTTATTTCTATAAGCAGTATCTGCTCATAACTTCGCCTATAGTTTGCCTGTCCCTTAAAACATAGGTATACTTACAGTACATGACTATTTAGATGTTCTGCACTGCTCTGCACAGATATCTTTAACAACCATTGCATACTCCAAGTTGAGTTTTCTGTTGTAAATACCACAAAGCATATAAGTACAGAGGAAGGAGTTTTCTTGGAGGGTCACACTTGCTTCCTGCCATTGCTGGTTGATTGACTCTCTCTCTAATAAATAATTTCCTGGATCCTGAATTTAAATAATAAATAAGCATTTGTATTTACTGAATAATTACCAAATTTGTTTTTTTCTATTTGTTTGTTTCTTGTGGCAAGGGAGGTTTTCAAATCACTTCTCTGCTCAGGAAATTGAAAACAGCATCTATTTTTGGTTTGCATTTGACTTCCTAAGATGGAGCTGTTGAAACCTGTTACAACACTAATTTACTTAAAGATGTATTATGTGCACTTCACTAAAATTCTGAGGGGAAAAAGCTTTGCTTTCACAGTTTGGCCTGCAGCTAAGATTCCCCATGAATTCCTTCATGAAGAAGCCAGATGAGAATTATCCACATATTTTTCTGCATACAGCATTATTGAGCTGATTGGTTTATAAACCTGTGCCCTTCTTAAAATATACGTAAAAGGCAAATGGGCTGAAAGTGCACCCTTTCTTTGTAGCTGTGCAAATCAATGACTGATTTGGATGAATCTGTTCCCCAGACCTGATGTCAAAACAAAACACTACTGCCTTGTAGCCAGAGATGAAAGGTTTCTCATTTCCTGAAATGCAGTATAAGTGTAAAGAGAGATGCTAAAAGCCTCGATGCTCATTTTTTTGGGGAACAAACTGTAGAGGTTAGTTACACATAACTCTTCGATAATTCTTACTGATTAGCTGTAATTTCCACTTGAGCACACCTTTGGTCTGTGGTGTTCTGCAGCTGAATGCATAACATCTCTTGGTCCCTTGGGAAGTATTGGTAACAATTTAGTGTGGCAAGCTGTGTGATGTCTACTGAATGAACAGCAGTGTCATTTTTCATGTATTTGAAAAGACTGCCTGTTCAACATAGCTGACGACAAATTTTAGGTTGGGATAGATTTTTCCTCCCTTCACAGATGGGCTGTTCCCCTCCCCACAGTGTCATTCACCATAGGCTAACTCTTCTGTGCCCTTTCTATTCTCTGGGAGAAAGATCTGCAGATAACTGGATATTCAACACCTGTGTTTCAATTATCATATTATTTGAAGAATCTGGTGATTCACTTAACGTTCCTCAAAAAGATCTCTTGATGAATTGCTATTGCAGAGTAAATGTGTTTGCTTCCCCTTTTCTCTCTGTCTGAATTTGATTTCACAGAGCATTTCAGATAAAAGGTAAAGATTTCAGAGTCCTAATCGTGCTGCTGTTGTTGGCAGCATAGGGTGTACTTTACCTTATATAAAATGCCAAGAGAAAACCACATTATTTTCATTGTGATGTAATTTCTATTTTTATTTTTTATTTGTGAGGTTTTCCAGAATAGGCATATCTGAAAGCCATGATAGTTGTATTCAGCAAAGATTTATCGATAGCATTTAATTCCAAGATATACATGTATTGGAGGGGTTTGTAGTGCAAAAAAACAGCTTCGGGCATATAAGACAACATCTCAGTTCTTTCTCTGTCTGCTGTCAACTACCCTTGAGTCATTCCACTTGCTGAAGCTTCAGGTCAATAAAACAGATTTCAAAGCAGAATCTGGTATCTACTGAGACACTAACTCTATTGTGTGCCTGTAGAAAGTCCATATCTTTTTATTCTTTCCTCCTAATGTTGTTGCTTGTCTAATTTTCTTCTATGGAGGAATACTAATGCATGTTCAATGTGGCTGCATTTAAAGAATTTCTGCATGTCCTCAGTTTCCATCAGCATGTGTTTTATTTCTGGATGTGTAATCCTAGGAAAGAATTGTTAGTTTCTTTTGTACAGTCTGCAAAAAAAACACCAGGTCCAGAAGGGGCAAAGTTTATCAGAGAAGTTTGATAAGATTGATAGACTCCTATTATAGAAAATAGTAAATATTTCAGCATGTGTTCCAGAGCTTACAGTGTACTTTTATTTATTTTACTGTTAAGTTTTGATAACACTATGGTGTGCTATGTGTCCTTGACAGTGTCATTTATTATGAAATTGAGAGTTTCCATCCCGTTTCATATTTGGTTTTGACGTAAAATTAGGCAAAGTGCTGAAATGTCACTGTTCCGTTAAATTGGAACACTGATGAACATTTTCAATCAAAAGAAAATATTTTTATATTCTTGGAATGGAAGAGCCTTTGCAAATTCCTGTAACCTAAAGAGAGTTATAGTCCTCGTCCTTACTCGATTTCATGGTTCCCAACTAATACTACAGTTCCCAAATTGAGCTACAGGATTCTCATAGTGTACCACATGGAAGAAACACATCCTAAGAGATACAGTGTATTACAGTTGGAGTCCTTTAGAAATCCCTGCCCTGCAAAAAGTATGGGCTGGAATTAAAAAGTAAACAAGGCAGTGGAATGGGTTGCCCAAGGACGTTGTGAATGCTCCATCCCTGGCAGTGTTCAAGGCCAGGTTGGACAGAGTCTTGGGCAGCATGGTTTAGTGAAAGGTGTCCCTCCCCATAGCAGGGGGGGTTGGAACTAGATGATCTGAAGGTCCTTTCCAACCCTAACTATTCTATGATTCTGCATTTATACAGGGAAATATAGCGCAAATTACATTTTAATTTTCTGTGTTATCAAGCACACTTCAGTTAAGTTTTTCTACTAGCCACTACTCTATTTCCAGGTATTAGGAATGCTATATTCTATATATCAATTAGTCCATTATAGGTAAAAACTTAAGGGGATCACAGTTTTTCCCTTATTTTGGAGAATACCACAATAGGAAGGTTAAAGTGGGTGCACTCTCATTCCATAAGTATGTTTTCTGAGCATGAACAGCAATAGTTTAGTACAGACTTTAGGGAGAAACACACTGCATCACAGTGGCCCATTACAGAAAAACATGATGACTAAATACTAATGAAATCATTCCATGACAGATTGTCTAGAGTGCAGAGCTGGGTTTGCAGGCAGGCGGGGTAGTTGTCCAGGTTTTCCACAGGCTAGATCAAGTAGTGCTACAACTTATTTTGTGCAGGATGAGAGATAAGGCTTGAGGCTTACCCTTTCTTGAGGAACCTCCTGGGTCTAATGCTATCTCTGAGCACAGCCAGGAGTTCCAGAAGAGTACATACAAAATTCATTGAATCAGAGAAACATTTAGGTTGGAAAAGACCTTTAAGATCATGGAGTCTAAATGTATTTGGACTCTGCAAACTGTATAACTGTGTTGGACGCTATACCTTTGTTGGTTTGGGTTTGTTTTTTTTTTGGAACCAGTTTCAGTTTAACTCCGCCTCCAATGGTGGTTGTCCAATTTAAGGTGGCAAGGGAAAGAGTGGGAGGAAAGGCAGGAGAATGGGACTAAATGAAGAGAGAGTTACATGTTCTTTATTGTTTCTCAGTGGATATTCTAGGTAAAATATGGCATGTCTGATACACCCAAAACATTCAGCTGGCACATGAAGAACATATAACACCAGGTCTTTTGTTTTATTCAATTTTCTTTTTTTTTTTTTCTCCCAAATATCTTTTTACTTCTCAGAAACATGAAAAAGAAACTAAGTAGGCCTCAGTTCCCCAAAAGTATTTTGAATTCTTCAGAGGAAAGCATACATTTGGACACAACAAACCACAAATGCCATTTCATTTTCTTTTTCAAGCATACTCTGGTGAAAGGCCGGCTGACCTTTTGTGAAAGATGTCTTCCTGGAAATATGGTGAATTTTCTTTCAATTCTTCCCATGGTGGTAGCGGTGGTGATTTGTGTTGTACATTGGTTGCTGGACTGTTCTTGTCTCAACCCGTGGGAGTTGCACTCTTTCGATTCTCCTCCCCGTTCCGCCGGGAGAGGGGAAGGGAAGAGCCCCGGGGTGGGTGGAGGGCCCTCGATTGCTCTCAGCCCGGCACCATTCACTGGGAGTGAGTGAACAAGCTGTCTGGGTAGGGTTTAAACCATGACACCATTCTGTGGAGATCAGTTTGTCTTCTGTTTATAGAGTAAATAATCCACCATCATACCTCCTTGAATGGAAGAACCCAATAGCTCCTTGGCCCTTTTAAATTTTTCTTCTCCATTAGCTGTTCATCATTTGCCTTGATGGATAAATCTATCCGTCAAAGCCAAGGATTAGAAGTACTTAGTATTGTAGTAGCATTGCAAACTGTTTTATAGATGTATGGAAAGTGATAGGAAAAATCATCTGCTAAATTGTGTTATGTCAAGAACAACTCATCAGGTAGAATTAGTATATTTTGGGAATTAAAATATATACAAAAAGTTGGAATATAGACTTCATGTTTATTCTTAAACATGCAGAGCTTTGTCTATTTATTCATAGGTAAGTATATACACAATTTTGTTTTAAGCATTAAAAGGTAGCGATCTGATCTTTCACTCCCTATACTGCTGTTTATTCCACATCAGCAGCCTCATAACAAATTCATTGGCCCCTAAACTATGGTTTGTGATGAGCAAGAGACAAATGCTTAGCTTTCCCTCTGTTTGATCCTTGTAATCAACCTTATTTCCTCTACAGAATTCCAATTATCCTATTAAACAATCAGTCAGGATGCTTATATTGATACAGGTGTCTTAATTGGTTAATTTATACTCATGCCAGCCCCAACTAAGAATTCATTTCCCTGAGGCCTCCTTAGATAACCACAGTTCTTCCTAAGCCATAATGGTAATTCCCAGCAGGCATGTTACTTGAGCACAATGTTAAGACCTACATGCAAGCACCCCCCACAACACACTAATCTCTGTTTAGCCATAAATATACATGCTGTTGATCTTTTCTACCTTGTAATTTCTAACCTATTTAGTTTTAATTATAAGACTATGATTATACAACACTGACCGTATGCTTCTAAAACCAATTTTCAAGAAAAAAGTCCTAATAATATTGCTGTTTTTAGTAACACTCCAAAGCAATTAAGCACTTATTAGATGCCAGCAAATTCAGCTGCAGTCTATCACATACACATTTATTTGCATATGCTGTTTGGTGAGTGACATCGTTTCATTATTGACTTATGAGGATGGAAATAATAGATGGATTATTTACTGAACTGTCTTTAACTCTGCATCAACCAAAATAGCTAATTAAATGTGCAACAACTTTCACTGGCACAGGCTGGGAGATTTTAAAATCAAGGTGAAAAGAAGGACAAGTGTTAGTCTGAAGCACTAGTTTGTGCTTTATAAGACTCGTTCTCACCATGGCAAGAAATACTGGATATCTAGTCTTGTAAATCATCAGAGAAACTAGATAGAAATACAGGTAGATTAAATAAAAAATATTCCCTAGGAAATCAGTTTTTCCAGACCAGACAAATCCTCTAGTGCACTACCATTATTATTATTTTTTTCCAGACTTACATCAGATGAATGTCATGAGCAGGATCTTCTGCTACAGTCCTTAGAAGGGCCCTACTCAATAAACTGTAATAGTTGTTCCCTAACTTCATTTCCAGTTTAACTTACTTCACCTATTTAATTTCTTTCCGTCTGCTGATGTAAATTAGGAACTCACCTTCTCCCCTCCTTATTCTATTGTACTAGGTGGCAGGTTGCAGGCAGAAATGTTTGTAGAAGTAGGCAATGTTATCTTTAGGTCATAGACATAGTATTGTACTTGCCAAAGGCAGCAGTCCGTAGAGAGCAAGCCACTGAACCTGCATCTTTTGAACTGCAGACTGACATCCAGGATTTGTGATGATTCTGCTTTTCTGTTCATTGGAATGTATCTGTTTATCCTTTTAGAAGATACATTCAGTTCATATAAAATAACTTAGACCAACAGTTTCTGCCGATGATCACATACAATACCTATTTTGCGTTCTCTCTGTTGCTGGTCACATGGTGGAATGAACCTGGAGGGACGCCAGGTACCCACCAAAGCCACTCTATCACTTCCCTTTTCAGCTAGACAAGGGAGAGGAAAACAAGGCTCATGGGTCTTGATAAGGGCAGGGAGAGATCATTCACCAATTACTGTCACAGGCAAAAGAGAATTGACTGGGGAAATTAGTTTAATTTATTGCCAATCAAATCAAAGAAGGGTAGCGAGAAATAAAAACTTACCTGAAAACATCTTCTCTCCACCCTTCCATTCTTTCCGGGCTCAACTTTGTTCCTGAATTCTGTACCTCCTCACCCCCAGTGATGCAGGGGCACAGGGAATGGGAGTTGGGGTCAGTTCATCACACATTGTCTCTGCCGCTCCTTCCTCCTCAGGGAAGGACTTCTCACACTCTTTCCCTGCTACAGCTTGGGGTCCCTTCCATGGGAAACAGTCCTCCACTAACTTCTCCAACATGAGTCCTTCCTACAGGCTGCAGTTTTTCATGAACTGCTCCACCGTGGGTCCCTTCCATGGGGTGCAGTCCTTCAGGAACAGACTGCTCCAGTGTCGGTCCCTTCCGTGGGGTCACAAGTCCTCCAGCAAACCTGCTCCAGCATGGCCTCTTTCCATGGCGCCACAGGTCCTGCCATGAGCCTGCTCCAGAGCAGGTTTGCCATGGGGTCACAGCCTCCTTCAAGCATCTCCCTGTTCCTGCATGGGGTCCTCCATGGGCTGCAGATGGAAATCTGCTCCACCGTGGACCTCCACTGCGCACGGGGACAGCCTGCTTCAGCATGTGCTGCACATGGGCTGCACCACAGGTGCTCCAGTGCCTAGATCATCTCCTCCCCTACTTCTGCACTGGCCTGGGTGTCTGCAGAGTTGTTTCTCACACATTCTCACTCCTCTCTTTGGCTGCAATTGCTCCTGTGCGGTAACATTTTCCCCTTAAATATGTTGTCAGAAAGGCACTACCACCATTGCTGATGGGCTTGGTGGCTGGCATTGGCTCTATTTGACATAAGGGAAGCTTCTAGCACTTTCTCACAGAAGCCACCCCTGTAGCCCCTCTGCTACCAAAACCTTGTCATGCAAAACCAATACAGCTGAAGTGTATGACCTGATACTGCCTTGAAATGTATCAAAAACTTCATATGCATATATTTTTTAAATTATAAAAAAAGTAGTGTAGTGTGAACTGGAAAACCCCTATTCACTCCAACAAGACAGTATCTGCAGATGATACATTCCAGCAAAACATCTTTTTATACATACAAACTAACAAGGAAAGTTTGGCAATGGCTTAGTCACCGTTCAGCTGAATCACTGATGTCTTTTAGAAAACAACATGGTTGCTGGGAGGGTTGTTCATCTTCTCTATAGTAAATTAGATTAAATGCAGTGAAACAGGTACTCTGCAGAGATATATTTTGGGATAGGAAATAATTTTTTTCTTCTCCTTGTGGGTATTGGCTAATATTTTATATTGCTCAAGCAGCATCTTTGATAGACAAGTGTGCCAATTGCTGCTGTGCAGCAGTATGAATAATGCCATTTCCAAATGTGCCATCTTCAGGGACACTGTTTCTGGAAATGATCACAAAAACAGTGAGGCTTCTTTTCCCGGGCATAAGTGAACTGTATAGAACAAATTCCTGTTGACAAAATACATGAACTCCACAAGAGAATATGACACCTGCCTAAGGTGGTGACGGTCTCCAGGCTAAGCTATCCTTTTGACTAGGCTCCCCAAAGACAGCAGCTGAAGCACCCAGGCTCTTGAACGCAAAGCAGTTCCTAGAGGATGCAAATATATTTTGCAATTTTGCTTCCAAAGAAACTCAGCCAAGATCTGTTCCCTTTTTCCAACATATCCATGGAGATGTTAATTCTGTATTTCTGCAGATGTATGCAGTTGTATCTGGCATTTTGATTCCTTACACACAGTCTGTACCTTTAATGTCTTTCACGAAAAATGTGTTAAGAAAGAAGGAAAACAAATAGGACCAGCCTGGGTTACTTGATGACCTATCCAAGCTTGCATCTCAAAGTCAAAATGCAGCAGTTCTGAAAGTCAGAGCCACGTAAATTCCAGCAGGTTCAGCATATTCACCAGGAATGTCAGATTTTTGTGAATTATTGTCTGTTCTCATTGATTATCTTTGAGAATGTAGAAAAAAAAATGTCCAAAAGTTTCTCCTATCTCTGGAACTTCTACCAAGTTTCTTCCCTGGTTTCTCTGTTATCTTTAAAAATATAAATTCAGACTGAAGGTTTTTCCCCTCAGGTAGGAGACTTCTTAGATCTCTCTGCTTTGTCTGACCACTGCTTTCATAAAAGATGGAGAAATTCAATTTTGGCTCAACTGTAAAGATGCTTTTTTTTTATTTTATATCCATCTTAATTTTCTGCTTTCTTATGTTTCTACTGTCAGGAGCAACCCCTCAAAATATCATGAACTGTCTTTGTGGCATCATAGGCTTGAATTACTGACCTTGCAATGACAGTGCTCTTGAGATTTCTGAATGAGTTTTGTTCCACCAGGGAACTGATTGCAGTGAAAAATTCCAAACATTTTAGTCTTCATTGACAGCATCTTCAAGCCTTCTTGAAGTTTACTCATCAACTGCAAAGGTTCCCATTATAGCATCTACAGCCAGGAAGAAACACCCAGGATGTTCTGTGAATTTGATTTTATTCAGCTTGCAAAAGCCACTGAAACAATTTTATACTTCTACGTAAGTGTTATCACTGCATATTTTCTGCCAGAACAGGACTAAATCCAATATGGCCATGCACCTTTGAAATAAAAAGGGGGTGCCCTTTAATACTAGAGCAAGGATACCCACAAGTCAGAAAAGGTTTTCCATATTTAAACTACTTTTTTCCAGACTGAAGGTTTTTGTAAAGAAGTCTGTGCTGGAAAATGGTGGGGAATCTGCTGGAAAGAAGAAGGACATTGAGAGATCTTGGATAACCTTAAACTAATCCTATCCTTTGTTTTTCCTGGGTTTAGACTGGATCTGCACCAAGGTATATCCATTATAAGCCGACAGGGCAGGGGAAAAAGCATGCTTCTGGGGCAGCTGGACAAGCAGTACCAATGAGGGAGAGCTTGGCAGCAATGGGATTGAGAGACTGGGTTGCACTGCCAGGGGTGTGTATTGTTTCCTGAACAATACGTAGCACTTAATTAACAGGGCCTGAATACTTTCAAGCACTTGCATTGAGTGGAAAAGACTCATATTTCTATTCAGTTGTGTTTTAATGGTTCTATTAGCACTTGCCAAATTTCGTACATGTTCGTTTCAAATACTTGCATCCCACCCTGATGACTCTTTTACAGCTACTGTAACACATGTTGGGTGTGTATCATTGCAAGTTATTCCATTGGATTACAGGTGATCATACTCCTGTGCCTTTTCCACGTGGGTCTCCCAGTAACTGCTCTGGTGCTGCTCAGCGGGGTGGGCCGGGCACCCTTCAGAGGGATCTGCACAGCCCCTCTGGCCCGGGCTGGGGTGTCCTGCCCTGTTTCCTGCTGGCCTGTGTCTCAGGGTGGGCTTTCCTGTGGGCCTGAGTCGAGGTCAGACCCTCAAGTCCCAGTGGAGTGCAGCGTGGTGAATCCTTTCCTGTCACGTTAGCTGCAGTGGCCAGTCATGAGGGCTGGGCAGGAATGCCAGCTGTCCCATAGCTTGGGGTGTGGCTCCAAGGACTTCGTTGCGGCTGTGGGCACTTCTCACTGTGCCCCATGTCCCTTTGCTGCAAGGAAAGCGGCCGCATTACCTTAGGAAGAGGTTACGCTGGCAGCCATCAATTAGGGACAAAAGGCAAGGAAATGAGTCCTAGTAGGCTGCCTGAAACCTGTGTGTCACCCCTTCTGCTGCCAAAACCGCCTGTGAAAGCTCACAGTTTATTAAAAGTACCTGTCAGAACTAGAATGACAAGTTGTGCTTTTCATAGCCCTCCTCTAACGCAGCTGTCAGAAAAAACCTCCCAGCCCATGTGGTTTATGTTTCAAAGAATCATAGAATCATAGAATAGTTAGGGTTTGAAAGGACCTTAAGATCATCTAGTTCCAACCACCCCTGCCATGGGCAGGGACACCTCCCAATAAATCATGTCACCCAAGGCTTTGTCCAACTTGGCCTTGAACACCGCCAGGGATGGAGCATTCACAACCTCCCTGGGCAACCCATTCCAGTGCCTCACCACCCTCACAGGAACGAATTTCTTCCTTATATCCAATCTAAACTTCCCCTGTTCAAGTTTGAACCCATTACCCCTTGTCCTGTCACTACAGTCCCTAATGAAGAGTCCATCCCTGGCATCCCCTATCCCTTCAGATACTGGAAGGCTGCTATGAGGTCTCCACGCAGCCTTCTCTTCTCCAGGCTGAACAGCCCCAACTTTCTCAGCCTATCATCTTCATATGGGAGGTGCTCCAGTCGCCTGATCATCCTTGTGGCCCTCCTTTGGACTTGTTCCAACAGTTCCATGTCCTTTTTATGTTGAGGACACCAGAACTGCACACAATACTCCAGGTGAGGTCTCACGAGAGCAGTGTAGAGGGGCAGGATCACCTCCTTTGACCTGCTGGTCACACTCCTTTTGATGCAGCCCAGGATACGGTTGGCTTTCTGGGCTGCAAGCGCACACTGAAGCCGGCTCATGTTCATTTTCTCATCGACCAACACCCTCAAGTCCTTCTCTGCAGGGCTGCTCTGAATCTCTTCCCAACCTGTAGCTGTGCCTGGGATTGCTCCGACCCAGGTGTAGCACCTTGCACTTGGCATGGTTAAATATCATCAGGCCACCTCACAAGCGTGTCGAGGTCCCTCTGGATGGCATTCCTTCCCTCCAGGGTATCAACTGAACCACACAGCTTGGTGTCATTGGCAGACTTGCTGAGGGCACGCTCAATCCCACTGTCCACGTCAGCGACGAAGATGTTGAACAAGACCGGTCCCAACACCGATCCCTGAGGGACGCCACTCGTTACTGGTCTCCAGCCGGACATTGAGCCATTGACCACAACTCTTTGTGTGTGGCCATCCAGCCAGTTCTTTATCCACCGAGTGGTCCATCCGTCAAATTGATGTCTCTCCAATTTAGAGACAAGGATGTTGTGTGGGACAGTGTCGAACGCTTTGCACAAGTCCAGGTAGATGACATCAACTGCTCCGCCCCGTCCATCAGTTCTGTAGCCCCATCATAGAAGGCCACCAAATTGGTCAGGCAGGATTTACCCTTAGTGAAGCCATGCTGGTTGCCACCAACCACCTCACTGTTTTTCATGTGCCTTAGCATGCCTTCCAGGAGAATCTGCTCCAAGATTTCACCAGGCACAGAGGTGAGACTGACTGGTCTGTAATTCCCCGGGTCATCCATTTTCCCCTTCTTGAAAATGGGGGTTATATTTCCCTTTTTCCAGTCATCGGGAACTTCACCTGACTGCCATGATTTTTCAAATATGATGGCCAGTGGCTTTGCAACTTCATTCTCCAGCTCCTTCAGGACTCGTGGATGGATTTCATCATGTACCATGGACTTGTGTACGTTCAAGTTTTTTAGTCTCAAACCAGATACTCTCCTACAACAGGCCTAGGGTCATCCTCGCAGTCCCTGCCTCTGCCTTCCAAAATGTTTCATTGCAGCGAGACTTGCTGAGAGTACTTTTTTGCTGATTTGTGAAAATTCTCATAAGATGAGCTCTCTAAAGACATGTTAATTTACATACTTTCGTCAACTGCTGCTTGCCCTGGATGGACAGAGAACTGCTTTAAAATGTAGGTGGTGAAAATTTCTTGTGAACTGGGACAGCAGGGAAATACATGTATGTTGACAAAATAACAAAGTGCAGATGTTCTAGGAAAAAACCAGGATGCTCATTTATATGCCTAAATATGGAAGCGGATGTAGAAACTTATCTCTGTGAACTCAAACTTGAATTTTCCCATTGGTCTGCACAAGACAGCAAATGCCATCACCTTAAATAATTTCAAACACACACCCCCACGCACCCCTTTTTTCTTCTTTTTTTTTCTCTTGATGAGGATAAAATAAGTATGAGCAAAGAAAAAGCAATCAGGGAAGGCAGTCAGTGGGAGGGGGAGAGGGGCACCGTGAGGGGTGAGAAGAGATCTTGAAGGGAGAATAGGGGCAGCCAGGAGGGAAGAGTGTGAGGGGAGAGGTGGGGTGGTCATGATGGGTGAGGGGAGATTGTGAGGGGAGAGGAAGGGCAGTCATGAGGGAAAATCATGAGGGGAGAGGTGGGGTTGGTCATGAGGGGGGATCGTGAAAGGATAGCAGGGACAGTCTTGAGGGGTAAGGAGGATTTGTGAGGGGATTTGAGGGGTGGCCATAGGGGGTGAGGGGAGATCATGAGGGGAGAGCAGGGGTAGTCATGAGGAAAGTTCATGAGGGGACAGAAGAGGCACCCATGAAGGGCAAGGGAGATCATGAGGGGACAGAAGAGGCAGCCGGGAGGGGTGAGGGGACAGCATGAGGGGAGAGCAGGGGCAGCCATGAGAGAAGAGAATGAGGGGAGAGGTGGGGTGGTTATGAGGGAGGATCATGAGGGGAGAAGTAGGGAAGCCATAAGGGGAAATTGTGAGTTGACAGGAGGGGTGGCCGTTAGAGTTGAGGGGGGACCACAAGGGAAGAGCAGGGGTGGCCATAAGGAAAGATCATGAGAAGAGAGTTGGGGTGCTCAAGAGGGGAGAAAGGAAACCGTGAGGGGACAGGAGAGGCAGCCATGAGGGATAAGGGGAGATTGTGAGGGGACAGGAAGGACAGCCACGATGGGTGAGTGGAGGTTATGAGGGAACAAGGGAGGCATCCATGAGGGAAGATCGTGAGGCGACAGGTGAGGCAGCCATGAGGGGAAATTGTGACAGGACAGGAGGGGTATCATGTGAGGTGAGAGGAAATTGTGAGGGGAGAGCCAGGGCGGCCATGAGGGAAGATCGTGAGGGTAGAGGTGGGACAGTCAGGAGGAGAGATGAGGGGACAGGAGGGGTGGCCACGCAGGATGAGGGGAGGTTGTGAAGTGAGAGCAGGGGCAGCCATGGGCCATGACAGGTGGCCATGAGGGGAGATCTTGAGAGGAGATGAAGGGTGTCCATGTGGGGGTAGGAGCAGCAGCTATACAGTGTGGGCCACTATGAGGGGGTAGATAAGGGCTGGCTGTGAGCGGAGATCATGAAAGGCAGCCATGAGGGGAGATCAGTTTGCCCTCAGTGATGTTTAGTGGTGGGCTTGACACTCCTGGGATAACGGTTGGGCTCAATGACCTTAAAGGTCTTTTCCAACCTAGTTGATTCTGATTATATGATTCTATATTGTGCATTATTTGAAATATATCATCATCACATGAGCCATAAATTGTTAGTTTTGGATGCATGTTTTAGCAACAGTGGGATTATTATATCAGAATATGATGTGGAATAATCGTAAATATTCATGCAGAGACTGCACTTCCTGTGTTCATGAATCTCGAGTACTCCATAAGCTTTAAAATTCCTCAGGGATGGGAACTACACAGAAAACTTCCTGGACAATTTATTATTCATTAGTTTTGCATGAGGAAACAATAGTCTGAAGACTCAGTTTCATTCAATGTTTAAAATGGAAAGATGAGAAAGCCTTTCCTTCTGCTGGAAGTGAATAGCATATGAAAACCTTTCTGGAAGACTGCACGTCCTTCTCATGCGTTCTGAGCAGTGTGGGTTAAAAGGGTTTGTACCAGCACTGGGGGACAGCAGAATTATCAACTCACTGCTCTCCACGGTTGTCCAAATATGGCCTAAATAGAAATGTCACAAATAAAATTAAAATAGGTTTGGGAAGGTCTGAACAGACCGACATTCACCTTCTGAGGCCATGAAAAGGAATGGTACTGCTGTCACCAAGCCCAAGCAGGACGGAAGATGTAGTGCTTGTCCAGCTGGCTGACATGAGGCAAGAGTCTCCTCCCTGAGATGTCCTCCAGCACAATCACTAAGTTGTAGGAGACCCTCACTTACCAGCTCAGGGTCAGCCCCACCAAGGCAGCTCGTTAGGGGTCTGACTATGTCCTGGGTTCAGCAGTAGCAGCCATTTTTTCTCCTTCTTAGTAGCTGCTGCAGTGCTGTGTTTTTTGACTTTCAGCCTGGGAACAGCGCTGATAACACCAATGTTTTCAGTTGTTCCTCAGTAATGTTTCCTCTGAACAAGGACTTTCTGAGTCTCATGCTCTGCCAGGGAGGAGGGGAAGCCGGGAGGAAGCAGAGAACGGACACCTGACCCAGGCTGGCCAAAGAGGTATTCCATACCACAGCACGTCATGCCCAGTATAAAAACTGGGGGCAGTTACCCGGAAGGGCTAGATCGCTGCTTGGGTCAGGCTGGGTATTGGTTGGCGGGTTGAGTGGTTGTATTCTCTTCCCTTGTTATTTCCCTTCTCATTATTATTATTGGTGGTAGCAGCAGTGGTTTTGTGTTATACCTTAGTTACTGGACTGTTCTAATCTCAACCCATGGGAGTTACATTCTTTCCATTCTCCTCGCCATCCCTCTGGGAGCAGGCAGAGAAGAAAGGTGGGGGAGTGAGTGAGCGACTGCATGGTTCTGAGTTACTGGCTGGGTTTAAACCATGACAGACTACTGTGTGGTTCAAAGGGGACTTAACAACTAAACCAGCACAGCAGTCCTGGGCTTCAGCGAGTTTGAGGTTTTGCTTGTGTCTAACAAGAATCTGGTATCCAGTGGTTTTGTAAATGGCTATAAAATGCTGCAAATAACCAGCACTGTGCTCAGAAGGTATTTCAGAAGATGCACATAAGGAGAGCACTGATTTTTTGAAGCTGAATTAGTAGTGGTCTCTGGAACAAAACAAGGTATGATTCATAGAACTTTTTTCCTTTGCAAAATGTTATGGAAAGACATAAAGAAAGGTTTCTGGTGGGTATAATTCCCACTTCAACTGGGGCTTTAGACAGTACAAAAGGCAAAGATTTAACTGTCCAGATTCTGCCCAGATGGTTTCATTATTTCTGAGTCTGTCTGAATAGCCATATGACAGATTTGTCTGCTAGCTAGCCTTCTATGAAGAAAGTTTTGATGGTAGACTAAGTTTTCTACATGTCTGTTACACACTCTGCACAAAAATAGAGGGGATCCAACTCACAATTTCATCTGCCTTTTGCAAATCAGGGCATCAGTATGGGTAAAGTAGAGTGTCATTCTAGAGGTGTGATATTTTAGTCAAGAGTCAGCTTGTTAAATAGAACTGGTATGACTGGTCAATTCCAGATGCTAATAAGAAAAAGTTAGAACTTGTGAATTGCTGCAGTATATCTTCAAAGATGGAGATGCTGAGCTTGCTTGCACTTTCTGCCCAAGGTGGACCATCTTGTTATTGCAGCAGGGCCACACACGTGTTCCTTGGTACAGAAATCAGTGCCCAGAGGGGGAAGCTCTTTCCCCAGTGGCAAGGCATGCAAGACCTAGAAGTGAGAAATGTTCTGTCTTGCCATGAGAAACTCCTTTTTTCTGTCCCTCCAAGGTAACCAGCATTATCAGCTGGTTTGAGAGCCCATTTGTGCCAGAGCAGTACAAAAGGAACAAAGCATGACTGAGAAATTCATGCAGTACAGTGCTTTTCAGAGCTTACTTTTAGACTGGAAATAATGTTGGATTTGATCCTCCTTGACAGCTGTTTTCAAAGGCAGACAGAATGGACATTGCTATTTTACCTGTCAATTCAACCTTGTTTAAAAAATCAAGGAAACATTTAAATGTACCGAGACTGTAGACTGTAGCTTTATTTCCAGTCCTTTTCTGACTCAGCTAACCAATCTTCCAGTAACTAACTGATTTTCACAGAATATGACATTTTCTTTGCTGTATGCAAGGAGAGTGAGGTATTGGGTTAGAGCAAATTTCCCGTGATTCACTTGATCTGTGTAGTGGGCCCCTGCAGAAGATGGGGTAACTGCATGATAAATAACCTGAGCCCATCTCATGGCTATCCTTATCTCGTTCCTGTGGAGATACATAGGAATATACCACTCAGCCAACTTGGTGACTCCTGGTCCAACTTAACTGATAGAGATGTCTGCGTGCGGGTCCCACACAGTACGTGGACAACTGCATCTACATTCTTTGTCTTATCTTGAGATGAAGCAGCATATCTTCATAAGTATTCCTTTACCTGACAGCAGAATTCATAAATAGAATTGTTTACTTCTAAGAAAATCCTGTGAAAGCCCTACACCACAATGACAATTAACCTGGCCACAGACAGGATATGTACATTGTGCCATGGTTCATGTGAAGGGCTCTTCCAGTGCTGTCATAGTTGGGGTTTCCAGCATCAGTAGGTGGATAACATTGCCATTACCTTTTTTATTAAATCTGTTAGCACCAGAAGTGCTGTCACCTTCTCTATTATTGCTATCACCTTTTATAGTACTTCTATTCTTTATACCAGAAGGTACTTATGCCTTTCTTATTCAGATCCCATCAGAATTGGCACCTCCTTGGTGCAAAACAAGCTCTTGGGAGGCCCTTCTATTTTCAGCATCATCTTGATTTCATAAAAAATTCACTGGTGAGCTACATGTTGTGGTGGCTGAGCATTCTTTGCTACTGATTTTCTGAACTTTGAGAGGTTGCTGATAAATCCTTTGTCAGCTTCTTTCACTGGCTCAGAATGATTGTTCTTATGGTTTCTATGCTGAGTTGACTTACCTTTGCCTGTTTCCCTTCACTGTTTTGGGAGTGCATCCAAATTGTTTTCTTATGCAGAAAGGCAGACATTTTACAACTCCCTGAAGTAAGTGTGATATGCTAATCTGAGCCCAGCCTGTTAGCAGTGACAAAACTTTTAGTCCCTGGGTGGTGAGGAGGAGTAGGTTGCACATGCTCTGAAATCTTACCCATTTGTTTCTTCTGCTTAAATTTGACTAGCATGGAGACCAGTTCTGGCTAAGGTACATGAGACATAGTTCCAACAGATGATTAAGAACAAGTCACAAATGGCTAAGGCACCAGGAGCCTCAGCTGCCCCCCTTTTCCTGGTCTGTATCCATGTTCCCAGAGCTCTATGAGGTATGCAGGTGGCTCTCTGCCAGGTTAGGAGGCATGAATCCAGTAGGGATTCCTTCAGAATTCCTTCAGGGCTGCTTTTGTTGTTTTGCTGACCGGGTCAAATTAGCTGGAAAAGGGCTTGGTTTGAATGTGCAGCAGTAGCAAAACAGGTAGTCAAAGACAGGGAGAGAGGACACTCCTTGGAGAATCAGGTCAGGTATGGTAGTTGTAACCTCTTGTTAATGAAGCTACCAGTGCTGTAAATGGCAAAAGGAAAAAGTCTCAGGCAGAGCAGCAGGAAACTGGAGGAAAAACACATTTTAAAACTTTTCCTGCTATCTCAGTAGATGTCTTTGATCCTTTCCCAGAAACAATGGGAAAAAGAAATGACACCAGAGAGCAGAAAATCCATTTCATCCTTTTTTAATGTGCTGTCCAGTACAGATGTTGCAAAGGTGCAGGACAGAAGCAGAAAGACATACACATAGTGACTGAGAGAAAAAGGGATATCTTCAGATCTCATTCCACATCTTTTAATCTCAGGAATTCAAGTTTTAAGTTGAAATCTGTGATTTCACTGAAATCTGGGGATAAGTTTAAGAAAAGGCAAAGAGAGAGAAGAGAAATGGGCAGGGACTAATCAAGGACTAATTTCTTTCAAAGATTGTTATATCCAAATATGACAGAGAAGATCCTTAACAAAAGAGATGTTCCATCAAAGGAAAACCAATGTGAGATCATAAAACAAAAGATGAAAAAAATGTCTTAATAGAAGATTAATAGAAACATAAGTATTCTCAAATTTGCTAGAGAAGCAAGAGAAAGAGCCTCATCAGACGAAACACTCAAAGGAAAATATTGTACTTGGTAATCTTGAAAGAATGGTAACTGCAGTTATATCAATGCAAGAGAGCTAACTCCAAGTTAAAACTTTTCTATCCATTTTTTCTCCCACCCTGCTCTAGGGTTGCCATCTCATGTTTGCTAGCTGCCATTGATAAAATAACTGTTTGGAGACTTTGCCAGTACTGGTGATATATTGAGACTTCAGTTCATAAAGGGTGAGGTCCATGCCACTGAAGAATGCCCCCTGAACTCTGAGATAAGACAACCCCTACAAGCTCACATGAATCAGAAGCAGCACCACAGAGTTTTAAGGAAGAACAGGCACGGTGGAGGCAGCCATGTGAGTCACACAGCTTAGGGTGGGTTTACATCCAGCCAGAGTTTATCAAGCAGCTTCCGCAAAAGCAGCCCAGGAGCTGAGTTCCCCAATACCGCTGGTGTTTCAAGAATATAACAAATACAATTACACTGAGAGTCACTGAGCTGGAGTATAGCTGTATAGTATAGGTGAGCCAGAGTCACAATTGACATCTTGTGCTTCCCACACCAGTGATCTCTGGCTTGAGGAAAAAATTGGACCATGAATAACAAGGGATCTGAAGAGTTGGCGATTCACTGAAAAGTCTGTGGTCTAAGATACTGACAGTCTGCCATTGATTTTATCATAGTTGTCACTGAAGGGCAAGGTATGAACAAGCCCACAAAGTGTTGTTGTTTTTTTAAAGGTCAGCATAACTATAGTTCAAAGTCACTGTGGGTGGAATCTTCTGGATTTTCAAAGCAATTTTACCAGAAAGGGCTAAATAAAAACTCTAGATTACCTGCTCTTAATATAAAATACCTATGAATTAGTGTTCTGAGTACAGGTTAAATTAGTCTATCAGTGGTCCAAGCTTAACTACAAATTCTTATTTGCATTTCCAATTTTTAATTAGCTTGAACTTCTAAACATTTTTCATCAATGTCATGGTGTCAGATAAATTTGTGCTTGTGCTTGTAAATCGCATGTGTTTGTAGTTTGCCATCCCTATTGAGGAAAGTGGGAGAAGTCCAAGAGCTATCAGGTGTTTCTGAAAATAATGTTTTCCTTTTATTCCCGGTCTGTGCCAATGGTAGATTTCACCTTGCTGCCCTACTGATCTTTTAAAAATTAACAAAATGTCATTCAACTGGTTAAAAAATGCTATTCATTGTATACATTAACACAGGTAATACAATTTGGGTTTTCATTTGATACAAACCAAATTTAAAAAATCAAATTATCCTCAATACAAATGAGATATAGTATGCTCATGGTACTACAACTCACAGAAGAAATGGAAGATTATAAACTGAGAAAAGTCAAAGCTCATGGGAGATCTGTAGATCCCTGAGCTTGAGATTGTTAGATGGAATAACTTACCCTTTAGGTGAGTCTTTCCAACTCTGACAGTGGCTGTCTTGTTATTCCTCTGCCCCCTACTATATATAGCTCACAGGTGTTACCCTTACTGCCTTTTTTGCAAGCTCATTTACGTAATACTTAGATCTTTTCCCTTTATATGTCTTGTTCTGTTGAATTACTCAGTCAAGAACATTTATTAATCAACCATATTTTCTACATTTTGCTCCACAGATTTAAACATTAATTTTCACTTAAAACACCACCTCTTTGAAGAGTAACACAAATAGTTCAAATATGCTCCAATTTAGGTACGTAACCCAGATGACCTATTAGATATTTCTACACTCTTTCTATCTTGATGCAGACTTGAAGCAGAGTCATTAACATAATCTTCTAAATACGGGGAAAATAGGAGTAGATACTGA
The DNA here is from genome assembly GCF_034315485.1 of Pezoporus occidentalis. NCBI lineage: Eukaryota > Metazoa > Chordata > Aves > Psittaciformes > Psittacidae > Pezoporus > Pezoporus occidentalis. Next base: position 9,516,492 of record NW_026916170.1, on the reverse strand, counting down.
GTCTAAACTGAAATAAACCACCAATTCTCCCATACTGAGAAATTCCTCACTTTCTGTAAAAAGTTTTGGAGCTCCTTTGGCACAGGATAATTGAGCTTAAAACCCAAGCCTCTCCCACTGTCATTGCATTGTGCAGAATATCTGCTCATTGCAGTAGTAGAACTGCATTCTGTAAAGGTGAGAAAAAACATTGTTCATCTTCATACTTCCATGCATTGAATAAATCCCTGGCATTGAGGTTAAGATACAGAAAAATAATGTATAAACTTACATTGTGCAGCTGAGAGGACCACTCTAGTGCAGTCTCCATATTTCTTTACGATTCTTTAAGACCTTTGTAACTTCCTTAGGTCTTCACTGCCTTGCATATACAGCATTTTGTCAGTAGAATAACTGATGACGAGACCTTCTAGGGTTGTCCTGACTTAAGTTATCAAAAATATGCCTGTGTCTCTTGGTAAGGGGAAACTCAGCATTCCCTGAAACACATTTTTCTATAGCCCTTTAATTTATGGCAAACCTAATTTCAAAGTCACACTAAAACTCAAAGTGGAGGACCATTTAGTCAGATAGCTGACTGAAACAGTATCATTGCTTTATAGAATAAGCTGCATGGACTTACTGCCTTTTCTTGCCTTCCTATCTTTTTTTTATCCTCATGAACTTGTAACACCATGCAGAAGAAGAAAAGTGGAGCTCTTAGAAAAAAAACAAAAGAATTTTTCTGTTGTTTTTTTTTTTTTTTCTTTCAAAAAACACAAGACTTTTTAGGAAAACATACAGTAGTTGAATATGCTATAAAATTTCCTAGAATACTGTATTTATGTGGTTCCCAAACATGATTTCTTCTTAATGCCTTCTTGTCCTGCAACACTTCCTTGTGACTGTATGCCAGAGAACATACGTGTCGAAGGATTTGGTCTTAGCCTGGTTTCCTGAAGGAAAAGTTTTATGCCATGGTGGTTCATATGCACATGTGTCCTGCCCATCCTTAGTAACTTTGAAGCCTCCAATCACTCAGTGACATATGGCTGAGCAGCAGAGTATTCACAGAGATCAGTTCTGGCAAACATCCTGAAGGGACACATGGGAGAGACCTGTTTTGAGGGGGAGGACTTCAGATGTCTACCAAAGCTGGAAAATGTGGGGAAAGAGTGGTCAGGCACTTCAATGCATGTCTCCTCCTTTTTTTCTCGTCCTCTGCCTATCCCCTCCTCCACTTGTTGATCTTGTGTCTAATAAGTGATAGTAAGTCTAATAAACTTACACTTCAGCCATGACATAACATGACTGAAATCTTTTTCCACCACAAGATATAAAGTAATTGAAACCCAGGCTTTCTGGCATCCGACTGGAGACATGAGGTCTTCAGAGTGTCTCAGAAATTTAATGCTTCTGATGTTCCACTAACCAAACCTTTATTTTATATGCATTAAGTCAAATTTTAAAGAACAAACAAACTTTTCACAGATGTTCAACAGTAAAGACTGTAATTTGTAGATTGTAACATCCTTATTCCTTTGAGAAAACTCTTACTGGCATCAGGCAATCCAACTCCTGCAGTTTTTTCCAAACCATATGGGAAAAAGTTTGCTTTGTCTTGCCTTACAGGTATTTGTTTTGTAGGGTTATGATTGTTTGTTTGTTTTTTGTCTTGGCTTTTCTGTGTTTATGGCATTTTCTTCTTTAATCCTCCTTAGATTTAGGATTAAAACTCAATACCCACACTAGGTGAAGAAGTGTGCTGAATTAATCCATTTCTGGTTGGATCCCTGATGTGGGTTCTATTTTGTTATTGAATGCTTAGGAGTTACTGAAACTTCAGGGGAGACTTTTAATGAGAAGCTGGAAGTCCACTCATTAATTAATATATTGTAGTATCTTTCACTTGGTTTAAGTTGTATACCACTGCCTGGGGGGACATATCTCTTAGGCTGTCTGGCAGCAGCCTCATTATTCACAAAAATGTGTAACTTCTTCAAATAAAATCTTTTCATTGATCTTAAAAGAGAAATTTTAACTTTGAGCTCTTTAGTTTTGTTATTATCTTTTTGTGTTATTGTTGTAACACCAGGACCCCGAGGTCTACTCTAAAAGGTCATACCACTTTGTGCTATGTATCATTAGGACTTGCAGTTCAAATATGTTTGGATCAGGAACTACACAGAAGTGAAACTCTAAACCAGCAAATATTGAAGTTTAAGTGGATGAAGTTCCTCCCTAGCAGTCACTTCAGAGACAAAGCGCACAATGCCATTTTAATTCTGGAGGGAGCAGCTTTCAGATACCTTTCACAAAACCCGCAATTCAAATTTATAACCTACAGTCATTGGAGTTCAGATCCATAGAGAATTCTACATGTTCAGTTGTCCTGGGTTCAGCAGTAGCAGTCATTTTTTCTCCTTCTTAGTAGCTGCTGCAGTGCTGTGTTTTTTGACTTTCAGCCTGGGAACAGCGCTGATAACACCGATGTTTTCAGTTGTTCCTCAGTAATGTTTCCTCTGAACAAGGACTTTCTGAGTCTCATGCTCTGCCAGGGAGGAGGGGAAGCCGGGAGGAAGCAGAGAACGGACACCTGACCCAGGCTGGCCAAAGAGGTATTCCATACCACAGCACGTCATGCCCAGTATAAAAACTGGGGGCAGTTACCCGGAAGGGCTAGATCGCTGCTTGGGTCAGGCTGGGTATTGGTTGGCGGGTTGAGTGGTTGTATTCTCTTCCCTTGTTATTTCCCTTCTCATTATTATTATTGGTGGTAGTAGTAGTGGTTTGTGTTATACCTTAGTTACTGGACTGTTCTAATCTCAACCCATGGGAGTTACATTCTTTCCGTTCTCCTCCCCATCCCTCCGGGAGCAGGCAAAGGAAGAAAGGTGGGGGAGTGAGCAAGCGGTTGCATGGTTCTGGGTTGCCAGCTGGGCTTAAACCATGACACCAGTTTATACCCAGAACTTCCCCTTGAAATCAAGAAGGTAATAGACACTCAAATAAGACCCAGTGGTTAGTTTTGTAAGGGCAGTCCGATTCAAAATCTGTTGTCAGTGTGTGATCTAAAAAAATTCACGAAAACCTACCAGCTGTGATTTTCTGGCCATCGGAATGGCTGTGGGGGTGCTAACTCCAGAGACCAGCTCCAACGCTGAAAGATACCCTCTGTCTTACTGAGTCTCCTTGTACTTTCAGGAATGTAAGAACTCACTCTACATTTTGAAAAATTATGCTGACTTTTTAAAACACAAATTAGTCTAACATGAAATTGTGTGTTTATATTTTCAGGAGTGCATTCTCTGCAGAATAAAATAATTGTTGAAAATTTGCAAAAACTATTTAACAGTTTTGAGTCATGTTATGTAACATTCAGGTGAAAGATTTTGACAACGTGAGTTGATAAGTATGATGTAAGAGGGAGAGGAGAGGAGAGGAGAGGAGAGGACAGGAGAGGAGAGGGCAGGACAAAGAGGACAGGTATTCAAATATGTTGCTGAGTGCCCTGAAAGGACACAGTTTTCATAGGGCTGTAATCTCTACTCACATCAACTGGTAGAATAGCAATAGGTATATTACATGACCACGTTTCTTCAAAGGGGTTTCATTTCTCAGGGGTGTGAAAATTGCTGTAGGTTATTCAGCAATATGGGGCTATTCCATCTGTTTTACCAGTTCTTTTTCCCCCCTTTTCTTATTTCCCCAGTAATTTTCACCTCTGGTACTTTACTTTAGGAGGTCTTTGTCTTCACTGTCATTGACTTTTGGAATCGTTTGTTCCCTGTAGTGTAAACTGTACTTACGGAAATGTGTCATCATTTTGCACATACCTCCTGCAATATGAAGAAATCATATCAAATACACCATGTTTCTTTATATTGGATATTCTCACTAGGACATTTAAGAAACAAAGTGAAAACCAAGTTGAAAGATCTTTAGTTGCTTGATCCAGAAGCTTCCAATAAAAGTGCCCCTCAGCAGAATTTGTGCGCTTCTGCTGCATAAACTTGTGTTAGCAGTTGTTGGCATTAAAGGCTGGCTTTGACATATTCCTCTATAAACAGTTATTTCTCACTAGGGTATTTGAAATTCCCTCATGTTATAACTTGAATTTTACATTTCTAGTACCTTAAAACAGCTCAGGAATGATCTACAGAATCAGTGGGTATTATAGAGATGTTTAGGAGAGAAAAATAGTGTCAAAATTTGGGAAATGATGAAAAATTCTCCAATTTCCTTCATAGCTGTAAGATTTATTATTCCCACCATTCTCTGTGTGAAGAGAATATACATATATATATAATTCCTCCAATAACTTTCAAGCTGGTTTGCAGAATTTGACATGGAGGTAGAGGAATTAGATACACCATTTTTTAACAGGTTTGAAGTTGATAAGTGACTGGGTAAAATGGGGACCACTAAGAGACAGACTGACAAGTTCATCTCCAGTTGTGAAATAGGTGTTCTGAGTTTCAACAGAAGGAAAAGCATTGATCAGAGTTTTGTTAGCAAATTCAACCATAATTCATCTGTAATAAATCACACTTTGCTGCTTCTACTGTTCCCAGAACTGTTCTGTATATGTTTATTTTAGGGCTCTGTGCCTGCCATAAATTTGGGGCTTTTTTTCAAGCAGTGACAGTGATATATTGGTATGACTATGCTGGCTCCCACAATTGGGACCATAGACATGCTGAACAAACAGAACTTCATGTTTCCTTTCTTAAAAAAATATCACCTATCATGAGATTCATCTATGGTCAGAGTCCATAAACATGGTTTACTGTTGACCACAGGGGCTATGAAAGAGTACATTCAAGAACATTTGCTGCAGGGTGAATTTCAATTAGGAGCGTGGTCCAGCTGAATTTCTTTTCTTTTCTTTTTTCCTTTTCTTTTTTTACTTTTTTTTTCCCTGATGATCTAAGTTAAGCAGTATCAGGGTTTTCTGAGCAACATTGGACTGTATTAGATCTTCTAGGCAGGCCATCAGTGCAAAAACAAATGACCCTAAAAGCAGCCTTTTCCTTTCCAGACTTTTCTCTATTTCAGCTGAAGTGAGAGAAATGTTTCATAGAATAAAATTAAGGAAAAAATATTTTGTTTGTCCTGAAATTGTAGTATCAAAAAAGTGTCCATCACTGTCGGGAACAAGGTAGGAGAGAGTAGGGACATGGTCAGAAATGTAGTTCAGAAGTGGGGAGCAATCAGAGACTGATGTTTCCTATGTTGGCCAGCAGGATTTTTCTGTGCAAGTCTTAGTGCTCAGAAAGTGAAAAGAAAGGGCACAACACAGGATAGGGAGACAAGGGGAGGAGCAGGGGGAGACACAGGAGATGAACCATCAGCACACCAGTGGGATAGGATGACCACGAAAGCACAAGCCATAGCAGGCTGGGTATTGCAGAAGGAGGAACGGATCAGGTGCTAGTGCAGGTGTACAAGGAAGAAGAGAAAATGAGTACCCTGGAAAGCAGTGAGAGGGTGAATGGCAGAGACACAAGGATATTGAACACACAGATGAATGGAACACGCAGAGGAATGGAGGACAACAGTGTACACTGGCTTTTGCCAGCAAATACTTTCAAAGCCTGCTAGCTGACCACATTTCTTGTCCCTGGCAGCAGCTGGTCCATACAGAATAGAGACTAGTTACTTCTTAGGCAGGGAGATTACATACCAGGATGGATTTGAAAGATGTTGCTTCAGTTCTATGCCCACTGATACTAATTTTTGAAGACAACCTGAATTTTGGTGTTCCAGTGCATTTGAGTAGCTGACTTTGTAAACTTAACCTTGTGTTCGTCTCATACTGTGTGTGTGTGTTAATAGAGATATATGATTAAGGGGAAAATGCCAGAAAGCTAAGCCTATGTATAAACTATGCAGCTGGCACAAATCCTGAACTAAGAGAGATACAAGGTTGTTGCTTCTTGCTCCTTCTCTACCCATCACCAGATAAAATGGGATGTTTTCCTAAACTGATACACATTGTTGGCAAGGCTAATTGAGAACAGAAACTCAAGGACAGCTTTTTTGTTGTGCCTGCTGTTTAGATGGACCAACAACTCACTGTTATAAACACAACTGTAGTCCTTTCATCCACTAAAAATGACTTTTTAAATTATGAAATGTGGGTTTGGAAAAAAAGGTGGAGCAGAAATGATTGTGAATGCTGCTTATATTTTTATGATGATGTTCTGAAGTAAGGCTAGAACGTTAGAGAGCTCTGAACGTTACAGTGAGAAAACACAGACTGAAATAACTTTAAATCTCCTTCTCCAGACCGCTTTACATTCTACCTTGTCTATGATAACAGCAGACTCTCTGATCTTCCTTCAAGCTATACACACACAAATTGCTAAAGCCATTTTTTCCCTTTTGACCTGATTGTGACACTTCCAGCTTTGAAACATTATTTATGCTGCTGTCTTCTCTCTTTTCTCTTCTGTGCTACCTCCTTCAAAGACCCACACAATTCTCTTATTCCTTATTTAATCCCTCTGACATGCTTCCAAATGCCCTCACTCCTTTGCAGGTGCTTCCCAGTCTTTTCTGACAGCTTAGACAAGAGTTGGCTTCTATAGTTCCCATTATTTGCAAGATTTTACAGTGTTTGGGGTCAGATCGGGACAAGCAGAGAAAATGTCTTGCATTGTGTAATTTTTTTTAGGAAGATTTTTTTAAAACTTCCTGTGAAACTTTTTGCTTTGCAAAAAGGAAAATATGGAAACAAAATTGAAACATATATGAGTTCTTATGCTGATTGTGGAAAGGCTGGGTAGAAGCCTGTTGGAGAGCAATGGTGTCCTGAGATGCACACAAACTTCGCCTTTGCCTGGAATGAGTCTTTTGAGGTTTATCGTTGGCATGAACTGCACTTGAAATAAAAAAGTGCCAAAATTATCATCTCACACTTACCTAGATCTCATGATCACCATCTAGAGAAAAAGCTTTTCCTACCATATGTGAAAACAAAGCATGGTTGATAAAGATTATATTTGACAGAAAGAATACAGTCACTAGTTAGACACCTGGTAAAACTGCAATAGCTGTCTGTTCCAGAAACCCTTTCCTTTCAAACCGTGAGGTGTTTTGGATGAATGGTGTGATACCACCTCTTCTAATATAATGAAGAATAAGTAAAAATATTGAAATGAGAATTAATTTTTTTTTATATGTCTTCAAAGTTTGTCTACGCATCACCATGACCTTTTCTCTTTCTAATCACCAAACATGAAAGGCTTTGCTTTAAGGGACCAATGTCACAGGCGCCCTACTGGTGAGGTAGAAAGTGTGCACCTAAGTCAGTGGACTGGATCCCAATTTTTTGCTGCAGGTCATATCATACCTGATTGATTCCCTTTGACTGTATGGTTCTTCATGGGAGACAGATGTTTCCATAATTACGACAAACCAAGTTACCCAGCACACATGCTCCCAAAGTGTGCCTGCTTCTACAAAGTGAAAAAGCTTTGACCAATAGGAATACCACTAGACTTTAAGGTGCACTTTATTTCATTGATGAACTTTTAGGTGTCTCCTGCAGTAATGGTTTTATAAACTGTAATCATTGACATCACTTACTCAGGATTTATAAGAGAGACTAATGTTGCCTATTTTTTCAGACTGCTACAGGGACAAATAGTTGGTGTTGAAGAAGCAAATCAGGATCTTCATGGAGAAGAAAATGAAAATAATTTAAAAAAAAGAATGGTGCGTGGGTTTTATAACCAGCAAGGCATTTTTCTAAAGTGCCTGTAAAAGGACATGGTGTGATGTGACTGTTTTATAAAAGAGGGAAGGGTGATGTGTGGGATCCATTACATAATATTATTGCAGAGTTAATCAGCAAAAGGACACAAGGGAAAAAGGATATCATGGAAATCAATTCACATTGTATACCACTTCATAAAATCAAAAAATTACAGTGTTTGCTCAAAACCTCCTCTGTAGCAGGATTAACTGCCAAGGAAATTAAAAATTATGTAAGAGGAAAAGCTGATAATCCAGGATGATCCAGAGGATTTTGAAGATATCTCTGTACTGTTAACAATCGTGTCATTAAATCTAGCAATTTAATGATCTACATTGTCCATTGGTACAATTAAGTACAGTTCCATGTACACACTTAATACATTTTTTACTTTGACATAGATCTAAGAATGATATTGAATCATAGAATAGAATCATAGAATAGAATCATAGAATAGTTAGGGTTGCAAAGGACCTTAAGATCATCTAGTTCCAGCCCCCCTGCCATGGGGGCCACGGGCCATATATTTAAGTGTTGTGCAGTGTACTCCTGTTGAAGGCAGTATATCTGTGTTGATTAAAAAGCCAGGGATGTGGTTCATAAACCATTACTTTTAGGGATGTCTGAAGCAAGTGTTGGAAATCCTGCTTTGTACTCTCAGTGATGTATAGCTCTAACTTGTTTCTGCAACTCCATCTTTGTGTTGGTGTTTGGTGTCAGCCATTTTGACATATTCTACTATTTTTATTGCCTGAAAGACAATGTAATAGTAAATAAGAATAAAATAAGCCAGTTGTCTTCACGAGAAAAATACTTTAGGAAAGGTGCTGTAATTTTCTTGATAGCTAAGTTGTGCCTATTGAATTTGCATGAATATCCTTGAGGAGTTCTATGAATGTATGAACATAGAGAAGACAATTTTGGTCCATCTTCATGTCACAGGTCACTCTAGGAGCAGCACGTAAATAAGAGCTGATTCTTGACTAGTTTCTTATGTGTTTTGTTACAGTTAGTCTGATGTGCTAGGAACGTGTTACAAAAGTCAATGAGTGATTGCTGCCCTTCCCTCTGTGTTTTGTTTGCTTTTTATTGTTTCCTACTCCTGGAGCTTTCATGAAGCAAATTTGATGCTATCCTTTTTATCTCTCCTTGAAGTTTGTTGCTTCAATCAATCTCTTCTTTCCATGAATAATATCCACTTTTTTTCTTAAGATATTAATTTGTGTTCACTTTGGGCTTGTCTTGCCTCAGCCAGTTCTCTTTGCAACTCAGCATATGTCTCTTGCTCTAAATGTGAAATGGATACAATCAGTTCTGTGTTTTATAATATCCTAATTACTGTACTTACAGGTTACTGGGTTATAACAGTATGCTAGAGGGTCAATGAATCTTTTAAGTAAAATTAGGAGATTCATCTTTATGAGATCTAATTAGAAGGTGAAGTTGATAAGGATGAGGGGGGAAGGGGGGTGGGGCGGAAAGGGAGAGAAAGCCAGTAATAAAATCTGATGCCTTCAAAAGCTGTCAAAGGAAGTCATCTACTTTCTTTCTTAGCACTAGCTGGACTTCCCCAAGAGGTGTGGGGATCTTTGTGAAAGCACCTCGGGAGCTGGAAGTTCCCAAATGGCAGTTCCTTGGGGAAGCCAGGGATCTACAGATGTACATTGTTATGACAACTCCCAGCAGGAGGGACAGAAAAAGACAGAGAAACAGTAAGAAGCTTGAATGTTTGATTGCATGGTGTTGGTGAGCTAAACAGACACTGGAAAACAATGGAAGTATGTTTGCTGATACCTTCTCTGGTAATGTTTCCTGGGCACCATGTGTCAGAGGAGGGGAATCTACTTATTGACATGCCTGTGCTGGAGAGCTGGAAGTAGAGACAACTTGTAGGGCAAAGAAACCCACATAGCTTCTATTGGAGGCTGTAGACAATAGACTTTTACTGATACCATATACAATGTGACCTGTACATTTTTATGGATGCTTTCTGTTGGGATTTTGAAACATTCTGAAGCACTGGGAAAAATAATTGCTCCAAGATTGAGTAGTTCTGAATCATTTAATTATGGTGGTGTTTTTAAGAATTGTACATGGACTAAAAATAGATGTTTTCCTCCTCCATGTAGCCTTAGGCAGAAAAATTCATGTTAAGTTTTGATAGTGTTTGTTGACACCTCTGAATTGTATATGAAAAAGAAATTGCAGTGTACTGATTTCTTTCAATATTACTGATTCAGTACTAAAAATAGAAAGAAATTATTACTATTATTCTGTGTTCATATTCTTCACTGGAGTTTATGTAAGCATATCCCCGTGTATATGTGTAGAAACCTTCTGAATTCTGTGTGAACTGAGATGTATTTTTTTTTCCACAAATGCCGTTTGCTTAAAAAGGCAAGACTGTCATTTTGATTTTCATATATAAATCTCATTTCCCACTTTAGATGTGTGCATTTTATTCTCAGATTTTTTCATCCTTTTGTCAGCAGTGCACAGTTCCTAGATATTCTCTGGACCCTAAGCACAGATAGGATTCATACCTACTCTGTAGTATTTGGGTATTTGCTAGGCACAAATAAAATCTGTTATATTTATGAAATTATTTGTATAAGAAATTAATTTTCCTCATTTTTTTTTCTGGCTTTCTGTGGTTTTGTTAGTTAGTTTGTTTTGTTTTAGGAAGAATGGAATTAATAAATCGTCTATGATTAATTTTCATCACTTCTTGGCCCCATAATTACAAAGAGCAAAGTGTCTGTATTCATTGGAGGAAATTAATCTTTTAGAAAAATTCTCATCTGTTATATCTTTGTGGACCATGCATCAAAAAAGAATTTACCAGGTGAGTTCATGGCACTGTCTGTCAGGATAGGTCAACAAAATTATTTCTGCTTAGCCCAGTATATGAGCCTGGTACCTCAATGCTTTTAAAGTGTGGGCACCTTGCTGGGGTGGGTCAGCCATGGAGAAAACAGCAACCATGATGCTCTGAGAATGCCAACTAGACCTACAGCCTTCAAATAACCATTGAAAAACTTTGTGTGCTTTAAGAAAGATATAGAAGCCCATAGGTACCAGCACTATCCTAAATTTTGGGCATTGCTACATGTGGCTCATCTCAGCTGGCCTCTCTGCAGCAGCACTTTGTTGACTTCTGTTGGCAAGCATGGTGTGCAGAGGAGAATGTCTAGTTGAATTTCCTTCTTACTTCAGTGTGCCTCAGGGTGTTCTGTGAAAAAACATTCTCTACCAGAAACAAGCAGCAGTTTTGAACTTCAGGTGAAGAGAAGTCAATATATAAAGGTCAGTATTAAAAGATTTTTACTTGTAATGTGAACATATTATTCAGAACCATGTAGAGAAATGTTTGGGCAGCCAAATTTGCCCAGCACATCTGGGGTTGAAAGGTTGCCTTAGGTGAATGATACTGACCTAAAATGGCTGATGATAGGGCTATGCAAGCAGATTATCAATCACTGTGGGGTTTTTGTTTTGTGTTGTTTTGGCTTGGTATGGGGTTGGTGTCGTGGTTTAAACCCAGTCAGGTAACTCGTTCGCTCACTTCCCCCCCCTTTTCTTGCCCTCCCCCTGCTCTCGGAGGGACGGAGAGGAGAATCGAAAAGAATGCAACTCCCACGGGTTGAGATAAGAACAGTTTAGTAACTAAGGTATAACACAAATCACTACTGCTACCACCAATGATAATAATGATAAAGGAAATAACAAGGGAAGAGAATACATCATCTCACCACCAGCCGACCGATAACTTGCCCCCCCAGCCCGACCAAGCTCTGACCGATACCTCCTCCAACCCTGCAGTCTCCCAGCCCTTCCGGCTAACTCCCAGTTACATCCTGGGCATGATGTGCTGTGGTATGGAATACCTCTTTGGTCAGTTTGGGTCAGGTGTCCTGTCTCTGCTTCCTCCCAGCTTCCCCTCCTCTCTGGCAGAGCATGAGGCTCACAAAGTCCTTGGCCAAACCAAAACATCCTTGTTATCAGCTCTGTTCCCGAGCTGAAAGTCAAAACACTGCACTGCACCAGCTACCAAGAAGGGGAAAAATGACTGCTACTGCTGAACCCAGGACAGTTGGTTTGTTTTTGTTTTTTTTTTTTTGTTTGTTTTGGTTTTTTTTGTTGCTTTTTTTTTGTGTTTTTTTTTTGTTTATTTTTGTTTGTTTGGTTTGGTTTGGTTTTTTGTTTTTTTTTTGTGGAGGAGAAACTTCAGCAAATATTACATCCCTAAATCCTCTGCATGACTGAAGTCTTTCTAAAGGAGCTGAAGCACTTCAGGGTTTGTTGTAAGATGACATAGCTCAGTGGAGCAGCAAACACAGCTGGTGGGAATGACTGTTTATATAAAATTAAGATAAATCTAGATCTATAAGATTTGTCCTTTAGCAAGATCCTTGAGATACCCACATTTGTGAGAAAGGATGGGGAAATGGGAGAATAATAATGAAGAGGACTGAGGAAATTATTCCATGCTTCTAAGAAATGGGGGTGATTTCTGTGGATGTCACACGTGTCAGTGTCCTTGAAGCAGCCTGCCATCACTGATCAGATCAATTCCTAGTCAAGAGATGCAAAAGACTTCTGTAAATCTAAAAGACAGAAATTGAAATTTTTCCTATTGTAACAGAGGGGAAAGAATTTGGGTAAAGTTTGAACAAAAGTGATGGTCTCACGTGTGGAACTGACCTGTGGAAGTACTCAGCTGAAGAACACAGAATACAACACAACAGTCCTTCATAAAGCAGTTTTCTGTAGATTGGATTAAATATACTTTTATCTTGCTGAAATATAAGTTATACTGCTATAAGACTTGCACAGCTGAGATGTCTGTAGTGTTTCACATTTATCTTTCCTGTGCTTTTGCTAGAGTTTTACCAGTCTTCTGCACAGCAACATTTTTATTAGGCTGGCTTACGCGGTTCACAAGCCTGTATTTATTGTCCATTTTATGATAAAGCAAGGGGCCTACTGTCATTGTTCTCTTTTTCAGATGTTGGTGTATCACCACTGAAACTGTTATTTGGATTAGGTTTGTAAAAAGGTTAAGAGTTGAACTTCCACTTATAGGGGAATAATGTGTAATAGTTTGTATATCTTCTATGAATTTTCTGAATTCATTGAAGCAGTGAATTTGACCTCCGAAATTAAAAAGGTACTCTTTTGAAGTTATTTGGGAATTTGGTCATTCATTTCTGAGGACCTGCAGTTTCAGCTTAAATACAGACTTGATTGCCTGCCCAAAAGCTTGTCCCTTTAAGCTGTCTGCGTTCACGTTGTATGTACTGGTATTTTCAGGGCATACATTTCCTCATACATTAATAACTCCATTTTCTTAATAAAGCAGCGCCAGTTCAATCTTTAAGACTTTATGGACAGACAAGATGGAAGACTGGTTAGCAAACAGTGAATGCCAATCCTCACCTGTACTGAACCCCTTGAAAAGTCCTGTTAGCCAAATACTTAATGCTTAGCCTTAATGAAATGGTGCTGTCTTGTCATTACAGTGTCTGAACAGCTCTCAAGGCTCAATGGCTGTATGGGGGAGGGTTATTACCACATCTTTTTCATTAGGGAAGAAACATGACTAATGAGGTTGTCCTTTAGAGAGTAAGATTTGTCCAGAGGAAATTCATAGGCAGGCTGGGAATTGAGTTTACCTTGAGGGCCAGTCCAGTGTTTTAGCAGAAAGACCAGGGATATTGCAATTACACAGTCAGAAGAATAAAATGAAATCAAAAAGGTTTCTAGTTCATAAAAGACATATCACACATAGATGACTAACCTAAACCTTCCAGACTCATTCTAGGCAAAACATCTCATTCTGATCCACAGTTCTGCTTTTCCAAATTGCAAACAAGTTATCTGCCCCTAAGTCAAATGGCCGTAAGAATGTGTGGGCTGATGGTCTGAAATAAAAATCAATTCCACTGGTTAATTATCAGTTAATCAGTTACAGTTCTTTCAAAAGTGCACTAATGAAGTTGCTGTGATTATAAATATATGGATATTGGGTCCCTGGGATTTCCAAAGTGACAGATTTTTCCATCCCCTTAGTCATACTAGGAGCTTTTTTTAATTCCCTTGCTAATGTTACTCAAGACATTCTACTGAAATGTGCCCTCTATTTCAAGCTGGAGGCAAATTAGTGCCAAATTATGTGCTTTCTCTGTGCTTAGCTGATGCGTAATATTTTAAAATATCATTCTGAAAAGACTCTAACTGTCACAACAAATCTTTTTTTTTGGTAAACAGAATCTTCAAATTTCTTTTAGTGCTTTATTTTCAGGCAATGCATGCTATTGAAATGCATGAGAGGAAACAAAATGCCTGTAATTTAGTAAAATGTTCACTTAAGGAACCAGTGCTTTTGCTATAAGCATTTTGTAACAATTAGGATGTTTCTGCATTTCAGTCAAGGCAGTATATGCTTGTTCCATACACCTGGGTTTTTGTTAAGGTTAATATATCTCGTTCTTCCTTTCAAGACTGGCTTGAAAAATTTCTTCAGTAATTTCAATTTTCTTTTTTTTTATTTTTAATTTTTAATTTCTTTTTTCTTTTATTTTGGCACAACTTCTCTAAGCTCTAGCCAAGAGGAAAGTATTACTATTCTGTAACATGCAGGATTAAGGCATCCCTTAGAAAGCAGGTAAGTTAGCACAAAGTTTTGCAGGTATAGGACAGGGAGAGAGGAAACGAGTGACAGGAGAAAAAATGTGAAGAAAAAGAAGAAATGTTTTTTCTAAGGGATCAGATGTTTGCTTTTTGTTTGGGCTAGAAAGTAAAATCAGCATGAAAATTTCCAAAGACATGTAAATGATGTGAGTTTGGAAGGCTTCATCTTTACACCTGCAATGGAAATGATCATTTGAATTCCTTCATCAGATCCAGTGACACCTCCTGCAGTGCCCTGGAGCTTCTGCCTGTGCTCCAGTCACTGCTGTGAATCACAAAACTCCTCAGACTGTGGCACACACACAGCGTCTCCTCTCCTGGGTAAACAAAATCAGAATCACAGTATTGCAGAATGGTTTGGGTTAGAAGAGACCTTAAAGACTATCTAGTTCCAAACAGGACCCATGGGAGTCCTGAGAGACTACTGTTCCCGTAAATTGAGCTGAAGCTTTAATAGCAGATTGGTTAATGTCAGCTGGGTCTGAGTCCGTATGTTGGATGTTTTTTTTTAAGTGGAAAATTCTCCCTTATCTCTACCTTCCCTAAAGGTGAAACAACAAGCAAAATAATAATTACTGAGGTATCTTCAGATTATGCTATGAATAAGCATAGTTCCAAATGGTAATTGGCTGTAGTAGCACTGCCAGAACACAAATGAGGCTTAAACACGAAGTGACTTGGCGAAGATCATGTAGAAGCCAATAGTGCAAATATTGAGCCACAGATCTTGAAGATCTTGTCCATACAAACCCTTATATTGATCTAAAAGTTGGAATTCATCTGGTACCATCTCCAGGGAGATGCAGGGAAAATGATTTTTTTAGTTGTACAGTCTCTACTTACATCTTCAGAGAAAGAAAAAAATCCTGAATGGAATAAGAAAAAACTTTTTTTCCTTTCTCTTTGTCTTTCTTTTCCATTGCTTTTTTCTTTTTCCTTTAGTTTTCCATTTCCTTTGTTCTTTTCAGATGTCAGACTATGGAGTATTTACAGTCTATTTATTAGCAAGGGTTATTCCCCATCTCTGCTAATACATTTAGTGAAGACAAACATGCATGATTTCTGCCAAGAGATTTCATATTGGGCAGAGGATAATGTTAAATTTCATAGATGCCAGTGATAATTTCCAATGGGAGTTTACTACATTAGCTTCATTTTGTGTTTCTGAGACTCTCATTACAGTTGTGCCAGGCTGTATATGGCAGTTCTGGAAAAGCAAGAGGCTCAGTGGGGATTTCAGAATCCCCAGATTAATGGGTTTTGTTAACAAAAAATAAAAGCAGAAAGCAATCAGGTTAGCGAGCTGCAAGTAGTCTAACAGGGGATACCCATGGTGGGGATGACTTGAGTTGGCTTACTCCCCATGACAATAGAAAACCTCTGGAAATCCTGCTGCTGCCTGTGCTGCCCATGAGCACAGGCATGGAGGGCTCTGGGGCAGAGCTGAAGGCAGGCAGAGAAGGAGGAGGAGAGGAAGACACTTCTATCAGGGTCTGCAGAGGGGTAGCTAGGATCACCAGCTAAGGGCAAATCTTGAAAGAGATGTAAGTAAATCTTGAACTTAAATTATAGGTGTCTTGTGAAGCGGTACTGCTAAAGCAAATGTTCAGTTTCTCAAGTTTAAGCAGAGGGGCAGCTGGGCTTTCTTTGAAAGCCAGAGAAATCCTGGCTGCCTGTACTTTCTGAATTAAGTGCTTGGTTCCTCCCTAAGCTGAACCTATAACTCTTCAAGCTTTAAGCTGCACTGAGTGGAAAATAGGAACAGATGAATGAGGCAGAAGTAATAACTTCTTGCTTCTGTAAGAAAGTGTGTAATACAAGTACTAACCAAGGAGGGGAGAGTCCTAAGCTCTCGTGCTTTTTCCCAGGCTTTTAACTCTTTTGTTTTCTGGGTTGCAACCCATGATGACTCTGGCATAAAACACATAGCCAGTTTAAGGGCCAGATGCAGGTTTCTATCTGACAGGAATGTGCCCAAACTACCCCTAACCTAAGACTCTTAATTGTCCAGGTGAACAAACCGGTGAAGCATGACTGAGCAGAGAGCTTTCGTTAACCAGATCTGCTGTCCACAGTTTTCAAGAGTTTTAAGTATATTCTGGAATGAACCACTAAAAATCAATTTTGTACATTCCTTACATTTAAATTGTGCTTGTGATAACCATGACAACCAATACAGCTAAAAAAATTCAAGTAGAGAAAATGCACACTTGTTTTAAATTAATGGATGGAAACTAGAACAGGAAAATGTGGTAGAAAGAGCCTAAAGCAAGTAATTGTTACAGCTCAGGACCACTTTGGTGTTTAGTAGAATCTTTTTACTTCATTGACTTTCATTTATATTTCTATACATTCCAGATAATTTTCCGCTAGTATGCCAGAATATTAGAGTTGTTTTTGTAGTCTGCTTTCTTTAATTGAAAAAAATCCAGGTATAGTCTAATAAAAGGGTTCCAATTTCTAACCTGATTCATGCACCAGAGCTCAGACTCTGAAGGCTACAGAATGAGATATATATGGCTTTCAAGGAATGAAGGGACAAAGAGATGCCTACATATCCTTCAAGAGGTAGTCACACCATAAACAAAGTTCAAGTGGTTGTAAGGATATTTATGCTTTAATGGAGCAGTTTTAAAGATATCTAGAAACCTGCCAATGTAGGTACACATTGAGGAGTGTGTACCACAACAGCTAAGCAGGCTAAGTAAATAACTTGTGTAATTTCTGTGGTATTTAGTCACCTACCATATTGAGCCAAGTTAATAAATCTCCCTAGCTGTTCTCTGTGCCTTGATATATCAAACATGCCTGTGTTCTTATAGTTTCAGCCTTAAGTACTAATACCAACTACAAAAACAACATCTGAGCATGCCATACCCTAGCCACCCTGCACAGTATTTACCACAGAATTGACGGATAAAATTAGGGGCAAAACTATGGTATTGTAGCTAAAGTGAAAATACCTTGTATAGCTGTAGATGTAAGACACCATTTAGGATTATATCAATAGCAACGACTCACTTGAAATCCATGCCAGTGAATATGGAGTGGTGAGGGATAAGTCCGGTTGTCCTGACAAAATCTCACAAATCCTGTTGGGCAAGAAAAAGCTTTTCTCTCCAGAAAGTCTTTTGACTGCAACTGGCTAAGAGAAAATCATAGCCACTGCTTGGAGGGGAGACTACAATTTGTGCATGTCTGAGTCCCTTAAGAGAGACACTGGCAAAAGCTGGAGGGCAGGCAAAAAATGAGAAGCAGAGAGTTGAACTGAAATACTTTACCAGCAGGCTATTGCCTTTAAAATATTCATGGTTTTGTTTCACTAAAATTTTCTCACTTCTAATTAGAATTGGATAGGCAAGTTCTGTAAGAATGATTTTGGTATAAAAAGCTGTTCCTCCATCAGCATGTTACTGCATGTGAGTTGCATAAATCTCCATTCTCTCACATGGTATGGGCTTACCAGGAGAGAAAATAAGATCACTTGGCTTCTGAAAAGAACAGAGTGCCATGAATGGGAAATAGAGTTTTGGGCTGAACTGACATTTAACTAGAGTTTGAGGAATATCCAATAAACCAAATGATTTTTTTTTTTTTTTGTTTAACTTGGGAAACACTCTGTCAACACAAACCCTTTAAATAGATGATTTTTTTTTCATCTGTTCAGCAACAACCAAAGAAACTCTTTTCACTACAAGCTTAAATAAAAAGACTTTAATACCCCCTAGGACTGTGATTCTGATATTAAAAACTCCCAAATTACTGAAGAAAAAATACCCCTTCCCCAACCAGGCCATTCACTAAAAGAGTCTTTCTGGTCTTCTGCAAGAGAGAGCTCTGAATGAGCAGCTCATGAGCCCTAGTTGTAAACACATCAGTGCAGGCCCAACAATGGCAATGATTTCTTCTCTTTTTTTGCAAATGAAACCTAGGAATTCTCTTCCTGGATAGCTGCATGAGGAAACCATTGTTAACTCCGGTGATTTTTAATTGACAAATCTCACAAAACATTTAAGGACATATGTGTGTTAATCCAGACGCTGGAGTGAGAATATAGGCCAGCTAAAGAGTCAGCCTTTCATTTTTGTGTAAAACTTTAGCTTTGAATAGAACTATTCTAGATAAACTTACTATCTGATCATAACTTACTTAAAAAGTCTAGTTGGAAATTCAGGATATTTACATCCAGAAATGCAGGGGGTTTTATAAATGGTTTAAATATTTTTTTTTCAGGTAGTGAATAGACTCAAAAAATTACAAATTTTTTTGTAACTTATAAGAGGCTAAATGCATGTAGCATATTCCCTAGAAATTGTTTGATGGTGTCCACCACTATATCTTTTTTTTCCATTTGACAATAACGGTGAAAATTATTGAATTGAAATTCTTGAAAAAGAGTTTCACTGAAAGAGAGATTAAGGCAAAATCACCAAAGGGAAATTGAAACAGCCCCTCCTTTATATCTGTTTCTCTGCAGCACAGTTACATTTCAGTAATTTTGTTTAGCATGTTTTTATATATTGCTCATTTGGGGCCTGCTGAATAATTATGTAGGAAATAGTGTGCTGTTGCTGGAAAAAGTTCCTTGCAACTGCAAACAGCAGGAAAACATAGTTAATAAAAACTGATAAAATATCTGTATTTTTACTGCAAAATAACTAGTAGCTATTATTGACACTGCTTAAAAGTCATTTAATTTACTTTGCTTTCAATTAGGGTTGTGCATACAGAAAAGTTTGCTTTGGATTTTGCTGCTAGCTGAAAAAAAGCAGAGTGAGAGATACAGCACTTCAATGCAGCATTTATGGAAAACCCACCATATATTACTACTAGAACTAGTAAATCTGCCTATGGCTAAGTTTGTTTAATGTTTGCCGTTTGCCCTATTTTCATTGGTTTATCGCTACACAGGATTGCTGAAGCTGAAAGCTGCCATGCCTGCCTCTGCCTTAAGTAGGGGGTTTTGAAATATTTCAGCAATAATTCCTCTGCTGTTTCCATGAATTAATTTAGAAAGAATAAGTAATGTTTAACGGCGTTCTGCGTTCTCTTGGGCTAACTGAGCTGTGCTGCCTCTGGAGAAATGCTACTCATTACCCTTTGCCAGGAGAGTGCGCTGTCACACATCTGTCTCTCTGGAGGCCACATCAGGATCTGTAGGGCTGGGTGAGGATAGGGGTGCAGTTTGGCAAGATCAAATGGACAGAGGGTGTGGACCCAGCTGTAGCTGGAAATTCAGATGCAGAAATAGAGAAGGGCTGTCAGAAGAGGTGGGAGACCAGGGTGACCTTCCGTTCCTAACCCATTTACAGTGGCAGGGCAGTGGGCACCTCCATCCATCTGGGAAGGTATCCAGGGAAGTCCCCAGCATGTCTTCCTGGCCAAGGTACCACATGGAGGCACTGAATTCCTGCAAACACCAGGAGTGTGGTTAGTAACAGAAGATTGCTTTAACAAGTCAACCAAAACAAATGTCATGGTTATCCCCAGCACAGTGACTTCAGCTGCCGCATAAATACCAACCAAGCATTCAGTCCCACAGGCAATCACCAGCTTCTAGTGGTTAGTGCCACAGATCTTCACGCCAGGATGCCCACCACTTGAGGTGAGTCACTAGCCCTGGAAATCATTGGTATTCAGACCCATTTGTTGGCATCCTTCTTCAAAGCTGCTGCTGTATATTCACATGATGTTCCTGGCAAGACTCCTCAGCAGCAAGAAGCTGGTTTTGACCTCTCTTTCCTCCTGCTTGGCACACAGCCTGCCCAGATGACACAGAAGTTTGAGGTCAGAGCCTCCTGGCCTCTGCTTCTGCCTGTGGACCATTCCTTAAATGAAGTCCCAGGATTATGATGGTGGAGGCATTGTAAGTCCTTCTGCTCTGACTGTTAACATAACCAGTTGGTACTCTGTGGTGGGTCAAGATCTAGCTAAATGATCAGTCTTTGAAAAAACTTGTTCAGGTCCAGTTTTTAATGCTTCTCTAAACTATCTTTAAACAAATATGTTCTTCTGTGTCTTGGCTCTTTCTGCAGGCTGCACAAAGCTGAACTGTCATGTAGGATTGACACCAGAGTTAAGGCAAAGTAGGGCAATGAAGTGTTCAGGAAGGGTCTAGAAAAAAGTCATTCTACTGCCTGTTGTTACCTCTAGTGAAACTAGCAGTTTTGTGTCTGTCTCTCAAGCAAGCGAGGACTCCTACTTTTATGACAGATGGATAATGGAAGAGGCTGCAGACAGTCAAGTCTGACACTTGTTAGGGATATGACCTAATGCCACTGTTACCCTGTTCAGGCCATTGGCTTTCAGAATAAATTTGTCAGCACTGTGTTTACACTGGAGTTGTTTATAACCTTTCCAGCATGTGGAAAAAAAACCTTCATGACTTCAGAGTCTGCTAGCAAATGGCTGTGTAAATCACTGGCAAGGCATGAGCTGTTTCTTCTGTCTAGCAGTTCGCCCACCCCATCTATAATGACCATGACCAGTTTGTCTTGTTGGACCAAGACTCATCCTAACTGTTAATTAAAGTTCCTCTTCACGTGACAACTTGGGAATTTGCATTAATCCACTTCCATAAAAATGCTTTGTTCCTTCATAACACAGACAAGGGATGTTCTTAGAGAGTTCACTCACTAATACACATCTTTAATCACCTCTCTTTTTGGATTCATCTACTTACTTAGAACAAAAGACTGATCATATTACCAGTCCTCAGAGTTCAGGATATTTCTACAATTAAAAAGTATTTCTGCAATTAAAACTGACTTTAAAAGGTGTCCTAGGGTGTTTTTAATATTATTATTATTCTGATTTCCTTCTCTAAATAATTTTCTTTTCTGTGAGTGAAAAGAAGGCCTGTGCACAAAACTGAACAGTGGTTTTATTGTTACCTTACTTTTGCTTCCTTGGAACAGAAAACCTAATTTTTTATTGTTACCTTTTTTTCTACCCCTTTTATTACCATCAGATAATTTTAAATCTCTTTATAATAACATCCAGGCTTTATATTGTTGTTGTTGTGAATCTCAACTTAATGCAGGAGGTCTGTGTTCAAAAAGTACCTTAAGCTGGTGCAAGCTGAAGTCCAGGAGGCAAGCTCTGATGAATTTTTCTCCAGCTATTAGTATGTTACCAACCCATGTCCACTCTGTGACAGTTACAGAGTCAATCCTTATTTTAGGGGCTTAAAAGGGAACATACTTTCTGCACCTCACCTGCAGACCATCATTTGCAACTTTGAGCACAGTATTAGGAAGTGCCGCGTGTAATCCCCTGCGTCTGGCTGATCTGACTGAGTGCTCCCTCTTCACCCTCTGGCACTGAGCTGCAGAAAACAAACACTAGCCAGCACCTCGTTGCATCACCCTAACACCTGGGCAGACATTTGGACTGATGCAGCTGAAATCCAGCCAGGGTTCTGGCAGATAGGGCTAATTAAATGCCCTTATCGCATGGGTGTAGAGGAAAAGAGCTATTTTTAATACCTTGGATACTGAAGGCTAATCCAACTGTACCTACACCTGGTTGGAAATGAATTCAAATTTAGCAAACCCCCTAGAGTGTGGAGATCCCCATGTAGTGCCCCACACTAAGTGATTTCTCACTCTTCCTGGAAAAAAACTTTACAAATACTAGTTCACTTCACAGTTAACCTTAATTATGTAGTCAGTATTTAATATGTCCATCAAACATTTTATTTTTCACCAGCTTTTTGCATTACACAGGTAAAATAGTTTGTCTGCTAATCATATGCCAATTTGAATGATTTCTATTTGGTACAGTTTAATATAAGCATGCTCTGATTATTGATAGAATTTAATTTATTTCAATCTGTATCTGCATGTTCCACATGTGATAATCACTGGTCTTTTTCTTTCTCTGTCCCATGGGAGACAATGACCTTATCACTTCCTTCCTTGCTAAAATCCTGCTCTGTTCCCCAGATACCAATTGCATTTCCTTTCAGATTTATCTAATTGATTGATGGAATTAAACTAAACTCAGAGCAATTGCTCCCAACCTTTACATAGCAACTGGATTGTTGCTTCTATTTCAGACCTGAAGAGGAGCCAGTGGTCCCAAAAGAAGGGCTGTTGTGCCAAAAGCCTGCCTGCTTTTCCCAAGGACTAGTTTTCCTTCTTCCCCAGAAGCCTTACTTCACATACCCTATCAGACCATTAGAGCTACAACACTACTATTCTAGAGTCTCTACCATTCTAGGCAAAATTGGCTTTATAACAATTCATATTGAGAAAAACATTTTTGAAGATTGCAGCCTCCTGGATGCTAGCCAAAACTGCCTGCATGCTGCAGCATAGCGTACAAACTTCAGAAAGGACTAATATGTAGAGTCAACACATATCATATTAAGTTCATAGCATCAGTTTGATTTTTAAAGGCATAACAATAGTTTAATATTAAATCAGGTCTATCTATTTTATGCTTTCAAATCTGTTTCCAGAAAGTAACATGGGATTTCACTGTGTTTTTGCAAGAACTTGGTTCAGATTCTCCTGCTAGCATAACATGCCCTTTAGAGTTGATGAATTTATTTCTTGTACCACTGTGGTGGTACTGCACATAACACTGAGAAAATACTTCAGTAATAAGAATCATGAGCTTTTTGAAGCTGTGCTATTCCATTTTATTGCATGAAGATGCTGTTCCCATTATAAGCTCAGAGATACTGAATCATACAGGGAAGTATTGCCTTGGGAATCCCAACTATCCAGAGGCAGAAAAAGCTTACAATATTTTAGGAAAAAAGAAAACTATATGCATTTCTGATATTGCTTGTAATGCACAGGATTTCAACCTTGATGTCCACTGCTCACCTTTTAGTGTTTAGAAGGGAGTCTGTGTCTCCCTTAGGCAGAGTGTCTCTTCTGTCTTCTTTTAGAGGAGGGCTTGGGCCCTCCTCTAAATAAATAGATATTCCTTCTGTAGACCACCTCTGCCAAAGGTCAGGATTAGCCCCTGTTATAGTCCATCAGTTTTATGATGTGAGGGAGTTGTATTTCAGTTTGGAAAAAAGGAAAAGAAAAGGAAATTTTTATTAGCACACTCAAGAAGAAAGGAAATAATTCTAAAAAAGTTGTAAAATCTCAGATGTCTCAATAAATGAAGATTGGAAATCTCCTTCAGTCAGCACTAGAGTTCAACTTTACGGCTTAAAAAGGCAAGTACAACTATCAGCTGCACCATTTAATATTTCACTGATGTATATCTGCTTTGAAATGGTGAAGTAAATGCAGAACTGGCTTTATTTGTCTTTCAGTTGCTTTCCTTAAAGGGTTAAAAAGAATTCAGGCTTTCAAATTGGGGCTGTTTTAAAAGAAGTGTCACCCATCTCAACTGAAATAATCTCTCTGCCTTTTGAGAGCCCTTCTAATTATAGGTGTTCCTTGAGTTTTGAAGCAAATGCTGTTATCCAGTTCAATATATTGTACATTGCAGATGATTGTTTTGTCTTTCCATCCAAAAGTACATTTTCAGGTTTTGGTCATAGGTTCACATCAATTACATCAGCCCTTGTAGAGATGGAGGCTCTATAAAGCACTTAAAAGGACAGGCATAATTCATTTACAAGTACACACACAATGAATTTCTCTTTTTAAAAGTGTTTTTTTCCAAGCAATGGGTTCTTATTTTTCAGCATTGTATTCACTTGAGCACTGGTTTCATGGGAACAGACTTTGCCCTTTGATCACAGTGACAGAGTTACCGTTTTGTATCTGCTGACCTGCTGTATGAATGTCTTGCCTGAAGAGGTCTTAACTACATACTTCCTTGACGTGATAGTTTAAAGAAACTTTTCATTGTGTCTGTTATTTTCTGTGTTTTGAAGTACATAGTTCTGTGGGTGTGGAAGAAACATGGGTAGTAAGAAAACAAGCCGAATTCACAAACATACCTAAAAGAATTCTTCTAACACAGCTCTAAAACAGGCAAAAAACTTTGTAAACAGAAGTGATATTGGTCAGGCTTTCTAGCACGATTTATCTCCTTTCAGTCTGGAAGCAGAAATCTTTCAACTAGGTAGGGTGGAAAGTATTTGTTCTAAGTTTAACTTAATTATGTTGTTCAATTAATTAGTAACTGCTGTATTCCTGGTGCATATAAGTGACCTCCTGATCATCAGGACCGAAAGTCTGGTTTCACTCATTGACTTCAACATAAAGTCATTAATCACCACTCTTTCTTCTTCTACCAGCATGAGCCTTCTAGACACTGCAATGAAAATAAGCAACAATAACCTAGCAATTACTGAAATCCTGTATCAAACACAATTACAACCACAAATCAGCTGTCAGCCGCAAGTTGACAAAAGGTCAGCAGTGCAAGAGCTGGACCCACAGATGCTGCAGTGATTGCTCTTTGCAGAGCTTTGGGGGCTCCACCTCTCAGTGAAAAGGGACTTCTGCCCAGGGAGGACTTTCCTCTGGGGTGAGAAAGTATACTGCTTTTTCCAACAGCTGTGATAATGCATGTGCTGCTCCCTGCACATTTTTGTCACTTGCATTCTTGGGCCACCAGAGCTATGATATCACCATTACCACTTATTTAACCTGTCAGAGTCTTTTAACAAAATACACCTTTTCAATTCTAATCTGTGTATATTTTCTGTGCTTGTCAGTACTCTCTCCAAGAAAATATACAAAGACTCCAAACGAAGAAATACGAAATTCCTCAGGATGTTTTACATCTATCTGTCAGTTCCAGAGGGATATCACTTATGCATAGTACTCCCTTTAACAATGTTAGTTACTTTTTAATTTTATTTTAACACTTCTGAGAAATACCAGACTCTTAATGATAGAACTACACAAAGCTTTCTGTGGTCACCTTCTTAAGTCATTGAGAGGTTATATACAATGAATAAATTGCAACAACCTGAACATTACAGAAATCTTACATATCAGGAGCAACATATCTTGTGTTGTACAAATGTATTTTAGGGATGACAAAGATGACAAGACTGGCACTCTGATAGCTACACTGGTTGAGCTCCTAAACCCCTCTTCCCAAGTGAAGCTTGGTAGCAGGTACTGTAAGCCATAGCTCAGAACACCGAAGGCAATTTATTCCACACGCTCTGTTTGACCGCAGATTAAATTGTATGTGAAGAATGAAACCTTCATGGAAAGTTTCTTTGTGTTCTCCCAAGAAAATGACTAAACTGAATTTTGGTGGAGCCACCTTTTCCAGCATAAATTAATCACAGAATCACAGAATCCTAAGGGTTGGAAGGGACCTCAAAAGATCATCTAGTCCAACCCTCCTGCAAGAGCAGGGTAACCTAGAGTACATCACACAGGAACTTGTCCAGGCGGGCCTTGAATATCTCCAACGTAGGAGACTCCACAAACCCCCTGGGCAACCTGTTCCAGTGCTCTGTCACTCTCACAGTAAAGAAATTTTTCCTGATGTTCACATGGAACCTCCTATGCTCCAGTTTACACCCATTGCCCCTTGTCCTATCACTGGACATCACCGAAAAAAAACCAGCTCCATCATCCTGACACTCACCCTTTACATATTTGTAAACATTGATGAGGTCACCCCTCAGTCTCCTCTTCTCCAAGCTAAAGAATCCCAGCTCCCTCAGCTTCTCCTCATAAAAGAGATGTTCCATTCCCTTAATCATCTTTGTAGCTCTGCGCTGGACTCTTTCAAGCAATTCCCTGTCCTTCTTGAACTGAGGGGCCCAGAACTGGACACAATATTCCAGATGCGGCCTCACCAAGGCAGAGTAGAGGGGGAGGAGAACCTCTCTTGACCTACTACCCACACCCTTTCTAATGCACCCTAGGATGCCATTGGCCTTCTTGGCCACAAGGGCACATTGCTGGCTCATGGTCATCCTCCTATCCACCAGGACCCCCAGGTCCCTTTCCCCTTCACTACTGTCCAGCAGGTCAGCCCCCAACCTGTACCGGTACATGGGGTTGTTCTTCCCCAGATGCAAGACTCTACACTTGCCCTTGTTGAATTTCATCAAGTTCCTCTCCGCCCAACTCTCCAGCCTGTCCAGGTCTCGCTGAATGGCAACACAGCCCTCTGGTGTGACAGCCACTCCTCCCAGTTTAGTATCATCAGCAAACTTGCTGAGGGTACATTCAGTTCCCTCATCCAGGTCGTTGATGAAAATATTAAACAGCACTGGTCCCAGCACCGACCCCTGAGGGACTCCACTAGTCACAGACCTCCAGCTAGATTCTGCCCCATTGACCACAACTCTCTGCCTTCTTCCTTCCAACCAGTTCTTGATCCAAGTAATACCTAATACCATAGTTCTGAAGATTTCCTATATTGTTAAAGTGGTTATATATTCCACATGCAGAGAGACATTAGTTTCATTTTCTGTGTTTACAGAACACCCAGGCCTGTTACAAAAATGTTAACAACATGCAAATAAGAAATTTCAGTTTCATATCAGATAACCTATACTGGATACAGGCACTGCTTAACAAACTGCATCATCACTGCCTCTATACCTGGAGCAGTTAGTGTCAATTTTGTTACTAATTTATAGAAAAGAATGCAACCATATCAATGACATATTACAAAATCAAATTCCAGTTCTCAAATATTTTAGTGGTTCTGCCTGGCTGCAGAACATAAAGTACATAAAGTACTGTCACCTAGGACACACAGGTTGAGTGCTGTTATTGTGCTTGGAGTTGTTAACAAGGTGAACTTCAAGTGTTCCATCTCTGGTTTATGGTTTTCCAAAAAGGAGTAGATACTGTGAGCCATTTATCTGGAAGTGTTTTCTCACATGATTTATTTTAAGAGAAAGCTTTTACTTTTTCAGCAAGTAAAATATCCCAAAGACTGAAATCTAGGAAAGGAACAAACTAAAACATACGTGGCCCTTTATATAAAGAACATATAGCGTCATGTATTTATTCTCACTTTTCTTTTGTTGTCGAATATCACACAAGCCAAACAAAACATAGGTAGACAGGATTTGCTTATTGATATTGCTGATCATAGATTCATTTCAGTTGGAAAGGACCTTTAAGATCATTGAGTCTAACCATTAACCCAACACTGCCTTGTCCACCACTAAACCATGTTCCTAAGTGTCACATCTACATGTTTATTAACATGGTGACTCAGCCACATCACTGGCCAGCCTGTTCAGTGCTTGACAGCCCTTTGGGTGAAGAAATTTTTCCTAATATCCAACTTAAACCTTCCCTGGTGCAACCTGAGGCCATTTCCTCTTATTCTATATCTTGTTATTCAAGTAACAAGGTTGATAATCCTGTCCCTAATTCAAATCTGAATCCTTCATGAAAAAGCAAAGAGATCAATTTAATTAGCAGATACTAAGATGTCATTATATGCCTCTTCCCATTCATAGAATTTCTCTCAGAGATCTTAGGACTGGCAGCTCTCGAAAGGTAGGCTGTGTTTGTGCGTACTTTCTTCATTTGATATTTTGTGCAGTTCTACTCAAAAATATCAAAAATAAGATCAGACATCAGAGCACCAAAGTTTATTTGAAGAGAAGAAAATCATAATTACATTATCATTACATTCTCTATAGTATTGTGGTTTGTTTTGAAAATGAGTCTAAGCCATCTTCCAAGATCTAATTATTTTTGTTAAATGAGGATAAATTAAAATAAATTATTAAAAGTGCAAGGAGTCTTCTATGTCTGAGAGTCAAAAGAGCCAGAATTCTGAACATGAAGCCTATTTAACTTATTTCGAGTTGCTCATTTGACTCAGATTATGGTCCTCAGCTTCCAAAAGAAAATTAGCTATCCAAAATTCAAGGTCACTTTTGAAATCTTCATCTACTGATATAAAGTATGTGATTTGGAATATATATTTTGGTTGAGAAGAACTTCTCTGTATTGGCAATTTCCAATTTCATAGGAGTAAGGAGAGTTAGCTGCAGTACTTGCAGAACAAGAGTTCTCCTTGGCAATTAACCAAGTGTGTTAATCACTGAAAACAATCCTGCAACAGTAGGCAGCACAGACACATTATCCAGCTTGTTTTTAATTCTCAAGCATGCTACATTTGTATCCACTTCATATTGCTTTAAGCGCGTCCTCACAGCAGTCAGTTTTCTAGCTTTCTAACAATTTGACAGCTAGTTGAGATTCATAGTGGTGATAACATTAAAACAGATAAAGCTATTGCAATTGAGGAAAAAGAAACAAGTTCTTGGGCCTATTCTACTGCATCAAATTCAGCCAGTTCAAATACTAAAGAACTAATGAAGACTAGATGAAGCTATAAATACACCTTTCATCTTAGTAAGTAGTATTACTTATTACTGCAGTTGCCCATTATTCATTTTATATTGTATTCTTGCTAGTCACTGACCATGTAGGCCTATCAAAGTGCACGCTGTATCTCTCTCTAGCAATCATATGGGAAATCCAAAGGGAAGAGTCAGGCTCCTGCTGTCTCCAGACTCCTTCAGCGGGTTTCCATGTCAATGTAATAAAAGTGAGTGAAAATCTGTTCTCTATTATTAAAATTGTGTAGCCATCCTAGCTACAAAATCTTGAAAGCTAATAATTTTTGCATGTTTAGACTCTTATGTAAACCTTAGAAAACATGGTTGCCAAGTGTCCAAAAACCAAAGACTAGAAAAAATCAGGGTAGTCTGAAAACCCCCTAGAAACACAGTTATAAAATGTGTTTCAGTGGATGACTTCAATGTTAATATGGCATTTTTAGGACATCCTTAGCACAGTGTGGTTACGAGTTTGGTCTGCCTTTCACCTCAGCAAGGCCTGCCATGGAAAGCATTCCCAGGGTTTTGAAGCAATGCAGCTTCCCCAGAAAGACAGAAATCAATGTGGGAAGGTGGATCACAGGACCTCAACGCAAGATATTTAAAGAACGTTGAAACATGAGAGAAGATTAAATTGTCTGTAAAAGCAACCAAGAAATGTTGTCATCTAAATAGATGATATGCTAATATTTTCTCACAGATTTGACAAGAATAAATGCACCGTCATAAAGTAAAAGACATTCCTTGTTGTCTCTAGGCTGTTGGATTTCTTTCTGTCTAAACAGCCCTGACTTTTAGCTCTCATGTATAAAAGAAATACATTGGTTAGCATAAACCTGGGGTTTTCTACATTCTGTGACAGACTTTGATAATTAAAAGGCAGAAATTTCAAAAGAAAAGAAAAATTGAAGCTGACAAATACATTGAAAGAGAAATACGTAATAAACTCAAGGTAGTATCACTCTATTTTACACCCTGCAACCCCTTAATAGATACTGTTATTCTAGAAATCATGCCCATTATTTTTCAAAACCTTTCAAAATCTTAGGCAATGTTACTAGGAAGCAGTAGAAGCCAAAGGTCAGTAGAAATACAGCAAACCTGTAAAAAAATGAAAGTACTTTCTCCAGGATGCTCTAGTTCTCCACAAGTTTCTTTCCATTTCCAACAATTAACCTTGTTATACATTATCATACAAATTTGGGGGCTTTTTTCAGCAGTCCTTTCATTTTGTTAAATCAAGAAATGTGTCTGGATTAAGAGGAAACAGGGTCTACTGACATCCTTGGAATGACATTGTTAGTAGGGTTGAAGAGTGAGGAAGTTTGTGGATGATAACTAGAAATTATGCAGGAAGAATTTAAGTAACAAAACTAGGAAAGACATTGTGAGGAAAACTAAACCAAAGATACTGTGTTTAGAAGTAGTCTAATAGCCTGGATTTCGTTTGCCATTGTATAGTCCCTCAATGATTTCAGTACCATAAAGATATATTCCACTGGATTGTTTTACATAAAAATTTTACTGTCTTCTCTACAGATTCAGACTGGATTTTCATTTTCATTAACTACTTTCACATTGTATTTTAAGATCCCAGGTTAAATACTTTATTGGAATTTCTTCATTAAGAATAAAAGTAATTTATTTTCTGACTGTATTCTGCCAGTTTTCCAAAGAGGCTGGGGCAGTCTCAGAGGCAAATCAGTACTTTAGACACATATTAACTTCTCAAACAGCTAAAATAGTTAAAGACTTTATTTGGCTTAGCAATTATTGATTCCAGACTGCTGCTTACAACTCATCTCCAAATCCGTCCTTCCCACTGCAAGGGAGAGGCTAGAGCATCCCACAGCTTCTCCAGCACAACCCAGATTCCATGTGTCATCTTGGACAGGGAGGAGGTGGTGTGAGCCACATGGCCACCTACAAGGTGATGCAGGTATAGGTGTGCTCAAGTCTTCCCTTCCAGCACTGAGCTAACTGTAATGTCATCTGACTTGCACAGCATGGCATTTTGTCTCCAAATGAGTAAAATAATGTTCTACCAAACATCTGATTTTCCTGCTTGGCTGCTTGAGATCTGTTTGATTCTTGCATGGTCAAAGACTACTCTGTGTTGTGCCAGGCCACTGACTAGCATTTCCTACACACATTTGAGGAGCACTTTGGAAAGAAAATGACTGAAAAATCTTTATCACAGATTTAAAGGACTGTAATTGATTGGTTAGCATGCTTTCTTTCCCTTGCTTTCTTTCTGATTCCAAGGTAAAGGTCTTGATGACCTCTGGAGGCCAAAATGGGAAATTTGTGAAATCTTTACCATCTGTTTCTGCAAGAAAAGGATAGAGCCGCAACCAAGTATAAACCAGTGCTCTCCACTGCATCAACTAGGATATTCCACTAAAGATCAGTTTCAAGATATAGAAAAGGACTGAGGACGGAAGAATCTGGAAAAGCTGCAATTCTAGTTTTATCAGAAACAAACTGTTCCTGACACAGGCAGAAAGACAGTATTTGTGGCTCTGCCGCAATATACATAGAATATATTGTGAGACATACTGAAATAGCATGAACTTAAGTATGACTTTTCAGGTTTTTTCATACTCTTTCATGCCACAGAGTTTCAACTAAGTTCATAAAGCCTCTTTTCCACATCTACCTCTTGCCATTATAGTCATCCGTCTGCTTTGCCAAATCCCTGTTTTAATAATTTCTTTGCTACGAAGAGGTTTAAATTGCTGTAAACATGGGATTCCGTCTGGTTCTCCATTCCTTAAAGACAGTGAAAATCCTGTCATGGTCAGTGTCAAGTGATAAATTAGGCAGAAGGTGTACTCCAATATTCAAAAAGGAAATTTCACACCCTTAGTTATTCAGGTAAAACTTCTAACCAATACTGAATTTAGAGTTTAAACAGGTGCTTCAGTTCTATTAAAACATGGAGGACCTAAACACCCACATAAAGTCAAAACCATGCTTAAGAGCTTTGCAGAATCAAAATTATACTGGTGTGTATCCAAGATGAGGTAATTCCCAATATTGTTTCTGTAATTTACATGCTTTAGCATCCCCTGATACTTACTTTCAGCCTTTATCCTTCTGAAACTTATTTGTCTTGCCAGGCTTCAGTGTTTAAGATTAAAAGGGAACCTTTGAAGAAGTAGTTTGACTGTCTGCACACAAAGGCTTTACATTAGACCCATTATTCCTGCCTTGAGACCAGTTACACCTGGTTAACTGAGGCACAGCTTCCAGAAAGCCACTTAATCTGGGCTTGTTATCAACTTTATTCCTCTAATGTCTTGCTCCAGTGGTCGAGGCCTGCCATTGTTAGAAGTGTTTCAACTGGCTGTGGCTTGCCTCAGTACCAGCTGTTGACTCTTGATGTGCTGACGTTTGCTAAAAGTAAGAAAGTCTTGCATCTTTCCCCAGAAAGGCACTCAACTCATCATGTCTCAGTCCTCTCTTTGACAAGAGACTCTCAGTTTTTCACAGTAGGAAACTGTAGCCATTTTAATGACCTTTAATTTGATTTAATTTAACCTAATAATTCTCAATAATTTTAGTAATTTTTGTGATCCCAAATAATTTGACTTTCTCTTTAAGATGTAGGTCACCAGAACACTTCTGTGCTAACATTCAGTTTCTCATTTAAGACACTTAAATCCTTTTCAAAGTTCCTTGTGCAAGGACAGAGGGTCTCAGTCTTTCTATATGGCCTGCACTCCATGTTCCCACACATACAGCTTTTCTTTTGGCTTTGTTAAAATGGTTTGGACTGAACTTACAGTCTACCGAGAGCATTCTCTCTTGGTGCCCTGCCCTTATGCACAGTAGACATCATTAGATGCATTCCTGTAGATAGGCTTAAAGCAGTCAAATTGTATTAGGAATGATTTTATATTTGCTTCTAGAACACAAATAGAAATGATGAAGAGTATCATTTAGAGCTAATTTTGGTGAAAACCACTTAAGAGATGCCCTAATGGATTGCCCTTTGAGATCTTAAAACAGTTTCATGTAAGGTCATTGATATTGTTATAGTGCAAATATCTCAGTCAAGGGTGTGTGTGGTGATAAATAATCAAAAATACATCCATTACATCTATTATACATATAGTACAGCAGTCAACCAAGAAGTAACCTCATCAAAGAATGAAATTAGGTTTGCTTTGACAAGTCTTATTGTAATCAAATTATGTCAAGTGACTTTCATCGGTCTGACTGTTATTAATTAATTTTTATATTTGCCTTGGATTGGAGTCAGAATAACTGTGATCTATAGCTGCCTGCAACAGGCTGCTGGTCAGGTCTGAATACTTACATGGGAATTTTGTTAAGCACTGAGTTAACAGTAATGAATGCATGTACATCAGTCAGAGATCTCCTTACCTAGCTCTTTTATGCTGATGGTTACTCGGGATGGCTAGTTTAAAAATAACTGGCAGATGAAAATAACTTTTCTTTTAATCCCTTTAGAATAATAAACACATCTTCTCCTGTCGTCATGAATTAGTGAACTATACCGCTTCCTTCCAAACAAAAAATCATTATTTATTTAAACTCTACTATTTTCCTCCATTACTAACTGTGCTATCACTCTTCTGTTTTATAACAGGTATATTTAGTATCACTAGGATTTTTTTTGCTCCTAATGTAGTTGTTTCAATTATATATCGCCATTCACAGACCCACCCAATCATATTTTTTTCCCAAAGTCCTTCCCTTTTGATTTCCATTCTCATTTTTCAAAGCTCCAATAACTTACACTGGGTTTGCATTGACTGCTGTCTATTCCTCTCTTTCCTCTTTGCAACACTGGTTGCTTAACTTATCATCTTCATTTTGCTACTGAATTAAAACGAGCTTTTTGCAAAACATGGCATCTTTTCAACTGTACATCCATGGCTTTTTAATAATATAAGTTTCTTCAAAGTCCTCTGAGAAGCCAGAAAAATGAGACTACCAGGCAGAAAATAATCACTTCTTCTCACAATTTCCCTCAGCTTGAGAAAATTAACCCTTATTTTCTGTGTTTCTACACTGGATGTAATCACATTGTGATCGCTGATCTTCAGGCTTTGCCAGCTTCCCCTCCAGCACCTTTTTTTTTATTTAAAGCCAACACAACAAAGCCAGCAACAGAATTGCTTTGTGTTGGACACAGTATCCTTGCTGTGAGAATGTACCATCTACTGCTTTGGGATTGTGGTGTTTTACTACAGATTCCCTCGGTGAAACATACAATCCCACCAACATTGTTTTCTTCTTCTCTGCATTGGGAAGAGGTGCTCAAAAAGACAACCATACTGCTCTCCTCCTTGATTAATTCCATGTTGTGTAGCAACCACCCCTGGCCATCTTCCCCATAACATCTTTGTCAGTGACATGGACAGTAGGATTGAGTACACCCTCAGCAAGTTTGACTCAGCTGTGTGGTGCAGTCAACACACACTGGAGGGAAGAGATGCCATCCAGAGGGACCTTGACAGGCTAGACAGTGGGCCTGTATGAACCTCATGAAGTTCAACAAGGCCAAGTGCAAGGTCCTGAACCTGTGCTGTGGCAATTTTAAGCACAAATATAGGCTAGGCAGAGACTGCCAGACTCCCAGAGGATTGAGAGCAGCCCTGAGGAGAAGGACTTGGGGAAACCTTATAGCAGCCTTCCCATATCTAAAGGAGGCTTACAGGATATCTGGAGGAACTTTTTACAAGGGCAGGTAGTGACAGGACAAGGGGGAATGGCTTCAAACTGGCAGACGGTAAATTTAGATTAGAGATAAGTAAAAAATTCTTTCCTGTGAGGGTGGTGAGAGGGTGGGCACCTGGCACAGGTTGCCCAGAGAAGCTGTGGCTGTCCTTGACAGTATTTAAGGCCAGGCTTGATGGGACTTTGAGCAACCAGGTGTAGTGGAAGGTGTCCCTGCCCATGGCAGGGAGAAGTATGTGATCTTTAAGGCCCCTTCCAATCCAAACTAATGCATAATTCTATGATCCTGCAAGCTTTGTTTCCTTCCTGCGTTTCATCTGACATGCATCAGGTGTTATAATTTTGCATTTCTCTCAGTTATGATGTACTAGAGCAGCTCCACATCTGTAACTATCTGCATTGCTGGCTGGGAGGCAGAAATAGGCAGTGAAAGATGGGGTCTCCAGCTTAGCAGACCAGCATTGCACGCGGCTTGGGAGGACACAGTTCAAGTCTGACCTCCCTTCAAAATGTAGCAATGCAAAACTACTGCCACTGTTGCAAAGCCCACCATTGGACTGGTTGGACACCCTGGCATTTTCTGGGGTGGCATAATACCAAGCTTAAGTCTTCAGCTGAGTCTGGTTTGAAATATCTGCCCTGGGCAGCAAGGTGAGATGAAACAATACATTTTTTTTTCTCCTTTGGGTACAGCTCTAAGAAACTTGCACTATGTTAGCATCAAACATCCACCATATTTAATGAGTCTTTTTGAATTTCAAAAACATCTAAAAAAATCTAGATATGGGAAAGGAAATGAGCAAAAAAGTAGCAGAGAAATACTGCAAATGTTTTAGTAGAAGCACTGTAAGGGCATCTCTTCTGAGTACTGCAAGAATCCACTGTTATCAACTCACTTGAAGTCTCTAGCATTTTTCTTTCAAATAATGTAGTGTGGGGTGTTGTTTTTTTTTCTCGGATGTTCTCTCATTCCAGTTACCTTTTGCTTCCTAATATATTTAGAAAACTTCAACTGAAAACAGCTGTGACCCACAGCCCCCACTCAATGTCAGAAATCTGTATGCAGTCTCACCCAATATTTCTGTTTGCATAACTTATTTGTGACTTGCTATTAAAGCAGCTTGCATAATAAAATTAAATGCAGTTTACATTTAGTAATGTGTCTGTTCACTTGCCTGTAATCAAACTGACAGCTTTTCCTTTAAACAGTCAATCAAGTCTCCAGTTCTTTCTGGCTCTGTTTGCTTGATTGGAGTTGAGATGTCATAAAACAGAATGGAATATTTTACAAGTTCTGATTACATGCCTTGACTTTTTTAGGACTACAATTTCTTTCATTCATAAAAAACCCCAATTGAATTATTAAAAAGACCCTGATTTTAATTTCACAGTTGATGTTACAGTTACCAAAAACACAATATGAATTCTAAATGTTTTTTTTTCTATCAACATCAGCTAAAAAGCCTACACATTAAGATCTTAATTGATTAGATAATAACAACAGTTTCACAAATAAGGCGCAATTTTCCTAGTCTATATCCTCTGAATAGAGCTGTGTTTAAAGATAAGGCAAAATGATTCTGCTACAGAACAGAAATTAGAAACTGAATAATAGGTCTGCAGTTGTATAGTAGATGGTTGTTTGAAGTCAAAAATAATCCCTAAATTTTTTTTACTACTTAGACGTGAAGAACATGTCCTAAGTGTCTTGAAATGAAAGGAAAACTAGCAGTGAACATAAAATACCATGAAACTTTATTTCTAATTAATTAAAAGCAAGATTCTTTCTAATGTGTAGGAATCATAGAATTACAGAATCAGGAAACTATGCACCTCTCCTCATTGGCTCCTCTATTGCTTAGAGAAGAAAGTGGTCATCACCACTTTCCAGGCAACTCCTGGATTGCTTATGCCCTGGTGTGTGGTCCCTCCAATAGATACAGGGGTGAGTGAAGTCCCCACTAAGGACCAGGGTATATGAACATGAGGCTGCTCCTGTCTGTCTATAGAGAGCCACATCCGCTTGGTTTACCTGAATGGGTGGCCTGTAGCAGACCCCCACTGCAATGCCACCTGCCCTTCCCCTCACTTTAATCCTGATCCCTAAGCATTTTGTTGGCTCCTCATCTATCCCCAGGCGGAGCTCCATGTGCTGGTCACAGACATAGAGGGTGACACCCCTTCCCCCACCAAGAGTCTTTCTGTTCCAACACTCCAATCATAGGAGCCATCCCATTGGGTCTCTGTGATACCAATAAGATCACAGCTCTGCAAGTGCATGCACATCTCTACCTCGTCTTATTTATTCCCCATGATACATGCATTTGCCTAGAGGTGTTTAAGTTGGGCCCTCAATTAAGCCGATTTACTGGCTGGAGTGGCAGGAATTTCTTTGTGCTGCTCTTCAGGTGCTGTCCTCCTAAGCTGTCATTCTTCTCTAGGCTCAGAGCATCTATTGCTGCCACTGGCATCAAACTTGTAGTAGAGGGATGGATTAAGGTTCCCCTCCCCAAGCAATTTTAGGTTAAAGCTCTCTTTACCAGCTTGTCAAGTCTATGACTGAAGATTCTCTTCCCCTTCTCTGATAGGTGGACCTTATCAACCACCAATACACCAGGTTTCTCAGTTAGTCCCATGATCTAAGTAACCCTGGCATCAGTCCTGTAATCATTGGTGGATTTGCCAAAATTGACTGGCCTTTTCAAACCCCTTCCCTTTGACTGTGAGAACTGATGAAAACTAGCTGTGCTCCAGAGTCACTTGCCACCACTCACAGGGCTCTACAATCCTTCTTGATACTCCTCCAGCATTATATTTCAGATCAATCCTCAGTTTCAATTTGTAATATTTGCCAGACTGCATAAGTATCAAACACGGCCATACTTTTACTCTTTTCATCTTACCCTTTGATCTTTTTACATATTGTACACAGATACTTAATGGACTTACTGCTACAGGCCTCATGGGATCCTACATTCAAAATGTCTCTCTGAAACATTTATTTGAAATAACTATTTGAAATACTTTGAAAGCACTATGATTAAATTAACTTTCTGTATAGAACCTGGTAAAACCACAGAAATACTAGGACAAGCTTTTCAGTCCTGACTCCTTTTTTGGGGTGTCACTATTTTGTAGTCTCAAGAAGTGACAGGTACTTCTAATATATCACCGTTTGTGAATCAAAAATTTGGATTGCAGGATTACCAAGATATTATGTCTAATAAAGACAAGTAAACAAAAATCCAATGGAATAATATACCATGCACATACTGGGAATGCATATCATTTATGAATCTCTTCAAATACGCTTTAACTGTATGACATGAAACTTGAAAAAAGTTATAACACCAGTTTAGGATACCCTTTCTCCATTAAGAGTTCAGATGGGATGTGTTATCACTAGGAATGGTACCCCTACTAATGTGCATATTCATATCATTACAGGTGTATAATCTGTAAAAGCAATATCTTTAAGCAGTCTTCCACAGGGAAATAAAGCACAGGGCAAGAAAATGTAAAAAGCATAAATCAGAATTGTGTACTTTACTTTGAAGTCTCCTGAATTAAATTTGTGTCATGTGATTGATGCTCTTATCTGAAAATTTGGCTATGCATGCATCATTCTCATAAGGCTTAGCATTTCTAGAAATGAGGAAAATATAGAGAATACCCTGTACCCTGCAAAATGGCTACATTGGTTCAAAGAGATGGAGGTGTAAGTCCTCTGACCTAACTTCAGGTACCTCAAATTGAGGCACCTTGGCTAAACCAGGTTACTCCGCTCTCTGCCTAGCCAGGGAGTTCCTAGCTTCAAAGTCTATCTGAGGGCAGATTAATCACTTTCTCTCCTCCTAGTAGTTATGAAGACAGTTCACATATGGATTATGCAGGACTACATTTATATAAGAGCACTCTGACCCAGACATAAGGACTAGTTGATTATTGTACTGTTAATTAACTGTAACTGCAGTTTTAGCAGCTCCATAAAAGTTAAAATCTTCTGAATATCTCATTGAGTATAATAACAAAACTCTACATTATGAATGTAACATTGGTAGAAGGCGAATCTGAAATATCAAGCCTGAAGGGATTCTTATCCCTGTCCAAGCGTGGTGGATTCTTATAATTCTTCTACATTTTAGGATACTGAAAAAATTTAAAGAAAATTACCATCTTCCTGTACATTGTAAATGTAACTCATAAATTGCAGACATTAACTGCAGAATTAAATGATCTATATCTAAATTATTAGAATTCGAATTAACATGATCTATAGACATACAAATTCACAATTTAGAAGGTAAAAAGGAATCTTCATCCATATTAGAAAGGAAAAAAAAAGTAATCAAACCGAACAAGCAACAGAAGACTAGGAGAATAGACACTCCTAAATCTATCAGCAGTCTTCCCAATCTCTTTAAGAACTCCTAATAGTT
Source organism: Pezoporus occidentalis (assembly GCF_034315485.1). Taxonomy (NCBI): domain Eukaryota; kingdom Metazoa; phylum Chordata; class Aves; order Psittaciformes; family Psittacidae; genus Pezoporus; species Pezoporus occidentalis. Next base: position 9,477,638 of record NW_026916170.1, on the reverse strand, counting down.
ATATAGGTTTTGAATGTATGGGAAAATGAAATAATATACCAGTTCAGTAACCAAAGTACATTTCAGTAGTTCTCCACCCATTATGACGCTGTTTAGCTGCTAGAGGCAAAATCTAACAGTCTAATTTAGTCACTTCCTGTCTGTGGAAATTAAAAATAATGTAAAATTGTTTGGGCTAGTTTTTTACATCCATCTTCCATTTTCTGCTGGAGCACTTGCAGCTACTGGCAACTAAATCTATGAGGTTATAATAAACCAGTCATTGAAAGAGAGGCAAATTCTGTATCTTGATGGTGAAAAAGCTTATTTAGCTTCTTTTAGAGGCTTATAACACTTTCTAATAAATAGTACAAACTTACAATGCACAGGACTATGAGGGTATTTATCTAAGAGATGGTAGTAGAGGTTTCCATGCCGTTTTCAGTGTTACATGTGCAAATGCTTCCGTAGGACTGTCTGCAAAGAAGCCTATTCTGTATGTCAGGCAAGACTTGAAGGCGAGCTTACCCACAGGTTTCCTTCCCTACACCCTCCACCTGGTCAGGCAGTGACAAAGTAGTGTCATTTAGGAAGGAGACAGGAGAGGACCAGCCAATGGTGGCTCAGTGCTGGTGCAGCTGAGATGCACAGTAGAGAGCTTAATAGGGGAGTTTGGTTTTGCTCACAGGCGTGAAGACCATTATGTTCTGAGCTTTGCTTTCAGGCCTCCCGAATGGCAATCAGGTCAGCTGGTGGAAACCTGAGATGTCTGGTGGCAGTAGCTGCACTTTACTTCACTAGATTCACACAGTGGGTTTTTTGCCAAACATAAATAATGCTCTTGAATCACAGTCATTAAGGCACTATAAAAGTGTTTGATATTTCCCCCTGCTGTACTTTTGCTTTAACTGCAAATAACTGACAGCAGCAATTTCATTTCTCAGCACAGCTCTAACTTGATATAGAGTCCCTTGGACTAGTATCTCATCACTACTCCTTCTGCATTACAGAAAGAGAAGTCTTTATTGTAAGTTTTATGGCAGTTCAGCTTTAACTGAGCTTTGTATGCTTCTTTTACAGGCACTGCTGAAAGAGGCTAAAATCCCTAGCAACTTTGCAGATACTTTGCAGTGGAGCCACACTTCAATGTTTTACACGTAGCGGCCTGATATGAACACAGAAGAAAAATGGGAGATTCTCCTCCTCTCTAAAATAAGAATAACCCTGGATACAGCCTCCTTGCAAGAGGTTTTCCCCAGCCTTGGAGAGAACATACTTCAGACATTCCAGTCAGTTTTCCCCAGTCACAAAGCTGCCTGCTGATTCTCAGATTTTCAAAGAAGTGCTCACTCCAGATCTAAAGAACCCCTTCAGTGTGCTCTGACATATGGCATAGTACAAGGGATAAAATTATATCCTCTGACCAGTTGTCTTCTGTTTTACAGCCCAGCAACACAGTACTTGCATTCCATGTGCTCCCATTCAGTTGTATTTCCAGCATGTTAAATAACTGGGGTACTACATTTTACAAGGAGGTTCCCAAATAGCAAAGGTCTCACCAGCAAGCACTGACAATAGTCAGTGGAGGGTTAATGGCTCTGTTTCAGCTGTGATTTGGATATAATGCCTGCTTACCTCTGCTGACCAGCTGCTAGGAAAGGGCTTACCGAGCTAAAAGAATAATTGGTTTCTGCCCAAGATTACTTTCTACTCCACTCTCCTAATGTATCTACACTGCAATAGTGTTTTTTGAATGCACTTTTGAATTGTTGGTCAATCACTCCTGCACCTGTTTAAAGCGGGGGGGGGGGGGGGGTGTGTGTTGAATAATGTTATCTTACTGAAGTCAGTGTTGGTGAGGATCTCCCAAAATATGTGAGTTCACTTTTGCTTCGTGAGCCAAGCCTTCCACATGCTTGCAGCCTGTAGCACAGCCAGGCTTTGGGCACACGGCAGCCCATGTAGCATCCCCTGTACAGCTTTATCCCTAATGTTAAGTCCCCTTGTCCAGGAGTAGATGAGCCTAGCGTTGTTTCTTTCCATTAGCTTCAGCTACTGTTCGATAAAATAGAAATTGCCTCTCTCCTCACCACAGCTTGGCCTGTAGCTTGGTAGTGCACAGCATCCTCTGGGAGATACCGTCAGCCTGGGAAGGGTTTGGGATCAAGGTACTTTGTTTTCTCAGGTAATACTTTAACTTCTGCACCAGTGTGTAAAATGTAGGATGCTTTTTTATGCTGTATACCTCCTTTAGAGGCTATGAGGTTAAAATGTCAGGCCAGAAATATTTTGAAAAATTTCAATCAAATGCACAACTTCCTCACTGTCACCGAAACATCCAAGAAATACTTCATCTTAAATACTTCATTACGTATCCTGCCATGAAGAGCTGCAGGAAGGAAAAAAATGGAAGTATTACTATTCATGGGTCCATTTATCATAAGTAGGATGAATTTACATGTTCTCAGAGTACCCAGCCTGAGCAGTGTGCAAGACACCATTTAAATAAACCTTTACTATTTTTCAAAAAATTGAAACTGCTGTCCCTGAGATGAAAGGTCTTATTCATAAATGCAGCTTCCCACGTTAAAAATGAAAATGCCAGGCTGATATGTCATCTTAAATTAAGCAGCAGTAATGCTCAGACATGGGCAATCTATCTAACTTGAAGCCAAAGAAGAATTATTTTAATTTCCAAGCTCATTTAGATTGTATCTAAACCAGAAATGTTATTTTTTTCAAAGGGTGCGAAGCATATCACACTAATACTGCCAGACACATTACTTGGAGGAAGGAGTAAAACTTTCATAAAACTTTCATTTATTAGGTAAAGTCCCATTTCTTCTTTTGACATTTTAGCAGTTTTCCAGGTTGGAATTCAAGGCAATGATAACATTTGCACTTTTCTCAGCAGCAGATAGTAAGTGAGGTTGTCCCACATCTTTTATTATTGAGTGGGTTTATTGCCTTATATATTCATGAGACTGATCTGGTTTAAAAATAGCTCATTTCAAAAAACATCTGGTGATCATGAGAGTGGAATTTACCTGTTTGATAATTATTTTATTAGTAATAGTAATACTTGTAGTGGTATTATAAGAATGAAAAATTACTTGGTTTTCCCTGTGTTTAAGTTTGAGCACAAACCCTTGCGTGCTTTCTGTGCGTATGCAAGGCACATAGAAGCCACACTGCTGTCACAGCCTCTGTCAGAGTTCAAGTTGAAGGAAATTCAGCACAGGAGCAGTTTCTGTTTAACCTTCCCACTCCCCTCCAGAAGAGGTTGTTCAGGTGATGTTCAGGTATGTCCAATGCATTCATTAATGTTTTGTTTTCTGTCCCCAGTAAACATCTGTTTCAGGCACATTTGCGTCCCAATCCCTGGCAAACACTGTAGCAAGGGAATCATTTTGGCATCAAGCAAGGACCTCATTTGTGCTGCGTTGCCCCCCAGAACTCCTTTTGCCTCACCCTCTCCGACCTCCAGCTCTTTATGCATTTGTAAAGAAGGGGATTTGTCTTCACAGCTCTCCCAATTCTCTTTATTTTTTGTGTTTATTTTTGAGATTGGGCCATCTGTTCTATGTAGAAGGAAGGGCTTAAGGAGAAAGGCAGATATGTATGCCTTTACAAAATATTTCCTTTAGCTTTTTCAGTTTGACTAATGATTCCTGCTCTTTCTGTCTCTCACGATTTGCCTTCATTAAATGCTCTGACCCATGCTTAAAAACATATTTAGATCACTGGTACTTCCTTACAGGTCTTCTTCCTCTCTAAACGTTACATCTCCCAGTACTAAATCAAGGCAGAAATAAAAAGCTTCCTAAGGCACAATGTGAGGAGAGTGAGCAGTGCAACCCCAACCAGAGGAAAAGATTAATTCAAGCCTGAAAGATCTTCGTATGCTAGCAAGGTGTGCTGGGAAGGTGTTCAGGGCGGATAAGGGTAGGAGACTCGGGGAGACAAAGCCTGAAGTTAGGGGGTTTTGAGAATTTGGTAAAAAAGATACCAGAATAAATAGTAACGAAGGATTAAACAGGACAACGCAGTATCTGATAGAAAGGTGTTAAAGGCGAGCCCTGGCCCTTGCAAGATCAAGAAACCTGTAGAGGCAATGAGGAGAAATGGAAGCAGTCAAGGCAGTGTCTGAAACTAGCAGGGAGGAGCTGAGACCATGGGGGAAGTCGGGCTGTGGGTCCAGTTCTCTGCTCCATCAGCAGGCAGTGGAGCAAGCATTAATTACATCAAAACTTCAGAAATTTTTTGTTCCCCCACCCCCAGAGAGAGTCTACTGTTTACACCTGGACCCAGTGATGGACACTATTTGCTCAAAGACACGAATGAAAAATCAATTTGAAAATCAAAATTCTGTTTCTACAACACTCCTGACAAAAAAAAAAAAAAAATATGACTTTGAAAGAGCAGAAGAACAAGCTGAAAAACTTGTTGCTTCTACCCAGACTGGAGAAAATTGTCTGGAAACTTACTCATGCTATTTTTGCATTTTTCTTAGAAGCCCTTGAGGTCTTAGACTGTAGTTCCATGTAAAAGAAAATGAAAAATGTATCTGAATATATCTGCCATAAAAACAACAGGAAACAATGTGTTTCTGGCTGAAAGAATCTGGAAAAATTGAAGAGAAAGGCTAAAGGGATCTTTTTGAAAGGGTTGGTACTGGTGGTCTGTGGAGCCCTGGGAGACTGAGCACTATATATCCCTGGAAGGAAACAGAGAGAATCACGCATGGCATTAACAGACTTAAATACACTGTTCCGAGAATTGTATCTCCACTTTAGGGCTTTTAACAGTACACAAAAATTGATTTAAAAAGAGAGAGAAAAATTAAACCCCGTGAGTACTCAAGACTTTATTTCAACATGAACTTCAAATCTTTTTCCTTATTGCTCCTAAATTTCATGCAAAAGTGTATGCCCCTATGTATTCTGCCTATGGTTTAGCTCCTAACACAAAAAAAGGAGGTCATAGTAACTTGCAAAGGGGTTTTGTTCCTGTTTGAAGAAGATTCAGACTTTACCAGCTACAGGCTTTCTACAGTACAGGTCTTCTCCTTGCTACAGCAAAACTTTTAGGGTGAGATCCAAAATAGCTATCATCACATCAAGTGTGACTTAGAGGTAAAACACCTAACTCCAACAGCATGATCCAAATTAAAACCCTGTTCTCTCTTGTTAAGGCATTTAAGAGATGGTAGTCTCCTAGTTTTCCATAACAAGCTCATTTAACTGAAGGTTTACTATGACCTACGCCTACAAGTATCGCCATCTTAGGTGCACTGGAATCATACCCCACCTACCTATTTGGCAGGTGCTTCCACCACTGTTTCCTGAAGAACCTGGCCTATTTGGCATGCTCAAATAACACCTAAACAGCACCAACAGCCCTTCATTCACTCAGAGGAAGGGGGAGAGGAAGAAGGGGCAGTAGATACCGATTATGTACTAGGTTTGCCACAAAGGCACTTTCTTAGAAAGTAGGTGGTAAAAAAATCTCATTTATTCTGGCTCTGAAAAGAATTGAAACCTACATGTGTGGCATCTAATTTGCTGCAGGTATGGGTATGCTCCTATGGTGGAAAGGGCCATTCCCTCCTTCTCATGTAGAAAAGTATGAAAGCTATGTGACAGAGGACCAAGAAAGGACCAAGAAAACAGAGCAGGTGTGGTCTTATATGCTTAGGAATTTCTGGCCTTTGGTCCCAGCCTGGCAGAGGCACCTGTATTTGGCAGGCAGGAGTATGTCCACCTGTTGTGGTGGTGGTCCTGAACCTGTTTGCTTATATTAGCATGGGACAGTACTCAAGACAGTTCCCGCATTTAAAAATCAGTCTCTCAGTTTTTGGCAGTACCCTCCTCTTAGTTTTCTCTTTGGACTGATGTAAACATCTCCTTGCTTTGATAAGCAGGGTGTTGTGGATCCCATGAGAGGCTTCTTAACTCCAAGCATTAAAGCATGCAGTAAGCATACACTGACACAGCATCACCAGCTCCTGATCTGGAGTACTGTAAGTTTAAGGCTTTTCAGCAATAAATATCACAATGTTGTGGCCCTGTTTGCAGCTGTTTTAAATCTGTATTAAGCAGCCATTAAGTCTTCATGGATACATACTGAGTATAAATTTACATGCTTTTATTGACTCAGGTTCTTCAAAAGCATTATAATGAAACACAGTATGACTGAGAGTTGCATTTGCCTTGTGGTTTAATAACCACAATAACAATAAGCAAAAGATAATCAGGATATCTCAAACTGCTATAATTTACTTAGTGATACATCCTTTTATTGTTTGCTCAGCTTCTATATGAGCTTAATTTCAAATTGACATTTGGCCTTTTGTCTCTTTGTGGCAAAGCAACCAGAATAATATTTAATTACATTTTTTCTGTTTAATCTATCATTTTAAAAATAGACCAGAGTTGGGTTCTGCAGTGCTTTTTAAATGAAAGAACGCTCTCACAAAAATCGTGTTAGCTTGAAGAAAACATTTGTATCACCATCTCAGTGTTTCTTTAGTGACATAATTAGGTTCCCTAAAACTTCTGTGATACATCCTTTGTGTCAAGAGAGGAGAAAGATCCACTCCCATTAAGTGTCTGATTGATCAATGTTGTTTGTATTCCTGTTTCTCTCCATAAGGGAGTATTTGGGGCTTTTTGGTGGGGTAGGAGGAATAAAATATTCACAAATTGGGTGAGGAAATGGTTTTGGTTTTTCAGTAAGAGTGTCCTTAGATTTATCACTTTCTCAAACCAATTTCCTACAAAGAGACCAAAAGCTCTCTCAGATACAGACAGCATTTTTCACATGAACTGTTTCTAGAGTCCCATTTTAATGCTGTTTGGAAGCCTAATGCCACATTGGTAATGGATTTTCTCACTCTGTCAAGTTATCTGACAGCTAGCTGGTAGCCAGTGTTAAATCAAATACATATATGCTAGATAGGTGCCTGCATGTGATTGAATTAGTGCTATCTGTGTTTAAACGCTGTTTTCTGCACCCTGAAAGTACACAATGAGGAAGCAATGAGCAATTACAGAACCTGAGATACGAAATGCTACAAGGGATTCTCAGGACAAAGATCTTCCTGAGCTGGCAGCATATATTGGTTATCTAGGTTGATAAATATGGAAATTCAGCTGCCTGATTTCAGCTGACTCAATAGGTGTCTGTGTCTTCCATGACTTGCATTCTTGACTGAGTTTCTCACTAGGTGCTAGCTATTCAGATAATTTTAGGGCATGAGAAAACATATTGCCAAGGTCACAATGTCTTGCTGAAAATCTTAAGAAGATATTCAGAAGAATGTTCATTTGGCAATTCCTCATAGCAGCCCAAGACTCTTGAAAAATCACAGGTTTCATGTTTTCTACAGTCCTTGTGATCCTCATCTACAGCTTTTCCTTACCTATTCCTGTCCTCTTCTTCCACAGACCACTTTTGGAAAATATTGTTATGACCGTTAAAAATTTCCAGAAAATTCCTGGGTCTTGCTTTCCCAGAAAGCACTTCATTTGGGTTGACTCTCAGGCCAACAAAATAAATAAAACCGCTTTACTAAAACAATTGGTGTGGGAGAGGACTTCATTTGGAATATCAGAGCCTGTGCTGTCACAGCCATCCTTCTTGTGCTTTACCAAAGGTCCTTGTCTCCCTTCAGCTTTACCGCTGCACGTGTCTAAGATACACTGTTTTAAAGACATGTCTGAGGAAGCTTTAAGGATCTCTGTATTTCCTCATTGATGCTTGTTGGTTAACTGCACCAGTTATTCACAGTGTGAATTCATCAGAGAGGCTTTAAGAATACTTGTGTGTGTTATGCTTCTTTATTTTTGTCTTGCCTTTTGTGCCTTTTGCTCACCACTTTCTTTTCTGTCACTTGCCACTGTACAAAACTGTTTCCATCACTCAGTAATGTATTTATCTGATGCAGTGATAAAAGGATACTCTACCATCCTTTCAAACTGTCATCTGCTTAAAAGAAATGTCAACAGTGCCAAAATCTGTGATGCTCATCACATTGACACTTCAGGGGTACAATTAAATGGCTAGACTAAGACCCACGTGGGTCAATTCTTTCATGCATTACAGCTAAATGAAGTTGAGTGTTGCAAATGGAAAATGCTTCTTACTAAGTACTTAACATAATCTCTTTCTGTTACCTCAGACACCTACAGAGAGCACATATCCTGCATTGGCTTACTGAAGTACACTCTAAAGCTTCAGGAAAATGTCAGATAAAAGGACCACTGTATGGGTTTTCTTACAAGTGTGTAGAGCTAATTCTCAGCACAGTGGAGAAACCTGGGAAAGAATGGAGGTTGATTTCAGAAGTCAGGAGAGAAATACTTCAAAGTGCTCTGCAGAACCCAAACTTTGCCTCCTCAGCCCAGGTCCTCTTTCAGTGCTTGATTCGCATAAAGCCCCAAAGAAGGCTGGTGAGATAAATAAGATTTTGCTCTCCTGCGGAAGTCTGTTTGACTTAAATAGATAATTATTCAAATATCTTGGGTAAGTTTTGGTTGCAGCTCTGTCCTGTATAGAATCTTGGTTCATTCTTTTAATATCAAATGCATATAATTTATAAACATCTTCCTTCTGGGATAGATAAGGTGGCCCGTCCACCTGAGTAAGACTGGTATGTTAATGTTTGCGGGTAGAAATCATGACTATATGATTCCCTTCAGTCTGCTGCACTGGTTCTGCCCCAGCAGTTCTCCCACTACCTGGACATGGTGAAGTCACTCGGCCTGGGCCCTGTCCTCATCTACTCAGCTAAATTTGCTCTGGCTTTTCCCTACTCCTGCCACACTTGGAACAGAGTCTGATACCTTGTGAGCAGGAGCACAAGGGAAGCGTCTGCAGCATCTAGGAAGGTGCCTTTGGAAGTGGGAATTAATCACATTAAGAGCTTCAGATCTTCAGGGCTATTTTTGGGGCTAAGTTGCAAAGTTGCTGGTACTTCACTGGGTGATACGGCTTCCCCCTGTGTCTCTTGGGATGGATATGTGTTTGCAGAGCTGCCATATCTCACCATCATCTGGCAGCCATTGTGCCATGAACTTCACAAGGGCTTTCGAGCTCTTATGTTTGATGGCGGAGTGGGAGCTGGGGAGCTGAGAGGTTCACAGAATCCCAGAATGGTTTGGGTTGGAAGGGAACGTAAAGCTCATCCAGTTCCAACCCCTTGCCATGGGCGGGGACACCTTCCGCTAAACCAGGTTGCTCCAAGCCCTGTCCAACCTGGCCTTGAACACTGCCAGGGATGGGGCAGCCACAGCTTCTCTGGGCAACGTGTGCCAGTGCCTCACCATTCTCACAGGGAAGAGCTTCTTGCTAAAAGCTCATGTCAGTCTCCCTTCTGTCAGGTTAAAGCCATTCCCCTTGTTCAGTCCTTTATAGGCCCTTGTCCAAAGCCCCTCTTCAGGTTTCTTGTAACCCCTTTAGGTACTGAAAGCTGCTCTAATGTTTCCCTGGAGCACAAACAATATTCTTTGTATTTGGCTATCACTGTGTTTCAAGGCTATCCAGAAGTGATGGCTTCTAGGGCAAGAAGTTAAGCGTTTATGATACACAGTGCAGTGCAGTGCAGGTATCAATGTCAATTTTATATCTCTCAGCAGGGTGCAAGCTGTGGCGGGGCTACACCGCTTCTTCAGCAACCCCAGCAGACCAGGGGTCTGGCTGAAAAAGCATGCCTCTTGTCAGGACCCAAGCTAGATGCATCTGCACTAGCTTAGGTACAGCCCTGCCATGTATGCTGTGCCTTCTTATGAATAGCTAAAAGTCAGCTGGTGGAGGGGAGTTTCATTAGCGTGGAATTTCTCTGCTAATCAGTGTAGCTGTCTAGAAGGAAGAAAGAAAGGGGTACAGAGACAGACCCATGATACCTGTTTCAGTTCATCAGATTACATTTTCCAGCTCACTGTGGGCACTTCATTCTTACCACACCACAGAAAAAAAGTACAAGAAAGCTTTCCCCTTACTTTCTAAAGGCATCTAGAATCAAGAGCTCATTAAGTCCCTGAGTTTTACCTATCACTTGCTTCGAATCAGAGCCTGAATTTCACTATGTACCTTTGCTATGACTTGATCTTCACATGATTCTGCAAGGGCAAAAGACATGGGGAGGGAGACAGTCATAAGAGAGCTGAAAAGTTGTGATGCTAATAAGAAGAGTACATCAACAGGAAGCATCCTTCAAAATCACTGCTGTGACTCCTTTCCATGGGGAGCAACCAATTAGCTAAAAATGCAAATTATTCAATATCATAGAGCTAATGCTGTAAGAAACAACTGTTCTGACAGCTGTTTGATCCCTTGATAGTCTGTGGGGAACTGGATCATCTGCACTTTCCTGTAACCTGACACACTACGTGATTTTGAAATTCTGACCCCACATAAAAGTGCTAAAGACTTTTGAAATTTCTGTAATATCCAGATAAATAGAAGTAAAATCAAAATTAAAGTACTCTAAAATACTTCACCTGTGATCAATAGAACTCAAACACTTGGGTGCTAATTTCTGTGTTAGGAATTAATGCTAGGCTTTCTTAGGTATTCCTGGAGAATTCTTCCTCTCATTTTGCATTTTCTAAAATAAAAAATTAACAAGGGAAAGTAAAAATATGAAATCACATCCAGATATAAGAAAAATGGGAAGAAAGTGTAAATTGCCTATTGGAAAAATTACATTTTTTAGGTGATATCTGAATTGTAGGCCAGAGGTAAGCAGTAAGTTCTGCTTGTCCAGCCTAAGGCCTGCTCATGCTGCAACATCCCTTTGGCTCAGGTGGCCATGTTTCTACCACAGAAACCAGGTATAGAGCTGGGGGTGGATGTCATACTGACATCAACAAGCAGCACTTCCTTCATCAGGATCCTTTATCCTGCAGTTTAGAGACGGCATACTGAGAGTGCTCCCAATACTTTTCAGTCCTGTTCTCTCTGGAGTCTCTTTGTTATTAAATTGTGAGCATGCATAGAAAGACTTGTTATTTTAATTTTGAGGTGGAGAAAACAAACAAACAAAAAAAACGGGCAACAACAAAAAAATCCCCATGAAACTCAATGAGTAAGTAATGAATAAATTTACTAGAATGTTGTCATGACGGGATGTACCACGAGTAAGAAATGTTTACAAAACAAAGGCTAGTCAATAGGAAACAAGGGACTGGGTGTGCAAAGTCATTGTACTTGTCGGAATGGATGTGCACTCCTATCTATGCTGGTGTATTTAGTTGTTTCTAAACAACCTACATGAAGTCTCATGGCTAAATATCATCATGAATTTAGAGTCCACTTACAAACAGTTGTACTACTGGCATACAGGGCAGGATTAGCTCTCAATAGACCTCAGCTCTTGTGTGAATCCAAAGCCAAATGGGAGGCAGGGAGGACCAGAATAACATCTGGCTGTTTTGTCCTTGCACTTTCATGTTCTGTTTTCCATGGGTGAAAAAAGTACTTCTTATTGCTTTGGAAACGTGACTTCCTTGGGGTCTTATTACATAAGAAGCACATCAGCAGAAATTAAGTTGCTACTTGACAAAATCCATGGTGCTGCGTCACTTCTGACAGATCAACAAACGCCTCCATAAGCTTCATTTGAAAATGACAGGAAAAGATTTTTTGTGGATGACAGGATGTTACAGCTGCTGCAGATTAAAAAAGTCACCTTCAGCACACTCTGCATGCTAACCTGAATGGTGGAGAAAAGAAAGTGGATGATGAAGCATTGCTAATTTGCAGAACACTTAACCTGCACACAATTATCATATATAGTGCCTGTAGCAGATCAGCTCTGCCACTTTCCTCTCTTACAACACAGCAGACCATGCTGGGGATCGCCACAGGACTATAGCTTCATGCAACTGGATTAAAATCTAGGATGCTGTGTAATTTTCCACAAGCCTGCTTATTTAATCGGTGCTGCCAGAAAAGCCAGTGCTCCTCATTTTCGAAGAGGTTAGAGAAACATAAGACGAAATAAAAGAGCATTTTCTTTTCAGGCAAAAGAGATTTAGTGCAAATTTTAGGGGTGAAAGGGGGGCACTGTGTTTTTGGCTGTATTTTTGATCACAGCAGACACCTAAGGTCATTAAATACAGACAGAATATACTTCCTATTGCGCAGCCAAGATTACTAATAAATCAAAGGCTTCAAGGGTTTAGGAAGTTGTAATGATTAGATTTTTTTATAAAACTGCTCTCTAAATTGGCTGCTTTAAGGAAGAACAAGTAGTCTACATGAACCATAAATCAGTGGGGTTTATTTAGTCTTTGAGTTAAAACAAATTGGACGGAAATTAGACTGTAGTTCTTTTCTTGCTTTAGCAGGGTGGTTACAGATACTTCTGTTGCACTTCTGCTTTCTTGAATGCCCTGTTTTTCAGCTGAAATGCTTTATCTATAGAGTACCCTTTACCTTGTATACTAAAAATATGTAAGTGCATGAGACTTGTCTTAGCTCTAAAGCTCCAACCTGGGGATTTGTCTGAATTACAGGAGACCTGGAAATGAGCCTCAGGTCTGAGTTATGTGTTTGAAACTGGGAGACATTTATTAGAATTATCCTTTCCTTTTTGCTGCCCATCTCAACTGCCTCCAGGCCTATCTTCTTTACTGCCCATCAACAGCCATTCTGGGACAGCTAAGTAAATTACAGGTAAAGTTTTGGTTCAGCTGCAACAGAAAGCACCACGCTCATAAATTCTGACAGATGCCAGGAGCTGTATTAACTAACTCCTCTGCAGGGCCTCCTTCTGAAGCGAGTGCCTTCCCTGATGGGAAATCCATGGAGCATTGTGCAGAAGATACCCATTTCCATGTTACCCTGGAGGAAGGGATTTATTTCCAGAGGCCACTACGTTATGTGGCTCTTGAGGAAACTGCGACCCTGAGGACTCTTTCCTGGGGTTTCCTCCACCTGCAACATGTCTCACTGTCTCTGTTAGAAGGACAGGGGAAATCTGCAGGGAGGATGTCACAAAAAAGAGCTTTGGCTCATAATTTGTTATGCCTGCAGAGGTCTTGCCCAGAGCCTGTATGAGACAGCTGCATGCCTGCCCCACAGCTGAGATCTACTCATCCCACATCTTAACATGACAGGCTGTGCAGAACCCACTGAGCAGTAAACCCATAAAGCTGACCAGATATAAGCAGATCTGGAGCAATTACAGATATAATCAACATCCCCTGGCATCACAGAGGCCACTATGTGCTCCTCACACTTCTGTGTGAGAGGTTGTCCTCTATTTTACATTTTTAATATCTCAAATTCTGTTGCTCCAAGCATTTCTTAAATTTGGTGCAAATGGCCTCAGACCTGAGACAAGAAAAATTGTTTTCTATATGGTGATAAAGTGATTCCCCTGAGGGAAACATGGAGATACTGCACCTCCTTCCATCAAAACAGATTCTGGGTGGATGGAATATCCTTTATATCAGAAATAAAAAACACTGCAAGTGGGATTACCAGAAATGTCATTTATATACCAAGGAGCATGCCTTCCAGCTGTTCAGTTTTCCTACATGAATCTTTCATATGTTTGTGCTTGTTTCTCTTTGTAGTGATGAGACACACATATTTGGGCCTTGAAGGCTGAAGGGCCTGGGTATCATCTTTAAGCAGGCATGGAAAGAAATGGTATGTGTGCCAGGTGATCACCCTTGGGCTGAGCCTGGAAACCCCACTGCAGCTATTTAACATACACAAGAATCTGGCAGCGGACACGCAGGGTTTCATCTGAGGACTTTTGAGCAGGGCTGTGATAATTAATCTTCTGTTCTCTTTTGTATGCTTGAATGTTCGTGTATTTGCCCTCTTTCATAAGCTCCTTTGGTTGGCACATTAAATTGAGGAAAAGAGGGGGAATTATTCATTCCTGCAGCTCAAAACTGATGTCAATGAGGATTTTGTGAGGGAGTGTACTGAGTTCAAGGTCAGCTCTTAAATGTGAGAATCATATTGGAGAATGGGACCCCTGTCTGCCTCAAGGTGATAAGTGTAAAGCCTATTTTATCCCTGTTTTTTAAGCACTGCTATGTAGCATTTTGTTTTATTCCTGTCAGATGATTTATGAATTTTGGAATCTTCAAACAGCAGAAAGTTACCTCTCCTGACAGTTTTGCCATGCTGCTTTCTTTACCAAAACCAGAAAATGTCTCCATCTTACACCCAGAAGTGTGTGTGTCAGTCTAGCCCACATGAAAGTTACCACTCACTGCAGCTTTCAGGAGTAACCAGACCAGATAAGTGCCACTGAACAACTCCTCCATTGCCAGACAAGTCCCTCCCTGCCATGCTGCTCAGCACAAAGCCCTGGTCTCAGTAAGAGTGTTCTGTGCCTTGCTAGACTGAAGCTCTGGAGATTTAATGTCTAGTCTAGCAGATCAATCTCTAGAACAAGAAAAAAGACTACACTCTAGCAGGTCTCTAGCACCATACCAGATACTGCTGTTGCAGCCTCCCAAAAATCATGACAGACTGACCGTGACTGCTTAGCAGCCCCTCCAAGTCAGGTCTAGAGCTGCAGGCAGACTGTGATATGGTCAGATCAAGCCCCTGAGAGCTGGGAAGGCCCACAGTGTTATTTCTTTCTGAATTCAGTACCTACTAAATGTCCACCCAACAACACCACCACTCTGAGGGTGTTCAAATTTAAATGCCAGTAGGAGGAAGGGTTATTACACTCATTGCAGGGCAAAATAGAAGATCCATCTCCTTTGTCATGAGCTTCCCTCATGACAAAGATCCCCCACAGATTCAACTACCATTACTGGAAGGTGTGAGCAGAAGCAGAAAAGTATTTGTCATAAGTAGACACACTGGGCAGACCAAGAAGTAGCTATAAATCAGGAACAATGGTCAGGTATAATAATAAGTCAGAAAAAAACCACAAAGCCAAAAATCAACAGGCAGCAATAAGTCAATCACTTCATACCAGTAAATACTATATAGGACTGACAATGTAGTGGCCAATGTGTTTTTCTTTTTGATAGTTTTATCCAAAGATTCTTATTCTCCACTCTTGGCCTACTTTCTGACACTTTCTTTCCGACAAATCTGAAGAAGACAGCAGGTAACTCTTTGTATTTTAATTTATTTATCTCTTGCCCATAAATTGAGTCAGCCTCCCAGCATAGTTCACTTTCCGTGGCCCTAGGCAGAGGAAACAGTTCCCTGGCTGTGATGACATGCTCTGAACTTTAGCTTGAGTCTGCAATTACCTGCCTGGCACAGTATCTCCCTGAATGTGTTAACATTCAGATTTTATCACAATGCCACCATATAACAATGTTATAAACATTTATTCTAATTCTGTAGCCAAGGAAGAGCAATGGTAATTTGCCACTGCAATAATGTTTGTGGAGCATTTCTGAAAAATGACAGGCAGAGAAACAAGAATAATTGGATCTAATGGAGACAAAAATCCACAGCTGTAAAGATACATGGCACTTTAGAAAATTGATTTAGTACTTCTAGCCAAAAGCAAAAGGGAAAGCGCATGACATCCAGTCATTCACAATCTAATTATCATAAGTCTTCCTGATTGGTATCAGTATAAATCAGGGAAGTAATATATTGGTACCAATGGTGCTCTGTGGGTACAAAATCAGTGTGAGATCAGAATCAGTCTGAAGATGTAGATTTGAGTTACCTTGCTGCATGCTACTTGGTAACACATAAAATATTGCCAAGTAATTTTTAAATCTACATGTGACTTATATCAAGGAGGGATGGGCAGCATTTTGCAGTTCAGTAACAGGACTGGGTAAAACAGAAAAGTTGCTTTAGTTTTCTGTGAGGAAAATAATCACAACTTGCCGGGATATCAGTTTGTTTTCTTTTGGAAAGGGTTTTGTACCTAGCATTTGCCAAGCATGACTTGCCCATATATTCTTTTTTTTTTAAGAGGACAATATCACTGTGCTTGATTTCCCAAGGAAAAGAAGAGTTTCTTGGCACACAATATAAACTTTGAAAATACTCAATGTGGATGTTGGTGCTTAGGCATCTAATTAAGGCATAAAGCAGAATATAGTTTAAGATCTACCTAATACATGGTTAGCGGATCTACTGCATTGAATTTGCTTTGAGCTCTTCTCTCCAGCCAGATTGCAAATGCATTATGCCATTTCTGCACAAGTTCTATTATTAGCTGCCTAAATAAAAATGTAGCTGTTTTCTTTCAACGTACTTGGACATTGTAACTATTCTGCCTTTTTGCCATTCATTTTTAGCCTGGGTAGTGCTAAATATTATATATGTATGTACACATATATATATATATATACACAACTTGATATTTAGACTGTGATCATTGACTCATTTCATGTAACATTTGGCTAAATTAGACAGCTATTTTCCAAGGCCTCCCATATGCTGCAGTGGCCAGGAGGCTGGTAGTTCAAGCTTTTATTCATTACATTGAGGTATTCCTTCTGTCAGAATAGTTCTTCATTCTCTTACTGAAATTCCCTGAGGAGTATCAAGTGAATTTATTTGGCTTATAATAACATATATCAGGACTGGTACCCCTTGAGCGTTCAAAAGCTGACACATACAACAAATTTCCTCCACTCAGAAAAAGAAAACTGTTTTGCCTAAGCGCATTCACTTTGTAAGTAGGTGTGAATATAGGGCATGCCCTTGTCATCTTTATGAGCAGGAGCAGAGAATGCTGTTGAGCTTAGAGTTCAACAAGAAATTTTTGTATTTATACATTGCTTCTCCCACAGGGTTTTCAAAAAACGTACTTGCCTTTGGTGATTTACAACAGTATTGTTTGTTTCCTTCTTCAAATGTCTCTCAGAAGGTGTTCTTCTTGAAAGAGAAATATATCTTAAACTAAACATGCCTTACAGAGAGATTTCCCATCTGTAGTGGCTAGTATTCCACTGTCAGTGGCAGTAAAAAACAGTGAAAAGAACCTGGGAAGGAAGAAAGCTTTTTTTTGTCTGAAAAGACATCATATTGGTTGTACAGATTTAAGAGGACAAAGATTATTCAAGCAAAATTTATACGAACCTGCTAATAGTGCATAATTCATACATTTTAAGCCAAGACTTAGAAACAACTGCTGTAAGAAGTCAAGCTTTCAAGTAAAATATACTTCAGTGAGTATATTGTTCTTAAGATGCAAATTCTCAAGGCTTCCATAATCTCCAACTCAATATTAAGTCACTCTTGAAATTAGTGTTAACTTGCATGAACAAGCACCATTAGGAAGATATGCAGGAAAATAGAATAAAATTGCCTGGAGACAATGACTGCAACGATATCAAAAATTCTTTCTTCTATTTTGGGTGAGTTTGTTTTGCTTCTGAGAGTTTTTTTTTTCTTTTCCCTAACAAACAAACTGTCTAGTAATAGCATCAGAATGTTCCATGGTCCTGATTCATCACATTTTAATATACTTAAGTGTTATGCCAGACTTTGAGTTTAATCATGTGCTATATCCATCCATCCATCCACCCATCCATCCATCCATCCATCCATCCATCCATCCATCCATCCATCCACCCAATCTGTGAACTATTATTTTAAATTCTGGACTATGGCACAGTTCTGGGAATGGCATAGCATGATAGCTAGCAATGCAAAGTAGTGATCTCTTACTGCCAGTTATATCTTCACCAACAGTCTCTTTACATGAACTCAGGGCTTATTAAATGGCTAAGTAAATGACCTGTCAATCATACACTCATTCATGATGGGCCTACTAACATATGCTAATCTGTGCCTTTAGCTGCTGTGCAAGCACATCCTAAACCTGTCTACATGGTCAAAATAGATAATCATGTCTCAGAAGAAAGACAGTAAACGAAGAACAGAACTAGTGCTTTTTATACCTCCTCTCTGCTTTAACTTGCCACATGAGCACCCCTAGTAACCTGAAGTTACCAGCCTGCCTTTTCCCTTTGCTTTGCAGGTGCTCATAGACCTAGCTGGTGTCTAACACTGAGTGTGGGACCATACATCCATGCAGCACACAGATGTATCTGTAGAAGTGTAGTGGCTTAAACCCCAAGAATTTATATGTGGACTGTATCTATTGTATCTATTCTGTATATTTTTAGTGTATTATATTTATGTATCTATGTATTTTATGTAGCTACAGATGCCCTGCATAACAAAGATGGCTATCTCTCTTGAATACTGCCCTCTGTGTTCAGCTCCATAGAGCCATTCAGATGGAAAAACTCACTTGAGGGAATGGGAAAACCAAAACTATTCAAGGAAAACAGTACCTGTATATACAGAGTAGACAGAGATCTGGACAAGCTCACTTGATGGTCCGGGGCAAATTGCATGAGATATACCAAACCAAGGTTCAGTGTCAGGTCCTGCACTGGGTCACAACAACCCCATGCAGAGCCACAGGTGGGAAGAGTGGCTGGAAAGCTGTCCAGGGGAAAAAGACCTGGGGGGTGTTGGTCGACAGCAAACAGAATACAAGCCAACCTTATGCCCAGGTGGCTAAGAAGGCCAAAACCATCCTGGCTTGTATAAGAAAAAGTGTGGCCAGCAGGGCCAGGGACGTGATCATCTCCCTGTACTCAGCCCTGGTGAGGCTGCACCTCAAATCATGTGCTCAGTTCTGGGCCCCTCGCTACAAAAAGGCATTGGGGTCCTGGGGTGTGTCCAGAGAAGAGCAACAAAGCTGGTGACGGGTCTGGAGCGTAAGTCCAATGAGAAGCTGCTAAGGGAACTGAGGTTGTTTAGCCTGGAGAAAAGGAAGCTGAGGGGAGACCTTATTGCTCTCTACAACTACCTAATATGAGGTTGTAGCAAGGTGAGTGTTGATCTCTTCTCTCAAGTAACAAGAAATAGTTCAATTTGAACCAGGGGAGATTTAGATTGGGTATTAGGAAAAATTTCTTCACCGAAAGGGTTGTCAAGCATTGGAACAGGCTGCCCAGGGAAGTGGCTGAGTCACCATCCCTCGAGATATCTAAAAGATGTGTAGATGTGGTGCTTAAGGACATGGTTCAGTGGTCGACTTAGCAGTGTCAGGTTAACAGCTGGACTTGACCGTCTGAAAAGTTTTTCCAACCTAAATGATTCTATGATTCTATAATCAGGACATGGAACTTAGTGTCAAGCAACCTTTGAACATCAACCCCCACCTCAATATTCATGCTGTTTTTTCTTCTCAGTTCTGATGAGAAACTGTATATCATAAAATTGCAATAATCTGTGCATACCTACTCAGTTTTTTAACTTCCATAATAACATAGCAATTTCTCCAGTGTAATCATTAGCTGATTTTCCTTCCTAGGCCATGAATGCTGATGTAAGACATTGTTCTTTGCATTAGCCCTGTTAAGCAATGCCCAAACAATAACTTTCCATTAAAACGCAACTGCCCCAAATACAATTCTTTCCCCAAATTCTGAACACTTTACAAAACAAGCATAGGTGATTTAGAAACCATTTGTGCAACATTAAACTGTAAGGAAACTTAAAAATCCATAAATTAATGGCATTCAGAGGTCAATCTTTCAACAGAAATTGGTATTAACCTATTCCTATGGTCATTGGCTGTGCATAAAAGGAAGGAAGGTACAGTAGCACTCGAATGAAAGTATACCTATCTCTTTCTGTATTACAAATATAATAACTTGCACAATGATTGATTAGAACCACGGAGATCAGAGTGGGTGTCTAATAGATGATAGATATACAAAATATGAAACTGAGAACAATTTTCATGTTCATTTAACTTCTTTAAAGTGTTTTAGATGAGTATTAGAAACTCAATCAGGGAGAATTGTCAGGACTTGGTTGAATGAGGCTTGCTCAACACAAGATTATCTATGCCTATGCTACAGGTTATTTGTTGAACTAATGATCTAAAACATGAGCTAATTAAAAATAATATAAAACCAAAAGTGGTCATAAAAGAAGCTGATAGCACTATGACAGTTGATGTTGAACCACTCTATGGGAACAAAATAAGTGTGACCTACATGTAGTAGGCATCAGGGGAAGGGGGGGAAAGTGGGAGGGAGGATGCTGCCAGCACAATTTGTCATTTGATTTCTCTTTCTGAAGGATATTCATAATTAATGTAAGCCATTTTCTGTTCCTTGAGTCTCTGGATAGCAAGTAAAACCTCAGATAAAATTTTCAAATTAAATAGAATTGGATTTAGCCACTACAAATCAGATTGAAGAGGATGTCACCATTGTTGCTGTGTTCCCATTACAGCTGGTGATGCCACTGAAGCAGCAAAAGTGCCAGTAGGATATAGCAGGAACATAAATCAATGCGAAGGAAGCAATCATTTCCCCAAGCCTCCGGCTGCATGTCCCATAAACCACCAGCCTGCTGCTTTTGCTCCCCTTTCTCTATGTGCCTTTCCAAGGAGGCTGGCATCACCACTTTTTGAAGAGTAGGGTTTTCCTTTGCATAGAAGAGCAAAAGGTAAGTGTAAGAACTGAGGTGTCAGGAGGAGACAGACAGGTATCTTTTCTGTAATGTGGTAAAGACTTCCCACTCTTTCTCAAAGCTGAGGTAAGGCACCATAGTCTTGGGGATCTTAAGTCAGAGTTGATATTCAAGCAATGTTGACCCTGGTATGCAGTTCCAGACAGAGGCATACTGCTTTCACATGTCAGAAAAACTAAGCAAATGGCATCTCAGAATATCATAGGAGACAGCAAATCTCTTCTTCATTTATCTGAGTCAGTTCTTGATAAACTAGGTGAGCACTAGCAACCAATAATAGTCATAGGACACTTGCAAAGACATGTTCAACAGGTACGTTAACATAAAATTGAGCAGATTAATCATATTTTCTTGGTTTACTTTTGTGGCACAATTCCTTCTTTTGTCATCAATGATATGGTTTTTTTCATAAAATTTATTAAAAATTATCATAGATCCTCCATTTTACCTAGCTACAGAAAGAACATAAAATATCTACTTTTCTCAGAAAGCAGCTCTAGAAAATAACTTTTTGGTGGGATGGAGAGAAATAAAACTAAATACTTCAATAGCTTTTGAACTTCATTTTCATGCCTTTTACACTTTAAATTTTCTTTTGGGTGTTTTTCAGTCATGCTCATATCATCACTTTGACAAGAATCTCAATAAAAATTGTATCTTAGAATTTGGTTTTCAAAGGCAATACTTTTGCAAAAACTCTCTGTCAGATGGAGTCCTTAATTGGTAGAAAGGATAGATACCAGCAGATTTCTAAAAGCATTTGACCTAATATTACTTGCTGAAAATAATAGCATTATATGAAACAAAATGTAACCCTTTTTAAATGGATCGTAAATTGACTGAATGATAGATCTCAAATTACAGGATTAACTGAAAAAAATAGCCATCTGAAAGGGTTGTATCCATCAAATAGCCCAGAGATCTGTCTTCAGCTCAGTGCTGTTTAATGATCTCATCTATGACACAGAAGAAAATATAAATCATTGCTGGTACTGTTTTCAGATGGCACAGCCATTAATGGATTAGGAAAAAAATATAAGCAGAAATGAATTCTACGGGATGATTTGTATCTCTTGATACACTGGGTTAATATAAATGGAAATCTTTTATAAAGGAGAGTTGAGGGCCTATGGAAACATCTATTGGGCTGCAGAAATAGGTATCAAGCCATAGAAAATCTGTGAGCACATGAGTAAATCTGTCTTGAAAGTGCAATAAATAAGATTTCAGATATACACTGAACAATAAAGGGAAAACAAAATGCTGAATAACTGCCTGTAAGTGAGCAGTCTATTTTAATCCATTGAATGAGACAGAGATCCTGAAAAAAAAACAACCCAACAATATTTGTTCTTTTATCATAACTTTACAGTATAAACCTATCAGATAATGGTAAATTATGAAAGAATTAATGTCTGCATATCACTGAATCATAGAAGGTTAGGGTTGGAAAGGACTTTAGAGAAAGTTCCAACACCCCCTGTCATGGGAAGGGACACCTTCCACTAGACCAAGTTGCTCAGACCCTACCCAACCTGGCCTTGAACACTGCCAGGGATGGGGCAGCCACAGCTTCTCTGGGCAACCTATGCCAGTGTCTTGCAACCCTCACAGTAAAGAGCTTCTTTCTAATATCTAGTCTAAATGTACCCTCTTTCTGCTTAAAGCCATTCCTCCTTGCCTTGTCCTATCACTACATGCCCTTGTAAAAAGTCCCTCTCCAGATTTCTTGTAGGCCCCTTTAGGTACTAGAAGGCAGCTCTAAGGTCTCCCCGGAGCCTTCTCTTATCCATGCTGAACTCCAGCTCTCTCAGCCTATCTTTACAGGAGAGGTGCTCCAGTCCCCTAATCGTCTTTGTGGTCCTCCTCTGGAATCACAGAGTTGAGCAGGCCCATGTCTTGCATTGGTGGCCCCAGAGCTGAACACAGTAGTCCAGGTGCGGTCTCATAAGAGCAGAGCAGAGGGAGAGAATCACCTTCTTTGCCCTGCTAGTCATGCTTCTTTTGATGTAGCCCAGGATACGGTTGGCTTTCTGGGCTGTGAGCGTACACTGCCAGCTCATTTTGAGTGTTTTGTCAATCAACAGCCCCAGGTCCTTCTCCTCAAGGCTGCTCTCAATGCAGTCACTGCCCAGCCTGTATCTGTGCTTCAGATTGCCCCAAACCAGGTGCAGGACTTTGCACTTGGCCTTGTTGAATTTCATGAGGTTCATACTGGCCCATCTCTCAAGCATGTCAAGGTCCCCTCCAGATGCCATCCTTTCTCTCCAGCATGTTGACTGCACCACACAGCTTAATGTGGTTGCCAAACTTGCTGAGTGCGCTCAGTTCTACTGTCTGTGTAGCCCTCAATTCTATTGTCTGTGTAGCCATCAAAGATGTTGAACTGTGCCAGTCCCCGTATGAGGAATATGCTTCATTACTGTTCTTTGCTTGGACGTCAAGCTGTTGACGCAAACAAGTCTCTGAGTGCGACCATCTAGCTAATTCCTTATCATCTACCAAGTGGTCCATCCATCAGGTCCATGTCTCTTCAGTTTAGAAGCAAGGATGTCATGCGGGACAGTGTCAGATGCTTTGCACAAGTCCAGGTAGATGGCATCAGTCACTCTTCCATTATCCACCAATGCTGTGGCCCCACATATCCTCATGAATAAGATCCCAGCTCTGACTAAGAAGGCTTAAAGTATTAATCACAAGTATTTGTACTGCTGTAACGGGCTAGTAAGTATGTCTCAGTTGTCTAATTTACTAAATTGCAGGTATTGATCCAAATCTGATACCTGAAGTTCATTATTGTTTACTGTTCTAAAATATATCGATCTTTTACTCATAAAAATTAAACCGCTGCATTTAACATAGATAGCTAGCTTCAGCATGAGAATCATATCAGTCATGAACAATGCATCCACTGAAAATTACTGGTTGAATTAGTAGGTGGATATTTACAACAATGCTATTGATTCCAGCAAAGTATGACAGGATTCCAAATGATTCATTAACCAACAACAGTGATGAAAATGTAAACCTTATAAATTATTATCTATTAGAAGTGTGTCCCTGCATATCTGCAGATTTCTTTCTGTACCCAGCCTCTTTCTTCTTCAGTAGGCAGAAATTATTTTAACTGAAGTATTACAGCAGATAATAACCAATTTCTGAATTATATGAATCATAAGGAAGTACTAGTGAAAGCTATTCTGAGGTTTCAAGGAGAGAGAAAGAATGAAAATTACCTAAGCTCTTTTAACAGGAGCAAAATAAAAATGCTAACTCCGAAAGGTTTTATTTATCTTTTTTTTTAAATGAATCTTGCATTTACAGCTTTCTTTACAGAATACTGTTGGCAGAAAGAGGACGAATAACATGATCAAGCAGAAAGAAGTGGTCCTTACTGAATTGTAATGAATTTCAAGGATAGAAGATTATACGGAAATAAATAGAAATAAGCCAACAAGTTAACTTGAGAGACTTAGATGACCTCTTTATGTTCTCCTGTGCATCCAAAGTACACATGAGCTGGTGTAGATATTTGAAATGTAAGAGTCATTCATAGCACAACCTGGACTGATTATTTTTTATGTCTCTGCTGTGCTCCTTTGCAAATCAACCAAGAGTAAAATGTGCTTGTGTTTGTACACCACCAGACATGCTCTCACGCTGGCCACCAGAGAGAAAAGTATATAGATGAAAACCCAGGGAGGATGTGGCGTGGATTTGTAGAAAGTGACATAGAATTCACCAGTTTGCTTTGAAACCTTGTATTATTAAAAAAAGAAGGCAAAACCTCTAATAGCAATCAATGCTTAAAAGCTACCATGGTATTCCAGAATGGTTTCTTGTGGCACTTGGTTTGCTGCTTCTGGTGGGTGCTTAGCAAAGAGATGTCAAGAAAAGAATTTTGGAAGGGGATAAAGAGGTTGAAGCCATTACTATTTTCTTGATGGAGATGAGAGTGGTTTGTGGAACTGTGGCACAAATGTCTCTGCCTCTGCCTGATAGAAACAGGGTGGGACATCTCCAGGAGACACACAGACAACGTCCCTGAAGAGCTCTTAGGCTATTGGTAAAAGGCTCAGTTAGAAAGTTGTGCTCATAATGGTTTTGAAATCTGATGTTATGTACATGCTTACTGCTCATTGTCAGCTGTGTTAAATCTGATTAGAAAAAGGAGGCCTTAGAAAACTGCCCCAGCAAGCGCTGGTTAGGGAAAGCAAAGGTATGTGCTGGAAGCAGAAGCAACAGGAGCTGGAGCAGTGAATGCAGCAGATTGTTGCTGAAAAATTTGACTAAGAGCTGTCACAGAGCTCCATAAATGGCATTAAAAATTTAGCTTAAAGTGTCTAAGCCAGTTTAAAATGTTCCACAGTCACTCAAGATCTCTAGGAAATATTACTCTGTATTTGAAAGATTTTTGTGGAGTTGTTACAATCATATCCTGCAAACAAGCTTAAGCCAACCGTTCTAGTAAGCAAGGGTTTAGAAAATCTCTCTATGGAACTGAAATTGCTCCCTGAGAAAAAGCACTTTGCATTATGGCAAGGAAGGGCTTCAGTATCATTGCCATGCAGGTGTTGTAGTTTAACTACTACAGGTGTGGCAGCTACGTACCACACAGCTACACACCACACAGCTATATGCTCACACTCCTGACCCCCCTGGTACAATATAACAACAAAACCAATAATAATAGTAGCATTAATAATAATAGTAACAATAAAAAGAACAGTAATAGATAGATAGATAGATAGATAGATAGATAGATAGATAGATAGATAGATAAGATAAATAGATAGATAAACAAAAAGAGAGACATAAAACCCAAGAAAAACAAGTAATGCATAATGCAGTTGCTCACCACCCACTGACTGATGCCCATCCCATCCCCAGGCAGCAACCAGTGGCTCTCAGCCAACTCCTTGCTTTTTATATACTTTCTGTGGCATGGACCCTTCAGCTAGCTTGGGCCAGGTTTCCTGTCTCTGCTCCCTCCTGGCTTCTTGTGCTCTTCTTTGCTGGCAAAACATGGGAAACTGAAAAGTCCTTGGACTTAGAGTAAGCACTACTTAGCAACAACTAAACCGTCAATGTATTATCAATATTATTCTCATACTGAATCCAAAACATGCCATCTACTAGGAAGAAAATGAACTGTATCCTAGCTGAAACCAGGTAAGGGTCTGTTCAAATTCTTAGACAAGCATTGCTGTTTGTATGTTTTCTCCCTGTCCATTGACTGCATTAAAATTGCGTTAAAGTGTCATGTTTTGCTAAACAAGCTCAAAAAACCAAAAATGATTGCCCTCTATAGAACATAAAATTATAGATATCACATGTAGTAAATATTGCAATGCCACAATAAAGGTACCAATATTGGGTAGTGAGGACACTTTTAATCCTTGTAACACTAGAGAGAAGGAGCTAGTCTGTTTAACAGTAAAGACAAATGTGAGAGGTGTGTCAAAAAATGAATACAATTATAAAATATCAGGAGGATAATGAAAATTAATCTCGAATTTTTTATTCCCTGGTCTTTTTTTTTGGTGTGGTTATCCATGGCATTGGGCAGTAAAGTAAAACAACATTCATTATGCATGTCAAAGTTGTGACACTGTAGAGTAAATTGACCTATAAAATTCTCCTTATCCCTTTATATGGATTACTATTTTTTTCCTCTGATTGACAAATCTATTCATTTTCATCATCACAGTAAAGAATAATCAAACATCATTTGCTTTTGCATATACCTATATGCAGTACTATTTTGAACTATCCTGTCAGAATAAATATTGCCTATGGTGTTATTCTTATTCTTTTTTTTTTCTTTGAAAATGCCCTGATCCACTTTGAACAAGGGCTTGTTTGTGCCTCCCCCCTAAAAAAAAAAAAAAAAAATAGTTCTGGAGAAAGACAACATCTGATATGAAATGCCACAGCTTTTTTCTTGCAATGAACTAGTACTTTATTTTACAAAATTCTCTACAGAATAATGGCAGGTCTTAAAATATGAATGAATATTCATGCTGGATTTAGCTGTAATATGAAACATGGGATGTGAAATACACTTCCACTTCCTGTTGCCCCTGGCCATTAGGCAGTAGGGTTAAAACGCTGTTGCTGGCACTCTTCTTTGTATTTGAAACACTCAGACCTTTGAGAGTGCAGCGAGCTCTTTCTCTGAGCTCTGGAAATGGCTGCAGATTTACTTGTAAATGGTAATATAGTGTTTCACTTTAATGGCCAAAAGTAAACCCCAGTCCAGGATCAGGCAAACCTGCTGAGGCACATTCAGCCAAGATTTTCCTTAAAATGAAACAGACATTTGACCACAAATTCACAAAAGGCACTAAAGTACTCATGACCAGTTCTACCACAGTATTTCCCATAAAGAGTCATTTAGACATGAAGAATATGCATAATGCAAATATATTGCTCCTTTTTATCTGAACTTCCCTTTTACTGAAGTTAGAGGACAAGACTTATGACCTTTGTGCACTGGTAACAATTACTGTAACTTTTCGGTTTGTGTACTTGTTGTAGTTTAAACCCTGTCAGCAAGTCAGCCACGCAGTCTACTCCCCCCCACACTTCTTCCCCCCGCTCCCGGAGGGATGGGAAGGAGAACTGAAAGAATGTAGCTCCCATGGGTTGAGATAAGAACAGTCCAGTAACTAAGGTATAACACAAATCACTGCTGCTACCACCAATAATAATAATGAGAAGGGAAATAACAAGGGAAGAGAATACAACACCTCACCACCTGCCAACTGACACCTCACCCCCACCCAGCAGTGATCTAGCCCTTCCAGGTAACTCTCAGTTACATCCTGGGATGACGTGCTGTGGTATGGAATACCTCTTTGGCTAGCTTGGGTCAGGTGTCCTGTCTCTGCTTCCTCCCAGCTTCCCCTCCTCCCTGGCAGAGCATGAGACTCAGAAAGTCCTTGGTCAGAGTAAACATCAGTGTTATCAGCGCTGTTCCCAGGCCGAAAAGTCAAAACACAGTGCTGCACCAGCTACTAAGAAGGAGAAAAAGTGACTGCTACTGCTGAACCCAGGACAGTACTGTGGTATTTTCTTGGCATAAAGTCATCTGTATCCCTTGGATTTCTCTGCTTAATGTTTAGTTTAATCAAGTGAATCAAATGGATTGTAGAAACAGACAGTGGAGATGATCCAGGCTGCAAAATTATCTATAAATTGGGTTCAGGTTCAAATGTGAAACCTAAGGGATAGTTAAGCCTAAAATTTGGAATCAGCCAGATTTTCTAGAGCTATATTTCAAGTCCTGTTTCAAATTTTTTAGTACTATGATATTTCCCTTGCTGCGTGGCAACTTTGAGGAAGAAACACAGAACAGCTGTTTCATCTTCTAAGGAGCATCCACACTCAGAATTTTAAATGGCTATCATCCACTAAGATAAACCAAACCAAGCTGCCACATTATTTTTAAGGTAAGAAGCAAAATAAGCAGTTTAGGCACTACACAGTTTTATTAACCTGAACTGATGTTTGCATGTAATGCCACAGGGACTATGTTTAGCATCAGCATTTCCATACCCATACAAGAAAAAAAGTCCATAATCTATTCAAGTTTTGAAGCGGATAGTTGAATAAAGGGCAGCAACTTAATAGCAGACTAAATTCTACTCAAAGGTTGTGAAGTTTAAGACAAGTCCCTTCATTTCCAAATAAACTTCTAGGTCTGGCTAAAACTTTGAAGACATGAGGATCACTGCACATGCATGCAGGTCCCAGCAGCTGTCTGATAGCATATGAGACATACAGCATGATATCAATCCATTTTCTAATGGATCATAGCTCAGAAACCAGGACTGTTTTAAGCATAGAACATACTTGTCTTAAAATCAACAGATCAAACTGTTTCCCTCCTTTCTACCAGCACGGAGACTCAGAGCCTGGACAGTCTCAGGACCATGTAATATAAGTATGGGTGCATTGCCTGTTTGCAGCATGCTAGATTCTTTCTTCCATAGTCAGGATGAAATGCAATGGGAAAAGATAAATTTTTTCAAATGTATGAAATGGAAAATAAGTGAGAAAAAATCTTGCGCAGCATATCCTCTTCTTTTGTCAATGCTTTTACAGACTAAAGAGATGCGGTAATGGTGGAGGTGGGGAGTATTTTGCATACATTGTTCATACAGAAGGGTTAGATCCTAATGTTCATCCTGGTACCACATAGATGCTTTTGCTGAAGCTGAGCCAGGGAGGGAACAATCACTAAAAGCTCCATCATAGCTGTATGAGCACCAAGTTTGTGCTTCCCCAGAAATCTAGGTTGATGGAACCTGAGTGTACTGCAGTGGAACTCAGATACTTCCTTGTCTGAGCTGACATTGAAGTTCACCCAGTTGGATGGTGAAATGTTCAGGGATCTCTTCTGGCCTCAAACTGAACACTGCTTCATTTTGTTTGGTCAGTTTTCAGCTGGATGTTTTCCTGGTACCAGCTGGTACAGGATATGTGAAGAGGAGGGCAGCCCCAGTTGGCAGTTAGTCTGATTTACCCTGCCCTGACCATCACTGACAGCCTCATTTAGAAAAGAGGGAACCTTTTCCCAGTTATCCTTCCAGGTGGTTCAAGTGAGCTAACACTAAGCAACAACAACTAAAAAATAAATCCAAGGAATGGAAGCTGAAACTTAATGCTCTATGCTATCTCCTTATCCCTTTTTATATATCAAAAATACTGTAATTTTATGCCAGTAGCTCAGACAAGACACCTGAAAACAACCCAAATTGATATGCGTAGCTTTCCAGGGCTTAAATTATTAACTTTGGTGTATAGTAGGTATTTTTCATCACTGGGCAGAAATTGACATAGTTTAATCGCATTTTAGGAATATACAAAGTGAAATCCCAGCCCTCCTTTAGTTCTTGAGTTTATAGCTGTTGATGAAGTTGGGGCTGCACCAGGAAGCATTGCTCCACTAGGCTGCTGAAGGAAATGGCATAATGGGCCCATATCCCAAATCCTCCCAGGGTTCTTTTTTTCATGCTCTGCACAGGACTTCAGGATTTCTTCCAGCAATGACAAATAAAAAGCTAAGTGGGACTAAGCGCCATTTACTCTATGTTTAAGGGCTGTTCTGTTTATCACTCAGTCTTCTTACATCAAAATTAATAAATATTGAAATGGTAGTTTTTGTAAGAATTAAACTAATGCAAAGAAAATAACTATATGATCTTCTGAAGGACTATTCTGTTGACTTCCATAGCATTTTAAATAAATATGTGTACTTACTGTGTTTAAACCAACATAAATAAATCAGCAATCGAGACAAATGGATTGCTTATGACAGTCATTTTTTCCATTGTGTATTTAAGCCCCCTGGAAGATCCATTTTTTGTGTTCAGACCTTGTTGGTTTTTTGCAACTCTTTTCTTAATGTCCTTAAAACTGTGTTTCTACAGACATGGGGCTATTCTGAAAAACGATAAATTGGCCTGTGAGAGATATTCCAAAATTCTATTCTTCATGTCTATCTATAGCACTGCAGTGCATGCTTTTGGAAGCATTAATAGCTGCATTTCATTTTACTATATAAATATTTAAGGTTTGTAATTTCTCTGTTGCTGACACTGCCAATGCCGATGCAATGAAATGTTTCATTATCGGTTCCTAGTATACACATAATCTTGTCAGACTTTGATTCCACTAAATATAGCATGATACATTTTGAATATTTGAATAGCTGAGTGCATCCATATTTCTTTCAGTCATGACCTGCTTACAAATTCCCAGCTAAGAAGTACAGCCACATGGAACAATAATCTGCAAGAATTGTGCCAATATATATTTATTAGTCAGTGACGCTTAGCTGAAAAAAAAAAAGTGTTAAACTGCATCCTTCAGAAACAAGTCAGCTTGGCTCCTGGATCCCCACACTAGGATGAACCCCAGACAACACCCATATCATTATTATTTCAAAGTTGTGAGTAGTTCAAATTTAACCTACCCATATCTATTCTGTCTTCAGTGATTTGCCAATCTCTGTCTCTTGAGAGTTCCCTTGTCTCCAAATATCTAGGAGGAACCATCACTTTCTTAGCTGTTCTGGGAAATCCTAACAGGTATTTATTGATGGGCTCTGATTTTAAACTGGCTGTGAATTCTATATTATTCTGCACCTTTCTAAAAGTTGTAAAGTGTTTTATCAAAATTGAGGATAATTTGGGGTAAATCTCTCCTTTCATGCTAGATTACAGAAAATGTAATTTTCGGTAATATAGGAGCACTTTGTGAGACTTTCACTACTGTGTAAATACATTCAGATCTACTGAATTGCTGTAGAGTAATACAATGTTACGTGGGATGTACCCAGACTCTAACACAGAGGAAAGGAGACAGGGGCACAGGTAAAATAGATAAAGCACCTTTAGATAAAGCACCTTAAAACGTGGTAAATGAGAGCCCTGCCTGACCTTATAAAACAGAGGTCCAAAAGCCAGCTGCCTCCTGACTCCCTCCCAGCCAGCCTAGGGACTATTTCCCCATTTTCCCTTTCACAACTGGTGCCAGCATTGTGGGTCCTCACTTGTGTGCTGATGCATTTCCAGCACCCTAAATCTGGAGTTGATTAATGTATTTCATAATTTCTGGTTCTTGGAACTGAGTGATGGATGGTAAGGGGATGCTGTTTGTCAATGAAAACGGTTTCTGGCTTACACTAGATTCAGGCTTTGAGAGACAATAATTAAGAAACATGCATGCAACCTCTGAGACTCCCAGCAGGAAAAAAGGTAAATCTAAATGCTACTGCTAGTTTTTAGGTTTTAAACCTGAACTCAGAATCGTTGAAGTCTAATTTGCACTTTCTGAATGCTTCAGATTTTGGCAGTACTGCTGTTGTGACCAGGTCCTCTTTTTGAGACATCATGGCCAATGCTTTCATTAATTATTGCCTGATAAGTTTTTATTCATTCCTTTTTTGTTTACATGTGTAATTTCTTGTATTTTCCTTGAGTTTATGGACATACAGCAGCCCAGGCAGTGTCAGCCTACAATGACTCTGGCTGGTTGTCCTGGACTTCATTGAACATCTGCAGTTGGATCTGAGAGTTTCAGAAAACTGGATTTATTGCTTGGGCAGGATCCAGTGATGACTGCCCTCTAGGAGACTGAGTAAGCACATACATTTCAGTCATGTAAGTCATTCATAGGAGGTCCATATTTTCTGCACAGGAAAATATGGTCCATATTTTCTGCACAGAAAATGTGACACACTGGCAATATTAGAGGCCTGTGAAAAAAAAATATATTTGTAGATTAGCCACAAGACACTCAATACTTGAACTGTCTCCCCAGTGCAGTCCTCCAAGACTTCTGTTTACCTGCTAAATTTGTGCTTTGGCCTCCAACATTACTGATGATTAGTTGCTGCTTATTCTTTTCTGCCATCTTAAGTACTGCTGAACTATGGTGAATGCAAAAGTTAGGTAGACAAGGAAACAACTAAAAGGGTATTTGGTTGTTGTCTATATGAAAAATATAGAAAAGTCCAATTTTAAGGAAAGAAAATAAGGAAACTTATTGGTAGAAGAGCAACAGAGTTCTGTTCTGACAAGTAGCATTCAGTGGTATGAAACACCTTATGAGCAGAGCTGTCTGTAAAGTGCTGGTCAGACAGCCTAGGACAGATTGGATTATTAGTGAGAAATGCTGCAGCAAGCACTAATCAATGCAATTAACACGGTTATTTAAGCTTTTTGCTTACAAAGTAATTGTCAGGCAGTAAAAAATAAGGCTGTGAGAAAAATTATCAAGCTATCCTATAACACTCCTACTTTGCTCCATTATTTTACGTCTACATTACTACGGCATGGGCAATGGTAAGTGAGTTAGTAGTGTTCCAGATCACATCTTTTACAATAACATTTTTCCTTTTTTGCTATTAAATCTCTGGCATAGCCGTAGTGCCTGGAAAAAATGTAGACATAAAAAGACAAATAAAAGTAAGCTACATTTTTTTTATGTTTTAACATATTTCAGTATTAATGGTTTCTTTAAAACAAGAATGGTTTCCTCAATTAGCTTATTTTTAAAGAGGTTTTAAAAAGCAGAATATAGATCAATAATGAGAATGGTTGCAGGATTTGTTGAGGCTTTCTTCTCAAAAACAGCCTGAAAAATAAATCAAGTTGATTTCCAATGTTTGGTTGATTAATAGGATATGCAAAGGAATTTTCACTACAGTAGCTAACTGCTGATTTCCTATAATAAAATAGAACAGAATAAATGAAATAGAATGTTTTCTTCAGGAGGGTAAAGAGAACTGGTTTGCTTCTAAACTATTCTATACAAGATGGTGATTGGAGGATTTCCATTTTTTCTAAACACAGCTTTTTTGTTGCTTCCAAGAATCATTCTGCATCACTGAAATGGAAATATGTGTGCTCTTCTGGACTTGTAGGGTTTCCCTGCTCCTCTCCCTGCTGCCCATCACTCCCTCACCAATCTCTTTGGAGATTGCTGTGTGGAAATGACAGGCTGATCTGGCCCTAAGTATACTATCTCAGCCTTTGGGAAATGGTGCTACTTCATTAAGTGAATTTGAAAGATTACAGTAGATAAGTTATAAAACAAAGAAAGGATGCTCTCAAGAAAAAACATGCTCCTTAACTGCTAGAAAGCTGGGGATAAAATAGGCAGGCTGCAAGGTTTTTTTTCATTAAACTCTACAGATTATAGCTGCTATGTAGATCCTCTTCAAATTAATGCAAGTTGAAAAGGATCCATTTTAAAAAGGTGACTTTTCAAAGGACACATGGATTCAAGGCATAATTTCTATTTGTATGTGCAGTTGATTTGGCAGTGTGGGGTTTTCACACGTTTGTGTTAATAATTTATGTAGACACAAACTCTTACATGCCTTATAAAAATGGAGCACAGCTGGATTTGTGCATTTACAATCCATCCTCTCTATACAAATCAGAGTGAAAAAGCTCTGCGTGCTGAAGTAGAAATCATAGGGAAGCCTCTCTGTAAATTTAGTTCTTATTGTGAAGAATTTAAATGTACACTTAAGTGAGACATTGGTAGCATTCACATTTCTTTTTTGGTTGTTTGCCTTAAATTCCTGTGTAGGGCATTAAGGAGCTCTAGATCATCTTGCATCCTGTTAATATCTGCAGTAGTACCATTATAATGGTTTCTGTGAATGTATGTGGTTTATTTAATGGGAAAAAAATAATTTCTATAGCTGTGCCAGCCTTCCAGGTGCAGGCTGAAAGGAGTAAAAGAGGATTGACTCCTTTTGCCACTTAGCAAACCGTTGGATGTGGTTATTATGATACCCCAGAGTCAACCCTGGGGGACACAGCTGCTCATCTTAACATACCTAATGAAGTGCAGATGGGAAAATTCACATGATAGTCTTAAATCAAAGCAGAGAAAAGAAACTTAAATTTCTAGTATTCATTTGCTGGTCACACTGGTACAGAACTGCTGCACAGTCTGGGGATGAGCTTTTCCAGCAAGGACTTTATAGCTGCTGGGGATGATCCAAAGTGCTTTTCAGTGAATGATAGCCTCTGAATTACATGGGATTGCCTCCATTGACTTAAATGGTATTTGGATCAGGTCCATAATGAATTATTGTTTAATGTAGTCCACAAGCATACTGAAAATGTTAGATAAAAACCCAAGAAAGAAAAGGAGGTATATTGCAAAATTCTGGCATTTAATTTTCCATTACAAAATTCCCAATTTAATAAATAGCATTGATTCAGATTGTATCACAGCCTCATTAAAGCTCTCATTCTTAAAACCAGGTCTTTTTATGACACTCTGCAACACTTGGGTTCTGTTTTTATGGGGCAGTGATAATGGCACCATGGGTGCACTCTAAACTGTCTGCTGGAATTGGTTGGGTTACAGGTACACCCCTAGGCCTATATCATCACACTAATCTCCTGTATTTAATACACTGAAGTAAGTGGCTAAAGCTCTGTATAAAATAGAAGCTATTTCCAAACTCCAGAGGATCTCATTAGGCAGTAGATTATATCTGACCTAATTAATAACATCTCATGTGTGAGGATAAAGGTTTCTCATTTCTATATTTCTTTCCAGTTAATAGGAATAATGTAACCATTCATATGACATCTAAACCTATCTTGAAACAAATTAATATGTGACTCTATTGTTATTCTAATTCACCTGGAGCAACAGTTAGTAGGTAATAAAAGACAGACCATAGTCAATGTATTTAGAAAGAACATCAGACTACTAAAATAGCATTTTAGAGACTTTTAACTTCCTATATTTAACATTTTGGCACTCCAGAAATTCCTACTTAATCCTCAATTTTTACAGCATGAATGCAAACATACATCTACTTAAAGTCCTAAAAACACTGGGATAGTCCCCAGCCTAACCTGACATCCACCCATAGACACAAAAAGGGCATGACTGCCAAAATCTCCCTGTGAAAGTAAAATCCCTCGCTGCTCTGAGTAGACATTAATGACAAGTACGCCTTAAATTAGCAACAACATAGTTCTTTTCTCTCCCCTACCTCCCTTTCTCCTACCAGGAGGGATATTTAACCAGCAGTATGGTGGAACACTGAATAGCATCCGCCTGTACTTTGCACTGGTGAGGCCACACCTTGAATCCCGTGTTCAGTCCTTGGCCCCTCACAACAAGAGAGATATTGAGGTGCTGGAGTGGGTGCAGAAAAGGACAACAAAGCTGGTGAAGGGTCTCAAACACAAGTCTTATGAGGAATGGCTGAGGGAAATGGGGTTGTTTAGTCTGAAGAAGAGAACGTTCAGGCAGGACCTTATCACTCTTTACAACTACCTGAAAGGAGGTTGTAGTGAAGTGGGGGGTCAGGGTCTTCTCCCTGTAACAAGCACTAGGACAAGAGAAATGCCCTCAAGCTGCACCAGGGGAGGTTTAGATTGGATATTAGGAAAAATTTCTTCACAAAGAGGGTTGTCAGGTATTGGAACAGGCTGTGCAGGACAGTGGTGGAATCACCGTCTCTGGAAGTGTTCAACAACCGTGTAGGTGAGGTCCTCAGTGACATGGTTTAGCGATGGCCTTGGCAGTCCTGGGGTAATTGGTTGGACTTGACGATCTCAAAAGTCTTTTCCAACCTAGCTGATTCTATGATCGAATGCTCAGGGTGGTCTCCATCCATTGCTAGAAAGGACTGCCACAACCTCAGTCTTTAAAAAATAAAACTATAAAACTACAAGCAAGAGGATACAAATATTCATCCTCCCAGCTAGTAACAGACACATTCTGGTTGATCTGAGGTGACTCTAAACCCAGCTCTGAAGGACAATACATAGAAAACTCTGTTCCTCAGTGTTTTCTGCTAAGCAGGAAAGGCAGTTTTCCCCACAGCATTCCATCTGCTGTGAAATGTGCTCTGTGGTACCTAGCTTTCTTGCTTGGTGTAAGACCAGATATGTAGTGCAGCAGCTGTGAATTTAATGAGGCTTAAATGTTAAGAGTTGCTGCTCTGAATATCACATTACTTCATTCCTCCTTTGGGAATACATATCTGAAAGTGATGAAATTTCATTTCTGTAGTCTAGAAGGCAAGACACAGGATATTTTCATCTTCTCTTCACAGTGACTGGAGAGGTGAAAAAAGATCAAGTAATGGATCTTTACACTGCCCCAGTGCTGCTCTCTTAGCTTGTAAAAGGATTTTGCAGGGAGCTGGACAAAGATTTTTTGCTTTAATTCTGCTAGTGCCTAAGAAGTAACTTTAAAATGGCATTTTTATTTAGAAGTACTCTGCATCAGTGGAGTCAATTTGCAAATGGAAGTATCTTTTTTTGTCTTCACTTCCACTGTTGCCTTTCTGGGCTGCAAGCACACATTGATGAGTCATGTTGAGCTTCTCATCAACCAGCATCCCCAAGTCCTTCTCCTCAGAGCTGGTCTCAGTGCAGTCTTTGCCCAGCCTGTAGTTTTGCTTGGGATTGCTCTGACCCAGGCAAAGGACCTTGCACTTGGTGGTGTTGAACTTCATGAGGTTGGCACTGGCACACCTTTCAAAAATGTCAAGCTCCCTCTGGATGACATTCCTTCCCTCTAGCATGTCGACCACACCACACAGCTTGGTGTGGTCATCAAACTTGCTGAGGGTCCGCTTAATCCCACCAAATATACTGGCTCCCCATTTGCAAGTTTGTTGTTGGTATGAGTCAACACAGTGGTGAGTTTTTTCCCAAGTAGCTGATATGCTGTGTAGGTTTTCTAGAAAAAGGGAGAGGAGAGATGCAGAATGTTAGCTGTAAACTCAAATAACAAGACACAAGCACTAAGCATCAGGTACATCAAGGGAGAATCCCAAACAGAACTCCAAAAACTACCCCAGGCTCAGAAAGGTGTTATCAAAGGTTGCAAAGCTGGAATGCACTGCACTGTCTTCAAGGCAGGACTATCCTTGTCTGGCAGTGGTGAGTTTATCATCTAGTGTTAAAGCCTTCAGGAGGGAATAGATACAGCCCTAACCCACAGCTGGAACAAAACAGTACATACATGTACTGATGCTACCTGAAGAGCTGGTCAGTAATTTACCCTGCTTTCTGAGAAAATAAAGATACTTGTGTGCATTTAAGTAAATTAAATATCTATTTACTTGATTTATTTACTTGACACTTGAGCAAGTTTTAGACTTGGGACAATACCCACATTTAACATAGGGCCAACCATATAAAAAATTATGTGTTTATACTAATTTCCTGAAAACAAGTTGTTGACTTAGAGGAAGGGATGCTCTAAATGAACCGATGGATAAAAAAGGTGGAGTATACACCACCCACTGAGGAGGTAACAGAGGAGCCAAACTAGAGAAGCATTCTTAGAGTGCTGCAATTGCCACCAAATATGCAAAACCTCATTCTGATCTCAGACCCTTTTAAATATTAGAGCATTTGACTACAGATGCAAAGTCGATGAACCTGTATTACTGCTGCTGCTTATTGAAGTAGGTGCTCACTTTTGTGGTTTTGAAAGAATCT
Organism: Pezoporus occidentalis; assembly: GCF_034315485.1. Classification (NCBI taxonomy): domain Eukaryota; kingdom Metazoa; phylum Chordata; class Aves; order Psittaciformes; family Psittacidae; genus Pezoporus; species Pezoporus occidentalis. The sequence goes on along the minus strand of NW_026916170.1, from coordinate 9,440,175 downwards.
TGAAAAGCCTGGAGCAAAAAGACCCAAGAGGTGTGACTTTCCCCATTCATCTCCATCAACTATTAATCTTGAAATCTAAAAGTGACAATTTAATTGCCAACATTAATGATTTCACTGCAGTTTTCATCAAAACATAAAGTGATTTGATTGTCTGAAAATCTTCAATGGCTTTATCCTTCTGCAAATCTTACTTTTGCCAAAACCCCTTTAACTTACAAAAATACTCAGTTCCCCCATCTTCCATGACCCACACCCAAAGAACACGTTAAAATATTTAAAATTTTACATCAATATGAATAGCCTAGGGCAACTCTGAAGACTTCTGCATTCATTGGCTTTTTGGTCTGACACAAAACACAGCAGAATGTAGTCTCCACCCTGGGGCACAGAAAACTCTGGCTTCAAGGTGCTTCTCAAGGGAGGCTGTTGAATACTTACACTTTTTTGCCATCTTGCAGACAAAGGGCCTAGAATTAAATTTTAACCAGTACAGAATGTATGGTCTGTTAGAAATCTACCTTTTTTAATCCAAACTTTCTTGTTCACACACACATATAAACACACATGCATTTGCACACTTGCATGTTTAATTTTGATATAGCATTCTCACAATGTAGAATTGTTTACTGGGAAAAATTAAAAAAAAAAAAGAAAAAAAAAATTGCAGTAGTATTCCCAGGATTCTGTATTGCCAGTTACGGCTAAAATGGGAATCCATCAGACAAATGCATCATCATTTCCCCACACACTATCAAGTAAGATCATCGTATCAACCTTTCATTTATCATCACTCAGGAAGAAAGATTTACTCCAAACCCAACCTTTTTCTGAAAAAAATTAGTCATTTGCCCCTGTCAAATTGAGTATGGGAACGTTAAAGTTGATAGCATTTCCCTCCTTTAAACTTAATGCACATGGCTTGACTTGAGGATATGACCCAGTATCTCAGACAGAAATATGTTGTATCTTCATTGGGAAGAAATTAGTTAAGTTCAAAGTCAAAAAATAGCTGTTTCTTCACCATAATTCTGTGATGATGTTAATTTTGGCCTGAATGAAATGTCATTTATCACTATTAAGGCAGAAAATTAAAAACATGCAAGCTAATTAGATAGTTTTTTATAAAAACATTGCTATCGAACAAGTCAAAATGTTTTGCAATATTAATGTGTCCGTTTAAAATTAAGGTAACATCAATGCTTACGATAACTTGAATAACACTATGTTTGTATTTCGAACTTCAGGGAAATCATCCAAAAAGTCTTGCTTTGGAATATTACTTCATTGGTTTCTTGTTAATGCAGAAATGGTTGAGTATCCTGGAGTTATGGGATGTCAAGGAGTAACAGTTTGATGCTCCTTTCTGATAAGTAAATTACAGTTTTGTATATTTAATGTGGAATAAAACAATTGAATTCAACACACTTCCTGTGAATGATTTTCACCCTGGATTGAGGCTTTTTTTCATATTTAGATAAATTCAGATGACTGCCCCATGACTTTTAGTTGTTATGTCTCAACACCCTCAGGTCACAAAGTACTGGGAATTTCAGAAGCAAGCCAGTCAGGATTTTTACTGCAGAAATGCAGCTTGGATCATTCACTCTAATCTGATCAAAACCTCCAACATCAATTTATGACCCTTTCAGCTTGTTTGCCATTTACTAGTCTTGGCAGAGCTCCATTGAAACCAGCATCCCACCACATCCTAAGGTCAGACCTCATATATAGTTGATGTTAACCCCCTGAACCAATTGACAGATGCATGGGTTTCCTTCTTTGCCAGAAAATAGCAGCCTGCACCATTATCCATATAAGCTTATTTTATACAAGGTCTTTATACAACTTTAGTCACTAACCTCAATTCTTACTTACATGGGTAACACAGTCAGGTTAGTTCAGGAGAGCTCCACCAGAGTGTTGTCAAAGCCAGCAGAGTCAGGCTGATTAATGCCAACTGCTGACTTCACTCTTCTCACTTTCTCTTCATCCCCCTTTTCTTCACACGTGCATCCATGGGATGACAGAAACTCATTGCTCATTACATGTGTTCTTACTCACCAAATTCAACAAAGCTCAACCCCTCCTCAGGAGACTTTGCTACTAGTAATCCAGAACTCCTGTCCTTCTGTTAGGTCCATAGTAGCCAGCCAGAGGAGACACTAATAAAAGGATTTGCCCTTCAGCTGCTAACATTTCCTTAGTAAGCTGTTTTATTCAAATACAATTTTACTGCCTATGACAAGTGTGAAAGGCTGGGTGCAGCCTGTATCTTCATGACAAATGACCTGGGCCATGTTACTTTTGGTTTGTGCGTGTTCCCCTGCCCAGTCTACCTCTTATTACTGTCTTCTGAACATTTGCTATTTATTACTATTGTCCGTAAGCCGGAGGTTGCTGGAAGCTGAGAAAATACATTGAGTAGGATCCTCACAGTTTATTTCTCATTTCTTACAACATTTTCTTAGGCGTATTCATAAAAAGCTGAACTGTCTTTTGGTCTTACCCAGTGCATCCGTTCTCACATCACTAAAATATGTGTTAGTCTGTAAAGGTTTTTCTGCTCTGCAACAGGGGAAGAGTTCCTCATACCTGCTCTAGAGCTGTTACTAGACATGTGTCTGCGTGTCATACAATATGTAACTTTTCTTTGGCAAAGTTGGTGTCTTGAAGACGAGCCTTTAGCAGCCAATCCATATATCCTCGATGTGTTGGGAAAATGAATATATGAATGATATTTTGAACAAATGGAGTAACTATGAAGATGGCACTTTGGCAGTAATGATGGATTAAACTGGGTGTGCCAGTTTGTTTGACAAGAAACATCATTAAATGCAAGACATTATTGTGTTTGCACTCATTGGAAATGCAGAAATATTACAGTGATTGCAGTGTATGGAAATGGGCATTTATCCTGAAATTATGGGATTCACCTGTCCTTGACCCTCTCTTTCCAGGTAACCAATATCATACTTGTCACTATGCATACCACTAGTTTTTAGCTAGCTTTGATATCTGTTTAGTTTCAGTGAGTATTGAAGTCTTTCATTCACTAGTTCCAGTTTTCACTGTTTTTTTTTTTTGTGTACAAGCCTTTTATTTTGCAGGTTTTCTCATACTGAATATTGCTTGCTGATTCACCAGGTACCTTTCTGACAGCTTGTGTGAAAGAATAAAAGATGACTTATTTCCTCCCTATTGACAACACCTCAAATCACCTCAAATTCAACATGCTTTCAAACTGCTGTGCTTTGTTTGCTATATGCCTTTAATTACTGCTCTTTTTGTTTTCGAAGAGTGGGGTTTGCTTTCCTATCTCCCCAGTGCTGTCCTGTTTCCCCTAAAGCTCCTCTCCTCTCCTCTCCTCTCCTCTCCTCTCCTCTCCTCTCCTCTCCTCTCCTCTCCTCTCCTCTCCTCTCCTCTCCTCTCCTCTCCTCTCCTCTCCTCTCCTCTCCTCTCCTCTCCTCTCCTCTCATTTGACAGGATCTTCATTAGTATCTGATTCTGTCACGTTTATTCACTAATAACGTGGCTCTGCCTCAGACAAGTGTTTTGAGAATTAAGGTTATGCCTCTGCAGGCATTTTGGAGCAAGGTCAGCATGACCCTCGGATCCCTAGCCACTGTGCCCCCACCATGGCCCAAGTAGGCCCATCATATCCTTACTCCATGTGTGTCAGGTACCTCTGGAGCTGTACCAAAGGCAAAGAGAAGTTTGGATAACCTTCATTTAGCAATTAGCGCAGTAGTGAGGGCAAGGAACATCCTAAGGTTCTTTAACAGCTCTAGTTGTTTAACTGCCAGGATAGCAAGGACAGCCTGGAGGGTGAGAGCTTTGTCTCTCCTCATACACTTCATTTTAAAAGCATTTTCTTGCTGTGCTTCCTGAGAGACAAAGTTAATACGTCCTTACTAAACATATAGCTACGCCAGGATGATGTTTCCTAGGCAACGTTCCTATGGAAAAGCAGCCTACTGACCATTCTCACACTGCTCTTGTTAAGTCAAGCAGTAATTTCATTTATTATTGTTCAAAAATGTGGTGGACACTTTGCAGGTGAAAAAGAAGACAAAGTAGCCACTGGTATTTAAAAAGAGCCACAAATTAGTCTTTACACACTGGTCTTCAAACAGCATACCTGACAAAGTGCTACATAGGATCATAATCATTCCTGTGAAAATTAGCATCACCTATTAGACCTAGGTGTTCCACAATTGAATAAACCATAACTAGTCTTATTTAAACTAGCCATAAAATCCATGTCAGGAGCCTAGATGGAGGTGACAATATGTCTCCAAGCTCTGTTTGTGGAGGCTTGTGCTGGTTGCTGAGGTCAAAGTCACACACTTCAAACACATACAACACTGCACAAAAGCTAGACGCTATTATTGAAGTGCTCCTGTTTTCACCATGTCTGTCTCTAGGGCACCATGAAATTTGTATTTCTGTAAGCTAATTCAACCCTGTCTCCCTGATAAGCATGTCCATAAACTCAATTTTTTTTTCTTTTCTAAGGAGGAGGAAGGAAGGAAGTAATAAAGGAAGCATCACACACTGATATAATCAAGCACAGGAGAGAAAACCAAAATCCTTCAAGCAACAGGTAGCACCTAAACAAATGGTGAACAAGGCATTTTGTCGATATGCTGGTCCTGTGCTTCCTGGGCTGTCTTTCTCTCCTCAGATTCTTAACTTGACGGACTGTTGATTGCCCATTTTTTTTCAGGAGACGGCACTAAAGCCTGTCAAAGGAACTTGCCGTGTCTATTCTTAGCCTCCAGATCTATTGCAGAAGAGAGGTGGGGTTCTTCTGCTAGCTGAGAGAAAAATGATCCAGCTGCCTGCAGGCTGATAAAGCAAACCTACAATTTCCATTTATTTTTCAGTTTCATATATATGGTGTTGGGCTGCATCAGCTCCCTGTCAGTGCAAGACTTGGCTTATATTAGCAAAGCGCATGTTGGGGGGGGAGAGCAGCAGTAGGTAACAGAAGAGCTACTCCACTTTCTCATTAGAAAAGTGACTCTCAAGCAAGAAATAACCCTGTCCTTGCAATCACAGCAACAGAAGAATACAAAAGTATAAAATAGGTGGTGTGTTTTAGGTGGTTAAGACATGAACATGACACTAAACTGAGATTTTATACTCGGGAGGTGGGGATTCATTCTTCTCTGCTTCAACCTGAACAAGACATAGGAGAATACAAGCTGTGAGGGCAAGGTGCTGGCCATCAGTGATCCCCAGGGAATTTTCTGCTCCAGCTCCCTCAGCCTAGCAGCATTTACCACCACTGTAAAATTATGCAACTAGGTCTAGAGCAGAGTAGATCCGTGCAACCCAGAGGCACTGACAGTGCAATTCTGAGTCCTTGCATGAGGGAACTAGTTGGCCTCACACAAATATGAGATGATATAGTTATCTTTATGGGTCTCACCTGACCCTTATGCATTCAACCATCAGGCAGAAAAACTCCCTCCCCTCCACGCTCTAGAGGGATGATGCAGGTCACACATGGATGAAGGCAGCAATTTCACAGCTGGTTTCCAAACGGTACAGCATGAGTGTCTGGGGAGCGAGGAGAGGAGGGAACAAGGAAGGAGGAGGAGGAATGAAAACAGTGAAGTGGGTCTTGAATCTGCTCCTGAATCATTTATGACACTGACTGGATCTAAATGCAATTCACGGAAAAGGCTTTGTTTGGGGGTTTTGTTTGCTTTTATCTTTATAACTTGCTCAGGAGAGACTGGAGCTTTTATTAACTTTGTGGGGTTTTGGAGTTCTTACGTGTTCTTTTGTCCTCTTTCTTTGGCTCAGTGTAGTTTGAGACTGCCTAGTTTATTTCCCAGTCATGAAATCCTACAAGCTGCACTCCCAATGCCTTTTAAAGTTTTGAGGTTATTCATTAGATACACTTGAAAGGAACAAACTAGATTAATTTAGCAATTACCACCCAATGCATACATGGCAGGTCAAACCCAGTGTAGCTTTTTAAGAGATACACCTATTTCAGCTCACACATGCTGTCCCTGATTCTGCTTTATAGATCTTTAGGTCAGTAAAAGCCTAAAATATATCCCAGATCATCTCGTATAGTGGAGAGTGATGAGGGTAATTGTTCATGCCCCTCAGTACGTATGATTACAAGCCATGACACTTTCATGAAACCAGAGAGAAGCCTGAGTGAAAACTGCCTGTTAGATTTATTATATTTAGATATATTTGCAGCTCAGGTTCTAAAAACTTTCCAGAAAGAAGAAGAAACAATGTTCAAATCTTGCTGAGGGAAGAAGTTTTGAATCAAATAATCTAAAAATATTTCCCACAATCACATATTTTGAGAGAAAAAATATATTTAGAGAGGTGGAAGAGTATTCTTAAAAGTGAGCAAAGGCAGCAAATGGGTGCAGAGTTATAGTTTTATTCCTTTTCTGCTTTGGGCTTACATACGGGATTTAGTATGAGTGTACTCAGTCTTAGAGAAAGGTCTCCTGAATGTAGCTTTTTAAGCAGGTGATGGTCACTGTTAGGACAACTGGTCAAAAAAAATTGTTTCTCTTACACTTTGGAAAAATAGCTTGGGAGTGTTAAAGCTATTGGCATGTATTTGCCATGGGCAGCACTAGGAAGGCTGACAGGTTTCTTCTTCTCAGGACCCATGTCACACTCTGTCAGAGACTGGTATCCCTGCTTATATCAGGCACATCCTGACTGGGATGTGTATCTGTCCCTGCAATCCTGTTCTTACAGCTTAATGTATAAAAGCCTGCACACATTAATTTTAATTCCTGTGACTATGCCAAGCTCTAAATTGAGGCGGTTCATGAAACATTCAGCTGGGGAGGCAGCTTCCAGGAGAGAGGCAAGGCAACAGTTGTGACAGCTAAGCCTCCCCAGCTATCCCAGGTTTCACTTGCTCCTCTAGGGCAGTATTCTTATTTACTCTGCCTACTGCAGTAGCGCAAAGACAAAATATTACCACTTCCCTGCAGCTTGTTCAGCTTTCCTCCTTCCAGGAGCTAGTCAGAGCTGTCAGCTCACCCATATTTGTCCCTAACCAGCTCCCGATGAAATGAGAAAAGAAAGCCAAACAGCTTCAGATGCAGCTTGTTGGTAAGAAAGCCCTGTTTGGACTGCAAGGGAGAGAACTTGTCTCAGAACCTCAAGCAGTAATTCAGAGGGACAGAGAAAAACAAGGGCGGGGCATGAGCCGTTGAGTTTTCCCTGGGCAACCTGGCAAGAATGGTATCAGCATCAGTGGTATCAGTGGTATAATCAGAGATTATCCCAGAAGCCGGAGAGGAAGGTGTTGTATCTTACATTCTTAGTCAAGGAGGAGTGTACAGAAGAACTGGAATGCTTCTGGAGGCAGGGAAAAGTGTGGGCCAAAGATGGGATGTTGCCTCATTATTATATTGTGTGGCTCACAAGCTAGCTCCTTACTTCTGCAAAGGGCAGCAGTCCTGATCTGCCCTGTAAAGATTTTATCTTTAAGAAATCTCCCTTGAGAAGTCAAACTCCCTCATTTCTATCTCCCAAGATCAAGGCTCTCGGTCTCCCTCTGTATCTGAGAGAAGGAGGGCAGCTTTTCCCCAGGCTGTGATGCACAATGCATGACAACCTGGGCAGGGCTCTTGGGCAGCTCTTCTACTCCCAGTGTAACTCAGCCCTTGCCTGTCTCCTAATTCCTCTGTGGTAAAGCACAGACACCCACACAGATACAGCTCTTGGCAATGCTTTTTCCATGGGGGATGCAAGAGCTCATCAGTGGTACCAGGGTCCAGCTCTCTGGTAGCTGTCTGAAGCTCAGTAGCACAGGGTTGTCCTTGGTACTCTCCTTCTTCTCCTAAAGCTCAAGCAAAATGTAAGGCATAGGTATGTACCCAAAGAGTGCCTCAAACTGAGTGTCTGATGAGAACGTGCTACTTCTGAGTCAGCTTTGCAGTATAACGGGAGTCTTTAAGACCAGTCAATTGAGAAGATGAAGGAAGCCTCAAAATTACTTCATTTGTATTGTATCAGTTTTGCAAATACCTTAGAAGGGATATAGCCAGAAACATTTCTACCAGTAGATAGCATTGGCTTTGCATAGTAATGAGCAAAAAGTGAAGGAAAGGAGATAATAATGTTCTAAGTTGCGTTATGTCTCCTGCAGTTCAACCAAACAACTCCCTGTTTTGAGCTCATGAACATTTGCTGTGTGCATATTTTATGCGCTCTGGGTAACTCTTCTCAGTCAAAGGATATTTTTCAGCACATATGGGCTTCCAAATATAGTGAAACCAATTTGCTTTGCAAAGCAATATATCTGCTAAAGGGCAGTTTTATTTTCCTTTAGGTAACTCACATCTTTTATGAACAGCAGGATCCTGAAATACAAAGCCGTCTAATTGGGGGCAGGAAGAAACAGCCTACTAAAACTAGTTAAAAACTCAGTGACATATTTTAAAATCTCAGAGGATCCTGACCTCAAACCTTTTATAGCAGCTATTCTCAACTATTCAAGCTCTTGCCAGCACTTGAGCAAGAATGAGCAATCTCTGTTTTACTAGCTGTGTCTATTAAATTAAAGAAATTGTTTATACATTTGAAGGATTCACTGTGAACATGGTCAACAGTGAAAGCAGGTCTGCCAGCCAATGAGACGTCTTCTGCAACACCTTGTGTACTGCCCAATTCAACCCTGACTATCCCACACTTCAAGCTCTGCTGTCATGAAGAGCTGAAGCTTGGCTTTTTTTTCTCTTGGGGGTGTAACTCTGGGAGCTAAGGCCAAAACCTGGAGTTCAGAGATATTTGGGGTCTAGATGCCATGTCCAGCCAGCTGAGGACAGCAGGAGTCAAAACTCTACAGTCTGAGAGGAAAGTTGCCAAGACTTTGCCAGTTGGACACATTAGCAGTGTGATCTTGCTGGCAGGGTGCGATACTTAAAGCTAAGAGTGCTATATGTTAAGTGTCAAGATGTCAACAACATGCCAAGACCCCAACTGTAATCAGTGGGGAGTCAGGTTCCAGTTCAGCACTCCAGTGTCACATCCTGGTGCTATTTGAGACAGCAAAGGGTAGCTGAGATATCCACACAGGGCTGGGTAATGTGATGTGGAGCTTAGGGAAGAACTCAGCCTCCTGCAGAGAGGAGTAGTGTAGCATTTAAGCAACTGAACCTTACCCCTACTGAGTCCAGTCGCAGGGGCAAGGAGGTTTACCTACAACAGATGCCAACATTTGGCCCAGTCACTAGTTCTCTGGCTCAATTAACTGTATTGGCAGTATGGTCCACTGACTATAATGGGAGCATGGCCACCAGGTTCTTATGTATACAGCTGCATTTTGCTGTGTTAAACTGGAGCTGAATTTCACTCTAAACATAGTAACGCACCCAAATTCCTACTTACCTCTGGAGTGTACGTGCTTCCATCCTCATGGGAACAGAGCAGATATTCTCTGCAGAAAGTAAGTATACAGCTGAATGAGGTCAGGTCTCCTTAAACAGCTGGTGAGGCCTGTAAAAGTGCTCTACTTTTCCAAAGTAGTTGCCATGCACAGCCAAGCATTGAAAGTCATGGGACAGAAAGGTCCTTACGGCAGATGGAGCACTCCCATCGGAAAAAAACGATGTAGTTCTTGATCTTGGATTGTGAGGCTTGCGGGCTTTATTTGAGTTAGTTAGTTTGTTGTTTGTTGATTTTGCAGCAGAGGGGAGCAGTTAGTTATGGGTTGCAAAAAAACTTCATTATTCCCTGTACCTGGAAGCAATGTCTGATTCTTTTTCTTCCCAAGTGACTAACTGGGTAAGCTAGAGAGCTCAACTCCCACTTGCCTGTTCTTGCCCTGTGTCATTAATATCCCTAGCTTCATCACACTGTAGTGGAAAAAGAAGTTTTGGGGGGCCTCAGGAGCCTCACATTCAATTACACAATGAGGAGGAAAAACTGAGAGAACTCTTTGCTGCATAAGCATCACTATTTGAAGAGAATACCAGGATAGAGAAGACATAAGTTTTCTATTGAGGGTATTTCTCAAACAAGAAACATAAACAGTGTCTTAGTCCATAGGACAACACAATACCCAGTTATAAACACAGCACAACATGTAAACAAAATAATACCCTGTAGGGATATTTGAATGTTAAATTATATTCTGAGAATCTCTCTATAGGATCTGGAAAAGCTTCTTCTCCAAACAGTGCAAAACCAGCTTTTATAACTGTGTCCACTGCTGACAAAATGGCACCCACCCCCTTCTGCAGTGACTCCACAGCTAGGGCTTGTGCTATCTCTAGCCGGGACAGGCATGCCTGAATTGTTGCCAGGACATTAAAAATGGTTAAATTTCATTAAAAAACAGTTAAATTTCAGCAACAGCTCTTTTCCTCCACCACATTTTGGCCTGTCCTTATTATGGGAGAAAAGGTTTTTTATTACTATTCAGTATCTGCCACAATAAATCAAACTCCATATATTAAGAAGAGGCTCAGAGTAAGTTAAATATCAATGGATTAACAAAATATGATGGATAATAATTCCTAGCTAACACAGGCATTTGTAAATGTATTGCATGTTTTAAGAAACAGTCCTCAAATTAATTTTTGAGGACAGTGTGCATTCTGAATGCATGCTTTCTGCCTTCCCTCCCTTACCCCTCTTCAATAAGCATTAGCTACAGCTCTCATGTGATGGCGAGCTCCTCTGCATATGGAAGCAAGTGCTCCCTGGTTATCACAGACTGACATTCAGCAGCTTCACTGATGTGTAGATTATGTCAGCCTGGAAAGGTGGCGGGCAGCATCTTGTCCAACCTTCCCTGTGGTAAGGGAAGATAAGCATCTCCAACTGTCAAAAACCTCCTTCCTTCTGTATGCAAAACTTACATCCCATTTGTGGCAGCTGAGAAGGAGAGATATGCCCTTGGTTTAACATGCTTTGCAGTTAATCCTCTCCAAAGTGTATTTTAAAGCCAACTGCAGTAACTCAGTATATTAAGGGATTTGGTCAGTGACCATATTTTAATGGCCATCAGATTGATGGTGTCTGTCTTTATATTGTAATTCTCTTGTGATACTTATTTATGCATTGCATGTACAAGCAAAAAGGTAGGAGGGAATTTAGTAAATCCTGGGGCCTGAGAGAAATACAACTTTTGCCAGGAATGAAATGTGCACCATTTCATTAATTTTTGTATCATTAGCTATCTCAGCCTGCAGGAACAAGTTGCTTATAATTGTAATGAACAGACTGATGTATGATAGTTAATATTTTAAGCACTTTAAATAGCACTTGTTATAAGCTGAAACTATCATACTTGCTCTGGACAGTAGCCTGGTGCAATGTGATGACATGAAGTGCTGTCAAATTGGAAAAAAAAAATCAATCAAATAGGCATAGGTACTATAAGTTAAATTATTTTGGTAATACAAGGAAACATGTTTTTGAGGCACTGTGAGAGTGGCGAGGCACTGGCACAGGTTATCCAAAGCAGTGCTAAATGCCCCATCCCTGGCAGTGTTCAAGGCCAGGATGGACAGAGCCTTGTGCAACCTGGTCTAGTGGAAGGTGTCCCTGCCCGTGGCAAGGAGGTTGGAACTGGATGATCTTAAGGTTCTTTCCAACCCTAACCATTCTGTGATTCTATGTTTTTTAAGCCTGGTTTCCTGAGGTTTATGTGATTGCACTGAGTGTGCCTGTGTCTACATTTTTCTGAAACCTGTTGAGTCAATAGCCAATTTCAACCAACTTTCACAGAGATTCCAAGCTATCCTGCACTTCCCAGCTCTGTGACATGGGGTGTCTGAGTAGAGGTGAGATCCATTTAATACCTTAATGAAGGAAGAGGGGGAGATAAAAAAGGAAGGGGTAGGGAAGGAAAAAAGGAAAAGGAAAAGGAGAAAGAGAAAAGCTCTTGTCTTACTAGGCATCAGCACACTTGCTGCCAGACACAAACCTTAGTGTATTCACTGCTTGCCTTGCCCTGACACCAGCACCATGTAACACAGCCTGCACACAGCAGCTAAAAAACAGCAGCTGGACTTTAAACCCGGCTATACTCAACAGCACAAACACACCTGGATTGACTGCTGTAGCGTTTGTTCCCTGTGCTGCACCCTGCAGTGTGGATCTCCATATGCTGGGGGAGAAACAAATTCATGGGGGAGCTGGAAGAAGGCTTACCAGAGTTCCGCATCTAAGAGCTGATTACTTCTAACCACTACTATAGCTTGACATCAGTTTCTCCAGAGTATTCGAGTGCAATTGCACTGCAACCAATGGGACTCTGAGCTGTTGCAGAATGACTTTAAGAGCAGAACCATAGAGTTCTGGAGGACTGTGCAAGCAAGGCAGGGGGTGGCCCCCACAGGTGGACAGAGACCGGACCTGGGAGGAGAATGTGGAGGAAGCTGTGGGGGCTAACCAATACTGTTATGCCAAGAAGGAGTGGCTGAGTACTACCACTCCTATATATGTGTGAACTGCGTCACAAATAAATTAGAAGTTGCTTATCACCCATATTGGGTTGGCCTGTCTGCTTCTCCTCGCCGCTTACAAATGGCGCCCGAACAGGGACGCGGATTACAGGGCCCTGGTCGCTGGGGACCCGGATTATAGGGCTCCGACTAGCGGGGACCCAGGATATAGGGCCCCGACTAGCGGGGACCCGGGATAAAGGGCCCCGGCAGACGGGGACCCGGGATATAGGGCCCCGACTAGCGGGGACCCAGGATATAGGGCCCCGACTAGCGGGGACCCGGGATACAGGGCCCTGGTCGCTGGGGACCCGGATTATAGGGCTCCGACTAGCGGGGACCCAGGATATAGGGCCCCGGCTGACGGGGACCCGGGATACAGGGACCCGGTTTAACGGGGACCCAGGATACAGGGACCCGGTTTAACGGGGACCCGGGATACAGGGACCCGGTTTAACGGGGACCCGGGATACAGGGACCCGGTTTAACGGGGACCCGGGATACAGGGCCCCGGTCGACGGGGACCCGGGATACAGGGCCCCGGTCGACGGGGACCCGGGATACAGGGCCCCGGTCGACGGGGACCCGGGATACAGGGCCCCGACTAGCGGGGACCCGGGATACAGGGCCCCGGTCGACGGGGACCCGGAACGGCGAGAGAGCGGCGCCGGCGGCAGCGGCCGGGCAGCGCGGGCAATGCTGCTGCGGTGGCGTGACGGACCCGGGTGCTGCGACTTCCCTAAAAAGTCCGCCGCTGGGGTATACCAGACACTGCTGCGTCGGGAGGCCGATCCGGAGACCGAGGTTACAGGACGACCCAGAAGAAGACGATCCGGAAAAGGCTGGCCATGAAAATGGACCGAGAGGTAGCCCTGGACTTATTACAGTGCTTTTTATAAAAGCGGGGAACTGAGCCTTGAACTTTTACAGTGCTTTTTATAAAAGCGGGGAACTGAGCCCTGAACTTTTTACAGTGCTTTTTATAAAAGCGGGGAATTGAGCCTGAGACTCTAAAGCAGCTAGCAGGTCTACTGCCTGTAAGGAAGGCTAAGAGATGTTTTTTGCAGATCCTAATACAATATTTGAGAAGAGTGAGTGGCAAAAGTTTGGTGATGAACTATTTGACTCAGTGCTTAATGATTATAAAAAGGCAAAGAAACTCGGTAAACCAAGGAGGGAAGTAATGAACTGTATAAAAAGATACAAGGCAGAAAAGAAAACTGCCGCGGTAGCAACGGAGAAACTAGGAACAGACGTCCCCGGTCGGTTGAAACCGGGGGAAGATTACAACTCGTTCCGCCCCCCCCCACTCGCGGGAGCACAGGGTTTCCCACCCCGCACCCCCCCCCCCCCTTCCTTTTCTCCCCCTTCATCAGAAGATGCCGCGGAGGAGGTGTAACCCACTGCTCCCCCACCACCCCAGTTCCGAAAGTAGGGACTTTGAAAAGGACAGAGAAAGTATATTAGAAGGTACACACATGATAAATGTCGAGAAATCCGAAAGAAAAAGGGCGGTGCCTCGGCGCCGGATCGATTGCGGCGCCACTGTGAAGCACGCAGTAAAAAAAAAAAAAATAGGGATCATGCGCGAGCGGGAGATTTAAAGGAGCCGCGAGCCTCTCCAGCCCACTACGCCCTAGAGTGAAAAAACTTTTAACTCAGTCACGGAGGAGCCAGGTCTGCAGATGGCTACATACCGAACGGGATACATCTGATAAGAAAGACACAGCTGCAAGCAACGGAGACCCCGAGTTCGGCGCAGGATCAGCCCCCGAGTCCCCTGAATCCGAGCCAGATTTATATCCTCTGCTTCCAGACCCTGACTCTTCGTCTCCCGGGTCGGTCTGCTCAGACTTACTGGCCCTGGAGACGCTCAGTTGTAACAATGGGTAACCAAAGATGTGATCATTACTGGGGAATTTTCTGCAATGGGCATTCCTGCATATCCTGTGTTTACTACACAGCAGGGGACTAAAGAGTGGGAAGCTCTTGATCTCAAAATAGTTAAGGAGGCCTGGCAAACAGTGACCACGTATGTGTTAAAATTCTCTTATACTCAAGCTGTATATGTTATGATTTTTTCTTGCAATTGACAGGGAGAGCCCATACAGTCTCTCTGTGATACTCATGTACTAGAAGTTGGTAAATATAAGTATGTCCAGGTTTCTATCAACCCTTGGAGACCTCTGTAGATACTGCTGGCCACTTCTTCCAGCACAGGCTGGCCACCTGTGTTGGAATGAGTGTGCATTTTGGTCAGTTTAAAAGCCCAAGCCTCATACAGTGTGGGGGAGGCAGAGCCTCTGCGGGGACGCCCGCTAAGGTTGAGCCTGCCACCTCGCACTGCAATGATGCTTCTCGGAGCTGGTTTGCTGTTAGTCTCCACAGGGTCCTTGTGCCACGTTCTGTACGTGGGACTGTAGTGGGAGTAATGATGGCTTTTGCAGGGACTCAAAAAAAAAAAAAAAAAGAGGGGGGAGAGAGAGAGTAATGATACTACATTTAACTTTAACCTGTCTAACCTGTCTATTTCTGAAGAACTGATAACCTGGGGGAGGGGGTATATTTGTGCCCTCCTGCCTACAGGTCCATGATGACTGTGCAAAGTTTGTGAAGCCCTGCCATGAGCTGGGCAGACGAATGGATAAACCTGATGCCTCAGCTACAGGAGCTGACTGTGATTACCCCAAGCAGAATGAGATAGAGGAAGAGAAAGAACGGATAACTGCAAAACATCACTTGGGGACAACTGAAAAGTAACATCCTGAATATGTGCTTGTAAAGTAGCTATTATTAGAGGTTGTGATTTTTGTATAAAACCACCTGTATTTACTAGCTAGTTGCTAATAAGAAACTGCACCTTGTACTGTATAGATTTGTCACTTGTAAAAGAGATGTTAAGAGTGTGGAAATTTGCAGTAGCTGCTAGAAAATGCTAAGGCAAAAGCTAGGAAAAAAAAAAAAAAAAAAAAAATTAATACAATGGTCGTGTTATAAAGCAGGTGATGGAACAAAATTAAGAGGGGGAGAGAATTCCACTGGTAAGAAATTTCTTTGGCTAGTCCTTCACTGCCATCAGCATCTTCAGCATGCTGCTGCACCCTGTAATAGTTACTCTGCTAATGTAAATGTGTGTGTGCCTTGCTGTAGTAGCGACTTGTTACTGGATAAAACAAAAGCGGGGAGATGTGGAGACAGTGTTCTCACGGGAGAACGCATAATTGGTGCATAAACTTTGAATAGTCCTGAAAGATACAGCAAGGCCATGAGAGGCCTGAAGAAGCTTAAGCAAGCAAGATAAGAGGCTGGAATTCACCAAGTTAATGAGAGCTGTGGACTGTTGGCAAGCTTTCAAGGTTGAGTTCTCACACCTGTGTTTAACCAATTATATGTTAGTCACTAAGGGTCTTCAAAACATGTATCCAATCATAATATGCCAAATCACTGTAAGTGCTTCAGCCGGGGCCTTGGCTCAACTAAGCAGACTGGGTTGCTGAGTTGCTAAGCAGACAATTCTACATCGAAGGCAATTTCTGATTTGTTTTAATGTTGACTCTGTGAGACATGCAGCACCTTTTGTTGTTGGAACAGGGACATGGATGTGAAGAGTTTGATGGAATGTGTTGTATGAGTCTCTCTGATTATGCTAATTCGATGCACGCACAGCTGAGAACCCTGTCTCAGCTTACCCAGCAATAGTAAATGAGCAATATCCTAAGAATAACTAAATGGTTGTCTTCACGGGCATTACAGGTTGAGTCAAACACTGTTGTTTGAAGCATTGCACTTATGTATCACTGTTAGGTTAATCATCGTAGCTATTAGACTTGTTTATAGTTGTGTGATAAAACAGGTGAACAGAATAACTCATAATGCCTTGCTTGCACAAAGAAAAAGGGGGGAATTGTTGCAGAATGACTTTAAGAGCAGAACCATAGAGTTCTGGAGGACTGTGCAAGCAAGGCAGGGGGTGGCCCCCACAGGTGGACAGAGACCGGACCTGGGAGGAGAATGTGGAGGAAGCTGTGGGGGCTAACCAATACTGTTATGCCAAGAAGGAGTGGCTGAGTACTACCACTCCTATATATGTGTGAACTGCGTCACAAATAAATTAGAAGTTGCTTATCACCCATATTGGGTTGGCCTGTCTGCTTCTCCTCGCCGCTTACACTGAGCAGCCGTCTCTCCCAGTTCATGCTACAAATCTGTTGGAGCAGAGGAAGATACAGATTCCAATCTCCCACAGCCTGGCAGCCTGGTTGTCCTGGGTTCAGCAGTAGCAGTCATTTTTCTTCTCCTTGGTAGCTGGTGCAGTGCTGTGTTTTTGACTTTCGGCTTGGGAACAGAGCTGATAACAATGATGTTTTGGTTTGGCCAAGGACTTTGTGAGCCTCATGCTCTGCCAGAGAGGAGGGGAAGCTGGGAGGAAGCAGAGACAGGACACCTGACCCAAACTAGCCAAAGAGGTACTCCATACCACAGCACGTCATGCCCAGGATGTAACTGGGAGTTAGCTGGAAGGGCTGGGGGACTGCAGGGTTGGAGGAGGCATGGGTCGGTGCTTGGTCGGGCTGGGGGGAGCGAGTTATCGGTCGGCTGGTGGTGAGATGTTGTATTCTCTTCCCTTGTTATTTCCTTTATCATTATTATTATTGGTGGTAGCAGTAGTGATTTGTGTTATACCTTAGTTACTAAACTGTTCTTATCTCAACCTGTGGGAGTTGCATCCTTTTCAATTCTCCTCTCTGTCCCTCTGGGAGTAGGGGGAGGGAAAGAAAGGAGGGAGTGAGTGAACGAGTCGTCTGACTGGGTTTAAACCACGACACTGGTGGAGAACTTTAACTGCTGAGTTGTTAGACAGTAGGACAAGAATGTGCCCACTTTCCTGAAAGAAAAGCTTCACAACTTTAGAGTATGTTTTGCATCCATCTTGGAGGTAGGCATTTTACAGCAACTGAAGAGGCAAATTTTAATATCCACTGTCACCCATATTCTGTACAGAGTACCTTTGGTATCTATGCTCTTGGCACTTTAGGTTCCATGGATCCTTTCTGTCATACCTTACCCCTCCTGTGCACTGCACAAAGGACCCAGGCCCCACACTCAGATAATATTGGTTCCTCCAGCCAAGTAGTGCCTCGCACTCAGTGCCCAATGCTAACCCAGTTCTGTTCATGAAGCCACAATCCTGCAGTTGAAGAATAGCCTTCCCAGGCCTGCAGGCAGGAAGACGCTTCTGCAGATGGTCAAGTTCTAGCCCCAGCACTCCAGATATGTCTCACGAGGGCTGTCACCTCACTTGTCCCGCTGGTGACACTGCCTAATGCAGCACAGGGTGCTGTTGGCCTTATCTGTAGGTAGGGCACATTGCTGTCTCATCTCCAACCTGGTGTCCACCAGACCCCTTCATCCTTCTCTGCAAAGCTGTTTTCATGCCTGTTGGCTGCCTGCATGTACTGGTGCATGGGGGTGTTCCTCTCCAGGTTCAGGACTTGGCACTGGTTGAACTTCATGAAGTTCCTGTCAGCCCATTTCTCCAGACTATGGAGATCCTGCTGGATGGCAGCATGACCTGATGGTGCACCAGCTACCCCTCCAGTTTCATACCAGCTACAAACTCTTATGCTTTCCCACAGCCAGCTCACTACTATGGGATGACACTGTGCTTCAGTGTGAGCTAGCTGCATTGTTTCAGCAGTTCTAGCCAAGGCTGAGCCTGCTGTTTGGGGTGGTAAGGGCACTTAGAGGCCAGGGCAGGAATCTAGTCAATTTACAGATCTAAATGTAAATGTACAGTTCTAGACAATTTATAAAGGAGCACACAAACTCTGAAAAGCCTCAGGTGTGTAATCGCAGGGATCATGCCCTGAGCTTCTTTTACATAGCCCACCTTCAGTTGTTAATATCTGCTTTGCAACTACTTGTCTGAAATGGTATTTCAGCTGAACTAACTGCTGTGCAGGACCTGAGCAGTATTTTGTTGTGAAACATGCTATGTACAGCAGAAACCACATTTCTACCTCCAACACAAATGATTGCCTCCCTCATCTTATGTTTGCTCAGGCGCAACAATAAGTTATCTGCCTTACATTGTTTTTTCTACTGGTAGCACCAAAAATCAGTACAAACAAATAAAAAGTGAAAAAAACTCAGAATCTGAGAATTTTGGTGCAGTGCTACTAGAAATACATGCCTTAAATAGGCAGCTATATTTGGCTAGGTTAGCACAATCAAAAAAGGAGATAAACGAAAATACAGTTATTTTGTTGGCATCATGACTGCCTGTGTTACCTTTCCACAAGCAGTAATAAGTTCTAAAATGTTGGGGTTTTTTTTGCCTGAACACATAGGATTTCACATGTATTTTTACTGCAGGTGGAATAAACAGAAATAATGGCAGGTAAACAAAATGAAAAATGTGTCTGCGGAACAGTAGGGAGGATGCCAAACCACACCTCTGTCAGCACGGCTGCTCACAGCCCTTGTATGGAAGAATGGTGCTCTCTAGGTATGATGGAGATCTATAAATAGCTGCATCATTGTATAACACAGCAGCAGTTTCATTCCCTTTCTAAATATAGGCTGTGCAGCAAAGGACAGTCTGGGGATGTGTTGCTACTGATACCGATTAATAGCTTGACTCACACTGCCCAGCTAACAAAAATGAAATGTGTGCTTTGGCTTGGAGGTAATGCACTGGATAGGGTATATCTGTAGGAGAAAAAAAAAACCAAACAAACACCAAAACCCACAATAATATTAGATTTGGGTTTGTAACTAGTGGAGAGGAAATTGAAATCTAAGCAATTTCATAATGCAGGGAAATGCTACATTATGTTTCCCTACTCATAACTTTAAAGAAAGGTGAAGATATCATTAATGAAATGTCTACTGTCCTGTGTTCTGTTCATTTAAAAAGAAAAATGTTTATTGCCTTTGAGTAATTGCAGAAAACTCATTTGGGGGCTCATAATGATCTCATATTTCCTAGATTAACCTGGCTGGCATGCATGGGGTGGGTTCAAAGGTGTGTCACAGTCACTCAGGACGCACATGCAGAGCTCCCACTACCAATCCAGGTTGCACGCGCAGAACTGAGGGACAGATTTCTGTAATATATAAATTATCTTTATGTAAAGAGCTTTGAGATCAATGCAGCAAATTGCATCTAACAAACACTTTGCCCTTCAAACTTCAATTATCATAAATAGTGCATTCATACGCTTGTTCAGTCATACTGCCTGTGTACTCCCTCACATCCAATCTGTGCAATCAATGTTGCCAATTCAGATACAAGGATTTTACATCCACCTTTTTTGTATTTCCAGTTAAGGTGCTCTATGTGGTGAAGCCCTTGCCAATGTCTCTAGTTCTTTACTTGAAGAAGGTGAATGTCTCACTTTAAGCTGTGAATTTAACTGATGGAAAGTGCTGCAGTGGAGTTCCTTATAGCTTAGGACACTAGTCTTTGCTCAGGAGTGAAAGATAGCCTTCTGTAGCAAAAAGCAACATTGTTTTGTACCATTGTCTCCACCAATTTGTCCAGAC
Source organism: Pezoporus occidentalis (assembly GCF_034315485.1). Taxonomy (NCBI): domain Eukaryota; kingdom Metazoa; phylum Chordata; class Aves; order Psittaciformes; family Psittacidae; genus Pezoporus; species Pezoporus occidentalis. Next base: position 9,420,169 of record NW_026916170.1, on the reverse strand, counting down.
TTTTATGTCTGAATTTCGTTGTCTTCCAGAAGCCTCCTTTTGCGGTAAAGCAGTTCTCAACATGAGTAAAGGTCCTGAATTAATCTAACATGTGTTACTAGAAAAAGGTTTCTTTGGGAATTAAAGTAGCCCCTCCACGCTTTGCATTAGCTAAGCATACAGGGAGGGGAGCTGAGCTCAGGTCTCCTATTTCTGTGGGACATCTGCTGTTGTTGCAACAAGGGCTTTCACACTTCCCTTGTGCAGTTGCTGCGGATCATTGTCTGCCTTTTGTCTAGCTCAGTATAACCCGGAAGCAAAACTATACCAACTCCTGGCACAGCAGGTACCCAAGTGCTTTGGTCACTGCGGGAAGCAGCCTCAAGGACACTGCATGGGTCCCCCTGATGTCTGGTGGAGCACCTGGGAAATTAGAGATCTCTGTATATCTGGTTGCAGCTGGCAATGGTCCTGGTGTAAAATAAGTGTACCCTTTTCAGCAGCTCAGTCATCCCATTGCTTCCAGCCCCCAATATTTGGGTTGCCTCACATCCCCAGGCAGTGAGAAGCCCCAGAGCCTGGCCCTTCCCTTCACTTGAAGGGAGAGGTATGGCACTCCTGGCTTTGTTCAGCCTCTAGCACGAACATGGCTGTGGGATGCTCACTGCCTTCGCTTTCATGCTCACCTCTTCTAAACCGATCTCTCTGGTATTTCACACTCTCATTTGATTTCATCTTGTGAGTTAAGAGGTGGGTGGACAGACCCCTTGGTACCTGATGTCAGGAAAGACACCAGGTCTGGCTATCCTACTGGTTTGGGATAACTCTGCACCCCAATACAGACATGCTCCTGCTCAAAGCCTTTTCAGTGTCATTGGGCAGGTGAGGTAGTGTTTGCCCACCACTGAAAGAGGTGTTGCTGTTGCATGAGGCTGAGGTTTCCTACTTAGAAGGTCACAGAAGCATCAAGTGACATGATCTGAAACTTGAGTCTCCACTTCCTTCTCTATTTTATTTGTCTCTTCTTCAGACTCCAGCCCTACTGTTCAACACTAAATCAACCATTTCCTCACAGCACCACACGGTATATTGATGAAGAAAATCTTATTAGTTTAGCAAGCACCAGAGAAAAGGTAGTGTTATGATCTTTTTTGCACAACTTCTCTGACTTCTCCCAGTTTCTTGTTTCAAGCAGTTCAATGTATCTCCATCAGCCACAGTGTCACTAATTCCTAACTTTTTTCCTAACAATTTAGCTGAGTTTCCCACCAAAGCAATGTTTTTTCTTCTTTTCCCTCAGGATGCAGAGCTCTGCTGCAGCTGCTTCCCTTTGACATATTTACGGTAATCAAAAATGAAATAAGAAAACCCTTACTCTTGCTTTCAAACACAAATCTTTTGTGACAGATCAGACATGGAGGGGTAACCTACCTGGCTGGAGGAGTCAGGTATTTATCTGCAGGAGTGCACAGCAATATTTAGCAGAGACATGGTACCAGCAGCTTGATCTAGGTCATGTGAATAACCTTAAAACCTTTAAACCCCAGGGAAATGCTTAAGAGATGCTCAAAGGGAACTTGCACAGAAATGACAAGCCTTATCCATGAGGAAGGTTTCTGCACTGAAAGCCTCATCTCCGTTACTCAGCCCTTGCTGTCCCCACAGCTAAGTGCCTACACAGTACCAGCAGTCAGCCCACGGCTGCCCCATGCCCCAGAAGATGACTCAAATCACTGAAATACAACTCTCAGGGGCTTCCAAGCCCAAGGACAAGTCAGACACAAAGAGCTAAGCTACAACTCTGATGAAAAGTCATGTACATAAAGATTCGCAGTGTTCCTAGGTGTATCTATCAGCCTTAAATGGGCCTGAAGAGATACTAACCCTGATGGACCCCCAGGCAGAAGATGACTTCCCACCAGACCCTACTTTAATTGTTGATCTGCATTTTTAAAGGAAACATAAAACATGGATACTTTGGAGTTTATGGCATAGTGGCACACTGCTGCTTGCATTTAATGCAGGAGGAGGCAGAGTAGTGCAATTTAGATACCTGTTAGATTGTGAACTTTCCAGGGAAAGCCAGACTGCTTGATCAGGAGAGTGCAGATCCTGTGGGAGGTTCTGGGACAGGTGTTCTCTGATGCACCGGGCACGTGGAATCCCACACAGCAAGAAAACACAGAGTAATTAGGTCTGAAGGCACATGCAAAAAGTAGCTCAATGGCGACACAGTGATTAGGTCACCATGCAAGCACCAGGAGAGCAGCGATGCTAGTCTATTCTGGTCTCTACCAGGAAGTGCTTGCATGTTCTCCATCACTGGACACGTAGGGAGGCCACCCCACTGGCCCTGCAGACTGCCTCACAGGCAAGATTTAAAACTTGCCTGGCTCTGGCATTTCCCCAGTGGCTACCTCCTGCAGCTAGACACTGAGCCTACTGTGGCTGTGAGCAGCCCCTTGCCAAGGCTCTTCACCTGATCCTCCTGAAGACTCTTGGACTCCCTGCATTCTGTTCATGAAAATCCCAGCCATCTGCATCAACACCTTCTTGGTGAAGCCACCGTGACTAATTTACAGCCTCTTCCCTGATTGTTTAGTAACAGATCATTACAACCAAGGTCTTTTATTGATAATTTGCAAATGGGAGCAACAGTTTGATTCTTGGAATTGATTATTTGTTAAAGCCACTTCCCCATGACTATACAAAACATGGCATTTGTTGTTTGGATTGTGTAGGTTAAAAAAGCATTTAGGAAGAAAACATGCCTCCCTGTGGCATGCTGCAAAGGTATCGTGTCTTTTACAAAACAGCTGAAGGAGGAAAGGAAAAGCATCAATATGCTGCCTATAAATAATATACTTGTAGTCTTCCTTTATTAGCTTCAAGAAAAAAGGTTGAGGTGCAGGATAGTATGGTGATTCAAACCTTACAAGCACAGTTGACTGGAATCTGATGAATCTTCCAAGTTAATACACAAACAGCCAGGCCAAAGCAAAAAAGATCTACAAAGCTAGAAAACACTTCTGGCTTAATAAAAACTAATTTATGAAAGCTGAGAACTGAATATATGTCAGAAGAACAGCAAAGGCCCTGCTGTGTCCATATATGTCTCCAGGACCCCTCCAGGTATGAAAGCCTCTCCCATCCCCTCCACTGCTTTTGGCAAGATGTGCCATTAGCCTGCCCGACCCAGAGAGGCCCAGAGCATGAAGAGGTTTAATATGACAAGCTAAGAGACAATACAATCAGGTTACCTTCCCCTGTGGTACAGATCTCTGACAGAGTATCTGATTGAGCAACAGAGTAGGAAAATGTGAAAAAGCAGTCAGGGGAAACAAACAGCAGAATTCGTTGTGAAGATGACTGAAAGGTTCTGGAAGATTGCAGGCAATGTGGCTCATCCAAAACACATTACCCACGTAACGCAAACAGGTCAGATTGTTTTCATAAGGTCTCTGTCCTGCAGAGTCACTGAAGCTGCAGTGATGGCAGCATCCTGCTCAGGGCTGTTGCACTTCCCTGTATCTCACCACTTACCCCTGCAGTGGGACAGGCTGCACTGCTGCTCACTCTTAATTCCCCTCAGTTCATGCTTTCATGTATTTCTACCTTCTGCCTTAATTCTTCTTTGGATGTTTTAACAGTGAAAACCAGCTACCCTTCACCCAGCATGTCCCCTTTACCCACTAGGGGAGGAAAATCCCCTACACAATCCCGGTTCCAGTAAGGTCGCAAATGGTGCTAAACATGAGTGAGACAGAGATGCCATGTAGTTCAAAGCAATAGCTTTGAACATTACAGTTTCTTTCTCTGCTTAGAAAACAGGATTTGTCTTTCTGGCAAAGAAAAGCCAGCACCCTCCATGCTTTGCATAGCAAAAATTAATGCAACATGGAGCATGTACTAAAGCACTCTAACCAAGGCAAGGAAGCTTAGAAAAGTAAAGCTTGAATATTTTACTCTTCATGAACAAAATGCCATTACAGTTCATTCATATGCTAGAATTACTTAAAATATTATATATATTAATCCAAAAGTAACTCTAAATAGGTGGCTTACTTAGCATCTGTGTTGAAGCCCCGGCTTAATCTAAAATAGGGTTTATTTTATTGTAGTAATAACAACAAAACCAGATGCTTTATCCTACATTTGATGTTTGAAGGTACTAATGCTATAAAATATATGGTCCTACACCATGCAGACTATGTCTTGAAAAGCCAAGAAAAAAAGAATAGTTATGGAAAGAAAAATCACTTTTATTGTATAGTTGAGGAACAGAGGCCCTGAGTGATTAGCTCATAATACCGTAAGAAGGCTATAGTTGAGACTAACCAGACCTAAGAGGGTCTGGTTGTCCCAGACAACATGGTTTTACTACATTGCCATCTTTCTTCACCAATGTAAAAGGCTTATTTTAAAAGTAGGTCATCACTGGCATCAACTTCATTAACAAACACCAAAGTTCTCATGGCTAAATCATACATTAAAGCTGAGTAACCCTTCTTCTTCTGCCACAAATGATTATTATGAATAGCTGTAGTTATAGCAGCTCTGGCACTACAATATAATACATTAATTTTAGTGAAAAAAAAAAAAAAAGCCAACTCACTAAGGCTTCAGGACCTGAAGAAAGCATTAAGATCTTATTGCCATTACCTCTTTGTGTTCTTATACTGTCAGGTGACAGGTACGTGATTCTGTACAATACTATTGTAAATGCATAAAATTAAAAGCACCCTAATCTCCCTGACATACAACAGAAATATAATAACCCAGGCACACTATTCAAAACCCATCTGAGTCCAGGTGGCTACTGTCAGAAATGCACACTGGTTAAAAAGGTTGGTGCGTATTGCATTTGTTCCCTGGTGTTTTCCCTTTGCTGAGGAATTTTCTTCATTGATGTGGACAGAGCTCTCACTGCATGCTCAATTTAATTGAGTAAAATCCCTATGATAACACACTGTAGCAAGATAAATCTTCCTTTGTGCCGGCTGCTTTGTTTACATAGCCCTGTACTAATGTTTCTAGCACTTGTGTATTTTATCAGCATATTTAATTGGAAGTGTAACATTGGGTGTAGGGATTACAAATAAATTAATGCTGCATTAATTATAATTGTTTACCTTAAATTGCATCTGAGCTTCTAAATGATAATCTAACTAAACTAAGAAGGAGAAAACAAAATGTGAATTACTGGAGGTTTATGAGCAGCTGCTAAGGAAGAACTGGTGTCTGAGCACTAAGAATAAAGCAGTGGAATAGCAGACCTGATGTTCCAGGTGGTCTGTGTTCCTATAAACCACCATAAAGGGGAAAGCAATTACACCCCTGCAGCTCCCAGGAACTGACACAGACATACAGTCTTGATTTTGTGTTGCAGAGAGAGTTTTTCTACCTGAAAAACATCTTTCTTTGAGATTTCCTATTCTAAAGCACATCCGTACAGACTCCACTAGTAACTGTTGCTCTTCTGAGGACTGAGGGCCAAACCATGGCTGACACCAAAGTTAATGTTAAGACTGCTGCTTTCCCTTGCTGTCAGATTTTCCTCTTATGATTCTGCTTTTACTCTCAATGTGCTCATGAGCTGCAGGAGCTCTATCTAGTGTTGATGCCTCAGTTGACTGACAGTGGGTAGGCGCAGTAATAATCTCTTCCCATTTTTATCTAGTTTCTGTTTCCTCACATTAGCTAGCTATTTTATTTGTGAGATACAATTAATGGCCTAGGTGCAATCTATTCCAAGACAGTTGGTTTTGTCAGCACCTAATCTGAGTGTCAGGGCTCCTGCTAACCAGTTTTCAGTTTCTAGCCGCTAGGAGGAGGAGCTGAGACCTGTTGTATTTTTATACATATAATTGCTGCCATATTCACTGGCAACAAAAGATGCTACTTGGGTAAAAAGGCTGTTCTTCAGCATAGAGAGAATACAGCTATGGATTCATCAGAAAGGCACAAGTGATAGATAAACACAGATGTGGAGAGGACAAAGACAAGGCAAGGTGACACAGAACTCATAATTTCTTTCATTTACCAATCAGCTCTGAGAGCTGGCTGTGACCTCCTTGCAGCACTCATCACACTGGAAGCTGTGACTTCAGGGACACCTCCTGTGTTTAAAGTATTATTCAGACTAGAAAGGGTGTTGTATTCTTGTACCAGCTTTCCCAGCCAATCTACCTTCTGCAGCAGACATCTATGCTTTCATGAAACTGCTTTTCTTTTTCCTCTTTTGCCAGTCAGATTTGTACATAAGTCTTTATCACAGAAGTTTGCTACTCTAGTGAGACCACTTTCTTCAATTTAAAGAGCTAGAAGCATTCTATGTTTTTAGTCAAACGGGCAGGACTAAAAAGGCTTGAGATTTCCAAATTAATTTGAGTTATTCTGTGCTTGTGTTGTGTGGTAGCATTAAGTAAAGTGTGTGCTGACATCGGTTTTCTACTGCATGAACCTCTTCAGGCCCTTTCCCCAACAACACTGCAATAATTCACTCACTGTAGGAGCTACCATACAGAGAATGACGTTATGCTCCAAGCCTGAAAAGAAAACCAAAACATGGTTAATAAGAAAATAAGTTTTCTTCCTTGTGTGTTGAGGCTTGAAGGCCAATTGATTTTTCAGAGAAGTCAAAAGTAATGTGTACTCTTCGCTGTTTCGAGATCCACTGATACTTTTTCCTTGTAACTGTGGCAAAAAGTCTGCTTTCAGGGTTTACAGGACATTTTTCTTCTGTTCCAAGCAAGGTTGTTTCATATTTCTATTGGGAAAAAAGTGATTTCTGGGGGAGTTGGGCAACTGGAGATAGGTGAGATGGCATCATTTCTCTAAGTGCAGCATAAGTGTTCACATTTACAGAAGACTGGGTTTTTAGATTAACGTGCACATTCGGAGAGGAACGCAGTGATCTTGTGGTAGGAGGGTAGTGCAGCTCCGTACTAGGTAATGCAGATGAGGTAGAGACAAAACCTTTATGTCAAAGTTTTACTTTTGCTGTTTAATTTGGATTTGCCATGGTGCCCGGGTCTTTCCTTTTTGTAATATACTCTAATGTTTGGGCCAAAGCCAATGGTGTCTGTGTCTCTCCTAGGGTAAAGCTAATGCAGATTCTCAAGCTAGAATTCCCTGCATGGGCAGGTTGCCTCCTGCCTTTGCAGACTGCTGTCATTTTAGGTCAAACTGTCAGTAGGAAATGTGTGTGAATTTTAATTGTAGCTAAGCCATAAAGTCACCTACTTGCTCTTTCAGTTGTTGTGTGCATTGGACAAGTGCAATCTGATTTCAGTGCACTCAGGATGTGAATTCAAGGTTATACTTTGGATTATCCTTTTGTTCTTTAAATCTTTTCCTTTTTTCCAGCTAGGTGGCATGCCAGGGCACATAAACCTCTTAATATTCTAGCTTTATCACACAGCTTTTACAAACAATGTCATACAGAACAGAGGAAAAACATATAATTAATAATTATCAAGACCTACTGCTGTGTGGGCTGCAAGTCCCTGCTTGGAAATTAGAACCAAATTCTTTCAGCCTTTAAAAGAGGTAGTTGAAATATCCAGCTTATTTAAATTAACTCCTTAAAGAGAGCTCCATTAGCTTCCTGCATGTATTTTGCTTCATGCTAACGTACCATGTGTCTCAAATCACAACACCCAGGTTCCTTTCCATTGCACTTGCCTTGAGCCGCTCACTCCCTGAAACACTTTTCCACTTCCTTGTGCCTTGTCTTCTTCAATCCCAACCCCATGTTAATGCCAGCTGATCTGGAACAAATCCATAGATTATTAGGCAAAGGAAGTCAAATAACTGCAAAAATAAATAGAGTAATCCTAGTCCCTTTAGGAGTCTTCCAGGTTGGTTTCAGTCACTGTTATAATGAGAGGGCGCTAGCGAACAATGTAAACCCTTGTCTGGGGTGTTTATGAACAACTTAATTTAGCATTATATGATGGCATTCATTATCAGAGTCTGAAACTTAGCCAGTGAATCATTAAGGTGTGCTCAGCTCGCTCCCTGGAATGTCTGTACACCAATGCACGCAGCATGGGAAATAAGCAGGAGGAGTTGGAAACCTGTGTTAAGTCAGGAGACTATGATCTGGTGGCAGTTACAGAGACGTGGTGGGACAGCTCACATGACTGGAATATAGTCATGGAGGGCTATGTCCTTTTCAGAAAAGACAGGCAGCCAGGAGGGGTGGTGGGGTTGCTCTTTATGTGCGGGAGCAACTACAATGCACCGAGTTCTGTCCAGGGACAGATGACGAGTGAGTTGAGAGTCTGTGGGTGAGAATTAAGGGGCAGGCTGGCAGGGGCGATACTGTTGTAGGTGTCTGTTACAGACCAGCAGATCCGGGTGAGGAAGTTGACAAGGCCTTCTACAGGCAGCTGAGAGCGGCCTCACAGTCACAGGCCGTGGTCGTCGTGGGGGATTTTAACTTCCCTGATGTTTGCTGGAAGGACCACTCGGCAACCCAGCCGCAGTCCAGGAGGTTCCTCCAGTGTATGGATGATAACTTCCTCCTGCAAATGGTGGATGAGCCAACCAGGAGAGGAGCGCTGCTGGATCTCACTCTCACTAACAAGGAGGATCTGGTTGAAGCAGTAAGGGTTGAGGGCTGCCTTGGTTGAAGCGACCACGAGATGGTGGAGTTCAGGATCTTGTGTGGTAGGACTAGTAGAATACCAAGTAGAATTGCAACCCTGGACTTTAGCAGGGCAAACTTTGACCTTTTCAAGCAATTGCTAGGGGAAATCCCATGGGCAAGGCTGCTTGAAGGTAAAGGGACCCAAGATAGTTGGTTGACATTCAAGGATTGCTTTTTCCGTGCTCAAGATCGGAGCATCCCGACACGTAGGAAGTCAAGGAAGAGGGCCAAGAGACCTGCGTGGCTAAATAGGGAATTGCTGGGTATGCTCAAGTGGAAGAGGAGAGTTTACAGGTCATGGAAGGAGGGGCTGGCCACTTGGGAGGAATATAAGGCTGCTGCTAGACGATGTAGGAAGACAGCTAGGAGGACTAAGGCATCCTTAGAATTAAACCTGGCAAGAAGGGTCAAGGACAGCAAAAAGAGCTTTTTCAAATACATGGCAGACAAAACTAACACCAGAGGCAATGTAGGCCCACTGTTGAACGGGATGGGTGCCCTGGTGACAGAAGATACAGAGATGGCAGAGTTACTGAACGCCTTCTTTGTCTCTGTCTACTCTGCTGCAGGCAGTCCTGAAGAGCCCTGTACCCCTGAGACCTTTGATGAAGTCAGGTCAACGGAGCGGTTTGCCTTAGTCGATGAGGAATGGGTTAGAGACCAGTTGAGCAATCTGGACATCCATAAATCCATGGGTCCAGATGGGATGCACCCGCGGGTGCTGAGGAACTGGCGGAAGTCATTGCTAGACCACTCTCCATCATCTTTACCAAGTCTTGGGAAACGGGAGAGGTGCCTGAGGACTGGAGGAAAGCAAATGTCACGCCGGTCTTCAAAAAGGGCAAGAAGGAGGACCCGGGTAACTATAGACCGGTCAGCCTCACCTCCATCCCTGGGAAAGTGATGGAACACCTTGTCCTTGGTGCCATCTTAAGGCATATCAAGGATAAGAGGGTTATGAGGGGCAGTCAACATGGCTTCACCAGGGGGAAATCATGTTTGACCAATCTCTTAGCCTTTTATGAGGAAATAACAGGGTGGATGGATGATGGCAGAGCGGTGGATGTGGTCTACCTTGACTTCAGCAAAGCATTTGACACAGTCTCCCACAGCATCCTCACAGCTAAATTGAGGAAGTGTGGACTGGATGATCAGGTAGTGAGGTGGACTGCGAACTGGCTGAAGGAGAGAAGCCAGAGAGTTGTAGTCTATGGGGATGAGTCTAGTTGGAGGCCTGTAACTAGTGGAGTGCCTCAAGGGTCAGTACTGGGACTGGTATTATTTAATATATTCATCAACGATTTAGATGAGGGAATTGAGTGTACTATCAGCAAGTTTGCTGATGACACTAAGCTGGGAGGAGTGGCTGACACGCCAGAAGGCTGTGCTGCCATCCAGCGAGACCTGGACAGGCTGGAGAGTTGGGCAGGGAGTAACTTGATGAAATATAACAAGGGAAAGTGTAGAGTCCTGCATCTGGGCAGGAACAACCCCAGGTTCCAGTATAGGTTGGGGAACGACCTGTTAGTGTAGGGGAGCAGTGTAGGGGAGAGAGACCTGGGGGTCCTAGTAAACGACAGGATGACCATGAGCCAACACTGTGCCCTTGTGGCTAAGAAGGCCAATGGCATCCTGGGGTGTATTAGAAGGGGGGTGGTTAGTAGGTCGAGAGAGGTCCTCTTTCCCCTCTACTCTGCCCTGGTGAGAACGCATCTGGAATACTGTGTCCAGTTCTGGGCCCCTCAGTTCAAGAAGGACAGGGAGCTGCTGGAGAGAGTCCAGCGCAGAGCTACAAAGATAATTAAGGGAATGGAACATCTCCCTTATGAGGAAAGACTGAGGGAGCTGGGTCTCCATAGTTCGGAGAAGAGGAGACTGAGGGGTGACCTTATAAGTGTCTATAAATATATAAAGGGGGAGTGTCACGAGGATGGAGCCAGGCTCTACTCAGTGGCAAACAATGATAGGACAAGGGGTAATGGGTACAAACTGGAACACAAGAGGTTCCACTTAAACTTGAGAAGAAACTTCTTCTCAGTGAGGGTGACGGAACACTGGAACAGGCTGCCCAGGGAGGCTGTGGAGTCTCCTTCCCTGGAGACATTCAAAACCCGCCTGGACACATTCCTGTGTAACATTATCTAGGTGTTCCTGCTCCGGCAGGGGGATTGGACTAGATGATCTTTCGAGGTCCCTTCCAATCTCTAGCATACTGTGATACTGTGATACTGTGAAGGATGCATAGATTTTAAGACTAGGAGGCACCAGGAGGTTACATAATCTGACCTTGTGCATAATCCTGGATATTGAATTTGCCTTATGTTCCCCTAGGAAATCCAGTAATTTATTATTCTGGATTATTTTCTAGGCAAAAGTGTTTATATAACAATATAAGACTCATTAATTTATGAATGATTTCCATAAAGAAATTTACTTTGGGTTTGGAGACTTGAAAGACTGAGTATACAATCCCGTAACAGACATTTGGAAGGGATGTACCAACACACTCTTAAAGAAACACTGCCTGAGAAGGTTTGTTCTCTTCATGGAAATCAGCTGTGTCTCAGATTTTGCATGTTTCCTCATTAAACATTGTGCTTGTCCTTTGCCCAGGGAAAAGGTCTGTGGTTAGTCAGATAGTACTTCAACGACATCTACTTTCTCCTGTGGAGACAGTGTTCTCACGGGAGAATGGATAATTGGTACATAAACTCTGAATAATCCTGAAAGATACAGCAAGGCCGTGAGAGGCTTAAAGAAGCTTAAGCAAGCAAGATAAGAAGAAGCTGGAATTCACTGAGTTAATGAGAACTGTGGACTGTTGGCAAGCTTTCGAGGTCAAGTTCTCACACCTGTGCTTAACCAAATATATGTTAGTCACTAAGGGTCTTCAAGACATGTATCCAATCATAATATGCCAAATCACTGTAAGTGCATGTAAGAAATAGTATATAAGGAGTTAAGGCTTTGTAATAAATTTGGCAATCCCTTGATCACATTGATCGTCTCTGCGTTGTCCGTGACTCCTGCATCAACATTCTCCTACTAAAATAATGACACTTAAACTGTGATACAAACACTTTCACCTAGAAAATAATTACTTATTTTCTCCTGAAAAATAACAAAAGGGAATCAAATTAAGAGCACTTATTCCATAAATAAAAAAGTAAGGTTGTATCCAAAGATCTGTTACCAAACTAAATGCTTCAGAAACCCAAGTCCATTTGTCAATTGTCTTCTCTCTGCCAGGAATGCGGCTGTTTGTTAAATTTTTGAAGCAGAGTCTTTGTCATTGACAGAAATCTCTGCAGGATCAGTGATGTGGAGAAAATATTCTATTTATAGAGAGGCAATCATCCCTTTCTCTTCTTCCTCCTCCCACCCACAGCTCTTTACAGTGATATCAAGGGAGTCCCAGTACTGGTATTAATTTCTTTTCAGCTGAAATCCACCCATAAACTTTAGTCAAGAACAAATGAGTAAGGGAAAGTGAAGATCATCTTTTAATGCTGAGAAATATTTTTAGATACCAGCGATAGAGTTTTCCTAATGTTAAAAAAGGGCAGGATTTGCAGGAATAGAAAGAACTGAAAAATAGCATTTAGCAAATAGTACAGCATCTATTATTTATCCTCAGAGTCTGCTGGTAAAGATTCAAAGTGAAATATGTGACTTTGCAGATGAAACAAAAAGAGGTGGCAATTATTGCAAATCTTTCTGTATTTTCTTTGTGAAAATATTTTATTGAAAAATGACATTTATTTAAAACAATCTTGATGGAAAATAATAATGATTTGAAAAAAAGCTTTAGCTCTTTCCAAATGCCCAATATTAAAAAAAAAAAAAAAAAAAAAAAAAATTTAAAAAATTTGTACCATGTTTCATAGATGTAAAGCATTTTGTGAAGACACCAGTTCTACCCTATGGAGCTAAGATGCTCCTATTCCACTGCAAGCACACTGTATCATAATCTTACCACACAGCAGTTCTTGGATTCCAGTCCCAGAATAGCTGGGTTTGATTGAGCACTTCTTAGGAAAAGGAATAGGAAATGTCTTGAGAAACTTTGTAATGAAAGATATACTAATTATATTTAAGAGTAAAACTTTTCAAAATTAACTGTATTTTAGAGTTTGAGGGTCTATTAAAATATTAAAGATCATATATTATTCACTTATGAAGAAAATTATTTATTACTCTAAAAACGAACATACACAGAAGGGCAGAAAACTCTGTCATGTCATACTTCTCTCTCACCTGCTGTCACGCACAGAATGAGTTGTGAATTTGGGGGCATTTTAGCTAGTAATTGTTCTGTTTCCAAGAAATCTGCCTTCAACAGCTCAACAGGTTTTACACAGGGAAAGTTTAAGTAAAAAAAACTCCTATAAAGTGCATTTAACATCAAACAAATGACTGCACAGGTCCAAAGTGAAGGGAAGTTAATTGGGTTTCTGCTTACCATTCTCTTCATAATAGTATTTTTGCTCAACTTTCTGCAATGCCTGAAGTAAGAAAATCCCATACTCTGTCTTTCACCTCTCTGGTCAGAATAGTAAAGAATCTTAGGCTGACTTTGTGAAAATCGTGTAATTTGATATAGCACAGCAGTTCTCATGGTTTCTCTGGGCTTTCCTCAGCAAAAGACATTGCACAAAATTAGCCAATTGTTTCACTATTCAACAGATGAATTTGTGTTACTGTGTGCAAATTTTTTATATGCATAGTCTATGCTACCAGCCACAACTTCTATTAGAAATGTTTCTAAATAATATTAGAATTTTGCAATGATCAGGAGATACGATTGCTATTTGTAAACACTTATCCTACAAAATATCTTAGTTCAGTTCATATCAAGGATAGTGTTAACACTATGGATAATATAGCCTGCTGATTGAATTGAGTATCCTCCTCAATTATCTGAAGACCTTCCTGCAGCATGGGTGGGTGATGTGTTGGGTTTTCCTTGTCTAAGAATGATATCACAACATTTAAAAGTACTCTCCATGGACCCAGCTTGCCATGGAACCACCAAAAGACAGTACCACAACCGTCTACTATGTAGACTCCCTTCTTGATATTAATGTCAAATGTTTTTGCAGGCTTGGTTCTACTGCTGCTTCTGATTCTGCAAAACATTTGAACTAGGCTTGCCCTGCCAATTCCACCAAGACCCACAAAACAGTGATTTAATTTTGCAACACTGATAAGCCATCTAGCAAACTAATCTGTGTTTTCCACAAGCTAAAATGTACAAGAGCCTAATATAATTTCTTGCGTGTAATATAGGTTAAGTACTAAATAGTTCACATACAGCTTTACAAAGAGAAACCCTGACAAAGTGTACTGTTCATAACTACTAGTGCTCATGGGAGACGCAAATGGAAGCTCTGATCAGTCACCAACTAATTTAAAAGCCCACATGGCAGAGCGCATCATAGAAACAGCCCTGACTCCGGAAGTATTCCTGCCCCAGCAGAAAAAATGCCAGGAAAATGTTTAGCAGAGAACAGCTTGAGGTTAAACTCTTTGTTAATTAGCTTCCCTACCTCCATCTTTTACTGAAGGCTTTTACAACCACTGTGTTTGTCAATGCCAGGCACAGATAAAACACAATACAGTCAGGATGGAGATTAGAACTGGCTGAGGTTGCTTCTTAGGTTCAGTGAAGTCCTTGCATCTTGGAGCATGGCAGCTTGAATTTTTAAAGCAGTTATGTAAAATTGAGACCGCATTTGTGTCCCCTGAATGCAGGTGACTCTGCCCTGTGCCCTGGCCAGGAAAGATCATCTTTCTGGGGAGCAAGGAGCAGTGAGAACACCATTTAGATGAGTCCCTTGGCTCCTTCACAAGGTGAAAGATCTGCTCAACAGCAGGCTGGGAAAGTGCCACACCACTTCTGAAGACAGCCACGCTTTCTCATAATGAAGGACAAAAAGCTCAGTTTAATGCATTGTCCATATGTGTGGCTTTCTGTGGGCCTCATGTCTTTTCTCCTACATGGTGAGACCACAGGTGTATTTGAAAAACAGGGAGTAGATAAATGACTTTGCTGTCAGCCCTTTTTTAAAGTCTGTGTCTATTTTACTTTATTTTGCCAACAACCCCAGGAAGGAGTTTGCTATCTGACCATTCTTAGATGTGTTTTTACATATCTGGAAGTAAATTATTACAGTTATATGTTGTCTTTTTTTTTTCCTCTGTAGCAGTTTGAAATGTGGGGGTTGGAGAGAGATAAGTGATACAGGTTTATTGTACTGGCACAAGTGTAGCAGGGCTACAATTTAGGACTCAGCTCATTCATGGTAGATTGTATGCTCTTGAGATGCTGGATGATTTATAGCTGATATAAATTGTGATAGTTACCATGCCGTTAGCAAAGCCATTATCCCTGTCGTGAGAACTTAGGATCAATATATGTCAGCAGAGACAGAAACAGTATTGTAAGCTTGCCGACACAAATGGGTTTGTGGAGAAGCATTGTAGGATGCCATTAACACAGCCTTTTGAGAATTCTGAGAATAGCAATTTTATTAATGAAAATCCTGAAGTCAGGTAGCTATGTCCTTTGCAGTTATTAGGTATGTAATAACGGCCAAAGTCCATTAGCATCCTACCCCAAAAAAGGATTTTGCAAGTTGCAACAAATATTTTTACTTAAAAAAACGGCCTATAACATGATGCTGGCATCCATTTTCTAGATAATAACTAAGAATATGTTGAGATATTTTTTGTGACCATGAAAATGAGTTCTCAGAATTAATTAATTTTATTCTGCAGTTAAAGAAAATGCATTTTGTGGAGAAATGCAGTACTAATTAGGGCCTCCTACAAAAGAAGGGGATCAGCACCATACGTTCAGGTCAGTGAGCATAGACTGGGTGTCATACTGGATAGCTAAACATCTGAGCTAAAGCTATGGTAAGGAAGCCATTGACTACAGTCAGATCACAACAAATAGCCACACAAACTATTTATTCAGAGTCAGTTTAAAAACCATCACACTTCAGATGACAACTCTAAAGATTAACTTCACTAAATAAACCATCTTTTTAAGATTGTTCTCCCTGCTACTTTTTCAGGAAGGGCTCTTTGTGCAAAAACACAGCTGATCATGAAATGCTGGTCTCTTTAACTAAAAGTACTCGGATTGCTAACATGTAATTTTATGTGCACAGCATTAACAAGCATGTAACTATTCAGGATTCTCCATAACACTCTTAATAACATCACAGTACTGTATTTAGCCACTGCATCAGTTCTTTCCCCTACCTCTTGCAAACTAGCTCACCTCTTCAGACTAATCCCAAAGTACCTTTGCGTCTACCCTTGCAACTAAAAAATTCTCAGTAACCCCATACCTAAATTGACTAACCAAAACAGCTGTTCTGACGGTGGTCTCTAATCCACCATCTTCTACTTTCACACAGTGCTCCTGTTATGGGACTAACACCATCAGAGAATCACTGACTCAGTTTGGAAGAGACCTCTGGCAGTCTCTCCAGGTCACTTTCCACACAAAGCAGGACCAGGTAGAGCAGATTGCCTGGGTTTGAGCCACTCCATTTGAGCTTTGAGTAACTCCATTTGAGCTTTGAGTATTCGCTAGGATGGAGATTCCATAACCTCGCTGGCATTTGTGCCAATGTTTGATCTTCCTCACAGTGAAGATTTTTTTCCCCTACTATTTATTTACAATTATCCTTATAGCTATATCTGTTTCTTGCCTCTTATCACTGCACCCCTCTGAGCAGTTTGGCTCTGTTTTCTATACAGCCTCCCATTAGATATTTGTGTACAGCAACTAGATCTCCTCTTCACTTTGTCTTCTCCAGGCTGAAAAAAAAAACCATTCCCATAATCTTTCACTTGTGTCATGTGCTCCAGCCCCATGACCATCTTGGTGAGTGGAGTTGGACTTGCCCAGAAAGTCACCCTTTCTTGTAACAGGGAGCCCAAAACTGAATGCAGAACTTTCAGCGCAGCCTCACAAGTGCCAAATAGAGGGGAATAGTCACTTCCCTGGACCTGCTGGCTGCATATTTGCTAAGATAGTGCACAATGGGATTTGCCCTCTTTGCCGCAAAGACACACTGTACTTCTATATTCAACTTGTATCACAAAGGTCCCGAGCTCCTTTTCTGCAAGGTCACCTGCTAACCTCTCAGTCTTTGGCCAGTACTGTTGCAAGGATTCTCCTTTGCTATGTGCAGGACTTTGCGCTTCCCTTTGTTAAACTTCATGAGGGTCCTATCAATGCGTTGCAGTGTCCCACCACTCAGGCAATTAAAAAAAGACATTAAAAATTTATGTCCCAAATACCAATCCCTAAAGGCTTTCACTAGTTACCGACAACTACATTAATATTTCACTACTGATTAAAATCTTTTAAAATCAATAGTCCAGACAATTTCCCATTCAACTTACTGCTTACTGTCCACCCAGCTAAACCATATCTCACCAGTTTGGCTAGCAGGATACTATAGGAAACTACACCAAAGTCAAAATATACAATATTCACTACTCTCTTCTCATTGAGAGTCCTTTATGTCACCAAAGAAGGTGTTTGGTTTCATCAGGCACAATATGTCAGTAACTCCATGCTCGCTGTTTCCAATCTCCCTTTTGGCATTGAAGCACCTGGACGGGACTTTCAAAAGGACTTGGTCCGTTAACTTTGTCATGCCTTTCCAAAGCTGCTACAGAGCAGCCACATGGTGATGTTGGCCTCCTCCCCTGGTGCTCCCAGAGACATACCATCGGGTTCATCTGGCTCTTATATGTCCAACTTGCTTGAGTCTCCCTTACTCTGAGTACTCCCTGTCTTCCTCTCCTCTGTATTGCTGCACTCCCACAAACTCTGCTACCAGGTTCTGAAGGCAGTCTTCAGTAGCAAAAAGGCAAAATGGCACTGACCACTGCAGCCTTTGCCATGTTCTTTGTCCCTCAATCTATAGCTGTACTTAGCAGGAGGCTCATAGTTCCTTTAGTTTTCCTTTTGTGATTCTTTTGTAGAAGCCCTTCTCGTTGTCCTTCACATCTCTTGCTAATTTAAACTCCAGCTGCTCTTCTGGTATCTCTGTGTTTTTTATTACAGCAAATTAGTTAAATTCATCCCATTGGTAGGAAGAAAATCTCTAAGGAGGAAATCACTGGAGCCATTTACACAAGGGAACTAGTCAAACTCATCTAAATCTTTCAAGGTTTGGAAGCAGCACACAGATGGAAAGGGATAATTTCCAGATGTCAACCCTCTATGGAAGATTTGAAATCCTCAAAGAAAAAAGCTTATAGAAAATTCATCTTATAAGATACATCAGAGAGGGAGAAAATTCATTGTTCTGCCTTGTTACTGTGCATCTCAAATACTTTCCCAAACTCTGACTTTTACGGTGTATTTTTTAAGTTACAATGCACACTAATTACCAATTGTATTTTAACATTCTGCAGCACATTATATCTATTTTCACTTGGAAAACTTTTTAATTTTCCCCATAGGGCATTAAGATAAGCACTTTATTAATTAATCTGCCTGGAATTGGATTCAGATGACTGGGAGTGCCACCACTGCTGTCAAGTGTGTTTGGAAAGATGAAGGACAGCTCTGGGAAAAAATATAAATCTATGGTTGAGCACACACTCGGGGGACAAAGGACATCCTTCATCCTTCAAATCCTTGCTCCCTAAGGCCTTCCTAGGAGAATCTTGGTGCAAACAAAATTGTGGAAAACAGTAAGGGTAATATTCCCATTTGTCTTCACAATGAAAGATTAGAATGTTTCCAACATGTAAATGTAAAAGCCCTAGAAGATAAAATGTGTTCTTGATCTTTCCTTTAAAGATTTCAGTTTGCTGACAGGCATTAACCTTCATATTTCAGGTGAGCTACAGTGTAGCTCATAGAGAGTTCAACACTTTCACTGTCTTCACCAGCAGAAATCTGTGGCATTTTCTCATGAAATAAATAGGGTGTGAAAGTGGCAGGAAGAGAAAGCAGAGGCTACCGAGGAGGTGCTGCCTGGACTCCTGTCTTTTTTTTTTCTCAAGTGACTTTCCAGCTTGAGGTTGTCGTTGTAAAGCTATGAGAAAAATACCAGCTACCTTGCCAAAATTATCTCTTCTTGCCTTTGATGTCAAATGTTTTATCTCTTGTTAACTTTTTGCAGTGATACATAAAGGAAGAGTTCCTGTTTCACTTCATTTTCCACTAAAACAAAGCACACACCTGGTTACACACTGACATCTACTACTTGCTATATTAAGGCCCAGAGCCAGCCTGGCCCCTCCTTTAGCCCCTGCCTTCAGGGACACTGCTCTTTCTACGGTAGGGATCTGAGGCAGCAGGTTTCCAACTTAAAATGTCAAAATAGTACATTGCTTTGAAGCTGTCTATTTATATATCATCTCTTGCACCGCTGTCCGTTGCCCCTATGAAATACTCTTTTGGGATGATATGATTGTTTTCATCTTGATTTCCTACACCTTAGATGGTTTTCTTAGCTTTTGCAGCCTCTTAGCACATCAGCTTGAGAATCACCTTTCCGTTTCTCATTTTGTGTGAAATTTGGCTGATGCCCTCCTTGTTAATGACTGTCTAACCACTTCAGTTAAGGCCTGGAAGCCTTGCCTGGCAAATGAAAAGGCTTTCATGAGGGGTTAATTTTAGATCTTCCTGTATTCTTGCTGCATATTTTGACTCAAATCTCACTCAGCTTGCAATAACCACTTTTAAACCCTTACTTTCAAACATTCATGAGCTCTACCATACATTCAAATCTCTGTTGTACCACACTTAAAATAGTATGGTTTTGTGCCATCTTGATATGGAAGGCAGGGCTCTTCCAGTTCCTATACTACATAATCATAGTTAATTCCTGCCAGAATTATCTGAAAATTAATTTTAAAATCGTGTGTATCAAAACCAACTATTTTCAGGACTATATGCTCCTTCTAAATAGTTGTATTTGTTGGTGATATCCAGTCTCTGCACAAGCAGAACCAAGCAAGTCATGGGCAGTCTTCAGGTGCCCTCTGAGCTCCTGGGAAATTCAGCTTTGATAAGGAGACAAGGAGACAGTCAGTGTTTCTGTTCTTTCTTTTGGGGTCTATTCCACTGCACTCTTGACACCAAAGATATTTTACATAAATGCCCCAAGAGAGGGACATGGACAGAGAAGTGTCACCTTCAATTCCACCTGATCTGTCTTTGTATCCTGACCCATTGCCTGATATAACACCGGTATGACAAACTGATCTGGAAATGCCTTAAAATGAGAGTTTTCTACAACAAACATCAAACCCAGGTCAACCATTTTTTAAGCTCATATCTTCATGTGTGAAATCATCTCTCTCCAGTTAAATACCCCTCATGTACTCCCCGTCCTGCCAGTTGGTTAGTAGAAAGATGCCTTGGACCATATAGATATCAAAACTGAGTAGCTGAGTAAGATAACCAACAGAATTGTCACCTTAATTCCTCCAATAAGGCCATATTTTGCAGCTGAACAAAGGAATGCATTTTAGACTGGCACCTGATTATGTCCATTAGTGAACGTCACTTCTCTCTCCATTTCTCCTTTGTTTTTTTTTGTTTGTTTTTTTTTTTTTTTTGGTTTTGGTGGTTTCTTTTAAGATACACTTAAAGTAATCTGAAATCTTCTAAAATAAATGTTCAATTTCCCATCAGAGCTGGACCATTTACCCCTCCTGGAAGAGACCGTTTACTGTGAAGAGCACAAATGCTCAGACTTGGGAAACAGGTAAGAGACAGATGAGTTGTGCTGAGAAGAAAACTCACTCACTTCCAGCTGAACACAGGGTAACCTAAGGAGCAGGAACTAAACTAGGGAACTATTATTTCATCATCAAAAGACAATGCTAAACCTTGAACTAGAGTTCTGCATTTAACACAGAACAGAGTAAAAATGGTTTGCAGAGGGAGAGCTCTGTATTCTAGACAGAAGGCACCAATTTCTCTATGGTCAGTACTCCTACACATATAAAAGCAGGCAAAGAATAAGGACCTGAGCTGCACAGCAGTGCAGCTCTGTTCTCCTTCTTTTTACTGTGCCTGTATAACCCAATTCAAAAGATGGCGTTGGAGAGTTGCTTTGCAACAGTAGGTACAGAAGGAGCAAAACAAGAACATCAGACCCTGAAATCTGGGGAAGACTGCAGCAGACCTGCTAATCCCACTTGAAAGGATGGGCACATGTCCAATTACAGGTTTTTCCAATTCACTGGGGAAGCCATTACACGGATGGAAATAGGACTGGTGCAGCTATGGCAATCTTGAAAGCATTTAGGATATCTCTGATTAAATGATACAGTGGGCAAAGACTAAAATTGCTTCTCTAGCAAAAATCCCAGCGTGGGTAGTTTTTTAATTAAAATGAGATAATATAGCACTTTTATTTGTCAAATCACATGACAAGGAGAAAATTAAACAGAGGGATATGAGAGCAGGAAAATCCTCTTGTTTTCCTTCTGGCTGATTATCACCAAACTGTTTTAAAAGTCCTTTTGTTTCCCAGTGTAATCAGGTTGATTAAAATCCTCTAAAGAAATAAAACAGCTGCGCAGACCTCCAAAATCACACTCTTCTCTACTGCCTGTGCTTTGTATTCTTTTCAACAGCTTTGTTCTCAAATTATTCTTTTCCCTTCATTGCTTCTGAATGCCTATTACTGGATTTATTAAAACAAAGCCAAATAAGCATGCTGAATACAGACATACTGATTGCCTCAACACATGTTGTTCTTGCAAGGAGTACTGTGCTAGCAGGTCTGTTGCTAGTTTGGCTCTTGCTGAACTGACAGCAGAACAAAGGAAAACCCGGCTGAAATAATGAAAGTGTTCCCTAAAGGAAGGCTCCATATTTTGCTCTTTTATCACATGCTGAAGAACAAAAATAATAATTATTAGCTGGAGCCATACCATGACCAGGCTAGGAGGAGAAATGTTCTTATATTGTCTCTAAAATGACCTGACACCTTTCCACTGTCTCAGCCTGGGACCAGGTGGGGCTGCTACATGCTATTGCTGCAAGATGAGCCTTCCAGTGAATTAGTCCAGCTGGAATGGCTTGGAAAAGGGCCACACTGCTTCCTTACCACTCCTGCTTGATCTTGTTTCACCTAGTTGCAGGAGGGAGAAGGAATAAGGGAAAGGTGGTGGGCAGACTGGAGGCACACTGTGTATGTGCACTGCACGTGCACACTGCCCATATGAGCACTGCACATGTGCACTGCCCATCCTCATGCTGCACCTATGCATATTACATATATGTACCCTGCACACCCAATCCCTGTTGGCAGGGCCTAGCTCCAGCAGTGACAACACGCCCACACAGGCTTGGCAACCTGCTGTGAAATATAGGGAATTATACGGGAAATATGGGAAAACTGATGAACCCTGGTACTTGGTTAGGTGGCACACCCCTTCTTGTGCCAGTCCTTGCACCAATGGTTGTGTGAACCAAGATGTGCCCAACTGCTAAGACAGATCTCTGTGCGCAAAGCCTCTTCCTCCTTCCCATTTAATTTGTTTTTTTCATAGGCAGGCTTCCCTAAGGAAGCAAGAGGTTTAACCAAATGGGTTATACCTGACTGCAAGGAGGTGCTGAAGCAGGAACTGGTGCTGGAGCTGCTAGTGACTCCTGTACAAGCAGAACAGGGGGTCCCATGTTTCTTATCAAGCCCTCCTTCTGCATTGCTCCCCTGATGGTGTGAGATTCTGTTCCTCAATCAGCCCATACAGCCTTTTGCGTCATCTCAAAACAAAGGGAAAGACGAACCTGCAGGCAGAGGCAGTTCTGCAGATGCTCATGGCTGTAACATTGCTGGATCATGACATGGGTGCTTTTATTGTTGCCCTCAGTCAATATGGTAGCTAGAGTTTTCCTATCTTCTTTATTTTCAAAAAGACAGTAGATGTCTTTGTTTTGCTAGGTGGTACCATTTAAATATGTTGGATGTAGTCCAAGGTGCACAGGGCAAACACTCACTGCCTTCTTGCCAAGCAGCTTTTACTTTCTCTGGTGGAACACCTGCATCATCCCTGGCCAACCTGCACCCAGGAGGGACTGTTCCTGCTGTGGGCACTGTTGGATTCCCCCATCACTCCAGTAACATGAAATTTTCTGTCTCATCATGGAGACAAAAATGCCTCAGTGGCATAAATAAGTCTACATCTAGTTTGATAGGACATATTGTTTTTACTTCAATGGTTAATAGAGCCTCATCTGGGTAAGTCAAGTTGAAAGCCCTACTTTGCAATTCTGAAACAGTGATAAAGTAACTTGAAGTATTTAAAAAGGTGAAAATGCAATACACGCTAGATAAGTGTAATCAGAGGTAGTCCTATGCAAATGGCTGAGGAGAGAGCAGATTTTGAAAATCCCAAAGGATAGAAATTTTTTTTCTGGCTAGAAGAATACATGTGTCCCAAATAGTTTTAAATCAGTAATGTCTATGTGTATTATCCAGATGAAGAAGAATCCTGGCCCCACAGACGTTAATCACCCGATGTAGTCAGCAAGGTCAGAGCTCTACCCCGAGACTCTATCTTTTTAAAAATAGTTCATATTTCTGACATTTTTGTATACACTTAAATAGCACAGACTTACAGACTTCCTGTGTTGTGCCTATGTATAATATATATTATCTTTTATAGCAGTACTTACACTAATGATTTATAAAAGCTTTCAAGGATTTACAACACTGAAGAAAGGCGTTTCTAACTTCTCTTCGTTGTCCTATTCAGGGATCACTCCATATGTTGCTCTACTCTGTCCACTGCAAAAGACTGAAGCTCCATTCTAGCAGAATGACATGAAAACATATGTGTTAAGTCTCTGATTAGAGCAGCCCTATTCCACAAAATATGTGGGTGTTTTTAAGATGGATGCAGTGGCATTGCATTGTTTTGCAGCATGGACTAATAAAGGCACCATTTTTATTTTTTTTTTTCCTTTAAAATGCTCTGTTTTAGAGATTTGTTGACTCATGTGGCTTATGTTTGCTTGGAGGAAAAGGACAGAAAATATGCATAAAGCTAGAATTCAGTGGCAGAATTGCAGGCAAGCCTCCTCAGGGGCTTTGGACATCCTAGAAAAGGCACATAGCCCTTCCAGCCCCTTGGCTGATGGAGTGACCTCTGAGTGGGCACAGTGCTGAGAGCTCCCCAGAAAGACTGAGCTGTTAACACCCAGACACTCACCAGTGAGCTACAAAGGCAGACAGGTCTCCTGCTCTCAAGTTTTTTTCCCAGCAGAAGTGATCTGGTAAGTTTGTGAACCAGTCCTGTCTGGCAACCGCATCTTCCACAAGAGCCTTTTTTTAATTGTATATCATGGCATATATACTTATATTCATGTTTCCCTGGTTGTTGTATTTGATAAGATTTTCTTTTTTCATTGTTTTACCTGAATACTCGCCTAGTGTTGAAGTAAGAGGATGTGATATCAGAGTTTTTCAGATTCGTGTACTGAAATCTCTGCTGCTCACATCATCAGAAAGGAAGTGTGTATTGTTTATATAAACCAACCATCACTGCCATTGCTCACAGCAGTGCTGGCCCGTTAAATAAACTTTGTGGTAGAAAAAGTTTTAAAATTCCTGTTGAGGCCCTCCCCCAAGCTTTGTTGAACAAACAGGTCACATCTTCACCAGTTCAAACACTAGGAACTGTGGATGTGATGCAATTGTTAGAGACATTTTTAAATTTTTAAGAATGATAAATAAATAAATAAATGAAACCCTAAGTTCACACCCATGTATGCATCTATGTATGTGTCTGACCTTGTACGTAAAGATGTTTCAGCTGTGCTGCTTATGGATGATTAGGATTATACCATTGTATCTCTTTCCTTGATCACAAATCAACATAACGCATTATCGTGATTCACAGTAACTTCCAACTTTGACATTATATTTAATAAAACATAGTGCTCTGCTGGAGAATCCCTCAGGAATCTTTAATTCCTTTTCTTTTTTTTTTAAAAAATATATATTACATTTAAATGGGATTAAATTGTCTGATTAGTGAAGGCTGGCTCTTGCTGTAAAAGATAAACCCTGAATTCCTCAGGGCGATCTACAACCACTGTTAAAGCATCTTTCCAAGATGTGGGCAAGCGCAGCAAACCCCATGAGAGTTGAGCAAAATACTTGTGCTGAGGCTGGTTTCATGCTGCAACCCCAACCTTTTCTTTGTTCATTCATCTTCCTCTATACAAACTTTGCTTTTGCCTGTAGAAATGTTAGTCAAGCTGCACAGTAAAGTCAGTGACAGAACTGATGTAAGCTTCCAAAACAAAAAGCATCCCTACCACTGCAAACCAAAAGCTCTGTGGAGAATTGCCAGCACAAATTTATGGGCTTTGAGAAGCTGTGCTACCACAGAGCATTATTCAAAGGATGTGGCAAGGCCAGCTTCAGACAAAGTCCCCCCAGGTACAATTGCTCCTTACTGCTCACAGGCTTTGTGCTGCCTTAAGGTGGGGCAGCATCATTGCCTATGGGCATCCAAGCAGTGTCAGAAAACTGGTCAGAGACCAAGAAACAGGGCACTTAGCCTGGAAGAGCCAAGTTGGTAATATACAAGGCATTGGCACCACCCCTGTGCCCAAACAGCCCTTGAACAAATGCTCGGTCAGGCTCATGAAGTACGTGGTGAGGAACATCAGCAAGGTAAGCTACATGCTGTCACACCACAGCCAAGGAAGGCAGAGAAACTGCTCCTTTGTGCTGGCTGGGAAGAGACGTCGCTAAGCAGCAGCAGTTCAAACTCAGGCATGGCACTAGGGTTATCCTGTTGAAAACACTTCTGGAAAATGCTTAAACGCAATTAAAAAGCAGGTGAGGCTACACAGGGTGGGCCAAGGCAGGAACAGACTGGGGCAAGAGAAGAAGAGTGAGTCTGAAAGGCAGGTGGATCTCCCACCCTCTTCTTATGCCCCGATAGCTTCCAGTGGGAACACATCTGCTGCTTGTCCTGCTGTAATTTCCGCAGCATCCAGCCTGTGTCCACAGTAGCTCACCCTACGCTCAGTTGCCTCCAGCAGATTAATGGGGGCAATTGAAGCCTGAAAAACTGGCTCAAGATGGCTAGACAGCTCTCACAAAGGAGGATCTTTTAGCCTGTCAGGCAGTAACAGTAGCCTTGAGAACCTGGGGCTGTGTCATTATGCTGTTTATTACATTTTATAAAGACTGCATATTACAGAGGTAACATTGTAGAGCTGTACAGTGACAGGCCAAGCAGCTTTTGCTGTACTGCAAGCATAGGAAAAATCTTCACCACTTTGGCTTTTATTAGCTAACAAAATTGTCTTTAAAACAATCACTGCATTATGCAAGAAGAAAAATTAAAAGTCAGACTGACTAGCAAAATAAAAATGCAGATTAAAAGACATAAACACAAAAGACCTTTTAACTGGCTAGACTTCTGCTTCTTGATTTGTTGGGCTTTTAATATTTCTTTGGAGATATGTATATAATATTACTATAAAATATGCTTCTAAGCCTGTAATCTGTTGAATAATACTAAATAAAAAGTTATAGGTAAGACCACCTGATTATTTTATAAATAATTCAAACATTTAGTGTCATGATACATATGTACCTAAAGAATTCTAAAGTCCCCTTGCACAGAGCAAGAGGCAGAGCTTTATAACATAGCAGGGGTTTTTGGTCCTTCAGCATCCAGACCCAGCTTGGTCACCATTTATGTACCTATGCAGTTTACACAGGTGAATAGCACCTCTGCTTTTTCAGAGAGCTACTTGTGTATGTAAAGCTAGCTTCTTCACAATGCCATCAGCAGAAATACAACATACAAGGTGGTGTTTTAGCATATGATTCTATGAATTTTCAGGGTTGGGTCACAAAAAGAGGGAACAGAACAGCATGGCATGGCATAGCATATGATGTATGGAACGGCAAGGCATAGCATGGAATAGCATGGAGTAGCATAGCATAACAGGTTTACATATTTTCAGAACCCAAATAAGAGGACATGGGACAGGAGAAGAGCTTGTTCCTTTATGTCTACACAGTAGAAAATATCTCTTCAAATTTACACAGGTAAAAATGTTTCATTCAGGTGATCCTTACCCTCCTGAGCAGTGGAGCAAAAGATTTCTGAGCCAAAAGGAAGAAACAATTCTCAATATCATGGCAAGTAAAAAAAAATTAAAGGCCCTGGGAGAAGAATATATATGATGAAGGCTCTGTTTGCATAGGTGTAATAAGTGAGCCTGATGGGAGCACAGGAAGGCATTACTAGCATACACCCAGTAGGCACAATACAAAAATAAAGCAGGGCAGGGAGTCAGGCAGAACAGGGACAATGGGTAGAGCCCCCAGAAACCATCACTGTATTTTGGCTATCTTTGGTGACCAAGTTTTAAGAATGTGTTTAATTACCTTCTGCTTTGCTTTTCAAATGGTACCTAAATATCTGACTCTAAAATGAACTTTGAATTGCATCAGTGGCTGTTTGTTTTGAGGTAAAAAGAAGGCAGATGAGGCAGGCTAGAATCTTTGCATGGACATATGCAAGACTGAAGCCCAAGGCACCAAAAACCTGAGTCAACGGCAAGGATTCCAAAAACTGGGACCGATGTGCCAGTCAGCAAGGACTTCTGGCTTTCTTGACAGAGTGTAGGCCCCTCTCAATGGCTAAAATCAGGGTGCAAAATGTGGTCATGCCCTCTCTTCCTCCCTCATAGTGCATTTCCCCCAAACCCTCCATCCCCTGGTTATTCCCCCAGCCTGGGACCAGGACCCCTGCCTGCTGCAGCAGCTGCCCTAGCAAGGATGAGACAGTTTTGCTGAGGTGCTGTGCTGTTGTGAATATGCATACCACAGTTCAAAACCCCTTGGTATTGAACATAAAAGAAGCCTAGCAAGAGTGACATTTAAGGCAGCAAACATGAGGCATTTTCGAAAGAAATTGCTATCCAGCACAGAGAAACAACCCTGTAAACCACAAAATTAAAGACTCTCTCTCACTGGAAAATAGTCGTGAGAGAGGAATTCTTGGAAATACATCTCTGATCTGAGAGATAAAAATAGAAAACTTAAAGCTGACTGTTGTGAAACTGGCTTTGCATAGTCCATTAGTTTAGAAAGTTTAGATAAGTGTTTGGGTTGATGTCCTGACTTTTCTGAGGACAATGACCGTATTGGTAGTACCTTTAATGGGGCCACACTGTCACTGCTGCACTTTGGGCTGTTGATCCAAAGCAACCAACATAAGTCCTGTCAGTGCTAAGGAACTTTCCCATTAATAAGAGAATTGTATCATTTTGCTCAAGACCCATTTCCTTGTTTTAGGAAAGTCTCTATAAAATACTGCCATCAAAGTTTATGTGAAAAGTACCTCCAGGAAAAAAATTTACTAGTGGCTATTCAAATGACAAAGTGTAATCGATGGAATTCAGGAACAGAGCTGTCTTAGAGGAAGGAAAAGTGCTTTTCCTCTCAAGACTGACTTTTTCAGGGAAAAATTGAAAAAAGAAAGTCCTGGTACCGTAAGACATAATACTTCGTTACTAAGAAGTGACAACAGTACCTTGAGTTCAGAAATGTCTCCTTCCTTCTCTCTGAAGGGTAGCTTGAGGGCCTATATCTTTCCATAAATTATGGTTCCATGATGACACCCTACTTTATAAAGAAACAGAGGAAACTAATCCCATATGCAAAAACTTGGCTTCAGTTGAACCTTCCTCCACCTTGACAGTTGGACAATATTTAATCAATCCTTGTAAAAAAAGTGTTTATCTTGTTAACTTGCTATCTATATTATTAGAATAAAATTTTAGCAAATAGAAGAATTTATAATTTTTTGTATATATCTATAAATGTATATATATAAGATACATAGATTTGCAATAATTAGTCTAAAGAAACTCTCAATTTCAAACAATTCTACCATGTAAAAATGAATTAATGCACAAGGTATAAATAAATAGCAGTTAAATACGTATCTTTTTGATAGGGAAGAAAAGGCTGGTTTTGGTTTCCCTCCCTGTTTAGTAATAGTTATGTGTTAAAGTCCTTCTGCTGCAATAAAATGTTTGGGTTTTTTTAATGAATATTGTTAGAAATCAAATTTAAAACTCAACTGGCCTGCATGTATATTTTATTTAAAAGTTCTCTGCTTCTGAACGGAACTTTTTTTATTCAGACAAGTTGAATGCTGCTGGCCCTGCTTTTCAGGCAGATATTCTTTCATTAAAATCAAAAGCCATCCTGCCCTGTCTACAACACGAGGACAAACATGCACACTACTAACATTCCTCTGTAAGACCCAGACACTAAGAAATTCCTAGATTAAAACTGGTATAGTATTTCAGGCTTAAAAATTAATGTAGGTGAAGCTACCTTCAGCACAAGGTAAAAATCATTCCTTAGGAAAAAACTGCCCACACTGTAAATAGGAATAAGTGCTGTAATGTTTCTAAGTATCATGGTGCTGGGAATTCCCTCTGCAAGCCTCTGATTTTCACCATACATTGTTTTTTATCATAAGCTGTTCTAAAATTAGAAGAGGCTATGATCGGACAAGTATGCTTTCTGTTTAGTCTTAGCAGATGGAAACCGTGAGGTGCTTTCTCAGTTTGAAACTGTTCCAAAACCTAAGGCACTAATCTGACATATTAAATCTAATTTATATAAAGTCTTGTGTGCCTTTACATCATGCAACATCATTTATGGCATGCTGGGCAGTGACGGTTTAAGTTATGAAAATGCTGTATCACACAGTAGATCAGAGCTGCTTTATAGCAGGTCTCATGAATTCCTTCATCCAGAAAGAATAAATTTTGTGTGGGAGCATTCTGCATAGCACCCCTGCAGAGCAATAGATTAAAAGTGGATTTTAGCATTTACCTTTGGCCCAGCTATAAATCAGGAATTAGAATTGATAATGGCAGTTACCCACCAACAGCAGTGCAACTGAAGATGAGTGGGAGTAGTTTTATGGATAAAAAAGAAAACCTATCCTCTTCCATTTTGAGTGTTTCTAGGCTTTGAATAGAGAGTGATTAGATCCATGCAGGTAATGAGCATAGATAAGGTGATGCATTTGAAGTAACAGCTCTCCAGGTTGCAAAATGTTATTCTGAAACTCTAGCAGCAGGCTTGAGCTCAGGTGCAGCGATTCACATTGCAGACCCCTCTTGACAGAAGACCTGGAATGGACGTCTACCACAGCCGGCAGGATCCTGCCCCTCGGTTCATTGTGGTATTTATTGGGCAATTGAAAGCTTTACGGAACTCTTCAAAATTGCTCATGGCACCGATAACTCTGCAAAGAAAAGACAGAAGTGATTGACATGCAGACTGTCTTTGGTTAAACACCACAGGCGTGTATGTGTTTCACTGTGTTGACTTCAAGTTTAATTTTCAGGCTTTCCATATAATTTTTCAAAAAATAAAACCAAAAAGTTCAGAAGAAGCAAGCCCAGTTAATGTGAAGATAATATTGTTCCATTCACTGCTTTGAGAAGCATCTTACTTTGCTAGAAACTTGACAAAACAATTACACCTTGAGGGTACTGTGCCATTTAGAGCAATCTGACCCTTGGCAGCAGAGGTGGGAGATCAGCAGTAGCCTTGCAAGATGGAATTCTTCTTCTAGTACCTGCCAAAATGCTGCAGTCCAGCAAGCGTGTGTAAAGACACATCATGGTTGTGCTAGAAGTGATTTGATTTGGCTCATGCCAGCCAGGTTCTTGTAACAACATCCTCTGTCCATCTGTGCACACACACACACGCTGGCTCCCTGGGACTTTGCAGCCTGAAGTTGGGGGCAAAGGGGAGCAGACAGAGCCTCTCTTGTTGGCTAGCTCAGCCTTACCTTGTGAGCATCTCAACTCCTCTGACATTTTGGAAATACATTTTCTGAGGCTTCTGCCCTGACCAGCTCTCAAGATCTATTGCTTGCACCACAGATGGTGTGTTACTGAAAGAGCAGCACATCACTGCCTCATGCAAGCTAGACAATGTGTCTGCACCCGAGACTGGCACTTTCAGGCATAGAGGAAGAGCTTGCTCTTTGTATTCAGTCATCCTTGGCTCCTGCTTTCATGTCTATATTATTTGATGCTGTCAGAAGGTGCTATTTTACCATTGCTAGTTTGGGATTTTGGTGTTTGCTGATTTTTCCTAAGCTTTTAAATAACTTTGAATTTACTAACCTGAAATATGTTACAGTAAACAGCATTCTGAGTTAAAAGCAAAGAAGACATTAATTGTATGTTTTTTCACCCCCTTTGCTATGCAGTGGGAAGGCATTTTTCTCCATTGCAGACAATCAACTTCTCCATTGCAGACAATCAGCTTCTCAGTGTAGCTCAGCATGGTAGCAAACATTCTTACTATATTGATAGACTTTATGTGAGTAAGAAAATTTGCAGTCAGCTGGCACAAAAAATGTCTAAAGGTCAGTTTTTTAGGTAGAATTACAAAGAAAGAAGATATACGGTTTTATTATAACAACATTGCAAATACATATTCAGGGACTGGAACACCAAGAGTTGGTCATGTAGAGCTGCCGCTGAAGTTGGTGGGAGTTCTGCCTGCCATGCCAGGGATTTTGCTCTGAAACTGGCATTCAACTACAGTGAAGGCACACGTTAATACTGAAAATATTAGAATATAGTCAGAGAAAGATTATAACATGCCCACGCACATGACTTTTCTACCCATGGTTTGATACTGTCAGAGATTAACTGTGGAGTCAGAGTGGGTTGTCTGGATTTCATCCCATTGAACTACAGTAGAGACACCTTCCCCTGCATGGGTCAACCTGAGCTCCCTTGGTGGTCAAAAAAAAAAATGTACTTGCAAAGTCTAAGTAATCTAAACTTATTACTTACAGAAAGATGATAGATATCAATATATTTCCACAATGCCTTTTCTTCTTTTTTGGCTGTGAAAACCTGGAGTGACTAGCTCAGATGCACAGGCCTATGCTCAGGATATGTGTTGCTCATCTCTTACGGCTTTTATAGTTACTTTTTATAATTACTTTAAAAAGGATTGTTTGGGTTTTTTGGATAGCAGGAGCTATCTATGTTGAAACTAGCTGTACAGCTGTGACGCTCATAATGGTCTTAGAATATAAAGCTGAGGGAAACAGATAATATGATTTGTTAGCCCAGTTGATATGATTTGCAAGAACAGACAAGTATCACATTTTCTCTTCATGTCTGAAACAGAAGCCTGTACTGAGTCTCTTATATAAAAACTAAGAAAAAGTTTTGTCTGTATTTTCTAGACCCCAAATTAATCTAATTTTCTATGGAATTTTCTTTCTTAGCCTGATTCCTTCATAAGCTTTCCCCATGAATGCTCTCTCCCCAGGCTTCCCTGTATATTTTGGGATTTGCTCCATCTCATGGGAATGTAGCTATATAATGATTCATAATATATAATCATGTGTATAGGTAAATAGATCTGAGGACTTTAAAAGGCAAGAGACGGTTATTTTACCAAAATCTTGCCAAAGGTAGGAACCATTGAAAATATACCAATCTGTAGGCTGGAGATCAGCCTGAGACTTCTGTCCTCATTGTCATGGTGTACTTTCAATTGTTAAAAGGCATGCACATTTGCACACTGTGCTACATTTACCCTCGCTACAGATATTGCAAAGATATTGCAAAGGCACAGCAGTGCAGGTTTCAATGCAGAGTTTACAAGTCTACCAAGACTGAGCATACACATCTGCAGTGTTAGTTTATATTAAACTTTTTTGTGTCATCATGTTTCCAGTTTCATTATTCCTTAACTCATTCTGGTTATAAGTAGCCTAAGGCATGTTATGCATGCCAATTTTATATCTTCAGCTTTGATACGGCTGTGTCCAGGGAATATTTCAGAGTGCCTGTGAAGCAACTCCACAGCTGCCCTGTGAAGGCACTGTTGCTATTTCTAGTTTACCAAGAGAGAGCTGAGGCAAAGAGGGCTTTTATCACCTAAAGTAACCCATGGAGAAGGTGGAATCCCAGCTCCCTCTTTAGTCAACAGAAAGCAGCAGGAATTTCCAGAAGGCAACTGATCCAGTGTATTAGAGATACCTCCACTATGAATCAGCTTGGGAGTTAACATCCTTCCTCCAAATACAGTGGTAATGTAGCACTTAACTGAGGATGAACACACAATTAAGCAAATGCAACCAATAAGAAACTCAACAGAAACAACTAGCTCTTGGTTACACAAACTCTGTGGAGAAGTGGAGAAACAAACATTGGCTTCCTAATTCTTATGTAGTCTTTAAACCTTCCCTCTTTTCCAGCCTCTCCATCTTGGGGTTCATGGATATCTGTGGCCGAGTAGCCTGTGGGAGGCCTTTTGGACAAAGACACAGACACTTCGTTATGGCAGGACTATCACAGCTCCTGCAAGCAAAGTGTATATTGAAGACCAGTTGAAGAGTTTAATCTCTAACTGAATTTACAGGGCATGTTTTGCTTGCATTATCAATATAATTCATGGTAATAATTATAAAGCTTTTAATGAATTCAGGAAGATTAAATCAAAGACCCTCTTAACATATACAACTAGAATTGCACAGGGGGGGAAAAAATAAAGATGAGACATTTTAGATACTCAGGCCATGATTACAGGATATCACAGGGATCAGAGTGTGTTCTGGTTCAACTGCTTTTGAAGGTACATGTAAGCCCTTCATTTTTACAGAAGAGCAATTGTAATAGCACTAGATAACCTAAAAAAAACAGCTCCATTTCAATCTAACCTGAAAGCACATGCTAATTTTGTGTTTGCTTTTAAACCTCTCTTTAACATGCTAAATATCTGCACTTTGTGCTGCAGTGACAGGTTCTATATGTACACTGACTAAATGCATTATTTGCACTTACCTGAACTCAGGAGGGCTGTGAGCTCCAGTATATATTTGCTCTCTTGCAGATTCTGGTCTAAACGAGTTGCATCTTACCTAATAAAAGACAAAAAGCAGCAATAAGCATGTTATCTGGGATGACTTCATAACAAAGCAGAATGTAAGGCCACTGTTTTTAAGATGCCTATTACTTACAGAATGCACAAAATAGAAAACCACCACAAACTTATGTTTTGTTTCACCTTTGCTAACTTGCAGGTTTCTGTTGGCATATTCTCTTGGTTTTCAAATCCTGCAATGGATCCAGTCTTCATCCGCTGTTATTCTTCACCCACTCATTCCCATCATTAGCTCATAGCCACTTTACTAGTTCTTTTTCTAAATTTCTCTTCAATGGTAGCTTGCTTTTCAGCTTGTGCTGCAGCACCTTATGCC
This sequence comes from Pezoporus occidentalis, assembly GCF_034315485.1. Taxonomy (NCBI): domain Eukaryota; kingdom Metazoa; phylum Chordata; class Aves; order Psittaciformes; family Psittacidae; genus Pezoporus; species Pezoporus occidentalis. The sequence continues at coordinate 9,386,223 of NW_026916170.1, read as the reverse complement.
TTAATAATTTTAATAATTACCAAGCCTCCTTCTTTGTCTCAAAGCTATTACACATAATGGTGCTTATCATGTCTAGAATTGCAGCTATATTACCTGATGTATTTGTTCCATGTTGGAATGTCAGTTCTTTTGAAATTACACATTTTTCAAGTTTATACCAGTGGTACCCAATTTACTATTCCTGATACAATACTTGACCCAATTGTAACTAACCACAAAACAGGCTAGAGAGAATATTTGCACATCTGAATAATTCCTCTTATGCTGTATCCATTACATGAAAAATTCCCATTTAACCAGTCTCCACCTTAACTAAGCTCTGTGCTGAATGTTTCTTATTGACAACATCCTTTAAGCCAGACTGCCCATGAGATATGCAGTCTTCAGTACAATTTTGCCTGGCTGAAGATAGCCCTGGCAGTTTGAATGAGTCTGCTGGGTGACTTGAGCTCTGTGGAAATAAGCTGAGCTCAAGGGTAACTGGCACACACTGCTCTCACTGTGCATGTGCTTCCCATCAGAGGGTCCACTGGACATATGATTCCTGCAGCGGTCCTGTGAGACCCCCAGATTTTCCATATGGCTTCAAAGTTTTCTTGGAGAAAAACTGACACAGTGTGGAAGTCAACTCAGCCTAAAGGACCTAACTGGGGTCTTTCAATTGGTCAATATTGTCAAACTGAAATGGCCATAGACACATACACTGCCATACTGACTCTCAGCAGAGAGACGATTTTTCAGCCAGAGTTGGTTGTGCTGCTTGCATTAGGTCATGTTTCTTCAGTTTTGATGATTAATTTCTTCAACGGGTGGGCAGTTTTATAGCACAAATTTCACTTCTTATATGGGGTGTTTGTCCTGACTCTTAACCAAGTAAATAATTTCTGATTCTCTCCTTTGTTCTACATGTTTGTCTTTAAAAAAATCACATCTCTTATCAAAGTTTTGCAGTCTGTAGTGGAAGCATTCAGAAACTGCTGCATATTACAAGCATCAGAAATCTGGGAAGCTAAAATAGGAAGAGGCTCAGGAGTCAATACATGCAAAGAGACTCTTGTAGTGGAGGAAAGCAGCAAGAGGAAAGAAAGCTGCTCTGACAACACTGAGCAAGAACAATTTCAGCAGTTCTGGCACCGCAGATAGAAGAGGACAAAGACAAAAAAAGATAAAAGAAATAATAGTCCTGGAAGAGCAAGTCTCTGCTTATAGCCTGAAAAGTCTTGATTTGACTGGTGTAGATTATTGAAACAAAGCAGTCTCATCTCTGCACTTCCAGCTGTGCGGGTTAATAGATGGGGATTTGAAACACATTTGTACTACTCACATGGGCATAACTCAGAAAGAAAAGCTGGTTGTGTGTGAACTCAAGGCCTGGCAGTAAAGGCTCTTCTTCTCCTCCCCTCTTTTCTGTAATCCATCTCCTGTATGCCTGATAAGAAAAATATACTAAGTGCCTTTCAGCAGCATGGAGCCTAAACAGCTTTTTCCTTTTTTTAAGAAATAATACCATGTTTCAGATATTTTTCATGTACTTACCCTGAAAGCCTCTCGCAAACCTCCATTATCTGCAATGTTTTCTGCCAAAGTCCTCTTGCCTTTCACCTGGCAGAGTGAAAGGACATCAGTCATTTGACCCATTTCTGAACTTCCTTCTTGATGAACTTCAAGAAGCAGGGGAAAAAATAAAACAAGGCAAGAACAACCTGAGCCAATTTCAACACCATATCTCTGGTTAAGAAAACTGGGTTTCAATGTGAAAACTTGTCAGTAAACAATTTTCTGTGATGAGTTATCCTGGCTCTGGTCCTAGATCTCTGTAGCACAAAATGTCATAGATAAAATACACTCAAGAATCCATCCTTGATCTTTGATCTGAGCACCAGTAATTTTCCCCTGAAGACTGATTTTATCTGATTACTCATGAGATCCACTAGCCCATTTCTTAAACTTTTACCTAAAAGGTTATATTTGTTTCTCTACATAACTCTTCATGGGATGTTAAAACTAACTATATTATATAAAATTATTGGCACGCTAAAATGACCTTTAAGTCATAACATAAACCAGCATAATTAAAAATAACTGTCTGAGACAGAACTGAAATTGATTCAGTGCTCTAAAAATAGCTGCAAAGGAGATTTTCCCCAGTATTAATTCCAAAAGCAAGAGCAATAGCAACAAGAATATACCGTGAGAAGCAGAGCTATCTAAACTTTGTGAAAAAGCCAGTCTCCTGGTATTACCAAGTGCAGTATCATTGTGAAGAAATCCTCATTTCTGCAAGTGCAGCATTATCTCTGATCACCTGGCCCATTAAAGTCTTAGTGCTACTAAACTGTATTTGTAAGCAGTTTTATTTTCTACTGTGCCTCAAATAAGCACAGTAATAGAGCAGTTTTGAGTAGAGCTCTGAAGGTCAATGCTGGCCTGCAGATGCTCTGAAGATAGGATCTCCCATGTTGCAGGGATGAGTATAGGAGGGGTTGGCATCAGTACTCACCTTCATTTCAGGACAGTAAAGGGGAAAATGGAGAAGAAGAAGTAAAAGGATCTAGGGGACACCCAGGCACATGTGCACAACCCCAACAGTCAGAGCAGACAAGCACCCAGACTGGACTCAAGGCATCTTCCTCAAGGGTGTAATAGAGGAGGTATGGGAGCAGTAGAGAAAAGTGTAACCCTTTCCTATCAGCTCTCTCTCCCCTCAGGAGGCTGGAGATGGAGGTGGGAGAGAGGCTTGTAGGATAAAAGGGGCTAGGACAGCAGGTAATACGCACACACTGCCTTTTTTCTGGCCTACCTACTTATGCATTTTTTTCCCACAGCGGGCTTGTGAAGTAGACTGATCTAGAGCATAAGATGAGTGTAACCCAGCAGTGGCACTTGGGCCATAGGTCATTTTAATAAGTGGAAGAAGTCTTTCTGCTCATCTCAGGCAGCTCTGGGTCAGGTATCTGAGACTACTCTGTACAGACAGTTTGTGAAAGGGCTCAGGGACCATGATAAACCCTTTATTTGATCAGATGACTTCATGTGATTATTGCACTCTGAAGCTATTTCTGTATCCACTTTTTCTTTCATTATGCTTTTTTTCTGGAGACATTTTTATTGCAACTCAATGAGAAAGAAGAAAAGTAAATAGGTTTCTTGAGCCATGAAAAATATGTGTACAGGGGTAAAATACCTGTAGAAAATTGATGTAAATGACAGACAAAAATAAATTAATAAATAAAAAAGCTCTTTGCATGCATACCTCTTTATACAGGAGCTATAAAATATGGCAGAAAATATGAAGATTCTTCTATCATCTAAAAAAGTATTTTAATATATCCCATGGAAATAGGAGGAAAAAGCTTTGCAGATGATAAAGCTGTGGATAACAGGATCTCTCTAGTAAGCCCATCCACAGAGTTCAAAGGCAGTAGCTATACTGGAAGGGAAACTCAGACCTACCCCATCTCAAGAAACACCATAGAAGGTAAATGGGATGGCCAAGCCAACGGCAGGAGCCCTTGGTGAAGGTTTTAATGACCTTCTTTAAATGGAATTTTTGTATTAACTGTTTTTGTCCTGGAGACATTCAGGAATGAGCCTGAGAATTTTTAGTTGTAAATTGGCTTATATGAAGTACTTCAAGACTGAGTTGTTGGACTTTAGACTGAGCTACAATATGGCTTTGTTACTGTCGAGACTAACACAAGCAGCCTAAGGAAAGTGTTAAAATTAAGGCTAAGCATTCGGTGTGTCCTCTCTATTCTTAAAAGACAAAGACATAATTGTATTTCTGATTCTAAAATGTAAGTAAAAGTGGTAGAATTAAGTAGGGGGTGGGGTATGTGTTTTTTCCTGAAAATTAAGATTAAAGTCATGTCCCAGCTGGGAATTGGAACTTTAGCTATTAATTTCTTGAGGTCAGGGATTTGACCTGGTTTAACTTCATCTTAGAGACTTCTATAATGTGCACATTTTCAGGGAAGCCCATAGCTCTGATAGACAGTGAAACAGAAACCATTCCTTTGCACCTTCTTTCTCAATCTTTTTCTGTGAGCTAGTGCTATCATACTCTTTCATTTGAGATACAAACTGGGTCTGCATGCACACATGGAAGAAATAGCAGGTGTTGAATCTGAAATAGAGTTTATGCATCCATTTTATAGCTGTAATAAATAACAGGCGGAATTGCTAAAGCAATCTATAAAACATGATATTATGTTCTTCTTTTTAAAAAGAGTGACTGCTCAGTTTTCATTACAGACCTCATCTTCAGAAGACATTTAACATGCTCACTGCAATTAGACCAGCCCTGATGGGTGGCTTCATCTTCCTCCTCTGATTCCAAAATGATATGATGTGGAGAAGTGGTTTAACCCTGTCACCAAGGTGTGGCTAGTGGTATTTGACTGGACTAATCAAATCTGACAGACAATTTTTATCACAATTATTCATTTCAAAAAATGATTTGTTGTGAGAAATGAAGATGGTAGACTAATATCCCAATATACTGGGATTTATAAAAAGATAATTTAACACCCCCCCAAAAAAAAAACCAACAAAAAACAAAAAAAAAGCCCCACAAAAAACCCAAAACAACAAACAAAAAACCCAAATAAAAAAACAAAACAAAACAACAAAACCAAACTCCTTGTGCATCATTGCTTTCAATCACTGGTATTTTACATACATGTAAGCCAGCTCTCTTCCAGTAGTAATTAGTGTACTGATTAATCATGCATTTTGTTTTCTCTTTAAATTTTTCTTCAGAGTCAGTTGTCCACCACGGGTCTAAATTTCCATTTTTGTCATATTTACGACCTTAAAAAAAAAAAAAGAAAGAAAGAAAACAAACGTTTTTATAGGAGAAAACCCCATAGTTTTCCAGTTTTGGAATCTATCACCTGTACAGAAATTAGATGCTAATGTACTCATGCAAGTGTGTATACAAAATGTCTAAGATCAGTGTACAAACTCTTGATCCCACTCAAGTCAGTGGTGAAAAGATGGTGTTCTATTTATTGTCATAATTTCCATGTTTAGAAAGAAAAAAATAGCAATGACTAATGAGTTCTATATTTTATAATTACATAGTGTAAGAGGCATATGAGCTTTCTTGTAAGTATAATTGTGAGTATTTTTCATCCTCAGCCCATATGTCTCTGTTTCTGCAAACCGGATGATAACTAATTTGTTCTTAATTAATTATACGCTTGACCAGAAACAAAAAAAAAATCCATTTGACGGAAACTTCTGAAGTTTCAATTTTTTGCCTTGCAGCAAAACCAGAACATTTGAATCCTATTCAAGGAAGCAAGGAGAATACATACATCCAATTCCCTAGGCTGATGGTTACAGCAATGGCTCATGGAAAATGGGGACTCAGGTCTCTGCTCTATCTATCGCATTTGTAGGAGAGTAATCTCCATCATGTCTCCAGCAGTCAGACACAAGACACAAGATATGTTAGGACTTCTTTTTCAGAGCAGGTTTAGCTGTCTGTGTGGACACAGACTTGCTCTATGATTTGAGTCTTCGTTACGACTGCAGGAAAGGGAGGTAGGGAGAAACCAGTAGACATGATACCAAGTACTGAAGATGCTTTCTTTAATTTTTTTCTTTCCTTATTTTTTCCCTATTAGTTCTCTTGTTCAAGACGACAAAATCCTTACAGATGTATTTTATTTCTATATTCAGAAGGTAAGAGCCTGGGCAAGAGGCAGTAGTCTGCTTAGGGTGTCAAATCTTATGCTCCTTTCTGACAGGCTGGAGACATGATGGAGATTAGATAATCTGCAAATGAGACTCGAGTTTGGAAGAAATATTTCTCCATTCTAGTGTGTTTGCTGACACAAAACATTGCATAGCAGCGCCAACAGGATACAAGTTTTCCCTTTTATTGTTTAAAAGGTATTCAATGTGATGAAACATAAGCAACTTAGCTCACTAGTTAGGCAGTGAGGCAGAACCTTCTTTTCCTTAAACTCCCTGTGTTTTCAGTGGTAAGAGGTTTCTCTTGACAATGAGTTACAGTGGAATGTCAGCCACTCGGAACTGCTCCCTGGAGGAGGAGGAGGTTTGTGCTTCTATCTCTCCTCCCCACCTTCTCTCTCAGGAGCCTGATTTTAAAAAGAACTTTATTGTGATAGCCAAAGTTAGATGGTGGTAATGCCCTGCTCCACCCAGTTTTTCAGGGCAGTTGGTCTGACATTTTTAGACTATTTCTTTTTTCTCAATTATATATATATATATTTTGTAACAGGTTTTCTGTTCCACTTTTGTTCCAGTGTTGTATTTTAATACTGGTACATAATCATCTCTTGGAAACAGTCAAAACTTAAATGAAAAAGTTTCTTGGAAGTCATTTTCATCAATCGGAAGTTATCTCTTTACCCTTCCCACTCTCCCCAGCCAGGACTTTCTGAGTCTCTTAGTTTCCATTCAAGATAAGCATCAAACTTCTGGCACAACTTACCAAAAAACCCTCCATTCAGACAAGCAAGATATTGCAAATAAATTTAAAGATACAACTTTATAATTTCATTCTTTTTTTTTACACAATTCAGCACTGTTAACAAAAATAAGATAAAATAAAATACTCACCGTTGCTATCAAATCCATGAGTGAACTCATGGCCAACAATTACTCCTATGGCACCGTAGCTTAATGACCTGTAACACAAAGAAACAGTTTCCTCAGAAAGTGTCCACACTCATAAATGTTAAAGGACAGCAAAGATGACTATTTATTTAAACTGGAGGAGGGGAATGGGTCTAAAAATCATACCTGCACAATTTTGACTTAAAGTTGTTGAAAGCCTGAATGTTAAACTCTTACTTCTTTGAAATCAACCTTTAATATAAAACTTTAAAAAACATTCTTCTAAACAATACCCTTATTGGCATAATGTGAGCTCCAAAATGTATCCTTCAGCTTACAGCATTGTGAGTATCCTAACTAAGAATGGGACAAAGTTACAGGTGAAATTATTCTCTTATCATAATGAAAAAATAATAAATCAACGACTGCAACAAACAGACTTGCAAGTGACTGACGCTGGTTTGTAAGGCATTAAACAGGTCTTTCAGTCTTAAAAAGAGAGTTCAGGCAATTTCCTTGCACCTGTCGAGGAATAGGACATGATCTATAGCCAGGTCTAATGCACTGGTGAAACAGAATAGAAAGACGTATTTTGCATTCCTGATTGACAATTACTTATATTTTTCTTGTTATATCTAAATAAACATACATCTGGGAGAAATCGAGATGGAAGAGGGAAAGGTTCAGGGCTTTTTTTATATAAATGCAATGGATACCATGGGATGAAGTGATCTACAAAATGCATCTTTCATATGTCATGTTGTTTGTGATTTTATTTATTTCAGTTATTAAGATGCCATACTTCAAAGTAGCTTATAGTTATAGTATTTCTAACACATTCTATAGAAACAAGAGAAAGGCAGAGGGTTTTGAAGTAACATGTTATTACTGGACCTAATGATCCATAGCACATTAATTACTCATGATAAGTCATGCCCAAAAAGTATTATTTAATTCCCCCTTCTCCCTTGACAATTCTTCACTTTATATTTTTCTTTCCTGAAAAGTAATTTGCATGTGATAAAGTCTTCACTACTGGGTTTTTTCCCCCAAGTACTATTGCAAACCTTTACTAAAATTATACATTTCAGGAAAGATCATCCTTTTGTGTGATAAATTTGTAATCTTGTGTAGCACAGAGTGATAATTACCCGTACTAAATGTAGTATTTAAGACTTGTTTGCTATATCTGAAGTCATTATACAGGATCTTTTGCAGCTGGAGAAGTATGAAAAGAATGGCACAAAACACATGAAGAGGTCAAGAAAAAACAACAAGCCCTAATAAAAAATATATTTCATTTTTCCTCTAGGCTACCTGGTCATCACAAGCGGCAAGGACAAAAATACAGGCTAGTGCCCAGGCACTCTTAGGGTTTCCCCCAGCTCCAAAAGACAGGGTGAAGTTTGGGATGAATTCTGGTCTTTTCTTCTGTGAACCCCTGTTGCATTTTGTCCAGCAACAGTTTTGCTAGAAATGCTCCCAGATCTGTTCATGCTCTTCACTTCTGAGGCACAGCTGGACAGAGATGGATGGGATTATGTGCAGCCTGACAAGTACCATATAAAAGCTGAACTTTCGGGGTCTGGGGAAGCTCAAGAGGACTGTAAGAAAGCTACCAGCTCAGGTAGTTTGAAGTCTATTTCAATATGTCTGACACTGAAGACTCCTAACTATGAATTTGAATGATGTTTTGTTTCATGTACTGAGATGTGAGGTGATAGCTTAGCTTCCCTTTATGCAAATAGATGCAATTGTTTTATAGTGATTATGCTGGAACTGGACACTAAAATGCCACTAAATGTTAAATATTTGCTAAATTGGTTTTCCAGCAAGTGCTGATGACTTTCTGATGATTTTTCTGTTCCAGTGCCATGTAGTGTTTCTTTTAAGCAGTCAGAAAACAGATCCAGAATATTTCAAGGACAAAAAGCAATCTGTTGTCTGATATAAACCAGCTACATTTGTTTACTAAATTTCATTTTGATACATACTCAAGCAAAACCAATTTAAGCTAAGGTAACCTTTAAAGAAGAGAAATGAACAAAGTGTAATTCTTTGAAAGAACCACAATTTTATCTCTATCACAGAAGGTCAGGGTACAGAGAAATCTCTTCAGAAAGCAAGGCTAGAAACAGGTCTGCAATATGTACAGCAGAAAATAAGTTCACCTTAACAAGAAAGGACTTTCTTCAATCCCCAATTACCACTTAGAAAGTCACCTGGCTCATAAGAATTCTCTTTGAATGCAAATTCATTTGTTCCTAAACTGAATGTGTCTTTCTACATATATTGCCAAATATCCTGTTAACAAGGATTGGAAGATGGCAAACCCAAAATGTTAAAAAATCTGATTTTTTTTAAAGAAAGATTTATTAAGGATATGTTTCACCATTAGCTGACTTCATATAACTGCAAAATAACCTTCAGAATCTGCTGTCAGAAACTTTTCACTGTCATATCCTGGCCTGAAATTAAAAGATATTGAACTGCATAAAAGCAGTGACTTTTCAAAATTAAATACATGTGACCTATAATTATTCTTCTTTGGCCATAGTAGCACATGGGCCTGCTCAGTCAATCACTTATGCACATGGAGACATTCTCATGCACCTCAACAGGCACAGATGAAAGCCCAATGTTAATCTTAGGTATTAGCAGAAAATGAACAATAAACTGACAATAAATGGCTTCTCGGGGTATTCACTTCTGTTCAGGAAGTGTTAGCTATCTGATTTACAATTCCTTTTAATACCTGCCATGTGCACACTGCTACAACTGCATGCTATAGCACTGAAACACATCCACTCGGGTGCATTTAATCATCAATTCCTGAGAGAAATCAGTCATCAGTTTAAGACAACAGCAACATAGACAGCTCCCAAGGGTAAGAAAAGTTATCCCAGAAAGCAGCACTTTTCAAAGTATGTTTTTTCAATAGTAAAAGCAGGATGCAGCAGGGAAGAACTCACAGCCCAGGGGCCAAGCTTTCCCTACAAAATGACAACGCAAAATTCCTGTGCACCACTTGTTAGTTGTCTTCAGCAGAGTAACCTTCTTCTCCATGCCCTCTTCTTTGTCTATATGTATTTCAAATCCCTGTTATTCCTCATTTCCACTGTATGAGATTCCCTGATGCAGTACTTACCTAGGATACTCTGTTCCCCAAAAGAAAGGCTTTTGAAGTTCTCCTGCTGGGAATCCTGCAAAACAGCAAAAATGACAGGGAGTTCAATACAGCTGAATAATAGCTGTATATCACAAGACCCAAGGGTTTAGATTTTATGACCATTTTTTAGCTTCAGAAGGTTTTGCAAGAGGAGCTTTCCCCAGGTGGTAGTTTCAGAGTGAAGTAGAGAGGATCTTTGAGACGAAACAGAGATCCTCCCTTCCTCAGGACCACAATGGTAACAAGATGCTGCACTGCAAGAACCTAATTTTCTTCCATGGCTACATACATGTGAAAGTGCATGTGTGTCTGTGAATAAACACCCAGTGTTTCTTGTGAAGGAAATTGTTGGATTGCCCTGAGATATGCTGACAGATCCACAGGCAATATATAAAATACCACAAGAATTCAGGAAGTATTAGCTTAGTGAGACTTCAGTGCAGCAAGAGACTGCTTCAGGGTATGAAAGTGATAAAATGTAAGCCTTATTCTATACATTCTATGAAAATCAAAGGTAAATGAACATAAACTAGTCATCTCATCATAAAAAGCTGGTCAAGGAAACTGTTCCCAGGATTTACTCCATCTTGTACACAGGGACCAATGTGAGGCTGACTAACCTGTAGTTCCCTGGGTAGGAGATAGGAGTGACATTTGTTTTTTTTCAGTTCTCAGGAACCTTCCCAATCACCACAACCTTTCAAAGATAGTCAAGAATGGTCTCATGACGACATCACAAGCTCTTTTAGCACTCAGGTGCACCCTGCCAGATCCAACAGTCTTGTGTCTGCACAGTGTATTTAAATGCTCCCTAACCTTCTTCTCCTCCACTGGGGGGAAATCCCCTTGATCCAGATTTCCACTCTGGTCTCAAGGGCCTGGGATTCCTGAAAGCCAGTCTTACCAGTAAAGACTGAGGTAATAAAGGCATTGTGTACTTTGGTCTTTTCCATGTCATTTGTCACCAGGTCTCCTGCCCCCATTCAGCTGTGGGACCACGTTTTCCCTACATTTTCTTCTTCTGCTGCTACACTTACAGAAACTTTTCTTGTTGCACTTCATATCCCTAATAAGATTCCAGGTAGGCTTTGGCTTTCCTAACCCTGTTTCAGGACCTTTGGACAGTGACTCTTTGCTGAACTTTCCCCTTTCCTTACTGCTCGGGAGCACAGGGACATTTCAGGCAGCGGAGTACATCTGTTTCATTTCAAATATTTCGCTCTGTATTTATGCTGATCTTGAAGCTCTGACAGCACTCTGCACTGGACTACTTTTAACTTAATTGAAGGTTTCTAGCTTCATTTTATCCATTATATTATTTTTGACCTCTCTCCTCAGCAAGGTGCTATAAAGGTTGTATTTCAGGTTTGAAAGTTTGGGGGTTTTGTTCAATTTTACAAGGGCTTTACTGCCATTAATGAATGCATTTACCAGCTAATACCTTCATGGTATTGCTATACACATTTTGCAGATGAAAATCCTGAGACTCAGTGTAATATTGTTACTTCACTGAGGAGACACAAGCAATCACATTTCATCTGTTAGTTTAATGAAACAGTGCAGACTAAGAATAGATGAAATAAACTAAAAACACGTGACATGGCTCACTAAATCATGAGGAAATTTCGAGTCCAAATCTAAATATGAATTCAAACTCTATAGTTCGATTACATTATTCAGTTATATTGCAGGGTATCTTTAACTAAGAAAGACAAGATCTACTAAGCCTTATTCCAAGTTAGTGCATTTACAATTTCCAATACTATTTGGCTTGTTTAAAGCAACTTCTGACAGGCTAGTGAATCCAGTATGTAAACAATGGATATGGAAGACAGCTGTGCTAAATTGTGTGATATACAGGGTACTCTGACTGGTGTTGTACTGGCAATTCTCAGATGTGTTCAACAGTTGTAACTTGTTTTACAAGTGTCATTGAATGAATTCAGAGGGAGAGTTCTAAGGAGATAAGATATAAGCAGAAGACTAACTGCTGGTCAGCAAACAAAGGATAGTGATTTCACATAAGGTATTAACATAAAGACAACCAGGGTGTTTAGTTACCTAAAAACAGCATGAAAGGGAGGATACATTTGTTTAAAATGGTTCCACGGAGTTCTGTTTGAACAACTGAAGCTCTTCCCAGTGCCTTTTGACTTTGCATATCCTGCCTCTGCAAGGGTGTCCTGCTAGTTCTCTCAAATACACCAAAATGGGGAAACGTTATGGATGCTGTAAACCATCTCAGACAGCTTTGAGCACCATATGTAAGTGATTAGGATCAAAATCTCTGTCATAACATGGACCTGAATCCTACGTTTAATTTCAAGTTTTGTGGAAAATGAGGATAGAAAATATAAATTGTGTAAGGCAGAGTAACTGTTCCATGCTATATGTGAATACAAAGCTTAACTTTCTGATGAGTAGGAAATAAATTCATTAACAGATAAAAAGAAGTGGTCGTCTTTAAAGCAGAGGACTCAGCAGCCTCTGGTTCAGTTCTTGGCTTAGTTTATACTCTACCTGACAAAAGGCTCTTTGTGTTTATGAAAAAGTGAGAACCCAAATTTCCCAGCCTCTATGGGAGAATGGCTTGTGAGGGGCCAATGAATACTGTATGCTAAGGGACTAGGAAACCTGTGAAAACACGTGTTTTTACAAGAAACTCTGACCTTTATTTTCTGAAGGAAAAAACTCTCTGGATTCCCTAGAAGAAGAAGAAAAAAAACAAAAAAACAAACAAACAAAAAAACCAAAACAAAAACCCACACAAAACCACAAATAAACAGAAAAAAAAAAATCAAAGAAAATGTTCTCCTATTTTATACATTTATAGATAAGGCTCTTAGGAAGAAGAAATTAAGAAAGGATGTAAGGATTGTGCATCATCTCACCTATGACTGTAATTAAATAAAAGAGAATATTGGTCATTAGTAAACACAGAAATTGAAATGAAGGCTCACTTAAGAACATTTAAAGCTTACTTAATAACAGGGCTCAGAAAGTGTTCAGTCCAAAACTGTTATGTTTATTAACCTCTTGGAAACTAATGGCACACTTGAAACTACTTCATCAATAACCTTCCAATTAGTCTAGTTCTTAAGAGAAGAGAAAGGGCCCCTATGAGCAGTTCTCTTGCCCTCCCCTGGCCACAGCACTGTGTGCTGTTTGCCAGCACTTCTCTGGCTCTTGGCAAGATAAGAGTTCTCCCTTGCAACTCACAGCATCAGCAAGCTGCCAGCATCAATATCTGTTTGCTGCTTTCTATAAAGATGATACTTACTGGCTAATATGAGCTCTCATCTGTGGTTCTCTCTATGGATGCTAATTCAAAAGTAATTTTAGAATTCTGGTTTAGATTATATCTTCTTCCTGTAACATGTAATGAAGCCGCTCTCTAAAGGGGCCTCTTGACTTTCACTAGAGAACTGCAATACAAGCACAGATGACTTAGAAGGAGCATGGGTATAAACTTACGGAGATAACATCAACAGTAGTTAATTATCCATCTATTCAAGCTTATACCTCATGAATGTGTTGCTTATATTTTCCTCAGTTCACTGTAAATCCGGTTTTCATTACTGTTCACAACCCACAAATGGTACTTTTTTTGATATATTCTAGAGACATACAGATTTACACTTGGAAAAAAATTAAATACACCAAATGTCTAATGAGCAATTCCCTTATATCCTTAACATATTCAAGGGCCAATATTTTAGTGCTGTAATAAAATAAAACCTTTTCTCCAACAGAAGTATGCTAGCATACTTTGATCATCACTTGTATCTATTTTCAACACATATTTGTTGACGGCTTTTGAGTGCATTACAATAAACAGAGTCTTTCAGAAAATGCTTTTGCATTCCATTTATGATAGTTAAAAAGATAGTATGCTTAGAATATAGGAAGTGCACTTAGACACCTTTTTAGAATCTAAAGGCAGTGACATGTATCTTTTTTATTTTAAGTGCCCATACATCTGGGGAGAAATTGATGAGCAAATGCAAAGAAAATAAAATAATTATCCAAACTAGGATTAAAAAAAATATTAACAACCATTATAAACATGCATGGCTGTTAATCTAAGACACTTTGTATTATGGTAAAAGAGGAAACAAATAAATAGAACTCATGTAAAGAAAACATCAGGAGTAAATTTGCATAGTAATAGGATAAACTATATGTACCACTTTTTTAACTCTGCTCTTTCCAGCACATCTTATCTTGATACATCTACTTATTTCTGCTTTGGAGATATTAATAGAATTGTTGTCCATTCAAGTTATCAGTAGTTTAGTAATGAAAACTAAATGAAGCAATAGCAAACATATGGCTGCTTGCACTGAAGTGCAGCAAGATTTGTTACAATTTACTTCATATGCAAGTTTTGCTGTATTCTCAAAAATCTAATAATTTTCTAAATTATCAAGTTTCTACTCTCCATTAATTTCAGTTTTAGTGAAGAAAGACCTTTTCTTTCAAGTAATGGAGTAGTCAAGTGGTCAAGTTAAAAACACTAACACTTTGCCTGTATATGAAGATTGCATAGACTTGTTTGGAGATTGCAGTGATTTCTTGTTTAAAGCCTACGTCCAGTGATACAGACTACAGAGGCAAAAGAGCTTCTAATTCTTCCACCAGGAGTGTATGAGAAACCTCCCTGTGCTCTGAGCACAAAAAGCAAAAGCAGCTTCCTAAAATTCAGATGTGATCAGAATCTTCAAGCTCTCCTCCACTTCTGCAGGTACCTCATGACAGTTCCTTTTCAGGCTCCGTGGTTCAAGGCAATGATGCTGCTTTTTCTCTAAACTCTTTCACAAAGCCTTCGGTAACCAATCAAGTTTAGAGTAGCTGTGGTTATATGTTCGTAACATCGCACAGTACATTTCCATTTCCAAACTGGACAATCTTAATTTTTAAAATCAACTTTGGGACCAAGTATTTTCCAGTTAACGTAGAAGCTGCTTTCCAGAAACATTTTTTGTTGTGCATTTGCAAATTCTTGTTCCTGAAATTGTCCTTCTTACTAAACTCATTTACCAAGAGCAAAAACAGCAGTAACCAGTAAATGTGTAGGGAAAGAGCATCAGGCACCTATCTGGGAAGCAATTTTTCTACTAGTGTATCTTTCTACCCTCCAGCAATCAGTAGCAGAGAGACCTTTCCTCCTGGAACAAGTTTATATCAATCTGCTCTTTTGTTCAGAACAGAATGCCCTCTTTTTCAGATCATCTGCTCCCCAGCACAGATCCTCATAACTCCTACTTTGAAAACAAGGAACCTTTCTTTCCCAAGATAACTTCCAGTTAATAGCATTGGGAAAGTGCTCTATGGAATAAAGATAGCACATCATGCACACTTATTTATTTTCTGGATTTCAAAAAAAAAAGAACTTTATTTTTTTTCTAAAAATTGTATCATATGGTTATTCATTCTCTCTTATTCATTCACGTTGCGATCACAGTTTCCTTCAAATAGGCACTAGAATGACTTTTTACACAGATCCCTCTGGATTCCCTTTTGAAAAATAGCATTCAACACGTGCCACACCTATTCTTCCTGTGCTAAAGCCACTGTAAGTGATAAGCTATACATCAAAGCTGGATGTTTGGCAATTTCTTGTCTAAGTTCCTTTGAAATACCTGGGAGAATATAATCTGGTCTTTATATTTGTCACAGTTCAGTTATGAATTTCTTCTGAAGTACCTTCTATTGACACTAGATTTGAATTAATGGGTCTTACTTCCCATCAGAAAAACCTCCAGGATAAGAACTTCACAAACTTTTCCAATGCAAAGAATTATCGTATACTTATTTTTGACACTCTCCTCTTTCAGTGTGTTTGAAAATAAGGTTTTATTATTATTTCTTATGTTCTTAGAAAGTTGATCTTCAAAATCTTTTTGGGCTTGCTTTATCACAACCTTATATTTTATTTTATAATTGCTTCTTGTTCATGCTTATTTCTTATTCTCAACTTACTCTCTATTGTAGAACTTTTTTCTGTTGTTTAACTAAGCTTTAAAAAGACCATATCACCAGCCCTGGCAGAACTTTGTATGGATTACTACTGAAAGCTTAGCTGCAAAGCAGTAAGCTTGTAACTGCTGTGGGTGAGATTTGCGTGGCATATACATCACGCTATACAAGTATGTATGGGCTCACAAACTTCAGTTTCCTGCACTGAAGTTCTTTCCCAGCAGCATTAATGGGAACTCAACAGCGATGTGCTGAATATTTATCAGCAACTTCAGGCCTGAGCATGTTCCTCCCACATCCGCTGGGGCCTCTTCCCTTGCAAATCACATCAGCCAACAGCGGACGACTTTGTACTGTGCCTTTCTTTAAATCTTCCCTCTTAATGTACATTGCTTTTAGGGCATGGTTACATTTGTACCGTTCTCTCAGGTAGGAGAGGGTTTTATTCAGAAGAGCCACCTAAACCCTTTTCCTTTTAGGAACAGTCCTAAAGACAGTGAGCAGCACTATCCAAACTTCAAGGTCAGATGGCAGCAGTATAATAAGGTCAGCAGTTATGATAGAAAATACAATTGCCTCGACACCCATGACTGATAGGTTACATTTGACAGCTCTCTGCTTTGTGACACTGTTAAAGACAGTGAGTGGGAAATATAGCTTCAGTCACTCCAGCCTCTGTTACAGCTTTCTCTAATGTGCCATGGCAGAGAGGCTGAGACAGCCGAATGCTACTGAAACTTGAAAGGACCCAATATTAAAGAAGACGTAACAGCAACGGTTCTCATTTTGCAGTGGCCAGTCTTCCTCTCTCTTCACAAAGTACATCTGAAGCAGCAGTGGTGGCTGGTGCTTAGTTCAGCAGAAAAAGCACTTGTCACACTTCACAGGTACTTCTGAGCTGTGATCAGCTCAGGGAAATCTGCCTCAGATGATCAGCAAAAAAGTGGCTGTTTAATGATGGGAACCTTCTAGTGAAGGTAGAGAGGTCTATGCCTAGAAATAGATTTAAGCAAAAGAACTGCTTAATTGTCACACACACTTTACAAATTATCTCACTTGGAGTCGAAAGAATTTAAGTGAGTGGTCTGACAGCAAAAACCGTTTACAGAAATAGGTAGGAGAAGATACCAGCAGACCCAGATTGTGAGTCCTCTGCTGTAACCTGTTCAGTGTGATATATTCACATTGTCCCTGTCAAAAAGTAATTCTCTCTGCAACCAAAAGAGATGCAGAAGTAAAAGGGGAAGTCACTCAACGATTTTAGACACGCCTGTCCTTGGGGACTGAGACCACAGAGATTATGGCAGCTGCCTTCCAGACACTGACAGCACAGAGCAAGAAGGCTGATTTAACCTGCAAGCCTTATATAAGAGCAAAGAATGTCAGGGTAAAGGTAATGCTGTTGTACACAGAAATACTGGTGTAGACTTTAATAGCCACTTAGAAATTTCTGATGCAAAGTCCCATTAAAATAAATGGGAGTGAATATCCAAATCCACACACACCTTTGAAAAACTCAGCTCTTTCACCTCATGTGCTTCCAAATCCAGATTTATGCTCTCTAAAACCCGCCAGTAACTAAAATTAGCAGAAGAAAGGTTTTACTGTGCATGCAAGATAATTTCATCAGACTCTACAGGTAAGAATTTTAAGTTAACTACAGATACCACTTCTTGTCCTTGAAAGCATTGAACAAACCCACTGGCCACCACTTCTTGGATTTTCTGGTCTGTCTCACAGTCTTCTCTAGTCATGCTTACTGATACATATTTATTAACACTAGAGGACTGAAGGCAGCTATCACTGTATATTTATGGAGGTATGTGTACACATCTTTTTGCTACAGAAAACAGAAGACAGAAACATTAAGCTTTAATAAAAGTGATTTAAGCTAATGGCCACTACAACTCAGCTGACATGTGGTAACTTGTCAAGCAACAGTAATTTAAATCTGTGGGAACCCTGGGATTTCCAGAACTACCTTCTCACTTATTTTCAGTCACAAACACACAAAACTGTACAGATATTATCTGGAGCTTGACACATACAACTCCTAAACAAGCACTTTATAAGGAAGCTCAGAAATCAGATACTCACTGATTTGGTTGGTAGATGCACTATAAAAAGCATTTACAGTAGTTGGGCTTGTAAACCACCTGTAGTAAGAGCAAAAGAAATAAGCTGTCAGTACACTTACACAACTTTATGAACAGAATGAGCAAAGGTAGAGTGAACTCAGTGAAAAGGAAGCAAAATGTCAAGGACAAGCTACATTAAAGTATTTCTCCATTTCAACACGTTACCTAGATGCTTTCTGGAACATTGAAAGCTACTGTTTAATGGATTTATTTTAAGTGCAATGAAAGTTCAAGAGAAGTGATTGTTAGGTTTCCTATTACCTAATCCTTTTAATTCTAAGTTACCCTCTTGCTTGTGAGATCTGCCAGGCTGATAAGCTGAAGTTCACCCAACAGAAGCTGCAACACTGACAGCAGCTGTGAAAACTCTGTTAGGTGCCTTTCAACCATGTGTGGAGAAACTCCCTCTTGAAATTAGAGAATTTTGAAACAAGCGAAGTGGCTTCAGGCGCTTTGCTGAACAACAACTTGAATAATTAGGATGATGCCAGAAACATGGGCAGGTGCTTTCTGGGAACCTAAATTCAAAATAAACAGATTCTGTGCCCTACTCAATGAAAATGGCCATCAGCATGCTTATAAACACACGGACCTCTTGCAAGGCAAATCAAATTTTAAAAGAATATTAGGATTTCTTCTCATAGTTAGATTTCTTGTGCATACTGGAGGGAAACCTAGGTTTGAATAGCAAATAGGATTTATGAATCTGCTTAGTTTAACCTCATCTACACTGATAATGGCTTCACCCATATGCGTGGAAAATCTCAGGTGCCTTCAGCAAGATCCAGATCCCCTCAGATGAAACTCTGAGTTGAGTCCAAGATTCCACTCTGATCTTATAAGGAAGAACTGAGATAAAAGTAGTAAAATCATGAGAATTAGGGGTTAATTCATAATAAATTAGAAACAGCTCTAGTAAATGTCCAAACAGAAGATCCTGATGTCTTTAGCAATGCATTACTTGGAAGTTTTGTAAAGTCAAATGAATGGAATGCAATTGATTTGGAAAATTTCTTTCAAAGATAAGAAATAGGAGCTCAAAACAAAGAGTAAGACAAAGGAAGGTCTATCAGAACACAGGAAGTGTGATGTCAGTGACAGTGGCATACACGATCTGTGCTTCAAAATAGTACCATCAAATGAATGAGTTATCTGCAGATCCTGACTGGTTTTCTGACAACTGATGTTCTCACATAAACAGAAAAGAAAAGGGGAGAGTTTTAGTATGGCAGCATTCTGTCTTTTATCAATAAATTTGTCTATTTCTCCAATCTTCAAAGCTGAGTGGCTTATTTTATAGTGCAGCAACAAGAAAAACTAACCAATGAAAGCAAAGAGTGATATCATGTAAGTATCTTAACCATCCATTGCATTATAGGCTCTAATTGCCACGTATCACTCTCCCTGGGTTTTTTACTAGGAGATTCTGAAGGGGAGGAGCAGGGGGAGGTTGTTTTCCGTTTCCTCTATAATAACGAGATTAAATGTTAGAGGTAATGTAGTGAGTTAATGGGAAACTGAAGAAAGAATGCTTATGATGAGGGGATAAAGTAAAAATTAGGGGGCTTAATTAGCTATGTATCAATGCCAAGTTTGTTCACATCAGCAATCAGCTGTACTGTTTTGAAGGATGGAAGCCAGCCACCTGTGTGGTGGGACCTGCTCTCCAGGATTAGCAGTGGCTCTGGAGGACTCTATCCCTTTTTTCATGAGGAAAGAACGCATCTGACACACTCAACACTTTAATTTAGATTTTACTGTAAGTTTGAACAAAGACACATAGTGCTGTGACTTCTACCTCACCCTGCTGGCTTGTTCTACTTAAAACAGCTTTTCTGTGCTCTCAAACAGCAAGTTTTAAGCATGAGAAAGACTTCCAGGGCAACAAATCCTCCGTTTTTACAAATCCTTCTCAGAACAAGTATCTTACAGGGCCTCTCATTTCCAGTCATAGGATCAACAGTCTAAGATGGATAACAAATACTTCAAAACAGACTAATGTGCTTTGCTCTTCTCCCCACCCTCCTAGCTGCTCCAGCCCCAGGGGCTCACCACAGGTAGTTCAAGATAGGAACCCCCACAAGCACTGGTTAAAGAGCTCTTAATTGACATACAACACCCCTGTAATAGAACAAGTTTGCACCCGTTTTTATTGAGGAGCTAACCAGTGATTAACATACTTGCCAGCAGAGATGCACCTCACTCTACTGGAGAACAACTACAAAGGCTGTTGCCATTTAGTCTGCAGCTACTAAGGGAAGACATCACACCAGGCTTTCATATCTGTGAACTCATAGACTTGTAACTGACATGCTAGCAGCTAAGACTCATCGCAACATTCCCATCCTGAGAATGCTTCTTTCTTTATGATCTACCACTACAATAACAGAGCCCATCCTGTTTCCTGAACTTAATATGAGCCGAAGACTGATATCAGCCTCCATTTTCTCACTATAAAACTGTACTAAGTTCTTTCCAAATTACTCTTTCATAATGAGGCCTCAAGAATTACCTTGTATAAAGTTTGTTATGTTTTTAAGCAGCTAGAAAGAGAAGACTTAGCAGCTGAGACAAGGAGTTGGGAAGAATATGATTTCTCCAGTGACAAGCAGAGTAGACTGCTGAATTTCATATTTGATGTTTAGACACTCAGCAAGGAGCATATTTTCACTCCAGCATTTTGTTGTACCATTCTGAGCCACCCTCAAAAAGATTTAGGGAGCATTTTACACAAAAAAAAACAGAAATAACCAAGACTGCTTCCATTCAGATTAGCAGAACAGCTTCACCTCTCATCTGTCATCCTCTTTCGATGAGCTTCTTGAATTGTTTGAACCTTCAGTGACAGACCTTAACTAATAACACACTGAATTACTATATGAAGGTCTGTAATAAATAGATGTCACTGTTAAATTTTAAGGTGAAGCAAATTTAGAGATAGTTCTCCCATTCCTATTTGGAGTCAGGTTGCCTGGGCATGTGCTCTGGGTCTGGTTACAATTTCATTTGATCTATTAGCAGAAGGATAGAAAAAAAAACCAGGTATAACAGATGTTAACCTCTTCACCTATTTAACCTCTAAACTTTTTAAACGAAATACAAAAACATCTAGAATTGTTTACACTGTTTTCATTTGCTATTAACATGTGAAAAAGGACAGCTCTGAATGATGTCCCATAACCTTACCTATTGCCTACTGCATCAGAGGAAACCTAATCTGTAGACTTGACACTTGTAAGTTTGAAATTTTTCCTGTAGAATTGAAATCTGAAACCTGCACTGAGATAGCAAGTGGGGCAGATGCTCTATTAGGTTTATGTTCATTTAGGCTACACTTTTCTCTGTGATATCTTCCTTTCCAAGTTAAGAGTATAGCGTACTACATTGCCAAGGGTGAAGAGAGGTGGCTGGAAATTTTTACTGTACAGGGAAAAGCTTGTTAATTTGTCTGTAAAGCACAAACTGAATTTTCAATTTTTTTCTGTCAACCATTTTAATTAGAAGAAATCTCTCAAGTGGAGCAGGATTTTGTGTTCAATGTCCCAAGTAAGATTTTTTTTTTTTTTTTAGTTCATATAAGTAAAGAAAAAGAACTTGTGAATGCAAACCATCTAACCTGGTTAGGAGTGAAAGGCTGTACAAAGTTGTTAATGAGGCTGGAATCTGGAAAATTGCTTCTGAAGAAAGAATTATAAAGAAAAACTTCTAAAGGGCAATCTTCAAGGTAACTTTCAAAAATGTATTTAATCTTCCTATTGTTAGACTGCTTTATACATTTTTCTGTGTAGACTCAGAGAGGATTAGCCACCTAAGCCAGGCTGCCATCAGTCTCCCCTGGGACTGGGCATGAAACTGGGATAGTAAGGCTGGGCACAGTGCCACACCACTGCTTAAAATGAGATTCAAAGACCAAGAAACGGTTCCAGGAGGCTTCTTTCCCTTCTTTCCTCTCCAGGGCAGGTCCACCCACAGGATTTCTGAGCTCACCAACAGCATCTCTTCAGCAGACAACAGCCTGCCCAGTGTCTTTCATGGCTTCTTTTCCCTTTATGCAGAAGGAGTTTTTATACTGTCCCTAATGGCATCCAACCCAGCACTTCTCAGAGCTGCCCTCCCCTGTGGAGAACCAAGAGCGAGGGCTTACAAACATTAATGTGTGGTCAAGAAACAGGAATAGGTCCTGAAGGGCTCCCAGGAATCTTCTCATAGTATGCTTCTGCTGTGTCCTCTTACAGGGTTACTAGATACCAACATCTCCAGCACTGAAAGCTGAGTCAAAAGTGAAGAAAGATTTGGCCAGGTCTAGAAAACTTTAAGGTAGATGTCCTGATTTCAAAGGAGAGTGATTAATAATAATGAAATGATATGCCCAAGAAGTCCTCTGATGCCTTGCTATCTATCTGTCACTAACTATTATGTCAGCATTAAGGACAGATCAAATCTCTGTTAAAAAGGTATGGATCTGTGCTTGTATATACATACACATGTATGTATGTTTGTATGTATGCATGTATACAGCTCCACTGATGGATAAGCAAACACCACTCAACCCCTGATTTTCCTTTATCTCTCCCTTCCACATGGCCACCACTTCCCCACACATTGCCTTTCACCTCCCTCTGCTCTAACTGTGTCTCACCTGGGTTATAAACGCCTTCATACCTGGTCCACTTCCTCCCATGCTCCCCTCTTCCAGCTTCACTTTCTCCATTCAGCTCCTTCAATTCAACCTGAGGAATATGCATCGTATTCCCCAGCTCCTGCCACAAATCCCTTTTGTATGCTTCTCTCCTGATACCTGAGCACTTCTCTTGTTTGACAGAGCCAGCTGTGAAGATGACAACCATTTCCCCAGCCAGCTGTTAGGATCACAGCTGGCATCCAAATCAGGAATTGAGGCCAGCAAATTGTACCTCCGGCATCTGTGGTGCCCACAGGGGGCCCTGGCCCCTGGGACTGGCAGAATAGGAAGCTTCAGCACCCTCATGCCTTGTCACAGCTTCTTAGTACCAGCTTGGGCTGGGTATGTCCCCCCATCCATGCCCTGAGCAATGCCTCACCTGACTTCCCCCATATTTCTTTTTTCCTGTAAGGCAGATAACTGCTAGGATGAGAGGGAGCAGAAAAGAGGACAAGGAATTTTTATCATTACTTCTGCTTTTGGGGAAATTTCCTCTTTTTAGATTACAAAACTGTTGAATTTCCAGAATAACTGATTTCCACTTCGATATTCACATTTCTCCTTGCTTTATCAAACTCCATTGTTTTGTATCTCCCAGCTCCTATGTGGTGTTTCCTTGGTGCTTTGAGTGAGCCATCGTTTTGATTTTCCATTTACTTGACTATGGTGAGGAAAGTGAGTCCAGTTTGAAATAATATTGCTGAGAAATCTGGACAGTAAATATAGCGGTTTACATTTTTGGAGTAATATTACTTTACTAGCAGGCAACTTCTTTAAACACTCATTTTCCTATTTATCTTTTCCAGTTCACAATTTGGACAATCTTATCATATTGATCTCGAAATGTAAATGCTATGCTACAACCTACTGAACTAGAGAAAAGAAGAAATGAAGCAAACAAACAAAACGCCAAGGGTAGGTCTTAACACAGTGGGAAGCTTCAGCGTGGACCAAAGATCTGGGAGTTCTATGAAGTACAAAAGCTCAAAAAAAAAAAAAAAAAACCAACGAAAACCAAACCAAACCAAAAGCAGGAGAAAAAAAAGGAAAGAAAAAAAGAGAAGTGAAAACATGAGAAAGCAGTAGAGTGCGATAGTTAAAATGTGGCAAGTACTGATATTTTTAAGACCACATTTGAGACGCCTCAGGTCAGCGGTTGGGAGTTACCGGTTTACTGCAATAAAAAAGACTGGAGATGGCAATCGCTGTCATCACCTTCACACCCCTCAGCAGACACAGAAAAGCAAACAGTGTGACATCACTTTCAGAGCCCTTTTCTATCACCAAACAGGCACAAAGGTAGAATAATCTCCTAGCATGGATAATTATGACAGAGGGCTCAGGTGGGGATTAGCCCTAGCCCTGCAAAGGCAGAGCATATAGCTATGCTGACAAAGGAAAGACAGCAAAAATCCAGCTGGGATCCCCCAGGCCAGAGTATGCCCTGCAGGATGCCAAGAAAAGCAAGATAATGTTGATGAAGGGACTGATGTTAAGTAGTCCCTGAAATAAGATGGTAAAGACAAGCATGACAAAGTGTTCAAGCTTCTAGTGGGCAATCAGGTTAAAACTTTCATTTTTTAAGCATATCCATGGAACAGTTCTCCCATTACAGCCATTGAGGAGTACAGTCAGGGATTACCTGCTAGTTAATTTCCTTACAGGAAAGATTTCCCACTGTGCCAAGAAACTGTGTGCTCTGTGTTAGTGCTGGCCCAATCCTGTTCAAGGGGAAGAGGTTGCTGATCACCGTTGCTATAGAAGGGCAAGTATTATCTCACTGCTTTCATGAAAACTATTGGTCAGAAGAGAATGTATTGTCACAATCTAGCCCTGGCATCCAGGGCAGAAGGAAAGGCTGTAAATTCATTCCCTGGGATTAACCATTGCAGTGTCAGGGAAGGGTGTGATGAGAAAGTAAAATTTGCAGTTAAAACTATCTTATAAATAACTTCTCAAAAATAAGGGGCCAGGTTACAATATTCTAATCAGGAATAGCCTGTGCCTGTCTTGCTGATATCCTTTACCTGCCTCACTCACAGCTCAGTTACCCCCAGAGCAAGGTATGATTGAGTCTGAGTTAGAATTTCTGGATCCCTAAGAAAATACCACAGAGGAGCTGAGCAGCAGCACCAATTTCAGTCTGTGTTCAGAAGGAATAATTTTTAAGTAGCATGATTAAACTAATTAAGTTCTGTTTAGGTTTTAATTTGCATTTTAAGGATTTGATTACCCACCAGTAAGGAAAGAGATTGATTCTCTCATGTATTTTATGACAGTATGTGACACAATCTGCACCCTGATGTTTACAAATAAATAAAAACATATATAAATTGTATTATGTTTTATTACATATCATTGCTATCATCAGCAGGTAACTAACAATGCTGGCTATTATTACCAATAATAACATTATCTCTTACTCATTTTTCCATTCTTAGAAAATTTCTTTCATAATCCCTGCTGTACCATTCCAAATTTTAACTGTGACCAAGAGACATAATCCATTTTTAATTGAGATTCAATTACCCCTTTTTTCATTAAATTAAGCTGCAAGTATCTGACTGCTGTGCATCAGAACAGGCATACCTAGAAATTAACGAAAAAAACTATCCACATGAGTTTCAGAATTACTGGGGGGTTCCCTGTAGGCCTTTAGTATCCTAATATGTTGCAGAGTATATAATTCTATTAAAACATCAACTGTATAAATCAGATAATATGAATTAACATATTGATAGAAGATTATGTAGATTTGCCTTTTGTCTACTCACTCTGTTTTTGGAACTTCTTTTCTCAGCCAGTAGAAATCAGATTGAGCTGCATATTTGCGAGTTTGCAACACATTGCCAAAATAGTCACTTTCTGTAAACTTCAGCTGTACAGACAAAGCACAGGCATTTTTAAAGCACATCCAAGGAAACAAAAGCTGACAGAAAACAAACATGACTTTCATTTTAAATAACGTAATCACCTGATTTTTTAGCCATTATCAAAGGAAGTAAAATGTTTAGGAGGTTGGTAGGAGGAAAAAATATTATGTGAGCTTAGTTAAGAAACAGTGGCTGAACAGAACTACAAGAGGGACTGGAACACTGGAAAAGCTCTTTGCTGATCGGGGAGCAGCTGAGGAAATCAGAAACGCCCAATGATGAATTGCAGACTGCACATTTCTATGGCTGTTATTAAGACAACCTCTTTTCCAGAAGGAAATAGGTTTACTTTTATTTTTAAAAGTGCATTTTAAAACCACTTAAAAAAAAAAGTAAAAAAGCCCTCTTTTTCAGTTCATTTTGCATTTTATTACAAATCCTTCATACTCTGTACTCTCCAACAGTTCTGCCACTGCTTTCTTACTGTTTCACACATTAAATGTATACAGACAGAGGACTCCATGCTTCCATAAACCTCCAAATCTAAAACAACCCTTACACATGCACACAATTAACTATGCAAGAAAAAGGAAGATGATAAGTCCAGATGATATCCTTGTCACCAGTTTCAGTCAATCCTGGGACTTGTAAGGATGCGGAACTTTCAGATATAAACTCTGATTTTCACCCATGATTAACAAGTGTTTTTCACTAGACATTACTACTTATCTGGGAAAAAAAAAATCTGCACAATGAGTGATAAAGTTGGTCACATCCTCTCTCTCATTACACTGCCTTCACAGCACCATCTTACTCTGCTCTTTCCAGGAACAAGTACTAGGTTGGTAGAGTTAGTTCTTCAAAGTTTTCTGAATAAATTATGCCTCTATCTAGTGTCTGTTCATGTTCTCTGGCTAAAATGACTAGCACTCTTGCATCTTAGCAGTTCAGGATCAAGTTGTAATTCTACTTTGTCTGTAAAATAAAATTGAGGACATGCATGCCACATTTTTCCCTTTGGAAAATGGTAAAATATATTATTATTGATCATCTGCCTTCCTGCCTTAGTTAGGCTGAAGAGATAGTGAGTCAGGAAGGAGTGCCTCCACAGTATCCTTGTCCAGCAGCCAGCACACTAGGCCTATACATCGGTTAGGACCTCTAGTTACAGTTCTAAGCAATAACCATAAAAAAATTTCATAGCCTGGAGAGGAGAGCTTACACTGGGCATCATAAATTGTGATATTTTAAGGAAATATGCATTACTATTTTTGAAGACCATTACTTTGAAGATAAATGCTTTTGGTTTGCTTCATTTATGTAAGTAATTGCAAAATTTATGGCTGTGTATGCTTAACCTTTAAAATGCTTAATAGCAGTAAGGTTCTTTGCACCCAGGCACATTTTATTCCCAGCAGGCCTCATGGCCATCTCACTTAGACAGACAGGGATCAACAATTTAGATATAGAGTTAGCATGCTTAATTCAATATCTAAAACTAACCAGGAAAGCAGAACTCCAGATGCATGCCAAACAAAAGAGAAGCTTTGATTTTAGATAGCAGTGAAACAGAGCAAAGAATGGATGCAATATGTAAAAGATGGATGTAATATGTAAAAGAAGAAATCTGCAAGTCTGACACTTACTGTTTTGATGTCTTCATTAATATATGTTTCATTCATTATAAACTGAGGGTAACCAACTTTTGCCATAACTGCCTTTGCCTTTGAAAAAATTAAAAATAAAACAAAGTGTTGGCAGATATAACTATTTCTCAGCATATGGCTTTTTTTAACCCTCACCAGCCACCCAGCATCTTTGTGGAAACAACGTATTTCCAGAACAAAAGCAGCAGGATACAAAAGGGTAAGGCAACATACCATGAAGTCGAATACGACAAGTACAAAGAATAAATTAAAGACATGATGGAATAAAGGTAGCACAAAAGCTTTTACTTTGTATGTTTTCAGGATGCTGAGTATAATTTCTCCTGAATTCTTTGGAATTCTCCTCGCTGATTAAAAAAAGCTCTTCTGGAAATTTGGTCTTCAAACTCAGATGTCTAAACTCGAATATTGCAAGATATGAAGTGCTATAAATGGGCAGGTCTTTAAACCAACTGCAGCCATACCAACCCTGCATTCTGCTCTCTGCAGGCAAATCCTGAACCTCTCTGGGGTCCACCAACTCTCCCTCTTGCTGCAGCGAGTGACTGTTCAAGGGACAATTCCCCTGGAAGATCTCTCTTCCTGCACAATGAAATTCTCGCTCTGATCTCCCCATCCATACTGTCTCAATACAAGAGGGCCTCCTATGACAGCAAGAATTAGAAATGTCTGTTCCAGGACTGTAAAAAGGAAGCTCATGGAGGATTGCCTTCATTTAATCAAAATTATTTTGTCCCATCTTTTATTTTTCAAGAAGGCCTCTTTGCTTCATCAAACTTTCTTAATTGCATTTCCAACCCAAAGTCATAATTCTCCATCTGTGACATCACAATTAATTGTGGTTGAGATAATCAAGATGTCACAAACAGAAGATTACAACTTCAGGTAGGCAATTAATGGCAGCAGCAGATGATCTCTTAAGAAAGAAAGATCCCATTGTCATGCAAATGTCCCTAGTGATAAAAAAAAAGCAATGGAAGACAAATGCTGAACAGGAAATATGAAATGAGCCAAATTAACTCTCAACAATGTTTTCTCAATTTTCCAGAAGGTAGAGCAGTTTTTCAAGGTATTTTAAGTCCATGGGGTGGGGATAAAAAGGTGGTAGTGGGGGGAAGCGCAGTTCATCTGCAAGTCTGTATATAATCAAGAGTGCCTCTTTTTTTCCTGATGGTGTTGTCAGGTCGAGCTGACTGAACTTTGCAAGGAACTGGAAAATTTCCTTTTCCATTTCCAGTGCTTTAATCCTAGTTGCAACTAGTCTTGAGAAAGCAAAGAGCAAAACTCATCAGTTTTACTTTCGACTAAATCAGCTGCTTAAACGAGTCTGATGAATCTCTAATCTTCTGCATGTGTTCCCAAGTACCTATCTGAATCACAGTAGTATCTGTGTTAAGTCTACTTAATTGAGCCCCTTCACATTTTGATTAAACAGATTTAATCTAAACCCCAACTTCCACGATGAAAAGCAAACCCTCTAAAAACAATTTATAGCACAACTTGTGAAAAATCATGAGAGTCTTTTAAAGAAAAAGTAAGGATTATCTGTGTCAGTATATTTCATTAATGATTTAGCCAGTACAGTGTCGATCAAAAATTATTGATCTTTTTTTTTTCTTGACACATAAAAGAACATTTTTGGGTTTGAGCTGTGTTATATCATTTAAAGACACTCTTCATTTCTTCCTGTCTTCCAAATAAAAGCAAATAAATTCATGCCTCACTGGCTGTAAACACAGAGGACTATGAAGCCAGCCTAGATCTGGCAGTTCTTCTTTGTTGAAAGAAGCAGAGATGGGCCCTGCCCTGAAACCCATGGTGCTAGTTGTTTGGTTGTGACCATGCTATGTCCATCCCCACTTCACTGCATGAATATTTTGGGGTCTTTGTGGAATATCTGCCACATCCATCTGGATCTCTTCTTCCACAGCAGATTCTTCCCACAGGCTTTGTATGAGGTCCAAGCCTATTCAGTGGAGCCCAGCAAACAGCCCAATTTACACAACAGACTAGTTAGAAAGCATTGTATTAAGAGCAGGTTTCTAAATGTCCATACTGCTTACTTGGCTCTTTTCTGTTCACTTGGGTAATATTTAACAGCATTTCAAAGACTCCTTCTTCATACAGCACAAGAAGTGGATAACTCTTCTACAACTGGCTTGCTCTTTGATAATGAATTCAGTATTTTCCCCTTGATAAGGTTAAAAGTATGTTTAAGAGACTGGCCTTCCAGGAGGTATGCACATACATACAGGGAAAGCAAATGAAATGTGACAAATGCACAAGAACCAGCCGTGCGGTAATTGCACATGACTCAACCATAAACACACCGTGTACAACTTTTTTATGGTTTAAAGGCTCATTTAACTCCTTTCTCTAATTTGCATATTAAATAACCATGTGTACAGGAAGAAAAGAGGTGATGGGGTTCTCCCCCCAGCTATTATTAAGTAGTCAGCCTACCTTAGGCTGTCGAATAAATTAAGAAAACTCATCACTGCAGGCTTCCTCCCCTGCCACTAAAGCAGAGTGCTTTAGAGTAAGTCATGATAACTGTTTTCTATCCCAGCAGCCAGTGAGAGCAGGCTTCAAGGCAGAAGACTCAGAGTGGGACTACTCCCTCTACCGCTAATTACGCATGGAAGTTTCCCCACTGATTTCCACACAGGATTTCACCATCAGTATGTCTTTCTGGCAGGATGAGAGCATTGCAAGTCAGTTTACTACAGACACAAAATAATAAACGACCTTTCACTTTTGACTTAACAACTTGCCAGTGTGGGAATGCACATGTTTTTCAGTGCTACAAAGCATCCCAATCTCCAGTCTGGTTGAATTTTCACTTGACAGCCAAGCTTAGCATGTGAGTCTTCTGACAATTGGAATATGATTTGGGTATTTTATAGGCCTGCTAGCAACATCACTTACTGACGTATTGTACTTGCTGTAAAAAACCCAAACTAAATCAAAACAAAACATATATCTCACCCTGACAAAGTTTTATGAGTCCGACACAGATCTTCTATATATCAACTTGACTCACAATAACTTTGTGAAGATAATTTTCAAGCTTCTAAAAATATAAAAATTTAATACAATTACAGTTCACTGAAAAATTAGCATGAAATACATTCGGAAAGCTAAAATAATTCACAGCAATGTTCCATTTAATTACAGAGATTAATTCAGCCTTTATGTATGTGTCTGGTCTTTTCATTTTTCATTGAAAACAGATGATTCAAGAGCCATCTGCTAAAACTGCTGCATAAATATCACTGCATCTATGTAGGTTTTATGTATAAAAAAACTAGAAAAATAGAGTGCAAAATATGGAAAACTTTCACCACAGGGCTAATGCCCAATCCTACAGATATCGGTAGGAAGTGACCCACTGACTTGAGTGGGAGATGGACTGGGCCCACCTTAATGGTGTGTATTATTTCATGCATTCATATGCGGGGGCCACATAAAATGCCAGGGATTTGCACATCATCAACTGCAATTCAAAAGTGAAGTGGCAACTCAAATACAAACACTTGGCCTGAAATGGTTGTTTTTAAGAGTGCCTGACATGCAGTGAACTGACTGTAATCCATACTCCAGAATATAGCTAATCATAAAACTACTTATTGTTAAACTTCGGCTTTAACTTTTCTCTTATATTTGCATATCACAATAATGTAAAGTCTGTAGACCTTTCAAGATTTACAGAGTTAGTGTTTCATTTAATAATCATTCACATACCACCACCTCACACTGCACCATAACCCTCCCCTCTGTATTTCAGTAATTGGTTTTGGTGTTCTAAATTATTCTATTATGAAGATGGAAAATACAGCTATCATTCCATTCCTGTAATAGCTTGAGGCTAGGGGTTAAAAATAGATAGATAGATAGATAGATAGATAGATAGATAGATAGATAGATAGGTAGATAGATAGATAGATAGATAGACAGACTTATGTGAATAATCACACTCATCACATACACAGAAAGCTGTTTTCAGTAAAATATACACTGTGGTTTTAAAAGTAGTTGAGCCCATCTGACAGCTTTGTCCTGCCAAATGAAAAAAATATGTCCTAGTCCTTGCTCTTCTCCCCTACTCTTCACATCTCTCTCCATGCTTCTGCTCACTCACAGCCTCCAAAGGCTGCCTCACCTCTCGCCACATCTTTCTGGGAGACTGTTCAGCTCACTAACACAGCATAAATCTATGCAAGTTTTTCCCCCAGCTAATTTTCTGACACATCAATGAGCTGAATCACTCACTACATGGACCCAGCAACTGTTGGAACTAGTACAAGACAAGTGCTCAGAACATACAATGTGGAAAACTGGGGAAGGAACAGCAATGCGTTGTGTGTTACATTAGTTACCTCTTTGTTTTCATCATCTTTTGAAACCAAAGCCTTATTCAAAGGAAACCTACCGACAAGAAAATATTACCTACTACACTTCAGAATACCATACCATACATTACCATCCTAGGAAACAGAGGCGAAAGGGACAAAATTTTCAGAGCAAACTGTTGGTTGGGATTATATACTCAGTCTTAATATCCAAAATTAGACAATAAATGACAATATCATTATTACTAACCATAAAGTTGCAAGCACCTAAAAGTTTACTAGGACTGCCATGCACAGAAGAGTGAAAAGCAACAATATACATCAAAATGTCACTCTTCCCAGCCCTAAATCCCTTTTGCTTCTGGCTTTCAGTGGTTCAAGCTCTATGATGACAATTTCACTGGAATTAAACTTTCAGTTTAAACTAATCCTGTATATTATTTATATTTTTTTAGCAATAGAACTGAACTAGATCACAGAAAATGTGAAACAGTTTTACTTCTATAAATACACAAATTCACTGTGAAAAATTCACAAATGTAACTCCTCAGTTCAATGCAGCAGTATAATTAATAGACCTACTCATATTTTCTCCTACCAGTTTAGTTCCAATCTCATTCTGCTGCCAGCTTTGTCTTAATTTTGCTAAGAATTCAATTTTATTTAAATTATATTTTTCATTTGTAACTTATGTATGACAATAACCACAATTCCATTATTTTATATAAAGAATATTATATGTGACAGACATAAATGCTGTCCTTGATAAACAGAACCACAGCTCTGTAAACGAAATAAATTTCTTCATGGCATACAGCAAATGTCTTCTTCCTCTGTAATTATACAATACATACATGCACTTACAAAGCAAAGCAGCACAACTGAGTCCCTGGCAAAAGCACATAACCATTACTTTCCACAGCTCTTCAGGCAGATTTAAGGGTCTCTGGGTTCTCAGGGGACCTGGGATCATGCCTACAGACCAGAAGAAAGGATAGTGCACAGATATGCAGAGCCTGCACTAGGTCCAGCTATGGCATCACAGCACCGTGGCAGCAGTGACAGGTCCACTCCAGCATGGAGATTTCTGCACTGGAGTCCCCTCTAAAAACCTGCAGATCGCTTAGGGTATGACTATACTGGGGTATATGTGGACAGTAGGAGCTCCTCCAGCTGCACTTTAAACAAGCCAGAAACAAGAGCTGGAAGCACAGACTGTAATTAATATTATGCCGGTATATATATATATATGCTGCCTTTCATGGGGCTCTAATAGCCCATGCACTCTAGTTAATATTGGATATGTCCTTAGCACTTTAGAAGACTGTACCTTGTCATGCCTTTATTTTCAGGCAATCCTCTATGTTTTCCAATTAAATTTTCTCTTAAAACAAAAAAAAAACACACACAAAAAAAAACAACCCACAAACAAAAAAAAAAAACTCCAACAAACAACAAATCACAACCAAACACACATCCCTAACTCAAAATTCATGTATCTGTCTTTTGAAATTACGTTACATATCCTTACGAAATAAATTTTGCACCAGAATCCCAAGGATTTGGAATGACACAACAAAAAAAGCTATCTTTAACTGGGCTTTGGCTTGTTAGTGAGCTGCAGAAATTGCTATATTGCATTTTTTTGTTGAAACTCCTTCCTGCATTCATTCCACTGTTCACCCCCAGAGCTCATCAGTCAATCCGTACTCCCACTTTAATGCCACTTCTTGCAAGAAACACACCCACCTTGCTGCAAAATCTTCTCTGCTGTTTTTGGTTTAGCTCTGGAAAACAACAGGTTTAAGAAAAACCACTGCACTGACAAAATAAAAGTCCCAAGGACCCAAAAAGCCTGGTGAGCTGAAGAGATCTCTAGCACCAAACACTAAGAGAGGAGCAGCCTCAGGGACCAGGAAAGGGCAAGGACTCTCTCTCTCCCTCACAGCTGTATGGGATATGGGTAACCACAGCTTTTCCTTTGGCAGTTTTATGCAAAACTCTGAATAACCTGTTCCAGGGAAGGACAACTTCTGACCTTAGTTTCTGCTTCCATCACTTCATATTCTTTTACCTTTTTCAAGGCTGTTTTTGTTTAAGCAAAGGTTGCAGAGCAATTTTTTTTTATTATTTTTTTTTGTTAGTGAATAGGATGTGAAAACTTCTCTTTTTGTTTCTAGCCACCAGTGAGAATCAGATCCAGTATCAGTATATCAGATCTAGATATAGCTGAGAGCAGGCATGGTAGAGACTTGTTCTTACATGATTCTAAAACTGAAATAGGGACCAAGGACCTAAACACAAGAATTACTTGGCTCAGGACTTGCAAGTTTTCTCTCTGGGGAGAAATTCCTTTTGCTGGAACAGAGACCCTGACCAGCAGTGTACCAATAAGGATACTGCAGTTTGCCCATGCCTTATAATATATGGGAGAAAGCAAATGTATACACAGGCAAAAATGTAGGCTGCAGAATATAGAAAAAACATATGCAGGAAATGCTCTAATTTCTACTCAAGACCAAATCCCTCACTATTTCCAAACTTTGTATATTTTTATTTTTTAAATAAATTATACATATATATTTATTTTCACTTTGATGGAACTCACCACTTACCCAGAAAACTGGGCACAAGACACCTCACAGATCCCTCACAAAGAAGGACAGCTGAAGAAGGCTTTATTCTTAGGCACAGTGTCTTGGCATCTGAAAGGCCTCTAAAGGAATTACCTCCTTGTGATAAAGCACCTCTAAAAGTAAACTCCAACAGTACTAGTACCTGAAGCCATTTAAATATTTCACAGCTTTGCTTCAAACCTCCATGACTAGTACAATACCGGGGCAAGTTAAAGTGCTGCCCAGGCTGCTGTTCCTGGACAGCTCGATGCCCAAGGCTGAGGATTCTTGTGGGAACCCCAGCCCACAGCCCTGCCTTGCTGAACTTTCTGCTCACTCCCAGAGGGCAGGCAGCTTTCCTCTTGGTGGTTCAGGTGGGCTGAACCCAGGACCACAGGACATAGAGATCACCTCAGTCAGGAAATGCATATTCATTGAAAATAGAGAGGTAATGACAAGTAGACACCTGAGCATGCCCTTGTAGACTCCTCCATACAGAGAATGGGTCTCACATACGTCAATATCTGTTACTGCTGAGCCGGGGGCACTACAATGTCTTTGTTCCTCTACAGAAGGAAGTTTGACTTGGTGAAACAACAAAGATAATGAAAGCTAAAGCTGGAACTGCCTGAGACTTCCAGGGGCAGTGGAGGACTTGCTGCCCTTTGGAAGAAGCAATCTGTCTTCTGGCATACCAATGCTTTCATGTTGCTTTTCTGCTACAAAAACTTTAGATTCACCCTGGTCCCTGGTCATTTGCAGGTGTGCCCATCCGTCTTTCTCCCTCTTTCTATTTCAAGCATGAGATTTATCACAAGTGTTTGATGTCATGCATGTTCTGGCCTTACGGAGTTATGGCCAAGTCTGAAAAATGACAGCTGCAACATCGGGGTTAAATACAATTTCCTCTCCCTTCACCTGTTTTGCACTATCTGTTTGCACGGCGTTCAGGTTATTAATGGAACTGACATCCCTGCACAACTGAGTGAGCAGTAGCAGGAGCTGGATAACAAGGGAGAAGCTGACAGCAGTGATCTAACCCCAGAGATAAGAGATAAGCAAACATGCCATGGGTATTAGTTTCAGCTCTGGCCAGTGGAGAAGAACATCTCCTGTGGTTCCTGAACAGGAAAGCCCAGTCCTCCTGAGAAGGTTAAATTAAATTCAGGACGTCAGAGAGATTATTCTTTAAGTTCAAAAATTAATGATTGTAATGAAAAGTAAACATTTGACTGAAAAAAAAAAAGAAAAAAGAAAAAAAAAAGGAGAAGTGTTGTTAATCTGATGGAAAGTGAAGACCTATTTTTTATTCAGAGGAAGTGTGGAACACTTCTATGTTAGAGGGAAAGCACCTTGCGTTCTTTGTATCTTCCAGGTGAAAAATGTTACTCTAAACATTGGCATTTTCTAAACAGCTTCTCAGGGATGGTATGGGAGCAGTAGCCTCAATGTCCAGACCAAATTCCAAAACAAGAAAAATAGAGTAAACTTTTCAAATCCCCTGCATTGTTTCCAAGCAGCACAGCTTCACTTTACGATTCCTATCCAGTTGTCCCCTTCTTTTCACAAGTCCCTGCACACAGCAAAATAAAGATGAGTTACACCACGAAGATAAAAGCTCCTGGTGATATATTTGATGTCCAAGGGAGCTTTAGACATGTAGGAAGAGAGTTAAAATGTGAGCCTGCCTTGAGCCTGCCTTTTCTGAACTCTAACTCATGTTTCAACTTTATCAGGAGACTTGCTCATTGTTCCTTGAAATGCAACCTCTACAGTACAGGCAGGACCTTGAATTTTTGCATCCAGACAGAGACCACCCTGATTTCAGAAACCTTAATTCCACAATGGAAAAGAGTGGCCAAGGTTCAAGTGGCACTAAGCAGAATTATGCTTTCCAGTTTAGAAATTACAAGGTTGTTTCAAGAAGATCTAAATCAAAGTTTCAATAAAAGCAGTAAATTTGAAAGTCAGCAGTCACTGCTATTGTCTTTTAAACAGGAGTGAAGTGCCCAAATGCCTTTCAAGAGGCTTTCAAAATTTCTCCTTCTTTTCCTAGTTCTTCTGAAGTGAGTCTGGCAGTTTCTGTTAGTGCTCTGAGGCAGTCTTACACTTTGCAAAGTTCTCTGAGATACTTGAAGCAAAGATATAAAGTCATCTTAAAAGAACCTGGAAAGAAATGCCATCCCCCTCTTTTACCAAATGTAGTGTTCTGTCAGCCTTACGCTAGCTTTCATTCTAGAATAAGGCCACTTGAGATACAGAAGGCTGGTTCCTCTGTCATATTTTTGCATTATTTTACAAAGGATGGGTCCACAGACCGCACAAGACACAAAAGACATTTTTTCTTTTTGCAGAGCAGCCAGTGACCGCTCTTCAGATTGGATGATTTGTCATCTTCGTGCAAAGTTAGCATGGCATTAAGCAAGATTAATTTCCGTTCTTGAAGCGGTGGTGTCTGGCCTTTTTGTCTGGGTATGTCTCGGATCTTAATTAAAAGTTGTTTTTCAGAACTGTATCTAGTGCACACCCTGGACAGTCTATGTGAATGAATGCAGGAGGCTTAAATACTCCCTGGATGTATTGCTGTGCTAGCTTTATACGGAAGCAAGAGTGGGCACAAGAAAAGAAGAGGCAATTATGATTCTCTTGTTTTCCCACTACAAGAACATAGGAGGAGAAGGTGACATTTCCCAGACAAGCAAAGCAGATGCAGTAAGGCAGCAGAACTCACTGTATTGGGAAGTTATGGATGATAAAAATTGTGGGTTCTGGCGTGGTTTAAACCCTAGCCAGACAGCTTGTTCACTCACTCCCAGTGAGTGGTGCCGGGCTGAGAGCAATCGAGGCCCCCCCCCGGGGCTCTCCCCTTATTCTATCCCAGAGGGATGGGGAGGAGAATCGAAAGAGTGCAACTCCTACGGGTTGAGACAAGAACAGTCTAGCAACCAATGTACAACACAAATCACCACCGCTACCACTAACGACAGCAGTGATAAGAGAAAATAACAAGGGAAGAGAATACAATACCACCGGCCAAGAAACGAGTCCTACCCAGAAGTCCCTGTCCTTCTGGGTAACTCCCGATTACCCCCCACCCCGGGCATGACGTGCTGTGGTATGGAATACCTCCCTGGCTAGCCTGGGTCAGGCGCCCCGTCTCTGCTTCCTCACGGCTTCCCCTCCTCCCTGGCAGAGCATGAGCCTCACAAAGTCCTTGGTCAGGGTAAACATCACTTAGCAACAACTGAAAAACATCGGTATCACCAGCACTGTTCCCAGGCTGGAACTCAAAACACAGCACTGCACCAGCTACCACAAAGGAGAAACATGACTGCTACTGCTGAACCCAGAACAGGTTCAAAAAGTCATTAGACAAACTTACACCAGAAAAATATGAATAAATACAAAGACAGTACTTCTGGTTCAGGAAGCAACTGAGCTGCAGGTTGTCAGAGGCCAGGAGAGGATAGTGGAAATATATCCCTTCATGCTTGCCCTGTCCTTAAGTTCATCTCCAAACATCTGCTACTGTTTGGCCGCTGTCCAAACCAGACATTGGACCTCTGGTCTGAGCAGTATGGCTGTCACATTTGTAGTGAAATCACCGAAATGCGGAGAGAGAAAAATGACAGAGAACTAGGAAAGAGAGCAGGGGCTCAGTTAATTGACTGAAGGGTTGGATATGACCAGTAAGTTCCAGCTGAGAAGAGAATGGCTTCAGTGGGATAACCTATGAACACCTACCTCGTTTAAAGTACCCATACTTTGTTAAATCGAGGCTTATACAGATGGCTCCTGATTTCCTAAGGACTATTGGCCTAAATTACACTATTATCTAGGGAGGTTTGATGTAGCTCTCTGAAGCAGCAGAACAAACCCCTTAGGCTAAACAAAAGTACCTAAGGCTGCCTGAGAGAGATACAGATAGTTATGGACTGTCCTTATATTTTCCTGAGGTCCTCTTGCTTCAGCCTTCAGACTCAGAGAAATGCAAAGAAAACAAACGTTGCATATGCAACTTCCTTAGAGAGAAATACAGCCAAGCCGCAGGCAAGTTCAGAAGGCAAAAAATGATTGTACAGTGACCTTGGGATTTATGTCCTGTGACCTAAAGAAGTTAATAATGTTACAGAAAAATCTTATTATAGGAAAAACAAGCTTTTTTTGGCTTATCACCCATACTTTAAAAATAGTATTGCAAAGCAAAAGAAACCTCACCAACTTTTCTACAATACAGGCTATTTTACAGGAGATTTGCAAACTTTCAAAAAACAGACATTTGTGTAAAAGTCTCTTTTTCAAGCTTCCAGTTAAAGCCAAGCACAAAAGGTATTTCATGAAGGAAAAATAGTGATTAATAGCACCTGCCCAAGAAAGGGAACAATTTTACATCTCAGTGACGATCTTCCATTGAATTATCCTCTAAAAAGCAGCAGCAATAAATTACTATTTTAAAGATGAGAGTCCCACAAGTCATGTCAATGAAGTTTCAGTTGCAGGTTCTCCCTTTTCCCTGCAGTCTGCCCTTACAAAATGCAGCTGTCAATACCATTTGGCTGACATAGCTGGCTGCAAGCTCCACCTCCATTGCAAGTGAAACAAAAGGCTCTCCTCTCTCTCCCCCCCTCTCTTCACCTGCTCATCCCTTCTCTGAGGCTGCAAGGTGGCCTGAGCTCACCAGGTGCCTGGGCAGCCGATGGGGGGGAGCCTTTCTGCATTGTCTTAACTGTAACTCACAGACCACATACTTGAAGGCAGTTGCCAGACACAACCTTGGAGATGCACTTATTTGGATAATTTCTCTGTTCTTTGAATGAGGACAAAATTTAATGACCCTTACAAAAAAAGAGAGGCTAAATCCACAAGAAGATTAACCTTTGCTTGGTTTTTTGTTTGTGTGTTTGCTTTTTAAAATCAGAGATCTCCGTTGAAAATTCGCGAGGTTGACAGGCACTGTTTAAGCAAATTTTAGATGGTAGACAAATACAGAGCAATAAAGCAAGGTTTGAACAGAGCCGAGGAAGGACACGGCAGAAAACAGAGCATCGCAGCGCAGCCGACTGCTTCTCTCCGGCTCGGAGCATGTTTGGAAGCAGCATGAGCTCCATCCAGAGAGCTAGGTGAGAACTGCACGTGAGGACAGACAACTCACCTAACCTTGTTAAAAACTTTCTTTGCAAGACTGGCTTTCAGAGAGTCTGGGTTAAATCCATGTTTCGATCGCAGAAAGAGAGGAACGGAGGGAGGGTAGAATGAATTTATTAGATGTTATCTCGTTACACTGTTTTGTTACAGAGGGAAAGTCAAACCTTCACTCCAAAGCACACAAGGGCTAAAACGACAATTCTCGGAAATCTAAACTGCAAAACAGTTGTTCCCTAAATCGAATAGACTAACAGATTTGATGCTTTTGATATGGTTTGTCCTCATCAAATTAGTAGTATCCCCTCTGAGCAACTTAAAACAACAGGACAGACACAAAGAGAGTCACAGATGGAGAAACATTACTGTGATTAGATAGAGCTGACAGGCTGCCTAAAGCAAAATTCAAGCATCGATTCTACCAGAGGGCCTTTTGTAAGTCCTTTGGAGGTCGATGGTCCCTTTGATTGCAAAACATCAGGCTGACAGCAAGGTATACAAGTTTGGTCTCAGCCAAGCAAAAGAAAGGTGGGCACCAGTCAGAAGACAGGCAGCAGAAAACATGGAAAACAGTGAGTTTCCAAATCACAGAGACTATTTGCAGCTAATTCTCTTTAAAGCCTGCCAAGCCATTTGCATTACCGTGTTGTCATCTAAAGATACAATCACCATTAGGAGCGTAAGAGTTTTTCTAGGAAGGCTCTCCATGCTCACAGTCCAGACACCCAGATCTCACATTGACCTTATTCTTCTTTCAGGAAATGAGTAAAAATTTTGTTAATGATTAAACTATGCCTGAAGTTAAAGAAAGGATTAATGACAAATTAAATGGATCAGGACCAGTAAACAAAACTCACTAGGTTTCTACAGTTCCTTTCTTTCCAGAGCATTTGAAAAATTAAAAAATGCAGTGAGATTAAAATTCAGAGAAAAAGAAAATTATAGGAATCAGTTATTTCCATGCAGCATGCGGTTCTGCCATAGAACTTTACCCTGCATTGCTATAAGGGACAATGTGACAGCTACTGATGAAAACAAAAACTCAAGATATTCTTTACCTAATAACTTCTTTTCTTTACTTAATTGATAAAAAGAAAAAAATAGAATAGAATATAGAATATTTCAGTTGTAAGGGACTTACAAGAATCATCTACTCCAACTGTCTGACCAATTTAGGGCTGAGCAAAAGTTAAAGTATGTTGTTAAGGGCATTGTCCAAATGACTTAGTCATGGACAGGCTTGTCTAAGAAGCCTTTTCCAGTGTTTGAACACCTTCTCTGTAAAAGAAAATGTTTCCTAATGTGAAGTTTGAACCTCCCCTGACACAGCTTTGAACCATTCTCACACATGCTACCACTGGATACCAGGGAGAAGAGATCAGCACCTTCCTGTCCAATTCCCCTCCTCGGGAGGCTGTAGAGAGCAATGAAGTTGCCTTCATCTGGAAGAAACTACATTCAGCATCCCACTGTACTGTCATAACACTAGCCTATATTTTGATAGTGGTCCAGAATGTAAACCTGAGAAGAACCACACTCCCCACCCCACCCTCCCCAGAAAACACAACTTGCTTTTCAATTCAAGAACAAACTAAGTTCCTTCCTGAGTCGTGAAATCCACAGTACTGGCACTATCTTCAAGGTGTGGGTGACAAATATTGGCAACGAAATGTCACTTTTATAGATGCATATTATAAAGTAAACATAGAATCATAAGGAGCTGGGAGGGACCTGAAAGATCATCTCGTTCCAACCCCTATGCCATGGGCAGATACACCTCCCACTAGACCAGGTTGCTCAAAGTCTCATTCAGCCTGGACTTGATTTTTTTTTAAACAACCAAACAATCCCCACTTCCAAATTCCAGTTGTCTGTGCTGCTGTATCAAAGTCTAAGTATTTAAAAAGTGACAGCATAAAGTGCTGGGCTCATGGGATTTAACTGGAACACAGTAACAGATTTTGAAGATTTCCCCAGTGAATTATCTGACAATACATCTAATGAATCTATCTCTTGAACTAAAAACATGCCCATCCAAATGTCCTGGGACAAATCCAGTATCTATCATTAGCAATAAGTAGCATTTAATAAGCATGCACAAACTGCATGTCTGGAAATCTACTAGGGTGTCTCTCTGGAGGCTTTCCTTCTAGCCATCTAGCAGTTTCTGTGAATTTGAACTTGAATTTATAAGCCCTACTATGTAATTGTTGGTGTAATTTCTAAGTCATCACATAACACTTGTGTCTTACAAGCTTGACCTTGCTCTTATATCAGTAAACTATAAAATTGTTTTTCAAGTAATTTTGATCAATTTTCAATGAGAATGGATTTAAACAATTTGCTATTTGTAGTACTATGTCTTATTGTATTGCTTGAATTTAGTTTGTCACGTGTTCAGCACAGACACACCCCATCAACTTTAGAAACTTAAAGGAGATGCCTAAATTGGGAGCAAAGTACAGAAAGCTTGCTCAGTGTGTCAACAGAAACGGACATCTCTACCTATGAAAGATCTAACCTACCTTTCAAACAAAACTCTCCTTAAACTGGGAAAGGGGGACCTTTTCAGAAGGGTTTTTTTAGTTAGCAGCAATGCTTGTATTGTTTCTCTGCTGAAATGCAGGTAGAAAATTGTGAACAAAATGGTTAAGCAGATTGTTTGCTAGAAAACTCAACATCAGATGTGCATATGCCTGTAAAGTTATATATATCTGTTAAGAACATAATTAGAAAATCTTCCTGCTCTTATTTTACACTAAATTTGTCAAATATCTAAATTAAAGATCATTATATTTCCAACGGTATTTCTAGTAAAAATCCAAGCATAACAGCCGTAAGAAGTAATAACTGCAGTCTATTAACCAGCAGGTTAGCAGAAAATAAATGGCATCTTACTCTTGTTCTTTTGCTATTGAGTTTATCGGTGCATTTAGGCAGCTCTGTTTCATTTGCACATCTGTGAAGAGCACTGCTGTGTAAAAGTTAAACGGGCTGTGTATGGAATTTAAAACTTTTCAATGAAAATATGTCTCAACAGCCCTTTCATCAGAATTAAAAAAAAAAATAATAATTTGAGGTCTGTATCTGCTTTTAAAACAAAACACTGCTATTTTTATTCAAGCACAGCAAGCAGGAACAGTTCAGATGCATTTGCATGTCATTTTATTCAGAGGGTACTTACTAGTTCACTGATATCCCATTGCCTCAACAAACAAGGAGACAGTCCTACACATTGCCTTCCACTCTTCTTTGTTTATGCCTTTTCTGACTGCTGTTCTGGGGCAGAGCTCTGAATTTGGACAAGCTCCCTTGCAATGTATCATATGCTGTAAATGTGGGAGTAGAGTGAAAAGGGAGCTTTGAGTACTTCTGCCGGCCTTCGTCTTTACCTCCTGCATTTTACCATCACTCCATCTGAAAGTAATCAGGACCTGTAATGCCATCCTTGATCATAACACTTCGTAACTGGCGTTATTCTACTGGCAGATGGGTGTCAGCTGGAATGGTCATTGCACTCCTGGAAAATGGCTTTCAAGGTAGGCCTCCCACCGTGGCACTGGACAAGGTACAGGACCTGGACCATTTGCATATTCCCTTCAAGGCTGGATCCTCCATCTTCAAGCCAAATACCCTCAACTGTCCCAGATATTTTAGACACCGTTTTCAGTTTGTAGGTTGGTGTGATCCTATGTCCTGGCTTCAGCAGTAGCAGTCATTTTTCTCCTTCTCAGTAGCTGGTACAGTGCTGTGTTTTTGACTTTCAGCCTGGGAACAGCACTGATAACACCGATGTTTTTAGTTGCTGGTCAGAATGTTTACTCTGACCAAGGACTTTCTGTGACTCATACTCTGCCAGGGAGGAGGGGAAGATGGGAGGAAGCAGAGACAGGACACCTGACCCAAACTAGCCAAAGAGGTATTCCATATCACAGCACATTATGCCCAATATATAAACTGGGGACAGTTACCTGGAAGGGCTAGATCACTGCTCAGTTGGGCTGGGTATCGGTCGGCAGGTGAGTGGTAATAAAAGTAACTTCAGCAGAGAAGCAGGAGTTCAGACGGCTTAACTTCTAGCTGTACAAATGTGGCAAGTGTTCCTTCATGAACAAAATGATGAATAGCTAACTGGA
Source organism: Pezoporus occidentalis (assembly GCF_034315485.1). Taxonomy (NCBI): domain Eukaryota; kingdom Metazoa; phylum Chordata; class Aves; order Psittaciformes; family Psittacidae; genus Pezoporus; species Pezoporus occidentalis. The sequence goes on along the minus strand of NW_026916170.1, from coordinate 9,342,880 downwards.
ACTGCAAGTACAGTTCATGACATTCTGTTTTCACTCAAATCAAACCTTCGCCATAACAGGAATTTACCCATTCAACATTTATATTTGTTACCTTCTCATAAGCTTTTCTCTTTGTTTCAGAGTCCATCCAGTCATTTTCCTTCTCCAACATGTCAATAAAAGCCCAGCGAATTCCTTCAGTCAACTCCTCCATCTGAAAAATATTTAGCAAAATCCTCCCCAGTAAAATATGTCATGGCAGAATCATTGTAAGAAAAGGTTTGATGCATGCAGGAGTAATTGATTTGGTTAGACCAGGAATGATTCCAAATCAGACAGTACCTGCTCTTTTCCTTGAAGGCTAATTTGTTTTTTCTCCAGTTCTCTGGAGAAATCCAGAGGAGTTTCAAATCCAGACACTTCTTCTGAAAATAACTTTCTTTCCATTTTCTTTTCCTTCACATGTACCACACAACCTGTTCACTGCTGATCTTTTCATGTCACAATTGTGAGAACGTCTATCTTAAAATCATAAAAAATACTGGGAGATTTGCAGTGATTTGGGAAGATTTCTGATACTTTGGCTCTAGATCACTAGACCATGGAGAAGAAGGAGCTAGCTGCAAGGCATTTGCACAAACAAAGCCTTTTCTCCAGAAACAGCATCTGTAGCCTTGTTTGGTTTATGTCAGACTGAGACATGCCTTACAATACTGCCAAGGGGTGGAATTTGGGCTAACAGTATCATGATCCAAATACAAAGTAGTATGCAAATATTTGGCCTGTATTTAGCTGTATTTGTGAAGGACTCCTACCCTTTACTTACTGCAGGAACAGAGGCCATGGCTCTCAACACTGAGCAGCCTTAACTGTTTCTGTGGTCTTGAACCACCAGTGACAGCTTGCATTCGTGCAAAGCTAAGGAAACCCACAACCGTTTTATCTTAACTGCTTCTTCAGACATCTATACAAACCCACGAGGGTATCACAGGCAAGTAAAAAAATAATAATAGCAGTGTTCAGTGAGTATGCACATTAAATGACAGAAAACAAGAAATCTAGTCGCTAAGACATGCATTATATCAGTCTAAAGAGCAGAAAAGCCCTCATGGCTATGTATCCACCTGGTAACACAGACCAGAAAGGTGTATGCAATCAGCTGCTTCTATTTATATATCAGTAGATGAACTTCATAACAGGTAGCCACTGAGAACAGTGTGAGAGTGAGGTAACTGGGGGGATCCAGTCATTGCTTGAGTCCCTTAGTACAGACCAAGCCAAAGTTGAGATAGCACAAGACATGACAGATAATCATTGGATGAAGACTTACTGCATCTTTGTACTATCAGTTACGTTGCATTTAATAATAATGAAAACATCAAGTACCAGAGATTTATATAATTTTATTTTATGGATCTAGTAGCTCTGAAACGTGGGGACTAAATCCTGGAAAATAATGTTACCTTTACCTAAATTGCCATATATATATCGGCTGTATATTTTAATCTGGAACTCTTCTTTATTTGTGGTAGAGCCAGACAAAACATAGCAAAGCTCCACTGATTACTCAGTTTTTACTACTCTTTTCAAAAAACATTTTATTGTTTTTAGAGACAATATGGAACAATTGGAACAGGTCTAGCATTAAATATGACTGAACATTCAACAGCCACAGTAAACTGCATCCCAGGGAATAGGGTAACTTAAAGATATTGATGACAGAGCACTGACTCAATTGACTTAGTGCACTAATGAGGTGAACTCCCTCTATTTGCAGGTTGCAAGTTCAAACTCAAGCTCTGCAGCTGGGCCCCGGTGCATACTTAGGTTTTACGCACCAGTTGTAGCTGCAGGGGGCAGGGGGAGAAACCTATTTCTGCTATCAAAGTTATTACTGAAACTGCTCAGGCATAGCTGTAAGAAACACCGCAGGCACTCTGGGCTAGAAACAGTGCTATATTTAGACACAAATAATGTCTTTCTTGATGAAAGGAGTGAAGTGTCTAAGGTATGAAACATCAGGCACAAAACATGAGGAAAAAGAACTCATATTATCCACAACTCAGGATTTGCTTATCATAGACAGATATATGCCATGAGCCAGAAGGAAAAAAGAAAAAAAGATATGAGAAAAAAAGTCTGTACAAATAAGAGTACTTTTCTCAAGTGCCTCCTTAGTGCTTAATAAAGAAAAATAGAACTGAAATCCAGTGAAACAAAAACTATAACACCGCAAATGACTACCTTGAAAGACACACTTTTAAACAGATTGAAACAAATTTCACTTGTATCTGATTTTATCTCCAAGGGCAGGTCGCTACAAGTCTGAATCTTTTGATCTACACTATAAATTGTATATTAATTTCTTACTATGGAGGCTATTGTGATTTCAGACTTAATAGTTTTGCAAAAAGTTGGTCTGAAATGAATATACACACTAAGAAATATTTTAATTAGGCCACATTTCAACAGAAAACCATTCTCTATCGACTTTTCATAATTCTCCTTCCATATACAAACATGAAAAAGTTTTTCATCCATATGGCCTCCATAACGTGTACATTTCTTACAGTCTCTTCCCTCTTATCCTGTGCAGAAGTCATACTGTGTATCCCTGAAATGTATTTGCCACTACACTGGCAAATAGCACATTACAAACTCAGTCAAGAAGCAGGAGACTGACAAACTGGATCTCATAGAGGAAACTCCGTTTGAAGGCCAAAGAAACACCATCTGTAGCAGAAGAAATGCAGGACCTGAGAGGGAAACACATGTCACAGATATTTGGACAAGCCAAATCAGAGTGTTGGTCTGTCTATAATGGAGTCCTTCCCTGAGAAAACAGTCAAACCAGACAAAGTCAAACAGACAAGCTGAGGCTACTGAGCCAGGGCAGTGAAGGGCTATCACAGAGCTTTTGCTCTCAGTGCAGGATGCTATTTCACATGGTTTTGGTGCTCCTGCACTGAGAGCTAAGTTCAATGACTAAATTAGCTGATTTTAAACTGATTATTATTGGGAAATCAATGGCCAGAAAAGCAGATATTGGAAACCTTTATGAGAAAATATTAACTGAAAGTCATAAATTACTGTGAAAAGTAAATAACCATTTGAATATATTATTAAGAGAAGTGATAATGCAGCTATGCTTGAAGATTTAGAGAGAGGATGAATGTCCAGCTAAAAGCTGTTTGCTGAACTCAGCAGCATGGAAGACTATTTTCCTTCACCATGGAGCAAAAGAGATTTGAAAAGATTTGAATCACAAATATAAACTCTATATGCCTCTAAGCTTCCTTTAATTCAGGCCAGACATCAGTTACACTTTTCTTGTTTGGACTACAGGTGTAGCAAAGTCAGCTTTTAAAAGGGTCGCCCTGAAGCAGTCTTGACCAGTCTTTTAACTAGGCAGCTAAAACTTTGAGTTACACTAGCTATATTAAATATTAAACCATTTCTCATCAATACCCCTCACTCTCTTCCTGCACAGCCTGATTGTCATCATTTACACAAATTAATTATGTTCAACCTAGTTTTGATCTGGTTATATATTTGTCTAAAGAGCTGCAGATGGAAAGAATGATAAGTGCCCAGATGGACAGAAAGGTGACAGTTCTTCAGATTTGTTCCACTTTGTCCCTATATTTTTTTCCCCTATTCAAGTATTTTAAAGATTCTTGTCTCTTTTTAAATTTTGATCTAACATCAGGGGCAATTTGAGAGGAGGAAGCCACAGAGATCTCAGAGGACTCACCATCTCTTTCTTGTCTTCTTGGAAATGGGCATTCACAAACATCTTACCCACAACATAAGGGAGAGCATTTTCAACAAGGTCCACACATTTATCCCACTGGGGCAGCAAAGTTGTGGTTCCATGGATCACCTGTTGGCAGGTGTAGATAGTAGGTCATAACATTATACTGTTTAGGAAGAACAAGTCTGCATCTGTATACAGGATAGTCTAAAGTGTGCTTGTCAAATAGTTACTAAAAGGAAACAATAACTATACAGTTATTAACATTTTCATCAAGTGCTATGACAAATCTCTGAGCTCAAGCACATTGCTGCTTCTGTTTCTGTTTCTTATGAGAATAAAGTTACTGCAGATGCTTACCCCCTCAACATTACATTTTCTCATCAAGGTACAAGTTCATTTAAAAAAAAAACATACCATAAGAAAATACAATAAAATACAAGATGGGTCCATGTAAACAATAGCAGTGCTGATTTAGGAAACTCTTTTTTGTTTTCAAGGTTCAAACAGTTCCCTTTCCACTTAAGGAACTTCTTAAGATTTTTCACAGAGAATAAGCAAAATCACAGTTCAGTAGTTAACACCGGTCAGCTATGTAAAAGCAGAATACAGTCAACACCAGACCAGGTTAGGATGGATAGGGATTTTGGCCTTTCACAGATTATGCAAGCCTTTTAAGCATTGATCAGCAGTTTTTGAGCCTTTTTCCCAGTTTTCTCGTCCTTTGAGCTCAAGATTAAATTTCTAGCAAAACTGGAGGTTTTGGATTTGTTGTTTTCCAGTAGGAAAGGATTCCATTGGAAAATTCCAGAGTAGCTTATCCCTCAGCTATTGAAGGTTAGATAATTTGGTAGCTCAAAGACTGATTTTCTCCATCAAATTGTCTGTAATTAAGCTTAATCAATGACTTGTACTTAAAGCCACCAGTGAATTGCATTTTCAAATGCTCTTTATTAATACTGTAGGTTTGCGAATAGATTTTCAATGACAGAGAGAACACTGCTTCTGTAAGAAAACCACGTTAGCCAAACCAATACATAATAAGGTAATAGTTTCCTAAATAGAGCCAAGTTTGAAAACAAGCTCCTTTTCTAAAACATATGACAAAGCATTGAAAAAAAAAGGAAAAAAAAAGAAAAAAAAAGGTAGAGGAAAATTTCTCTCCAAGGTCCAAGCAAAACTACAATAGAGCTTTTTCCTGATGCAGGGAAAGAAAGGGAGTCATGACATTAGTCATCAGAGCTTGAAATTCCTTCCAAAAGCTTTGACTATACATCAGCCGCAGAAAAAGTCAGGAGACAAAGCTGGCTTTTAGAATGTGACGTATTATTATTTCAACACAATAATTATCATTATTTTGAGAGCAGCTAGACTGTAAGGAGGACAGAAAGGCAGCACAGGCTGTGAGACCAATAAAAATAGAGCCTAGAGGAATGGATTATACCTCACAGCTGGTTTATTGATATTTACGTTACAACAGCCAACTAGAACTCCCTTAAAACACTCCTCCTAATATTAATATACCACTCTAAAACACAATACTTCAGGTAGTAACAGCGACTATAAATAGCAGGTTTCAAGCCCTCCCAGTCAATTTATTGCTCCACAGCACAGTTAACTGATCTCTTCCCAGGTGCCACTGCACATTCGCTATGACTCAAAGCGCCACTGCAGAGGAGCTGCTAGTAGTTGCTGATGTGGTAATCAAAGTATTTTCTCTGGAGTCAGCAGGTCTGTCCTATTTCTCAACCTGAAGATTTTTGACGTTTCATCATGCCTTTTTTCCTCTCTTTGCAAAGATTTTAAGTGTCTCAATACAAAGATGTAAAAAAGCACCAACAGAAAGTGAAAACCTAGTGAAAAAATACTATGTTTATGATGGGTGAGGCTGAATGAATGAATTAATGAATTAATTAATTATATCGTTTTCTTTAGGGGTCACTGATTCATCTAATGGTCATGACTTTTAACAAGTCATCCAATGTTTTCTTCACTCACCTGGCAAGAGGTTGCTGGGTTCTTTTTACGATCCCAAAGAATCTGTGTGCCCTTAGTCATCCAGCCTCTGACAGAACAAACCTATTCAAAAAAGCCTTTCAAACCTTTGCCTTGGACTCCATTTCCCATGTCCTTTCTGTTGACCTCTGAAGTCTGTTCCCCTGAGCTGTTTACTGCACTTAACCTTAGCTATTAACTATTAGCTATTGTTGTTTACTGCACTTAACTAACTCTCCATCTCCAGATCCCAGAAAATGGGAATGAGCTGCTGACTCACTGCCATTGCTGTGCTGTTCTTAAGTTTTCACAGCTACTTACATGAAAACCCTTGATGACATTGTTAATAAGGACTGAATCAAAGTGAATTAGATTCATCCTTAAGCTTCTGGAGAAAGTACCCAGTGTCAACAGCTACTTACCATATCAAAAAGCATAATATTCAAAGTTTAAGGTTTCCTTTTAGGAATTTTCCTGGCAATATTATAGTTCAATATAACTCAGTATTATGCTGCAGAATGGCTAATGGCCAGCATCAATCTATTTTACCTGGCTAGCTAGGAATACCCAAGGAGGGGACACACAAACTTGTCGCTGTGATTCTGACAGGCAGTTTCTCATATTTTTGGCATGAAGAAAATGGTATCTTTAGCAAGACTGATTTGAATATGATTTCAGAAATGTAAGAAACTGCCTTTCCTGCATAGATTCCATCAAGATATTTGAGTTAATTTTTAGGCATGTGATCCACTCAGAACTGTTCCACTACTGTTCAAGGAAAGACATTATGGGTGCTTCAATTAGGCACCTGCATGCCTCACTAGGGAGAACAGAGCACCTGCACCTCCTGTACCACATCACTGGCAGCATCATGCCAGACTCAAGTTGTCATAATGTCACCAAGCAGCTAATTTTGTCAATGACAAACAAAAAGTTCACATTTTAAACTATGGTAGCTTGGAAACAAGACAAAGCATCTTTCAGTTTCAGTTTCATCCTTGGCTTGCTTAAAGAGCCTCTATGCTGCCTATAGGATTATCAGGGTGGTTTTCTGTTCAGGCTTCACTTAATCAAATAAATTTGTTTTACATAAATGCCCATATAACTTCATAGATAATTAGGTCTACTCTCACAGACTGGGCTGGTGACTAATGTGTTCTGGGGCTTCTGCAGCCCCAGGCTGGAAGGCATCTGATTGTCTTCTCTGTAAAAATGGTTGCTGTATGTATGTGCCAGAGCTCATGTAAAGCTGGCACTAGAGCATGAGAGAGGTTTGAACAAGCTCAGAGAAGATGAAATCTTAGACTTTAGTTTTACCAGAGCTATATTCATGCATGCATAAACAGTAGGAGTTTTTTCATAAAATTGGATTTTTGGCTAAACAATTTTGGCTTGCAGGAACAGCACAGGTCAGCCCTGGCATTTAACTGGAAAATTTTACAGCTTTCAGGTTTCTGCATACGAAGACTAAGGTTTTTAAAGAGGTGTCTCAAAAACTCCTTAACATAAAAGTTTTCCTTTGTGTCATATGCAAGAATATGTATGTCTTGATTGGTTTAGAGGGAGTCTTCAACAACAAATGTTCATTCAAGAAATTTACCTAGCATGGAAAACATTCCATATTTTGCAAAGGTATAAGCAGCTGTAAGGGAAACCAATATTATTGACACTGGTACTGTTGTAAATGCTATAAAGGCCCTAACTTACCCGAGAAAATTCCAGCCACCGGTACTGAAAACGTCTGCTGAGGTTAAATAACCTTGAATAAACCATCCTCCACACCAGATAGTTAGCAAGAGTCCTGTTAAATTAAACATATTTTTATCAGGCATCTAATAGCATATGAGGTACTACAAAGTACTCACATAAATATCTCTGCAAACATTTCAACTGAATGGTGGAAATTTCACCTTGAAAATTAATGAGTGACGACCAAATTGATAAATCCCTATTACACAGAAGAATCTGTACGAATGCAATCACCTAATATGTAATTGTACCATGATAATCATCTTCTAGGGGATATTTATAATGAGCCAATTTCTTAGTATGTTATTTTCAGGTAATTATTTTGTTTCAAAAGACCCTTTTTGTTTTCTATAGAAGTGGCAAGAAACATGTCATAAGAATAGTTGCATAAAAGTTCTATCCGGAGATAAGAAAATAACTCTTTTTTCTTTTGTAAATAAAAGTGAATGTTATCTCTCTTCATTTCTAGACCACATAAATCATAACTATGAAACAGAATAGATAACAGTTCATCTCAAATATCCTATCAATACCTCATATTTGTATCTTACATTATAAGTTATCAGTATGCTTTTAGAAGTTCTTACTACCCATACAGTTATTAAAGTACTACCCCTCTTATTTTGTCAGATGGATAATTGAAATACCAAAAACTGAGGTCTCGGTAACAACAATCATAAAAAGTGAGGCTGAGAGATCCTGGAAGAACTTGTTTAAAATTCCCAGGAGATCTGACACCCATGTCCCTTTTCTAAAACTTCAAGCGCTTGAATGGAGGATTTATCTAGTCTAGGTTGAGCTCTCCCCATGCTCAGCAGTGGCTCTGTGAGGTAAATGTGCATTGTGAAATATGCAATTCAACTTCAGCCCCAAAACAAGTCCAATAATCACCTACACATATTATTCTCATCTTGTGTTACACAATATATTTTGCATGGATAGCCATTGCTCTAAGGTTATGGATATCCACGTGTTGTTTGCTCTACATTGGGATATATATAACATTTGGGGTAGGCCACAAACTTCTCCATAGGGAGGAAAACTGCTCCTTTGCAACAAATATGCTGCTATGGACTGCTTCTAGCCAGGCTCCAGTACACCCACACAAAGCCTCCAGCTCAGGATATGTTGATGGAAGCTTATACTCTTTATCACCTCCCTGGCTGGGTGACCAAGAGGTGAGAATGGAGAGGTTTAAGGCAAACTATAACTACATATTTTCTATAGGTGACTGAGCACATGATGACCCAGTAACTTCAGCAGCATGTACACATCCAAGTGGGACACTACACCAAGAGCAGATGGGTGGCAATCTCAAGTCAACTGCCACTTCAAAGGCTTGATACTTACTGGTCTTTGTGACCAGTGCAGCTTCTACAGGAGAGTAGAGAATTGCTGTGATGTATATATAAATCCTGCCTGTTATACACTTCGTCTCTCACACTGGACATATTCCATCTTTTAGTATACAGATATATCATATAGTATACACAAATTCCCACAACAATTGTAAAACGGATCCAAAAAAGCTCTTTTTAGCATGAATAATGTACATTTATAACACAGTACATGTTACAAAATTTAAAACAGTTAGCTCTGCTTAGATGATCAAACCATTCTGAGATAATGCTTTAGGGTCATCAAAAATTAATTCCAACCTATGAAATACCAGAAATTATAGATCTTCCATTTAACATATTTCTGACAATGTGGAATTTCCTTACTGAATAGCAACTGAAGCACCCTAAAAATGCTCAGCTCTTGTTGTTTTTGTAAATGACTAGAACTCCACAAGCCTCACAACTCTGCCTCATGTTTTTCAGCAGAGCTGAATAGCATCCATGCTCCTGCTGTAACTACTCTGTGGGTCTACAACAGTACTTATGCAAGTCCTAAAGACTAAAAGGTTTAAAGACTTCATTTCGATTAAAAGTCTTAGGTTAAAAACCCCAGCTAAACAGATCTCTATCATAAACCAATTATAGGTTACAATTCAGTATTTAATTGCTACCAAAAAAAAAAAAAATCAATTCTCCATTCTGTGTGCTTTCTGTTCTCATCCAGTGCTGTTTTTCCTTCTGGTTAAGCTGGGGAATCTCTGTCAAATTGGTAGTGTATAAAAGACTAAAATATGTCAAGGATGAGTCTCCAAAAGGTGACTTATTCACAGACACTAATGCCAACAAGAATTCAGAAACTTTTGTATCAGATGTAAATAATGAAGGCAGCTGTCAGTTTCAGGAAATATCTCACAACTAATTGAGGTTTGTTTTAATTTGGAAAGGGAAAGAAGGCTGACACATCCTAAAACCAAGTCACCTGATGAGATTATAATAATTCCTGATTGCAATCACACCAGAATTTGCCAATGCATAAGATGCAAAAAAAAACCCAAAAAACAATAGGAAGGCTTTGCTTCAAAGCCCAGATATGTCTATTTGATGGAGGGCAGCACAATGGGGGCAAAGCATGAGGGGTTTTGCTGTTGTAAGTTTCTTCGAGGGGCAGTGTTCTTTATTTTGTTTTTCAAAACAAAAAGAAATCATATTTTGTTTGAATTTGTTTACCTATTTTGGGGGTGATCATTTTACCTTTTTGGCTAACTATACAAAATTAATTGGTCATCTTCATTTGGTTTAGAAACCGACACATTTTGGTTAGTAAATGCCAACAGTGCATATCTTGAGGTGATTTTCATCCCAGTTTCACAAGTAAGTACACTGAGGGTCAGGGCAAAATCCAACGCACACATAAAACATAAAAATCTTCTCTATTCTTTCAATAAAATCAGAGCATTTGTTTTTGTAACCTGTCAGAAGAGTACAGCACATAGTACCCTATTTTAACATCAAAAAGACTGTTACAGAAAGCGTAGGCTTGCTCTTAACCAATATGACCATTAGTGTGATACACACTCCCACAGGAAGTGGTAGAGAGCTTGTTTGCTGGGACAGTTAAAATTACACCACATCTTATGAATATTTACTAAGGAACTCTCTACCCTGTCTGGGAATAAAGTATATTGCTGATGTGAAATTTTGTGAATTTGTTAATATTTTAATCAACAGACATTGTAGTAATTAAAGAGGATAGATTAAATATGAGATAGATGGACAAATTACTTGACATTTTAAGAAAAAAATCCCTTTCAGAAATATTGAGATCTGTTTGAAAATCGTATTCAGAATTGAGTCAGGAATCAAACTATAAGTACTGAAAAAATTCCACCTCTATTGCTAGAGGCACTAGTTCAACTCAAGCTATTGTAACTTCTCTCTAATGTTTCAGAGGATGTGAAGACCAGAAAGGAGATCTAGTGCCCCCATCCCTCCCTAAAGAAAATGCCTCTCATGCTTCAGGAATTACAATGTGTTTCTCTATTAATTGTCCTATACTATAAAGATGGAGGGTAAGGTAAGGCAAAGGAAACCAGTTATTCATTCCGACATCCATGAGAATGATTGATAAAGCTGCTTCCTTCAACAGCTGAAAACATTTCCAACAAGGACACAATATACTGTGTCCTCTTTACGGCTTACACATAAAGCCCCAGCACACAGGTAAAAAGGGAAGGGGTATAAGGGGCTCCTAACAGGTGATAGCGCAGTCCTGTTTATTGTCTTACATGGCACAGCTGTATTTGAGCACTGCCATTATCTTATTGATACCACAGCTACATCTATGTTTTCAACAATACTCTTCTTCCTGTAATAGATATAAACTCCATTTAAAATTAGTCAGTACCTTAAAAAACTAAAGAAATCCCTGAAGACTTCTTACAAAGTTTGATTTCAGCACTGAACACCTGGCATGATTTAAATTACCTAGCTCAGGGCTAATGGAAACTCCTGCTAGGCTAGTTACCCAGCTCCTTGGGCAGCTTTCTACAGACAGCCATGCTCCTAGGCTGGATTCACAGGAGTGCCCTGGCTTGGGAATTTCAGACAGACCTCCAAACTACACAGCTGCACATACTTCAAACTCTACACAGTAACATGATTATATGCAGCAGGGTTGTCAAGTAGATAACTTCCTCATTCTACAAAGTTCACTCTACAGCCTCCCAAAGTGCTATTTTCTAATAATATTGCCATATGAATGATGTCACAATTCAAGATTATTCAGCAGGTTCTCCAAGGAAGCAATTTTTAATATGATTATTGTGAGTCCGCACAGCTTGTCACCTTCATCATGAAGAACAGCTCCTGTAACTAGACTTAATTTTCCCTCCATTCTTCCCTCCACCTGAAACAAATTTCACTTCGACAAATCCCTACTTTTTTTCTGCCATTTTGAATAGTACCTATGACAGCAGTTGCTCATCTGGGAAGGGGACACACAAGGCATTGGAATAAAAGTATACTTTAGGGATAGAAGGTTTGTAATGGAAAATGATATGAATTTGATGAAAGTACCTGATTCTTCTAATGACGCTGCATCTCCTGAAATGGTGAGAAGTTAATTGGCATTCTAGTCACTCAAGTAAATCCAAAATTTGGGAATGCTTTACTACAAATTCGATTGGTCTAGATATTTGCAGTAACAAACCAAATTCATGTTGTTTGCATTAATTTAACCTTTAAAATATCATATGGAGAACAAGAAATGAGATTACCTGAAAGAAAAGGCCCTTTCTTAGCTTTCAGAGTTTGCATTACATGGAAATGTTAAGACCTCACTGTTAGGAGTTCGCGTTAAGATTATTTCCTAATTTTCTTAGACCGGATAACAAGGTTACTTCTGGAGCAGACTGTGACATTTTAAGTAACGAAAATCATCATCTAATATATAAACATGATCTTTGTTACCATGCAGAGACTGTTTGGATGGGTTTTACAAACAAGAATTTGAAGCCTGCTTAGGTTGAATTTAGCGCTATTTGCAACTTCTAACATTTCATGATGCAAATTTCTAACGATAAGACTGAGAAGAAAATGCCCAAACCATTATCATCTATAAGATATGCAGCATGAATATACTTCTGCTTTTGCCCACTTCCTGACCTGTGTGAGTCAGGAAGCTGGTATTGGGCTCTGCTGAAGACAGGCATTGCCATTCTCTCTGGTCATTATTCCAGCCTTCCTCTGTCAGGTCACCAGCTGGCTTAACTCCTCTTCAGTACTCAGATTTTCCCTGAATAAGACCTTAACAGGAAAAGTCTCCAGGTATTTACCCTGTAGTTACTGAATAAATTTGTGTTTAAGTGTATTTGTAGAGAGGCAATAGCTAATTATCTGTTGTCTTGCTATATACACATCCTCTTAAATCACCCCTTTATACCCAGTGACATAACTAACTCTGAGATACAAAAAGCATGGACAGCCCAAAATATTTAGAAGACTTTCTTCAGTAGATTAAGATTGGTGGCACACTAATGATATCCGTTAGAATTTTATAAAGAAAGGATGTCTTGTTTATCTGAAGGCAGATCAATCATTTTTATTTTTTGTATTGTTCAATTTCTGTGTTATTTTTACAGGTACTACAAATTAATGTAAACATTCTGTCACTGGAGACACAGAGCAACAATATAATGCTTCTGAATTAGTCTTTTTTTCTGAAACATAAGCTTATTTGTGGCACTACTGCATAATCAGCAAAAAATTATTTTTTGAAACAACAGCCTAACAATATTTTTTTAAAAGCTCAGAAACATGCCTCAACAGAGATCACATTATCATAGAATCACTTGGATGACATCACTAATGATGTTTTGAAATTGGTTGTCATGTTCACATACACTTTTTCATCACACTGCCCAAAGGTGTGTTGCTTCCCTGTGCAAAGCACATCTACTATGTTTAATCTAAGCTACCTGCATGTTGCAACTATGTCCTATGGGTGTAAACAATCTGACAATGTACAAGACCCCATAAAAGTAAGAGATGCTGAATGCACCTGCAAAGAGCAGCTTTAATGCAACACGTTTTCCATAAATTAAGGTGTTGAAACTGCAAATTATCCTGCTACACACAAGCTAATATCTATATCCTCATTCAGACAAAACCAAACAGACTTTTTGCCTAGAGACTTGATTCCAAGATTATCTGAAACACATTAAAAAAAAAAAAAAGTAAATAAAAAAAAAAGAAAAACAGGAAAAGCGATGTCCTCTCATAAATATGCGTGAAACTATCATAGGATCCTTACTTTTTCCTTTCATTTTCTAATATCCTGAATAAATCTTTGAAGTACTGGGGAACACGGACAATCACATTTTCTGAAGGACCTATATCTTTGAGCTCAGGATAGAGTCTGGTGTCAATCACCTTCTTGATGTATCCCAGCCAGTCAAACTGCAATGACAAAAGAGAGGCTGGTTAAAGCAGATTATGAAGACAGATGATTTATTAACTAAAGTGCACCACTGACAGCAATGGTCTCAAATCTTATGAAGACTTTAAAAACTATCTCATTTTGTCTTTACATGTGTTTTCAAACCTCAGTAAACTCGTAACTGTATTTAAAATAACATCTGCCATAATTGAGTACACACATTCCTGATGATGTTCCTTTAATATGCTGCTCTGACCACTAAAGGCAATCTAAATTACATAGGTTAGACATTAAAAGAATAGCTTTGCAATTATTCCCAACGAACCTGTGGAATCATGGCACTAAGCTCCGATATGTTCATTTTATTGTACATCACCTCACTTGTTCGATTTTCGTATGGAATCATGATCTGGGGAAAAAAAAAAATAAATCAAAACCAAACCAAAATCATCAAAATAAGGTAAGTACCTGCTCTTACATTATTACTGTCCATCATAAATCCTAGTGCAGAAATATCTCACCACCTGCTTTCCAAGCAAAACATTAACTTCCTTTTCTAAGGATGACATTTAACTAGGAGAAATGGAACACAGTCCATTGCCAGTTTAACTCATTACTGGGAAATTTAATGAGCTGCATGTCTTCTTTCAACATATTAGACCAATTTTAGCTCTGATTGTTCTAAGGAAATGCATGCTGATTCATAAGAGGTAAAAACATACTGAGACCACTAATATTTATTCATCCCATCATGTCAGGTAGAAGCCAGCTCCAAACTATATGGTTTAAAAGGTCAAATCTGAGATAGGTATGGTGGAATTGCATCTTGTCTCTTGGATTTGAACACTTTCTTGCTACGGCCTGTCTCCATCTGAGGGAAGAGCCAGATACATACAAGTATTTCTTCATTTTACTCCACCATCTTCATTACCAGAAAACCTGGGTATATAGGCCACACATGATCTAAAGCATTCTCCAACTAGGTCTCTCATCTGGGTGACCAGAGGAGCCAGCCCTCAGGATTTTCTCTAGTGCCAAAGCCCAAGGACGCAGCAAAAAGAAACCCTAAACACAAAACAAGTCCTTTTGTAATTGACAAAGGACATTCAGATTCCAAGATGGCAGTATGATTCATAAGAGAAAAAAAAAACAAGCACAAGACAGAGCTCAACATTTTCTCAGTGTTCAAGAGAAACAAGAATTCCTGATGGCAATTCCATCCCTGCTTTAAGGTAAATCTTATATGACAGGCTGTACGCTATGCAGTTTAAAGAGGACAGAGGCTGACGCTAGAGTAACCATACAGCTGGTGGTTCTCCAACCAGAATTCTCCAGTAAGTGCCTGTGGTTTTACTATTGCTCAAGCCACTCAGAAAAAAATATAACTTTCTTCTCCCTTTTTGCTAATTTCATTTACCTGACAAGTCTCTAAACTCTTCTTGAACCTGTCTGTTCCCTTCCTCTCAAATCTTTTCCCCTTCCTCCAGAAATTCAAACCTAATTGAAATCTTCCTTGTACGTAATAAGCTCTCTTGAAGCATGACACTTCTTCCTATATCCAAAGTATCCTTCCTTTATCCTTCCTGTCTCTTCCTGGACACATAAATTCTCCATTACATACATTCACTTAAAATGAATGCAGAGGAACACAGAATATAGTAGAAGCCTAGAAGAAACAAACAGATCTCCTTTGAAATCATGGTAAATGTTTATATAAATCATTGTGCTCGTTAGGGATTATCCAAAACCCTTGTCCCCGGACTCATGCCTAATAATCTAGATATATTTTAAGAGTATTCATACTAAAGGGAAATCAGGTAACCATGAGCAAGTCAAGTGTGGCTTCTTGCATAGTTATGCATTACAGAACCTGAGAACATTACAGTTGCATGACTATGCATTACATGATCCATGTCATTGTATATGGCAACTGCACCTATATATTTTGTGGGTTAAAGCTCTGTAAGACATTTGCTAAGTAAAGCATTAGAGTTACCAGAAGCAGCAATGCATCTTCTTATCACATCACCAATAAACACAAAAAACAGTTTCTGTTTTTCAAGTCTACTGGGTCACTATGAAGTATATGCTCATTAGCCCATCTACACTGCATATCTGAAGCTGAACATTGGACTTTATTTAAGAGTCCGGCAAAATTTCATCTCTTTTGGCAGAGATGGAAACACTGATTTACTACTACTGTTAATGACCCTCAATTCTGTATAAACCACTAAGAAGCATCACTGCCTTTCCTCCTGCAGACTGCAACAGCAGAACCAGGGGAAAAGTACTCTGCTGCATCACCTGTCCTATGAAACAGGTTTCTCTTTTAACAGGATACTCAGCATTTCACAAGGGATAGCTTATTTCTATGGTGATATGAAGAAATAGCTCAGCTGACAGTTCTGCAAATCAGTGTCAAGTTTGTAGCCTTAACGTTTGCTGTTTTCCCAACACTGAGGTTAACTCTTCTCTCTAGCTTTAGAAGAAGTGGAAATGATAGTGGATTTGCAGCTCTGAGGAACAGGATTCCTGCAGCAGCCATACTGAAACAGGACTATGGGGAAGCAGAAACGCTCCTTCAGCCTGCAATAGTCCTAATGCATAAATTAAAATCCACAAGGGGGTAAATAATGTCACCAAGTAAATAAGTCAGAACCAAGTACCAGGTTTAACTCTGCTTAGCTTTACTAAATTCAGTTGGTCTGCTAAATCAAAATTCATGGAGTTTCTCGGCCCCTCTCCAAAGGTGCCCCTTGAAGCAATTCAGGAGCTAACTGCCATGTGACTGTAACCGCTGCCCTCTCGCTATCAAGCAGCAATGTCACACCTCAGTGTTGCACTGCTTTTAGACTGTTCAGAGAATCAGCCTGATCTGATTCTTGAATGCATGGTAAAGTATTCTCAACATAACTGCACATCAGGGACTCAAATTCTGCCCAAGCTCAAAATTATAGAATCATAGACTCACAGAATTGTTTAGGTTGGGAAAGACCTTTAAGATCATTGAGTCCAACTGTAAACTTAGCACAGCCAACTCCACCACTAAATCATGTCCCTAAGCACCTCATCTGCACATCTTTTACATACCTCCATGGATGGTGACTCAACCACTTCCCTGGGCAGCCTGTTCCAGTGCTTGAAAACCCTTTTGGTGAAGAGATTTTTCCTAATATACAATCTAAAACTTCATACACTTGGCATCAGCCCATTGATCATAGGTTTCTAGCTGCACAGTGGCTTTCAATGCATTGGTGTAGATGCACTTCAGTTGAGCTATTGATGCCACCACATTTTGGGGGGAGAAGCCCAAATTCCTACATGACCATTCTCAGGTGTTTCTGTGGTTTCTAATAGATCAATAACCCTTGTGTCTTTGCTGCCGCATGGATCTCCATCCTTTACCTCCACTGAGATGGCAAATCAAGCAACCTTGTCAGCACAGTCCTGCAAATACTGGAATGACAACCCTAGGCTTACCTCTAGTGAGTCTGGTTAACATAGGGTGGCACTGGAACAGGTTGCCCAAAGAAGTGGTAGACACTCCATCAAGTGGTAAATGCTCCATCCCTGGCAGTATTCAAGGCTAGACTGAAAAAATTATTGCTAAGGTTGTTGATATAATGGCTTTTCATTTTGAAGAAGTATTGCACTTTTGTTAGGTAAAAGCTAGCTTCAGTCCTGCATTAGGTTACCAACCTCAGCTATTTTAACTTCTAGTCTTAGAACCGATTTCATATCAGACTCAGCTCGTGAAGCATTTGCTCCCAGAAGCACTGCTGTATCAACCATGAACTGCAAAAAGGCATCTCGATACTGTAAAGAAACAAAAAGAGTAAAATTACCACTGGATTTATTGTGAGCACAGCTGTAGCAGTAGACCAGAAACGCCCAGCTATTGCAAAGTGTATAATACTTTGTACTTTCATGACCTAGCAACCAAAATTGTCCTTTCCTTACATTGAATGCCTGCTGTCATCAAGGAAAAAAGGAGAAATAACACTGTAAACATACTGTGCATAACAGAGAGATACCCACTGTGGTTCACGGAGTATAAATCTCAGGGAATGAAAATGACACTTCTGGATTAGACTGACAACACTTACATCTCTTAAAGTGGCATTAGACAATGTGTATGAAAATCATACTTAACCTACCTGATTACTTTCTACAATTACATTAATTTCTTGGTGAAAGACAGGAGAGCAGTTCTGGTTGTTTACCAGGTTGAAGAAGTACAGGTTAGAGAAGTGCACATTGAAGTGGATAGAAAATGAGTCGAGTCAGATCCAGAGGATTGTGATCAGCAGCACAAAGACTTGGAGGACAGTCACTAGTATTGTACTCCAGACATCAACACTGCCTGAGCAGAGGGTTGGACAAGTTGAACTCTGGAGGCCCCTTCTAAGGAAGAACAAAAACATGGGGACCCCAAGTCTTACAAAAATTTTCATTTGAGAAATTTTGCAAGAGTGTTTGTAGTGGTGGTATTTTCTGATAGAAGATACCCTGAAAAATTTTGATCCAAACAAGCTGCATTCCTTTCTGAGTCTGGAGTTCAAGAAAAAAAAAGCAACAATGGAAAAAATGGAGGGGGGGAGGGGGAATAGTCATTCTCATGTCCTGTTAATGATACTTACAGATTTGGCTTCTGTGGTGTTCTCCAGGTAATCCTCTCGAGATGCAAGAGAGAGGCTTGCTTGGTCGAGCTGTTAAAAATGACAAGCAGCATTCAGTGTGTAAATACATCAGAATTCAAAGGTAGCCCAGTAAGAAACCTTGCAAGGTTTGCTCTTCTGGCAATTATGGTAGATGTGTGAAAACATCTAATGCTTAATACATTGCACCAGCCTAAGTTTCACAGGATTTCAAAACAACAGAAAAATGTTATACTGTGCTGACAGACAATACTTAAATCACATCACTGTGATCTGGGAAGCCTCAGATGCCCCCTGCAATATCTGAGCCACATACTACAGCAAAGAATCACCTACACAATGTATGTGTTTATGACTCTGTTAGCAAGCAGGTAACGCACTAGCACTGGGTCTACAGTTGGTGGTGATGACCATTCATCCTATAGATATTTCCGGGGTACAACAGTCAGCTTGAGACAAACACTAGTCTAGTACATGGACCAAGTTCTCATTAGGTACAGGAGCATATTTGCTGCTGTGTATCTGGAAAGCATCACTAGCCTTTTTGATCAAAATTAGGTTACACTTTTGATCTTCACCCTAGACCAGCACTAAGTGCTGTATTTGGGTTTATTGAACAGATGTACTAAAGCAGCTGGATATTAGCCACAGAAATGACTGCCCTTATGCACAGGAAATTGCTATGCCTCCAGTACACTAGCTAAAAATGTCTGGTAATTCCAGGTGGATCTTTGACTTCTACTTATATTTTTGACTTAAACATGGATCAAATTTGTTGGTCTACAGTCACCCATATATTGGAATAAGGTTCTCAAGGTAATTAAACCAGACCTGAAAGTTCATTGAGATCTGCGCTTAGCCTTTTGTGTGAAATTATTACATGGGAGAATTTGCTTACTATTTCAAGTTCCTCACCAGGCAAAACTCACAGTACAGCATCTATCTTAAAATCACCACTGGAAACTGAGATTTCTAAAAATATTTCAATTCAATGAGGTCAAGTTAGGGTATGGAAGCTGAAGCTGAAAAAATTTAGCCAACATCCAGACTCTGAATAAGATACTAACTAGAGCAGAAAGAACAGTTTTGATGTTTTAAAATTGTTATTTTGATGCTTATTTGCTTTTACAAGATAAGTCTAGTGAAGAGAGACTATATTTATTAAAATAATTTCACAGTCTTTTTTAATCCAAATCCTGCATCATTTATATTTCACATTTTCTACATTTATAAAAATGACCTAAATAAATACAACCTAGAATCTAAAAATGAATTAATGAATTAATTAATTCATTTTTTCCTCTACTTGTTGATGTTCTCAACCTTTAAAGCATACCATAAATAAATAAATAAACCACCCACTAAAAGGAGAGTAGTGATGCTCAGTGCAACCCTGATTCTTTTTCATATCGAAGCAAAAATAATATACTCTTATGCTCTGCATATGTGTGTCCTGGTAATAGTTAACTTCAGATGATTTGATCTATTTCAATTATGTGATTGTTAATAAAATGCTTATCCAGATTTTCCTGGCTGAAGGGTTACATTTGACAACACATTGAAACCAAGAAGCACAAATATGAAATATAAACAAAAAAGTTCACCAACTTCTTCAGCTCTCAAAAAAAAAAAAGAAAAGACCATGTTGAAACCTGAGCAGTTTTATTTGGAATTTTTACTTTTTTTCTGATCCACTCATGATTTTGCAATGCTGAACAAAAAGAATTTTGCAATAGAGCCATTTTCACAGGCATATTTGAAACACTCTGTGGTATTACTCTGCTCCCCTGGGAATTTGTTAAAACACAGACAAAGTCAAATACTGTCGGATACATTCTGCAGATCAAGATTTAGTAAAATTTACAGCAACAGAATACCCTATGGAATAATAGATCATTTATACCACGTAGTGCTTCAGTTATTTAGATGTCTAATTTTTAGGTGCCACTAAGCATACTGAGTGAAGATACTATATAAATATATAAAGGGGGAGTGTCACGAGGATGGAGCCAGGCTCTACTCAGTGGCAAACAATGATAGGACAAGGGGTGATGGGTACAAACTGGAACACAAGAGGTTCCACTTAAACTTGAGAAGAAACTTCTTCTCAGTGAGGGTGACGGAACACTGGAACAGGCTGCCCAGGGAGGTTGTGGAGTCTCCTTCCCTGGAGACATTCAAAACCCGCCTGGACACATTCCTGTGTAACATTATCTAGGTGTTCCTGCTCCGGCAGGGGGATTGGACTAGATGATCTTTCGAGGTCCCTTCCAATCTCTAGCATACTGTGATACTGCCAGGTATAATTTGTTTCCAAGAGACCAGGAACAAGGACATAACTGCACAGCCTTTTGTTGACAGGTGACTTGGCCTGAAATATCATGACAAGAGATAACTAAATAGCTCTCCTGATTCTACTGTTTCAGTTCTTTTAAAGAAATCTCCAGGCAAAGTGGTCCTGACAGGATCTGAACAATGTCTTAGCAGTGTGACATCTTTAATACAGAGAACTGTTGATCTGCTGTTGACCTGACTATTCAGGAAAATGTCCTAGAGATGGGGAAAAGTTACCCTTCAAATATATACCAGGTTAATGCCTCAGTCAAAAGGCATTTCAAAAACTGTCTCAGAATCAACATCCACTCTAGTACCACCACAGTTAACTGCTGTTTGATCCTCAAGTACAGCGTATTCCTGACTACATCCCTACAACTAGCCAAGATGCTAGCAATGTAAGGATCATAGATCCTATTTTGCTGTGATGAATGGCATCATAACTTTCTTCTTTGTCCTTTCGCTCTTGCTTTCATAAACTATTTTCTTGTAGCAATGTAGGGCTGGTCTGCTCTGGCTACTGATCTCTACTTCTTAAACAGCAATGCATCCGGCCCAGGCAATCACTCTTGCCACAGTGACATCTCACAGTAATAAAACTCTCCCTGGAGTTTTGTCAGACTACAGTGAGGAAACATTTCTAGGGTCTTTTTCTCAGTAATCTAAACTGTTGTGTAATGCCATGCACTATTAACAAACTGGTAACCCTTTGGTCCAAAAGCTATAACATTTCAGTAACAGGATCAACCCTGTATTTCAGGTTTAGTAGTGCTTGGGATACACCTGTGTTATTATATGCAGTGTAGGCACAAAGCAGTGTGTTTCTATCTCAAGAAAAATAGCTCAAGCTATATGCTATTGGTGCATCATTCTTCATCTTCACAAACACAAAACATTCTTCATGTAACTGATGAGTCATAAGCAGCAGTCATAAGCAGCACACAAGAACACCACCTGGACTAGGTGTGCACCTTTCTCATTTTCATGTACCTACACCCTGAACATTGGTCCAATGAGAACTTTTTACCTTGTTTGTCATTTGAAAGAAGAAAATATCCTTTACAGAAATATTTTTCAATAGCATGTGGTTCCTACCTTCCCACAAATCACCTCCTATGTACATCTGTAAATCAGTAGATAACACCAACAATAATCAAGTGTAAACATTTGGTATGCAAACATGTTTTTTAAAAAATGAGACCACAAGATACCATGCAAAGTAACCCATTAGATATGTTATCCAGTACCTTCAGGATATAACGATTGGAGATTTTGTCATCAGCAGCCACATATAAACGGATGAAGACAGAGTTACTGTGTTGACCACGAAGAGTTGCCAAGGCTTGGACTAAGCTAAACCTCCTTTCTGACCATAGCCCTTCAGGTCCAATGTTGGATTCCAGCACAGGCCACTGGAAAGGTGAGTGTCTCAGTATACTTAACAGGGGTTTCACGTCAGCTTTTTCAATTTTATCTGAAATGTCAAAGGATGACAACAATTACATTCCAGACAATTCAAATCCAGTGGCAGCCGCACAAGCACAAAGATTTATCGGTGTTGATTGACTTCTAGGCAAGACAAAGCACAAAAGCTGAAACCCAAAGGCTCTGCTATTCCTGTAAGCACAGAAGAATGGGAGTCCAAACCAGTTTATCTGCATCAAGAAAAAGAGAGACAAATCAGTGCCTTTCAAAAAGGGCAAGGGCTAGAATTAAGTAAATTAAAAAAAAAAAAAAATAGAAAATCCTCACTTAAGAACTAGCATAGGAACTTCACTATTTCTGGGAGGGAGCTATTGTACGTAATCAAAGCTAGAGAGGTCAGCATCTTGGCACCGAGGTTGCAGGGCAGGCTGTCTCAATTGCTGACAGTCAGTCTCAGGCTGTGCTGTAAGAAAATTGTGCAGGAAATAAAGTCTGAAAGAGTCAGGACAAAGGGCACTCCCAACTCATCTTTCACCCATGCAGCTACATAAAGGTAGTGATGTGTCCCAGATTAGTGTGCATCACCTTACAGCAACATTTCAAACTCAGGAAAATCATTCCACATATGTGGCTATATGGGTCCTTCTCCAAACTTGCTTGGCTCATTAGTTCATTTTAAGCTAAAGAGTCATGGGCTGTCTGTACCCAGCCCTGTGGAAGAGTTTTGATTAAGTAAATTTAAAGAAAGGTAGAAGATACTAAGCAATAGGGTCTTGAAAGTGTCAGTATGAGATTTCATCAGAGGATTCCTCTGATTTACTAGGCGCTACCCCCACAACTCCAAGGCATGGTTTGGCATACTTTTGCAGAGGTAAACATCCCTTCACAGTTTTCTGACAAGCAGAGGTCTCCATAAAACTGACTTCTTGTTCCTTGGTGTACCTCAGTCTTGATAGACACCTTCAGAAATATGTAGAAAATCCTCCATGTTCAGTTGAATCAGTGAAATCTGTGCCTCTGCACAAAGCTTTACTGTCCTCAGCAGAGAGCAAAAAAGCCTGCTTTATAAACACAGGTAATATATATGTGTTCCTCTCAAATCAGGCCACTTACTCTCATTCATGCAGGATGCATAAAGGATCTTGGCCTTCTGCACAGCTTCACTGTCTCGCCTTTTGCTGATGGGTTTCTCAAGCAATGCTGAAAAAAAAACAAATTAAATTATTTTCAATGCATCAAAAAATGTAGAAACTGTCTGTTTGTCTGTCCCAGCATTTACTTTAATCGTAGCGTTTAATTAAGGTTGAGGTTCCGTGTATATTTTCTTAAGCAGTAACAAAGACATAATTGCACTTATTTCGATCCCCAACAGAGAATAACTATTTATTTATTTATTTTTAAGAGGACAGATTTAAAGGCAGGTAACAGATACTGCGTATTACTCATCCTCTCAAACGGCAACCCTTAGCAAAATGAGTGGATAGTGAATCACGGGATGAGGATGGGAGGGAACCAGTGAATAGGGCAGGGAGGCAGAGAGTCTTTCAAGTGGCTCAGCCTCTGGTGTTGGTATGTTATGAAATTGGGGTCTAACAGAGATGACAGAATCCCAGGAACGAGACCAGTGGCATTCACTTTTGCCAGATCTGCTGCTGTTGAAAAAAGTAGCAGAGAACTACCCTGTGGCTGTCAAACACACACAGCCTCAGTCTTGTAAATGACAAAGATGGCCAAGTGTCCAACTATTACCTGAAAAGCTACACTACATAGCTCCCTCACACTGTGGGTATCAGTCTCCTTGGTGACTGAAAGCCAAACTAGCTTTTCTAAACCATCATCTCTCTCTACTGCTTGCATTCCCCACATTTCCTTATGGAAGTGTAATAGCGTGAAAACTGCATCTGAATCTGAGCAGTCCACTTTCAGCTTCCTCAAGCCATTTTATCCAAGTTGTAAATCAGCCATGATGCAGCTGCAGATACCCATACTACAACTAAATACAGAGGCAACTTAGCTTCAACAAGATCTATCTGCTTAGGTGCAGCATAGCATTAGCGCTTCCATGGTGAAGAGAAGCAGAGTAGTACTTAAGCACAGCACAGAAACCTAGTAAACCCTGTTGGACCTCACCTGGTTTTGTAAGACCCAAACAGGTCCTGCACAGCATTAGCTTATTGTTACTAGGACTACTGGAAAGAGTGGCTTTGCTGGAACCATCCAAGTCCCTCCTGCTGAATGCTCAGCCAGAGCTAAAATGTCTTAAAAAATTCAGAAGTGCCTTCTCTGTGCTATGGTTTCAAATGAGTAAAGGCACAGTGCAGATTGGCCCTGTGTATTGAGCTAAGAAGCATGCCATACACAAAAGGGGGAACAATGTGCAAAAGAAGATTCCCAGGTCCATACTGCTGACCTCAAACTGTTTAGTAGTCAAAGAATGCCCTGGTGATGAGAAAATGCTACTTGTATGCTCCCTTCAATCCTTTTTCTCCTTAAAAAAAAAATAAAAATAAAACCACAACACACCCCACCCCCCAAAAAAAAAACAAACAAAAAAAACCAACAAAACAACCAAAACCAAGTCAAACTCATTTGCTTGGATCCTTGGGAGATGTAATGAGATCCTTCTCTCTTATTTATAGATAAGATTTTCCCTAAAAATACTGCTGGATACAATTCCCAATAGTTTTGGCTTCAAATCCTCAGCTTGTTAAATACAATATAATGCAAATCATCAACACATATCTTCAATGTCCACAGTTCTTAGTAGAATAATTGGACCTGTTCATGTTTTAAGAATGGCATTTTAAAAGAAACCGTAACTGAAACCTCCATTAAACTGAGGATGAAAAAAATACACTCCTATTAAAGCCGTTGCAGTAACTTTTGTTCCTTGCCAGTGAACTGCACAGCCATGAAATTTTGAAGCTAATAAAATTCAATGGCTGAAGCCCAGCTAAAGCTCAGGAGAGATGCAGAGGATGAGATTCAGTAAAACAAAATAAACTCTAGGAATACACTTGCATCAAATCCTGTTAAAATCAGACCTGATGTTTTCCCATCAAGCCATTTTATTATGCAACAGAAGAAGCTGTAACACTCCTTGCACTATTGCAAAGGATGAGGTAGGGTAGATGCTGTCAATTTGCTAAGAATTCATTTATGAAGAAAATTCTTGGTTCTGATGATGTACAGTCCAGTGATCAAACAATGAAAGCTTTGATAAGGTTGTTGAATCCTGCTGTCACTGATATAGAGGATGTGATCCAGGAGTGCTCTTCAGGCTATGAAGTTTTCACAGCCTTAATCTTAAGCTTCCAGAGAGATTTATAAGCTCAAACTTGGAGCAATGGTTACATCCACTTGATTTCTGCATTAGCTAGTATAAAATCCAATACAAGGTCTAGAATTTCACTTCTTATTTAACTCATAAATACATATGGATTTTATATGTCCTTGAATATCTAACTTCTTCTTAAAGAAGAAAAGGAAGAAAAGACAAGAAGCAACGTATGCTAATCAAAAATATGGGTAATCAATTAGGCTACCTACCATTTGCTGTATCCATAGAAAGAAAGTCAGTACTGTGAATGAAATCAATGTAGACACATCAAGCTATCTTTAAATTAGCAATGTCAGGTACTGTGAGTAGCTTCGCCATAGCAGCAGGTTGCAGCAGCCCCCCTCCTGCACTGAGCATTTCTGATCATGTGGGTCAGTGCATGCCAAGTTCTGCTGCACAGCATTCTGGAGAGCTGGAGCCCCTCTGAAAAAATTCAGCTCTTAATTATATCTGGCTGGAAAGACGCTTCCCACCTTGAAAAATTTTAATGGCTTCAGATACTTTCTCTTTGGACACCAGAATGAAAGCAAAACCTACAAGGTTTTCTAAGGGATAGGAAGAGAAAGACCACCACAGATCAATTAATGTTCAGCTTCATGAGATAATCACAGACCTGCTGTTTAGTTCCCCACTCTGTCTTTCCAATCACCTGCTCTCACCACTCACTAGGGGATTCTGTATTTGTACAAATACACTGAGAAGTTCAGTTTAGCACGCTTTTCTCAAGCCCAGGAGCTGGAGTTAAAAACTGTGGCCAAGTTAGGGAGATCAGGGTTACCAGCATTTTGACTAAAGCAGTTTTCTCAGTCCTGAGAAGGATATTGAGTTTGTTCTTATTGCAACTTATTTCTTTTTCTTTAACCTAGCCTTCTTTCAAATTAAAAGCTCCAATGCCCTGAAGCAATATTCCAGTTTAGGACTCCAAACATTTATTTTTAAATAAGATTTTTTAGGAACAAATTGTTTTTGGCCAGACAAGAAACACACAGCACTCCAATGATATCAAAAAACAGCCCTTGAAATAATAGTTCATTTGTTAGTTCCCAGTTAAATGTCACAGTTCTAGAGTTGGAATCTAGCTTTAGAGATTAAAAAAAACCACAATCTAAGCTGATTTACAACCTTCTGAAAAAGAACAGAATCATTATTAGCACGAACCACAATTTAACAACTTATTGCAGCTACTGACCCACAACACCAGCCTGCCAATAATACGAAGCAGAAAATCACAGCAAAAAGTCACTAGGACATGCAAAGAGAGCCAGGGTAGCTTAAGCCACTTTGAATATAAAGTCAATGATCATTGATGTTTCCCCACCCAAACATGAAGTACATATTTGAATGCAAAGCAGCTCTTATTTAGTCATATCTCTTACTTCCTTCACTTTCAAATTAATTCCGAAGTCATTCTTTAAGACAAAAGGGATCTTGGCCTGTGCTCCTGATCTCAGCCCCTAATTGTCCATGTTTCCATATGCACAGGATGTCCACACACAAAATTTGTGCTTTCCTTCACTTAAAACTTAGTTATGGCAAGTGTCAAAACCTAATGGTAATTCTGCTCCTCAGCACTGAAATACCGTAACTCATCTTATTAAGCAACTACCACTTATACAGTCAGCAACTGGCTAAAGGTGTTCATGATATCTTAAAATTTCTGAGGTTGTAAATTGTTTCATCATTCATTTTCTTCTACCCAGGGGATGAGGGCAGGGAGGTTGCCATTGCAAACCAAAGTTCTTACACTTGTGGCAGCCCAGGTTGGCTTTGCATCATAGTTTTCCCTGGCTCTTGTACAAAACACAAAGACTCAACATCACCAACAACAAAACACTCCATAGCTGGGAATGACCTTCAGTTGTCTGAATGGTAGATGCTCAGATAGACAGCCAAGGAAGAAAAGCCACAGCTGGGATAGGGGCGTGGGGAGCTGGGGTTGGGAAGGGAAGGAAGAGAGTTTAAAGAGTTTATATTGAGTTGCCTTCAGACACTTTTTTTTTCCAGGGCAAGAGCACTAAAAAAGGCCAGCTTCCTGTGGTTTACTACCCTGCAGTAAATAGCAATCATCTGCTGTTAAAAGTGAGAGCAAGGCACTTTACAAAGTAAGCTTTGCTGGTGTGTGTGTGTTTATTTAACTGCATACTATTCTGAAGCTGCTAAGAATAGTCTTGTGGCTAAGTGTCACCTTTAATCTTACTTTCCATTTCTAGCCCTTGTTGATTTTCCAGCCTACTGTCTTTCAGAGCTTCACTTTGGTTTTAAACTGCTGCATTTTATTTACAGTACTGAGAAATCCTGTACCTTTCTGTCTTCAGACTTGGAGTGCATTAAAAGGGGATTGTGCAGCCAGATTTGCAGGGAAAAGAATCATGCATACCATTTATTCAGATTAGAAATATTGATTCAATTTATCAGTGTGATCTGCAAATTGCATATATTCTATACACTATCAGACAGTATTCTAACATATACAGTTGAGTTGCATTCTTGAGAGACACTGTGATTTGCTAAGCTATTTCTTGTTCTAGAGCGAAAAAAAGGAAGATTTCTCTGCAATTTCCAACCCCAGATATGGAGAATACATTGCGCTAGTAAAGATAGTAACACCTTTTTTCTTTCCATTATCCTTCTACAAACATCTTCTGTATGTGGAAAATGCAAACTGAAGTCTGCACAGTGATATAAGATGGTGATCTGAAATATATTATAATACTTTATATCTTGAAAAAAAACCCAAACAACTGCATGTGCAAATGTCCCAGTGGGAATATGCTTGGGCTTCAAACAAAAAAACCCAAAACTATACAAGAGTCGAAAGGGGACATCCCATTTCCTCCAAAGTTGTAACTCGGGAAGAGTGAAAAGCTGGAAACAGACAACTAATTCAGCATGAACTCCCAGGGCAACACAAGCATCAGTCTTGGACTGCAAAAAGAGAAAAGCATCAGATGGGGAGATTATCTTATTGTTGTACACAGACTGGTGAGACAGACTGGAACACTACCTGCCCTTTGGTTGTCCACACTGTGAAAACAATGTTGGACAGCTGGACAGGGTGCAGAAAACATCGCAACCATTTGTTTTTTCTTTGAGTGGAGTATCTTGAGAAATAGAAGGGCAAGGGGAAGCCCTTTAGTGAGGGAGCATTATTTGTCTCATGAGAGATGGTGGAAGGGTGATTGGATCACAGCATGAAAGCACTCCACCCTTAGAAAAAGCTTGGTGCCAAAGAGGTCTTTATCGAAAAAAGAGAAAACTAACAGTTGGAAGATGAAGACAAATTTATCAGTGACAGTGATTAATCACTGGAGCCAAGGGACCAGAGGAGATAATGGCTTCTCTAACCCTTAAAGTCTTCAAGACTTGATGCATTTCTGGATGATCAGCTTTAGCCAATGTGAATTATGTTTTATCCCAGTGCAAGCTATTGAGCTTCATTACACGGGTAATGCAATTGTCTGTGATACAAGAAAGGTCATAAGAGATAATCTAATGGTTACTCCTGGAGTTGCACTTTATACATTTAGGATAAGGATCTCAAAGCACTCTTAGACATCTGGGACCAAGGAGATAAAGACATTATCCGTTGTTGCAGACAAAGAAAGTGAGCCACAGAGGATAAATTCCTCCTTATCTAATTCATATCAGAGTCCTACTGATTGTAATGGTGCTCCTTTATGAGCTTGCTGAAGCTGATCCAAACACTCAAAGGGCTTGATGTTTTGGAGATGGTGAATGCCCCTTTAGTCCCTTTAATGTCAGTGACAGTGGGAGTTGGTCAGCACTGCTTAGATGATGCTCAGTACTACAACTGAAAACAGTTTGTAATGTATTGTTTCCAGAAGCAGATCCAGAAAACAGCCCAAAGACTTCTCATATACCCATGCCTTCCCATTCACTGGGCCAAAGGCAGAAGCTGCTCTGTTGTCCACAATAAGGCCCTATAAAAGCCTTAATGCAATAGCACACTCTCCCTTTGGTTTGGGTAGCAGTAGACAGCAACCAGTATTTGCTCCATATTGCATGTTTATGAGCTTCAGTTTCTTAGACCAAAATACAGGAATTCTGCCTGTGGAAAAGGAATTTCTTTGCAAAACAATGATGACGGAAAAGGTGGATATTTGTTTCAATTTTTGAACAATACTTTGTTCTTCACCCTCCTCTCTATGCTGGTCTACACCTATAGAGGTCAGGTTTCTAAACTGATGAGAAGAAAAAATAAAAGACCTATCAGCTGTCAGCCACAAGCTTTGTTTCCTTCTCAGGTTAGCACTATTATGTGCTACCTCTGTGAAGCAGCAAAACCCAAGTTATCCTTTGGAAATTTGAAAGAGATCCTCTGATGCCAGCAGCTGGATGTTTTAAGGATGTCCTGTGAGGAATTTCATCTTAAAAGTAGAGAAAAACTTGCTCAGAGCTTGGTTTGATTGCCAAAACATAAACAAACACACAACACTTGTGTGCAGAATGTCATTCCCAGAGAACCCTGAGCCATAAGTAAATTATGATTAATCTAGTCTCCATATGAATGTCTAACCCTTAAATCCCTTATTTTCTTCACACTAAAGAACTATGGCAAAAGAGTCCCTGAAAAGCAACCGTAACCCCTAAAACTGAAGTAGAAAACTACACTTGTGCAACTAAGGGTATCTAAGGAATTCAACTGTGTCATGAAGGCACTGCCCTTTCTTCAAACTCCCTCTACACTGGATTTAAAAAGTCAAGTTTAGTACAGTTCACAGAGCAATGATGTGGCCAAGATGCCAACAGGCATACAAAAAAACTTCAGAACCATGCTGCTGTTATGGAAATCACAGCTAGACTAATGCATAGTCTTAATTTCTGTAATGGGAACTTGCATCTTCCAAGAGTGATTTTTTTAGAATGGTTTGGAGTCAGCTGATATTCATTTAGAATATTTGGTTTCCAATTTCTTTTTTCCAGAGCCTGAAGTCAATCAAAGGAGAGCAAACAATGGTAAGTTTTATGATGAAGGCCTACCAGATGCACAATGTTCTACCTCAAAATAAAAAGCACTGGCCACATCATCTGAATATTATACACCAGACTGTTGTGATCACTTGACCAATGGTAACTTTCCTGTCTTGTGACATGAAAATATGAGTTTAATGTACTGCAACACAAGCAGTCCAGGTTACAATATCGTCCGAGTAGAAAATCTGATACACACATTTTTATTCTCGTCAGTTTTAAAACCTGACCCCTATAGCTGGAGAGAGGTATAGAGAGGAGAGCGAAGAATATAAGTATATACATATGTGTGTGTATATGTTCTAAAAGGAAGTGACAGACTTTACTGACATATTTCAAAGCTGCATGTATTTCTTGGGAACAAGACAAGTATAGTCAAGCCAAGGTTATTCTTAGATTTAAATCTGTTCTCTTAGAGTACTCTCCTGAAAAAGACATGGACATCTCCTGCTGTAGGTCACAAGTTTTAATGTTTCAGTACAACTTTATCCCTCTTCACAGGCTTATAAGCATAGGTCAAACTCCCACATTAATGCAACTGCCCATCTTCCATTTCAGAGCTGCTTTGCATCTGGAAGTCTTGGGAGAAAAGCAGAGCAAGTTCTCTCTTGCCTGGAAAACGCCAGAGTCAAACCTCAGTGTAGGGTGCAGAAGCCTACTTACAGCTCTTCCGACACCAGTGTAACCCCACTTCAAATACATAATTTCAAGTCTGGATTAAATTTCTTTATGCTTTTAAAAGACAAGTTATTCTGAGAATTTCTCCTGCTATTCAACTTTAGTGTATAGTACAATCCATTTCCTCTATTAACAATTGATAGCAATATTTGGGTTTTGAGGCTTCCCTAAAATATGAACTGACCTAAATTCATCTACTTTTTTGTAAACTACCAGTTCTGTGAATCATCCTGCAGTGCTTCTTGCTACCTTAGGTGTCTGGTGCAGACTTATAGTTTGCCATGTACAGTCTGGAGTCCTCATCTCCACCAGACTCTTTACAAGAAGTGAGCTGCAAATGATCAGTTTTTAAATAAAACTTTGTTTCCAGGATTCAAAAAAGGAAAACACGCTGTTTAAAGATGTAATTTTCATGTTGTCACTGTGGATAGACTAGTGACTCTTGAAAATAACCAGCCCATCATTACTAGTTCCTCTGACATTATGATAGAACATTTAATCATTATGAATTAATTTTGTGTTAATAGAGGATGTAATTAATATGCATGTCCACAGGAATGCATGAAGATTTAGTAATTAATTAATTCATTTATATTCCCAGGTAACATAAATCAAGTAAATCAAACAAATGTTCCCAAATAGCAGTTTCATGAAAGGATGCTATATTCACAAAAACCAACCCAACTAATATGCTGACATTTATGGGTTCCCCCTCACCCTTTGAGAAGATGAAGACTTTGCCCAATCCCCTTCTTGAATATCCTTCTTGAATATTGGGAGTATGGAAGTTTCCATGGAAATGGCATTCAAACAGCTGTGCTTACATAAGTGCTTCCTAATGCTGCTCAGTGCCCAAATATACAGTGTGTTTCCTAAATGACAATGTTGGTGGCTTCTAGTTTCAGCATTTTGTAAATTCTCTGAGTTTGTATATGAAAAGATAAGCACATCCTGTGAGCTCCTCCAAAAGTCAATTAACATAATTGTACACAAACTGCAACAAAACCAAAAATCATCTTATGGGGATGTGAGAGCCTCTGTTCATAAATCTAATTTCAATAACGTCTTAATCCATTGAACAATATTCCCCCCCTTCCCTTCCTTTACCCACCCCACCCCACCCCCCCCCCCATCTTCCCAGTATTATGCTGTATGAGATAACACATGCATTATAATGTTAGGCACAAGAGCTTAAACTGCATTTAAACAAGAAGACTGCAAGATCCCCAATTGTTATAATATAGGCAGATATCTGTACTAAATGGCAGCATTAGGTTTACTTTATTATATTGAGACTTTCAACACATATTTGTGTAATTATTTTTCTTACTCAGAAAACGGGAATAAGATGTGGTGGGTCGCTATACCTTCCAAGGTACATTATCTTCTTTCTGCAAAGCTACCAGTCCAAAGTACAGACATATAGGTATTTTGAAATTCAGTATCTGGAGATATAATAAACATATCATCCTCCTACAGGCAGCAGCCAAAACAGAGGTTTGCTGTAAATCCAGGGGAAATGTGCTGCATGTGGAACGGCAGTGTGCTTTAAGCCCCACTACCATTCCAGTGCAGGGCTCTGGATGCCACTCTGGCGTCCCAACAAGGGAGATGCTGTGGGAATCATGTGGCTCAGTTATTCTACTGCCTTAAAACCTCATTTAGGAACCAAAATTATCTCCTTTCTGTACTCATGGTTTCCCAAAATCATCCATTTCAAATACAGCTTTCATATTGAGCAGCCACAAAGCCTGGAAAAAGTCCTAACTTCTCCACCTTTAACTCAGGTACCTAATTATAATGAAAAGCTCTCAACTTTTTGCTCAGAGATGCTTACCTGACTTGTCCACTTATGTTTTCTCTTACATTTAAATGAATAAACCATTACAGGAAAGATCTGGACCACTGAGAAAAAAAAAAGTCTGCACCATTGAAAAGAGATCCATTTGTGGTAGAAAAGATCAAGCAAAATCGCATTAAGCATTGTTGCTGATTGCTGCTATCTTGTTATCTGGGAGCACCTATCCAACACGAAGATATTGGAGGCAATAACATAAATACCTTCTGAGTTTGGGGGTTTTGCTTTGCTTTTTAATTACTGTTGGTATTCTCCCTTTCTGCTAGGGGTAGGTCTCAACCAGATACCTCTGGAGGAAAAAAATTCCAAGACAGGTCAGCTAATACAGAAACCTAGGGATGGGTGTCAGCATCTACATTACAGATTTCATGGACCACATCCAAGCCATCCCAGTAGTCCCAGCTGAGCACCTGTTGAAGGGTGGGAGAAAACAGCCCCAGAGAGCACTGCTGCACAGGGCCCTCCATGCAGGACAGCAGCCACTCAACACTGACAGTAGCTACTCAACACCAGCTTCTGGGATTTGCCTGAAAAAAATTTGCTATGGCCAAACAGTATGTATTTCCACACTGAGATATTTTTATCTTACTGGTTCTACTTTAAAAACAATATATTTTCTAAAGAACACCACTGAAGATCATCTTGGGAAAAGTTGCCTAGACTGCCAAGTTATTTTGTTTGCTGTCTGTCTCATGTTCTATAAAAACCCACACACCATATCCTCCTAAAAGTCTCCATTTCTTTCTCTTTGCCACATTGGAAATTCCTCACTTTAAATTGACTGTTATTCGGAAAATAGCCACACTAGAAAGCTTAGTGTAGCAAATTAGTCTGAAGTAGGTCTCTCACTGGGCCAAGATCAGTATGGAGACCTAATCTGTAAACTGGTTTCCACAGACATAAATCAAAGTTAAAAGGCCTGGAAGACTCGTTCACAAATGATTCACATAAGTCAAAGCAGCTTGTTTGCAGTGCTGAGATTTAGGAATGTTTGTGTGGTTTGTTGTTTTTTTTTTTATTTTTAATTTATTGCTTCCTGCATGGTCACTTGGAAAAAAAAAAAAGGAAAAAAAAAAAAAGCCAAGCAAAAACCCCAGTTGTACATCATTGTTCTGCAGACTTCAGAGAAAGGAAAAGAAACTGCTTGGTTCAGGATCAACATTCACCACAGGCAATAGGCACTGATTTACTTGCCTGAGACTTCCAAGTTCTGAATTATTCACAAAAAAAAACCACTTGCATTTCAATAGTAAGACAATAGTGCCCCTAAACTCTTAATTAAAGTCACCAATCAAACTGGAAAAAATCATCAGGAACACAAAGAGCTTTGCAGGAAATTTCATGGCAAGTGAAAAACATTTATTAACTCGCAGAGACATTGCAATCTTGACATAAGGCTGAAACAGTTGCAGTTTGAGGTAGCTTTTGCTTTTTGCCACAGTCAAAGCAATTTTTTCCATTTTGAAGTACTCCAAGAACTTCCTCAGAAGCCCATCGACCCTGAAAGTGTTTAACCAGTGAGAGGGAATTTTTAACAAGCCTGCAGCATATGAGCAAATGAAAGGCTGTCTTCAAGTCACAGACAGCCTGGTCCAGATAGGAACGCTTAACTGGAAGTAGGAGTACTTTGATCCAGGACAGTTCTATAAGGAACTAAAAATTTTAATCTAAATATTAGATGTTCATTACCTGGATCTGGGTCATAACCAAGCCCCTAAATCTCCGCTTTTGACATATCTTTGGCTATCTACAATTATCTTCTGTATATTTCTCCACAGTGCATGAAATCCTGCTGTTGATGTCCAAGGAGAGACCTACCACTGCTTTCACCAGGTTAGGACTTTACCCATTTTGCATAGCTAGGAGATCAACGTGAGTTACACATGTGGTTTGTAGAGTCCTCTGTGAGGAGAAAAAGAAATCCAAGTGACCCTCAAAGGATGGAAAATAAAGAGAAAATTGTTACTTGATTTTAGTTTGAATCCATCCTAAAACAACCAGAGAAACCCATGGGAGCAATAAATATATATGACTGCTGGTTCATAGTCAACTTATCACCTACGAATACTCCCAGGTCCTTCTAAGCTGAACTGCTCTCCAGCAGGTCAGCCCCTAGCCTCCTCTGGTGCTTGGGGCTCTTCACCAGGTGTAGTACCCTACACTTGCCCTTGTTGAACCTCATTGGGTTTCTCTCTGCCCAATTTTCCAGCCTGTCAAGGTCACACTGAATGGCAGTACAGTTTTCAGTTGTATCAGCCACTGCCCCCAGCTTTGTGTACTCAGCAGTCTCGCTGAGGGCGTATTCTAGCCCTTCACCCAGGTCATTGATAAACAAGTTGAAAAAGACTGATACAGAAAATGTTCTGCTCTGAAAATGTTCACTGATACAGAAAATGTGCTGCCCTTTTTTGAAGCTGACACTTGCAAAGTTGTATGCTCTTGAGTGTCTGCAACCTCAAAAAAAAAGGAAAAAGAAAAAGCTTTTCTCTCAAACTCAGTAATGCTTAATGCAGGGTTCAGTACATTATACAGCTACACTTACCACTTTTTGGTAAGGCAAAACTAATTCTTACACTTGCTACCCATTATCAACTGGAAGATCTTCCCTAGCAATTGTCCCTCAACAAGAAATGAAGCTTCCAGAAGACTGAAGATATCCTTGTGTAACAAAGGCTACACACAGGTCTTTGCACAGATACTTTTTTTGCCTAAGGCTCAGGAAAATTCACGGACCAGAAAAAGGATTGGATGTTTTCAAATAATTTATTTTAAGTAACACCATTTTTTAACATATTGCCTGAATAAATACTTCCGTCTTATATCACATCAAAGAATATCAAATATGAAAAATGTGGCTTTCTGGCCAAGCCATGTTATCACTTGGAGATTAATAGTTTTCTTTAATGTGATAAATATTTCATAAAATAGAACTTACTTAATAATCAGCTCTTTAAAGACTGAGTCTTTTTTCATCTACTGACTGCAAACAGGGATATTTAAAGGGAAGTATATAGTTCCACTAAGTGTTCTTTAGGAAAGAGATATTAAAATGGCTTCCAATGTCTGGTCAGCCATATATCAGTTTCCCTATGCAAGAGTTCTTCATCTTGCTAAAACTTTTGATAGCAAGGTTTTGGTCATCCACAAGTGAATAACTCGGTATCAAGCTAATTTATCGAGGTGACTCAAACTGAAACATACACGTAGAGGCTGAAGTGATGCCTTCTTATTTCAGGTACCAACAGTGACATCCAACACTTTTTTTTTTCTTTTTCTTTCCTTTTCCTTTTTTTATTACCAATATTATATTTTGAAAATGTTATTAAATAGAAAGCTAAGGAGAGGATGAAAAATGTTATATTAAATCAACTCCTCTACACCACCCAACGTTTCACATCTTTGTCCCTTTATCATGCCAAGGAGCAGTTTAGGCCACGTATTATTATCAGGCACTTCATTACACGCCTTTTTTGATATAGAGTTTCCATTAAGCAAATACTTCTCACTTAGAAGTTTCTTTCTTTGTCTTACACTTTACTAGCTGTGGATTAGCAGCTTCTAAAGGGACTGCAGTAAGAAAACCATATAAAAATGTGGCATAGCATGATGTTCTTGATTAGGCTCTGTAAAAAGAGGAAATTAAGGATGAGTCACAGCTTACTACTCTATATTCAATTAGGACTGGCTTCACTGTGGCTGTGGTTTGTGCAGGATGTGCAGTTATCTAATACAGCCTGATTCTGGCAGCAGAACAATTAGAATGCAAAACCTAACTTAAAACAGGCCCTGGCAATATTTTTCCCTTTGTGTGACATCTTTCCTTCTGTGACATCTTCAGCAGACTCAAAACAGCAGTCATCAGATCATATCCTATACTGAGATTCCAAATTAATATTCTGAAACTGAATGCAGCTTTAAAAATACTCAGTGGTGGAAAAATAGAATATGATATGGCTGAAGAAAGCAAGTGGAGAAGAGCTTTGATGCCTACACATGCACATATGTACAAAATCTAAGAGACAAATAAATGCTACAATTAAATATAGCATTGTGAAACTGACCTCTATTCTGTGGTGACCTCAAATCAGGCTCTTATGTCAACAATGTGCTCAAGGTGTGCAATGCTCAAGCAAACCACCAACAATAATAAAATCTTGCACATCTCCCTTCTTATGCATGACTCACTTTTAATGAAGATTATAAGAATCTGGCAGGGTTTTCCTACCCAACAGTAATCATCACCCTTTCTCCCCAGCTGGTCTGCACAGCTTCCTGATGAAGCCTTTGGCCTTGCTGCAAAGTATAGCACAAAGTCAAGCCACATGCACATTAAAATACCTCTCTTCCTACACGCTTCCACCCCAGGGCTATTTTTTCCTCCAGACACACATTCTTAAGCAGCATTCTGTTTCACTGATGACAGCTCAGGTACTTCAACGGCAGCTTAAACTGCAACACGAAGGAAACTCAATACCCAAACAACCTCTGTCTCCGGAAATCTGTAAATTGCCTCCTGCCAAGAGCTAGGTGAGTGTACTGAAAAATATCACTCTGGTTTTGCCTTATTGCATTTTCTTTCCTGCTATTGGCCACTGTTACAGACAAAGCATTCTCCTAACCTGATGTTTGTCTGGATCTGCGACAATCTTAAATGTGAGTGCTGTGCTCCTGCAGTCCGGTCTATACTGCAAGGTGGAAAGTGGTCAAATCCCTTAGCCTTTTCTTTTGGTATAAGGAATATCTTTTTGTCCCTCTATTCTTTACTGGCAGGGTTTTGAGCAGCTGTATTCTTCCGCCCAAATTCTGATTCTGTTATAATTCACTTTGTCTCAATGTTACTTTCAATGAGAAACCAACAATAACGTATTTAAAAGAGAGCATCAAGTTGGGCTGTTGGATATTATCTAATGATCAGAAAGAAGCTTGGAGCCTTCATTCATTTCAAAATGAGCCCATTAACAAGCTACAGTAACAGGGCAACCAACCAATTTCAGTAATGACATACTTACCCTTTAGTTTGAGGTCTACATTGTGTCTCAGCCAAGGATAAACACCATAGTTTGACATGTCTTCAGGAATAGGGTGATTATATATCCAGCCATCACATGCAAATCGATAAAAATTCTCACACGGATCTACAGATTGATTTATCTTGCTTAGGATGCCAGCAGCTGTAAAAAAAGACACCACGCAGATTTTGTGGAACATTTTTTCCTAAACGGAGAATTCCACGAGGCCACATTCCAGAAACGAGTATTAACACCTACCAGTCTCTGCAGCATGATGCTGACCTCACTTGTAAGCTAAGCCTTGCCCGTTTTGGGACTGATGTTTGCCCTGATCTCTGTAATTTTTCAAATAGTGTCAAAAATACCACCCAGCATCTCTAGCATCCAACAGTGCCTGCATCGGAAGCAAACCCCCCTGCAAAATGCCTCCAATGAATGCCCCTAAGTGCTGTACAGCAATGACCATGGCACCACTGCAGGAATGTGAACTGCTGGAGCCAGGCACCTGAAGACAGGCTCTTCATTGTTGCCATGATAGAATTAATTGCCTGAAGAATTTAGTAGCACACATATCAATCAGATTGTAATTAGTATTCCAGAAATTATGCACTGTTTACCTTAAGCTGAATAGCTGCACAGGAAAACAAATCAGGTTCTCATCTACCATTCACTGGAAAAGATAATTGTAGTATTTTCAGCTCCATTTTGTGACTGCATCCTTGCTAGTTGCTATTGCAGGTGAGACTGGTAAGAGATACGTCTGACAAGCTAGAGACTTAGTAGTTTCTGAGTACCTAATCATAGAATCATAAGATAGACTGGGTTGGAAGGGACCTTCAGAGGTCATCTAGTCAAACTCGCCTGCAATGAACAGGGACATCTTCAACTAGATTAGGTTGCCCAGAACCACATCCAGCCTGGCCTTGAATGTCCCCAGCAGTGGCACATCCACCACCTCTCTGGGCAACATGTTCCAGTATTTTACCACCCTCATAGTAAAACATTTCTTCCTTATATGTAGTGTCAGTCTACCCTCTTTTAGCTTAAAACCATTAGCCCTTTCACACATTATAGTGACCGTGCCATAAATCTGCATGGGTTGAGTAACATGGAATATGTGGATACTCTACATTTTTTTGGCTGAATGACCATGTGTTTTGAGATTTAGCCAAATAACTGATTCAAATTCCTAGCAGGAATTCACATAACTTTTACAGACTTTGTGGTACTATTTCTAGCATGCAGTAACTTCTTCATACACTTAGAGTAAATCTTCCAATGGTATTTCTATATCTCAGCTGCAACTCTCTTTCTCACATGAGAAACTCTCAAACTGACTACATTGAAGACGTTTCCATCCTTGGTAATTTTCTCTCTTTCATGAAAAGCTGTACAGCAGGGCAGGGCTTAGGCCTTGAGATACTATGTAGTCACTACTCAGTGCACTTTGAGCTAGAACGTGCAGGTGTCCAAGTCTGCTCTGGTTAAAATCCCAGCTCCGGCTGAGCCTACCCAAAATTCCATGTTATTTTGTGTGCATGGGAGAAGAAGAAAGCCAATTTAGATTTAAACTTGTAAGTGACATTTTTTTTGTTGTGAAGCTCATGATGAAGCCCCTACAATTGTTTGTTTTGGTTGGGTTTTTGGCAGTGGTAGTATTTTGATTAGTCATCACACCTTACTTAGGTATTTGCACTCATTCAAGAATCAGCCCTAGAGCATGGTGCTCACGGTGACCAAGAGCACCATCAGCGCATCACAGAGTGGAAGCAGAACGACAAGAAACATCCTGGTAATGCTGAGATCTGCAAATTTTGCAATTTACAGAGTGCCACAGAATTTCTCACTCCAAACACCTCACAATATCAGCTTAAAATGACTCAAAATGGAAATAAATACTCTTATAAATTCACACAATGTCCACTTTGTTTCCAGTAAAATAACTCTAGGGGCAGATTTCCAGATGTGGTTACTACTGTTTGATCTTTATACTCAATTGTAAGACTCTTATTTAGTGTGAGGAAAACTCTCAAAACTGACCAGCGCAAAATTGGTGTCCTACCAATCTTGGTCCCTTTAGCTCACATTTAATATGAATAGATGTCCCAGCTCTATGAAGGTTACCACATGTATCTGTGTTGGGAAAAGAGCCTGCTGATAGGGAATTAGCAGATTTTGAGTCACAGTCACCACATTACAATTGTGCAAGTCTGTGCAAGATCTGGCCCTAATGCATTTCTGTGCTTAGCAATTCACTTGCTAGTTTGCTGACTAGTGGAACACCAAAATACACCTGAAGGTCAAGTCACCCAATATTTTGTTTCTAGCCAAAAAATAAATAAGCCCTATGGGAAACTTTGAGTTAACCTGGGTAGAATAGAGTTAAAACAATTTAAAACATTAATTTCCATTGCAGAATATACACAGATCTTTAGCAACTTAAACAGTGACTTTCTAAAACTTTGTTGGACTTTTTTCCCCTCATTAATGACGATTTCTGAGTAAAATGTCTCATGAAAAAAACTAAACAGGATAATTATTTCATTAACATACTACAATTGTGATACAATAGAGAAAATAAAATTGTTGCTTACCAGCTTCAATGCATTCTGCGGTCAAACAGTACTGTTGCTTTGGCTGAAACTTTATAATACCTTGGCTAACTGCAAAATGGAAAACCATTATGAGATCATTTGTAGTGAATTTTGACCATTGCAGCCAAATGTTGTGTACCTGATCATTCAAATGTCCGTGCAAGCTCTGGCCTCAACACATCTCTGACGACACTGATTTAAAGAAGTTAGAACTCATATTAAGTAAATACTGCAGCTTGTAAAAAAACTTTTGCCCTCCTGTGCCTCATTTCTCTGCCTTTGCTTGTAGGCAGGATGGAGAAAGGGCTGTTTCTCAGCATATGGTTTGCACAGCACCTGTCCCAGCATTTCAGCCCCACTCACCAACACAATGCAGACAATTAATCATTGTCACTACCATCCTCCAGAGATGCAACTTCCGCAGCTGGCAGTGCAACATGGAATGATCTAGCCACCTTCCACAGGGTATCCACAGCTCCTCCTGAGCTGTGGGGCTCACACTGCTTGGAAGCACCAAGCTGCACAGCCCCACCAGCATGACCCAGCACCAAGAGGATGCTTTCAGTGTCCCCTTATTCCAGCCTAGAATA
This sequence comes from Pezoporus occidentalis, assembly GCF_034315485.1. Taxonomy (NCBI): domain Eukaryota; kingdom Metazoa; phylum Chordata; class Aves; order Psittaciformes; family Psittacidae; genus Pezoporus; species Pezoporus occidentalis. The sequence continues at coordinate 9,301,649 of NW_026916170.1, read as the reverse complement.
CACCAGTCAGCAATGGGCATAGGGATAGCTGTGGTTTATAAAGCACAGCATAGTTTCTGTCTGAATTGTCTCCCAAATGTATTGTAACTGCATTTGCTTCCAAAACCTTTGCTGATGAGAACTATGAAATTGTCAGTTAATTTTGCCCATCTTTTAAAAATTTGTATTACAGCTGCCACAGAAGCTTAATTGCAGACACTGTTGTCAGGCAGCAAATATGCAGATAATTGATACTTTGGATGAGGATGGGAGAATCCCAAGGGGTAGATGAAGACTCAGTAGATGTGTTCAGTAGACAAATGTTTAATTATATTAATTATATTAATAACTTGGTCCATGGCAAAATAAAAAATAAATTAAAAACAACAACAACAATGGAATGTATCAAGGTATCATAATTTCACCAGCACTGATAATTATAAAGCAGTTTCTCCTGTGGTTATATACTGCTCAAAAGGGATAGGAAAATGTGAAATGGTATTTCAGCACAGGAAAATAAAAAAACTAAAGTAAGAGTTTAATCTCTTCCAGCCCCATAGCTTTAATGACAATTAACAACAGAAATTGCTGGATTACAATCAGATTTACTTAGAAACTGAGAATGTAAAACTGTTTCTGGATAACTTTACCAAAGCTTGCATGAACACAGTGAAACCACCTTTGTAAATTAGCCAAGAAATACATGAGATTTTGAAACATATAAAGATTGAAGAATAGTAAAAAACAAGAGAAATGGAGGTCTCCAAAATATGATTTTGAGCCACATGAAGCACAAATAATGAATAATATGCCTATTAATTGTTGCTCTCCTCTCAGCTCATCTTGTCCCTTTTTTAAAGTTAGCCTTTTACAACCCATCCAGGTCTTGAAAGTTTGCTAGATTTTTTTCCTTAGCAAAGCACATTCTTCCGCACTTAGTGGGAAGTCAGGGAGAACGAAAACGAATCAGTAGAGAATCTGAAGTAGCCCTCAGAGTTTTGATACTTATAAACAAATGCAAAATACCATTTCAACTGGTTTTGTTCCATTTACATCACCATTAGAGCAAACTAAAAACAAACTAAAAACAATTATTTACCTTTCAATGAACAGCTAATATTGATTGAAAATTTTTACTTGGCTTCTTTCCTGTACCTTTTTGTTGTTGTTAAGAGAACTAACCATTACATTATTACCTACAGTTGTTATAACACTCAATGTCCCAGCTTCTTCCTTTATAAACCTGTTTCCAGATTCTTAAGCAAATACACATTGTAGTTAAGTTCTCCTAAAAAAAACGGAAAGGGAAAACACCAATATGCAGAAGCAAATGGTGTGGATGTTCCTATAATCTGAGAAATCCAGGGTCTACCAAGTCGGGAGGAGAGGCTACCGAATTAAAGTTCAAAGTTGCATGACTTCTTTCCTGCCCAGGGGAACTGGAGAATGAATGGCTTTCTTTTGCTCTGACCCTGGCTCCTAAGCAGGAAGTGGCTCCTTTCCTGCTACAACCCACACTACCGTCCAGAGAGCTGCAGGCAGGACCCAATCTGATGCCAAGTGACTCCTCTGGTAGCTCCCTGCTGGAGTCATAGTATGGCTACAGCTGGAAAGACCGAGCAACACTAAATAAAAATACGTAATTCTCTCAGATTCCTTCTTAGAGTTGCAGGAACCCATGAGAAGAAAAACAAGAGAAGCAGAAGAAGGCTACGTGTCACTCCTCAGTGTGAGAAATTGAAGGGAAATCATTCCAGGTGTACCAGAAACAGCAAGTTTTGTAAAATAAATGAAAACTGAAGAAGTCATTTTGAGGTGCCTAAAATGTTTCACAGGACCAGTAATAACAGTCTCCTTTCTACAGTTTAACAAATCTAAAAAAAGAGTTAAACTTACAAACAAGAGTGTCACAATGAAACTCTGAAACATTGCATTGATAAAATGTTGAGCCAAAACAATTTAACTTTTTTCCTTTATTCTTTTGGTTGAAAACCTTGGACAACTCCCAGATAAATCCTACAAACATTTTTGTTGGCCCACAGCCAGCGTTTTTATTTTCTCAGCAGTTATGCCAATGAAAATTTTGACACTGGCTATGGAATAGAAACTATGCCTAAGAATTAATATGTTGGCTTAAATTTTTATGTCTGGTCTATGGATAAAACAATTCTATCTCTGAAAAGCTACGGTGGCAAATGTCTGCTTTTTACAAGCAATAAACAAACAATCTAGTGCTAAAAAAAATAAAATGGAAATAAGGTCTCTCCATTACCTTCTGGTGTTTGATACTTTATTCTTGAGATTAAAAACATTGTTTTTCATCTAGAAACAACATTTTGTACTAGCAAGTTGAAGATTCAAACCTACTCACATTTATGAAGGGTTTGGTTGAACCGAGTGGGATTACTCACTTGTACACAAGCTACTTGCCTTCAAATGTTTGGAGATTTTGCTCTAGAACAGAAAAACACTAACTATTTGCAACCTTTTAACAAGATCACAAAATTATAAAAGATTGGAGGGAATCAAAAGAATGGTTAGAGGCTACATTCCGTCTAGTCCAGGGAAATCTGTGTTGGTCTAAAGAAATGAAGAGTTGGGCTGAATTATTCTCAGACAGTATCTGCCTCTGAAAGTTCTTACAAGATATAACATTGGTTTCTCTTCTTTTTTCTGCTTTGTGGCTCTGGGTTCGTTTATACTTCTTCACATCATTTTATAGGTGCAGATGTATGTTTCCAAGCAATACTCCAACAAAACCGATCTACAGATGAGTCCAAATCCTGGAAAAGAAAAACTAATTCCTTCTCTATTTCATCCAGTTACAGCTTATGAATGTGATCAAAAAGTTTTAATCTTATCCTGGATATAATCTTTCTGATTTTTGCAAAGCCGACTTTGCGATTCATCACAGAAGACGAGAAAGATCTAAAAAATGTGCAAGCATATGCACTATTGAAGCCTTCTACAGGAATATTAGTCAAGCCCTAAATGAAAACCAAATGAAGGAAAACCCAAAAGATTCCATAAAATGTGTGCACTACAGATTCATTTTCAGGAAACAGAGAGTATTACTGCACATCGATCACAAACTGTGCATTTGGAACCAGCATTAGTGACATGCATAGTTTCACCCGTTTCTCCCTGTTTTGTGCAAGAACCCAGTTCTGGTGAGAACACATTCAACTGAGTATCCAAACATAAATTCAGCATTCAGAAAGTTACATGAGCTCACATTGCATCTTCTAGCTCTAGTGTTCCCACAACAAATCCTTCTCCTGACACATTTCCATTTCAGCATAAGTATAAAATGAGGGGAAAAGAAGAAAAGACTGCGATTTTCACGAAAACAGACTGTGGAGAACAAACTCTGGCATCAAGAAGCCAGGCTGGGGAGGGTTGCATTGAGGTTATCCTCAACCTTTTCACTTACCCAAGAAAAGTGCAGTGCCAAGCACAACAGTGCCACTCACAAAGATCCCAAGAGCAATTCGCGTGGCTTTGCTGGCTGCTCTGCTGGACTCAGGTACCGTCTCTCCTTCCATTGGGATGGCCTAGGATGTGCTTGCTCTTACAGAAGTCTGGGTTTCCTCTGCTGCTGTAGTATCAGTATTTCAGCTTTCACAAACTGCACCCATGAGCTCTCCTCCTCCTCTCTCCTATTTACAGCTCCAGGTTTCTGTCGTGAACCATTTCCTAGGCACTTCCTGCTCTCTGCCTCTCAAAGGAAAATTGCGTGTAAAATAGTAGCTGTCTCCTACGTTTTCCTCTGACCAGGAGGAGGAAAGGCGAGTGGTGACCACTGAGTGTACAGCCCTTGCTGCCTGTAGAGCCGGTATGAGCCAATCACTCAGCAGGTCCCCCTTATCAAGGGCTCCGAAAACGACGATTTCACAATGTTGCTGAACAGATGTTTTAGCTATTCAAACATATAGCTGTAAACTCTTTACAATCAAAGCAGGATAGCTGACAACTTTTATGAACATAAAACTGATGGAAGGTTTCCTTTTTTTCTCCTCGTGCTTATTTAAAATGACCAATTATCTGCTGTTTAAAGTTTTCGCCTCTTAAACCATTCCTGCTGCATCATTTGGCTTCACCAGAAGAGATACCCACTCGGTGGACAAATCCCTTTTTAAAGCTTCTGAGGCGCTCTTAGAATATCATGTAGCATTTTATTTTGGGAATTTGGTATGTGACACTGCGTGCCAAAAATCACAGTCCTGCAGCACAAAGCAATAATCAGCACAACCTACGGAATAGGGATGCTTTAAAAGCTAGATTTTACTTTTTTTTTTTCCAGTCAAGTTATTTTAGTCCTTACTGATACATAATGAATCTTAGGAGGTGATCCTTTGTTTCCAAGTCAAGTACTAGTATGAGTTTAGTGGAAAGTATCTATTTAGCACTTCAAGTTGGTGGGTAATAATAATAATAATAACAATAATCAGCTTTATTTAAATGGATTTTTCAGTTTTTGGCTTAGACTTGATAATCATTTCAGGGTGAATTTCTCTGAGCTGACTGTGACATTCAGCCTTCTGAGGAGCTCTCACTCCCTCCAGAGCTGGACTCTCAGGTAACACAAAAAGATGCAGGGAGAGGCATTGCCATGCTCATGCTCCCATAACAGTTATGCGTTTGAGTTATTTCTGTGCAGATTTAGGAGTTCTTTTCTCAGCCCCCACCCATGTGTTAAGAAAAACTGCACAAGCAGAGAGAAGAAAGGTATATATCACAAGGTGCATATGATGGCAAAGTTGCCAATTTAGAGACTGAATGTTTCTTCCTCATGTGAGCCCCTGCACACAGGTTGTCCTGGATACCAGATGGACATAAAGTGGAAACCCACCCCATCCAGAAGAGTTTGAAGGTCCTGAAACCCTCACTCCTCAACCCCTGTACAGCCTAGCTGTGGTCCTGCAAAGAAAATGCCCTCATTTCTTACTCCTGTCCTTCTTTGCCAGCAAACTCCAGGAAGGAATTTTCATCTCTGCTTGGCACAGAACAGCAAAAAAGCATTTATTTATTTTCACCTGCCTACTTTTCCCACAATTAAACCATAATTTTTGACATCCATCTGCTGAAGAAAGAGGGAAAAAATGCCATGAAGCCAAGAGGACCATGTACCTTCCAGCACAAGAGTTCCCATTCACACATGAATGACTCCATGGGTGTGAGCAAATCCCTGGAATAAACAATCCTTAACACAAGAGTAGCACAGGTTTGAGAAGGTATTTAAGTGACACTTGTGCTATTGAGTCTTTATATCAGAAATTACTAGAAGTCTCAATGTGGATGCCAAAAGGGCAGGGTATTGACACAGAAAATGCATGGACATGCTGTGATCTCAAGACTGAACCAACTTTGCCCATAATCTGAATGCTGAGTAAATCTCAAAACCATCTGACAAGCATTTGCTCTTGGTTGCATGATGGTTTTCCTTCTATGTCAGTATTGAACCACTGACAGTACAAATGCTGAACAGTTATTAGACATATGCGTACTGTCCATCATCTTTCTATGCCTCCAACCAACATTAAATGTTCACATTCTTGATCAAACTGTCCCATACTTTATAACTCAAACTTTTGCTTCCTAGAGAAGTGCTACCATGTACTGAATATCATGCTCTGTTAGTGTTTCACTAACAGCATTTTGCTTTCAAGGTGTGATCTCTCTCTAGGACAACATCAGGCCAGAAACCAAGAACAGCTTTCAACGGTGCAAAGCAGAAACCAGTTATTTCCCTTGGGAAAATTGTGGCGGGGGGGGGGGTGGGGTGGTGGGGAAGAGGGAAAAAGAAGACAGGGAAGAAAATTAGAGGGAGAGGCTGGACAATTCAGTCCCCTCTCCTGCACAGCTAAAGAGAAGGTGAGGCTATGGGAGCATGGAGATATCCCAAGAAGAATCAGCAAGTTCCAACTACAGGATTTCTCTGGAGGGTCAGCCACAAGCAGTACGTGACCCATCTGGCAAGAAAATCACAAATCAGCTGCCAGAAGCAGTATGACTTCTCTATGTTCGTGTTTGTGGCCTTACTTACATTGTGGCATAGTATTAGAGTCCTTCCCTGTGGCTGTAGAGACTGGTTGCAGTCACTCATCTTGGTTTCTCCAGCATGTACAGAGCTATGAAATCAGGGCTAAAACACAAACAGCTGCAGGCAACAGCTGCAGAGGTCTGTTTCTGGCAATACTTGTGAAGGTGCATGGAGCACATGTGAACCAGCTTCAGATACTGCTGATCAGTAACAGAAGTTTGTGGAATTTGATACGTGTTTCTGATGAGTGTGGTAGGATTTGGTTGGTTGCTTGTAATAACTCCTCCAGCTCTTTGGCAGGTACACAATACATGGCCACGCTTACTGGTGGAAAGGCTAACAGCACTTCTGGCTATTTTTGCTCAGTAAGGCACTTAATGAAGCTAGGCAAAGATTCTGTTAAGCATTCATAAAAACAGAATAGTCATGGGGGAAGGGGGGGGGGGGGAGCAATAATTAATTGCAACATGCTCTGAATCACTCTTCCCTCACTCAGAATCGCCTCTGATCAAGATCCTGTTCAAACAATGGGATTGCTCTGGCACTTAAAACAATGGCAGGACAATGTGCAAATATTTCCACCCAAACCCATATGCAGAAGCTGGCAAATCCTCTGGAACATGCACTGGCCTGAACCACAGCAAGAGTATCCCCACTTCTAGAAAAAGTCTGTCTACATATGTAAGTGTGCGTGTATGCACATGAACGTTCACTAGCAAATACAAGCATGTGTGTATGACCTTGCTCTTTCACAAGCAAACACAGTTCTCACTTCCAACCACTATGCCAGAGTTGGGCAAAAGTGCTTAATCCGGGCCAAAATCAATAGTACTATGTCAACTTCTCCCTACATAGGCTGGTTCAAGGAAGTTCACATTTCTTGATGTTTGATGCTGAGTTACACAATACATTAGCTACAGAAGACATTTCCTCGGAGGTGCTGTCCTCATGGTGCACATTAAATACTTGCCCTATGTGGGAGGCAACCGAAGGTTACCTTAGAGGAATTAGTTGAGCTTGACAGGAGCAGTTCAGAATCAAAGCATCACAGCTCTGATGATGTCCTATGAGCACTTATAGCTCATGGTAAAAGGAAGAATTTAGCCTCTACCCACTGTTGGTGGCACAGCCACCAGATACAGCTTGAGTGGCTTCAGCAGAAAAGCAGAGATATATGCTGGCTTTGTTGAAAAATATTAATAAGCATGAGATTAATACAGCTTGACCATTTGTAAAGGCTGCATTCCATTTCAAGTCTTCCACTATAGGGCCTTGAACTTTTTTTTCAAACAATGCAGCTGTCTGTAGCCAGAATTGGCCAACTGGGCTTCACTTACATGGTGTGCTTGAGAAAAACCCAGCATGTTGCATTTGAAGACAGATTAACCATTTGTCCTCAGACCTCTAAATCTTATAAATGATACTCTCTTTGCCACAAACTCCCCCAAATGTCCATGCTGCAGCCAACAGCAACCCTCCAGCACAAATTCACGTCCTTTATTCATGTGACAGATACAGCTGGAAATAAAGAACTCCATTGTTTTCTGCTGGTACAGCCACATCACAGAAGGTCTCTGCAGCTGTGAGAATGCGGGTCATTAATTAAGAGCCAATATAGAGCCAACAGGCCTTGCAGAGCTCTGAACACTGCTGGCGGCAAGCTCTTCCACTAACTATAAGCACAACTGTGGAGAGGACAGCCTGTGAAGGAGAAAATTCTGTTCTCTAACACTTTATTCTCTAAATCAATTACTATTTTTCTTTTTTAATTCCAAGTAGGTTAAGCTGTTCTTATTACTTCAAGAAAAACTTGTTCCTGCTGTAGGAAACACTGCATTCTCTGACTAAAAGGTGCCTGTATCTAACCCAAACAGCAACTCATTATGAAAGCAAACATCTGGGATGATTAAAGTTAAACCACTCAATTTTGCAAGCTTTTTTAGAGCTGCTCTTGAAAAAGCACTTTAATGAAACAATCCATATATTCTTGAGCAGAAAGAACTGCTTTAGGTCTTCCAGAAATTTTTCTTCAAGAAGCAGATTACATTATAGCTAAACACTACTTCTCCTAAAGGACACATTCACACTATAACGTGTGTCAAGTCATCACATGCGTCTGTCATCCCACAGATTAAACCTGGAGTCCGTGCCCAGTGTACATGCTGACATGGACTCTAGAGAGGCATGTTAAATGGGGATTAAACCTGAGGTAACTCAGAGTAATTGCTTTCACTTTCTCATATGATCTAACTGAAAGAGCACTGAAAAAGACATTGCTGGAAAATGTGACATTTCCAATGGCCAGAGCTGTAGGTGCAAGGGCGTAGATAGGATACGACTATCACATCTATCAATATTGCATTAGGGCCACCAGAGCCTTATCCACTTATTTTGCTCTGTCCCAGAGGCTCACTCACAACTGTCAAAGGCTATTTATATGAACAGTGGAAGCAAGGAAGCTTGGTGTCCAGTGAGTTTGTGTCTAATGGATGAATTTCCAGATGTATAATAAGAAATATTAGAAAGAGTCAGGAATGTTGCAGACAAGAATTTGAGAAGTCTGCTCAGGACTCAGACAGGTCCACTAAGGATTGTCTGGACCAAAAGTCATGGGATGGGAGCTTCATGCAGTTCTAACCACATAGATAAAGCCCAAAGTCTGAGTCACACTTCAGTACAGGGAGGCTGGGAGGGTGCAGGGAGCTGAGGTCTCTTTAGACCTCTCCTATGAAGACAGGCTAAGAGAGTAGGGCTTGTTCAGCCTGGAGAAGGCTGTGGGGCGACCTTAGGGCAGCTTCCAGTACGTGAAGGAGCCAAAAAGAAAGCTGGAGAGGAACTTTTTACAAGAGCATGTAGGGATGAAGCAAGGGGCAATGGCTTTAAACTGAAAGAGGGGAGATACAGATTAGACATTACGAAGAAATTATTTACTGTGAGGGTGACGAGGCACTGGCACAGCTTGCCCAGAGAAGCTGTGGCAGCCCCATCCCTGGAAGTGCTCAAGGCCAGGTTGGATGGGGCTTTAAGCAACTTGGTCTAATGGAAGGTGCCCCTGCCCATAGTGGGGGGGTTAGAACTGGATGGTCTTTATGTTCCCTTCCAACCCAAACAATTCTATGGCTTGATGACTCTACATATGCACTGACACTTGGAAACAAAAGTGAAGGAAAGCTACCAGACCTGTGTGTGGCTGCTCCAAAGAGATTCCCCCACTGTGCTCCCCCATCCCTCAGAGAAGCACAACTGTCTCTGCAAAAGCAACGGCTGCTGCCTACTCTCATACTTGGATCTCCAGCAACACAAATCTATCTTCAGAAGCCTTTGTATCAGAAACAAGAGACCCTTTTCACCAGGGCAAAAAGTTGTTAGAATTTAATACCTTTGAGCCCAAATTCCCTCTTGTCAAATCTGGTTTAAGTTGGCTGACAAGCTCCAGTGTTACTGAGCAAGGCTGGGCAGGAGGGATTGAGCACACATAAGGGAAAGCACAACTGCATAATCTCTCTTTTCAGAGGAAACAGGCTGGAGAAAAAAACAAAACCAAAAAAACCCAACCTTGCTCTTCCAGGGTATTGCTACAACCAGCTTGGGATCTTCCTTAAGTTAGTTTTATTTTGATGCATTTCACTCAAGTGGATTCTTTTTCTTCTCCCTCATCACAAAAGGAGATCACAATTAACTTTGCACACAGGTAAAAGCCATAAAAAAATCCCACTTTAAATACGATGTCCTAAATAAAATGCCCATGACAACATGAGATTTATGGATGATATACATATACCTCAGTGGAGGTATTTCTAGATATTATATGTTCTTGTCCCAGTCTTGGTGCTATTCCAGTGATTATGCCCATGTCTTATAACAATGCACAGCAGCTCCTCAGGAGGGTTTAAATGCATTTGGTCAGGTTCCTGGGAAAGGGAAGGCAGATCAGATCAGGTTTAAACCACAGCACCATCATCAAGACCAAACATTTGCTTTCCTGAAGCCACAGAAATCCTCAAGAGCCAAATAGTTAGGCACCAAATATAATCATCTTTGCAAGCCAAATTGCTATGTCTCTGACAGCCTTTCCCTACAATTTCCAACATCTCTATTTAAAATAAAGCTTCCCTGTTTTGCTTTTCTATTGGCACAAGGCTATAAAACGTACACTGATTTGTCACTGCCTTACATTTTACCCATCTATAACCAAACCTGATTAAAAACAGAACAAAATTTGACTAAAACCTGTGGACACTCACATGGACTAATTACTGTACTCATATATATGTTTCCCAAATGTAGTGCTAAATTTGAGATGAGTAGTGTACTGGTTGGGTACAGGATTTATTTAGGACCAACCAAAAAAATGTAGCGATTTTCTTTTGTGACTTACCTGCATACACCGGAGTAGGAAAGTAGGTGTTCTGGATTACTTGGTTTCTAGCATCAGAAAAAACTTACATGAGGAGAGCACACATCTGAAAGGGGCTTAAGTAAAAATGTCAAATATTGTTTCTGCTCTGAGCAGAGTAATTTAAGAAAAACATTCATACCTCTGTAAAAGGCAAAAATCTAATAGAAGCATCACAGTAAAATTAAAATAGCATTAGAAAAATTGGCTGCAACTTATAAGGGGTTCCAAAGACTATGGGATGGTACATTGCTGAAGACATTCACAACTTTGCCTTAGCCCTCACAGGCCAAAAGAAGAGTAAGTGAAATAGTGAAAATTTAAAGGGATGCTCTGACAAAGAGAGATGCAAGCCTGCAGCTGCTGGGAGGCTGCAGCATATAAGAGTCAGTGGCAGTACAGTGTCAATGTCTTTATCTACCCTGAGGAAAAAGGAAAAGGGAAAATAGACATCAGAATAAGGACTGCAGTACTGAGCTCTGTGTCAAACACATACAAATTACTTGTCAGATATCAAAAGCTGGATTATTTGACTTCGCTCCCAAAAAATTTTCACTAGAACCTGAAAACAAGTGTTTGGACCAGGGACCCTCTGATGAAAGCATGGTTCTAAACTAGCCACTCTTAGACACTGAAACAACTGTGTAAGGAAATCTGCAGTACTGTTAGCAAAGCTGATAAATATGACAAAAATAGTCACAATCAAGCATGCTTACCAGAAAATTATAATGACCAAACCTAAATCCTTTGTGAAGCTTGCAGAAAGGATTACAATCTTCTGAAAAAGTTCCCTTAGCTTCTTCAGTATGCACTTCTCAAGCCAATGCCAGAATCTCAGTCCTTTAAAAGATGTTGATGAATTACAATTCCTTAATTTTGATGTTAATTCTGCTTTTATAGTTCTTGAAAATTACTGCAAACATGATTAGCCTTCCTTAGCTGAACTGGTTGACTGAAATGGGAGAGTCATTACCTGGTTTTACAATACTCAAGTCAAACTGTCATGAAGATTGTGCTTTTAATAAAAAGTGGTAGTCATGATAAGTATCTTGCAATTTAAGACTATGAACAGAAGTAAGATTGGCCAGAACACATTCATAGCATCTGCTTTACCTAGGCAAAACTGCAGCCAGGAATTAAATCTTTCCTTCTCCAAGCTGAAAAACCTGTCTCAGCCTGTCTTCATAGGAGAGGAGCTCCAGCCCTCAGAGCGTCTTCACAGCCCTCCTCTGTACTCGTTCCAACAGGTCCACGTCCCTCTTGTGTTTGGGAACCCAGAGCTGGATGCAGTACTCCAGGTGGGGTCTCATGAGAGCAGAGGGGCAGAATCACCTCCCTTGACCTGCTGATCACACTCCTTTTGATGCAGCCCAGAATACAGTTCACTTTCTGGGCTGTGAGGATGCACAAGAAGCCAGGTCACAAGCATTATCCAGACCTAGCCCACATTCTTCTGCACTCCTGAATAACACATGCTTACTACAGAGAAGCACTCTACTAGGTGAAGGAAATCACCTTGAAGTGCTTCCAGCTGTAGCTCACTGAGCCGGTGCTTTCCTTTGTAGTAATATGTGATAGCGCTCCTTCTGCACGTGGATCTAAAACCATGTTGCTGACTTTGCTTGTAGTGAAAATAAAATTAAATAACAGGTCTTGCATTTCTTTTTGAAGAAAATAGCTGTCATGGTTTAAGCCTAGCTGGCAATCCAGAACCATGCAGTCTCTGTCTCACTCCCCCCCTTCCTCCCCCCTCTCCTGGAGGGATGGGGAGGATGATTGAAAGAATGTAACTCCCATGGGTTGAGATAAGAGCAGTCCAGTAACTAAGGTATAACACAAATCACTGCTGCTACCACCAATAATAATAACGATACGGGAAATAACAGGGGAAGAGAATACAACCACTCACCACCCGCCAACCGATACTCAGCCTGACCCGAGCAGCGATCTAGCCCTTCCAGGTAACTGCCCCCAGTTTATACACTGAGCATGATGTGCTGTGGTATGGAATACCTCTTTGGCTCGTTCAGGTCAGGTGTCCTGTCTCTGCTTCCTCCCGGCTTCCCCTGGCAGACCATGGGACTCACAAAGTCCTTGGTCAGAGTAAACATTACTGAGGAACAACTAAAACCATCGGTGTTATCAGCGCTCTTCCCAGGCTGAAAGTCAAAAACCACAGCACTGCACCAGCTACTAAGAAGGACAAAAATGACTGCTGCTGTTGAGCCCAGGACAGTATCCACCCCTTAGTCCTTACCATTCACATCATGCTCAGATCCCACATTTTTCAATATACCATCACTCTTGTCTCATATACATACATATATATATATCCACACACATGCAAAGAGAGGGAGATATCATTCCTTAGTGCATGGACCAATCCCTATAAAGCTGCTGAGTTCATCTGGTCCATGATGTTGGGTTCCATCTCTTGATACAGTCTTTCAGAGCAGGAGAGACTGTGTGCAGTGTTGGACTGTTGCCTGCTGATGACACCGCAGAACTCATCTGGTTTTATCAAAGTTCATTCTTTGTTGGGATGATGGTTGGAGGGAAGTCAGGGTCAGTCCCTGGTGACCTAAAGACATCTAGTTGGTGGGCTATAAAAGTATTATACAGCAGGCAACAGCATACAATTAAATTCATTGGCTGTTTTCCCCTAAAATCAAATCCCCTTGAGGTACACATAGAACTTCCCCATCTTCCCGCATTACCCACCAAGTATATCCAGGTCCCTGAGCAAAAGCAATCCCACGAGTGGGTTTGCCTTTACCTGAAGCAGGAATAACCCAGACTGTCTTCCCCAGCAAATTCTTCATATGCACCACGGGAACTTTGTCCTCCTCTATAATATGTAAAAGTTCTGACTGGGCTGGGCCAGGCCTGTTGGCAGATCCTCTGGTGTTGACCAACCAGGTGGCCTTTGGTAAGTGTGTATCCCAATGCTTGAAAGTTCCCACCACCCATTGCTCTCAGTGTAGTTTTTAACAGCCCATTGTATTGTTTGATTTTCCCAGAGGCTGGTGCATGGTAGGGGATGTGATATACCCACTCAGTGCCATGCTCTTTGGCCCAAGTATCTATAAGGCTGTTCTGGAAATGAGTCCCATTGTCTGACTCAATTCTCTCTGGGGTGCCATGTCACCACAAAATCTATTTCTCAAGGCCCAGGACAGTGTTCCGGGCAGTGGCATGGGGCACAGCGTATGTTTCCAGACACCCGGTGGTTGCTTCCACCATGGTAAGCACGTGGCGCTTGCCTTGGCGGGTTGGTGGCAGTGTGATATAGTCAATCTGCCAGGCCTCCCCATATTTATACTTCAACCATCGTCCTCCATACCAAAGAGGCTTTAACCGCTTGGCTTGTTTAATTGTAGCACATGTTTCACACTCATGAATAACCTGGGCAATAGTGTCCATTGTTAAGTCCACCCCTCGGTCACGGGCCCATCTATATGTTGCATCTCTGCCCTGATGGCCTGGAGTGTCATGGGCCCACCGGGCCAAAAATAATTCACCTTTATGTTGCCAATCTAAGTCCATCTGAGCCACTTCAATCTTAGCCGCTTTATCCACTTGTTGGTTGTTCTGGTGTTCCTCAGTGGCCCGACTCTTGGGTACATGGACATCTACATGACGTACCTTCACCTTCACCACCAGGTTCTGCACCCGGGCAGCAATATCTTTCCACAGTGCAGCAGCCCAGATGGGTTTACCTCTGCGTTGCCAGTTGCTCTGCTTCCATTGCTTCAACCACCCCACAAGGCATTTGCCACCATCCATGAGTCAGTATAGAGGTAAAGTACTGGCCACTTTTCTCGTTCAGCAATGTCCAGGGCCAGCTGGATGGCTTTCACCTCGGCAAACTGACTCGATTCACCCTCTCCATCAGCAGTTTCTGCAACTTGTCGTCCAGGACTCCATACAGCTGCCTTCCATCTCCGATGCTTTCCCACAATATGGCAGGACCCATCAGTAAACAAGACATACTGCTTTTCACTTTCTGACAGTTTATTATATGTTGGGGCCTCTTCAGCACGCATCACCTCCGCCTCTGGTGACATTCCGAAATCTTTGCCCTCTGGCCAGTCCATGATGACTTCTAGAATTCCTGGAGGACTGAGATTTCCTACCCGAGTTCGTTGTGTAATTAGTGCAGCCCATTTACCCCATGTAGCATCAGTTGCATGATGTGTAGAGGAGACCCTGCCTTTGAACACTCAGCCCAGCACGGGCAACCGGGGTGCCAGGAGGAGCTGTGCTTCAGTGCCAATCACTTCTGAAGCAGCTCGAACCCCTTCATAGGCTGCCAGTATCTCTTTCTCAGTTGGGGTATAGCTGGCCTCAGATCCTTTGTACCCCCGACTCCAAAAGCCGAGGGGTCGACCTCGAGTCCCCCCTGGAGCTTTCTGCCAGAGGCTCCAGGTAGGACCGTTCTCCCCAGCTGCAGTGTACAGCACATTTTTTACATCTGGCCCGGTCCGGACAGGTCCAAGGGCTACTGCGTGAACTATCTCGCGTTTAATTTGCTCAAAGGCTTGCTGTTGCTCAGGGCCCCATTTAAAATCATTCTTCTTCCAGGTCACATGATAGAGAGGGCTTACAATCAAACTGTAATTTGGGATGTGCATTCTCCAGAACCCCACTGCACCCAAGAAAGCTTGTATTTCTTTCTTATTAGTTGGTGGAGACATTGCTGTTATCTTGTTGATCACATCTGTGGGGATCTGTCTACGTCCATCTTGCCATTTTATTCCCCAAAATTGAATCTCCTGTGCAGGTCCCTTGACCTTACTCCGTTTTATGGCAAAACCGGCTTTCAGCAGGATTTGGATTAATTTCCTCCCTTTCTCAAAGACTTCTTCTGCTGTATTGCCCCACACAATAATGTCATCAACGTATTGCAGGTGTTCTGGAGCTTGCCCCTGTTCCAGTGCAGTCTGGATCAGTCCATGGCAAATGGTAGGGCTGTGTTTCCACCCCTGGGGCAGTCGGTTCCAAGTGTACTGGACACTCCTCCAAGTAAAAGCAAACTGTGGCCTGCACTCTGCTGCCAAAGGAATTGAGAAAAATGCATTGGCAATATCAATCATGGCATACCACTTGGCTGCCTTGGACTCCAGCTCAGACTGAAGTTCTAGCATGTCCGGTACGGCAGCACTCAATGGTGGCGTGACTTTGTTCAGGCCACAATAGAGATCATAAGACTCTGAAAGTCCTTGGTCAGAGTAAACACTACTGAGCAACAACTAAAACCACCGGTGTTATCAGCCCTGTTGCCTGGCTGAAAGTCAAAAACACAGCACTGCAGCAGGTACTAAGGAGAAAAATGACTGCTACTGCTGAACCCAGGACAATAGCAAAGTAGATCAACATCCAGGAAGTTTATATGCATGAAATGGGTGATGTCCGCGTACTCTTCAAACCAAACCCCTCATGAAAAAATGTGTTCAAAACTTGAGTGGCATTATGATAATTGTTTTTAACGTCAGAAACAAAATCCATCCATTTACCTGAAATGAACTGGAAGAGTTGAATTTCTGCCATAAATAAAATTTTGTTTAAAAGTTTTGAAGGTATGAATAGCAAAAGGCCTTCAGCAACATGGTCTACTGGGAGTTATCCCTGCCTGTGGCAGGGTGGTTGGAACTGGATGACCCTAAGGTCCTTTCCGACCCAAACCATTCTATGATTCTATGAACAAGTAATTGAAAAACATCACACCTCTCTACAAAAGCTACATGCAGAGTATTGACATAGATAAAGCTCTTAAATTCCATTAGATCAAAGTGGCATCTGGTTTCTGCTGGTTCACCTTTTAGCTGCTCCCAAAAATTTGAACTATTTGAAACTTCTGGATAATTTAAGTCATAATGTAGTAGAGTATCTCAAGCTGGAAGGGACCCATAAACGACTCAGTACATGGGATTAGGGAAGGCTCCAGCCAATAAGCCAGCTTCATTTGGAGCTCGGCTCAGATGCCTCTATACAAACGTCCGTAGCACGGGGAACAAACAAGAGGAATTAGAGGTGTGTGCACGTCTACGGGGGTATGATATAATAGGCATCACAGAAACATGGTGGGATGGCTCCTATGACTGGAGTGCTGGAATGGAAGGTTACAGGCTCTTTAGAAAAGACAGGCCTGGCAGGCGGGGAAGGGGAGTAGCTATTTATGTTAGGGATAGGCTGGAGAGTACGGAACTCTGTCTGGGGACAGGTGAGCAGTCCACAGAGAGTTTGTGGGTCAGGGTTAAAGGGAGAACAGCGATGGGAGACATTACTGTGGGGATCTGTTACAGACCGCCTGATCAAGGAGAACCTGCAGATGAAGCACTCCATAGACAGATAGGAAAAGCCTCACGCTCACAGACCCTTGTTCTCATGGGTGACTTCAGCCACCCTGACATCTGTTGGAAGGATAGCACCGTCCGGCACAAGCAATCCAGGAGGTTCCTCGATTGCGTGGAAGACAACTTCCTTCTGCAAGTAATAGAGGAGCCGACAAGGAGAGGTGCCATGCTTGACCTCATGCTCACCAACAGGGAAGGGCTCATTGGAAATGTGATGCTCCAGGGCAGCCTTGGTTGCAGCGATCATGAGATGCTCGAATTTGAGATCCTCAGGACAGTGAGAAGAGCGTGCAGCAAGCTCACTGCCCTGAACTTCAAGAGAGCAGACTTTGGCCTCTTCAGGAACCTGCTTAGTATGCTTCCATGGGATATAGCCCTAGAGGGCAGAGGGGCCCAAGACTCTTGGTTGATATTCAAGGATCACCTGCTGCAAGCTCAGGAGTGTTGCATCCCAACTAGAAGGAAGTGCAGCAGGAGGGCCAGGAGACCTCCTTGGATGGATAAGGAGCTGCTGAGAAAAATTCAAATGAAAAAAGAGGCTTATAAAATGTGGAAGCAAGGACAGGTGGCCTGGGAAGAATACAAGGATGTTGTCTGGGAAGCTGGGGACCAGATTAGGAAATCTAAGGCCCAGTTAGAATTAAACTTAGGTAGGGATGTGAAGGATAGCAGGAAGGGATTCTATAGGTATATTGCTAACAAAAGACAGAGTAGGGACAATGTGGGCCCTCTCCAGAAGCTATCAGGAGAACTGGCTACCCTAGATTTGGAGAAGGCTGAGGTTCTGAATGACTTCTTTGCCTCGGTCTTCACCAGCAAGTGCTCTGACCACACCACCCAAGCCTTGGAAGGCAGACACAAGGACTGTGAGAATGAAGACCTTGAGCTCACTGTAGGAAAGGATCTGATTCGAGACCATCTTAAGAACTTGAACCTACACAAGACCATGGGACCTGATGAAATCCATCTGTGGGTCCTGAAGGAGCTGGCGAATGAAGTTGCTAAGACACTGTCCATCATATTTGGAAAATCATGGCAGTCAGGTGAAGTTCCAAACTGTCCTGGGTTCAGCAGTAGCAGTCATGTTTCTCCTTCTTGGTAGCTGGTGCAATGCAGTGTTTTGACTTTCGGCCTGGGAACAGAGCTGATAACAAGGACGTTTTGTTTTGGCCAAGGACTTTGTGAGCCTCATGCTCTGCCAGGGAGGAGGGGAAGCCGGGAGGAAGCAGAGACAGGACACCTGACCCAAAGTGACCAAAGAGGTATTCCATACCACAGCACGTCATGCCCAGGATGTAACTGGGAGTTACCCAGAAGGGCTGGGACTGCAGGGTTGGAGGAGGTATCGGTGAGTGCTTGATTGGGCTTGGGGGAGGCAAGTTTTTGGTCGGCTGATGGTGAGGTGTTGTATTCTCTTCCCTTGTTATTTCCTTTATCATTATTATCATTGGTGGTAGCAGTAGTGATCTGTGTCATACCTTAGTTACTAAACTGCTCTTATCGCAACCTGTGGGAGTTGCATTCTTTTGATTCTCCTCTCCATCCCTGTGGGAGCAGGGGGGAGAAAAAGAAGGGGGGGAAATGAGTGAACGACTTACCTGACTGGGTTTAAACCACGACACCAACAACTGGAAAAAGGGAAATATAACCCCCATTTTCAAGAAGGGGAAAATGGATGACCCAGGGAATTACAGACCAGTCAGTCTCACCTCTGTGCCTGGCAAAATCTTGGAGCAGATTCTCCTGGAAGGCATGCTAAGGCACATGAAAAACAACAAGGTGCTTGGTGACAGCCAGCATGGCTTCACTAAGGGGAAATCCTGCCTGACCAATTTGGTGGCCTTCTATGATGGGGCTACAGAACTGATGGACACGGGTAGAGCAGTTGATGTCATCTACCTGGACCTGTGCAAAGCGTTCGACACTGTCCCACACAGCATCCTTGTCTAAATTGGAGAGACATCAATTTGATAGGTGGACCACTCAGTAAATAAAGAACTGGCTGGACACAAAGAGTTGTGGTCAATGGCTCAATGTCCGGCTGGAGACCAGTAACGAGTGGTGTTCCTCAGGGATCGGTGTTGGGACTGGTCTTGTTCAACATCTTTGTCGCTGACATGGACAGTGGGATTGAGTGCACCCTCAGCAAGTCTGCCGATGACACCAAGCTGTGTGGTTCGGTTGATAAGCTGGAGGGAAGGAATGCCATCCAGAGGGACCTCCTCACGCTTGTGAGGTGGGCTGATGCCACCCTCATGAAGTTTAACCATGACAACTGCAAGGTCCTGCACCTGGGTCAGAGCAATCTCAGGCACAGCTACAGGTTGGGCAGAGAAGAGATTCAGAGCAGCCCTGCGGAGAAGGACTTGGGGGTGCTGGTGGATAAGAAGATGCACATGAGCCGGCTTCAGCGTGCGCTTGCAGCCCAGAAAGCCAACCGTATCCTGGGCTGCATCAAAAGGAGCGTGACCAGCAGGTCGAAGGAGGTGATTCTGCCCCTCTACTCTGCTCTCTTGAGACCTCAACTGGAGTATTGTGCGCAGTTCTGGTGTCCTCAACATAAAAAGGACATGGAACTGTTGGAACAAGTCCAGAGAAGGGCCACGAGGATGATCAGGGCACTGGAGCACCTCCCGTATGAAGACAGGCTGAGGAAGTTGGGGCTGTTCAGCCTGGAGAAGAGAAGGCTGCGTGGAGACCTCATAGCAGCCTTCCAGTATCTGAAGGGGGGGCTATAGGGATGCTGGGGAGGGACTCTTCATTAGGGACTGTAGTGATAGGACAAGGGGTAACAGGTTCAAACTTAAACAGGGGAAGTTTAGATTGGATATAAGTAAGAAGTTCTTTCCTGTTATGGTGGTGAGGCACTGGAATGGGTTGCCCAGGGAAGTTGTGAATGCTCCAGCCCTGGTGGTGTTCAAGGCCAGGTTGGACAGAGCCTTGGGTGGCATGGTTTAGTATGAGGTGTGCCCGCGCATGGCAGGGGAGTTGGAACTGGATGATCTTAAGGTCCTTTCCAACCCTAACTATTCTATTATTCTATCTCCCTTTAATGTTCCTGCTTGCTCATTTTTAACCTAGTTGGTTTGCCATATGGTCTCAGAAGAAGTAGCTGCAGGTCTGTCAGCAGACGAGCTAATGCAGGGTGAGAACGAAGAGGTGGAAGTGTAGAAAAAAAGGCTGGGACCATATGTATGGCACAGTTACCAGAAGAATTGCCTAGACAGCAAACCCCTCATACAAGCTGCAGGCTTGAGGGGACTGGGTTGCATAGATTTTAGAAAACACTCCCGTTGATGAAGTCTGAAATATTTTTGAACTCTAAGAAGTTACTGTCAATTAATTTTTATACATCTCTGTATATTCATGAGTATTTGCAGCGCATCTAGAAAGAAAAGTTCAGAGACACAAGAGACAAAGAGGACTATACTTTTTAGACTCAGCAAACCCAGTAGTTATGTCTGTCTTGTAAGCAAGCTCTTAAAATAGTTCTAGCATGGCCCATAGACCAAATAATCACACTGCATAAGTCTGGAAGCAGTTCACTTCTGTAGATTTAACTCAAGGCTGGGACAGTCAAGCACAGTGACTCCCCATTCTACATGCTGATGGTTTTGGAGTGCACACAGAAGCAAGCTCTCCATATCTCACAGCCTGGGCTCTATACCAGCTCTAAGGCACCTCTGCATTACCGCAAGCTAATTGTGAGAATTGCTATCCATCATCAGATGCTGGAATGTGACAGTACCATCTGTTTTGCACTATTAGACATGCAAGTGACAGCCTGGACAGTTTTGATACAGAAGTCAGTGTATGTGATAGGATGAGCCAGTATTTTATCTGTAAGTGTGCTGGCAGTCCACCACATGCTAGTCCCATTTCCAGTGTTTTAGGTTAGCTTGGGTCAGCCTTCTGCTTCTGAGGTACCTTCAGCAGTTTGTAGCTCACACCACATACAGGGTCTGGGACAACAAAAAATGTGCATCATGAAAACATATAATGTATTAAGATCATCAGGTCTCCAGGAGAGGTGGAAGTCTTCTAGCACCTGCAGAGATAAACAGTCAACATAAGGCAGACTGTTAAAGCATGCCCAAAGCTTAAGGCTAGTGAATCAACTGCCAAGCTGTCAGCTGGATACAACAGTATCTGCTGGGTGCAGTCCCTGAACAGCATGTTCATGCAGTATGTCAGGTACATGTTACTGCATGTTAAGCTACCTATACTCTGCGGCTTTGGTGTACTCCATTCACGCGTCGGCATGTAGAGGGCAGAGACTTTCTCTGCTTTCCTTACCACTGCCAAGCTTCAGCTGCAGTCTTAGGCATGCTCAACCACTTCTTCATTTCATATAGCCAGAGGTCTACCTGATCCCAGTCACCACAGCAGTAAAGGCATACAGGACCTAAGTAGGTCAAGATCTCAAAGAAATAGACTTGAAGTCAGCAATAAAGGCAACCAGCCTGGCTGAACAGAGAGCTTTGGCTGGAATAGGCTGACCAGGTGGTTGAGTCACCATCTCTTGACTCAATGATCTTAAGTATCTTTTCCAGCCTACATAATTCTACTATTCTTTAAGTGCATCTCAATTATAACTTCTTAACACACATGGCTATCTGAAAACCAACTCCTGAAATCGTGAGCAGGTATCTCCTCTTTTCCCAGTATTTACCTGTTATCTATACAGTAAGAATGTTAAAACTGTAGAGAAACATTTTACTATGTGACACAGGTAAAACTTTCAAAAAGGATCCTACCCTTCTTAAAAACAGACATCAGTGCATGTTCCATTACAGAATACAGGGGTTTAACAAGAACCCCATAAGGGTTTAAAAAAAGAATTGTTAAAATCTTCCTGCCTTAAAAAAAAACTTCAGTCATCCTTCCACCCCAAATAACTAACCAGTGGTCATAAAACATCAAAACACTTGAGTATTACATGGGATGGTAGTCATTAGGAAGCATTTCCCACAACGTACCACTGTGAAGCTTAAGAGCAGATTTGGACAAAACAAGGAATAAAATATTTCATTAAAGAAGCTAAAGCATCTGTTTCAATAACTAAAGACAAGTTAAATAGGGAAGCATTAGCAGCTACCAGAACAACAACAAACAAGCTTCACATGTACTGACCTTTGTTATTCTCACCTACTAAAACTCTCATTTTAAAATTCCACTGCTGCTTGTCTTTGTATATTAAAAGACCACTCACCAAGATGTTTCCATTATGCATCAACAAAATACTTTTGCCTTTGGGTCTTTCAATGTAAATCGCACTAATAAGGCTGCACATGCAATACAGCACACTGTGTTGTGCATTCATCATCAAGGTCATAGAATTTATCCTCTCGGGTAACTTACAACAATTACCTGTGCACTTTGAAGTCACACAAAAATAGCCTGTAATGGCTGTAGCAGTGGTTTTCATACATTTGCCAATTCTCACCAGTCTTCCCAATTCCACAAGCTGAAGACAGCAGAGATGCTACCAGTATCTGCCTTTCATAGTTCCATGCTCACAGTGACAACCCCTGACAGCTAAATCCCACAGTTCCCCTTCCTTTGAGCTTCAAGAAGTTTGCATTTATTTTCCTGGGTCCACCCTAAACACTCCTTGATCTGAAGTTTCCTTTTGGTCGTAATTTAATTTCCAGCATTCTTTTCCTCCTAGAACACTTAGGAGCCATCTTGCAATCAAAGCAAAAAAGAACAAAAAACAATCAAAAAAAAATCCCTTCACAAGATAAACTAGGCAGTGTGACCGATGCTCCTTTTTTTTATGTCCACAAGCAATCTCCAACATATTTGTTGTGCTGCGCTGTTTCTGGTTCCTCCTCCTGGCTCATTCACAGATTTCCTTCCTATCTTAACTTGTTCCTGCATCTTTTATTCCCTTGACACTGTACAGAAGTATTTCTCATCATGCTTCCAGTTGCAAAGTGCATTTCACCCTCCTCTTTCCTTCCTTTCTCTATTTCTACCTCTGAAGCTCAAGTTCACTAACATATACGATCACTGTATGAACTCATTTGCATACTTCCACTGTTCCCATTCCACATTTCTAACTCCTTGAAAACGCACTTTTATGTTGCTTGATGCTGCTACTAGTCACTCCTGCACTCACTTTCTTTTGGTACTTCTCTCACTCGCTCGTTCAGCATCTCCCTTTAATGATTCCAACTACTCATTTTTCCTCCCTGGGCAAGGTTTGTCATTTTCCTCCTCCCATTATCCTCAGGCAACATCTGCAGTCTCCTATTCTTAAAATAAGAAATTGAGTACTCTTCTTCTCACTTGTCCCCTTGTGTTCCCTCCAGCAAGCTGTCAACACCTCAAACTCAAAACAGTAAAAATAAAGCAAATGATACCCATCTTCCCTTCTGTGCATGTAGGCGATCTTAAATTACTCTGTATTCTACACTCAAAGTTCGTATCTAAGACTTCTTCCCCCCTTAAGTTAAGCCTTCCCAATTCCTTTTTCCAACTATGAAGGCCTTTGCTATCACTGTACCTAGGACAGATGTAAACACTTCCCCTTTCCAGTCAGCTGGAATTTATGTAAACCTCTCTACAGTCTCTTTTAGAAGTCACATTCTTCCATTGTCTGACATGACTCATCTTTCTGAGCCAGACCCCAGAGCAGCTTCCTGTCCACCCTGTCCATGTCCTTCTCCCTTTTCCTTAAACTTGTGCCAAAACTTGCATTGTTCTTAACATCTCAATGTCTCACTTATTTCTCCTAAGCCTGTCTTTTTTTTGTATGCCATCAATGACTCACTGCCACCCAAAGCTAACCTGCCACTTTAGGAGAACTAAAACTTACAGTTAAGAGACCTCCAAAGAATCTGCACCTACAGTACTCTCCAGAAAATTAGCTTTTTCTACATAAATGTCATTGAAGCCTCAAGTGATTCCCCCCAGTGCAAACATCAGCATGCTGTTCCATACTACAAAGTATCTCATCTGAGCATATAGTATATGTAAAATAACTAAATTTATTAATCTGAGACAGAGAAAGGTACTCAATAAAAGGGCCATTTTTTTTTGTGACAAGGTGACAAGAAATTGTCATTGTAACACTGTAACTGACTTCCCAATGTATTTAACAATTCAAACACACAAGTAATAATAGCGTACCTTTATTTTAACACATGCACTGCACTGATGCAGTAGATACAATGCCATCAGTCTTCTCTTTGCACAAACTACTATCAATCAAGCTTTGAAACAGATTACATTTCAAGGTGGAAGCAGCATTTGGTGCAAAGAATTATTAAAGAAAACCCTAATGGCAACCAGATCTCATGAACTATTTGCTTACATAGTGCAGCAACCATAGCTATTTCCCACTGGCCTTAAACATGGATAATCAACTGTAGCAGTTTGCATTTGAAAATTCTAATACAAAGAGTCTTTTTTTTTCCTTTAGAAATCTACACTACAACAACAAATGGACTGACAGTGTATATGTATTCGCTCAAAATCAATTCAGCAACTTAAAAAATACAAAGTTCAGTGTTTACTGAATTGCTTTATACTGCATGTATCACTTAGAAAAAATCCTACATTAGAAAAGTTTACAGAAAAAAATTCCTCCAACTCTCTTTATCAATTGAAAATGAAAGATTTGCAAGCACTGCTGCCTTTCACCTATGAATATATAATTCAGGTCCCCTCATCATTCTGGGAACCGATCACAGAACATCCCTGCACACCCAGCATCTGTGTTTTGGCAGCCTTGTGCAGTGATGCTAAAGAAAGTGCTAGCATTGGTACAGCAAGCCAGCAAGCATATTAAGTCACCTTCCAGTTCACAAGTTTCTTTGCTAGACAACAACCACCCCCACCTGTGACCAATTTCTACACCTATCAAGTTCACTCAGGAACATATATGCCATAAACTCCATCCCAGTGAATGCCCATGTGCTTAATTTCACTTACATGAGTAAACAGTAAGAATCAATGGGAATATTCATGTTTGCAAAGTTAAGGGTACATGTAACTGTTTACAGGATTGCATTAATTTGCAGTTATACAATATACAGACTGCAGTCCTGTATCATAAATGAAGGGTCACTACTAAGTAACAGGCAAGAATATCAAAGTATTTTCTGGGAGGTATACAAGAGAGCTAAAACACTCGGGGAAATGCAAGAAACTTCTCTCCTCCTGCTTAGAGGGAGGCTCTGCTCTTTGGGAGTACTGAGGGATGCATAAGGTGTAGGGCACAGAAGAACTGTGCCCCATGTACATTAACAAATTAACATTAAATGCAATAACATAGAACAGTAAAACTGAAAAATACTTCTATTGGCTCTCCAAACTGAAAGCATCTTGATGGCACAATTATATGTTGAAGAGAAAATGTTTTCAAGTTTCCCAGTATCTGGAAATCTACATATAATACTTGATTTCATGAACAGCTGATATATGTTGGACACAGTAAAATTCTTCTTTATGTATGATTTAAGAATACAGATCTTAGTAGTAGTTTGTTTTGTTTTCATTAATAGTATCTTGGGGGGTGTGGGGGTGTGTGTGAGCGTAACTCCCTCTAACAAAACAAAGAAAATGTTGATAATAGGTGTTAAAAAAAAATCATTATGGCCCAGGATTAAAGTGTTTAGGGAAATAGCGCACTTTTTATTCTATCTTGGAAATGCACAGAAGGGTTACAGTCCTTCCTATCTCCCTTCAAGTGGGATCTTTTAAACACTGAAAGCAAAGGTTTAGTCAATACATTGGACATTCTTACAAAAATATAACTTTTCAGACAACATGAGAAAGAGAAAAATCACAGAATCATAGAATCGTTAGGGTTGGAAATGACCTTAAGATCATCTAGTTCCAACCCCCCGTGCCGTGGGCAGGGACACCTTACGCTATGCCTTATCTTTCAGAACAAAACTATAATGCAACCCAGCTTCCACTGATTTTTATACTGCAAGTGGACCTAATTCAGCAAGAGCCCCACACAACATTGTCAACCTGTGGCAATACAACCAGGACTTACCCTACTGAAGTACACATACTTGCCTCAAAACATTCAGTACTGACGTACATGAATCTAAATCGTACCCACATTTCTTCACCCTCTAAAGCAAAATTTCTTTCTTCAAAAACCTAGTGCTTCCCATAAGGTTGGGGAACATATGCCCACAAGAACCCCATTACACTCAATTTCTTGCATTTTGTGTGGTGGGATGGAAAACCAGCTTTAATTTTCATGCCAACAGGGTTCAAAGTGCCTCTATAACCTACTGTTAAATCCCTATTAAAAATCTAAATTATCAATACGGCAGCAGCTAAAGAATTCCATGAGGTGAAAGGTCAAAGCTTTTCCTGCAGAAGAGATTACAGCAAATTAAACTAGAGTGAATAAACAAAATTAAAGACTAGCTTTATTCCTCTGCAATGAAGGGTTTGGGATATTCTTTCAGAAATTATTTTCCTTATTTAATTATGCCCTTCTCTGTACGGAAGCACTGCAATGTTCATTTTTAAAAATCAAAAAACCCCTCCATCCTTAAAAAGCACCATTAAAAAAATCTGGTAGAAAAAAACAATAATCCACAAACAAACTCCATGGACCCTTCAGGGGTGAAATGCTAAAGATGTCTTTTTTAATCAGCTTGTGAAGATCTACAAAAAATAAAAAGGATCACATTCTAAAGGTTCAGTGCATTCAGCAGCTATATAGGTTTGCTGCTTATTCATCTTTAAGTTGACTTTCAAAAATAACACCCTAGCTCATCAAAATATACATTTTCCATTTGCTTTTAAATTAAAATAATAATAAAAACATTTAAAGAATTCACAATCAATAGTATGACTAAGTTTCAGGATCATCTACAGCATATAATTTAAAGGTTCAAGATGACAATATGCAGCACGTGGCAGGCCTATATGCTCCATGCAGCATGTACATTTAGGATAATCTCAAATAATCTTGATGTTCACATGTCCATTTGTTTCTTCCAAATAGTGTAGAACACCCATCTGGAGAAAATAAGAAGTTAAGGAGATAAAAAACCTCGAAGTTTGTAGTACACAGTTAAAAAGGAAGTAGTTTTTTTTCCACTTATTATTTCAGTATGTCAACAGCTACTTGAATTTCAGGCAACTCCCTCAGCAACTCTGGTAAACACCAGAATTTCAAGTTAACAAGTACACACAACAATTCTTTAAGTAGGCAAAACAAGTAACAATAAAGTGATAAGCCAGCTTAGTACTTTGGCTAGTCCACTAGGTACCCACGCAGGTAACTTCTGGTCAGGTTACAGAAATTAACATTTGTGTAAGTGAAAAGATTCGTTCAAATGGCTCAAGAGATTTCGGGCACTTAAATGAATGCCACAAATGTGTCGCATTCTTCAGAGAGAAATAAACCCCTCATTTTTAATTACCTGTCATAATTCTACTGTAAACCATCACATCTTTCAGTCGTCTAAGAAACAGCATTTAGGTATAAACTTCCATTCAGACAAAGATTCCCAAGTGAGAATATGTAAATTTCAAGAAAAGTATAAACCTGTACCTGAAATGCACTAAAGGGCTACCAGAAGTCCAAGGCCAAATTAAGTTCGAGTACATATTCTGGGCTATTCTGAAGTCATCAAGATGACTTCTTCTTTAAGATTCAGATACCTATACCACTGTATCATTGTTAATTCTTTCAGAAAAAGCAAACTTATGAAGTTTGCCCCATTTCTGCAAAAACTTTCACTTTCAAGTGCTGTTACACTTTAGTGGCCAGTTTTAACCAACCTATTTCTAAAAATATTTTGTATTTGTTATATTACTAGGAACACTTTTTTTTAAATAAGTAACATTTCTATTTAATTAAGTTAGAAACATTTTGCATACTTCTGAAAAAAAAAAAAAGCAGTAAGTATTTAGAAGACTTTCTGAGGATGCATACTTCAAATCACATACATGTTGCATTAAGGTCTGGCAGCTGTAAAGGTAAAAATAACCAGTTTCTCTGAAACCAAAAGCTACAAGGGCAAATATCTTCATATTCTCTTTCACTCTTCCATTTTCATCTTAAAAAAATTAAGATCAAATCTGAGTCTCACCGGAGAGCTGAAAATAATGAGAAACAGGAGGAGCTTGCTACAGTCAGTACGGAGTACAGAACAGCAGGCTACAGCATTAAACAGTAAGAAGATTGGAGACAGAGAAGGCAAAATGAACACACAGAAGAAAGGCTGTAGCAGTTTCACATGCGTAATGTATTACGAACAAGCAGATCCTGGAAAGATCTCTCCTGTTGAGAGAGGGACAGCCACAGCAGGCACTACCCTGCAGAAGCATTTCCTGGAAGATCACACAAAAGTGGTAAACACTCAAGGCAAATGCAGCCAGCAGAACCACTGTATAGCAGATCAAAATACCCCTCTAGAGCCAATGCCTTCAAGCTGAAACTTCCAGCTCCTTGTATAATTCGCCTTCCACCCACAGATTTTTAGTAATGCTAACTAGTAATTATTGTTAAGAATCACTTTTTTCTTCCATTAAAAATATGCAAGCTGAGCTATATGCATGTTCAATAGATACAAGCATATTTAAAGATCTGGGTCATGCTAATCTGTATTAAGTGAGTTTGGGTGGGTTTTTGGGAAGGATGGGGGAAGACAGCCTTGCCAGAACTCCCAGGCAGCATTACCCTCATCCTACAGTTTATCCTACATCACATAAACAATACACTTGGAACACTCAAGAATGTTAACAAAACCATAGCCTGATCTTTGAAGGTGACAATCATTTCACCAGCTGTGAATTTATGGCACCTTTAAAAAAAAACAATTCCTGCAATTATCCTCAAAACTGCAGTAGTTCATTTACTATGAAAAAAAGAGTAATAGTGTTTAAATTAGAACTGCCTTCTTGCACTCAAGTTCATTACCTCCAAGTGATCTAGGCTTGCTTGATTTATTAATACACACTCTCCACTCTTTTTCAGTTTGTAAGGATACAATTCCATGTAAGAGGGAACGCACACAGTTTCTTTTGAAAACTCCACAGGACAATAAAGCCTGCTAAGCTGTTCTTCATATAGAGTCAAGGCATCGGTCAGATTGATACAGTTTCCCTGAAGGAAAAACAAAAAAAAAAAAAAAAAAAAAGAGAAGAGAGAAAAGTCCCAGTTACAATCAGACAAATAAGCAGAACTGCAGTTGAATATATACATTTTGACATTAATGTAATGCTCCCACGTACTTCAAAACCAGATACACGCTGTTCTCAGTAAGGCAAATTCTGAACAGCTTGTCGTCATTGTGCCTACAGCAAACAACAATTTGTATCTTTTCAAGAAAGTAAGTATGGGGGGATATTATCCATCTTCTCATTAGCAGAAGCAACCATTACATTACGGCTTCCAGTTAAAACAGACCACCATGTGTTGTTTACCTATAACATCTACTCAAAACCCATTTTCTTTATGATTGCTTAAATATATCAGTAAACAGTATCACAACATCCAGATTTTCTCAATTATTTAACATTGTCTGGTTCTTACAACATTTAAATCCACTATAAAAACCACTACAACCTATTAATTCTAAACAGATTCTTCCACAGAGCAATATGACAAAATCAATCAGATTATACAGAAGTTCTGTGGCTGCAGGCTACACTGTCTTGCGTGTATCATGCTTCTAAAAAGAAGTGATTCCCAGGGTACTTTTTTCTTGGACCCCCTGTTACCTCATTTAAAAATATTACTTCTTCTCAAAAAATAAAAATCAGTGCTTATTTTTCTCTAACAGTGCAACTATGAAATACAAGACACATTGAATTCATAACACTTCCAGAAAAATTATTACCAAAATGAATCATTCTTGGAATACAAACAAATCTCAAGGATAACAAATGGTGAGGAATTAATCCCCCCACCAAACAAAACCCAAACCTCCTCCTAATTACAAGCACAACTTTATTCAAAGCCAAGTATTTATGAGCATAACAGTTACTGTAACATACACCTGGGATGCCCACACAGAGAAAGCTTTAATTAGAAAGTGGCTATCCATAAGGGGTTTGAAGATTTAGTGGTAACGGTGAGCCCACAGAACACTAAACTGAACACACCACCCAAGCAAGTGTGCAAGTTTTTAATTAAAAAGCTTCTTGTCAAGTTTCTTGCGCACATAACTGAGTAAGGTAGCTGATACTTTACAAGTTATTTGGACACTAATTTAAAATGGAGTAAAGATGAAAACAGTCACCACTGCATGGTCTACAAATCACTCAGCTGTTGTTTTCCAGGTACAAAACACAGAAGACAGACCCACCAAATATGAATATACTGTTCCTGTGGCACAATACAGAGACAAGACATTCTGGGATTCTGATCAAGGGTGACAAGATGTTAGCGGCCCTTGGCACACTGACAGTCAGATGAATTATCTGTGGTCTTCTACCCCCACCACTTGCATGAGGAACTTTCAGCTCAACCTACAGGCCCTAAACACTACTCCCAACCATGCTGCACACTACACACCAACAGCAAGTTTTATGACAATGATGAATTTACTCTGACCACACAGCATGCACATATCTGGTCATACGTGAGGCAGGATGAGACATCTTCAGGAGATGGGTGTCCCCATCCTTCCCTAATGGTTGGGTTTACTAGTTTATAGTATAAATGCCTTTTTCCTTGGTCAGGCACAAAGCTTATCTCCTTTTTCTGATTTCTAGTCAGTAGAAACAGAAGCATTAACTAGCATTTCTCCAGTTACTTTCAACTTAAAAATCCTCAGCTTTCCCACATGTTTTAGCCACTTCTAGTGGAGAAACAACACTTCCCACAGAAGACAAAAACCGTGAAGAGACTCCTAGTAACCTAGTATACAAGCCGGTGTCCCACAAAATGACAGCAAGAGACCCAAGGCACAAAAGTTTGCTATTTATCTCAGATTACAAGAACATTAGTATCAATGATATAAGGAAATGCGTAAGACAGAAAGAGATCTAGTTAAAGAAAAAAAAAAGTTAAAAAATAAAATAAAAAAAAAAAAGGAAAACAGTCATTTACTAATACAGCCAGCTTCTTGGTTTCTAGATGACTCTGTTTGTGACAGGACAAGCCAAAAGCCTTCCACCCGTAAGCACTGAGCAGAGTACTGTTTCTGATCTCTGTAAGCCCTGAACTTTGCAAGAGAGAGAGACAAGAACACAAAGCCTAAAGTAACAGACTCCATCTATGGACCAGCAGTGTCTCCCCTCTGCTCTGAATGACTTCTGGAAATGTTTGCACATTCACAAAATAATTTTGTCGGGGCTTTTGCTGTTGCTATTGTTCCCTCCCTCCCCCCCCCCTTTGAGTGAGGTTTCTTGTCCCTTTCTGCCCTTAGATGAAGTGTGTAACTGGCATCTGACTGTGAAAGAATGCAGATGGTTCAACTAAGAAAAAGGAGCTGGACCCTATTAAAAACTACAGCTCTCTTACAGTCACAGCTTCTTCAATATTTTAAGACCTCTAACTTGAAATGAAAGCCAAGTCCTATAGGACCAAAGGAACAAAGGATTTATTCAACACTTCCAAAATGTCTGCACTACCTATGTTTCATATATGTGCACTGCTCTGCTAACACGCTGTGAAGCTTTCAACTCCAAGAGAACGGTTCTTAAGAAAGCTGTGTTCTACTGCTTTTCAGTGCTCTCAGACTTGAAAAATGGCCTTAAAATAATGAAGTGCACACAACTGAAAGTTAATTTTCACAAAGCAAGGAACTAAGATGAGTCTGGCCAACAACTACTACATCTGCTCTTAAAAATAACTCTACATGTTGTACATTATCTGAAATCAGTATGTCTGAATAGCTCCATCTATACTTTCTTCACATGGTATCAGATGATAAATAGAAACAAAGCATATAATACACATTCTGACTTCAGTATTTAAACTGTATTTTTTTCCCAGCTTCTTTTTATTGATCGGATTTTTTTCCACATTGTATTTAAAACATTTCTAGAGGAAGCGAGAAGTCTATTACTGTTCCTCACAATGAATTTTTTGCATTGTGCTCAAGTTTTCACAAGTGGAAAACTCCTTTACATAGCATCTCTAAAAAAAAAAATAAAATTCTTATATTTTTGAAAGTTCTCAAAAGAACTTGCATGGAACATGCATTTTATTATCATTTTGGTCTTTTCACAAACAAACGTGTACTTGTTTATTTGTTAAAGGGAGATGGTATGCTTTTTAATATATCATAGTTAGTTTTGGGTGTCAGAAAACAGAAGTGGTTTGTAAGAAGTTGAGAGATGAACACTAACTGAGCACAACTGCACGAAGCACAACAATGAACAGACTGCTGTAGTACTTGTTTAGTAACTTGTTATTATCCAGGGGACTATAGCAGTTATTTGGTTCAGCCACCCTTTACCAAACATATAATTTTGTTTCGACATCAGACTGAATGCAAAAGAAAACTAAAAAACAACCTGTGTGTATAATTTGAGTCATAAATAGAAAGCACTGCTAGGTAATTTATGGTGCATACCACTATTACAGAAGAAATTTAATGGGATACACAATGAAATAAAAGTATCTACAGTTTCCCAGCTTATCACTTCAGTGTTTCATCCTTTCCCCTATTTCCAGCAACAAATCACTGCAGCATGGAAAACTAATTACAGTAACAATGAGCATGTCAATAAGCAGTTTTTATTTTTCAAACACACAACTCCCCAAACTCCAAATCAAGATCTTACCTAAAGGTACCTACAGTGTTGACAAGGATGTCAATCATACACAGATGTTCCTGTATCACCAAAATGACACAGAACCAAACCCAGAATGCAATAGTGACCAGTCGGATAACCTATGTTAACTTTAACCACCCACCTCATGAAAACAGTTATGTGATAGAGCAACAGAATCATAGAATGGTTTGGGTTGGAAGGAACCTTAAAGATCATCTAGTCCCAACCCCCATGCTATGGGCAGGAACACCTTCAGGACTAGATCAGCTTGCTCAAAGCCCCACCCAACCTGGCCTTGAACACTGCCAGGGATGGGGCAACCACAGCTTCTCTGGACAACCTGTGACAGTGCCTCACCACCCTCATAGTGAAGAATTTCTTCCCAGTATCCAACCTGAACCTACCCTCTTTCAGTTTAGAGCCATTTCCACTTTACTTGTTACTACATGCCCTTGCAAAGGGCCCCTCTCCACATTTCTTCTAGGCCCCTTTACATACTGGAAGGCTGCTATAAGGCCTCCCTGGAGCCTTCTCTTATCCAGGCTGAATAACTCTGGTTCTTCTCAGCCTGTCTTCATAGAAAAGGTGCTCCAGCCCTCTGATCATTTTCATGGCTCTGCTCTGGACTTCCTTGAGCAGCTCCACATCTCTCTTGCGTTGGGGGCTGCAAGAGCTGGATGCAATACTCCAGGTAGGGTCTCATGAAAGAAAGGGGAGAATCAGCTCTCTTGACCAATACATGTTTTGTTCTAAACAGCCACTATATACTCAAACAATGACAAATACTGAACAGTATTTAGTAAGGTTTAAAACTGATGACTTACCAATTACATTTTTTTTCAAAGGGAAATAAACAAAAATCAGACTTTTCTCCCCCACTGTTCAGTCAATTTTCAACATAAACAAGCCACTACAAACTCCTCTGCCTGCCTCCCCTTAATCTTTGTTCCATGTCAAGAATCTTGACAGATAAGAATAATTTTATTCTCCTTAACAAGCATCTCTCTCACAAAGTATCTGAGGTAGTTTAAAACTTTGAGATTAGTCAATTTGTATTGATAAGGCCTTGCTTATACGGTCAGTCAATTTAAAACTAAACTCTCAGTAACACAAGGAAATGAAAAGCCTGTCCCTTAGAGTCCCAAATTGGCAAGAAATCACGCAGGATCACACAGGGACCTGTATCCATTCTTCCTCCCTCCTTTTACACTGCAGTCAAGGAGAACCCTGGTCCCTCTTTGGAAGTACATGCTAATTAGAAAACCCACGCAGCAGCCAAAAAAGGGAGCGTAACTATGGAACAATAGTAGCCTGGACATTCACAGGGCAGGGCCATGCTGTATTAGAGGGCAGCCAGGAAGTGACAACGTGGTGAAGGGCTGCATGTGCCCGTAGGAGACATCTGATCCCCTCCACCAGTGGTCAGTGCTGTTTACTGGAACCCAAACCCATGAATGGCCTGAGACTGTTTCTATCCTGTCTGGGTTGGATGACCCAGACTAGGAAGGAGCTTATTCCTGTTCACAGATATTTTTAAAGGTTCCGCTTCATAAACAGGCTAAAAATGATAGCCTGCTCAACCTCAAAAGATTAGATCAGCAGAGCAAAAACTGAGCATAGAAAAAGGCATTTCCCTAGCTACATACAATCCACTGACAGAGACAACATGACCACTGGACTCTGCGGCTTATAAAGCACAGTTTCACAGCTGTTGGGACAATATTCATGTGCTACTTTAAAGGTGCAGGATGGTGACAGTTCAGAAAAAAGCCACAAATGTATCACCCTAGTATAGTATCTAAGCTTACACATATTCCATTTAAGTTAAAAAAAAAATAAAAAAATCACTTGAGCAATCTAAAGATCATACTGGCTTTTAGAAGGTCCAACAGAGTTGAAATAAGATCTTGGGATACATCAAGTTCTTACATCCTCACTGACACCCTTTTCTTCCCTGCGATGGTTGGAAACCCGTAACTGCCCCCCTTGCAGAAGGCAGCACTGAGCACCTCACAGACCCAGACCTATATAACATTACTAAACACTTGAAAGCACCAGCTTCAGAAGGAGAAGGAAGGAAAGAAATATAGCAAGTCATGTGACCCTTAAGCATCAGAATAGTGGTATTATGTTCAACAGTAAGTTTTCACGAGCAAAGTAAGTCTTAAACTCATAGACTTTAAGACTCAAGTCTTAAACTTATAGACAGGGCTTAAAGTTCTGCAGGATAAGGGCCCTAAAGGTCACCCCTCTGTCCAGGTGCTGTGTAGGCTACAAGACTCAATATGGATCACATGCTAAAAAGGCACAGGCATGAGAAGCAAGGCTGCTATTTATACAAGCAAATTGTTGCTCACTGTGATTACTATCTGTGGCTATACAGAGCAAGTATGAAGGTTTTTCCCCCACAATATATGTAAGTACAGACTCATAGCAGCAAAAAGTAAGACCCATAAAACTGCCCTTTCTATCTTTCCAGTGGTGAAACAAGCTAAAAGTCCCTCCTTCAATCCTAAAACCGGCCACATATGTTCCTGCATTCCCTAGGAATACGAATAAAGAATCTGAAGAACCTTTCACAGGCAGAACCTCTCTAAACTGCCAGGCAATATTAGTTACCAGTCTCCACCTAGTGGTGAAAGTATATTCGGCATTAGCATTCATAGACTGAGGATCACCAGGTCATTCCGAGGAACAACTACCTGTGTCAGAGTAACATGCCAAAAAAGTAATTATTTTGGTAATTTCAGATAAATTATATCTACCTAGAGTTAGACAGCTCTAAACCCTGCCTGCTGCCAATTCGTGTGCTAAAAAGAACATTTTCCAAAACTTGTGCAGAGCTCAAAAAAGAGGTGATGAGCATTTTCATTTATTTTTCTCCAGCGGTGGCATTTAGAAAGTCAGGCAGCAATACAGCACGTGAAAGGCTGGCATTCTGTGAACAGAAACCCACTTTTGGGTAAAGCATTTCTTGAGCACTGAAATAAATTACATTCTCACAAGATGCACAAGGTAATCCCTGCAAGCAGAACTATCAGAGGAAAGGCTATAAACTACAGACGTTTCAAATACCTACACAACATAATGCCAAGGCAGAAGCGGCAACTGTAGCTACTGGGCAGTAGCCAGCAGGACAATGACTCCTGCAGCTTCTCTCCTATGAGACAGTTCCCCATCATCACAAAGGTCAGGCTCTAACAGATTGGTGGACATTCCCCCCCCCCAGCTGCTTTTCTTGATGACCATGTAACACTTTACACTTCAAGAAAGCTGGGAAGGAGGAGGGGAGAGGGATGGCGAGGGTAGGAGCGATGGGACAGTTGGAACAAAAGCAATTTAAATTCCCAGTGTTAACACAGAGAAGTAAAAGCCCCTGACATTTAACAGCTAACAACATCAGAGAATTCAAAACCATTTATGAGTTCCCAGTGTGTGACTAATTTCAGCTATGAAAGTCGGTAGTGGTCATGTTTTAACCTCTGTTTCACCCAATCCTCCAGATATTCAGTTTCAACTACTTTAATGCAAAACTTAAAGGAAGTTGTAGACAGCTGATTTTATTTAAAGCACACCTAAAAGTTTATTTTTCCTATTATCAAACTCGTAAGTTCTGAGGGTTTTTCTCTTTGTTTTTGTTTTCAAATCAGGCCCAACTGGGAAGAAGCTACAAGAACCAAATGGGCTGGGTAATGTATCAGTAGATATACCAAAAAAATGGTATGTTTGCCTCAATATTAATTTTGCCTTTTCAGCACAAAAAAAAAAAAGAGAGTACTTACTCCCAAATGACTAATTTTCTCATCCCATTGCACCTATTTCAAATTCTTACACCTTTATGGATGACAAATTTTCATGTCTTACACTCTACAACCAGAAATGATTGCCTAAAATCCTTGTAGCTGTTCATAAAGTACATCTGTTCTCCTTTTCCAAGAACTGCTTACAGCTAAAATATTCTGTAGTATGCCCAGCTGATTCTTGAAATTATGCTTTTCAATTCAAAGACATAAGCACTGCAAATTCAGCTGAAATGATGAAAAAAGACGAGTCAGTCAGACAAAGCCCAATGAACAGTTAAAAGTAGAAAGCCAGCTAGTAGCTTTTTTTTTTAATATATATACACACACCTGAAACATACAGATTGTAAAAAGATATTGCTGTGTATCTATTACATCCAGGTTCATACCTGTGTGAAGTATTTTCCATCTTGTTTCAGGACCTTCATTGAGAGGTCAAGAATCAACCGCAGAAATTCCCACGTGGAATCTGCAAGAGAGTATGATTTAAAACAGAACAGAACATTATGGACTTGTTCCCTATTACATATTCAAGACTCACAATGTATCTACTGTTTAAAAAGTAGCTATCCTATACCTTAAAAACCAAACCAAACTTAAACCAACAAGAAAAAGAACAGTTAAAACCCCCACACAACAACAATGATGGTAGAAGTATATGTTTTTCTTAACAGTAATTTTCCAGATGCTTCCAAATTTACTGGAGCATGAACTTCCCAAATACTTCTTCAAGAGTTACATGAGTTCATATATAAGTTTAAAAAAGACCTAGTCACTTGCTAGTTTTTTCTTAACATTCAAGAAAAAGTCATGAAGAAGAGATGTGTTACTATCATTCTTTGCCTCTCAGATTTGCTATTAAAAAAGGCAAGAATCAAGCGTTTTTGCTGCAAGCTGCCAACTATGACACAGCAGAAGGCCAGAAACATGGAAAAGCCTCAGAGTTTAAGAAAATAAATTAGAAGATTAACCTTCTTCTGGAGATGTGGAGATTGGAACAGCTGTCAGATCATTAATTACATAATCAAACATCCTTCCTTCTTTGGCATACCTCTTCAATACGGGAATACAGTCTTCAATCAGAACCTGTAAGAAT
This sequence comes from Pezoporus occidentalis, assembly GCF_034315485.1. Classification (NCBI taxonomy): domain Eukaryota; kingdom Metazoa; phylum Chordata; class Aves; order Psittaciformes; family Psittacidae; genus Pezoporus; species Pezoporus occidentalis. Next base: position 9,264,262 of record NW_026916170.1, on the reverse strand, counting down.
GAAATACTGTGGTCCTCAAAATACTCTAAAACTGCCAAGTTAAAAGGAACAAATGTGGAGTCACAGGAATTAAGAGGAAGGCAAAAGTACATAGTTAAATAATGCATTTAATTTTAGGCACAATTTTCAACTTCTGATATAAAAAGGAATCGCAGTTGCAGGAATTACAACAATGACAACATTGGCAATAAAGGACTGATTTTCCTAGCTCTGTCACTGATCGCTGGGTGACCGCTGTTCTGTTTACCAAATGGTAACAACAATTAGCAGTCCCCTGACATAAAATAAGGTATTTGTATGAAGGGCCACATGTGTAGTACCATGTTACTTCTCTGTTAATCTGCTGCGTGCCTTTTCTTAGCTCACATCTGTAAATAAGTATGAGAGCAGTAATGAAAAAAAAAAAAAGATTTCCTGTGAAGATCTCAGGTTACACTCAGACTAGTTTGTAGTGTCTGTCAGATAAAGCACTTACATACAAATTCAGATATTCTCAAGAGCACAGGATAACTAACTTACACATGCATTTTTCTATCTTTTCATCAGTTTAAGGAATGATGTTTAACACTGCATCCTTACTGTTACTTCCTCTTTATTTGTAAGCACAGCAATAAACAGGCTCCCATTTCAAATTCCTTAAAAGCTATATATAATTATTTTTAAAAGAGTTTGAAAATAGAGTTACAATATTTTGACAACAGTACTTATTTCCAAAGGAGGAAATCCTTCCCAGAATTAAGAAAAATCAGAAAACTTTTCCCCAAAACTTTACCATAGCAGTCTTCAAGGCTAGATGCAACTGTATTTTAAGCATCACTTCTAATGAAGGAAAACAAAAACATTACCTGATAGCACTCTCCATTCAGATTGTCTAAGACATCTCCACATGTTTTACGCATGTATTTTTTACACCCGTCGATCACCATTTGGTCAATGTTTGAAGTTGGTTAAGGCATTCTACATTCCAGAAATAATACAGGTAGCAGTTTCTACTTCTTTGGAAATAAATTCTCAAAAAAGATGACATTCAAAGGAATAAGAGTAAGATATGTATCCTGGTATACATATTGGAAGAGCCAACCTTATGTATTCACCTCCAGATTCAGTTACAGGCTTAGGAATGCTTATTTTTTGTTTTTAACCACTATTTCTGATGCTTTAGGCTACCATTACTGTGAAAGCTTGAAATGTGAACAACAGGATGGTGTATTTAAAAAACCCATAAAGCTAAACTAAGTTAAGACTTTAACCTATATTTGCAAACCAATTCTTTTTAGTTTCTAACAAGGGGATCCCAAAACCTAGGGTGATCATATGGCTAACAGTGGTTTATATTACAAACTATTTGAACTACAGAATGTTGAATACCTGATTCGTATCAATATGTTTAAGACAGGGCAAGAGTAGGTCATTCTGCCACCAACACAGTTCACCGAGTCCTGACATTACTTTTTTTCTTCTAGGTTAATTTTTTTTATAGCATTCTTTAGAAAAACAGAAGAACCCAAGAAAGCAGAATTCAGTCGAAAAAACAGACTTGACAGACCTGTCTTCTGTTATCAGAAAAAATATCAGTCTGATGACATAAATGCTCCTTTCCAGTTCTATGTAAATTGCTATGCCAAGAGTTACAGTATGGATTGAGAACCTGAAAGAATGGGTTACATAATGATGTACAAATATGTAGTTGCTGGGCCTCTCTAAGCTGACAAGAAGAAATTTCATTTTAAATCCTATCTCCTCATGAAAATCAGAACCTGACAGTTAACTGTGCTCAATGCTAGGGCATCAGCAGAAAATGCAGGCTGAAAATGTTGAAAACAGCGATCAGTCATTTGTCAAAGGATATCTCTACCATAGTAACCATCTTTGGCTTCAGTTTGACTATCTCATATAATATACCTCCATCACCACCTCCTAGGATTAGCACTTCTTTCCCAGTGTAGTCTTCCTTTCCGCTGCCCATTATGGCTTGAGTGTATGCCAGGTCACTCTCAGCCAGATCTGGATGAAAGGAAGAGTTGGACAGAAACATTACATCTTTAATTCCCAATAATTAGTACAATAAAGACCAAAATAAGAGCACCTACAGAAACAACCTAGCTCCCAGAGACAGTTGAGGTAAGAGAGGTTGGTGATTTAGCAAAGCTAGTAAGATCCTCCTCAAAATCCCACACAGCATTAATATTAGGACAAACCCAACAAGAGCCCCTTCACATTAGGAAGTATTGAGTGGCAAGAGAAAAAGCTGTAGAGCAAAACTGTCAGCATTTCAGACATTAATCCACACTTGATACTTCAGTGAGTTTTTACCTAGGACTAGTGCTGCAAGAAACAAATCACGAGATTTTTGAAAGTACACTCTGGATGCCAACTAAAAAGAGCAACCTAGATGCACCCCAGTAGACCCCTACACAGAAGTATGACTTAACACATAACTGCTGAAAAGCCCTGAAGCCAGCTTTCTAGCTGGCTTACTCTTTATTAGCTCCAAAGCAGGCAATAATGTTCCAAAGCTGTAATAACACATCTGAGCTACAAGGGCAAAGCTTTGTGCAGCAGCACATCATGGAATACTCTATCATTCTGGCTGGCAATCAGCACTTGCTTGTAAGTGTACAATAACAAAATGACACAAAGCAGCATTTTAAAATCCGATGGAAGGTAAATAAATAATGGCATACTTCCTTTTCTGTAAGGAGTACTGTGACAACATTAATAGAATCACAGAATAGTTAGGGTTGGAAAGAACCTTAAGATCATCAAGTTCCAATCCCCCTGCCATGCGCAGGCACACCTCCCACTAAACCACACCACCCAAGGCTTCGTCCAACCTGGCCTTGAACACTACCAGGGATGGAGCATTCACAACTTCCCTGGGCAACCCATTCCAGTGCCTCACCACCATGACAGGAAAGAATTTCCTCCTTATATCCAATCTAAACTTCCCCTGTTTAAGTTTGAACCTGTTACCCCTTGTCCTATCACTACAGTCCCTAATGAAGAGTCCCTCCCCAGCATCCCTATAGGCCCCCTACAGATACTGGAAGGCTGCTATGAGGTCTCCACGCAGCCTTCTCTTCTCCAGGCTCAACAGCCCCAACTTCCTCAGCCTGTCTTCATACGGGAGGTGCTCCAGTGCCCTGATCATCCTCCTGGCCCTCCTCTGGACTTGTTCCAACAGTTCCATGTCCTTTTTATGTTGAGGACACCAGAACTGCACACAATTCTCCAAGTGAGGTCTCATGAGAGCAGAGTAGAGGGGCAGGATCACCTCCTTTGACCTGCTGGTCACGCTCCTTTTGATGTGGCCCAGGATACAGTTGGCTTTCTGGGCTGCAAGCGCACGCTGAAGCCGGCTCATGTTCATTTTCTCATCAACCAACACCCCCAAGTCCTTCTCTGGAGGGCTGCTCTGAACCTCTTCTCTGCCCAACCTGTGCCTGTGCCTGGGATTGCTCCGACCCAGGTGCAGGACCTTGCACTTGTCATGGTTAAACTTCATGAGGCTGACATCAGCCCACCTCACAAGCGTGAGGAGGTCCCTCTGGATGGCATTCCTTCCCTCCAGCTTATCAACCGAACCACACACCTTGGTGTCATCGGCAAACTTGCTGAGGGCGCACTCAATCCCACTGTCCATGTCAGCGACAAAGATGTTAAACAAGACCGGTCCCAACACCGATCCCTGAGGGACGCCACTCGTTACTGGTCTCCAGCCTGACATTGAGCCATTGACCACAATTCTTTGCGTGTGGCCATCCAGCGAGTTCTTTATCCACTGAGTAGTCCACCTATCAAATTGATGTCTCTCCAATTTAGAGACAAGGATGCTCTGTGGGACAGTGTCGAACGCTTTGCACAGGTCCAGGTAGATGACATCAACTGCTCTACCCGTGTCCATCAGTTCTGTAGCCCCATCAAAGAAGGCCACCAAATTGGTCAGGCAGGATTTCCCCTTAGTGAAGCCATGCTGGCTGTCACCAAGCACCTTGTTGTTTTTCATGTGCCTTAGCATGCCTTCCAGGAGAATCTGCTCCAAGATCTTGCCAGGCACAGAGGTGAGACTGACTGGTCTGTAATTCCCTGGGTCATCCATTTTCCCCTTCTTGAAAATGGGGGTTATATTTCCCCTTTTCCAGTCATTGGGAACTTCACCTGACTGCCATGATTTTTCAAATATGAAGGCCAGTGGCTTAGCAACTTAATTCACCAGCTCCTTCAGGACCCACAGATGGATTTCATCAGGTCCCATGGACTTGCGTACATTCAGGTTTTAAGATGGTCTCAAACCAGATATTCTCCCACAGTGGGCCGAAGGTGTTCATTCTCACAGTCCCTGCATCTGCCTTCCAAGACTTGGGTGGTGCGGTCAGAGCCTTTGCCAGTGAAGACCGAGGCAAAGAAGTCATTCAGAACCTCAGCCTTCTCCAAAGCCGGTGTAGCCAGTTCTCCCGATAGTTTCCAAAACCTCATCTCCATATGAAACTGATAAAAGTTTCTGGCTAGAAGTATGGAATGCCTAGTTTGGCGATTTCAAATACAATTCTAACTGAATCAGAAAACACCTTGCTAATGAAATTCAGTAATACTTTTCAACTGCCATCTGCACAGAAACCCCTGAGAGTTGCAGAAAGTTAAATGAACAGTTAGAGGTATGTCTGGTGATTTTGAAAAGCTATAGTCAAATTTCTTAATTACTCTGCCATTAGACTGCAAGTAGGTATTCTATCCCTAGACGGCAACATGCCTCATTTACATCAGTCAGCACTTTTCAATGTAAGTCCTGAGAGATTTCACAAAGCATACCCCTCCTTGATGTCTAGATTTTCTAACAAGCTGCATTCTTACCTAGTTTGAAAGAACAGCAGCTTCTCCCAAGTTCACTTTCAAACTTACAAAGCCGGGCAGACACAGACTGCCACATATACAGACAATCTCATAAGGTTGGGTTATTCTTCTCATTAACTTAAGAGTTCAACTGAGCATTTTGAAGGAGACAAAGTCAGATGATGTTCACCTACAAAGCAGCTAAATGGTTTAAGATACAGCTGTCCTGTGCCTCACCAAGCAAATAATTCCTCTAGAGAGCCAAGGGAACAGCAGTTTTATACAGACACCTGCCTCCCAGCTCCTACTTCTATTTCTTTAGAATTCCACAGTATTTTGAAGGCTGACAAAGTAGCTTATTTTACTGTCAAGGAGAAGCCCTCAAGAGGTTGGACGTGCAACAAACAAGTAAAAGCTGAAATGCATGGAGTAGAGTAAGCTCTCCCAGACAACACTGACTTCTACACCCATAACAACTTCGGAAATTTTTTTTGTATTCTAGATTTTACATTGCTCAGATTTTCTAATTAAAATGCTGTATACAGAGAAACATTTTACTTTATATAGTGGAACATATATGAGGGTACATGCATGCGTCCCTGCCCATGGCAGGGGTGATCTTAAGGTCCTTTCCAACCCTAACTATTCTATGATTGTATGAATGTAGCTTCCAGCATCAGAACCATGACTGCTAGTAATCTACTAAAACTGTCCCATTGCGAGATAGAAAACAACGCTTGCTACATTTTCACACAGAAGATCCTGAAATGAGATGATACATACTGACATCCCCACTGAGGATAAGAATATTCCCAAACTGTTTTGAATGCAGGATTTTAATATTTTGAAAAGGTGAATCTTCATCATAAACAACTTCATCTATGTCGTACTCCACCAGGCGCCCATCAGCTGTGGGCCAGTATCTGTCGATGACACCTCCCCTCAAAATGGCTGGCAATCTAGACAGAAATAAGAAAAAGTGTTACAAAACATTTGAGAATGTTTATTAAAAAAAACAACCTCTAAACATACTGTGGATTCACCATAATAAATACTTAAAAGAGGGATCTAAGAAAACTTGCAATATTTAACACTCAACAGATAAGCCTACCAGCCATGTTATATATACATAACTTGTTAAGGCACTGATGAAATATTACATGGTTCTTCTTCATGTACAACTTCTATAATATGTACATGAACCTCTCTACCCTTAAGAGAGGATATTTACAAAACATGGCTAGAAATCGAAAAATACAAAAGCAGACTTCAGACCAAAAAACATGACAAAATCTCTTCCCATCTTCAGCTCAGCTAGGAACACCATTTCTTTGGGATAGTGGACCTCACCCTTCAAAAGTTGTACTGAGATACATATTAAATACATACACAAACACAAAAAGTGAACTACTACAGTGTTTCAAACTGAGCCAGGCCACCCTGCAGTTTGTAAGCACAAACCCTGGTATCAGCTGACAGTTTGTGTTACTTTTAAAAAGCAGTTCAAGAACCTGCATAGATTGTTTTAAATTCTATATAGAGGTATCTTTTTCCAAATCACTACTTCACCTGTAAGGACAAACTATATTTTAAGTGGCAGTGATTGATCAAAATGATCGCATTCCATTTCAAGCAAAACGTGCAGAGATTTCCTCACACACTTCAAAGTTAAAAACCTTCTTTCCCCACCCAGGAGGGTATAGCAGAAGACCAGACAGACAAGACGGTTTTAAATTCACCAGTGATTCTCAGTGAGCATTCCAGAAATATCTTTTACCCTCACTGAGCCGCCAGATGGCAGCACATGGTGAGAACAAGACCATCTATTCACTACATCAAAACAGTTAAAAGGCAGGAACAACTTCCCCAGCAGTATTAATCCTAGGGCAGCTGCATGTGTGAAGCTAACATGAGAAGGATGCAAAGACATTTACTTTGACGGGTGTGTGACAAGATCCATACCAGATCCGTTGCTGCAGGAGGTTCATCTTCCTATACCAAGGTAACCAAATTTATATAGATCACTTCAGGCAGACCTTTTTCCTGATCCATTTTTAACAAGTTTCTATCATAGGGATTCCACAAACTCTCAATATCGTATTTCAGTATTGAAATGCTCTCAGAGAGTGTGCTTCTCCCCAATATACACATATATTTGCAGACTGTGCGCCAGGTGAGGATTTACCAGTACAAAAAAAGCAAGACAACTACCTTTCTTTTACACACACCTATATTACACCTTGAATGTTTTCTGTGTGTAATTACTTTTCAAATCACTACCACTTCACTTGTGGTCTTGTACAACCTTTAGATAACTTTCTACTGTAGTACTGCTTTGCAGTTTTCCCATTCCGTAGTTTGCTCCTTTGCTTTATAGAATATGTTGATTTTACACTGCTTTTTACTTTTCTTAAAGTACTTCCACTTCTGTGTTCTTTAAAGCACCTCCTACACCTTTCCAGCGAGCGCATGCCTTCAGTAAGTGCTCTTTGGCTTTGAGTTGCCAGTCACTGCCACTCATCGGGAAGACACCAACATGAACTGTGTTCTTCCAGATACCTGGGAAACTCCAGCATGAATGAATGCTGTTTCAGCAGCAGGCAACAAATCACAATAAGCACCCGTACAGTTCAATGTATAACCTTGTATTCAAAGTCAACCAAAATGACAGAAGGCTTGCAAAAGCCTCCCTCCTTTAGTTAAAATATTTCTATCTTCTTGGCAGGGCCCTGAAGCACAGAGGTTCCGCTGGCATTTTTGCCACAAGTGCCCAGGGCCAGCACCAAAAGCCACAGCAGGGACAGAGCTTTTCAGGGAAAGAGCTGTGGGAAACCTTAACAGGGAAGGGCCTTCTCCATACGTTTGAGCTTTGTTTTAGCTCCTGCCCTCACTCCTGGTCCCTGCCCAAGCTACAGTGCAGCTCTGTCCATACCTGCCCAAGTATTTCACCAGTCCTTGACACCCACTACCTCAGTCTCAGAGGTGCCTCAATACTACAGCCCAGCCTGGCAGTCACAGGGCTGAGGCTGACCCTGGTCACCATCACCAGCCCTGCTCACCTTGTCCACAAGCTATGGGATGTGGCCTAACAGGTATGGTTCATGCCCTGGCCTATCCCCCTGACACCCTTGCTGCTCTCCAGGACTTCCAGAGTAGTCTGCACTCACTTCCAGATTCCATTTTCTCCCACCACTTCATGCAACCACTGCAGCAAATTAAAGAAATACTCCTTGCCTAAAGCAACAATACTGAAGATGAAGCTTACCAATATGAAAAACCTCACATGATCTTCAATTCTTCAATAAAACAATTTTAAAGTATTGGGGGGAAAACCGCATATGCATGAATACATAATCCAGGCTATTCATCGCAGTACAAGAAAGCGTAATTTGATTATCTTTAGCAACTATGCAGACAAGCCACATACAGAAGTAGATGTCTGAACTTACCGTTTCACCCTTTTTATGTTACCATGAAACAATTCTTTCATTCTCTCTTCTACTTTGTTTAGAAGCTGAAAAAAAATACCAAACAAAAGGTGGAAATTATAGGCAATCATTTGATATAAAGTATCTGTTAAATTAGGCTACTTGGAAGGCAATAAATAGGAGCACCTATACTGAAACTTTCAAATGCAACAGTAGAAGCCTATGAATAACTAGCTGGTCACCTTAGCCTTGTTACTAGCAAGAATGTGCATACTGTAGCAGCTGTCATCACTGCTATTAGTTTCTGTCCAGGATAACATAGCCAGATCTTTCAGGCACAGCCAAACAAGGAACATGAGAACCCTGTAAATTACATTCCTGTCAAAGCAGTGGCCTATTCCCTTGCAATGTCCAATTTCTGGAGCCTTCATATCAGGGAAGATGAAATCATTTTTCTGCATGGGGAAGAAGTTACTGTATAGAGGCTCCCAATCTGTCAGATTAGAGAGAAAAAAAAAAATAATTCCATTTCACCAGGTTACAGATTGAGGATCACCTCTGCTGCACTACCCTGGGTACTCAAAGAGACCTGAGCCCTAGCCAAGGCTGGTTATGTCTTTACAACTCTTACAGCAAACAACACAAGGCCTGGGACATGCAAAATAGAATGTGTGCATTCATGTGTGTATGCAACTACAAAAGGGGTAGTGAGGATGAAATTCTTTACAATGAGGGTGGTAAAATACTGGGACATGTTGCCTAGAGATGTGATGGATGCTCCACCGGGCCAGGCTGGATGTGGTTCTGGGCAATCTGATCTAGTTAAAGATGTCCCTGCTCACTGCAGAGGGGTTGGACTAGATGACTTCTGAAGGTCACTCCCAACCAAAACTATGATTCTGTACTCATCTGTAAGCACTAGGTTTGAACTAACCCTGATATTTAAAAATCTTCTACCAAAACATACTTTGACAAACCTGAAGACAAGGGGCTCCCCATGCAGTCTGAGAAACCTAGTAAGATAAGCATCACTCGTACCTGATCAACTTCTTCTCTTCCTTTTGTATAATCACTGTAGCTCTGCAGATCCACCAACACTAATCCATGAGGGTGAATTCTCAAATTGGCAAAACTACAAAATAAAGAGAGATATTAATTTATTACTAAAACTTAGAATGAGTAAAGACAGACTGAAACTGGTTATATTAAATTCAGAATGCATGTTTCTTTTTCCAGCCATCTGTAACTGTTGGCAGGGCCAGCTCCAGTCTTCCTATGCAAGTCACTAAGCAGCAAAGCTGAAAAAGCATACCAGTCACTACATAACTAATAAAATCAGCAGGCAGCAAGGCAGCTCTTTAAATGAGGCTACTTCGGTTGTGTTGGTTTTGATTTTTAATTGAAATCAAGCCTCATAAAAACAGCTGAACATTTTCCTTCCCCCTGCCTTCCTTCTCACTCCTTGGGGTTTTGTTTGTTTTTAACTTTATAGCTACTATACACAGTGTTCACATTCAGAGCTCAACAAAAATTTCTAAGTGAGAAACAGTAAGCACTCTGGAGCAAACCATGACTTTGACTGGCAAAGAAATTGGAGTAGCAAACTTTCACTGATGAATACAGATGCAAGATAGACAAAACTCCTACTATATATTGTATTACAGGAACATTTAAAGATCAAAGAACATGGATGGCTTCACCATACAAGGCGCTGGCTGGACAAATAGAAGACCTTCAAGAACTTGCAACAAACAAAAACAAAAGATAAGGACTATGAGGATAGACACAAGAAAATACAAAGTAGCAGAGGTGATATTCTTTCCATACTAGGGAGGGAAGAAGACAGTAAGAAACAGAAAGGCTATGAGGGGACTACACAAATGGATGAGAGGGGAAGTATACACTAAAAGAGGAGAGCAGAGAGGATTGGAACAGCTGAGCAAAGCAAGCAGGGTATTCGGGGATGGAAATTCCTTAGTACAACACAAAGAAACTGCAGGTAAAATTGTATACAGTTCTTTGAATGCCCCTTTCTTTGCTTATCTGCTTTTATCACCCCATTCAGCCTCAAAGGCAAACCATAATCCAGCCCCTGTAGAGACAAAAAGTTTAAGTGACCTCTTATCTCCCCACCATTCCTACCTTTCTGTGCCACTTCCAGAGCTCCCTGACTAAACTGTCAGTCTCAATATGAACACCATCTTTATGTGGTGGTTGAACCTTGACAAGCAAACATGCTCAGCTGCAGTCAGACAAAATACTAAATATCCTGTTGTTATCTGAAAATCATAATTTTTAGTAACTAAAGTGGTCACATTGTGAAAGTGACTAAGTGATTCAAGAATAAAAACACTCTTGCTGGCTTTGGGCAGCAGTGATCTGTAGCTGTGATGTGTTTAGCAGCTCACAGAAGCTAGGATGTCACCCGCTTCTCTACAAAAGATGAGTCTGGGAAGTCGCGGTCTTTCTAAACGACTTAACACATGGATCTCGCCTTAAGGAGGGAAGATTCTCCTAACAAGACACCCACAGGAACATCGTGTTTTGTTTCCTCCTCCCCAGTACCTGCAGATTGTCACAGCGACCCTCCCCACACCTACCCAGCGACTGTCCACTAGGTGTCCTCCCGACAACTATTTTTGATTAGGAACTACAAAATATCTGTGCTCCCTATGGGCATGAAGAGAAACCACAGAAAAGCCTTAAAATATGCATTCTCCCGGCACTAGGAAATTACTCCTGCACAAAACAAAACACAGTATTTTACCCTGATGAAAAGATGAACAGAGAGTAGTCAAGAAGTAAATAAAGACGATTCCCCCCCTTTTTAATCAATTACCACATAGAGTGGTAATTGATAAAAGAGACTTAAGAGACTGAGTTTGTCAGCTAATTAAAAGAATTCATGACATTTCCAAGGCAGCTTTCTCTCATACAAGCTATATAAGAAAGTGTTTCGGGAGAATCAGCAAATTCATTCTACTGCACTCCTGACAAAACCAAAGTAAAGGAGGAAGCTCTTCTGAACTTCAGCAAACACTTCACCTACATCTTTTAGGATACTGCACCCCACTTGCTGCTGACTGTCACAGTTCAGTACTTTGATATATGGGCCACTTCATACTTTGCATAGCGACCACACCATCTCACAGCTTAAGGTGATGTTCCCAGCAGTACTAATAAAACACAAGTAGGACCGTTAAAAAGTAATAATAAAAAGGCATACTCCCAGTCTCCCTCCCATCAATATGGGGCTTCAGAGGTTTTAAACACATCTGTCTGAATCAAAGGGACTCAAATTGTGCACTTCTCCTAGAGCCTTTTGGCACTCAGCATAGAGGGAATGGCTACTGCACAGGACGGCTCTGGAAAAAGTCCTACTGGGATTTTGTTCATGTGATTTTCATGTCAGGAAAGGTGTGCTGTGTACTGTGCCTAACATGAAAGGAAAATAAAATAGCCAGGCATAAGCACAGAAACAAAACAGCATTATCATAAGACTTCAGGAGATATCTTTGGTTTGTTTATTAAAGAAAGACAAAAGAGCAGTGCTCATTAGATGGAAGCACTGGTCCTTCCACCAGGTTTTGGATGCAACCATTCACAGTGAAAAGGGATGTTTCTAGTGATGTCCACAGACCTACTGCAGGCCCTCAGAGCTGAGGCACTACAGACAGAAATGAGTATTCACAGCTCCTCAGAAACAACTGTGAACTTTCAAGTTCTCCAGTAACTGGCACAGTGTCAGAAATATCTGCAGTGTTAGAAAAACTTTTTATCAGTTTATTCTTGTATTCCAGGAGTTGCCATTAACACAAATAAACAACAGGTGGTCCCATGACCAGAGCTGTTTTAAATTTCTAACAGAATCACATAGCTGTCATAAGATTTGACAGCTGACATTATTTTCACTTCCCCTGTGACTGCATGAAATACTTCCTCAGTATGGGATGTTAGCTCCATTGTTTTGGGGTTGTTTTTTTTTTTTGGATGGGAGGCAGAGAGGAGCATTGCTCTGAAAAGTACAACCCCAAAACTTCAGACTTACTGTAAGTGATATGGCAGCATTACAGTACAGAGACAGTAACACTGCAGAACTCATCTCATTAAACTGTTACCTCTACCAGAACTGCAAGGTCCTGACACCTGAGGGTAGAGATGAAAAGGAGGCACCAGCCTGGAGCACTATAGTGGGACAAAAATTCAAGTTCTGAGTGTTGGGCCAATAGTCTCAGACAATTTATGGTGAACAACCTTGACTGAAACTCAAAATCCTTAAAGAAGGCAATAGAGGTTGGTTATACCTTGGTGAAGCCACCCAGTTGGAAATTAACACTCAAAATAACCTAAAATGCCTGTAAAGATTTAAAGACACAGCAAACAGTAGAAGTGTACATTCAAAAAAGTGACCAGTCTAGTAGCATTAACGCAATAGCAGCAGGCCATGGCTGAACCACAAAAGACTTACTGGCTTCAATCAGCAGGGAGCAAAAGGCTATGCTGGCTTCTGTTACTTTACATTTGTTTGCCTGGCAGTAAGCATGTGAATGTGGCTTAGCAGCAGCTCTTCAAATATTTGAATAAGGTTTTTAAGAACCACAATACTACAGTTTCCATTTATACCTAAGAAAATATAGTAAAGATTACAAATCAAAATGAGGGGGAAAAAAAAGCAGTGGGAAAAATAAATGAAGTCTTCTTCAAAGGTCTTCCCTCCTGCCTCTTGCCTTACTGAAAAATTTAGTTCCCGATTTCAAAATAAACCACCTGCAACACCTTTGGTGTGTGCTCACATGCACTTATCATAAAAGCATCTCTCCATTAGGAGACAAAACCCCACTTCCTGCTGCATCTGCATACCTATCTTCTAGGTTAGTACTAAAGCTTTTTGTGCTTGGAGTCTCAGCTACACATAATTCTAGTAGTGCATCTTGCCACCTGAACAACAGATATCAAGAAATAAATATCAACTGCACAAATCAGAAAGTAACTCTTGAGAAAGGTTTTGGATGAGTATCCTCTGTTCAAAAAGAGCCAGAAGCACGGAGATCAACACATTCTACGCCAATCTGTGTATTCTACCTTAATTACCTGTATTGAGTAAGAAACACTGCAAACCCACATAGCTGAAAATTATTTGGAAAATTATTTCCCCCACACCATACCCGAAGAATAAAATTGTATAGGCAGACAGGTGCCTACAAACTCCCCTTCACCTGCCAAAGCTTTTATCTGCTGACAGACTAACTTTGAATCACTACCGAATATAGCTCAAGGATTTGAAAAGTAGTTTGCCAATAAAAGCATCACCTGTCAAATTACTCAATGAGGGAGGAAAGGAGAATCTGCTTATACTGGGAAAATCCCAAATATAAAAAGAATTATTGACATGGCATTATTTCAACATAGCACACATTTTTTTTTTTTATAAAAAGAAAAAATTGCTCTTCTTCTTCATTAGAGACGGACCTTAAGGAATTAAGCAACCCCATTTTTTCACTATACCATTATACCTGTTCTCTTTTTACAAAATAGGGAAACTAAATCAATGAAAGCTATCACAGTTCTAAACTGTTGCTGATTCCTAGCAACTGCTTCCTATTCTTCAGCCCGTATTTGCACTCTAGGTAACTCCCTGAATAAACTAGTACATTTCAGCCTGAAACAAAGAGCTGAGGAATGTTCATCCTGTTCCTTTAAAATATATTGACTAGGTTGTCGAGTGATTAGCAACAGACTAACACAGAAAAGTAAAAACACCCCTCCCTTCATGGTGTTAACATGTTCATCATCCCAGTGACATACAAGACAGCTTCAACTGGATAAATCTTGCACTGCTGTGAATGCCAGTAGGATTACACATTCTCTAAACAAGAATTCAGACACAAAACACAAGCTAAAAATGGATGTATGGATAAGGGAGGTCAAAGCTTCTCTGTAACAGTCTTCCACTGTAAAAACAGGTATTTCAGATTTCATTTTTCTGGTGTTTTAAAGACCTTTCAAGTTGAACATGATAAAAGAGGGAGCAAGAAAAAAATCTGATAGCTGTATACAGCATGTAACAAGAGTACTTGCTCACAAGCAACGATGCCACTAGAATATATGTTAGCTGAGAAGATGCCCAACAATTTGCAAAGGTTGGCTTTAACATTTTTTTCCTTACCCTAGATTTTATTCTTTTTAATCTGTTAAAATATAATGGGCCCTATGACTGCACAAAGTATACATTATATACATACACATCACATACATTAAATAAGACATTCTGAACTTTCAACTGTCCAGTTTAAGTTAGAATGACACTTCAGTGAAAGCAGGCTGCTTCAGGTGACCCTGAAAACATTTTGGAAGTTATATGAAAACACACAGCTCAAGGAAACAAGACTGATGGGGCCCTGAAACTCAGAGACAGAGCTCCTTCTCCAACCAGGGCTGGAAAGCCAAATAAAGCATATCCATCCCCAATAGGGACATGGCCCCAGACACGGACTTGAGTGCCTCAAGTGAGGCATTTCCTGCCCTGCTCTAGAGCCTTGGGTTGACAACCCCATTAATAAATGTTTTCAGAAGAACTTCCCTCAATTAGGTCCTTTGTCAGAGTAAATCACAAAGTAAATGGACCAGGTAGAGTTGCCACATGTGACTTTTGCTTGCTTAGCTCCAGACAAAGGAGAACAGGGAGCCGTTGCTTTGGTAATGACAACAGGAAAGCATGGATTAATCCCCAAATCAAAACCAATTCGTTTAACAGCCCAGGCCTCCACAGGGCTGTTCACCCAGTATCTTTGTCAGAGACAAAGTTTTGTTAAATTGTGGGCACTGCTGTTGATAATCTGTAGCACAGGGCACCCTGCAGGCTATAAGGGTTATCTTTGCAGACACTCAAGAGTGTAGACACTCTTGAGCAACACATTACTATCTCATCTCAACCATTTCTTTTTCCTGGGATTAGTACCTATTTTATTACATCAGCTGCACACCTTTGTCTTGCAATGGCTCAGTCACCTGGTTAAAAAGGCATTTGTATGTGCACACTCTCAAACCCCCTACTTGCATACAGGGCCAATTCACACATCTTTCATCCTGGGAAACTGCTGGTGACATACCTACTCTCCTTTATGTTTCCACCCCCACCTTCTACTACAAATTACCTCATTTCCAGAAGCACCCTGTTTTGCAAGGAAGGAAAAGTCTGCATGCCCTGGTATTTCTTCCTATGTGTGCCAGATAGGAAGTTAAGCTAATTAAAAAAAACGTTTATATATTAGGTCTCAAAATGCAGACAAAATTGCTAGTACTAAACCAAAGCCCTTTTTAATTTTTATCAAATCCTCTGTATGTTGAAGAGTGGCAAGTAAGAATGACCTGGTGGAATGGTGCTGTTTTGTAGGGGTTAACTGTCTGGTCTATTGGACTTTTGAGTGTTCACACACTTATTCATATCAATTAACCAAAACGGCATCAACTGACAGTAGCAGGAATAGTCTAGTTAAGGCTGCCTTAAAGTATATGCAATTTAAATGACTTGAAAGCTCAAGAAATAAAACCTGCTGAGATCCCAAAACTTGCAGGAAGTTCTGCACATGCTACTGTTCCCAAATTCAGAGTTTAACAAGAAAGGCAAAGCACAGAAACATACTTTAATTTACAGACAGTAAGTTGTCTAGCTAACGTGAGTAATTTCCAGGGAAGATAAATCCAGTATGCACTGAAGATCAGATGCCAATGAATATACCAAGAGAAAGTAATAACCATTCTTTATTAATTTACATTTAACACTGCACCAGAAAAAAAAGACACTTATAAAGCAAATAATCTCTTAATGTTCAGCTCTTCCATGCACTCCTGTTCTTTGTTCTTCAGTTCTTGAGGCTGTATCACAAACTGCAATTCCTTATTATATTTAGTATACTTTCCTGGATAGCTTCTATTAACAGCTCAACTATTTCCAGACCTGTATTGTATTAGAACTTTGAGAACTTATTTTGCAAGGATTCAGAGCCTCCATTAGCAAATGCAGTTTTCAACTGACACAACTTGTACACATTTTAACATTAACCTGACAACAGTAATTTGAAATTAAAACCAAGCTCATCTAAAGCTTTTCAACAGAAACCATATTTCTGCTGGTGGAGTCTATTCACAGCTGGATTAGGGAGGCAGTGAAGCACAGTACATATAGGGTAAGAAAGAACACAAGGTTGCAGCACCTGCATGTGTACAGGAAGAAGGGGAGACCACTACACCTGCCTGCTAAAACAGGTGTCAAAAGGACAGTGACACAGCAAGTCAGTCAGCCCCCATGAATGAGGCAAGGCAAAAAACGGTGCTGAAGCCCATGTCTGCCCCAGTGTTTAGAGCATCTTTGAGTCCAATTTTTTTCCTGAAACTCAGTATTCTCTATCATATTTCTGACTGCCAATTATAAAGATGAATGGCATGTCCAGCATATAAGGTTAAACAGATGAGAATCAGTACTTCACTAAACTCGTTGTGTTCAGCCCAGAAGGCTCAAGGAGATGAGTATTCCCCAAAAACCTACAGGCCGCATCCTTTCTCACATCACTAAGCCCCAGCTCTCCCTGTGGCCTCCACGGTATCCCTGTGGCCCCAAGACAGTAAGTGAGGTTCCTTCCTTAACCCACAAAGTGCAATATCAAAGCATCTGAAGTGATGCAAGGGCTCTGTAGCAATCACCAGGAAATTGTTTTGAAGCCGAATGTACACAGTGCATGCCCTGGAGTGTGGCATGAGGGTTTTATGTGAAAAAAAGTCTACTTGATTACTTGATAAAACTGTGAATGCGTAAGCTACCCAAACTGTGCAGCCTCAGCAATGCTGCCTTTTGGAAAAGGACTCTGGAACAATCCAACCCAAGACCCTGCCAGCTGACAAACTTCGATGTAGCCCTAAAGAAGAAATCCAAGCACCAACCTGGTTGTCTGCAGCAGTAGAGATGCCTGAGTGCTTGCCCTTGCTCAGTGAACAGAGGCAAGAGGTAACCAAGACCCAGCATAACAGACCATCAATTATTTCCTTGCAGGAAGACCACTAGGCCCATCTCTTATCTTCACCTTCCCACAACAGCAAGAATACTATGAACTATCCTCTGGTGCAAAAGTTTAAGTTGCATTTAACAGTAGTGAACAGCTGAATGATTCAAAGTGTCTACCTGCTGAAAGACACAAGATCAACAAAACACACAGGAAAGAACTCATTTAAAAATCAGAATGAGTACTAAGCAATTGCTAAAGCTAATTACACATGGCTTCCTGGAAACAGAATCTCATTTTCTCTACCCCTCCCCCCATGCTATCTACTCGAGGACAGTTCTGAAAAGCATAAAAAAAACACCCCACAAACAAAAAACTGACTGGAGACTGTATAGTTCTCCCGCATGTTGAATTCCCAAGCTTATACTCAGAGCATCTAGGATATCCCCCTCCAGGGCTCTGCTTTACCGTGGGAAAACTGACTTGACCAACTTACTTCTGCCACAATGACCACAATGTACACCAGGACACAGGTTTACCTTTCCCACGAAGTCTTCCCCACCTCTGCTACACAAACACATCAACTCTTACATACTCCTCTCCCCCTTCAAACATTAATTGTTATTATACACTAGCACTTGAGGAAGACAGTGGAATCTGGAGCAACAAGTATTTTCAACTGGCAGTGTAGTAAGAGAAATAATACTTCAAAATCCAGAATTTTGCAAGGCCCTTAGAGATGCTTCTAGATGCCAGTTCAGTTATCTTCTGGAAAGTTTATACAACAGACATCTTTTCTAGAAAGTTCAGAACACAGGTAATTTAACTCTGGAAACTGCTCCTTTAGAGGAGACTGCTTTCCAACACAGGAATGATCAGATAAGACTGCAAAAAGGAAAGCAAATTTGAGGATTCACATTTCATGTCACTTTCAAACTCAAGGAAACACTGGAAAGCAAAATGATGTCATGTAATCAAAGAAAGCCAACCTTTAAATCTTTTAAGTCCTTTTTACTTTTAAATATTTTACCTTTTAATTGTTCAGAATTCATGTATATTTGATGTTATATTTTCAGGAGTAAATACAAGCTTAAACCAGTACAGAGGAAAGACAAAAGAGGAATAAGTTACCACCTTTTGCTATATTTTCACAGATAAAAGGTTATCCAAAACAGGAATCTTGAGCAAATTATTCAGGAAAAATGTAAAAGCACACATAACTAAAGACAGAGTAAGAAAGACTGTACCAAAAAAAAAAAGAAAAAGAAAAAGAAGGTTTTTCTAAGCCTATCAAGCATTAAAAAAAAAACAAAACAAACAAGTAATTTTAATCAGAAAAAGATAGCATCACATTTGAAAAGCTAACTGAAATGGCTCAAGAACTTCATTGGAGCATGACAATAAAAGATACAAACTTCATACTAAAGGTAACAAGTAAGCTGACACCAGTCAAGTCAGGCCCCAAGTTTACAATATTGGTGGTCTACACTACTTTAAATACAATACAGAGAGCTGTACATACAAATATGTTCACATGCAGTAAACAGACAAATTTTAGCAGGCAACACACCTGCCTATAATCTGAGCTATCCTTTCAGAGATACTGGTTCTCTCATTTAAGAAAGAACTTAAAAATCCTTGGGCAATTCTCGTATGTTCGGAGTATGACTGAATGAGATACTTAACAGGACACCTAAGAGAAGATAACTGAAATAAATGTCAATTTGTTGGCTAACTCCAACCCTGGAGAACAGAGTATGTGGAGATTTAAAAAAAAAAAAACAAAAAAAACACACCCACAAAAAAAAACACAAACCAAAAGCAGTGACTACCACAATGGATGTCAGGAACAAATAACTGAATAAATGGAAACAAATGAAGTGCAATAAAATTACAGTACTTAATAACAAACAGGCCAAATATATGTGCCCATAATTCACTAAACCTGACACTGTAAAGCATCTTCAGGAAATAAAGCTAATGTGGCTTTGCTTACCTATTTATCCCTGCAGATTCTGCTTATGCGTCACTAATGACGCTAACCACCTTTGTCATGCTGTTAGTTACTTCAATAGCTGCTTGAGAATTTCATAGATTCACAGAATTGTTAGCACTGGGAGGGACCTCTTGGAATCATCTAATCCAACCTCCCTGACAAGGCAGGGCCACCTACAGCAGGTTACACAGGAATATATCCAGGCAGGCTTTGAATGTCTCCAGAGAGGGAAACTCCACAACATCACTGGGCAGCCTCTTCCAGTGCTCTACCACTGTCAACATTAAAAAAAGTTCTTCATGTTGAGGTTGAAACATCTTGTGTTTTCGTTTATGGCCATTGCTCCTTGTCCTGGGTATCACTGTAAGGAGTCTGGTACCATCCTCTTGGCACTTACCTTTGAGATAGTCATATGCATTAATAAGGTCCCTTTTTGGTAGTCGCTTCTCTAGAATAAAGAGGCCCAGCTCCTGCAATCTTTCCTTATAAGAGAGATGCTCCAGACCCATGATCACCCTTGTGGCCCTCCACCAGACCCTCTCCAGTAGCTCCTTGTCTTTCTTGTACTGAGGGGTCCAGAACTGGACACAGTACTCCAGATGCAGCCTCTCCAGGGTTATGCAGAGGGGGAGGATCACCTCCCTCAATCTGCTGGCCACACTCCTCCCAATGCACTCTAGTATACTGTCGGCCCTCCTGACCACAAGGGCACACTGCTGGCTCATAGTTATCTACCAACACTCCCACGTCCTTCCAAGCTGAACTGCTCTCTAGTAGGTCAGCCCTCAACCTGTACTGGTGCTTGTGGTTGGTTCTTCCTCCCCAGGTGTAGTACCCTACACTTACCCTTGTTGAACCTCATTGGTTTCTCTTTGCCTAATTCTCCAGCCTACTGAGGTCCTGCTGAACAACAGCACAGCCTCCAGGTGCATCAGCCACTTCTCCCAGCTTCATATCAGTAAACTTGCAGCCCTTCACCCAGGTCTCTGATAAACAAGTTGAATAAGACCAGACCTGGGGAACACCACTGACTACAGGCCTCCAACTGGCTTCTAATCTGCATATTGCAATCCTCTGAACTCTGCCATTCAGAGAATTTCTGATCCACTTCACTGTCCATTCATCTAACTCACATTTCCTAAGCTTACCTACAAAGATGTAATGGGCGACAGTGTGCAAGTGAAGCACATAAAGTGTTTAAAAAGCATATTCAAAAGACAGGGACAGAAACTTTTTTATTATTCACATGCTGCGGTTAGGATTGAATTTAGACATACTCAATTAACAGAAGAATTACAAATACTTTCAACTGACTTGAGCTATCCTGCATCTGGAAGGACTGGCCCTGAGACCAAGACATCAAACAATGCTACTGCATCAGTACAGCCCAGACCAACCAATTCAACTATTCTAGTACACAAACTATAAGATGATAGAGGCTAGAGTATCAACGGCATTCTGCCTTATTTCAGTCACTTTATAAACAAGGCTGGTAAAATAATAGCTTGCCCTACCTGCACCTCAGAAGGAAATCCAACACAGGGAGAAATAATTACCTGTAAATGAGGACAGAGGGGACAATCTATAGAAGAAAAAAAAAAAATCCACTCACCTGCCATTTTTCTTGATGTATGTTGCTAAATAGCCATGGTCTTCCCAGTTATGAACTGTTTCTGTCATTCCCTGCTCCTGAAAAATGGGCTGTAGAGCTTTAAGAACAGCATTGCAATCAGCTGCATGATTGAGGAAAAGAAAAAAAAATATCAGTAAGGATTTTCCATTCAAGTCAGTTTTGGTTTTTGTTGTTGTTTGTTTGGTTTTTTTAAATGTCCAGTTTTTACTGGCAACCTGCTGTACTTTTGAGTTCCACCTGAACAATAGCTTTCATGTACCTCTCCTCCCCCATCCCTAGAGATACTCCTCAGGGAAGTTTTCTATTATTTTGATATAACAGTACTTTAACTATGGCTACAATTTGTCACCTACCGTATCACAGTCCAGGCATGGCCCTACTCATGTAATTTTTTTTAATCACTTGGAAACAACAATCCCAGAAGGAAACACTGCACTGATGAAAGATTTGAGTTGCCATGTCCTACAGCTAGACATTTTTCTGAAAGGCACTGAAAAACTAGACAGGGCAAACTATCCTACCCACAATGAAGCCAAGTGGTTTTGGGACATCAAAAGTGTAAAAGAAATAGGGCCACAATTCTAGTTTCCAGCCTCTGCAACTTTGCACTGCTCACTTTAAACTTGCATCAGCCCCCTTTTTGGGGGGGTACATTCACACAGAAATGTCCCCCTAAACTTGCATCAGTCCCCCTTTTGGGGTCAGTACATTCACAAAGAAATGTTGTCACTTCAAGCATGTGATCCCCTCTTCCTGCTTGGCATTCACTTTCCTTGTCACACTCCACTACCTTCTCCCTCATCTTTTATAAAACCCATATTCATTTCCTTCCCTTAATGTCACTAGCACATTAAACAAAAACCAAACAAACAAAACCAAACCAAAAACAAACAACTCAGTATAATAATGCTTACTATACTATTCCAAGCCAGAAAATTAGCCCAAACCTCAAACTGAACTAGTATGCAACTAACTCCCCAACCACTTCACTTCTGCAGCTCTTGCAAGATATTTAAGTAGCAAGATGGAGAACAGATCCTGAAGAACTGAAGTGCTCATACCACATTTAGCCCATCTGCTTTCAACAGCTTCAAGGATTTCTGCTAGGTATATCTTGGCAGAGACTGCAGGACAAATCATCACTGATATTTTTCTGCTCCATAACATACTAATCCCTCACAAGCTGCTCATAATTTAGCAGATTTCTTTGCTAAGCAGTCAGGCAGAAGCTTGACTGAGTTCTTCCTATTATGTGGTTAGCTTTAGGAAATTAATAAACATACTCTTCCATCATATCTCCTTTTGGTTACACCACACAAGATTTGCCTCAGAGGGATAATTAATTCCCCAAAGTTGGAGACTCCTTTTAAAAATGTTTGAGGCATCAATGGTTGCCTCAAGGCATCAGGACATTTCAACAATCTCTCACCAAAATCCACTTGCCACCACCTCACTCCAAGCTCAGATATGCATTATCAATCACTGATAAGAAAAAAATAACCAATGATGATTAGAACAGTATCAACACCTTTGAATCCACACCAAAATGTTAATTCAGACAGTGCTTAATTTTTTGTTATTCAGGAACAAACTAATCAACTCTGGTTGCCAAGCATGAAATACTGTTAGAAGGATTTGATAATTACTTGCCAGAAGGCATGAAAAGGCCCAGAGTTTCAACTTGAGAACAGAAACAAAACCACTGTGTGTAAGATTTGAGAGATACATATTTCTCAAGCGTTAATGCCCAGTAAAGCCAAGCAATTTTGGAATCCCAGCACTCTTGATGAGATGATTTGCAGTGGTTGCAAATATTCCTCTAAAATTTTAGCAGTGAAGAAGCTATTATTTGACAGTCATCTGTGAACACAAATGCAGCTCAAAGTCCAGAGTTACGGTAAGCATCCAGTCCGGCTTCATGCACAACACTGGCTAGTTTTGCAGGATACTCCAACACTGAGCTCAGTAATCCGCTACTGAGCCTCACTATCTCCAAAAACATTCTAGTTTAAGACCTCCTGATACCAGAGGATTGACAAAATCTTAGTCAACTATGGGAACAGATTAGCTCTCATTTGAAAATATTCACTCAGTTTCTGACTTCAAGTTTTTCTTCCTGATTTTGAATCCTTTCCTCTAGGAACTGGGAATGTAACATAAACAAAACACTAGAACACAAAGCACTTCTATATGCTTCTGCATTTGACAAATTCTTCCCTTTGTAGCTACACTTTCAATAGGGAAAGGTGAAGGGTAGTGTCAAGTGAACTGCTTCGTTAAGAATACACTGAAAAGTTAGCATATATTAGAAGCCAAAATGCAGAGTATGCTAATAGTCAACAGCAACCTGAATGACTTGTATGTTTCAGTTCAGAGCTGTTTAAATTATTTGTTTTACTATACTAAGTTATTGTGTTGTACAAATGCAAAATTTTCACACATGAACACTATCTGTCAACTCCAAATCTTAAAAAAAAAAACCTCACAGGAAAGGGAAATATACAAAGATAAGATGGGAGGGTGTCAGATACAAGCAATGAAGGGAACACACCTGAGAAGAGTTTAATTTACAGACAGGTGAAGTCACAGGGCAGTTGAAGATGAGAGCAGCAGGAGGCTGGGCCTCCAGTCAGCTGCAACAGCACACCCAACTGCTCTGGCACCAAGCCCACCAGAGTCAAGATAGGCCATTCACAGTGCCTCCCTCCATTTATTGAAAATACAGCAGCCGGGCTTATAGGTGTACAGGGGTTCTTCTCATTCACAGACTAATCTGAGACTTTCTTCCAATGCCAATACTGTATCTCAATCCTTATAATGAAAAAAACCTCCAGAACTAGAATTTTCCTTCAACAGGAAAATAAACCCGCACCTCAAGAATGAAAGCACACCCTGAAGCCCCTGCTTTTCTTACTCCAAGACAAAGACACTAGTTTTTGCCTAACATATTAACAGATGCAAACACAAAACTGGCTTTAGCAACACATACCTCCCAGGTATTAAGTTTGGAAGACCGCTGTCAGAACCCCCCCGACATGCAAGTAGAATGCTTTGTTTTGTCCTTGTCAACTTGGAGAGCACAAAAAAAAAAAAATAAATCAGGAAGCAGAAATCTACACTAACATTAGTCCTTTCAATCAATTTGCACTGTGAGAATTAACCTCATCATCTTAACTTATACATAGAATAAATAATGCATTGGATGAGGCTTTAAAAAAAAAAAAAGGACAGCAGGTAGAAAGTCATTACTATTCACCCATCCATGAGGAAACAGACCAAGTACCCCTGTGCACTTAGTCCATTTCATTATTCTCTATTACAGAAGGTTAAGAATAGAAGGCTGCTTTTTCCTAAGGAGTTTCTATAGAATATCCCCACTCTCCTCCTCTGAGGACTTCCAGCTAGACAGTGAACACAGGCAAATCAAATATTGTGCCACAGGAGCAAGTGCATCACCACAGTCAATATAAATCATGCAGTACATCCAAGTGTTCTTTCAGAAATTATGGGTAAACCAATCATGAATCAGGAAGAGCTCTCAAAGTATTCAAAATACACAGCTACCAACAGGAGAATTTAACCCTCAATCTTTCCCTGCACCATCGTCACCTCTCTACCAGTTCAGATTTCCAAGAAGAATACACACAAAAGACCCATGAGAAAAATCTCTGCGATACACTACAAGTCTTTAAC
This sequence comes from Pezoporus occidentalis, assembly GCF_034315485.1. Lineage (NCBI taxonomy): Eukaryota > Metazoa > Chordata > Aves > Psittaciformes > Psittacidae > Pezoporus > Pezoporus occidentalis. The sequence continues at coordinate 9,239,686 of NW_026916170.1, read as the reverse complement.
ACAATATTTGCACCATTTCTGAACACTTAAGTTTTCCCCTTTTAGCTAGATAAATACTCTACCTGCCCTTTGCAGTAATCACCTCTTCTCTCTTCCAACATCCTGCACAAGTTAATGCAACCCACCTCTTCCTTTCCTTCCCTTCCCATACACACTCTACAGCTTCTCACCACCCTGTCCCCAAAGGATCCAACCAACTAGGGACTGAACTCATGTTTTCCTGTATTGACTGATGCCAAGCTAAAACTGCATGGTCACCAAACAAAGCATTCCTACCTACCCTCTTTCATTCCTGCCTTTATACTCGCACATCAGACTTGACAGAGGGTAGGAAGGTGGTGTGGGAAGCATTCAAACCCAACTCAGTCATGTATCATGTCAATGCTGACATGAAAAGGAGTGCTTAAGTCAATGACATGACCATAACCCCTGAGCAAGCCAAACCTGTAGCTCACCTGAGGTCTGATTTTTCTACTTAAAGTCAAATCTGTGTACAGAATTGTGTACAGATTGTTCTGTGCTGGCACAGGCAGGTCAGGTAGTTACTACAGAACAGCAGATGTTAGAAGTGACCTCTGGAGATTGTCTCATCCAACCCCCTGTTCAGAACAGGATCAATGACAGCAGGTTGCTTAGGGCCACAAGCAGTCATGGTTTTGCTATCCCCATAGACAGAGACTCCACTACATCTGTGGGTGAGCTATTCCTGTGTTCAGCCACCCTCACAATTAAAGAGTTTTCTTATGTTCAGATCAAGTTCCATGTGTTTCAATTTCTGCCCACTACCTCTTGTCCTGTCACACAGGGCATCACTAAGAAAAGTTCAGATCCACCTTCTCTAGTCCCCCCGCCAGTTATTTGTTGACTTTTTATATAATTTGACATGGCACTTAGAGACGTGGTTTAGTGGTAGACTTGCTAGCGTTAGGTTAATGGCTGGACTCGATCTTAAGAGACTTTTCTAAATTATACTGTATGAAAAAGATGCCCCCGAGTCTTCTCTACTCCACACTGATGAGTCCCAGCTAATCCAGCCTCTCATGACAGGTACTCCAGTCCTTTAATCACATTCATGGTCCTACACTGGGCATACTCAAGCAGGCCCAACCCTCTCTTGCACTGAACAGACAAAGCACACCAGATATGCCTCACCAGGGCCGAGTTGAGGGGAAGGATCCCTAAACTGAAAGCAAAGCTGCCTCTATCCTGTCTGTGTATACAGGATCATTCTTCTCAGGTGCAACGCCTGACATTTCTTTGGTTGAACTTTACTGGGTTCCTGTAGGCCAGGAGTGCCCACACTGAAATCATCTTTCCCAGTTTCATGTCATCTGCATCCTTGCTGAGGATTCACTCTGTCCCAGTGCCCAGGTTATCAATGAAGATATTGAAGTGCATTGCCCACACTGTCTACCTCTCCTTCAGGAACTACCACTGACTGGCTTCCAGGTGGACTTGTTTGCTTATCATAACCTCCTGGGCCCACCAACTCCATTTCCAATCAACCCCACTGTGGATTTCTGGAACCTGTACTGCACCACTTTGTGCATGAAGATGTTACTGGAAACAGTGTCAAAAGCCCTGCTAAAGTCTAGTAAACAGCAACTACTAATCTTCCCTCCTCCATGACATCAACATCTGGTGGTCAAAAAACTATCAGGTGGGTCAGGCATGATCACCCCTTCATAAATCCAGATCCACTACACCCAAACACTTTCAAGACAAACACAGGTTTGGAAACAATTTCCAAGATTAGTAATAATGGTGACCTTAGTAAATAAAGTAATAAGGTACTAAAGTTTGTGACTAAAGTAACACAAAATACATAGGGTCTTTCAGATAACACTAGCAACAAACACTTTCTAAGACAGCTCATTATGGAATAAAAAATCTCTGCCCAAGTCTCCACAGTTAATGTAAAGAGAACAGACCTACACAGCCACTTTTCCATAGCCTTTCCTATACAAGAACAAAAATTCAAATGCAGGGTACAAAACCAACACATCATTAAACACTAAGCAAGAATTCAAACAAAAGCAACTGCATGGACAGTGAACAGGAATGGCTGTGCTTCAACTTCTGCAGGCAGTGTTAAGCGCACGTGTAAGTAAAAGCAAAGACAATTCCAGAGATGCAGGCTCAGTAACAAAAATCACTTTTTCCTACTTCCTCCTCTGAGCTCCAATAAAGAGATTTTTTTTTTTTCAGTTCTTTCACAAAACCAGCATATGATTCTTATATCACCTTTAAGGGAAAACTGTACATAAAAACCTCAAAATTTTAGCAACTATAAGCCTATCGGCTCCACCCACTTCCATAATGGCAAAAAATACATTAAACAAGTTATTCCTTAACCTTTCCTCTATTTAACTTCTTGTATTACGACAATCAAAAATTTATTGTACATCTAAAAGCAGAAAGTGTGTACCCCATGTTTTGTGAGTATGAAGTTTTCTGTAAACTCAGCCCCAATAGTTAAGATGTGACATCCCATTACAATTAACAACTTTTTAAATGCCTGTCTGCTGGAATGATGCACAACAGTCTATCAGAAATCCTGACAATTCCAGTAACTCTGATAGAGGACAAAGAATACCCAGAACATGTCTAGTCTCACAAAGTAAGTGGCTGGCATTCTCTAAGACACATTGCTGTTTACTAATCACAAGGAAGTTTAGTGAAAAGAGCTTTTAACTTTTCTTCTCTCCCCAATTGCTACTTGACCCTGTAAGACTTTTAAAGGTTTTTCCATTTCACGCAACTTCTCTGTTCGTTAATACAAAAGCAAACATTTGGTTCTCTAGAGGCAGATATGTGAAGTGTTTGTCGCACTGTTCTGTACCACCCACAAACAGTAGCTTTTACCTTTCAGACATCTAAGTCTCACAGACTCTTCCTGACTTGCTGCTTGGTGAAGTTCAGTTTTGCTATGGGAAGATTTAGACGTTACCACTTCATCCTCACAGATTATCAGAGCTGAGCAGCAGGCAAATAGGTAAACTAAAGGCATCTGGCAAACCAACATTCTCATATGCAAGTTCAGCATATATCGTATGACATGCAGCTTGAGCCTTAATAACAAATGTGTTTTCAATGCCTTAGGGCCACTAACTTAATTTGTCTCTCCCAATAATGTATATACTGAAGTCCACCAAATGGCATATAAAGACTGTTCAAATTTTAAACATTATCACCTTTTGAAATATTTGTAGTTCTGCCAGCAACAAAAAAAAACACAAAAAAATAAACAAACAAACAAAAAAACTGTAAAAAAAGAAAATGTACTTGGTAACAGAATTTCAGCACGCCCAAATACCACCAGCTTTCCTGTGCATTTTCATCACCTGGTACCTGACTATCTTCAAGTTTATTAAGCAGCAGTGATTACTACCTGTCATACGTACTTCTCTTTCCAAGGGTTCTGCTATTGCAACGACACAGAGATGTGTACACAAATTTGGAAATACTGATGTGTCAAAAGCAGTATTTATTTCTTGCAGGAATTTGTTCCACAGCCTCAAACTAGACCCTCATGGAAAACATCTCCCATATTCTTAACCCTCCCCTTTGCTGGTGACAATTTCTTCAAGTCTGAGCAAGCAGTCACAGAGTACCTGACATCACACTGGAGAACCAGATAATTATATTTTCAGAGTTCCATTCATAAAGCATTTCAATCTTCAAAACAGGAAATCAACCAAAACAGGGAATGAGTTCACAGCAGCCCTTACTGCTAAAAATGGAAAGCTATCAATTCCTGTATTACCCTCTCCTGACAAGCCCCATTTGTGCTCTGACGCACAGCAGGCTAGCTCCTGGGCCAGGCCTGTCAGAACTAGACTGTGGAGACCTGCAGGGCTCAGCTCAAAACAACCCAGCCAAGAGCATAGGCTGAGACCACACCACTCACAGAGGCTGCTAAGAGCACAATTAAAACAGACCCATTCTCCTGAACTGCAGCTGCAAACTCACCTTTAGCCAAGGTTTATAACAGTTGCAGGCTTTACTTGAGTAATACCAGAGACATTTACTTGAGTCTTGTTTAATCTTTATGTGGTCTTCACATACACACCATAGTCAGAGTCAGCAAATTTCAGTAACATATCATAAATCAATATAGTAAAGAAGAGATAAGCACATCAAACACGTTATCTGTGTAATCAGATGTTTCAGCACGTCAGACAATCCAATACTTGACAGAACCAGTCAAACTGAGCTACAAGGCTCAGATGCCATTCCACCCACAACACATTCAAATATACTTAATGTGTTTTTACTAACTGCAGCCAGCTCCAGTCATAGAAATATAATTTGCCTCCTCAAAACAAAGCCCTAGCACCTCTAGTACATTAGGCAACAGCCACACACTCAAAGTTTTTCTGATGAGTTTTTCATTTATAATCTTCAAAACTGTCAAGTATTTAGAATTGGTTTAAACTTTTCTCCTTCATACACAAGATTGACTTACTCATAGAAAAACTTTGCAGGGACACCAAGCTTCCAATGCCAGTCACCTGCTTTCTCCGGTCCACACATGCAGGATGAACCACGACTCAACAGCTAGAACTGCTGACTACCTGTTTATGAAACCAAACCAGAACCAATTAGATTGTCTTCACTGCAGCAGGATACAGCTCACCATACACAAGCAGCTGAACTCATGTAGAGAGCTCACAGGTAGCAATTCAGGTAGAGGCTTCAGAGATGGTAAAGAGGAAGAGCCAGCACAGCACCCCTCCCTCATCATTTAGTTCTCCTAAATACTACTGCTGGTGGGAGGCTGTCTCCTTAAGATAGGTTTTTAACTAGTTCTTAAAGTAAGGCAATTCAACTACACAGCTCCAAAGGGATGCAGAACAAAAAAACCTTGTCAACTCTTTCCCCCTGCAAAGTTTAGATCAGCACAGCCAAGAACAACCATGTAAAATTACAGTCCTGCTCTATGAAGAGCATAAAGATGTCCAATCAAAACCAAAGACAAGAATGAAAATATTAGCTTAACTGCATGCAATTCAAATGTTTAACAATTTGATAGCCTAAGTAAAAACATCAATATGGAAAGAACATTTCTTTCTTGCAGAGCAACCCAGAACACCTTATAATCGAGATTTTGAGAACACGAGTAATTTACATCTTTGCACCCCTGCTTTACCTTACAGCACTTTGTCTGCTTGAAGCTAAACCAAAAGTCAGATACAGGATTGCCAGCAGAGTTAATGACACTTTCTTACCCTTTAATGAATGCTTCAGGCAAGACATTTTATGTATTTTCAATTAACTTGTAAAGCAGTTAGTCCTTGAAAAAGACTCCAAAAGAAAAAAAAAAAAATAGATCTGTAAATCAAGTTTGTTTCCAATAAGGGTAGTTATGCAGCAAAACACTAATCAAAGTATAGTTCAAGTCAAACCCAGTACACATGATACCAGCTAAATTCTTCTTTCACACATTAATAAAAAAATAATTTATGATCTACATCCAGCAACATTTAGACCCAAGCACTGTAGCCATTTTTTATTTACATGTATTCCTGCTGATGACAGGCTTGATTTTCTCATCAATATTTCCCCTACATGCAGGGTCAGAATTGAGCAGCGGATCCTGCAGACAGGAACAAAGCCACTGACAGAGGGCCTAAAGAGGTTCAGACCACAAAAGGTATTCCCTCTTCCATCTCCTATGTTTCATATGTTTATAAAAGCATTCATTTGAAGACACAGGTATGTGCACACACACATCCACTTCTTTTTCTCAGAAGCCCAAGCATTGCCTTACCTGTCCTACAGCCCTAGCATTCTCACTGCATGCTAACTCACACGAGAGTCCACTAAGAACTTCAGTAACTGTTTCAGCTCAGGTAATCAATATTCTCTGCTCCACCATCTCACTCATCTGAGCCCAAGCCTCAAAATGTTGTCACCACAGCAGTCTGTGCAGCTTTACTACAAACTGTGCTGCTATTGAAGGGACATGGCATACACAAAGTAAGCTAGTGGGAATGACCTACCAGAATTTACATCATTCTGCAACACAAGCACTTGCTAGCTGATGTTGCACAAGTATTAGCATGTGACAAAACCCCATCTTCCCAACTCGGAGCTGGGTCCTTCAGGTCCTCTCATTGACATTCAAAGGCAACCTCTTTATTTTCAGAAGATCAGAAGACTGAGGATAAAGACAAGCTACACACAACAGAGCACATAAAGAAACAAACAGATCCCAAGAGAATATTAACATCTCAGAAACACTATCCCATCCTTTATGGTCAAGTTCAATCTTGATGCTGGACAGTAACAGTGAAGTCTTTCTTCCCTTCAAGATTAGGAGACTATTGAATAGCTACAGTGTTAAACACGAATGCTAAGAATATTCAAGTTATTTCATCAACCATTTGAAACAACTTTCATATAAGCAGATTCCTAAGAAAAAGACATGATAATCATATACAGTTATTGCAAAATGCACTGCAGTGAAACACAAACTACTTAACAAACTTGCCTTCATAAAGTCTTACCTTCCTAAAAGCTGGCAAGTTTAACAACTATATTAATACCTACCAAAAATACGTATTTTTCAAAAACTGAGGACACAAGTAATGCTTTGAGAAACAGGGAATGCCCATTTACCAAGAAGTTAAAAAATTCTGCATTCTCCAGAACACAAAGATGAAAACAGCTTCAGCTGAGCCATAGATAACATGTTATGCTCAGGAACCAGGGGATCCAAAACAACATCTCATTTTACTCAGTATCATTTTATGGCATTACAGACCACTTCGAAATTTTATTGACCATGTAACTTACAGTAAAAACCTCAACTAGTTGATGATCTGCGATTCAGCATTAAACTTCAACTCCTCTACACAATCTACAGATGTACATTCACCGATTTTCCCCTCTATAGACAATTCCTTATGTTCTTTGGGTAATAAGTACTACATAAAAGACAAAATGCCACATGGAAAGTGTAAGTCAACTTCAGAGCTGCCATGGGTGGAAGAAACTTCTTCACATCTCACTGAAGATGTCTACTGTGCTAAAACAAACTTAAGGGTAAAAGGCTTTTTCCCTCCTTTGACTTACACAGCAAGACTTCTACAGTTGGTCCATCTCCCCACCCCCAATTAGCACGTGCACCTTGACAGGAGAAAGACCTAAACACTTCAAAACATTTCAGAAGTAAAAGAAAAGGGAACAGAAAAACTAATAAGCACAATACTTACAATCATTGTCACAGTCTCTATGTAATTAATGACATAGGGTTTATAACATAGAGCAGCTAACATAACTGCAGTTTATTTTCAGTACACATACTCTTTTCTCTGGCAATCCTGACTCTTCTGCAGAAGCCAGTTACTGATGTAATCCTTGAACCCATGATAATTCAGAGAACTAAACGGGCAAAGAGGGGGCTGGATGGTATCTATGAAAATTGCTTCTACACTGGTTTAGTTTTCCAATTCTGTTCATGCTAGATGAGTCATGGATAAGGTACAAGGAAAAAGGAAGGACTATCTTGTTCATCATCAGGTCACCATTTCAGTGGCTATTAAAAAATTAAATCTCACTGTAAAAATGGAAACTGCAAGCCTTTCACCATGAAACACAGTAGAATATCCTAAAGCATGCTGCTTGGTAACAACTCCACTAATACCTTCCCCCTCTCTTGTTCCCAGCTCTCCTAAAAGGAAAAGCAGCAAGGCCAGGAACGGCACAGCACTCAGCAAAGCCCCGGGAGTCAGAATCCCCTCTCTTAAACCAAGCCATCGGCAGATTTTATCCGTAGAGGGGATGAACCACCCCCTTCTCTTCAAAAAGGGAAATAAAGAGAAATGGGGTCGACGCATAAGGTCAGACCCCTGGCCGCACTCGGGCTCCGGGAAGGACCTGCGCCAGCGAAGGGCAGCCCCGGCTGGCGGCCTTGCTCGGCACACACCTACCCCTTTGGCTCCCATCGCGGCTTCCCCTCACCCCACGCCCCCCTTGAACCTTTTCACCCATCTTAGCTGTCGAGAAACCTTGCTCCATCCGTTTCTGGCTCGAACATGCCCCCTACAGATAACTACGGAGTAAAGCTCTGAAATAGCCGATGGCTCATCCAATGCCGAATCTCATCGCTGATCACTTCCTTCACGCTTCTGCGACGAGGTTAGAGAAATACCCGAATGACAGACACTCTTGCGCTGCACCCGCACCTCCCTCTGCGGGAAGCACCGGCCCGTTTCAACGCCCCGTCCTGAAGGGCGCTGCCAGGGCTGCACTACCTGGAGGGCCGAGCCAAGGCGGGCTGCTTTTCGGGGACCCCCGGCCCGGCCACTCGGAAATGGCCAGGCCTTCTCCCTCCCCGCGGGCCCACAGCGCGGCACCTCCACCAGCCCGCTCACTCTGCCGCCGCCGGGAAAAGCCCGCCCTGACGACTCCGCAGCTGCGATCAGCCGGGGCAGGGGCACCTGCACGGCAGCCTGACCCCAGGCCGGGCTGCCCCCAGCGAGGGGCTGCGGCACGGCGGACACGGGGCAGGAGGCCGCAGCGGGCCGCACGCCTGCCCAGGGCGGGTGCGGCGGCATGGCGGCCTCTGAGAGCCCGGGGGGGCACCTGCCCGCCGGCGGAAGAGGACACTGAGGGGACACGCAGAGCACACAGCTGGGCAGCGGCGCCAGAGGAAGGCCCAGGGGAGGGGGCGCCCGCACGGGGCCTGGCGGGCGGGCAGGCAGCCATGCAGCCACGCCGCTTCCTCGGCGGTGGCGAGGTAGGACACACCGCCGAGAGACCGGCGGGTAAAAGACACATGCCCCCCCACTCCCTGCCCGCTCTCCCTGCTCCACGGCCGCGGCGGTTACCTGTGGCGCCGAGCAGGAAGTCCAGGGTGCTGTGCTGCGCTGCTGCCATAGTGAGGTACAGCCCTGTGCCATGCCTGGAGGAGGCGGCAGCGGCGGCAACGCGGGCAGTGCGGCGGAGGAGCCTATATGTGCGTGGGGGCTGCAGCCGCGCCGCACGGGGGTGGGCGCAAGCCGCGCGGGGCGGGGACCCAGCCCGAGGGGCGGGGCAATGGCTGCGGGGGTGGCGGGGCAGGGGGCGGAGGGGCAGTGGCCGTTGGAGGCCTCGCTGTCCAGCGGGAGGGAGGTGAAGGGAGGCAGGAGCTAGAGCCTGTGCGTGGGGCTGTTGGGGTGTTTGGTACCGCTGTTCGGTGCTGGCCTGGTGCGGTGGGTTCCGGAGAGCCGCCGCTGCGGTACTTAAGTTTCCCTCCCCCTCCGCGATGGATGCGGTGGTCAGTACCCGCGCCGCAAACTCCCGCCTCCGGCCCCCGCCATGGGGCTGGTCTGTACGTCCGCAAAACACGCTGAGAGCCCAAGCGTTTGTTAAGAGTCAGCGCACACCCGCGCTCTCCGAGTGAAATCCCGCCCCAGCGCTGAGGGCACGGGTCGCCTTCCCGCAACAATGGTGGCCTCGGCCCAGAGCTGCTCCTCGGGACCCGGTGCCCTTGCTGGGCAGGGCGAGTGCTCTGCTCCCGCGGCAGCAGAGCGACCAGAGAATCACCAGAGAATCTTCAAAGCCTTTTGTTTGAAGTCATTTTCATCTTGTGTAAGGGATAACTGTAAGGCATCGTGCGGAAGCCACGAGTGACTTAAGCCACGTGTCGTTACAAACCCAGAAAAACACCATCTAAAAGTAGTTAATGATAGGACTGATGTTTAACTTCAGCGGTTGCTACACGTTTTGCCAGCTCTTGATTTGTTTAATTACTTCGCAGGGTTGAGATCACATTTTCACAATACTATGGCATGAGTGATTTCATGTGATCCCACACTTAAGAGGCTTACAAGCAACCATTGTACAATGTGCTACCATGATTATTTCTGTAGGTTGCGATAATGTTTCTCAGTGCAAGCTTGCAATACTAGTTTTGGGCAGTACAGTTCCACACATGCATCCTGAGCAAAGCAAACACGTTCACTGGAGATGTGCATCAAAAGTGGCACAAACGTCTGCAGGTCTGTAATAACTACATTTTCATCATCTGGTGTTCATTTGCACAGCCGATCCATGAGAAGCTCCTTTTTTTTATGATTAATTACCTAAAATATAGGGCTTTGCAGATTCTCATGAACATCTTTGATCTGATCCTGGGTGTTGCAGGGATTGCATGATCCTGTTTGGGTGGATTTGTTGTACTTCTGCTTTTTCTTAGTGCCGTGTTATTGGTTGGTTCTTTGTTTTTTTTTTTTTGTTTTTGGGGTGTTGTTTTTTTTTTTTTAACCAAAATCAATGCTTCATTGCTGCTCTCTTTGATCTCTGCTGTTTTGTTTTATTTCAGACACACAGCTGCCACAAGATAGCCAGGAAAATCCCTGTATTTTATGATCTCTTACATCTCTCACCTTTGCTTGTGGCAGCTGCAGTTGTTTTAGTTACCTCATTACATAAAGCAATTTAATGGATTGTTTTTTGCCATCTTAAACTTCAATGGCAGCGAGGAACTAACCAATGCTTTTTGTACAGTTCAGCCTATTACATTATTTTTCCATTGTGGAATAGTTGGAAGAAGGTAATAGTGATGTTGCCACCTAAGTACCTTCTTATGTATTTGTTCATATGTGCCAGATGCCTAAATTATGCCCTTACATACACATGAGAAGCTTTGCTGGGTTTACAGGGAAAAAGAAGAACACCAATTTGTCATGCACACCTTTTCTTGGCATTAATTTTGCTACTTAAGGCTGACCATTCTGAACTGACACTTGAAGAGGGGTGGAGCATCATCTTTTTAATTAAATTTGCTAAAGGAAAAAAGAGAACAGTTGTCTTACCATGTCCTTTTTTATATGGATGGGGATTTTATGGATTAGAAGTGGACTTCAACTGAAAAGCTGAAAAGGCTAATGAATTATTTCATAGAACAGTGTGAAATATTTCTTAAACTTTGACTTAAAGGATAGTAACTAGCCATAAATGGCTTTCATAGCTGTTCATCAGGTCAGGTGGAGCTGGGAAGGCTGGCAAAATAGCATGAACATAATCTAAAAAGGAATATGGGTGGAGGAGGTTCACCTCAGTAATATCTCGGTAGAGCTGTAGGAAAACATTCAACAAGGAAGAAGTTTGCAATATCAACATAAAGGAGTGAAAGGGGACAGTAAATTCCATACAGTCTTATGGATCAGCATAATAACAAAGCCTGCAGAATTTAAGCCTCTGTGTGAAGGATCCATCGCTGAGGAAGAACCTAACAGACCTTCTCTTCCGCTTCTTTGGCACGACTACCCTGTGCATGCTACTTAACTAGGTCATGCCTAGGATATTTTTGGGACTCTTCCTGTTAGAAAATTACACTGAATGGAATTTAAAGAAGAGCAATTAAAATAATTAAAGAGATGGAGGGATTAATTTACGAGATGAGATCAAAAGATCTGGAATATTAAAACATCTTTCACAAATGCTGTGGAGTTTGGATGACATCATATTGTTAAGATTAGCACAGGCTATATGGAAAGAGTTTATTAGCGTAAGATTACATGCATATTTTGAAACCAGTAGAGTCTGCAACAGTGGGTGCAACAGGGAAAAAGGGTTGAGACACCAATGTTTGCAGAGTTGTGGAAAGTTCTGGGCTGAAAAGTGAGGGCAGAGGCCCTACCCTCTACAGGTAGATTGGACAGATTAGATAAAAGAGACAGGCTGACAGGAACAACCTTGCATTGGAAAATAGTTGGGACAAAGGCCTTGCGTGGTGTGCAGTAACTCACAGTAGAGGTGCGTTTCAGCCTGCATCACCTCTGTTCTCCATGTAATACTACTGTGAGCTGAAGTACCAAGTGTATCAAGTCTCAAGGTTTTTTAAACAGTGCAATAGCACTTCTAACCGTAGCCGCCCTATTCATCTTCCCTGGCTACATCCGCCTGTGTTCATTGGTCTGGAAATATTTCACCTAGAGCTGCCACAATACAAAGGTCACTTCAGGAATTAAAGTTAAACCCAATGTTTTTTTTCACAGACAGCTAAGAAGTAGCCTTTAACAAAAAGATTTTTTCCTCGTGTTTATTACCTGTTCAGAAGTTCATTAACTTCGGGTCTTTCTGGGGCCTACCTGGGATGCACTAGGATTGCTTGACTTTAGCAGACTTTTTTCCTCCTGAATGGCTAAACAAGTTTCTGAAGTAATGACACATTTGAGACAAGAGTTCGCAAAGGTTGTGTTAGCACTTGTTCGGGGATACCTGTGTATCTCATGGCTTTGTCACTAATGAATAATGTGGTCATTCACAATGTTAATTAAAACCTTGAAATCAAATATACCTATGTCAAATACACATACACAGAGAGGTTCTCTACCCACATCTGATTCTCTATATTCAGATTATTGTGAAACATAATCAATTTGTGCTAAGTGGAGGCATTTATACAGTACAGCTAAATAAGCAGCATAACATGTGCAAACATGTAACCCCACGCTAAAGTGACTGCTAGAAGATAGTACCAAAATGGTAAAAGCAGGAGCTGCAGACAAAAGAGGACCAAAGCATGGTGCAAAAAAGTACCTGGAGGAAATTATTTGAAGCAAGTGGTACCACAATTATGACCAAAGGTGAAGTTCACCATTTTGCAAAACAGTGTTATTATACAATACAGATTAATGTTTTCTAGAGGTTAATATCTGTTTAATACAGGTAAGAAAAACTGAAACTCAGTATTCAAACGAATTTACTTCTTTCATTCTTATTTCTAATTTTATGTCTGAGCATGTTACTGTTTACTAAAACAAATACAATTTATCTCCCCCTTCTTGGATGCTCACAATCAAGTATGTAGGCTTGCTGGGGCATTGCTCTGGAAAATTAAAAAAAAAAACAGATAGCAAACTCTCTCTCAAATTAAATTTAGGCACTGTGGTGTCAAAATCTTGTTGGAAACCATGAAAAAATCTCAAACTTTGAAAACAAGCCTATTGCATTGAATAAGGAAGCACATTCAATTACACTGCAAGATGACTAAAGATTTCTTTTTTTTTTTTTGAAGTTCTGCAAAAAGGGACCCTGGAGAGTCGAATTATATCATAGGATGTAAGACTTCTCACAGAACAAGTGAACAATTTCAGGAAGTTTTAGCAAACTCAGATAAGAGTTAATTGCTTAAATAAGTGCTACCATAAATTACAGCAGCTATTACACTCTCTGCTTTCTGGGAGCCCTCTGCTGGCGTTCAGCCAGAGTGCTGCTTTTGAACCCTTACGATGGGATTTCCTTTGATCCAAATAGACTTCAACTTGTCCCTTTTGGGCAGACCAAAATTTTTTTACCAAAATTATTTACCAGAGAAGTGAATAATACGGTGGCCTGAGGTCGAGTGAGTCCAGCAGCCCCAGGATCCTGGTCATCCTGCATACCTTGTTCAGGGACAACCGTTACCATTAGCACTTTCACTAATCAGGTTTGAAGCTTGAAAGAAATCAGCAGGTTATTTTGATAACATTGAGAAGTAGCCAAGGAAAGCACTGACAGACCACTCCTTATCTTTGTCTCCCCACCAGCACCCTCTAAGCTTAGGCTGGCGTGATACATCTAACCTGTACATTGTGTGGGATTTGGGGATTGGTTAGGGGCTATTTTCCCTAATTGCTAAAATGCCACAGGCCTGACGAAGTTTCATTCTATGTTTCTTTATAGATGTTTGACTATACAACAGAATTTCCCAGAATCCCAATTAATATTTCCTCTTCCCCAAACCAAATATAAGGAAAGGTTAGATGAACAGAGCTTTTCCACCCCAACCACAGTTCTGCCTGTGAACCCATCACATGATGCAGCAAAACAGGGCCAAGCTTCGCCTTAACATCTCTGTCATCTCAGAACAATTACATCCTATAACCAGTCCCTTCTGGTGTTTGAAAATAGCCCTAAGAGACTTTTTTTATAACTTCTATCATATGACTTCCCCCACTCTTTCTTCATCCCCAGTCATCATCTGATCTCATGGGCAGCTTATCAGGTGATTCCAGTCTGACATCAGATGATCATTATCTTGGATAGCAACCAAAGGGCTTGCCTGGTTTGTCCACCTTTTTTATCGTGCTTATCACGTAGCCTGGATATACCTCTTCAGACATCAGTAGGGCCTGCTAGTACTAGTCTTCCTTTATGAGCTAAGCTATAGGTTACATTTGATACTGCATCAGCTTGTTGGAATATCATAACCACTCCTAAGTGGTGACTTACTTACAGACCCAGCTACAGGACAGGACCTGTAGTTCACGATGAAAAGAACATAACAGAAAAAAATTGGATTCTGATGCCTTGTTTCTTTGCATACAAAGCAGAAAGATGGCAACCTCAGATGAGGTCTGCGGTCATAGTCAGGGGGTGGCTATGTGCTATATGGTTGGGACTTTAGGATAGCCCTCTCATCACTTCCATCAGCAATAGAACAAAGTCATTTTGCTATTACCATAATCTAGGTTTTTTGTCTGTTCTGCCATCTGTTTCCTAATAATTACAATCATAACTCTAGTAATGCACATCTTTTCCCAATCCAATCAAATGACAACATTTTTCCTATCGATCAATCATTTCCAATGTTACGCAAATGACTTCAGGAAGAGCTTAGCCCCTGGGTATTAAAAAAAATACACTAAACAGGTAAATCCCTTGTGGTTTTCATCACAGCATTCTGTATCAAGTGGACAGCATTCTCCTTTCTTTGGATCAATATTAGCAGTTACAGTTGTAAAAATTACTGTAAAAATTAGACCAATTAAATCTCTAAAACAAAAAACCCACCCCAAAGTGGTCAGGGAGAGAGGATTTCTTTTTATACATTTTTAAATTCTACAAATTATGGGAAAATATACATGGGTTGATAATTTTTAACCCTAGTGTGACGTAGCATGAAGGAAATGCTATTCTTTGCAATTAAACTGTTTTTAGGGAGGGAGGGAGGGAAGTCCTGTACAAGGAGAATGGATGGTAAATTGATTAAAACTAGAATTATTAATTCATCCAGGCAGCATTAGGAGGCCGTAAAATAGATGACCAAAAGAGAGACAGTGTAAAAAAGGTGGTGGAAAAGATGTTTTACCTGAAGTAGAGACAAGTGACACTTACCTTACTTTGTATACATGTTCTACAATACTGTTTTTCATACTGTTGTTCCTTTTAGTTATCTTTTCTAATTCTTTTTTGAGTTATGATGCTTCAATGTATGCTCTGTGAGAAATGCTGGTAAATGATAATGCGATGATTTTTTTCTTTTATCATATCTGTATTTATGCACTAGATTCAGGGCTTGTTATGTGAAATGCTGTTGGCATCAAAGTCAAAGACAGACTTACTGCTGACTTCAAGGGAGCCAGAATTCTGTCTGGTCTGCTGCAGACCAGATTTGACTAATACTCTTTTTGTTACATGGTCATTTGACTTTCCAGGCAGACTTGTATGTAGCTGCATTCAAAATATAAAACCAAGGAAAATGAACAAAATGCTTATATACATGCCGATAAATCATACTAGCTACAATTAAGTCATAAATATGCTGTTGAACTGTATAAAGGGTATTAGTTTATGTTCACTAGATCAGCTTTTCTGTTACAAGATGAGATACTACCATGTTGTCTGTCATGAGTGAACTTTCTGGTTGCAAGTGCAATACAAATTCCAAGTAAAAAGATGGTCTCTTCCTCAAAGGGATTTCCAAATTAAATAAAGGTGCCAGTCTAAAAGGCCAAAATGTCAGTGCAGAACAGCTGTTCCACATCAGCTTTTGTGTGAGTCCTGTGCATGAAGCTTGTCTCATCTAATTTCAGTTGTCGACAATCCAGAGGCCTATATTTGATCTGGTTGTCTTGACTGCATTCACAACCAGCAGAGAGCCATTTTTAAGATGCTATTGATCTCACCCTGCAGTAGATGTCTAAAACAGATCAGATAAAATGTGTTCTGCTTCTATCTGTTGACTATGAACTATACAGGTGAATTCCACATCAATGGAGTGCTTTGCACATATTAAATTAATTTCCTTCTAGTCAGAGATACTCTCAACATGAAGAGTTGCCATGTGGGCAGCTGGAACCATGATTACTTTTAAAAAGTTTTCTCCTTGGCAGAAACTTTTGCACTAACTTCTCCATTCGTTTTCTATTGTAAATAAGAAAGAACATGTGCTTAAGAAAGAGAGATGAGTTTTCCAAGGGGAAAAACAATACAGTAACATAATACTGATCAACCCAGCAGGCCATGATTTCATTTTATTGGCTGCCAGACCATTTTTGAGTTTATTAAAGGCATCACAGAAAAAAAGTTGGAAGGACTATGTGGTTATTCACAGGCAGTTACCCTAGAAGCTGTCAGGTAACATCTAATTATACATCTGTGGTTTTAAATGCAAGATAATTAAATATAGATGTAGGGTCAAGAATGGAATGCAAAGTGATTGATCTATAGCTCACCTACATACTTTCACAATTAGAGCTATAATGAATGGACCAAACTTGGATAAACAGACAAAAATATAGTTAATGCTTCAAAGCTTATATAAGAATACTAACCATATTAATAATGTAAAATATTACTGTATTGTAGTCTGATAGCACAACTTCACCAGAACCCGATAAAGTAATAGCTGGCACTAATTACAGCAAAGTGACTCTTGGAATTGGCATAAAAAATTTCAGTCTAAACCAGCCAGTTGTTGTAAATAACCAAAAACTTACATGTTATTGCAACACAGAGGTTTGTCAAATAACGTATGCTCAGTTGTGGAGTTTGGTCCTCACTGGTGTCAGCTCAGTCTTTACTAAAATGTGTCAGCTGATGCTTTAAGAGAAATTAATGTCTTCTAGTTAAAGCAGTAGGTTGTGAGTCAAGAGATCAGTGTTTTACTTCTTAAACTGCTACTGATTATTCTACCTTGAATAAATTAGAACCACCAAGAGTGGTGGTAACAGGACTTCCTTCTCTATTAGTTTATAAACGTGTAAAGACAGAAATTGTTTCAGCTGTGATGTTTTTAAAACTACAAATTCAATCGGTAACTGTAATTTTCTCTTGTGAACAATGTATGTGATATTCAACATAAATTTTCCATAATTATTCTTTATTACTTGCCTTACATTAACTGAATAATTCCTCAGACAGTCTTTATTATATTCTTCAGTTATTTAACCATTAGGTTAAGAAATTATGGGGTTGTGGTTTTTTTTTTAATTTTTCTTCATTACACTGATCATTTTGAACTGAAAGCATCTCTGATGAATACAAAATTATATGTGTAGCTATTGTTAATGATCAGGCAGTTGCTCAGAAGATAACAAGTAGCTTGATAAGAGGTTTTGGCTGCAACGCTTATAGAATGACTAATGTTGGCAGCAACATTAACCTAGAATAGAAGAAAATCAGAAAATTCATCAGATAGGAGTTCTTACCATGCAAATGCAACTTTTTTTCTTCCCAGCATCAGTATTCTGGAAGGTTTTCTTCAAAGAGGTGAGAGGTGAAAATCTTGACAGGTGAGATTTTCAGATTCTGAAAGGGATTTCTGATAGAAACTGCAGATACATCGTCCTGGTAACATCTGAGCGTAGTTTTCAAAGGCAGGACTTTTGAGTACCATTTCTGTTTTGACTTTCAGGTTGGAAGTGGTGAGAGAAATGCAGACTTCCAAAAAGAATGAGAGCAAAATAATTTCTTATCCAAAAATCACAACAACATTCATTTCCTCTGTCCAGACTAAATTAGAAGAAAAAGCTCCTCCTTTGATGAGAGTTATGTCAAAGCATGGGCAATGAAGAATGCCAGTTGCTTTGATAAGCAAAGGTTTGTTTGGCTGCATAAAGGAAGGCTATTCATACAGCGTTCTGTAATTTAAGGACTTAAAATATCTTATGCAATAACATGCAATTGTATTTTCTTTCTTAAAGTTTATTATTTCAGAGTCTTACTTCTGTGGAAAAATTTTATTTTTTTTTAATTAAATTTGATAGAAAGATTGCTGTTACAACCTAAAGCAAATACTGGGTAGTATAGTTTTGTCTGGCTTCTCTGCTTTCAGTGTTTTGTTGGAATTGTCACCATGGAGGGGTTCAGTTGTAAGAAGAAAGAATGTATTGCCATACCTTCAGGGCATTAGAAATCATGGCTAGATTTCTCCTCTGATCTAGGAAGTGGTACAGTGTCATTGAGTTTGTACTCTGATGAATTCAAGCAACAAGCTGCTCTGTTCTGTGTGCTCACTTCCTCCTTACTTCTTTTTCTGTTTTGCCCTGTTTTCACATCTATCGTAGTCTACAGTACTGTGTCTCATTGTGCCAAATGAGCTCGAGTTGGTGTCTTGCCAGTGCCAAAAGGCATTGACTCAAAAAGACCTATGAGAATGCTGAAATGAAATTTCTGGATTATATTTTCTTCTTGATTCCTGTTTTAAAGTATATGCTATTGTATTTTTCTTCATCACATACTCAAACTAACACAGCCCCATGTAACAATAAACAATACTGAACTGCCAGTCTTCAATTTTTACTGTTTGCTTAGGAAGCGTGCAAGAGCTAATGTGAAAGCATATTAATTCATTCTATTACCAATGCATGATAAATAACAGATGTTGCAATAACAATGGTTCAGGAAGAGGCAAGATACATTTTCTGTGTGGCAGCCACTTTTGAGTATGTCAAAGCCATAAGACGTAGCTTTAGCCAATATGTCATGCAGGCTTCTTAGAACAAGATTATGCAGCTGCCCGAGCCCATTCTTTCAGAAATCTTTTCCACAGATTTTATTACACTCTGATGTAGTTACACTGAGAGCCACTGACACAAGGAGCCTGGGGATGTCCTTTGTGTTACGGGGAGTTACGTGCAGCCAGACTTACTGCAGAACCTTTGCTGGCTCCAGCACTGTAAGCATAGAAGCAGTGTAAAACTCTGCTTTCCTACACACTATCCTGCATTGAAACTATTCAGCTGGATCCAAAGACCTGACCCTAAGAGATAAAGCTTATCCTATAATAAGCCAGACATGAGTAATGATGTTGGAGCTCCTCACGCCTGTCTGATCTGCAGAAACGTTATTTGCTGCAGTGCTTTCTAATGGTATTGAAACAAGCTCCATAGGATGACACTGGGAGGACCTGCAGTATAGTTGCAGGAGGAAGCCAAGATGGTCATATGAAATACAGTAAGCACCTTATTGTGTAAGTATACAGCTTCCCTGAAAATATGTGCTTGTCAGCATTCCTACTATTGGATCCTTCCTTACAGTTACGAGACCACATGATTATGATTTTGCAGGGTAAACTGAAGGTAACCTTTTAAAAGTTTCTTAAATTTCTTAACAAGAAGAGCGAGTCTATTATTACAATGTATATAGGACTGGTTTAGCTACTGACCACTTGGCAATAAATTTGCTTTACTTTCAATGAGTTTTATTTCCCTATTGTTTTTCTTTCTCATTCATGGGTAATATCAAACTAAAAATACTTCTTTTTTTCCCCATATGTTTTGTTCAAAAGAAAAATGGCATTTTTTGATGGGAAAGAGACCATAGTTTTCTGCTTGTAGGTAATATTTCTAGTCAAATTGTATGTTGTCAGTAGCATTAGCTTTAGGCATGCTTCTGTTAGTGAGCCTCACTTCTACCTTTATAATAATTCATGGAGCCTAAGAGATAGTGCATGTGTTTTTGGCAGACTAGCCCTATTTGTATGACATACATCATGCATGGCATATTTCATTGCCTGGATTTTATGCTGCCTGTCTGAACGGTGACCACAAGTAATGCATTTACAGTATATCCTTTTGTAGAACACAACTGTTCAGAGCTCTATGTACAAACTGTTTAGGAGTTAAGTGTCTTGTAAAGGTTCTTGTCCACTCTTGGAAGAGTTCCCACTTCCAATGTATTAGTGAAATGCACACATTTATTCGCAGATCAGTCTCTGGACTGCTTTTATCAATTCTAAAATCCAGCTGAATCAATGAAATTTTTTCAGCTGGATTTCTCTCAAGCCTACAATCACTTTCCCTGTGTGCCTTGAATGTTTAATCAGTAAACACTGAGAGAAAATATTTAACTACAAACAAAAATCTATCATCGCTGCTATGTCATAAACACATAGGGAAATTCCTATTTAATTTTCTGAAATTGCTTGCTTACAGCACTAAATATGTGGGATTAAATTGGCTTTAAGAAAATGCAAACTGAGAAGCAATAAGATGCTTTTGGCCCCATGCTGCCTCTGTAGGCTTTGTAAAGATGCTATCATACAGCATTTCAGTCATGGCAGGAATGAACTGGAAGTTGCTTGAGAAAAGGTGGTGGGTAGGTAAAAGGTTGCTATAAAACCTTAAACCACCCCTAAGGTCATATTGCTTGAAAGCAGCTTGAAAGCTGCCTGAAATAAGAAATGTTAAAAGCAAGTAATGCAACTGTGGAGTAAATACAAAAGTGCTGTCTAACAAGACAAGGAGATAAAAAGACAAAAAAATGAGGTACCTCTGAATGAAAGAGAAGCAATGGCTATCTATATGGCCTTTCCTTAATCCTTACATCCCTTCTGCAGCTTCAAGCCCCAGTCATCTCTCACAGTCCCCCTCTGAACATCCCATTGTCTCAGTTCCATTTTCTTTCTTCTGTGTGATCATCATTTAACATCTTCACTGACTGGAGGCCTCCTTCTTTAATGCTCTCCCAACTATCTCCCCTCTGACAGCTTGATTTTCCATTTGCCACATGTTACTCCAGCCCTGATTCTGTCTATAGCACCTTTATTCACCTTATGATCTTTCATTCATCTTGCATTATCTGTTATTTAGAAATCAGTGTAGCTTTCTCTCTTTCCATTCAAGCTGCACAGTCAATTGCCCAACCTGTTCTGAGTGAAGCACTGTTTGTTCTCAGATCTTTTTCTTTCCTCTTCTTTTTTAATCCATACTGTTTGATACTAGTAATTTCCATCCCTTCCTGCTGTGAGTCCTTTGTATGATGTTCATGCTATCAATTTCTGATTTCTCTGCTGTTTACAACCTCTTTCTCTTGCTCTGCCTACACTTTTGCTGACTTCTTGACTGAATTTGTTTTCAATATGCAAACTGCTGTTTGGGTTTGAACTGTGCGACAGAGATCATGTTTAAGAGATAGCATCTCTTTTTTTGAAACCAGTCTTTCCAGTGCATGCTACTTTCAAACCATCTTTGTATCAATATCTGGGGGCCCACCTCTCCAAAGTGAGTTACAGCCTCACATCACTGCACTCAAAAAAAAGGGAGTTTCTACCTAGAGAATTTGATTCAAATACTGAAAATAAAAGGGAGCAGCTACACATCAACAGTGTTGCTCCTGCTTTACAGTGGCTGAGCTGAAAGTTTAATTCAGAACTTGTAAAACCTATTCCAGTTTATTAATCATGGAAATACTGTGATTCGGACTGCCATCACCCTGGTCCTCCTAGAAGCCAAACCAAGCCTGGGCTGATGTGGAGATTTCCTCAGCTCCTGCCCTAGTTACCGGGTGCCACAATTAGGGTGCTACCAATTCTGATGGCAGTTGTATTGCAGGCTTTACTGTGAAGTGCAAGCAACCAGTAGAAACTGGTTCAAGGGCACTAAACCAGGCTGCTATTATTTCAGCTGTCCAGGAAGCTAGTGTGATTGTATGTAACAATACAGTCAGTGCCCTTAGTGGCTACTGTCTTTAGTTTCCCCAACTTTTTTCCATTTTTTCTCTCAATGAGAAGTACATCACAAACACACAAAGGTATGAACACAAATGCTAACGTGTGGTAAGCAATGCTTCTGGAATGCAAGTTGGCTCAGTTTAAAAGACTTGATTTTCTGTTCTGTTGCATTGGAGAAGTAAACCCTTGAGAACAGAAATCTTAAAAACGTACCCAGACTTAGTAGTCACTTTCTAGAATCTTGGCCACATCTTTATATGATGCATGCAATGCTTATTCACTGTAAAAAGCTCTTTTTTCCTAAAACAGAAGGAAATGAATCCAGGTTTTACACTAAAATCTTTAATGCCCTCAAGGGAGATAATGCATTAACAATGGATTGTATGAAAGTATATAACCTGGTATTTATAAGCTGCTAATAATCCCCAGCTTTCAAATAGATGCCACAGCTGGCAAACTGAACATAATTAAGTAGGGAGTCATAATTCCGTAAACGGTCTTTCTCAGTCATATCACCACAGTCATTTCTGTTCATGAGATGTAAGGAACAGAAAGGTTAACAAATATATTTGCTAATTAAGTCCTCAGCTAAATCAAAATTAAAACACAGATGCCTTCTTCTTCCTTTCCTTCCTCCTGACTGCGTAGGAATGCCTTGCTAAGAAATTGTCATATTTTTCACTTAAATAACATGTTTTTACTGACAAAACAAAGGCAGCCAGATACTAATAACTCTGCAAAGTGGTTCTGCATTTGTTGGTGAGGGTGAAGTCAAGATGAGGAGGTGAGAGAGGTGCTGGGAAAGGCAGGAGGTAGGAGAAATACAGGTTGTGAATTCAGTGTCAAACTGGTAATGAATGTGGTAATCGGCTCTGACAGGGAAAACATATTTCTAACTGGCTTTCCAAGCTTCACTCTTGATCTTGGCAGACAGACAGAGAAAAGGCTAGTGAACAATCCTGTAGGCAAAACCATAACTATTTAGAACCTGAGCAGAGATGTTCATTGGGGAAGGTGGAAAGAGGCCATTTGAGGCCATGCTTTTAACTGAGAATCCCTGTCTTTAAGCATATGTTTGGCTTATTTCTAAATCTATCCTAGCAAGGTTGATTTCTAAACTACTATGCTCACTGTCAATATTTTTAAGCACTATTTTCTACTTTTCTGACTCCTTTTATTGTAATTTTTACTTTAAAAATAAGAAGAGATTGATAATGCGATACCTAGATACATCATCACATTTCAGTGATCTTAGTGACACATGAATATGTAAGAAGTGCTGTTCTGTTACTAGAATAAAATATTTTAAAATCTGGAATGATTCAGACCAATACTTACAATTTTTAGAACCTGTTCTAAAATATTATTTAGAAGAATGTGGTGTGCATGAATAAAGACCTTTCAGAGTAAGTTAATCATCAGCCACAAAGCAGTGTTATTCATTCAAAGCTTTTTTATTCATTAACATGCTATGGACCAAAGAAAGAGAAGAAATAAGGCAGCATAATACTCATAGGTTTCAAGTTACTTATATAGTTTTTGTGGTGTCTATTTTATCCTGTTACACTCTATACACTGCCTGTCCAGGTGCTCTGAGCAATCCTATTTATTAATACATTCCTTCTTCAACATGGCTGTGGAGCAAGCAGGCTGTACCTAGGCTGCGTCCCTATGCTGCATATATAGTATGTTGGGTTATGTTAGGCAAGAAGCAGCCCCACAGTGTGATTGCTCCTCAGGTGGCTATCTGTACGTGGTGGTATCTTTTTCTTTATGGACTGTGGAGAGAGGAAGAGATGACTATCCAGATGCCTAAAGCAAGTGACTCAAGCTAGGTGGGGTTGAATTCCTGAATTCCTCCCCTCATAGCAGCACCTAGTTCAATGGATGAGCAGCCCTGAAAGCTTGTTACAGTCCAAATTAGAGAAAACTTCCAAATTCCATTTGATTGCTACATCCTGATGCTTCAAGACAAAATAACTTTTACAAGATGCACTATGTCTTACACCATGCAAGTATGGAAAAATTGCAAAATGCCTTAACAAGGGAAACCTCTTGCATCATTCTATGGATAAGAAACTGGGGCAAAGAAACTGTTTTCCTACCTTGGCAGATCCAGTTCTGTCACTGTTCTTTAGGCTATGTCACCTTATTCTGCTATTACTTTAACACTTGATATGCCACGCCATATAGGGGTAGGATGTTTCCCACTGACATCAGTGTAGCCAGGTCGTGTCTGTGATGAATGAGGATGGAATAAAGGAGTCCTTTATATTTTCATACTGATAACAGCCTTATTACTCATGCATAATTTGGCTCTGTTTCCATGTGAACATCATATTCAGGGCTTACTGTATGGACTGCATTTCATTTGGACCTACGATTTTCTGGTATTGGGTCTAACTGTCTCACTGCAGTGTTAGATTTCATAGGACGGCATTCCAAAGCCTGGGATGCATCAGCAGAAATTTTTAATTTCGGATGCCCAACTGACATCTGTTGTAAGCTGTTCTTAAGACAGATGACTTTCCTTATGGCTGGAGAACAGCACGCTTTTATCAGCAATAAGCTTGCCACAGTTTCTTGTCAATGATACATCAAGGTCAAACATTTGGAGCAGTTGAAGAGGAGACAGCCCATTTCAAAGCTCCTTTGTTCATAAGCACCCATGGCCAAGTTCTTACATGGTTTGTATGCAGCTGTAGAGGAAGCATCCCCACACTGTCTGCTGCATGATATTAATGGCCCTGGAAACCAAACACCTTAGGCTGCAGAACAAATACAGCAAAGATTATAAAAACCCAAACAACCAAAAGACACAATTTAGAACATTCCTGGAAACATCGTGGATCTGTCCTGGAGACTGTAAGTAGGTCCTGGTCAAGACTTGGTATTCAACCTATAGTGCTATATAAACACTCCGGTCAGTGGTTCGCTAAACAGACATTGGATTGTATCCAGGCCATTTCCCATCTGCTGTATCCTGCTCCCACTCATGCACACAGCATTTTCAAAGACAGAACTAACCCCTGCTGTTTTTCCTGGGATGCCTAATTTAAAACTTCCACACGGGGCTCAACTGTTTGACTGAGCCTCTGAGGTGAGAGGAATGGCATGTGTTATTGCCAGATGCCAGCCTGGACATTGTGCGTGAGCCTTTCTGCTGTGGCAGTGCTGGGCATGTGCAGAGAAAGACTCCAAGGCTGTTTTGTGTAAAAATCAGAGCTAGTTCTGGAGTCTGCCTGACCCCATCCTAAGTAAAGTCCTAATTGTGAGCTCCACTGGCCTAAGCATCTCCTTAGGGCTGTAGGTCCCTTTCTGAGGCCAGCTGTAAGGTCACACAGGCAAGGTGCAGCACAGCTGGCTATCCATCCCTGTGGCCTCACATCCTAGGCCCATATGGAACTGCCAAACCACTTGTTTTCACTGAAAGCTCTGATTTATGCATCTGACGGTGCCATTTAAGTGTCCTTTGCTGCAGCTACAGCCTATATATTTCACAGCTTTCTACAGCCACTAAGAATCATTATTTTTATCTAAATTGATGATAGTTCAGGTCAGCGGAAGTTAACCAAATACTTATCAAATCAGTGTGTCTACAGAAACCTATGGCAGAAGAAAAGAGGTTTATTTTGCATTTCAAAGCACCCTTTTGATCTAGATGAGTGCCTTCAATTAAGGGTCATTTTTTCAAGTTATTTACTTATTTATAATTAATAATGTATTTTTTAAACCCTCATGACCATTCATTTTTTTATTCTTTATGCTCTTTTACATCAGAGTATGATAAGTTTGGGTTCATGACTCCTTAATCAGCTACATTCACTATCTAGATTTTTTTCCCCTGTTACTGTGATAAACTAAGCTCACCACCTGGACTCCTGGTTTGGCTGCAACCTTAACACCTTCAGGTGCACTGCACAGCTATAATAGCTCATGCAAATAATCTGCCTTGCACTTGCATTTGACTTAGTATTGATCATGAGAAATGAACTGGAGAATCACATATATGAGAACAGAGTGATTTATCACATTCAGTATCACATTTAATATCACTTCGTTAAATGATGCGGTTTAATTTTTACACAATCATTCACACATGCTAAAAGTGAGCCACTCTAAGGAACCCTGTAAGTGAAAGCTGTGATGTTTTCTTTCACAATTGCTTTTGGCATTTTCATGTCAAGGTAAAAAATAAAGGGTAAAAAAATAGTGCAATTTGCAGTTAGGTAAAGTCACGAGTGAACAATAGGTTTCTGCACATTTATGAAAATATACTGCTTGGTAATATGTTGAAGTTTTCACAACTATTACAGCAGTATTTTAACTTCTGGTTCAGTTACATATAGTTGCAGTTAAAGCAGTATGCAGAGGCCAGTTAGGTTAACTACTGAAGTGCTCTCCTTAGGAGTAACTTTCCATGGTTTGAAGATGAATCATGCAAAAATAACCAAAGCCTTCATATATGACAAAATAATAACTTATCTGCACCGGTCCTGTAAATGAAACAGTGAATGTTGTCTAGTTGTGAAAAGCATACTATACAAGCTGTGTTTTGCCCATTTTTCCCTTCAGTGCTGCAGCACGTTGAGCTTTGCAAACACCTCACAGAGCATTTCCAGGGAATTACTTCTATCATCTAATAGAGTGGTAAACAGCCACAGTGGAGGAAAAAAAAAAGGAGCTTGTCGGTATAACCAGTGGTAAGTACCCAGGAATTTGTGGTTTATAACGCACATTCATAATCTGTCTTTGTTGATTTTGCAGCGATGATAGAGACACAGGTGGTTTGGCCTAGTTCCTGCTAGTTATTCAAATAGCTGCAGGAATGAAAACAAAGCCAATGGGCAAAACACTGTAAAAATGGATTGATTAATTTTTCTTAGTAATTGCATCTGTGGAATCAACTTGTGCTGAAGGCGAAATGTGGAAACAGGGAGAAAGTTCTGACTTCACATCCAGACTCACTGAAAGTAAGATCAGGCCTGATCCTTAAACAGGGAGAAGGGACATGACTCCAAGGCCTGAATGCCCTGAACTGCCATCTAGAAGTACAAGCTCTTATTGCCTCTCTGATCTTACTACATTGGATGTTTCTACCCATGATGGAACATTATTAGCTTTATTTGTAGGTCAGCTCTATAAATATGTCAAGACAGAAAAATAGATTTTGTAAATGAACAAACCACCTCTCTCCATCATGCTCCTTCCCTGATTTTGTCCCCTTTCTAACTGTCTCGGCATTTCTTTGCAAGGAGAAAAAGAGAACAATTGTACACAGCTGTGGCAGCTGGCCAAGATAATTACAGTCCCCTCACCTGGTGCCTCTTCATCACTTCCTGAACATCTATACACTGCTGCTACCACCATTCCACATCCAGACACAGATAGCATTTTCCTTGTAAAATAAACCCTCCTTTTTCTTGCTGTACGTAAGACAGCAATGCTCATTTCTGCTGCTTCCAGACCTAAGGCCCAGTGCAGGAGGAGATTACATGTATTCTGCTAGCCTTTTATAAAACAGCTTGTATAGCACTTGTATAGCTCAGACAAGCCTAGATTTATTTTTATGTCAAATAAAACTCACTCGAAAATGCCTCATATTCCACTTTAATTCTTAAGTCAAAAAGAAAACAAATGCAAGGAAAGGAGTCAGTCTGGCTTGATTTGTTGCCCATATATAAGCATCCGGTGTGATAGAAAATGCCCTCAGGTACCTTGCCTAGTATCCAGCTGCTGGTCCAGAATGTCTTTGATCTCCTACAGGGACTTACTCACATCTGCCAACCCCATGTGCAGGTCTTAGAAACCCTAAGACCTAAACCAACATGAGATGAGCTTCAAAATGTTGTTCCAAGTTAGTTTATTAACTGAAGAACACCTTAGGATATCTCAGACCACACCAGATGCTTATCTGGGTAACTGAATCAAATTCAGTAGGCTTAGAGGAATTTACACTTAAAAAAAGATATCTGGTAATACATTAATAGAGTTCCTCACTGAGTTGTGAAAAAGATACAGAGACTTTTGTAATACAATAGCAAGTAGAAAGGATGACATTTAACAAAAAAAAGGAAAAAAAATTCTTTTCTGGTTGAAATATTCCTTTCAAGGGAAAGGAAAAAGGATGTACTACTGTGTGTTTTCACGACTGTTAGAAGTGGCAGTAACAGAGTATTCAGCCACTACTATATCTGGAAAGAACTAAAAAGAGGTAGCTTTAATCAGAAATTTAGAGAATAAGATACGTAATTGGTTAAAACATCCAGTTCTATTTCAACAATACTGGAGCCTTAAACATCAAAGTAAACCCCAGACCCACATCTGTCTGAGTGACTGCTGCTTAGACTTCATGAATATTGTGGATTCTCCCAGCTTACCACTGTAAGATTAAAATCAAACCTTAAATTGTGTTTCATTGGGTAGTTCACATCAAAAGCTCATAAAAATCTTAAATATTTAAGTGAGTTGAATGCATCTACTAAAGATGTTGAGCTTTTTCCTTTTTTTTTTTTTTTTTTTTTCCCCAGCTTCCTGATTCAAACTGGTATGATCAGAGGAAGAATTATATTAAGCCTTCTTTATAAAGTTACCAACAGTAAGATTCATAGATACAGCATTTCTCTTCAAATCTTACCCTGAAATTATATTAGTGATTAAGGCAGCATCCCTCAAAATGCCTTTAAGACATCCCTGATTTTAGTCTAGACTACAGAACATACTTAATTGGAATAAGGGATAATATTTTCAAAATTAACCAAAAAGCCTCGGGACCCTCCTACAAGCTTTAATGCTTCATTAAAAACAAGAACCAAAATCGAACCCCAAACTGTTGTCTCTGCCTTTAACATGAGTAAGAGGGGAAAAAGGAAAAAAAAAGTGCCATCTCAGGCAAGTATTTGGAAAATTGCACTGCTGCCTCTCTCAGAAATGCTGCCAATGTGTCCGATCTGTGCTTTGTGCCTTTTTCTCATGGTAATCTTTTATCTGGGAACAAAGCCATGCTTGCTGAAACAGCGCTGCTTGTATAAAATAACAGCTTGTTCAATAAGCCACAAAGGACAATTTAGTTCTCAGCACAAATAACCTGGCTGACTTTAGATGAGCCTCCTCAAGGAACAGAGCAATAAGGCTTCATTCTCAAATGAAGCTAAACAACCTGGTTACACCATGCTAACACTGTGACAGGTAGCATCTGGATACCAAAGTAAACTCACACCGAATATGTGTATATAGTCAGAATATGTGCCCAGCTCTGGGCTGGCCTGTGTATACAAATCAAAGGTTGTTACACATAACATCACCTTAATGTCATTCAAAGATCTGCCTAAGTTCTTCACACAGGGCTGGCCTTAACACCCAGAGAGGTGGTTCTACTTATCTTGACTATGGTATCCCATGTCAAATATTCCACTACAAACCAAGCTAACATAAGTCCATAGCTCTGTAAGAGAAGAATTACATAGGAACTAAGACCAGAGAAAGGCATTTGCTCCTCTAAAAAAGGCAGTCATTGTGTACCTCAGTCACATTAAAACAAATTTAGCCTAAACCAAACTTACTTCAGAATAGTGCATAGGTGTCTGTCTGGATGTATTTCTACTGTAACTCAAACTATTACTGTGATAAATTGGTAATAAGGGGACGTAAAGTGATAGTTATTATTAATTTGAGGGGGTAGTCAGATCCTGAAAGGATAATGGTACCTTGGGGTATCTTGTCAGTACCCGGAGAGAATATGAATTACACATGAAGAGTATAAGAATATTTGAGAGAATATAGTAATTGCCACAAATAAGGAATTATGTCACCCTTACCTTATTTTTAAAAACAGATTCAAGCACATTAACAATTAAACAATGAATTTATTTGCAGGACATATTTATCACACATCGAAAACAATACTTATTGTTTGGTTGGTTAAATAGAGAAAAAAAACAAAACCACAATACATTATTCAAAGTGTTCTATATATTCGTTAGCTGACATTTTCAAAATGAAGCTTTCCTTTTTTTCTCTTTTTTTTTTTTTTTAAAAAAAATCCAAAACCCCACGATCATGAACAATGCATAGTGGGAACAAAGGGTCTAGAAATCTAACATTCCACAGCTGTGAGTCACTGAGAAAAATAAGGCTCTGTAGAGGAAAAAAACCCCACAGTGAATTTCAAAACAATACATATTCCACTGACAGGCTTCAGATAAGATCATCTGACCATATGAAATATAAAAGCAAAGTTATGTAGGGAAAAGAGGAATTTAAAATATTAACAAACAACTTGGGAAGGAAGAAACTAGATTATTTCTCTAGTGATACCTTAGAAATAGCATCCAAACTTTCAAACTAATATCAAATGAAGGTCAACTACACTATGGTGCTGTAAAAACCAACATGAACATGTAGAGGTGGGAAATATCAAAGTCCATTTTTCTAAATAAGCTACAGCTACCCATACCACTTATTCAGCACGTATTTATGAGTGGAACAAAGTGTGACAAAACCCAAAAGTTTGACCACCACTCACTGAATGATTCAGTGAAGGGCTGGAAAACATATCTGCATGCTCTGAAATGTTAATTACAAGTTCTTTTCACACTTCATGCCAATGTAAATGGAATGAATGGAACTGCAGTGTCATATCCTGCTCTTTGTTCCTGTCCTTTCACACTAGGTCAGCACTGTGAAGGCTTCATAAAGCTGCCATAAACAGGTTCTTCACTGCCCTTAGTCGCTGCCATCTGCTCTTCACATGATCGTAGTGGATGAGTCCAAGGAATACGAAAGAATCACAGAGCTGCTGTTTTCTGGCAGTCCCTAGTACAATGCTTCCCATATGCTGCATTAGTACAAGATATGTATTGCAGATAACTCTGCCACATTAAATAACTAATCTATAGGTACTGTTCAGAATCAAGAGAGTATAAAATAATTGCTAATGTTGGGTCTTACCCGAGTTAGATTCAGCTTCCTTACTCACAAGGTCACAAAAACAAAGCTGAGGCAAGACTGGTTGTAGAAACTGGTCTGAATGCAGGTGTATAGAATATGTAAATAACTATTTCTAGAGTTTAATTTACATCTTTTTAAAGGAGCTGAATACAGATGATGCTACAAAAACCTTTATAACCCTTCTTCATCTGCCACAAATGATATCCAGATACAAATTAAGATCTTACAGAGAGAAGACACAGAATTTATTTAGAAAAATATTTGCTACAGGTCATCCTTTGCCACTGTGTAAAATATATAAGAAACTATTGGGAGAACTTGAATTGTTGATATTCTAAACTGAACAAAAATATATCCTTATTTCAAGAAAGCTGAAATGCCCTGATTGCCATGGGGACATCTGTCCTGAAAACATTACTTTTCAGTATACTCTAACTAGTCTCACTCATCCCAGTTATCATTCAGAACAGCACAAACAGCAGCATTTAGAGAGTGATGGATTCTAAGGTTGACCTCTTTTAGCTGCCCTGGAAAATCTGTGTTTATTATACTTGTGGCTGAGGCCTCACAGAAAGCAAGAAACATATTTTAAACACCAGCTGAACAAAACTCATGCAGCTGTGGTTACATTATGTCCATCACTTAATAAATAAGTTAGAGCAGTTATGGGAGAAAAACATAGATGCCATTTTAACATCCAAAGAAAGCCATGGAATTTATAGAGAGAAGGAAAAGAAAATAAAACCCTACACTGCACATTATAGAGGACTGCTGTTGAGTAATGCCTGAAAAAAGCAGCAATACAGACTGTAGTTGTGTACATATCTATTATATGCATGTGTGCATGTGTACACACATATATACACAAACACAGAATCATCATCGCTGAAAAAAATGACTCAATACAGTTTTCTGTTTCATTCTAGATAAAAAAGATAATAAGTTAACAGACTTTCCACCATGGCTCATAAATTTGGACTGACAAATCTGCAAGTTCACCTATACTTTTTCTAGCGAAGTCTCTTCATTTCACTTGTACAGAAGCAAGATGGTTTTAATTTCCTAAGTTAGCAAAGAGTGTGCAACACCACACATGCTAAGAATTTTGCCATTTTCATCTCATATCATGCATTATCAAAACATGCTGCATAAGTCTTTGCTGATATAAAAAATATCTCATAAAAAAACAAGTCAGAACAATGACTGCTTATAATCATGAAATTCTGGCAATTTTCAAGTAAAAGCTACATATAACAGTTCCCAATGTTAGACATTATTTTTTCCATCTGATACAGATTTAAAATGCATAGTATATACATAAATAGTAGTATCCATCCAGTCTTTAAGAGTGTTCTGTTTTATACTCAGTCAATATGCCCTATAATTATATTGATGGATTCTGTATTAAAGAATACAGAATCTTTCTGAAGGGCTAATTACAACGAGATGTGGAAAGATTTCATTTTAATGAAAGGCTTCCTTTCATTTTTTACAAAAACATAAATAGAAGAAACATTGCAAATACTCCAAGTAAAAATCCAACACACAAAACCCATTGTGTCCTTCTGTGTTCTCTCTTGCTACACAAACAGGAACCCAACAAAACTGTTCCCAGTAGCTGTATGTATGGTACGTGCTTATCAGAATGTAATCCATATGTTAGGCTTACAAGAGAATGAAATGCATCCACTCAACAACTGTTTCTTCAGACTGGTCCAACTTAACTATTACCTTTGCCCAGACGTAATCTAAAGTGTGCTGGGTCACCATTCATACCCAGTTTGCTTAAAGTCTTGATTCAAAGCACCTGTATATATGTAAATCAACCCTTATTTAGTAGAACTCCAGCACATGGAGAAATGGACTCAGGAATTATTTTTAAAAACTTCTAGTACTCTCTCTCACACATAAGATAACCAGGGTCATTACAGTGTATTAGTGTGTTTTACTAAAACCATGACCAATGCCTTCTCTACCCATTTTGATTATGAGGTGAAAACACAGTCTGAAGTTCTACTTAGTAGAACTGTGGCTTTCAGTGATTGTGTAAATTAAAATGGACTGGATTTAGTTCCTTTAATAAAACATCCTGTTTTGGTAGCACATTAAATAACCAGGAACAACCTGCCAGCCTCATTGTAGCAGATGTAACTCCTGTAAGTTAATTCAGAAACTTTGTTTTTTAAATCCCTTGCCTGCATCTCCAGGTGGGGTTCTATGCCACAGGATTCTCCTAGGCAGTTGTAGCCATCATGAATAAAGATATAAAGCATCAAATCTGAAATGTTTTCCACAGAATATTTTAGAAATCACCACAGACGCATTTGTGGTTGTTTCAGATAGTAAGACAGCACTGATACATAAATAGTAGCCGTTTTGAAAAGTAAATACCCTGTCTTACTAAATTGCATTAAAACTCCTAAGTACGAATTAATTTTGTGCACTGTAGACTGGACAAGACACTGAGATAGAGAAAAGTGGCACAGAGCCATGCAAAAAAAAGAGCTCATGTTAGTAAACCGCCACTTAGGTGAGTGAGCAGGCTTCTGGAACATAGCCTCAGAGCCAGGTGCTCCTATTCCTCCTGTCCATACAGAGATAGCAGAGTGGCCCATCAGAACTGCTACCCTGAAACCCCTGTATGTTTCTGGGCTGATGATGAGTTAAACTTTCAGGGTGTCTCTGAAAGGAAGAGAAGCCCGCTGGCAGTTTCTGATAGTTTGTGTTTCCTTTCTTGCACTTTGTGCGACTTTTGTCACCAAAGGGACCAACTCATGCTGGATTGGCTGGAGAATTTACCTAACTGGGATTTGTGCTGACATGCCTGGGTTGAAATGACTGAAAATGAGAGGCATGGGCCTGCCACCTCACAGAGGTGAACTCCAAGAGGACCACCTGGCCTGTGACAGCACTGGACAGGTAAGTAAAGTAACACAACAACAAACAAACTTGCTCTCTCACTACTGCTTGCATCATCTCGAGAAAAGAATACATCTTCAGTGTGAAGGCTACTGTGCAAAAATACAATAGCACATCAGCAGGCAAATGCAAACATTATAGTTACGTATCCATGCTGTAGCACCAAGAACTGGGCTCAGCCCCACTTTTAGAATTATCCAAGCTTTTACCTCTGGTGGCAAGAGCATCTATATAAGCTGGTCATGAATGCTCCAGTAGTCCCTGCAGGCCAATATTCATGAGTTTAGTTTCCACTTCAGTTCCTGACGGAAAGGCCATTTCTGTAAAGAACTCTCAGCTGCAGTGGCTTCTATAAAGAGCACTGTACAAGGCAGAAGTTGCAGGGTATTTTTAAAAATTTTCCTATTTCAGATATTTAGGCTCCCACACTAAGGCTTTTTTGCCTTTTTTTCTTTTTAATATTTGAATATATTGAGGCAAGCTCTGATTGCACCTGATTTATACAAGACAATATATCACAGGAGGACACAACAGTCAATATATAATTCTATTGGGTACAAAATATTTCAGACTTGAGAGCTTCAAAGTATGCCAGACACTTCAGTCAGCAAAATACTGTCTGTTCTACCACTGTTCATTTAAGAAGGATATGGTCAGTATTCATTTCAAAAACAAAGCTAAACATTTAAATAGTTCAATTCACAATCATGTTCTTCCTCTAAAAAACTGTGGTCCGAGACCAGCTTCAGCTAGACATCTTTGTTAGCTATCTTTGAACAGAATGAATCCTAACAAAGTAAAACAACCCTTTGAAAGACAGAAAACCATCAGTGAGTTACTGTACATATTACATGCATAGCATCAGGAGACAAACACCATAAAAACAACAGGTTTCACTTTTAACTGTAAACAGGTCTAGTTTAATAATAACAATATTATTTTTCTGAGTAAACAACACATCACTTAACGAATAACTGTAGACAGAATACTTCAGCACTCAGAAACTAAATTCCAATTATTTTGTAGCTATTGCTGACAAATATTGCCTTTAAAAAGTCTTCAGCTGCATATGATATTATACAACTGAATTTGTAAGAAACACAGTCATGTGGGCTTTGTTACCCTCCCACCTGCTTCATTCTTAACAGATGCTGACACTTCTCATCTACATCCTGAGGACAACATGCTTCCAGTCATTTTGGCCAGCTGAAAAGGAAAGATACTAACCCATATGGACTTTCTCTCCTCATTACCACATGGTAAGCAACTACTGAGCTTTTCACCATTTTGAGACCAGACTTTGGGGCTTCTCAGAGTCCAGTCTGGTAAAATACCAGATTAAAAAAACCCAAAAACAAGACACTCAAGACTACGCTGACTGAGAAGCGATCAGAGCTCACACTGATTTTCTGACAATTATTCAACTTGTAAAGAAAAACCTAAGTGTTTTTTAATCCCACTTTACAAATGTTTGAGGTCAAATAATTCCCTCACTTTGAGATCTGAATTAATTCTCAGGCTTTTTCCTGTGGATCTTTACAATGCAATCTAAGATTAGCACAGTGCTTAAAACGGTATATAAAAAGGATCATACTTCTTTCTATTAGATTTCCCATAACCACAGGCACAAGATTGTATAGCTTTAAATTAAAACAGCAGCCACCACTCGTTGTTTCAGTGTCATTTTAAGGGAATTATTTCAATCTCAGCACTGAACAAGTTTTAAAAGGCAATGGATTCATTATTTCTGTGTACTTTGAGAACTGATGGAAAGGTATCCAATGTTCTATCGTGCTGTCACCATCCAAAGTCCCAGTGCAACATTGGCAGCCAAAAGTGCACTACCAGCAAGCAAAATTAAAAAGCCAATAAGCTCTCTGTTTTGTTTCTCTACAATCAGGGAGCTCAGAGTGGCTTCCAGGAACGAATTTAATATCCACTGACCATCCAAAGCAAAGCAGGGTACAGCATTGATAACTGCCAGTGCTCCAGACAATGAAATGAGGCACCTGTTTGACATTAGTTAAGGTTCACAAATAATTTTCAATAAAAAGTTAAAAAAAAATAAAAATACAAAACATAGTTTATCTTTCTAATATGCAGAAACATCTCAGAGTTGTATTTCTTAGCTGCCATTCTGTTTCACAGAAATTATATAATGAGTTTTACCCCATAATACACCTAGCTCAGAGAATTGCCTTTATAGATTCATTTATTTTTAAGCACTAGGTTTGGATACTTAAAACAACCTGCAGTCTTTACGACTCAGATGAAAGCAGGAGACCACAAAGCCACACTTAACATTGCCCATCTTCCTCTCTTGTTTTGTGTGGTTTTGGAGGAAGGTTATAGCTCTGACACCACGCCTGAAGTAAGAAGGTATTCTAAACCTATGACCTAAGTATGACATAATGATTAGAGATATTTTCCAAAACACTCCCTCGCTGGAGTAAGTAAACGCCTAGAATATAACTGGAAATCTGGCCTCTCTCTTCTACTTACCTGTTAGCCAGAAAAGTTGAGTGGATTTCTGTGCATGCATGTGCATGTGACAGTAAGGAAAGGGTAGAATATTTCTATTTATTGGTAAAAGCTTGCTAAGTGTAATACTCACCTCCATCCTGTTACAGCCGGAGAAGAAGACATAAGACTCAGAAAACAGCTGGGTCGGCATGAACCTTGGTGTGCTTCTAGAAAAGGGGAGCATCTATAGCATCTTAACTCCAGTTTTTATGGACTACATTGAACTACACTGTTCAATTGTTCTATAGCCACTCATAAACATTTCCATTTCTAAAGCTAAGGGTTCTTAGATTAGCCATATTCAAGCCTTTATGCATATATGTATCATATTGTTCATTAATAAGCATGTTTTAACTGAATTATGATCCTGATTTTTTCTTTTCTGTTGAATAAAACAAAACCAAAATAACCATACACTGTTATTTAGTTCAGTATAATGACTCAAAAAAATTATAAAAATCCAACATACCAAAGCTAGCAATAACATCTCATTTATCCTGCTGTAAATTCAGGCTTACTTTGACTTTCTTGTCAGAGCTGTAAAAACTCACCCTCAAGAAAAGAGTCAAAGAAAGTACTGACCAAAAATATCCTACTAAGCACAAGAAAGTGAGACATTTCATATTGAGCTTGGCACACAGACAATAATCAATGCAGAAAAGGGATAAAGATGTCAAAACTCTACAGAAATGTTTCAGACATCCTGTCTAAAATGATATCCAACTGAAATTTTGCTGGTTCACCAAATTCTAAACAGTGCTCTTCTTGCCTTAAAAGAACAAACATACTTCAAAGGATACTTGCAAAATGTCTCTATCACCACAGGCAGATCGATGCTTAGAAAGTTTTGTCGTGGTACAAAACTGCTGAGACTTACTGAAATGGAAATACAAAGATACACAAAACATGAACAGTCATTCCAGGATTATAAATTATGAATTTTAGATTATAATTTTGCAGAAAAATCAGATCTGAAATGACATTTCTTCAAAGATGAATAACCAACCTAAGTATATTTCTTAAACATGGTCACTATCATAGTAAAGTCCCTCCACAAAACACAATTAGCATGATTTCAGTGAAAGTAGATCTAAGATATGCATTTTCAGAGGCAACCAGACATCTGCAGTCATAAAGACCACACTGTGTAATTCAAGTCCTTTTCAAAGAAAAACATATAAAGATTATAGCTACCAGACTTTTCCCAACATATGCAGCCCACATGTATACATTCATACTGTGGGTGCACACATGTACTTTCTCAGAAGGCCAGAAAATTTTCTTGCAATACCTGCAAAAGACCCCTTGACGTGAGGCTGAGCTCATGGTGTAGAAGAGTGGGGGCAGACAGGGTGCAGAATTCTGCAGTCACTCTCAGAAAGTGACAGCTAGGAGATCATGTGGCTGCCCCATCCTCGGCAGTGTTCAAGGCCA
This sequence comes from Pezoporus occidentalis, assembly GCF_034315485.1. Lineage (NCBI taxonomy): Eukaryota > Metazoa > Chordata > Aves > Psittaciformes > Psittacidae > Pezoporus > Pezoporus occidentalis. The sequence goes on along the minus strand of NW_026916170.1, from coordinate 9,202,209 downwards.
GGCTGAATGGGGCTTGAAGCAACCTGGTCTACTGGAAGGTGTCCCAGCCCATGGCAAGGGGGTTGAAACTAGATGATCTTTAAGGTCCCTTCCAGCCCAAACCATTCTATGATGCACAGCTGCACTACACAACACCAGTTTGCCAGCACATAAATTGCTTCTTTTTCTGTCTTCAGATGAGTGACTGTGACTCCAAGATAGAACTTAGTAATAAAAAGCTGTGAGGCAGGACTCAGCATCTTTCATATAAATTCTAACTGGAAAATTGCAGTGTCAAGCACCACATGACCTTGAAACACTTCTTTAGTACTGTAACTTCTTTGAAGCTTCAGCTGACTGTATGTCAAATGTTTAAGAGAGACTCCTCAAAGAAAACTGAGGTAGCTTGAGGCCTCATGGAGTGCACTCTCTTAGTACGGGGATGCTCCATCTGTGTTGTTTCATAAAAAGTCTTGACACAGTCTTTCAATGTAAACAGCAGTCTGTTTGCCAGCCTCAGGGACCATTTGAAAACCTTAGTTCTGTGACAGCTGTAAGAAAGACATCTTTCCTTCTAGAAGGCTCCACTCATAGTATAGCAGAGTCTTATCCCCAAAAGGAAGAGGTACCAGTAAATTAAGGCAGAATTAGAAAATCACCTTAAGGATGATCTTGCACGGTATCAACAATAGTCACTCTGCCCCTAAAGAAAAGCTCTGGATGTGAATTGAGGCCAGGAGCAATGGCCTGAATTTTCCCTAATAGCCTGGGGAAAAGTTTTAGGAAAATAAATACCGTCTCCACGGATATATGTGAAAGGGAGAGTTCAAATCCCACTCAATACAAACATCCCTTGGAAAAGGAACAATTTAATCCACTCCTTGAGAAATTGTAAAACCATAGGCTAAGAGAATACTGGGAAACTCAGAGCACTAGTAACATACCGAAAGTGCTCTTAAATATATCTTAGCTAAGAGCGAGAACCAGATTTCTTCAGGTTCAATAAATAATTCAAAGACATTGGAACAAAGATGAGGAGAAAGTAGTTCCAAAGGTTCTACTGTCAGAGAACTGGTCCATTCAGTCAAATAAACACATTTTCTTCTGATAATAAAGCCCCTTGTGATGAGTCCAACCAGCAAGCACACCGTAGGATGGAGATATTTGGAAAGGAGTCTCAAAAAAAGAATGGTTTGGTGTGGCAACAAGCAGAGAACTTTCCAACACCAAACTTGCCACAGCTATGCCAAGACAACTTGAAAATCATGTTCCCTCATTTACCTTAGCTTAAGAAAGACCTTTGATTTAGGGGAACTGAGAGAAAATAAGTCTGTTGGACTACTAAGTGAAGAACATAATAGACAGAAATTCTGGACACCTTCCAGTTCAGAAAGTCAGAGGCATCCAAGTCAAGTGACATCCAAAGAAAACAACTCATCAAGCTGAAGGCTGGCATCAGAACATCTGATCAGACCTCTTGTTCAAGAGCCAAAATAGCAAAATGGCTGAGGCAGCCACTGTATTCAAAGGCTTCAAAAGACAGTATACTGTAATTTCAAAGCTTGACTGCCTCTTGACAAACACCTAATGGCCACTTACAAGTTACCATCCTGAACCTGAATGGATTGAAATTCCTACATTGAGAATGGATCACTCATCTCTTTCCCTTTTTGTTGTCACTGACAGCTGCTAGACATGGATCTAAACTCCAAACCTTGCTGCCGAAGCAATACCCAAAACTCAAAAAAACTCTTCAGGAAGATACCGGACTGAGCTCTAGACATTGTAATATGAGCCAATGAATGAATTTAGTGGCTGTAATGGATCAAACCTAGTGACAGCAGGCAAATCTGCCCTTCAACAAATAACGCAAGGATTACAGAAATTATATTCTCCAGCCTTGTCTTCAAAAGACATTGCTGGGAAGAGGTGAACAGCAATGAGGCTGCATGAAACAAAATAGTCATTGTTTTCCCACTCCAATTAAGCAATTCTTTGACCTGGAATTAACATTTCTTTTGTCAGCTAATACTAGATAGTGTTCACAAATATTGAGAAGAATGCACAAGGGACACAACTTTAATTAGAAGTGATTTGGAGACTAGGTTGACCAAAGAGCTTTTCAAAAAAAAGCATGGATGCTATGGAGGAGAGGGACAGTATGGCATGAGATTATTTCTGTGTAGTCTCCAGAACATGCAATCCCTTAAATACAGGTTGAAAGCAAAGCAGGATCATCTTCAGCAATAAGGGAAAACAAGCATGGAAATACTGAGAAACCACACTGCAGCAGACAGACCCTCCATCAGGGTTAAGGCTGTTATTGATCAAAAAACTCCCCGAAGCTAGGAAGTGTTTTTTGTTTTTTTTTTTAGAAGATTTGGATAGAACAGAAGTAGGAGACTTGTCCAGTTTGGGGAAATTATCTTCTAAGTAAGTTCCATCTTCTTTTCATGAAGGAAATGCAGGTTTTGATCCTTGATGGGCAATGCAGATACAGGAACATGCAGGGTATGATCTTCCCTCAAACAGTGTAAATTCCAAATGCGAATGTTAGTCACCGTATTCTTCTTAACCAACAAGGCCCAGAGAAGGATGCCATGATTTTGTAACAGCGAAGTTACATGAAGGAATAAAAACCCTCACAAAATAAAGAAGAAACACTGCAGTGTTGAATGGCAATAATGACAGGGCTCTCCATTTCAATCTTACATGTCACCTGTCCAACACAGGGAAAGCCTCTAGAACATAACTGGCCTGCAGTAAAAGTCTAAAAGTATTGAGTAATTCCATGAATTAAACCTACAGTATGAGTTTACATTTGATTACATCAGTACTATGAGAGAAGGCTATTAGAATGGACTAATTAATGTGTCTGTCCTAAACAACATGTATTCCTGATCATTCCTTCTGTTTTAGTTTTGGCCAAATCTCCAGCAGTGTAAGTTCGTTTCATTACAGGATTGTTTCATTGTTTGGTTTTTTTTTTTGTTTGTTTTTTTTTTTTTTGTGGTTGTGTTTCGTTTTACTTTTTTGAAACACTATGTCTGGAAGCTAGTTTCAAATGAAAAAATATGAAATAATTACTTCTTCTCCATATAGCAGGACTATCATGACAACAGTACAAACCTAAGTAGAAAATAATACATGCAATAATCTTAGAATGTTTTTCAAACATTACTGTAGTGACATTTCTAGAGAAAGTAAAGTCATAGTACACACTAGTGCAATTCCCATATTAGGCTGTGTGTTAAATGTAGCATCACTCTAAAAGGTAATGTTTCCTGCAGGTAGAAAGATCACATTAAAGCATAAAACATTTCACTAAAACATATTCCTGTTTCAAAATTCACGCAGTAAAGGAAGAAATTATTTTCCTTTCACTAAAATGCATTCACTGTTTCAAAAATCACACACACAATAGAGGAAGAAATTATTTTCCTTTCTTAACTGTAATAAAAATGGTTACCACATTCTGATTAGTCATATTTGGGGGAAAAAGAAAAAAAAACAACAACAAACCTGTTGGTCCAAAGCCAGTGTTGTACAGTGCAAAGTTAAGTCTGAAATATTTAGAAGCTGTTTCATTGGAATACATGGGACTTTATGATAGTACAGTAGACTACCTGCTGCCCAAGCCAGGATCCTATAATTTTAGCTCTGTTTCTTTTCTAAGATGAACACAGTGCATAGGTTGCATTCACAGCAAAGTCTGCAATGAAGTCAAGCTTCTAGCCTTGAAATTAACACATCCAATATGCAATTCCCAGGGTACACTAAATCACTTTAGAATTATATTCCTGTAAATATACCGTAAATTGCATTTGCACACAGTAACTTCTTAAAGTAAAACTACCTATTCAGATCAAATAACATTCTTTTCTGAGTTCTGAAAGACTTACAGGTTCAACTGTTTTGCAGAATTACTGTTCAACAGGAAACAGTGACTAAAACTCCATCACTCCAACATATTGGAAAAGAGAACAATATCAGTTGCTCCAGAGCACCTAAAGTTTGTATTGTTAGAGACCAAGGAAGGGAACTTATAATAATTATCAAACTCTATTCTTAAAATTTGCTGCTGCATTTGGAATAGATGCCACCAAATATATAACTGTGTGTTAATGATACACAGGTGAACAACATTTTCCTCCTAAATGGCAAGAGAGCAGAAATAACAAGTAAAGTGATCATATTTTGGGCTTAAAAATATGACCAGCACAGAAAGATGACTGACAGAATAACTGAACATATGTTTATGCAATAATGCTAATGGATTTACACTACCAGATTTCATTACTGTTTCAAAAGCACTTTTGTACTTAAGTCAGAAAAATACCATGCTTTGTTAAGGAAGTACTTCAAGATGTCTGAAGCAAAATCTCCCCCTGCGAGGTATAGCTGTCTGTGAGGAACAGACAGGTTCCTCACAGGAACGGACAACAGTTTAATGCTTCATGCTTTTTTAAGCCCATCTGAAGCTAATTTTCAACACGCCACTCAAGCTACGAAGTAGGGATGTTGATGTGTTTGTTCTTTCTTCCCATGCTTGCTCAAAGAGCAGAATTACTTTTTACTCTACCTGGCTCAAGAATATAAGCTTGCCTAAAGGAGAGACAGTCCATTTCAAAGTCAGTCAGAAACTAAACTGTAACATGTTACTTAATTTAGAGTACTCAAAAAAATAATCAGGAAAAAAATATGTTGTGACTGTACTTGTGAATTGGTAGTTATGGGAATCTGTCACAGACATTTGGGATATTAGGTGTGATGTAAGCAGTCATGCCAATATTCCAGGCAAAGTCTTAAGAGTAAGATGCCCTAGAGATTTTACAGTATCATTCTGAGAAGTTTATGTGTTAGGAAAATGTAGGTGACTGGTTCCCATGACTAACCTGAGTGAGATCTGTTATAGAAATAGCCCTTTCAGACTCTTCTGAAAAAAAAAACACCCTAAACAGACCAACCATCTCACATATGGTTTCTATTACCTTTGTAACTCATTGCACTGTGCACATTTCATTTTAGGCCTGAGCAGTCCATGTCTCTCAACTGGCTGACAAGAAATGGATTCTCCATTAAACAAGTTAACTGACAAGCGCCCCAAAACCTTGTACAAGCAGCCAGACAAAATAAACCACAATATAAATCTTTTTTTTGTTGAACCATTTTAATAAATAATACCAACCTGTATACTGAAGATGCATGGGGTGTCCTACATACAGCATGTCAATATGGGGTGGATGTTTTACCCTGATTAGCCTTGTTTGGTTCTCTAAAGAAGGAGTCACACAAAAACTAGGAACAAAGTCTTTCTGGCAGTCCACATTGGTTCGACAAACTTTGCTGGATTCGATAACTTTTCGTGCTGGCAGACAGGCATACTGCAAAGGGAATTTTAAAAGTTTATAAAATGTAAAGGCATTTTCCAACAGATCAAAATAAAAAGTACCACATACTCCTTTTTAAAGCAAAGGAAGTGCCTCACTGATACACTACCAGCCCATGAAGAGCTGAAATCTTATTTTTTTGGGGTTTTGTCAAATCCGTCCGAACCTCTACGTGACACATACTCAACCTGTCATTCCATTTTTGGTGGAATGTGAAAAAGAGGCTGTGCACATGTACCAGAGTAAAAGCTGTTTTAAAAAATGTACACACATGCACTACAAAAAAAATCAAGGCATCTAAACACAAATCAGTGATTTTTAATGAACAGAACCTGCATCAACATATGAGTAACTAACTGTTCAAAAAGTTTTAGTCTTCATTGATTTAAAACCTTATTTGGCTGACAAAAACCTTATGTTCAGCAAACAAACCTACCAGCTGTGGGGCAGCTAAGAAACCGTTCTCAACTGTTTCACTCTGCAGGCTGAAAGACCAGATCTTTCTTGCTCCCCACAGGCCAAAAGAGAGTATAGCAGAAAGGAACAGGAAATTGTTTTCCTCCCTCATGTCTCTCGTTAAAGCTCAGTGACAGTTTTCCTTTTGTTCTTAAACACAAGCAAGGAAAGTTCTTCATCTACTGCTTGCCTTAGGGAAAAAAAAAAAAAAGGATTTTCTGCCTTTTTAGCCCGATAGTTACACTCCCTATAGATGCATGAGTGTCAGACACTCTCCATTAACTTTAATACAAGCTCTGTCTATTCTAATAAGGGGAAGAGGGCACACTTTCAAATACTGCTGTATAGCACTGCAAAGACTGTTTAAAATAATTGTTCAAAACCCCACAGCCTGTCTAAGGACACTTGAAAGTCATAGGCTTCTGGATGCTTTTATTTCTTTTCTGTTCCTAAGAAGTCGTCATGAGCTTAAGTATGTCAAAACTCAGTGGGGTAGTGATTTATCAAATTTTGCTGAACTGCAGGATGTTACCAGCCATGGATATATTTCAAATGAACTGCCGCTCTAGGCTCAATTCTTAGTGGCTAAACACAACAAAACCACCCTGGAGTTGGAAGTTTACCACTGTAGAAACTGTAAACATAGCAGATGTAGGAACTGATTTATTTCCCTTTCTTTAGGTATTTATCACAAATCTTCAGAACTATGATGAACTGGTATGTGTAGAAAAGTTTACACAGTTGATCCTTGTGCTTTTTCTTGTAAAGAGAACTGTTAGAAAGATTCCATCACTGTCAATCTGGATCATGTACTTTAATAAACTTTTCTGTGTCTTGAAGAAAGTAAGTCAAAATCCTGCTGACAAAGTTTATAGGGTTCCACATGTTACAAGAAAATCAATATGGTGAAAAAATAGAGGCTCTGATTTGAGAAACTGGGCAATCCCTAGGACCTGCTCTTCCATGTTTTCAGTTTTATCCCAGTGACCAGACCTGCTGGCTTCAGATAACTGAACACATAATCCAGTGCTTTGCTTAGCCTGTAGTGCTCAGTACCTTTAAGACTGAAGCACCAAAATAAGCAATTTCACGTTGTTCTCAAAAGTTGTTTATCTCACTAATACTCCACCCGCATCCAGTGGTGAAAATGGGAGAGAGGTCTTTCTGCCTAAAGGAATGAGGGGTATAAGATCTTTTCTGATTCTTCCAGAGAATTCCTGAATGGTCATGGGAAAAATAATTTCTACTATTTTGGCTTTTTAAAGCTCTAGATGGGGAGAATAACATACACATACACACACACCCCCTTACTACAAAACTGTAGATACTCTTAAACACTTAAGTATGCTGCATAAATGTTGGTAAATATTAGTAATTTAATTTATTTCATATAAAAAAGAAATAAAAATTAGCAGTTTACATAACCTACCAGTTGGCTGTCCAAGTTATTGCTATAGGAAAAGCAAATGTCTGTGAGGCTGTTGTTACTACAACATTCAACTGTGCCATCGAGTCTTCTATAGACTAAAGAACACAAAGAGCAAATGATGAACATTCTAGCAACTTCCTGAAAACAAATCAGTCTGCATCAAGTAAAACAATCATTCTGTGGCACTGAAGAATCATAGCAATTCACACAGCCTAGCTGTGGTTCAGTCATAACTAAGAATAAGCTTCACGACTTACATGTATGAATGTCACCTGATTTCACCATGTCACATACTGATTTTTTCATCTTAATAAATTCCCTTGAGATATTGGGGATCTACCACTGCAGTGTTCTAAGCTTGACAAGTTACAAAATACTTCTATCTGTTGCCCTCAACTTGCATTAAGGTTGCATTAAGACAATCTGTTAGCTGCTACTGTACCAATTTCACTGGCTGGCTGTGGAAACAACCAACACTCAAAATATCCTTATTAAAAAACATTAAAGCCTTTACAAGATTCAAATTTTGAAAGCTTTCTAAGCCTTGAATGCTGGAGCAGTGAATAGAATAGTTAGGGTTGGAAAGGACCTTAAGATCAAGTTCCACCCTCCCGACATGGGCAGGGACACCTCACACTAAACCATCTCACCCAAGGCCTCGTCCAACCTGGCCTTGAACACTGCCACGGATGGAACATTCACAACCTCCTTGGGCAACCCATTCCAGTGCCTCACCACCATAACAGGAAAGAATTTCCTCCTTATATCCAGTCTAAACTACCCCTGTTTAAGTTTGAACCCATTACCCCTTGTCCTACCACTACAGTCCCTAATGCAGAGTCCCTCCCCAGCATCCCTGTAGGCCCCCTTCGGTCTCCACGCAGCCTTCTCTTCTCCAGGCTGAACAGCCCCAACTTCCTCAGCCTGTCTTCATACGGGAGGTGCTCCAGTCCCCTGATCATCCTCCTGGCCCTCCTCTGGACTTGTTCCAACAGTTCCATGTCCTTTTTATGTTGAGGACACCAGAACTGCACACAATTCTCCAAGTGAGGTCTCACAAGAGCAGAGTAGAGGGGCAGGATCACCTCCTTTGACCTGCTGGTCACGCTCCTTTTGATGCAGCTCAGGATACAGTTGGCTTTCTGGGCTGCGAGCACACACTGAAGCCGGCCCATGTTCATTTTCTCATCAACCAACACCCCCAAGTCCTTGTCCTCAGGGCTGCTCTGAATCTCTTCTCTGCCCAACCTGTGCCTGTGCCTGGGATTGCTCCGACCCAGGTGTAGGACCTTGCACTTGGCATGGTTAAACTTCACGAGGTTGGCACCAGCCCACCTCACAAGCGTGTCAAGGTCCCTCTGGATGGCATTCCTTCCCTCCAGTGTATCAACCGAACCACACAGCTTGGTGTCATCGGCAAACTTGCTGAGGGTGTACTCAATCCCACTGTCCACGTCAGCGACAAAGATGTTGAACAAGACCGGTCCCAACACCGATCCCTGAGGGACACCACTTGTTACTGGTCTCCAGCCAGACATTGAGCCATTGACCACAACTCTTTGTGTGCGGCCATCCAGCCAGTTCTTTATCCACTGAGTGGTCCATCCATCAAATTGATGTCTCTCCAATTTAGAGACAAGGATGCTCTGTGGGACAGTGTCGAACGCTTTACACAAGTCCAGGTAGATGACGTCAACTGCTCTACCCCTGTCCATCAGTTCCGTAGCCCCATCATAGAAGGCCACCAAATTGGTCAGGCAGGATTTCCCCTTAGTGAAGCCATGCTGGCTGTCACCAAGCACCTCGTTGATTTTCATGTGCCTTAGCATGCCTTCCAGGAGAATCTGCTCCAAGATTTTGCCAGGCACAGAGGTAAGACTGACTGATCTGTAATTCCCTGGGTCATCCATTTTCCCCTTCTTGAAAATGGGGGTTATATTTCCCTTTTTCCAGTCATCGGGAACTTCACCTGACTGCCATGATTTCTCAAATATGATGGACAGTGTCTTAGCAATTTCATTCACCAGCTCCTTCAGGACCCCAGGTCCCATGCACTTGTGCACCTTCAGGTTCTTAAGATGGCATCAAACCAGATCCTCTCCTACAGTGGGCTCAAGGTCTTCATTCTCACAGTCCCTGCATCCACCTTCCAAGTCTTGGGTGGTTTGGTCAGAGCCTTTGCCAGTGAAGACCGAGGCAAAGAAGTCATTCAGAACCTCAGCCTTCTCCAAATCCTGTGTAGCCAGTTCTCCTGATAGCTTCTGGAGAGGGCCCACATCATCCCGAGTCTTTTACTTGCAATGTAGCTATAGAATCCCTTCCTGTTATCTTTCACATCCTTAGCCAAGTTTAATTCTAACCGGGCCTTAGATTTCCTAACCTGGTCCCCAGCTTCCCAGACAACATCCCTGTACTCTTCCCAGGCCACCTGTCCTTGCTTCCACCTTTTATAAGCCTCTTTTTTCAATTGAATTTTCCTCAGCGGCTCCATATCCATCCAAGGAGGTCTCCTGGCCCTCCTGCTGCACTTCCTTCTGGTTGGGATGCAACACTCCTGAGCTTGCAGCAGGTGATCCTTGAATATCAACCAACAGTCTTGGGCCCCTCTGCCCTCTAGAGCTATATCCCATGGAACCTTACTAAGCAGGCTCCTGAAGAGGCCAAAGTCTGCTCTCTTGAAGTCCAGGGCAGTGAGCTTGATGCACGCTCTTCTCACTGTCCTGAAGATCTCAAATTTGACCATCTCGTGATTGCTGCATCCAAGGCTGCCCTGGAGCGTCACATTTCCAACCAGCCCCTCCCTGTTGGTGAGCACGAGGTCAAGCAGGGCACCTCTCCTTGTCGGCTCCTCTATTATTTGCAGAAGGAAGTTGTCTTCTACACAGTTGAGGAACCTCCTGGATTGTTTGTGCTGGGCTGCGCTGTCCCTCCAACAGATGTCAGGGTGGTTGAAGTCCCCCATGAGAACAAGGTCCTGTGAGCGTGAGGCTTTTCCTATCTGTCTGTAGAGTGCTTCATCCGCAGGTTCTCCTTGATCAGGCGGTCTGTAACAGATCCCCACAGTAATGTCCCCCATCGCTGTTCTCCCTTTAACTCTGAACTCTGATCTACAAACTCTCTGTTAACTGCTCACATGTCCCCAGGCAGAGTTCCATGCTCTCCAGCCTACCCTTAACATAAATAGCAATTCTACCTTCCTGTCTGCCGGGCCTGTCTTTCCTAAAGAGCCTGTAACCTTCCATTCCAGCACTCCAGTCATAGGAGCCATCCCACCATGTTTCTGTGATGCCTGTTATATCATACCCCCGTAGACATGCACACATTTCTAATTCCTATTGTTTGTTCCCCATGCTACGGGCATTTGTACAGAGGCATCTGAGCCGAGCTCCAACTGAAGCCAGCTCATTGGCTGGAGTGGCTGAAATATCCGTACATCGCTCTAAGTATTTATTATAGGTGCTGGCAACTGACTGGGTGTGTTGGGATGGAATGATGCCTCCCTCCCCCACCACATCTAGTTTAAAGCTGCCTTGACCAGCCTGGCAAGCTTCCTACCAAAACTGCACACAGACCAGCTCCACCAGCTTCCAGTAGACCTGGCCTCCCATATAGAGTCCCGTGTTCTGAATACCCAAACCCTTGACTATGGCACCACTGTTCTAACCATTTATTAACCTTGCCAATCCTCCTAGCCTTTTTAAGGTCCTCCCCTTTATCCTGGAGAATTGATGAAAAGACTATCTGAGCTCCAGAGCCCCTTACCACCTCTCCCAGTGCTCTGTAGTCCTTCTTACTGTTCTCCGGGCTACTATCGATATCACTAGCACCCACATGGATAATTAGAAGTGGGTAATAGTCAGTGGGACTTACTAGAGCAGGCAGCCTCTCTGCAACATCCCTGATCTGAGCCTCTGGTAGGCAACACACCTCCCTTGAGAAAATACGTATTTTTGAACAGTGAATTACCATGAAACTAGTTTCCTTATGAACTACACTGAAAACATTTTTTTAATTTCACGAAGGACCTTGGGGCACTGTTTTCTGTCTAGCTGCATACTCAAATAGTTTACTCTCCATTTGTTTTATGGTCAAGTAGATAGGGTCCATTTGCTAGATACATTTTCACTGATATTCAGTATTTATGTCAAGTTGTGAACTGTCAAGATTTTGACAAATGACAGCTCCTAGAGATTGAACAGAGTTCACTTAATTTAGGAGGAATATTTCTCACTGCTGGAGGCTTTATGACTCTGAAAATGCAGACAGACTGGTCTGATTAGAATGCAGCAGTGGGACAGTGGGCTGCTAACACAGTACAGCAACCAAGCTTGCAAGCAATATTGAGTCTCCAGTATTAAGTTTCTAGTATTTCAACCTAACAAGACTAGTTCAGTTGCAGAATATGCAGTTTTATTATTCATAACTTTGAAATTGCATTTCAGAGAACAGCAGAATCAGAGCATCTACAGATGCCTACAGCATCTAAGAATTGATTCTTCCTTGCCATCCCTGTCCAGCTGAAAGCATGTGTCAAAGTTGCCCTCCTCTTGAGAAGGATAATCCAAACTGCTAGCTCTCCAAAAGCAGGATCTTACCCATACTTCACTAGTTTCCTGTTTAAATACTTATTTTTATCTTGTTTAAATATTCCAGTTGTAAGATTACTTTCCTTACATACTAGAAAGAAAGATAAATCACCTTTTTGGTCTCACAATGTAACCATAATGCATTAAAAACCATGGGTAGTCGAGCTGCCTTACTCCCTATTTACTTCAGCATGATGAAACAAACGCAGTGACAGTTTTAAAGCTCTGAAGAGCGTCATATAGATTTTGCTCAGTACAAACCAGACCTTACTATTTTCCTGAGAATGCAAAAGTTTGAAGCCTAGGCCAGCCATCAGCCACTTAAGACTCCCAAAAATTTCGCCCTATTTTCTCAGTAGCCCCTTGTCTTTGTAATTCAGTTTCCATGGATGCTTGCGTGAAACAAACTTTAGAGAGCTTTAGGGCACGTCACAAGACATTCAGCCAATTTAACTTGACTGCTCTTTTTTGTTCTACTAAATTTTTGTTTATAGTTCTGGTTTAGTTCAGTTCAGGGTTTTTTTGTTTCTAAGGGGTGAACTGTTACAGCAACAAGCACTCCAATGTATAAACGAAAAGAGAAGGAAACAGACTGACTTGCAGAAGCAATATGTGCAATCCAGACAAAACTAAGTTTATGGGCAAAGACACTGTTAGACTGAAGAAGCACATGAAACTTAAAACCCTCATAGTGAGACAGACCAGAGTAAGTGGCCATAATAAAGCACATCATTGGGTTAAGCCATACAATTTGTAATGTCATGCTGATCAAAGAAGTAAGGTAATATGTGGAATTTACATATGTAAAAAATCACTGAGTTGATCCATATAACTGAACTAAAAATAGAGGAGATAAATCTATTACTGCTAATAACCAAGTTATGCAGTATCTCAAAGAGGCAAATTTCATTATTCATGTCATAAAGGATGTTTGTATAGGGTGACTGGAAGACTAGAGAAATTCTTCTGTCTTCTACCTACTTCTTCCTCACTTTCAGGTTTCACAAAATAGAATGGCATATTGGTAAATGCTGAAGACAGGATAGCAGACTCAACTTAGGGGAAATCTGTCCTCACCAACATATCCTACATTCAAAACAGTCATCAAGACATGATAAAATTACAATATAAAATAATGAAGAGAGCACCTAAAGTCATACCTCTAGCTGGAAAACTTAATTGCTGTAGGGTGGCTGCACTTACACAGTAGCCAATCTGTGACTTCTCTGAAATGTCTCCCAGACAGGAATTCCAGTCTTCCACATTATAAACTGGGCAGTCTTGCAGATTAGTGACAAGGTCTCCCACAAAAAGACCTCTTGGTCCATTGGCAGGAGAATCCTGAGAAGAATGTCAAGTCGGTCATATTATTACAATTAAAACAACAAAGATTTTTTTACAGTTCTGCCAAATAGCCATGAAATCTTTAGGTTAAGACACTATTTCCAGAGAAAGAGAGTGCCTCAGGCTCCACTAGAACTGATTATTTCAACTTATGATAGAGCATTTCAAAACCAATATTACAATTAAATTACATATTATTACAATTAAATTATTGCAATTAAAACAACAAGGATTTTTTTACAGTTCTGCCAAATAGCCATGAAATCTTTAGGTTAAGACACTATTTCCAGAGAAAGAGAGTATCTCAGGCTCCACTAGAACTGATTATTTCAACTTATGATAGAGCATTTCAAAACCAGTATCCTCTACAAATAATAACTTTTTTAGTCCAAAGAAAAAGAAAAGGGCTAGTCTCCATGTGTTCCAGGGACCGATTCAAACTTGAGAAATTATTTTCATACAAGTTAATACACTGTGGTTTTTCCTACCATTTTAAGTTCAAGTAGCTTAAATTAATACACTGAATCTTTCAACACAGCAGGTTGAACCTATACTTTCAAGGGTATAAAGCATAATAAATGTCACTCTATCCTGAGTCATAGCAGTTCATTTTGAGATCCAAGGAAGACTGAATACTTTCAGCTGTGCTGTTCCAACTGTGCTATGTTTGATTTAGTCAGAAAAAAATCAGTCCTTTCCAGAATCGCAGCAGTCTCTCTCTACTTTGCTTTCAGCTGACCAAACAAGCAAGTAAATCAGGTCAAAATAATCTTTAACATTAAAACCAGATAGCAATAATTAGAGTGATAATGTAGTTTCCAGTAAATTTACTTGGTGCCAATACTGAAAAGAAGTTAAAATAAAACAAGCAAAACCAAAATAAGCCTGCAAACTCATCTCAAATGTCTAAACAGATTTTTAGTATGACGAATAGCCTATAATTATTCACGCCATGTTCCTTCATTTATTAATACTAAAACACATGTGACTGAGAAGGAAACGTCAAGCAGACAAAGAGCGCAATATATTAGACTCTGCAGAGTGCTGCACTGACCAAATCCGATTGTGATAATAAGAGACAGATACTCTCAGGTCACAAAGCACGCAATATGAAAACAGTAAAGATCTTTTCTTACCTCTGCAACCTCAGTGACAAGTGCCCCAACACCCGTGTAATAGAAAGGGAAAAGAATGGCTGGCAGCAGAAACAGAACCATGAAACTTGTAACACCAAGAACAAAATTATGCCACACTCCTGAAAAGAAGGAAAAAAATATTTTTTAAGTAAACAATAATAACAGAAAGGTGTCTTTGAAACACAAGTTTCTACAGTCACCTGCTAATCAACCTTCCTGAAATGATTACTGTAAGAATGGATGAAAAGTTAATTTTTGAACAGAGACATGAAAGAATACGTATGTTACTTTACAAACTTAAGTTTCTATGATGTCACTTTGTAGGGAATTTTTAGAGAAGCCTCTGAGCCCCTGAGAATTACACTGTCAGAAAAGAGGTTAAGTTTATTTTTAAGGTGTCATTCTACCATATTGGTATTTCATCATTTCACTACTTTTCTAAGTATGTAGTAGGTAGAGTATCCAGAAGAAAAACTGGGCTTCTGAATCAGTACTTCAACTATAGTTTCTATCTACAGTTTCTATCTACAGTTCTATCATAGATATTAAAACGTTAGTAGAATGAAATGTATTACTTGTCACCTCTTACCACAACAAACTGTTACATTTAAGAATCTTAATAACTGTTCATACATGTGAATAAATACTGTTTGTCCTGGTCTGCAAGATGTCTGAAATTTAGATGCAATTCAGTATTTTTCATGGTTATCTCCACTGCACCAATGAAAATAATTACATGTATATGCCAAACAAGTTTAGAAAATTATTTGAAAAAAGGCTTCTTCTACAAGAAAATCTGGACCTAAAACCACATCAAGAAACTGAGTTGTGCAATCAGCATTTCCCAACACATTATTCTGGGCAACATATTTGCAACTGCAATTTTTAAAGGACACTGCTCTCCATAGGAAGAAATGAACCAGTATCATAAGACGTGATTGGCTTCCTTCAACATCCAGTACTATATGGATTTTCTCATTTATTTTGTGTTTTTGGTCAAACAATTCATACGACCACTGCAGGAAAACTTTTCAGTGTTGAAGACTCCTTATTTCCTTTTTATAATGCTTCATCTTGTTAAGAGGGGTTTGAGTCAGTTCTACATTTACAGTGCAGTTACAAGACAGGAACTAAAGTAAATATAACCTATCTTGCACTGCACATAACACAGGAATCATAACATATGGCAGACTCTTATTTCCCCTGGTTATCTCTACCTGTCACCTGGTTGTCTTTTACATTTCTAATGCTGCAGAAACGAGAGACATTTCTGGAGTACTTTAAATACAGGGTTTTTGCCATTTGCCATAGTAGATGCTTCTTAATGTGATCTCCCTTTCTATAGCTTTTAATCATATCTCACTGAAAGGTAATCAGATAGATGAAAAGTTTCAGAAATCAGTTCTGTTTATCTTGCACACATATGTATATGCGTGCACCCACACAAGTGCAACAAACCCAGAAGTATTAGGTAAATGTGTTACCTTTTTTTTTCAGCTCAACAGCTTAACAAAGGATAAAAATCAAAGACCAAACCAAAATTCATTTGTAACAGCGTGGCCGCTATAGAGAGTAAACTGGAAAAAAACCCTTAAATAATAAAAAAATGAGGTGATGGAACTGCTAGGGGGTGACATGAATACTTTCAAACTGCTAGGAAAACATGGGCTTTAACACCATAATCTACACAGTTTGCTGTGTGGAATACAGGAGAAAAGTCTAATATAGAAAGGCTTCAAATTCATCCCAGGTGATCCACAGAAAAGAAACAGGCTTAAAATGAGAATAACTGTAGAGGCACACTGCTGTGTATACAAGCAATTTCATTTTGCTAAAACAGCCTCATCCTTGGATACCTAATTCCTCATATTTAAAAAGCGATACTTTACCCAGCCCTTAAAACAACTTAAAATAATGACTTTATTAATTATTAATAATTTTTTAAAAATTAAGTTTAAAAAATCTTTTAACTTTTTCCTGTTAAAGACAACACAAAATACATTACAAAGGATCTCAAAAATAGTACAAATGTTTGAATTATAAGAAAGTGCAGCACAGAAGCACTTTTTATCTACTGGTCATGGAATTAGTGCTAAAAATATCACAAGTCTTACAAGAACACTCATTCACTATTCTTGAACTCACGATGCCATCTGCTGTACAACAAATATACTCTTTAATCTCCAGAGTATAAATGGATTACAAAGGGAATATTCTGTGTCATTCTCCACTCTGTTTCTTTTACTTCGCTGCCATACAAAAGTCTGAAAACAAGCCTCTGGAAACTCAGATCTTCAGAACAGTGAGAACACGTTCATTCAACTGCTCTGACAATCAAAAAAAAACTGTGTCAAGTTTACCAAAGATCACATTTTATGATTATCAAGCATCCTAGTTATGAAACATATTTATCATTAGCTGTAAAAAAAACAAACCAAAACATATATGTGCTATACCTAACTGGTAACAAGCCACTCATGCCAAACCAGTATTGCAACATACTTGTTCCTACCTTGTATTCCCCTATATGGTTCCCCAAAAAACCTGAAAAATTATAGGTGTTCACTTGTCATCAAAAATATGCAAGCAATTATTTTGTTACACCTTATAATCTAATTTTTCTAGATGATTTCACAGCAATGTAGGTAAGCAACCCATTTTGAAAAATGGTATGTCTTCTCTTGCAGTTCTGCTCACAGTAGCTGGAAATGGAAACTGACACAGGGCATCATGGAAGTTACCCTATTGCAGTGAATGATTTTGGTTCATTAGGGTATTTGGAATATAGATATATTTACTTACCTAACTTTTATCATCATTTACTTGATTTACGAAAGCTTGAAAATATGCTTTCCTAATGGCTTCTGTATGCCCAGCCTAAACCCTTCTATATAATGTTTTAGTTACAATATTCAAGAAACAATGTTAATGTCTAAACATTACAACAGGCTGGCTGCTATCCTACTTCTCCAAGAACTAAACCAAGATGCTAATTTTTCTGTCTGTCTTTCAGTAATCTTGGAACCACATTTGTCTCTAGAAATCAGTAACATGTGGTTCAGGTAGGATAATACAGTCTCAGTCTAACTTTCCACAGCAACAGGGCTCTACTTCCCAGTAGCCAGAGACTTCAAAAACATCAAACCAAAACCACTTGGTGCTTATTTGGAGCTGTAAGCTGTGATTCTCTTTGGATGCTGGTGTTTTAGCCTTTATTTCCTCTTTGTGGCAACACCAAAACACAGTGACCTGTATAATAACATAATTCAAATGTCACTAAAAATCACTCACAATACTACTGAAAAAAAAACACATAATACATTGCTCCTATTGCAGAAAGTGGTAGTGTATTGCTCAAAGTTGTTCACCTGTGACAGCAAGTCATGTTCTCATACCACCGGTCTCCTGGCTGAGTATTTTCCAGCTTGCATGCTCCAAGATCTGCTACTTAGACCGTACAACACACAACTGGAATTTCTTATGCACAGCTAATCTGAATTAGATCTAGGATATATAGTAACATTTTTCATGACAGGAAACTGGTACTGATTTAAACTCCTAGAAACTGACATCTTTCTCCTTCAGAAAACAGCACAGTATGGACAGTAATGATCAAATGATTTTCTATAATTACAATGTAAGTTCAGAGCAGAAGGATCACCTTTAGGTAAATGCAAGCTTTTGTATTTCATTTCAAACCTTCAATTGTCCATCAAGAATTCACAAATAATGCCTTCAGAGTAAGTAACAGTGCTAAGCAAAGGTTTAGTAAAAAGGCACAAACTATTACCTGCACAAAATATCCTTAGTTGCTGGACTGGAGATATCAGTTGCAAGTGGGTTGTGAAGAGCTCAACAAATGCTCCAGGATAGACAACAAAGATAAAAATCCCAAATCCATTAAATCGTACTTGTTCTCTTAAGAAAACAAAATAACAATGAAGTGGTGTTACTGCAAACAAAATCAAAACTGAGAGATTCTACATAGCACGTATTTTTGATAATGAGAACAACTAAAATTATAACTAGAAAACATTTTTTCCGCAATACCAACAATTGAAAGATAATTAAACTACAGGATGTTTTCCACAGTAGTTGCCACTTTAAAGCAGCACACATTTGTGAGCCTAGTAAAAGATAAAGGATAAGTTCAACTTCTTTTCTGCCTCCTGGTAACAACACCACATAAAATACTTAAAAAAACCCCAAACAAACAACAACAAAAAAACCACCCAAAACCCTGAAACAAACTATTTTCACTTTAACATTTGGGGGATTTTTCTTTACTTGTAAAGAAATCGCAGCTTGCAGGATGCAGTTTCAAACTAATCAATGAAAAAGTATCTGGAAGAAGCAATTGCTTTCCTCTTAAAGGAACACTTGTTGATTTCTGGTATTTATAATTTCTGTTTCTCCTGAATGAAAGTCAGAGTAAATTGTAAACTATAAAAAAATGAGGGAAATTGTCACTTGATAAAATGAAAACAAGTCAGGAGGTTAAAAGGACAAATGCTATTTAAATATAAGCTGTATGGTTCGGTTCATATGCTGGAGGGAAGGAATGCCATCCAGAGGCACCTCGACACGCTTCTGAGGTGGGCTGATGCCAACCTCATGAAGTTTAACCATGCCAAGTGCAAGGTCCTACACCTGGGTCAGAGCAATCTCAGGCACAGCTACAGGTTGGGCAGAGAAGAGATTCAGAGCAGCCCTGAGGAGAAGGACTTGGGGGTGTTGGTCAATGAGAAAATGAACATGGGCCAGCTTCAGTGTGTGCTCGCAGCCCAGAAAGCCAACCGTATCCTGGGCTGCATCAAAAGGAGCATGACCAGCAGGTCGAAGGAGGTGATCCTGCCCCTCTACTCTGCTCTTGTGAGACCTCACTTGGAGAATTGTGTGCAGTTCTGGTGTCCTCAACATAAAAAGGACATGGAACTGTTGGAACAAGTCCAGAGGAGGGCCAGGAGGATGATCAGGGGACTGGAGCACCTCCCGTATGAAGACAGGCTGAGAAAGTTGGGGCTGTTCAGCCTGGAGAAGAGAAGGCTGCGTGGAGACCTCCTAGCAGCCTTCCAGTATCTGAAGGGGGCATATAGGGATGCTGGGGATGGACTCTTCATTAGGGACTGTAGTGATAGAACAAGGGGTAACAGGTTCAAACTTAAACAGGGGAAGTTTAGATTAGATATAAGGAGGAAATTCTTTCCTGTTATGGTGGTGAGGCACTGGAATGGGTTGCCCAGGGAGGTTGTGAATGCTCCATCCCTGGCAGTGTTGAAAGGCCAGGCTGGACGAGGCCTTGGGTGAGATGGTTTAGTGTGAGGTGTCCCTGCCCATGTTGGGGGGGTAGAACTTGATCTTAAGGTCCTTTCCAACCCTAACTATTCTATGATTCTATGATTCTATATTAGTAGCTGACACTATCATACAGATAATATAAACATTTTTCAGAGGTTTTACAATTGCATTTAAATGGCACTTTTTGAAATAACTATATAAAGGTTTTATGAAGCTAGAAATTTCATAAGGCACCAATAGAGGCATGACAACCATATTCCAAGACAATTACATTCCAATTATTATTCCAAGACAATCACGTTCCAAGACAAAACAAGCACAGATCAGCTAATCTTGTATCTTTACAGGGACACTACACTGGGCATAGCATTTTATTTATTTACATTTATTTATTATGCATATACAATAAAGGAAGACAAAGAATTATACAAATTCATCAGAATGAAGTAATACATTAATTCCCTGGAGTTAACTCATCAGAGCTACCCATGCTACCAATTAATGCAGTCTAATGCCTATACATAATTTCATGACTTGGATAGGAAGTACAGAGGGAAGAAGAAAAAGGCTTTTTTGGCACAAGCCTTGACAAAGCTAAGGCTCAAATATTCTAAGCTCTTTAGTTCACAGCCAATACTACTGTGAACTAAGTTGGCAAAACTGTATTCAATTTCAGGGAGCCAAAGTGATTTGCCAAAATAATGGTATATGCCCACAGCATAGCTATTTAGTAAAGCCTAAACCCTGAGGACTGACTGTAACAGCAACACAGAGCCAGTGTGTGGTAGGATTGAAATAAAAAAAAACAGTCAAGCACAAAACAGCAGCGGCAATGTGCATTGAGCAAACAAATTTTTTCTCCTGGAAATAACTGGGAATAATTGTTTTGACAAAAACTTAACCCAAATGTGAACATCAATAGCCTTTGCTCAGGGTCTTGAATGAAGATATCACACCACTAAGGTATAAAAATTATTCATTCTACTTAAAAAGAGCTTTATAGTTACTCCTGGCTTATCTGCAGTTAGCCAGCAGCATGTGAAGGTACTCTGAAAGAAAGGAAATGTTGTTGCTTCTTCCTGTGATGGGATGAGCAAGAGCAAAAGCTTCATCCTCTACAGAAAAACCCTTGTATCAGGGGAAAAAAAGCTGAAAGACAAATAGAGCATGAAAAAACACAGAGGGTCCAAAACCACTCCCTTAACTGAAAACTTTTGGGGTTATAAAAACATAGTAATGTGTTAAAATGCAGTCATGACTTCTGTAAGAAGATTACAGAAACAACTTAGGGCTTTGTGCTCTTAATTATGTCCACGAGAAATGCAGAGAATATCTGAATACCAGTCTCGGCAACCACCACTTAACCTTCTAAAGTGTCATCTGACAGCAATGACTAACCATGTCAAATAACTTTTTTGTGAAGTAATCATCATAGTGAAGTGACACTAAAAATATCATCTTTGATCAAAATTAACACATCACTGAGATTAACGGGCAAATGACATTCAACTGAATCACTGCTTCAGCCTCTTCATATGCTACTCCAAAAGCTATGTTTAAACAAATAAATTTAAAACCTATTTTAAAGTACCATTGTGTAATAACACATGGGTCCACTTCAAGGGCTACAGCTGCAGAAATGTAATTGCTGTGTGAAAAGCAACACTTAAAAGAAGTAATCTTTTAAACCTGATGCAGTGTGGTATAACTGCAATGTAGAAGTCCTTTCATATCTGTAGAATAGACACTGTATCAAAACTCTATCCTTACTAAACACCCAAACTTAAAATCTAAGAAAGATATGAAATACAGAATAAACAGACTCTTTAGATAAACTGAAGCAGTGCTAACAACATTCACCTGCAAGTAAATGCTCTGGAATACTAAGCTTTGTTAGCACATAGCAAGAGAAAAGTAATTTGTATTACCGAATAGCTGCCACCCCATGGCCGACTTCATGTATCACACCACTGATGAGGGTTGCAGAGAAGAAATAGGTCAGCTGGCTGACAGGCAAATTTACACCAGGCACCTGTTGATGTGGGCATGACAACAAAACAAAACACAGGAGGAAACTAAGAAGTACAAAGACAAATCATTCTGCCCCTAAACCTGCTTCTCTGAGCTTCTTCAGACCCGCAACGCAACAGGAGCTGTTTTCACACAGCACTGTCAGTTTGCACCACTTCTCACAATTTATTCAACATATTTTAAAATACATTAAATACATATTCTTTTGTTGAAGGTTGAAAAGTTCTCCAGGCACAAAAGCCTTCTCTCTGCATTACTTATTCCCAACAGTCCTGACCGAATGTGTTCTATTCTATATTAAGCTCACAAAGTTTATAGAAATGTACACAGACTTCTACTCAAATGAAACAGGCTTGGCAACTGTGAGCTTTAGTTTACAATTTTCTGTGGGCAGTCACGTAGCTATAGAGCAGATCCACCCTTCAAAAAGTAATAAAAATTGTATGTCACTTAAAACACTATGAGCCCTAAAAGTTCAAAAAATGAGCCTACAACTGGAGCTGCTGGTTTCTCTTCTCTCTCCCTATCCAAATCACACAACTATCTCAAATTTATAATGTTAAAAAAGGGCAAACTTGTCTACTGTTCAAGTTTTGGCAGTCTACAAATTTGGCTAAAATTTGGCAATTTACCTTTTTTTTTTTTTTAAGTCCTTCAGTGCACTCACTACTCATGAGACATCAACTGCTTCCAGACAGGTTTCAAAGCAGCCACGAGTCAAAGAATGAGGAGCCATACCCTCTTTCCTTCTTACAGACATTCCTCTTGCACAGTTCCCATTCCCACTCAGCTGCCATGCTGCAGTGGCATGGTAAGGCCACTTCTACTTCTTGCTCTGGAACAGTTATGTCTGCTTCACAGCAGTCCCTGCTTGTGGCAGAGCACACTCTACCAGAACTACTAAGAGCTGTTATGAACACAACCTGAATCGCAGTCCAGTGGCAGAAAAGAGATGCTATGTGCAAAAAATCTACCCTGTCAATAGGAGTCTCTAAAAACTACCCTTGTGGACAGAAAAGGCTCCAGATCCTGTTTGATTCTACCTTCATTCAGTCCTGCACATTCCACAATTATATGCGTTCACCTACCCATACAGCAGGACTCTACAATAGGTTGGTGAGACAATCTAGCTAAAAGAAATTCTTTAACAGACTGCTTTCAATACAGTTAAACAGAATCATTTCACAAATTCTGTCCAGAGTGCGATCATGACCAAGATACTTAACTGGCGCAACTATCATACCTCACTGTATGAAGACAGCTGCTCTTTGTTCATTAAGCATCCACTTAAATTACAGCATCAGCTGGTGGCACTAATGCTTCAGTTAACTTGCGTTGCTGTTCTGAGTACACAGGAGGACAGACAGCAAGAGTTGCCATTTTAATACTACCAAGACTGTAGCCTGTCAGAACACAGCACCAGCTGCCTTCAGACTTGCTAACTTGCTTTCAGACATGCTAACTCTCATGAAGGTTTCTGAAATCAACAGTGGTATAACTCAACACTGTCATCTTAGAGTTTACAGTCTTCTGAAAATTACTTTTAGTAAAAGAAGATCCTTTGCTAGTAACTGATCTGTGTTTTTTCCACTTCTGTCAATAGCCAACAAACACAGGAGGGGGGCAGCTGAAGAAAAAGAGCCCTGTTACCTACAGATGGGTATTTTAACTAAAATACAGGACTGAACAAACGAGGAAGGGTACAAAAATCTTAATCAATAAAACATAAGCATAATTGTATCCCTCTCTCTCCATAGCTAAAGGCTAAACATATTTATGTCACAGGCAAAAGCTGAGTTAAAAAAAAAATAACACTTGTTTCAGGTTTTGTGGTGTTTTTTTTCAGGGGGGGGGTGTGGGTTGGTTTGGGGTATTTGGGCTTGTTTGGGTTTTTTTTTTGTTTGGTTTGGTTCTTTTTTGTTTGTTTGTTTGTTTTTAATGAGGGGGAGGGTCTGTTTGGTTGTTTTTAAGTAACTCGCTCTCCTCCAGGAAGTCAAATACACCTAACTAATATTTAATGAGGAGAAGACCCTCCTGATTTGTTCTTCACCTCTTTGCAATCACACATGGATCCCTTTATCGTGTCAATTTATGGTGGCATATTCCCTTCAAAAAGAATACTAAAACACTTTAAAGGCAGAATTATACAACTGTGACCATTCAGAAATCAAAGAATGAGGCAGGAAAGAAAGAGAACCACAATTCAAATTAGAAGTTACCTTATCCCTGTATATGACATTAAATTATCCCTATACATTACATCTTTTTCAGTGCCTGTCTGTCCTTGGTTTGAATGCAATGATATTGCTAGTAAGCAGTAACTGAGGAATCAATTCCATATTGAAACTGTGAGCATTACCCTGTATTTTTGCTTTCATAGTTCCAGTTCACCCCAGGTTAATTCCAAAGGCTCATCTTTACTTTGGTGGCCTCTAGGTTATTTTCTTCTAAGAGCAATATATTGCAACTGACCACTTTAGTGTCAGAAAAGTGGATAGATCTATGATCTCAGAAAATGAAGATGTAAGGGAGGTTTGTCTTACTCCAGAGTGTAATAGACTTACTGCTTAGGATAGACCCTGTTGGCATGTAAATTAAAAATTTTCTGTCTCATGTTCAACTTGTGTTCTACTGGACACACAGACTGCCCACTCCTGTCTGCTTCTGGAGATAATGCAGAAGCAGGCTGCGGGCTAGGTAACTGCAGTGGCACTACCAGCACCAGCAATTCTCTCCCAGATCTTGTTACCTGCTTTTGGCAACACATAACTGCATTTGCTATATTCACCCTCCATATGTGAAACAGACCCAAACCACTCCAGAGGTACTGAGTTTATGGCATAATGATCAGGCTTCCTGCACTCGTGTAACTTTTTAAGTCTAGCTGCCCACATTAAGTTTAGCACTTATGGGAAAGTCTATCATGGCAGCACACAATACCCAACTTTTGTTCACTAGAAAAACTGAGTACTTAGAATAAAATGGCTGGGTATGTCTGCTTTAAGCCATGCAACAGAACACAGAAGGCACAGAAATCTCACAGGACTGTGTTTTTGATAATGACCATACATTCTGGCCAGATAGCACTCCTGGGGAAATGAGGGTGACTAGGATTACTTCTAAAAGGTTAAAACTGCTGTAGGACAATGTTAGTTCTTCCTTCACTGCCTTGTGCACAGATAAAAAAGGCAGTATTTGCAATCTCTTCCATTCTGTGAAATACTTTCCTTTCTGAAATGATACAATATATTGTCAAGAATCAGAAATCCATTAAAAAATTAAATACACTATTATTAGGCCTTTGCCTAGATACTGCCAGCACTTCAATTTTACACTGCAAATTAGGGCATAACTCCTTGAAGAATCAAAAAATATGCCATCTCCTCACTAATAAATATTTGCTTCCATTCTCACATAAAGCTCTTTATACTTCTTTCCTTTTCCACTGATGTTTTGTATTGTAACAGAGGAAATTGAAAACCTCTCTTCTTGTGGAATAGGGCTGTGCTTTGCAAACTTTACGGCCACCAGTGCCTCTACATTGCACAACCCAGAGGAGGTAAATTCTTAGCTCTGTTTTGTATTCTTAGTACTATGATAATTTAAGGGGTTTTCAAAATTACTAGCCCATTCTCACTCTTGAGAATTTTTAATATAAACTCTTAAACATGTTTGCCTTCATTCCTCTTCCCGTCTTTTCCGACCTCCACTCCCCATTCCCAAGGCTGGTAACAAACCAACAAACTTTTGCGTAAATGACTATCAGGAGTTAGGTTATTCTTGTATGGGAGGATTTAAGCATCACACACCCCTTAAGAAGCTGGTTAAGATCAGTTCACAACACTCAAATAAAGACCTGAGGCAAGAACACTTACCACAACTTGCAGCATACGATCATTCTGGGCTTTCGGTGCCTCCGTGAGCATCTGTGTCAGTGTTTGCATCAGTGTCTTTCCAAGAAGAACAACAGAGCCAAACATGGCAACTATGCCAAACACCATTCCTATGCTGAACCTACAGAGACAAGCAAATAGTTTAGCAATGTACAGCCCTAAGAAGATAGGGTATATTCTCTGGATATGTAACTGCTTTAGCACAACTCAGCACACCAAACTTACAGGGCAATACTTTTCTGATGCTACTACCATTCATGTTATCAACAATCCAGTACAAAAATATTTGCTAGTAACACTAACAACATATACTATTTTTCTTGTTTAACAAATGTTTTGCATCCAAACCATATCCTGATTGTCAAATATTTTTATGTTGGCTTTACGCATTCTAAATTTTTAAGTTACCCAATACATGTAACTTGCCATTAGCTACTAATACAAAAACATAAGCAAAAATGTGTTGTTTACCAATTTGCACCACCATCACATATTTAGAGACCTTGATGAAATGATGGGGTAGCATACATATTTATTTATGTAAGCTTTTCCAATAAATTTTGCATCTTCTTCACAAACGATAAAAATGATGAAGAACAATAAATGAGACTTAATGTTTTTTAAAGAACAACAACTGAAAGGTACAATTCCAAGACCAGATTAAAATCAACTACTTAAAACACATTTTTCTTCTCACCAATTTATTTTTCATTACAATCAGCTTGAAAACCATTTCAATTTACAGCAGCCCACCTAGCAGTTAATTTTTATTTAGCAGTATTATTATTATTATTTTATGCTGTCCAATAATTGAAAGATCTGATAGCAATTATTTTCTAGCTAAAACACTTCAATTACCTACCAGTCCTTCTTCCTCTCACAATAACTGTTTTCTTATAATCCTTAATGAAGCCCACTGGGAATTAGTAGATCTATTTCAAGCAACATGTAGTTGTAATGTTAATCAACGAGAGTGGTGCAAACATTATACTGTAATAAATTACACACATTAAAAAATTGTGATTGATATAGAACTATTTCAGACTGAAATAGTAAAATCATTATGAGAGAAACCAGTATGAAGTAGACCTCTCTTTTTGTACTATGTCACTGAGGGTAGCAATACAGAAAATGGAAAGAAATTCAAACTTCACTCATTTTGTATTTTCAGAGCACATATAAACTAATGCTGGAAGGCAACTGAGCAGTAGTTTTTAAAACAGTCCAGGAGAACACATACTGACCAGCCTGCTTATTTACCCATACCCAGCAGTTTGTGCAATCTTAGCAGGGTTAGGTGCTGGTAGATAAAAGACAGAAGGTGAGCAACGTGCTTCTGAGCAGATATATTGCTGAATGTCTGGACAATGACTGACAACAGGGACATAACTATCTCTGAATACTTAGTATGCAACTGTACTGATGAGGGAAGAGTTCAGTGTTCAGTGATGGACAGATCTAGGATATGAGAAGCCGTTCTCAGACCTACTTCTCTATGCAGTATTACATGTAATAGCTGTACTCTTAAGAACTATGTATAGTTCAAACCATAGGTAAAAATAGTTTACAGGTTTCTAGTTTTATAAAATCTCAAATTGCAACCTACATTACAGCTACGTATTTTTTAGCAGAGGAGAAAGACTTATATTGGCACAGTACAATTATGGCAACGATGCTACTTTGGTTTTACCATTAGCATAGTGAAATATCAATGTCTATCCATTCAACATTTAAGGCTCAGAAGTACAGGCATGGTAAAGTTGCTAACGCTGTATTTGACCAAAAAAAAAAAAAAAAAATCCTGAATTTATACCATAAATACAGAAATCTGGGTTTCCATCTTCCCCAGCTGTAAAACTGGCGGTTGAAGAGAGCTGTTTGCCATCGCATGCGAAAAGGAGAGATGCTCAAGCCGTATGTCAGCAGCCAGTCCTCATAAGATGCCTTCAGAGTGTTGGATGACTGCAAAACAACGGAAAATTAGTTTGACCAAAAGCTTCTAGAAAGATGATTTTTTTTTTACGTGACTAAGCAGTCACATTTATTTATATAAAAACAGATTTATAACTTCAGGTAAATGTCCTGCACATTATTTATATTTTGACATATAGGTAGGTGTAACATGAAATATGAAAAAAATGTAAATCACAACAGCTGGAGGATTGAGAGAGAGATCAGTTATCTAGCATTATTTGACAAACAAGGTCTTCGATCATCTTTCCTAGTGGTAAATTACTTTAACTGTCTGGTTACAAAGCTAAAGACTAAACTGTTTACGGCTTCAGCTAAAAAAAACTGGTTCCAATATTGGTGAGATATGGATCAGTATTGTGGATACCCTTTAGTAACGGTAAATAGGAGGTCTATTTTTCAAACACAAACACTATGCCTAAAGAGCCTGGAACATTTCATCATGCTAACAAAAAGCCAGAAAGAATTTAAAATTATCAACCTGTACTACAACAGAGATTTCACCGTGGTAACTTCCCAGCATTTCAAGATACTGCTAGAATGCCTTCCTACCTGTTCCAAAGATTTCTCTTTATGAGAAATATGACCTATAAACTATATGATTAATACTTATCTGCAGTATTATCTCATATTATAGACCAACAGACATACTTTCACAATTGTTACTTTGCATTATGTGGCGCTTGCATTCTCAATAGGCTTTCCTCAGCCTGCTTCATGGAAGTTAGTATCAGAAACCCAGCTGGAGGAATGCTTTCCTTGGAGGTGGAAGAGAAACTCATAGCTCAGGAAAAGCTCAAAGCTCAAGAGGCTATGAGCCTTCTGACTTTGGGCGGTTCCCAAGGCAGGAGTGTCTCTGACATAATCCAGACAAGTCTTTGGAGCTGTCCGAACTGGAACACTGTTCCCAAACTTCCCTGTGAGCAGCAGCACCTACTGAAGACATCAGGAATGTGTAGTTCACATCAGGCTCCCCTCTCCTCCCCCAAGAGTTACTTCACAAGTTTCTGGCTGTCATCTGTGGTTCTTAAAACAAATTTAGAACCTGCCAAGTTCCTTGCATTCCTCCTGTCCTGACACGGTGGTGGTGAGGAGTCAGGATCTCATCCTCCACAACTATATTCATAGCTTTTCTCATTTTGTTGAATTAATTAAAATGTAAACACTAAAAAATTATTTCAAGTAACAATTTTCCTAGGACACAACACCCATTTACTCAGGTCATTGTTCATGTATCACCTATTATACCATTTAATCCCTCTGGCTATGTATTTTTGTTATCATTTCCTTCTTCACCCTACTGATTTCAGCCACATTTTTGTTCAGTCAGCTGAGGGCACTGACAGAAATTTTCATTGTCATGTATTCTCTAGTCAACACTCCCCATGACACTAGTAAGTTTAGTGTTCACAATCAGATCAGCAGTTGCTAATCCAGCATTTGCTAACTTTAACAGAAGAGATCACAAAGATGATTAGATATGTACAATTAATAATATATAAGCCAAAGAAACAAAGAAAAAGACCTCCTCATATCATCTACCAGGTAACTATGAACAAAAATATGTATGACATTGGGTACGTATGTAGGACATTAGGTATGAAAACCTGTCTTTGGGAATTAAGTAAACACACCCTATTCATTCACACAGAGTCCAAGAAGAACCCCAAACAATCACATATTATTATAATAAAGCTAATCTGAAATATTGATGTGGCACTTTCAAAATGTGCTCCTTACCGCATGCAAAAACCACTTTTTCCCCTAGAAGAGCCACAAATTCATCCTTTCAAATTCATTCCAACCACATCACATCCACACTGTGTTAGCATAAACAAATTTGAAGTTTTCCATAAGAAATATTAAATTGACCATACATTTGCCAAACGGGGGAAAAAAAAAAAAAGGTACCAAAATTCATTTTCCGTTTTCCTCACAAGTTGTATAAATGGTATTCGTGATCAACATATGACTGCACACATTTGCAAAGTATATTTAAAATCTCTATGCAAGCTTTTGCTCCTTCTGTCCCGAGGCCATTAGGATCACCACATTACCACATACACTCTCACACCATGGTATGAGGTATGTTAGTATTTCATGTTTCATTTCAAACTTCCTTCACACAGGCCTTGGTTCTGCTTCTTTAAGTTGAATTTTAAGTGTCTGTCTTACATTTATTTTACTATAAAACTAATACTCTTTTTATTTATGCCAGCCTTCAAAATAACAAACATCTGCTAAATACTCCAGGAGCTCCATAAATATCTGCCAGCAAACAGGAGTCCTTAACATTCTTCTTTGCTGACAAACTCTGTTCAAGAGCTCTGAACCATTGCAGCTTCCTGACCTTAAAAGCTGAAGGCTAACCTTGACTGAATGCGTCTAATGCATCCTTTATTTCTCACAGCAGAAAGAGGGACAACCTTCTACCCTTTGCTCATTCCTGATCCTTCAGGCAGAATGAAACAGGATGATTTAGGATGCTGGAGAGCAAGAATTTAGGAGTCTGCCTGACTGACTCCCTTTTATAGAATCTAAGCTTCAATGGAAACTTTCATGGCAGTGTTTCAATGAAGAGCAACGAGACTGACTTAAAATTACAAGTCCCAGCTTGTTTTGGCAGAATTTTAGTTTGCTAACACAAAAGTATCTTGTAATGTAACTCTAGCAATATTATGTGAGTTTGTGCAAAAATGCATTTCTGGACACAGCTATGCCTTCTATGTTTTACACTTTCTGAAAGTCTGACTTCCTAACAAAATGTCTGAAGTCTGAACAAAATCAGTAAGGGTACAAACTAAGCAAGAGACATTGTACATTGAACAAGTTTACAGAATAAACATCAACTGTAAAGTTACAGCATGCATCCTTCCCTCGCCAAAAAAATCAGTGGGATCACACATGGAAAAGTACTTCTGTATTATTCTTCACTCACACTCTGGACATCCTTTTGGTGTAATTAAATTGTAAGTGATTTAAGGTTTAAACAGGGACTGCCTTTTGCTATGGTTGCTAGCAGCCTCGGGATATGAATGTGGTGGAAGATTTACAGTACCAGCAATAAAACAAGTAACTCCAAGCTCCCTAATTACGTAAATCTGGTTATTTAATTCAAATTCTACTTTGACTGTGGTGCTCACAGTGAAACCTATCAAGATGCACACACATGAGATCTACCTGTAAGTAGCCTAAGACTCAGCAGCTCCCACATAATTCCTGATGATTAACCTTTGTCAAGTTTACTTATAAGATCAAAAATTTTAACTCCTGGACAATCTTACTTGCTATAGCATTCCAGTCATTACCTCTGCTTTACCAACAAAAATCAGACACTAAGTTTTCTCCCCTGCTGCTGCTAAGCTCTATCAGAGGTTGTAACAAGAAAACCAGTGGCTGTTCTTACTTTAATGTCTAATGCTGAAAGATATCTTCAGAATCTCAGAGATACAAATGGGTTTCAGCATTGTGGCACAACAGGTCTGCTACTGGAGTTCAGCTCTTGCTTCCCACTTCATCAGACAAAGAGTTAACATCAAAAGAAAACCAGCCTGGTGTCTGACCTTTGTGGTGGTTTTCTTGTGTCTCACTACAGTCAGGAGCATGTTTCTCTGGTATCCGGTCAATCTTCTACTGTGTTTTGAAACGTCACATTTGTTTCCAAATAGCTAGTATAGGCTTGATGTAGCAAAATTTGAAAAATATTCAGATAAATTACTGTATTTTTTTTATTGTCATCTACAGACTAATATTTGGCAATTAATTGCTCACATTATCTACTGAGCTAC
The DNA here is from genome assembly GCF_034315485.1 of Pezoporus occidentalis. NCBI lineage: Eukaryota > Metazoa > Chordata > Aves > Psittaciformes > Psittacidae > Pezoporus > Pezoporus occidentalis. The sequence continues at coordinate 9,170,908 of NW_026916170.1, read as the reverse complement.
ATTTGCTCACTAAAACAATTAGCAGCAGGGGGAGCCGTGTATTTTTCCAAGTTCTCCCATCACCTAAAATTTCTTGCTTCTTCCTATAATTTAGAGGAGTGACAAAATAAAATGGTTTTTGCTTTGAAAACGCAAGGCCCTACCTGCACTTGGCAGAAACACATGCACCTTCTGGACTGTAATGTTATAGAAAAGAATTATAAATCAAACCTTTAATTTCGTCTCCTCACATTTAACCAGCATGCACGCTATTTTGCATACATACTTTGCAATTTCAAGATAAGATTAGAAATCTTATCTTTCAGGCTAAAAAAAACCAAACCAACCAATAAAAACCCCCACTCAATAAAATGTGTGCAATGCACCTATGCATCCCTAGATATAACGAATGATGTCCTGTTGGTGTGTTTTCTTTTCAAACCTTACCCTCCCCATCAGGAGGAAAAAGATGAGTCACACACAATTCTCTGAAGATTAAAGTTTATTTCTTAAAAAAAAAAAAAAAAAAAAATAATTGTATTGATCTCTGTCCCAAGTTGTTTGTTTTGGAGAGGTTTTTTTGTTTTCAGTAGAACTAAGGAAATTAAAAAGAAAAAAAAAAGTGCCTTAGTTACGCACAGGAATTTTAGAAAAGTAATAATTAATAATTATAAAACACACACTCTCGTAAATTAAGGGGTGCATATACAATAATACGTTAAATTCCAGAAAGCACGTTAAAGTGCCACAGAACTGTTTAAGCAGGAGACCAAACGCTGTCCTCCCTAGGGTTTCTCAGCTGTGGTTAACACTGGCCTGAAGGCCCCGCAGGCGGCTGGGAGGCGTTTTCGACCCCAGCGATGGGCGGAAGCAAAACACTACCTCTCCGGGGCGCCGCTACCAAGGCTACTCGCAGGGCCGAAGGGCCCCGTTCTTAGGGCAAGGGATGGCCCCAGGAGCCGGAGGAAGGACAGCAAGGCGTGAAGGTGTGAGCACAACCCTCTTGCCGACCGCAGCCTCCCCGGAGCTGCCCGGGGACTAGCCCGGCACCGGGCCAGAGCTGAGCGGGACGACCAGGGGAGGCCCCCACCCACCTTCCCTCCCCTTAGATTTGAACTGCAAGGAGGCCGTGCACCGCCAGCTCGGGCCTGCAGGGTTGAGCTGGGGAGCGGCAACTCCGCCTGGGTGTGAGGGTGAGAAGTGAGGGCCATGGCCAACCCTTGTGTTTCGGAGGGTGGGCGAGGCGAGGACGCCTCTCCCCGGTGGTGACTCTAGGCCTCGCCCGCGCCAAAGCAGAGGGGAGAGAGATGGGGCTACCGGTGCCTCTTTCCGGCCCCGGAGAGGGGTGAAGCGGTGCTCTTGCCCGGCGTGCCCGGGACCAAAGGCTCCCGTCCGGCCGTGGGTCCGCAGGCCTCACCTTGAGCAGCGTATCCACCAGGTAGATGGCGCACCAGCCCCCCAGCACGCACACCACCACCGGGATCGGGATCATCGTTGCAGCCTAAGCGGTAGCGGCGGCCGCCGTTCATGCGGAGCAGTCCCCGGAACTAAACCTCTCCCGGAACCTTTCTGTATCAGCTACATTGCCCGGTCGGACACTTCCGGGCACAGTCTCGTTCGAGGGCAGATGCGGGGTGACGTCACGGCGCAGGGGGAACAGAGCGCCTGCTCAGGGAGCCGGCCTGCCCATGCGCTGCCAGACTCGGGGCGGACTGCGCAGGCGTGGGTGGTTGGCAGCCGTGGGGCAGCCGTGGGGCAGCCGTGGGGCAGCCGTGGGGCAGCCGTGGGGCAGCCGTGGGGCAGCCGTGGGGCAGCCGTGGGGCAGCCGTGGGGCAGCCGTGGGGCAGCCGTGGGGCAGCCGTGGGGCAGGGGGCCCTCCGCCTGTCGCTGAATGAATGTGAGACGCTGAGGTGTGCGTCCGTCGAGGTGTAATGGTGTAAACGTGGTGGTTTTATGTGGCTTGTTGAATGGCAGAGGCGTTCGCAGGCGATGGAGCTCCCTGTGGCACTGCGAGCGGAGGAACTGGAGCTCTGTGGGAGAGCTGTACTGAACATGATGATTTACTCACCGCGGCAATAAAAGGGGGATTTAGGTGGTTGTCAGCTAAACGGGGGAATAAAGGTCGTTTACGGTGGGAAGGTTAAAGGGGATTGTGGGAGCGCTTGAGTGATGAGGGAGTAGTGGGATTCCTTGGGAGAATAGACATTCTTTCGGAAGTTTAACATCGACTTCGTAGCAGAATAAAATGAGGTGTGTTGTAACTAGGAGTGGGACACTAATCTCCAGAGTTGATTTCTCAGGGCATTTCTTAGTTTAAAAGCTTTTAAGAGCTTGAAAGCTAAAAGCAAACAAGTAGAAGATTTGCCAAAAGTTAAGGAGCAGTATTTATTTCCCTACATGAGCTTTACAAATTGAACTGTCCTCTTTCCCTCCCTTCCGTTTCCCTCCACTCCCTCCTGTGAAAAATAGGCAGTGTTACGTATTCAGTTTTCTCATTTCTGTAGACTGTCAGGAATCAAGACAGCAGCAGAGGGAGAGCCCTTCGAAGTTTGTGGCTTCTAGTCTACCTTTTCCTGTGTGCTCCAGAAGAGTTTTCCTTGCCCCTGGCTTGTGATAAATTACTCAGAAGAGCATCTCCTGCAAATGCGTGTTGCATTCATCCTTCAGCTCTAATGCATTAGTTTGTAGGTTCGTAGACCATTCTGTGGACAAGCTAGGACTGCCATTAGGAGAAGGCTTCGTAAAAACAACAGCCTGTCTTTTCTACGCAAAAAGCTTTGTAGAAATTGTGGGGTTTTGTTTGTTTTAAATATACAAGTGTCTGTCATTTGAATAAAAAAATACGCCCTCCCTTTGCTAGACTTTTAAGTGATTTTAATGCTGTTTTGAAGTCACATTTTCCGATTTTTTTTTTTTTTTTTAGCTCTTTCTTTGTTCCATATATGTTTATTTGTTCTGTCCTTCATGAAAGGAGTGCTGCGAGCTTTCCTTATGCTACCAGCAGGAAAAACATCTCAGAACTCCTTGGTTCTTTTCAGCTCTGTTTCATTGATAGCATGGTATTGCTGAGGGGGAATAAGGGGCTGTACCCCAGGAGATGGTCAGCAGGCAGGTAAGCGGAGACAGCCCTGGACAATCTCATCATTGACCATTGTGGGAGCGGACTGGAGAGTGAGAACTGGTAATGCATACCTGCTTTCATGTGTTCACTCGTGAATGTCTTTCATGGAATCACAGAATAATTTGGGTGGGAAGGGACCTTAAAGATCATCTAGTTCCAACCCCCCATTACTGCATTGATAATACATTAATTATGATATTATCAAATTCAGCAGCTTTTAATGCGATATGCATCTTTTCCCAGACATAGTAAATATATCTTAAAATTAATTTTCATGTCTAATGATTAATCTCTTCAACTTTGATCTATTATGTAAGTAGGTATGTGATTATTCAGCTATTACCATAGAACACACGTTGCAAAATAAAAGTAAAACCAGTTTTATCAATACTTTCAAAAGCATTGGTGTTTAGAGGGGTTTGCAGGGCTTCAGGGAAATTGTACCTGATCACGGTTCATTGCAGGGTCAGACCCAAAATCAGCTAAGACGTGCATTTTGATGGATGGAGAGGTAAATTTTGCCGCTTCAAAGACAATAGAATCAGAACATTGATTTTGCTTGGGTAAGTGTTTGAGCATCAAGGACAGAAAATGTTTTTTTACCTATGTTCTGAGTAGTATTCGTCAACAGATTGTTGGGCACAATCTGTTGAAGGCTGGAATAAAACATGATTCTGCAGACACTATGTGCCAGCATAGCCTGAAATGAAGGGCTGCTTTCATGGAGTACGTGTGTGTTTGCAGAATAAGTACCTAAGTCTAGCTAAGAATATAAAAGCATGGATGGTCAAGGATGCATGAAAGAAGAAATGGGTAAAGATGAAATACACGGTCCATTAAGCACTTACGCAGGTGAGGTGGTTGCTTCTGGAGGGGATATAAAGATCAGAGTAAAGAAGGAATCTGAGACTCAAGAGAAGATACACTACAGAGATGTGTATGGCATTGGTTGTAAATGTCTGAAGGACAAATATGTTTTCATTTACTTTAAGAATCACTGTGGTTTAACCCCAGCTGGCAACTAAATACCACACAGTTGCTCACTTATTTCACGCACCCCCTGGTGGGATGGGAGGAGAAATGGAAAAAGGTAAAACCAGGGCACTAATATCATCATGTAAAAATCCCAGTATATAGCAGAAACATGGTAATACAGGTGATCTTTTAAACTGAAACCCAAACGAGAAAAGAAAAAAAATCATCCTTGCTGTGCCTAGATAAGAGCTGAATGTTAGACAATTTTGTTCAGTTTTTTATGTTCCACTTACAGTACATACCAGTCTTGCTTTATTTAAATAGAAATTGGGTCAAAAATATTCTGTTAAGGTTAGGATTTGTTTGTAGCATTTAACCTGGTTACCAAAAATACATGCTGGAAAGGTGGTATTTTAACTCTTAAGAAAAATTAAATTTGTTCTTAAGTCCCTGTTCATATGAACAATGTAAGTAATGTAAAAGCACAAGCATTCACAGAAACACTCCTTTACTAGGTTAATCTGCTACAGTGAGTAGTTTTACATGATTTTTCACCATTTGTTAATTACTAGTACTGATCTATAACATTTTGAAAGCCAGGTTTTTCTTATTTGCAGCAAGATTTAAAAAAAAAGAAAAATAAAAATTAAAAATTGCAGCATTTACCCATCTGGCATACTTCTGTTAGGCACATCATGACTGGAATTACATCTTAAAGAAGGTCCTCCAAACCTGTTGCACCCCAAGGAGAAATGAGTGTCAGACCCAAAGGAAAATGAAGGATAAGGAAAAACTTGAGGAATGTGGCTCAAACATTATTCTAGACTACAGTTCTGTGAGAGTATTAGTTTGGGGCTTCGGCTGCTTCTTTCAGCCAGTAGTCTTGCTTTACTTTTACCTGTTGGGCTTTGTGTCCTCCGCAGTCATTTAGAAATTATATGTGAGAAAAACTATGGAATATCTACCACAGAGTAGTTATTCTTCACTGTTATGTTGGGAGCCCATTACAGCTTTAAAAGTCTGTCCTTGGAATTGGGTTTACCTAAACTGTAGGAAGAAAGGGATTCAGTCACTGAAGGAGGACAACACACATGGGAAGAAAATGGCAAGCTATGACTTTTTGCTGTGAAGTCCCTATGTACACGATTCCCTATTCTACTGTAGGATGCAAACTAAATATGGAATGGTTTTAGTCTAACAGGTATTATTTCATGCTTACTGTAACTTGAAATTAACACACATGATAGTATTAGACCTATCAAGTTTGAAGCCCAAAACTTGTAGGGCAGCCTTGAACCCTAGGGAAAGAAGTACAGTAAGCTTGAGTAAGTCAAAGTGAGATAATGAAGAAGATAAATTAGTTTGTAGTTCATCCTTTAACAAACAGACTGTTAAAGCCTGTAGCATTTCTATTTGCCTATACATATACACGGTATTTAGCTGTTCTGAATAATAGGAGTGTCTTGCAGAGGCTGAGCTGATGGAGAGATCACCATTACTGTCCACCTGGACTGTACAGATGGTTGAACTAGCTCCAGAATTGCTTCATTATACAGCATAGCACTCTTTTAAACCAGCACTGATTTTGTTCTGCCTCAAGGACAACAGGGAGCTGCTTCCTGATCACATAGCTCTGCACACAATGGAAAACTATAATCTGGACTGGTGTCCCCAGAGCTACAAATCCCTCTGCTCCTGGTCAGCAAGAGCACATGTGAACTATCCATGACAAAACGGCAGTTTTGCCTTACATAGATCAGTTTATGTCAGGAACCTGGGCTAAGAATGTTTCTTTTTTTTTTCCTAATAAAAATAAATAATCAATTTGAAAGCTGTGAACATCTTAATGGATACTCAGAATACAAAGATTATGGCACCTCACTGATAGTTGGTAAGCACAGGAAACACAGAGCAGCCTGCAGTTCTCCAAAGTTATTTTCAGGACAGTTGAGTTTTAAGCACCACTTTTAGCTCCAGATCTTAGGTACTTCAAAGGGCTACCCCCTGTGTTGCACAGCCTGATGTGACTGAATGAAGCAGCTTAATATTTATAGTTTTCTTTTTTTAGGTTTGTTATTATCTTTGGATAGAAGATACTGCCAGTCCTCAACCTTCCTTCATATGGATGTATAGTAAGATGTGAAGATTTTAGAAGCTACTTTGTATAATTTCCTAAAACAATTTATTTTTATTCTTTTTTAATACTTGGGATTTGATACTGTATTTGGAAACATCATTTAGAAATTAGCAGTTGGAGGACCTTACTGGTCTTTCTGTGCCAACACTAATTTCTTTCAGCAATTTCTCTCTGTAGAGGTATACTATTTGTATGGCAGGAGACCACAGATGATTGAAAAATGTTCCTGTAGCAGATATGATTCAATAAAAGTAAGGTTTGATATAGATCATGTTTGACTACTTGATAGGTAGGTATGACTAGTAGATTTATTCATAGCTTCACCATGGAAAGCAGTCATTCTTAATTGTCTTCTTTTTCAGAATGTTTGAAGTATGAGAAGCTAGGGATTTTTTTTTCTGTATGACTCATGGAAACTAAGAGAAGTGTCCTGATATTGATTCGAACTTTAAAATTCTTCACACCCACAGTTTATCAATCTTCATTTTACATTTTATGTTCAACCAAGGCAAACCAAAGATAGCAACAGATCAATCATGTATGATTCAGCAGTTTGGTGTAGTTGAATTTGGTCATTTTTTATCTAAGAGCATTCCTTTCTTTATAATATCCTTGATATTCTGCTTCCTCCAGTGCATTCCCTCATCTCCCTTGTTCTGGGTGCATTTTTCTACCAAGCAGATTTTCCATGTCTCAACCATGTCTTTATTCCTGTTATTATGCCATTTAGATGAGGAATCATCAGGTATTAGTCTTTGTATTCTTTGTCAGGCTTCAGATGATTATTCTTACAGCAGGGTCATAGCTGTGTGCTAGCTGATTACCTGCACAGCTGCAATTTTGTTTCATGCTTTATTGCAAGAGATAAGCACGTTGCTTTGTGTGGTGCTGAGTCCCCAAGTCCTCTGGTATATCTGTACCTAGTTCTCATACATCTTTGGCTCAGATGGGTATAACAGCAAAATTCCTTACAAATCCATCAGCTGAGTTCTCAATCTGACCATTGAAGGCAAGAGTTAATAGTGTTCAGCAGATGTGATCAACTGACATCAAAAGAAGTCATGGGATTGAAAAAGATAATAGATGCCTGTTTGAATTGTCCTGGTCTGTGAAAATGATGAGTAGTCTTCTGTTGAAAATTTCGCCAATGATTCAGTCAGATTCTATTGTGTCAAATATCTCCGTCCAGAACAATACCTGATGGTGCAGTGTCATGTGTTTTGTTTCTTTTCCAAGTGATGCTGAATCACTGTAACAGACAGGATGCTTACAAAATCAGCACATCATTTAAAATTCATATTCACTTCAAAATCTACCAGTACCCTTGCTCTTTCTTACAGTATCAGCTTTGCCAGGTATAGTTGCTAAAATTTCCCAGGAGAAAAGTGGAAACAAATGTATTGCTTATACGTCATCATCACGGTTCAGTTACTCAGTACATTTTGGGAAGTAAGAATTTTATAGAATACAAATCAACAGAGAATACGTCTTTTTGGTAATTCAGTGGTTCAAAGCTATGACGTTCTAGCATTTGCATGAGTTATATTCATAATGCAGTTTTTAGAACTTAATACAAATTCTTAGATGGTGCTTACAATGCTATTAAAAGATGCTGGAACTATGAAATATAGAACAAGGTCACTGGCAGCCTCTAATGAGACCATCTTCTTAATACAAGTCTAATTATTTCTTGATGGAACAGTCTGTGATAATAATCACCATGCTTTTATATGGAAAAGAAAGAGAGAGTGCAGGAGTTGAATTAATAAGCAGCTCAGAAATGTCACAGAAACAAAATCAGCTAATTTAGATGTATTTGTTGATTTCCTGTCCACTAGACAATAGAAAACATTTTCACATGCTATTTTATGTCATTCATTACTTAAACAGCCTGATGTTATTGTTGTCGGCTTAGCTGTACAAGCAGAAACTCAAGAGAAAGTGCTTGATTTTTTTCTTGATATTAAGAAACATAAAGGAGGAACCAAGAGAAACAATCAAGCTGATGATACGTCCTCAAACAACTTTTTTTTTGACAAAGATGCTGAGGTTTTAAATTCTTTCTGCAGTCTAGGATTCAAAATGATTTTCAGTTGAAAGCAAGAGTAAGAATGTGCTGGTTAGCTCCATTTATTTAATTGTTTTGTAGATCTGTCTAACCTCATGTGACTGGATACTGTTACTGAAAGTCTGTCTTTCATCAAGCCTATGTGCCAAGCCATTGTCACTTGAAGTAGATATATCTTTACTAAGGGAAAAGAGCCCAAAAATACAAATAAAACCTGTGTGAATTAGAACATGAATGGTGGTGGGTTTTTTTTCCAGGATCCTCTATGTTAGTCCTCTGATAAGTCTGCCCAATAGCATGAAAAGAGTAGTTGCAGTAGTTGCACTGCAACTTTAGGTTTCATATTCTTCATCAAACAATTCAAATGAAGGTAGAGATAGGAATTAATTAACCAAATACTGAATATCTTGGGCCCACTATTCTTACCTGGTAATAAACTGTAATTTATAGAGTTAAAATTAAGGCATGGAAGCAAAGTTTTGCATTGCCAAAGATCTATAACATGTTGCTACTACTTCATAATTTGAAGCAGAACTCCAGGAATGTATTTTAATGTTTTTACTTTAAAGAAGTCTTATTTCAAGTAAGCTGAGGTTGTGACTGCTCCTTTGCCGACTTGCACTTTCAATTGTATTACATTATTTGCATTACACTAAAACATTTTGGACAATAATAGAAAAAAATATTTTTCTTCTGGGAGCCTCAGGGATGTCATATCTGTGCTCATGAGATTTGTCAAAAAGCAAAATATTTAAGTAAGCATATTAAGTATTAGCAGCTTAAAGAAACACTTCTGACATTATACAGTGAAATATCTCAGTGAAGTAAGATACATACGTGTTTCTGTTAGCCATCAAATTTGCTTTCAAAACTAATAAGATGTTCCATGTTAATTAGACAAGCTTCTAGGAATGCAAGAAAAGTATATTTTGAGTTTTATTGGGATTTTCATAGTTCCAATAAATACATTGCTACTGCTTTTTGGATCTCTGTACATGAGAGATAATTTTATTCCGTGCATGTCAATGTACCTGGCCCTAACTTGCCAGACATGGAATGCATCATCTGAAATGCACACCTGCCTCATTATATACTTACTAAATAATCTGCTGCACATATTTAGCAGATGGACCTGCAAGCCATGGGACTGTGCATGCCGGGGTTATACAGAGGTAGCGGTACCATGCAAAATAGTAGTGAAAGTGTCTGTTTTTCCCTCTAAGATCTACTCAGAACTACATTTTTTAATATTAGTGATAAAATCTGGGTTTATTCCTTTTATCCTCACAATTTAAAGCAGTTTAGTTGCGATGGTTTATGGATATTAGGAATGTGACAGAAGTAGATTATTTTCCTGTTTACACATCACCAAGGCTATCTATTAAATTACTTGTCATTGATATGAAAATTTGTTGAAGGAAACAGCATTGAGCTGGTATTTTTTAGGCCTATTTGCATGATGATGGGATTATAAAATGTAAGCAGTGGACTGTCTTTGCTAAATTAATGACACATGGAAGAAAACTGTGTATTTCAGAGCTAGTCTGTAATATAACTATTGTTATGTAAATTGAAACAAATTCATGTACAAGTCCTTGTTATAAAAATGCATTGCCTCTTTCATTGACTTCTAATACTTCTGCTGAAAATATGAACCTTCCCAAGGAGGTATATAAAGTCACTTACCTGACTCCAGCTTTGCTTTAATGTGGTCTCAACCACCTGGAAGGCAGGATCTTAGATTGTAACAGCAGACTCCTCCATTCTAGGCAGAGCCAGGTCTGTGAGCCCTGTTGTGAACTCTGCCATTTTTCAATTGCAATAGGTTTCTCATGCCTTAAAATTTGACAAGAGCCGTGCTCAGCCTTTTGGCAGAAAAGGCCAAGGAGCCTCCTTGGAATGAGCTGATTGCTATACATACCTCTGTCGGTCTTGACCTAACACAAATGCATGTGCTTGTTTCATGCCTAGCTGTGTCATGGCTTGTCATCTTATTATGGCTCCCTGGGAAGGGGGTGGCTATGAGTAGTCTGCAAGCTGCTAGAGCAAGTCAGCAGCATTATCAGCTGCTTCCAGATGCCAGTGTTTTTGGGAAAGAGGACTGCAGAGAGTGGGTCACAGGCTAATTGAAGTGGTCTGGGTGATCAACTTCCTCTTTGAGATACCTGAAACAAAAAGAGTGATTGGTCAAGTAAGTTAAAGTCAAGGGAAATCATCCCTGAAACCACTGGTTGTTTTAAGTGTCTTTGGCACTAATTTTGAAAACTGTTGATCTTCTAAAAGTTGCAAGTAGCAGCAGCAAGTGGCCAGTATGATATTGCCCATAATGATAGCGTTGTGGGTCACGGGGAGAACAGGTACGGCAGAAGAGTGATGAAGAGAAAAGTTCACTTCTGCGAAGATGCAGTGGGTAGGAGGTCATGCTTCTGGGAATGGAAACATGAGGTTGTGTCCCACGCAGCACTTGCTGTGGCATATCTCCTCCAGTAGCCTTCACCGAAGACAGTACTCCAGCCATCATGAGCATTACTTACAGTAACATTTCACTTCCCTCATGAGCAACTCCCCCCGTTGCCTCCTCTTCTTTTAGCTTTTCTTCATCCACATGCCCTAAGACTCATCTGCTGGCCGCTATGGCCTCTCACAGTCAAAAGCCCTCCTCGCTGTGAGCAGGGCTGTCCCGCTCAGGCAAAATACGCCGAGACCACAAGGCAGCTGCTCTGTGAGTCTGCTCCCAACCTAGCAGTGGTATAGCGATGATGTGGCATTCGTTTCCCCTACTTAGCTCCTCCAAGGTGAGTTCTTTGTCGTTACATCTCCATAATTATTTCCTTCTCTGCTCTGTCAGTAGGGAGGTACATGCTGCCCCAAACACTGCAGGAGGAGTTGTGCATTGCCTTCTGCTGCTGTATGCCTGGTGCTTGTGAAAAACCCAGAACAGGGAGAGGGAGGGCAGGAAAAAGACCCAAAAGTGTGTTCCTTCAACACCTCCTGCTTGACACTTGAGCCCTGGTTTTACGATGGTCAAGTGTCACTGGGGACCAAGTTACAGGGTGACTTGAACTCTATATTTAGGAAGAACAACTGGAAGCTATGACAGGAATTCCCTTTTACACTTCACTTCTCAGCTGAGTCCCACTCCAGGCTGGAGCAGCTCTCAGTGCCATCCCGGCTGAAAGCATCGGAGCTATTTCAGACACATTAAAAGGATCACAGTCCTCAGCTGGTAGAAGAAGGTACCTCTTTCAGCATCGAAGGGAGGTCCACATATTCACTTGACGGTTTGGAGCTTTTCTTATATAAGTAAATAAGTGAGCTAATCTTGAAGGGGTCAATTAAAAACCTTGAAGACCCTTACAAAAACTCTTAAATAACTGCTGTGAGGTGTCTGCAATAGTTGTGGGTTTCTGCTTGTTTTCGTGTCTCGTGCAGTGTTATCAGCGTATTCAGGGCAGATTGTCACTGCTTTATAGTCTGTGAGGATCTTTAAAGATTTTAAACTGAAAGTCACTTAAATGCCTAATGACTCATAAGAAGTGTAACTGCATATTAGCTCAAATACTGTAGTACATAGGCACATGCTTATTGTTTTCTATATGTTTGTTTTACCTGGTTAAATATTACATGGGGGTTTAAATGGTAAGAGAGGTGTCCTGTCGCTGTAAACTTAACTGTAGTGGAGACAGCTGCATTACAGAAAATGTGACCGCATTTGCCTATAGCATGTAGTAAGTTTTTGTGTAACAGGCTGGGAGCTGCAAAGTGGGGGGTTTTCTTCTTTCTTTGTACTAGCTGGTCTCACAGTAGTGTAGTTCCAGTCAAAGCCTTTTATTAAGATAATACACTGCAGTTCTGTGTCCAAAATATCCATTGTGCTTGACGCTGTGAGTGTGGCAGGGGAGAAGGACAGCTTCCAGCTGGGGCAGGGGGAGGGCTCTTTCTGTTGTCTGCGTGCTACTGTACATCTCTTGTGCGGATTACAAAAGATGGCATTATGATGCCTCATCATATTTAAAGCAAATTGAATAAGTCAGCTTATTATCTTGCTGCAGCCCTGTCAGAAATTATTTTTAGCAGAGGGACAGAAGATAGGTCCTTTGTTTTATGAAGTTTCCTTTCAAAACACTGATTTATTTCACTGTAGTAGTCCTGTATTTCGCAAGTAGTCCCGTTCATGAGTACTTCACTGTGAAGCAAGGGAATTTGCAGGGCAAGTCTGGCATAAAGCAGCTCCAAATTGAACTAACGTTGCCGTTGCTCTCTAAATCTGGCTCAGCATGCAGCCCATACAAGGTAAAAGGTAAGTTGTGGGGAGGCCAGAAAGACACTGGGGAATACAGTCTGCGTTTCTCTGGCTGCATGCATGCAAAATCCTGCCATGGAAGTCAAGGTGAAGAGTGTTTTTTTCAAGTTTGCAGAGCTGATTGGAATGCCAGAAATAACTTAATGCAATCAGTGCAGCACCCTTGACTATCTCTCTAGGACGTGTGGCGAAACAATTTGTAAAAATGAACTAATCAATTCAGTAATAGACGCATCTGTAATCTAAGCTTTATTTTCCTGTGTTGATGGTCAGTATTGCTCTGGAGAGAAACTCAGGGAAGGGAGGGAAAGGGAGACAACCAGAGAAGATTGTCTATTTTTACTCAGTAGTGTGCTGTTGTCCTGATTTCTGTGGCGGTAATGAGGACAGCATGAACTGGAAGGAAAATCACCTCCTCCAAAAGCAGTCCTACACAATTGTATCATGCATCCGTCTTTAGGAACTGGTGTCTGATTGCAGGCATTTTGAATGCAAACTTCTTGTGAGCCAGAGCACCTCACTGAGAAGTGCTATCACTGTACTTGTTTTAAAGTTGAGATTCAGTGTAAATTCTTGCCTGTTTAGCTGTAGATGGCCCAAGAAGTGTATCAGAGTTTTTACAGTGCACAGGCACGCAAGATGGAAAGTACATCCTAGCATGAATTTCTCCGTGAGACTGGTTAGAAAGTAGATCCATGGTGTTTAAAACTGTTTTTTGTTAATTTCCTGTGCTTTTGTTTACATTTTTCATCCTGATTAGAAAGAGGAGAAGATGATAAGAAAAATTAATTAAACTTTTCTGGTTTATGAGTCCTATCTTTCCAATAAACCAAGGGACTGTTTTGATTTTTTCTTTGGAATACAACCACAGGTTAACAGCACACTTATTTCTCTGTATAGCAGAGACCTTCAAAAAGGAAAGGGAGAAAGCGCAGTAAATCCTTTTGGCTTTTTGAAATCTGTGCAAATTTTGTCATGAACTTCAGTGGTCAAGATTTCATCCCCCAAAGTGAATTCTGAAGTTTTTAAAACTGCCACTGATTTTAAGATTGCAAATGTAAATGTAAATATAGAACCACAACATAAAACTCACTGGAAGCATGCTGGGTTTATGTTGCACAGTGGGATTTTTTTCTCATTAATTTAGTGGAAGCAATTGAAATCTGAAGCAATTTAAACCCGAAGAAACTGACAAAGTTGACATCCTCTAATGCTGTGTTGGTTTGGACAGCACGCTTCACAGCTGAGAGAGCGATCAAAGGGAGACCTCTAATGGCAGGTCATTTTTACTTTTAAAGTCTGCTGAGCATTATACACAGATCTGAAGCTGAATTGAGAATATGCAAGAGCGAGTCTTCCATGCAACTCCAGTGATGGTAGGCTGATATTTATATTTCAAGCTGATATTCCAACCTGAAGCCAACCTGCAACTCATCGATACTTTTCTCCGGTATCCACTTGACAGTTATACTCTTTGGAGTACCAAAGCCTTTGACCCACTTTTGATTTCTCTGTATATTTGTACTGTCTCTCCTACATAATTTATTACTTTTTTCAGTATTTTCCTTCTCATCTCAGGTTAATTATAGTAGGAAAAATATGCTGTGGTTTGGTTGTGTTCTATGAGTTCTCTGGTGAACTTGTTTCTCACTTTTTAGTATCATCATCTTATTTTGTCTTATAATGGTAAATAACCAGACTTTGATGAAGGTCCAGTCTAGTTAAGATCCTGATGCTCAATGAAGGAATAACAGGATGAAATACTGTTTCAATTAATAAGATTTCTTTTACAGTCTTTAGACTTTGATGTCTTTCCCTTTGTTATGGCATATTAATACTATATTAGTCCATATTTCTCAACTTGCATAAAACTGTATGGAAAGCTCTGTTCTTTTTTATTTTGTTGCTAAAGAAAATTGATGAATCTACATGATCTAAAACTTTGAAGAGAGGCTGCTTCGTGCCCTAGCAATTGTCAAAGAGAATTTTATAGTTTGACCATTTTGATCATTTTCAGTCTATACTGAAATTAAAGGTTTGCAAGGATGTGCGAGTCAGAAAATGGTTATGATGTTGGCGTTTATCAATGTTTTGTACAGCAAATTAGCTTTATTTGAAAGAAGTTTTAAACTGAGAATTCTAATAATTCCCACATACATACTGTGACAATCATACATTGTTTATGCTCAGATGTTTCCCATAATTCTTACTCATTTTACAATGCAAGGTTGCATTTTACAAATACAAGTTTTGAGAGATTCCTTATCTTCACTCTTTATTGTTTTTAATGTGAAAGAGAGAGCTTCATTTGTGGCTATGAAAGATTAATTGGAGAAGCTCAGGTATTCCATCTCCTGATACTCAGAAGGAATATCTAAGCAACTGTGAAACTGAGATGGAAACAGGAGCTGGGCAGGTGAAATGGATGCCTGTCAAGAGGCAGCATGGGTTAAGTTCTAGCTTATCTCCCTTAGCTATCAGAATGTCAGAGCCTGTAACACTTTCTCATTTTGCTTGCAGGGATAAGCCTCTGTCTTAAAAATGTCAAAACAGCCAGCGTCACATGTCAGAGCCATTCAGGTAAGAGACAGTATTTATGTTTCTAACATAATCAAATAATAAATCTCAACCTCCATTGCTTGGCAAACTGCATTTTTGCTCAAACAAAACGCCACAGAAGTGCTAACTGGGGATTATTCTTTTAAAGCGAAAAGCTTAGTGGACATGAAAGCACTGAAAAAGTTTAACCTGAAGAGCATCTTATGATCTGAGCTGATAAAAACCAGGATCAGATAGGTTGGTTGATCACTTGTTTGCATGGTCTTTCCAGTGTTAGGTTATGCCTGTTGGTGGATCAGCTAAGCAAAACATGGTGATGCATCTGATCAGCAGCATGAGTAAAACTAATTTTTGCGACTCTCAGATTTTCCACAGAATTAATACAATGCTGGAAAAATTACAGGCTAAAAAGTTAGCATAGAAATTGTGAAGTCTTCCACAACTGCATTCCTTTAGGAAAAAATCCACAACTTCCAATGTATATTTAAACAGCATTTTATTTAAAAACCGAGTAAAATGAGAGAAATGTTGATATTTTCATTTTAAAAACTCTTGTCTGTCACATACCTCTTCAAATGGCATGTGCTCATATGGATGAAGTTGGTTGTTGTACACTTGTAAAAGAAACAGCGGAAGAATTATCCCAATGAAGCAGCATCATGAAGAATATATTTAGTTCATTAGCTATCATGAGCTCATTTAGCTCATCATACTATCATTGATTATTGTCAAAAGGCCAAAATACCTCCTGAACTGTAGAATTTTCATGTATTTTGTAAAATGCAGTGAAATTTTTACCATGAGTTCAGGTTCCTTGAAATTATGCAAGAAACAAAATTGAATGTCTAAAGTCTGATCTCTCCCCTGTTTCCTCAAGGTAATACTGACTCAATGGATTGGAGTATCAAGAAGTTTAATTATGCAGTGGCTAGACAGCATACTGAAATTGTGAGACACTGTAAAAATGCTAGTTTTCATTATCAACGTCAACTCTGCTGGAACAGGCATGCAAACTACTGTACTCTAATTGGGTTGAAATTAGCAGAAGTTTGCCATTGATTTCACTCAGTTCAAATTTTCATCCCTCTTTTAGAATGACTGTGGAAGTGTTTTCTGTTTAATGAAAAAATGTAATCAATAGATCAAAATTATTTGCATTTTACATCTGAACTCCATAGTCACATACAAAGATTTTTAAGCAATTAATTTGGTTTACTTTTTTCCTTAAGGTAAGAGGTAGTTATAGTCTCTCCTTTTTATTTTTATGATGACTTTTTGACTTCTTAATATAAAAAAACCTTCTAGTTTGTCCATTTAAAAAGATGCATTAAGTTTAAGCAGTAAGTTTAATATTTTAAGAAACTTTTTTTTTTTCACAAGGGTAATTTGAATAATGAGAAAAATTACAGCACAAATTTTAAAATAAATCTATTAAACATTGTGTCAAAGGTGGCTCCAGCAGGGAGACTTGCCCTGGAATTGAAGCCCCTTACATTTTGAGCACTGTAAGAATCACGATTCAAAACATAACATTACTTTTATACAATCTGATTTATACATTATGACCCTTTGCTATTATGTGCTATTATAGTAGGACCAACATCCCCTGGAGAATATACATCATGCTGAAGTGATGGAAATGTAATGACACTTAACTGACTGAAGTATTTCATGGTACTCAATGTCAGAATTGACTTCTTTCCAACTGTATGAGGTATATGCTAAAATCTTCACTTGCCAAGAGCCACTATATACAGATGTGGGAGAGATAAAGATAGCAACTGGTTCCCAAGATTAGTTTGGGGCAATAGAGGATCAAAGTACTGTTAACGCCTGGTAACATTGTTGGCCTCCCCCTCTCAGTGTATAAAAGGCTGTGTACAGCTCTAGCTGAAAATCATTCTACCTCCAAACACCACTCTTGGCTTTCCCCAGATGTAGGGGTGAGTGGTGTCCTATTTTCATTTTTTCTGAATTAAAGTAAGTTTTCTCTCCTTTATTATTATTTTTTTTAAATTAAATATGTTTATACTGAAGTGGCTTTCCAGCTTATTTAGTCATCCTTCTGGACATCTAGGAACGTCTGTGATGCCGTGAAGAATTTATCCGTAAAAGTCCTCAACTCATGCATGGTTGCATAACTAACTTGTATCCTAATCTGGATATCCTGTTTCTACTTCTACTAAACAGAAAGAAGAACGCAAACAAATGTCTAAATACCAGTTTAATCAAGTCAAACCAACAATAAATGTTGTGTATCGTGCTTACAGATATTTTTCCTTTGGTCTGTTCAGGAAGACATTAATGGAGTATATCATTACAAATACCTATGAAAACTGCAATGACATCCAAAGTATGGTAGGCACTTTCCAAAAAGAATGACAGATGAAGTCCCAATAGTTTTAATAATTAGTATGATTAAAAATACTAACCACACCTAGAATGTCTGTCTAATGCAATTATAATTTAGGATTTCAGGAGTCTGGAACAAAAAAATTTCCTGTTTCCCTTTTTACCGGATGGGGAGCAAGCAAGGCAGATGAGCTCACTAAGGCTCGTATCTCCATCCCAGCAGATAGGTGACAAAAGCCTTGAAACATATTTTAAAAACAAAATTGCAAACTTGTGCTGGTCGCAGCACAACACAGTCCTTGCAGAGCTACCCTGGCTTACAGAAGGTGATCTACCCATTACATGGCTGCTTGTCTGAGGGAAGGGTCCAACACTAGATTAGAAGGAGATTTACAGCTCAGGACTTTGGTACCTCTGGTCAGGAGCTGTTTGGAAATCAGTCATACTTTCATTTCATACTAGAAATATTTTAACGTATAGTATGTGTTATCAGATCCAGACAGAGTTAAACGCTGTCTTAAAGGCTGCTTGTTTAACCAAGTTAATATTTCAGGTCACATCTTGTCCAAACTCTGATGTGAATGCACTTATTGCAGATAACATAGTACAAACTGCTTTCGTGTGACACAGATTACTGTGAAAATGCTGAAGCAGACCAAAGAGCAGTTTATTTAATTTAATTAGCAGTCTGGCACTTAGTGGTTTGGGTTTTTTTATTTCCTGAAGCATTTTTAGTCACAGTTGGTCTGTCAGTCATAGCAGGAAATGAAAGGGCTGGGTATCAGAATAACCATGCTGTGGTATGCCCTAGGTGGCCATGGGAGGCAGGCTTCTGCTTTGATTGACTCCAAGGGGAAGGAACGCCTGAGTTCAAAATGCACGCCGAGAGAAAACTCTTAATGTTTCACCTCTGTGAGCTTGTATGTCTACACTAGCTGTAAAGTGCAGAGACGTTTCATTTCCAAAAACAGAACCTGCCTGGAGGTAACAGAGCCTGGTGGGGGAGATGCTTAAAATTAAAAACAGCAAAGGCATTTTCATAAATGATATAATGGGTTAAGTACTGTGAGGCAGAAAATGCCCCGTCTCCGAGGAACTTAGGAGGTGTAGGTGAAAGGTTTCACAATATCTAAACTAAAGCTCAATGAAAAAAGCCTTATGAAATGAATGCCCAATTGTCTATAAACTACATGGCCCTACAGACATTTGCCAGCCCCACTGAAATGGCAGCATCACCTTGCATAAATAAAATAATGGTAAACAGCTGAGTAGAATACAGGGAAAGGTGTTTATTTCTTGGCAAATTGATTCTTAATTTCCTTGATATTTGATTGCAACTGTGTGAACAGTTGTTGCTGAAAACAGTGGGCTGTTTTCCTGTGGCTGCCCAACCTGGAGCACAATCTGCAGGACCACTATTTGAGCAGAAGGATGGGATTATTCATCTTCATTTAATGCAAATCATTCAGATGGTAAACTACAGTCAAACAGCTCTGCTTCTGCTCCATAATATTACTGATTCAACCTCTGGTTTTACCAGTGGGAGTCATGATATTTTGATGACATTTCCTAGGACCAGCTTCTCTTCTGAGATCACAAGATAAGAATTTAGGTATAAATTTTGCACTTAGTCGATCACACCATTTGACTTTTAAAACAAGCCAGTCTGGGTCACATTGGGAAATAGATACATTTTAGCTGCTCTTTCCTAGGCAATGTTTTCTGCCATTCTTTTCCCCAACATCTTTACTTGTAAGGTATCTATTACCAGCCCCATTTATGTTATGGCTACTGACTTTCTGCTACAGATAAAAAATCAGATTGAGGCAATCATGTGGGTATTATTCTGGAGCGAGTTTGCTAAAGCCAGGGGTAGGGGTCTATCTGGTGCTGGAGCTGACTCAGCTTGCTCTGACCTATGGACTCCTGCGCAGGCCAGGCTGGAGTGGCTCAGTGAAACCCAGCAGAGGCTTGAGGGTCAAAAGCCTTTCTGCCTTTTCTAGCAGAACCTCTTTGCAACCAAGAGGCATAGTTGTAGGACTAAGGCATTATATTTGCAGCACCTGTGGGTAAATTTTGTCAGTAAAAATAACATTTTAAACACGGTGGCTTAAGTTGGCTCAGGGCAGGCTTTCCTTCCTAACGAGCTGGGATTAAATGAGGTGAGAACTGGTGTCGCTGGGGGAGGGAGACTGGTCCAGTGGTTGGGGCCTTATTGTAGGATTTGGGTCATGTACACTTAGGTGCTGACTATGGCACTCACTTTCTGTTTGACCTTGACCAAACTGAAGCAGACCCAGATGTCTAAAGACACTTTGGTGTTTAGTATTCATTTGTTTCAAATCCAGTGAAATCAGGGAGCTTTAGAATAAAATGCAGAACTTCAAAAGCTTACTAGATAACTTTGTTTTTTCACTTTCCATCTTTAAAATGGAGATAAAAGCCCTTCCCTTTCCTATGGGAGTGGTGTGATGTATGCATACAATGAAGGCGTAAGTGCTTGGAAACTGATAATGTCCGTACACTTGTCCCACCCCTTTGGAATTTTGCCTTTTACCAGCTGTATGTTTATTTATTAGTCACTATTTTATGCATCATAATTTCCCTCTCACAGGCTAATATTAACATCCCAATGGGAGCATTTCGACCTGGTGCAGGCCACCCTCATAAAAGAAAAGAACTTACACCTGAAGAAGTGGAAGAGGTAAGAAAAAAGGGGGGTTTGTTTTTTTTTTATTCCCTCAGGAGAATCCCTGCCATTGATGGAAGACAGTCCAATCTTACAGCGCTTTATACGAATCTTAGGTACCACAGCTGAACATGCAATGGTCATTCATGGAAATAAATGGCCATCTACTGAACACTTCATCCATACATAGTTCTGGTTTTGATGCCAAGGCATCTACAGGAATTTAAACTGTTTCCAAGGCATGTAGCTCGGCTTCAACAGCATGATATCTGCTGTCAGGAAAGAGAGCCAGGATTTCACTAGCACTATTTATCTAGATGGCAGTTGATGGATACAGCAGGAAAAGTTATAGCAAGGTTTTGGAAGAATATGCTACTACCTGTTGCCCAATAGTGTGAATTATTGTTACAGCTTAACAATATTGAAACAGGTTTTAAAACCTGACACTTTTTGGAATATTTATCAATGAGAACAAATTGAATGTGAAGACACTTGCAAATTAAAAACAGAAATTGTGAACCCATTTATCTGCATATGGGTGGAAATACTCAATTTTATATTGAATTCTCTATTTTCATGCTTATGTTTTACAGGGAGTATCTAACACTTGACTTTTGAATAAAAAATCCAATTTATACCTTAACCAACATTGATCACAAAGATTATGATTAATTACAAATATCATATTTCTGGATGATATTAAACCATGTTATTTACCAAGAACTTTTATAATAAATGAGAAATAAAACCAGTGGTGGAGGAAAAAGTAGTGGTAGATACTCCAAACAAAATAAAACCAACAAGTCAAGTAAAGATGGGTGTTTATGGCTTCCTGGCCAGTTGGCTTAGTTTGAATATAAAATCACCAGCCAAGAGCAGGTACTGCTGGGCTGATGCTCTTCACAGCCAATGGGAGGGAAGACTCGAAGCAACCTGATACAGGCAGACTGCCTCTGGCAGGACTCAGCCAGATGGACTTGCTGGCGTATAGGCGAACCAAATCTGTCGTGGCTGGAGGGGGTCTTGCCCTCATGCAGAGCAGAGCCGTGATGATCAGAAGGGAGTGGGTAACCACTTTTCTCCAGGCATGCAATAGGGCTGAAGGTGATTCAACCACAAACAAGAAGCAGCCAGGTTAGTTTTGTACAAATCAACAGCTCCTGACCTGGTATAGGCACTTAGTCAGTGTCAGTTGTGTAAGAGCTAATTCTTTTCTTTTCTGTCCAAATCAGACAGACTTTTGTCTGAATTTCAATATAGTGCTCTGTTTACGGAGAACTTCCCTGAAGAACTCAAGCCCAGGTTGACTTAAGTCTTGTTAAGAAGATATTAAACATACTCAAAACTCAAACATACAAAGCCACCTTGAGCACATATTGTGGCTTTCTCCCCTGGAAAGAAATCAAAGCATATTCTCTCTGCAGTAATTAAACTGGTGAAGGAATGCATGCTATTAAGCAGAAACTAATATAGCATGTGTGAATTCTAGTAGAGTTTGAGAAATAAAATAAATGAACAGTGCTGATAATTAGATTTGGTTGGGTAATGAATATTGCTTTGCTTCTCAGTTATGTGGATACTATATATGAGACAGACATTACAGAATGAAAGTTCTTGGCCCCAGTTTTATAGCCAATATACAACCAGACCAATGGGAGTAAAGACCACAGAAACAGATCTTGTAAGAGGAATAGAATAAAAATGCTACCAGTTGTCTTGTCTTTTCTATTTTCCCATCTTGTTAACTCTTGCAATACAGCTTGTGATTCCTTAGAGCAGCTTTATACAAATACAACTTTTGCTAACAGTGCTTAGCATTTTTTTCACTCCATTTTAAAACCTTGGCAAAGGAGATGAGGGAAATACAAGTCTTACCCAAACGGATGGTGGAGTCAGATGGGAATGTATATTTTTGAAGGTCAAGGGAGTGGACATGGTAAAGACATGAAATGGGAGAGTGGGAATTTCAGAAAACAACTCTTCTTCAGTCAGAGCATTTTCATGAATGTGTTCATTAACTTTTGTCATATATCTCTTCAGACTTTCTTCAATAAAACCAAAAGCCAAAGGTCTGATATCAGCTGAGCATAGCTCATGGAGTGGGTGATACAGGGAAGGGCGCAGTCATAAACAGCACACGCATGAGATTAGAAGGGAAAGCTGACATAAGTTTATGGAGTGCAGGATCTATAAAACATTGTCAAAGTTTGCACCGTTTGTACTATGAGAGGAATGGTATTGAAGATAACTTGAATTGTATTTTTAAATAGTATCTGCTGTGTACTAATAAGAACTAAGGGGCTAGGGGCGTGGTAGTTTTTCCTGATTATTCAGATTAGCTAGCTGTGCGAGAAAGCTATCAAAGAAAACAATACAAGCCCATGGCATATTTGACTACTGGTACAATTTTGTGCATCCCTCCAAACACCTTCTGTATCAATTTGCTTATCCTCCTGCTGTGCTTTGCTACTGTTTCAGGATGTTAGATCATTAAGCCGGCTATTAGACAGTATATATAGTAGCTGGGGCTGGAGCACTGGCTGAGATTTAAAATGATCAAAAAGAAATAATAGTATAATGTCCTTAATGAGTAGCAGTATTATGGATGTCTTAAAGAGGGACCTTGACAAGCTTGAGAGGTGCGCCTGTGCAAACCTCATGAAGTTCAACAAAGCCAAGTGCAAGGTCCTGGACATGGGTTGGGGCAATCCAAGAATAAATACAGGCTGGGTGGAGAATGAACTGAAAGCTGCCCTAAGGAGAAAAACTTGCAAGTTTTGGTGACAAGAAGCTCAACATGAGCCAGCAGTGTGCACTCGCAGCCCAGAAAGCCTGGTCTGCTTCCTGATTAGCATGTAGTCAGCAGAAAAAAGAGGGGTTACTGGCAAAAAGTATTTGACAGATAACTTTGGAATTTAAAAAATGAAGTAAGATATTAATAATTGATTGTTCACAGTCAATGCATGTTAGCAAAAAAGGTGGCTAATAAATCTTAATACTGAATTAGGTCCAAAAGCCCATTCCAAGAGAACACAGCAGAGTAATCAAAAAAGAAAAAATAATGTTGTTAAATTATTTGCAGTACAATATTAATTGATTTCCAAACCTACATGATTCCCCCTGCATGCCAGCTTTATAAAATACAGAACAGGCTGGAACAACCTTAAACTCCATACTGGAAATCTATTTCAAAACATTGCTCAGAGTAGAATAGAAATTGTCTAAAATACATGTTCTACCTCACATAAGAGCAATAGTAAAACTAAGGAAGTACCAAGAGCTGAAACACTGTGGTCTCTTGGCAATTACCTGAGATGTTTGTTATTGTGTAAGTGCTGCTATTTAGCTTGTAATTTTACAGTGTCAGCAAAACAGCCATCAGCTACTACCCTAATTCAAGCATAAAATAACAATAACCCTTCCAGTCTTGCAGCTGAGGTTAAGAAAAATTAAATGTCAGTTCAAGCTGAATTGGATGGAGCTTTTGATGCTCATAACCTATTATCATAGCTCCTGTCCAGAGCTGCAGAAGTGTGTGATGGTTTTCCTCCTCAGCTGTCTGGCTGCTATGAGACTCTGAAAGAAATTAGATTATAAAAATGGTTCTTCTGTTTTTTATCCCTAAAATATGGAGGACCTGGAAGTTGCATTTAGTGCTCCACCTAGTTAATGTTCTGATAATGGTCTGACAGTGTAAATTCTTACTCTTTTACCAAAATATCCACATTCCTCTGCACTGAGCACTTTTTATGTTTTTTTTTTTTCTGAATGTTTTTAGACATTTTAGACAACAACCCACAAAGTAACATTGTTTCCTTCCTTACACACACACACACACACACACACACACACACACACACACACACACATTTCCATTGGGATTGCATTTAGTATAAAAAAAACCTTTCCTGTTTACCACATAACTGACCTGTGCTCATGCTCAAGAGATTGCTATAGCAGCAGTCAGGTCACTGGTGTCCTTTTGTGCAGAGTGTTCCTGCTTCGACAGAGGAGGAGAAAGACAAGAAACATCTCCCAGGAGCAAAGAAACTTCCAGGTCCTGCTGTCAACTTGTCAGAGATTCAGAACATAAAGAGTGAGCTGAAGTTTGTCCCCAAAGCTGAACAGTAGCTGGAAGAAGCAGGTGAGTAAAAGAGAAGTTCTTTGCACGGCTCTAGGAGAAGCACGCTGATCCAGAAACTTCTTGGTTTCAAAAGATGTCTTTCCAGTCACTGCAGAGGACTGAGAATCACACCCCATTATCTCAAAGACAACATATAAGAAGGAAAGGTGGTAATCCTTGGAATTCTCTGTTACGTCAAACATGGAGCATATAGGAGACTATATGTGATGACACATGTCAACCATCGACCAGCCTAACAAAAAGTGCATTCAGCTATTAGGAATACTGAACCAGCTTAAAAATACTAGCTTCTTACTTCACAAGCACAAGTTTCAGTTTTACAGAATATAGGACTTGTGTTTGTACATTTTAACTACAAATAAATATTTTACAATGCAAATAAATTTATTGCACTGATGGACAACTAGGTCAGTATTTTTAAAAAGCTCCTTTTGAACAGATACTTGGTACTATTTTATTTCTGTAATTCAAAACTGACATGCCAGTGGTTCCTCCATGTATTTGATCATGCATATGTACCTGATGCCACCCGTAGCACCCAAGGATTCACTACATATGTATGTGGGGCTCAGAAATATGATACAAGACCCTGGGGAGCTCCTCTAAAGCAGCAGTCAGAGAGAAGACGGGAACCCTCAGGCACTGCTGACAGCAACACACATCTATGGGTTGAGCCACTCATCTATGACTAGCACCACAGCTCATAGTTCATCTTATTTTGCTCTATGTCCAGATGGAGATCAGTGGCAAGTGGTGTCACTGAGGGGTCTGTACTGGGACCAGCACCGTTTAATATCTTCATCAATGACACAGACAGTGGGATTGAGTGCACCCTCAGCAAGTTTGCAGATGGTATCAAGGGGGATGTCACCACTCGTATGGTTGACAAAACCACTGATACAATTGATACACCTAAGGGAAGGGATGCCATTGAGAGGGACCTGGACAAGCTCAAGAAGTGGGTCCATGTGAACCTCATGAGATTCAACAAAGCCAAGTGTAAGATCCTGCACATGGGGTAGGGAAAATGCTCTGGTATCAATATAGGCGGGGGGATAAAGGGATTGAAAGTAACCCTATGGAAAAGGACCTGGGATGCTGGTGGATGGAAAGATGGGCACGAGCTGGCAGTGTGTGCTTACAGCCCAGAAAGCCAGTTGTATCCTGGGCTGCATCAAAAAGAGCATGGCTTCAGCTCAAGAGAGGAGATTCTCCTCTACTCTGGTGAGACCGCACCTGCAGTACTGCGTTCAGTTCTGAGGCCCCCAAGAGGGATGTAGACTTGTTGCAGTACGTCCAGAGGAGGGCCATGAGGATGATCAGAGGGCTGGAGCACCTCTCCCATGAAGACAGTCTGAGAGCTGGGCTTTTTCAGCCTGGAGAAGTGAAGGCTTCTGGGACACCTTATAGGAGCTTCTAGCACCTAAAGGGGGTGTATAAAAAGATGGGTACAGACCTTTTAATAGATCCTGTAGCAATAGGACAAGGGAGTAGATTTAGACTAGGTACAATGACAAAACTTTTAGAGTGAAAGGCATGAAGCACTGGTGCATATTGCCCAGAGGTGTGGGTGCCCCATCCCTGGAAACATTCAAGGTCAGGCTGGGGTCTCTCAGCAGTCTGATCTACTTGAAGAAGTCTCTGCTCATTGCAGAGAGGGAGGACTGGATGACCTTTAAAGGTCTCTTCCAACCAAACCACTCTATGATTCTATGATTATTTTATTTAACAGGAAATATTCAGCACTTCAATGGAGATTTCAGAATAATTTTCGTCTGATTTCAAAAAAAGACCATAAAACTATATTGCTCTATGTTCTGAGCCTTAAGGAAATTAGTGATCATTTCTGCCCATGAAATTAACCTCTGATTTTCTTTGAAAAGCGTGAGTCAGTAAAGTTGCATCAGGCAGCTACAATGAAAATTCAGATGTACAGAGAAGTTTCAATAAAGAAACATACCTGGCTACAATTAGAAGATAGTTGTGTCATATACTAGTCACTTGAATTGCCAATTCTGCCTATTGACACAAGTACCTTTTATTGTGAAAACAGGCAGAGGAACTAGGCTGAGCAGAACACCACCTGGGATTTACTGTGCAGAAACATAAATGAAGAACAAAAGAAAACAGAAAGCAGTGCAAAAAAGTTCTTGGAACACAGAAGAAAGAAATAGCATATAATCTGAGTGAATTACCCCAATACACACTGCAACATTTACTTATTTCTTATGTACAGCATAAATATGCCATTTAGAAGGAGAAAGTGCTTCATTTTTCTTCCTTTTATGCTTCTGTGTCATAGTGTTCCTGTTATTTTAAAGAAACAGTGCAGTCTTTCTTTCCAGAAAACTCGGGATATGGAAAATTAACATTTTTAAAATACAACGCTGTAGTCGTTGGCCTAAAGCGGTGCCTAAAGAAATACGAATTTTTAATATGGGGCTTTAAAGAGGTTTCTCTCTGTAAGAGAAATTTAGACATATGTTTAGCACCATATTTGTTCTCTGATGATTGCTATTTTAGAGTTTAAATCAGGTATTTAGTAATTACCTTACTGAGATCCTGACAGAAACATGTAGGGTGTGCACAGAGGCTCACTCTAAAGGAAAGATTTTTACAGAATGGTCAGCAAAGTAAAGGGCATCTTAACAGCTGTGAGGTCATTATGTCTCCATCCTTCTTTTAGTGCTGTATTGGTCATCAGGTCCTGACAGTGACACAGTCTCTAGATTTTTAATAGTATAGTCACAGATCATACCAAAAAACTTAGTTTGTGGAAGATTTACGGGCACAGTACTCACTGGAGACTAGGAGTTTGGCTTTGGTTGCAGTGTAAACCCTAAGTACGTGCATAAATTCTACAAAAAAATTAGTTGTAAATCAATCACTTGCCACATCCACAGCCTTGAATGGTGCTAAATCTGAAGATTTTCCCCTGTAAAGGACATTCATCAGTTCAGTTGTTCTAGGCATGACCTGCAGCCTTGTAGGAAATCTGATTTAGTCAGTGAATTGTTTTATGACTGACCATGCCAAGCCAGTGAAGGTTATTTTTATTTACAAGAAATCCATGCTCACATCTGCCTGATACTTTGCTTCACCTCCAAGATGGGGTTACTAATCACCATTTGGATGTGATGCTTTCTGAAGAATGGTTGACTGGCTGGTCAATGTAATATGCCTGTGCAGAGAGCATGCAGATAAATGAGAGTGTTGTTTAGTTTTCACAGTTTGGAAATTAATTCTCTCTCACATCAGTACAATAAACTTATCAGATATTAACTCTTGAGGGATTTCCCTTTGATAGTATTCTTATATTTCTGGTGGTATTCTGTAGGATATACCCAGTATTGACATTTTTCATTGGATATTTTCACTAAAGTGCAAGTCAAAATGGTGAATTTTGGTTTAATTTTGATCCATTTTATCTTGCTTGGCATTACAGACCGCAAACTGATTATCAAAAATAAGGAGACTGCAAAACAGTAGATTAGATCATTATTTGCAAACCCATTCCCACATACACATTTACACTTTAGAGTAACTTCTGTTAAATATCTTTGATCTTGCTCTTTCACTAAATTTGGACACATGAATAGAATTGCTAAGATTGTAGTTGTGAGTCTAAGGGTTTGTGGGAGGGATAGAATTGGTAAGATGTCATGAAGCTGGATTCACTGGAGGTCATCAAGTGCTTATCAGTTAAGGTATTCCTGTAGTCATCTCCTGCTTCTGGTCTATCATCTATAATTAACTAATTAGTATACTCTTGTTTGTCATAAAGATATTTTTTTTCTTCCATAGACCTGTAGTTGATGTGTTTGATGCAGCTATTTTTAATATACAATGTGAGTTGTGATTAATTTTCCTTTTCTCCATCTACGTTTTTTTGTGCTGCTCCTTTTGTATATGCGCATGAGCAAAACATAGCAAAATAAAATAGTAACAAAATAGCATACACTAATCAGCTAACTATAAGTTCTGTTGGATAAGTAATGGTAGGAAGCATTTAATTTGTGACAAATGGAGCTTGCTATGGCTATTTACTGCTGATTGTTGTGATATCTTATGTGATAACTAGTATGGTGATTGTACCTGAAAATGGGCCAGAGCACAAACTGGCATTTCACCTGAGAATATGTGTAATTGTAGCCAGTTACTGCTGCAGCTCATGTTTGCTCTTCATTCTGTACCCCTGGCATTTTGTGCCTTGAAACGTGGGGGTTGTGCAACAAGACATTTTGTGAGCTCTTGAAACAACCCCACTGTTTTAAGAAAATTTGTTCATTTGCTTAAGCCCAAGTACCCAGCCCTTGTGTGAGAGAAGGGAATCCTGCATGCAGAGGATACCAAGGGAGATCAGGAGCTCAGATCTCCTTAGCTGGAGTGGGAAAAATGGGATGAAGAAGGAGGATGTGCTGCAAGAATTTCTGCAGAACCCTGTGCCAAAGTCAGAGGAAGCTTGGGGCGATCTCACCAATGTACATAAGTTCCTGAAGGGAGGGTGCAGAAAGGGCAGTTCCAGGCTTTCCTCAGTGGTGCCTAGTGACCTGAGGCCATCCCCAGCTCCGCTCACTGTTTGGCCTGTGTTAATTTCAAAGTACTTGTGTTTTTCTGACCTTGGTTTCCTACCATCCTGCTACCTTTGGTTCAGAACTCCCAGATTAGCAGCACTTGGGGATTTCATGGCCAACCATCAATCTTGCTGGGCACTTCCGTTTCTGTCCTAAGAAACTTGATGGTTGAGAGGTTTAGGATTTTTTAACAGTGTGTTTAAGTTCTTTTGGTTTACCTTTCAGGTTTGTTGAGTCTACTTATGTCATGCTTTCAGACTTTAAAACAGAAGAGCTAGAAAATTATTTTCAAAGAGAAAACTGGAATCTCCAGGACACAATATCAGAGGAATCTTTGGAATAATGTTATCTCCTCTGGCAAAAAAAAAGTTACTCATGTTTTGTTTCCCACAGTTTGTATGTTCAGAAGTATAAATTTAGTTCACTGTCTCTAACATGGCCTGCAACTGTCCATTGCAAACTAAGAGCCTCTTCTCTTCCACTGATGCAATGCTGTGGTAAGCCCCAACCCTGTCATTCTTTTGCTAGTGAAGGAGAGGTTTCCTTCTCATTCTCATGTTGAATGGCGCAAGTGAGGAGGAAAGCAGACTGGAGAGACTTTGCTTTCTAGATCTCTAAGAAAGCTTGAAAGTATGTGTTGATTTTACTGAGTAAAGAACATGGCATATTTTTATGAACAACAAATGCTTCTACATAAACTAATTAGGAAAAGATTGTGTTTTCTGGTTTTGAAAACTGACTAATAACCTCACAACAAGCACTGAAAAATCAGAAAACATTTTGCTCCAAAGCAAACTACAAGAATTGACGCTTGTATTTTTTCAAAACATAAAATATGCAAAGAAGTCTCTTATTTTCAAACTGTGTCTTCAAGCGGAAGTTTTTATTACTGGAAGAGACAAGCACAAAGTAATAACTTAAAGAACTCTCTACTGATTTTTAGAACATGAATGTGTTATTTACTTCTCTGCCTTCCCTGTACTTAAGATAGTCTGCAGGCGTGTAGAGATGGAAAGCCTCTGCACACAGACAGAAGAAATTTCTTTATTGAGCTTCTTGCTTTGAAATGTAAACACCAATTAAAGTAATAAAATACTGCCCTCCTATTTTGGTTTCCCCACATACTCCTCCCCACAAATTCTCAAGGAACTCCATTCTTGAGTAACAATCATCAATTTCTGGGAGAAAGTTACAGGTATTTTGTTTGAAAGCTGAAAATTCTCCTTTTTTTTTGAAAAAATTTCATAACTGCTTTCCTGTGATCACTCTGTCAGTTACTTGGTCCTGAACTTCAATTGTCAGACTCTTACACAGAAACCCCTATGTTTCCATCAGCACTGTCCATAATAGATTTCTCTAAGAACTAAACTTTTCAGTCAATTCCTTGAGTTAGATGAAATTTCTGATCTGACATCCCTCAAATGAAGCTCAGAAAGGCATGAGGCCTCTGATAACACCAGGCATGAAGGGATCAGTGAAGCATGAAGATGGAATATAGTCAGCAGGCTTTTTCTTATCTCTTCTATGTGTGTTAAAAGGTAGTATTAGTGATTTTATATATATATATATATATGTATATATAAAATGCAGCATTAAACAGTAAGTATCACTGGAATGCATTCCTCTTGGAAATCTCAGAACAAGATATCAGGAGCCCCTAAAACTTCAGCTATTTGCTGTGTGAACAGATCCTAATATTTAGAGAAGGTTCTTAAACTTAAATAGTGCTTATCCTGAGGCACATGCATACAAACCCATGTAGAACTAATTGTAATAAGGGAATCATGAGCATTTGAAACTGTTTGGAGAATGGGAAAGTGATCATACAGACTACTATTAAAGAGTTATGGGTGAGATGAGGGCAATGCTGTTTTTCTGTACCTGGGAACTGTCCCACCAGCATTAGGTACGCCTGGAGCACTCAGACACTGTAGTGACAGGTATCATCAGAAATCCAAAATAATAAGCAATTTCAGTCTCTCTAACATTACACACTTCAAAGTTTATTCAGCACAAAGGTTTTCAAGTGCCAACATCAAAGTAAAAAGGCTAACTGCTTTTGAATACATGAAGTGCAACTCCCTACGTTATTAACAGCTCACATAGTTTTATCAAATCTACATAAATTGTAGACAATTAAGATGACAGTATGATCTGAAATATCACAGCTCTGATGTGCTAATCAAATCAATTTTCTTCTAAATTTAGTGCCTCATCATTTTGTTTTATAGTTTTTATTCGTTTCATTTGTCACCTAATTATGTTTTCACAGCCTTGTGATCAAGATCCACATAAATTACTGTGTAACTACTTTGTCATCTCTTGCAGAGGTGGCTCAATATTGCACAAGCTGTGTGACCCCTGTCTGGGACCAGGCTCTCTACAAGTGTCATTAACCCTACTCTGTACATACATAGGATTATGCTTGATTCAGCCACCAAATTGCTCCTCGTGTGCCTTGTTTTGAAAAGTGATGCTGTTTTTAGTGCCAAGGCTATCTCTGTTTCACACTGGTTTGCAAATTCCTTCTGAGATAAATAGCATGATAGTAGATCTCACCTTAGATAGGTAGACCATTGTATATAGGCAGAGCTCAACATTACAGTGATGCCAACGTCTGTTGCCCAACTGGCAACACTACAGAGGAAATCTTATGCTGTAGGCGCGCTAAGAGAACAAAATACACAGCATAAATAAGCACTTCCTACAGGAATATGTATTGGTTTTACTCTCAGTGTTAGTCATACTTTATTCTTAATGTCTGATTTGCTGCAGGTTACAGCTAGTTGAAAGGAAACTCAGCTGGACTAACCTTTCCTTGAACTTGGGAACAAGTATAAAGTATTTTTCTTCCCTCCATTTAGTACTTATATTAGCATGGCTGCATTTGTTTCTGACCACAAATGGCTGACCTCCATGTACAGACATGGATTCAATAAAAGCAGAATAAACCCTTCAGACTTGGTGTTCAGAACTTACTCCCCAGTTTGGTAAAGTTGCCGTAATATTGCCTTTAATTTAATAATTCATTTATTCAACTGATAAAATAATAAATCGAGTCCTTCAGCTTTTAGCTCTTCTGGGTCTTTGTTCCTGTTTGTTGCCTTGGAGCAAACCTCATCTTGAAATTGCTGTTACTCCTGCACAGCGTTACAGAGCCTTTCACGGTACAGAAATGTAATCAGAGAGCAAACAATAGCTGGAGCTGGGAATGCACTTAGGGAAGAAGAGGGCGAAGGCTGTACTTGCCCTGCTTCCTAACAAATGAACCACAAGGAGAAGCAGGCTAACTGGCCCATGTCCACTGCCGTGTTAGTGCATTTTAACAGCGGTAGCAACAATACTGGTGCACACAAGGAGAGAGCAGGACTGGCAAAATTGCTTTTACTGAGGAAACATCAAAGAACAAAAACTTCCCCCAAAGCCAAAACGCTCCTATTCCAAGGGAAGAATGATGACAGTAACTAGATGGTGCTATTTCAAGGATTTGAAACATGCTGCCTTTATATACAAGACGTGTATACAAAGTGTGTACTGAAATGGAAGAAAATCTGAAGACTTGAAACCAAATATTCAAGCTGAAATAGGCAGAACACAGGGAAAAGCAAAGCTCCAGTTGTTTCTGTGTTTACAAATCTCAATGTTCTTGAATGCAGTAGCCCTCCCAAAGATTGTCAAAGACTGGGATAGAGTATGTCCTCTACTGTAACTAATTAATTGTCTCAGACATTAATGAAGCCTTTAACTAAGGATCTCAGACCTTTTATGTTTGGATTTCTCAATTTCTTTGGTTTTGTGTTTTTTTTTTTTTCCTGAAAATAGTTGAATTGATCCATCTCTTCAGGGTTTGAATGGAAGCATTTGTTTTGGAAAAAAATATAATTTTTTTTTTTCTTTTAGTTCTCAAGGCAAAAAGAGCTCTCTGTGAAGGCAAGACACATATTTTCAATTTTTCAGTCCATTTTGGTGAAAGTAAAGTGAATTCAGATGGGTATATCTTGCATGTAACTTTTTTTTTTTCGTTTAAACCCTTCATATTGCAGTCTTTTCCACTCTATATGCTTTTATTATTTTTTATTCTTAAGTTTAGAATGGAATAGACTTGAGATTGTAAGTTTGAACAATTACTTCTGGGGCAAACCAGTTCTATTTATCTAAGGAGTAGCTAAGTGTTGTCTGTCAAGTTACTGCAGTTTAACACATTAATAGACATCACCTGAGTCTCTGTTGACCATGTGCATGCTTTGAAGTCTTTGTCAATCGGTAGAAACCTCTGTGAAGATGTTCATGTTCTGTTTCACATATGTAGAGATTAAGAAGTTGGACCTGGCCAAACACCCACAGCTCTGCTGGCAAGCAGTAGCGTGCTGGGTCACGGGGCAACTTGGCCACATGTGTGAACTTATTTGTGCTTTGGTTGCAATCCACTTCCTGAAGGCAGGATGAGAAATAGAGCAGTTAGCTCCAACTTCTTCAGTGCCTTACTTCAACAGACACCATAGAGGTGACTGGAACTGGCTCCCAGAGAGGCTTGTATTGATCTGAGGCTAAAGGCCTCATTTTTTACCTGAAGATTGACCATCCTCAGCAAAGTAAAAGCCTTGGGATGCCACCTGCAGTGAGTCTTGGCATCTAAACATTTCCACCAAGGCAAGCCCATGATATGAAAGTCATGTGCAATGGCATTACAGTGCCTTGAGCCAGTGGAATGTTCCTTTACATCCCCCACCAGTGTCTGGGATTTTGTTAACAGCACAGGGATCAGATACATCTCGGGCAGAATGATGAAGGCAGCTGTTTCTGGTAGCTGTGGAAGATTGCGGAACACCACATTGCACTGCTGTATACTCATTTGCCTCAGAGAGGCACTACAAGTTCTGTCTCTCCCCAGATCTCTCTACCATGGAGTCAATCTTCTTGCATGATCTACTTGTGGATACAACTGCTGGGCTTTACTACCTACTGGCTGGCTGGCCACACCACTAAAGAGGGGAGCTGAAGTGCCTGGGGCAGGCAGAGGGGAGTAGAGAATGTATAGTCCAGAGTGTATGACACCACTTTCGGCCTTGATTGCTGTGTTCTAAAGGGCTGGATAAAGGCCAGCATTATCTTCCCCTGCCAGGGTGCACTAGAATTGCTCAGGGATGAGTCCTTGTTCCTCCCAAGAGGAAACTGGCTGTAAGGAGACACAGAAGGTTACGGAGAGAAGTAAGGGAGGTGGAGATCCCTGTCTCACCCACAGTTCTCAGTGTCTCTGTCCACTCAGAAATCCTCTGCCCTGCAGCAACCTGCTCTTCTGCTACCTCAAAAAGATGGCCCTGCATATACTGTTAAGAAACCTTGAACCACTTCTGCAAGCAGCATCATGACGCTTGGGAGGAGGCCTATTGAGGTACAGCTAATAGGAAAAACTAAAACCAATCAGATTGTCTTCTCTGGGGCTTCAGCAATGTCCTGAGTAGAGCCAGGAGCCATTTTCCCTCACACTGGGTTTGCAGTGTGAGCCGTCACCTCCAGATTCACACCTGAGTACTTTTTGTACAAACAAGAAGAATAATTTGAAGGGAAGGAAGAAACGTACTTGTGCCACCCCCCTTCTGCCTTGGCTCAGCGATTATCACACATACCCAGCCAGGATTCATGAATACAGCAGGTCAATTTCTTCTTCTCCTCAAAAGGATTAAAACCAACATTTCTTGCCTCCCTGGAGACTGCAGAGTAGCTCGGCAGGGGGGACCCTTTCTAGACTTTGAGCTAAAGCTAGGCTGCTGTGCAGAAATGGATTAAAATTAATCTGTAGACAAGTGAGCCTTGCGGCAGCTTAGCAATGTAGAGCTCAGCTGGCACCAGGAAAACCTGCTTGCATGTGCCTTAGCCTGTAGATTGCTGTGTACCTTGTCTAAAAGCTAATTTGTGTAGCAACAGTTTCCTCAAGCTGTGCTTTAAAAGAAACCAGGGTAGATGCTGCTGTTTTTTTTGTACTAAGCCTGATGAAATTAGGTAGGTGCTGAGGAGGAAGGTGTCTGTGGAAACCCACCAAGTTTCTGGCTTATGTTCAGGATTTCATGTCTCCTTGGTACTCAGCTGAGCAGGCTTAT
Organism: Pezoporus occidentalis; assembly: GCF_034315485.1. Classification (NCBI taxonomy): domain Eukaryota; kingdom Metazoa; phylum Chordata; class Aves; order Psittaciformes; family Psittacidae; genus Pezoporus; species Pezoporus occidentalis. The sequence continues at coordinate 9,135,909 of NW_026916170.1, read as the reverse complement.
TAAAACTCATATTTGTAGATGGATAAGAGCAGAGTTTGAGGTTATGGTGTAGTTGGACCATGTTTTTGAGGGTAGTAGTTTTGGAGTTAAGCGCCTAAGTGTACCTTAGTCATCTACATCCCTGGGACCCTGTCCCCCGGTACTATGGAGCATGATCCCATTGACACTCAGCAGGAACTATGCTCCTAAATTGCTTAATTGCTTCTTAAAATCCCACTCCAAATTTGAATATGCAAATTGCACATTGTTCATTGTTTAGAGTGAATGGGCCTTTGTATGTTTCTGCAGTCAGATCTAGGACTCCTACCAATACAGCTGTGCGAGTGCTCCAGCTGCTACATGTGCATTTTGAGAAGAGCCTTTCTGCAGAGCTGAGCAAGCAAAGTATTTTCCCCAGAACCTGTAGATCATGACGGTGCAAATTCAAACCCAGACAATAATTGGCCTTGGATGCATCTTTTGCTGTTGCGATTTTTTTAATTTACAGTTTGTTTAGTCAAAAAACACTTTTGTGTTGTGAAGAAGGATGTCATGGGAAAATTTGGTTCTCCCATTTGTCTTCCACTCAATCCTAATACCTCATTTCTAAATGCTTGCCTGTTACAGACTGCAAATTCATGTATTAACAGTACAGTCTTGTACAAACAACATGGTGTAATGCCTCCATTTACATTTTGAAGAAATCTTTTAACCCATGGGAGAAAATGGTCTTATATTTAAAGCTCTAAGAAATGACAAAAACCTATAAACACTATATATACATATATACACACATACACTCTGGTTACTGATGTGAAAGGAGTTAATGTGTACTGTAGCTGTATGCATCAAGTACTATATGACTCTACAGTGAACTTTACAAAGAAGAGACAATTACTGTGCTAGCTGCAGTAGCTTTGAAGAAGCAAGATAATGTGAGGAATTAAGCAAATCCTGCACGGACCAGATGTCAGAATATACAGATATCTAATGCAGTCAGATACATGTCAAATTAAATTAGCAGCCTGGGTATGATATCTTGCCTTCATGCTTACCCACCTCTGCAGAGGATCCTCTGGTTTATGTACAAGATGGTTATCAGCTTTCCCGAGCTGATTAAGACCTCCTGCTTTTTCATGGCAAAGAGGCCACATAATCCAGGAGAAGAGTGTAGAATATTCAGAAGAGGCTACAGAGGATGTGGGTAAGGGGAAGGCTACGCTGGGTTTTGAAAGTTAGCAATCACTTTCTTACCATGCTTCCTTTTCCTCCCATTTGCAGTATTTTTTCACTGTATTTTGACTTTGTGAAGTGCTAAGCATTTCATAAAAAGTATTTGCAAAGTGCACAGAGATTTCTCTGTCTTGATTTGAATATTTTGAAAATAAAACTGTAGCCAACCTCCATTTCTTCTTAACTACATTTGCAGAGATGTGACTGTTGTCTCAGGCCCTCGCTTTTTATTGCACATGCCAGATTTATATTGAAAGAAAACAGGTGGATGAATAGTAGTACCATGATTAATCACAGTTCAATCGTGCTATGATATTATCCATAGGCATATCAGATGTACACTATATTTATACAGAACAACACTCACTCATATATTATGAATTCTGCAGAGAAGAAACCATATGACCAGGAGAAAGTAGCATTTTTAGAAACTGTAACTAGCACAGAGAGTCAAATGTGGGTTACTTGGAGTACAGCCTGGGTAAGGTGGCAGAAGAGGCAGAATTCATGATGAATAAATTGAATATCACTGCCCAAATAGAGACAGCTGAGATTTTTATTTTCTTGCTTGGAAAGGAGGCCCTTCTCAGTGTCTCCAAGATCACAGAGCTTGCTGTTATGGCATTAAAAGCAAAGAATTCAAACTGAGGGAGCCTAGGGATGGGTATTGCTTTAGGAGGGCCAGCATGGCTTGCCCCAGCCCCATGACCCCCACGCTCCCCACCCTTGTTCCTGCAACACAGCTGTACTAAAGTGATGAGCCACATAGCTCTGCAGCAGCCTCTCAGCTGAGGAGAAATAACCCAGACAGCACCTTGGCTGACTGGGATCTCTGGGCACACCTTCTTTTCTGGTTGAAGAACAGCATGGAACAGTGCTGCTTGCCTTGCCAAGCTTCAAACTGCCTCAGTGCCAGGGAAACCCACCCAAAATTCTGAAAGAGCTGAAATTACAGCAGAGCTACGTCCCTTTTCTGAGACTTCCACACAAACCTGAGATGCTGGCACAGGCCTCGCTGAAATTTAGCTCTAGGCGGCTTCTGAAGCAAAAGCAGGATGACTCTGTAACTTTAACTGCAGTTTAGTCTTGAAGAGTGTGTGCAGCAGGCGGCAGTGGAGGAGTGTTTGCGGGACCAGCAAGGATTTCTTAGATTATAAATGCCAAGGAGCTTTTTGTCTTTACCGACAAAGGAATTAGGGTATCACCTCCCCTTATACAGAGGGGATTTGTGTAAGTTAAACCACTCTATTTTTTCCCTTTTGCTGGAATAGCAGAAGCAGGTAGTTTATGGTGCCACCCTTCTGGGTTTCCCTGGCTACCAAAGAAATGTGCTTTTTCACTTCCCCCACTCTCTTCTCAAGAGTGATGTAAAGGAACAGTGCACTCTGCAGCTCCCTCAGCAATGTGAAGTGTTAACATGGAAAAGACATTTTTCTGACAGTCATTTCTCTTCTTGTGCTCACTGAGTTTGTCATTCGTGCAGGTTGGCTTTTTTCAAAAGCATTAGTTTTCAAATGAAACTGTGGTTTAACTCAATCTTGTTACATCACGATTCTATTACAGAATATTTCCCAAAGGGTTAATGCTGAAACTAGTTTCTTTTTGCTGGGGGTTGTTGGTAGGGTTTTGGGAGGCATAGGTTTAGGAATTTTTTTAGTGGAAAAAAAAGGGAAAATAATTGTTGAGATAGTGAGTGAGACACTATCAGTGAGGTAAATCACAGCCAAGACATTTATGTAAATTCTGCATTGGTACAGTAACTCTTAAGGGAAACTAGAGGGCAGGCTTCTAAAATAATTCAGGCTCCGTAAAGCTGGACATAGGTACTTTATGGCTTCCCCAAAACATGTTAAGTGCCTAACTCCTAGGGGGTTTGCATGTTTAACCAGCTAAATGCTTTCAAAATACTGTCTGGAGGTGGCTCAGGAAGTCTATTGCATAAAAATAATGGTCATTGCTGTGTGTTAGCAGCCAAGCAGCTCCTATTGTAATTCTGTGAATTATCACACACAATATAACTGAATTGCCATTTCCTTATCTCTCCCTTTGTCTCAAAGTTGTTGTGTCATGAATTGTATATTATTGTGTACTAGAAATCACTTTGGACTGGATAGGGTTTTTTTAGTATTATTACATGTGTGAGTGTTGCTTAGCACCTGCACTGGGCTTGGCTTCTGACCCATTCATTGTGGCATGTTCACAGAGACCTTGTCGTGGCAGAGAAAAATGGAGAGAAGTGAACCCTCATCAAATTGCCAAGAAGGAAGTGAAATTACTAGAAAATATATTTGGATTTATTTATTTATTTATTTATTTATTAACTTCTTATGGTCCGGCCTTCAAGTATGGGGGAGATCAGGCATACAATATAAGTTTTAGGGCTTGGAGTTATGAAAACGAATCTGGAAGGGCAGTATTGAAATGTTTGGCACCACACACCTGAATGAAGGTGCAGATAAGTGCATCAGGAGACTGAGATGAAGTAGAGGCTAAGGAACCAGTTTGGACATGCCAGTTTCATGTTATACTGCAGATCTGGGCCCTGCCCTCGGCTGGCCAACAGTGGTGCAGGAATAGCTGGGGTTAAACCATACTGTCTGGAGTTTAAAAAATAGAATATTTCTGCACCAATTTGAGAAGCTGACTGTCTGCAGCAACTTCTGGACATTAGGAACGTTGAGCAGGATTTAGGCTTTCCAAGTCTGGCAGACCTGAAGTTGTCGGCCCTTCAAAGCCCCTGTCAAAAAGCTGCGCCAGCCCCATGGCAGGCTGCCGGGGAGCCAGCATGGGAGTTGATAAGAAACTGGCCAGATCAGTCATATTCAGTGTTCCATGTTGCATCAGGAGAATTGCTGAAGGCAAAATGTTTCCACTTTCAAAGCATAAACGTTTCCAAGTGGAGCAATGTTCCATCAGAAAATGTTGGACCAGTCTGACTCTTGGCATTCTCTAAGGTACAAAAGCTCACTGCATTTTAAATAAACTTTAGCAACTTCAGCCTGTGCCAACTCTCAAACAACAAATCAAGCAAATTCATCTCTTTTCTCCCATAATTATTCAACCCAATAATTCTCTTGTCATTTTCCCCTTTCGCTTCACTGAAGGAAGAAAGGTTGTGTTTGCAGTACATTAAGATGCTGTTTGTTTCTAGTTTCATTGCCCTGGAATTTAAAATTCATAAACAGTCATGATATAAATATATATAGCTTTAATCCCTGGTTAGGTATGTACAAATGGCACCAAAATTCAATTACCTTCAGGACACATATGATTGGACTTTGTTTTATAAAACATTTTTTGACATATTCCTTTCTAAAATCAGCATGAAATATAAATTTTCTTCAGGGACAAATGAAAGACAAAGTCTACCTTGCCAAGGTTTGAACACATAGCCTTTGAAAGTCTAGACACTTAACACCTAATGCTTAGACTTTTCCCCCCAAACATTAAAGTTGCTTAAGAGAAGGAGAGTATTTGCAAAGAAAAATGAATGGCAGAGCTATCATCCTGGAGGATATATGAATTGTGAACAATAATGAAATTAAAATATTCAGACAGTGTTAAAGGCTGGAGGGAACTGAAAAATCAGGCACTATGGAAGCTAAAGTTGAGTTTTTATGTGTTTGTCAGTGCAGACGAATTAACATACTGTACAGCCTGCCTTATATTGTGTCACCTGAAAACTATGATATACAAAGGATAATGGCTTTAAACTGAAAGAGGTTGGATTTGGATTAGATATTAGGAATAAATTCTTTATTGTGGGGGTGGTGAGACACTGGCACAGGTTACCCATGAAAGCTGTAGATGCCCCATCCCTGACAGTGTTCAAGGTCAGGTTGGATGGGGCTTTGAGCAGGCTGGTCTAGTGGAAAGTGTCCCTGCCCTTGGTGGGGTGGTTGGAGCTAGGTGACCTTTAAGGTCCCTTCTAACCCAAACCATTCTATGATTGTATGTCTCTGAAGTAACCTGTCTCACTTTACGTATAGGGGAAATAAAATTTTATACATAATTTAGAGTAAATGTATCTTAACTTTTGAAGATTAATAGCCACTGTTAGCTTATGTATTCAGTCTTAACTGAGTAACTCATGCTTATGTGCCATTTATTAACTGAATGTTGTTTAAATATGTGCCTTTTATCATTCAGTTTCTCAACTTTTTTTTGAAAAGCAAAAAGCCATTGACTCCACAAATGTCAGGAGGTGACAAAAACCGATGGCACTTTAGAAATATCATTAGTGGGGGCACCTACTTGTGGACTGCATAGGAATCAGCAGTGTGCCAGATATTTCACTTCCCAACAGCCTTTGCCCCTGCAGCTCTGACATCTCCTGCAAAACAAAAATTCAGAATCTCTTGATTACAATTTTTGGTTTGAAAAATAGAAATATTTTTTTAACCCTTCTCCATATGTGAAAACCATGCAGATACCAAGCAGTGTTGTTTACCATTGGGCATGCGTCTTAGGAGAAAATGCCATCTTATGAGGAGTATTAAGTGGCAGCCAGCATGCCAATAACAAAAGACATGAGCATTCAGGTGTGAAATCAGAGAACCTTTCCAGCAGCAGCATTTTGCTGTATGGCATGTTGCATTCAGATTTGTGAGAAAGTTTTTACATAATTTAGAGTAAAGCTTTAATATTTGATTGTAGGGCTAGCATCAAATGAAGTGCCAGTGTAAAAGAAGTCTGAGGCAAGTGACTTCCTCCAGAATCCCTTTTGTACAGTAAAACAACTTGAAAATCATTGTTCACCACTTAATTATGTAGCACAGTTATGTGTTCATATGGCATGAGGCAGCCTGATCTTGAGGGTGATAGCCCACACCTACAAAGGCTTTTATAGCCCTGTTTGAGGGACTACAAGAAGTCTGCTGGAAAGATTCAACTGAGAAAGTCTTTACCCTACCATAAAAATGTCAGTAAAAATAAAGTCACCTTTCTTCAAATTTCAGCCTGCCAAGTTCAACTATTTTTCTAGAAAAAACAAAACCTGGGTGACCTGAATTTTCACAGAAAATCACAGAACACTTGGGGATTTCCAATTTTCTGAGAAAGAATCAGAATTTTTAAACTAAATCAGGCACTTTTTGTGAGAAGCTTTGTTTTGTTAGATTTCCAGCTTCCTTTCCACCCCAAGCAACAAATAACATTTCTAAATTGAAATATTATCCAGGAACAGGCTGCCCAGAGAAGCTGTGGCTGCCCCATCCCTGGCAGTGTTCAAGGCCAGGTTGCATGAGGCTTTGAGCAACCTGGTCTAGTGGAAGGTAGCCCTGCCCATGGCAGGGGGATTGGAACTAGATGGTCTTTTAGGTCCTTCCAACCCAAACCATTCTATGATTCTGAGTCTAAGTATTTCCAGCAGCTGTTGTTCGGTGGCTTTAAACCCTTGATGCTATGGCTCTGGTGCAGACAGAGGCCATTTAGATTGGTACAGAATTTTATAGTCCAAGCTACTGACTGAGGATTTACAAGGCTGTGAGATACCACACTTGTGAGATCCTCCTTGGCTGCTGGACACTGTTCCTATTGGTGTTTGGCCCATGCAGCTGCCTGTAGGTAGCTCTGAGCTGAGCGCCTGGCCAAGGCACATGTAAGGCTGGTGGGATGAACCTTCCAGGGAGGGAATGGGACTACCACAGTAGCAGGCATCAAGGATTTGAGAAGTGCAAAATGCCTTTGGTCCCTCTGCTTGTGTTGCCTGCCTTATGTGGGACAGGAGAGGGTTTGACTTTTCGGAGCTGTAGGGCTTGTGGTTAGCTTGCAATCCAACCTGAAGGTGTGGCCCTCTTTATAATAATTTGATTGTGTTTAATCCATGTTACACAGTGCGATACCAGTCATTGTGTTCTTGCCTCTTGTACTTCTGCTGCAGACACCTGTGAAGCGTTTCCCCCCCCCGGGTGGTGGGCTACCAAGCACTGACTGTAGGGAGTTTCTGCAGGAAGAACACTCGCCACCATATGCATTTTCTCCTAGCTGGAAACTTTGCTTTCAGAGACACAGCCTGGTTGATAAGCCCCAGCCATGCAATTAACTCTCAGCAGGTGCATTTCATATTGCATCAATGAGTGCCTCCTTACAGAGCCTTCATCACTCTCAGCGCAACAAAGATGTCCCATGGTTTTAAATGTCACAACTTTTTTAGACTTCATCTTTTAGTAGTTGACATTTATTGCTGCCTTTTTCTGTACTGAATATTCTATTAATCATTTTATTTCTAATAGAGCTTACCCTAGCCACTTCTGTACGTATCTTTGTCCTGTACACATCACAATTACTGGTCCATAAGAGGACCTAGCAACACCTTTTTCATTTTCACAGCACACCACCACCCGGGTGAATTTCTACTGGCAGTTTTTTGCCCTGTGCCTTCAAGCTGCTAAGTGGCTTCAGTTCTTATAGGAGAAATCAATAGAATTTGTAACACCTTGAAGGAGGTAATAAGCACTTTGCAGGATCAGCTTTTGGGCCTCAGCTTCTTTACTGATGAATTTGCCATGACAATAATTCCTGAAATTTCACTGTCTCTGTTAGCCTTTATCTCAAGAATCTGAGCTGCTATTATGGAAAATAAAAATGAAATAAAACTAAAATGTCCTGTAAATCCCTTTCTAATCTCAGTGCCTTAAAATTTTTACTACTTAAACTCTTAAATCATCTGGCTTCATTCACAGACTATTTGGGTATACTTGCTAATATGATCAGGTTGACACTTTAAAAGGGGGACCAAGCCCTTGAATGATGTTTGCACTGGGAATCAATTGCTTTTTAAAGCAGAGGTGGCATAGGTGAATGAGAATAGCTTAATATGAACTCAGAGAATAATTTTTCCCTATATTGAATAATAATTGAAAAGAACAGTAATTTTAGGCACACAAGCCCTGCAAGAGCTTAGCAGGGTTTAGTCAAGTACTACAGAGGAAAACCTTTTTTTGGCCCTTCAGAAGACAGTAATTTAGAAGGTAGTAAGTACCACATCACAGTTCACATTAACAGAGGTAGAAAGAACTGCATCAACAGCTTTAATTTGGTATATACCGCTCAATCTTTGCTTCCCACTGCAAATCACAAATGACCTCATACACTCCCAAAGCAATTGAAGACGGGTCTACAAAACCATTTCATAAGAGTGACACTTTAGGTTATAAGAAATTGGAGGGAAAATATTGATGAAAAGCAGAAAATTGAAATGAAAACTTGAATTTAATGTGAGGTAAACGTGTTACAATCACTCTTCTTTAAGACATGTAAACTGTGGAGTGAAACCTTTAAGGGTAGCTCCAGAAAAAGTCACAGCAGCAGTAGTAATAGCAATAACAGAAAGTGTATCAGTTTGCATAGGCTTTTTTGTAATTACATTTTCCTCACTTTGGACATGGAGCCTGGGACCTCTAAGAGCTCCAGCTCCACCTAAAATTTGCAGAGCTGCCTGACACCTTACTGCAAATCCACAGCTGGAAGCTTGGTGATAACAGAACCCAGGGTCAGTACAGAATTTCTAGGGGTTTCAGAGCTTCTCCTTAGAAGTCAGAGCTTTGAAGCCCCTAGATGGAAGTAGGACTTCCACAGGTTTCCAAGTGTAGGACCCTGCAAAACACAGCTAGAGCCCTCTGAGAGCTGCCACCACTGCTTGGCTCTGGTCTGTGGCAGGAGAGGAGTTTTGAGGAAAGAAAAACAACCTAACCTGAGAAGAACTTCAAGGCATACCTTGAGTGAGCCAGCTGCACTGTTGTCTTCTCAAGATGAGAAGATACCTGCAGCCGGATAAGTGAAAAACAAGTCTCTTGCCGGAAAAGTTTTGAATGGAATTTTTATTTTTGGATTAACAGTTGTCCTAGAGACCAGCTGAACCATCTGAATCAACAGATTTTACTGTTGTTATGTGGTTAATCCAGTGACAACTAATGTGAAATATTGGTCCTTCAGGTAACTGACTGATTTCTGTGTTTACACAATACTTAGTCATTTGCTTTAGAAAGTTAAAAAATACCTAATGTATAGAATGCAAAGAAGCCAAGCTGATTCTTCAGCTGGCTTCAACCATGAGTCCACACACAAGCCTCACCATAAACAATATTCATGTGTATGATCTGTTCATGTGCTCTCTTGTTCATGCTTATTGACTCTCTGGGAGCAACCTGCATAAATCAGCTGCTGTGCTCAAGTAGTTGCAATCTCCAAATGACTAAGAGAAAAACCTAGCAACCGTGCACAATTTAATCCTGCTGCACTGAGCCAAATATCCTCCACAGAGTTTCAGGCACATACTGATATCTAATCTGTTTTTTTACCACTTTAACTGTTACGGCAGCTATTAGGTGAGTGCAACACCGTTCTTCTTAATTGTGTTATTTTGGCTAAGTATCCAATTTATACCTTTCAAAAATGCCACAGATTTGTTCTTTGGCAGGACATAAACTTGCAGCCATAACATATTGATCTGAAAGACCTCCATTTGATAGCTGTCACTTAAGAGCCACTGGGCTAAATTGTCTCTCTTTTGCAAGTCCCTTTGCTGACAAAGCTTTGTCTCAGTGTAGCTAACAAATTTTTACAACAGTGTAACATGAGGAATGTTTTCACTTGCCTGTTTTTTTTGTCTTAAATAGAAAGGTCTATTGCGCTTGACTAGACATCCTGTTACACAGTACTCAACTGTAGCTGCCTTGTGTGCATGCTGCTGAACCACAAATAGTGCAGAGGGTCAAAAATTGTCCCTATGTCATACTGTCTGAAGACAAACGTAGATTAATTTGAGGAATAACATATGTATGACAAAGTGAGCATATGGCTTTCAGTAATTTCTTCATGGTGAAGATAAGCAAAGTTCATTATCATGATTATTTTTGTATTTCAGTGGAAAAGACATTCTTTTTTCTTGTCTAACAATCTTTGTCAGAGAAATATAATGAAGGAAAGTTCTGACCTCTTTTGTTCCGAAATTGTTTGTACGTGTATGCACAACCTGAATCTATTTTTGGCTGCTTCCCTACATATTTCAATTAACTGTGGGGAAAGTAAAAAAAAAAAAACAAAAAAAACCAGAAGATAAACCTTTCCAGTATTTCACGGAATCACAGCCTGGTTGAGGTTGGAAGGAACCTCTGAAGCTCATGCAGTCCAGCCCTTCTGCTCATGTAGGACAGCCTACAGCAGGCTGCCCAGGACAATGCCCAGAAAATATAAATGAAGGTGAATATACGTGAAAAGATATATGAGAGATGCCTAGATATGTGAGAGTTGCTATTATTATCCTGACAGAAACATAGCAAATGTGTTGAAATAATTTGCAGAAAAGCATGCAAGAATTTAAAGTGGGCTTTTTCAGTTGGTCAAACAGCTAGCACTGAGAGAGTCAAAAGATGAACTCTCCTTCACAACCTAACACCTTTCTCTGCCATCCCATCATGGTATTAATATGTTAATCTAGAGCACATTTGACTTCCTACTGTTTCTTCTGCCATCTGTGGGGATAGCAATTCCAATACGATATAAATATTAAAGTAGTTGCATAGAAGATATGATGCCCACTGAAGGGAAGTGAGGGCAGACAAATTAAAGCAGATCCCTTGGCACTTCAGGTTACTGTCTCAGAAAGGACAAGGCTTTTACCAGATGTGTAGAAATAGGGAGTCAACAGATATAGTCCATCTTTATTTCACATTCCAAAATCCCTACAGCAATCAAAGACGATTGTCCTTGGATTTACCTTTTTCCTACGTTTTTACTTCCGAAGATCAGTGTGTTTGTAATTCTAGGGTCATTCTGCTCCAGACTAACAAAAGTTCATGACCTCTGTCCCCTTCTTTCCTTACTGAAACTGATACCCTTTTCAGTCGCAGGGTGCTATTTGCTGGGAACGAACAGATGTAATTTAAAAGTTGTGGGAACAAAACTTTTGCTTGGGTCTCCTAACTCCTTAGGAAGTCATTACCTTCGTTTCCCACTTGCACTTTTGAAGAGACATATTTTGACCCTTTTTATTGATCTTTTGCCATCAGTGCAAAATTTTCTCCAAGCAAATTTCCTCTTTTGTCCATGTGTACTGCCCACAGTATATAAGGAATGCTTTCAGCTGATTATAATCTTCAGAGTTTGCATGACTTAAATCATGCTTTGCAGCTTGGTTAAATAGTATTGTGAAGAAAAAACCCAGTTGTCTAAATGTAACCCCCCTGTCCACTCCCAAATAAAGTTCTTCTTGCTGCCTTTTCTTAAATGTTGCATGTATGACTGTGATAGTGGTGAGTAAGAGATCTATAAATGGGTTGTGGTGAGGAGTAAACATCATGTGGTCGTTCCCTTTGGAAGCTTGTTGAGTGGGAGGCATTTACTGAACCTCAGTGCACTTGCTATAATCACTGATTTTCTATGAAGTGCTAATAGGATATGTCTGTTCTCTCCTTTGTAAAGTTGCTTCTTATAAAACAGGCAGCCCTAACAGAATCTTAGGGTTAAATATGTAATGCTGGAAACTGGTCAAATAAAGACAAATTTTATTTAGCCCTCATGCTAGGTGATTCATGCATGGTCTTTAATTATATAATATTAGTACTGAATGTGGTCATTTTATTACATATATGGAGATGAAGCCAAAATCTGGATTCATTTCAGGTTTCATCTTCTTTCAGCTAACATGTTGTATAAGAACAGAAAATACTGACAGTTGGAATTACTGGTGCTTTTTATAGGGTAAATCTTCTATCTGCTTGCTGTTAACAAGTTTGGGCATATTTTCAAGGGGAATAAAAAGGAGATGCAACAATAAAAACTGTCATTTTGAAGAAGAAAAAAGGTGAGATTTTGCAATTCATTATTAGGTTTATTTTTGAAGTTGCATCTCTGTTGAAGAGCACATATATTAAATAATTTCTTACATTAAAATAGCCATTGCTTCTCACTGTATTTAGAAAACTCAGGGACCCAATTTTTCTTGTCCCATAAGAAATGCTAACACTGGCATCAGACCAACTTCAATCACAGCCTTGTGGATTCTCAGACAGAGAAGGAAGAAAGTCTTGAGGGCTGAGAAACTCTCCAATTCCATGATACAAAAAAGCTCCTAAGCATGTGCTTATGTCCATCCTTAACCGGGGCAACACTGGAGCATTTGCTGTCAAGTACATCCTTTTCCGTTTTCTTTAAAATAGCAGAGTGTTGTTCAGTATAGTAAGGCTGATTGGAGTGGCAGGGGAGGCTCTGGTAGATAAGCTGCAGCAGCTGAAAGAATAACCAGGGAACATAACTGTGGGGATTATTAATGTACCATAAGCAACCTATTTTTGAGTTTACTGACTCCCATTGATCTCTGGAGGAGTTTGAGCTCTAAAAATAATGTGCCTTTTGGAGGTGAGAGAGGGAGAATTGGAGCTGGCCAGGGGGAAGTCTGAGTGGACTGGAACATCAAGGGTAGATAACAGAGGGTCTGCTGACTGCAGAGAAAGTTCAGGTAGCAATTATAAGCAACCAGAGAGTAGAGGCTAGACCTGAGATAAAGATAATATCATTAGAAGGTGTTAAAACAGCACTGCTTGCAAGCAGTGTGCTTCAGACAAAAATTGATAAGCGGAGGCTTAATTTTCCTCTACATCTGAGCACTGAGGCAAATTTATCATCATGGCAACTTGGTTGCGCCTGCATTTGAATGGCAAATGGCAGGGTTCTTGGGCACTTTACTATTTTTTTTTTGCTCATCCTTTGAATTAACTAGTCTTGTAGGTGCATAGCCTTCTGAAAGACTGGCTTTCCTTTGAGTAAAGCTGCTATGTTTCAGTTGTGAGACAGCACAGTTCTCTCCAGACTGGGAGAACTGGAGACAGCAGACCCTTTGGTGGGTCAACTGACTAGTGAGAGTCCTGTGCCATGGTAGGAGGAAGAAAAGAGTTGCTTGCTCAGCTAGATGGGGTATGATGCCAGTTGGGACCTTTCAGCCCTGAGGTGGTAAAGGTGTTAAGTGATGTTAATATTGATTTCAGAGGGAGCTGGGTGTCAAAGGTCTGGGATCTATGAGGAATCGAAGAGAAGACAAAGGACTACTTGAAGAAAGGGAGCATGTGGCTCGAAGTAATCCCAGCAGCCAAATTACTGGGATTATTAGCCACACAGTAATACAGTATATAACACCTTGTTGCTTTACTTTGTAAACCTATTGACAGTTCCACAGCAAAGCAGGGACAAGCAGGGACCTTGCACCTGGCCCACAAATCCACCCTGACCTTCGTAGGTGCAGGGCAGCTTTCCTGGGACAAACAGTCTCTTTCCCGACTCACAGACTAGCTGAGGCTTGAGAGCACCTCTGGAGACTGCCCAAACCACTGCTCAGGACAGGGTCACTATGCAGGGCCATGTCCAGCTAGATTTTGATTATCTCCAAGGATGGAGACTCCACAGTCTCTCTGGGCAACCTGTGCCAGTGTTTTGTCACCCTGACAGTAAAAAAAAAAATGTTTTCTGTTTAGATTAGATTCTGTGTATTGCAATTCCTGCCTCTTGTCTCATGTCCTGTCACTGGGCACCACCAGTGAGGAAAATCTGGCTCCATCTTCTTTCTACCCTTATCAGCAAGATCCTTGGGAGCTTGGTGTGTGTAGCACAGGAAGGCTGGTATTAGGAGGTCAGCAAATAAGGAAAGGTTAAACTAGTTAGAGAAGATAAGCATGGAGCTGCCAAGCAGGGCAGATGCCTCCTCAAGGATGACAACAGCAGGAAACACAGCCTTACTGTCTAAGACACTGAACCTGCTCGAAAGACGTAAAAAATATCATGTAGGCCTAAACCCCAGAATGCTAAATTACAGCTGTCCTTCACACCACAAACCTGCTTATGATGCATTTGGAGGCAGAACATGATGTTGGCCTCTTTCAGCAGACAGATCAGAAAACACTTGTGACACCAAGGACCACATTAATCTGAGATGTGCTTGCTGCACTCTGCACTTTCTCTCTCTTGATCCCAGGCTTGGGTGCTCAAGTTTAATCACAGCCAGCAATGTTTTATCCACCCACCAACAGAAAACAGTCACCTTGTGATATTCAGGAACAGGAACAGAACAGTTTGAACAAGAAAGGAGAATACTTGACTGGAACACACAGAGAGCTCATGTAGGCAGGCAGTAATTATATAGGACAGGATTACACATGCATGTGTATCCTGGGGAGCCATCACATACTGCCTTAAAGTTGGATTTTGTTTTGAGATCAGAAAGGTAAGTGCCTAAACTTACCTGATTGGAAGGAAGTTTCAGCTGAAACAGAACAGTACATCGCCTTACTGAATCAGGCTATGAGACAATTGTGTTGTTTGATTGTTAATGTCATAGTGCATGTTAGTAGCTCTGCGTGTGGTTTATGATCTCTTCCCTGTGGACAATGACACCCCCTCACTTTACTTTGAGTCAAGTTAATTAAATTTTGACTTCTTTATTCAAAACAAAATACTTCCAAGCAGTTAGTGTAAACCATGCAGGGTTTCTCTTAATAGCACGTCTTTTCACCAGGGAAGTGAATGCTAAGCAATTCCAGCCATTTGAATGTTCCTCCACTATTTGTTCCAATGCGTACAGCCTACACACATTCATGAGCAAAGTAAAACCTCACTTCATGCAGCATATAGTGACATATAGGTTGCCATTTATTTTATCTATTCTGTGCTTTTTCTCGACTTCTTAAACATTTGTTAAAGGTTCATGAGTTCAGTAAAATTTACCAAAAATAGAGCTGTTTCTCCACCTCAAATACCTACATCTTAGCTGCTGAAATGTATATACTGAGAAAGTTAGTGTCTTGAGCTTTTGACAGTTAATTGCAAAACCTGTTTTCCTCGGTATTGAGCTGTCTGGAACCACCGATATCAACAGCAACCACCTGTACCTCCTAACGTCAAAGAAAAGAGGAATAGACCCTATGCTGGGCTTCAAATTAACTGTGACTATGCAGGAAAGAGTCTCTGTAGACAGGTCAGTCGAAACTGATCATCATTCCTTAGAAAGCAGCTAATTGCCACTTCCTCCCCCTTACTTTATGTAAGTAAATAAATTAACTCCAGTGGGATTTATACAAACAATACAGAAAATACTATGCTACAGTGTCTAGGATACTGTCTTCAGTGCTGGTGAGTCCTGAAAATTAAAGCAGAAATATGGGAGGAATGGAGTTGTGACAAAAATAGTTACAGGAACAGATACGCTACCAAAAGAAGAGAGGCTGAAAATCCCTGGGACTGTTAAGTTTGGACAGGAGACAAAGAAGGAGACTCACTAAAGGCAGAACAGAGGAAGCAAGAGAAGAATATATTCAAAACAGCTGAAAAAAAACAAACCAATAATAAATGTATACATATATTTATTATGTATGAATATACCAGTAAATACTATTTACTAGTAAAGTAAATACTATTTTTATACAACTGATGCATCCCTACTACCTGCAGCATGGTCATGCTGCTGTGTGATGTGTTAGAATTTTCTGCTTGTGCCTGCTGAAGCAGTGCCAGGGCTTTTCTGGGTAAGAGTCCCAGGGTCTGTGTAGGGCTGGACCCTGCTCACCAAAGTGCAGGGGTAGCCCAGGAGCCCCCTGAGTGCAGCCCTCCAACCCCATCACAGCTACCCTGTACTGAAGGCAAAACTCCAGGCTTTAGAATCTTGAGCTCTTATCAGTCATGAAGTTTCATCAGTCACAGATTTGAAGTGTAGATGGGAAAAGCTATTGGATCAAAAAGATTTGTTTTACACCCACTCTGTATTGCAAACAAGTACACTCACTGAAAGTAGGAAATTGCAGGTGTGGGGAATATACTCTCCCCTTCCCAAATTTACAGGTACTTTTCTGCATGCTCTGAAAATACCTGAGAGTGCACTGATAAATTATTAATTTCTGGTCTTGTATTTGTCACACAGGTCTGACAAGAGAAACTGAATGGATTCAATGAATGGAGAGAATTTGAAATATTTTCTATATTTGTATAAAGACTATGAACTTCCTAACTCTGCAGTACCCCATAGGAAGCATCTTCTTCGTACATGTGTATCGACACTTTCTTGTCCATTTTGTTTAACATAGGAAAGTCGTGCTGAAATAAAACAGAACACAGCAACTAGCAATGAATGTGTATATATTCAGGAATGATTTTGACCTGAGAATGTGGAATAGTGTGATTTGAAGTTTGAGCAAAAGTAGAATAACTATTTTAAAAAATTATAAAGTCTTTATTTACAATTAATTGGGTTTCTTTCCTTTATAAAAAAAAAAATCAATATGGACAAAAGAGTTTTAAAATTATTTGACAAAATGCATAATAAATGAGGAATGTAACATCTAATTTCCTGCTTGTACTCCTGGTTATAGGACAGGAATCATGCATCTTGTAATAAAAGAAATGAAAATATTAAAAGGGATGGTCTTTCTGATGAGTTTAGCTAAATTCTTCTTTTGTTGTAGAGACTAAGTACTTCTTAAGAATTTACAGTGCAGTGGTGTTCTGACATTTATGCATCACCTTTACTTTTACAATGAAAATACAATATGTGAGCTAGTTGATAGAAAACCTGCAACCTTTCCTCAAATAAACAGGTCATCCAGCCTTGATGGAACATGTTCCTGAATATAGGTTGAAGGATGACTATCATCTTCAAAATCCCATATAAAAAGGGGACGTTGAAATACTGAAGCTGGTCAGAAAATCATGTATGATCACAGCAACTCATACATACAGTGATTAATCCCTGACACTTGTTTTATATGCACTGTACATAAATGAAGACTGTTCATTGCATATTCTATTTTTGGAAATGATATCTTATTGTTAGAGAAATTTAATACTCTGTGTCTCCTTGGTCTCTCTTGTGTTATTTACTGGGAAGGGATAAGAAGAATTGTTTTGTAATAGTACTCTACCACTGATTGAAACTATTCTACATGCTCTGAAACTCTCTGCCTGGTTCTTCTTTATTCAATTAAAATAAAGATAATTATTCTGCTTAGAAAACAGTTTTCAAGTTGAAAATTACTAACAATGACATCTGTTTAATTCTTGCTTGCTTCATCAGACAAGACAAAAGCTTACTGATTATTTTTGTATTTTAAATTATTACATATATTTGCATTGCTTTGTACAGGAAATTAGAAAAGAGCTCTACTCACTGCAGCTCAATTAAAAATACATTCTTGTATTTTTTACTTTCAATATGCAATACCAACATTGCTTAATATCCTGCTTCATCCTTACATGCTTATGGCTGATTTCCCTTATGGCATTCCTTGCAGGCAAACATCCCCAAAAGACAGGTTGAAAAGGAAGTGTCAAGAGACAGAGTGCATCAGGACCACCTTACATTTACATACTGATAAGATTAATGTGTCTATTCAATCGAAAATGAACAATTTTTCCCGACCCTGCATTATCAGTCAGTGATATTGGACTGCATTGTTCCTGCCAGTATGGAAGTGATAAAACAAGGAGAAAACATGCAATCCCTTGAACATAAAGCATGTTGAAGGTGAGATGAGTCAGGGCCTCAGCTTTTATTATTCTTTACTCACTTTAAAAATACTCATTCCAGAGAACTCTGGAAAGTTAAAGCCACAATTTTCCCCTCCTTTCACAATTAGGAAACTTCATAGTGGAAATTCTGGCTGATGGGGAGAGCTGGGACCAGATCCCAGTCGTCATATCTGAATGTGTAAGTGAAAGCAAAAAACCATCCCTGACCCAGAAGTGTACTACTTTTGCCAGATTTCACCTTCTTGCTCCCAAATGGAAGGGTGCAACCAATAATCACTGAAACATCTTCATTGTGGGGATGAGTTACACAGAGGCAAAGAATATTTTTTTAATAAATTTCATTTTTATTTTAAATAGAATTTCAAAATACATATAATTTAGAAACACCTCAAGGCTGACAGCTACAGGGCATGGGGATCAGTAAGGACCCTCAGTTAGGTCTTAGCACTACAAGGAATCCTTATGAAAGCACAAAATTAGCAACTAAGTGCTAGAAAAAAAGAGGATATGAAGGCTCCCTGTTTCTCAGGAGGCAAACTGTTAACAACTGGTATGAACCATCATGTTCTATTGATGTTACTTTTCATCTAAGTCTTATGAAAAGGTATGACTGTAGGGAGTACACAGACCAGTGAAAGATGCCCTAAGAAACTGCAGTCTATTACTTCTGGCATGGAAAATTTTGCCCTCTAAATGTTAGATTTTGGCACAAAGTTAGTGAAAGATTGAGGTCTTAAAATGAAGGATGAGCACAAAAATGCATAATAACAGAGCGTGGTAAAATCATGCCTATTTCATGTGGTTACCTGCCAGCCTTTGAGTGTATGAGCTAAACTCACTAACGCCTGCATACAAACACCTTACTAATGTGACGATACATGACCAGCTGGCCAGTGAAGCCAGAGGAATGGTTGCAGCAAAATAAATAGTTATTATAACTGAACCACAGAGAGAGAAACTCCCCTCCTCCCCACAACCCCATACCTGCTTAATGAAGAACCCATGAAATGAAGTAAAATAGCTGGATTTCAATGTCATCCCTGCTCTCTGGTCTCCATGAAGTCCTGTTATGGCAGTAAATCAAAAGGACAGTATTTCCATGGTGTCTCTAAGCTCTGTGCATGTAAGGTGGAGGAAGAGCTTCCTTTACTAACTCCCTACGCAGTGCTCTGCACTGTAAGTTTTTTATTGTCCCAGTGGTGAAAGGGAGACTTCTTTCATCTATCTGAACATGTTTTTCTGAGAAACTGTTCAGGAGTGTGGTGGAGACTTATTCTTTTACAAAAAACAGAAACAGTTTTCATGCTGTGCCCACAGCAAAGGGTTTAGTCTAATGAGACACCAAGACCTTGACGCATTTGGGAAGACACTTCTAACTGTTGGTCACTGAACAAAAACACACTGTAATGATTTCTCTGATCACCTGCACAGAAAATCCAAACACACAGAGGTGAAGGTAAAGGTAGAGGCAAAACAATAATTCCTGTTACCTGACATCTTTTGGTGTGTTTGAATGTATTTCTAGTTTATTACTCTGGTTTAATCACTTTCAGTTAAAACATTATAATGCTTCTGCATTTCCAAGACAAATGATATTACTTGCCTTAAAACTCTGGAGGTTTGGCTCTGTGCATAACTTCAATTATGGAACTAAGCTGGCAGTAAGTAATGGTGTAAGCTATTATTTTTAGTAGTAAAAGCAAGGCCCCACTACACTACTTTACTTACTTTACTAACAAAACATCTGTAGTTGCATTCTACTGTGTTTGTGGATGTGAATTCCCAAAATCAGTCTTGAGATGTAGTTCATTGAGTTTAGTGGTGTTTTACCAGGTCTGTGCTCAGTGTAATCACAAGGGTAATGAAGATGGTCCTTTTATTTATCTCTTTTTCCATGCAGTCTGTAAATTATTTATAGGAAGATGTAATAAAAATCTGGCACTTTGGACATTTTGTATCATAAAAAATTGATGTTGAGAGAAGAGAATCAGAGAAGGGTGTCCAAGGACAGTAGTTGTATCTTTCTTGGTAATAGCTTTAGGGCAAAAATGCTGAAACAATTTTCTTCTGTCCTTGTGACTAACTCCAGGTTTCTCGAATGTGTGCTCATTCAATTTGAATGAGTTTTTGCCTTATAAGAGAAGCAGATTAGGTAATATGCTTGACAAAATAAATCCTGATTTTGGTAAATGAGCTGCCTAGTACTACTGCTGAATAGTTACATGAATAATTACAAAATAAACTCCCCCTAAAGCCAGTTTTTCAGCCCTCTAAAAGTACTGCAGCCTCAAGAGAAAACAGTTCTCTAGAGATAAAAGCCTAAGGATTGCATGTGTGCTCAGTCAAACTTGGTAAAATCCAGTTTTCCTGTGTCTTTGGAAGCAGTCTAAAGCCATTTATAAAATAAATACATCTGTTCATATGTTATACTCACTTCCCACTACATTACTTTGCAGTAACTATGAAGTAGATGTTTTCAAAGATATCCTAGAGATGACTGGTGACTAACTGCAAGTGCAATAGGAAAGTGACAATGTTTCGGCCCTGATACCAACTGTGTGATTCATACACACCAGTGATTGGTAAATCTTGTCTGGGTGCCATACCGTGAAAAGTGACCTAACCCTTGTATTTTTAGTGAAACTGAAATTAATTTTCTTTCTTACAGATTCCACATTTTCAGTAGATTTTTTTGTAGGTCTTACACTACTTTCTATTGAGAGTATTCTTCATCTAATACAGTGGATCTTCAGCTCAAATTTTAACAAGTAGCTCAGCAGGAGCACTGGAGCAGGTCCAGCAGGCTGGAGAAAGGTTGTGTGCTGGGCTGACACATGACAGATGAATGCTTAGAGGAAGGCCAAAGACTTGAGGAGACATCTGAAGGCCTTTTGGATCCTTGATCCTAGTGAATTCAAGAAAACCACCTTGTTTCCTACCAAACAGTCCTGGTGTGTGCAGAGTGTGAGCAATGGAAGAAGCTATAAGGGTCGAATAGTTAGGGCGCTACTACTCACTGTTGCTGGGTGCCGTCATAGCTGCTGCCAAGGCTGTCCCTGGCCTGATGGCCATACATGGAATACATGGAATTAAGAGGGTCAGGAGCATTTGTGCTTTCCTACAGGAAAAGCACAGTGAAGTAGCAAGCACCCAGACACAAAAAATCAAATAAAACACTCTGACCCATCAAACACACAGTGTCCTCTTCCCTCTTTCCATGACAGCCACATGTCACTGGAGCTGGGGTATGGTCTACCAGCCCTCTGGCTTTCACAATGTTCACAGCGCTTCTTGAATACTTCCTGCATGCACATCCGTGCACTCATCCTCTGTTTTTATTGCTGAAGGTTAGTGAGGATAAATGGAAGCCTTCAATGCTACTTTCTATGGCCAGTTTAGATCTCCCAGATAATCTCCCATGAGGTCACCCACCTCTTCTAAATGTCATGCACTCATGTGATCTGAAAGCCTTCACAGGCTGTCCTCATGCCTGAATGACATCCCAGTGACTCAGGCACTAATGTCTCCAAACACAGCCACCTCTTAATTCCCTGCTTTGACTGTTTCTCCAATAAGATGCTGCTGACCATCCTCGCACTGAGAGTGATCAAAAGTGGCAGCGTAAGGAGAGCTTTGTGAAGACTGGGAAAATGACATTGGACAGCACCAATGGTTGAGAAAATTCAGTCAGCCTCAAATTTGTAATAGTCTTTGTGACACGAATGGGACATCTGGGCTGTTCTCTAGCCCTTGAGAGCAGAGGAACATGCTTTGCCTACACCGCATACCTAGCAAGGCAAGTGAAAGCTGCATGTGCTATAGTCATGTTGCTGACCTAAAATTGGTGGCCAGGTCATCTGCTGTTGTAGTGTGACACTGGCAGTGTTCAAGGCCAGGTTGGACAGAGCCTTGGGTGGCATGGTTTAGTGTGAGGTGTCCCTGCCCACGGAAGGAGCGTCGGAACTAGACGATCTTAAGGTCCTTTCCAACCCTAACTATTCTATGATTCTATGACACCATGCCATTCATGTCACTGAAGCTATGCTGGTTTGCACCAGCAGTTGCTTTTGCTCCAGCCTCAGAGAATCGGGGGAGAAAGAGAGACTTCTCTTTCTAGGCTGCAAGGGAGGAAAAAAAGATGAACAGCATCCTTCATCCTGTGTGAGGGTAAAATTCATTTCCTGGATTGCTATTTCATGTATAAAGCCCTTGGCTCACCAGGGCTTATCTGAAAAAGGGCCGCAGTAGGTGTTCTGGAGGAGCCTGGTGAAAAGCATTATTTGGAAAGGCATCAGATGGAACTGCAGCCTCCCAGACTAAGATCCTGATGGGGTAGTGGCAGGCCAGGGCAGCAGGGAGGGAGGACCAAGGACCTCTCCTTTCCTCCCTTTCCCTACAGCAGGAACTGGGCTCTTCCAGCCTTGTCTCTTGCATGGTCTCCCCCATCCAGCCCACTTAGTGAAGGCTTCCTGCCCTGCCGTTCTTACTGATTTTTTTGGCTTACTGATATTTTACACACCTTGCTCCTTCTCTTCAAAGAAAAGCAACTAAGCAAAAGTGACATCCAGAAGTGCAAATTCTTAATACCCAGAACAAGAACTACTTCTACTCTACCAATTTCAGCTAAGATAGAAAGCTACCTACTTTATTTACCTTTATGTGAGGCAGGGGAAAAAGTAAAGAAAAAATAACTCTGGCATCAGCCGTGGTGGAGATAATTTCTGTACTACCTGTCAGTTGTCAAAAATGCGTTCTTTACAGGTTGATTTCAGCAGAAATGTTCAAGTTGTGACATCACGAGCAAAAGCTTTTTAAATAGCAGTGATGTTGACCTCCCAATGGCTCTTCCTGTGAAGAAAGGCAGTGCATTCAGGCAGAAAATTCAAATGCCCTTTGTCCTGTACATTTTCAGCTTACTGAAATGCTCAGCAAATTTTCCAAGGAGCAATTATGGTGTCTCCAAAACACCACACACCAGCACGCAACACAACCTTTTTCCTATTTAAGGCTTTTGTTTTTCAGCAAAGCATCTCTATTTGAAAAATCACTTGTGTAAATCATCAAGGTCCGATAAGACACACGCCTCATATTTCAGAGGACTTTGTGATTGAAGGCTTATTATGAACAGAAGATCATAGAGTGCAGTCCTCAGAGGGATTCATAAAACAATCTAATCCATCTCCTTGCCTCCAAGCCCAAGCAGCTATACTTGCCTAATTCCAAGCAGATTTGTAGGGAGGATATTATTCACAGCACGTTTTAAAGATCCATCCATCATGGCAACACTACAACCTCCCTAGGCAACTAGACGACCTATCCTAGCATTTTGTTGTCTTTACTGTTACAAAGTGTTTCCTAGTTTAAAGCTGATATTATTGGCCTGCATAAATATAACATAGATGTGTGATATTACATGTGATGCCTGTGTAGGAAACATACAACACTGAGTAGAGCAATGCAATTAGAAAATTATGTCAATCCGATCAATTTCCATCCTAGGGGTGTGAAAGCAAACCTCGTATTTCCCCAGGCATGGTTAACCCGTGTGGAAGTGGCTCTTAAGTGGGGGCCTTGGTCTCTTGTGGTTCTTCTAGGTCAGATTACAAAAATAATGAATCTTAAAAGAAAATGGGCTGATTCTTGCTGAACCCAAGCAACAGCTAGAGGATCCCAGTCAGGAGAAGAGCTGGTACCTCCTCCCAGTCATATGAAGCTTCCTCTTCTCCAATGCCTATACCGACCAAAACCAAAGCAAGGCAGAAAAGGAAGGGGAGAAATGAGTGAAAGTTCTAAAGTCAAACCTTAATCCACTGCATAAGGCAGAGGGTGTAGGTCAGCACACAGGTCATTGCCTTCACAGGCAAGTAGCTCAGGTAAGTATGCAGGCAATTGGTGTCATTAGAAATTATGTAATTCAAATGAAAAGAGTCAGCATGAAAAGAGTCAGGACACAAAATCTGGTAGTACTTCCCCAACAATTCTCTCAGTTGGGATTTTTGGTCATGATGAAATGAAACACAAGTGTAAGAAATAACTTACACTATATGCCAGAGAGCATTTCTTGTCTGAATATTCTAGGAAGCTGACATGAGGCTAGCAGCTAAAACGAGTTGAAGCTTTTTTGGATCTACGGCTTACTACATACAGTTGTGTAGTGGACATAGACAGGCTATAATAGTTTTTAATAACCTGGACCTTTTTTTTCTTAATACAAACTTTTACTACCACTAACAAGCTCAAGAAAATTCTTTTCTCTCCCCTCCATCCAGATTTATTATATGAGAAAGTAATTCTAACTTCCCAGCAGACCATTAACATCTAGCACATCAACCCCATTCAAAAGAATAAGCAGAATAAAGATGTCCATTTCCATCAATGAACACATAAGCTTTAAAAAATAATGGGCCAAGAGGAGAAGAATGTTACTCCTCCATCCTTACACATAAGTCCCATAGTGACGTCTGCTTTTATGGCAGTGCAGGCTTGTACAGGAAGCTAATATTAAATAGCTTAAGGTTGAAAAGCTTGGCTCCCCTTGGAGCCATTTGTGACCTTTAGAAGACTGTGCAAACCAGAAGCTGGTAAATATTTGTTTCTAAGAGAAACCCAAACAATTAAGAGCAACAAGAGTTATTGACAGAAGGGACTTACAGCAGTAGCCTCATGGGAGGGCAGTCGCCAGCACTTTCTAAATGTTTCTAAAGTGCCCATTCCACGCGACATTATCCTGAAACAGATCAGACAGTTTGGTGTCACCTTGATAGCAGAACCACTGCAGTTTAGTAAGTAGGAAGGACATTATCATGAGGGGAAATGGCCACTAGGATTGTTTAGCTGCCTGAAGGGATCCTGGCCTTTGAAAGCTCTTTCTGCCTTTGAAAATACCCTGAACACTTCTATTCCTGATGTCTTAGGGATGCCTATTTATTCTCTCCATTTGTCTTTATGGCTGAGAATTGCAGAGTACAGGAAACCACAAATGGCCTATAGGAATTCAAGCTCTCTGCAGTGCCTCTTTTTGGAGGTTGTGGTAATGTATTTTAATTCTGAAGGCTGTGGAAAAGGGGTATTTTCTCCAATAACTCTTTTCTGAAAATATGAGAAAAATCAGGAGAAGGCCCTATGTGTCGAGCTGGGAAAAAACCCCAACCAACCAACCAACCAACCAACCAACCAACCAACCAAAAAAAACCCCTCTCAATCACTTAATGAAATGTTTCCAGAGGGCGATGTAATAGGAAGCAATCCTACAAGCCTGTCTGCTTCCAAGGCAAAGCAAGTGAAATCAGCAGTAGTGACAGCAAGGACGGCCATGCAACACTGGTGGCTGAAGACCCTGCTCTCTGAAGTGTCAGTGAAGGCTGCAGCATGAGAGTGTGGGAGCAGACATTATTGCTGACCTTCCCCAGATTTACTCACTAGAGCCTGCTGACTCCCTATATACCACTGATGTTTACACATCCTGTAGATGTGTCTACACATCAAGAGTTAACACATTAAAAAATAACATACTGTGTGTAGAAACTCAGCAGGCTTTCTTCTATGGCAGATGAGGGACTTAACTCTGAAGGGCCTTCCATGCAACCTTTATTCCAATAGGACCATTAGGAGCTGAATATACCATGCATATCAGGTGAGAAAGCTAAGGCTGAAAAATTAAGCTAAGACAGATAATTTGGCCCCCAAAACTTCTATATGCTAAGAACGTTGCATTTCTACTTGTACCAGAGTTGATGGCAGATTTCCTATTGGTTTCAAAGGAATGAAAACCAGCCCCTGTTTCCATACAACTATGTAAACTTTGAGCTGGAAAAATACTTGTTAGATCACAAAGCTCATTTGAAGAAAATTGCAAAACATAATGCCCTCAGAAGATCCGTCAGTCTTTAAGAGCTGTTTTGTTTTGTTTTGTCAAAAGCAAATAAACCTGCTTGGGGAAATATGGACAGGTGATTTGTATAGTGATTTCTTCCATTTTCTTTTCATTATTTCTACATACAGACTCTTAACCAAAGTCAGGCATAGTAAAAGCATCAGGTTGTGCAGTTTGTTTGCATAGATTGCTTGTTATTTTACATGTATAGCTGGTGGGTGTCAGAAGTGAGTAGGTATGGGTAACTCAAGCTATCTCCTGAAGTTGAGTGTTTTCTTTTTAGGGGACTGTAATCATCTAGCTGTGGAAATGATGTTAGGGTGTTGATGTTGGGAAGTATAGCAGAATACACCTAACAGGATCTGTCTTTTTAAGAGCTTTGACTTGGCTAGTGTGATGGAAGTGTTAAGACTAGCAGTGCACAGTAGCTCTTTGCATAGTAATGGGTGAAAGTCTGCCTCAGGCCTAGTTTGTGAAGCTGGTATATTAATTTTGACTTCTTTTTTTTTTTTACCATGGCCGTAGGCACATTCATGTGTTACTGTGAGCTAAATGAAGGTGTAGGCAGAGAGATTATCTACTCCTCTACATATATAAAACTACTTTTTAAGTCAAGTTTCCTCAGATGCGTCATTTCTATAGTGTACATTAAGGAAATTTTCTTTGCTGTAACTTGCTTGTTGGACTATATTTTAGTGCAAAGGAAGACTGGAAGAGGTAAAAAGGTAGGGAAGATGTGCTTGTACCCTGTCAAGATGGTCAGCATTGTCCTAAACTATTGTATTGCTGTCATTGCACAACCTCCAGAAAGTACAAGTAATGTTATTACTTTTAATTTAAAGAAGTTGAAGCATGTACATTTGTTTTTAATTTCCTCTCCCTTTCAACAGTAGGATATCAAATTTACACTATTTAACTATATTTACACACATTTAACTATATTTCTCATTTAACTCCATCTCTCGTTAGCATCCTTCCCTTTGACATGGCTGCCATCAGGATCAGAGGAGGTTCCTTGGACCTTGAATAGGGGAGAAGGATGAAACTGAACTGCTTTTGTGTCTGTGAGGACTGGATTTTCTGGAAGGAGCGTGGCATCCTGCTGAATCATATTCCCCACCCTCACCCTGAAAGACTGCCATCTCTTTACTGTGGGAAGAGTTTTGCCAGTCCACCTGAGAGGGCATCTCTGGCTGACCCTCATACCTCAGGAGAACATGTGCTTTCCCCAGTGGCATTGCTTGGTACTTCAGCTATGGCTGTAGTGGTCCATCCAAGTGTTGGTGACTTCTAATGTCAGTCAATTCTGCTGAAAGACATCTAGTGCCTTTGAGAGGTAGACTGCCTGGGAGACCAAGGGACAGATAAGTCTTTGCAGTATTTGAAAGGTGGTTTGCTATTAGGCATTTCAAACTCTATGTTTCCCCCAAAAGGTTTTCACAGATTTCAGGTCCATCTGCCCTATGCTTTTCTCTTCACTGGTCTACAGTTCCGATTCTTTGGTGTGACAGAACTAACACAGTAATGACTTTTCCTCTTCATGAAAAATCCAAGGGTCCCCTGAAAATTCTGTTATCATATCAAGAAAATGATGCTGCAGTGTCATGCCAGGTGCATGCCAATGGGACTCAGAGCATGGGCTGTGTTTACTCCCTTTGAGAGTCACTTATGTCAACCCTTAACATAGGCAGATGAAACCAAAATAAACTTCCTGAAGTAGATCCCAGTATCTCTACAGCCTTTCAAACTGGTTTAAGTAGACTATGTGGGTTGGTTTTGGTTTTTTGGGTTGTTTTTTTTGTTTGTTTGTTTGTTTGTTTGGCAGGCTAACCTTTGCACTTCTATGAGGAAGTCAGTATTTGCATTGTTGCTGGCACAGAAACTCTAAAGATTAATAAAAATGAGCTTGTAGTACATTAGTTCTTGGACAGTGCTTTGGGGATGAGGGGTTTGGCTCACTGCTATCCAAACTTATATGCCTGCCCAGTACACATCCATCTC
Organism: Pezoporus occidentalis; assembly: GCF_034315485.1. Lineage (NCBI taxonomy): Eukaryota > Metazoa > Chordata > Aves > Psittaciformes > Psittacidae > Pezoporus > Pezoporus occidentalis. Next base: position 9,108,317 of record NW_026916170.1, on the reverse strand, counting down.
ATACCAGGGGAAGACAAGAGATTACTGAAGCCATGGTCTGTTGGGACTCTGGCATGCAGAAGAAAAGTTGACATGTGTAGTCCAGGTCCTGTAACTACCCTAGAAATTTCTTCCAGGAGTAGAATTTAGAGACTGTCTAGTGTGGAGGAGATACCTTTCTTCCTATTTGGTAAGCAGGGCCACCACTACCTTGTACCACTATGGACAGCCTCTGAGCACAGCCTGACAAATTGCTAGTCATGCAACTTTCATGAAGATTAGGAGGGTAAATAAAACACATCCCATCAATGCCTTTGCCAGAGTCCAGCATGTCTTTATTCAGTCAGAAGTCATTAAGACAAAAAGCCCTCCACAAACTTAGTGGTTTGCCATCCATCATCCATCCTTCAGCATGTGCAGTTCATTCCAGCAGCACTTCACCCGGTGTGCGGGCTGGGGTGCTCTCCCTCAGTGTTCTCTCCTACTCTCAAACCTGAGCATTTGTGAGCACATGAAATTGGATTGGCAGGCGCAGACACAACTCCTTCAGTCCCAAAGGTAAGCCTGAGAGTTGCAGATCATGGAGGGACCAAGTCTGAGTCACTGGTTAACTTGCTGCTTCTGCTAACAATGGTGACTATGATGATATAGTGCACAGATTCTGGGAACACTTTTAGTGATCAGTGGCAATCAGGCTCTCATTATCTCATAGACTAACAGGGCTAACAGCAGGTGATTACACCATAACCTTTACTTTGCAAAGCAACAGTCTATATCTCACAGAGCAGTTGCTTGAATGTGAATTGGGGAATGGAAGAAGATGGAAGAGTTGAATCCTAACCAGCTGATGTGTAATTCATGCTGGACGTGAGGAAGAACATTTTTACAGTGAGGGTGGTAAAATACTGGCACATATTGCCCAGAGAGGTGATGGATGTGCCACCCCTGGGGACATTCAAGGCCAGGCTGGATGTGGTTCTGAGCAACCTGATCTAGTTGAAGATGTCCCGGCCCATGGCAGGGGGGTTGGACTAGATGACATTTGACAGTCTCATCCAACCCAAACTATTCTACGATTCTAAAAGCACCTTGATTTCAGAGAGACCTCTGCAGTCCACAGCTTTACTTCACCTGTACGGTATCCTAATAGAAGAAAATCTCATTTGTGTTTTCTCCTCTGTGGCCCCTGAGAACTGATTTTTGCTTAGATTTCTATCCCTATAAAAGCATATCCTAGTTCTAATTGGAAGTGAATGCACTAAGAAGCCAGTGCAACATGGGGACCCATCTCCCATTTCCTTATTTTCTCAGACGTGGTGTGGATCTCAGTTACATTGGTTTTATATTGGCTACATGTATCGCTAGGACCACAGGAAACCCCGTCAGGGTGGTCTGGGCCACCTGTGGTGGGGGCGGAGCTGGGAGCTGCTGGATCTATCCAACTACACGCAAAGGGGAAAGACACAGCTCTCCTTCCACTAGCGCTTCACACTGCCCGAGGCTGCAGCTTTTGCCAAAGCTGGTACATGTAATACCCAAGCAAATCAAGTTTGGGAACCTAGCTCAACCAGCCGCAAGGTCCTGGGGAGGCAGGAGTGTTTCACAGGAGTCAGAAATGCTCCTTTCATAGCAAGGGGGTGTCCATGTGTACAGAAGTGACCAGTGAGCAGAGCAGCTTCAGCTAGCACTGTACATGTCCTCACTGTGCAAGGTCAACATAAAACACGGTCTCTGAGCAGCCCTGAGCTGGATACAGAGCAAAGGCAGTCCAGGCAGGGGCTGCAGGTCCATCTCTGCCCCAGCTGCAGCCTGGGCAGCCCTGGCTTTCAGTGGGAAAAAAGCAATGCCTCAATGCAGAGCACCTCTCCTGCCACCAGACCATTGCAAGAGCAGAAGCAGCCCTCTGCCCTCCTCTGTGAAGTGCTGTGAAGGCCATTAGTATATCTGCTCTGAAATGGGCTCATTAAAATACAGATTCACCTTTGTTACTCTGCAGCTGCATGCCTGACTCATCCCACTGCAGCCGCTCTGAAATGGGAACCCAAGTTAAAAACTTTCCCAATTCGTTTTTTTATTCACCGTGGAAGCTCATGTCTAACACACTGAGAGGGCAATGGAAGCCATAACAACATTTGTCTTCATGGAAGGCAAATGGAAGGAAACCTGAAAAAAAGGGAGAGGAAACAAATGAGACACCAGCTGATTAAAAGACCGTTATTTCATGTTGCCTTCCACAGTCTGACACAGGATGCTTTCTTGCATCCCAGTACCCAGTGTTAGTGTAACCCATCTGGGGCATGGCATCCCCAGCCCAGGTGTGCATATGGTATTTCCACCTTGCTTCCTCTTTTTCCATATAACCACAGAAAACTGCCAAGCAGGTGTGGCTTGGCAGGCATGGCCTAACAGCAGGCTCTGGCTGGAATCCCTGCTTACACTCCTGATCACACTAAACCTTTTCTCCCCAGTGGCAGACAGAGGCTTTCACTCAAAGCTTTTCTTGCCAGCATCGTCCCTGGACACAGACCCCTCCTAGGTGGCACATGGAGGGATGTGGTGCATCCAGGCTTGCAGACTTCTCTGATGGGCCAGGGGATGCTCTGGTCTGCACTGATTTCCTCTCCCCAGCTGTTGCGGGGCAGAGTGCCCACGGGGACTTCCGGCTCCTTCACACCCAGACAGTGCTTAAGACCACATGTGTCCCCAGCCTCTCCCTGCCAAAATGGAAACCTCATGGCCTAAGCCCACCTCATCCAATCTGGTAACGTTCTCATTTGCTTTTATACACAGACGTGGTGGCACCAGACATTGCTTTTAGCTGCAAGAAAATGTCTTCTTCTTACTGTTATATTCTTAAAGACTGCCTTCCCAGGCTAAACATCCTTTGTTTTAAATAGATGGGGTGACCCATATGCTATTGTGAACGATTATTCAAGGGTGAAGTACAGGCTCTATTCCAATGGTTTTTAAAAGACAACCTAAATCAGGAAGATCTTTCTTGTAAGTTTCTAGATATATATCTAGATATGTATGCTACATCATCCCTATTGCTTTCATCATTTGGCTCACTTCTGCTATATTTGTTCATGCGGTACATTACCAGGCATCTGAAGCATTTGCTCTTTTGTCCTCTAGACTGCACTGATTTCTTCTGGAACAAAGCGTAGCTTAGAAATTCTCCACTGTGGATTTTTGTAATGAATATTCCACAGTAAGCCACTTGTTACTAATGAGCCTAATTTTACTTGTACAGCTCTTTTTATAACCTTTATTCTTAAAAAAATAATTGGGAAAATTTACAATGATAATTGAAGTGTTTATTAACTGATGGTCTACTTGCAAGATTAAACTGAACATGGCATTGAAATTCAGACCATTTTTCAGCTTTGTACAGGAAAAAAAAATGCTGCAAGCATGGAAGCCAGTATTTTCCACAGCACAGCTCTTAATATTCTTTTTTATTGCAGACTGTCTACTATAGTATAGCAATGTTTTCAACAGGAGTATATTAAAAGCCTAAAATCTAAATATAATTTAAAGTCTAAATGGTGCACGATTAAAAATGCATTATCTATTCCCAGCAAATCAATATCACTGAAACACTAATGTTTCCCTAATTTTAAGCACCAACTAGTGAGTCAAACATTAGATCTGATCTTCCAAATTATGGCTGAGAAATATAAGATCATGGCTTGACTGAATCCCACCTAGTGCTCTGTCTCTTCCTAAGATTTGTACTGCTAGTTGTTTATTCACTGTCTGCTCTCCTGCTAATGAACTTTAACTATTCCTCCAAAGGTGCCAAAGACCTGAGATGCTGCCTGGAGATAATTTGTCTGTCAACAAAGGAAGGTGCTGTCTGAGTAGGCTCCTTAGTTAGACACTGCTAAATGTCTAAAAGCAGAGCAGGGAGAAACCTCATTTTGATAATGATAACCTTTGTTTTGTCACTTCAGAGCAAGGGACTGAGAGGAGGTGGCTTTTATCCAATCATCAGTGAAAGGAAAAAAATCTCTGGGCAAATAAACAGCTTTATAAAGATCATAATTCTTACTATTTCTATTAGCTGGCTTGCCACAAAGATGAAGTAGGTCTGAGAGGGAATTGCACAGCAAACCTGCATGCAATTATACAACCTGCTTATCCAGCACAGGTATTAAATTAGTTTAGTTAAATCAGTGCTGGCTCCTGTGGCAATACACTGGAATCGGCTGGCAACTGACCTGCGTAAACTATGCCACATATACGGAATTCATTCGGAGAGCAAGTGGTGCACAACCAGCTTGGTTAACGTGGCATCACTGGGCACAGACATGGATGTTCAGACTGTGCCTCATTTGGCCTCATTTCAGTGCTTGCAGACGATGCTGTGATGGTACTTTATGCATGCCAGCAAGATTGGTGGGAGCCTGGGCAGTGTCTGGCCTGGACTTGCTCAGGGTCTTGGAGTGCATCACTTGGCTGGGGAAGTGTGTTTTGGCTTCTGCTGGCAATACTCACTGCTGCCCATGCCAGATCTCTGACCCCTTTCTGGTGCATCTGGATCCAAGGAAAGTAGGATTTAATTACGTGTCCTCAGTCCCAGCTTCTGTGGCTTACCAGGCGTACACAAGGCACTTTACCAGTGCTGGGGGGCTGTTGGCCATGGCTCAATAGCAGAAGACCAGTCCAGTTTCTGTGCATTTGGTGGGCATCATGTGCAAGGGTTTCTCCCAGTGGTGGGTTCCCAGATGCCTGCCCAGCCAGTGTCTAACCTCTGCTGTGCTCTGAATTGGGGATCTACATCTGCCTGGGAGTCCACCCAGTGAGGGAGGCTGAGGACTTGACCAGGACTACAGACAGGTCTCTGCTGTTGGATTATTGGGTTTCCAACAGTCCTCTTCAATCATCAGTTCCTGGCTGTGTCACCTCCCAGCCCTCGCCTCAGAGCAATTGCGGCTGCACAGGTGAAGGGCTGATGGAGGACAAGGACTGTTGCCTAAAAAGACATGATGCTAGGACTTGCTTATGCCAGAACTGCTGCAGAAACTCTCCTCAAACTTAGTCCTGTGCTGAAGGCACAGCCTGTGCGCACCCCTGCACTCACTGCTCAGCCTCCCGGTGAAAGTGTGAAGGCACAGTACTGGCTTGCTGTTTTGAAACCATGGAGGTTTATCTGCACCTCTAGTTATTGAAATCTGGTACCTTATGGGGTTAAACTGGAGAAAGCAGTATCTTTAAGAGTGGAAGAATAGTGGGAGCTTTAAGGCCTGGTACCTCATCACCAACACACATCACTGCTAAGTGGTGACAGACATACCTGTGTCTGTTTTGCCCAAAGCAGGAAAAGCATCAAAACAGAAGCTTGGACTCAACTGCACAGCTTTCCTAGCAATACCTGAAATACTTTAGAGTTGTCCCAACTTGGACATAGGCAAAGCCACTGGAAAAGAGAAACAAGACATTCCTTTTCTACTTCATCCCCACTGCCCATACTGTCATTTTGCTAGCAAGGGGGAAGATTTTTTAACAAGATCCTGATTTATAGTTTATAATGTCATGACCAAAAGTGGATTCAAGCAGTAAATCAATTTTTAGAGCTATTCAGCAAAAAAAGCAGTGGTTTTTGAGTCCTTCACAAACAGAGCAGAGGTATCAGTCTGTAGGTATCAGTCTGCTTAGCAAGAATGTTTAAGCTCATTAGAAGAGTCACACAGCATGCATGCCCCACATCAGTACCCAGTCAGCTCCCAGACAGTCCTTGATTACAGGGGTAAGCCAGAATTTCTTGACATCATATGAATAAATATAAGCAAATGCAGGAAAAAGTCTTTACCTTGGGCTTGAGCAAAAGTTGACATCTTTGAGTTCTGCAGGATCGTCCTCTGCACCCAAGTCTGCGGGGTCATTGTCCAGTGTTTATCAACACTGTCAAGATTTGCAGGTCCTGAGTGTATGTGACTTGGAAAGAAACGTGCCAGGAGGAGATTCCTGAACACCTCCACCCAGAGTTACACAGAGAAAAATACAGAAAAACAAAAGCAAGCTTTAAGAGGTCAAAATGCGTAGCCTGCCCAAAGCTACTATTCCTGGTAGAAATTAGACGCTGAAGGGCCTGGGTGAAAATCAGGGGTAATCCCTGTACACATGTTTCTAATGAGCCATACTGAAAATGAGGAAGCTGAGAGAGTCAGCTCCTGCCTGTCCCTGGGGGCTCCAGGTTTATTCCCAGCTGGTAACCGAGAGCACAATTATGCAAAGCCTCCTCTATAAACAGGGTCTGGTTTATTATGGCTGAACTGGGAGAGTCTATTTTTGTCACTGCTTTGTGTGAATGTGTTACCCTTGTGATTTCCAGCCAGGTCATTCCATGTCAGCTGCTCTGGCCGTGGCTGCTGGTGGAAGCTCCTCTGCCCGCCCAGTCCCTGGCCCCTCTGCTCGCCTGCCTGGGTTTGGCTCCTGGGCAAAGGGGATGAGGGGATGTGCCTGTGGCTATTCTGGTAGCTGTGAGTTATGGCGGTGTCATGTGAAGCAAAGAGCTGAGAAATGCATGTCAAATCAAACCAGTGACTAATCATGATATTTTGGTTGTCTTAGTGCCTGCCAGTCAAAGATTTATGGGTTCAGAAAATCTTCGCGTAGTAATCCTTGGGTGCTGATTTGATCTTCAGCTCGGGCTTCCTGAGAGAGTGTGAAAAGAGGACGATAAGGGCACTGATGTCCCGGGGTGGAGAGGTCTAAACTCATTTGAGTTTGAAATACGAACAGGAGAGGAGAAAAGCCAGCACTCCCTTCTTACCCGTGTCTGCTCAGAGCCATGCACTGCGAGCCAGAGAGGATCTATTCAATGCGCCTGCAGAGCAAGAAGGGTCGAGGGCGACGGCTGAGCAGACACAAACTATCATTTGTTGGGATTGTCATCTAGCTCCCTCATCTGTCACCTGATGGCCAGCCAAGCAAGTGCTCCGCACAACCGTGGACCCTTCATCCTTGCACAAGTGACAGAGGCAAGAAAAGTAAGGATCCTACAGCTGTTACAACATTCAGCTGTTTTTTCTATAAAGGAATGCCTTGAATTCACTACCAATCTACTAACTGTCCCCCCTCTGCCAGGCAAGAGACTGATTTGGGTTTTTTTGTTGGGCTTTTCTCTAACAGCTGGAGGTCTGCTGGGCACTCAAGCAATGGCTAGTGAACAGGGCAGCTATTTCACTATCTAATTGCATTTTTACTTTAATAACTTCAGGGGAAAGTGCTGCATTGCCTACCATGAGTTACTTCCTGTCCTACTGTAAAGCGCACTGCACCACCGTACTCGCTCAGTATCAGACCCTGAGATCAGAGGGCTTTCTGTGTGATATTTTGCTGAAAGTGAAGGAAAATGAATTTCCTGCACACAAATCCTTGTTGGCATGCTCCAGCGACTATTTCCGAGCTATGTTCAAAAGTTACACCCAAGAGTCTAAGGCCAGTGTAATTCACCTGCAAGTTGTCTCACCCACTGGTCTCCAGCATGTCCTGGATTTCATTTACACTTCCTTGTTGCCCCTTTCCTTTGAAAGCCTGGAGGATACCTTGGAAGCTGCAAGCTACTTGCAAGTGACTGACGCTATTGGCTTGTGCAATCAATACTTAGTTAACAACCTTGCCTTGGAAAACTGCTGCTTCTCTGCCAATGTGGCCAGGAAGTTCTACTTGCCAGATGCCTTAGAAGCAACAGAAAAATACATTGTCAAAAATCTCTGGAAGCTGCTGGACTTGGATTTGCCAGGACTGCTCGAACTGAACTTCAGGTCTTTGCTAGCAGTGGTTCAATCACCAGATCTCCCCATAGTGAAAGAAACCTGCTTGTTGAATCTTGTGCTGCTCTGGCTGAAGCAGGATAAATCCAGGCTGGTTCACACAAGCAGCCTTTTAGAGCACATAAGATACGGTCTCATCCCAGTGGAAGAGCTGAGAAAAGCCTACAGACAGTCAGAAGTACCCCTCTCATCAAGTATTAAGTGCTTGATCATTAAAGGAATAAATTACCATACATCTGTTTACAAACAGCCTGTCCTGCAGGATAAGTCCACCACACTAAGGAATGAGAAAACTCGCATCATTCTGCTGGGGGGAGGAACAGCAAGTGGGGGGCTTGTCACAGATGTGGTGGCCTTCGACGTTTACAATCACAAATGGCGAGCTCTCACAAAGGTGCAGGACAGGGTGCAGAACCACAGTGTATGCGTGGTGGGGAACTTCCTCTATGTCTTGGGTGGGGAAATAGAAAATGGTGCTCCAGGTGACACTAAAACCGAGAAGAACCTATTGGTTACAAACAAGGTCTACCGTTATGACCCGAGATTTAACGCATGGACCCAAATCACAGGCATGCTGGAGAAGAGATGCCAGTTTTCTTGCTGTGTCTTGGGCAAGGATATCTTTGCTATTGGTGGAAGGGGTGGGGATGGGTCACTGCATTCATCTGTGGAAGTCTACAACATCAGCAGGGACAGATGGACAAAGGCCAGGGAATTGCCATGTAAGATGCATGGACATGCCAGTGCCATTTGCAAGAATACTATATACATCTCTGGCGGCAAGTACTCAGATCCAGCCAGCACAAGCAAGGATGTATATTCTCTGAGCTCATTTGAAGGGCAGTGGGTGAAACAAGCACCCATGAGCATTGCTCGATTTGGGCATCAGATGGCAACAATCAGAGAAGCCATATTCACCTTTTTAGGATTATATGAACCATTCTCTGAAATAGAAAGATACGATCCTGATCAAAACCAATGGACTCGGTTAAGACCACTTATCTATGATCGATTTTGCTATGGTCTGGCAGTGGTAGAGGAAACAGCTCTTCTTATTGGGGGAAAGAAATGGCAGAACTCACAGGAAGTCCCCACGCAAGATGTGGTCGGTTATGACATTGACAATGATGGCTGGGAAGAGATCTGCAAAGCTCCCTCGCCTTGGTGTGGGCTGCAGTGCGCGGTGCTGCAACTCTCCGAACTGGCCGATGAGCAGGAGACTGACAGCCAGCAGAAGAGGCGGCTGAACTGCTGAGCTCACACACTGAGGAAGAACCATCTCACGGGACAAGTATCAGGGTGGTGCTGAGGAAGAAGAAGAAAACTGCAATGGCACTGAATGTGTCAGAGTCAAAGCTTTTCCTTGATAAGCCAAACACCTGGTGGAAACATGCAAGGAAGTCTGGCTCCAGCATGGGAAAAGGTGCTGGAATTACAGAGTTGGAAGCCTATCTCATTAAGGAAGGATGTAGCAAGTGGCACATTTTGAGGCAATGTGCAAGAATCCTAATCCTTGACTTTTAACGAATAATACCTAGATAGCAATTAATGAGTTTTTCAAGTCCGATATTTCAAAGGTTAAAAAATATAATCCATCTTTTCTGTTTTCTTAATCAGAGGTAATTTTCCTAGCTGGTAAGTGCCATTGAATTCTTATACTATGGCTAAGCAAAATAAAAGTGAACTGTATAAAGACTAGAAAATTGATGCCTATGAGAACTAATAACATATGCTGCCAAGGAAAAGGTATTATTTGATATGCTACATACAAGGCAAGAACGTCTTAGCTAACCAGCATGAAATTACTGGACAGAAAGCATGGATTTTTTTGATATATGGACTCGAGTTATGGCCATAACTTGAAACAGTGATTGTTTGGCAGAAGCCATTTCTCCCTGAGCAGCTTTTGTTGCAGCATGCCCTTCAGATGCTTATTTTGTGTCATTTTAAAGACCAGCACAGCACATTTCTTTTGTACCAAAACCTTGTGTTAGTTTAGATGGCCAGAGCTGAAGTGGTATACTTATTATTAGCCTTGTTACAGGAGTTGCTGTAACTAATCCCTTGAAACTTACCTCAGTAGCACATGCTGCTCTATCATACCTGCTCATAAGGGTAAAATGGATCATAGCTGCTGAACTGGTATCTGCGAGAATCCTGCAGTCAGAAAAGGTTTACTTTCATCAAAGAGGATGAAGGTGAGAGAGGTAACTGAATGTTGTCAGAAGTCTTTATTCAGTGTCTGCCTACATATGAAACAGCAAGCCTTACTTTTTGGCCATGCTGGCCAAGTTTGAAGGCACAGATTATGAGGGTACTTTAAACACTGTGTATCTGTGAAATGCAGGTAAAATGGCCAGATGCTGCAGAATCACTTTGGTATGAAGTAAATTGAATCCTGAGTCACAAGTGTTCATTTAAAAGCTAAATTTATTGTACTTCATTTTACAGTGTTCCCTTTCTAGGCTGAGAGTTAATACAATAAAAATATATATAGAAGAACATTTAATAGTCTTAAAAGAAGGCAGCACAATGGAGAGGACACATGTTCTTTGTCACTAGACTAGCTTAAAAAACTGTAATGTTTAATTTTCACCTTTAAAGCAATCAAGCTGACTTTACTAATGTAAAGTGCAGGCAGAATAGCTGTTGCATAGCAACAGATCTAAGTCTTCTGAGCTGCCTTGGTTTTGACAAGGAATCAACTACACAATGTGCATATACATCCATCAGATATAAAGAGGTTTTTTATATGAATATATTTACTTTTGGTCCAGTAAAACAATAGCAAGAGAATCTAAATGCTTGGAACAATAGCACAATCCATTTCAAGTCAAGCATTTTTAAAGAGAAATTTACAAAAAACCTCACAAATTTAATATACAAGTCAGTACCCATGCAGTAAATAAATGTTCAGTTTATACAAACAATAGTCTTCTAATGGTACAAATATTACACCGGATCCAGAATTCTATACAAACATTAATACATGATTTGTCATCCATATTGACTTGAATACAGGATTACTGAAAATGGGCTACAGAAAGGCCACTCTTCTGTACAATTGTGCAAAATCTGCAAAACATTTGCAATCCAAATGCAATAAAACAAAAAAAAAAAAAAAAGGGAGAAAAGGAGAGAAAGGGGAGAAAGAAGGAAAATGAGGGAGAGAAAGAGGAATAAAAAAAAAGAAAGAAGGAGAGAGAAGGTAAATCTATCCATTCTTTCCTTCAACCCTTCATGGATGCCAGGAAATATCAGAGCTCATAAACTTTAAAGTACATTCACTAAGCTGTACAGGCAATAGTCTAAAGTTGGTTAAGAGTACAGCTTGCTGTAAAGAGTATAAAGGAGGCTTTTCCCTTTCACATGAGCATTATTAAATCATTGTGAGTTCTAATTTATGCAGCAAAATACTGAAAAGCAGCAGAAATATTTTGTCATGCTCTGATGACTTTTCAAAAACAAGCCCATAAAAAGTAAATACGTGATTTAAGATTTCCCTCCCACTTTCCTATTCCAGGCCTATGCCTGGCTCTAAGGAGCTATTTTACTCATATTCACTGGGTTGTCTCCAGCACATCTTGCATCTCATAGAAGTTTAAAACATTTTAATTGGCTTGTGAACTCAGCAGAACCCAGAGGCATCACTTTCCCTTCAAAAGGAAACCAGAGGCTTTTTTACTCCTCACTTTTTCAGGTTCTCTGCTCAGCTCTGCTCCCATCACATATTTTCCCTGCATACAATACAGCCAAATTTCACAGCTCAGAAAACACATAGAACACATAGGAGACTGCATGAAAAATCGTATTCACTCCTTTTCTATTGTGGGAATTTTCAAAGCCTCTCAGATTTGTAGCACTTCGTTGGGAACCTTTACCACTGCTGCTTTTCTGGGCAAGAGAAATGCAGCTATCAAGGATGTTCAAAGTCTACTTATTCTCTTTTGAAAAGTCTACACATTATACTGATACCTTCAGTACAAAAGCAGCATAAATGACAGTACCATGACTAATTTTTTAAAAAATCAACCAAATGTGGTTAAGAGACAACTAACACATAATTTGGTCTTCATTAGCATATAAACCAGCATCTCTTTGCCCTGATAGTAAATCTTAGCGGCAGGCTTTACAAAAGCACAAGGAAATAAGACCTAACATTTTGATACTTAAATTCCCGTCAATAATTTCTGTCTGCTGATTTTCACCCTTTTGTGTGTTTGACAAAACTGAAACACAAGCGCCGCATTACATTTTTTCCCTGTTACTTAAGAAATCTCCTAGAGTTTCTCATTAAATATAAAAATTAGTTTTCTCCCACCACCAAAATAGTACCTGCACTCCAAAAATGCAATGCAATACTGGAATTATATAATATAAAATATCATTGTAAAAGTAACCTTCGATAACAAAACCCTAGCTTGTGGAACTTCCTGCATGAAGGCCACAGTCTTCCAAAAATGCTTTTAAATACTTTTCTTTAATAGCTAAAGATTATTTTTGTTATTTCACAGAAGGTAAACACAAGCAGAGCATTGGTAGCATATAAAATATACAAATCCTCATTAAAGATGTGGTACTGTTGACCATTGAAGGTTTACTTTACACAGCTGAGTAACATTAAAATATAATTTACTAGAGCTCCCACATATTGATATAAAACCTACTTTACGCACTTAAGTAAAGGGCTGGAGTGTAGCAAATGGGCAAAAAGAGAGACCTTTATACATGCGTTTCAATGTAAGAGTAAGTGTGCGCTAAGGAAGCTATAAGTGCATCAACCTCAGATGAGCCATTAACAGAGTCCCTCGGGGTGCTGCTTTGATAGATGTCTGTGAAGAGATCAAGGTACATTTGTTTCCATTCTTGAAAGTCTCTAGATGTCAAAGCTGGATTATCCAAAACTTTATCTATAATAGCTACTTCTCCTTCTCTGGCCTGCAAGAGAAAAAGAATAAGCAGAGTCAATGTGAGTGGCTGGTCAGTCTCATGGGTGGAAGGAGAGAATGGTGGGAGCAAACTCAAGCCACGGAGTCCCTAAAAGCAGGGAGATTATCTGACTGCTCTATAATGGCTCACAAAGAGAAGCCCTTCCTCCAGTGTGTCACACATCACCCTGCATGGCTAGGGCTTCTGTTGCCTTGTCCAGAATCCTCAGAAACATTCCTATTCCCCTTCCTCACCCCTTGCTCAGCTCAAGAAAAAGCAAGCCTTGTACTGTTTACTATTAGCTGCTTGCATTTCTCAGGATGGGTTTCACACAAAGAAGTGTCATCTGTTTACAATTCTTGATCAGCAAAAGAAGTACTCTGTGGGATGCAGACACATGGCCTCTTGCCTGCCAGCAGAGCTACGTCTTTTTTACTGGGCTTGTCATGGAGACATCTGAGGGTTACATTGCAAAGGCTTGTGCAAGGACCTCCAAGTTAATGATAAAACATCTTCATTAGAGATCCAGTGTATGTGATGGGCTGGCTGGCTGCAATCTTCTCCTCCCACTGTAGTGGCAAAGAGAAGGCAGAAAAGGATAAAATCTAATGTAGCTGCTGGTATCTCCTTAACCATCATTGAAGCAGGGGATGTGACTCTATCATAATCACTGGCCAGTGATTAGTTTATCAAGAGACAACAGGCAGCCAGTGCAGATCAGATTAAGCCTCAGATATACTCATAGACACTTGTGGTTGTTGCAAGCAATGAAAGCTGGATGCAACAGACATAAGCCCTGGAAAGATAACATACAGGTTTCCAGTACTACTCCTCTGCATGGGAATGGTATGGTTGCCATCAATCTCCACTCTATCCTCTCTTCCAGACAGGTTTCACACTCCTCATTGCTAACTCACATTTTCCATGTCCATACTATAAGTACGTTAAATCTTTCTGGAAGAATGTTAAAGAGAAATATTAAACTGTCTCAGCCTATGCTGATGGGAGACAATGAGAAGGGTGAGAGATGTCACCCATAAGCAGTAGGTTGAGAGGTATTTTTCATGCTTTGCAAACAGTAGTAAATTAATGATATCCACTAGAATATTAATTTCCAGAAACAGAGGTGCAAGCTGAGAATGACCAGTGGGAATTGAACTATGGGGACTCCCAATTACCGTATCTCTGCTTGAACAACCATAACATGCTTCTTGCAGATTGTGGCTAGTATCCACATCTCTGCACTACCAGCCCATACTTGCCGGTAGAAGAATGGTCACAGGAAAGAGAGCAGAGGGTCATTTGTTAAGCACTTTGATAATGGGACAGAGAGCCTATGGATAACAAAAGCTAGAAGCATTTTGGAGGGCTGTCTCAGGCTACTATTAATGTGATAAAACTCCAGGAAAGTTCAGAACACCAACTCCAACAGGCCAGTGCAATTGGCTGCATTCACAAAGGAGAAATCAAAAGCACTGATAAAAAGAGAGAGTAACTGATTAGGTAACAGCAGTAGCTATGGGTACAGATGACTACCAGTAGTATGGTCCAAACAAGAATGGTGACAGGTTTAGAAAATACCGCTCATGGACAGAGAATGAACAAATTGTCTTTTTTTGGTCTAAAAGAAAGAAGTCCCAAGCATGAGAACAGGCATCTGATGGGTCAAGAGGTTGTGCTGGCTTTGGAATTCCCTGTGGGAAAGCAATTCCATTTGTAGGAAGCTACTGGCATAATGTAGCTCAGTTAATCAATAAATGCTAACTAGGAAGACAGGCGTGGCAGCAAGCTGCTGATACTGAACCACAGTTTTGGTGTGAGTAATCCCGCCATGTACAAAAGCACAGATACAGTGTGAACCTCCTGCCACCCTGACTTGTCTGAGTACTTTGATTTTGTTTCAGTTTCACACGCTTGTAGAAATGTCGTGGTTCAAGCCCAGCCGGCAATCCAGAACCAGGCAGCTGTTAGCCCACTCCACCCCTTCCTCCCTCCCCTGCTCCCGGAGGGATGGGGAGGATGATTGAAAGAATGTAACTCCCATGGGCTGAGATAAGAGCAGTCCAGTAACTAAGGTATAACACAAATCACTGCTGCTACCACCAATAATAATAAAGATAGGGGAAATAATAAAGGAAGAGAATGCAACTGCTCACCACCCACCGACCAATACGCAGCCCAACCCAAGCAGTGATCTTGCCCTTCCAGGTAACTGCCCCCAGTTCCACATCCTGGACATGACATGCTGTGGTATGGAATACCTCTTTGGCTAGTTCAGGTCAGGTGTCCTGTCTCTGCTTCTTCCCAGCTTCCCCTCCTCCCTGGCAGAGCATGAGGCTCACAAAGTCCTTGGTCAGACTAAACATCATTGAGCAACAACTAAAAACAGTTATCAGTGTTATCAGTGCTGCTCCCAGGCTGAAAGTCAAAAACACAGCACTGCACCAGCTACTAAAAAGGAGAAAAATGACTGCTACTGCTGAACCCAGGACAAGAAGTCATGTGGTAAGGCTGTGTACCTTGAGTTTTCTGCCAACCCCCAATCCTGTAAAGACTCACTCACCCACATGTAGCATTTGCCTTCAATGAGAGGATACAGTGCAGAAAGTTAAGCATGTGTAAGGTTTTTTCAGGATGGGAGCCCCACAGCATGAAAATAATATTGCTCAAATGCTTCTCTAGGTGATGGAGAACTGAATTAATTAATGTTGATAAAGCTCACTCTGATGAAAGTTGTTACAAAATCCACTGTCCAATTATTTAGTGTCTTAAAATGTGGTAATTTAATATAGTTAACAGGGTCCCTGGGGAAATCCAGCATATTGTTTGCTGAAATCTCTATCAGGACAGAAGTGAAATTGCTGTAACAAACAAAAAAAGGCTGACAGGGAGGCTAAATGAGCTGTGGTACATTTAGAATAACCATAAAAATCTTAAAATCTGTCATCACCATTATCTATTTATTTAATCAATCCTACTAATTAAATACAATGATCCTATCACCTCACACAGAAAGCAAGCTCACAGTTTCCTCCTGGATAATCTCAGCAATCAGAAATTAATCAAGCGTTGCAAAAGGTACTGCTCCCTTCTGAAAGGCTGCCTTTGCTTAACTTTAGACTGAGGCAATTACGGAATGAATGGGTTCTGGTAAATGAAAATGTTCAGAGACAAAAAACGGATTAAGGTTTCCTCCCATAATTTGGTTTCAAATTCTGTTAAACTGTCTAGAGGAAGAGCAGCTGCTGAGATTTTATCTGCCCAGAAAAAAAAACTGATCCCGCTCACTCTGACTGCTCTCCCAAGGCACATTTTTCTCTGCTAAGTGACCAGCTCTTTCCCATGTCTTCCTTGTTCTGCACACTAGGTTCAGCCTGGACTACAGCTGCGCACAATTAATCTCCAAATACAATGTGGTCTGATCCAACCCTGGGGCAGGATTTTTCCTGCCTCTTTTATCTCACCTTTAATGTGCTTTTCAGAATTCGCAGCTGGTGCAGTTTTTCATTGACTACTGGATCGCTACATCTTTTTATAAAAGATTTCTTATACTCCAGCTTAGTGGAAATCCGGTGTTCTCCTAAAGGAGACAGGCTGGCCTGCTCCAAGGCTCTGTATAAATCTTGCAAGGAATCTGCTGTTTTTTCCTTTATAGTCTCAACTGTAATGAGAAAAAGAAGAAAAAATAAAAGGAAAAAATAGAGAAAAATCATTAATGTGATTAAATAAGATCTATCAAAAAACCTCTGCAAAATGTTTAACAGGTTTAACTAGACCATAAGGAAGACATTTCACAACCTAAGTTGCAGAAAAAAGTGCTGTGATTGTAACTCCTCCTCTTGTTATTGCCTTCAGAAGAAAGGGAGAAAAAAACATTCAAGAATGTACAGTCAACCCACACAGAAAAAAGGAAAAAAAGAGAAATAGTGCAAGGTGTAGTAATATTAGAGTAGCGTACTGGCAGAGATCTCATCTCTAGTACTGCAGTTAAATATGCTGGTGACTTTGTTGTTACAAGGAAAGGAAGCCCTGAAAGCATCCTGCTGAAGAAGGTGATCAGGGATTGGATCTTGGCCCGAGAGCGCTGATACGGCATTCAAGATTATATTTATAAAGGTGGCCTTAGAAGGACATGTCATTTCCTTCCTAGAAAAGTCCAGTTCTGTTTGTCTCCCATTTTTGATACTCAAGAGTGTTGTTTAATAGTCAGTAATGCTGTCACTTGTTTTCTTACTCTATTATCTGAAGGTTCACTAGCAGACTACAGACTTGATATAAGAGCACATTCATGGCAGTTTACCCAGCCTCACGGCAAACCAAACCAGAGCTGTTTGCATTATAGGTTTGTTTATTTATTTGTTTACTACAGGTTTAAAACTATTTATTCTAACTAACACCAGGAGCATTTTAAAGGAAAATTGAGCAAAGGCTGGGGATGAAATATTACTCTGATAGGAGCATTTGAAATGCTTCGTTTAGAAGGCATCAAAACATTTCAACTTCTCACACACCGTTTACCTCTGAAGAAACTGTTTGATGACTCTATACAAACTTGGGAAGTTCATGGAGCAGCTGAGTGGTGACCAGGAGTGGTGACCCTCTCACACCAACACCACTGTACCCAACACAGCTGGCCACTGCTTGTGCACAGCCCCCCAGCTGTCTTCAGAGCCCTTGGGACCCTTCTATCCAACTTGGCTTTCACAGTGGTGTATGTTTTCCTGCCCTAAGGTGCCTGTGTCCTCAGGATGCTTTCATGAAAGCTCTTGTAGGAAGGCTACAGCTGTTTGGTTTCAAGCATTACTTTTATTCTGTGAGTGACCGTGCACCAAGACACAGCCATCTCCATCCACTACATGAAAGGTTAGCACATGATAAAGTGCCCATATGTAGTGAACCTCAGTCTTCTCAGATATTCAGAGAGGGTTTTTTTATCGAGCATCAACCTGGAGGACAGCTAGTGTTTAGAAGTGACATTTTTAGGAGATACCCAAGGCAACTTCCCGTTGAAGCCCATACCATGCAATATAGCAACTACTCACCTCAGTATCAGGCAAGAACTCCAGAGACCCAAGTCTCTACATTCCATCACAAAAAGTGTTCGCATTTGTAGAGGTCTTTATGCAATCAAAGAACTTTGCAGAGAGCAACTAGTTTAGCTGTATCTCTTACCAGTTTATTCCTTTACCTTTTTAGGAGGTAGCTGTTTTTAAAGCACTTCTTTTTAAGAGATATGGAAGTCAAGTAGGGTTTGAGGACTTTTATTGATGGAGGTGTTGTGGGCTTGTACAGAGCTCCCTAAATCCTCCATCGTGTGCTACTTTGCTTGGGGAGCTGGGTTTATCACTGTAAGGGGCAGCCAGGACTTTAAAGAAATAGAAATGTGATACATTTCTCTTTCTTGTGGATTTCTTATTAAACCATCTAATTAAAGGGCAAAAAAGTCAGTATCTAAATATTCAAGGATCAGTTAAAATCCTCCACAGTCTTGATTTCTATGCTTTCTTCAAAAGTCCATGCAGCTATGAGATCAGATGTTTGGGATCTACCCATCAGTTTATATTGCTGAATACTGAAGTCCGCCATTCTGACAGCTGGGGAATGGGAGTGATTTGCTAAATGGCAAAGGGGAAAAAAACCCACCTCTATCTGACACTGGAGTATTTTATATTTCTCTCTTACCCTTGTGCAAAGCAGGAAAGATCTTTTGTCCGTTATGCTCCCCAGCAGCATTGCCACATTGTACCCTCCGGGAATTAGTGGGATTAGTACAGGGACAAACTGCTGAAGAAGCAAGCCAGTGCTTTGGCTCCATGTCATCACTTTGCTAAGGTGATCTACAGCCTGGACCAGCAACCACACACCACATCCAGGCTTGCCATTGAAAACCCATGGCTTCCTCAACCACCAGAGGTCCTCAACATGGCAAAGGACCTGAATGACAGGTGCCTTTAATAAACCTGGAAGGCAGCATGGCCTGTGCAAGCTCAAATGCCAGGCTGGGGAGCTTGTGATGCCCTCCCTTTCTGCATCACTGGCCTGGCAATCTGCATGGCTGATGCTCCTCAGGGCTCATCTTCTTGGGCAGGCATCTAATGTGAGCCTCAGTGGGGCTGCAGACAGAGGATTTCTACCCTTGCTCCAAACGTGCTCTGAGGCTGCATGGGAAGAGGCGCAGGACTACAGGGGAATGATGCAGGCAGGGTTAGTCAGCAGAGCACTGATGACAGGTCTTTGAAACGCATCAACACATCACCTCCACGCAGCTTGGGCTGCCTCCCCCAGGCTCTGTCACTGCCTTGGTACTGCAGCTGTGGAAGGTGTGTATAAAAGGAGTTGGGATTTCCTATAAAGGAAAGCGCAGGGAAGAAAAAGAGCAGATCCCTTCCCTTAAATGTCTTGCTGGGGGTGGGGAAACTTAAACAGGGCACAATGCTGCCTTGTTCCACCCATGGCGGGGGAGAGGGCAGCAAGTGTCATGATAACACATCCCAAGCCCTTAATACGTTCCAGAGGAACACTGAAGGTGCTGGTACTGCTGCTCCCAATGGCTCTCAGTAGGCGGGAATGAGATTACACATGAATCTCCCCTCCCTCACCCTTCTGCTAAAGGCTTTGATTGATTTCCTGTAGGTGTTGGTGAAACCCTTGGCACTATAAAGCATCTGAGGTACTTGATTAGATGTACAGCTGAGCTCAAAATGTATTTTCTTTTTCTAAATTGGTGGATTTGTATGTGAGTCATGCTACTACAGCAGGGCTGCCTCCTTAAGGAAGAGTAAGGCCTCAGGTACTGACTTGTTCAAGTAGAAAATGTGGCTTAATGGGATTTGCAGATGACCTTAGAACATCCTCTAATGCAGCAGGTTGTTTTTTACCCTCACTTGGCTGCTCAGTCATGGGTTGCATCTCTTTGTTTCTCTGAATACACTGTCAGGTATTTATTTTCACATACAACTAAAAAGGAGGGTCTCTTCTCTGAAGCAATAGGTTTATCCCCTTCCCCACCCAAGACTGAACAACTGTGTAACTCTGGACTACAAATAAAGATTCATAAACTGCAGCACACAAAATCTAAATTCAGAACTGTATCTTCCAAATGCACAGGTAATGAATTTTGTAACAGTGAAGCATCTGCTGTGTCTTCAAGTGAATGCAAAGCCATTTGCATTACATTCAGAATACATCAGTCTAGTAAATGGTGTGTTATTATTTTTCATTATTCTGCTTTCCACAAGGAAGAATTTCTGAACCTTTTGTACTTCGTCCTTGCTTCTTAAAATGGAGCAAATATTTGTACCCACCTTAATGTTTCCTCTGGAGAGAGAGATTGTGGGTGAAACTTTAAGAGGTCAGGAATGGTTTGGGTTGTTGGCATTTAGGCAAAACTGGTGAGGTTTCTTACACTGTGCTGTCATTTGTTGTTGAAAAGAACATAAGCTGAGCTCCACAATGTACTAAATGCAACCACCTCTTTGCTCCATCAGGCTATTCATCTTTCCATTATTTCCCGCTTATAAACCAAAATCCTAAGAGCAATAAATAAGAACATCAGACACTCAAGTGAAAAGTGACTGGAGAGAAACAGTTATCACTGGGTATTTACATGGATCAAGAGATGACTGGTCCCTGTAAACTGGTGATTCAGGAAGATGGTACTGAAATAGGATCATGGAGAAGGTCACTGTTGCAAAGCCAGCTGTCTAACACATTTTCCTCTGGACACAAAGAATCTCTAGGCACACATTTCTCAAAAATGTGCTTTAAGTATATGGAATAACATCTGGTAATTTTCAGTAGAGGTTCTTGCACTTCGGTGACTCACTCTCCCTGTAAAAGCTTGAGCCACCAAAAGCTTGCATGGTTTTCCTCTTTCAGTGAGGCACCAGAGGAACCTGGGGCCATGAATGCATACAACTGCCCATACAAGGATAGTACAACTCAGCCAATCATAAATTTTGTCACCCACTGTGCTGACAAGGACAGATTTTTCAAAGGTTACGGCTCTCCTTTGAGTCCACCTTTTGCTTTGCCAGTGCCTACTAACACCACCCAGGCTCATCCCATTGTCTTTAGACTTCTTTCCCTGACTGATGGACACTGCTGATGGCATTCTCCGTTTTCCAGCTATCCTCTTTGCTACCTTTACAGCTTAGTGATGTGCTTTCCTTCGCTGCGCAACTCCCTCTCATGCACGCCCACTGCTCTAGTTGCGATTAGCCCTGCATTTGAATGAAATTACACCCTCTGCAAATCCTGAGAAAGCCAAACTGCTGCGAAGTCTGCGACAGAGCGAAAACAAGGCACAGTCAGACTGAAACCCCCTGGCTCCACTGAAATGTTAACTCCCATTTCCATTCCTTCTTGTGAGCTCACTCTGGCAGAGGAACCAGCTCAGCTCAGCTTTCTCAGGATCTTAAGGAGGCAGGTTTTTGCTAGAATACATCACTAATTATGTGATTACACAGCTGCCATGTTATTCCCCCCATACAAATTCCAAAGATTTTCTTCCAATTTGAATTACAACTTACTGCTTCCCTTTCATATAGGGGAGGCCTCTACCTGAAGCCTCCCCAGACTTTCTGTGAGTGTTAGTAAATGTTCCACCAAAACAGAGATCATCCCTGGCCTTTAGAAAATGGTTTCAAACTAGATGAAACAGGCCCTGATGCATGAATTTCTGGGTGCTTTGTTTTGATTTTTCTTTGCCTTCTTGACTCTGACGCACATATGTTGGGAACAGAGAAGCTTACCTACCACAGGCTAACTAATAAGTGATATAATCCCAGGACCAACCAAAGGGTTTTTGTAATCTTCTTATGCCACGGCATGTTGATTATGCCATGTCTAACTAAGAGGTCTATCAAATCCCACCTGGTTCTGCAATGGTTTTACAGGTAGGTAGTGCAACAGACTTATGTCTGCTGATCTCTTAGGAAGGGGAGGCCCCCTGCATCAAACTATCAAGCTCCAGTTCCAGCTATCTGCTGGCCCAAGTGTGCTAATAGGCAGGTAGGAGCAGGGAGTGTAACATAGCCACAGGGTCCCAACCCAAGAGACCAGTTAGGAAGACAGAAGAGATCTTCTTATATTTAAAGTTAAAAAGCAGAAGGATCAATATGGGTTTTAGGTGTGTTGGAGGGGAAGGGAGAGAAGAAATTTTCCAAAGAAGGATGTGCAAGGCTTAAATCCGTCTTTGCTGCTGTTTGGGTTAATCATTAGAGTTCAACTGCACAAGAGGGAGAGATACCCAAATGCTTAGGACGCAAACAACCAGGAATTACAGTCATTTTTTAAACTATTTGGATGGATGTCAGGCAGATTAAACTAGGTATTTCCTTTCCTCCCAGATTACAAACTAAAAGGAATGAAATGGTGAAATCAATGAAAGGATTACAATTACAAGGAGATCGTGTCTGCACAGCTGCGTGCTGCATATGAGATCACCCCTGCACAGGTATGGGGGAGCCATGGTGACATGGAAAGTCAGTTTTTGGTAGGAAAATGATACAAGTCACATCCCTCATTACTGACAAAAAGAAGAAGTAACAGTATTTAACCCTGGCAGGAAGTGCAATGAGATGCAGTTCAGGTCTACATGGAAGACAGCTGCTAATCAACTGCTCTGTGTAATACAGAACAGATTTTCCTGTTAAAGCATAAATAGAAACCTGTGTCATCTCCTATGCCACATTAAAATCAAGGCCTGACTGGGCATGTGAGTCTGCCTGTGCATGTATAGCCATACACACCTGTGCATATTACATGTATCTATATACTTGTATATATAATGCTTTCCACAACTGATGAAGAGTTTAAGCAAGCTGAAGAAAAGCTGTTGGCTTCTTGTGCAATGTCTGGCCTTTGCAACCCTTTTCTCTGTTATTCTTTCTCTTTGCCTGCCCTTTTTTGATTTGTGTAATCCTCCATCCCGATTGGCCCCATGTACCTGCAAGTGAGGATTTTTCCCAAAGACTTGAATCAAGGAAGGGAGCAGCAGTGTTTAAAAACAAGCTTTGAACCATGTGTTTGGTGAAACATTAGTGAAGGAGGATCAGAGAACATGTATTAATTTGTATGGTATAAAACCATCCTTTCTTCTAAAGCAGAAGTATTTTTGGGTTACCAGGATAGTTGTACATGTACATGTAAATGTATATGAAAACCTCCAGGCAAAAAAAGATATTTCCCAGAAAGGGTGTTCACTGAAATGGTGAACACAACAGAGCTCAGCAATATGCTGGAGTTTTCCACTCAACGATACGAGGCTGCCTTGCCTCTCACATATACGAGCATAAATTGGTTTCTTGAAATAAAGTGAACTGTGCAGGCAAGTGGAAAGTCATCTCCCATACGACAGATTTCTGAAGGCATTTCAGGTGTTTTCCACTGTTTGAACCAAGTTCAATCAGAAGCAGTTAGGTACCACCCATAACCACTTTTAGAAGATCCAACCCTAGCCTTTGTAAGACCTGGGAGATGCTAAATTTTTGCTGTGACAGCAAGGTCTAATTCTATTTGTGAACTGTTTATGGCACTAGTGTTTTTTTTTCCTGGGATCAGTAGATCCCTGCAAAACTCTTTTCCTCTGAGGTCACCCTTCTGGTGACATTCGAATGGCAAGCCTTGTGAGCCACTGCTGCCACGCAGACTGCAGTTTGTGAGGCAGCAGGCAGGAGCATGTTCAACCTCCTGGCTTCATGGGACACCTGTGCTGGTCTTACTAGAAGTCTCACACCCAGAGGTAATCACCTCTTTTCAGCTTTCCTTGCAACTGGAATTGCTTAGTAAAACCAGCTGACACTAAACTCGGCATTAAAAAAATAATCAGTCCTCGAGGTTTCTCCCTGCAGACCTGTGTTGCTGTGCTGACAGTAACATTTAGGCATTTTCAACATCCACTTAGGAATGAAGTTCAGGTGCCAGCAAATAGGTTAATATGTTAGTGAGAAGGGAAAACACAGGTAGAGGGAATAATTAGCTTGCTCTGTTCGTGCTGCCTCTTGACAGCTCTTACACACCTTGAATGAGCACCAGGAGAAGCTCCTCATTTGCTCCCAGCCCTGCTGTTTCATGAGCTTATACTGGTGGGCCGTGATTTCAGAGAGAGCATAAGAACAAAGAGGAAATAACTCCAAAGCTTCCCAAAGTAACCAGGAACTCTGATCAGTGGCAGAGCTTTTTGGCAGCAGTGTTATCCTTTGGTATTTGGACACAGTGCTCTACTCATTAAGTTGCCTATGAAGGCATCAGTTTAACCTCGATCTGCTGAACTGATTTTAGTGGCTCCCTGGGAGAATTTTAACATGATGAAATAGAGAGTTTGACATTTTTCTGTGCCACACATCGATATAAATGCTGTTTAATTTTACCACAAGCTACCGATGTTGAAGTGAAATAAACAGAGCAATTACATTTTGATGGTACGCTTCCCCTCAGTTCTCACAGTTCAGAAACAATGAAAAACTTGTCTTTATGAGGTAAACCAGTAGCTGAAGCAAACTGGGTAAACCACTACATGTTTGGGGATGCTTGTGACTTTAAACAGGATGAGGATGTCCCTATGGATACACCTCACAAGGGATACATGGAAGCAATTACTCCTTCAGGAAAATACTTTTTTTTTCACAAACCTAAGCTGTTACAGCACATGATGGTGTGAAAAGTTAAATGACAAATGATACAGGCACAGTGACATTACTCACCAGTCAGAATCAAGCCACAGTCATGCTTGCACAACAGCAATGCCTGTCAAGGTTTATGGGCTTGATACCTGAAACAAAGCCTGAATGGAAGAGGTATGCATTTCTGGTGAGCAACACTATTCCTGGTAAGAAACACCACTGAGAAAATGAACTCTACTTTGGGCTGCATCACAAGTTTGCTTATTTATATGGAAATGTAGCACTGACAGTGAAACACTTGCATCACTTAGGAATTGAAATCCTACTTTCAACGTGAAAGAAACACGGCAAATCAGCCTGGGTGGGGGCCAGCTCTCTTAGTTACCTCTGTAATGCACCACAGTCTGTTGGGGAGGCACCTCCTGAGGCATTTATGAAAGGGGCCTGAAATATTTCTGAAAATGTTATCTCAGAAGAAGTCATATTTATTCAGATATTCAGATTTCTCATTGGATTTATAATTGCACGTCATGATAGCTGCACTGATTAGATTCCAGACTAATTATCTGCACTCTGATTTACATGTTATTTACGTAGGGCATGACACTGCCTAATACAAAGCACCCCTTGTCAGCTGCTGAATGCCCATCACACCACCACGGTCTGTAAGCACCACACAGAGTTCAAAGTACCTTTGAGAACCAGAGCTATTACTGTGATGAGAAACAGGCAATACCATGTGGCTTTTCTAGGCATTGCTCATGTCATCAGATGTCATCACGAACTTGTGAACACGTATACACCTTAACATAAGGATGTCTCTCATAACTGACATGTCATCACCCAGGAAAGGTCTGTTCCCCATCCACTGGGCAGAATGTGTTTGCACACAAAAGAAACAAGAGAAAGGAAATAAACATCAGCCCTGACAGACGATGGTTACGCAAAGGCAAAACTGAAAATTTGGTGGCTTATTTCCTTTATTAAGCCCAAAATAACACCTTTAAAAAATCCTGACTTCATGAATAAATCAAATGCTTTCATTAAAGAAACGTTTACTGCCATTTTCTATACTTTATTTTAAGGCATACAGAAAATATTTAACAAATGTGTATGCAATTAAATGCTAGGGACTGCTAATTACACCCCTTCTGAATGCCTCTGCAAAACAAAGATACTCAGTACAATATGTTAGAAAGCATGGGGAAAAGAAAGAGAGGAAGCTGAAGACAATCTAATTCATATTAGCACAGATATATGCTGGCCTTTGGCTACGAGCAGCAAATAAGCCAACAGTATAACCTCAAATGGCAGCCAAAGGACATTTTTGAGTCACATCTTTGCTTCTGCTTCCCTAATTCATTTCCAAAACATTTCACCTCTAACTAATTATGGAATTTAATGACAGAATGTAAAGGACTGGCTGGGGTTGCAGGCCATTCCAACAAGGCTTTAATGACATATCCTTCAGGTTGCAGAATCTATGTACTTAGCAGTGATTTATCAGACCTGGCAGAAGCAGGTACTTCAAAGGCAACCTTATATAAAAAATAAATTCTGCCTTTGCCAAGCACTGGAAAGAGCACTAAATTAAATTTTAAAATCAATTCCTACAGACAAGAGAGTCATAAAAACTCAGTGGGTTTGTCTATTTGGCCAACAGGCAAAAATTTATGACAGTATAGTTTTGTAATTAATAGTAGCAATACAGTGTATGTTTTTGATCAGAAAAAATTAAAGATGCCAAAACAACATTGCTAAATATTTAGGTTGATTCGTGACAGTCCCATTGAGCAGAAATACAAAACATGCATTTTGATGAATTTCCAGCTAGTTTGTCATACTATACTTTTTATTTTTCAAAAAAGAATATTAAAACTATTATAAGCTTTTGTCACCTGCTGTAAGGCAGAATGATGTAATTTTATTCACTGCACATTTCCTGTTTGTGAGGCAAAAAAGCATAATTTACTTCTTTATAAAAGGGAAATATATATAACTATATATATATATAATTTTATTGGTATTAACATAATGCAATACCATACATTGAGCAAACAGAAAGAAAACATTTCAAAATACATTTTTTAAAAGTATCTCCCCGTAAGATAGTATGAAATATCAAGTAATTAGCATTAACATTATTACAATACACCCTTAGCCAAATATATTAAGGAAAATCCACATTCTAATCACAGAGATAGAGGCAAACATCAACCCATAGGGGACCCGGAACATAATGATAAATACAATATCTGAATCTACTTTGAGTGACATCCAGACAAATACTGGCCCCAAAACAGCCCTCTGGAGTCTCGGTGTTATACAGAGAATACTTTGTGCCTGGTTGGCCAGGCAGCATCACTCACATGTTTAAGTCCTAGAAGATAAAGAGGAACTGAAGAGTTTATCTGCAGAGTCTAATAAATCTCAGCGCGAGGTATCTTCTCCGTCATGATCCCAGTGTACCCTCTGGTAATTCGTTACAAATCATTAGATAAACGGAAATCTCTGAAATGTCTATACATACCTCCACTTGACAGAATACACTTAGTTTAGCATGACAAAGTAAAGTGATTTCCTTCACTAACGTGAAGCTCGCTTTAATGCTGCATGACTCTGCCTAGTTGGCCTGAACAGGTTCACTGGAGTTCAGTACAAGCAACAGGATTTTACAGTTACCATGGCTGAATCTCTCTTTAATTCCTCGAAGTCTGCAGAACAAAACTGAGTGACATCAAAGCCCTTCCCCTGCCAAGACCCTCTTCCCCTTCCGTTCTCCCATGCCGGGGGGTGGGGGGTGTGTGTGTAATATTTTCTGCAAATGTGCTCCATGTAGACTGGATCTGACTTTGTGCCTAGTCCCATTGTGGAAAGGGTGCATTCTTCAAAAGACTGGCCATGCCCTTTGACACCTTCCTGGAGGCCTCATATCCAGGCATGTGGTTGTCTATGCTTTAACAGGTCTGTTCTCTGTTATAAACATCAAAGTTATTCAGGAAGAACTGACTTTCTGAACGGAGGCCATTAGGTTGCTTGCAAGAGGCTGAAGTTGAGTCTCCGCCGTGCCAATTCTCTAATGATAAGTTTATCAACCTTTGAGTCCAATCGGTTCAGTGCCAAGAGAAGTGGATCCCATTTGACATGGAGAGGTGCTATCAACTCTCGCAGTGTATTAGCCTAATATGATAAAGCAGTGTTACAATATGTTGAAAGAACTGTGATGTGCCATTATTTCCATATCATATTAGTATATTAGAAATACTATCATGCAAACAAGAGCAAATAGCAAATCTGGCATACAGTAGCAGCACTACAGAGCTTTTCTAATCTGCATGCAGCTATGCTTATGAAGACAGAGACATGGCACTGTTCTGTTGTTACAGTTGCTCCATTAAAATATCCATCCCTGATGCAAAAGAAGTATTTAGGGCAGAAAGTTGTATATTCTCTTTGTGGATATGCTTTCAAAAAAGAAGAAAAACCCAAACAAAACAACAGAACAAAGACCAATTAAAAAAAAACAAAGAAACCACAAATAAAACAAGAGAACAATTCACATCCTAACCAATTTGGATTGATTTCCTCCATGTTGAGGAGACATTAGCTCATTTGTTAGCACTGGAAAAGGGTCACATGAATGAGAAGAAAGGAAGCAAACAATGTGCCCCAAATCCACCAAACGTGCTACAAACACAGAAAAATATCCTGCTGGCAACTTTTTCATGAACTAGGACAAGAGATGGCACAAAAAAAATCTGGTTCCTCTTGTTATCCTAGCTGACAATCCAGCATTGTGCAACATTGGGTGAAGGATAAGATACAGAGCTAGGAAATCACGTGATTGTGAAACCACACTGACATTACATTCATCCAAAAGCTAGGCCTTGAGAACTTGAGAAGCTTTGTGGACCTGTGTTAGCAAAGAAAAGAGAAAGAGAGAGTGGAATAAACAGCATACATCTAAGTTGTTTACTTAGAGTTTCTGGGTGGCTATGCAGCCTCTGCACTGGCAGTTTCAAAAGCCCAGCTGCTCCCAGTACGTACCCTATTCTATTGTCTACTACACTTATTTGTTATAAAAAATGAAACTACATGGATTTTGAAATCCATTGTGGTTTTAGATCTCAGATATGAAAAGGTGGGGGAAGTTTTGGTATTAAAAAAACCCCAAACACTTTGGGAAAGAGTTCAGCTGTGCAGAATATACATCTGCACCAATTCAATCCAATTTAAAAGGTGAGATTTTTTTAACCCTTGTTAAGGAGATTTTTTTTTTTCTTTTTTTCCCCTAAAGACAGGATGAAAAAGGAAGGAAAATATCAAGTGTTGCCAGTTTTACTCTTCAACATGTCACAAAAGGTCTGGAAAGCAGAAGTACTGTCTCAGTGACAGAAGGCACAAGGTGGAAAGAATCCCAGATGGAAAGATCGGTGCCATTTACTCCACCCACGGCAGCAATAGGAAAATGAGTTTCCAGAGAGGCAGGGGGTGAGCAATGCTATATGGAACTCAAACCGAGTTCAGGCTTTGCTCCACTGCTGAGATTTCCTGGCGACTCTGTGCGTCAACAGGGAGAGGAAGAAGAAGGGAAAGGAAAACAGTTTATATAACTAAATCCTAAGTATAGCAGTTGAAAGAAGCTTTCATATAACTTCTTGTTTAAAATAAGGAACATTTGATTCTACAACCAAAATGAAAAATAAAAAAAAAGCAACCTCCCCCCCCCCCCCAAAAAAAAAAAAACAAAAACAAAAACTAGCCAAAAAAAAACAACAAACCCACCCCAAAACCAAACCCCTGACAAACAGAAGGCCAAACCAGCACATTTCAGGACTCATGGGGTTGAGGGAAGGGGGGCTTAGTAGACTGAATAAGGGAATGTTTTTCACACTTCATCCTGTTTTATACTACAGTAACAGCATTTATAAGAAGAGTCTTGGATTTGTTTGGAAAAAGGCACTAAGTGAAAGAGGATACTGCTGCCTTCTAGCTATCACTTCTCAAGCTTGCTGTCTCTTGGTTGTTATTAATGTAACTTTATCTCCAAAAATTCAGGAAGTTTGGTTTCAAAGGTCAGGCTTTGGTGAAAAAAAAGGTCCCTCTTCATGAAACAAGGTGGCTACGAAATAAGGAAGGGTTATTGAAGATAAGGCAAGGGTATTATCTAGCAGATGTCTAGACCCAGTTCTTCCACATGCCCTGCCAAAGCATGGTACCTAAATTATGTATGTAAAATCCAACTAGATTTTGGATTAGAAGATGACTATTCCTGAAAAAAAACCTTTCTAATTAGACACACTTTTGAAAAGGCTATTCAGTAATAGGCCTCTCATCAAACACTGGTAAATCTTTACTGTCTCAGCTTGGATTAGTCACAATTTGCATGAACACCTTTTATTATGGCCTCTTAAAGGTAAGTGTTAGTGTACACTGTCCTATTTATCTGAAAGTGAATATAATTAACAGGCATTTGAGGAGGCTTTTCTAAATAGATCTTATCATTTTACTGTACCACTCTTACTGATAATGAGTACTGTACAATATTTCCTATTAGTGTAGATGCACTACACTACTAAACTAGAGTTTAGAAATTCTGCTTTTTGGTAGTAAAATCATTTTTTTCTTACCATTATAAACCCCACATTTTTCTTTGTGTGTCACAAGCATTAGCAAAATGTTTTATGTAAAATATCTCCAGCATACAGTTCCCTTTCTATATAGGTTTTTAAAATTTGTTTTAAAGCAGAACAAATACAAATAACAAAGAACAAGTAGCGTGCTTTTGGATGGATACTTATTGACACTACAACTTACAAAACTGATGAGACTTGCAAACATTTTGAAAAATAAACCAACTGCCATTCACATATAAAAATGAATGTGACCCTATGAAAACAATGAAGTGAACTTACTGCATTTAGCAACCAAATTATGTGTGTATTATTAGAAGAGCTTTACTGCAAATGACTTCCCCAGAGAGGCTGCAGAAACAAAACTGCCTGCTGTAAGTCTCCACCTATTTCTTCAGCTAATTTGGTCACATAAGATGTGAGTAATCTTGTGTCTGGGCAAACCTGTAAACAGTGGGAGGTATTTTACCCATTGAAGGTGTCAGAGACAGAATGCATCAGGGCTGGGACCAACCTGCCAAGCAAGAGCAAAGGGATGCTCTGCAGGCCTTTCCCACCATTTATTGTTAAAAAACAATAAAAATGTAAGCAGAAGGGAGGACAAATTTTCCACCTGAGAGAAATGCTTGAGAGTCACAATCAGTAAGGTCTCAAAAGGCCTCTCACACCGTAAGTCCTATGTAAGGAAAGGGACATGGAAGGCGAATCAACAATTTCTTTTTCTCTTTGAGACCTATTTATTGTTAATGAAGGCACAGCAGCCGTCACTAATGAGAGGTAATCTAAGTTAGGGGCTTTCACTCTGATGTGCTTTTTAATAAAATGTGTAACATTTTACTGCTGCCACTTGAGAGTACACTTTCTTACGAACGTTCACATCATACATTTTGTCTAAACAGGCTACAAGTTGCTTGATTATTAAATGGTATGATTATGGTAAATTTGCTTATCAGAGAAGGTCGAATAACAGCAGGTTAATAAACTTACTTTTTAAAAAAGTACTTGAGTTTTAGAAAAGGAAATTTCAAATTTCCCATCTATAGTGACAATCAGTGAACTGTAACCACCTTTTGAATCTTGCATGTCTAGTTACATATATTCCCCTAAAGGTAAATACTATGTGTGAGTAATCAGGCTCCGAACAAGAATGAATGCAAAGGCCTTGGGAAAAGAAATCCCCCCCACCATGTACCACAGGCTGTTCCGTGGCTGCTTCTAATTCCAATGGTAGATACATTTTTGTTCTTACTAGTAATTGCCTAAGTCATTAGTAAAACTAGTAATTGACAGAGAGTCTTTGGGAGGAATGCTGGCAGATCTACAAATTGTCCATTGCTCAATGGTAGGAAGCTCCCACCCTCTTCAGGACTGCTCAGGTCTCAGATGCCACACAGAGATGAAAAGGAGCTGGTATGCAGCCTGGTAATGAGAGTGCCTGAGGAAAGAGGGTTTTAATGGCACACCCAGTACAGCCCCCTGACACTATACTCCAAAGCGGCATCTCTGCAAATTAGACTGTAAGAAGCCAGTTAGATGTGCAAGCAGTAGCAGGAGTCAGTACTCTGGAGACTGAGATACTGCAGTAGAGGGCACTAAATCAAGCAATGACAATGTAGGAATATGCTTTCTACAAATAGCAAGTTCCAGCTTTTTATCACAGTATATGCTTTAGTGTCCCTCATGTCCTCACTGAGCTAAATAAAGGAACACCAAGAGCACAAATAGTGTATGAGAAAGCACCGCAATGAGGAAGGGGGACTGGGAAGACAGATGGTGGTGTGAGACGACATATAACCTCCAGTATCTGCTCCTCTACAAGTGCTGCTCTTAGCCCCATAGGACAATGCTTGGGGAAATTACAGGGCTCTGATCAGAAGGCATTCTTCCTCCTGCTTACCACAGTACTTCTAAATGTGCAACTGTATCCAGCTTTCATAATATGCAGCCCACATAGTACAGTTATTGCTAAATAATCCTCTATCTATTCACTACTAAGGAACTAAATACCCCCCCAACAAAGTGAGCAAAAATCCCACTAGAGTTACAATGAAAAGCACCAAAAAAACCTTAAAATTCATTGCTAATGTTGCCTTACACACTCCAGCACCACACTACTAATGTACTTATTAGTACATAAAATAAGATTATTCTCTGCATCATCCTGTCTTAAGCTGTGCATATGTACGCTGAATTGTACCTAACTCACCTCATGTGCAGAGAAGACACTGAAGCCTTATAAACTCATTATGCTTTTCCCTGGACTCTTGCTTAGCTCTGCAGCTGCAGATACCACTCTGTCCCTAGGCATAAATACAGACATCACTCTGGTGGTGCATGCTGCAACAACCTTCATTCAAAGCACTCTTACTGCTCTGTGAAAGCCACCTTTGACAAAAACAGACAGACTTGTAAGTTTGTGGAGACAGAACTCTCAAGAATTTCTAACCTTTTTTTCTGCACTACCTTCTGCTAAAGTAATACCTCACACAGAGATGTCAAGGAAAAAGTTATCTATAGAATATGCATTTGCTTTACCAACATTGTTTCTCTAAACACCGAGAGGGTTTTTGACAATGCCACTAGAGGTCCTGTATTATTTCCTGTTTGTTTATGGACGTTTTCTGAAGTGACAAACTTCCCGCTTGCTTGACAAATAAGGATGATACCAGTATCAGTAGCTAAACATCTAATGAAGGACTCAATTTTTGTCTCCTTTTATATGGAATTTTTTTTTTTTATATTATTCCTAATTCTTACTAATATTGTCCTTATGCCCTTCCATATTAAATACATCTCATGGGTATTCTTGTGCTGTACAGGTAGGTCTCTCTGTAGTACCTGTAAAGTTCTCTACTTTAGCTCATTACTGGGGTCTTACTGGAATAATGGTCCACAACTCCAAGAAGTAGCAGTTCGAGTTGTGGCTCTGTCAGAAATCCACAGTTGCTTTTCCAGAGTAGTTTGTTTCGTAACCATTGTAAACTAATACAAACAGTTGCTCCCAGAAGGAGGAAGCTCTCTAATCTGGGACATAAACAGTGAGACACAGTTGAATAACCATGGTCAAAAAGCCCCCCCCCCCCCCCCGAAAAAAATAAGCTGTCTGAATTTCTTACAGTTTTATAGATGTTCAGAGGGTGCAAGATGCAATCAGGACTTTAGCGTATCACTGGGTAATGTGAATTCTGAGAACGTTATTAACATTTCTGCATATCAGCACTGTAATTGCTGGGTTACACTGAAATGAAGTTAAATATGCGTATGGGACAAGCTTCACCCAGAAGAAGTCTATGTTACATTCAAAAGACAAGCATATGGGGCACATATCTAGCAGTGAGGCTCCTTTCGATCCAATTCTTAGTACTGTTGTAAGCTAAAATTAGCCAGGCTACAATTGTAATAGCATATAAAGCTCAATTTAATCTACCAAACCTTCTGTGCAGTTTACACTGAGAACTGCTTGAAAAGATGTATTTTTTTTTCCTGACCATGAAGCAGGAACTGCAGTTCCACTTTGCTGCCCTGTGAAAGAGTTACTGTAAAGAACAAGAATGGGACTTGCGTTTCCTAACTAATGCTTTGGACTACAACCCTGAAAAAAGAAAGTAATATACTGGTTTTTTGCATGTGTATTTCCAAATGTTTTGATAAGGAATATTGAAGTAGAGTTGGTCCTATTATTGTAACAGACTATCCTCTATATCACTTTTATCAGCAGCATATTTCTGGGAATTTTTATACACTAACTCACTCAGGACTTTAGAAGCAAACAGAAATGTATGGAATTAATTATAATATGTCACTTTTAAACTTACACAAAGAGATTTTTAACTTCAACCAGTAGAGCCACTTTAGACAAAGAACACTTTAATAGCCCATCATAAAGTAACATAATTGCTTTTTCTGATGATGCCTTCCATACTGACAGCAAAAATACCAATCCACTGACAAAATCTCTCATGTGACTAAATAATACAAGGCCAGATTGTCATCTCCCCATTGCCTGCCTGCATCCAAAGACAGAAGACTGAGACGCTGCCCCTGCCACAGCTGCTGACAACTGCAGCAACCTGCCATACTGGCCTAATCTCTTCCCTTAGTGTAAGAAGAGACAGATAAAAGAGACAGATCACATAAACATTGTAAGTAAGTTGTTGATATGACTTTATGAGGTAAAATAAACAAACTGAGCAAAACCTGTCATCTCTGTGCCCTGTTCTATCAAGGCTTTTCAGCAGCTTTTGCTAAAACATCCAACATGAATGGTGTGAAAACCCACACAGTTAGGGAAAGCTGGGAGGGCAGATTATTATGATAATTATTATGATGATGATTATTATGATGATTATTATTACTCATGTTGAGATATTTTAATTGAATTTGGAGCTTACTGGAGAAGCACAAAACATGGGCATTATTACTTATGTGGCGAGGCCATTATGTGAAGTGTTGAAAACAATCCCTGGCTGGCTGTGCCACATATAACGAAGGTGTACTCCCTTCTTGCTACTCATACAATTATAGAATCACAGAATAGTTTGGCTTGAAAGGGACCTTCAAAGGTCATCTAGTCCAACCCCCCTGCCATGAGCAGGGACTTCTTCAACTAGACTTGATTGTTCAGAACCACATCCAGCCTGGCCTTGAATATCTCCAGGGATGGCACATCCACCACCTCTCTGGGCAACATGTGCCAGTATTTTACCACCCTCTTTATAAAATATTTCTTCCTCACATCCTGAATCTCCCCTCTTTTAGTTTCAAACCATTACCCCTTGTCCTCTCACAACAGGCTCTGCTATCAAGTAGTAGCACTTGTTTGATCTGTCAATCCAGCTTGCCTTGACTGTTCTCAGGCGAGTCATGCCACTCTGCTCCAGTTCTATTTTTGATTTAGTCAGGTCTCTTCCAGGCTTGAGGAGGACCATACTTAGTAATACAAATGCTATTAGACCTGAAACCCCTCTCTCAGATTATCAAACTGAAATACACTGCCCAAAAGCGGCATACAAAGGAAGTGCTTTTAGAAACTAATGAATTTGGTTTCTATAAAAATAAAGCAGAAATCACGCTTTCTGTTTTAAAACAACGATTCAGCTGCTTTCTTAGGTGTCTATGGTGTCCTGAAAGCCCATCAGACCAATACAACAGTGAGCTCCTTGTTTTTGTGAATTAATTACCTACTTGGGAATATAAAATGAAGAATTAATGATAAAATGTTTCACACCTGGTGCATATGAAAGCTTATATTATCATCTGGTGAACTTTTATTTTTTATGAGAATAATTATTTTTACATAAAAAAGCTTTCACTGAAAGGTTTTACATAAGGTGCCCTTCTGACAAGTCAAACATTGCTACACTTTTTTGCTTATAATTGCTTTATATATTTTTTCATATATATTTTTAATGTGCAAAAGCTGTTTTCAGAAGTGCTCCATTTTTTTTTTCATAAAAAATATATCCTGAGCCTATCATATGCCAAACAATGCCCTCACCAGTGCAATAAGAGAAAAACAGAGCTGCACAGGGATTTTATTAGGCTAAAGGCTCCTCTTACAGAAGTCAAATGCTGAAAATGTCAGAAGTTCCCCAGTGTATTTCAACTTTAAAGACAGCAGCAAAACCCAAATTGTAACTTCAAATCCCTGAATATGCTAGACTAAAGATGAGCTCTTTAATTGGATAGGATCTCCGAAAACTTGCTAAGAAAGTACTTCTGTAAGTAATTTAGTAGGCGGAAGAAACAGCAAACTAATCAAGGAAGTCTTTTGTCGTATCACATTATGTGTACAAGCTCCTGATTAAATATTCAGAAAACTAAAAAACTACAAGTTCATGAAAAGGGATTGTAAAAGGCATTTGTCAGAAAGCTCATGAAGCCCAGACAAAGCCTAACGTGGCATGCCAATGTTTCACAGCCACATGAATAGCCAGCCATGGAGGCACCCTTAGCTCTGCTGCCCAGCCTTCCTCTGACATCCAGGCACCATCAAAGGCCCTCTTGGGGCCCAATTTCACCACTGGTTCTCTTCTGCACATCTGACCCCTTCCTGGTGTTGGAGGCAGAGCCCTGCTCCTGCCTCAGTGCCCCATCCTGAGGGGTCAAGGGCAATATTCCTGAGCCTGGCAGAGACCCACTGTCCTCCTGAAAATCA
Source organism: Pezoporus occidentalis (assembly GCF_034315485.1). Lineage (NCBI taxonomy): Eukaryota > Metazoa > Chordata > Aves > Psittaciformes > Psittacidae > Pezoporus > Pezoporus occidentalis. The sequence goes on along the minus strand of NW_026916170.1, from coordinate 9,072,214 downwards.
CTGAATAAGGTGGGCTCAGTGCTCATTCAAGGGTAGCAACCTCCCTCCTATGGATTTCTCAAGTTGCTCAGTCCTATGACTGTTACCTATGCCCTCTGCTAATTTCTTTAGTAGCTACATTGTATTCTTTAATTTCCTTTTCCTCAGCAGTCTTGTATGTGAACAAGCCTTACACTTCTCTTTCCATGCATCACTTGTGCTTGCATTTTTTTTTGTTTGTTTTGTTTGTTTTTTTTTTTTTTAGCAAATAGCTGAGGGTATGAGATCTGCTATAGAGCTACACAAATGGACTTGTTGGACCATTTGTACTAAGCTCACATCTGCTGTGCAGAAGGGAAACATTGGTCTACAATACAAAACAGTAAAACCAACAAGCTTAGTGAGTTTCTAATTTTGCAAGGATTTGTTTTTTCAGAAGAAAGCAAACATCCCTCTTAAAGGAGCTGCGTATCTGATGGCAATAAACTCACTAATTTTCCTGTACAGCACCAGGACTTGCTATCAGTTCAACCAGATATTCCAAAAGGCTTTATAGCAGCCTGTTTACAACAGGCTAATGCTTTTGTAATTTGCAGTGATGTGGATTTATTTTCATCTTCCTCAGTGTTTTTCATTCCAGAAACACAGGTTCTGGAAAATTCTCCAGGTGCAATGTCATGGAATTAAGCTATGAATTTATGTTTGATTTATGTCATATCTTTCATAATTAGGATAAAGGATGCACAGAAAACAAGATTGCTTCTGGAAAACAGACCCAAGGAAAGTGACTTTGAAATATGCAGAGATCATACTACCTTTTAGAGTGTCCTTGCTTTTATCTGATATATTAAAAATATATCTTACAGAGTAACCACAAGGTTCAATGTATATTAAATAATGCAGCTATTCAGCAACTGTGTGGAAAAATGAGAACTTTCCCAATTTAAGTTTTCTATTAGAAAGTAAATGAGAAGGTAGAAACAGGCAACAATTTATCTGTTCTGGTTACATTATTGTGCAATAGGCACTGTGTCAGCACAGCTGCTGGAGATGAAACAGCTTTTGGAGACCACGATTTACACACTTCTCTGTGAACAATAAAATACAGCAAGCACATGGTCATCTGAAGCTGAAGGTTTTTAAAACAACCCTTTAGCAGGTGTGTGCAGAAACCTTGGGGGGTTTCAGAACTGGAATTCCACACGTACGTGCCTAAGTGCAGCGAGCAACTCCCCTGCTCAGCCTGGAACTACTACAATCATTATATTTAATTTGGAAGGAGGAAACAGTTGCTAGTAAAACCCAGAAGGAACAGAGATGAAGACCCGGCTATATACTTTTGGTCATTAATAACAGTGCTAGCTATGGCAACCGCTAAAGATGGGCAACAGCAGACTGAAGAAATGCAAAACATACAAGGACAAAATAAAGAAACAGGCTCATGCCTTCATCTTTTAAAATATCTACTCCATTTCACTATGGTACAACTGAATAAGTCATCTGAAGAAAAAGTCTCACCAGAGGCCTCTGCTGATACTTTTGGAAGACCTGAGCTTAAGGGGATACTATAAGAAAGTTTTACTTGTCAAAAATAACTGTCACCTCAGCTAATTATGGACAGATACATATTACAGAATTTCCATAATCATGAGGTTATGACAGAGGTTATGTCCTCTGTGGAGGACAGCTTAGGCTGAGTAAATGGTTCTGTGCACTGGCACAGTCTGCCAGAACACGGCCCCAACATAAAATATGTCCATTCTCACCTGAGCAACATGCTAAATTGTGCAGTTCCCTGAAACAGAGGCAAAGGCAGCATGGGTGGATTTACAGTAGGTTGTCATAGAATCATAGAATTGTTAGGGTTGGAAAGGACCTTAAGATCATCTAGTTCCAACCCCCCTGCCATGGGCAGGGACACCTTATGCTAAATCATATCACCCAAGGCCTCGTCCAACCTGGCCTTGAACACTGCCAGGGATGGAGCATTCACAACCTCCCTGGGCAACCTATTCCAGTGCCTCACCACCCTAACAGGAAAGAATTTCCTTCTTATATCCAACATAAATTCCCCTGTTTAAGTTTTAACCTGTTACCCCTTGTCCTGTCACTACAGTCCCTAATGAAGAGTCCCTCCCCAGCATCCCTATAGGCCCCCTTCAGATACTGAAAGGCTGCTATGAGGTCTCCACGCAGCCTTCTCTTCTCCAGGCTGAACAGCCCCAACTTCCTCAGCCTGTCTTCATATGGGAGGTGCTCCAGCCCCTGATCATCCTCCTGGCCCTCCTCTGGACTTGTTCCAACAGCTCCATGTCCTTTTTATGTTGAGGACACCAGAACTGCACACAATACTCCAAGTGAGGTCTCACGAGAGCAGAGTAGAGGGGCAGGATCACCTCCTTTGACCTGCTGGTCACGCTCCTTTTGATGCAGCCCAGGATATGGTTGGATTTCTGGGCTGCAAGCACACACTGCCCTGTGTTGCTATCAAAACAAAATGCTTTTAAAACAGGTTTTCTTACTGGGGGAAAGATTTATGACACCGTCATCCTCAACTGTATCACAGAGCATTAAGGCTGATGGGATTTTCAGTTGAAAAACCAGTAACAACTCTAGGAAACTTGATCCATAGCTTATTGCAGATTTATGTCCATTACAGTTTTATGTCCTATTTCTAGTCTTCTGCCTTTTGCTTCCATCTCACCCCACAAGATTTTGCCTTCTCTTCTCCAGCTACCTTGATGTTTCCTGTTCCAAGTAAGCACTACAGACCACAGCCTATAGAAAGGCTTTCCTTTCTTTTTACATGGGTAAATTAAACCTCTACCACCTTGGTGGGGTCTGCTTTCCTTTTTTTGTTCATTGGCTTACTCTCAGGAGCCTCCTACTCCCCATCATCCAAGGGAGCCATAATGCTCCGAAATGGATGCAGTCTTCTGGCAGCTGTGCCAGAAGAGCCAAATCCAGGTGGAATATAAAATCTCATCCTTCCACTCCTGCTTTCCTCTGAGTAGAAACCTGAAGACTCCAAGTGTCACAGGCCTCCGAGGGACAATGCTGGCTGCTCAGGGCCATGCCTTTGTCCTCCCAAGACCAGCCTCCCCTAAAGTTCACTAATAATGAAATCCGTCAAGGACCCAAGTGCTAGCTTCAAAACTGAAGAGTTTAATTTTTACTTGAAGTGATTTTTTTGTACTCTCGCTATAAATGTTGTGATCTTGTTTAGCCACAACATATACAAGCTTAGGAAATTGGCCTCTTGGGATGAAGGAGAGCAAGAAGGCACCTGACATTTCTAAGTTTCATAACTGTAAAAGCCATTTCCAAATTGTGAGTCTCCAAGACAATCACTTTTTCACTTTAGGAAAACCTCGAATCTTCCTTCCACCTTCTACCAATAGTTCAAAATTAAGTGAACCAAAAATTTCAGCCATGCTTTATACAAGTATTCCCAGGAAACCTAACACACACCCTCTTTTCCTCCTCTTATACTATGGAGACATTTCACATGCATTTTATAGACTATGCAAGACAGTCTTGGAATCAAATTTCTTTAGAATTTGCACAGATGCAAGGACAACCTGTTTATGCTATAAGAATTACGATGGCCACTATAAGGTGGCCATATCTGCAGGCAGAACTTCTGAACTGAACTGCAGAGGGTTAAAATGCAAAATGAGCACAGAACTTACTTAGAAACTTACTGATGTGTTAATGCATGGCACACTAAAGTCAAAAGTGCATTTTCTGGTTTTTATTTTTATTTCACAGTCTCACCATTCAATAAACCACTGTCAAAATTCTGAGATTTAAATTTTCAATGTGTTAGTATAAAAAATACATAGTGCAGTTAAATTATCCTAGTTCATTAATAAGTATTCCTAGCCCCTGCAAGAATCACATGAAACTTTTGAGGCTACAGTAGGAAATGTGACATTAAATACCAAGATCATACAATAACACTGGAGAAGATAAGCATAGTCCCCAGTGGCAGAAAAAGTTAAATAAATAAATAAAAAATCTAGTCTTGGAAAGCTTTTAGTTGGAGTGTAAAATTAAAATGGATTTTTTCATATGCTTTTTACACAACCATAAATAAATAAAGACAGAAATTCTTGTATCTTCTGAAAAGACAGAAACCAGCAACTCTAGTTGTCCCTAAACCCATTATATTAGAAGTTAAAAATTTAAATGTTGCACTGTAGAAGTATGTGCATGTACTTGATTAAAAAAATCTTGAAAATAAAATTTATTTTCTAAATTAAAAATTGAAAAAAATGGCAGGGTACCTTCTAGCAGGGAAGAAAGAAACAGAATTCTCAGAATAAACAGCTTGAAGTTTTTTATAGTATGATGTTCATATTTGATTTCAAGTGTTCACATAAGTACAGGAAAAACATCATTTTAATGCCAAATATAGAGGCTTTAAAACACTGTTATATGAATTCTAAACCAGATTTTGCTATTTTTACAACAGGAAGATACTCTCGAGTTCTCTATGTCTCATATTCACCAGTTCTCAAGTATTCTGTAATGACTGCTTTGCAAGTATAGGAAACACCATATCAGTTGCAAGGAGCCCACTGACATTAGCCTCTGGATGGGTGCTGTACCAGGAGCCTCCCCCAGGCCATCCTGCCTCACTCGAAATCTGATTTTCATTTAACACAGAACTAAGTGCACAATAATCCCCAATTAAGTTTTATTATTTATTCTCATTGATTTTGCTGGGTAAAGCAATCAGGGTAAACTTCCTCCCCATTCAGTGGCTAGGCCTTGTCGCACTGCTGCCTGATCTCTGTCTATCCCTGAATTTATAACCACGATAAAGCTCCCAAGAGAGGTTTCCTTAATTTCACTTCCTCCTTGTATATCTTCAAAATTAAGCTAATATTTCAAAAACTGTCCAAAAGGTGGTTTTAAATAAAAGTTTTTGGCAGCCTCTCTCCTCAGTTTCTAATGGTGATAACAATTCAAATGCTTTTTTTAAACAAATCAGTGGTGATATTTTGTATTCCAAAAGGCCACAGTCTATCCCTCTGGAATCCAGGAGAGAAGAAATAATTAGCTGCTATTATTTTATGCCAGCCATACTCGAAATGTGGAGCCATCCTCCTACTTAAAAACAGCCATTTTCTTTGTCGATATACAACAAGATACCACAGAGAACTTGTTTCTCACTTTGTCTGTGAAATGATGCTATTTAATAGCACCACACTAGGTACAGTGATGTGTGAGTGTTAACTATCATCAACAAGATCCAACACTCGCAAATTGGGGCCACAAAAAGGAGACAAACAATATTTATCTTCTAGCTTTTGAACCACAGTTTTTGAAAGCAAAGCTATAAACCTTTTTTTATTAACAGGAACTGAGATCCTTGCAAAATTGCCTGATTATAGGGATTTTTAGTTTTTATCTTTTTTAAGTACCATATTATCATATTTGTTTCATAAGAACTGGCAATGCTTGACACTGGAAAACAAAAGAAGAAGATCTTACAAATAAAACGCACATAGTTAGTCTAAGCTCTGAACAGTTGAGGGACTGACTCAATCCAAACTGACAGAAGGATGAGCCTTCGTTTCTCCACCTATCTTCCTTGGTTATTTAGATGTAGAACAGATATGAGACAGGGCACAACATTTTCCTTCTAGAAGTTTAGCTGCCAGAAGTGAGCAATATTAGCCACCTCTGACTCAAGGTGCCCTCTGATAGGAAAACCCAAGCCCAGACAGAGGAAACACCAGGGACTAGTTGTTAACAGGGAAGACTGCATCATGCGAGGTTCTCCTGAGGCTGCCCTGCATTGGAAAACAGTCCCAGGCTGCACTAACGACCTGCATGGTGGATGGTGGAAGAGAATAAACCTATTAAAATACACAAGCACAGAAGTGCAAGGAAACATCTTGTAGACTGCTGGCGGTCAGTGTCAGAAGTTGGAATGATTTGGAGGGATGAAATCTCTCCCAAATTTCGCACAGCAATGTGGTCAGTGCTGTGCTAACAGACACAAAGCCTGGTAAACACCAGGTTTGTCTGCAGGCTTTTGCTTTTTTTTTTTTTCTTTTGTCTGCTCAGGTTGTTAGTTTTACAAAACGTGATATTTTTCTGTTGTTTGGTTGGTTTTAGCCCAATTATTTAGACATTTTAAACCACGTAAAGTTTTTATTAACATCAGCTACTTAATGTATATACGCAAGAGGCACAGGGATAATTAGCTCAGCTATGATTAGAAAAATAGCCATTTAGAAGAAAAGCATTTGGAATACTGTACAGCATGAGCTGAAATATGAAGTACAATATGGTTGAAAACCAGATACTTATCACAGTACAGTGCATAAAACACCAGGGTGAAGCAACCTTCCTGGTCTCATCCAGGTGCACTGCACCTGCCATGGATGCTGCTATCCCAGAAGAGGTGGGAGGCATCTGGTAAAAACAGGGAAGCTCAGCAAGAAGGGTCAGAGCCTAGAAAGCACCATCTGTGAGAAAAACTAAATCAACCTTCATAACAAATATTCATCTTGAAAAAAAGAGCTGCTGTAATGGAGCAGTTTTGTTTTCTATGCCATAATGGAAAAGAAATGGTAGACTTGAATTGCAGAGGGAATGATTCAATATCCATTAGGAGAAAAAAAAAAAAAAAATCCTTTCCAATACAGCAAAGAGAAAAAGCACTGTCCGGAGGGAATGAGGAATACTGCTAGAGATGTTTAAGGACAGATTTGGCAGGTATAGTGGCTCCAAATTTAGTGGGTAACTTTCGAATTCACTTCCATCTCACTGGCTCCAAGACATGCACAGAACATTTACAGCTTCACCAGAGCCTTTGGAGATGCTGCCCTCCTGCAGTGGAAATGTTTAGGAAACAATATGCCTAAACATAAGCATCTAGTGTCATTTTATCTGCCAAAGAGTATCCAAACAAGTTGCATAGGGATGGCAGGTTGGACACATGACCTACACAAGGTCTGTGACCCTCTGGAGCAGCAGCTAGTGGCTAAAAAGAAAGGAAAGTCAGCCAAAAGGCCAGGCTGGGACCTTGGAAGGTTAACAGGAAATTGCCCTGCAACATTTATTTATAGGCCTCCATGACAATCTTCATCTTAAATCCAAGATCTACAAGGACATCTTTTTTAACAATAGGTTAAATGAAAAAAACCTGCTTTGTAAAAATTTGGCTTTTCCAGAGTCTCCTGTCCAACATAAACAAATCTAGCAGGATGCTGACTGTTCACATGAGGGCTTTAATATCTCATTATCTGCTGCACATGATGAACAGTAATTAAATAAGAATGCATGCTTACACAGTGACAGAAGTTCAACATTCAACTAAATCACAGACATCCAATGACCTTCCAAGCAGCACTAATTCAAGTTCATCCCTGCATATGTTTTACAGTTGCCTTGCAAGAACCTGAGAACCACAGACAGCAGATGGTATCACCTGAAGATGTAATTTGAAAAAATTTTAGTCCTCTATTCTCCCAGTTCTACTGGTACCATGTCATATCCTGATTTCTTTATAATCCATTATAGAAAGGGGTTTTTGTTTTTTTTTTAGCTTTGAAAAATGCAAAAAAAAATTAAAATTATATATTTCAAAAAAACATTCTCATGCTCACGATAGCCAGTTAATGTTTTTAACTGTAGGCGTCTGTTTCCTTTGCATTTAGAAACTTTCAGATTAGGCTGAGTACCCGCTGCATCTCAAAGAGGAACTATGCCAGTTCTACAAAAATCCCAGCAAAAAAAAAATGGCTTCCTCATGTATTATGCAGTGGTCAAATCTGAGAGTGTCTTTAAAACAATTTTCAGTGAGTTTCAGCAAGAAGATTTATACAAATGATTAAAAATTATGTATGTTTCTCATGATTGAAATAAAAAATGAATCCGAGTCTATATTTTGAGACAGGAAAACCTTCTTTTTAATGGGAAACGATATGTTAAATTAAAAAAAAAGTCTGATTTTCCTTTTTGTTTCAAATTTCAAAAAAGCTACATATCCCTTTTTAGAAATGTGACTGTATTATGCTTCATAAAGAAAGCACATTTTGAATTGAGGGGGAGGAATGTGCAAGCACAAAAAAGGCTGTTTTATATTGCTATCGAGACCTACCAGGCCAACAAACTGGGAAGCAATCTCATATCCTATGGTAAACAGACAGCCCCAGAGGGCTTGGACTGTCCTCCCTGGATGTGGTCTGCCACTGATGAGCTGTCTTTTCCCAAGGAGAGCATGTCTGCAGCCAGACTCAGACAGAGCAGTGGCAGGGACAGTGCTTGCTCACACCAGAAAGAAATGGAAAAAGAAATGATTTTCCATTTCCAAGAAATGGAAAAATTCAAGGCAAACCAGATTGCTTACATAGCACCTAGCAAGAAAATTAATGCAGAACATCATAGGAAAAAAATAGAAATATATTTGCACATCCATAGTTTCCTTGCTCCTTCACCTATCCTAAAGGTGTTTCTGCTACCATGGCTCCATTGACAGCCACTGACTTAGTAACATAATTGGGGAAACTCTGTGAGAAAAGCAATTTGTAAGAATGGCCACATAAGAAATTCTCTTCTGCATTTCTTTTTGCCTGTAAAAAGACCACTTAATCCATATATTTCAAGCAAAAGCAGATGAACTTTGTTTGCAGTGACATCCAAAGCTATTAAAACTGAGATAAGAGTAGGAATTTACCCTTCCTTTGCATTTTTAGTAGCACAAGCAATGGAAATCAATTAAAATTTAAAATGTGGCAACAACATATTTGTGGGTAAAATGCATTCATATGTAAAAACACTAAGGAGGCAAAAAATTAAACTACTTTTATTTTTGTTGACAGCCCATATTGCTTTCTGAATTGCTGCTTAGTAAATAATTCAATATTTGGCTTTCAAACACGGCAGGCAATTTTCCCCCCTTAAACTGAAATTTAAAATCAGAATACAGAGGTTCTGTATCCCATCACTTTTATTTAAAATACAAACCCATTCCTGCAATAGAGTTTCTTTTGCATATGAGAACTGGAAAAGCTTTATTTTATAAATTTTAAAATTTTAATTAAAGAACATGCTCAGAAAGAAACATACCTACTCCCAGTACTTATTTATCCAAGCTAGTCTTAAAAGATAATAAATAGTCTAAACCACATTTTTTATACATGCAGCTGAACATATGCACATACATATGCGTCAGCTGGAGGATAATTAAGCAACTCTTAGTTGACAATTTTCCCAAATTGCAGTTGCTTCTAGAAGCTTATAGAAATTCCTATTCAGATAAACACATACCTTAAAATTTAACAAGGATAAAAAGCATTAGCCTGACATATAACCTAGATTATCAACAGTGCTGTCCCCTCACCCATTCATTTTCAAATATAACAGCTCTCATAGGTTCTCACTGGATCTTATGAGAAATGAAGCATTAAATGGTTTAGTTAAGACGAAACCAACAAAACCATCCAAGAGCATGTGAAGACATGCCATTCCACCAGACATTTTGTACATAAAGCATTTGCTTTGAAAAGCAGCCCAGGTGGTACAGCAGCTACTGTCTTGCCCTGCTTTTCCACAGTTCCTTCCTCCCTGAGACTGTGAGGCACCTTGTGCACATATAAACCATCTGTATCAAAGCAGTGCAGGCTAGTCATTCACACTATAAACCAACAAGCTTAAGACCATATTTCTGAACACAACTAGGCAGTATTTTTTAGGCAAGCTCATTCTGAGTTATTGAGGAAAGCTAGCCCAGCAGGGGCAGTGGGAAGGTGGTCTCCTCCTAGCAGACAAGGCATTAAAAGAAGCCTTGGTCCTTAGCCCACGGGAGTGCAAATGCCCAGTCGGGTGCCACATGAAGGCTTAAATGGGAATTAGGAATGAAAAATCAGATCAGAGTAAGAAAGCTTAGGAAAAGCAGCCATTTCTTTAGTCTGTTCCGTGTGTGAGCACACATAGGCTGTGCCGCCCAGAAGGATGTTGAGAAAAAAAAACAAAAACAACCCTGGCAAATATACTGCTATGTACAGGACCGATAGTGGATGTAGCAAGCTAGAATAACATCCTCCTTAGTGTCCTAGAGGGTGCTGCACTTCCTGCTATTTGCCAGCCTCAGAAGGAATGTTTCTAACATGAAACATTACCTGTGATTTTTCACAGCTCCACTTATTTAAGACACTACCAGGCATTCTACTACCAGACTTCTACTACCCTAAGTTAATTCCAGAGGGGAAGATACAATATCTTAATGGTCTCTCCCTGGCCTCCTGGTGTGGATAAAACTAACTAGGTGGTCAGAAGACAGGACAACCTTAATGGTATCTTCTGTAAAATGGAAAGAGGCTGTCAGAAAAGCAAATGCCCTATTAATTTCAGACACACATCCCCATCAACTCCAGTGCCCTTAATCCAGGCTTTACACATTACTCATCCTGACTCCCACCTTTCACTGTTGCCCAAACCCTGCCAAAGTGAAAAGACACCCTATTCAAAAGGCAGAGAAGCAAAACCTAGAAGTGGTACACAGCATACCACTTCAAAACATAGTGTTTAATTAGCAAAGAGTGATCTTTGAGGGAAGCATTTGCACTGCTCATTACAGCCCTCTCATTAAAACCAGGGAAGCCTCCCTGTACCTGTATTTCAGAACTTGAAACATCTGACCTTATTTGGAGTATATTTTTCATTAGCACAAACTCCTTCTTGAAGGCAAATATCACCTAGAATGTCACAAGGAAATACCTTCTTGGGCAAAGTGTGTGAAACCACTGCTAGTCATAGCACTACTCCTTAAACCCATCTGTGCTATTTTGTGAAAGCACTGCACCTTGAAATTCATTTCTGCAATTTGTAGGTGGGGTGGGAGAAACTGCTCTCAGTTTCTCTTGCTACTTCCTAATTATTTAACTGGGAAAAAAAAGGAGAAAGTCTCAGGCTTGGTACCTTAGCACAAACAGACATTCAGTATCTCTTTCAGTGACTGTGAGGGATCTCTTTCACATCAAAGGGAGCTTTCCTGAAACCCTTTGAAGGGATTGGACATCCCTCTAAGCTGCAAAATACCAGCACCAGCTCCTCTCTGGCCTTTGGCAAGTGTCTTCAGTGGTTTAAGGTTAAAAGTCATGTTTCAAAGACTGGAACATGAGGCTATGATGTTCCCCTAGGCCAGTGCTCGCTAGACTATGTGAGACTAAGTATGGGATGCTGGGAGATGTTGCAAATCTGCACAAGGGCTTCCAGTGATTCAGCAAAATGCCAGGGAATACATGTGAGTGTGCCCAGGCGTAGGAAACATTGTGAAATCTTTTCAAGGTGACACAAGTCATGCATGGAAGATTGTTGCATCTCATAAACACTTCAGGGGAGCAAATCAATGCAGCAAACAAAAGGCTCCCACCCTTCAATTATCCCAAAAGGACAGCCAGTGATTTATTGAAATCTATTGAAGAGTTTGTTATAGAAGATACTCCAAAATTATGAGGATGGGATCGAAAACAAAAACCCTAAAACACATGTCAGCAGGAATTACAGTACTCAAAGTGCAGAACAAGGACATAAAACTTGCAGAAGCAAGAGAAGAAGAGGTGAGGAATGATGCAGAAGGAAATGGGGTTAAATAGTGGGAAGACAGCCTAAATTATTTCTTTCTGCTGCAAATACCTTTTCAAACTCAGAGACATCAATGCTCTTCTATCCATATTCCTGAAGACATCTTAAGGAGCCCACACAGTGGAAAGCTCCTTTGCACACTGTTGCAGGTCCCAGGTGTGAGTTCCCTGGAGGTGCATCAATCCTGCTCTGGCCAATCCCACAACACATCCAGCCAGCAGCAGAGCTCCTGCCCCAGCACTGTATAGGCAGGTCACAGCAGCAGAGACTCCCACGGATGCTACTGCTTTCAAAAGACTTTTTCAGGGAGTATGGAAAAAGGTACAGGTTTTTCTGTGGCTAAGTCTGTAGCACCTACAGCCAGTTACACTCTGTAGAGATCTAGTATATTCTCTTAAATGTGGAACCCTTAGTAATTTCTGTTATTGTGCCAGAAACCAAAGTCTTTGAAAATGAAGGAACCACCATCAAAAATAATAATAAAGCAAAAAATGAAGCAAGCTTTCCTAGGACAAATCATGAAAACAGTCTCCCAAGAAGATCCCAGAAGCATTCTTTGGCATTAAGTAGTGAAATCTGTCAAAACACAAAGCGCAGACAGCAGTGGGGCCAGAGGGGAAGTGGGGTGGCAGTGCCATGATGCACAGCTGTCTCCTTCTGTTGCCTCCTTCTAGCACAAGACAAAACTGAAAAGCCCCAGCTTGTCCTTCACAACGCAATCACAGAAATGCAATGCACTGTGCCGTAGCCATTGACATGCTCCCCTCATGCAGGCTGCCTCTGAACCACACAGCAAGAGGGACGGTTGGTGCCATAGATCTGAATGTTGTTTGGCATTTTCATAGGCTCAGGAGCGAACACACAAACTCAAATACCCCACAACAGGATCCTCTTCAATTACAAAGAAAGAGACCATTACAGGACGGTGTCAATATGGAACATCTAAATGAGTCACACAAATGTCATTTTAATTAGGGAAATAAAACAACCCATCAAAGATTAGCAATGCAATGTTCATGTGATATAACGAGACAAAAAGCAGCAACTGAACACACAACAAAGTCAGGTCCTCAAAGACAAACACAGGAAAGGACACCCCACATTTTCAGTTTACCATGATATATCTAGGCACTATAGAAGAGCTGACGCACAAAATTATTTGCAGTGTCAGTAAAGTCTTGTAATATCTATTTAAAGCATAAATTAGTAATTAAGAGAGATCAGATGCTTAGTTGTTGCATGTCAGTGTAGCTTTAGTAGAAAGTCAACAAAACTATGTTAGATTATAGCAGCTGGTGACAGCATCTGAAAAAAACATGGAGCTCCTAATTTGCGGTGTGGTTATTTGAGAACAATTCTGCAAAAGAAGTTGGAAGAAACAGGACTGCATTTTACTGTTTGATTTAAACTCAAGAGGTTTTAAAAGTGGGAATGTAAAACCAAAAAGCCGAGAAAACAAACTTTTGGCAAGGATGTTTGACTTGTACAGCAACAACTGCAAAGGAACTGCATTCCTTGTCCCGCAAAAAAAGCAATAAGAATGATTAAGCTTTAAAACACGTAACTGTACACACAAGAACACATATAATCATTCAAGAGCTCAGAACTATGTCAGGATCACAAATGTGTAAGGCAAATAAATACATTTAAAAGGCTCATCTGACACCACATCAAGGAATGTTCAAGGTGAGATTAAAACATTTCTAAAAGGGAAAGGATTCCCCTTCGCCAGTCAGTTGCAATGTTTCATTTTCCCAGAGCAATGGAAGGGAGGGGGGCAATGATGGAGCATGCACAGGGCACCCACCCTGTCAGCAGACTTAGCAGTTAAAAGCAAATCTCTCAGCTCAGAAACTGGATTTTGCACCTAATAATACTACTTGCGTGAAATCCCTCCTGCTTTTTACTGTTAAGGGCACTGGAAAAAGTCAGTGTTGCAAACAGAACACTGCAGCCATGGCAACAAGCAATTCAACACTTAAACTTTTCAACAGACTAAACAGTATTTTCTTTCTGTTTTTATAATTTCATGGTCAATAATTCACCATGAGCACTTTACTTGTCTAGCTGTTCGTTAATGTCTCAAAAACAACCTCCTGTTAAAGCTTCAACCAAGAAAACCTTCTCCCTCAAAGAAAAATAAAAGCATGTGTATACAGGGAGAGCACTTAAAAAATGAACCTTTTTTCTCCCGTTTTGGAAATTGACATAGAAAGATGGAGAAGGGCCCAAGTTCTGGCACGTTAAATCAAGCATTAGCCCTTTATTAGTACAGTACATTATTAAATGCTACAATCAGCAACCCAAAAGCATTAAAATTGAGATTTAAAACACCTAACAACTTAGGCCTTGCAACAGTATCTCTGAGTAATGCCCAAACAGCACAGGAACTCCAGTGGGAAGTCTCCTTGACTCTTTCTGTTGACTGTAAGGATTTTGTTTTAAAATATTTTTATATTGTTATCAGCAAAAACCCATTTGAAAACTGAAATGGAAGGCTAAAAATGAGATAAAGCATTCTGTATAGCCAATGAAATTTAACCCTATTAATTAGACAGCTTCATTTCACAGTCAATTAGAGTCTAATATTACCCTAAAAAATGTATGGGTTTTTTTGGAGATGTCATGCATGAACGCAACTGAAATCGTGCCTTTTTTAACTTTTAAAGGCATTGAATTTAGTACCTGCAAAAGAAATCACAGTTTTCTCAAAGTCAAGAATTTGAGATTTTTAGAAACTACTGACTGAAACATGAGGGCAATGGAAAAACGCTGATCTCTCCTAAGCAGACTAAATAGCATCCACATGGATTTTAATGCTCAGCAAAGGTGCTAACCTTAATGAATTATCTTAGCTAGGTAGTTATCCAAAGCTTGCATTTCCTATGTCTTTACCATTTTTATACTCCTTTACTGCAGTGAAAAAAATGAACATGAAGGAACCAGACAGTACAGACCCTTTGAGAACTTCAGGGATCATCCTGCTTTCCTTGCCACATCAGGTAATTTAATTGCAGCATGACCCCACAACTGATGGATGCTGGCTTTGCTGACTGACCCTACAACTTGGGTGTGAATTCAGCTTTGCTAGCAACACATGCTGAGAAGCTCCATAAATGACAGTGAAGGACAGAGCATGAAACAGACACAGAAATATGTTTACGCGTTCAGAAGGAGCAGGGACCTTCTCCAATCCTTGTTTATTTGCATTAATTTGACAAATAGCATTAATATCTATGGAGTTAATGTGCCACACAAGAGACAGTTATTCAGCATTATGATTTTTTTTTTTTTTAAGCCTCGCTGGTTAGATATTCTCTATTAATTTTTTCATTTTCTTCAAAAGATTCTTTTTTAACTTCTCTCTCTATAACTCATAAGGTGAAGAACTGGGGAAAATACACTCTCTTTTTCAACTTCTTAGAGCTTCTTGGCTGTCTTTTGACCTGCCGCCTGGTTACCACACAATCTCAGCCTGACCCTGCACTCCAGGGTTTACCAAGTGTTTTTCACAACCTAGATGGAGTTGGATGGAAATTTTTCTAAGTATGTCCTGAGACATACACGTGTTGGGGGGGAGGATACTGTGAAAGTGGAACTGGGAAGAAAGCATGGAAGCAAAACCCATTTATAACTAAGAATTGCTGGTAGGAGGTGAATGGTGACCAGCCTACAGGAATGGTGAGCAGCCTACGGGGTGAGCTGTAGGGGAAAGCGTCTGGTGATCATGAGAGGTCATGCAACACTGATTATTAAGCCTTATACAAACGGCAAATCAAAGAGGTGTGTGACAAGGTGGGCCTGGTAAAACATGGGGATGTTGAAAGACGGGGTTTTTTTTTTTGATAGGAAAAAGGAAAAACAATCTCCACTTTACACAAACAGGAAAAGCCACAGAAATATCCAATACTTACTTTTATCTTCCTGGTTTTCGTCTGCTGCTTTGCCCTCCTCTTCCTCCTCCTCCTCCTCCTCCACCTCCTTCTGCTGTGCTTCTTCATGGCGATCGGCGGCACCAACTGAAAGGCTCTGGCAGCAGTGGTTGAAGCCGCTATCCCGAGGCAGAGTGAAACTTCTGGGCTTTCCCCCATTCCCATTCAGCACTTGCATCCGCTCACCCTCCACGAGGGGGAAGGGGCCGTAGTGGTCTTGCAAGTGGCACTTCTGGGTGGGCAAGGTGGACTGCCGCCGGTGCTCGGGGGAGACCACAGCCACCTCGGAGAACACAGAGTCCTCCAGCGGCAGCGTCTGCAGGTAGTGGAGTCCTGAGCTTGTCAGCGGTGTCTCTATGAGGTCCTGCCAGGAGCGCCGCTGGCTCGCCGTCTTGCGCACCGGCGAGTCGGTGGCGCTCCCCGCCGCCTCCGGGCGGAACTCCTCGTGCGACGACTGCGACTGGGAGGTCTCCGTGGATGAGAGCCGGCTGTGTTTTGGCTCCACATAAGGGCTTGTGCAGCTCATCTGCAACATCAGCAATGGAGCAACCTTCAGATCAGTGTACACCGAGACCTAGCGCTCATAATAACCATGTACTTTTCATTGTCACTGACACCACCCAGTTCAGTAACAAAGGCATAATTTTACCAGATTAACCTGTCCTGATCCTAACTTCAAGGCATGTCCATATCTATATGTCACACCTGTAGGTCAAACACTGATTCTTATTCATAATAGTAAAGATATCAGTATACTTACTATGTCCCTTAGTGTATAAAATAAGCCAACACAATTATTTGCAGTAAAATTGGCAGAATATAGCACTATGGAAGACATAGAAGAGGTGTGCTTGGTCCATTAAAAATCTTATAAATGACATCCAAATGCCCTGTCATCCTATCTTGCTAAGAATTTCTTTGGAATCATGTTTGCAGTGTTTTGGTGCAGTTTAAAGATCTATGATCTGGGAAGATAAAGTATTGCATTCAAATTAAACATCATGAACAATCCCTTTCCCCCAATTTTTCTAATTTTTGATTCCAAATTTTTGCATTTTAAAAACTATATTCAAGTAAGATGCATTAGTTAATACTGAGTATATGGACATGAAAATTAAAATTGCCAATGTAGAACAAGTTAGATGTCCATACTCTGGTTTATACCAACAACTGCTTCAAGAAGAAAGCCAAACAAATCCCCTTGTGTTCCAATTTACAGACGAACCTACTTTTTCCACAACAACAGAACAACTGGTATCACTGTTTGCAATATAAGACAGAGCATTTATATGTTGGCATTTCTCTGGAAATTCAAGTGCCATTTGTCACTGTAAAGCTTCACAGCACAACTGTTGGAGTCTTAGAGAAGAGCCTGTGTTGTTACTGAGGCAATAAGATTTTGTCAGAGAAGTCGATAAGAGGGTGGTGAGGGATTGCATGGATGAGTAGGTGATCATCATGAATGAAGATCAGGAAAAAAAGAACTCTGTAACTTAATCTACTTCATACAGTGAGTGGGATTATAAATCCATGTTCTCTGCAAACCAGTTGAAGTTAGGCTGCTGGAGGCTATTGAAGTTAGCAATGCATGTGACTTAACAAATGCCTTAAGTCAGGTACTGACTCAAAAAGGTATGCTAGAGTGTGCCTTAATGTGCACATGCAGATACTTCTAGGCAGGAGAGCACATAAAGGTGACGCTTTACCTAGTGATCCCTTTAGACAGTTGCAGGTGACTTACCGAAGGAGGCCGTGGGTATGTGTCATACGGGGGTGGTGGGCTGTCTTGTTTGGGTGTTGACGGAGTGTCAGCTTCCTCCTTATCGCTCTCACTCCAGTAATCTACAAATTACATACAGATCAGATCAAGAACTACCAACACACTTTGGTACATTCATGTATCAGAGACTTGCTTTCACAAAACCATCCTTGGTATTACTGAGAGATAAATACTAGTGAATGCTGTAAACATTAGCTGCTGTAATTTGCAACTGTTTCAATCTAATTGTTTTAATCTAATCTAAATTCAAAACATTATGTGGTATACTAAGTCTAATGCCCCATTGCAGGTATTAAACAACAACCTGCAAATGAGCCACAAATTTAACACTTGTACACTCCTTATAAAATACAACATGCAGAATATTCCTACTGAAACTATCAGATTTTCAAATACTTATACAGCCATAAAAATAATTATGACTGGACATACATTGGCTGGAAAATACTGAAAGTATTCTTTGAACAGAAAGGATGACATTGTAACTTGCTAAAGTCTTGTTGACTGCAAATAACATTATCAAATATAATTAGAACCAACTGGCAAATCAAACAAGTAGAGGTTACTGCACACATGAATAATCAATGCTATTTTAATACCTATTTTCTCCACTGTATGCTGCCAGTTACCCAAGCTTTTAAATTAAATTTCTATTAACAAACAGCTTCTTTAAAGATAAGGCAGAAAAACTAGTTTTCATATATCTGATTCATAAAACAACTGCTGCCATGTTATCCATGCAAGATCATAAAGGAAATATGGTAAGGAAAAGTATGATAATGACACTTAAGTGCAGAGTTCCAAAAGATGGATAAGAAGAAACTACAAAGGATATGAGGATCCATTTTGTCATGAAATCAAGTCTTGGTCAAGCCCATTTGATAAGTTTGGTAGCTTGGTCAAAGGGCAAAACACATGGAAGAAGTTACCACATGGGAATTTATATTTATTCTGTTGCAAATATTTTTGAAGCAGAACAGCATCTAACAAAATGGACACTGGACTTTAACAGTCCTTCAAAAAGAAAGCTGCCAACTCAGCTCTAGATAGGTAACTTTAATATTTTGCCACGTTGTAAGACATGTGCAAACATTTCTGTTGTCACCTTCTAGTATTTGGTAAAACATTGTACAACAGGACACTTTAGCTCAGACTATTCACAGACTAATCACAGGCAATTTTCACTTTGCCTAGAAAGTTTTCAGTGAACTACTTAACTAACTTACTACTTTCTCTTTGATAAATGGAGAAAAAAAGATTGATTGCTGCTTCATAGAATCATAGAATAGTTAGGGTTGGAAAGGACCTTAAGATCATCAAGTTCCAGCCCCCCTGCCATGGGCAGGGACACCTCACACTAAACCATGTCACCCAAGGCTCTGTCCAACCTGGCCTTGAACACAGCCAGGGATAGAGCATTCACAACCTCCCTGGGCAACCCATTCCAGTGCCTCATCAGAAGCAATCTAAGCTAAAATCCAAGCTGGCACAACATACAATTTTGGCTTTAATGATTTTTTTTGTTACTATGATGATTTTTGTATTGTATGATTAATGACCTACCTGTAACTAAAGTTTTAAAGATTTAAAAAAAACCCCTTATCTTTAAATAACACCATCTTGAAACAGCTCTCCCTACAATTTTGTATATATTTAGATTGCAACAATGGTAGGGACAGCTTTATTTATCTATTTAATTTTTCCAAGTAGAAACAACTCCATCTTAACTCTAAGTCTCCTGGTTTGCATCCTTCAAGCTTACAGCTGAGATTCTCTTAAAATAGTACGAATAAGTAGCATAAGCAAAGTTTTTCATGAGTATGAAATAAAAAAACCCCAAACAGTTTCATCTAAAGATATCTGCAAATAAGTAATTTTTGGTGAATGAAAGACTAAATCAGTGAAAACTCTTTTTAAAATCACTCCTAGTTTTAAGAAAACTTGTTTCCAGCAACTAAAACCACCTGAAAACATTGGCATATAAGCCTGCTTGCTGCATTACAGCAAAGCCTAATGGCATGTGCTGAGAGGCGTGTCAGAATTGCATCACTCAGTGACACTACTGTAAACTTGGAGCTCAACTGTTTATTCTGAAAGTAATATTTAACAGCTTTAGTGCAGGTTCCAATTTTGGCTAAAAATACAAGGAGGTTCTTGCTGTCAAATCCGCATTACATAAGCCACTGTATGATCCTGCTTTTGTGCATCTTACCTCAGACAGGGAATTTTGTTGGCAACCTATGGCTTGTCTAGAAAAATTCTGCTGTCACAGGGGTCAAGTTCCAGATGGAATATATGAACATAGCCTCACACCAGCTTTTAAAAATGTTCTGCGTTTAGCAATTGACTCATTAGTCTAAAGTGCGTATAATGCTATCAAACAGTTACCGTATTTCCCTCTCCAGATTTTGTCCAATTCAGTGATGGACAAGCTCAATGCATCAGGAATATCTTGAAAGCTTTCTGAATAAGCAAAAGACTTAATGTATTATATATAAACTAACACTGACCTGCCATTTGCCGATTAAGTATTTTCTATTTATATAAGCTAGTATTTTTTTCTCTGATTTTATATGACTAGAAAGTATATAACTTCTCCATCCGAGGAAGTCTCTTGCCATATTGCTAACATTCATTGCATTTAATATGGAAAGCTGATGATATTTTTATAAAACTGTTCTGTACAGAAGGTAACATTTTACTCAGCAGTACACCCACAACTCGGTGATTTGTGCATCTCCAAAGCACCTGAAACATATTTATGCACTTTAGATTCAGAAGCATTCAACTCTTAATTGAAACAGGCTTGACAACTACTGTTGAATTGTTTCAGAGGTATTATAAAGCTTTGCTGCAAAGGGCTGAACTGAGCAGAAATAAAAGACCTTTTGTAAAATCAAATATGTAGATGACAGTTGGTACAGTCACTGAATATAGAAAATTCCAACTTCATGGTTTTTACAGTTGCAAAAATCTAAGTGATAGAGAGGTTTTACTTTGCTAACTTGATGTCTCTCTTAATTAGAGACACTACTGAGCTGTTTAATAGCCCTTATGCTGGGAGCGAATGATAATAGCTAGAGGCATAGAAGTACTGTACATCGGCAAGGGGGGAACATGATACTGCTTCCCATACTAAACACAACTAAGCAACACAAAGAGGATATAGTTTTACCTACCTGTATATCAATTTGAGTGAATGGCTTTAGAGTGGTAATAAGGAGCTCTGTCAGTGCCTGGGATATAATTTCCATTTTAAGTAGGGTCTCATTGATTATCTTCAACAGGAAGACATTTTAATAATAGGTAACACAGGCCTGGATGCACATGATCTCATGCCTAGGAGTGGGATCATCTGCTATTTTATTACTCAGTGATTGCTTGGTAGCAAAAATATTTCTCCATATCCATCTGGATTTTGAAAGACGTACCATGTCTGTAATTATGCACTTCGACAGCGTGAGCATAACTGTTCACACACCTTTTCACTTACTGTCCCACATGTTATTACAATTCTAGTGCCAACCTGCTGTCAATAAGAGTTTGAAATTGGCTTTGAATACTAACACAGAGGATTTCCTAGAAGACTCCAAGATTCAGAGTTTGTTCACAGCCTCCTCAAGAAGTGACAGATGGCATAAAGGTCCCTCCAAAACAGTTATTCTAGTGCTGCCTGGGGAGTACAGATTTCCTAACTTGATTTTGGAGTCTGGTGAGGCACTGACAACATGACTGGAGGAACAGTGAGCATAGCACTGCTATGCTGGGCTGTGTGAATATGAAGGGTCTGGTGTTAGATGTGCCAAGGACTATATCAGACGAAAAAAGGGTGTGGGCAACACTCCCAGGATGAGCAGTTGCATTTACTGGAAGATGAGATTAAAAATAAGGTAACAACAGGTACAACCTAGTTATATTGTACCTGTTGGCAACAATCTGCTGTTGTACCAAATGGCAAGACCAAAAACCTTCCCTTGCACACTGCTGCCACTGAATTACAGCAGTATTCTGTGAGCCACTGCTCTTCAACCCCAGGCCATCCCTCTAGGATGCTCTGTGGTGAGGCAATCAGGGTATGAATCAACGAAGATGTAATTTTCAGATCTTTTAATCTTCTACCACTGCAGGATGTCCTACTCTCTTGATGTTTCTACCTGGCTGCTGAAGTCACCCTTGCTTCTCACTGGGGAAAAGTGTATTTCTGCAGTGTCTCTCAGGAAAACGGCACTACAGCAACACAGTGCAGAGAGACAGACCATACGCAACTATCTCCTCCTGGTATCAGACCTGAAGGTCAGGGCTAAGGCTGCTGTCACATAGGTTGGTAGAACACCACAACTTTGGGGGGCAAGAAGGACACCACGTGGCAAATGCTGAAGCCTAGCAATAGCCTTTTGAATACAACTCTCCCTGAAAAATAGTTAGAAATATGGTCTTTGTAAAGGAAAGACTAGATTAAATACATTGCTGCTGCAGCTCTGACCTATAAGCTTTTTGGGCCAGAAGACAGAACCTTACTGAGGGAGTCTGCAGAGCCACAGGATTAAAAAAGTGAAGTTTTGACTCAGTGGGCAGCGGGCAGACAGGCATCTGGATAAGCTCTGGATCACCATGATCACTGCAATTTTCTGGTGTCTGCTGCCAGGTACATCTGTAAAAGAGAGCACGGACTCAAAAGCCAGCTGCTTGCCAAAACAGCTAGTTGGATAGGAACACTTCTGTGGATCCATGTCACTGGCAGTTCTAGGAAACAATATCCCCAACACAACTGAGGACTGAGCCTTTCTTTTTCCTGACTGAAAACAGGATTTCTACTGCAGAAAACTAAAGCAAAGCAACTCATTATTTTATACATGCCACTCTTCTAAACCCATGAAATATTAGACATTAAAAATAAACAGATATAAAATGATGAAAAACTGCGATTTCAAATAAAGCCAGCAGGGCTTTAGCACAAACCTCAATATAGCAAAAGGAGTCAAAATCACAAAAAAATTAAATGGCCTTAAAATTAAAGTCTTTAGGGGAAATCCAGTTATGTCAACAGGCTTTGAAGAATGGTTTTGTTCCTGAGAACAATTTCATGCATTCCTCCCCCCTGTGACCTCAAACACCAAATAAAATGTTTAATTTTTTTTTTTTTTTTAGTTTGCAGATTCTTATGTTTCTTCTGACAGGGGACACAGACTCCTTGGCACCACATACCAGAGCTTACTGACGGTACATTTGCTGCTTTTAGCTATCTTCTGTGGCCTTCTCAGAAATAATCCAGTCTGTGGACCAGAAACTGAAGGAGCTAATCAAAATCCCTGAGAAAGAAGGAACTCTCTAAAGCAACAACAGCGATAACCCATGAGTGAATTGCTTTCAGATTATAAGAATGAGGCCTGATATACAGCAGGGAAAAAAGAACAGATGAACTTGTGATAAGAGCTGACAGAAGAAACCAAACTAACAACACATTACCTTGCTCTTGTTTGATCCTCTCTCTTTCTGCATAGCCAGCAGCAAGCATGTTAATTCTGTTTAGCCACCTGAAATAATATTAAAAAAAGCAGTGATACTGATCCAGCCTCTTAATTCTTGGGTGCATTTCTATAAAAACCAAACTTAGCAGCATCTGAAGGAGATTCAGGACAATGTAATTTTTCATATTAGACAGCTGCTTCCTTTGATACTCTTATGCAGGGAGTCTCCAAAGGTCTATGATTCTGCTGTTGAACAAACTGTTTTCACAGCAAAGGTTTTATTTCAAATGGAAAGCCATGCATGATGTCAAACATCTGTAAAATAAAGGATTTGGAGATCATCAAAGAGCTGTTAAGTCTGGTGCTCACAGATATGCCATCACAACACTCCTGCTGTTCTGATTTCTTAAGAATAAATACCACTTTTCAGAGATTTAAGCAATATTTTAAAGCCTGAATTGGCAACTTAGTAGAGGAACAGAGCAGAAACCAGCAATAAAAAGAACAGGTTCACTCCCAGTCGGTGAGGTTTAATTATGCCATTATGTGTTTTAAAGCTTACCTACAATGCCAAGTACAAAGAGAAGGAGGCAGATCAGAATTCACTTTTGTGTTCAAGTCAGAGAAGCAGAGGGAGGAAAGAAAATTGCCTCAAAGCCCTTCACATCTAAGGCCTTAACATCAATTTAGATTTGAAAAAAATGCTTCCATAAACTGCACAAATTAGAAAAACCCCAACAACCAAACCCAAAGTACAAAAAGAAAACCCGCCAAAAACCTAATCCCCACCCAAACTCTTCTAGCAGGGCTGTCATTGGCAACCATACACAGAGACAGCAGTGCACTGCTTCCACTTGCTCTCTTCCCCCATGGGGCTCTCAGTGTATTCATTATCCAATTACTAAATCAGGTCTTCCATCAAGGAGGCTTTAAACCACTATGACAATCTCCCGTGGTTGTCCATTCCATGGTAAATCCAGAATTACTTGGTCCAGTCATCCCATAGTCAGGATTTGACAGGCTTGGTTTGCCAACCTACTGGCTTGCAATTTTACTGCTAGGGTATACAGAGGGACAACTGAATTTAGGTTTGAGTTTTCTTCAGGAATGTGAAATGACTGTTTCAGAAAACTGTGCCTGATTGGTTTCATTTGTATACTGTATGCACAGGAACGCGATGTAGTATTGTCTCAGCAAGGGAATCACCATGCCAGCCTTTAAGACTATTCAGTGCAGGGTAAGCAGGAATCAGATCATAAAATGCAGTTGCTGTATTCAAAATTAACTTCTGCCACTGTTCTTCCACAAACAGTGACCACACATATGATCTGTAAAACACATTGATGGTCCATAAATCATTGCACAGACTGGGAAGAAAGCACACTGTACATTGGAAAGAGATTTACTCCTGAAGTGATTACACAATACTTCATGCGCCAGGAGAATAGGGAAGCTGAAGAAAAGACTTGAAATTTCAGTTGTAATTGTTAGGAAGTGCCATACGCTTATAAAAATAAATGGCACATGGGAACAGAAATCCAACAAATCATGTTTCAAGCAATGATTCCGCATCTTCATGGCAGAAAGGTGGCCCATACAAAGATATCTTTTAGCTTCACGTTCCTGGTAAGTGAAGGCTTTCTTTGGGGAATAAAGCCCACCTATTTTGACAGCTCTGCCAGCCCAAATCAGAGGCACTGAGGCAGGAACCTCACCCACAGTACTCTGGCCCCATGCTACCAAGGCACCAGCAAAGGCCACAGACTTGCCTGTGTCCAAAGGGTAAAGCAGCACAAGAAGAAAAGCGCCTGCTCTGTGAAATGGCATGACAGACAGTGGAAGTCTGCCATGCTTGCCTCTCGCCTATTTTGAATTTCACATTCCCCATTTGTCTCACGGTTTACCACTCCCCAGTGCAGACAGCAGGGAACAGTGCCCCACTGAGCCCCTTTGGATGGGGCTGCTGGCCCCAGAGTATTACATGATACACCTAACAAGGTTCTCCTGTTGGAAAACTTCATTCTGTCCTTAATAAGAGATAGCATTTCGCGTTAATTTCCCTGACAGTGAGGTTACCAATTAAATTAACAAACACATAATTGACAGTCAACTGATACTGCTTACAGCTATGGCAGATGACAGTTTCCAGAAAAATGTTATTTCCTGAAAAGTATGATCTAATGAGAACCCAGCAAATGTGTACCAGTCTGAGACAGAGACAGCAGCCTGACCTCACATTTAATGATCTTGTGCAGGTCATGACCTGTGTCATGGTCTGGAGTATCACCTGCAATGATTGTGGGCTGAATGAGAAGGTACTGATGTGGCTGTAATCTCTTAACAACCATGGCTTCTGAGCAGTTTGCCAGTTTAGAAACTAAAAAAAAATGGTATTGAGTTCTGCATGATTTCTGATATGTGGATGCTAAAGCTTGTTAGAATGGGTATGGTTAAAGAATTAATATTATTTTAATAAAACATGGCTAGAATTACAGCTCATTGAAGTTAGAGTCCTATGAGAAATCCAACACACTGGCTGGTATCACAGGGTAAATATTTCTTGCAGAATGGAAGAGGAGTACTGGGGACAAAAGTTCCAAGCATAGTTATACAAATATTCCTCACTACGAATATTAAAAGATACAGAGCCATAGGACACGGGAAGATTTAAATCTTTCTTCCCTGAGGTGTGCTGTATCCTGGTAGCCATTGTAACTTTTTGAGGGCAAGATGTCAAGGAAACATTCCTTCCTTACTGCAACTGCAGCTTTAATTTTCTTGTGAGAATTATAAAATCTATTTGTTAGGTATGACAGTAAATACAGTGACACTGGTAGATGCTACGGTCATCTAGATTTCCCCCTTTTTTTCCCCCTTCTTTTTAAGAATAGCACATACATTTCTTGTCAGTATTTAAGTACAACAATTTTACGACACATCCAACAGGATTAAGAAAAAAAATCAATCTTTCCGTAAGGAAAAATGCACGGTACTGGCACTCTCAGAGAACAGAAGGAAACATTTTTCTATCTTATCTCACGCTGCAGGTAGATGCAATGCTTTCAGTCAAAGCAGGGTGTCATATTGTCCATAATCATAAAGCTTGAGGATAGAGGACAAACTTGCTGTATGGAACTATGGAAACCTGAGAGTGTCTATAAGTACCCAAATGCAGTTTAACTGGAATGAAGAGGCCTGTGGAAGTTTTAGAGGCCTTCTGTATTGAAACCTTTCAGAGACATTCTCATGTGCTAATACTAAAAGCTGACTTGTCATCTTTCCTCCTGATCATGAAGCAACAGTAAGGAAGAAAACCCTTATAAACGTCAATACTCAACATCACAAAAAAGAGAAAGAGGACAGCTCAGCTACAGGTACTTCCTTGACAGCAGGTCAAGGAAGTTCTCATTTCTCATTCCACATGAAGTTACTGACTATTATTCCCCTGCCTTAAACATATAATTTTGGCAGCCATATATGTCATCACTAAAAAAAATGGACAGTTTGGAATAAAAAGGCAGAAAAAGTATTGTAAGTATTTAAGCCAGCCAACCCTGAAAAGGATGCATTTGGCTGTGAGCTGATGGTCAGGATTTCTGAGTAAAGAACAAATACTTGGTCCATATAGCAGCAGGCACAGCTACCATGGAAAATCAAAATAAAGTTACATATATTATCATCAGGTAGAAATACATGGACTGTCTTCTCCATCAGAATATTTCCTTGGAATGGGAATAACAACACATTTTCAAGCAAGATGTTTCTGTGACTATACAGTTAAACTAGCAAAACAGCACTTTGCATCAATAAAGGATATTCTGTCCTTCTTTTCACCCAGACTAAGTATGTTATATGCTGGTGCAACCATGCAGATGAAAGGAATTTCAGACAGCACAACAATAAAGTTCATAGTTCTCCAGGCTCCTTACCAGCATAATGGTGAGAAAATTTGAATAGTGACAGAGTTACCTGAGATTTAAATACCCATTTTATGTGAGTAGATAAACACAAACAAAAACTTCATATCCTGCAAACACTTAAAAAAAACCCAAACACAACAGCTAAAACATTTTATAGAAGGGATGAAGGAATTGAACCATTTTGATCTTTCAGTTAGACTGTGTATTAGCAGTTATCTACTTTCGTTTCTTCTGCTCCAAGTATAAACACAACTGAAATGACTGTATAATACATATCAGAATGCATGTCAGAAACCCAACTATAAAAAGAACAGAAGTTGATCAAAACAGTCTTAATTTTACTTAATAACTTGATTCTGTCTTTGCCTTTAGGTAGGTTACAAAATGCTTCTAGGCAAGAAGTATTTTATGTCTGCATCTGAAAGATTACTTTTTAGTAACCCACTTTTCTTATTTGCAATATATTGAGTTAGCTCAGTGTTTGTGAAAGTGAACAACTTTTTCTAATACGTTAAACAAAGAGGAAAAAAATAATTTGGTGAGACTCTGATGGCAGAATGTAAGTAATTCCATGTAAGAATGTCAAGAATTCCATAGACCTTGGCAGAGTTGGTTTAAATTTACATGTGTATAACTCAGATCAAAATTTGGCCAAGTTGATTCTAAATGAATTAATGAGCATTTATTTCAAACTTTGATAAAAGACTATTTGTGCTGGGAAGATAAAAAACTTCTAGTTCTTGGGTTTCAGACCTTCCAATATATTTTTAAATAGCTGATGCATATTTGTTGCTTCTTTCTGATTAGTGAACAATATATATATTTTTAACCTTAGAAACAAGGTGCCTTGTCATACTGACTAAGGACCTGCTGACAGAAATCATTTATCTACCACTATAGCTGAGGCTATGCCAAATAGACCATGCTATTATTCTGTTTGCTGTGCAGCAAATTGCGTTTTGAGTGACTGGCTTGACAGAATTATCAAGGAAAAGCAAGCTTAAAACTTTACAAACAAATAAAAAGGTTTTAAGTTTTCTGAGGAGAGACTTCTAAAGTAAGCCTTAGTCATGCATGAACTTTTGAAGAAATGTTAACAGACAGCTATTTCTAAAGTAAAGCAAGCATACTGTAGTACTGGCATATTTTTCCAGTCAAATATTATCAGTAAAGAACTGGCAGTACCCTGAAGGTCCTCTGCCAGGTAGCTGAATCTAGTACACACAGGAGAGATTAAACCATGATTATGAAGGAGAAACATGACTGCTACTGCTGAACCCAGGACAAGAACTTACTAACAGTTTTATGGGTTCAGTTTTATCTTATTTTTCCTCTGTTTTAAAAGCAATTTTGCTCAGCAAGGATCTCCACAGATATTATCTAAGATGGAACAATTCCCAGGTTGCAATAATAGATTTTTGTTTGTGTCCTCTGTCATAGGATATGCCACCTCTGGATAGGTGTATTCTATCCAGACATTGTCACCTCTGGATAGGTGGAGTCTTTGCTGGGTTGGAAATTGGCTGGATGGTCAATCCCAAAGAGTGGTGGGATATGGCGTCACATCTAGTTGGCAACCAGTCACTAGTGGTGTCCCTCAGGGCTTGCTGTTAGGGCCAGTGTTGTTTAGTATCTTCTTTGATGATCTGGATGAGGTGATTGAGTGCACCCTTAGTAAATTTGCGGATGACACCAAGTTGGCTGGGAGTATTGATCTGTTTGAGGATAGGAAGGCTCTGCAGAGAGATCTCAACAGGCTGGGTTGATGAACCAGCATGGTATAAGGTTAAGTCAATGGTATAAGGTCATGGTCAATGGTATAAAGTCAATGGTATAAGGTTCAAAAAAGCAAAGTGCTGGGTCCTGCATTTGGGCTACAGCAATCCCAATGAATGCTACAGGCTTGGGGAAGAGAGGCTGGAAAGTGGCTCAGCTGAAAAGGACCTGGGGGTGTTGATTGATGAAGGTGAACATGAGCCAGATTGTGTCCAGGCAGCCAAGAAGGCCAAAGGCATCCTGGCCTGTATCAGAACTAGTGTGGCCAGCAGGACTAGGAAGTGATTATCCTCCTGTACTCGGCACTGGTGAGGCTGCACCTCAAGTCCTGTGTTCAGTTCTGGGCCCTTCAGTACAAGAAAGACATTGAGGTGGTAGAGTGGGTCCAGGAAAGGGCAACAAAGCTGGCAAAGGACCTGGAGAACAAGTCTTATGAAGGACGGCTGAGGGAACTGGGGTTGTTTAGTCCGGAGAAGAGAAGGCTCGGGGGGACCTTATTGCTCTCTACAACTAACTGGAAGGAGCCTGTAATGAGGAGGGGATGGGTCTCTTCTCCCAAGCAACAAGTGATAGGACAAGAGGTAATGGCCTCAAGCTGTGCCAGGGGAGGTTTAGACTGGATATTAGGGGAAATTTTTTCACAGAGAGGGTGCTCCGTCATTGGAACAGGCTGCCCAGGGCAGTGGTGGAATCACCATCCCTGGAAGGGCTCAAAAACTGTGTAGATGAGACCCTCAGTGACATGGTTTAGTGGTGGACTTGGCAGTCCTAGGGTAATGGTTGGACTTGATCTTAAAAGTCTTTTCTAACCTACTTGATTCTATGACTCTGTGATGTATTATTTTGAACTGAATTAATTTCAAGTTATGTTGTGCAAAAAAATGAAATAAACTCCCGAATATTTGAATAGACATGAGAGCCATGTTTTTAATTTACCATTTGAATGAATTAGAAGGAACTGTGTCTATTTTGTGCCGGAGTCTCAACAACAATTTGCTAGAAAAATTGCACAAATGGCCTCAAACAGATTCAGTAAAACGCAATGCCCAAAGAACTAGGACTTAAGGCCTTGATTTTTTCTGAGATGCTGGAATTTTCTCCACTAAATTCAATACAACCAATTTTTCACTTCAACATGCGGGTTAAATTCATGGCAATAGAGAGAATCTGCAAAATAAATTCCTTGTAATCTCTACCTCCTTTTCCCAGACTGGCAGAATTAAAATCAGTAAGTGCTTTAAATCTTTCTCCAACTTCTCATTCTCTCCAGGACCAGAAATAGAAGCATCCACAGATCAAGCATCACATATCTTCAGGAATATGTTAGGAGGCAGAGCTGGAGATATTGTATCTTTGTAGGTGCTGCACAACAAAAGGTAAAAACCTGGAATTCTGAAATTGTGTTTGGATGTTGTTTCACATACTGTATTCATTTCTTTTTAGAAAGTGGGAATCTTGTTTCTGAAAATCTTCAACCCTTTGTTTAAAAAAAAAGTAATTTTTGCATGAATTGAATATTTAGCATATGCAGGCACTCAGAAACAATGCTACTCTGCAATTATTTTCTCAGGTATTAAACTTAACTTTTAGATCAGCACATAATTTATTATCACTGTGTAATTACTAGCTTCAGGAAGTGTCACATTTAAGGAATGGTTCCTTGAACTTTGCCAGATTTCCTTACCTGTTCATGTCATCTAGATGTTCAGCAGCAAAATAAAAACTTTTGATCTTAGGATGGCAGGCTTTGAATGCACTGTAGAGGAAAAACATAGTTATAAAAATGTAATGGCACAACTCTTGTTTTTTAAACTGTACATAGTGTGGTCACCCAGGAATGAGATGCATTCTAATTTCCTGAGGTGTCAGATGTACCCAAACAATATATAAACACATAACTTTTAGAATTGTGCCAGACTTCACCTAGTGCTCTTGAACTACATATTTCTAAATAATGCTTTATCCGTATGTGCATAAATATTGTTCAACAATCACCTGTAGTGCACTATATTTAGATAAAGTTAACCAGTTAAAGATATAATTTCATGTATTAGGTAACTTTGCTGATGTACCTTTAGGTGTTAATTTTTTCTGAAGAGAAAATTGACTGAACAATTTATTTGATACAATAGAAAAACTCTTAGTCCTGGTGATTTCTCACATCCCAATGACCTTCAGATTACCTTTAGCTGTAATGACTACGTTTCAAACAAAAGAACACGATGTGCTGATTGACTTCTGAAAAGCTGTTATAAATCAACACTGATTTCAATTTTGAGGTCATTCTAAGCAACAGGCAATTACAGCTCATCTTTTCTTTCCACCAAAGTAATCAACATGACTGGGCTGAGAGAATTACTGCATTTCATACATAATATGAAATAAATTACTAGAAAGCATTTTCTAACTGTGTTGGATAAAGATTTCTGGTGAAGTACTTGAGGATCCAGAAAATGCTTCTGAAAGTAATTAATAATTTACAGTACAGAAGAATCATTTTTGAGAATAGCCTGAAGGTCTCTCTTAAAATAAGAACAAAATATGCGTAACAGTCCCAAAGAAAATAAGGAAAACTGCAAACATGACACATGAAGAACATCATTACCATTTTTCTGAGACACAATGGATTAGAGAGAGTAAGAGCTATTTTATATATCTCTTTATATACATACATAATCCATTGCGTCATCAGAAAAATGGTGATGATGTATTTCATGTGTATCATGCTTGCAGTTTTCAATATATATGTCTCTGTGTGTACACATATGTAAATATATGAAACCAGATTTTTAAGAAACCAGGGATATGAAACTGATGTCCAGAAAAGATATTGCTAGTGAAGGCAACATGAAATCAAGACAAAAAGCATTACAGCATGACAAAATGTTATGCAAGTAAAAGCATACAGGGACATCTGCTCAGTTTAGAAAGACATTATCAGGTTACTGAGACCCAAAACTTGACTTCTTAAAATTATTACAGCATCTGTTGTCTGGATTCTTAAGAGTTTTTTCTTTATCTCCCACCGAAGCAAGGGATTTTCATAGCCACATTTTATGTTCTACTGTTCAACAGGTAACAAATCGGGTACAAAACCCCAATGCAAGCAGGGTGCAATTCTGAGGAATGAGTTGCCTTTATGCTGCTGCCTCAACAAAACAGAAAAAATGAGGCACTTCGGTAATGTAGCCCAAGGACACAGCACAATAAGTCCAAGTTGATGTATCTTTTTTTTTTTGTTAATGAAGTTTTCATTTTCTGCTCTTGGAAACTATCATGAAGAGTACAATTCACCCTGAAGAGATATATGGACCAACTGATACAAGGTCAGTGTCTTCTTTAGAACTGTATGTACTACAAACCATACCATTTTACTTTTGCAATTCTTTTTCTGTACAAATATCAGTGATCCAACAGTCTTAGTAAACTTAACAGTAAAAGGCATTAAAAGGCAATACAGAAAGTTTTCAACACTAGTTGCTCTAAAAATATCCCTGTGGGAGTATGGAGCTGTCACATTGCTACATATGCTTGACTTCGTGTCTAAACAAGAAACGGATTTGTGCAGTGGCACAGATCTGGACAGAGGCCAACACACAGCTAGGTGAGAAGTTATTTAAGACCTTTAAAAAATACAGCAAATCATTGTCATTCTCTTTTTTGTACTCTGCCTCAGGACTAACAAAACTCTTTGAGATGACACTAATTAATTTGGAGTTACATGAAAAATTGATGCCTGGCCATGAACTTGCAGACTTATTTATTTGGATTAATTTTATTTGGATTTTATTATGCTTAAAACTCTTTACTGAGCCTAAAGGTATCTCACATATACACAGAAACCCGCACCAAACACCTCCCCACCCAACCCCACCCCCCCCAAAAAAAAACCAACCCACAGAAAAGAAAGGAAAACTAGGAAAATAAAGGGACAGAAGCAGTCAAGCAGCCTTCTTGCTCTTAATTCATTTTGCTCTAGTCAAGCACTGTGATGCATGATAAAGTAAAAAAACCTTCTCCAGGAAAGATAGCACACAGAAACCACACTGAATTTGCCTCTTCTGTATGAACTTATGATACAATCAAATGTCATTGTAATAGTCCATTATGTCACTGAGTCAAGGGAAAAACTTGTCCTTTGTTCCACTTTTTCTATTGTGTAATTGCATTATTTTTGAGTGTACTTACTATTTCTTGCGGCATTCACTGGCTCTGTCAATTTTGAATTCAGGTAGACTGATGAATCCTTCTGCTTTTTCATCCTGCAAAGGTAGTTCTAGATATTACTATCGTTAAGGTGTTTGTTTGAAAAAAACCCAACCCACCACACTGAAAACTTAAAAATATTTTCACTTTCCTGCTTCTTACATAAGGAATACTAATGTATGCTCTGCTCTGGCAAACCGCCTACCGAAGTCACTGGGACTTTTGCCAAAATAGTAAGAGAGATCCCTTGGTATAAAATACAATTTTAAATGCCCAGTTTTCTCAAACAATTTCACAGCTGAAGCAGTGTTTGAAAATACAGAAGGTGACCAAATGTATTCAGGCAATTAGTTATTGTAATTACTTAATTTGGGGGAAAGATGGGCTAATTAATAAGGAGAAATGCAACCTACTGTAAGAAATAGGGAAAGAAGCAATTTCAATGTGTGTTGTTTTCCATCTTTATATGATATCACGTCTAAGAGGCACTGTACCTCTTCAGCTACTTTCATCTGTCTCCAACATTTAAGGAAGAAGACATCTGACCTTCCTCCCCCCTCCCCTAAAGCCTTGCTCATAGTTCATTTTATCAGATATTCAGTCTCCTTTGACTTTTCACAATTTGAAAGCCTTATTTTAAGCCACTAGTACCTCAATAACACAGACTCTCTTATTTAGCTGCTCATAACTTTGCATGAGAAATTAACATGATCATGAAAGTGAAGCTTAACCTACACAAATGTTACGTTAAGGAATTCCACAGAATTATATCTTTTTCCCAGAATCTCCATAGGTATTTATGCAGCCCATATGACTATGTGCTTTCTTAAAAATAAATAAATAGAAGACATAAATCAGCATGTAAAACTGGAACTGTAGCTGTAGAAGGTGCAAGTTTGTAACGGGTTCTGCATTACCAGGCATTTTAAAATCGAAAGGACACTGTTTAGAATAAACTTGCCATTTTTATTTTTTTGCACGGTTGGCTAAGCAGAATTTTGGCAAGACCACTGTTTACTTGGCTGTCCATCTGCCACTGATGCTCCTCTCACCAGCCTGTGAATCTATTGGGGACTGCAGACACTTTGATGATGGAGCTGAGGTCTCAAAAATAACCAATTCTCAGCAAGTCCCAGGAAAACTGGGACAAGGGGGAGACAGAGGTGGTCAGACCATTGCCCTCTCCATGGGAAAGTAAGGCACAACTCAGTAGTTCCACATGCTCCTTGGCCATGTTTGGTGACCACTCATCATCGTTGTAGATATAAATTACTGCCCTTATGAACACTTTGTAATAGACCTTGAAGAGGGAGGGTGGAGAGAAGGGAGTTAGGGTAACTGATCTGGAGCTGGGATCAACATACAAATGGGATAAGTCTGTGGCAAAACAGGCTGCAGTGACTGCTCATGGAATGACTTGCTTTCTGTATACTCAGGGAAAAGTCGTGTTTCACAGTATTTTAAACAGGATATGCACAAATGCTTGCAGTGATTGAAAGAACAATTCCAGGACTGCGTGCCTCTACATGTTGGCAATGGTTTTACCTCAGCATATTTACTAACGAACTAATAGAGTTTTAAATTAATGTTTCCTAACTCACTGGCAAAAAGTTTTCTTGGTAAACCTGATATAAATAAACATGCATTAATGCAGAACATGTTGCACAATCAAAGCTGCACACAATTCAGTTGGGCTGCTCCAGCACTCTTAAGTTCAGTGTATATGAGCACCGAAAGCTTATCAAAAGCTACAAAGAAGGAGAACTCAACTGAGAAAAAAACCATCTTCCTTAACTGCCAGAGGTTTTGATGGTTTCACTAGCATAGATAAACAAACAGGCAGTACATCATTAAAATTTACACTCCCATGACTAAGGTTGAATGACAGGATTAAAGAACTAGCTTTTCCCTTTCAAGGGTTTGAAGATAGATTTATTTTAATTTGGTGAGAGCAGGACACAGGAAAATGTGTTATTTCTCCTTGTAGCACATAGTGAATTTGAAGGACCAAATATCTCTAGAGCTTAATGGTAATTTACTCAATCAATCAATATTAATTTCAGTGTGATTATTTGGGTGAATGAAATTATTCACATACATGAGCGCTCAAAGCACTGGCTTCCCACTCAATCATAAAAACAGCAGTACACAGATTATTTGTCAAGGCAATGAGCGTAGATGCTCACCTCTTCATTGATATACCAATATAGAGATGTATCCTTCAGGACAAACCAATATTTTTTCCATTTCTGGGAGAAATAACTCTTGGCATCTTTCTTTTTCCAAAGCCAGCCTTCACAGTCCCCTCGACCAAGGTCTTTACATGAGATCCTTCTTTTGCTTTTACCTGGAATAGGAGCTGAAAATGACGAGGACATGTGAAAGCATTTGATTTGTCCACTAAATCAACAAGACAGCTAGCCAGAAAGCACTATTGTTTAAGAAAATCAATTAAAAATTTCAACCTCAATTTGCCATAAATAGATTTTACAAACATTCTATTTCAACCCCAAAGTCTATGTAAGGCACCATAAGTTAAAAATAAAAACAAATCAAAACAAACCATGTTCAGCACCTCACAAAGCTCATATTCTATGGATAAGACAGAAAAGATATTATAGAGAAAAGAAAGGCAAAATATTTGAAATCAGAAAAATGGTTATTTTTAGTTTTCAGAAAAAATAATATTTCACATCAGGTTAAAGCACACAGCATATAAATTCATGTACTTTCACACTTGGCTGTCAAA
This sequence comes from Pezoporus occidentalis, assembly GCF_034315485.1. Taxonomy (NCBI): domain Eukaryota; kingdom Metazoa; phylum Chordata; class Aves; order Psittaciformes; family Psittacidae; genus Pezoporus; species Pezoporus occidentalis. The sequence continues at coordinate 9,036,797 of NW_026916170.1, read as the reverse complement.
TACCACTATGCAAGTACTTCATGGGTATTCGAAACCCTCTCTTTGTAACTGCTTTTGCAACTAAGGCCTTTGTACTTCTAAATCAAAAGAGGAAAATTTATTATGCTATAAATTACCTGACAGCTTAGGTAATGAGCAAGGACTGCAGTAAGACATTACATGCACAGAACTGGAAAAAACAGCCCTGGCCCCAAAGATGCTAGAGGCTAAGTATTCAAGAAAACCCCACCATCAGATATATGTATCATGTACTAACAGCTTCTCAACATGATCAAGTGAACTAAACATTGAATAGGAGCTAAAAAGTTCTAGTTCCTCAGATACTGCAATACTATAAACATTAATGTTGGCAATTCCCTTCTTACCAATACATGAAAACAAATTTAATTTTTACCTTTGCTCTTCTTTTTACTTTTCTGCTGTAGAGAAGACTGCTGAAATGTCTACAAAAAAAAAAACACACAACAAAATGGAAGAAGTGAAAATACAGTGTTTATATTTGACCACATCCTTGTTAAAAAAGAAGTAGAATATTGTGAACACTTAAGTCAGCACCAGGTAACACCAGCCAACAGACTTCTAGGCCTCAGAAAAAAAGGTACTTTTAGTTCATCTGCTCATAAGGTTGTAAAGCAAAAGCACACAGTGAAAAACATCTTAAAATAGACCACAAATTACTTTACCAACAACTGAAGATTCTGCTAATGAGGAAGGAATGTCTCCCTTTGGTTAGTATGATAGTGAAGCTACACTGCATTTCTCAAGAGCATCTCATTAAGGTCTTCTTGACATAAATATGCAAATATGCAAATTAACACTGCCTAGTGCAGGTGTGAAGGCATTTATGTGATGGTCTTTAGAACATCAGACAGTTTGCTCAGAAATGGGCCTAATATTTTTAAAGATATCAGTAAAATTCTGCTAAATCACAACCGTGAAAAAGTCTCCCAAATAAATATTCTGAAATAGAAACCACTTTCCATTTGATCAGGTTTGGACTGGAAGTATTTCTCTCCAATTGATCCACTCCCATGAACCACCCCATTGCCTTGCCAGTGAGACAGGAAAGAAACTATTTGTTTACTCAAGATCCTAGCTTATTAAAAATGACAACACATATTAATATATTCCATGGTCATTTTTGGTAAAAAACTTTGATTCAGATAATCACCATCACTCCAGTGAACTAAAAATAATTCTGTAATTAATCACTCCAAAATTTAAAGACATAATTTTAGTTGGTTTGAATTTTAGTTTTCTATAGACAAATGTATTTGAGAATGCTAAAACTAAGACAAGGCCACATTCAAGTGTCTGAGTATTAAAACCTCTTATTTCAGTTTACCATGAAGCAACAAAAAAAAAATAAAAAATAAAAGCTTTTGTGCTACTTGATAAAAATAAATCTAAGCAAAAGCACCGACAGCCCTGTAATCCCAAATCCTGGTCCTTGCAGATAAGACAAACCCTTACCCGAATTTACAAGGCTACCTTTCCAATTCAAAAACTGCTTTGCATTTTCTCCTCCCCACTTCCCATTCACCTGAACTCATACAGAAAGCTGAAGCTCAGCTACCAAGGTATGTCTTGCTTCACAGCTAAGACATTCTCAAGAAGCAAAAACTAACATGTTCATGGGGATAAATTGCCAGCAGTACAACAATAATTAAGTGTAATGTATAAACATTAACTGACTTAGAAGATGTGCTGATCCCTTGTAGACCATATCTAAAGAAAGCTATTCACCTGTATTCCCACCTCAGATGGCCAAAACAGGCCTCCACTGGGAACAAAAAAGGAGCCCATTTGTTTTTATTCCCTGGCTCTAGTTTTTTTAATTCTGCTTCTGGTATTATCTCAATCAGCACCAGCTCTCAGCAAGCTGAGACAGCAACTGCATCCCAATTTAAGTCACATGAAATATTTCGACCTTCGTAGGACTAAGAGAGATATTTATGGCCTAGGAATCAGAGTGACTGGGCAGAACTGTGTAAGTAACTCTTAGATACCTCGAAAATCTTATATAATCCAAAGTACTTGAAAAACCACACACACCCATATAAACCCAAAACTTTAGCACTTCTCAGTTCACAACCCATACAATTTCATTCTGCTGCTTGACTTTTCTGTACTAATGTTTTCACAGTGCCAAAACAGAAAACAAAAACCTTTGCTTGGTTTTCTCATAAGAGATTATGAAAGCAGATTAGAACGATATGAAAAGCCTGATCTTTAAATGTTTCAACTGTAAATTGAACCTGCAAACGTGCGCTCGCACCTCACAACTTCTGAGTCAGTTTTTGGTAAGAAAGGGTAATGAAGGGGTATCAGGTTTTAATTGGAAGACAGCATGTAATTTAAGTGTCTAGCCATTTTTCCATACATTATGGCATATTGCAAAATATAAAGGTTTTATTAAATTCAGTAATTATTCTAAATGAGCTCATTAAATTAAATTGTAATTAAGGACAAAATCTACAACTGAGTAAAGTTCCTGGGAACTATTAAACCATCTGCAGCGATTGTAGCTAACACTCTAGATTACACAGACTTCAGGATTCAAGTTGGCATGCCCTTCGCAAAAACAGCATCAGCTTTTTTTTTTTTAAACCTGGCAGATGTTTTTGTAAAACATATAGTATATAATATGCAAGAAATAGAAAAACCCAAACAAGTGAGGATGAAATCTGAAAGTGCTTCTTCTGTTGCTTTTTTTTAGGAAATCATTGGATGGAATCTGCAGCCTCTTCCAAGTTATTAGATAATGCTTGATGCCATTTTCTCAATGCTGTTTATAATCACAGAATGATGAATGAGGTCATGTCCTTCCTCCTACTCAGAGAAAGGCTTGCTTTGAAGCCAATGCTATTGATTTGGGTCAACAAGACCAGGTTGGACAAGGCCTTGGGTGATATGCTTTAGTGTGAGGTGTCCCTGCCCATGCAGGGGGGTTGGAACGTGATGATCTTAAGGTCTTTTCCAACCCTAACTATTCTATGATTCTATGAACTGGTTATTTTGCCAAACTTCAAGAGACTGAGGAGGAAGTCTAAAGATTTGGGGTCAAACTATTCCTGTATAAGAGCATCTCTAAGATCTAATATAAATTCCACGTGTGATCCACAGAACACATCCATATCCAAAAAATAGATATATTCTATTATTTACTTGAACCCCTTAATGGTGACAGAATTTGTAGGTCTACCAAAATAAAAGACCATAACTGAAGCTTCTCTGAAGATCTGTTTTGGCCATAGCAATTAGTACTAAATTTGACAGCTCCTAAAATCCTCTTTCAAGTTCTTACTTGTTTCTTCACTTTTCTTCAGAGATTTTGCACCTGCTCATTTTCAGAAACCTGGAAGAGAGAACCAGGTTATGGAAATAATAGTCCCCAATTTTCTGACTGAATTTCAGCTCAGTATGATTGGGAAGAAAAATGACAGGTATCTTTATAGTTTTTTTGAGAGCTTCAGTCAAATCCAATTTTTCTCAAGCTTCAAGTTTAGACACGAAGGAACTATTTACAGTCAGACAGTTCCCCTCTGTCTCTGTAAGATAACTTTAGCTTCAGCAGAGTAGCTTGTAACATTTGTGATTACTGGAACTTTCTGCTGCAGATAGGTGGTGCTTCCAATTATTTGATCTCTCACACTCAATACTTTGAGAACACCAGCAATGTTCTGGTTTTGTAGTTTTGATACACCACATACACATATTTCTCTGCATTTGGTGTGTTGAGAGTCAAAATTTCAGAGCTAAAAGAGTGAAAAGGGGAAAAAACTCAAAGCTATTTATATTATATTGTCACACTACCCACCAGTTTAACAAGTCATGCTCCAGGGTTCTCCCAACAGAGGATTTTGCCAGAATCTTAGTTGTTGACAATCTTGTTTAGTCTCCAATAAGAGCTAGTGATAGTATTAATTACTTTTGTGGATATTTGTGGAAAATACAGTTTTTAAACACTATGTTACAAAGGTATGATGGGAGATGACCTCTGGCAGCTCAGAGTTTGAAACCTCCTGCCAATCAGTAGCAGAATTTCATTCACAACAGATAACCGGTTTGTTTACAGCAAGAGCAGGTGTTAACCTGTTACCGTGTTTAGCCCTCAAATTAAGCAGAAAGATTACTGCTCATAGCTAGGTCTTGAAGCTATCTGAGTCCACACAGACCATCTGCAAGGTAGCTTCTGAAGGACGAGCTGAAGCTAGGACACACAGGACTTCATTGGCACAGGAGAGAAGAGACGAGGTATGACCTGATGTTCTGTTACAAGTTATGAGGGCTAAGGATCAAATGAAGCTAGTGAAACTACACTCAGAAGGGAACTCACTAAAACGTGGGATAAGGAAAGACTATGCTCTAAGCATGATCCTATTTAGGAAGGCAAAGACTTCACTGCTTTGTTTGAACAGTTCTTGTTGACTGGGGTTCAGAGACTGCTAGCAGAAAACATCTCATGCTTTGTATATCCGACTTGTCAGGTCATGCAGGGTGTTTTAGGAAATACTCCTGTTCCTGTAATCACAATACACTAAGATTATTCCAAATCCTACTCTATTCTCTTTTATTCTTACATTTTGCTGAATAATTGTTAATTTCTTGTGTACCTCTGGACTTTGAACTTCTGACATACATCCAATATTCTCTAATTTGTCTGTGGCTATAAGTACTTAGTTGCCCAAAATCAGTACTAAGTGGCACTACAGTTGTGCATATAGTATTTTTAATTTGCTGCAAGAGCTCTAGTTTACATAAACCTTCCAAAAGCAGCAGGGCTTCAGTCTGGACAGATAAGATGCAAATACAGTAAATGGGATGGTGTATGTAAGAGACAACCTAATACAAAAGCACGACAGTAAATTTATGAAAGCAGATCCAGAAATATTTCCTATGCTAAAGTCACAGGGTGATGACAAAACAGTCATCATATGTAATTCATAAATCCATGGTGAGTTTGAAGGAAAAGTGATTTAAAGAAAAAGGATGACACAGCTGATTAAAAATGCCCTGAAACCTTCAGTCTTGCCTCCCAAAAGCAAAATTTATTGAATCAGATCTTGATCTTTTGGTACACTGGTAACAGATACTTCTGCTCTCCCCGCACAGCTCTCTCTTCTCTTAAGCACACTCTATAATAAAAATATCAGACCTGGGTATTTACTAAGTTCTAGCCTAAAACATGTAATACTAATACACAGTATGAACATTATGTATGTACAGACTTTCAAAAGTGAGCTGTTGTAGTACAAACAAAATAATGCCAACAAGTAGGGCAGAGTCATTATACTAAATATCCTGTGCATATTTCTCTTTTAAATGGCAGGTATGTCAGAGAGAAGCATGAATCACTAGTTCTGCAAATGGGCTGGGAGAGGCACAGACATATTAACAGTCATTGCCAGAACAGATATCAGAATTTATGGCTTGATATGTTATCCTACACACCATATTCCTCTTCCTCCTCCCTTAGTCTTGCTTTTTCAGAGCTGCAAAAAAGATGCTTAAACACTAAGGCCAAATGAACCCGTATTTGCAAAATTTGGCAAAGCAATAGTTTCCTTGGCAGCAGCCATAAAATCCATTTCAGGTAATACAATTTTCTACATTTACCTGACAACCAAAGGCCATGTTCTTATTCCTTCTCTCCTTCCCCACAGCAGCTTTATGAAAGGCTTCTACAAATTACTAGATCTATATAGATCTAGTATAGATATCTAGATCTATCTATAGATAGATGGCTATAACATCTATCATGCATGGTCACAGCTCTAATTGGGTTCCTGTATTTTTGGAGCTCTGACCATGAATTCCAAATACATGTGTTTTGTTAGTGACCACAAGGATAAAAAGCCAGCATGTGTCTTAAGAGGAATATACTAAAAGCTTTTTACTGTAAAAAATGTAGCCTAGGACCCTGAAGCTGCAAACTTTCTAGCTGCCTCTGCTGTAGGCAATTGCTACGTTACCTGCACAGGCTCTTGTCCTTACTACATAGTCTACAAGGGCTGATTTGTCAAAGATGTCTAATCTTTTCATACAGCTGTTCCTATAGCTGCTTATCCAGGAAGAACATGCTAGCTAAGGACAGAACTATGGTCGTCTGAAATGTGACAGCAAGTACAGCTTTCCTGTTCAGAGATTCTTATTCATTCTCCCAGACCTAAGCTTTCTCTTGTAATATGGGGTTCAGGGTCTGTGGAAAATGTTTCATTAGCTGGATACAAATTTGCAGTTGCACAAGCTAGTACAAATTGTTTGTGCAAAACTGTTAGCATAACACAAGCCGAACTTCAAAAAATAAGTGTTTTTTAAAACTTCAGGTCATGTGAGAAAATAATACACAGTGGTCCTGCTTTCCACCACCAGGGAAAGATTTTCCTTCTTAGCCATTAAGCCACAGGACTCTTTAATTGAATCATCAAAGCAGTAAAACTGGACAATATCAAATTTAAATGAGAGTTCTCATACTCCCCCACTGTCTTTTCAGCTAACAGAACAAGGACTGTAGCACTGTCATAGCTGCCTGAAGTAAATGAGGATTAAAAAAACCAGACAAGTGCTGCTCATTAGAATAATTCATTCTGAGATCATCCTTCTGCTCTATATCTACTCTGAAACATGTAATTTTGGCACCTCCCACACTGTTTTTATTGACAGTAAGTCATCTGAGAGAGAAAGTTGGGCTCCAAAACTGTATGTACTCCTTAATGGGAAAAGTCCAAGACACATCAGTTGTTTCATCACTGTGTATGTTTCAACTTCATCTATTTAAAAGGGAAAAAGAAACTTAGCTGTCATATATTATAAAAGAGTATTTTACCCTTTTTTGATTTCTACTCCAGAACAATTCCCATTTTCATCTCTTACTGAAGCAATTGGACCAGAGAACCACAAAATGGCTGACACAGGAAGGTACCTCTGGAGACCGTCTTATCCAGTCCTGCTGCTCAAAGCAAGGTCAGCTAGAGCAGGTTGCTCAGGGCTGTGTTCAGTTGGCTTTTAGTATCTATAAAGATGAAGACTCCACAAACTGCATAGACAACCTGCCCCAGTTAAACCATCTTCATAGTAAAAATAGTTTTTTCTTATGTTTACATGGAATTTCCTGAATTTCAATATATGTCCACTGCCTTTTGTCCTTTCACAAAGTATTGCTGAGACTAGTCATCCCATATGCACTCTAGAAGCCTTGTGGAGTGCTAGTTCCCTGCTGTGTTTCTCCTACAGGAAATATCAGTCCACCAAACAAACCTCTTTCAAACGACACAATTTCCTCCAGGAAAAACCTGGTTTTGCTTAGAAAATTTCTGTCTGATTCACAGGAAATGTAGGTTTTCCTCTGTATATTTATCTACACATTATAAGACTATCCAAGCAGTTGTAAGAAACATTCTGCAGGTCACCTATGTTAGATTAGAGAAGTGGTCATTGGCACAGCATGCAACTGATCCTGAACCTTCTGGGGACACAACTACTGTACAACACCACAGAAGTCAACCCCAGGGCATTAACAAAATTTTGCAACAGGCCCATGGTCTTTTTAGATGAAAAATCATTAGTTTAAATAAAGGCTCCTTGCCCCCCTACAACACCTACATGTCTGCTTATGATGAAAAGAGTACATACGTAGGTCCTTCTATAGGAAAGTCAGCAACACTCCTGTGTCCCTCAGCCTGATCTCTTTTGTATTGCTCAGCCTGACTGTGTGACAGAGAAAAGTACAGGGGATGTAGGAGGTCTGTAATGAATGAGGGCAGAACTGAGAAAACAGATTTTTGCTTTAAGGAAGATATACTCTTGCAAGCTATTTTCTGTTAGCACTTGGTCATAGTATTATTTCAGTGAAATAAACAGAAAACTCATTTTGACTTTGAGCAGAGGAGAAGTTTCAATGAGGGAAAGAACATTTGTACCTCAGACATTATACATTCTGTTAAAATTCCTACCAAACACTTCAATTGCACCTATGAATTAAGGTAGAAAAAGAACAGTTAATTCCAGGATAAAAGTCACATTACTTGCTGGAATTTAGTAAAATGGCCTCTAAGCATAGGATGAAACAGCATTTCTCAGAAGATGGGGAAAGATAACATTAGGCTTTTTAATTCTGTGCTGGCTATGGTGGCTTTATGGGTACAAATAATCTTACAAAATTAAGTCTTACACTTCATTCTAAAGTCAGAATTCTGTAGTGTTAGAAATATTATCTGCTTGGGTTAATCTGAAAGTAAAGGGGTATACCTGAGGAATGAACAAAAAGCAGTTATCTCTATATGAAAAATATGAGGGTTTTTTCCTCTACAGCAGAGTAGCAGAGATGGATTGGCTGACTCAGAGATCAGACACTAAGCAACAAGCACTTCCTTCCAGTAAAACAGAAACACCTAATAAACCAGCTTCTGTTCAGGAGCCGCGCTGCTGCAAAGAGCCATTTTCCGCCCGGGTGCAGCCATACAATCTCCCACATTATGTGTCAGCAATATGCTCAAGAGGCCACCACCGTGTAAACGGGGAAGAGGAATGGGGCAGGGACTCCTGCAGAGTCAAAACCACCACTTTGTAAAAATCACTTGCTCAGAAACAATTGTGATGCTTGTCAAAGCGCTTTGATTAAATGGTACTCTTGCGCTCCTTTAATTCCAACATCATTTTCACCACTCAGTACAAGTTTTTCAGAAGGCCAAATTTCATGATGCACGCCAACCAGTGTCCTTGGTTCACTGCTTTCATAGCCCAACACCTCCCTTTTCCTTGTGCAGAAAGGAGTACAGAGAGGAGCCAGCTGAGAAGTCAGAAACTAGATCTAAGTTCTTATAGATGTGACACTCCCCGTCATATTGCAGTGACAATTCATGCTGACTCCCCTCTGTACAATGCCTGGCACACACTTCACTGCTACAATATGCTGTGCTTAATCTTTTCTTTATCAAAGGGGAATAACTGTGGAACTAAATCACGTATTCTACAGTAAAAAACCCAAACCAATAAATCTCTCAAATGCGCTATTGTGATTGTACCAGCTATAGGTAATGTATCTTACTGGTGTACAAACAATGCTAATTCCTACAAAGGCAGAAGTCCTCTATCAGTTAACAAAAGCAGGATACAACCCAGAATGATTGACTGAAATGGATAACAGAAAAAATACAGAATGGGGATGTGAAAGGATATTAGGAAATGGTCTGAGCTGGGAGATTTATTAGTCTACAGATCTACATCTCTTGACAATGTAAAATTACACTTTCAAAGCATTATATCATATGCAGCAAGGAATAAATCTAGACTGGCAGAGCTCCATTAGATGACCTTTACAGTTTACAGTAACTCTCTCAGTTTTAAAGAATTCCCTAGCTTCATCATTGAAAGAAATTATAACAGGCCATTTTTTCCCTCAAGGTCAAATGCAAAAGAAGGTAATAGGGAAAGTTGAAAATAAAAATCTTCCACAAAAACTTGCAACTGTGCTTTGTGATGGCACATAAACCAATATCACCTCACCCCTGGAGCATTTTGTTTGCTGCAATAGTTAACTCTGGATTCTAATGAAAATGACATAGTATATAGAAATACATGCAAAATCTCCCATATTCAATACCTTCAAATTTCATTCTGGCAACGGCTTCCCCAGTAAGAGAAAATTCATGGCATTAACTGTGTCTTTCAAGGAGAAGCAGTGCAGATGTGAAAATGTTCTCTCATCTGTGACAGGAATAATATTCCTCATGAAGAATGCATGTATTATTCCATATAGTTAAAAGAACTTAGTACTCCCTCCTAGGGAGACAAAACATTATTATTTCACAAAATATGTGCTTAAAGAGAACACAAGTATAAAAGACACATATGGACATCCGGTCTCTTCAATCTTGAGTTTAAAGGACTGAGAGTCTAGAACTGGCAAAACAAACGTGAGATTACCCAGGCACTTTCACTAGATGCTTTTAACTAAACAGCAATGGAACAACAGAAACTATGCCTTAAATCCAAACAAGCTGCTATCCTCTCAGGTGCTGCTGCTGAAATCTCTGTTTTACTACTCACCTCCAACTTTTTCCCATGAGGACAGCCAAGCAATGCAGCAGGCTGGGTGGGAGTTCATGCAATTTCCATCTCAGGTTTACAACTCCTGACTGGGCAAAGCTCTGAGAAGCCTCATCTGACCTTAGAGCTAACTTTGCTTTGCGCCAGACCAGAGTAGAGACCTCCAGAGGCTCCTCCCAGCCTGAATTATCCTATGTACTTTATGCTGGTTTCTGAGATATTTGGATTTTTTTTTTTTTTTTGTAGAAAATTCATTAGGATTGATGCCATTTTCTTGCTGGCAGGCTAATTATAACTTTGCTCTCTTTCCTCTCCCCTGTCCACCATTTTTAATGGAATTCTGACAACTGGCCATCCATTCATGCAGTTTACCACCTTACACTGTTCCCATCATTAGCGACAGCAGTTCATACCACATATGAATGTGGAGTTTAATACATATCTGAACAGGATTAAATGAAGGTGATTAACTGCAACAGCAGAGGACTAGTCCCAGGAGGTCTCTCTATTCCCCTGTTGATTGCACTAGTCTAAAAATAATACAATGCCATCTTCCATTAGCAAGGAATTTATGTGATGCCTTTTCTCTCACAAATGTAGAAGCTTTATTTAGGACAAGATACTTACCAAACCCTTTTATTTACCTTTTAGCACAACAATCTTATGGCTATGCTAATCACTTCCAATTCACAGAATCACAGAATCATAGAATGGTTTGGGTTGGAAAGGACCTTAAGATCATCCAGTTCCAGCCCCACTGCCACAGGCAGGGACATCTCCACCAGACCAAGTTGCTCCTAACCCCATCCAACCTGGCCTTGAACACTACCAGGGATGGGGCAGCCACAGCTGCTCTGGGCAGCCTGTGCCAGTGCCTCATCACCCCCACAGCGAAGAACTTCTTCATAATATCTAATCTAAATCTCCCCTCGTTCAGTTTAAAGCTATTACCCCTTGTCCTACCCCTACAGGCCCTTGTAAAAAGTCCATTTCCATATTTCTGGTAGGCCCCCTTTAGGCACTGGAAGGTTACTATCAGATCTCTCAAGAGCCTTCTCTTCTCCAGGCTTGTTTGTTTTATATGCCACACAGTTCACTTATGGCCTAGATGAAGTTCCTATAGCGATTCTAGCAACATAATTAATAATTTTATTACTTTTTTTTTTCTTGTTACATTTATAATGGGCTGCCATTTGAAGGAAGGAATACATGCAGTATCATTTATATGGTTTTTTTTTTTGAGCGAAGAAGCTGGCCAAGGGCTGGAACCACTACTCCAGCTTAAGAAGATGCTGCTCTTCTGTCTGAATCAGATACTTCAAACCATGAGTCTCCAGTTGAAAGAAACCCAGTGCGTGCAGTGTGTAGGCATTCAAAGCTGCCTACAGGCAATGGGACATGACAGTGTTTCAGACTCATGAAGGCACTAGTGAGAATTTTCCATTCTATTTCTTCCTCTTACCTGTATTCTCCTTACTGATTTTTTTAATTGTTGTTCTTTCCAACTGTCTCTCAGAGCAAAAGGCCTTCTATATCTGAACTACACTAGAGGAAGCTGACAAGAGAAATGGGTATGTTAAGAGCTCATGATGCTTTCATAGTGGAATTGAGTGTTCTACTCCACATTGCAGTATATGAAACATTTTACCAGCACTTTTGCCTCTGTATAGACTTTGAGTCCTTAAAAAGAATTCCAAATGAGCTTATTCTATAACTTCATAAGCCTATTCAGCTCTGATTCTCTGCAGAACAGTGATCTCCTTCCATTTCCACATGCAGACTAAGATATTGTCCCAGCCTTATTACATGCTCATGGGTGAGGAAGTGGACAAGGAGTTGCTGAAGTTTTAGAACAAGGCAAAATGCTCTCTTACATCCTTATCAGGCTACAAAACCTAAGGTGAGACATGACCAGTGCAACATACAAAAGAAAGGGATGTAAATGTCATAAATGCTCCAGTCATCTCCAGAGAGTGATTTCCTAATGCTTAGTTTTCACCAGCGCCAACCTACACTGAATCTTCATAAACCTACAAGTCCTGGAGAAGAAACCAGGGTATCACAGCAGTTCGGACTATTAGCCTTGTTCTACTGAGGCACCCATGAGCCTGCTTGGAGACCAACCTCAAAAGGGCAGACATCATGAAAAATTACATTTCTTTTCACCCATGAAATTTCCACAGTATGTGCCACTTTCAGTTGAGGTTTCTGGTTTTGTACCCTTACAGTGGAAGCTACTGCATGCACAATTATATTTAGACTGTAAAGGGCTAACTTGCAACAAAGCAGCAGAGAAATGAGCTTTTTAATCCTTTCTTACTGTGGTAATGAATAGCCTAAAATTTTTCACAATTACAAAACATTTCAAAAACTCTCATTAATGATGTTCATTTAATTTCTGGACAGTTATTTGAAATCCACTGCAGTTTCTTAGCTGGGAATATAAAAATGCTAATGCTTTTCAACTTTAACACAAGTATCTTTTTAAAATCAACTACTTCTTACAAGTACATTTTCAAGGAGTTTAAAATTTCCTTTGCTGATGATTGATGCTTGTAATCATTCTGCAGGCTTAAGTATTATTTTAATACAAATATATAGAGATGAAAGACCATAGAGAAGAAGCAATATTAGTTCCAATGTTAACAAAAATTATGGAATACTTATGGAAAATATTTTTTGTCAATATGCACTTAGGTTAAACTGGACTTTGATATCAACTGCTAGACTTTTATTTTATAACAATAACAAGTCTAACTATAGACATCTGTGAAAACAGGGAGGAGAAAAAGGAAAAGGAAGCTTTGACATTTAAATACTGCCATAGTTGGACTTCAAATATTTTGCAGAAGAAAATGTACCAACTCCATCTGCTGCAATGGTACAATGACATTCTAGACTTCAGACACCTACTTAAAATCTGTGCAAACTGATTTTAATTATTTTTTTTTTCCAGAAACCCATTTTTTGTTTAATTACAAATATCCATAATAAAAATTTCACTAAACTGAAATTCTTTAAATACCGCAATGCTTACAATTATAAGAAAATGCTATTTTTTCAGTGGGGTAGTTCTGTTTTTTTTCTTTTTTGTTAATAGTTTTTCAGGATATAGTGCCTAGTATACGCCATTTCTTTTCATAAGATTTTTACAACAAATTGATTGGTAGATTGTGCCCAGGTTTATTAGGCAACTAATATGCTTATGTTCTGCATTTTTTTAAATGCTAGCTACTGAGTACTGTGTACTACAATGAAAAAAATTTATAAATACATGTGTATTCAAGAATTTTCATAAAAAATGTAGATAGTTTATGTTTCAGCCTTTTAGCAAAAAAAGAGTAAGAAGAGTAAGAGAAAAATCAACCATTCAAGTAGGGTTAGACTAAAGTTTTCAAATTCAGGAGATTTAGGTAAATTCTTCTTTGTATTGAGAACATCTAAATACACAAATTTTGAATCAAACTTTTGAAAAGAACTTTTTCCTATTTTTTTCTCTGGAGGGGTTGGTGGGTGGCAAAAAATATCTGGAAAAATGCATCATTTAAGCAGAAAAGTTTGTTTGCTTGTTTGTTTAAAGTTACTGTCTCCTTTCCAATTTATCTTACTGGCTAAAAACTGATTTTTGCAATGGGTTTTGCAATAAGCAAATCTTAGAATTACAAAACCATAGAACACCAGGTTCTTGAGGAAGGGACCTTAAGGATCATCTGGTCCCCACCATTCTAGGCATGCAAGACCTAGACTAGATGTCTCAGCACCCTGTCCGGCTGAATCTCAAAGATGTCCAGTGTTGGCGAATCTACGACTTCCCTGAGGAGATCATCTTTGCTTAAGTATGTTCAAGATCACTGTTGCAACTGAACTTTGTATGCCCAGAATGATGCAGACCAAACAGCTCTTCTGAGCAAACCCACTGAGGTGAACCACTACAGAAACCTCACATGGACTGGCAAAGAGAAATAACTGAAATCATAACTAAATCCCTCATCATCATCTCAGTGTCCTCACTAGCAGAAAGCAGTAGAAAGGAAAGCGCTTGGCTCTCTGTAGGTGCTCATTGCAGCAAGTGCTGAAATTGATTATGTGAGTTAAGAGTCACTGAGCTGCACTCCAACCACATGGATAGTTACAGATTGCTAAACAGGATAAAAGTAGTTTTGTCAAAAGCACACCAATATAATTGAATGTTCAGCAAAAACCCTCCAACTGATGGCTTTTTTTTTTTAATTCTTCCATCATTTAACATAAAACTGGAACATTAAAGACAGTGCATATGTACATATCTACACATCTAGATTCAGCAAAATTGCCATGGAACACATCCTTTGTTTCTTTCCTGCATCTGTTCCTGGGACACCTGTTCCAGATACATGAACTTTAAATGATACATCTTGCTAATAAACATGCTTATTTTTTTTCCCCAATTAAAATGGCTAAGAAAACTACCCTAATCAATTAAACAATTTTAAATAGGTTATCAGAAAAGTAAGAATCTGTTACTTGTTTGTCACTTTTCCTATGACAGACAAGTCATTAGGAATCGCCAAATAAATATGAACACGTGATCATACACTGGAAAAGGCAAACGGATGAGGCAGAAAGGGAGAAGAAGCAAGGTCAGTAACAGAAGTTTACTCATATAGGTTTGGAAAGAGTATGTAAGCAAAGTTACTTTTTCTTGTATAAGTACCACATACAATAGGCTGCAACCTTTTCTTCCTGTAGTAATTCTGTTTCTAGACTAAGGGAAAGTTGTATCGATCCAGATAGGAGCTGATTATTATTAACCTGATATGGATCCTCCTTTGACTCATGACACTACCTCCCTTCTAAATAACATTATTTTCCTACAATGAAAACAAAGCACAATGTACCAAGGAAACTTCTATACAGAATAACATAATGGACTTAAAAACCTACAGTCGTGTGTCGGGGCTTTAATTTCTTGTGCCCCAAAGGATCAAGACAATTTTAACTGCACCATTTTATATCAACAGTAATAGATCACATTGAACACCTGCTTGCACACTAGATTAGCAACAGCTCAAACAGTGTGCCTTGGCTTAATAAAAACATTAACACTCTGTGTTGGCATTTCTTTTGCAATACTGAGGAAAAATAGAATGCAAAAACAACAGCTTGGCTAGAAGTCAACATAGGCTGGAAACACTTTCTGGAATGGGAAGCAAAATAAAGCAAAGTGGTGAAGAGACTTTGCATGTGAGGGTTAAAAAAATGTGGTAAGTGGATACAAGAGATAATTACACATCACAGATATAAGACAAATTAGCTTTTCTCTTGCTATTATATCAGCTATCTCATCAATTATCTTCATTGGACACAAGTAAATGCTGTTTACTCTTCAAGGCCATAGCTGAAATGCTACATTGACCACAAAGTCTTGATTGTAGTGGCAAGTCAATGATACAAGATAAAATTGTTAGAACCTGTGATTTTATGCAAATTTACCAAACTGATGGTCAGGAAGATTCTAGACTGCCACATTCTTGTGATCACTTCAGAATATAACAATTCAAACCTGCTGATGTTTTTAAAAATAATTTTAGGCAAATAAACAACCACCATGCACTGCTGAATTACCATGGTTATTTTTTAATCCCATCCACTTTGTTTACCATTTCTGTTGTGGTAATTTAACTCATCAGTGTAGCTTTTGAGCAAAGATTTTTCTTTTCTAAAAAGCCAGATACAAAAGATAGGAGTTGAAGTCAGCATAATTGCAAAAGCTGCTTTTCTGCAGAAAACCTTCACAGTAAAAAGGGAATCAACCTGCACACATCAATGGCTGCCAAATTCAAAAGGAAAGAGGCTTGAAATTGTAGGGGGAATTCACCCTTAAATTAGTGCGATGCATTCTTAGTCCAAAATTATTTAACATTGATATCAATGGAGTAAAAAAGAGAATGAAAACATCATTGAATAAAGGTAACACAGAATCAAAGACCAGTGAATGACATGAGACCTGAATACTGACTGAGCAGCATGGTTTCTATTCCAGGGAATTCAGAAAAAAAGGGGGGGGGGAAAAAAGAGAGAGAGAAAATTAAAGGAATTATATATGTGATGTTTGGGGTTTTTTGTTTTTTTTTTTGTTGTTTTTTTTTTTGGTTGTTTTTTTTTTGTTTTTTTTTTAATTTCACAGAATATGCATATTAAGGAGAGAATTTCAAAACAAAGATTTCAGTAGTTTCATACCACAGCAGACCCTGGATTCCTGGAGTTTCAATACTTCATGTGATGGACTTGGGAATCACATGGGCCCAATTTGAGGGCCCAGAGCTCTTACTCTTTGGTATTTTGTACTTAAGGTTGCTTTAGAGACCTAGATTATTCAGCAAGCATACCCATGAAGTCATACATTTCAACATGGTCAATCGTACAGTGTCAAATATTTAAGAAAAAAAAAGCCAGACTGGGGGAATACCAGTCTTGCAAATCACTGATTTGGAAAAGTGGCATTACAGAAAAAATAAAACCAAACCCAAGTAATGAACATACCCTCACTTCAAGTCTGTAGTTAAATTGGGTAAACAGTCCTTTAAATACTTAATGAGGGATAGCAAACAGTAATAGAAAAGTTATTAATACTTTCCATCCAGCTCCTGGAAATTTATGTCCTGTTCTGGCATACATACTTTAGGAAGGACACTTAGGATATTTTGAATACTTCAGGATTAAATACAAGGAGTTGAAAGAATTATGAGAATGATGAAAGGATATAAAAATACACTCTCTGATGGCAAACCCAGGATACTTATTCCATTTATTTTAAGCAAGATACTACAAAATGATTTGATTATAACCTGGAGATTGCTATATCATGAAATAAAATCTGTTTTATAACAAAAGACCTTTACATCTAGAGGATAAAGGTCCATTTGCAACTAAAGTAGGATATGGACGTCAGGTAAACACTGGCTAACAGGTGAAAAGGGTTAACAACAAAAGCAACCAGGCACTGGAACAACTTAAGAAGCTTGGTGGAGTACTCTCTAGTACTGGGAATTAATACAAACAATTGAGGCACTATAGGTACAAGTTCAACTACAGCCACTTTGTAGGAGCTGCACTTCAGGAAAGTCTACTGGCTTGTGGTATGCAATGCAGCCAGGCACAGTATTGTCTTGTCATCTGACATTCTACTATGATGAATTCACTGACATCTTAAAAAACCCTACAAAACAAAATCAAACAAAACCCTAATCAACCCCTCCAGTCTTTTTCACTACTATTAGTGCAGGTTTTGGAATTACCACTATTCCTCTGCACTGAACTCAGGCTCATCCAGAGGCTCCCATTTCCAGATAATCCAAAGTGTGAAAATTAGGTAGCTGATGCTTGTAAAAAAATTATATGCTAATAAGACAGCCACTTCTTAGTGATCTTTAGGATGCAATTTGAAGATAAAGTGCATTTTCATTGTCCTATTTGTTATCTACAGTTTAATAAAAATGTATTGCACTTAGAGGTGAGTTTCGTGTGTTTTATCTGTATTCATTCCCCGTTCCTTATATGCTCACTGCACTGTTTATTTAAGATTTTTAAAAAAGTTCTGTCCAATTTATTAAAAAAAAAACACTGACTCTGTTATGTGGCAAAGACTTGTAGCTCCATCTGCAAATTAGATTAGGGTTTCATAAGCCAGCATGCTTGGGTGCCGTTACCACAAAAAGGGAACTGTATTGTACTGCTTGGTGGCAGCCGGGTGGCTTCCAGCAATAAAACCAGCAATACTCATCTGCAGGGGGCTGTAAATGCTTTGTAGAGGGCTCCTTCCCATTTCCCTGAGGAAAAATCAGTGGCTCAAACTTCCTCTTTCTCTTTATTTCATGCACTTCGTTCAAAGCCGGTTAGCAGATCAATACATATTTGTATTCTGAAGAATGAATAACCTTTATATATTTTTATAAATAAATAAGCTCCCACTAAACTTCCAAGAAGATGCCAAAGATTTTATGGCATTTAAACAGTGCTTAAACCACAACGTAGAAAGAGGCATTCTTTAACAGTAAAGATGCACAAAAAAAGATTAGCAGACACTGGTGGAACTTGCGGCGTCAGGAGTTCTATTGGTTTGTGGACAGGTATCTAAAGTACCTGAAAAGTGTTGGTTGCCAATTCTAAGATTGCTGTTCCTCACTGAATTCCACACCAGAATTCTGAAGAATCTTCCAGCTCCTGTGTAATTTATTTTTGTACACATTTTGAGTAAACATAGTGAGTAATAGCAGGAACCAAGTTAAAACAAAGATGGTACCTTCAAAAAGAAAAAAATCCCTCTCATTGCAAGTGTCAGGAATTTAATGTATACTAACAAAGAAATGTTATTGAGAGATGAGTGTTCTCTCAATATATGGGAAGTGTTGAAAATTTATCACACTGTTCTTTACCGAGCTGAAAGTCCTCCATTGCACAAATAGCTTTTCCATTTTGTTATGTAAATATTTGATTTCAAGGGCTCTTGCACTGATTAGATTCCTTCTAGGAAAGACTGCAGACAGCCCCTCTACTCTGCTCTCGTGAGACCTCACTTGGAGTGTTGTGTGCAGTTCTGGTGTTCTCAACATAAAAAGGACATGGAACTGTTGGAACAAGTCCAGAGAAGGGCCATGAGGATGATCAGGGACTGGAACACCTCCCATATGAAGACAGGCTGAGAAAGTTGGGGCTGTTCAGCCTGGAGAAGAGGAGGCTGCGTGGAGACCTCATAGCAGCCTTCCAGTATCTGAAGGGGGCCTATAGGGATGCTGGGGAGGGACTCTTCATTAGGGACTGTAGTGATAGGACAAGGGGTAACGGGTTAAAACTTAAACAGTGGAAGTTTAGATTGGATATAAGAAAGAAATTCTTTACTGCAAGAGTGGTGAGGCACTGGAATGGGTTGCCCAGGGAGGCTGTGAATGCTCCATCCCTGGCGGTGTTCAAGGCCAGGCTGGACAGAGCCTTGGGTGACATGGTTTAGTGGGAGGTGTCCTTGCCCATGGCAGGGGGGTTGGAACTAGATGATCTTAAGGTCTGTTCCAATCCTAACTGTTCTATGATTCTATGAAAAAGACTGGTGTCCATCCCACATTTGTAACAGGAAAATAAAGAATACTAAAGTATTTCTTTGAAATCTAGTTATTGTCCAAAGAACACGAATCTGTGCAACAGCAGAAATCCAACAGATGTTTCAACACCATGATAAAAACAAAAGAGAGGACTGACTTTTTGTTAAAGTTATTTTTACTTACATGGTACAAAGCAGTTTCTGGTCCAGGTGTGCCCATGACTTCTTGTCTCAATGCATCCATTTGTAAACTAGGCAACAGTGAGTAATGACTTGGACTACTACTCTTGTCTCCCTTCTTTTTGGACTTTTTCCCAGTATCTTTTTTGCTATTCCTCTGAAACATGTAGTCTTCTTGACCTATTTTCTCATTGCTCATATAGCGAAGCAATGAATTCTCTGTTGAAAGAAAAATAATGCAAAATATCATTGCGAATTGTTGTATGTATGTTAATCCTGCTTCTAAAATACATAGTATTCTTGCTAAGATCTATTGACAGGTTTAGCTCTCCAGACTATTTCATTAACAAAACCCATTTACTTCATTGGTCTGTATATAATAAGAAAGCAATCTTTTGGTAGGGAAAATTCATCATTCTTCTAGTTTTCTGGTATCTTTGAAAATAAAAGGAACAGAATATGAAACAAACCCCACATCAATAAATTTCATCTTGGAGTGTTCAAAAAATGAGCAATGATACACTTATGATCATAATATCTGTAATCATTCTTTTAAACAAGATTCTATTGAATACAAATGACTATGGTGCCATACATTTAGAAGTAATTTGCTTTGAACATTCATTTGAAATCATTCACAGTGTCATCCATACTTTCCCTGAATACTCTTCCAGTATCTACCATTGTGTAGCTCAGGGATATCCTGAGCCAGAAGCAGTGTTTGTGAATTTAGGAAACCTCAGCAGACTTGTCTTTCATGAAGTTGTCTGGTCTTTCTTTGTATTAAATGTGAACTTTTAGCATCCACAACCTCCTGTGGCAAGAGATTCCTTAGCCTGAATCCAAAGTGCACACAGAGCTAGCTCTTCTTTTTAACCAGCACTCAATAAAGATATTTGATGCCTCTTGGGTCTTGTTTCAGGAAAAACAGACAAACCTATTACCTTTCTTTACTCTACACAAGATTTTTTAAAATTTTAATTTTTTAATTTTGTCCTTTTAATTTTAATTCTCCCAAACTGATAATGGCCAGCCTACTGAATTGACCCCACTCCATAAATCTGATCATTTTTGTTGTCTCCTAAACTTTCTTCAATTCTACTGTATTTTTCTGAAGAGATGAAGAGACCGGAACTGCACACACACCCAGCATGAGCAAGAACTTACACAGTAGCTTAAGAAAATTTCTTAATTTGTCTTGTATTCTTTTCCTAGTAATTCCTAACAGGGTTTTGTTTTTTTTTTTTTTTTTTTTTTTTGTTGTTGTTTTGTTTTTTGTTTTTTTTTTGCTCCTTACTGAATATTTTGTTAATGTTTTTACAGAAATGTCAATTATTACTGTTACATTTCATTTCTGGGAGATAATAGCCACCTCAGAGGTTATCATTTTGAATGTGAAGTTACATATCTGAGCCTCACAAACCAGAATTTTGAAGAAGTTATCCTTGATGATTTTGAGGTGAATCTAGAATTGCTCTAGAATGCTTCTGATGCAAAAAAAAGAACTCGTGAAGACAGAGAAATGTGAGATATGTCTCATTTAAGCATAACAATATTTATCAGTAATAACTATACATTTGTCCACTAGCATTACAAAATTAAGGCCACTTTCAAAATGGACTGGATAATACAGCTAAATCAATTAAATGCCAATATAGAGCTAAAGCAAACTGCAGAGCTTTGCAGTCATGATTTTCTTTAGCCTGGCTGAGCAACCTCCTTAATCCTAGTAGAGGCTCTACAAAAAATTAAGTATACATAATGAAAGAACCCCAAACAGGTTCACAAAAAAAATGTACCTAAGCAAGCAGCAAAATGAGGTTGAAATATATAGGTTAAAGCATGATAAAACCCATAATGCTTTGTACAAGATGTGTGTTCAGATCACTTACCTCTCCTACTCTCTCTTTTTATTTTATTGGGGTCTTCATAATCCCCCACCCAGTTATATTCTACTGGCATAGAAATAGGCCTTAGTTTCCCTGGAAACAGAGGAAAAAATTGAGATCATGCACCATACGGCAGCATTAAACTAACATTCTGTAGGAGAAGGAACAAATTATGTGCTAAGCTGCTATTCTGCAAGGTTGCTTATGAAAGAGGATCCGGCATTGCCTCTGAATAAGAGGTTAAGATAGAAGTTCTGTTTGCTTTACCAGGCAAGAAGCAGCTAAGTATTTAATGGAGGTTTTTTTAAGTTTAGAAAATAAATCCAGTGCCCTACAAATTCATCTGCAGACTGACAACTGAGACTGAAAAATGCATTCAAGTTACTTTAGTTTTCACTGAGCAATATCTATTTATTATTCTGGAAGCCTCTGGCACACACATGAAGAGAACTGTTTTAAAGCATATGTGAATTGTTAGAAACATGTTCACATCACTAAAGTACCTTCAAAATAGCATCTTTGCTGTGGGCTTAAAAGATCCATCAGCAACTGAGTAAGAAAGGAAGCAGAAAACCTCTATGTGTAATTTCTTTTGTAGGATTTCACCCACAGAAAGCAAAGTAAATTACTGTTGGTAAATTCGTTTTGGTCTCAGACAGCAAGAGACAGAAAAGCTGAAGACTCTTACATGTTTAAAATTTTTATTTGGAAGCTGCTGAATTGATTTTGTAAGATTATGTGCACTATGATTTCTGCTTAAGGATTCCACAAATATAGTTAGAAATTCAGTGAAAGTGTGGTATGCAACTTAGTGGGGTTACTTAAAGTGGTCTGAAGTTTTTAGCAAGTTAAGTAGTATATTGAAAGGAATCATAGAGTAGCATAGCATATGGCACAGTATCTGGCAGACTTGAAACAAAATGTTTTCACAACAAGGTCAGCCTTTGCTCTTTTTTGAATCAATCTACTGATAACTAAACTGAAAAGTGGGAAAATAATTTGTTTTTAAAAGTAGCAGAGCTTAAAGTAAAAAATTAAAAGTCTTGTTAGCTATTTTAGTAGAAAACCCCTACATAAAAGTGATCGGTCTTACTCCACGTTTTTGAGGTACATCCATGATACACTGAAAAAGACTACAAATTTTCAAACATGTCTGTCGACCTGTTGAAGTATGGCATTCATGGGAATTACACCAGTACCCTGCAGGCAGCACAATGCTAAAAGGTTACACTGTCTTTTTAAATAATTGACAAAAAAGTTGTACGTTCTGTACAGACCACAGCATCAGGTCACAAATACGTCATTGTTCAGGAAATACAATATATATATTTAACTTTTTATTTATAATTTATTTTACTATTTATGGACACATAGTTAAGCCTGATTGAAGCGGTGAGATTTAGAGCACACAGTTAAGAAGTAATTTCCTGAATGGGGATGTATTCGGCTCACGTTTATTTGATCAGAAGTAACTTTCCAAGATTACTTTTTCTAGAAATACAACATTCTCTTCTTTGTGAGGCTGAGCCCGAAGTATCTTACTGAATGGACCTGCACACTTAAAAAGGTACAAATGCTATAAAATCATGTGAAGTCTGATTGTTACCAAAAGCTAAAATCAAAACAAATTTTCTACAAAACCTCTAGCTGTTCAAAGTGCATGTTTTTTGCAGCTGGCAGTAAATCTGAAATGACTAAGTTTGTTTCTTTCCTTAAACTCAAGTTTCAGTCGCCTGCTACCTCTGCTTATCTCCTTCTTCTTAACCTCCATGGATTCCCTAAATCTGTTTTCCCAGGTGACTACACTCAGGAAAATTTCTTCCTTTGGATGTGAACAGAAGCTTTCTGAGGCAACAATTATTCAACAGCTGGAATTATAGCAGCAATTATACAACATGAAAGAAAAATCTGTCTGCCAACACTGTCAAAAAATGTCAAAAGATTCCAATAAATTATGGAGAGCCCTATTAACCTCTCACAAAGGAGGACTGAGAAATAATTAAAAAAAAAATTAACACCACTACAAAATTAACGAGTATGTGTTGAAAATAATTATCTCTTTAGGCCTTGGAACTCTGTTTGACCTTCTTTAATGGGTCACCATAAGCCATAAGAGCTTTATTGTCATTTTCCACATTTCTGTGAAATCCTAAAGTCATGCCTAGCCGCTAACAAATGCCATGTGGGAAACTTCAGTGCTGAAATTACAATTTTTAGAAAACACACTTAAATGAAAGTGGACTCGATGGTGTGAATTCATTAAAAAAGAAGTGAGCTCAAAAGTAAAAGGCTGTACAAAAAATGTGTTAAAAATGACTGATTTTCAGTGCAGTCTTTGATCCATGTATTTATAACCCTTTCTGCTAATAGAAGAAAAGGCTAAAAGAGCTAACCTGTAATAGAATAATGGATTCAACAGTCCTTGAAGAAGCAATGTGTTCTTTTCACTGTAGACTACCAGTATTAAAATTTAGCATCTGGAACAGAGAGTAGATCTCTCTTAATGGAACTGACTGCATCCACCAATTGTAGTAGTTGAAAAACTGGAGTAATAAAATTGACATATCCACTTTGAAAACTTAGGAGTTATTTTGTACTCTATGGGCATGGTCAGAAGGCACCTGAAACCCTTTTGAAATCAAAAGGATACTGAGGATTTGCAACAGGATTGTGTAGTTGCGTAGAAAGGGTGCATTTTATGAAAATGTATCCTTTAATGTTGTGTGAGCACGTTGCTCTAGGCCCTGAGGATACTTTACACAGCTCTAGCTCCATTTATATGAAGGTTCCCAAGTGAATTTGCAACTTGGCTGCATGATGTACTAAATCTATGCTTTCTCATAAATTAAGTCTATTTTCTTCTCAAAAGGATATGATAGTTTACTATAACAACTCCAACATACAGCTTGTATTTCAATTTAAAATTTGAAATAACATAGCAAGAAGGGTAAAAAAAATTTCAAGTGTGTGCTCAGCTAATACTACAGTAGTCAGAAATCTTTTTTAAACATGAGATTTCCTCTTCAGTTTCTATTATATCCTAAGAACTCTATGAATGCACAATTTTATTCTTGGCAACAAAAAAAAAACAATTCTCCCAGTACAAAGCTGAAACAACTTACAATACTAGCTAAAGAAAGACTTCCAAAAGATTCAAAGGGAAAATACCCTGATGATCAAGGTCTGAGGAGTAGAAATCTCACCAGAATTTGCATGAGTACTGTCCCTAAATAAGTCAAAATCCAAAATGCACGTGTATGTTTCCCTATTATAGCAAGCAGTTAATCTTGTCTTGCACACAACAAGCTTGTAGACTGAATCTGGACTAAAGTGGTACAGAATTGTTAACAAAATCAATACTCACTGAAAAGATTTTCAGTCTTAAAAACAGAAGCAGATGCACAAAAATCCTAAAGTCAATAAATGGTGATTATCTTTATTAGATCAATGCCATACCATATGTTGGTGTGCTCTCTCTCCTTCCAGGACCACTTGTTCTTCCTTTTTCATATTCATAGCAGTATAGAACTGCATCTTCTTCAACTACATTAAAGCGTTTCCGATATTCCTGGTCAAGAAATGAGTTTGGAGATTCGGATCCTGTATGAACCGGCTTGCCCACTATATGTCTGCCAACATCATCACATGGGAGATTTCCCTTTTCATCCCTTTAATAAACAAGAGAGGTTTTAAATGTATTGGGATAAGACATTTGTTTTTTTTTTTCTATGAATATTTCAACAAACTGTGAATATGTCAATATTTAATACAAGCAGGAAACAGGTATTATCAACCAGGACAAAATGCAAACTACTAAAGGCATCAAATAATAGAGCAAGCTGTGCCTGGGATAGGAGCACTCTCCTTGCATTAGATGAAGCAAGGCTCAGTAAGCCCGCTGGTAGGACTATGCCTGGAGATGGTTGCGATAGACCTAATCAGACAGTAATTTCTGGGCAGCAAAATCGGCAAGAGGCAGCCAAAATAGAAGCTGGAGTCTCATGGCCTTGTTGGGCGTGAGGACTTATTGTATTGGGCTTCTTCCCCTCTGGACTGCCATGTAAGTTCCAAGCTAGCTGCATGCTGATCCAGACTTCCCTTAGCTCCCTGAGGTTCCATCTAAAGATGAAGCAAAGCCTCCTCATGGGATCCAGGCAGCCACGGAGAATGAGGAAGGGCTCTCCTGCCTTGGCTGCAACAGCACAGCACCATATCTCCCCAGTGACCACTTTGCCAGGCTGCTTTTGCAGGGTAGGGATGGTGTTGGCTTAGTAAGGGGCTGGTGCAGCCCCACTGGGGTTGTGAGACCATCTCCAGTCATGGAAAGACTTTCTGTGGTGACAGTGCTGGGGGATCCTGGAAGGCAACATGATCGAAACTGACATAAACCAGCCAGATGCCAAACGATGCTACAGCTACCATCAAGGGCTGGAACAAGGAATTTTCTGTGATAAGGAGGGCAGCCTGAGTGGGAGGGATCTTTATGGTGAACATGGAGGGAAGTGCAGAGCCACCAGGCAGACAGCCTTTGCCACAGCCCTCTGGAGATGCGGGCTTCAATTCTCACTCCTGAAGGTCTTCAACAAATTTGAGCAGGCACTAACTTATGACTAGCACTCATAATTAACTGCACACGGAAAGTGTCATTCCCTCTTTCTCATGCCATCCTTGTGCTGTTATGTCAGCAGCTGTACTATCTGTGGATATAGTCACCTAGGCAGCATGGCTTCAGGCTTTTACAATTTACAATAAAGTATCAAGCCTTTTACTCCATTCCAGTAACAAAAGGAGGGTTTGTTTGGTTGTTTTGGGGTTTTTTGTTTTGTGTTGGTTTTGTTTTTTTTCCTTTGGAACAGCAACAACAAACTGAGAAACAGATGCTAAATAGTTTAATAATACCCAATATCAAGACATGCCTAAATATAGTTAATCATGGACAGAATAAACTGATGAAATGCCAAAACAGTTTATTCAGAAACACTGTACACTGTGTGACAGGTTTGTGAAATGAAGTATAGTCCATCAGGATTAAGCTGCTAAAAAAAAAATTTAAATGTACAAAGCTTAATCTCTCTGTAAGATTACAGCTTGTACTAATATGCATTAGAAGATTTAATCAGAATTGGTCTAAGGTAGTACATTATAATCACCATGTAAGAAATGTTATTTATAAATAATCAAAATGTATTTTGAAGATCTCAGTTTCTAGAGCAGAACTCAAAAAGTGCTGAGCAACGAAAAATATTCACTAACAATACATAAAAAAATTGGATACATTTCTTATCAAATTAAATTTTTTTTGTGGTGGTAAACATGATCAGTAGCAGTTCAAAGGCACTATTTCTTTTGATATAGTTTCAGTTTCAGGATCAACAGGTCTTTACCATATAATTACTGCATTGAATGAGAAACCTAAGACTACGTTCTGGTTGGAGTTTCTTTATCCAGCTTTTTTCAATAATGGGTTAGAATAAAATAGTTGATTTTTTTTTTCTGTGGATTGTCTATAAAAAGTCCTCAAAATATTTATATAGGCACAGCAAAATACTCTTATCAGAGAGACAAAAGACACACTCAATTTCTATGAACAATTCGAGTGTTATGACAATGTTTTTATTTAATTAGAAGAAAAAAAAATAGTGAATTAGACTATGTATTCTGCTTGTCTCTTTGTCACATTAAGAGAAAGATACTAGGGTAACTGTGTCAACAAGTTCAACTGTGTTATATGTGTCATATTTGAAATAAAACGGCAATTTTTTTCCCCAAGAAATAAAATCAAGCCAGGTAAAGATGAGGCAGTGATGAGGAAGAAATGGCTTCACAAAAGGCTTCTGACAACACCTATGTCATGACATGAAATTCACTCTTCCGCCCTGCAAGGTTTTTCGTATCTCTGAAGAGTAAGGATTTATTATGGAACCACAACTTCTCCTCCCTACTAGGCAGTTTAATTTGCCATATACCTCACTGCTGGATAACCCCCAGGAAAGTCTTGTCAGTATCAGCTCATACATCTTTTTAATTGTGTAGAAGAGTTACTGATAAGAAAGTCTAAGAAAAACTCAGCCACAAGGATCTCAGCTACAAGAAAGGATATGCTGCCCTACAACCCTTCCAAGAAAGTTAACTAAAAGAAAAGCAAAAAGTAATTTGAAAATACATTGACTGGACATCTGATAGCCTGTGTCTAAGAATACGGAAGCT
Source organism: Pezoporus occidentalis (assembly GCF_034315485.1). NCBI lineage: Eukaryota > Metazoa > Chordata > Aves > Psittaciformes > Psittacidae > Pezoporus > Pezoporus occidentalis. The sequence goes on along the minus strand of NW_026916170.1, from coordinate 9,009,398 downwards.
TTAAAAATATTGATTTCTCTAAAACACATTCCTAGACCTCTGGGTAGCTACTTCCATATTATTTATAGGCCATAATTCTCTCAAAGTTTTAGAAAAGCAACGTCTGTGTACCTTATGGACTTATACTGAATCATTTGAGGTCATGTGAGGGTAGAGTGAAGAATCTAAAGGAGGATCTGCTGATTTTCTGGCTTAGCAAGCCCAGAGACCTGGGAAAGATGAAAATACCCTGCCAGGTATTCATATTATCACCAGGCAGCAGGTGAGAGTAGCAGATGTATTTACAGGGAACAGAACGGTCACTGCAAAATCTTGCAGAGTAGCAACACTAAAACACAATCCTGAAATTTGCTCTAACAAATCAACTACATCTAGAAAAGAAAACACTATGGCAGAACAGAACAGTGCTGCGCTTGAAGTTGCAAATTTTTTGCTTTTAGCTCACCTGCCCTTGCTGCGTCATGGTCATTAGGAGAAGGGATAGATAGGAACTCTTCCCCTAATTTATAGATTCAGTCTTTCAGATAATTTTTGTTCTTCCAAAATACGATGAAACTGTTATGGACAATAGATTAGCCAATATTTGAGAAAATAGGGTATAGAACCTTTTTTTCTAAAGGCTACTGTCTGTTTTGCAAACAAGACACTGATTCACACCAACACACACACAAAACACGTCTATTCTTAATAACCAGTTCACCTGCAAAATGAAGTATTATCAGCCTAATCCTGCAGGGCAGGCTGATAAACAGGAACAGAAGGGTCAGTTACTTTACAAATAGTTTCTTACTTTGAATTGTACCAGAAGTGATCTTGTTTACCTTGGAACATAAGGTTCTGTTGGAGGCGGAGGTATGTAGAGATCCTGAAGGGCAGAGCTGTCTCTTTTTGTGGGTGTGCTGATAGTGCTGGATGGTGTAGCAACACTGCTTGTAGGACTTCTAGGAATAAGAGGCTGGTCCAAAAGAGAGAAATAACCAAGATTATCCTTATATATAATACATTTTTATTTGCAAAAGTTATAAACATTCTATAGTTCAGAAAGTTAAAGAAATAATGGTTCTAATATTCTGTGTGCTTTTAAACTGGCTGAAAAAACACTTATGCTAAGGAGACAGATCTATGAAGGGTCATGTATTCTGCTTATAAAATTGACGCCTCTGATTACATCTTTTCCCTTTTGCACAGCAAGACTATTGCCAATGCCCATAAAAATAGTAAACAGTAGCGCCATTGGTAAAATTTTAGTGAGTAAATAACATCCAGCAAATCCCTTAATTAAAATAATATTGTAAAGAAAAAGTCTAGTGTTTACAGTAAAAGGCGCATAAGTAGGCATTAAATTGAACGCCATCTCCCCCATCTGCTCTACAGCTTAAGAATTAACTGTAAGCGCTTCAGTTTATGTCTGCAGATGCTGTAAAATCAGGTACTGCATCCTCAGAGCACACACACTATGAGGCAGAATAAACTGGAGATTATTATTTACTCCCCTGGGCACACACCTTACAAAGTAACATTTACTCACAGGTAAATAAACTGTACACCCCTTGCAGAATAATCATGCCTTCTGGCTATCATTCCTGTTAATCACATATCTCTCTCATTAAAGACACCATAATAATAGGGACGCTATCTCTCTCATAATCAGACGTCCCTTTTTACAACTCAGCTTCAGCATCTTGGCTAGTTAAATAACAACCAGCCACTTGAAGTCTTTATTAAATCACTGTAGGGCTAGAAATTACGGAAAGATTTTCTAACAGTCTCTATACAGATGCAGAAAAAGGAGAAAAAAACTTTGATTGCTTTGGTCTACTTAATAACATGTCTGCCTAATAACAAAAGCCTTATGTTGCTTGGCTTGTGTGATAGCTATACTCAAGCAGAAGAAAAAAAATGGCAAAACAGCAGGTACAACAGTTCTTCATATACCATAAAAATAATATAATATTAAACAAATGCTGATTTTTGCTTTGAAAGAGTTCTTTCCCCCTTCTCAGAATCGAACTTCTTAAAGAAAGAAGCGTTGGGATTAAAGAGAGTTCACCATACCTATAATTTCTGACCTGAATAACTACTGGAGGGCACAAACATTTCTCCTTTTATTGATGACACAGGAGCTTTAAATACTGACTGAACGGGTGTGTAGAAACATCCTTCGACCAGCACTATTAAGAATGCTTTATGACAGACCAATAGGGCATTTCTGTGCTGACTAATCAGTTATCATTTTCTAGGTGTTAATCTTGACATGGTAGCATTATGCCTATACTAGCGTATAGCATTGTACTATGTATGCACATGCATTATATGTAGCATTACACTGTATGTATAATGCAGCATTATACTATACTGCAGAAACCCCCAAAAGTTCAACAGCAGGAATTTTTTCATAATTTTGGCCTTTTACCACTTTTAAGCTAGTGATGAGCCATTCAAATTTATGTTTATTAAACAAAGCCCCCACCATTGAATTACTTTTTATTCAACCTGCATGTAAGAATAATGCATGTTACCTCATCCTTTAGCCAATTACTGCCTTGTTCAAGGAACAGAGCTGTGTCAGATGATACTTATCTCAAACATAATAAAATGCATGCTTAAAATTTTCCTACTAAAGCTTTGCAAGACCACCTTTAGAGCAATATAAACTGACACAAGTTTTCTGTTTTGAATGTCAGGAAACCATCTCCTGTAAACAATGATGCTGCTAAATTCTTTCCTTGCTCATTAATGTGAGTATTCTGTAGCCAGGCCAATGAAAGACAGCCAGTATTTACAGGAAGAGAGGGAGAAAGACATACATACACAACCAGACAGGTAAAAGACTTCACAACCACTAAAAACAAGAGACAGAAGTCTGCAAAAATAAGAATAAAGCTGGGGACAAAGCTGGGTAAAAATAAAATAAATTAAAAAAATCTTTCAGAAAACCAAAAATTTTACCCTTTAAATTTTAATCTGTGACACTGTAACCACAGACATCCTTGAACCACCTGCTAATACAACACCGGTTATTTCCTTTCTGATACCTTACGCTTCTCTGACAAGTACACTTTGGGGCTTGCTAGGTAGCCTGTAGAATTAATTGTCATTTTAAGCACAAAATAATTTTGTGACCTAGACTCTGTTTGCACTTGTTAAGCTGAGGCTGTTGCCATTCATGGCTCATACTGGCAGAGACACTGAGAGGAAGACAAGCTGGGTAGGTGGATTTGTGCTTCTCCACTTTGAGGAAGAAGGCAGCCCTTTACCTGCATGAAAAGGCAGATAAAAGGAAAGTGGGTGTGTATGTGTGCGTGCGTGTGTGTGTGTGTCAGAGACTAGACTGGTGGCAATCAATCAGTTTATGGTGTATGTCACATGAGGAAAAAATCATGCTCAACATGACAGAGATCTGGACTTAGAACAGCTTCATGAGACTCTAGTGGTCCTGACCAGCTTCTGGAACACTAGAGGACACAGGTAAAGAATTTCCCTTATGTTACAGACTAGGATTAACTATTTAAATTGGTTGGACTCAATGATCTTAAAGGTGAGTGCAATTGGAAGAAATGTTATTCAGTGTACCACAGGAAACCACAAGTTACTCAGCTACCTGAAGGTAAAAGGTTTCCCTTGAACTGGTCCCATGCCTAACACTTTCAGAAATTACAGCACAACTGGTGACAGTTTGAAAGATTGTGGTGTCTCACAGGATGGCAATGTGGGCATAACTTCCCATGGCACCTCGAGCTCTCAAGGGGATAGAAACTGTAATAAAATCTAGTGGAAGCACAATCCTCTAGGACTGTCTCAAAACTAGGATTTCTTCATATTTTCCATAATTGTGTCATATTGTCAGTCAACTTTCCAGCTTATTTCCACAAAAACAGAAAAGCTGTGTTACCAGAAAAAAATAGAGAATCCAACTTTAAAAATAGGTCACCACTTTTTTTTTCTTTTTTTAAAAATAAGTATATTTATAACCACTTCACCAGTAAATAAGTAGCTCAGTAAGAACTGAACATGGTGAAAGTATTCAAATGGTCTCTTATGGTGATAGCTCAACACACTGAGGCAAGGTAACTACCACCTCGTTCTTTAGGAGTTCAGCTTTCATTCTACAGATAACTAAAAGTCTTCAGACTCTTCTGGCTGAAAAGACAGCCTTCAGAATATGGCCTGCAAGTTCAGTGCGTCTACATGGCTTTTTGCATCGCATTTTAGAAAGACCACAACTGTTCAGTTCCAGTCAATCTGTGCACCTGCAAGTAAATCAGCCTTGCAGCTCTCTAGTTCAATGGCAGCCATTCAGTGGACCATACATAGGCACATTAAACAGAAAAACGCATGGATAGTCACTGAAGTATTTCTCAATTGGATGCCTTGGAGATCAGTTCTATCACTGAGTTAATTCTCTTCCAATGGCTAGAGCTTTTTTTCTGCTGCAGTCCCTTTTGGTAAACCGTCCAGGGCAAGTCAGATTGCAGAAACACCAATAAAATGAAAAATTTTTTAGGTCCTAAAAGTTAAATACAGTTAAAAACTGTACCCCTGGGAACAGCTTGCCAGAGAAAGTTCAGAAGTTACATATTAAAACTGGAATAGGCTTAAGAACGTGATGCAACAGACTCTTCATCAATCTTAACCCACAATGACAGATACAAAATCCGTATTTCAATATATTTTGGAGTACTATTTCTCAAACATGTTGGATGCACCATCCTCCTTTAGGATCATTACTCTTTATGCTCTCTTTCCCACACTGTCAGTTGGGATAACCAATCATCTTTACTTACAGCAGCTCAGTTTCTTTGACACAGGGGAATAAGAAGTCCCTGTAAGTACTGGCTGATAACTCATAGACACTTAACTCCCCTCTCCTCCAGAAGCTGCTCTGTCCCTGGTTGGTGCTGCCCTGCATTCCCTACTCTCTTCCTACCAGGACTTATTGCTGCTCTTCCCACCCCCAATCCTGAAGGAACTGAGAGAGTGCCCCCAGTAAGTCAGAATATTATTTCTGCTTTCTCTCTCTAAAAAATGAATGTACTTAATATTTAATATATACTATCAAAAATTCTTTTAAATGCTTTTTAAAACTCTTTGAACCTTTCATTAACTCCCTTGGAAGCTACAATAGATAGTTTGAGAAACATTGCTCCAGAAAAAGACACAGAATTTTTTAAAACATAAGCAAAACCAGTACAAAATTTTGAGTGGTAATATCCTTATACAGTATTTGCATCAATGAACAGATTTTACTGCTAATATACTTTTCATATTAGATCAAGGTTATGACAAGTTATTGAACAGAATATTTCCAATAAAATACACTTTTTATAAGACCAATTATGCCACTAAGTAATGAAATGCTATAACTAATTCATACTTTCTACGAATCCATTTTAACAGTGCTGCAAAGAACGTCCAGTTCCCATATAGTTAAAATACAACTAAGAAACCAAAAAGCAAGCAAGTTAGCCCTTTATTCAAACTTAATGGTTGAAAAGTGTAAGGTCATTAATTCTACTTATAAATCATGAAAACAGAATATACCATTGTCTCTAGATCAATGAAGGAGTTAATATAATCACATACGAAAAAATACAAAATAAAAATTATAAAAGTAGTGTTTTCTCTCAACCAAGGACTCTATTGTTACTTTCTTGTTGCTTCTTAGGAGGCTGAAAAGCTGAATATATAATTGTGGAGATACAATCCATATCTAATCCCAAATAAAGTCTCTCTAAAAAACTGCAGATACTGAGCTGTTGGTGATTTTGTAACAGTACAATTTAATCACACACAAAACAGTACAGTGAACTATTTTAAATATACAAAAGATGTCATTTAAATATGCTTGTTGAAGAGTGTGACAGTGACTAAGAGGGGTCAGAAGGTTTCTTTCCAAGTCAACACAGAAGACGTGGTTGGCAGGTAGACCTGCCCCCAACCTCACTGACATCAGTTAAGAGCCTTTTCCCTGAGAGTGGCAGGTGTAGTCCAGATCAGCCGAGGCATGGAAACATGTTGATCTACCACTCCTTTTCTGAGTTATAAAGAAACTGGATGAAGAGTCTTCCACACTGTAGTCAAAGTCCAGTTTCTTTTGACTAACTAACAAAGCATTTTCCTGAAGGCAAAGGAGGACTTTGCAGCTAGCTGCTTGCTAGTGGGATGATAGCAACTTACATAAGATTTCATATGCTCCAAGTATCTTCTCATTTGAAATATTCAGCCTTGTTCACACAGCATTTCATGAAGTCTCCCTTTGAAACCTCCCCAGAATAACACAAAGTGGAAAGCAGAAATAAAACAGACAATTTGGAGTAGATGACATTTATTTAAGTCAGGTTTTGAACCAGAGCAAAATTTGGAGAGTTCAAAGATAATTAAGTTACCTGTATATCAATTAATAAAATAAAAAATTAAAGATTAAACTTAATTGGTTTGTTCAATGCATTCAGTAGCAGTCAGAAATTCAAGCATTGTGATCTGAAATATCATACTAGGTTGTCACATAACAGATCAGTGCATCAGAAAAAGTAACTGAAAGGCAAATTTAGTAAGATTTGTCTTGCAGGCATAATATATTACTATTTATGGTACAATAACAAATTAATGAATACCTTGAATTGCAAAGGCAACCACAAAATTCCCCAAGGCCACATCTGTCTAATTTGACTGTTACAAAACCAATTACAAAAAACACAGTCTGTTGACTATACAAATTTGGATATGATTCCAGGATGCGTCAAAGGAGAACTGATTATCTGTAAAAAGTTAGATACTGATGGATATTAAAACATACAATCATCAATTGACTGAAAAGAAAAAAAAACAACAGCACTTTAATCATGTCACAAGGAGAAAAAAGAAGAATGTTTTTCCTTCTGTACGGATTGACCTTAGAGCTGGAATTCATGCACTTGTAAATACAAACTCACTATCTAATGGTGCATATCATAGCCACAGGCTAACTGTATTATTTTACTGTACATAAAGCCATTCCATACCAGTTTCAGGACTGCTACAGAGGATGCATAATTCTTTTCCTCCTTCTTTCTTTCCCCTAAACTTTCATATTTATTCTAAGGATAAAAATACTTGTGAAAGATATGAAAATACCACATTTCTGATAAAATGAAAAAAAAACCCACCATAAACCCAAACAATTAATCAATAATTATGTAGATTGCATTTAACTCCTAATTCATGGCAAGACTGCAATGTGAAGGAAGAGCTGTTCAAAATAAACCACTGAACATTCTAAGATGTATTTATGCCAATTAGTAGCCAGTTAATACCTGAATGATCTAAAAGCATTTTCCTCTCAGACACCATAAACATTTGGCTGGCATATGGCTTTTGTAGATAACTAACAGTGGACAGTAAACTTTTAAAAATTTTATTATCAGAATGCATAATTTAATTACCTGGATGTCCTGTCACCCACACACCAAACTGCTTGATACACTGGTAGTAACTGCATACTGCCTGAACTGGAAGATTCATCTAGCATTTTCCCAGCTTACAGGCATACTTAGTACCTCTCCATTAAGTATTTTTTTTCATGTAGCTGCAAATGGAAAACCTCAAGTTCTTACATACAACTACTGGCTGAACAAGCAGAATGTAATTTACCAATAATACCTCAACATTATTCACTTTCAGCTAAAATTAAATTTCAAAGGCCCTCAATTAAAACATCCCAGTGTAAATCTCAATTTAAATGAGTCTCTTAATTTAATTCACTGAAATATTACCGTCTACGTTTGTTGCGACAGCTGTTCAACATATTCATTGGTGGGGTGCATACAAAAACTCAATCTCTGTTTATGCATCATCCTTCTTACATTAGGGCAAACTTCTACCTTCCCACCTAACTCAATGCAATTTGATAAGAATTTGACACCATATTTTGCCTCTGTTTAGTCCATTTGCAGAACCAAAAAACCACAGCGGACAGTTTACAGATTCTAATTCCCATTTTATTAGAAATTCATCCCCATATCTTATTCTAGAGTCTTTTGACTATTTTGCTCATATTTTGTACTTTAACAGAATTATTACTGAGTCAAAATTTCTTTATAGCCTGTGTCTGTTGAATAATACATATGGTTCAATTAACTTAGCCCTGGGATTACAGCACAGTTCTAATATTCTCAACTATTTCATGACATCCTGATATAGGAAAAAAGTTATAATTTCTCCTGCTTTCAAAGGTGATGGTACTGCTTTTCCTAATTATTCTTTTTTATTTACTGTCACTTTGCTCCTCTCCTTTAATACTGTGTACCAGGTTCCTATTACAGAATAGCACCCTTATCTGAAACAGGAACATTAAGAAATTTCAGAACAGGCCTAGGGAAAATTGCAATTACAAAACTTTGTTTTGTTGGTTTTTTTTTCAGAAAATTTTAAAGTAAATTCTTAAATAAACGTAATTACTTCATCTTTTGAATGGCTATAAAATTACACTTCACTGCTTTTGCTGCTTGTTATTTATCAAATATAGTTTTCACTGTTTGATAGTACTGATGTCACACAGGCTCCGTTTAAAGTTTAACATTAGCTGACTTTAACATCTGTTCACCTCTGATCTGCATAAATCAACAACAAAAATCTCTACATTATGCAGCTTCTGAAGTCTGTATTCACTTCATCCTGGAGCTTTTTCAACATTCAGTCTACTTAAGAAAACTGTTGTTTCTGACACTAAAATAAAAAAATTATGACATGCGCAACACTGCGCACATAAGCATAGAATGAGGTTCTAGCCTTTTCCTAGTATTGTTTAGTAAAATCAGAACAATATCATCATGATATCAGAATAATCTCTTTAACGTTGAACAGCATCTCTATTTGAACTCATATTAGCCTTAATAATATTTTCTATGCTATCAGCAAAAATACCCCATACGCAAACCAATACTCCCATTGCCCTTCTTCCCAAGCCTGTAAAATTACAGAAGACCTCTATCTAGGGTCAGTCTCATCTAATACAGATAATCTACAGTTGAGCTAGCTGTCCAGACTCCCTTTATCATCAAATGGAGAGAAAGAGGCATGCACAACGTTCAGTTCACCTCATCCTATCTGAAATAGGCCAAGATGAATGAACCAGTACCTGTTATGTATGTCTGATGGCCAGAGTAAAAATGAGACACCTGAATTATATGTGGATACGTACATAGCAGATATCTGAAGTTAGATCAGTTGAGTAACACCCTAGTATCTGTATTGAACTAATGACGCTGAGATGTAAATCAAAGCCAAATACAATACACTAAAAGATTACTGGATTTTTGCTTCTGGGAGTGTGGAGTTTTCAAACAGGAACACAACTTAAGCTCATGATTGCATTCACTGTAAAAGGACCACAGGAATCCTGACTTTCCTACTGGACCTAGTTTAAATGGTGGAAATTAGTTTCTGTCCAGTTTCTTCCCACCCTTTTGGAATATCCCGCCTTGAATTAGTTATTTGCAGTTGCCTGCATCAATGACCAATGTCAGAAACTCCTGTGGTGGGGCTTTCAGTGTAATTATCCTAGCAGCAAATGATTAAGCGAAGCAAAATGGAATTATTTAGGAGAATAAATCAATTCACCCAAAGAAGTACCAAACTCACCCAAACAGGATTTAGGCTGTAAGCATTTGACCTCATTTAAAGCAATGATGTGCATTTTTCTTCTGTACTGATATTCTCACTAAATCTATGATAAAGTGAAGTCTTCTAGTATGGTCATTCATACAGTCATATCATGCATACAGATTTGCAATTTTATGTTCAGACACTAATAAGATATTTTTGGTCGGAAGTTTTTTATCACATATCTAGTCAGTTTTTTTATATCTGAAAGAAAGACATCTCAATCATTAAAAAATTACTCAGTTTCAAAAATAATGATGCATTTAACCATTATAAAATAATTTTTTATATATATATATATACATACTTATTTGAAATAAGTTCTTCAATGCATTAGTTCTTTTTAAGAATCTCTTAATATTTTAAATGGCAAAGATCACAGCTGCTGGCAGTGCCATTTCCATATCTCATTTTCCTTTTTCCCAATTCTTGCAGAAGTCTTCTCCATCTCAAATATGAATTCAAATTAGACTTTTTGTTGCAATAATAAAAATGTTGCAAAGAATGCAATCTTTACACAAAGAAAATCCATTTCTAAACAATGTTTTATCTGAACTGAACAAAAAACGGGATTATTGCCAGCTTTATCTATTGATTATAATCTTTCATTAGTCTGGACATAACTTTTATTTCCTAGAGTAATCCATCACAGTGACATTTTATCCTACAGTGAAACATGAAATCTTTAATGAAACCATTCCATGGTTTTCAGCACATTGCAGGCTTACTAAAATTAAACACCTAGGTGGACATCCTGTGCTACACCTCTTTACATGCAAGGGTTCAATCTTAAGGACAACTTTGACTCAAATAATACTTTACTTACATGAGAAAATTTTGATGGTCAAGTGGTTTGGTGAATAAAATCACCTTGTCAATTCTCCTACATCTCCATCACTGATCAAACTGAGAACTCTAGATCTTTTCATCCCCTGTCTTTAAGCTTTTACTGCCTGAGAGATTAACAAGAAATCAAACTAAAATTTATTATTTTATGAAGTATGCTTGCTTTCCATTGACTAGAAAGTTATCTGGGGCTATATTTCTGCATTGAAAACTTCTGGGATTACTTCTTAACTTTGAAGAGTTCTATTAACAGGTTTTATTTCAATTGAGTCTATGAGAACAAACTGCAGAGAAACAATTTTTCAAAGTATGCAAGAGTAAATCCATATGCTGCTGAGATGAAGCACAATAAAGCATCGAGATAATCTATAGTTAAAATGATGGTGTATGACTTATGATTAAGCTTCATTACCTGCAGAGCAAGGGGTTTCCATCTCATATTTTTCAGTAAAGCTGGTGCTGAAGTAAGCATGCTCTGAGGTCGCTTTTTCAAAGTTAAGATAACACCACTCGGATCCTCTCGTAGTGCATTCACCAAATTTTTCAACTGCCACCCCACCTGGTAACCAGTAAAATCATCACAATAAAATTGAGGTACAGTATTCAATATGTAATGTTCCCTTTTTAAATAAGATTAGTAAAATAACATAATAGGAGTGTATATATATACATATTAAAGGAGATTAACTCTAGAAATGTCAAAAATAAGTTACTGCATAATAGTCATGTCAACTAAAATAATTATTCTAATGCATTGAGATGCATATGCATCATATCAGGTTTTAGAATTAATAAACTATTGTTATTCCACTGTAAATGCACAATTAAATCTCAAAGCATTTTCAAAATGAGCTCTGGTACATAAACTTTCTAAAGTTAAAAACCCATGGCTTCTGCACTGACAGTTCAATTCAAAACTGAGCATTTTGTACTCCATAGTTACTATTTAAAGTCCACTAATCACATGTAGTCATATTACTTCTACTCATAGCAGCTTATGCAAGGACAAACCAGTTCAAGAAAATCTTCTACTCTTCACACTGCTATAAAAATAAAATCAGAATCACAAGGCCTTTTATTATTTTAATAGTACTTTTTCATGATGATTTCAGAAACAAATACAGTAAATTGATAACAGAAATGTAGTCTAGCCACTACTTGAGTATTAGCCCAAAGTAAAATTTTCCTACAGCATTTTGAAATATTCCAAAATTAAGAACTTGACTAATGTGGAATGCGAGAAGTCTTTATTTATAAATGCAGGATAGAACTTTCTAAAACATTTAGTTTGCATTTTCAAAAAACCCTAACTCAAATATTAAAATAGTACAACTCATGACAATGCTTTTCAGCCTAAATAATACCTAATATTAGGTATCTATCTTGAAATGCTTCAAGATATTAAATCTCTGCACTCTCAGGTTTGGCACCTAGAATGGTAATACACAGAATCATACATCCCTTTAAGATCCTGGCCTGCAGACTTAGAAAGTGATTATTTCTGCAAACTTGACAGTTTTTCTACCTTTTTTTTTCTGTTTCCCCCTAAACAAACAAGTAAACTTTCCGCATGTTTAAAAGATCACAGTTAAAATATTTTCCCGCTTTCACAACTTGTTCAGAAGAAAATTATCCATTTGAGAAGTGAAATTCTTACTGAAAAATAAAAATCTGAAGTGATAAGGTAACGAGATTGTGAAAAGGCCACTTTGTATCATGTCAATATGTTTAAAAAATACAATTAGGCAATGTGAACTAAGAGAATGCAGATGTTCTTTATCATTGGTATAGTGCAATATGCATGACACAAATATGTATTTTTTTCTATGTTTAAGTAGGTTGTTGCTACTATTTTTTACATCATTCCCTATTACACTGAAACTCTCTTTGTTTGCATATTATCACCAATACTAATGCTTGCCAACAACTTTGAATTACAGACATGGTTCAAACCTCACCACTCTTCCTCAGCTACTGTGAACCCATCTGCCCCATTTTCAGCACAGCAAATTCACTATATTCGGATGTACCTCTACAGTAATGTTACTGTACACAAAGAAACAGAGTTTTGACAGCAGGCATTTTTATGTAAGATTTTCCAGCTTTCACAGAAGACTAGAATTCTTATTTTCAGTCTAATGTGCTAGGCACATGGCTGTTATACATTGAATAAAATGGAACAGGAATGTAATCAACTTTGGCTCAATTCCCACATCCTAATGAAGTCTCCATTTTGTTTCAACAGCACCTAACCCAAGTCTTTGTAAATCCAAGCTTTGTGTCTTAGAAACATAATTTTATAAAAAAGTACTTTGCTCTTTACACTACCATTTTCCTACTCAGAGAGACTTCCACCACGCTTAGAAACAGTGTATTCCCTATAGCTCCATAACGTCACCATGGGCATATACAAGGTTTCATATGCTACCCAAAAGAAGGAATACAAGGCCTACTGTTCATGTAAGCTGTTTCTAACATAAGCGACTGCACACTCTAATTCCCTAATGTAACAACTGAAGGCAGAGCTCTGGAGAGGAATCTTTCTGCTGAATAAAGCAGAACATGATTGTCGAGAACACGACGTGGCCTCATTTGCAGAGTTAGGGCGTAAAATTCTTGCCATTTAAGTTGATAGAACACTGCATACAAAACCTGTGCTTTAAAGCCATCTGTTTCTTAGAGAAGTAGCCAAAAAAATCTAAATAAAGCTGGACGGGTTTGTTATGCTAGCAGTTTTAAAAATATTTTAAATGCACTTTCATAACCTGCAGAGATAAACTATCATGTATTTCAACTATGCCATATACTGCAATAAAGGGAGATTACCTAGTGTCTGTCTGAGAGTTAGCGGGATTAAAGAAAAAATCACATCAAAGTACTAAATCTGATGTACTTAATTTAGAAGCTCATGAATATAAACAATTTAACTTTATTTTTCACAGGAATATTCTGAGTTTACTATAAATTTCAAATGAAGTTCATCCTCTGCTTTTACTTAGTTCCCTGACAGGAGTTTTCTGACTGGTTCAGACAATCCTTGGTTACTTCTCACTTTTTAAATAGTCTGAAGAGGAAGAAGTCACATAGAAGGCTGTCTACAACAAATTGAAGGAAATCAATGTCCACATAGAAGGCATGCTTTTCAGTTCCCACACAGTTTAGATCCCATCAAAATTCATATTGACACAAACTAAACAGAAGCACTTTTATTTGGGGAGGTCAGGCTGAAAAGAGGAAAAGGCAGTGACTATAAGTGGAACTGAAAACTGTTTTCCAGAAATCCACTTCAGTGATATATCATCTACAGTTTAAGTGCGATTTGAATGTATTCGCTGTAATCTATCCTCAGTATCTTCCCTTTTCTCATTACCACCGCAGTTATTAATTCTCAACTTCTAATCATCAAATTTTTGGGCAGAGATATCAAAGTCCTTATCATATCCTTTATCCTGCCCATGTACTGCAAAACCAGACAGTAATAAGAAAGTTTCATTACTGGTTTGAAAATTTAATAGATAAGTAAAAGTATTAGCTGAGAACTTTCCTTACATTGAAGGAACCTGAGCCATTAATTTTTAAAATACTGCACTGTGCTGACCAGGTACCCATTTTTAAGGACCAAGAAAGTTACTGTTGCTTGTTTTAAGATAAATTTACATTGTGAAACCAAGTGCCAACAACAAGTGGTGGTCAGGAGAGGTCTCCAGTGGCAGCCTAAACCCAGCACAGTGCTTTGCTGGGCAGTGCCTGAATCACTGCTGGCTGCCAGTGCAGCTCATGGCCAAGCACAAGGAGGGCCGAGGGCAGACAAGGGCAGCCCATGGGTCAGGTACCATGCACAGGCACAACACAGCAGGTCCCTGGGTAATACTGGGAGCCAGTGTAGAACTGGGCACCTGAGGGAATGTGGGGCACCTTGTGGAAAGGTGCAGCTTGAAGCAGACAGGCCACATGGGGGTTTTTTGATGAGGAAAGAGGAAGAGGACTACGGGCTTCACGAGTACCAAGGGATGGTAAGCGTGCATGCAAACATAGGGGAGCTGGAGGAAGAGGAAAAGGAGAGTGAACAAGCACCACAGGGGTGCTGAGAAGTTGTGTTGAGCTGTTTCTGCCAAGGAGATTATAGCACCTTTTCTAGTGGAGTCCACTGCCAGGGTAAATGAGGGATAGACAAGGGTAGACAAGGATAGACAAGCCAACATCCATGTCACTTAAGCATTGATACCCCAAGCCCAGATGAACAGCGCTTCTGGGGGATGGTGCAAGAAGGGACGTCACCCTCCCAAAGGCAGAGCAACGTGCTGTGCCAGGAGAAGTAAGTCTGCAGGCAGGGTGCCTGCAACATCAGCTTCAGGCCACCTTCAGCTTTCTCATCTCATCCCACCACTACATGCCCAGAGGTTGCAGCCAGGCTGGGAAGCCCCACTAAAATGCTCCACAGGTTGCTTCAACAGGGCCAGACTGGCATGTGGGAGAGCTGTGTAGCTGCAACAAGCTCCGACACATCCTCATCTACCCTGCCTCTCTCCCCATCACCTCCCACTGGCTTCTCCACCACCTGGAATACCCCAGCACCCATTACCCCAAACAGCAAAAAGCTTTAGCAGGGGATGCTTTTAGAGGTCTGCTTCCCCAGCCATCACCTGCCAAAAAATGCCCCCAAGCAAGAGCAGACCTATTAAACGCCCACAGTGTCTCTTCGGCAAGTACAACTGAATAACAATGTTACAACAGCCTAAATGGAACTTTTATTTTGAATTCCTATTCTAAATTGCTGAGAACTTTAGCATTTTAAACTATTAAAAAGTTACTCTTAATATAATGATCTTTTTTCCTCCAGATTAATCTATTTTCCTCTTTATGAAAAGGTTGGAAAATTGGTAGTGATCTTCCCTTTTTCTGAAAGTAAGTATGACCATTCATTGAATTTTTTTTTTTTTTTTTTACACAGACACACACGAACTCCTTTGCCCATTCATGACTTCCGTGAGTACTGCTGTATGTTATGAGCCAGAGAGGAACTCTGTAAAATATTAACATGCAGGCAGCTTAAATACAATTGGATGGACCTAAACCAAGTATTTTTAGCATGTTACAAGATCCAGTACTAAATAACCTACAGTGTGAAAAAATCTAGATGTTTGCCAAAGAACCCATGGAACAGCTGCATTATTTAAAAGCAGTGTGGAAATCTAACACACACTGAAACTACATCATCCAGAGGATGGAATTATAGTCAAATGATAAATAGAACACAGTCCATATTTTTACAGGCCTATTCTTGTTCAAAGGGCTACCAGAGTCCCATGAAAGTTAACGGGATCTTTCTGTTTTCATGAAAACTGTTTTTGTTTTGTTTGCTTTTTTTTTTCCTCCAGTTACAGTAATCCTTTCCTGATGTGCAGATTTGTAAAAGGGAAAAGTACAAATATTTTTACACTTCTGAAGGAGAAGTAGTATCTTCCTGCTAAATATAACCTGCAAAGCCATGTGCTATTTTCTAGCTAGGCAAATATGCAAAATCCACTTTAACATTTAATTTGAAAAAGTTACTGGAATGCAGAGATAATAAAAATTATTATTCTTTCAATATTGCCTGCTATAAGTGGCATGCAGCCAGAGCTCTTTAACTTATCAACCATTTCAAGCTTCAAGCTTTTACTAATTTTTCAGCTAAAAAAAATATTTCTAGGAGGAAAGTGTGTTTATTTTATAAATAAAAATTAGTGCATAAGAAAAAAACCCCACAACACTGCACTTCAGATCACTGTCTATCAAACGTACCATGTCTTTAAGGAAGTCAGAATCTGACAAGAAACTATCTGGTGTCATGCTGTTAAATTAACAGATTGATTTCCATGAGCACTGGGCAGAAATGAGGATGGTCAGCTGGCAGTCCTATGAAACAAGTATGTTAGTAGCATCTCCTTCCCTTCCTCCAGCTGTAGATGCCTAAAAAGGCTAAAAAAGAATGGAAGGCCATAGGCCTTCTGCAGCCAGAAAAGATTATTGGTTGGGGAAACAACAGAAGGATGTTTACAACATGAACTACCACAGAGATGAAAGCTGTACCTGTATGAGGTAAAAGCAGTGTCAGGAGAGTAGCAGATGCCTTTCAGGGATTTATCCAGAAAGTCCATGCTTACATAGCAGTTTTCTCACAAAGAGACGAGGTTAATGATAATGCGATTGCATATGCTACAATTCTAATTAAGACTATCTATCTTGGCTACATTATTTAAGTAAATGCAATTTTAACCCAATGTTAAAGTCAGTTCTGTGCATCCACAGAATGTCACTGATCACACCACACCGTATCATTGTCCAAAGTCACAACACAGTGTGCATGTAAAGTGCATTGAAGAAAATCACATCTTTTACTTGAGAAAATTCTGAAGTTTCACTAAAACTTTTGTTTACTACCACCAAAGTATAAAATAAGTATTTGTCATATTTATTTTTGGCTATTTAAACTGAAGTTCACAATTATGATACCTTCCCAAGAATAAACTAAGTTAGGACCAAAATTGAAAACTGAATAGAGAAGTTACTGCTTCTCATTAAGCTGCTCTAATAACATTTCCCTGTCAAAAAACATATCTGATCCAAAGCATGACTTTTGACTGATTTTATTACCTTGCTCCTTTTAGGTATTTGTACAGCTAAATTCTACCATAATTCAACAAACCTGACAAATGTTATTAACATGACTACAGAACACCTTGGTAATGGAGACAAGCATCTGTTTCATTCATGGAGAACCGGAACTTGAATTATTCAGGGACACAGAATCAGTTCTGCATTGAAGCTTGGACATTGTTTAATAACAATGCTTACCTTTCATTTTTCACTGATGCAATCAAACTTTAGTTCAGAGCTACCTCACTGTTTTGCTTTTGAGTCAGTGCTAGCAACAGCCTAGAACAAATAAAAGAGTATATCCATTGGGAACAGCAAAGAGTCCAACTTTATGGGTCTGATTATATCCTATTTTTGCAGATGTAAGGTCAGTGAATAGGCACAGTTTTTGAGGAAAAAAGGTCTCATTTCCCTATTTCCATGCATGGCTCTAAAAAATGGAGTTGATCTCAGTTCACCCAGTTTTGACGTATCTCTGAAATTTGAAGGAAGTACTTGCGTACTTGCTCTTCCCTGCAGTGACTGGCTGCCTCCAGCGTGACTGCAAGGCAACTCTCCCTTCAACCAAGAGTACAGATAACCTGAGGAGACAGCTACCAGAAATTTGGAGGGATTTTATCCAGCCTTCCGCCCACCTGCAAAATGTGGATCTCAGTATTATTTAGCCTCAGATGGACTAAAATCAGTCTTTCTAAACCTGGAGGGGGGTCTCAGCCACCAAGATGTGCATAATTTCAGGTTAATGGCCTTCCCTGAAGGCAAAGCACTGTGCTGACGGGTAAGTATGAAGCCCAGTCATACAACAGGTAAGAAACCATCATGTCCCTACACTGGGAGCAGAGAAATGAGGGTTCTGATCCCAATTCACAGTCACTGTTTTTTTTTTGTGTAATATAAACACAATACAAACTACACACATACTGCAAAGAACAAGGTCTGAAAGCCAAGTTGTGATGATCAGGCCCTATCCCTTCTTTAGCAAGGTCACAGACATTAAACTATTATGAATAAAGGTGCTGCTGCTAGAGTCCTCACTTGGCCTCATTTTCAGGAGTTTCCAGGGAATATATGGAGAGCCCAGGAAGCTGTGTACATTTCAGCAGGGCTCCTGGTGAGGGACAGACCTCCACTGCCTGAGATTTCAGCATCCCTGGGTGGCCACAGGTGAGTGCTAAAGAAACTTAACTGCTGATAAAATATCTAAGGAGACCCAGGCAGGATTTAGACAGACTGGATCACACCCCAGTTCCTCGCAGATCAAGCTGCAGTATGGATATAAGCAGCCTCTTCATTCCTCAGGGGAAGTGAATAGACAAGTTGTCCATATTTCACACAGCATGAGGAACATGTTTCTCAGTAGTGACTCTGCAGTATTAACCCACCACAGCCACTTTTGCCTTACAGGAATTTATTTGTGCTGCCATGTGCTTCATCTCACAATGGGAATTTGAGGCAAATGTGTGTGTGCATCTCATACGCTCATATTTAAATTTCCAAAGTGGTTGTCCTTGAATTAAAATAATAAATATATATAAACATACATATATATCTACATAACTTTGTTGCAGATTAAATTTACATTATCACAACTTAATAATTTAGAAGTCCAGTGACTCAGTAATTCCAAGTTTTTGATCCCCACATTTCAATGTATAAATAAACTGAGATCCCCAGTAGCCCTGCAGCTAAAGTGCTGCTACCCTTGAAGCAGATGTTTCCTGAGACTGAGTTCATATATTGAAAATAAATTAACATGTCTTTACAAAGAAATTGTAAAAAAATCCTTAAAAGTCACTAATGACTGAGGAAAACGGGGTAGGAGTGGAGAGAGAGGGGTAAAACCAAACTCAAACCAAAAAGCCTTTAATAGAGCTGAATTACGTAGCATCACTTAGCTAAAGAAAGACATGGATAGAGATTTAAAAGAAATTATCATAATAAAGCAGTAATTTATTTAGACATAAGAGTTCTTTTCTTTTTTGTTCCATTTTACTGCTGTTAAAATAATCAGCCATAAACATTCAAGCCACTAAGGTGTTCTAAGCCAGAACTGAGGTGTTTTTTTTTAATAAAAATTTACATAGTCAGACTACATCTATGCAAATCAGGCACAGAATTTCCCTGCTTTAATTTTTCTTCCCTCATGACACAGCAATTACTTGCTTTTCTTACTGTTTCTATCTACTTTTACAATACTATCACTGCCTTACACTTCCTCACAATTAACTCCTAACTTCATCAGAATAAGATACTGAAATATGTAACACGGTATCAGGCTGGAACCTGAAGATCAGCTGTTTAACTTATATAGCTGCTACCTGCACGAAGCACAGAGGTATTCAAAACTATTGAATTCTAACTTGTATGTGGTCCATGCTGTGCACAACTGTAGTATCAGTGAATTAATCTGCATAACTTTGAGGACATCTCTCCTTACCTTTATCTCCTTCTCTACAGTGTACTAAAATTTTCAGCAATCTCAGTTAAAATGAAGATTATTAGCAGCAGAATAATACCTGCCTTCCTTTCCAAATACAAATAAGTACCTGAACATAAATAATAGTAAGCCTTTTAACCTGCTCCTATTTGACAAGACTACTGTAATATGTATTCTGTTCTATAGGCATCAACATTGTTAACAATAAAACAAATTCAATTCTACTTACTATCTTCTACCTGGGCATCAAACATATGTTCAAACCATGCATCTCGCCTATGAGAGACTAAGAAATTTTGAAAGAATTATTGTAACTGCAAAATCCACTATCAAGAACACACTGTTAACATCGTAATTTAAATTGCCTGCAAATGCAAATGGTAGTCAACAGCCACTACTATAAGGGCATGAAAATAATTTTTATCAGGATTATATGCAAAAGGTTTTTGGCTGCATATTATCTTTCAGTATTTCCGTTGGAAATATTAATACCATTTACAGCACCACTTGAAGGACTTTTTTTTTTTTCTTCCTATGGAAACATCACCATATAAGGAAAAAATGCAAAACATAAAGCAACTGTACAAAATACATAAATGAAAATGCACCATCTCCCAGTATGTTCTGTGCAAAAAGATAAATTTAACAATTAGATCACCAGAACACTCCACAGAATGCTACAGCAGTTTCTAGCAGATACACCTCCAAGAGTATGGTCATGAGTACAGCTTGCGTAAAAATACTTGATTTGGCTACAGACTCAGTAACTTAGTGATAACCAGCGCTGAAACTATGAAGGCCCACCAATGACATCCACACAAAAAGTCTAAAGGTACTGCAGTGAAAATCTTCCTACAATTACACTGCTTCTAAAAGTGGTATCGGTGCCTTCAAAGTCAGCCTAGGTGTGTATTCCCAAACCGTAGTCAGTGGTGTACAGAGCAGTCTATGTCATCAATTACAAAAGAACATTTTTCCCCCTAAAGAAAACTCATGAAAGAACATGACAGCCTGCTGAATTGCACATGTTCATCTCATCACATGAGTAAAGCACCAGGGTCCAGCAATAGTTGTTCATTCTGCGGTACAGCCAGGACAGGAAAAAAAAAAATTCTATGCTTTTGAGTGACTTACGGGACATAGCAAATGGCAACAGGTGACCAAGGTCACAGTCAGTTGGCAGGGAGTACTTTTAGAAATACAGTGTCCAGCCACTGAACCCACATCACAGCTATATGACAGGATGGGCATCTCCTGTTGCACCAATTTCTTCTATTACTTCCTGAAAGGACTACTATAGCAATCTGAACCTCTCAGTGCTTGACTGTTACATAGCTCCATCAATAGCGTGCTAATTCCACAGATGAGGCTTAACATGCCCAGCTATGCTGGTTTGGCCTGGGGTACGGTTCATTTTCCTCACAGTAGCTGGTATGGGGCTGTGTTTTGGATTTCTGCTGGAAATAGCATTGGTAACTCAGGGATGTTCTCATTATTGCAGAATAGTGCTTACACAAAACCAAGGTATTTTCTGTTTCTCAAACCACCCCACCAGCAAGCAGGCTGGGGGTGCACAAGGAGTTTGGAGGGGACAAGGACAGGATAGCTGACTCTAAATGATCCATGGATATCCCACACCATATGTTGTCATGCTCAGCATATAAAACTGAAAGAAAAAGGAGAGGAGGGACATTCAGACTGATAGTGTTTCTCTTCCCAAGTAACTGTTAACGTGTGACGGAGCCCTGCCTTCCTAGGGATGGCTGAACACCTGCCTGATGATAGGGAATGATGACTGAATTCATTGGTTTGCTTTTCTTGGTGTGTGGCTTTTGCTTTACTTATTAGACTGCCTTAATCTCAACCCAAAAGTGTTCTCACTTTTACCCCTCCAATTCTCTTCTCATCACACCAGGGAGTAGGGGAGAATGAGCAAGCAGCTAGCTGGTGCTTAGCTGCCAGCTGGGGTTAAACCACAACACCAGCATATATTCTTCAAGTACTGTAGCATACCATAGCTGCAGCAGAGTGGAGGTCAGGTCCTCTGGAGCACAGATCAAAGAGCACACTGGAAGTGGTTAGTGTCCAAGTCACAGGACCAGACCTGTCACTCATGAAGCCTGAGGTAGTAAGGAGCAGTTTCCACAACCATATATAACTTATCAGTGATGCTGTCAGTGTTCCCTTTCTATTTTGGGGCACAGTCAACCAGGTTTAAGCTTTCAGCTAAGACAAGCAGGTTGATTTTAAATTAAGGTAGAAGCACTCACATAGTTAAGCTCTGTTATCATCCAGGAGGCAAGTAGCTGATGAAAGGCAGCACAGCATGGCCTTCTGCTGCAACTGAACTAATTCCACTGGCTGGTGACACAGGTGTGTAGTTAAGTGTGAAAATTTCATGAGGAATGAACAAAGGGAAATTATTTAAAGTTTGGCAGAAACATGAAGCAGCGTGGGCTGGCCAAGCTTACGCTACTCTAACACAAGATGCAACAATGACTTGTTTGTTAGCTGATGTGTCGTGCCAGAGCTAGAAGTATAAGTGGATGCCCACACTGACACAGCACAATAGTTATATAAAAACGAGCCTGTGCTCATCAAAGCGGTGTGTTTCACACATCAACTCTGAGCAAGCCCCAGGGATCCATGGAAAACAGATTCCATGAACAAGAGCATACAGTATTTGTCATCATGGGGAAACAAAAGATCATCTTCCCTCACACATTTCATTTCTGCAATATTACAGTTCCCTGACATATGGGATATAAAATAATTTATTTCTGTGTGTATTTGTACATCCATGTAGAAAACAAATCATAAGCAAAACCATATAATCTCAACCAAATTTCATGTTAAATGCAATTGCAAATTCACAACGTTTTTTCCTTTTGAGAGGATCTTGCCAATTTAGTTCTTTTATCAGTATTACAAAGCAGTTACGAAGACTGCAAAGAAAGAATAAGGAATTAAACTGAAATTTTGAGAGGACATTTGGAGGACGGACTACATTTCCCAAAGTCAAAGTATGGTCCTCATATCCTGAAAAACTACAGAGGGTTCAAGATAGAGCCCTGCAGAAAACTTCCATTACATTTCTGAATACACCTAAAAAGCTTTTAGATGTAAATCCCACCTACCTTTAAAATTAAATATTAATGTTAGCATTTATCAAACTGTTATAAACAGAGGAAACTCAAGGATTTGGAAAGGATTAAAATTATTACTTGGGAGCTCTTACTCTATCTCCTCTTCCATAAAAGCACATGCGTAACAGCAACAGAAGGAAGCTGACCATGAGGCATATTTCTTTTGAATTTTTATGATCTTACTTCACTGCTCTGTTGTACAAGTCAAGCATCATAAGTGAATAAACATGTAATTTTAAATGAAAGATGTTGTTAGTGGAAGTTTTGTTGTATAAACACCTGATGTGAAAATCTTGGGCAGACAATGCTGTCCCCCCCATTATACTCTTCCAGCCCACTTACCTACCGAGTCTCTTTAAAAATACTGTTTCCTTCAAAGCCAAGTTAATAGGGCCTTCAATGAAATCTATATTCAAAAAACCCTAGCTAGGATCTGAAAGAGATCCTTCTAAACAGTGCAGAAAAACTAAATAAACAGAAATATTTGCAACGCCATTTTTCTACTTCTAGGTATTTTGTTCTGGTTTTCCTAAAATAAGAAGACATCTGCAAACTCCCTTTTGGATGCACATAATTGAGATTCATATGCACCCCAACTTCAGCATTTCCTATCAGCTGTAATTTGCCAGTTCCCCACAAATGCTGAGAGGTTCTGTGGAAGTTGAACTCTTCTCACTAATTGTACAGTGAATCTTAAAAACCTGTTCCTTACTTTTCTAAGCAAAGATTAAGTTAGTGTAAGGATCTAGAAAGGTATCATAGCCTTCTTAAGTGTTTACCCTTACAGAAAAGCAAGGTATGATATTGTAAATGCATCTATCATGTTTCACAGGAATTTTAGCAAAATATCCTCAAAGTTTTTGCATTGTAAATACAAAAAGAATTGCAGTAACTCACTGCTGCGGACTTGACTTGGCCCACAAAAGCCTACAGGAGTTTTCACATCAAGAGACATCATATAAAACCTAGGTGTTATCTACACACTACGTGATTCAAAAAAAAAATCCAATTTCGATGGTAACTTCCAGGTCTTAAAACCATTGAACATACCAGCTTCTCCATGAAATGGATTGATAACTGACCATATTCACCTATTTTGCCAAATCAAACACATTTTTTTCCATCATCTATACGATGAGTTTCAATGAGTTTTAGCAACAAACACAAATTTGGGGAATCCACATGTCTACCGGATGTCATAGCATCCTTGTATTAAATCTGTAAGTCCTATCATACTTGTTTTAGAAGTAAATGCAATGTGCCAAAAATGCCTCCAAAATAAAGAAATTATGCACAGGACATTACAGATTGGCCTGTTATTCAAGAATCTAACACCACCCTTAGTCTATATCTTCCTCTTTTCTGCTTGGAGCATTTCTTCTACTGCTTTATCACTGACACAACCAGAAAGTGTACTGTGAACAGTAATAGTTCATGTAAACACTAATACTGTTTCCTGCCCTTTTAGTTGGTTAAAAGGAGGACTATCTTGAGGCAAAACACACTCTTGACTTATATATAGGCAGAAACATGAGTACTGCAGCACAGTGCAGATTCTGAATCAACTGGATGACTTGGTTTTTTGTTTACGTTGGAAATATTTTAAACAGACAAGCTTTTAAAGGAGATTAAGGATGGAATTTACAGGGAACTTTAAGAGAAGACAGTGCCTAAATCCTTTGAATTTCAGTGGGGGAGTCATGCCTCTTAGATACAGAGCTATTCTGTATTCTATGAGAATGTATTCTGTAAGGCAAATGTGATGCAGAAGATTGATAAAGCTATCTAACCTCAATAAACCATAATTTAATGGACAATTTTCTGAACACTAACTTTTCACTGACTTTAGGCTTAAACTTATTTCTTTTAAATTTAAAGATTCAGAAGGTATTTACATTCCAGACATCCTGCCAGCAACAAGTGGAATACATACTGTTACACATGGTTTTGATCAATGTAGCAAAAGATCAGAGTAACCACTTGAAATCCTTTGATTTCACTGCCGAAAAAATACTGCGAGGATTAAGCACCACTACAAGTAAGCAGAGGATGTCAATAGAGAATTTAAAATTTTTTGACACACACTATTAGGATATGTATAATAAAAATCACTATAAGTCACTTAACTATTCTCTTGCTTTGTCATGCTGTTTGCTTGAAACTGAGCTTTCTGGAAAAAAAAAAAAAAACAACCCAAAAAAAACAACCCCAAAAAACCCCACAACCAAAAAATCCCATCTGTATCTCAATTATTAAAAAGTAATTCTTTTAAACCGTGTTACCTAACAAGTTGGATTTTTAACATATTTGTGTGGAATGGAACTTCTCCTCCCCATATCTTCATTCTTTGAAATACAAAGTACTGAAAGCCAGGTATTAAATTCGCTTTGACAAATAGAATACACTGGAATAATTGAAGAAAACACAGTAAAAAAGTTTTAACTGTTAAAATTTAAATTTAGTTAGATTTTTTTAGATTTTGATTTTCCAATTACAAGATATCACCTAAGTAACAGCAACATGTGAACAATAATTTCCTACAGCTTTAGATCTTTAAAAAATTTCATCATAGTTGTTTCTATAGTCAATACAAGTGACAACCTCTGACAAGTTACAAGGAGCAACTTGAAAATCAGATACCGTGTATGAAGTATGAAAAAAGTCAATAAAGACAAAATATAATATCTTCAGAATTATTTATCTCCAAAGTAAGAATCACTGTAAGGAATCATACCTCTTCTGCCCAGAAAAAGAGATTACTAGAACTGGACAGTAAATTTCTCATGACAGGGGCCAGAGTACAAAAGGACTGACTTAGACTTTTATCTATTTTAAAAATATGTCTGTTAAAAAAATACATCTACATTAAAAATATTCCTAAAACCCTTGCAATATCCATAGAAAAGGTCAAACATCTTTGCTCTATAAATTGGAAAGTGAACGAAGTGCACCTTTGTAAAAGTAATGTGGGAGGTGTTATCACATTTCTAAGAGAATGATTGCTGACTTTCACTGTGGAAAAGCAACATGAAAATACAAGGAAGTTACTTGCATAAGATATTAGTGATGTCAATTATTATATTGTTGATGCAACAAAGCAAGAGCATATGCAAATGTGTGATTTAGTCTATTACTATATGTATCTTCTACACCAACTTAAATTAAGTTTGTCTTAGCTCCCTATAGTCCTTTTTCCTAGAATTACAAGCAACTCTTTCTTCTGTACATCTCAAAATACCTAGCTTCACTGATACGAAAGCCAAAACCTACATTCAAAATTCCATCCAACTCGGTAAGAAAGCCCATCTTAAAGCTTGTCAAAATGATTTTATGATTAGTGATAGTATTAAGAACCTAATCTTTCCACCACATAAATGCAGAGTAGATGTTCCAAAAACCCTAGAAAAAATACCTAGTTGATCGGAAATTTTCAAGTTGACAGGACAAATTTCCTGATAGTAACATCAGGATTTGTTAGAAAAACTGAATGCTTGTTGATGTGTTTCTTCATATATGTAAACATTTTGGTAGCCAAAAAAATAATGATCGAAAATGTTTTTCCCTTTATCATAAGCTTTCTTAGTGCTGAAAAATCAACAAATTAGTCAACTACACATGCAAGTAATCATGGGATACAATACTTTCTAAGGTCAAACAGTATTGAAATTCACCCTGATCTGCTTAGATTTATTAGATTACAGTGCATAGCTCAAAAGATTGCTTCTCATCAGTTAAGTTCCACACATGTACAGTACATTTTATATCAAAATTAGCTGGAGGGTATACTGAAATATTACACTAATTCGTGCAGAGGACCTGACGTGATGTACAATAGCCTAAAGCTAGAAGTGGAACCCTACGGTGAATGGCAAACATGTTTTTAACCAATGACTGCTGTATTAATAATGGCAATCTAGGATACTTTTTTGTCAAATTAATTAACTGCTAAAGTGATTTGCAAGGACACATGTAATTTGTATCATATATTGACTTTTGCTACTCTTAAGAAACCTTATACTTTGGAAAAATAATAGTTCTTTTTTATACTGACAGTCTGCTTTTTTCCGTTCCCAAGCCTTACCTTAGAAAAGGTGATTTTAAGAGTTCATCAACCCTGAATCAGCAGGAACTAACATGCATCTGTTCAAGAGTAGTTTGCATGGCATTAGTGTTCTTGCCTATCACATGTGAAAGATTTGTTTCATCTGAAGTTTCCAAGTTTAAAAATCCGTGTTTAAATTACTCTAACCACCCTAGACATACTACGGGAATTTTACATGCTTTTGTTCTCAAAAATCATGTTCTACACATTCCAGTAGGTTTGCAACTCCCTGCATTCCTTCAACCCACACCTTCTACTACACTAAACCCAACTGGGTAAGCAGAAAACACCCTAACGTATCTCCCAAGCCACAGCTATTTAGTCTAACTTCTTAGCTTCAGTGATACTCAGAGGATCAAGGCTGAACTTCAGAACTATGTGGTTTCAGAAGAGAAAAGGAAAATTTTAATATTAGAATTAATAATAAAAACACATTTTTCTACATATTTCTTCTCTACGCATGCTGATGTGCCATGACACCTCTATCTCCAATTGACACAGAACATATTTATACATACCACAGTTTGGTGGTTAACTTGAATCACTTCATCCCCAGCATGGATTTTCTTGCACCGATCTGCAGGTGACTGAATTTAAAATAAAAGAGATGATCAAGAATACAGCTCTTACTGGTCATCATCTCTCTTTCAGCAGTATGTTTTCTAAGCTATGCAAATCAGGTTAGATTGATAATGACATTTTACTGTGAAATAAAGAGTTAAATAAATATTTAATAAATCAATTCATTGTTATTGGAGAAAAATAATCTGTACTATTGTATACAATACAATCAAATATAAAGAAAGGTATGAGTATTTTTTTATGAAAGGATAACCGAGTCCTAAGGATTTCTTTCAAATTTCATTCTGCCAAAAGAGTGCTTTAATCTGCCTAACATCTCTTAAAGCCTTGAAAGCCAAGCTTGGGCTGAATATTGAGCCTATCAAGACTAATTGGCCATTCTTCACAAACGAATTTCAAAACATTGCCTTTTTATTTTTCAATGTTTCAATATGTTGCAGGGAGCTTCAGTAAATGAATGTTCTTCAAAGAGAGGATTAGGTTAGGTACCAACTAGGAAGATCATGTAAGTTACATGGTAACTTAGCTATGGATCATTAGGGTGGAAGAAATGCAAGCAGCACAAAAATCCTACAAAGATCACACTTTCAAAAAGCAAAGTATTTTCATTTTTGGCTTTTGTCTCAAAAAACGCAGCTCAATGACAACACAATGCAAACATAAAAACCCACAATAAAAAACCCCAATGCTCCTCCATAAACTGACATTCCCACAAAACTCTCCCTTCTTCTGCCTTCTACATTTACAGTAGACCAACTGTTTTCTGAGGCAAATACTCCTATGTTTAGAGGAAAATAAGTTCCTTCAGCTTTTCACAGAGTGTCAATGCTTTGATTTTTCTCTCAGTACTGTGACTGCCAGTCTATGAAGGCGCTTAATCTTAAAGGTAGAAGGTGAGACTGGCAATTTGAAAGAAAACTACCCAAGTTGCTCAGAAGTAGGTTTCTGAAAAGCTCCTATGGATTTTACAGAAATAAATGAAATTAAATTCATTTTCAGATGACATAACAGGTTGTCTAGAGAATATGCTCTAGGCTTGAAATGAATACTCTTTGTAGTAGCCTACATACTGTATCCTAATTCAAAATATGTCCCATAGCTTCACCATGACTTTCTAGTACAATTGTGTAATACATGGTCTAAGTCAAGGACAGTGTTTAAAGGGGAGAGGAGGCCGAGGTTATCACTGACAACTCAGTCCTGGGAGACATTGCTCTGAACATCCTAAATCAAGCTGGGCTGGTGAAAGCATAATTTTACTTGCATAAAGAACAGCAGCCTTGACTTTTTGGCACTACCCCAGCATTAAAGGTGCTGCCTGAGTGACTTGGAGAAAAATTTTAACACTGGTGATTATGTTGTAACAATCTGTATTTTGTCTGCCATTTCACTACTTGTACTTACTCATTCATACCTCTAACAATCTTTATAATCCTCTTTTGTAATACTGCTGTTTTAGCTCAGATGTAGTTACACCTAAGACTTTCAAAATGTAAGCGCAAGTGAATCTTGTGTAATTACCCTTGAACTCTACAGTATAAGCTTTCTCTTGTATTAACTTCAGCACTTGCAGCTTCATCTTGACAAAACTGGCATTTTGTGTAGCAGTGTGATTTACCCCCACGGCAGGGGGGTTGGAACTACATGATCTTAAGGTCCTTTCCAACCCTAACAATTCTACGGTTCTATGACTCTATGATTCTATGACAAGCCAGTAAAATATGGTCTGAGAATCTTCAAATTGGAAAAGTCTATTTAAAAAAAAACACCTCATTGCAATTGTGCCTTGAACACGCTGCAAGGTGAGGTAAAAATAATTTATAAAGGAGTCTCAAGGTATGGTCTTATGAAAAGGTTACAACTCTTGTTTCTTATCCTTTTTCCTCCCAAGTAATACACAGAGACCTTGCCATAAAGGAACAGGAAAACAGAAGAGAGTCCATAAGGTTTTTTTCCACAGATGTGTCTTTAGCTTGTAATTCAGTTCAACAGGGAGCTGAACAACAAATGGAAGTACCTGTTACGGAGGATCATACATACAAGCTATTCAGAATCTGCTTAGGATTTATTCTTCAGAATAGATTTAGTTTTGTTCTGTAGGCTAAATGTTGTCTTTGTCCTATTCCCCCTGTATACCCACAAAGTCTGAAAGACTAGTTTAGATCCCATGAAGTACATTTGCTACATGCTCAGAATGGAGAAATTGGTTCTATTTTTCTGAAAGGTCCTCTTCCCTGAGATCTAAGGGCACCCTGCAAACTCAAACAGTGCACAGTAAGTGGGGATGCTGGAAGCACCCCTTCAAGGTCACACTCCTGCTGGAGATGCACTACATGCTATTACTTTGGAAAGTACTCTTTTCTATTGGAAAACCAAATTACAAAATGACCTTATTTGAAGAATACATTTGCTTTGTGATTTAAAAGAACCTCTCCAATGTGGTCTAAAAGGGCTCCTTAAGAAGAAAGCTGTAATCTTTTGCTGGACCAATATACCCGTTGGATTTCTTACTTCTAAACAAAAGAGAGAAGACATGAACCAGAAAGCTCAGCTTGCTCTAATGCTACAGGACCGCCAGAGACAAGCTCCTATGGGGCAGTGGCCTGTCAGGAAGCCTGCTCTCTCACAATTCAAGTTTCAAAGCCGCTTTGAACTGCAGTGCTGATGTGTTGGTAGAGGTGACTCCTAATGCTGAACAGCAAGATTGAAATTAATGGGCTTTGTAGGTGGACAAAACCACCTAAAATGGCAAACAGAAAAAGCAGAACTATGGTTTCAAAGACTTCTCGGTTATACTCTGTTACATTAATGTTGCTAGCACTGCTATGCTACTGTGTTTACCAAAAAGACAAGTGCTTCTTTGTGATCTTTCAGGAAAGTCTCAGACAAAAAGTCTGCCAATGTCTCACTTGGGGGAACAGAACTGGAAAGAAAAAGGCCATAAAATTTTGTGCAAAGGAAAGAGAGTTTGAATTCTTACTGTTTCCTACAAGTTAAGTTGTATCACAAATAGTAACAATGTCAACATCAACAGGTCAGATTACATCTGTACCATCATGACCTTGCTCTGGCCATGCTGCTTACACGTTTATTCTCCCATCTATCAGAATCATACCCTTTTTTTTTTTGGTTCTTAAAAGAAGCATCTAGCAGCTGTGTGCTTAAAAGCCATAGACACCTTACTTTCTCTAAAGTGTTGCTCATTTTCACACATGCTTTAGCATACAGGAGTTTTTTCCCTAGATAGCAGACTGCAGTTTCCCAATCTGCTGTGAGCACCTCCAGAGTGTTAAACAGTCAGTAACAACAGCAGAAAAGTCATCACGAATGAAGCTTCCTGACGTGGCTTTAAATTATATTCATGAATCACAAAAGATAAAGAGTTTTGAGGGAATGCATTAAGATTTTATTTTTATTTTTGCCATTGGGAAATTAAATCCAATATTAGTAAGTCATGGAGAGAGATGGTTCTTGTTTTAATCTAAGAGAAATCCAACTGTAAAAACCATCCTCTTTCCTTCTTCTATTTTCTAGATTATGCTCAAGTATGGTTCTTTTGGTTTTGTTTAGTTTTACTGATTTCACTGATTGTAGCTGTAAATCTAGCTCCCTAGATTTTTCATTTCAAGGTTGAAATTCCTTATGTTTTCCTTATTCTGAGACAGGTGGCATTCACTCAAGTTCTACAATAGACATTATCTATTATATATAACCCATGGATGTCCTGCCCACAGCAGAAGAAAACAGAAAGAAGAAAGGCTATCAGATGGCAGCTCCTATGAAGGGATGAAAATAATATTCCTATTTTATTTGGGATGTTAACAGAACCTCACTGCAGATGAGAGGTAGCAGCTGTAAATACCGTGTAGGCAGTTTGCACTTTCCACAGTACAACACAGTAGCAGAATAAAACAAACATTTCTGACAGCTTCATTTTCAGAAAATGCCATCAAAATCTTTGAAAGGAATTGCCTAAATCATTATGGAACAGTTCAGTGTTGTTTAGTTCTTGTTCCATGCTCATTGAAGATTATGGCTAGAACATTTTCCCCATAAAATGATCAGTCTGCTCACTTCCTAGCATATAGCCAGATCTCTAAATACGGTGTACAAGGAAAAGAGGTTGTATTTCAAAATAATTTGAAAAGTACTCTATTATGGGTTTTTTTGCTATTTAATACCTTCAGTGAGGACTAGTACACCAGTAATAAGTGTTCCTTTCTATAGGCATTATTCAGAAGTTCATGCAGAAATGTATGGTTATTTTTCAATGTGGAGGGATGTCCCCATTTCCATGCATTTATTTATCGCAAAATAAAGCTTGATAGATGGAAAAATATAAAAGCTGTTTGTATAAAACTGCAGCAAACTCCAGCATATCAGCCTACACATAATAAAGACATTTATCTTTTATTCACAGAGCAAGGCAGCTCCAAGACAGTTACGTCCTATCTTGATCAACTGCAGAATTTTAGATGTCTTGCAAGAACAAATCAAAACTGATTCTCTTGGTCGTCAACTGGAAACAACTCTTTCAATTCTGAGGTAAACAAGCACAAGCGTTTCTGCTGTCCAACATGCTATTGGTCCTCAACAGCCAACTAGCACACTTTCGCAAGCAAAATGTAGTCTATAGCAAAGGGAAAGCATAAACCACAGGTAAGGTCAAAAAGGCTTCCAGGCCTGAACATACAGTATTAACAATACTTACATTTTCTGTTGTTCCAGTAATTACATGGAGACCATCATATGTTGATTTAATGTACATACCCTAAGAAAAAGACATTATGGGAAAGAATTTTTAAAGTGTTTCACAAACCAACACCATCCAAACATAACTTGCACATCTCTAAAAGAAAAGACTTTAAAAAATAAAAGAAAAAAAAAAAAAGATTTGTGGACTTTTAATCTATGCCACGAGGAACTTCTCTCTGGATAGGAAAGTGTTTTTTGACACACTTCAAGAACAACAGCCCAGATTAGTCTGGCCCTAATTAGCAATAACAAACTAAATCTTTGATCACAGTCATCTCCATAAATACTCCCCAGTTTTTCCAATACTACAAATATAACTTCAACTACAAATATAACAACGCCTGATTACAAAAAAAAAAAAACAACAAAAAACAACAAACAAAACCAAAACAAAACAGAATAACTAATAGCCTTAGGGTGATCCATTTTGCTTTAGAAGGTAGAAAAGGCTTTAAAAGATCTAGTCTCTGGTAGGCAAACATAACTTTCAAACTGATAAACCAATGCTCTGAAAAGAGCCTGCAAAATGTCTCTAAGACTTTGATAGCCTCACTCATCCCAGTGAACAGTTCAGCTGTAAAACTCAGTGACAAAAACTTACACATCAACTTTTTTAGCTATTTCACTTCTTTCCAAAAATACATAAATGGAGGGTTAGCCTACGAACAGACAGAAGCTCCTGCATGGGTAGTCTGAGACAGTGCCTCAAATCGTTTTTTTTCATCATGTCATAATTCAAGCATTTTAAAGCATCCACTAAGACACCAAGAGAAGGAAAAACGAGAAATAATTGGCATATCCTGAGAGTTCAACAACTTCTGAGGAATCTCCTTTCCCACAACCAATTTACAGAAAGCAGGTAAACATTGAGGGCTTGAGTATACATTCTCTCCACAACCTACTTTTTCTTCTTTTAACCAGAGTGCCCAAAATAGTCTGTCCCCACTTGAACAGAGTGCACTCATTGGTGATTAAGTGTGGGAAAGAGGCAAAGAAGATGTATCAGGTTGGACTAATCTAACTTGGGACCAAAACTCACAGACATTTTGGTAGTAGGAAGAAGAAAGCACCCCCCACTTAAAAGAAGATGATATCCCTAGTAAGAAAAAGGGATTTTATGAGTTTCTCAGGAGAGGAGTCTCAAAACTAAACTCCTATTTTGCTCTGCAAAATACACAGCAGTAACGGCATCAAATACAATTGTCATGTTAGGCTGCCACAGCTAGTACAGGACAAAGCAAGAATTTGCTTGCTATAACACAGATAGAAGCCCTTGGCATCATCCTTCAACTCCCAGCTCCTCTATGAATCTTCAGCAATTTTTCCATTGATTGGCTACACATACACAGTTTCCCACTTAACCTAGTTATATCAAATATAGAATGGCAATTTCTTACACATTTATCCTCACAACACCCCTGTGAGGTAGGGAAACACTAACATACATTTTACAGACAGGGTAATGAGCCACACAAGAAGCTGAGATGTGTTGGTATCCATAATTTGATACACATACCTACCCTCAAACCACCAAACACCAGGGCCTAAATCCCTCTCAGGTCACCCAAGTGACCTGACCATACAACCTGTGACATGGCAAGAGGTGAAATCACAGAGAATTCATGGTGACAGAACTATGAGCCAGGTCCCCACACAGAGCAATTTCTGAAGAAATCACATCTTTGCTTTTATTGACAGTGTGTTACTGCTTTCAACTTAAAATATCAGGGTGAAAGCCGAGGACAGTCTCATGCTTGATGGTTACACAGTGTTTAGTTTTGTGCAAAGCATTACTCTGAAGGATACTAAGGTCACCCAAGTGTGCCATCATGGTGGAGTACAAGCTCCATCCAATCCAGTCTTTTCTACAATTTACATCCAATGTAGTCTTTTCTACAAATTTAAAAGACTTTGAAATAGCAATAGGAAGGAAAGAACTTTTGCAGAATTTTCTTTGAAGGCTAAGATCAGGATTATGTACACATTAGGAAAGAGTGGGAAGAGTGAAGCAGCAGAACTCCCACCACCACCACCACCCCAATTATATTTATTTCACATGTATAAAATTCATACGTTACACTAGTACCATGACATATTAATTTTGCAAGAGCCAACATAATCCTGCTTACAAAGCAGCTTTTAAATGGGGAGAGGCAACATTTTGCAACAGGAAGATGAGCTACCTTTCCACCCATGTTCCTCCACTTTTTAAGTGAACAATATATGGGAAACGGTACAGAGAAGAGAATGCTCCTGGCTTATAATGTTTCATCTGGAGTGGACATAAGAATACCACAGACATTTAGAAGCTTTCCCCTCTGTCTTCTTGTGGCTGCACAGTATCAACAGTACTTTTGTGACCAAGAATACAGGGGAGATTAGTGTGTGTGCTGTTCACTTGTACTGAAACAAATTGGCAGATACACAAAGATAACGCCATGGTCCCTATGAATTTACAAGAACAAGTTAGATGAAATAAAAGGAAAGATAATTAAAAAACAACCGTAAGGTAACCACCCTCGTAATCAAGATCAAATGTATGCCTAGATTAAAGATAGGATAACTCTTGCTTAATTCAATCAGAGATTTTCCTGATCAGTTTTGCGTAGAAGTCTAATTTCAAAGCAATCATTAAATTTTATCTTGGTGTGAACTATTATTCAGTTAAGTATTAGTAAAGAGAGAGACCTTTTGACTTTTTCCTGATATACTTTTAACATATTTTATGCAATGCTGGATGGAAAAGAAGATACCATTTATCACGCACACATAACTGAACTTTTACTTCCCCTGTGAAACCATCTTAATGGAGTTCCCCCAAAGTTTCATGAGCCTCCTTGAGCCCAAACACTTCTCAGAATCTCTTTATAAATTTTTCCAAGCCCCTCCAGCTTTTCAAACTAAATAACTCAGGAGAAATATTAGGAACACTATTACACCCGATTCCTGGAAAATACTTTTGAGATAGGGAGTCAGCAGTACACCTTTAATCAGCTGCCACACCCTGCTGTATCTACAGCTTGTAGTCTATTGCATGATATTTTTTACATGACAGGCTCATTTTGTGTTTGATTGCGCAGGCAAACAGGAACCTAGAACAATCGTTTTAATGTCCTTTCTAATTCACCTTTGCATTTCTGAATCTTGCAAGCCAGGTGAATAGCTGCAACTTGAAACCATATCACAGTACCTAAAATGACTAGGATTAAAATGATAATACGAACAAAAAAGATTGAAACTCAAGACTAACCCTTGCCACAGTTCTCTAATATTCTATTCTATGTTAAAACTAAAGATAAAATAGAAACAGACTGTTGAAGAAAAACTTCCAAGGAAAACTTGGTTACCTGCTTTTGTCTATCAAAAGGAAAAGGTGTACAGTATTGTGCTTCTTTGCTAATACATTCACTGTTTTCAGCCAAGCCCTAATGTTTTTAAGTCTGTTTCATGGCAAAATATACTACTTAAGTTACAGAGTCTTGTCTCTTTCTAGAATATCAGTAATGTAAAAACACATAAAATTAAATTCTGCTTACTGATAGAGATGGAACAACTTCCAGGTCTTCAAAATAAAACCAATAAAAAGGATCATGGAGCATGCTGGTTACTGCAAAGCTGACCACATTCATCCATTTTAGGCCTTTAAAAATAATTTTCTACCCTGAAAACCCCCTTTTCACCCTTACTTCATAGCCACTGCTGGCCCTAGCTCTTCCACAGCAACACTCACTGAAGAACACATGTGTGCAGCCAGTCACATAACCACACCTCGGCAACAGACCGGAGATAGAGATAAAAAAAAAGAAAACAAAAAAAGGCAAAAATAAAAAAGCAATACCAAAACCCACTCATAACATTACTTTACCCAGTAACAAGTTTCCCTACATCACACCCTAACAACATTTTCTGCTTGCCAGGTTATTTGGTCTGGTTTTCTAGTAAGTGTTAGCTAGTTTTAATATACGTAAGACATTTAAAATACTGTGACACATTTACCTGTTACTTCTGCATTAAGGTATTAGTCTGACAACTTACATTTATCTCTGATTGATACTTACGTTTCCACAAGAAAAGATCAAACATAGTGAAGGAACTATTTGTGCTGATCAAAACATTCTGATAGTGCTCAAGGCTGTTTCAAGTTGCAAAAATGCCAACCATTTTCTTAATTCCATCATATATTTACCATATGACTTTAGAGAAATAGCATTGTTTTCCAAACTTTTTATTTCCTTCTCTTCTCCGTTCCTTTTCCTCTCCCTGATCTATTTTAGTTTCTCAGATATTAAATTTTTGACAAGTTAGATACTCTGTTTATGTTAGGTGACAAAAAAATCTTCCCAGTTAGCAGCCATCCTTGTCCTTGTCTTTGCACTTGAAATCTTTCCATGTTTATAGAAGATTTTATTTAGTGGTTGGTAGAGCCAGCACAGAACTGTCACGTGGGTCAAAAATCCAGAAGAAAGTTGACAATAATCCATTTTTCCACCTCCTTCATTGCACAAATCCTGAAGAAGGTCCAGAAGTTATAGAGCTTCACATTCATCCAAGTGCTCCTCAAGTGCAGAGGATATTCGCAACTCCGAGCTCCACCAGCAATTCTTAAATTTACAGACTTAGCACTCAACAGGATGGTACTGATATGCACCCACTGCATCTTAATTGAAAAACATTAGTTCAAAGCCCAAACAAACAGAAGCCAAACAACCGAAAAGCAAGGCTTTTCTTTAAAGCACAAAGAGCAACCCGACAAAGATGATAACATTGGCACTGTAACAAACTGAAAGGTATGACATTCATGCTTCTGGCGCAAATATATTGTCCTAGGTGCCTGCTCTGGAGAGCTCACAATCTAGAGAAGGCAGCACAATAAAGAGGCAAAAGAATAGTGGCATATAGGTAAGGATGAAGGGGAAAAAAAATGACTGCACCAAAATAGCACATATCCTTCTAAGGCTTGTATACTGCACAGTTGGTATTTTCCATTCTTTAAGAATACATATAATTATTTTTATGACAATGACATGGTAATCCTTAGTCAGCACCAAGTTCCTGTTCAGTTGGTTCATAAACAGATATTAAAAGAAAAAGCCCTGTTTCAAAAGCTTCCAGTTTAAACAGACAAGACAGACAGGGGGTGCAAAACAGAGGCACAGAGTGGGAGGAGATTCTTTATCTCATCAGCTACCCAGCAGGAACAGACCCATGATGCACATTCTTACTTACAAAAATACCACTCGACATTTTTCAGTCACTGGGGCTTAACACCACCCTACACAAAGACTTGAAAGAGGGGGGGGGAAAAAGCAAAACCAAATAAAAACCAGTCATGAGACAGAAAGGAAAAGAAATAAATGTTCAGATAAAAATGGACAAAACTCCAAGAAAGGTGATCAAGAGAAGGGAGAAGCAGATCTCTTCATTACAGTAAAAGACAGGATTTCAAAAATTTTACTGCAGTGAGCTGGTGAAAAAGAGTTAAAATAATAGGAAAGAGGGAGGAGAGAATCCATGAAAAGCTGAAATCCTGGAGGACTAGTTTGAAATGGATTCAGAGATCAAAAGAAGGCCAGTGGGGGATGGGAAAACAAAAACAAAAAGCAGACTAAAGCAAAGGATGGGGCAATATTTACTCACCTATATGTTTGGGGGTTTCTCTTATTTTAACTGTGATTTTCCAAAAAGAATGGATAATTAATCTAGTGCATAATTGCTCTAAATACCCTGGCATACCAAATTTGTAAAAAAATCCAAACCAAATGCCAAAACCTAACAACAATCTATGTACAATCCAAAATGCTCTTCAAAACAATACCATCCAAACAACTTCAAAAACCTGCTGCAAAAAGTACAGCAGCAATCCTTATTCAAGAAAATACAATGAGAATAAACTTGGATAGAACTTGAAAAAGTTGTTTAATTAGGCAAAAAATTATTAACTGTATTCTGATCACCTTTTACTACCTCCAAGGATTGTGGGAAGAGATATTATTAGTGATGTAAAGTCATACTGCTGTAATTGTCACCAGTGTTTGATTTTTTCCATGCAGTGGGTGTTGGATACTTAAGTAAACAAAAGATCAGTGGTCAGCTCTTGAACATCAAACCCAGGATGGCTGCACTGCACTGAGCCTTTACAAGCACCTGATTAAGCATGCAGAGTTCTTGCAATAAATTCAATAAGCTACTTCTCAGCAGCGCTGTAGAGCACTTGAATAACTTATAAAACAGCATTATATCCCAGAGATACTCTGAAGCATATTCCAGAATTTGACAGCTTTTGTGTATAAGCCCACGCAAACTTCTTGGTTGAGTTCATCTTAGTAATTTAAATCCCTTCAAACTTCAACATCCTAGAACAATCTGAACAATTTTTCAGAAGCTGGTATAAATGGCAAGAACTTCTTGCTCATTTCTCCCTGTTCTCTAAACTCTTTACATATATTGGTCAACCTTACAAAATACTTCCCTGTTAGCCCAGCTGCATGAGAAACAGAACTAGCATGAGAAACTATTTTCAAATCATTTTCAGACTTCAAAATAGAAAAGGTTAAAATCTCCTATTCTCTTCCATATATGAAACTTATTAAAAAAAAATTAAATATCACTTTCTCATCCTGGATGATGGCTTTAATTAACTGCGTACTTCTTACCAGCCCTTCACTTGGCTTGATGTTTGTAAGCTGGATCACTTCAAGGTGGGCAGACTGGGAAACCAGCGGATCAGAAGAGAGTGAGATAATGTGATCACAGACGCCAGAGAGAGTTTTACACTAGGAAAGAAAAAAAAGTCACAATAAGTATACCACTGCTAACTACTCACATATCAACCTACAGCTTAAACCGCTGCATTTTTAAAGTACATGCTAAATCACATTGCTGAACCTACAAGGCAGAGGAGATGAAGGAAGAGGGGGAAAGGCCTCAGTCAACAGAACCATACAAAATCAGTTCTCTGTGATGACCCTAACAGGCTCAGCATCAGACCAGGGAAGAACAAACAGAGAGAAAAAAGGACTGCCTGAGCTGCTCCCTTGTGCTCTCAGGGTTAAATGCCCTGCATCTGAGCTCTGCTCAGGCATGCACAGAGAATGTGGTAAACTCCAACCCTGCTCCCTGCACACACCTTTCACAAAGACATTAAGTGCCTCAAAACCCCTCTAATTTCTGTTGACCATGCAGATGTTCAGCACAGATCAAAATCAAGCTCTTAACAATGATGGGTAACTCCCATTAACTCTGAAGTTTATTCTATACTAATAAAATTTGCTAATTGACTTTGGACTGAGTTTCTCACATTCTACTGCTGCCAACCATGATTTACTATTACTGGTATGAAGATTACAATAAATAACCACTTCACTATGGGATAATTCTTAAACCTGTTATCCTTGGCAGCCTCTTCACAGCAAGATAGAAAAAAAAAGTTTCTAAAAAGGATGGGACTGTTAAACAGGTTCTGTGTTATCTCCTCATCCCTCACTCCCTGAACACTCTCTTCTCAAAGGCAAAGAAGCTGTGATTTTTTTTGCTATCATTATCTCATATGTCACTAAGCAGGTGATTTTTGAGAGGTTCAGTGTTCTCTGTGAAGTCCCCTTTCAGCAACTAAAACTGCTTTCTCAGTTCAGGTTTCCAAAGGTGTGTTTTGTCAGGAAATTCAGGGATCAGGACATTTTTCTGGTCCTGTAACTGTGGGTACCTCCAAAGCCAATTAAGAACCAGCTTAACTGCTCTCAAATTCAAAAGATGAAAGCGAACCAGTCTCCTCAAATGACTGAAACACAACTGCACACAAATGCTGCACTAACCACTCTTTCAAGATTGCAAAGCATACTTCTTAAAGAAAAAAATGCCTACAACAATGCTACAGAAAAATAATATGAAGCTGGATATAAACTCCTTGCCAAATTAACATTGTCAGTCCAAATGCCAAACTACAACTATTTTATGTAAAAGAAAGTAAAAAAATACCTGATAAAAGTAAAAAAAAAAGTAAAATCCAGTGACAGTGAAATCTTAATCCTGTTAAAGACCATTACACTGGTAATTTTTATTTTCTCCTTTTTAAATTATTTACAGTTAGAAATTTAGGTATGTATATCAATGGCTTATTTTATTAAATTATACGGTTTCAAAGTGAATAAACAGATCAGAAGCAAATGGAAAACATAACAAAATATAACAAAACTTATGTTACCAACATGACCTTTGTTCAGAGATATTACCTTCAAGCATAGACACACACACACACACCACCCCTTCTGCTTTAGCTGTATTTCATGATGCAGGATCATTACTGAAAAAAGGAAGTCGAGGAATATATAAAAGGGTGTTAAGAGTGATTTTTATTTTATCTGAATTAGGAAGAAGTGAAAAAGTAAACTTTATTGCAAAATTCAGCTTTTATGGCTTTTTGAATACATGAAAATTGCTCTGACCTGACATTTTAAAAAGAAAAAATTATATAAAATTCCATAATAAAAATGAAAGCATAGATTTCTTTTGTGTGTGTGTTTTTAGATACAATGCTGGCATGCTATTTGTATTTTCATAGAATCACAGAACGGCTGAGGCTGGAAGGAACCACTGGAGGTCATTTAGTCCTGCTCAAGCAGGATCACCTAGAGCAGCTGGCTTAGGATTGGGTCCAGACTGCTCTCCAGGGAAGGAGACCCCACAACCT
The DNA here is from genome assembly GCF_034315485.1 of Pezoporus occidentalis. Classification (NCBI taxonomy): domain Eukaryota; kingdom Metazoa; phylum Chordata; class Aves; order Psittaciformes; family Psittacidae; genus Pezoporus; species Pezoporus occidentalis. Next base: position 8,968,566 of record NW_026916170.1, on the reverse strand, counting down.
CCCTGGGCAGCCTATTCCATGATCCATATGAATGCTCGGTCACCCTCACAATAAAGAAGTTCTTCCCCATGTCCAGGTGGAACTTCCTGTGTTTTAGTTCATGCCTGTTGCCTCTTGTCGCATTGCCTGGCACCGAGAAGGGTCTGACCCTGTCCTTTTGACACCCTCCCTTCAGATACTTATCCACATTGATCAGATCCCCCGAGTCTTCTCTGCTCCAGGCTGAACAGGCCCAGCTCCCTCAGCCTTTCCTCGTATGAGAGATGCTCCAGACCCTTAGTCATTCTGGTAGCCCTTCACTGGACTTGCTGCAGGAGCTCCACGTCTCTCTTGTGCTGAGAAGCCCAGGACTGGACACAGTACTCAAGGTGGGGCCTTACCATGGCTGAGTAGAGAGGGAGTATTACCTCCCTTGACCTGCTGGCACTGCTCTTCCTAAGGATACCACTGGCCTTCTTGGCCACAAGGGCACATTGCTGCTGGCTCATGGACAAGTTCTTGTCCACCAGGACCCCCAGGTTGCTCTCCAGCAGCTCACCCCCCAGCCTGCTGTGGGTCACTCCTCCCTGGGTGCAGGACCCTGCCCTTGCCTTTGTTGAATTTCGAAAGGTTCCTCTCTGCCCACCCCTGCAGCCTGTCCAGATCCCCCTGAACGACAGCACAGCTCTGGGGGCAGCCACTCCTCACAGCTTTGTATCATCAGCAAACTTACTGAGAAGTCCCTCTGTCCCCTCGCCCAAGTCACTGATGAGCAAGTCAATACTGGACCCAGCAGTGGCCCTTAGGGGACACGGCTAGTTACAGGTCACCAATTAGAATCTGTGCCACTGATCACAACCCTTGAGACCTGCCATTCCTCAGCTCTCAATCCACCTCACCATGCACTTGTCCAGCCCCCAGTTCCTGAACTTGCCTATGAGGATGTCATGGGAGATGGTGTCAAAAGCCTTGCTGAAGTCCAGATAGGCAACATCCACTGCTCTCCCCTCATCTATCCAGCCAGTTGAACCATTGTAGAAGGCAGTCAGGCTAGTTAAGCTGAATCCATGCTGACTACTCCTGATTTTCATATATCTTGTTACTGCACTGACAATTATTGAGAAATTACTTTTAGAAAATTACAGAACACTCAGTTCTCCACATGCATAGTAAAGAGATCTGAAGTATAAACCATTCTTTGGTGATGAAACTTGAATTTTTCATGTATCTTTAGGTTTGTACTCACCATATATTCTTCCTATTTATCTCTTCTAAACCTACTAAATTTATGGGATCCTTAGCAGTTTCAGAGGAACTTCTCTTTACAATGAATTAATGTATGATTTTTTTTTCTCCTATTCCCAACTGTTACATTGCAGAGAGATGCCAAAACACACAGAAAAGGAGTGTTCCTATCACCTAACACAAGGTATGCCATTTCAAGTTCACAGACGTAGCTCCTCAATAAAAAAAAAGTCCTTGGCTGCCTTGACAGATGATGGGGAAAGGAGTGAGGCAAGTCTAGGATGTGGCATGGAACAGAAGCCTAAACTGAGATTCATTAAATAGCTCCTTAGAGCAGCTGCTCTCCCTCTGCCTCTCCATGAGAGGGGTACAGACAGTCTAAACAGTAAGCCCATGGAGATCAGCATTCCAGAATGGTTATATTGGTTGCAATCTTAAAAAAAAAAAAAGTAGTGTGAATATTCCCTAGAGGAACTCTGGGAATACTGGATGCCAAGTTACTACAATAAAAAAACCTGCCATATGCTCCTATGAATTTCTATAAGATTATTGTCTTCTGGGTCTTGCGATTTTCTTTCCATCTTAGATATTCATACTGCTGTCCAACAGCACGATATCATGCCCATTCTAAGCACAATAAATGAGCCACAGCAAGGTCTGTAGAAAAGATCCTGCAATGAGGGGATGCTCTTTCAGACTGAGGTTTCAAATTCTATGACCTTTCCAAAACCAGCCGTTACAAGAAAATATCTAACAGAAGCTTGTTTGTGTTAGAATACTCACAGAATCTTATAAACTTCCCTTAACTGTTACACATTTAAATAATTTTAGTTAAATACTCCTTAGTTAAAGAGTTGGATTGTAAGTAGGATCAAGTGTCTGTCAGGGTTGTGTGAAAGACAAATTTTCACAAATTTTCATTTTCTGAGCTTAAGCAGAGACAGGACAGCAAGGAGCCCACCATCATATAGCAGGCATCCTCTCCCCTTTGGAAAGACAGAGCACACAGGGTCTCACTGGAAACATGTTCAGAGGCTGACACAGAAAAAATAATGCATTTTTCCTTGCCTTTACTCTCATAAACATCTTATTCACAGTTTCTGGGTTGGTTTTGTTGTGTGTATCTGTGGAAGATGGGAGAAGGAGGAGGAGGAGGTAAATTCAGCTCCAGGAAGATATTGGAGCTTGGATGGTCCTGGGACACATTCATAGGCTACAGCTGTGTCAATATACAACAGAGTTTAACTAGTGGTTCTGAATATAGTTACTGTGCAGTTCCTGCCCAGATTACTGTTGTTGACTTCACTGGCCAAGGCTTTTTAATATACCAATCAGAATAAATCAGCATACAGAAAAAACAGCCTTTTCATCTGGAGCAGGCTTCCTCTCCATTAGGCTTCTTTATGGAAAAAGACCTTGGACCTATTCAGGGGATCAGGAACTTCCATGGCAAAGATGCTGCCACATAGCACAGGAACAATGTTAATTTAATGGTGGCAACATGCTGAATTTGGAAAGTTCCCAGACAGAACTATGCTCCTCTTCCTAAATAGTTCACACTGTGGCTCATCAGGTTTATTCCATATACATTCAAGCAACAAACCTGCCTAAATCTAAAGTTATGTTTGGTGCTGCTTCTAGCTTGCGTAAGTTTTCCCTAAGCTCCCCAAACTGCACTGGAGCTTTCACCTTGCAGATGCAAGCCAATTTTACAAGTTATGTAAGTGCAAGAAATACAGGAGGCTTATTATTACATTGTTGTTATTAGTAAAAAGTTTTAATTTTTTTTTTTGATGGAAATTAATGGACTCGCATGATAGTGGCCACTCAATTAATTTGAGTGTAAGAAAAGCACACAAAAAGTGCACATTTGCTACTCATTTTGCTCCTATTTATGACTGCATTATTTCTCAGCATAACAATTCAGTACAAACTGTACTGTAGACATGTATTTTAGTTTCTCTAAATAAGATCTTGACAGTACAACTCACCTTTTCTCTCATATGGTAGTTACATCTCGTTACTTCATAAAACTACACTTCTGTTTATTAACACATTGCTAATGAGATCAGGATCCTTCATCTTTTGTTACTGTTGACTCCCTGCTGCACTGCAGTACTAGCTACAGTAAGACTCACAGGAAGATGAGCATCCAATTGCTCCTACAAATATCAGGAAGCATACATAAAAAATGCCCAGCCTTTCTCAAGCTCCACTCAGCTTTCAGTGTGCAAGCTATCTAAACAAAGGAAAAGGATTTGGCCAGGCCAAAGGAAAAAAAAAAAAGCAAGTTAGAAGAGGTTAACTGAGAGAAATAAACAGATTACATTTTCTCCTTTTGTCATACTGTCTATATTCTCACTATAAGCCTTACAGCGATGAGTTCAGTTCTCTTTTGCAGCACCTCTTTACTCCACTTTATTAACAAATTTTCCTCTCTGTTCAGTGACAAACTTATAATTGCAGACTGAAGCTACACCACTGTCTTTACATGCAAAGCTAAATGATTCATGGGAGGATGAAAAATATCACTACACAGCATCTAGTTTGGTAGAAATTCAAGAGGAAACATTTCTTTTTCTCACTCAGCAGACAACTAATTTATGTTCCAGAGCATGAAGAATGAAAGATAAGTTTCTACCTCTACTCTGGGGACATAGTATACCAATTTTTAATACATTTTCCACAATTGCTCCTTCTTTTAGCCAGGAGGATAAGGACCTAAAGGTGTCTAAATTAGAATTGCACCTGTTCTGATTATCTGTGGCTACTTCAATATGTGTTGGGAAAACGACTGTCTTCTGCAGCAGAATGGAAGTACTCAGGTGTCACGGCTCTGCCGTGGCCTTTCATCAAATTGTCCATCTGTTATCTGGCAGCCCTAGGGTCACCAGGCATTTCTGGTCAAGCAAACAAATTTGTATTTGCTCCCATCCTTAATTTTACCCAGGCTAATGATCAAGCTTTAACCCATCATGCCAAGTGTGTGCACTCACAGCCCAGAAAGCCAACCGTATCCTGGGCTGCATCATAAGGAGCATGACCAGCAGGTCAAAGGAGGTGATCCTGCACCTCTGCTCTGCTCTCATGAGACCTCACCTGGAATATTGTGTGCAGTTCTGGTGTCCTCAACATAAAAAGGACATGGAACTGTTGGAACAAGTCCAGAGGAGGGCCACGAGGATGATCAGGGGACCGGAGCACCTTCCGTATGAAGACAGGCTGAGAAAGTTGGGGCTGTTCAGCCTGGAGAAGAGAAGGCTGCGTGGAGACCTCATAGCAGCCTTCCAGTATCTGAAGGGGGGGCTAAAAGGATGCTGGGGAGGGACTCTTCATTAGGGACTGTACTGACAGGACAAGGGGTAACAGGTTAAAACTTAAACAGGGGAAGTTTAGATTGGATATAAGGAAGAAGTTCTTTACTGTGAGGGTGGTGAGGCACTGGAATGGGCTGCCCAAGGAAGTTGTGAATGCTCCATCCCTGGCGGTGTTCAAGGCCAGGCTGGACAGAGCCTTGGGTGACATGGTTTAGTCTGAGGTGTCCCTGCCCATGGCAGAGGGGTTGGAACTAGATGATCTTAAGTTTCTTTCCATCCTAACTATTCTATGATTCTATACCGAAGCATCTTGGCTCAAACACATTTCCAGGGCTGATCGCAAGAAAAGCACCAGCCTCCCCAATCAAGTCTCTCACCCATGTCATTTGAATGAGGGACAAGATGCCAATAAGACATGTGGGCATTCTGGACATTAAAAGTAAGAAAAAAATGTCTTGGCAATGTTAATTTTAATCTGCTTGGGAAAAAAAAAAAAGCCAAAATCTCAGTTAGTTAGACCTGTACAAGGCAAAGCAACTTGCTACATGAGCTTCAGGATGAAGCTAGTCAACTTAAGCCAAACCAAATAATTATTATTCAATTGATTTTAGTCCAAAACATTTGTGTACCATAGGGAATACATCAGGAACTCCAGCACTTTTAGAACCAATAAGCCCTTGTCTTGGTTTAAAGCCCTGGACTTGCTTTTGTATATATATGGAGTTTAAACAGTGAACTAGATCTTATAGAGAGGCTTCTATTACAGTGAAGTTTGCTGGGCTCAATTTTCAAGGTACAGACTATTTAAAGGAAAAAGGTGTTTTCTTTTTCTTTAATAAGACTATAGAAATTATGCCTTTGACAATGCATTTTTTGTCAATTACAGTTCTATAACAAATATTCAAATACAGCAGGCAGGAGTGAATTATCATAACTGTGGTTTCTTCAAGGCTCTTAGAAAAATAAGAACATTCTGATCCATTACTTTTCTTTTCTTTTTCAGTTTAGTAACTCTTTTTTATTTTAAATAGCTCATTTGTTTTTCAAAAACTCCTCGGTATTAACTTCACTCTGCAGTTCTATTTTCTACAGTTTTCCAACTCAATAAAATGATGAGGGTTTTTTTCAGGTAAAAATAGCATAATTTTAATAAAACGAAATTCCTCCTGAAAACATTCTTCTTATAGAATTAAACTAAAAAGAAAACTCAGTTAAAACTTATTATTCATCTGACTGATGCCTCGCTTCTACTTTCTATAATTAGCCCTTGCTTTGCTCTTTAATATGCTCCTGCTTCACATGAATTAATCTGAACTAGATATTTCCATCATATATATCCTTGAACAGCTGGATGGAATCAATGAATTATTCTTCAAAGATTTTACAGGTCTATTCAGAGTTTTGCAACAATTAACTTATAACTCCCCAAACAATCAGAACTGACACCTTTTTTAAGCTGATCAGTTTTCCATGTTTTATCATCTCAAGTTAATCAGTATCAGGATTCTAAATACAAACTAGCAAGAGCATACTAATCTCCAGTTTTGAAGCAAAAACCACATCTATGGCTTATCTTTTCATATTTAGGCCCACTGTATTTTAAAATCTGTTCTTCTTAAGTCAGCATTTTCTATTGCCATCTACTTCTGCTGGTTATTTTTTTTCTGGTGATATTTACTTTCTATCTATATTAGTTTCTATCTATATAAGTTATTAGAACTATTATAATTTATTTATTTATTGCATCGCTTGCTGAGCAAAAGGTAAGCTGGAGAAAACATACTGAAAAATGAAGCAGTAGAAATATGAAGCATTTCCCTGTGTTCCTGAATATTTCAGAAGCATCTACATTTTAATAAGCAAATACCAACACATTATTAATGTGTGGTTTTATGCTTCTTATTCCACAGAAACCAAGTGTTTCTGTGAATGAATTAACAGAAAAAGCAAAAAAAGCAACAAAACTTTAAGACCTATAGTTGTCTTTAAAATAGGTTCAACACACCTGCAATTCTAGGGCAGAAAATTATAGAAAAGACACTTTTTCCCAGACACATTTTACAGCTACATGGAGAAGAAATAAACAAGTTGAAGTAGGTAATTACTTCTTAAAACTTCATCAGTTTTCCATAAGACTTTTTTACTTTAGATATATTTTATGTGTTTAGTTGAACAGAGATTAGTTTACTACTTCACCTAATATTGTGACAATCAAAATGCTTTTATATAACATTTGAAACTCAAATTGCCTGGAGCAAACAAAGACATTTATTTCTTGAAGATAAACTGCAGCTATACAGCTCTGTCTCCACAGAATACTATTTCTTGATGTCCTGGGTTCAGCAATAGCAGTAATTTTTTTCTCCTTGTTAGTAGCTGCTGCAGCGCTGTGTTTTTGACTTTCGGCCCAGGAGCAGCACTGATAACACCGATGGTTTTAGTTACTGCTCAAATGTTTAGTCTGACCAAGGACTTTGTGAGCCTCATGCTCTGCCAGGGAGGAGGGGAAGTCAGGAGGAAGCAGAGACAGGACACCTGACCCAAACTGACCAAAGAGGTATTCCGTACCACAGCACATCATGCCCAGGACGTAACTGGGAGTTACCCGGAAGGGCTCGTGCACTGTGGGGTTAGATGAGGTATTGGTCGGTGCTCAGGCAGGCAGGGTGGGGTGAGTTATCGGTCAGCAGGTGGTGAGGTGTTGTATTCTCTTCCCTTCTTATTTCCTTTATCGTTATTATTATTGGCGGCAGCAGTAGTGATTTGTTACTGGACTGTTCTTATCTCAACCCGTGGGAGTTGTATTCTTTTGATTCTCCTCCCCATCCCTTCAGGAGCAGGGGGAGGGCAAGAAGGGGAGTAGGGGGTGTGGGGTGAGAGAGAGACTGCTTGGCTGACTGTGTTTAAACCACGACACTTGACTATATTTGTGATATCTAAAATGCTAACATCTGAAGAAGTTTATTGACATTAAAATATACTATCTATGGACAAGGTGATTCAGCAGCCTCTCCACATGAACATCCACACTGCCATCTCTGAAAGAAAGAGGGCATTCATTTGCTTTTCAAAACAAATTACTGCCATTAGAATATGAGCACATTAACTGTTTTCTGGCCCTTCCTGATTAAAGCAAAACAGTCCACTATTTAAAAGAGGAACTTGCCTTTGATAAGGGATGTTGCCTTCTCCACATTGATTTAGAGGAAAGCATGAAGACTTAGTGATGAGTTAACTTCAGAGATATCCATGGATGCACTTCAATAGCAGCAGAGTGGTCTCATATCCCCTGCCTGTGCTCACACACACTCTTTCCCCCCGATTTGGCACAAAGTATAGAATCATAGAATGATTTGAGTTGGAAAGGACTTCCAAAGGTCATCTAGTCCACCCATCTATAGTAAACAGGGACAGATTCAGGTTGCCCAGAACCACATCCACCCTGGCCTGCAATGTCTCCATGGGTCGCATATCCACCACCTCTCTGGGCAGCCTGCTCCAACCTTTTACTACCCACATTGTAAAACATTTATTCCTCATATCCAGCCTGAATCTCTCCTCTTTTAGTTTAAAACCATTACCCCTTGTCCTGTCAGAAGAGATCCTGCTAAAAAGTCTCTCTCCATATTTCTTACAGGCCCCTTTTGAATTACTGAAAGGCCACAGAAAGGTCTCCCCAGAGACTTCTCCAGGCTGAACAACCCCAACTCTTTCAGCCTTTCCTCATAGGAGAGGTATAGGCTCACCCCAGGGGAAATAGGCAGCTTCCCCACAGGAGATGTGTACAACTCAAGCCCCTGAATCATTACACACAAGTCCAAAATAACACTTTGAGCTATGTGAACAATGGAGATGTTTAACCTAAAATACAGGTTCAAACTGAAGTAAAGCACTGGACCACCAATAGGTAACACAGGTAAGAATCAGGTACTTTAATCCAATGATGTGCTCCCAGGGTAGCAAATTTCTTGGCGTCCTAAAGAATAAGAGTACATAACTGAAACTTAGTTTTATTTTAATTTCTGCAGCTGTAGTTCTTTTTTACTTGTGTAAGAAGCATCTCGTAAAATCTGACTTCAATCTTCAGTGGGAACAATACCTTGTAACAAGGATTTCCTTAGGCTAACTGCATGAATTGCTGATTAGTTGTAAGTCATTGCCTTTTGCGTTTGTGAGGAACATTGTTTCATTGTGTCTGGAAGAGAACTGGTAGTAAAATCACATGAGGTGAGCCCATGGTTTTGAATTCGATTTCTTCTCTAAGTCATTCCAGCAAACACAGCTATACATCAGCATCTGTTCATTCAAAGGCAGCTGTATGTGATGCTGGCCAGACTCCATTTCTGTTACCTTCAGGAATCTGCATGGTTTGTACATGGGAAATGTACTCAGAAAATGGACTTGAAATAGCTTGGTCTTTGACTTTAAGAAAAGAGAATTCACTTTCTCTCTGTATACTATCCTATCTTCCCAATCTTTCTCCTAGCTTTCTCATTCAAGATTCTTTCTACACATTTATCAAATTTACTACTATTCTCTTTATATCAGAGAATCTTCTTTTTAACATTCACCTCTAAATTTACTGGATGCACAGTCTATCACAGGAGATTTAAATTCTTAATTCCCCTCTAGAACATCTTTAATCTAGTTTGTGCATTAAAATATTATTATCTCATTAGGTATTTAACATCTCTCTTCTTTGACACTGGTGTAAAAATACCATGCACTTTCTCAAGATCTTGACATAAGCAGGTTTTTCCCCTATTTTTTTAATCAACCTGTTAGATTGCTCCTCCCCAGATTGTCTAATGGGCTAAAGCTTCAACACCTTTTTCTTTCTTCCATGGAATGCAGTTAGGGGGTACTCTGCTTTCAATTCCAATTCTATCATCAACCTTTTCAGCTGCACGTGTAAAATATTCCCTTTAATATTCAAACATGATTTAAAATCCTATATTTTAATTATTCAATTGCAGATTTACCTCTTTCCTCGACTGCTTTTGGTCAGCTTTTGCCCAGTGAAATCCCATCCATCAGCTAAAATGCGGCATGGTCAGAAACGATCCAAGTGATGTGTAATATATATAGTCATTTTAATCCCAGGCTTTAGTAAAACATTCAGCACTCTGTTCTGGTTTCCTTGCAAGCTTGAGCACTAATCGTGGAAGCTAATTAAGCTCTCCATAATAATACATATGTCCACCTGTCAACACAATAAAGTTACTGTGGATTAAAGAAATAAGCCTATGTGAGTCTGAATGTTGCAAGATAACTTTTGAAACCTGCCTTAAATTTGTGCACTCACATATCTTAAATGAATCCCTCCAGTTTCCTCAAAATTTTCTGTTGAAGATTATATTAATGGATGCTTCATTAGCTCTAAATACTTCCAGCTCCCTTCCCAATCCTTTTTATTAATTTAGAAAAGATAGATATACTGTAGATAGCAGAACTCAGAACTCTAGGTTCTTCCAGCAGAAAACAAATATGAATTGAACACAACAATTTCAAGCTTAATAGCACTTTTGCCAAGATTATGCAATTAAAAACTTAATGACTTAAATACTTGTAAAGATCAGCCTAGCAAAGATGATGATGATGTCAGCCTCACTAAAATGGCTAATTCTTTGTGTCCCACAGGGAAAAGTGTCAGTGAAACTTGAGAATACAAGGAGATGTTTTATTCCACATCACTGTGAAATCAAAGCATCAAAAGCTTATAGAACTCAGCTTGCCAAGCATTTGATATGGAAGCAATGAAAAGGAGAAAAAAAAAAAGAAGTACAGCAAAATTTACTGGGATGCCCACCTTTTCAGACAAAGAAATGCAGTATTTTCTTCATTAAGCTTTTGTAATAAGAACCAGAAAATATTAAAACCCACTTAAATGAGAAATATGGTGAATAAACTAAACCAATCTATTACTCATTCTTAAGAAGAGTATCTTTGTATCTAACTTTCAGAAACAAGCTCTGGGTTAACTTAATACTCACTAAACTACAGCAACAACATGAAATACAATTTAATATCTAAAACTTAGGTGCAAAGTTTACTCAAGCTTTTGATTTTCCATCCACCAGGTACCAGCCTTTCAAACGTTTTGATTTCTGATGCCCTGATGACTTTCATAGGCTTTATTTATTATCAGTAGTGCTACAGATTCTGGAAACAGTTGTATTTATGCTGAGAGTTCAAAAGGAAAGAATTGCTTTAATTTTCCTATCACTTGGCTAGGTCCATTTTCCTATGAGGAATAAAGCTGTATAAATGAGGCTATATCACTTACTTAAATACATACGATTTCATAGAACCCTAGCGACCAGCTCTCTCTCTCAAAAAAAAAAAAAAACAAAAAAAAAAAACAACAACCCCAAAAGATTCTATTTTTCAAAATCATTCTTCTGACCATGGTTTACAAATAACAGACGGATCTGAGCCAAACACAAGCCCTTGCAAAGTTCCTGGCCTCTCATGTGCGAAGCTCACCTTCCATAAAATCACTGTTTATTCACCACTAGTTCCATACATGATGTTCACTCAGTCATACCCAGCCTAGTTCATTATCACACTTGCACTGCAGAAAAAGCATGAAACACACAGGTCTGTAATTCTATGCAGTCTATACAAATATATTTATTAATAGAAATCCAAACACTACTCACCACATGAAGAATTTTATTCTCTGTTTCATATACTGTGCAGTCCTGAAAGAGTAAAGCAGAAAAGGCAGGTTAAATTGATCCAGTCATCCACCCTTCCTAGATTTATTCTTCAAAAGAATTAAATTTAATTATAAAGGAATCAAAGAAGAAACAAAATATTTCAAAATCTTAAACAGAATGGAGAGATTCGTGTAAATTTAATGTGAAGCCACCACACAAAGGAAATACTGGTAAATGTTTACATCTCTTGACTAGTTCTTGTTGCTTCCTTCCTTGAGACAGATACTGATCTACCTCCACTTTACATCCTTTCGGCACATACCAGCTAGTCACATGCATGCCAGACGAGTAGCTTCAAACAGCAGTCCCTGGCCATAGACACAAATGACCCACTTTCAGTGGTAAGACTGGAAAAAACAGATGTACCAGCAGTGCTCTTTAGTAACTAAGAAAGAAAATGAAACTAAACAATTCCTGCTGAGCTGAGTTGAACTAACATGTTTGCACACCTTGCCAAAGAAGAGGAGAAAAACACTGGGAGGAGGAAAAAGAGAAAAGGAAACCACTGTCTGTTTATAACACTCCAAGCAACGTGAGGGAAGACAAATGCGGAATACAAAATGCACAGGAAACTTGAGTCGGACTGTCTTATTCCATACAGCCTGCTGGGGACTGCATGCACATTCTCTGCTACCTTATGTAGCATGCAAGGTAGATTCTATAAGCAAGATTAATAGATGGGAGGCTGAGGGCTGTGGAAATTTTTCTAACAGGCCAAAACCTGAGTGGATATATAGAGAAATTGAATTAATAATGCTGGAAGCACATGAAATACAACCAAATTGGTGAAGGAATAACTTAGAATTCTAAGATGCTGTAGTTTTATGCTAATCAGTGCAAACTCTGTTTAGAACAGATGCTTTATATCCTACCTAATAACACACATGAAATGTGACTAAGTTTTCATGGTTTAAGTTTAATTTTTAAATTAGTTGATCTTATTAGAAAAACAACTTGTTATATGCAACTGGGTTTGCTTTTTTTAATGAACTTTTAATCCATGAAATGGTTCTAGCATTATTCAGGCAAGAAAAGTCAATGTGTTCTTAAGCTTTATATAAAGCAACCTATGCAGAAGCAGCAGGTTGATAGGGAGCATTTTCCTAATAACAGCTGTTGGCATTCAGGAAACATTTGCCAGTAAGTAGAGCTGGAAAGAAAATCTACAACATTCAATTATATGCAGACATCAATGAAGTATTTGCAATCATCTTAGTAGGAAAACACACATTTCATTGTTATATGTGGGAGGACATGTAGCATTTTCGATCTGGATACATCTATGTTGTATGGTTTCTTATGAATCATTTTGCAAAAATAGCAGGAGGGGATTATAACATTTATATTGAAGAAAAATAAAGAAGTGCTTTTAGGCAGATATAATTACTTCATTGGTAATAGGAAGATTTTACTATAAGTTAAACATTTGTCTTAAAGAGGATACTGTTTGAGAAGTCTCACTACTAAGGCAAAAAAGATTCTGGGTTCTTAAATGCTGTAGAGGTATAGTACAATCAAGAAAATGAAGAATAACAGAGAAACACTGCTACATCCTTGAAATGAAACTCTTCACACAACCATGAAGGAAGCTAAAGAAATACGCTTATTTTATTTTATATATATATGTAAATATTTCTGAGTTTACAAAAGACAGCAAAGCAAGTGGAAAACTTCTCTGGCATCCAGTCTATGCATAGGAGCGGGCGGCCTCACCCTGAAATTCTCTCCTCAACACATAATTCCCTACAAATCCAGGGAAGAATAGCTAAATGAGTTCATCACATAGCAGGCAAAAGAAAAATTAACAGTTCAGTAAACAACAGAACACAGAAAATCTGAAAGACAGCAGATGCTTAGGCAAAAAATACACCAAACAATTTGAAAATACACATTTTCAACACATGAATGACATTCCACTAAACATAATTCAAGCATGAACTCAGGGAAACGTGCAGGAATGCAAAGATCCATACCAGCACAGCCCTGAGCAGCTCTGAAGTGCAGGATTCAAAGAAACCTAGAAAAGGTCACAAAGCTGATCCCTGCATCGTAGTAAGCTCGTTTTAACTTCCTGCAGCCATCCACAGAGATGAGGGCTGAGGCTGATTCTGAATGATTCCAACAGCAAACCTCCATGTCATTTTCTTTCATAGTGAAGTTTATTTCCCCTTAGAATTTTTTTAAGTCACTCCACTCCTCTGTGATTTATCTTTAAGCAAGTGCTGAGGATAACTGTGCCCATTGTTTTCAAACATCCCTTAGGTAGAACAATAAGCTGAATACTTATTACTGGGGGCCTTTTCCATTTACAATTACTGCTTTTTCATATGCATTTCATTTCAACTAAAAGAACTTAAAGCGCTTGAGCAATAAAAAAGAGACATTAACTATGCAATTAGAGATAAATTTGTATTTTTAATAGCATACCACCCACAGCTGGAGAACATCTCATATATATACCTGGACTACAAGCCCTTATCTTACTCTTGAAAGATCTTAATATCTGTTTAACCACAGTATCAAAACATTGCAATTAATTTAAGAAACAGATCATATGCAAGTTTAACATCAACTTTTTTTTACTTTAGAAAACAAGGAACACACAAAAAATCTGCAGTGAAGCTTTACTCCTACACAAGCTAACGATTTGCTATTCACTTACTGAAACAATACAGTCATTACCCCTGAACTGAAATACACAGATACAGCAAGAAGATATTTTACTTTTAGCTGTTTATTCTCTCAGCCCACCACATATATACACTGACAAAGTATAACTACAGCTAACCTATATTATAACCTTCATTCAACCAATCAAAGAAAACCTAAGATGAAACAGCAAAAGGTTATCTTCAAATATGCATTATTTTCTAAAACATTAATGACACAGATTGCTAATAAAGCAACAAAAGCAGTTCCATGTTAATTTATACTTCCTGAAGATGCAGTCAAATATTGGCCATTAGCACTTTCAGAGAGGAAAATGGGACAGCATCATCTATAAAGAAAGATAAATAAAAGGGGCATATTATGGAACAACTTAATTACTAGGATCATATTTTCATGGTCACTCTTTCCAGCTCTGTTGTATGCGTAAAAAATGGCAAAAGTGACCTTTGTGGAGGCAGCTGGAACTTGGCTAAGATCCTAAAAAAAGGAAACTGGAAGTTCAAAGCTAGAAGAAGAAGGTAAAAAAAAAGGCAGTAAGGGAGGAAGGTAAAAAAAGCAAGAACAAACCACAACAGTGAGGGAGAGGAAGGAGGGTTCTTTTGTACTTTCAATCCTGGTATAATAGTAAAAACTTTGTTTAAGACTAGCAAAACCTATGCTCAACTGCAACTGTGAGGCATCACTTCTTCCAGAACTTCTGAGTTTCATATCCACAATTCTGCATTATTTCTACAAAAATTACAAGTTTTATCTGCATAGATTCTATCATAATGTCATAAGTCATAATTGCTAAAGGCATTTAAATGCACTGAATTAGGAAGCCCTAACACCTCACCTGCCCTAGACACTGCTAGAACAATTCACACATGAGGTAACGTACATAAAATACAATATTTGTGGACTTCATATTTTCAAGAACAGTGTTTATGATGCTTTATTTTTCCATTTTATTTTTAGGTTGGCTAATTACCAGACTTTTTCTTATTTTTTAGCCCATTTCTTTGCCATCCAAGTTGATTAAATCTCAAGATGCGAAGTACTCAGATATAAAAGAACTGCCAAGTCCTGCTACTGCTCATAGGGAAAAAAGTTCATGCAGTTCTCCAGTACTATAACTATAGGATAATATTCAGCAGAAAACACTTCTAATTTTGCGTATCTATAATCTGGTTTAAAAGTCCAAGTCAGCAACCTGCCAAATTACCTATTGCGTTTATCTGTCAGACACTTCTTACAGGGTTCTTGCATCATTGTTACTACTATTATTATTTGTGGTTTAGCCATGCTTTCTAAGCAGCTGCTGCACTGCACTCTTCTTGGCAGTCTTAATTTCCTGTTAAATCCATGACTTAACTTCAGAATAAAGTTATGCTAGCTCAGAAAAGAAAAAGTTATACATACAAATAGTTATGGGATAAAAAAGGAAGAACTGTAGAAATATGTTTATTAATTCTTTCAGCAATGAATCAGCAACATTTCAGCATTTCTAGTAATCCTTAGATCAGAATGCTCATGAGAGGGCATGGACTTCTTTCACTGTATTTTCTTGTCCAGCAGAATGTCTTAGTTGCCCACATATATTTAGTCATCCCAATTTATTTTTTCCTCCAAGGCAAGGAAATTTCTAGGCAGAACTGATACAGAAGCAGGTTACATGATTGTTAAGAACAAAAACCCAATCTCCTGACTCTCAGTTAACATATTAGCCCCAAAATGTCCCTTGTGAATTCATATGATGAGCAGCATTGCTCAGAAGCAGGCTGTGTGGTGCTACAGAGGTGGAGTCAAGTGGAGCAACTTGTGAAGAAGAAGAACTTGCCACGGAAGTGTTCCTTTTCCAGACAACTTTGAAGCTGCTTCTGGTGAAGCTTCTTCACTGTTTTTAAATTTTGTTTTCCACTGCAGTTTAACTGAATTTACATGAAGGCAATCTACATGTGTGTGTTTGTGTACACTGTACTCTTTCTACCAGCACTTTGCTGATAAAATGTAGGCAAAGTTAAGGAGCACAATTTTAAAAGACGCAGTGAAATTGCCTGGGAAATGCATCTTTCATGAGCAATTCCACACATCTTCCATGCCTAGTTTTAAGAGGGTAACAGCTAGATTTTATGTACTGCTTAAAAACAAATGTCTGATAGAATTGCTGTCACCATTATTTTGAAGTCACGCAAAATGGTCTAAACTGCATGATTTTAGGTCTCTATTTGTAACAAAAATAACGAATTACATGATTGCTAAAAGAAGGTTCAGACTCTCATGCATTGCCAAACCTTTGGCATAAAATCTCTCTTGAGCAATGTAACCATAGGCTGGAATCAAGCCAAGCCACCCTTTAAATCCTTTGGTTCGCAAATTGATTACAACTGTAACTGAATCCTTTAATACCAGGATATCTCTAATGGATGGTCTGTTGGTCTTGCTAGTTCACAACAATACAAAATAATTAACCCGAGAATGCTCAGATCATAACTCCAAGTCCCTTCAGAATAAGTTGTTCTGGCTTCAAGGTGCCTACAATGAGCCTGTTCAAGTGTCACTAGCTGTAGGGAATTTATGCCACTGGCTCTAGAAAGGTTCATTTGGTTTGAATTCTGCCCAATTCAGCTGTGACAAGAAAGCCACAAGACTGAGGTTTGCTGGAGTAGTCACTGAAGGCTCTCACAAAAGTTCTTTAACAACACTCATGATAAAGTCTTGAGCTCTGCCAACACATGAAGAAGGCAAAAGTTTATAGCTTTCTGGGTATGTTCACTTATTATTACCTTTCATCACTTTTCTTGGACCAAAACAGGAGTATATAATTTCCAAAAAGGTACAAGGATAAGATAGGTTGAGTTAATTTAGCCTTTCACTACTTAGAAAATGCATGAAAAATATATCAAATACATCTGATGGCAAGATTACAAAGACAGTTTCGAAAAAAAAGCTTGATAGATATAATACAGGCTATGGCAAAACACCGTATTCTATAGAGCATGACGATCAGAAATGCAATAATATTAGGGAATTCTGCTCAGGCTGTGATTTATAGGTATGTCTGAGTAATTACTAGAACAACAAAACACAAATCAGCAGACATACAGCTCTGTTCAATCCCCTTCCCTCCAACCCCCCTTCAAATAAATAAGAAACAATAAATTCTTAAATATCGCCAAAGCTACAGAAGCTGGCAAGCAGATAACATTCTCCTCTGGCAACAGGCAACGAATTAAGAGCGTGACACAGGCAGAGGTTTCCTGAGGTGCTTTCCTACGTCTTAGATTTTGAGAGGTCTAACAGGATTTTGGATACAAGAAACGTGGGCCTTGGGGACACTGACAAGTGAAAATGCTTGTAACAGAGAAAGGGGAAGAGGAAATCCTTGGCTTGCGCCATGAATTTTTAAAATCACACAGCCATTTGTGTGAAACCTGTTTTGTATTTGTAAGTGGATGTCTAAAGCACATGCTTTCCCTTTTTTTCCCACTGAGCTGCTCCAAGAGGAACCTGTCATGGCTGTTCTTCCTCCTTCTGACTGCAACAATCCCAGGGAGCTCTATCCTCAACTCTCCCCTTTTCTGCAACCACTTCCCTATTGCTCAGCAGCCTCCTAAAATCATGCTGCTTTAATTATCATCTCTGTGTGGATGAGTCACAGATCTCTTGTCCCTTCTGTTCACATTCGCAGCTCAGAATCTCCTTCTGGATATTTGCCACCAGCCCCAGCACATTATGCTGAAAAGCTGAAATCACGTTTCTTCTCAAACCCTCCCTGCTTCCCCCTCTTTCCCTGTCTCTGTCAACAACTCCACCACCTTATGTCCCACAAGCTCACAACCTGGGTGCCATTTTCAACTCCTTTTCGCTTCCCACACAAATCCTGTTGATTTTAATCCCACTGCTGTTCAGAAATACTCACTTTCTTTCCAACTACACAAAATCATCCAATTCCTGCAGTTTCTTGCCACTTGGTCTATGGCATCCTCACTCCATTATTATTCCATGCTTCTCCACACTGAAGCCAGAGCTCATCTGTATCTGCAACAACCCACTCTGTCCTCCCCCATCAGAAACATGCGTAAGAACTGACAAAGGTAGGAGAAAACAGAACAGTGAGCACACGCAATTTAAGATACTAAGGGAAGAGGGAAAAAAAAAAAATCTATTGTGAAAAATATAATGCAAGCTGTTAAATAAATGCTACATAAAAGGACCTTTCCTATGAAACCCACACAAATGTTTCTAAAAGTCTGAATGCTTAATGAACCTGCAGTTCTCCAAGTTCATAACCCTTGTGTACAAACTAATAGCAATTACCCAGCTTACTGAGTACAAAGAATTGCCTTAATTTTATTTGAACAATCTGCGTGAATTGGCACCTATCACCATAGTAACAGAATACTCCATGTGAAAATTTAACACAACTTACATAAATCACCCCCAGACCAAGCAACTACTGGGAAAAATTGCTTGCTGGATTAAGAGAGATGCGATGTGTACACTAAGCTCTTTTCTATCTTTCTGAAGCTATTTTCCATTTCCAATTATTTCTATCCTCCTTTCTGTAAAAGACGTCATCTTGCGTTCCTTTGGGATCTGCTTGCTTAGTAGTTCTAATTTGCATATAGAAACACTTCTTCCTGCTATGCCATTTCTAAAATGAGCTGGTGTACCATTAGGTCAGAAACCACAGCAAGTATTTTAGCACTGACTAAAATCACACTAATACTTGCTCATATATCCTGTTAGAACCTAAGCATGTACGTGGTCTAAATTGAATTTCAGCTCTTAGGGTGATTTCTCTATGCAGTAACATTCTCAGCAGGTAAAAATAAAATCCACTGAATCTATCAACAGATGAGAAGTTGAAAATAGGCAAAAATGTTTCACCCAAAGCAGAAAAACCAAAGTCAAGTCACCCTTTTTTTTCCACACACTTAACTCAGAAAAATAAGCATCATGAATTCAAAACTCAAGCTTTTATTACTGACATGCAACATAAGTTTTATAGCATGACGTAGTGTGCAATTCTTAAGTTTGTCACTGCCAAGACCATTTAGAGGTAAATAACTTCTCAATTTTTCATTTCTGCTTTTCCTTCAGTACTGTTATTTAAAGAATTCTGGTTTATAAAACACAGTTGCAGCAAAATATTTCACGTTCCATGTAGTGTCTGGGTGGTTATTCTGTAAACAGAGGAAATAAAAGTAACTAAACTTGAGAAAAAGTAATTATATAGAGGCAGATGGCATTTCAGGCTCAGATATGACTTAAATGTTTCATATTGGATCATCTGAAATTCTTGATGTATTTTTAATGGATTTAAGCAAACACACACATACCTCACATTATATTCCTGAAATACAGACCCTACACTTTTTCATGGTCAAGGCTTCTACTAGATACTCAGCAACACATAGGTTCTGTAATTCACTATACTGAAGTGAAATTTTGCTTCACTGCACTTGGTGACAGAGACCATTCTGTCTTTGGAAAGGGAAATCGGTTTCCAAACTAAAAGAAATAGAGTCTCAATCTTCATTTCTACTGACACAACCAATGTTATCTTAATCCATCATCGTTAATGATTAAATTCAGCATTTATAAAGAATTACACAGGAAGCATGGCATATCCTCTGTCTGCCCCTATTCAAACGGAAAATGCGATGCCACTCAGCACTCATGGACTGACACAGTGCCCACAGCAATCAGCCTAAGAAAAAAAAAAGTTTTAGTTAAAGGAAACATATAAGATATTAAAACACATTTTTCCCTGTCTACAATTTATCGCAGTTTCCAACAACTTTCTGCTACTTTGTGCAAGTGCTTCCAGGAGTGCGCGAATTAACAGTCCCTGACTCTTTTACTGTCACCTGGGCCCATTCAGTCTCCTTTTCTTGGAAAAATGTAACAGCTGCATTGATGTACCAGCATATGCTCTATCAAAACAATTACTCTTTTCCCCACATTATTCTGCTTTGTGTTTCAGTTTTCCCCATGTTCAGAGGCTGTCATTCATTAATCTGGAAGAAAAATAACCAAACAGAAAAAAAAACCCAAACAAGCCAAACAAGCCAACACCAACCCACTTCTGGTCACTAAGCTTCTTATGTACTCAGCAGTCTCCCCTCACATCCCCCTCCCTCTTTTTTCCTTCCATCCACTCCAAACTACTTTCTCTAAGAATGGAAAAGAAAACAGAGCTAACAAATTCACACAGCTTCACAAGGTGGATTTTTTATTAAAGTATGCAGTGGCTTCATAAGCTACTTCAAAAATGTCGTATCACAGGCTACACAAGTTTAGGAACATCAAACCTCTTTACACCATACATCTCAACGACAACTAATGAACCATCAAATGATTTCTAGTAGTGGTTCATATCCCTGTAAACTATTATTGATGTTTTAACCTTTGAGCTGGTCCATGCCTAATCTATTTCAGGAATGACTTAGAAACTTATATCAAAAGACAGCAATATACCTACAAGTAAGCCATTTCAAGGGGAAAAAAAAGTATATATCTGAGCACTGCTTTGAACGTTATGGAACAGGAAATCCTGCATAACAGCAATGTTTGAAGGATAAAAGGTAAGTCTAAATTTCTGTCAATGTTACTTGCAATGAGTTACAACACTCTCATATGAGTATCATTTGGATTCCACGTACTATAGGCAGATATTGCCTGGGTATTGTTTTCAAAGGAGGCTTTTTTTTGTGCTGTTTTTAACTTTTCACTGTATCTCTTCACCTACCCACTTGTACACTTACTGCCTTACTTGTACACTTATCAGAAATTGGGCATTTTGCATAAACAGTGTGCTATGCACATATATATTTTAAATTCCAAGAATGTGGCCTCCTCACCATGAAGTATTTTCATTAAGAAGAAGGGGTAGTGGAAGCAGGGGGAAGGGGAGCAGGGGAATGGTGCAGGAGAGAGATTATTACCACTGTAAGCTAACAAAGAATTTCCTGTAAGCATTTGATAATAAAGTTGGAGTGGAAGGAATGATGTTGAAAATTTAAATTAAAAAGTTTAGAATTTAATGCATAACTGTTTTCAAACACGTGTTGCTTTGAAAAATCCCAACAATCTGGAAGCGCAAAGCAGCTTTAATGAGGAACCGATTAAACATTCACACCACTAAACTATTAAAGCCAGTTTATTAGCTAAAGATACCCAATTTGGTATGACTTAAAATTCAAAATTTTTAAGCTATGTTTAGTCAGTCCTTAAACTCCTTAATAATTAGGACTTAAAAACAAAAGTGAGGAATTTTTATAGAAAAGATTTTATCAGAGATACTTTGTAACAATAGTACTGAAGATATTCATTATTCTTCTGTATTCACATATTTGATATTATCCTTACCAAATGAATAGAGCCATTTTATACCGCTGCATTTGGATTCTGAGTCAGGGCAGGGAGCTAAGAAAGTAGATTTCCTTTTTAACCTTATAACTGGAAAACCAGCGTGCACTTAGCTTCCAAGCGAGACTTAATATTTGAAATATCCATTACGTTACAGACATTTGACTATAAAAACCACGATGTCACACAAAACAGTGCCTTACTGAAGAAATAATTTGCGATCCTTTTCAGTATCTTTTATCTGAAAGACAACAATGGCTAGAAGCTCAACACAGATTACCCTGCTAGAAGCCCAGCAAAGACTGGGAAGTAAGTCCATCAGGGCATGGAGTATATAGACAATTTTACAAATCTCAACCATCCTTAAACGGCGAATAAGCTTTGGGAATAAGTTCCAAATCATTCAGCTGAGGCAGTGCACAGGGCACTTCTGTATGTGCTCTATATTACAGCTTTTAGCTCAAAATTGCAAGGTGCCTATACATCCAGACAGAGTATTTCTGAACAGCTGTCTTGGTCTTTCCTAGCTGTCTTCCATCCCGGCCACCACCTCCCAAACTGCACCACTCAGGTTCTCACTCTATGTTTTCCAGAATCTGAATTTACATCAAAATATTGCTGTGACACAGATGATGTCAGAAGTATGTTCTGTGACTACAGTGCAAGCCAGATCCATGTCAGTTAAGTGACTGTTCTCCATCTCCACCCGTTACACAATTGCTTCCACCACGCAGTCCTTCAAAAAGGTGTTTAGCAAGATTACTTACTGCAATTACTTATTGCAGTGAAGCTTTTATAAAGGAGTTTTTACAGGCCTACAGTTATGCTTCTGCTGGACTATCTTTCTAAGTAAATCCCACAAGACCCTAAAGCTATGAGATAAACTTCAATGGTTTTAAAACTAAATAAACAGCAAATCATTGTGAAAGCTGATTAAGGAAAGTAAAAAACATGTGGCCAGTACTACTAATGATCACTACTAAACTGCAAAACTAATGACAGTGCTCAGCAGTAAAGTTTTCTTTACATGTCTGATAACTTACAAAATCAAGATAAAATTAGGTTTTTCGAATATTCCCAAGATTTCCAGGGCTTTAATACTAAAGAAGACAGCTTCTTTAGTGACACCCTAATGGGTTCCTGAAGAATAAGAGCATTGAGAATGATAATAAAAGCTACCTACAAATTGCCTGAGAAAGCAATAAACCTTCTCTTCCTTACAGTTGTTTACTAGTACCTCTCTGAAATGAAACAAGCACACTTAAAAGGACCAGTTCCAGGCACCCTCTGAAGCTGAACACCCCAACAAAGTCAATAGCAAGAAACTCATGAACAGCATGAAGACAAGGAGTCACTCATGCTCTTCCTTACATGACATTTATGACCGGAACAATTCTGGAACACAAATCTGAACTCATGAATGAGCCAAAAGGGAAATATGCAGAACCCCAAACACATGTCTCATCCGCTACACCCGTACCCCTTTAGCACCTATCTTGTACCATGAAGAACGAACAGGCCTTTTTTACTTATTACAGTGTAAAAAGAGAAGATGGATAATGCCCATCTCTGGTTCCTATGGAGAGACAAACAGGTGGAGGAGATAAAGGCAGAGAGTGCAAGGGAATGGTAGCAAAAAATCATGATACAGTCATAGAATTATTATCTTTTTCCTCCAGTGTTCTGCTGCAAGGGAAGAGTTGATTATAAAAATGAAGCAAGAATGCAAGCCCTGAATCAAATAAGCCATCAGCAAGGAGGATGGTATTAAAAGTGAAAACCTGCAGAAAGCACCTATGAAACAATAGCCTAAAGTCCTAAGGGAGAGAAAAAAAATCTTCTGAGCCAAAATATAACAGCTGCATAAAAGCAGACGATTAGTGCAGATGCAAAGAAGGTTACAACAGTAACTTGCAGTTCTCTGAGGGACCTGCTTCCACTGGGAAATATCCACAGCATGCTGGTCTGCTAGTTGGGTCCTGGGCTTTGTGCACCATGCATAAGAAACAAAACAGTTAAAACACAGTATGTGCCATTCTGTACTTTATTCTAAAGTCTGTCTCTAAGTAGATGTTATAACTCCAACTTTTCAAATTATTTAAAGTATAAATCACAGGCTCTCAATAGATTTTCTTAGACTTTTCTCAGATAAGAAAGTACTGTAATTCTGTCATTTTTTTTGTTCATTATACGTTTAGCACTGATGGGGGGGGGGGGGGAAGGATGACCCAACAACATTTAATTCTATGAAGAAACACTGATGTTACCAAACGTGCATAATTATTCAAGCAACACAGCTAAATTTTAGCTTTTCTTTTTCTCCATCTAAACTAAAGAATCATTTTCAGTTAATAAATCTGAATGTTAGCTGTAACTTAAACACCACAAAAAAAAAAACAACAACAAAACCCAATAAAAACAAACCAACCACCAAACAAAAAAAGACCCTCACTTTTCAATCCTGCTCATGCTCAGTTACTGAGATGAATACTGGAGTTCTATTTTTAAGTTGTATTAAAAAAAAAAAGTCCTTAAAAAAGTCAAATGTATAAGAAAATGTACAGACTATATATAAATCATGGGTTTAATGGTTTTAATAAACTATTAAGCTTTATAAAAATCTATTGTTAGCTAGTGTTACAAGAGCAATTGTAACACTGCCTTCTGTAGGTCTTTTATAAACAAAAAAAATATTTTAAACTACTCATTTTAAGTTAGGGAAGTAATCTGCATACAAAAGAAACCAGACTCTGAGACAGATCTTGTAAGATGATATTGAAACATTCAGTTGCGTTCAGTGATCACATAAAACGAAAGCTCAGTGAGGACATTTTGAAATGCTATGTTGGAATGCATTTGCTTTACGTAGAGATCAAACCACATGTGTTTGGGACAACTAATAGAATTTTTCACTATTGTTCTTCTGACTACAGCCCAATTCAATTTCAAAGCATGCTTAAATTTAGGCACCTAAATGTTCTTTTTGATTTCAAAATATGAATTCATGTACTGAACTGCTGCCCGACTGGGGAATCGTGTCAGTTTTGGCAAAGATAAAACTGCTGTTCTCCAAAGGTATTTAATAATAAAATTTGTTCCCATTCATACTAAAAATATACATAGAAAAATACTTACCTATACATAACGAATTGGCATCATCATAGATAGGGATGATTTTGAAAGAAAATGGACTGATACTGAGCTAATTCCTGGGACATACTGCAACGGCTGATATTTTACCCACTTTTTCACAAATAGTGGACACATTAAAATGGACCAGGTGGCTTTTCCTCTTAATTGAAAATCTAGATAGTGATTCACAGCTAACTCTGTGGAAAATGAGCTATTTGGACATGGGGAAGGGATGCCTTCTTCTTCCTGGGGTTATGACCCCATGTCAAGAGGGCAAGTGCAGCAAGGACACAAGCCATGAGAGAACAGATAAAAAACACTCATCACGCAATAAGCAGCCAAGAAAACAAAGGCCAGCTCTTCTTCCACAGCCACTACCAAAGGCACCTCCTCCCCATTTTGAGGCAAGGTGACAGTGAGAAGTGGGGAGCATAGGGTGGCTGAAGGACAGGACTGGACCTTTGGCCCCCTGACCTAGGAAGCAAACAGGGACCCTCACTGTGTGGCCTGTGGGGAGAGAACAGCCCATGCTCCATTTCCACGCTACCCACACCCACCCCACTCTCCCCCCCACCCCATAACTAAGGGAAAATAATGACGAATGACTAAAATAAATCAATAATAACTACAATAACAACAATAATATAGAAAAGTGAGGAACTTTCATTTCCCAGGCTTGAACACAGGGGACTAACAATAATGCTCTTCTCCAGCTCAGGTGGGAAGCAAATCCAACTAATCATCTAATTGCACACGTTTATGAAAGGGTCAGAGAAATATGCATTTCTTTTATAAAAGGGAGAGTATCATCATAGAAAGTCATGCCAAGAGGCCACAGGAGAAGTGTAGCTTTGCTCAGTTTGGAGTGGTGCTTCTGAAAACCTGAAAAAGTCTCCTCAGTGCTCCTACCTAGCCCACTCACTCCCTTCTTTTCCACTCCAACTTCTCATGTGCAAACTTCTGCTTGGCAGCAGTGATCCCTTCCCTCTGCGGTTGCTAAACCACCAGGAGAGGCAACCCTTTCTGGACTCTTTTCTCTCTGCACGATGGGCACTGCTGCACCACACAGTCAACTGATGGTCTAAGTTGGTAACAAGGCCCTTCACGATCATCAGCAGCAGACTGGTCTCCTACATGCATGAATAAGAGTAAATGATGATGCTCAAGTGAACTATTTTATAGATTATTTATACAAAATTTCATACCCACATTAGTTTCAACCTGTGGCTAAAGACGCTTTTCAGTTTCAGCAGAACAACAGGCAAAGATAGGTACAGACCTAAACTACAGAGGGACAATGGAAGGGTAGGGAAAGTTCTCTAAATTGCATTTCCAAATGAAGCCCATTAAGAAAGTGCTTCTCAGAACCTACTTATGGATTTCTTGAAGGTAGGATGCACAAAAATGTATTCAAAGTATTTTAGCCTCATGGGGACATGTCATCTGCCCAAGTGTAGAGATGATATGAGCTGTACTAAAGAGCAGGTGGCTAAAGTCCAAAAGATACAGACCTTTTAAACCAGAGAGTTAATTAAAAATAAATGGAAAAACACAACAAATATGCAAATTATCAATTAGATTTCACCAATTTATAGTGATGATAGTAGACTAAAGAACCCAAGATGAACCTTACTACCGAGATGCGCAGAAGCCTATACACACCACAAACTAAACTAGTACTATAAAACCAGGAAGCAGAATTTTTATAAAGCACTTACTAAGTACTGATAGCCGCTTTTCTTAGAAAATGATATTGACAGAGTAACAAAATTGTGTGAAGAAGGCAACAGCCATTTACAATTTAGGAAAAAATAAATTGCTAAGCAGATGGTCTCATACCTGTTGTACTATTGTTGTTAGTTCCAGACAGAGCTGTATGACATTATTTCTTGTTACTGAGTAATCTGTTACAGCAGCAAAAGGTGATCTAAAACAAAAAAAAGAAAAATAATGTTGAATGTCACTAGCATATATCTGCTTGCTTCACTGATGCACAATGCGCTTAAGACACATTATATCTAGAGATATTAAAATCACACAGAATACCCAAAATGTACTACTAAAATTGTTAAATTCAGGATACACATCCATGGAAAATATTAATCTCTCCTTAGTTTTGCAGTTTTTAAGTTTTATAAGTTTCTCTTTAAGAAATTCTCCCAAGTAACAAGCAATAGGATGAGATGGCCTCAAGTTGTGCCAAGGTAGGTTAAACTGGACATTAGGAAAAATTTCTTCACTGAAAGATTTATCAAGCATTGGAACAAGCTGCCCAGGCAAGTGGTTGAGTCACCATCCCTGGGGGGCCTTAACAGATGTTTAGACATGGCACACAGGGACATGGTTTAGTGGTGGACTTGGCAGTGCTGGGTTAACAGTTGAATTTGATGATCTTAAAGGTCTTCTTCAACCTAAACAATTCTATGATTATTTCTCACAGTCTTCCAGTTCACTTTTAGACTGCCTTTACTCCCACAGAAAAAGCCCACCTTGCCTTCTGCATTAGTTTGTGAATACCCTCATAAAGCCAACCAGAGGCACCACTTCCACCTGTGAAACAAATGGTGTCCAGATGTGAATCAGATGAGAAAAGCATTTGGCTGATTCACTGGGATTCTTGGGATCTGATCTAATATCTGGTAAAAGCACTGGGGGGACTTAGAATAAGTAAAACTTTTATCCAAAGAGGGGAATAACACAGAGCCAGAGATGCATCAGTACTCAGTAGCAGCTGCAAAAGCTGAACTACAGGCACAGCCCAACATCCCCCACACTGTACTACAATCAGATATGCTTAGTGAAATGAAAAGTTGATCCAGCATTTGCAGATGTCACCTACTTGTATCCTAAACCATAAAACTTCACATTAGAATGTTTAAAATGCTTGTCTACCTAGAAGCATGCTTGCTTTCTAGAGACACTGCTAAAATGTGTTTGGTTAATGAGGCTGTCAGTCATCTGATTCCTGTACTTAGAGTCTGTGTTAAACTATAAACTCAAGTTGGCCTATTTTCTATATTTTAGAAGGAGCCAAACACTAGGCAGGATGGGTATCTTCTTCAGGAGGAGTCAAGATTTTGACTCAGTGTTGCAAATGAGGTTTTTATGGGCATTATTAGCATTGCAAAGATGGCATTTCTCCCTAATACACATACCTGCTTCGAACATTTAAAACAGAAAACGGTGGCACAGAACCACAAGGATTATAATGTCTGAATAAACTAATGATAAATCATGCAGTGTGCCAAGATCTCTAAACAATACTTTAAGTGTCATTGCCTTTAAATTAAGATGGGTGACTAGTTCCTTCCCCAACTGCCTTCTTTTATTGCTTATTAGAGCATACATATTTGTATACACCTGGTTTACAGCACTGGTTGGTTTTATGCGTTCCTCATTTAAGCCTAGAGAAAAGTTTCCAGTACAAAGATCTCTGTTATACGTAGGTCTGAGTGATGACTACAAATATAGTTCTTACGGCTCTTAACAGGTTTCTAGGTTTCTTTTCCATGTGCAGAGCTACTGAAATTTTAGTGCAGGCTAAAATTTTGTCCTGCACTAAATTTGGAACTGTCCATTAATAAACCCATGTGAACTCCCCTCTCTGCCTGCTTGTTCTAGCACTTTTTTTTTCTACAGAGCTCCTAATCCAGCCCTGATGGCTCGTAAGACAGAATGAATTTTGATGTGCATACTCATATTTGCTGCCTTAATTTGATGTAATACATCATACAACAATATATTCTTTCTGCCCATATTTTCTAGGGAGAAAAGCAGTACATTCTTTTCTAAAAAGTACAGAAATTGGAAGCTAGGCAGAGTTTAAGAAACATAAAACCAATAACAGAGTGGGATTTAGTAGACAGCATCTGGTTAAGTTCCAAAAGGTGCCTTGCAAAAGCTATTTGACACATCACAATTCAAAGTCCAAGTTTTATGCAGTATTTGGCAACTGCATGCTAAGTACATACTACAGCAGGCATACCCACAGACATGCATACAGATTATTACTGAAGTTCAGGAGACATGTGAGCATATTAAAGAATAAAAAGTATCTGAACAGCTTGGTTATGAAACATAATTGCATTTAAAAAATTACATTAGCCAAGATGTACAAAAACCACTGATATTTTTCCTTTCAAAATTGTAACTGCTGAGCTTCTGAAATCTACCTGAAACTTTGATTTAAAAAGGTCATGTTCATTTATGAACTCACTTTTATTGAAGATGAATGGAATCAAGCCAGCGAACGGTATTATTTTATATTAAGTATGGGTGTTAATGTAATTTGATCCTCAAATTACACAACTGGAATCTAATTGACATTTCAAAGCCTCCAGCATTTCTCTACAGAAAATCGCTTGGTAGGCTTTGACTTCTAATACTGCATTATCTTCCTTCATACTTTTCCAATTTAGTTTGGTTTCACAATTCATGAGGAAAACAATGACATTTTTACTGTCATTTCTCTTAGTGAAGATTGTTAGAAATGCACCCCAAATAAACTTTGTTGACATTAAAGAATAGGCCAAGAGACTGAGACATTACTCATTTTGTTACATTGAAGTTTACATGGTGAAGATTTACTGAAAACAGCATATAAAACAGGCAGCAAGGGTGCCAGGAGGAGGGAGAAGACTATGAAAAATCAGTAACTAATAAGAATTATTTTGAAAAGTGCTTCACAACTTGGAAAGATCAGGAGACAGGTCCATGTTATATGGACTTTGCTACTGCAGAAAACATAAGGGGTCCTTGAGCTGCCTCCTCTGGAGGTCTCTGGTCTTATAAACCACCTCTCACATCAGCTTCAGCTGATGCCTCTCTGGGGTATTGCTGCAAATTGGACCAGTAAAATTGCAATTCCCTTTCCTTCCCAGTTCACACCACTACCCTGAAGGCAATCTGCACACACAATTATACAGCACTACTGCATAAGCAGCAGGGAAACTAGTAAGGGCCTCTTTAAATATTTACTACCAAAGGGAATGCATTGTTCCTAAGACTCAATTTCAACAGTGAAAGTCCAGCAAGACTTTGTATAGCAACATGCCAGCAGTTTCAACAAAAATATTAACAGAAACTTCACTGTGGGATCACTGATGGGATTCCTGAAAGAAACAGCGTGAAACACCAGTCTGACAAAAAAAACCTCTTTACTGATAACATCCACTAATTGCAATTTTAATACAGCACAATATTGTTGAATGAACAGATGAAACAGTATGTACAAATGCAAATAAAGCCTCCATACACTGAAACATTTCAATTGGCTGCTAAAACCAAGGCATCAGAAACACATCATGTAGAAGGAATTCCTTGTTTAATTAGACCACTTCTCTCTACTTAAAAAAAATCATTTCCTTGGCTGTGCTATTTTTTATCAGCTTCCAACTTCCACTCTTTTCTGTCAAAGCTGTATCTTTCACAGTCCCTTGGACATTCAAGTCTCCCATAACTCCTAAGGCTTCAGTGAAGAAAAATCCCTGAGACAACTGCAATTTTTAACACATTTGCTGTCCAATTCAATGCTCTTTAAGTTAAACAAGAACTGAAAAACTACCCTGGACTGGGGTCATATGTTGCCCCACTTCCTGCTGTGACACGGACCTCATTGTCCCATTGTCTTGCCTCTCTCAGTAACTTCCAAGACCTTTTACATTTCCTCATTCATGGAACCTGTTTTACAAAATTTCTCTTGTAATTCAATTCTTCTTTCAAAACCTCCTTGTAATTCTCCTCCTTTGCAACATCCACATGAAAACACCTCTGTGGCTCCATAGCACACATACCTTACCACATGCCCTTTCCACTCATTTCCTCTTCTGGACCTCTGCTGGTTTCCCTTTCCATTCTTTGTCTACCCGTTTTACATCCTGACATTTTAAGAAAATGAGATTAATCCAATCACATCAGCACTTCTGCACACATGCACATGTGCATGGACATGCACATGAAAGTTGGTTTTGCCCTTTTTCTCACCTTTTCTCCTGCTTTCTCCAACATTTGAAGCCATTTTCAAACCACTTTCGCAAATGGCTAATAGGCTTCAAGGATAATTAAGTTCAGACATGTTTTGTGATGATGCATGCAGCTGGAAAAGTGGGAGCCTCTTAATTTTTCCACTTTGCAAACCTACATTGTGAGCCTGCACCTCATTACACAAGACAGATTCTAGTGAGATGAAGAGCTTCTGAATACCTCATTCACAGAAGAAAAAAAAAAAACAGCTTACAATTGGTGCTTTATCTTTTTTTGTTGTTGTTTCAAATA
The DNA here is from genome assembly GCF_034315485.1 of Pezoporus occidentalis. Classification (NCBI taxonomy): domain Eukaryota; kingdom Metazoa; phylum Chordata; class Aves; order Psittaciformes; family Psittacidae; genus Pezoporus; species Pezoporus occidentalis. The sequence continues at coordinate 8,937,872 of NW_026916170.1, read as the reverse complement.
ACATTAAATTCAATCAACTTCAAGTCCCTGATCTATAGGAAATAAAGTTTCCCTCACACCAGGCATGACAGAGGTACTGTTTCTTTTCACATTTCTTTAAACCAGTGTTTGAGATAAATAATAAAACACCTCTGAAACATGATTTTGTTTATATGTGCATAATGCAAGCTGTAACATACACGCATGTATGTATATACTTTTATGAAATGAGACCTAATTAAAATCTATAGCAGTATCAACATCTTTCAGAATGAAAAAAAAAGTGTATTATCTAATATTATTAATTAATTAAGCCACCCTGAAAGACTGATAGAAAAACAGCTACATCACCATAGCCCAGCTAATTCCCTCACAGACTTAAGAAATAATGTGATTCAACAGCTATTAATACTTACAAGTACCAATAGCACATGAAGGAAAATCCTTCCCAAACAATTACATAAAGATGTGCATTATGAACGAGATGCATACACTTGGTATTTCTATATTACCATTATCAACATTTTTCGGCCTTGGATGCTTTACCTCATCTGTCTTTTCCACGTAACATTTGGTTAGAGGAAAATGATACACAGAAATAACTATTTCACTTTAAAAGCTGCACTTTGGACAAATACAGACCCCTGTTTGTAAAAGTATTGCCCCAGAATAAAAGTTAATCACATTTCACCACTAGTTTTAGTACACAGCTATTTTATAACAATAGACATTTTGAGGGGTTTAAGACCAGTATCATGCTTATTTTAGCACCCTAACATGGGAAAATATCCTCAGAGCAGTTTCATTAAACATAATAGTCAAAAATATTTTAAAGAGAGAGGGAACCAAATCAGAGATATAACTGAGTCTTCAAAGGTAACACATTAAGCTCAAATGGAAATCTGAATTCAAATAGATATCTGAACGTAGAATGTTGCTGCATATATATTTGCACCAAATCCATCTAAAATTCATAATTTTAGGCTTTCATGAAACAAATATTTTATTTGATTCTAATGGAACTGCTTTATGTAGAATCAGGGAGGAATGCAGTAGAATTCACACTGGATAAAAGAATTCTTTGAATGAATGCTCTGTTAAACATTTACAGCTGTTCCATAGTTAAGTACCATAGCTCTCTTAGGCAGCACTTACTAACAGGTTTGGCATACCATTCAAGCAAACATAAAGGGAAATGCATAAAGGAAATGTAAGATTTACAGGTTTAAGACTGAAAACCAACTGACAGAAAGTCCATAATTTGTGTGATGAATAAAGAATCACTAAACATTTTGGTTTCTTTCTTTTTGGGTTTTCATTTGTTTTCCCCTGCCATCTTGTGTGCAGAACAGATTTGCCCTATTAGGATAGGCAATAACCAAGCACAGCTAACAGGATGGTGTAAAGTCTCTTAGAAAGGAGACTCTAAATCAGAAACACCTTCTTTGTAAGAAGTTATGGGCTTGTAAACAATGTTCCTCTTTACTTAAGACTACAAAATAGTCACACCATAAGCACCACCATGGCTCATTATTCACTGAAAACAATGAGACAAAGAAACCCAACTGAACCCATTTTACTTACAGCAGAAGACAATGTATGTGTTGTGTATGTCACCATGGTGAAAAGAGGGAGATCCATTTTTTAGCGGGGAATGCAGTCTGCTACCACAATGCTTTCACACAAAGTAGGCTTAAGGGGTTGCACTGAAGCTGAACACCTAGAATTGCTCACATATGAACAAAGAGTATTTACATCACTGCAGGCTGCACTTCTCTGTAGACAACAGAGCATCATCAAAAAGGTATATGCAGCCTACAGTGGGGCATGGAGGTCCTATTCGCTGTCCAGACTTAACTACTGAAGCATTCTAATATCCTTAACTTTACACACAGATTTTAGCCTTACTTAATCATATTTATGTATACATAGAAGTGCTTTGCAGAATACTAGCACGTTTAAGCGCAGGCCAAAATGACTTGCCCACCTGGGGTCAGAAGCCAAAAGGTTATACCTAACCACTCTGAATGGCCATAAAAGCAGACCTAGACTTGCCAAAAATGTCACATTTTGTTATTACTGTCAGCAAGTTGACCTGTGTCTTTCAGATGACCAAAAACTTTTATTTACAGTTGTTTTTTTTGTTGATCTCCTTGTTTCATTTTGTTCATGTATCACGTATCCAGACAGCAGTGGTAAATTAATTAGACTGGTGCACATTTGTCAGCCTGCTAGCTTTTCTCTGGCCACAGTACTGAAAGCTTTGAATACAAAATCTGTCTCCACAAGATCTCTTTGTTCCTACTACTTAGACTTCAGTGTAATCTGCAGTAGCAGTTTAAGTTTTTTATTTCCAAAATGGGGATAGTGCTAGGGTGAAAAACAAGGGATACAGGAGAGTTGCTGTGAAAGACATATTGAATCACTGCCCACACAGATGGCTGAGTCAAATAGTACACTAAAATCCAGTGTTCCTTGACAAATACTAATTCACAACCATTAAAATCTGTGACACAATAACAGATGCAAAATGCTGTAGTAGTTATCTCATGAGGAGTTTATTATATTTTCTTAAATTCTTAATTGAAAAATAAACTACCACATTCTCTTAGTTGTGTCTTTAATGGAGACTTGATTAAAGCCCCAAGAACAACAATCCCTTCCTCACTCCTAGTCTCTAAGTCCGCATTTATTGGTACTATTTGCTAAGATCCAAACCATTCTTCCTGGTGCTGCACAAGACATGGGATGAGGAGCCCTTGCTTCAGGTAACACAGCATAAGCACTACAGCACAGACAGAAGCAGGAAGCCCAAATGCATAACTAAGAAATTTTTTTTTGCGTAGTGCAGTCAATAGGAAATACAGGTTTCCAGGTTGGTTGGCTGTCAAAGACTACAGGAGTGTGGTGGAGGTGAATGAAGACAACATATCAAACCAAGAGCAACAGGGAAGCTGGCACCAGCAGAAGCAAGGGATGCAAACAAGCTGTATGCTGGCAGAGCAAAGAGACAAGATACTCATGCAAGGAGACAGAGCTCATGCTCCTGCTACCAAATGTCACCCCATGTCAGGTTCTCTCAGGATCCCTCCTCTTCCACAAACAGCATTACAGTTGTTCCCTGTTAAGACTGTAGTAATAAGCTCTACCCTAAATCCAGCTGTCCCATGAAAGAAAAACATGATGTACAGTGGGATTCAAAGGGGAAAAATGGAGTACTTAAAGGATTTAAGTCTCCTGGAAGAGAGGACAAATCTTATGGGCTGAGAAAGTAACAGGAAGTTAAAATTAGTTTAAAAAAGTTAAGGACATAATCATCTAGTGTGATGACAGTTTCTTTACAGAATGTTATTGGAGAGCTATTTCATATTCCTCAAAATCATCAGCCAACCTGTTTTAAAAATAGCTAGAATTCTCCACTAAGTTTTCCAGTTTCTAAATGAAACTAAATCAGAAGACTTTTAAAGCCTGGTGACAAAAGCTACCCTAATTTTCAGTTAAACTCAATCTCTGACATACATCTGGAAGTAGGACTGCTCCAGGCAGAGACCTGAAATAAACAGTGCCCTTGGATTGGCCCTGCACAGTGGCACTGCAAGAGCCATGGTGAAAGTAACTCAGCAAATCATGACTCTCACACTCCTTTTGACAACTGTGCCTGGCTTAACAAGGTCCTTACAAATTTTAAGCATTCTACAAAAACATCCTAAAAAAGAGCTCACTAGAGCAGCAAGTGAAGCACAAGTCATACGGAGTCACCACCATTCCCTACACATAAAAGCCACATTATTGTATTTCTATGCAAGTTGGAACTGCCGCTAGCTGCTTTTTCCTGACATGACCTGAAAAACACTGAATAAGGGCAGCTTAGTATGACTAGCGCAATGGGGTGAATAACCCTAATAGCCACTTTATTCCTCCTAATGGTATGCTTTCCCCTCTCTTGCACCCCAGAGGTAGAACTGGTGGTAAAAATCAATCAAAATACTAAGATCTGGGGCCCAGATTTAATAATAATGGCTGTGAAGAATAAAATTAAATCCAAGTTCCTGACTTAAAATATTTTATTTTTAAAATCTTTCTGTCTCCCCCTAGTGGCCCCAACAGCTTCTTAGAAGGAATACAACAGGCAAAATCCTGTTGATCTCCAGATGCTCCCCTTCCTGAGGAAAATGAAGTCATTGGCCAGCCATCATCCTAACCTGAGGCTTCACCAAACAAGGAAGAACAAACCTAACCAAAATGCTCACATGTTCATAAATAAGAGAAGTCTGATTTATGAGAGGGGGTGGGAGAGGAGGGAGGGATTTGCCAGAACCAGGTGTTTAAGCTACACACAGATCTTCAAAGACTTTCCTAGAAATCTGAACAAAATTAAAATATCACTTTTAGGAAGCCTTATCTAGACACTCAAGGCAACATTGCTAAAAGCAGGCTGCCATCATGATTGCCTTCATTTTTAACTCCTTGGAACTCCTAGTCTGAGCAGCTACCATTTCAGATGAGTACAAAAGTCATTTTGCATTTTACTGGTAGCAGAACTGATATGCATTTTTTAGAAAAATTATTTAAAAGGTCTTCCCCCTCCAACACTAAAACCTGCTAACAGAATTATCTCTGACAAATACACTATAGTTGCCTTTATAAACATAACTTCACTAGGAGATAATGCTCAACACACTCCTGAGCTACAAACTAATTTTACAGTCTGGATTTGTCTTTTAATACTAAAAAGTCCTGAAGTTCAACTACTAAATACATATTGATGACAAAACCACAATGTTTTTCAATGTGTTAAATGTATATATATGTGTGTGTGTGTGCGCATGTGTGTGAAAGTTTACTTCTTAATACCAGAATAGAAAGGAGTGGCAAACCTGATCTGCCTATGCATGGTTTTCTACCATTCTACCACGGTTTTCTACCATTCCTTCTGTTTTAAAGCCCAGAATGATAATGCTGTTTTCTGCCAAAAAATATTTGCAGGGATAAAATGTGAAGCCTACAGGTTTTCCCAGTAACAAAAATAGGCTGGAGGCAGAACTAAAAATATATTCGAAATTTTTCAAGTCTCAATACTAAACTCTTGCCATGAGATTGTATTGCTTCTCTGCACATCTAATGCTAAACATATAAATAGCAATTTAGGAACCCAATTTTAGGTATTCTGGTTTTGAAACTTGGGGAAGGCTTGAAAGGGAGGAGAAGAGAAACAGCAGTGGTACCTGCAATCTAATGAACAAAAGAAAGATTTTGCAGTTCAGCTTAAGAAATGGAGAAGATTCATGCCTCAGTTAAACCTTTCAAATGGAAATCATTTATGGGACAGAATACAGTTTGCCTCAGGAAAATGAAACACAACAAAACCCACAGCAGTAAATCCAAATAATTCTGTTGGATTTTGTGAATTTCACAAAGATCATACTCTGAACAAAACTTCAGCTGCTGGATACAAAAAAAAAAGATACATCTTCAAATCAAGATAAGCATTTTATTTTAATGATAAAAATCACTGTGATGCATTTTGCAAGACATACAGATAGGCTAATTTTAACCACTTCAGGGGCTTCAATGATCATCTTAAAAACTTGCATTATTACTCTTGTTATCATTAGAAAAATGTCACTATAGATACAGAAAAGGAGAGCACTTAAGTCATGGTCCCACATACTTCCTAGGTAATAGAGGCAAAAGTATAAGTTCAAAAGGCATTTCCGGTTTCAGAGGTATCTCACTGCCACTTAAAAAACCTAAAATGCAACATGCATGGTACACACACACATTTGAAATATATATTGACACCTATAAAATGTAAATTACAATCATATTTTTGTGAATTTGATACTCTCAGAGCAATGAATCTGAGTTATGCAGGTCAGAGTGCATATCAGTATCAAACACACATGTATCTACAGAGTTGTTGAGAACTTATAACTCGCTACAACTGCCTGAAAGGAGGTTGCAGTGAGGTGGGGGGTCAGTCTCTTCTCCCAGGTAAGAAGTGATAGGACAAGAGGTAACGGCCTCAAGCTACACCAGGGGAGGTTTAGACTGGACATTAGGAAAAATTTCTTCACAGAGAGGATGATCTGGCATTGGAACAGGCTGCCCAGGCGAGTGGTGGAATCACTGGCCCTGGAAGTGTTCAAAACCTTTGTAGGTGAGGCTCTTTCTTAGTGACATGGTTTAGTGGCGGTCTTGGCAGTCCTGGGGTAACGGTTGTACTTGATGATCTTAAAGGTCTTTTCTAACCTAGTTGATTCTATGATTCTGTGATATATAACCTAATGATGTCATCCTGTTGCTCTACTGTATTTCCAGAAATGTGTAGTGTTGCAGTGTATTTAGAAGTACTGTAGTGAAATGCTATCTGAATGGCATGGTAACTTTACAAGAAAAAATTGCTACGAACTTCCTCTCAGAATTTGTAAATGAATTTTGCTTCCATTTCAGTGCCCACATTATATTTTGTAAAGAAGTTGGGGTTTGTGTGTGTGCATGATCTGGTCACCTGTAACACATTTTGGAGATTTTACCTGTCCAGCCAAGCCAGCAGACTTTTAGCTGCTCCAATCAGATCCACTACGGATGTCAGAAAATCATTCGGTAATTTGCGGCTGGTCCTTCCATCGTAGTGACCACTCCTCCTCCTCCCAGTGATGAAGTTCTGCAGATTTTTGGCAGATGCGTTCAGTTTGTGAGAAAGGGTTTTCAGATTTTCTGTTTCCAAACCATAGTTCTGCATTGAGAAAAAAAAAAAAAAAAAGACCAGAAAAAATTAGCTTTCCATCTGAACATGAAGTACCGAGAACAGCAAGATTGCTCTTCTGCTTCAAAACTTAACCATTCCTAATAATTAAGGTAGAAATACACCCACTCATTAATTTTTAAATGTATGGCGTGTTCTGTTTCTAAAGTGCATAAAAATGGAACAAAAGAAGAGCAAAATTATGAGTGATCTTTTAGCTGAAAAACATCTCAAAATGAAGAAAAAAGACTAGTCTGGAAGACTGACTTTCAAAGCAGTCCATCACTTTCAGTGATCAGATGGTTCTCTCAGTAAATCTGATGGTTAGGGATCAGTCCCCTCATGTCTGTACTCATACCAGGTCCTAAGATCACATTAGACAAGAAGACCTGCAACTAGCATTAGTACATCATATGGACACAGTATGACACCAAATTGCTTTGGTTGGTTTCTGTCAAGGAAACATGTTCATTGCCTTATTTTTATTCTTGTTAGCAGAAAAGAACCACTAGAATCACAGACTAGAGGACATAGTGCTACTCTCTGCCCAGTGTCTGTAGCTCTTTTAAAGTCAAGATGTAAACTATGCTTCCATTTAAGAGTCAATCCTTTAAACTTAAATTACGTTCCTCAGGTGCGCAGCAGACCGAAAAAAATTATGAAGAAATATTAATAAACAGTATGTGATAATCCTTCCAATATATACAATCCAAATATACAAATATTACTGAAACAGCACTAGAGAATACCCTAATTTAATGTTCAATTACAATATAATATAGTACCATCAATGATTCGTTATTTCTATAATAGATTTGCTTTCCTTACATATGCAAAGAATAATAGAGTTCTTTTGAAAGAGATTTTCTTTTGCCTTTGTAAAGGAATAAGCAAGCAATTGCACTGAATTGAGCTTAGTATTCCTGTAAAGAAAAGATGGGACTTCTGAAGGTACTCCTCACCTTAACCACATCACAGGGTGCTCCCACATTGTTCAATTGATGATGGGAAGGGCTACTTTCTGTCAAAGGGTGGACCATTTTCTACTACAAATGATGATGAAGTAGGATGCAGAAAACCCTTCAGCTGCACATATAAAAATCTACTTTCTAACACACACTCTCCTCACCAACTTTTCTCCCAGACCCCCAGTTTGGCTCCCATGCTGATCTGTCCACAAGGAGAAGAGATGGGAGAAGGGATATATTTGTCAATGCTAATTTGAGACCACTGAAGTTTATTTACCTTAGTCTTTTTTTCTGTAAGAAATGGGTTTGGGGTGTGTAATTATTTACAGCAGTTGTCATGCTCTTAACCCAAACCATCTACTAAATGAACTTAATCACCTCTTTAATTACACAGGATTACAGGATCATTACACTGAAGCTGGCGGCAGTGAGCCCCCAGCCCTCCCACAACATCCACTCCCAGGAAAATGGGAGATCATCACAGAAAAGAGAGACTTCAGAACACAGTTTGCCATCTCTCAACCAGCCCTTCTTTGTGCTTGTAAATCAAACACTCTTCGTGAGGGAGACACTAAAACCACATCTATCTTACGACAGCAGAGGATGCACTTTGGGACCCAGCTTAAGGCGGAAGTGACCATGCGCTAAGGTTGTGCTTTAAAAGCTGGCACTGTAACTTCTGTGAACATCCATACTTTGGGCAAGGAAGGATTGGCACGCATGTTTCTCAACTGCACAGTTCCTGCACAGGAGCTGTCCTCTGCCATCAGGTTCAGTTCCCAGTTAGACAAATTGTATGTTTGGGCAGTGACTTTCCCACCATGTAAATATTCAATAGTAGTTACACAAGAGACAGAGTTAGATTATAAATAAAAAAATAAAAAAATGAAGGCAATAAATAGGGAGGGAAAAGTAAATCGTGCTTTATTACGCAGCCAAACTAGTCACTTACCAAATCAGTTCAAAGTAAAGAGACAGGCATTAGAAAAAAATAAATTTGATTTTGCTGTGGTTTTCTACGGCTGAGAGAGCACGACGGAGATTGAGGACTGGGCCAGAGTAAAAGTTGGAAAAAAATCATAAAATCATAGAAAGAGAATGGTCTGGGTTAGAAGGGACCTTAAAGGTCATCCAGTTCCAGCCCCCCTGCCATGGGCAGGGACACCTCCCACTAGATCAGGTTGCTCAAAACCCATCCAACCTGTCTTTGAAGACTGCTAGGGATGGAGCATCCACAGCTTCTCTGGGCAACCTGTTCCAGTGTTTCATCACCAAAAATAGTGTTTGTTCTTATTTCACCCTGCTTCTTGAGCACCTGGCTTATTTTGACAAAATTAACAGGGGAAGAAACAAATTAAAGACAGTTTAGGTGAAAGATGTGTCATACAAAATGCCGCATAAAACAGCCAGATCAACAGCCCACTGTAAGCGAGCCCTGTGACACCTGCACGACATGGTGCTCACTTCCGCGAAACACAGGATGAATCAAAAGTTTATTCTACAACAGGAAAATAGCCTGCATTTCTCTATACGCTTCTTTAGAAAATCAGCTCCTATAAAAGCTTAGTGACCTCTTGTTAATATTTCAAGTGATAGACACCTGCAGACTCACTCTTTTTCAATGTCTTTTTCCACCATTGTATATGTGGAAAGGAAGAGACAATGTTAACAGATAACAAAGTCTATTTTCACACATAGTCATAAAGTGTGTGCTGTTTAACATAAAAGAAAAGACAAGGGACAAATGTAAAGCTTAAGCTACATACAGAATTCAGTCTTACATGGGGAACGGCTTCAATAAAGCCTCCACCTGTAATATGAGGCAGATAAAGCGGGGGATGGAATATATTTTGGGGCAGCTGTGTTTATTGAAGCCTTTAAGTAGAAGGATCCTAAAACAGCAGCCAAGCTAACAAATTCCACACTTTGTTTATCACTAATATTTCTGTCCCACATTAGAAATTAACAAAGAGTTGCATATTCTAATATTGGAAAAAAAAATGCTCAGATAATAACCACCAAGTTTAACCATACTTTATATACAATAAGACACTATTAATAATACGGTTTTCTTAGAAATGCACAGTTTATTTTCAAGCACCGTAAGAAGATAATAGCAGGCAAAAAGAGACAATTCTTTGTTTTCCCCTAGTCTACATTTAGCCAGCACTAACACAAGTTATGCTTTCATTAGCCAAAATAAATTCACAGTCACTGAAGGAACCACAAAGAAATCTCTGCATGCTTGTAGAGATTACAAGAAGCAAAGCAAGTCTATGCATCCGCTTTCTCAATGAGAGGCCATGGAGCAAGAATCTCTTCAGAGACACCCTGCCTCAACAGAAACAGCTCTAATGGAGTCTTTCTGGCAATCACAAAACAAGAACTTGATGAAACTAAGCTACACAGAGTAATAGCTTGTCAGCAGGTGTTCGAACTAAAGGTGGTGGGAGCTATTAATAGGCATTTTACCTGCTAATTACTTTTCTGTGGCTTCACATGACAGTGTGAGTGACGAATTGTAGCTCTTTTCTTCACATGCTGACAAGCAGCAGCTCTAATCACCACTGAGCCACTGATGAATTTTGCTTTTTTTCTGGTAGCAACAGGAAGCCTAGTCCCTTTGCCAGGACATCACACAGGATAGGAACAGAGTTCAGTAACCAGACTTTGGAAGTGAAGTGAAAATTCAGCTTGATCAATGTTCACCAGGTGTCCTTCCTCTTCCCCCAATTAAAATATATATGTGTATGTATATATATATATATATATTAAAAAAAATAAAACAAAATCAGACCTCATTTTATCTCTTGTGCTAAATTCACTTGACCCCTTCTGGCAGGGAAGTGCCTCTCACACTGCTAGTGTGGATGCTTAAAAGCAAAGTGTTCCTAACTCATAGTGCTATCTGATGGCCCAGACAGGTTGTCTAGAAGCTGCTGAGACCTTTAGTTTAGTGTACTTTTATGCTGCCTATTGCAAATGCAAAGACAGATCAACTAACTAAAAATGCCAAGCTCAGATATCAAAAGAAGTCCACATCTAAACACATTGCAATATGCAATAGAGACAGCCACAGGCCCATTAACAAATCAAAAAATCCCTTAGAGCAGATGTCTTGATCACAACTTTTATGTAACCACAAATGCCTCTACACCTCCAAGCACAAAGAACACAGCAAGTTCAATGTCATTATTTGGCTTTGGCAAACAATCCAAGATCGAGAAATTAAGGTAAGGCCCTTCTGCCTACCTCCCTAAATAACTGTTGCTTCTCTCCAGCCCAGAAAGTGGCTGGAAATCATGTGGAGAAAAAGGCATGAAGTGACCATTGCTGGACACAAGTTGACAACGAAGAGACACAAGTTGGGAACCAACAATACTACTGTAACACTGGAGCTGGGGGCAAAAATAAAGTAAAAACAGTTTCTCCAGGCAGGCAGATCATATAGCAGTGCTAATATCAATTTCTGATACCCCTCTGGAGAAGGCAACCATGGCTGTACAAACTACAAAAAGTAAACTTTTATTTTTATTTGGCAAATGTTTATCATCATACACACAAACATTATTATTTAAAGAAGGAAAAAAATGGCAACCTTTTGAAAAGACTAATATAGTCTAGATGGGTGTACGGGGTAACAAATTATGTGCGGTACGTAATAAACTATGTGTAAAGAAATGTAACTTCTCAGTTATGCCTGACATCTCTCAGTGATATGACTAAAAATCACAAGGATTAAATCATAAGCTTTCTCTCTACTACAACTTTTTAAAACGTCTTTTCCTTCTTATTCACAGACTGAATGCAGGATTTTTAGGTGATAGCACATGACTGCTAAGAAATGGACTTAAGATAACCCCAGACAAATTTAATTCTGCTCCACACTATCTTTCAGCGCTTTCATCTTCCATATTATTTTTTTAGCATAATTTCTGTATATATTATTGCTTTTAAACAAGCAACCTGGAAACAGTAAAGTTCACAGAATCCTCAGTTCAGGGGAAAACTGAGGAAGATCTTAAGTGAATAATCAAAACAGGATCACACAGATACCATGGCACATGGCAGCCATTTCAAAACCATGCCTCCAAATTTGGGGCGGCCAAAAATTCACCAAGAAAAGTTCCAACCTTTGTCTCCAAAGTTGTTTTTAAAATTAACAAAATGCATCTGAACCTCATTCTTGAAAACATTTGGCTGAACACATCCCACAAAGTATGAGGCAGATAGCTTACCAGCCCAAAGTTGCGAGCAACTGAGAACACAACTTGTCATATGGAAGGTGCCTTATGTAACTTCATACCTCATCAGATCTGCCTACAACATATATTTCTAACGGCCCTTCCTCCAGCATTATGAAATGCCAACACTAAGGTTATCTCTCTTTCGAACAGCACTGACATATGGGGTAATTTAGAAGTGCATAACACATGATCCTTGCACATCTGTTTCATAAACACAGAGTAAGTAGATAAGGAGAAAAAGCCGGACAGCTCAAATGACACTTGTATTTTACTGCAATTACTAAGCATATACTGATTAAAAAGCAAATAGTTTCAAAGAGTACAAATATTTGTCCTAAATGTTTACAGAAAAAAAGCTCAGGTGCATGATACTTACAGCCCTGCAGAACCCAGGAAAGATTCATAATCAATCATCATCATTATCCCCTTTCCTGAAAAATGCCCTTCTTTTTCTACAGCACAATCAAGCAAAAAGTCAAGCCCTAGTCATGCTTTGCAGCGCTAATAAAGCAATTACATAAACTATTCTTCTTACTCTTATTTAATCAGCAGACTCTTCAAGACCAAGTGCTCATTATTTTTTTGTTTTTCTTCTTTGTCATGTAATTTTGTCCCTAGCCAGCCAAGTGCTCTTATTTATTTCTCCAGAATTCAAACTATCAGTTACATATTCAGTTAAATGCATTTCACAAAGTCCTAAACAGCTTATCAGCAATTTCAAATAAAGCAAAAAAAAAAAGTAGATTGCTAGGAATACACTACCTCTTCAAAACATATTATACTGTAACAGCCCTGTTTATCCAGTCTGCTTTTGACCTAGAGGGTTGGATTTTTAAAGGTCCCTTCCAACCCAAACCATGCTGTGACTCTGCGAACCTGGGTGTGTATTTTTTACTTGCCCAAAACACCAAACAACCCAAAGAAAAAAAGTAACTAAGGAAATTATCTAGGATCCAAAACTGATTCATGAGACAGTTAGGAAGACGGACATTCACAATTTGCATGCAGATGTATTTACTGCCTTTGGCATACCACAAGGCTTTACTGCAGTTCTGTATAAAAGATCTGCTAACAACAGCAACATTTTCAACACGATCTATATGAGCAATAAGAAGCCCTTTAACTCCTTAGCGTTATTGATTTGGTGATGGACTTTGGGATTTCTTTCTCTGCAGTTAAGTTAGCTCAGGCTGAAGACAGGAAGGCAGATGACATAACCAGAACTTTAACTTGTAAAGGGCAATAGTAAAAAAGGCAAATAATTTTTGTGCTATGAGCATGCAGAATATTAACAATAAATCCCAACTCTAGCACATACAAATGTCCATTCCAAAATGAAGTCTTCCTCACTGACCACTATGATGATTAATATTCACTATTACTGACAAAAGCAGCTTTAAGATCTGACTAGTGATAAGGGCAAAAGAAAGGATTTCTGTGCGAGAAATGGCAAGAAGATGAAATTAAGGTAAAAGGCATAATTCTTATGAGAAATCAAATCATTCATGGGTAAAGTAGGTCTATTTTTTACATTTATTAGCATATAAATGTTTTGTGTTAGTGGTAAATGATAAGTAATTTCATGCTGTTAGTGCAGACCAATGTTTTCTCTGCAAAATAATAATGCTATCTCATCTGCTTCAATCTTCTAGCTTTACAGATTCAAATACACAGTGTATAATAGATTCCTGTGCACTCAAAGCATATTTAAATAATTACCATGAAACCGGTACTGAAACCAGAATGCTCTACAAAGCAAAAACTGGTTTGAGTTTTAACAAAACTACACAAATGCAGATTCTCTGAAGAAGGATTTTGCAAATTCATAGGGACTTTAATAATTGCTTTGTTTAAGGAAAACTTAAAACATCCAAAAGTTATTTTGAAGTTTTCTATATATTCTTGTCTTCCCAGAACAAAATATTTCCCACTTTAAAGTCTCCTCTTTAAAAATATTTGAAAATACTCAATGAAACTAATCTAATGTTCAATGAAGCTAATCTAATCTTCACAGAAACAAAACATACATGATATTTTGGGAAAGTAAAGCAAAAAAATCCCTTAATGCAACAGGCCATTGTGGTGGTATATCAGATAAACTACATCATTTGCTTAAAGATTGAAGAAGAGATCTTTGGCTGTGCAGTCTTCAGTCTTGGTATTCCCCAGGCAGTAAAGCAAAAGGTAGCATTTTCTGGGAAAAATACATCAAGGAGACATAAAATTTAGAGCCCATGGACAGTCAGCAAAATATGGTCATACCCAGTTTTGATAAATGAAACTCCATCTCCTGACAAACAGATGATGGAAAAATAATTAGGTGCATTTCTTTGCTTTCTGCAGCACAGTCAGATATTTCAGGCACTACAAGACCTGCAGATGCACTCCAAACCTGAAGACTGATACAGTGATGTGATGGTGTTATCTAAATAATCAGTTCTTCAGTATGCATTTCTCTTTTCAAAAGCATCACATCCATCTTTCCTCAATTTACTTTCTTTTGGCCTTGTTCATTCACACCCAGTTCTTAATGCAACCATCAAAGTAACAAGGCTGATCACATTTTATTTGTGGTTCAAAGTCTGCTACACTGTTGTTTCATTACTGATTAAATGTAAAGCATTCTTAAGCTAGCTTCACACCACACACATACTGAAAAGGATTGTATTGAGGCTAGATCTGGGTGGTAATTTTTATAACTGATGAACAAGCGTGTGTTTTATTACCTGGGAGTAGCCTGAAGAAAAAAAAATAATACAGTTTCTCCTGTATCTCTAGGGATGGACACACAGTTAATGAGTTTAACAGTTTTCAATAATTTTTCAGAGGTCAATTATTTTTTGAGATCTTATCAGCATGAATAAACATGCACATCCACATCAAGTAGGAATCTACCTGTAGGTGCCACCAGTGGGATCCCAGTTTCATGCCCCCATTTGAATTGAAAGGAAAGGAAAACAGACATTCCTTGCTGGAAACAGAACAATTCTACAGGCATGTATCTGTCATGGTTTCTCAAGGACCGATCAAAAACCATGCAACAAACTCTTATCATCAATGAAATACCATCACAGGCCTCATTGCTTCTTTCTTTAAAGCACAGAGAACATTTCATTTATCTTGCCCTTTCTGACATATGAATTTTATAAAACACAAAACTGCACTAAGGCAAGATCATCTATTGACCATGCTCCCACCTTCACAGACTGAAGAAGAGAGGAAGAGACAAGCCACATTAGTTACATGGCCCAATCTCTCCTGGAGCACATTCTGCTCAGCGATGGTATATACGCCCCCACCATTATCAGTGAGTGTGACCTGTAACAGCAAGAGCAGCTGGGAAAAATCTTTGTTCTTCCTTCTCAGAAGCACCACAGTAAAAGAAAACCTGTGAATCTCACCCCCAGGATGCTTGCTCTCCTGTTAAGAGCATGGTATATCAGGCTGGCAGCCATGAGAGACTATACTTAGATGGATAGCACAGGCCACCGTTTGTTCTCTGATTGCTAACACTGGAGGATCCATTTTTGCTAGTGCTTATGACAGGAGAAGAATACCACGAGAGACCACAGCCAATTACCCACCTTCTATCAAAAATCAATAAAGAACCTCCTTTAAATAGTGCTATCGACCATAAATGATTCCCAACTATTACTATGGCAAGCAGTTTGTATATTTAGCACTGTTCAGTAGCTTCCACCTCGGTTAAGGAGGTCCCATGCTCTCTCCATACCAGCCAAATATGCTTTTTCAGGCTCTCCACTTTCTTCCAGGGAGAAAATGTTGCCCCATCAACTACAGGCATGCAACACAAGCAGCTGGTTTGCCATTTGCCATATCCACAGCTGTCAGGGCAGAAACTGCAAGTAGAAGTTTACACCATAAAAGTGCTGGGAAGGGGTGGGGAAAAAAGCAGCTCTTAAAACACATCAGCTACCATCACTGCATAAGCTTTTTTCATTGAAGGCAATCCTGTCTTGGAAACTCCCCTGCAGAGCGGGAGCAGGAATGTACAGTGTGAGGTGGTTCTGTCCCCCTCAATTGCCCTCCCTGCCAAAAACTGATTAGGTGATCACTCACTAACTTGGAGAGAATGGGGAGAAGAATCAGAAGTGACAATACTTTTGTTTTTCAATGATTAGTTTAAAATCAGAGATTATGCTTGCAGTGCAAAATTAACATTAATATTACTTCTCCGTCATGCCACCCTCCATCTACAGTATCCATAAACAGATGTTAACTCAGTCAGATCATACACTTGTAACTCATGCCAAATTCTATCACAAAACTTCTGTTAAACACCAATGAAATAGAAAAAAATAATCAGATAATATTCATTTAAATACCTTGCATTAGCAGTTATCCTACACTGGAGAGTCATTGGATTGAAGTTCTCCTAAACAATACAGTCAACATTAGAAGCTAATCAGAAGAATGGACAAGCACTAACCAGGACAGATACTTACTGATGCAGTAAGAAAAGGAAAACCTGTAAGTACAGGACCAGTATAGCCAAAAGAATCTCCTCTGAATTAAATTTCCTAAGAGGTTTATCTGATTAGTGAACAATAAGTTCGAATTAAGTCCACTAAAATCAATATAACAATCACATATTTTTATCCCTAAGGAGCCATCAGGAGCCAATTCTGAGGCTGCAAAAACCTCAGCTTAAATTGGAAGCTGTGATCTGGCACATGCTACTGTGTCTCAGTGATGAAGTTTTCTTTAAGACAAACTCAGAAAAGCAGCGAATGCTACCTGTGCAACATGGATCGGGAAGGTAGAGACTTCCTGCATAAATTAAGCATGCAGTGCTAGCCTTCACTACAGATGCTTTATTTTATATTCAACATAGTTCCATCCACTTTTGCCTAAGATAACAGAACTACAAAGACAAGTTGTTTGTTTGTCTAAAGATAACATCTGTAATTATATATCCAGGGAAAAAAAAGAAATTTCAGATAATAAACAAGGGTGTTTTTTTGTGAAAATAGGTTATTTTTAAAAGAGCCGTAATCTGTCTCCTTGTGTGCCCCAGAGGAATGGTCATCACTGTTCACCCTAACTTAGATTTTGTCTCAGTTAATTAAAGCATTTACTTTCTTGTTGCCTTCTGCGCTGTCTGATGAGAAAAGTATTTTGTGAATAAGTCTGTTCCCTTCTATATGAGTAGCTTTTTTTTTTTCAAGATTGCATACTTTCCATTATCTAAAAAACAAATAGATGAGTTAACTTACTGCACTGAGCCACTTTGCAATGTTATTAGAAATACTGCTCTAAAGAAGAGAGCCTAAGACGTGTTTAAAACCAAATGTCTTCCCATATGGAAAAGCTTTTCCCCCTTTTCTGCATTTCTTTCCCCCTCTATTTCTGCATTTTTATTTTTTTTTCCTCTTTATAACCCCTCACATCTGTTTCCTAAAGATGCAACATCAGACTATACAGCAAAGCTGCTTCATACTGAAAATCCACAAGCCTTCTTCTGAAGAGCCTTTCAGCCTACCATCTTTGATTGCCTCTACTGGGATCCAGCTTTCTTAAAGCTGCTTCTAAGGCTTGGAAAAGCAGCATGCATTAAAAATCCACAAAACACCACTTTAGGCAGTAAAGTACATCTTACCAGAGCTGTTTACAATCCTTCCTACAGTGAAGGATGCAGACAGTGTGCCCAAGCTATCACTAATGTTTACAGGCACACATAAAAGGTTCATTAAGAAGGGTGAAGTCAGCACCACACCTCTCACCAAGGGGATGATAATCCCAGTTATGCATGACACAACCTGATTGAAAAAAAAATTACCAAAATCCCACTGTATGCTCCACCAGAAAATATGTATTATTTACATATAAGACAATTATTTCAGCATTTAATCCTTTCTACTGTGAAATAGAAGCAGCTATGTTTCAGCAAACTCAAATTATCATCTAAAACATAATTTGCATGTATCAGTGAAAAATGACATGGTTAATATCAGGACATTTTGTTTGTAAAGGGCAACCAGCACTCAAGTAGCGCATTCACATATATAACTGTTTTACATTTCAAACCAAACCCAGTCTAGTTTTTTTCTGATTTCAGATATACTTTTCTTCTATAAAGACAGATATGCAAGCTTTAAATCTCTGATACCAATGTATTTAACAAAGCTCCGTCTTATCAGTAGATATTGCTCTTTATCTTGACTCTGGTATAAAATGCTGAATTGCTCATACATTATGTGTCAGGAGTTTAGATAGTGTTTAGGACTAGCAATATGAACACTGTGAATTCTCAAACTGTGAATGTGCAAACACTGTTTGCTGTCCCCGTTTTGCCCCAAGAAGTTTACCAGTGCACAGAGCAAGTCTACTGCTTCCAAGATAAGCTCCTGATGGCCAATTCTTGTGACTCCAAGATCTTCAAGTTCTTGATGAGTAATGCGTAGTAGCTGGTCACCGCTAATCTTCTCTCTCTCAAAGTTCTTTATGTATTGCTGCAGGCAGTCATCAAGACCTGCAGAAAAAGGATAGAAGGGAAGACAACAGTTAGCAACATTTTGTCCTGCCATGGGAAGTAAAAAAGGACTGAAACCAAAATCAAGCCAACAGAGGGTACTTGCCCTATGTTTAAGAGATGTATTTCAACATTACAAAAAATTAATGCTACATGAAATCTTAAGATTTGGAGAGTTATGGCAGCCATGGTTTTCCAACCTGTGGAAGACACCAACCGTTCCAGAATCCAAAGAAGAGCCCTGAATTCTTGTAGGATAGTGCACTGTGAATGACTATCTGGTCATCTCTAATAACCGGTATGTTAGCAATGTCTCCATTATATCTGGGATGGGAAAGGAGAAGAGGGAACAATAGAAAGGAGGAAGACTATCACCCTTCTCTGGGTCCAGCATATCAACAGATGTTGTTAATTATTACACCACTGAAAGAGACCAGAAACAAAGGAAAGTGTTTCTGCCAGAGACCAATTCTAAGGAAATAATGAAAGTGTGAATATGCTTAATGCCATACATCTAGGAATTATTAGCTGTCAGTGTCTCTTAACCTCACCCCTGGAGTACCTCCACCATGGTAGGTCGCATGATGAGGAAGGGCTGCTAGAGATGCCAAGAAGACCAACAGCATCCTGGCTTGCGTCAGAACTAGTTTAGCCAGCAGGGCCAGGAAAGTGATTGCCCCTGTGTACTCAGCACTGGTGAGGCTGAACCTCAAATGCTGTGCTCAGTTTTGAGCCCTTCACTACAAGTTAGATATTGAGTTGCTAGAGCGTGTTCAAAGGACAATGAAGCTGGTGAAGGGTTTAGAGCACAATCTGTATGAGGAGCAGCTAAGGGAACTGGGGTTGTTAGAACTGCTTGTTAATCAAAAGTAATGTTTCACTGTAAAACAACACAATACATGCATAATCAGTGTGATGTACAAGAGGAAGATCTTAATTTCTCTCTTTCTTAGACACCATTGCTTCAGAACATGTCAAAGCGCATGAGTCCTACATATTCCCAAGGCATTTCAGTGGAACCCTCTATTCATCCAAATGCTGCTGTCTCTTACGTGCTAGGCAATGCTCATCATTATCACCAGACAAGCAGCAGTAAAAATCAGGTATTTTTTCTGCCTGACACCCAATAGTAAGGCCATGTAAAAAGTCCCAGTGCTATAAGAACTCATTTAGACATTTAAATTTAGGTTGCAAAAGGAAATAATTTCTTTTCCAAATCTTCTTGGATCCACTTTACTTGCTCACACACACAAGAATTATCTGGTGTGAACATTCTCGATTTATCCGTATTTCTACGTACTTTCTCTCAAAGCCCAACTTTTCCATCTGTTATGTTAATTGCATGAACTGTTTTATAAGCAGTCCCATGTATAATGGCATTTATTTTTTGAAAAAAATTGAATATTCTTGACAATACATAAAACATTTATCTAAGAATGTATTAAAAATAAGCCATAGATGTGGTTTTGCTAAATGACTATAAAAGAAGGCAGTAAGTACTTTTGATATTCCTGAAGTCCCACACTGCTTACACAGACTGCTGAATGAGAATAATAACATTAAAATATTCAACGTCATCAGGTATCAAAAAATCTCTGAGCTAAGAGACTACCAATACAAATCCAGAATAAGACATGACAGATGCACTTAATAAACACTGACAGTTAATTCTAAATAAAGCCATTACTCTTCCACTTCTTGCTATCTATGTATTTTTGTCATTCAGACGTAATTTAGATGGAGGCATATAGTTCATATAGGGTAAGAAAAAAATTTAAGACAACAAAAATATTACTGACAATTGCTTGACTCACCGATTTTGTAAAAGCTACATCCCCGAAACAACAAAATAATTTAACCATAGATTGCATGATGTTTTCAGAATAGCTTCTCACAAATACTTCCCCTCGTTCCCTAAATAGAACATCCTTTTAAAATACTTTATTTCTGTCATTCTATTTCTTAATTAAAGAGCAGCAATTGTTTTTGTAAACAGAACTGTGCACAAATAGGAAATAATAACAGTTCGAAAATAGCAGCAGCATTCCTCACCCACACCTTTCATCCTAGAGCCGTGGCAGACAGCCCTGTTTGCCAGCAGCTGGCCAGCTGCTGCTGTGTTCAGATCAACACTAGGGGAGCTTCAGGGAGAGGGCGTTCCTGGCTGATAATGCCATTTAACTTGCGACAGGACAAGGTGTTTCAAAAAACATCAGATGCCTGAGGTTCAAAGAAGCACCCTGGAAGCTGGTGGGGACAGCACAGCTTTCTTAAGAGCACTGTGTCTTTTATGATACTCCTCCAAATCCGTCATCCACCAAACCTCAATGTAGTAAGAAATTTTTCTAGCTGTCAAGGTCCGATTTGCTTCTACCCTCAGATGCCCTAATATCATAGGATGTCACACAACACATGTACCACAGGAATCCCAGCAAATAAGTCATTTTTATGTACTATTCCTCCTGGCTATAGGTGCAATTACAGTTACTAAGCATCTAGCAGTCCTGGATATTCAAGAACAGTGGCCTCTGTCCAAAAATCAGGTTCATTATGATATTTGGGGTGCATAAGGCCCCATCAAACAGATTTTGTGATGTCAATACACAAGTAACAGTCTCTTATTCAACAACTTTGCTCCTCACCTAAAATAACCCCAAGATTTATGTAAAGGCACAGATGTTCCAATAAGAAGAGAGCTTAATGTAAAGCTGTATGATGGAACTCCTCTTCTTTTTAGACCTACTATTTAAATAAACACTATATAATGTAACTTTTTTCTTTTTTTCTTTAAAGATTCCTCTTTTTCTATAGAAATAGCACAGACCTCCAAGAACACTAACTACTCAAGAAGCACCTCCCTGCCCTGCATGCTTTCCACCTGAGCTTATCAACAATGTTATTATCAATGGCAATGTTTCCCAGATGCCCCTATACGCTCCTGGCTAGTTTGACTGGGGCCTAGAAGAGCATTTAAGATGCTAATCCATTGCACATCTTTGTCAGCTGGCATAGCCCCGAGGTGTTATGTACAAAGGTGTACTATACAGAGCATTAATAGAACACGAGCAGCTCTCTTTATGAAGTTTGAAGTAAGATCTACCTCATCTGTGAGACTAAACAAATTAAAAACAATAGCAAAAAGTAAAGAAAGCACCTCCAACAGAAACTGCTCAGAACAGTCAGTGCTTTTAACATTAGAAAAAACTTATCTAGAAAAGTTCATCTCACAAGTAGAATATTCTGAAGATTGGTTTTTTTTTTTCCCCTGCTCCACATTGAGTTCTACCTTGTGTGGGCCAAGTCAGAATTCACCAAATCATTAACAACATTTAACGGCTCACTGATACAAAATCAGGCATACTTCTATGTAATGGATTCTTTTTATGACAACAGCATAGTAGAAACTTATAAAGAAATGATTAATTTTATTTTTATACTCATATGATTTTCTGGAATAAGACTGCATGATGCAGCGCTACCCTCCAGGGAAATCTTCCACACTTGCAATCTCCTAACTAATACCACACTTCATGATCTCTGAGGTATTGTCTTATTTTGAAGTGTGTAACAGGTTATCTTTTGAAACAAGAAAATCAACAAACCACCCTGTAATTCAATGTCAGAAAAAGTTATGCACATATGCGCTGGTTCAAACTCAAAAGAACCTCTCCAGTAAATATATCCTGAGGTTCTGATCCCACAGTCTGTTCCTCCTCTGCAAGCAGTTCAGTCTTTCCTCCTTCCTCTAGGAGACTAAAAAGTATTAAAATAGCCTTTTCTATGTGTAGATCTGAATTACAATTTCTAATCAGCTGCTCAGATATACATGAGAAGATACAATTCCAAAAATACTGGCAAATAGGTAGAATATTCTTCCCCAAATTGGTGTCAAGAGAAATTTTCTTTAAGATTGGAAAACTACAATGAAAATAAGAGAGCTTGTGTCCTTACCAGCCTTCTTTTCCATTTGGGGTTAATGGAAAGATGATGAGCATTACAGGTTTAACTATCATACATGAAATTTTGGAAAGGGAGTATATTTTTATGCTCCCCGGTAAATCAGAATGAGGCTGCAAACCGACAACTTGCCTTGGCAAGTCCTTGTTCTGCAAACCCAGCATTTACTGAAAAGCAATAACACATAGACAATACATGAAATAATTTCACATGGGAGGCAAAGACACACAGCTTTTTCAAAAAAAAAAAAAAATGACAGGTTTGGGGTTTCTTTTTTTCTTTAAATATAAGGCAAATTCATCTTTCAATATGAACACAAAGAGTATGCCCTACCTGAACGCCATCCATTTCACACCTTAACAAATGCAAATTTAAGCAATGGACTGCAACATAGAGTTTAACAAGTCATTAAATAAAACAATTACACTAGAGTTTAATATTACACTAGAGTTTAATATAAATTGGGCATTTATGTAATGTTGTCCAATGACTTTTCAGGTCACAAACTATTATTTACAATACTTTTACCTGAACCAGCATGACGGAAAGGACCACTAAAATATTCAGTGTTCAGAAAAAAAAAAAAAACAAACCACACAGTTGTTTCCTCCCATCTCACCACTAAATATACATTAAATTTAAGCCAACTATTCTTAAGGATTGACCACCTTTGAAACTGCATGAGTCTACGTATGTTTCAAAAGTTCAGCTGAGTTCCTGATAAATTAAAACACTGTGCTACAACTTATGTATTTGCACCTAGGCTTCATTAATCCAGAGCTGGTAGGCTACTAGCCTATTCACTTTATTTATGCAAATATGCAAGCTTTGCCTATGTCAAAGATCAAGACAACCAACCAGAAAACTCTTCCCTGTCTTCCACCTCAACCAGACACTGCAGTCAGCCCAGAGTGAGCAACTCTCCTAACCACAGCAGCTCCTATTTGGGGTACACACTCACATTTCCTCTCCAGGTGAACCAGAACACGAGAGGGGAGGCCAGGAAAGGCCAGATTTCCCACAGTCTGTACGTAGCATTTGGAAACTCTCCATATCCCTCAGTCTGAATGTCACCATGGAAACTAGGAGCAAGCCAAGTCAGCTGCTTTGCCACCTATGAGGCAAAGATATTTCTCCTCTGCCCACATAAGGGATGCTCATGTAAGGGATGCTCACTGCTTCAGGGTCTTCAGCACCTCCTGGGCTTCATATGTGACAAACAGATGTCACAGTTATCAGTGCCAAAAGACGGAGCAAAGAACAGAATGTTTTAAGTATGGTAGATGGCAAATGCCTACTGCAGAGAGGAAGGCTGAAAAAAAATGTAATACCCCATCCCAGAGGAGCACTGCAGGAAGGACAGAAAAAGAAACACCAGAAGCAGCTTCAGGAAAAAAATTATATTTAAAAAAAATTATATTTAAAACTTTGGGGGGGGGGGATAATTGCAGGCCCCAGATTTATGAATGGGTAAAGGATTAAAGGAAAAAATAAAAATAAAAATAAAATAAAATAAAAATTGCCAAGTGCCTGGATTACAAAAGACCAGGACAATCACTTTGTGCACTGTTATCTGCAATTTCAGGCAAACCCCCTCTAACTGCAAAAAGCATTTGCCCTTCTGTAGAATTATTCTCTCTTGCTCTGTACCCTTCCTCTCTCTCTAGATACATATATAACTAAAAAAAAAAATAAAATAAATAGTAAAAATTACTGAGAAGATCCAAATAATTATTCTTTCAAGCATAACATGCATATTCATAGAATATAGTACACAATTACATGTTTTCCATGTGCAGTTTAGCTAGATGTATTTTTTCCTAGGAATCTTCGAATGTTCATAGTCAAAACATTAGCTGAGAGGTACTGCTAACCAAAAACTACACTTTTAGACAACGAAAAAGAAACACAATATATATAAAAAAACACTTTATATGCAGTGGATACATGCTACTTCATCTAGAAAAGCATGTGAAATTTGTAGAATGAAGAGCCCAAAGTACAGAAAAAGGGAATATAAGAAGCAGCAACGTAATCCAAATTCAGCCTCTCCTGAAGGTGTTATAAATGCTGAGACCCTGGATACTAGACCACAGGTACTGTGTACAGCAGTGAGGTAAATAAAGAAGGTATCACACCAGGCTCCTGAAGAGATGCACGAAATGAAGAACTGAAATAGGAGTATATTTTAGACCTTGTTGCTCTGTTCTCCTTAAGGTCCTTGCAAGGAGAAGGGCCTGTAGTCAAAGAAAAAGTCAGCAGAGAACAAGCAGATGGCATTATGCCCGGTGAGAATTTGAGAGTCAAACAGAGTATTAGTGACAGTGGTAGGTTGAAACAGGAGTTTGAGGTGAAAGAAGTACTGTCTTGAGTCACTGTGAATCCTGTAACTAAAAATCAAATCCTGTTTGAGGAATCTAACTCTGAAGTGTCTGCTATTTCTGTGCCTACCAATATACTCTTCATGATCATGAACTCTTATGAGACCTGGATATATTAATAGTATGACCATGCCGGTGATAAATGTCAATTTTGTTCATCAGAAAACTGGAAACACATCAAGACTGACTTGATCATACATGGGTGATCAAAAGCCCTATTTACAAAGAATTTCACACTGACCAAATTTTACATGGGTTTTCTTGAAAAATGAAAATGAAATTTAAATAAGAAGACAGGGAGAAAGAAAGTGTACATGTAGAATAATCGCAAACATGATTTAAAAATACACAAGACCAAACTGAGTGCAGTGGCCAAAATATTTTCAATAAAATCAGTTCGTGCTGTTGGACTACTTATACTCAGGGCTTATTATGGCAATTTAGACTTGTTAATTACAAGAATAATATCCAAAATGTTCTGTTTAGCTGTTGATAAATGTAATCATTCATATTTATCTGGATGCTTTTTGTTTCCATTATACCCATCTGTACAGCAAAGCCAAGTCTTTACACAAGCACACACAAGTTTTGCAAAGTATCTGAAATCTTAAAACATGGATAACACTGCAACAACCAGTGACGAGCTTGATTTCTATGAAATTCAAGGATCAGTGTCCCTGATTATCAATATTGTTCTCAATGTAAAGGTTATAATTATTGTTATATTTAGGACTCATTATTGGATTACAACAACCACATTGTTCAACTACAGCTGTGGCCTTTGCACACAAAAAATGCTGAAGTGTGCTGAAAAGTTAGTGTGGTTGATAACGGCAGCGGAAATCTCTCGCTAGTGAAAGGGAGAGGAGCCAAACAACCCACAGCATCATTAAATATCAGGAATCCCTCAAATGAAGCTAATCAAAGGAATGCATCCATTTACTCCTGATAAACATTGCTACGTCTAACTGCAGGGGCCTAAGGCAGTCACAATGCGGATGGGATGAAAAACTGTGCAGTCACTTGCATAATTCAATGTATAAAATGACAGATTTTAAACTCAGGGTTAGAAGTTCAGCACAACTTGGGAGGAACCTCGAGATAAAGTGGAAATATCTGAACTATAATTCCACCCCCCACCCCCCCCTGAAATCCCACCTGTATTCTGAAAAAAATAGGCTACTGGGGGGGGTGGGGGGGTGGAGAGTATGTTTAAATATTGTATTCTACCAAAACCAGAAGTTCTCCAGTAAGTTGTCCAAGCATTATCAGGATTATGAGACTATAAACACTGAATGAAGTACTTCCTTAAAATTTCAAAGAGGAAATATCGTCTCAATTTTCTCCCTACTTAAATCTCTGCCTTCGTGATTTTTGAAGCAGCTTTAAAGCCATGAAATATACAATCAAAGCTTCACAAAAAGCAAGAGGAGAAAACAGCATTGTCACTTTACATGTAATAATATATTTTATGATAATACAAAAATCCAGCCAGTCTAGTCTTATTCAGAGCTCCATGATGCTAGAGACTGTACAAAGTAATATACAAGGAGACAGTGTCCTGACACAAGACATTAAAGAAATTTCTGTTTCTCCATAAAATTCATGCTGGCTAGCTAATAAAGGCAGATCCCTCAACAGCTACTTTTATTTCTACTCTGTTTGTTTCACTTTGCAGTTTTCTCCTCTCACAATCATTTTCCTTCCAGTTGTTCACACGTATGCCAGTTTGCAGAAAGGGAAAGCCCCACAGGAAAGGGAAGCCTTCTTGGGTCCAATCAATGTTTAACTTCTTTCTCAAAGTTCTGCTCCAATTATCACACATTAACTAGAATACATTGCAACTATCTTAGCATATAAGCATTTTTCTATCAAGACTACAAAATTAGGATTCTAAATACCATTAACTAACGTGTATTTAGTTTGTGTTACATCAGATACTTTTTTAAATTTTAAATGCTACCATTTCTCTCCTCTAAAATGACTCATTGTACAACATCTGTCTGCAGCATTAACACTATCGGGATTTGATGTTCCCCAGCAACTTGTTACCATACATCAGACTATAAGGAATAACTTTATTAATAATTGCTTTCCCCTAAAATATAAAGCAATTTATGAATTAATAAATTCATTATAAATTAAGAAATTATTTATAAAGCACAACAAAAAACTTTGCAGCAATATCCTTTTGACTTTAGAGTTTATGGAGCTTTCTCTCTGTATCAACGCAAAGCAACTTACAAGATAAGAACACAGCTTATCGCCAAACATAATACTGCGGTGCCTGCAAACAAAAAGATTACCTCAGTGGTTTACATGGGGAGAACAACTGTCCATCTGACAACAGCGTGTGGCTTTATTACTTTTCCGATACACCTCTCAAGCAAGCAGGGAGTGCTAATGATATTAAGATAGGCTGAAGTGAGTACTATCAGGTTCAAGCACACCAGCAATCAAACAGTGCCAGAGCTGGAAAGGGCTAGTGAGGGCACAGTCTGCCCAAAGCAAACCAGCCCTCCATCTGTCCCAGCCCTGGGGCTACAGTTGCACATCTCCGACCCCGACTGCACGAATGCACAGCCCTCTGAACCATTTCATACTGCACAGCAATGACAAACTACCAAATTCTCAAATATGACTGTAAGCATTGCAATTCACCACCATATCCCCTAAGGATGAGAGGCTTTGTCTAAATAGGTGCGGTTTTTGCTTTTTCAACAGTTTAGAAGGGGCTATAAGTCTGAAACACTCTCTCAGGACTTGAGATACAAAAGTCTTAATTTTCCATAGCTTTTCACTGTCTCCCATGATTATCTGCAGCTGTGCTTCACACTAGCACATATGGCTACAGGAAGTGCAAAGCCATCAGATATCCAAGCCTACAGCAGACAGGCAGGAGGGAAAGTTTCTTCAAACTCCAAGTGAACTCCCTCCCGTTCATTCTTCCTTCTCACACGCCCATGCAATTCCCAGGCTTGAAGCTCTCTTTAGCAAAAGTTTGCACAATTCAGCACAGTGTGAGATTTGGGATGGTTTTAGATTTGTGGGCAGAAAAAGCTGTGCATCCCCCTCCACATGACAAAGAAACATCTGTAGCTTAAAATCACTGGTCAAATACTTTGATATGTGTAGGAGTGTCTTGAAGAAGAAAGAGAAAGCTACAGTTCTAATCATCACTTCCATCACTTCACACACTATGTCTCAGTAACCATCTTAGTCTGTAAAATACAAATTAATCATATATTAAAGGGGGAAAACAAGTATAATATGTAAGACAGTCAGAAGGTGTTTATTTAAGCCAAGCACGCCCCTGACATTAACAAAGTAAGTAAATAACTATTGGTTGTTCTTTCAAATGCCTTCCCGTGTTTGCATTTTTACAGCATGCTTCGAAGCAGCCACATTGAACACACTGTTGTTGTCACAAGAAGGTCATTCCTCTTCTCCCTCCCTCACAAGGGCTAATATATGCTAGTACACAAAATAGTCAAATAAGCACTGCCACGGGCTTTATTATAGTTCTTCACCACGAAAAACAGCTTTGCTGTAAAGACTTTATTATGCCAGAAGGCATCCATCCTTTCAGAGCAAGCTGGAACATTATGTCACAGAAGAAATAATACAACAGTTGTTAAAGCCTTCCTTTATCTCAGTACTTTCCACTGTCTCCCACCCACTGGAGAAATCTGTTAATGGTTCAGACAAGGCTTCAAGATTTATTTGGTGATACCACCACACGGGGTCTGTGGATTTCATGCAGCCCAGCAGCATGGTTAAAAACAAGGCAATTCATTTTGTAACACAAGTAAATATCAGTTTTTGCTACATTTACATTGAACCTCTCCCTGGAGCAAAAGTGAACAAGATACTAGGCATGGATGGGAGTGCTTTAGAGGATGGCTTCCATCCATGCTCCAAATTATTCTTCCTTCTCCTATATTTATTTTCCATAGAATACCACTAAAATCATCCAGTGTTCACTGGCTTTATCTGCTTTCTCTCAGGAAGGGTTTCAGAATTAAGAGAGAAACCATAAAGACATGACCCTTAATTGGACAGAATATGTTCAAATAACTTTATAAACAGCCCTACAAGTACAGCTTTATTATAGTCTGACATGCACAGATCGTATATTAAGTTTAAATCATATATTAAGATCGTATATTAAGTTTAAAACAGTTCAGTTTTAAGCTTCTTGGGTAAGACATTCTGCTTCAAACTATATTCAACATAGAGAGCTCTACGTAAAAACACATGTAAAGACAAATTTACCTGCCTGCTCTTCCCCACTCTCCCTCTTGCTCATTAGAAGAGAACACATTCCATAATGTAAAATCTACCATATGAACCTTAAGCCTATAAAGTGGGACTGCAATCCACACAACTAGAGAATAGCAAAATAAATTTGTCATTTTTTCTATTTTCTTTGGCAATGTACTTTTTAAAATAGTGTTATCAGCTTTGCATAAATTGTAAAAACAGTTATTTACTTTTTTAAATCCATTGAAGTGACAACCTAAGTTACACTTTAGTCAGTTTCTTATTTTGTATAATCACTTGCTCATGCAATTTATCCATATGAGCACAAAGCAGTAACTAGGAATTAGACCCTTCAAAGACTGAATTAATCCACAGCGACATATTAGTCTCATTCAAGTCTCATTAATGTTATATCCCCAGGAAAGAGAAATGAACGCTCACATGGAAAGTACTGTGTGCACGCATCACACAAAATTAACAACAATTTGTTTTTCACTAGTAACTACATAGCACTAAATGAACTATATGAAACCTGTCCCTGAAACTTCTTCCCAAAGGCAGGATGAGGTAGGTACTTCATTAAATACTAGTATTACACACTACACAGATTTGTGCAAAATGCAGCAGTTTAATGCTACTAATGCTTCATAATGCATACTTTTACACACAATTACTTAATCAATTCACAGGCTTAATGCCGGCCAACCCAAAGAAAAACCTGAAATCCCCATGCTTTGCCTCTGTTGCAGGCAACATAGAGAGCCATCGGTGGGGAGGTGGGAGATGCACACCACACTTCCCAAGCAATTCATGTAGAAAGAGGCCAGAAACGTCACAGAAAATGCACTGTCAGCGAGACCTTTACTCATGCCTTCCAGAAGGCAACACAAGGTAAAATGATGCTCTCTTGTTTTTCTTAGCCATACTTACAAACAGCCTTGCCCCAAACCACATGGAAGGCATGGCAAACTAAATCAGAACTGAAACTTAACTGAAGCTGCAGTTCCACAACCTCTAGAATATTACTGCCATAGCTCGTGAGATAAAAGGAAAAAAAAAAAACCAAAACAATAACAAAACACAACCATATTAAGTTTTACCACTGGATTAATTTTGAACTTTGATTTCGTTTTGTGATCTTCATCTTTTATTCTGCAATATCCCTGGCTCGCAGAACTAATTTCTTGTATCAGTCAGCATTGGATAGTGTACCACAAACTCCTTTGGTCTCATTAAACGTGGTTTCTGTAAACTTTCTGAACCTGAACTTAAAAAGTGTGGGTTTTGAAAGACAGAGGACATCTTTATTTCTAAGTACCTGCTCTAAGGTATCAAATCCATCATTTCCACCACAATTTCCAATGCTATCCTGTCTGTTGAACACATATTGATAGCTATATTCTAATCTTTCACTGCACCACATGCATCCTACTGCTTATGTATTATTTCAGTTTTTGATTAAGTAACAGTAATATATTAAAACTCTTCAATTCTTTTAGAATCACTAACTTGAACTATTTCAGAAATAGCAGGGCTTTTAATAATAAAATATGCATGAAGTTAAGCACTGACACATAGTAAATGGCAATAATAATGCCTATAAAGCTAAGGTGCAATTTGCCCTTCTCATGACAGGTTCTGCTCTGCTGAAGTCCCTTCAGAGCTGGTTCTCTGAATAATGGTGTGTTTCACAACTGCTATAGGGACAAAAGTGGGAAAAAAATCTGAAGCTTTAATATTGTCATGGTTTAAACCCAGTCAGGTAACTCGTTCACTCACTCCCCCCCCTTCTTTCCCTTCCCCTACTCCCGGAGGGATGGAGAGGAGAATCGAAAAGAATGCAACTCCCACAGGTTGAGATAAGAACAGTTTAGTAACTAAGGTATAACACAAATCACTACTGTTACCACCAATGATAATAATGATAAGGGAAATAACAAGGGAAGAGAATACAACACCTCACCACCAGCTGACCGATAACTCGCCCCCCCAGCCCCGACCAATACCTCCTCCTACCCTGCAGTCTCCCAGCCCTTCCGGCTAACTCCCAGTTACCTCCTGGGCATGACGTGCTGTGGTATGGAATACCTCTTTGGTCAGTTTGGGTCAGGTGTCCTGTCTCTGCTTCCTCCCAGCTTCCCCTCCTCCCTGGCAGAGCATGAGGCTCACAAAGTCCTTGGCCAAACCAAAACATTGCTATCAGCTCTGTTCCTGAGCCGAAAGTCAAAACACTGCACTGCACCCGCTACCAAGGAGGAGAAACATGACTGCTACTGCTGAACCCAGGACAAATATTAATACTTAGTATTTAAATTTTCAACTTGTTATATTTTCAAAAATAAAAGCAACAGTATAACAATAGGACATGCAGATTTCTGGGACAGTACTTTTCAGGAAGCAAATGAACACCAAATTTTAGGGTGAAAATTATGAGCAGGAGATTCTGGAAACTTCTGACTGGAGTGGTTTTGCAACACACCAGCCATCAGCTCAGTCAGCCTGTCCTGCAGCCAGATGACAGGAGTCTCCCCTGAAGACCACTGGCTTCTGCCCAGCTGTCCTAGGCTCCTTCAGCTGAAACTGCAGCATTCCCATCTGCAAGCCGCTGCACAAAACAGAAGTACTACAGTTTCTGCACAGCAGCAAGAATTTAGTTGGCAACATCTGAGCACCAGCAGTGCAATCCTTGGTAAATGAAAAACCTGTAACATATCCTGCCATGATGTTGTGACCGTAAGATTATTTGACCAACTTGTGGTTACAACCAGATAAGAAAATCTCAACCGTGGGCAAGATTTTGGCAAGAAGCCTAACCACCATCTTCAGGAGATGGGCAAGGAAATCTTGTTAGGATTCCCACTTGGAGAACCCATCTTACTACCAAGCTGCGTAAAGACCACATAAGCTTTACCCCTATCAATGTCACTCTCATTAATTCCTTTCTCAGCACCACCAGCAGCAAAAATTTTCCTCTGTACACCTGTTACTCTATCAGCCCAACCCAGTCCCTCTCCTCTTTATCTTCTCCTTATTCCCTTTGCACCTAAAAAGGAATGGGAAAGCCATTTTATACTAGCATCCATTTTTCATCCTCCTCTCTCTCCCTGCACAGTTCCAAGGTCAGCATCATCTGCAGCACGCAGCTTTCTTAAGTGACATAAGCTGTACAGCAGTCTGACAAGAGGCTCAATGATTTAGCTGCTGCATGAGACCTGCTGCTAACATCAGCGAAGCCACCCAGAAAGAGCATTAACAGTTTCACCTTAGTGCTCGTACATGGAAAATCTGTGACGAGCAATGGAGGGATCCAAGTGATCTTCCAAATATCAGGCTGGCAATATTTATGGTGTGCCAGAAACAGAAAGAAAACTATGTTTCTTCTACATAAAAATTCAAACTCTCAGCAGCCTGTAGGGATCCTCCCTCCTTATCAGCAGAGCTACATCTCCATTTGCAGAGAGAATTTTATAATAACCTATGCACATTACAAGCCAGCCTCCAGCAGACAGAGCACTGCTTTGACTTCCAAGCATTCAACAGGAGAGCCAATTAATGAAACGCTTTTAACCCACATTGTTCAGGTAGGGGGAAATTTGCTAACACGTGTCTCACAAAGTCTGAGCGCCACATTAGTGTTGGGCCCATCTTCTCTGACACAACTTGACACTGCAGTCATATGTTAAGCTCTGAAGCATCTGCTCCGTAATAAACTGTTAGATGCTTGCCAAGAGCCGAAGCACTGCCTTTTGGATGAGTATTGCTAAGTTGCAAGCCATAATTTAATACTCATCTGACATTGATGGTGACCCAACATTTAATGGAGCTTAATGCTCTTCTGATGCCACTGATTAAATTACTGCTCAGTAGTCCACCTTCATAATCCGCAATTTGCAAGGAAGTAAGACAGATATACAGGCACTGTCTCCTCTCGTATCAGTGAATCAGTTTACTGGCAGGGAAAGGTTTCCTAATTGAAGTTATAGGTAAGTACACTACAGTGCATCATTCGTCAGTACAGAATTCTGTTCAGATGCTTTAAGCCAATTATATTATTATGAAAAAGTGAAGCACGAATTATTCCCAAGCACAAGGGGAAAATATGGGTAAAAGCCTTGACCCAGCATGTGCAGTGACTTCATAACGTCCTGAGCACCGTCCAGGAAACTCAGTCCTCTGGCCAACAGGAGTTTCTATTCATTTTCTCCCCACTAGGTTGTTTAACAGTTTGGTCACTGCTTAGACACAGCTGTGCAAACAATCTTTCAATGTTTGGCCTGATGCTATTGAACTCCATCCCAAAATGTCTCTCCCCTCCTTTCTCCACGGAGGATGAGGAAGGCTAATTTGGACACAGAGGATTAGACACTTTTACAGCCCAAATTAAATGATAAGGTCCTAAAGTTTTTGAGTTTTTTAAAATTTTGCTAAGTAAATTAGCAAGTTTAAATGCATATCAAAGACAATTGGTAGCAACAGTACTTGCTAAATTATCTCAAGAAGGCCTATTCCAGTTTTGAGGAAAAAAAATGCCCTGTGAATGCCCAAACGTTTTAAAATCATTAAAAGCAAATAAACAAAAGCAGTGAGAAAACAATGTTTTAAAAATGCTGCGGATGAGAACAACTAGTAAAAGTTTCTGAGAGTACATACATTAAAAAACATGCACTTTTTTTTAGCTTTCAGAAGGTAAACCTTTCATTCCAGGTAAAACAGAGAAACAGTTGTCAGTACACAAGTACTTTTGCTATTGACAGCCCAAAAACATACCACCCTCAGTAAAGTAACTATGGAATAACTACATGCAGATAGAATGCTAGATGCTAACACAATATAACACTGCAGAAATAAAAAAGTCAAAATCATAAAATCCCCAGAATAAGGTTTCTGAGGTGTATGTACCTCAGTGACATTGTAAGTTGTCAAGTATGGGCCTAATTGCTGAGACTGTCCATGATTTTAACTTCAAGCGTATGAATACTCCTACTGAAACTAGAGCAGATCACACTAGAGCTTTATGTGTGAGCTTGTGCACCTTATTAGATGATGAAGCTTTAGCTCTAGCAGAAAGTTGTGGAGGTACTCATGTCTCTCCCTGCTAACAGCTGAGAGGACTAAATAATTTGATTGTTATTATGGAAAGTATAAACATCAGACCTAAGTATGCCCTTTACAGTCCTCTGAAATTAATGTAATTACCTTAGAATATGGTGAAAATTTCAAAACATCAGCTGGTGATAATTAAAAAAAACATACTTTAAACACTCTACCAGACAGTGCTAGTATATACAATACATTCCAAAATGAATTCTAATACATATTTACACAACCATAAGGCCTACTGACTTCTTTAATTATTGGATTTTATCCAGAAATGCTTAAATACTGGTAAAATAACTCAATTCCTATGTTTTCTGAATTTGGTCTTCAAGATTGTTCCATGTTAGGTATTAGGAAAAAAAATAAATCAAAAAGCAAAACAAAATCAGCATATGTTTTTAACATGCAGTACCTGGTAATTAAATTTCAAGGAGTTAATCTCCACGTAGAACCTCAAACCTAACACACTGTCCACATGAAGAGGCTCTCCAGCTCAAAACCTGCACTGAAATCTCAAAAGGCAAAGTCTCAGATGCCTCCTTGGGAGGTGCCTATAATATCTTCTGGTTTCTGAGACCTTAAGACACTTTGCCAAGGATAAACATACGTTTAGGATTCGACAAACAGTGAAGTATATACAATCCTCCTTCGCTTTTCTAAAGAAATATTTTCTGTATTGTCAAGCCCACAAAAATATATCTAGTTTTAGTAATAACTGACCTCTTTGCATCTTACTCTTCAATTTCACCTTTCCCACTTCTCACCACCAAGCCTGCACTTTAGTCAAGCCTGCAGAGATGTGTTTGTTTTTTTTTTCTCTATGAAAGAAGCTAAGTTCCAAGGAGAAGATTCTCTTCTGCAAACCCCACTCTCACTACTCTAAATGCCAACAGAAAAATTTACCCCATTGGCATGGGTATAGGTATTGTTATTCTTGGTCAGGTTTTCAGTTACTTCTGAAAGAAAACTTTACCATTCAGCATTTATGGGAAACAAAAGTTCTCTTTTCCTGCATCTCAGTTCTTCCCAAGACCTTTGGCTGCAGCAGTCATCACTTGTGATCCACTGACTTTCTCCATGGGTGGCTGGGGGAAGCTGAAAGAAGTGTCTCAGCCTGAAACCAATGCATCAATGCAAGAGGAAGCAACAGCCACAAAAGTCACCTCTCTTCTACCCCCCAGTTCTCACGTACAAATCCATGGACTCTCCTGCCCATCCCTTGCAGCACAAATATTTTGAGTCCCTCACTGTGTCCATTTTAGCCAGGAAAAACTTGGGTTTGATCACCCCCTAACTCTACCTAAAACCCATCTGACCTCTGCTCAGAGCTTCCCCAGGTGGGCAGCCAGCCAGCCAGCCAGCCACTCCCGGCAAGGCCAGGGAGAAGCTGCAAGAAGCCACAGTGGGATGGATCCCCATGCAATGAGATGCCATGTGCTGCCTTGTCACGCACCACACTGCCAGGCATCGCCACCGGTACAAAGCTGCGTGTGTGCACTCAATTAGCAAAGCTGGCAGAAATCCTCACAGCATGAATCCATCCTGAAGACTTCTCCCACCACAGCCTGGGACAGGTCTTGTCCATTTAGAACAGCAAAGAAAAGGACAGGGGCTGATTAGCAAACTTTTACTATTTCCCATGGCATCCCCTTCAGAGTTCCCCAGTATACTATTAAAAATGAGTGTTTCAATCTTTCATGCATTCTGTATTTTTAGAATAAAAACAATTACATGAAAATTATTTTCCTTAAATGCCAATTTTATGCAGAGGAATAGATCTCGATTTAAGAAAAAGGTCCTACTATTACGGACCCCTGAAGAAATTAGCTGTTATGTTTTATTGCTACTTGAAACCTTTTCAATATAAGGCTGAAAACAGTAAGAGACTGTACTTCAGTATTTTGAGGCTTTCTGAGGCTTATAAATTTTCCTTTAATCTATAATTGAAAGAGCTCCTTTTTGGAAAAAAAAAAAAGTCAGAAGTCTATCCAAAATAACTTCTTAAATAGCTACCTAGTGCTAGGGAAGAAAAAAGCAATTCGATGAATATGTCACTGCTACAGAACCAATGTTGTATCACACTTAAAATATTTTGCTCAATAGCGGACCTTTAGAAGATGAGAAATCATTAATTTCAATCGTGAATAAAAGTATTCACCTTTGCACCAAACACAAAAATGTCAAAACATTTAGAAGCAGTAAAAGAGGATCTTCCGGGCTTCTGAATGACATTCAGAATTATTACTGGTTTGAGATTTCAAGAGTTTAAAAACATTATTTCAGGGAA
Organism: Pezoporus occidentalis; assembly: GCF_034315485.1. NCBI lineage: Eukaryota > Metazoa > Chordata > Aves > Psittaciformes > Psittacidae > Pezoporus > Pezoporus occidentalis. The sequence goes on along the minus strand of NW_026916170.1, from coordinate 8,901,452 downwards.
AAGAAAATGTAATTTGCTTAGGCCAGTAATCTTATTGCTTGAAATTGCTGCATCCCAAGTAAAACTGTTAAAGTACATTTTTTTCACTTAATTACAATTTTTTTTTCTTTTAAAGCACTGCATTAGTGACTACTGCTAAGAAGAAAAGACATGGTGATTAAACGTTTCATGTCCTTTAATAGCTAATCTGAAGTGCTAATGAGTGCTCAAAACATGACAAAAATGTCAATTGTTACAGAGCTCTCCACACTGTGGAGCGATGAATAAAGTTGACTTTCTTGTTTTGCTTGAGTCAGAATGGGAACACTGCAGACCTGGAAGCTTAAGTGGCAGTTACAGAGAGTTAGCCTTTATGGCAGTGTCATACAGGACTTTGCAGGTGCCTCAGCTCACACCTACCTACCAAGGAGGCTTTCTGACTTCCCTGTGCAATACACCATCCATACTTCTGTACAACGGCAACCAGCAATCTCGTAAACCTATCTCTAATTAAAAACACAATATTAAACCCCTTTGCTTTCTGCAGATTGACCAAACTGAAAGAAGTCGGTTTGTTAACCAGGAGAGTTTCCTGCGCCCTGCCTTTGGACACAGGCCTGTCTCACGTGCCAGGTAATTTTACACCCAGCAGCAGCCTGGCGCCCACACCAGTAGCTGCCAAAGAGAGAAGCAAAGAAAGCCTTCTTTTAATCCCTCTACCAAAAGCACAACACCTGCTCTTCCCTGTGACCAGCCTTAGCGCATGGTAAATGCCATAAGCATTTGTCATAATATTTTACCATTATGAAATAAAATGGGAGAAATAGTGCATAGTTTATTCAAGACACGTCAGATTAGTTACTTCAGTTGTCTGTAATTTCTATGTTACGTTTCTTTTCCTACCAGTCTTGGTATTTTAATATCATCAATCCTTTTAGACAGACTCAAGAACAGAAAAGGCTTAGTCTCAAACTGATGATGTCATTTCAAATTTTCCTTGAGAAAGTCCGTAAATACCCATGAAAACATTCCTTTACAAGCCATCACAAATACTGGTGCAAATAAAAGTTAGAGCTTACGAGAATGTCAGCATCTACTTTGACTTTAATAATGAGTACTCTTCAGGACCTCAACTGGTATTTTGAGGATGTTTTAACACAGAGCATACTGTACAGACTCGCCAAATGACCTACTGGTCTTTTTAAAATCCTTAAAAGTCTTATTATGACCTGACTCATAATTGGTAACCTACTGAGCTATATGTACTGAAGCCCCTCCTGCCCTTGTAACAAATGGGTTGCAGATCCAGCCCATAGCCACAGAAACACCAGGTATCAGTATTTTGTCAAAGCTCCGATATTCCTCACACAGCTTCAAGGAACTTGAAATAAGTTTAGTGCTGTATTTGTTTATTTTTCATGAGCACAAATGTGTTTTGTAGTGTCTTGCTTATCATTGTAGCAGTGATAAGAACCGTGCAAGATCAAAGTAGACCTACAGTTTATAGCAGGCAAGGATTTTACACCAAAGGATTCCCTTTGGTGTTTTCCTGCTCAAAATCATTTAATCAGATAACCTACATAAACCAAAAAACTTGCAGTACTCTTCTTTCTCCTAGTTATACATTGCTTTTCATATATGACAAACTCAGTTATATAGAGCCTGCATTTACAGCGCCTAAGACAAGAGGCACCCATCCAGTTGGCTTGCCTCTCCCAAAATACCCCATTATGAACTACAAACACTCTCAGAGTGTTGAGTCAGAACAATGGCAGACCAGGTGGCAAATTGTGACAGCTTATACTACCCAGCCAGAAGTGTGCTCAATTATCACTGGGCCATCAGCTCCCTCCCTTCAAATAACCTACCCAATAATTCACTTCCCCTTTTCTGCTGTGCTATTCAGGCTGTGATGTCCCTGGGGATGATTCTCTGCTTAGGGGTGAAGAAAGGTACTTACTCAAGCCCTCCTCCATCCCCTTCTTTTTGGAGGTAGGGGTGGTTGGTCTTCATTTTTAAGACTCTTGTGTTTGCAAAAGATGCCAACTTATTCAGTCAACAGGCTCAGCAACAATATACTGAAGAGAAACTTTTTCCCTTTTCAATGTGCTACAGAATCTGCACCAACATGACCACCGACAAATTTGTCAAGAGACTGCTTGACATCTGGGACAAAAGTTAGTGGGGCTTTTAATCCTCAGTCCACCCCACAGCTTCTGGCATGAGAAAAAGATAGGAGGAAAAGCAGGGTATGCATGATTTGTTTAGAAGGTGGCTCCATCTCAACAGCCAATCCAGCTTCCCAGCTGGGTGAAATTCCTCAGACCTCCAGGTCTCAAATCAGGAGTGACAGGTGGCATGGCAGTCTTCAAGTCCCACCTGTGCACACTCAGGTCCATATGGAAGAAATCAAAGCAGTGCAATGAGGAGACCACTGGAAAAAATATACAGGGCTTCAAATAATCTAAAGGGCATCAGCCAACACTGAGTGTCTCAGAAAAAACAGAGAATCGTGCCTCTTCACAAAAAAAAAAAAAGGCATTTTTCCTGCCTGACATCTTTTAAAAAGGTTGTTATAGCAGAGAGAAACCATGCTGTAATGATTTCTGTATTTAAAACACATTCCCAAGCTTCATGTATCAGTGTCACTCAGCTTAGTCTTGCCATAAAGCTGAGGCATTTACTCACGCAGAACAAACTATGTTATGATGCTAAGCCAGACTGAAAATGTTTTCTGTGTTAACGATTAACAAATCTTTGTATTTTCCAATATCTAAAAAGCCTTTATGTCTTATTATATAAGTCCAAGACATAAGCAACTTACAAAACCAACATCAACAAGAAATAAGTCTGCCAAGTGCAAACAATTTCTGCATACCAAATAGGATACATGGAGGGTAATATAATGTAGTTGTTTTAATTAGCTGGGCATATAAAGCTGTTACAAGACAAATTTCTTTCACTGAGAAAAGCAGGCAGTTAGAAGTGCTTCTGCACACTTAAAGATGACACAAGGCATTTAACCTCCTCCCTCTCCTGTACTGAGGAGAAGCCAGAGGCCTTGGTATAGAGTGGGTGACAAGCAGCCCATTCACCTGCTGGTGAAATACTGGTACCTAACTAGAAAGCCCAACGGTACTGTCCAGCATCACATGGCAAAAAATCAGTGGCATAAAGAACCATTTTCTGTAGTTTTGTTCATACACTTGAGACAAGAGTTCCATACAAAATGAAATGTAGGATTTTTAAAGCCTTCCAGTACCGAGTACAAAAGTTTTGCGTTAGTCAAAAATGGCACCATGGTGGTTTAACTGAAACATGATGGGTACTCACAGCAATATGCTGTTACTTTGCATAATGGCTACTTAGTTTCAGCACCAGATATCTCAGGTTTTGGCTACTTGGTAAGCACCCCTGTGTTACTAAATGCAGGGAATTTTCTTCAGTACTTGTTCAGTTTTGTTTTTCTTTTATTAATCTTATGGAAATATTTGCTCATTAGCAAAGGCAATTTCTTATTCCCAAGGTTACATCTCAATACCACATGGCTCCTGAATCAAGCACTTATTATATACATGGAATTTCAAAAATATTAGAAATACAAGTTCAAAAATGAAAACCAAATTTAATGTAAAACAAAAGTGACAGGATCACATAATCACAGAATGATTTAGGTCGGAAGAGACCTTATCAAGATCACCCAGTTCCACCCCCCCTGCCATGGGCAGGGACACCACACACTAGACAGGTTGTTCAAAGCCCCATCCAAACCTGGCCATGAACACTGCCAGGGATGGGATATACATAGCTTCTCTGGACAGCCTGTTCCAGTGCCTCAACAGTTCTCACAGTAGAGAACTTCTTCCTAAAATCGAACCCAAACCTACCCTCTTTCAGCTTTAAGCCATTCCCCCTTGTCCTGTCACTACATGCCCTTGTAAAAAGTAAGTATAATAGATTTTTTTTTTCTCATCTCAACTTAAATTACTCTGCTTTCTGCATTACACACATGTATTTCAACACAGTGTTCCCACTTCCCTCCTGCTTTGGGCTAGAGGTGCACCCTTAAGAAGGGCTTTGCCTTTTCTCCTCCCCCAACATGGACCAGGGGACACATCAGAAACATTGATAAAAAACCTATTGCACAGATTATTAGCAGAGGAGTTACTACGCCCAGACCCACTCATGCACATAAAGACAGAAATTCAGTGCTTGAACTTAAGACCACAGTCATCAAAAGCTGCTCTTAATCTTTCAGGGCATGACTGCAGACAGTTTTGTCTGATCAAATTAGGATGGAGACAGGCCCATCCTTGTCTCCAAATCCTGTTCTTGCTAATGCCACTCTGGGCGCACCAGCCACACATACACACACATGCTCACGCACACTAGTCAGAATACTCAAGGTATTTAGGAGCACAGGGAACTGTTATGCTCCAAACACTTGTTCCCAGGAGTATTTAAAGATTTTGGACAAAGTGAAGAACAAAACACAACCAGTCATGAAAACAAAGCTGAGAATCCAAGATTCCCCTTTGCAGCTAAATGGGGATTTGTTGGACAGGAGTTTCTTATTTTTAACATGGTTTGGGGAACATAGATTATAAGATTATCGTATGAATGTTGGACTGTTCCCTTCAGTTCAAAACATGTCATTGTTCTGGGATGGGGAAACTCTGGTTTCTCAAAAGACAAACATCCCTTCTTGCTTGTTTCATTAAACTGGCAAAAGAAAATTTAATTGAAATTAAGAAAACTCATATTCAAACATATCCACTGGAGAAAAACAATTGATATTTATGTGCTGTTGCCACTTTCCACTCATTACAGGGGCTAATGTTTTGCAAGACACATCTTTTTAAATCTCACTAAGCTTATTATTTACTATTTCCTGACAAGCATGACTTCATTTCAAGAATTGGCACACATCCCATTGTGAGAATCTATTCTTTAATAACGTACCTTAATTAAATATGCACATTTAATGATAAAAACAAAAGCTAAAATTCAAAACAAAATAAAAAATAAAAAGCAATTGGATTACAGCACACAGAGCAAACTTAAATAAAGTCACATACGCCACAGCAAAAAGTCACTAAGGGAAGGGGAAAAAAAATGGTAAGCAAAAAAACCAAGCAGAAAACTCTTTATAGCTGGCCTTATCTGACCTCTCTGAACTCCTAGCTAGTTTACTCCCCATCTGTCATGAGATAATAACTTTTAAAGGGAGCACATTTAAGAACCTATCAAAAGTTCATTCAAGTCAATTGTTCTTAGGGTGCTTGATTACATGCAAGATAAGTGTGTTCTTCTAGAGGAGCTCTACACGGATTTCTTTTTCTCAACACTGATGGCTGATTTTTACCATTAAATCATTTATAATTTATCATTTTGTGTTGTTCCACAGTGACAGAAAAATCTTAAAATAATGATCAGTAAACAAAAACAAATGGCCTCTTCAGATTTAAATACCTAATCATGCCACTAAGAAGCTATTTCTATTTGTTTGCCCATTTTTAAATTACTGCAATCTGAAAGCCATTTTCTTTCTAGGGAGTACAGTCATAACATTTGACATTACTGAGATGCTTTGAACTCAAAAACTTTGAGCTCCAGCTTTGTGAACTGCCGTAATACTTTCAAAGAATCAATTTAAAAAAAAAAAAGAAAAATTAGATAAATTTGTAATTTTAGAATCAATTCTATCATCAATTGAAACCAAATCTTGACACCCATCAATCTTTTGCTTCAGAAGTCTCAATTTAATTCTTTCTTGAAGTGAATTTTGATGTAATAAGATTTATCAAAACAGTATTCTGCAGGAAACTCCTTACAGTATTTGAGAGCACTAAACGAGAGGGTACAAGCGTAAGAGTTACAGTTTTAATTCTTAGGATAAATACAAGTCAATTACCTTGTAAGAGGTAGACCACATTACTGAACACACACAAAGTGAGGAAATCTAATGAAATGACAAGACAATATTACAATTCCCAGGTATTACTTAATTCTGCCTGTTAGTTGAATTAATTTCATACATATGCAATGGGAGAGTTATGAACATGTTAATTTTTTCTTTGGATCGAAAACAGCACCATTCTCACCAGAGCCTGAAATATATTATCAACAGAAAACCAGACATTTTCTAAAGAGTCTAACCTTTTTACTTTTTATTTAATGGACTGGGCAGCAAAGTTTTTATTCAACTTTTCCTTCTTTTCAACTAGAAAAGGAATTCTCAGTTAGGTTTGGGGGGGTTGTTCTAATTTTATTTGAAGGAATGCATTACATATCAAAGTTGTATTTTCAGTTTTCTATTACACAGAGCACCCATTCTTTAAACAGGAATTTGGGCAGACCTGCAGATGCGGAAAACATTCAGGACACTGGCATCTAGCAGACTCAAGCCCATCCCACAATCACCAGCATTCAGATGCCCAGGTAGCCATCTCCAGCACACTGCTGCACCCTGCTTCAGAATGCAATGGTCTCAGGGACACAGATAAAACCCTATGAGCTGATAACAGTTCCATAGGCAGTCATTAATTGTCCAGTCTGTTCAGGTTTACTCATTCATACCTTATTAGCATTAGTTACCTCCAGTTCATAACTGAATAATTCAGTGTGGCTTATAGTGAGCTGAGGAACAACAGAGTGGAAGAGAGAAACAAGATGATGTCCAAATAAGTAACTGAAAAGAGTTTCACTGACCAAGACGGAACAAGAAAAGTGAGCTCCTTGTAAAATAAATCTGTAAACTCCTAGTAAGTGAAAAGAAACTACCTTTTACCTTCTGCAACAAATCTCAATTTTCATTCATCTAGCAAATAGTTCATGGGGCGTATTTTCATAGGAAAGTGATCTTCTTTATCTTGCATTTTGTTTTCCCAAGAGCTTGGGTTAGTAAACTGGGAAGACCATTTTCAAATACAGACACTTCCATCAGGGAGATGGTGATCACTCCTGCATTAGCTTTGCCACAACTCTCCAGCAGTCATATTCAAGCCTAAATAGTTAAGAACACCCAATCCTTCAATTAAAAGGGTAAGGGGGAAAAAAATAAAAAACAAACAAAAACAAAACCAAGGAAACAGGCTAATCTTAGGAATAGAGAAGTTTCATGATTGTATGCGCACCATTTCACTATTTTGCACGCTCTCCATAGTTGCAAGGGGTAGTTTCATACCAACTCATGCAGGCATTCAAATGCTATGCCAGTAATGTAATTTGCTACAGCAGGCATTTAAACCAATTCTTTGAAGGCTATGAAATATCCAGTCCTTTTAAAAACTAAGTTTATTTGCTCTCAGGGAGTCCATCTGATACCTAACTTTCTTATTTTTCTAATGATAAACTGTCCTCCTCCCTTCAAATGCTCAGATTGACACTTACATGGAAATCTCTGAAGTGCAATGATTATGCTTCCAGGCTCTCTCTCAAATCCACATGCAGAGCATGACAAATTATTCACATTACACTGTGCTCTTTGACTCAGTTACCAGGGCTCCAGAAATTGGCTTTTGACCGCAGACTGCATCAAATAGTTAAGATCTATATGGTTTAAAACATACAATGAAATAACGGCTAAAGTAATAAAAACTACATATGATTTTGAAGTCCAGAGCCCAACAGCAAAATTACTGATCGCAGGTATTCTCAAAAGGACTTGTGGGACACAACACTCAAAACTATACTAAAAAACATAAACAGAAACTTAAGAAACAATAAATCTCCACACTCTAGGTTAAACTAACATATAGTTAGTTTCATTTGAAAATATTTGAAGACTGCAATATTAAAAAAGGGCAATAAACACCTCTTTGAAAAGCAGTAATGACTACTTCATCACCAAGCACTTTACAAAAAGTTTTTGACACAAGCAAAAGCAGACTACAAACATTAAAACACAGCAATAGATTATTTCTTTTTCTTTTTAACTTTTTGCTTTGTTTTGTTTCATATCAGCTCTGACAAAACAAACCCCACCAAAAAGAGACATGCTTCATCTTTTAAGAGAAATAGAGACAAAGGGCACACAGTTCTATCCATGAGAATAAAGCTACAATAAACAAGCCAGCCAGAAGTCTACCAATGTTGAACACTCAAGAAAGTGCTTTCTGGATACTTCACCCCATACTTCAGGCATACTTCAATCAGACTAATCAAGAAGAAAACTGATATTTGTTTGGTGTTTACAAGGTGTACAAAATGCAGGACAAGTGTAGATTCACAACAGCTGACTGTATACAACACAAGTTATTTTTCCATAGAGCAACTTCTGTTTTGCATTCAACAGGTCCCTCCACCACTATTTCCTGACAATACAAAAAGAAAAAGAAGGACCATGATGGCACTGCACCTTGCAAATCAAAATACCAGCTGTGTGAAAGCAACCAATAAAACTACAAAGCAATTAAAGTAAGAAAGGCAGGCACATGTCAGTAATAGATACCAGCGAGGGGAATCCAGTTACAAAGATGTTAATTATTAACACGGAATTTAATCGGGGTGCTGTAGTTAAGTCTCCCACTGTTATGAAGAACGCCAGAGAGCCTTCCAGAATCACATCTGGTCAAGATTTCAGGTTGACATTTCAATAAAAACACTAAGTTCTCTTGTCATTCCCATGAAGGGTTTCAATGTTGACTCAGATGGAAGAATGTCATCTAGTGAATTACTCAGACAACACTGACATGTCCCACCTACATTTATTTACCTGGCTCATTATGCAGCGGAAGGTTTTCTTCACCTTCCTATGGACGTGAAGATTACCAGGACAAAAAGGAAAGACAGAAGGGAGGCAGGCCATGGAAGAATTTAAAATAGGTAATTTATAGCTGTAGCTATTGGCAACTGGTGGCCTGGCCAAACTAAAACTAAATTCTATACTTTAACAAAACCAGTAATAACATAAACTTCTGTAAGGCTGACAATCATCCTCAGTAGGAGGCAACAGCCCTTTAGAGGTGACCCAGCCAGCTGCTCTGCAGTATCCACGGGGATGTTCATCCTTCCAAATATAATACAGACAAGGGGTAGGTCCCAGCATTACCCCAACTCATGCGCAACCTTAGCATAGGAAGATTTCATTGCACTGGTGTTGCTAGACCAAGCAGCACAGCCATGGACTCATCACTGATATCTGAAGTTAGATGAAAATGGCTTACATGCTTGCGCCACTCAGCTGTACATCCACTGACCATCCGCAGCTGACAGCAGTAAAATCCTAGCAGAGAAGTCTCCACAGCATTCACAAATTAAAATTCAGCATTACCAAATAACAACCCTGTTCCACTTATATTAGTGAATGGTTGATGCTGATGTGAGTCTTAAATCATTTATTTTAGATAGCTACTTGAACCTTTAATTTAAAGGCTCGATTAATTTTCATCATCTTTTTGCCCTCTTCTTCACACAACAGAAAATGTATAATACAAAACTATAGTACTTTGTACCCACTAAATTAACATAATACACTTCCGCTGAATATAGTTTAATTACAGCTTACTCTTGTACACTCATATTAATTAACAGTTTACTTGGAAATTCCCACCATATGGTACTGTAGCAGATGTTAATCATGTAAGGCCAAACACTTTGAAATTACTGTTCTAGGCACTTCATCTGAGGTACCAAGTGCCTTAAATTTCTACTTAAAGGATAAACTGGAAATGCCAAGCATCCCACAAGATCCCATCCACAGCTATTTTCTCAAATAGAGTATTATTTGTCAGATAAGGAGAACAAAAAGGGATAGATTTTCAAGCCTCCCTTGCTTTAAAATTACTTGATATAGATGGTGCTGATTTCCCTCTACATAAGAAAAATGCCTGCACTGGAAACCTCCAGGAAAAATTCATTTCATCTACCAGATTTCTGCTCATGCCAAAATATGGTGAGGGCAAAACATGTTTATGAGTGGATACTCATGTAGTGCTCCAAATCTTGGGTTCCAAATCTTGGGTGCACCAGACCAATAGACCTGTCTCTTCCAGCCCTTAACCCTTCAACTGCAGGAAAGGACCATTATGAGGAACAGCAGATGCTTGCTCTTGGGCTGTCAGATATTTTAAATTTAAGAGCAAATGTCCCACAAAAAGAAATTAAACTCCCTGACCATGCTGCAAGTACGTTTACATGGCAGTGGCTTTCCTTTGCATTTTGATCTATGGTCCTGTAATAGGAGCCTAATATTGGGCTCCTAAAATTCTTCTTCTGAAAAAATGCAACTCATCTCCATCTCCCTACTTTGTCTTTTTAGAAGAGGCAGAAGCATTTGAAAAGCTGGAAGAGACGCATGAAGAAAACGTGACATTTAAGAATTTCACAACACAGCCTTCCAGAACTGGATTTTTTTTAGTAAGATATTTTGGAACCCTTATTCTACAGCATTTGTCTTGGTAACTATTCACCTTCTAAACTGAAGGTTTAAAGTTTTCATTAAGCAAATTATTAAGCAGTAAGTATGATGGTAGTACAGTTTTGTTTTATTTGGATCTAGAAATCTAGAGCTAAGTTATCCGGCTGAAGGTAAGTGCTTGCTACAGGTGACTGTGGATATGATTATTCTATGGTTTAATGAGGAAATGGTAACTTCTTGAAAAAAAACCCAACCAAGCAAAAAACAACCAATAAACAAACCAGCATATGCATAGAACAGAAGCCTGAGGAATGAGCTTTCTCTTCCTTCTGACTGCATACCTCTGAATGCAAGTCTATACCTGAGAATTTTCTCAGGAAACAGCTTTTCCCTATTCTCCTGGAAATCAGTAACAAATACTACTATTTGACTTTGAGAAATCAAGCACAATCAAATGCTACAGTAACTTCACTGAGATTAAATGGTTATCTGTACTTCTGAGGATCAGACAGAAAGGCCAGACCATTTGCCAGTTTCAGTTTTTGAAGATAAAACTGCCTGGTTTATTATTGTCAGAGAGCTAAAAAACCATTACTTGAAAAGATTCTAAAAATGCATTTGTATATATATTTCAAAACTCTCATCTGAAAAGTGATCTGGTTTCTGTTGCTGCCTTGCAAAATTCTTGACACCCATTAACCAGAAAAGGCATTTGTAAATTGCTTGCTTTAATACTGCAGTGTGCAAATAAATCTGAATAAGATCAGAGTATAGAGCTTTGCTGAACTGTTGCAAAAAACTACTTGAGAAAACATATTGTGAGGCCATATTTAAACTAACAGATGTTTCAGAAACAGAACAATATGTTCAAACAAAATAAAGGTGTAAACAGGCAGTGTTAAAATTGCTTCACAACTAGCACATTAATTTTGGTAGCGAGTGAGATCACCTTGTCTAGGAAAGCTCCCTCATGAAAAGATCATTAATTTAGAAATTAATTCTCATGTTATGCTTAAAATTTGGCTGCATAAATTATTTGCAGTGTGGCTGCTTATGTAACATTGCCTTTGCTATGGCAACACCCAGGCTGTTAGGCACTGGCACATCCCAATTGCAATTGCAGTTTCATTTTCTGCTGATAAACAATGGCAGAAGAGGTCTTCTAATCACAAATCAAGATGCCCCAAAACACATCACCATGACTGATGTAGTGGCCATCAATACTGCTAAAATGCCTAATGTCAGAAGGGCAAGCAAAAAGTGAGAGATCCACAGGAAAAAATCATGCCTAAGACAGATCTCCCAGCGCTGCTTTCACTACAATTTTAAAGCCAGAGTCCCTGAAAGTTTGCAATAGCACAGTTTGTCTCTTGACTGTCTTTGTACAAGCTCCCCTCTCCAAAAAGACCCCCAACTTTTTTTGTCTTACCAAAATTCTTATTACTTCCTTACAAATTGAGTAACTATCTATAAATTAAAAAGTTTGTGAGTTCATCGAAATTAAGCTCCAGCTATGGCACTATTTCCTATTTTTCTATCCCTTTTCCACAGTTTTCTTTGCTAGACGTTACAGTAAAAGTCATACCTCCATTTAATAGCATTGCTTCAAAGCTAATGGAGTACTATATGCACCCTCCAATACTGCAGAATTTTAGTTTGCTTTTCTTGCGAGAAAAAAGAATTCTAATGCTGACAAACTGTAATACACCTGATCTATTCCACATATGGCACTTAACAATGACTGTTCAAGTTGATGACTATTCTGCAGCTCATTAGTCATCTACACAACCTTCACAAAGGAGGAAAGTTTCAGAATCCAGGCATTTTTCATAATCTTAAATATCCAGCTTTTGTCTTCCTGAGACAGCTCAGACTTCTCCATATTATTTCTAACAGTCACATTTGTTAAGGGGGCCTGCCAAAAGCAATATGAAGGGAAGTAGCGTAAGAAAGCAACTTTAACTCCATAAGCCATTGAAAATAAAACCTAAAAATATGGACAAAACTGAAAGCCCAAATAAGGCCCGTACTTATGTGCAAGCACACCTCTTCCCTACCATCAAGTAGATGCTCACAGGCCTGCTTAGCATTATAGTTGAGCATACACTGCAGAAAAAGCTCTATCCTAAACTCCATCCATAACACAGTCTTCTTCAGAGAAAGCCAAGGCAAAAAATGAGGTAGGTCTGATAGTGACCCTGAACACAGGAGCCATCCTTACTGTTTTTAAGACCTAAATCCATTTGCCACATCCTGGCACTGTAAGAGGGTTTGTGCCATCACTGATGAGTTTCCCTGTTGGTACCTAATGGCTCAGGAACTGCAATGGGACCTAGGTGATGCCACACAAGTCCTAGGGCTCTGCACACACAGGAACAGGAGTGAAAAGATCCCCATGGCAACTTCTTTTTTTCTTTTTAAATCATCATTAAGTATTAGTCTTTTGTTTCAGAGCATTCCCACAAACTCTTGCATTTCCTTGATGAATAACAAGTAACTCCCATTACACCAAGCTGTCGGCAGCCCATGATGACTCCATGCAAACACACATGCTACTGAAAATGGCCATGAACTCTTCTACATGAAGAGCAAACAGAAACTCAGTTCCTAAATCCATGTAATATTCACTCATCCAAACGGGGAACTTTTGCACTCTGATTTCTCTTTGCTAGCACATTCATGTTTTCCTCCTCTTTCCCCAGTCCTTCTAAATATTTACATCCTTCGAAATGCTCATACAGTACAGTAGACTTTATAGGGGTTAAAACCTCATCATTAGAAGCCCTTAGAGCAACTCCATGTCTCAGATGTCAGCTTCTTGAGTATGACTACCATTACAACAGTTTAAGCTGTATGAGCTTACTATAAGCTCTGTAAACTGTCACTCAACAAACAAAAAAACATATTTAGGCTTTGTTAGATAAAGTAACACCGATTTTTCCAGGTGGATTGCCTTTTTGAACAGCTTCTTCCATTGAGAGATTGGTCCTGAATTAAAACTAGAATACTGTTAAAAGCAGCAAGTCCTTATCAAACTACAACCATTACAAATAACCTTGGACAAAAGAAGTTAAATCACAAGACTCTGTTAAAAACATCCTGATATTTGGAAAGTAATTGCATGTCTTTGAGTTTTCTCAGCACCTTAGAAATCTAAAACACATCTGACAAGTTATCTTCCTGAGTCAGTGGAAGCCATGACGTCCAACAGCGCTCACCTATGCAGCATGTCAACACCTTGCAACGCAGTAGTGCAATCCACGCATGTCCTCCAAAGGGGAGGCAGAGGAGGTGATTGACATAGTTTCAGCTCACTGTTCCATGCACAGCCTTTAAAATTAGTACTAAATAGATGAAAAGCAAAGTAATACACAGTTTGAATCAATTTAAATATTCATTTTCTCCTCCACATACAATATGCCATCCTGTGGGAGAGATGAGCTAATCCATCTGCTCTTTTTCCAGCTCCATGACAATTAATCTTCTGTCAGTGGATTCATTTTGAACCATCCAAACATTCATGTGCTGACACAGGCTCTGCTCATTTTGTCCTTTAGGTTTGCAAAGTTTTAACTGGTGCTTCGGTCCACAGCTTCTTATTAATACACATTTTCACAGGTCAAAATTTAGGTAGTTGCTTGATTGCATAACTAGTTCCAGGTCCAACTCTGTATCTCAGCAGCCTGAGAGTCCGTAGGCTATTAAAGGATCCATAGAACAACCATGTATATCAAGGAATTAAAAAATGAAAAAATACTGGAGACACTGTATTTATTCCATGAATACCCACTGTGCTGAGTCCGCTCCCTAACCAGCCACCCAGCCCAGAGCCTGGCATTTTCATCTGACACTTTCAAGCAGGACAGCTTTCCCTGTCTCCATTTTTCACATCTTTTAATATTAGGCCCGATGCTTTATCACTGCCCTGAACATAATGCCACTGAGGTAATGGCTCTTTTGCCTGAATAAAGAGTTCCAGACGGGGCCTTTTATTGCAAATGTTTAGGTCATACCAGCAAGACCATCACAAAAAACACTGAGAGCAATAAAATCCAAAGTGTTTCATTTCCCCTTACTTTCAGATAACTGTAAACAACGTTAAGCAGTAGGATTTTTCTTTTTCAGAAAAGATTTCACTTTGAACATTGAAATCTATTTTGAAGAATAGCAGGCATATTTTGAAGAATAAAGCAGGCATATTACATAGCAGGGCACTTGCTTCAAGGAAGATGTTAAAACAAGAGTTCAACATTGATTATTCTGTAAAATAACCCAGCAAGTAAGCAAAATATTCTTGCATCTTGAAGTTTAATGTAATTTATGCAAATCAGGCCTGACCGCTGCTAATGCAAAGACCACTAATGCACTAACCCCAAAGTTCTCATGACAAAGACACATTCATACTTTACTAATTGAACTGTCTTGGGTACCTCTTAAGCCATAAGTAAGCTATTTTTGAGACTTTCGGAAAAGTAATTTCTTGGAGACAATGTGTTTAAAGCAGAAGAAGAACATTTTTTCACCTAGATTTCAATAACAATGTTTGCAACACTACAACTGATAAGTGAGGAAAATGAAGTTGTTGCCGCAAAGAACACTTGCCCTTACCCACTCCTGTCTTGCCTCCAAGCTGGGCAATGTGCAATCCATCAGACAGGACTGGACTTGCCCACAGTGGCCGGTCATACTCATCTCTAGGCTCAATTTTGGCAACTACAGTACCTATCAAGGTGGTTTTCCTCACAGAGTGCTAGTAAAAGGCAGGTGCTCTCGCTCTCTCTCTCCACCTCACTCTAAATGAAGCTTCATCTGCAATTCAGGATACAAAATGAAGAAATGAAAGCTTGAGGCAACATATACGTGTTTGCTCGGTAAAAATTAAAGTACTCCAGAGAATCAATTGAGCATCTGCAACAAAATAAACAGGTTAAACACTAAAAAGCAAGCTTTGCAATCCAAAATCTAGGCATGACTGCAACAACTGCTTTTCTTGTAAAGTTCTCTTAATTATTTTTAAAATCAGATTTACAGCTCTGTGTGTTGGTCATGGGTTTCTAACCATGAACCTTTATCCAGCCTCACAACTGTTAATGTTATCATTTAGTCAGCCTATTGTTTTTAATTAACTGATTTCATATTGATGCAATACAAAAGCAGAGTGTGCGCTGCACTTCACCTGTCCCTTATGAAAAGTATTTGATACATTACATTTTTCAAGTGTTTTAGAAATGCACTATCTGCAGGTTTTTTCTGCATTCCCAAAGTATGGGGGAGGTATCTCAGACATTGATTTGAAAAAAAATCTTAAGCACTCTTCTTTATTCTTTTTCTTTTCAGAATTAAAAATGTTGGAAGCTAAACAGCTGTAATAAAACATTCTGAAGTTGGAAGAGATTTCCTTTCAATACTGATCATCTGTGGCTCCTTCAAGTGTCTAATTAATATTTACTAATTTCTTAGTATATGAAGTACCACATTATTCTATTATTATTAAGAATGCTTCAGAAACAGCAAAACTATGTTACATTGCTTAATATAATTATAACTGGACAGCTATAAATGCCAGGATTGAATAACTGAAAACATATGCTATATGCCTGAAATTTTAAGGATGATGAAACTGTCACATTAGTAGCATGCAGCATGTTACAAAGAACGCCCACAATGTAGCAGTTGTTCAAAAGTTGTACCCATCCGGTCATTCTATCTTTATAAAAAGATACATAATACTAGATGGTGATTTATTCAAAACACAGCTGCAGCCTAACTTAAAGGTAATTAAAAATAAATAAATAAATAACCACACCACAGAAAGACATTTTGAAATTGCAGTGTTAAACCATGTCAGTGCACACAGAATAACAGGAAAGCATTTCCAGAAAGTCCAAATTTTATTCTCATTAGCCTTTATTTGGAGAGGACAGGTGAGGGAGCGGAGGGGCAGAGCAGCAGCACAAACACGCTTCAGCCCAGCGGGCTCGTCCAGCCTAACATAAATCACGGCTCTTTAAATACCGCCCCTGGGGATGGGGACGGGAACGGCGACCCCCTTCCCCACGCGTGAATGCTCCGGACCCGGACGAAAGAGCGGGCTGAGCGCCCTCCGAACACCCCCCCCCCCCCCGAGGCGGTTTCACAGCAGCGGGGGGGGGGAGGGGAATGGGACAGGATGAAGGGGGGTATCCCCGGCGCTCCCGGGGCGCGCACCGAATCGCCGACCCCGCCACCTCCGGAGCCCCCCCCCCCTCCTCTGGTTGCAGCCGTGCCCCCCACACAGGCGAGTGCCCCACGTTAGGTTAAACTTTTATTTCGCGAGTCATTTCGCAGCTCATCTGCCGGGAGCACCCAGGCGCGATCCTCGCATCCCCGCGCTGCTGGCAGATGGGGGGGGAGCCCCATCGCCGCAACGGGGCCGCCGCCCGCGAGGGAGCATCCTGGGATCCC
This sequence comes from Pezoporus occidentalis, assembly GCF_034315485.1. NCBI lineage: Eukaryota > Metazoa > Chordata > Aves > Psittaciformes > Psittacidae > Pezoporus > Pezoporus occidentalis. Next base: position 8,884,669 of record NW_026916170.1, on the reverse strand, counting down.
TCGGGAACAGCCTGACTCCAGTCCGTCCATCATTCCCCCATGGTTTTACGGGCCCCAGAGGGTCAGCGGCCGCCCCCATCCCACTGCACCCGGGGAAGGAGCTGGAGCGCGGCCCCGCGCCCCGGAGCAGCCCCCGGCCCCCTCGCCCTCCTCTTCCTTTCCCACCCTGCAACCGAACCGAGGGGGGAGCCGGGAGGCGGGACCCCGGCGCGGGGAAAGCCGCGGAGCTCTCCGCACCTGCGGGGATGGGGCGTTGGGGGTGCAGTGATGGTACCCCCGGCGCCGCTCCTCACCTTTCATCCAGTCGACGACTTGGCTCGGCGACCACTTACTGACGGGCTCCATGATGAGGGCCATGGGGGGCTCGGGGGCGCGGGGAGCGGGCGGCCGCCGCTCTCCGGGCAAGGGGCGAGGCTGTGCAGAGCGCCGGGACAGCGCTGCCCGGAGCCCCGGCGGCGGCGGCAGGAAGAGGAGACAGCCGCTAAATCCTCGCTTGCCTCCGCTGCGCTCCGCTCCGCTTGCTCGCCGCCTCTGTGCCTCTCTGGGGATTTCAGTTCATGTTGCCGGCTCGGCGGGGAGGGGGAGGAGGAGCAGGAGGAAGGGGGAGGAGGCGGTGGCACGCTCTGACGCCTCCCGCCCCCGTGGACCCGCGGGCAGCGGCGGCGGCTCCCGGCCACGGCGAGGTCGGTTCCCGGCAGGCGGCGAGCCGAGGGACTGGCTCCTCTCGGCTCGGCTGTGCCGTGCCCGGCGACTCCCACAGCTCTCCGCGGCTGCCGCGCCGGTGTCTTTTTCTCCTGGCGGAAATGACGAGGCGGCTCCTGCCACCCGAAAATACCTCCAAGTGAAATGGGAAGCGACACCCGACGGCCTCCCGGGGCGGGGGAGGGGGGGGGAAGGGAGGGATGACTCGCAAGGTGCCGCCGGAGGTGGGGGGGGGACGGGACCGGGGCGGTGGCAGCGCCGAACACCTGCTCCCGCCGATGCAGGGACATCGGGGGTGCCTGCGGGAAGCGCTAGCAGCGGCACCAAGCCGGGTTCGGGGTTTGGGCTTTGTTGGTTGCTTTAGGGTTTTTTTTCCCCTTCAGAAAAGCATCAGTGCATGGGCGGGAAAAGTTATTTATCTATCTATTTATTTAATTCTGTTGAGTAAAGCCCGACTGGAAGACGGCAGTGATGTGATGTGACGAACAGTGCCGCTGAACGCTTCCGTGGGGCCGTGCCGGCGGGTAGCACAGATGGGGTACCGGCCTTTGGCCGGGGACTGAGGAGAGGGAGAGGAGGTGATCTGCACCTGGTTGGTTGGCCTGCCTCACCCCGGGGACGCAGTAATGGGGCAGCCTGAGTGAGACCGCCCAGCGGAATCGGGGTGGGCACTGGCCAGCCTCCGCACGGAGAGGGCACCGCAGCAGGGTAGCTCTTTTGCCCTGGGTATCCGCCGAGCTGCACCACTACGGTGTGATGGCTGCGGGTGTGTAAATCCACCGTCTCCGCAGCGGACCGTCATTGCTTCAGCTGTTCATCCCGTTGTGTGCCCCTCCAGGCTGCATCACGCTGCAGGCTACCCCGAGGGAGCAATTCCCACAGATCCTGAGCCAGAATATCTGCTTGTAGGAGTCCCTCCCAGACGGAGGGCGATCCCTCCTAGTATGGCTGTGGGTGCTTTTCAAGCACCCAACCTAGCAGCCTCAGCTCTGAGGAGGCAGCGGCCCCCTCCCCGAGCTCCGGGCGGAGGATAAATACCGCTGAAGGGTGTTTTCCTTCTAAGGAATTGGCTAGTGCACAGCTTTGCCTGCATTTGTATTCACCCTGCTTCTTTTGCCAAGGCTGAGGAGACGGCCATCAAGATGTTCCCTCTGACGCTGTCGGCTGCTGAATGCCAGCTGCTGACGCTGACATTTAATATCTGTACGTGAGGAAAAAAGAGGATTCCCTCAGCCCCGAAGTGGCAACAGCGAAGGAATTCCTTTGCATGGCATGGGCAGCGACAGAAGCTCTCCCTTTTTGGTACATGGGGCTGAAGTACCAGCAGTGACGAGGGCCAGCAAGGCACTCACAGGGTTGGTAACACCTCTCCTTGGAGACCTAGGAGGAGCCTCCCTAGCAGCATTAGTTAGACTTCATTTTTAAAGGTTGTATTTATCCTTGAGAAGAAACTTCTTTTTCCTGAAAACTGGGGTTTACACACTATCTCCTGTGTCACATTCCTGCCAGCACACTGACTACAATGCAGTCTGCTTCTAAAGAGGTTGCATTACCTGAAGAGACTGAAACAGTAAACCTCACTTGCAAATTAAAGCTGACTTTTTTCCCTACAAAAGGTTTGAAAGGTATGCAGAACCCTTATATACCAGGTTATTGTTGTTGAAAGAGCGTGTCACAATTTTAATTAGAAACCAGTAGTTTGAAAGGTTTAGAAGTATATACCCAAGATCAAACTGAAACCTGGCATATAATTTATAACACCATTGTGTAATTCTCACTGTGCTGAAGAGTTCTTCACGGGTGAGGAGAGGAAAAGTAAGCTCTCGGTGTGTATGTCTGAAGTCCTATAGTTCCTATTTATGGCATACACTGTCATCCCTATATCTTGCCAGGGTGATCTGTAGCTGAAGTGAGTTTGTCAGTAAAACATCTGTGACCCAGTAGTGTCCCAGTAGTCAATTGCTATTACTTCTAAATCCCCTTTATAGTGGTTCTAGCAAATTATGGAATGGCAAAAGGGAGCTTACACTCTTGCTTCAGTAAACAGATGATGTTTTGAGATGGGATCTAATTACCTTTATTGTTCTTCTCATAGGGAGTAACCATCTCATAAACACCAGGGTAAATCCCACCTTTTTACTTAGTTCTTGTTTCAGTCTCACTAAAGGGTGTTGGCTTGGCTATGGTGGGGAGGATTTGGCTCAGTATGAGTGATGATAAAATTATCCAGCCATGGTATTTAACTTGATGACCTATTACAGCAGTGAATTCTATACTCAGGACATGTGTTACATAAAAGTATTTTTTAATTTGCTCTAAATTTATTACTGCCTGATTTTATTATTTTCTCTTTCTAGGGTAGGAAATCAAAAGGAGATCTGAATGACTTTCATGCTGACCTTCTTAAACGACAGCATCTCAGCCAAACGCCTTAACTAAAGTCTTTTGGCTGTTTTCATCTTTTAGTTTAGTGGCCCTCATTTTGCTGTCACACCTGCATGAGTCAGGCCTTTTATGTAAAGCATATGGGACAGGCTTCTGCAGCAATGCTGAACTGCAGAATTAGGTTCTAACTCATCTTTTATAATTACTCTGGTCCATATAGTACATTAAAAATTAATGTGTTTAAATATATATATAAGTGTACATGTCCCTGTTAGATAAGTCTGAATATATTAGGTAGTATATGTAAAAGTAAGTACACGGTAAAATTGAAAGAAAAATAATAAGAACAGGGATGAGTTTGCAACTGAAGTACAAGCATGAACCCATCTTTATAGACTATATATTGGCTTAAATATCCATTTTCCAAATACCCGTGGACATGGGTAGAGAGCTCCAGCAGATAGTTTTGGACATACACACCTCCCAGATCAGCACCTCAGCCTGCAAGCTCACAGATGATGTTACCTTTCTGTCATGGCATGTTGTCAAAACCAAAGCTCCCCAGAGCTCGACTGGCAGGCGTAGCTGCTACAGCAATACAAATTGTAAATGCTGCCAGTAAATAGTTCAAGTATGTCTAATAATATGCTTTTTGTGCCTGTTTAATTAACTAGGACAACTCCTGAAGTAGAGCATTGCTCAGCCTGAATAATGGTGGCAGAATTAGACCCAAGTTCTAACTTGAGTCTAATGCCCACTTGAGTGGATATTTGTTTTGTGTATATGAGGCCAGACTCTACAGTGGGTACCAGCAATGGGTACAAGCATAACTGTGAGTTCCCCAGAAACTTCATGGACTTTCTACTGGCATCTCTAGAAAACATACAAGATGCTCAGTAATGACAAGTTGAAATCTTGCCCTGAAGCTAGGGAAAGAAATTTAGCACTCAAAAGATGTTATTTCTGGTGCTGGATATTAAAGTAAATTCCTGAAGAGGAAGGAAGATGAAAACAAGTGGAGGTAAACTAAAGCTGAGGTCTAATAAACCCAGTTGGATTAAAAAAACAAAAGAAAACAAACATGATGAAAAGGCCAGTACTTTTGTCAAGTTAAGAAAGCTTGTTTGTGCTTTAGTAACAAATAAATTCCTGATTTTTACAGGGGATGCTTTTAGTAGTCAAGCTCTTCCATCACTATTAGCTACAAATATCTGCTTTGGATGCTGTACCCTCATTACTGGAGATTATTTTATTCCACAGCTTAGGACAACGCGTAAAGCAAGTTGCTACTTTTAGTTGTGACTAAAGACACTGGGCTTGTTCCCTGGCTGATAGGGCTGCCATCTGTCCTCTGTTTCCCAAAGTCTTTTTGCCTTCAGAGTGGTGTTTGTGCTGATGCCTCATCAATGCAAGGATTGCTGTCCCTGCCAGGGCAGGCATCTTCCAAGGGGAAATGGGAATGATGGGGACAGGGAGGGAAATAACATATCCTTGGTTTCAGTAGGCCATGGGCAAAGTCAGAAGAGGAAAGTCCATGGCAGAGCAGAGGTGCAGTGAGGTGGTAAGTCTCTGAGGAGGGTGGGAGCAGGGTAGATCAGGAAAGTTTAGAGGAGTAAAGAGGCTTAGATGGGGCAGAGGACGCAAGACAATTCAGAGCAATGCCCTGAACTGACCAGTTGTCCCTGGCACTGGAGCAGCAGGGAGGTGTGAAGGCCGTGGGGTGGGAAGGAGGTGCATCCTGGCTGAGATGAGCAGGTCTGGGGGGGGCTCTGTGGCCCACCACCTGACTGGCAACCAGCTGCTACTCCTTCCCCTTCAATGGACAGCTTCTACCTATTATGACAGAGGCTAAAAAGACACTCAATTAATTTGGGGCCAACACTGAGATCTCACTGTTTCCGCATTTCTCACTACTCATCTTCAACCTGCCTGAAAGCACAAGTCCTTTAAAACAGTATTTCAAAAGCAAGTATCTTGCCCTTAAAGTATATGCCTTAGATCCTTGATGGTTTAATTTGACGTAAATATGGGGGAGAGGGATGCAATTTATATTGGTTTTTTTGTAATCAGAAATAGAAATCATAATTCCCCAAAGATGTTTAATAATCTAAAGTATTCAGAACTCAATTAAGGCTGTTAAGAGATTAGAAATTAGATTAAAGGTGGCTAAAGGGTAAAAATCTAAAGACTTCAAACACCTTTTGTAACACAAAGGCTCTTAAAAAATGAACAGGCTGAGAATTTCCCCAGGAAATTCCTATAATTTTAATAAGGTTTCTTCATTTAAAATAAAAAAGGAACAACTCCATACACAAGTTGAGTCCCACTGCCTCTCTTAAACAGTGGACTAGAGCAATTGCCTGCTGAGAGCTCCTCCTTCCCCAGGTCTGCGGGGTCATGCAAAGATTTAGTCAATTTTTATGATCAGGAGGGACCACCCCTACAATCTGACATGTCCTCCTGCATTGATGCCTGCCAAAGAATTTCTCCCAGCCATTCCCTCATTGAGGGAAATTATTTTCTCTGATCATACCTCTTCTCCACACCAAATTGTCTCTATTTCTCATTTCATTCTGCATGGAGTCAAGTGCCTGGTTGATTCTGTCACTGAAAAGAATAGGAATCCACGGCAATGTGACACGCTCTTGTCTTTCTGCATCCCATGGATGCTCCCAGCTGAGGTCTGATGCAGCTTCTCACTGCCATGAGATGCTGCCTTGTGGTAGGTGTAAACCAGAAACAGAGTTGCAGTGGAAGTGTCCCTGCAGATGCAAAGGGCTTTTCAGGTGTGTTACCCACTTGGCTGGAGGTGTGGGGGAGCTGCCTTCTCAAAAGAACAGTTTTCTGTTCCTTTGTGAAAATAAATATACATAGGTGGGCTTTCTTGTTTTCGTTTTTTAGGCACAAGCTCTAGGAGGCTGTTTGTTTGTTCAGCTACCGTGCTAGGCTAAGTCTGCATCTATGCTTCTGTGACATACGCCCTGCTTGAAACAATAAGAAACCCAGGGGAAGTGTCCTTCTTTGCTAAAATTATTAGGAAAAGATTTTAAAAGAAAATAACTTCGTTATTAACATCAGGTTCCCACTCATTATTAGTATCACAAATGTAAAATGACTGCCAACAAGAGTCAGCTTGGAAATCTCATTAGAAAGCAATGTCACAGTTTATTCCTGGTTATAAATGTGATCTTATTACCTTTGGAATGGTCGGGTGGTTGGCTAAATGCAATGGGTGGCTCCCCTCAAGGTATATATTTTTACTGATGAATTCTCATTAGTGAAAGAATAATAAATATCTGATCATTTTCTAAGCAATACTGAAAATAAAACAACATTTAGAATTGCCAGAGAACGTAGTCATCTAAATTGCACACTGGAGTACAAAAGAATAAGAATAATGATATGGTAATATAAAAAGGGCAAAACCATAATGAGAAGGGACATTTGTCACTATACTCAGAAAAGCACAATCTGTCTCCCCGGTAATTTGGTGGAGTACAGAAAGTATTACATGCCATATTACAAGTATTACATTTTATTTCTGACTTCAGGAAGCATTGCCATATGTCTTCAGATCAGACATGGCCTCTTAAATGTGGCATGTTCTTTGTTCACACTGTGCGGGCTCCATCCCACTTGGACAGTATTTATGCCGAATAAATTAAAGAGAGTATAAATCTTCCAGTGCCACAAGACTCTGTATCAGCCAGCTTTTGTGGATGAAGTGGGCAGGAGCAATTTGGCTCCTAATGAACAGGGAAACAGGTTTGCTTTATTTCCCAGACCTGACAACTTTCTCTAAAAGCTATTGTTACAGAAATAGCCCCGACCTTCCCAGACTCAGGAAGCATTTACTATTTTCAAACATATTTCACAGGAAAAGGCAAAAAGACACCTATTTTTGAATATTCCTGGTGTAAAGCAGCATATCTAAGTTACAACTAAATATGCCCTGATGTGCACTGGTATTGCTATGATTAGAAGTTATTTAAGATTTTGTACATTTACATGAAACTTCTTTTTTACAGCTTGAGAAATTGGTGACCTACTCCTACGAGAAGTCCTCCCTGGTCCCCACATTCTCCCTGGAGCTGTGTTGGGACTGTGCATAGACCTAAAGGTTTGTCCATATGCTGTAACATTGAAATCAAAGTGAATTTAGGGAGGCTGATGGTCAAATCAAAATGATGCCTGAAGAACGATATTAACCAGATTACATGTTAGACTTACAGAAATAGGCAAAGTGTTCAGATATCACAGCAGTGCCAGAGTTTGGAATATTCTATACCACCATGCCATTAATGTTCTTTTTGTACTGTTATTTACAGCTCGACCTGATTAAAGCATAAGAAACAAGGATAAGGCAGAGGAATCTTGGTTTATGAAAAGGAAGTATGAGGAATATTTTTGGGAGAGAAGGAACTTTTCTATTATCAAAGAATTGTTATAATGAAGGAAAAGTATCAGTATAGAAAAACGATGGATCAATGTGAAAAGGTGGTATTATTGGAGGAGTGAAGCAGAATGACAGGGATTGCACAACAGGAAGCAATACAGTTATCGGAGAAAAATATTACAGGAAACTGAAAAACAAGTGTGAGAGGAAATAAAAGTGAATGAATGGCTCAATCGGTAGGTACACTTAGAATTAAGGGGGTTAAAAAGTGAGAAAGCAGTGAAATAGGAAGATATGGATGAGTATTGAAATTGGGAGGAAATAAAGGAGAAAACCTAAGTATATTATAAAATCTAAGAGACCCAAAACATGGACAGGTTTTAGAAGAAAAGGATTTTAAGAAGTCACATGGATTGGACAGGGTAAAGTACCTAAAGTGACTCAGCAGGAATTAAGCCACTGAAAAGGAGTCAAAATAACTTTAATCAGAGAAACAAGAGAGCTTGGTTCTCAAAGCATACCTAGATTAAGTGCCAAACAAAAACTGGTTTTATTGTTATTTTTCTTATTCCTTGGTGGACTAGAGCTAATTAATTGAATTCTGCTGAATTAAATGTGCCTGGCTCATTCTCTACCACTGGTCTCAGCTACTACAGAGTGGCTCACGTCCATAGCATTATAAAGCTTTTACCTCCAAAACCAAGTGGCTGCATGCAGCCTGCATATTTTGGATGGTTCCTGGCCATGCTAACACCCAAACAGAGCTTGCAACTTGTTTGGGAACTATTAGCTGGCATAGCCCAAAGTTGTGCCAGGGAACATCTGAACAGTTTGGTAGCACAAGCATTCTCATACCTGGAAATATTTCAAGACCTTTCTAGATTTAGGGGTGAGGTCTTAAGGATGGAGCCTACATTCATATCACAGGCTCTGGCGTTGCTTTCCAGGTCAAGGTTCTTTCTCTGCTGTACTCTGACTTGAGTGTCAACATCAGACTAGAGCAGGCAGCATCTGTTCACCACAGTGGGGAAGCTAGGGCTGCAGAGGGGCCTAGACAATCTCCAGGTGGTCACCCAATCCTTATGCTTTGCCAACCAACAATCAAGGATGTCCTGGAGGTGTCATAAAGCCCCAAGGGGAACCCCAAATTGATCTGGAGGTGACCTGAGGAGGTGATCTAATCACAATCTCAAGGAAATGGTTTATAATCAACTGCAAGTATCACAACAGCTTGCTTTCCCGCAAGTACCCTTACATACCTGTGCTTGACAAGGTAGGAGAATGAGGACAAATAGTCAAGCAACACTACAGATAAAACCATTTTCTCTCACTTGTTAGCTCCCTCTAGCTTCACAGCCTCAAAGTCCCACCTGAAGGTTGCTCATCCTCTTAGCCAGATCCAATCTAACGTTAATCATGAGTGCTGCCGCCGTTCATGCAATCTCCTGAAACTTTTGTTTCTGTAGTTGGCAAAGATGAGTGCTGGGGAGTCAGGAAATAGGAGTCACAGATCGGAAACTTTGGCAAAGCTCTCAGTCGCTGTTTGAACAACTGCTCAGCAAAAATGCAAGCCACAGACCTATTTCAGCTTCCTCTAACCATCCCAGTTTTAAAAACTCTATTAATCCCAGTGGCAGCCACGTATCATACCTATCTAATCTAGTCTTCTGAGGCATTTCCATTGTGCTCTTCTCTGTAGTATTCTGAGCATTTTAGAGAATTAAATGAGTCTAGGACATACTCTAATTAATATCAATCTTTGGTTCTCTATTTGTGAAACATGGACAGGAGGAGAAGGCACATGATTAATCCATTTTAATTATTATAACTAAAGTTATTACAGTGGGACAGCAATGATAGGAAGGAGTCCTGCATTTTAGCCAGAGGGCATTAATATCTGTGGTTCTTCAAGTCTCTCATAGGAGGGAATCCCAGAGAGAGCTTTCCTCTCATGATGTTGAACAACACTGGAGAGCTTTGAACTACCATATCCAAACTTGATCAAATAGCTTTTCAGCTCCAAGTGTATAGCATAGGAACATGTTTGCTCTACTGCAGTGTGTGCACTACCCAAATTAGAACTGCATCAAATTTAAGAACTAACTTGCATCTGTGCACAGGTTCATATCAGAACTTGCCTAATGCTTTACACTGATGTGAATTCCTGTTGTGCAAATGTGGTTATATGGCCTTTTAGAAATAACTCATCTTGCAAATAATCTGGAATGACTCTATTGGGACTGCTGAAGGTCAGGTCAGATTCTGGAAGCATGACAAAGGATTATTTGTACATTTTCCCTTTCTTTGCAGGTCAGCTGCTGTCTCTTGAGCCAGCCTGAATTTTACATTTTCCTCTCCAGTGCTGAGGTTATTTTGAAGTTCCTGGATTGCACCTGTCCACTTTGGGAGACAGCAATGCTTAGAACCAAGTCGGCATATAGCAGGGTTTCCTACCATCTCCAGATGAAAAACATTTTTCTGTCAATCTTGACTACTGGAAAACCCAGCAGCAATGAAAAGTCCATGAGGATTCCACAGCTAAAAAAATTCTGTGAAGCCATTATCTGAATGTAGCATGTCAGCACCTACAGATGTGCAGTCTACCTACAGAAGCTCCGCAGCCCTCTGACCAGATTTGTGTAATATGCTGTGCCAACCAGTGATGCTGGGATGGAGAAAAAGGCTTTGTAATCCTTGCTTGTCCCTAAAACTCCCTTGTTTTCTATCCATCCACTATGTATCATCTTTACACTGCAGGTACTTAGACCTATCCTGCAGCTGTAGCACACTAGCAGTTGTGTCAAGCAGAAGAGAAAAGCTGCCCATGTAATTTCACAGTCAACATCTGTAGAGAGGGAGGCTCAAGTGCTTCTCCAGCCTTCACAGGTAAATTTTGGATGGTAATCATGGCCTGATGCATTTTTGTTTTGATGAAAGAGCTTTGGCAGGCAGCAGAAGTATTTGCTAAGCAAGAGCATGCAATGTGCCTTAGACAACCAAAAGTATGTCCTTTGTCCATAGTTCATATCAAGAGGCAATGCGTTCCCTTCTGGCAATGCTAGCAGTGAATCTAAGATGAACTCAATGTGATGTATTTGAAAAATTACCCATCATCCATTTCTTTTTTTCAGTCAAGGAGAGAAAAAGTAGCAGCTCAACAGGGGAAAATACTGATCAGGTTTTACATCTGACATGTCCTTATGCACTCTACAGAAAATTACCATCACCATCTCCAGTAATTACAGGCTAAATTCTTCACAAATGTATAAAGTGACAAAAATGTATCCCAATTTCCATGGCACCTGTCTTATCATTAGTGCAAGAAATCTTTCTTTTAGCTTCCAGTAATCATGGAAGAACTCAATGGGTTACACAGTGATCATTTACTGAAGAAAAAAATGAGTCAGTATGTGAAAGATAAAACCTTGCAGGTTAATATGCATGCATTTGAAGGATATAAAAGTCTTAGGGTTGAATTTCATTTGGGACACTTTATATGAGGTTGCATACTGTACTGTAAATTCAATTACTATGCAAATACATACAGTAACTGGGAAAGGAACTTGGGGTATAGCTGGTAGCACTGTTCTTGTTTTGATATCACAAAATTATTTTGACCAGCTGATCCAATATTGCAGTGAGAAGCTAGAATTGGTGTCATCTTTTATCTTGGAGAGAGATTTTTAAATGACATGCCATAAAATGTATTTTCTGGATTTTTTTTTTTTTTTAATAGAGTTACATGTATAAATTTGAAGCATCAGATAATGGCTAATTCTGATCTCTATAACCATTATCCCACATCTGCTCAGACCTGTTCTAACTGCTTCACTCAGACCTGTTGTAACACTATACTGGTCTCTTTTGTTCATCCTACTACTGTACAACACTTCTGTGATGAAGAACCAAGGCGCTATTTGATTGAAACAAGTGGAGAGTGGTGTTGAGTGCCTCCCCATCACAGCGTGTGATACAGCTGCTAGATCAGAAAAGCAGGCAAGTTTCTTTTGCATCATCTTCCTGTCCTTCTTTCTTTCTAAAAGGTCCTTTTCCTCTGCACTGTTAATCTCTCTGACCAGCAGCGCGCACTTGCCTTTTGTGTTAGTGCTCGTCCTAGTGGGTCCAATTTTCCTCTGAGTTAAACCCAATTAACTTCAGAATAACTCCATTAACTTCAAAGCACCCAACAAGTGAGTATTAAGTGTATGGAAGATGGAATTTAGTGAACTGACTTAGGTAGCATTGTTTTCCTCAGAACACCCTTGCACACGAGGAGAGAGTGGGAACCTCATTGTTCATCACTGCCTATTAATATCAAGTATTTGGAGGTTTGTTCTAGTCTCATCTTTGTCACAAGCCTGTCAAAGAGAAGAGCAATGGTTTTTTTTTTCACATTTTTGAAAGTTGTATCATTTTTTAATTTTATTACTTTGTCATCATGACCTTTCTGCCCAGAACAAGATATATAGTACTAGGATAAATTGTTCTGCCCTTTTTCTCCTAAAAGTCAATTAGTTCATTTCAAAATAATGCGTCAGAAGCCTCTGTCAGTCACATCAGCTCTTTCTGAAGTAATAACTGCAACAGAAAAACACATATCAAAACACTGTGCAAATACAGTGGTATAACTATGAAGATATAGGCTGAGAAAGTTCGGGCTGTTCAGCCTGGAGAAGAGAAGGCTGCATGGAGACCTCATAGCAGCCTTCCAGTATCTGAAGGGGGCCTATAGGGATGCTGGGGAGGGACCCTTCATTAGGGACTGTAGTGATAGAACAAGGGGTAATGGGTTCAAACTTAAACAGGGGAAGTTTAGATTGGATATAAGGAAGAAGTTCTTTACTGTAAGGGTGGTGAGGCACTGGAATGGGTTGCCCAGGGAGGTTGTGAATGCTCCATCCCTGGCAGTGTTCAAGACCAGTTTGGATGAGGCCTTGGGTGATATGGTTTAGTGTGAGGTGTCCCTGCCCATGGCAGGGGGGTTGGAACTAGATGATCTTAAGGTCCTTTCCAACCCTAACGATTCTATGATTCTAAGTTATGTATTATTCTGTTATTTTATTTTCAGAGGGTAAAAGTTGGAAAGAGAATATTTATGGTCAGAAAACACTGGAGTTATTCAAAGGTTAGTTTTCCACTAGTATCTGCTCATACTTTGAACAAAGCTTCAAAATATGTCAAGCTATTTACCCTTTATATATGAAAAGTCAAGTGTGTCACAATTTGTAGTCAAGTGGCTCAAAAGCGTCAGAGAATATTATGTCAGACTGTAAAATAGAACTGTGTACATTTGCACCTAATTCAAGGCGCTCACAGTAGTTTACAAGAGTTAAAAAAAACATAAAACTGTCATTTGTCCATTACATATTCAATAGGAGTTGGTAATGGAAGAAGATGTTTTTAAACACTATGCTGGGGAAGGATTGATGCATGAATTAGAATTCCTGTACTCCAAAAGTCCATGTATCCAAATTCATGCACAAAATCTTTTAACATAACATTCAAATGCAGACTGCATGTAGTTTATGTTTCTGCCACGGAACAGAGCAGGCTGACTCATTTAACTGTTTCCAGTCTTTATTGCTTCATGGTATTCGTACAGGTAACTGTTAACTCCTACCAATTCTCAAGAAGTGCACTGATGTCTTGAGCAAGCTGAGATTTTCTTTTCCTGCATGCATGCAAAAATGCATATTTGAGATTAGCCTTTAAAAGCTTTTCCACTCTATTTGTCCTGGTGCTTGACATAAACTTCATATTTATATAGCAGCTCTCATTCAGGGGTTTCAGGCAGTACGAGTATTACATATAATATTCCTCTGAAATATTTATAAACCTTTTCATACAGAGGTGGAAAGGTGGAAAACATGGCACACAAAGTCTAAGCAACCTGTGGAGCACGCACAGCTGTCAGCACCAAAGTCCTGGATGGATCCCAGCCTCAAAACTGCAAAGCTCTTTTTCCCTTTTGGACATTTCAGAAAGAAAGCCCATTAACTCCCACAGATGTACCCAGGAGACTCCCGCAGCACTCTTGAGATTTTTATCTCACAGGTTTTGGTACAGTGAGAAACCCAACAAAACACTGGTATCCTCAGGCAGATACCCTGACTTACCAGTGGACAGAGAGGGCAAGCAAGGGGGAGAGGTTGTTGCCCCCTCAACACACTCAAGGCAGGAAGTACCCCCGCAGTGCAGGAAGCCAGAATAAGCTCCCTCTGCTACCCTGCTCTTTGAAGCTGGACCCCATGCGGCCTCCAGGCGGCTGGCTTGTGTCAGCAGGGGATGTTGTACTGGATGGAGCTCTTCACTGCTGTCATGAAGGAGGTCTTTGCAACCCACCCTTCCTGTGTGCAGGGCTGGGGGGAGCGTACAGCTGTGAATTATTCAGCCATATAATTGACTGTCTGGTCTCTGTAGCTACTGGGCTCTCCCTTGCAGCCTGCATGCTCCATGCTTTCAGAGGCCCACTGCCCCATCAATGTCTCTGTGCTGCAAGGGGAACCAGAAGTCAGGAGGGAGGTGCATGTGATTGCCTCTTCTCAGAGTGAAATTCAGACATATTCACTTAGGGCCCCTCTAAAATTTTGATCCCTTCTCATTTGACTAGCGTATCGGATTATAAAGCAAGTATACATTAGGTAGCTAGTAAGTGTGTTTTCAAATAGTCTTAGCTTTTATAAGTTTTCCAGACCCTCAGAAGTGTAAAGAAATCTAAAAATAAAGATGTAAGATATGCAGCACTTCTGAACTCTCACAAGTCTTTACTTTTCCCAAATATTTGATATCACAGCAAATATTTTTAACTCTTCATGCTCTGTCTCAGCTTCCTCCCCCCCCCCCCCCTTCTTTTTTCTCATTTTTATCTTCTCTCCCAGGATGTTGATTATAAAATGTTCAGAAAGTGGGTGCTTGCTTTCTTGACTAAGTTCCCTGCATATTTGCTTTTCCTCAGAAATTCAATTTGAGGTCACCGAGAACACCTTGGCACAGTTTAAGATCTTTTTATATGTTCATATTAAATAAACTTACTACAAGATGCAAGGTTTGGTAACGAAACCTAGGGGATTATTTAGCAAAAGTGAAACCACTCTGTGCTTTTCTTGATATGTTTCTAAAATTGTATAATTTTCTTTATATAAATGTATAGCCTCCAAAAAAGACAGATTTTCTTATCAAAGTTCTGTTTTCAGAGGGAGCCTAGAGTCCAGATACAGAGTTATAAAAATTTATTATAGCAACAGTAATCATAGAGCTTAGACTTTTCCATCCAAAGGAGATGGGTTTGGATATTTTCCCTCTATGTTGCACAGCAAATGTAAATCTTCCTTAAAAACAATAAAACTATGGAGCTGGGTGGAAACTAGAGTCACAAAGAGGTATAGATTTTATCATTCACCCCTAAATTATTTTCTAAGTAGTCACCGAAAGGCACTCTGAAATCATTGCAGCACAGTAGGGTTGCTCACGTCCAGATTGGACAGGTGTCACTGGTGGTGACCCCTGCTGCCCACATCTTCTCCTACCACATACTCTCACACTGGAACATCAGCTTCACAGCCCACATTTCCACCACCTCCATCTCTCAAAGCCCAGGTGTCCTACAAATAGGGTCAACAGTGGTGGTTCCTGGGATCTGTCAGGGCACGCAGGCGGTAATGGCCCTTGCTAAGCCACAGGGTGGATGCTTGCATAAACAGCTGCTAGTAATAGCCTTTGAACAGGCAGTTCCTGGGCAATTCAAATTAGCATCCGTATAGGAAGAAGGAGGTGTCCAGCTAGGGCCTTTTAAGTGGTTTATGTGATGCCAGCAGCACTCCTGCCACAGGTGGGGAAACACCACTGATGTCAGTCTGCACCAGAATAGATCAAGGCAGTATTACCTTTGTGCTCCATAGAACAAGGCCTGCAATGACTGAATTATTTAGTGGTGATGCACATCCTCTGAATATTCTTGCCCTATTTAGGAGCACACAAATGAAATAGCTCTTATGAGTTTTTTTCCCTCATCTCCCTGTACATCA
Organism: Pezoporus occidentalis; assembly: GCF_034315485.1. NCBI lineage: Eukaryota > Metazoa > Chordata > Aves > Psittaciformes > Psittacidae > Pezoporus > Pezoporus occidentalis. The sequence goes on along the minus strand of NW_026916170.1, from coordinate 8,869,162 downwards.
AACACATGCCAGACAGCTTGGGCAATAGGCTGGTACTGTAACTATGAATCAGTTTGCATTTATTGCTGTTCTTATTTTTTTTTTTTAAATACTTCCCATATTTTTAAATGGTAAGAAATATGATACATTGCTAAACACTTGAATAACTCAGAAGCAGTGTAACAAGAAGTATTTCTCCTCTGAATGTTGAAGAGCATTTTGTAGATAAGGCGCAACATAACAACTTGTAGCTTGTCTTCCTGAGGACTTTGTCAGAGGTGAGGGCTGGAAAGCAGCACTCTTACTAAAGCTTGACATTAGCTTTGGTCTGCCATGGTATTTTTTGATGTACATTGCCATTCTTGCATCTTTTTCATGTAAGAGAAAGAAGGGGGTCCATGCCTTAGGGACAAATTCAGAAAAGGTGCATAAAAAGTGGCCAGATTTCTCTAAACTCTTTCAATTAGCTCCCTTTCTGTCTTTGAGAGTTTTTCTTAAAGCACATGCAAAAGTGGGGGAAAGTACCCATTAGAAGACCTCCACATGACAGCATGGAGCATACTATGCTTGCTTAGACAATTTGCATATAAGTAGGAGCAATAACTTGTTTTACTGGCAGATTTGGGTGGGGAGACTTGGGAAAGTTATAGATAATCAAGTGGTAAAGTTAACAGACAGAAGTTCAAGCATGTTAAACTCCTCAAACATGTGTTTTCACTCAAAATAAAGAGGCTGGAGTTTACAGCAATTTAAACAGAATTAAGCTGCAGAAAACGAAAGCCATTTTATTCCTGCGTAAGAAAACCCATATGGCATTTACCTACCTGCAGTTGAGGCATACTTGCATTTCACCATTATTTGATTAAATTTCCTGCATGCCTTCATAATAGGCATGGTCTATGATTTTTCAATTAGTTCAGGGATCCTAAAGCATGCTACTTTCACAGATACCATTTCTTGTTTCTAAACTAATATGAAATCCATAGCTAACTGTAATTGCATTAAAATTGCTGTAGTGGTTTCTTAATAAATATACAAGATTAAATATATATAATTTCAAAATAAAAGATAAACCATATTACACTAGGTCTAGCTCTCCAAGGGAAATGAGCTTTTGCATTTTTCCAGGGAGACTGACTCCACCAGGTCCATCTGTGCTGTCAAATAGCTTAATTCCCCTGTTCATTTCCAGGTTATGTCCTCTACCTATCCATGTTAGTCCAGTCTTGGACTCATTTGGCATTAACCTACTAGAGCTCCCCAAAATAAATGTGTGCATACTTCTGAGAATGCTTGGTTGCAGGGCATTGGGGGTGAGACTGGGCCTGTTTTGGGTGCCTCTGCCTTGCACAGGCAGTTGTGTTGGTGTGGTGTGTTGGTGTGCGCACCACAGAGGGAGCCCTTTGGAGGTGGGGGTAAGTCCCACACAGTGTACACATTTTATATTTTCTTTGGATTAACTATAACATTAGGAAGGCATTAAATGTCCTCCTATGTGTCAAACGCCATGCTCTTTATATACATATATATATATGTATATATTTAAAATTAAAGATCAACCAGAGAAAGGTGCCCTAGCTCCAATCCGTCCCCCGACTGTCACAGGAGATGGCCAGCCTCACATATGGGAGACATCCATCAGCATTGAACAAGGTAAAAGCTCTCCAGAGCCTCTTACAAATCAGACTGAGTTGTGCACTACCTGTGGTGGGCTTTCACTCATGGCATCCATGGGAAAAACATTTGGGGAATATGTAGGACTTATTATGGGATGTTCAGGGGAGGAGCCAAAGGCAAGAATGGAAAGGATCATGGTTGAGGGAAAGTAGAGAGAAAAGGAATAAATGGGGCCAGTTGGAGGTCAGTAGAGGCTGATCAGCCAATAAGTGCAGTCTGTCCTTTATCTATCTGAGTTGGTCGCTGGAGAGACAGTGGCATCTGGGAGTTGACTATTACTAAGTGCTAAATCTGGACCAGCTACCAAAAAGACCACTTTGCACATTTGTGTATGCCTGGGCATGTGGCAATGGGGCAACCAGAGAAGCCAGGGACCAGCTGCTGGGTGTGCTGGCTATCTAAGGCCCATTACTGGAGGAATTCATAGTGGGTGTGTGCATCCTTATGTGCTCGTGTGTTTGTGTAGACCTGAGTACTGGAGAGGTCCCTATGTATATAAATTTTCCCTGATGTGCTTTCATCCTGATCAGCCAGAAAGTGGAACAGGATGAGGCCACCGATGCCCTTTGCGTTTGTGCAAGTGTAGAGTCTTTCAGTCTGTGCTGATCTGTGTGTCCATCTGTGTTTATATGTATATGTGTGCTGTATATATGCGTGTGCATGTGCTCGCTGGGATCACCCACTCCGCCTGCCTGCGGGCTGGACCTGTGGAACTGCAGCAGCAGCACTTTGGGCAGTCTGCTGCCTGCAGCAGCTCCTAACGTTGCTCATTGCCTTCCTGTTGCACACAAATACAGCCTTGATATTTCTTCCTCTGTTTACTGCTGCAACGGCCTTTCCTCTGGCGGGAAGGCGGGAGCTGTGATCTCCTCCAAGGCTGATGCAGTCGGTGTGAAGTGAATGGACTGTTAAAGGGCACCCTTTCCCCCAGGTACTAAACATGTGGCCCCTGAGGTTTCCCATCTGGCAGGGAAGCAGCAGTCCTGAGGTTACTCTTGCCCTCAGCTCCCCTGTCCTTAATCACTTCATAAAATGAGCTTCCCAATCAGAGATTATGATGTTTTCCCACTATGTTAAGCTTACTGGGTTTTTTACGCACGGTTTTATAGCGTTTAGCTTGGTGATGGGCATCATCCTGTGGCTGATGTAGCACACTCCATAGTAAATTTGTCAAAAATAAACGACTATTAAAAACGTACTAATAAAATGTTATTAGAATGACAATTTGTAAAGGTTTGTGTCTCTTCTATGCTTACCAAGGTGCAGCTAATTTTATTTTTTCTTTTTTTAGTTATGAAAGCATTTATATATTCATTTAAAAACTAAAATGACTTTTTTAAATCAATGGAAATGTAAATAGTTATTTAAAATTCTAGTTGATTATATGGATCTGTTTCCCACTGAAAGGCTGGGCTGGAGGGTTTTTTTATATCCGTTTGTGAAATGGATCCAATATCACATACCTTCTTTAGAATTTAATTTCTTATAACTATTACATAAGTATTTTGTTTTAAATGTTAAAATTTTCACAGAAAATTGAAAGTTTATAGAGAAAAATAATTTAGAACATGTCTTCTTTGAAAATAAATTTAAAAAAAAAGTTTAGTTTCCTAAATCATTATCTGACTTCAGCAATCAGTGTACAAAATTAAAATCTCACTAGATACAGAATGCCAGTTCAATTCACAGCAATCTTTACAGTCGTACACAGCACATGATATTGTTTTATGACCCATGGTTAGTTAGGTACAAGCAACAACTGAAAATAACTATGTGCCTCCACTACAGATTCTAAGAAGAATGCATCTTGTTTAGTCATAAGTGAGAAAACTTTCAGACATCTCAGTCTGAGCTGCTCACCTTCAAAGACCAGTTAAGAAAAGCAGGCATTTTTAGAGAGTGATTTGTCTTAAAGATCTATCTTAGATAAAAAGGAATTGCCCTCTGGAAATTACTGTGTCTTTCAACATACTGTAAAATGATCCAATAGTGAATAATTCAGACCCAGACATTTAATTTCTCAGAAAACCTAAGCTTGAGTAGATGAAGTCCATATTCTACGTGCTTAAACATACAAACCAGGGGCTAATGTGACAAAGCAACAAAAGTAATGTTGGGCGTGTGTGTTCTTGAGCAGAAGTCAGGAGAGCACTGCATGGAGCTGCATACTTTAGGCATCCAAAATCACCAGTTATCCCCAGAGCAACATGAGAACTTTCCCTGTGTGTATGAAGTGTCCCTAGTTTGAAGAGGTCACCCATATTCCTTCCATTCTTGGTTTATAGACTTACATCTTCACATGATGTAACTTGACTGAAATAGGCCAGCAAAATTCCCAATACATTTTGTAAGGGAACTAAAATACTATGTTTATGGTCAACAATTATAAAATGTCCTCATAAATGAATACTCACGTATACACATTTTAACCTGAAGCTTAATTGAAAGTTACTCTTATCACATTATCTAAAGGAAATTAATGAGAGATATGTAGGTATACATACATACCTAGTGGATTTTTTTTTCTGCTGTGGTACAGTAATCCATACCTTCTTTTCCAGGCATTGCAGTTAGTCATAACTCTAATAATGTTATGTGTTCCGCTTGGTTGCAGGTTTTTTTTGTTTGTTTCAGTGGTCGGTTGGGTTTTATGTTTGGTTTGTTGTTTGCCTGAGTTTTTTGCTTTTCTGTTTATAACATACTTTGCAGCATGAGCTGATCTAATACCCCCATATATGTCTCTATATCACAGCAGAAAAATCCTGCAGACAACAGCTCCATATTACTGTGTGTCGCCATAATACATTTATGGACCATGTCCATGCTTGCCCTTCCAGAAGTGCATGGGGGACCAAAATGATGCTCAGAACCAACAGTGAGCTCAAGCTTAGGCAGACGGCTGTGACCTATTCTGATCTCTTCCTGGTCTCCTTTGGGCAAGGCATTTGGTTGTGGGTGAAACCTCAGTAGGAGTGAGTGGCAAAATTCCCACTGAATTCAGACTGAGCAAGCTTTTATGCTTAGAGTAAGTGTTACTATCCTGCCAGACCCCAGCTTTTTGAGGAAGCCAGGTGTCCCAAGCAGAGCCTGAAATCAGGGCTCTTATTTTTCCACACAATCAAAAAGCAAAGCCATCTCACACTACCTAAAAATCTGATCTCCTAATTTCCTTCCAGTTTTGTGAAATGCAGATGAAACCCCACCTGATACCAGTTTTTAGGTTGAAAATACTGTATCTTTGTTCTTCTTGTTGCCCCCAGTTTTGTCCAGCTCCAGGTCTGCATTTCTTCAGCTGACAGTAGTGAGTTTATAGCTGTGACATCTGCAGCATCAAATCTGTGCCCCATCTCCTGTCATCCATTGTTGGGACTCCCCTATGCCACACATCACATCTGCACATCCCAGAGCCTCTGCTGTCCCATTCAGGCAGCATTTTTTTACTGCACTGGTACTGTGAAGCCACAAAACCAAAGTGGTACCATGCAGCAATACGCAAAATAAACCAGATCAGCTAAAGGCACCTGGTCAGAAGAAAAACTGCAGCTACAGCTAAAGCAAATTAAAGAGAAGCTGCAGGCTAGATTCGTTAATTTCCAGGACAACTTTGGAATGAAATTCTTTGGCACTATAGAAGCAAAGGAGAAAGTTCTCCAGTGTCCTCCTAAATCTAGATGAGGGTGGGAAGTTTATATCAAATTATGGAAAGGTGTTTGAGGGTAGTTGTTGGAAAGACTTAATTCCTTTAAGGATAGGAGTTAAGACTGAAATTTCACCTCTAATACATGTTGACTAATTATTCAATGTTTTCAGGCAGAAAGCTTCTTCGAAGTGTCTTTTTGCCTGATGCACCATAGCTATATTTATTTCTGTATTCTAGATATGGTAGATACAGATGGTGCTAAAAAGATAAACCCCATATTGGTGCGGCTTTTGTTTTTCTCATGCTTCTTTTGTTTGCTTCTTCAGACTTCTCCCTGAAGAATTAGTTTGGATATTTATGCTGCTCAGTTCACCAAGAATAAAGCTGTATTTTCACACAGACCTAAAACTGACTGAGTTCATAAAATACTTCACACTGATTTGTGTTTGTGGTGGAGGCACTCCTTCATATTTTTTCATGTATGTCTAAAAGAGGCCTTTTACATCATTAAAAATCTTACTGAAATTTGTTTTAGAACTAAACTATCAGAAGCAATCTGAAAGAGACTCCTTTCTTAGCAGGTCTTTCTTCTGCCACTGGGTCTGACAAATTACTCAAATAATAAACTGAAAGAGGAAAGATGACTGGAGCTGCTTTATTAAGAGAAATCCAATTAGCAGCAGGGCTGAGCTACTGTAAACACTGCTCACTGAAGAGCCAGTCCAGTCTGCAGGATGGCCCTGTGCGTCAGTCTGGATGGGGATCACAGCCTGGCTATGCTGTGAGCACGTTGGGATGCATGGAGATTTCTTGCTACACGAGACGCCAAATTAGCCTGGGGGAATCCAACAAGATCTCATGGGCTCCTGTGGGGACAGCCTGCATTTCACGGCATGGGGGCACAGAGCCCATTTCTTTTGCTGTTCAGGATGCTCACCGTGAGCATGCAGAGGTCATTAGGTTAGTGGGGGTGGACTTTATTAATTAACTACATGTTTGGTTTTGGGGTTTTACTTCCTCTGATGGGGTGAGACACCACTTCCCCTTCAGAGCCAGCCCAGTTTAAATCCCCACCATAAATTGCTTCAAACCCAGGTCCCAGGGTACAACTGACTTAAAATTTGTAATTTTTTTACCAAAAATACAGGGTGGCATAGACCTCTCCACAGGCAGGAAACATTAATTAAACCAACCTCAAGTGGTCTGAGAGCCTGGTAGGTCCCCAACATGCAGCACCTGCTGGTAGATCTGCTCTGTATGTGCAGACCTAGCAACATACCCTCAACAGAAAGGCTGCTGGGGAAAAGGTCTGTGAGTTTCAGGGCCACACTGCTCCTCTTAACTGTTTTAACTTGCATCTTAATCAGATTTCAAGTCCCTGAAGTCTTTGGTGGATGTAATCCTGAAGTGTGTTAATTCAGTGAATGTTATGCATGAAAGCTAACGCCTTTACACTCATTAAGAGTATTAACTGAAAGGTCTGGCATCTTATATGAGCATATTTCAGAAAGATTGTGATATCAGCGTTCTGTGGGGAAATACCGCTTCTAGAAAAGTCAGGGAAATATTTTTACAATGTTTGACATTTTTATGTTGAAATAATGGCAAATACTTATGTTCCCTTAATCTCCCCACCTCCCCTCCCCAGCTGGAAATGTGAGTGAAGAGCAGAACTCTGCATAAATATCAGCAACATTTAACATTTTGAAATACATTGTTTTTCTAAGACTAAAAAGAATATGCTGTAAACCTAAAATAGCAATTAACTTTTTTTCCAGTGAGAAGTTAACTTTATTCCCAGTGGGAAATAAGGAAAAGTCTTCCTCCTCCTCCTCTTTTAATTTTTGATTTCTTCACCTACTTCAGTGACAGGGAGGGCAATGAGTGTGAGAAAAATGAGAGAAAGATTTTGTAGAACTTTTCTGTTAATCTTAAAATTTTGCTTAAATATAAAATATAGAATTTAAAATAATTTATTTTGAATTCTTAAGTTGTTACATCTTATACAAAACAAACTGTTTAAAGTTTTTGCATTTAACTGTTTACATCTGAAAACTTACTTTTCTGGAAAAGGCCAAATTTGAGAGTTTCCACATTCCCCAGTATTTTCAGGTGACATTTTCATTTGCTGAAGTGAGTCCTCCAGAGAGGACGCCTTCAACACCAGAGCTCAGCTCAGATGCCTCTATGCAAATGCCCATAGTATGGGGGATAAACAAGAGGAATTACAGATGTGTGCAAGTCTACGGGGGTATGATATAACAGGCATCACAGAAACATGGTGGGATGGCTCCTATGACCGCAGTGTTGGAATGGAAGGTTACAGGCTCTTTAGAAAAGACAGGCCTGGCAGCCAGGGAGGGGGAGTTGCTGTTTATGGAAAGGAATAGGCTGGAGAGCATGGAATTCTCTCTGGGGACAGGTGAGTCAACAGAGAGCTTTTGGGTTAGGTTCAAAGGGAGAACTGTGATGGGGTACATTACTGTGGGGATCTGTAACAGGATGCCTCCTCAGCAGGACTCTGTGTATGAAGAGCTCTATAGACACATAGGAGCAGCCTCATGCTCGCAGGCCCTTGTCCTCATGGGTGACTTCAACCACCCTGACATCTGTTGGAAGGACGGTACGGCCCAGCACAAGCAATCCAGGAGGTTCCTCGATTGTGTAGAAGACAACTTCCTTCTGCAAGTAACAGAGGAGCCGACAAGGAGAGGTGCCATGCTTGACCTCGTGCTCACCAACAGGGAAGGGCTCATTGGAAATGTGATGCTCCAGGGCAGCCTTGGTTACAGCGATCATGAGATGGTCGAGTTCAAGATCCTCAGGACAGTGAGAAGAGCGTGCAGCAAGCTCACTGCCCTGGACTTCAAGAGAGCAGACTTTGGCCTCTTCAGGAACCTGCTCAGTAAGGTTCCATGGGATACAGCCCTACAGGGCAGAGGGGCCCAAGACTGTTGGTTGATATTCAAGGATCACCTGCTACAAGCTCAGGAGTGTTGTGTCCTGACTTAGAAGGAAGTGTAGCAGGAGGGCCAGGAGACCTCCTTGGATGAATAAGGAGCTGCTGAGGAAAATTCAAATCCAAAAAGAGGCTTATAAAAGGTGGAAGCAAGGACAGGTGGCATGGGAAGAATACAGGGATGTTGTCCGGGAAACTGGGGACCAGGTTAAGAAAGCTGAGGTCCAGTTAGAAATAAACTTGGCTAAAGATGTGAAAGATAACAGGAAGGGATTCTATAGGTACATTGAGAATAAAAGACAGACTCAGGATGATGTGGGCCCTATCCGGAAGCTATCAGGAGAACTGGCTACACAGGATTTGGAGGAGGCTGAGGTTCTGAATGACTTCTTTGCCTCAGTCTTCACCAGCAAGTGCTCTGACCACACCACCCAAGCCTTGGAAGGCAGACACAAGAACTGTGAGAATGAAGACCTTGGGCCCACTGTAGGAGAGGATCTGGTTTGAGACCATCTTAAAAACCTGAATGTGCACAAGTCCATGGGACCTGATGAAATCCATCCATGGGTCCTGAAGGAGCTGGCGAATGAAGTTGCTAAGCCACTCGCCATCATATTTGAGAAATCATGGCAGTCAGGTGAAGTTCCCAATGACTGGAAAAAGGGAAATATAACCCCCATTTTCAAGAAGGGGAAAACGGATGACCAGGGAGCTACAGACCAGTCAGTCTCACCTCTGTGCCTGGCAAAATCTTGGAGCAGATTCTCCTGGAAGGCATGCTAAGGCACATGAAAAACAACGAGGTGCTTGGTGACAGCCAGCATGGCTTCACTAAGGGGAAATCCTGCCTGACCAATTTGGTGGCCTTCTATGATGGGGCTACGGAACTGATGGACAGGGGCAGAGCAGTTGATGTCATCTCCCTGGACTTGTCCAAAGCGTTCGACACTGTCCCACAAGACATCCTTGTCTCTAAATTGGAGAGACATCAATTTGATGGATGGACCACTCAGTGGATAAAGAACTGGCTGGATGGCCGCACACAGAGAGTTGTGGTCAATGGCTCAGTGTCTGGCTGGAGATCAGTAACAAGTGGTGTCCCTCAGGGATCAGTGTTGGGACCGGTCTTGTTCAACATCTTTGTCGGTGACATGGACAGTGGGATTGAGTGCACCCTCAGCAAGTTTGCCGATGACCCCAAGCTGTGTGGTTCGGTTGATGCCCTGGAGGGAAGGAATGCCATCCAGAGGGACCTCGACATGCTTGTGAGGTGGGCTGATGCCAACCTCATGAAGTTTAACCATGACAAGTGCAAGGTCCTACACCTGGGTCGGAGCAATCCCAGGCACAGCTACAGGCTGGGCTTCAGGCTGAGATTCAGAGCAGCCCTGTGGACAAGGACTTGGGGGTGCTGGTTGGTGAGAAAATGAACATGATCCAGCCTCAGTGGTGCTCACAGCCCAGAAAGCCAACCGTATCCTGGGCTGCATCAAAAGGAGTGTGACCAGCAGGTCGAAGGAGGTGATCCTGCCCCTCTACTCTGCTCTCATGAGACCTCACTTGGAGTATTGTGTGCAGTTCTGGAGTCCTCAACATAAAAAGGACATGGAGCTGTTGGAACAAGTCCATGGGAGGGCCACGAAGATGATCAGGGGACTGGAGCACCTCCTGTATGGAGAAAGGCTGAGAAAGTTGGGGTTGTTCAGCCTGGAGAAGAGAAGGCTGCGTGGAGACCTCATAGCAGCCTTCCAGTATCTGAAGGGGGCCTATAGGGATGCTGGGGAGGGACTCTTCATTAGGGACTGTAGTGATAGGACAAGGGGTAATGGGTTAAAACTTAAACAGGGGAAGTTTAGACTGAATATAAGGAAGAAGTTCTTTACTGTGAGGGTGCTGAGCCACTGGAAGGGGTTCCCCAAGGTTGTTGTGAATGCTCCATCCCTGGCAGTGTTCAAGACCAGGTTGGACAGAGCCTTGGGTGACATGGTTTAGTGTGTGGTGTTCCTATACATGGCAGGTGGGGTTGGAACTAGATGATCTTAAAGCTCTTTCCAAACCTAACTATTCTATGATTCTATGAAACAGTGCATATTGTATCCACTTTCTAAATACTGAATATTGTATCCACTTTTCTGAATTCTGAAAACTATCTCAAATTAAACACCTTCTCTATTTGAATATATTTTTATGTCATATTGACTAAACATGAAAGCAGGTATTTCAATAAGAGAATGAATATCCGAGTGTGTCTCATGGGGACAAAGTTCAGAACATGATTTTGGTAGAAAGAAAGAGAATATTACACCCTTTTGGTAATTAAATAATAAATTATTGTAGCAAAGGCCCTAAATTTTAACATTTGGAAACTAGATTGCAATCACAAGGAAAAACTCATGTTAATATCAATCTTCACTAATTTCAGATGTTTGTCATATCTCCCATAACTGTATATTTTCTCTTTACTTGTGTCCTTTTCTTCCTCTTTCCACCATCCTCCTGCCTCTACCCATCGATTTCAGAATATCAGAGATATTTTGTGGGAAAGTAAAGTTACTGTTGGTTAGTACAAAGCACACTGTTACCTTACCTATCCATATTCTGGTGGGGTTTACCAATATGGACAAATATATAGACAGATTTATGCATAGCAGGTCTGAGAAATTTGTGGTTACCTCTTTTATTCATATACTTGTGGAAGGAAACATACCTAAAGTAGTATAGTCTTTTTTAATGTCCTTTTTCTTGTTGGACTGTTGAATTTTTCACATGCATTATTTACTTTGGTGAAATTTGAGAGAAAACAGTGCTCATAAAATTTTTAGATGAGCATTTTCTAACCTGTTGAGGTGAGCATTAAGCTTGCTGGCTTCTTAAAAATAATTCCCATTATTCATGTTACATACATGCTAACCACATAGGCTTTGTTTGCCCTTTTTATCTTTTACAGAATAATTAAGGAGATCACTGAAGTGAATATTGTAGAACAGAAAGGCCGAAAAACCCACCATCAGAGCCACTCGGGGCACTTAGCTCAATGACTAATGAAGAACATCGTCCAAAAAAATATTTTATTCTACAGAGTGATTTGGTTCGCATGCAAATGTGTAATTACAGCAATGACCCAGATTGTTTTTTCCAGAGAGCATCTGTTCTGGTTTTCTGCAGTTGGTTAGTTTGGCATCTTGCTATCAAAAGCAATTTGTAGCTGGTACGTTGAGCTGACCAGTCTGATAATGAGGCTGGGCATTCTGAATAAAGTATTTTAATACCTTATTGAAAAGTTTGTACCATATGTGTCTTGAATATTCCACCTTAAATATCCAGTTATACAGTTAGATTTTTGAAAGAGAATAAGGAATGGATTCATAAATGTATTAATAAATACTAAATCTTGTTACTTGTTATGTGCATTTCAACTCACTGTATAATATCTTATGGATTTCTGTAAATAAATATGTTAACCTTATTGCCAAGCTGTATTGCTGCTTCTGCACTTTATTTTTCTTACTCTTAGGCTTTGTATCATCAAGCTCACTCTTATTGATTTCTTCCATTGTTTTTTATGAACTCAGTCACTTGGAATAAAAAACCTGGTAAACCTGAGAAAGACGTTAGCCTTATTTTGACATATTATTTGTACTTTTTTTTTCCAAGGAAAGTAGTTCTCTATTCTCTATGAGATATATAAAGCAATAAACAAACCTGCTTACTAAAGATGCTGGTATTTGACACAGTCTTTCCCTAACAACACTGAGATATGACTGACTCTTACTAAAACAAGATAGCATTTATTTATCCTACATTAAACAGCATGACCTTTTCACTACCACTTTACATGTCTCAGATTTCCTAGAATCACATGATGGTTGGGGTTGGAAGGGACATTAAAGATCATTTAGTTCCAACTCCCCTGCCATGTGCAGGGACACCTTCCACTAGACCAGGTTGCTCAATGTCCCATCCAACCTGGCCTTGAAAACTGCCAGGGATGGAGCAGCCACAGCTTCTTAGAGCAGCCTGTTCCAGTGGCTCAGCACCCTCATTGTTAATAACTTCCTCCCAATATCTAATCTAAATCTCCCCTCTTTCATTTTAAAGCCATTATCTCTTGTTCTGTCGCTACATGCTCTTGTAAAATGTCTCTCTCCATCTTTCCTGTAAGCCCCCTTCAGGTACCTGAAGACTGCTCTAAGGTCTCCCCAGAGCCTTCTCCAAAGATGAACAAGCCCAATCCTCTCAGCCTAATCAGCCCTCTGATTATTTCTGTGGCCCTCCCCTGGACTCTCTCCAACAGGTCCACATCCTTCTTTTGTTAAGGGTTTCTCTTTCTTAACCTCATCCCTGGCTGCTTGTACAATTTCTCTGTATTCCCTGCAGCCTATGTGTCCTTCTTTCCACCCTCCATAGGCTTCCTTTTTGTACTGGGGTTTGATCAGGAGCTCCTTGTTCATCCAAGCAGGCCTCCTGGTGTTTTTGCCTGACTTCCCCTTTGTTGGGATACATCCCTCATGAGCTTGGAGGAGGTGATCCTTGAATATTAACTAGCTTTCTTGGGCCCCTCTTCCCTTCAGGGCTTCATCCTATGGTACTCTACCAAAGATGTCCCTGAAGAGGCTAGTCTGCTCTCCTGAAGTTCAGGGCAGTAAGCTTATGATACACCCTCCTCACTGCCCTAAGGATCTTAAACTCCACCATTTCATGGTACTGCAGCCAAGGCTGACCTCAAGCTTCACATTCCACCACCTTTCTTGCTGGTGATACCAAGGTCCAGCATAGCACCTCTCCTTGGTGGTTTCTCTATCACTTGGAGAAGTAAGTGATCGCCACCACTTTCCAGGCAACTCCTGGGTATCTTATGCCCTCCTGTGTGGTCCCTCCAACAGACAACAGGGAGGGTGAAGTCCCCACTGAGGACTAGGGTTTGTGAACGCGATGCTGCTCTTGTCTCTCTATAGAGGGCCTCATCCGCTTGATCTACCTGAATGTGTGGCCTGTAGCATACCCCCACTATAATATCACCTGTCCTTCCCCTCCCTTTAATCATGATTCAGGTGTTTGTCAACTCCTCATCTATCCCCAGGTGGAGGTCTATGTGCTGGTCATTGACATAGGGGGTGACACCTCTTCCTAAAGAGTCTTTCCATTCCAACACTCCAGCCATAGGAGCCATCCCACTGGGTCTCTGTGATGCCAGCATGATCATAGCTCTGCAGGTGTGTGTATGTCTAACTAGTCTTGTTTATTCACCATGCTACATGTGTTTGAATAGAGGTGTTTAAGTCAGCTCCTCAATGAAGCCAGCTTGCTGTCTGGAGTGAAAGGAATTCTTTTGTGCTGCTCTTCAGGTGTTCTCCTGCTGACCTGCTGTCCCTGTGAGCTCTTCTGCTGATGGTAATGAAATCTCAGAGGCAGTCTGTAGCTGTCCCTCCACAGATGCTTGAAAGAAGTCAAAGGGAATTTACTGATGGTAAATTTGGCCATAATGCAATACAGCGTTTACATTTTGTTAGCATGATGTGGTTCTTTCCCCAGAATCTCCATATGTAATTTTACTTTAATATCTTTTCTGGAAGGAGACTACCAGATGAAACAGATACCTGCAAAACAAACCATAATCTGCTGCTGCAGGTACAGCACATCCAGGTGCATCCGTGTATGCATCTAACCAAGGGGACAAGAGAAGCTTATTTAGGGTAGCCTCACCCCGGGTGGTCTCTCCTACACATAGGGTTGCAAATGTGTGACAGTGCAGTCCCAGCAGCATGGATCTGCTCCACATTCCCTGATGCCCAGTTCACTCCTGCAGGTTCAGAGGTTACCGCCTGGCTATGGGTACAGTCCTTCAAAGGTAACGTTAAATCCCAGGAGAGGTTTTGGCCCTGAGGAAGGCAGTGCTGAAAGACACGTTTTCAGTAGAAGCTGGATTTCATCCCAAGCTTCCATCTTTCTAAAGATCTAATGTTATTTGCATAGACTTGTATTAAACTATTCTGTCATGGCCAGATTCCAATTCTGGAATGTCCAATTTTCATCAGATAAATATACAAGGATCTTCAGAATTATTTGTGATTAAAAGTTATGAATTTTTTGCTACTGTTCAGTACATGCCTGTCTAGGTATTTTCACCCTTTCCAATTCTCTATTCTCGTGTCACAGTGGGCTTTCATTGCTAGGTAACGTACAACACACCTGTGGTCTCTTATCTCCTCTCACTACTTCCTATTTAAACTTGCATTTCACTCTCAAAGTGCAGCCACATTGTCTGTCAGCTTCAAATAGCAATTTTCTCTCCTTCCCATCTGACTTAATTTGGACAATTTAATTCTGGTTAACCTCTCATCTTCAGAGCTTGAAAGACATGAATGTGCAACACCTGGCATGAATTATTGCATAGGAGCACAGGAGAAGGAATGGTAGCAACTCTCTTGCAATAGGAATGAGCAGAGGTTCTGGCCCTGATCTGGAAAAACACTTAAACCTACACTTGTAAATTAAAAGAAATATTTGCATATATAACTTTGAGGATATGCATAGCTGTACTGCTGGATTGCTGCCACTGTTTTTAAGAATGGACTGCACATACTTCATGTTCTGATAGTTACTCATAGTGTAAGACAGTGATACTCATCTTACAGTAATTTTTCTTTCTGTAACCAAAGAGCTAGTTCAGACGCTACAGAATCATAGAATGATTTGGATTGGCAGGGACCTTAGAGATCATCTAGTCCAAAACCCCCTGCTCCTCTCTGTCTATAAGGTCTGTTTGCAGTTTGTTTCCCTGTCACTGAGTTCTGTGCAGAAGTAATGCATTCTCTCAAACATCACACACAGACTAGTTTCCGTTTCTCTATTGGTATACTGTCTTGTAAGCAAAAATAATACCACATTTATTTAAGGAACAAGAAATTCCACTTTTGAGGAAATTTTAGGTACTAGAATTTTTTAGATGTGGCCATATACTATTTTTGTACACTCTTGCCAAAGAAAAACAAGATGAAAACTAGCTTTTAATCTACTTATCCAGAAACTACAGTTTCACAATCTGTATTCTTATCTCAGGAAAATGTGGGAAACAAATCCCTTAATAAGTATCTTTGTTCTTTGCTAAACAGCAAGCAAACATCTGCAGTCTTATGTTTTTTACGTGTTGGTGCAGAGCATTCTATTCACCCACACATTAAAGAAAAATAAAGCTCTCTATGAAATGGCAGGAAATAATTTTCCAGAAGAATAAGCAAGCATTTCTTTGAAGTCTGACAAGATGGATGTGATGACCAGACAGAATTACGTTTGCTTGATCAAATAGTTAACAAGGTGCAGAGGAATCCAAAGGAGAGAGTATTCAAAAACAGTGGGAAGAAGATTATCTGTGATTTGCAAAAGATTAACAAGATATGTTTTTCAGTAGGTTATTTGCTCTGGTTCTTTATATGTACATGTGCAGTACTGTGCAAATGTGTGTGTTGCAGCTTAGGGAATATCTGGAGGAGGTACATCCCCTTATTCGTATGTCTTTTTGAAAAACTTAACATGGAAAACAAAGAAAACAATTGAGTTACAGTCAGTAGCATAGCTCTTTAAGGTCTCATTCATCAAACCTATGTGCTGGGCATGCATTTTTTATATATTTATTGAGACAAAAATATTATATCCTGATTATTCTATATAAGTACAATGAGTATGATTTAGTTCAGTGCAGAATATGATATTGGTCTAATGGGGCGTATTATCAGTGTAATGTCTGCAAGGTTCCAGGAAACCAAAGGACATGAACAAAATTACAGGCAGCTACAACTCCGCATAGGTACATTCACATCTCTCAGCAGGGGTAAGATCTACTAATGTAATTACTCTGCATATAGAAAATTATATTACCAGACTATGCCAATATCTCTATAGTGTCTACTATGTCCCTTTAACATTACAAAATGCTATCTTTCAGTTCTTTTCTCTTGTAATATTACTTTATTTTAATCAAAAACTATTGCCTGAATATAGGCTCTGGCCTATATTCAGCCATGAATGTAAGAATCAAGTTTCATAGACATGAATGCATGAATCAAGTTTGTAAGAACTCAGCTTGATTCAAAGTAAGAGATATAGTTATTTTGTTTTACAAACAGGCCTTTCTCTGATCACCTGCAGGTATTTTAGTACTTCTAAAGGCACAGAGGGTAGATGGGTGGCCCCTTATACTCCTCTTGTGGTCAGCAGGGAAAAAAATGGTCCTTTTGGGAAATGCAAATAGCAGTTAAGACAGATGAGGTAAGATTGCCCTCTGTGGATCCCAGCCCACAGGTAAATGAAAGATACCCTGAGGCCAGAAGGGGCTGAGGCATCAGCAGGTAAATCCTATTCATAACCTCACAGCTGCCTCTGATACCCTGTTCTCTGCCACCAGGGTATTCAGTGTCTGCTGGCCCTTGGAACAACAGACCATGTACATTTATATAATAAAATGCTGTTCTTTGAGTGCTTTTTACCTCAAGTAAGAACAGCAGCAATAATACAGGAATCAGTAAAAATGTAAAATTGAATTTCTGGCTAGCTCTGGTCAGCACAAATCTGAAGACATTTTAAATAGTCAGATATTTAAATACCATACACTTCATGGCAAATGCAATTAAGCTAAGTTTTCTGGCCTAATTTCACTGTAAGTAATTACTCATACCTAACAAAGTTTTCCTAGCAGGATAGAGTACTTTCCACTTCCTACCTCACATTATTGCAATGGATGGATTATTGTACCAAGTTGCTTCTGGGCCTGTATGCATCCCAGGGCTGCAGGCTGCAGCCTGTCCTCCAGTTGTGATCCTTGAGCCATGACAGAGCAGCTCTGATGAGATCAGAGCAAGGACAGAGTGCAGAATTCTGGTGTAGTCAGGGGAAGGATTTTCCCAGTTTGAAGTCTGTTTGCAGCAATGCATTTTTATAAGGGTCTGCTCATTTACTGGGATATGCCCACCAGATTGCACTGTCCGCCACATTGGCCTCGTTACACTGGGAAACAAGATGTTTTTTAGAACAAACATTTAATGGAGTAAGATACTAAGTTTAGTTCTGTATTCATACACTTCCACAACAATGTTCTGTATGCCTCTCAGTCCTGGATCTCAGCTGCCTGCCCAGGTCTGACATTCTACAACCATTAGAACAAGGCCTTGAGAGCGTTTTTATGTTTTAAACACCTTGAATACCTGGACCGCTGTGTTTGAACAGCAGCTATTCTGGTATTTCATCAATATTTCACATACAGTGTGATGCACTGCATTTGTTTTTCTATATAAATGTATCCTTTAATGATGTTGCCTTTCTTCCTTTACCCTTCTCTATTGCCTTATTAAGATGCTACCTAGGCCATGGGAAAAATCAGTTTATAGGACTAGGGACTGTATACGTGTTCCCTATTTGGAATTTGTCACCTAGCATACCAGACTGTCCTGGGTTCAGCAGTAGCAGTCATTTTTTCTCCTCCTTAGTAGCTGGTGAAGTGCTGTGTTTTTGACTTTCAACCTGGAAACAGCACTGATAACACCAATATTTTTAGTTGCTGGTCAGTAATGTTTACTCTGACCAAGGACTTTCTGAGTCTCATGCTCTGGCAGGGAGGAGGGGAAGCCGGGAGGAAGCAGAGACAGGACACCTGACCCAAACTAATCAGAGGGGTATTCCATATCACAGTGCATCATGCCCAGGATGTAGAACTGGGGGCAGTTACCCCAAAGGGCTTGATCACTGCCAGGGTTGGGCTGGGTATCGGTTGGCGGGTGGCGAGGGGTTGTATTCTCTTCCCATATTATTTCCCTTATCATTATTATTATTGGTGGTAGCAGTAGTGATTTGTGTTATACCTTAGTTACTGGACTGCTCTTATCTCAACCCGTGGGAGTTAGTTACATTCTTTTGATTCTCCTGCCCATCCCTCCAGGAGCGATGGGAGAGGAAGGGGGGTGGGGAGTGAGAGAGAGACTGCGTGGCTGAGTTTAAATCACGACACACACATAATTTATAATCTGAACTAAATCTACAGTATATTAATGAGGACACTGTGGATGTGTGGATGTTTATTTTGGTGTTACTCAGATGTAGAGTAGGGTGGAAATAAGGTCACCATGCAAGCAAGGAGCACAATACCTTGGTAAGGATCTTCCCTAAAAGTGCTCAGACCTCGTAGCACAGGTTAGAGCTGTGCAGAATCCATGCATTGTGCTCAGCTCCATGACATGTATTTTCCAAGCTGGTATTTTCCAAAAGGCAGCAGTGAGCCAAAAGATTTGCTCTGCAGAAAGTGGGGCAGGGAGGAAGTTACTGGCGGCTGCAGGCTGCCACAGGCTGGTGAAAAGCCAGCTTGCATAGCCCTCACACCCTGAATTGTTTCCTCAACGTAGGGAAGGGAAGTTGCAGCTACGGAGGGACTTCAGGAGGATAACAAGAAAAGGCAAGAATTATAGAATAATTAGGGTTGGAAAGGACCTAAAGATCATCAAGTTCCAACTCCCCTGCCATGGGCAGGGACACCTCACACTAAACCATGTCACCCAAGGCTCTGTCCGACCTGGCCTGGAACACTGCCAGAGATGGAGCATTCACAACTTCCCTGGGTAACCTATTCCAGTGCCTCACCACCCTCACAGTAAAGAACTTCCTCCTTACATTCAGTCTAAACTTCCCACTGTAGTAAATTAATTTCTAACCATGAGAAGATGTTTGGATAATTCAGTATCACAGCAGTCACTGATATGTGAAAGAATAAGTGGATGGTACATACAAAACACAGTGGAAACGTTACCTCTTGCTTGGAACAGGATCATGCTGGAGACTGCAAAAGGATCCAGCTCCTAGTCAGAGACTGGCATATAGAATAATCTTAACAGCTAGCATTTTTGGTTTGAATTGTAGTCAAACAGAATTGGGCAAAAGTCAAGGCTATTTTGATGAAAATACTGATTTAGATGCTATTTTCTCTGTAGGGGGATTGTGCATATCGAGCATCTTTGAATATTGCTTATTGACTCTCTATTAGTCATGCTGAGTTTTTACATCTATTACGACTACAAGAAATTCTAGACACATAGACAGAAACTTTTTTCTCATATATTTTGACCTTAACATGAGACAGAAAATAAAATAATTGAAAATAAAAATAGCTGAAAATAAAGTCAGCTGAAGGCATATACTTGCTAGAGACAAACCATCATCTTCCTGTAGCATGTGGTGGTAAAGTCCAGTCTCTTCCATTTTTCAAATTTCTTGAGAGAATTGTTCAGGTTCATGCTGAGAAGTTGACAACAATTCACATATACTGCAAAGCACTAGAAATTGGTGCTTTCTTAGCATTTTTCATTTTTTTAAACTAAACAAAGGAGAAGCATGGTTTGCTGACTTTTAAAAGTAATAAATAACTGCTTGCATAAATATTATTTCTATCACCAAAATTCTACTTTGTATTTTAGTAAGGTAGCTCATCCCATAGTTGAAAATCTGTTGAGGATATTTGGCTGAATCAGTACAAAATGTCATTTGCAGCTGGAGACTTCTGGCTTCTGGATACTTTTACCTTCTTTCCCTCTTCTGTAGCATGGGCTGGTAATAACTCTTTCTGGAGAAGCTATGTTGTAACAGGGAAAGGAGCTTCTCATTTATACCCATCTGTTTCCACCATAACTTCGGCATCAGTCAGAATGTGACCCTGAAAACCTCACTCATTTTGGAGAAAAAGGGGGTTTTGATGGCTGTAGCACAACTTTCCAGCGCTGCTGTGTGCAGCTTTGTCATGGTTTAAAGCCAGCCAGCCAGCTCGTTCACTCATCCCCCCCTCCCCCCCCTTTTCCTCCCTCTTTCTTTCCTTCTTCCCAGCCCCCCCACCTTCCCCACTCCCAGAGGGATGGAGAATTGAATGCAACTCTCACAGGTTGAGACAAGAACAGTCCAGCAACCAATGTACAACACAAATCACCACCGCTACCACCAACGACAACAATAAGGGAAAATAACAAGGGAAGAGAATATGATACCACCTGCCGAGAAAATGAGTCCAATCCTGAAGACCCCATGTCCTTCCGGGTAACTCCCAGTTACCCCCCCCGGGCATGACGCGCTGTGGTATGGAATACCTCTTTGGTTAGCCTGGGTCAGGTGTCCTGTCTCTGCTTCCTCCCGGCTTCCTCTCCTCCCTGGCAGAGCATAAGACTCACAAAGTCCTTGGTCAGTGTAAACATTACTTAGCAGCAACTGAAAACATCGGTGTTATCAGCACTGTTCCCAGGCTGGAAGTCAAAACACAACACTGCACCAGCTACCAAGAAGGAGAAAAATTGACTGCTACTGCTAAACCCAGGAAAGGCTTCTTCCTGTGTGATGGGGATGACGTTTGCCTTCTCTGAGGCACTACTGCTCCTCAGCTGTCGGCTGATAGTGACCATTCTCTACTCTGACAGGATGTTGTAAACCAACCAGATTTCCAAGAAAATGTCAGTCTGCACAGTCTTGTTGATAAATTATTGTTAAATGTTAACATAATACAAAAAAATGAGAAAGGAAGATCCCCTCTTCAGTTTTATCCTGTGCCATTTTGGCTGTGTCTGATATTGCTTCCAGCACACCTGCAAAACTCTGAGAAAAACATTCAAGCTATACCTTCTGGCATAGATCCTTTTGAGAAAAAGCCAGTGAAAAACAGAGTTACAGTCCTAAAAATATTCATATTATCCTGTTTTCTCATCAAAAGCTACAGGAACCCCTTAGGAAATGACAACAGGCTGTAACACTTAGGGATGGTGGTGATGATATATATGTGTGTGTATATATATAAAAATTTGGTACTTATATAGACATAGAGATATAGACATATAAACATTTATCTCTGGAGATAAAGAGATACTATCTAATGCTACTATTAAAATAGCCTATTAAAATGGCAAAAGAACAATTGGCTGAAGCTGAGCCCAGACAAAATTCAGGTGATCATCTGCTCAGAAAGACATATCTTTAAAGACCAAAGCTTTGCTCCCAGTCTGCCAACTGGTGGAAGGCCCTGTGTTTCCATGGGGGCAAGTGATGAGGTTGAACAAATGTGCAAAAATACCTTCTTGTTCTTGAATCTTTTCTTTACCTATAATCTTAATGGGCACTTGACCATGGCATTTGTCTCCTCCATGCTGGCACGGAGTAATTTGCTGAAGCCAAAGCTGACCCACAAGCTGCCTCCATCTGGGATCCTGGTTGGTCACTCTCCTTGTGCCATGGCTGCTGTGAACTCCTCAGCTTGGTTCCAGTCTCAGTCTCGGTTGACATCCAGCACCAGAAAGATGTCTTGGCTTCAATTTTCAAATCAGTTAATAAACGTATCAGTCCCCATTTGTGCCAAAATTTGTGATGACAGCTCTGACCTTGAGGGATGGTGGGGATGAGGACAGAGAAGTAATGTGGGAAAAGCCTCAGTATTGCAAAAGAACATTTGCCACTAGAGCAATGTTTCAGTGCTGGGATCTCAGCCTGACATTAGGAAGCTGTGCTCCAAGGGGGAGCCTCTGCTCAGCTTGTGGTGCTAACAAATAAAATGTCCCATTTAGTCTTCGGCTCCTTTCACTTCCCCCAGGATGAAACAGTGTAAAATCACCAAAGTAGCTTTCTCGGACAGAGATCTAGCCTTAGAACACACATGAGACTCTCTGAAGTCCACCAGGTAATTTGCTGTTGCTATTGATTTTGCATGAAGCACTTTCATATGTTATAGCAGTAAGTGACATAAGAAAGTTCTAAGAGATGAGAAATGCATAGATATCTTTAAAGGACAATAAAGTGAAAAGGACTTATTTACAGATAGTGAATAAACGTAAGATAAATAGGATCAACTTTCCTGAGGTCTGACCAAAACATGGTTCAGTTTCAATAGTCGTAAGTGCTGAATGTTAACAGCAGCACCTTAAGGTGTTGATGTTACACACACAGATCTACTCGACCATCCTCCCACAGGAATATTAGAAAACATGTGATAAGGTTACCTGCAGCATTTTATGAAACTAATTCAGAAAATATGTTGAGAAACCCAGACCCTTTCCTATGAAATTTTTAAGCTATGAATTTGCTGGGCTCAAAATAGATGGCAATCGTGTGAGAAACAGCTCAGAGTGATGGTCAGTGAGTCTGCTGTCTCCATTACTGACACAGCACCATGTAGCTGAGGTCTGGAACTGTTCCCAGAGCCAACACTGAGATAAATATTCAGTGTTTCCCTTCACTCCACATTTCTCTTTCCTGTTTTACCAGGCTGTTTGCTTCCAAGTTGACCCATCTAACATTCCTGCCAGTGACAGACTGCTGTCCTTGGAAGGGCAAGAGAAAGAAAAAAAATAAGTAAGGCTGAAACTGTGATACAGGACTTAGTGTACCGAGCATTGACAAAATAAATCCTACACTCTGCAATAGCCCTGTCCCATACTACTGCCAATCCCATATTTCAAGGCCAGATTTCCCTGCATCAGGAAAGGTATTTTATTTAACATTTCCCTTCAGAAATAGCTTCTCAACCTAAAATTAATTTAGAATGGGATTACCCCACTGTAGATGCGGTGTCAGGCAATATAAATGTAATGTAAAGGCTTCTTCACCTCTTTCTTCCCTGCATCCATGGCAAGTCAGAGCCTTAACTTGAAGGTAAAGCCCAGGGAACTAGAACAGTGATCAGTCTGACATGTCACTGAGGACTGGCAGAATGGGTATTCAGGGCAAAGTGAGAGCAACCTAAACTCACCGATGTTTCTGCAGGGTTTGCAATACTCTTCTTCCCAGTGGCTCATGTGTTTTTCTCCATCACAAGCCACATTGGGCTGTTCTCAGACTCTGAACAGGGAGGAACAGGACCCTCTGGGCTGCCAGAAAGGTGGCTGCAGCTAAAGTGCTGATGTTCTTTTGTGCATAAGAACCAAGGCTAGCTGATAATGTTAGATCACATCAGGTAAAAATGTTCCTTCAGCCCAACACCCAGAACTAGCACAGCCTACCTTCACTTGGGGGTCATTGGTTTCCTAATGAAGTCAAAAGCTGGGAAAAAAAAAAAAAAAAGTCTTGTTCCTGTTAGTGCCATGATCCCACATTTTCAAAAGTTTGGATTCACTTGCCATTGTATCAATAAATTTTTATTTTCTATTAGCTTTAACCTGAAATATTAAGGGCCTGCCTGCACAGTGAGTTTCCTTGGCCTTATGCTGAGAATTCAGGTATTAAAGCATGCGCAATTCAGGTATGGCAAAAGATAAGCTGGGGCTGTAGACTGCAAAAAGTTGTTACTATATGACAAAATGTCCTTTGCATTTAAGTGGTTCTGTTGGTGCCAAACCATTTGAGAGCCTAACCCTGACCATATTCTCTAATGTGGTTAAACAGGACCTCTGCTCCTCTCCACTCTGCTCTGCTTGGGAGGGCACAAATGCTCCGGAAGCTGCTGAGTTGTCCTGCCATGTGCTGTCGGGACAATTGTCTCTCCTCATCTCAAGCTCCTGCTGGAGTTGGCAGCCCTTAGTAAATCCACTAGAAGGGCACATGAAGCTGGTCTGACAGGTAAATGTGGATAACAGAGAAACTTATGCCACTCCTAATGACACTCTTAGAGAAAACACAACTTCTTCCTGTGAGGTGGTATTCATCAAATAAATTTGAAATCTACATATTTTTCAAAAAGAAAGAAAATGCAGAATCCCATGCATCAATTGGAGGAGTCTGAGAAAATATTTTTTTCTTTATGTTGTCTATAGTATGTGTTAATGTTACCAATATTGTTATATCTTCTTAGAAAATAACTGCCTGGTTTCAGTTGCTTGCTAAGTTATATTCATCCTACCTGTCATATCACTACAGCTTTTTGCTGGTTGTTAGAATTGTGGTGATGTAGAATCATAGAATGGTTTGGGTTGGAAGGGGCATTAAGCTTCATCTAGTTCCAGCTCCCCTGTCATGATGGACACATCCAACTAGACCAGGTTACTCAAAGCTCTGTCCAGCCTGGCCTTGAACACTGCCAGGGATGGGGCAGCCACAATTTCGCTCAGTAATATACAACACTAGCTGATTTGTACATCAGTGGGTTAATATTCCTGTTGCAATTTAATTTGCATTGCAGAGGTATATTCAAGAAAGCTGATTTCCATGACTTGATAGAGGAAATTAATGGTAGAAATGATAACAAATTGTCAATTTGCAGTTCTGAATATTAAGAATCAAAAGTAGAAGATTTGTAAGAAGGAACATTATGGTAATTTCAGTGAGCAGACTGCTACCTCCTAAACTGTGGCTTTCATACATAGCAGCCAAAGGATTTCTGTGGGTGCACTCTAGCTCTATAGCATGCCCAAGGTGCAGTAATAATTTTATTTGGTAAGTGTTGTAGACTGTCGTAGCACTGCTTTTTAATATGTACTTCAAATAGGGAGGATTTCACTAAACCTTCAGAAGATATGAAATGTGGATTCATAAAAGCCTGATTAAAGCATAAGAAACAAGTATTACTTGCTGGAAGCTTGTTCTATGTTATTGAATAAGATACTTAGAGAGCCCGTGGCTTTGGTTCTGTTATTTAAACATTGTGTCACAATATAATTTTCTCTTTTTTTATGAAGGAAGAAACAGCATGATTGTTTTCTTTATCTTTCATTCAGCAGTACTGGATGTTGTCACAGGAAGAATGACTTTACATCATTAGGCTCTCTCTGGTAATTAATTCACTGAGATTTTGGCGTTGCCCTACACAGCAAAACCAGGCATAATTGCACCAAATACGCAAAATCACAATATTAGGTGAATCACACATTTTTCTTCAGTGTGGCTCTCCATGTATTGTGTGTTAAATTCCACAGCTCATCTCGCTGCTATGTCCCTATACCTGGATTTCTGCATCTGTTATCTAACAGTCTAAAGGTATCCTTTCCCCTGCACATAGAACCATGATAAGCATCTCATAAATGCCTGCATTTCACAACAGTGACATAACTTGTTTTTATACTCCACATATGGATGTCAGAAAACACCATGCACATAAATGACTACAATGTTTCCATAGAAACTACTGTACTTCAGGCAGAAAAATGGAATGAGATTTATAATATTTATTTTAAAAAAGCAAAAGGTTAAAAAATAAGGAAGGATACCAAATCTTCTCACATTTTTGCCAAGATGCTCAAAAGATGTTCAATACAGATCTTCATAAAGTATCTTTTTAAATTCACAATTGATTGATGGAATGACACTATCCTGGACAGCTAGACTGTTAGCTTATATATTTTGCTCTGTATCTGTCTCCAGTAATGTAATCTGGACAGTGTTTTGCTTCCTGACATATTTACAGATAGCACTGAGAACAGTGCTGAAGTTTCTGTGGGATGCTTGTGTGCCCCATACGTGTTCTTTGAGGGCCTGATGTACTCCCTTCAGGGGGCTAGACCTCACGCTCATGGCTGGTTTGCTGCTAAGGAGAAAAACAGACTCAGCTGAGGAGGAGGCACTGATACAACCTTTCCTTCTTGAATTTTACAGGAAAAAGTGGGAGGCAGAGCAGGCACCACTCTCTCAGAGCAATTTCTGTACTTGGAGCTGCCACAACTGGACCAGACAGGGACATTTTCTAACTGAGCTCTGCTGACCCCAGAGCTGGGATGGCAACATCCCTGAAACCACACAGTTTCTGAAACTCACAGTATATCCCATCCATTCCAATGCTCACCAGCCACTGTTTCAGCAAGGAGCTTCATGTTTGCCCTGGGTTGAAAATATTTCCTGGTGACAGGAGAGTGGTTTCCCCCTTTTCAGCACCAGGCTGCCTGCTCCTTGGCAACTACATGCTGTCTGTCTCAGCTCCAGGTCCAGCTGAATCAGCAATGCCCGTGGGGCTGGTGCTGCCTCCTCTGAATTTGTAAGACCTGCAAAAACGTATAGGCAAGACTGAAAGTGTTACTGTTGCAGAACAAGGGAAAGAGTTAGTGGCATTTGCCTGTATTCGTTTTCTTTGAGAGACGGGGAACAGTTTTGTTTTGCCTGGCATGTCATCAAAAAAGGTTTCCCAGCTCTGCCTCAAG
This sequence comes from Pezoporus occidentalis, assembly GCF_034315485.1. Taxonomy (NCBI): domain Eukaryota; kingdom Metazoa; phylum Chordata; class Aves; order Psittaciformes; family Psittacidae; genus Pezoporus; species Pezoporus occidentalis. The sequence continues at coordinate 8,842,842 of NW_026916170.1, read as the reverse complement.
TCTGATGCAGACACAAGACAGATGTTGCTATACATTTTTCAGTAATTTTCCTATCCAAGTCTCTTGGTCTTCCCTCTATGGCTCCTGCATAATTCAGGTTGCTTACAGTGGTTGAATGTTTCTATTTGAATTTCTTCTTGTTTGTTTGCCCTCCCTGACTAAAATCATAATACTTTACCACCAGCCTGGGGACTGCTACCCTGATGCATCAGCTGTGTGTTCCCAGGGATCCACTCCAGGCCCAGCTCTAATTCCTCTGGGTCTTCAGTGGGGCATGATGGACTCTCCAGACAGCAGCTTTCACAACAGAAAATGAAGGTCTCAGTATATTGTTATCAGTAAGGTTGTTTTATTCTAAGCCATTAAGGGTGGTGGGTTTACATCATTTGGTAAGTGATGCTTATTAAATTATGCTTAGAAGTGTGCATCCAAGCTGTTTTGGGAAGGGAAAAGTGACTACATAGTTGTGAGGTGACTGAGTATCTAAGAGGATGGGTTAGTGGACAATAGAAACTTCCATGAATTAGTCATCTCTTTAAAATAACTCAGGTTCACCACAAGCAAAACCAGTTCTTACCTGTCATCTTGCAAATGCTGCTCAGTTTCTAGCACAGAACAAACTACAAAAATCACAGCAGCCACCGTCTCTTGGTGGACTCAGCAGTGAGAGACTTGACATAAAAATTGAATTATTGCCTTGTCTTGGCAATGGTCATTCCAGGTGAGGACTGAAACACACACAAAAAGCTAACAGCCAGTTACATTAGGGCTAGATCCATCCATAAAGGATGTAGACACTGGATCATGCAATTCTGGAATTTCTGGTGTCTCCAGTGTCTTCTGAACCTTACTTCAGGGGCCAGCACTCTCTGCACCTTAGCAGAGAGCCCTCTGGATGTACTCACCCTGTTCTGCAATGTGGAGGGAACAAAGGTCCCCCAGAAGGATTACTGCTTTCAGGCTAAGGGCAATATTACAATATCAGTCCTCATGTGCCTTATTCCTCACATGGACCCATGTTTATGTATATTAAAACTCGGCATCCTTAAAGTCAGTCTGCACATTGACACAAACCCTTTGTTGCCTAACCTTTACATGCTTAATCTCCATTTAGAGAAAACTGTTCCAGCAACAACAGCTCCAGTTGCACCTTCCTATTGCACAGGCAGTGGCAGGATGTGTCTGAGCAATACCAGTCATCCCCTAGCCTTTCTCATCAGAAGCCCTTGTGAGGACTGATCTAGCAAAAGATTTCACTGTATTAAGTATGTACTATTCCTCCTTGACTTCAACAGAATTACTTGTATGTTTGCAGGTATGCGCAAGCTTAAGCACTTTGCTAGCTTAAATCTCTTTTTGAAAATGATGAATTCTGTTAAATAAGGGTAGAGTAGGAAATGCTTGCTGCAGTCTATTTAGCAGTGGGAGCCAGAAAAGGCTCAAAGAGTGGGTAAGATATAATAGCAAGATAACAAGTATATAGCCCAAACCGACAAAAGAGACATTAGTGTTTGGATTCTTCTGCCTGTTGGGACCCATTTTAAACATATTGGTAACTCTGGATTCCCAGAAATTGAAAGTCAACAACCCTTAAAAAACTGGGTTCTTACCAGTCACTCAAATGAAGCATCTTTACAACCCTTAAAAAACCGGGCTCTTACCAGTCACTCGAAGCATCTTCAATCTTCAGACAATTCTGAAAACTTTTGTATCCCCTCCTTGAAAAGTTGTCCAGATAGCAATTCCATGTAACCTGCCTGCCTTGTTCCCTGAAACAGTATTAAACTATTAAATAAAAGTTCATTAGCTGCTTTTGGCAGGGGCTCTCCTGCTATACATATGCAAGAAGGCTTCAGAATATACTGTGCGCTGATATGACCTACACTAAAAACTATCCTAACAGTCACTCTTACAAAATCCCTATATTCAACCACACATACACATGTAAACCCTAGAGGAGAAGTGGCAGGATTAACAGCTAGGGCAAAACAGATTCTCTAGGGAGAGCATCTGCACCCAATGAAGTTGCACATCTATCTCAGATCTCTGTCAGCAAATCTGCCAAGATAAAATGCTTACACTATACCTAATTAAATCTTACAGTTCTGAATAAACACATAAACATACACAAAGGCGTGTTTCAGTGGCAAAGCTTACAATTTTTTTAGAATGTACAATTGCTGCAGCATAAGAGCATCTTATATTATCCATGGACAGCAGCTGACTGTGCTGGCAGATTGGGCACTGCCCGTTGGCAAACAGTCTAATTCTACCTTTTTTTACAGTGCATAGTTAGAGACTCCTAGTAATGTCCCATTGTATTGCAGAGGCTGCAGAGATGAGCTTTTGGTGCTGAGGAGCTTCAGATATTTTTCTGCTGGTTTTGAGGAAGATTCTGATGGTTATGCTCATGCTGAGTAGCAGCACAGAGCTGCATATGGTCTCAGCAAGTATAATACGCCAACGCAGGCAGTAAGGTATCTCACCCCAGCCTTTTCTCGTGACAAGACGTGGTGTTGTCCACAGAGGGTAATGAATGTCCACAGAGGGTAATGAACCTGCTTTCACAAACAGTATATGTCTGTTGGTGAGTCATACTGTAAAAACCTGCTTTTCTGTTTCTGAGGTCTTAATCCTAGTTTCCTGCTTGTGTGCAGTCACATCATAATTGTCTCTCCACTGTTAACTTGTTAGCAGCTGTCAATGCCCTTCAGTTGTGATGAACTCCCTTTCTGTGACTTTCCTGAAGCATCCATTTTTCTCTGGTCTTTTGGCTACCATACTCATGCCCATCTGCTAACACGGCAGGGTGCTGCTTCTAGATCGGATCCTTGCTCCAGCAAAGGTTCCGGGAGAAGTTAGGGTTAGGCAGTAGACTGTTTAACATTGTCTCACAGGTGAAAAAGTCTTCCTCTGTGCCAGCTCCAAGGAATTTGCAACCTGTCTCTCTTTACACTCTGCTTATATTGCAAAACCATTGTGCTGTTCCTTCAACAGGTAGGGTTGTCTGGGCCAGATGGCCCTCTTTGTTGCTCAGCTAGAAAAGATTTGAGGTGATTCCTAGAAACAGACTGTAGATTCCAAATTTGGGTATTGAGTGCAAGAGTTCAAGCATTTTCCATGGCCAGTGTGTACAAAGCCCTTGCTTCTATATTCCTGCACCTATGGAAAGGTCAGAAGAATGGCTTTAGGGCAGCTGCTGCTTGTTTTGAAAACTTTGTGTCTGAGTTAATACTCCATTAATTTGTCTTAACTTCCAAGGTAACGATGTGAAAAAGACCTGCATTTGGCAGATTTTTTCAGGAAGGTGACTTTTCCTGCACAAAAAGTAGGCAGCTAATAACCAGAAGAATATATTTATTAGCAGAAAAGAAGGCAAAAATGAATGAGGTCAAAAGACCTTCTGGTGACTAATATCTTGTTACTCATTGGACCATAAAAATGGTTCAGAGCTATATGAGAGTTTGCATTCTTTCTGTGTAAATATCATGCTGGAGATGGATAGTAATACTTTGGGACCAAACTAAACAGCAGAACCAGAAGTGCCTGTTTACTCTAAGAAAGCAAACATCTTAAGTTGTACAACCTGCTTTTAAATGTGTTGCATGCTTGCTCTCATGAAACTAAAGAAAAATATTCATGCGTGTAGTTCTTCATTAAAGTGACTCTTCAAAGTATAAGACACAGGCTAAACAAGAATGCTCATGCACAGAAAGGTAATAAAATATTAGTGCGTTCAGTACAAAGTACAGGATGTAGAAAATGCACTTTTTCATAAAAAAAAAAAGCCAAAAATTCAGTAGTAGAAGAGCTACAACTCTTATTGTTTTGCCAAAAGGCCAACTGTACTAGCTAAAACTCATTGACATGGATTGCAATAAATAGGACCATTTGCTACATGAACAGCTAGTGGAAGTATTTGATGATGACTTTTTAATTTTTTTATTAACAGTGACCAAAGAAGCACTAGACTATGAGAAGCTATGTTCCTGTACACTTAGGCATCAGAAGGAAACAAGAGGAAATAAGTTCTATATATGAAAGAAACTGCAGTGTTGCAGCCTGTGTTTCTTTAGTAGAGCTCCCATGTATGGCTGGATAGAAATTCCCTTCCATTTCTCAGTTCAGAATAAGATGAACTACTTCAAATCTCTTCCCCAGGTGAGAAGCATTTCCCTACTGCAGGAGAGGTTTATCAATATGATACAGAATGGGTATAAGAAGGACATTGTGGAGTGAGTCCAGGAAGGGTCCATGAAAATGATCAGAGAACTGGAGCAACTCTCCTGTCAAGACAGGCTGAGAGAGTTGGGATTGTTCAGTCTGAAAAGAGAAGGCTCCGAGAGACTGTATTGCAGACTTTCACTGCTTAAAAGGGACTTATAAGAAAGCTGGGACAAAAATTTAGGGAAGATCTGTTGTGACAGGACAAGGGGTAACTGTTTTAACCTTTTTAAGGGAGGCTAGATTTAGACTACATATAAGGAAGAAATTTTTTACTATGAGGCTGGTGAGGCCCTGGCACAGGCTGCCCAGAGAAGCTGTAGGTGCCCTATTCCTGGCAGTGCTCAAGGTCAGGTTGGATGGGGCTTTGAGCAACCTGGTCTGGTGGAAGATGTCCTTGATCATTGCAGGGATGTTGGACTAGATGACCTTTAGAGATCCCTTCAAACCCAAACCATTCTATGATTCTGTGATTCTACAATTATATGAAATAAATCAGTCACAAGAGGAAAACACTGCTGTCTCTGGTATGGGACATTTTTACCATTGCTGGATCTCAGAGCAGACACGTTATGTGTTTGATGGGAGGAAAGAGGAGCCACTACTCCTCCTAAGGGAAGGAAAAGTTGCAGAGAAATGGAACCTGGAAGTGGGGAAATGTGCACAGTTGTGGGTTAATGGGAAGAAAGGAACATGTCACTGTAAATGTTTAGGCGAGTTCCTGGGAATGCCTGGAATCTTTATTGCTAGTGAATAAATCTCACCAGAGCTGACAGCTGCAGGGATGTTTGGAGAGTTGGTCTAAGGTATGAAATGAGGCATAAAAAAGGAGAGTTGTCCAAACTGTCATCTCTGTGCTGCTGCCTTATCATCAGTTCTGACACAAATATCATGGAGTAAAGATTTATGGTGTGCACTCAGTTCTTTGGATAATTGGATGCTAAATACACACAGAGCTCCTCTTCCAGATATTTGAAGTCGTTCCAAATTAGGTAGTAGCTTTCTGTAACTAAAAATTTCAGTAGCCTGCCCAAACATGCATCCCTTCCCCTTCGATTGTGGACTTCAAATACTTCAGCCTTGGTACACCTTTGAACTGTTCCTGGGCAAACTACAGGTGTTCATTTAATTTCCTTGGGGTAGTGTATTAGCTTTTTTTACACTCAGGCTTTACATGAAGATCAAAGTTACATCCACATTATAAAATTTATTAACATCTGTTACAGACAACTAATTGGTTAGGTCAAAACCTGTCCAGCCGAGAGTGCAATCAGCCGCAAAATCAGCAGTTATCTTGCCCTCACTGTCCAGATCATCATCATATTGAACTGGATGGAGCCTTGATGAGCTTTCCGTAACCCAGGGATCCAAATTCCTGCCCCTAGGAAGCAAAAGCCCATCCACATCAAGGGGTGCTCCCATCCTTGGGGGGAAACGGGATCATGGCACACTATGAAATGGGCAGATGAAGCAAACCTGTGATTAAAAGAAGGAAAAAGAGAGCAAAAAGGAATGGGAAAAGATAATGAATGAGACCTTGTTAGCAAACCTAAATCAGATCACATGGTGTTGTCCTGGGGAACAAGCAAAGGGAATGGCAGAGCAAGCCAGTACGGATAAGAAGGCTGATCTGAGTGAAAATAAAGAGCAGAACTACGGCTGAACATCTGAAAAGGTCAGCAGAAATGTTTGGCCTCGTTGTGTCTTTTGAGAAGAGCATGACTTCAAGAGCTCTGTCCAAAGAAGTGTGGTGCTCTGGAGAGAGCCTTTCATGGCATCCTTCCCTGGGTGCTTCCCTTTGCTGAGCAAGGCCAGCAATAAACCACACAGTGCTTTGTACTGACTCAGCTTTGTTTGACCAGCAAAGGAGAGCTCAGCACTCCCTTTTGTCCTGCGGTGCTTGTGTAGGCTCCAAGGGAAATTCAGCAGATAACGTCTGTATAATCACCCCATCAGCATTAAGACAAGCAAGGATCCCAGGGCTGAGAGGATGCTATTGCAAGCAGATGTGCTACCTAAATCACAGCTCCCTGGATCAGGGGGTCATATGTCTCTATGGGAAAGCCATGATTGCTTTGGCAAAATGTGGATTCAGAAAATAATCACCCTCTTTTTATCTGTGATATTTCTTTCATCTTTTTCCCCATTTGCTTATTGAATCATTTCAAATGCGCCCTTGTTTCTTTGCCCCTGGCCCTTCCTTTTCTGTCTCCAAATCATCTTCAGGCATTTAAAAGCTTTCCCTCCTCCTCTCTTATTTTATCATCAAATAGATTTTTTCTCTGGGAAATCTGAGTCTGAGAGCCCCAGCAGGAGTCAGTTGGCACAGCCTCATTGGTGGCACTGGAGCTCTGCCGATTCTTCCAGGCAAGGATCTGGCTCAGAGATTTTAGAAGTGTCTGCCTTGCTGATGCTGCCACTTTGCAGGGCCCTTGCTGTGCAAAGTGGTATCTTCAGAGGCCTTTTCAGATGCTAGTTCATACAGGCAGTACTGACAACCCAAAGAGACAAGGCGAGAGGGTTTTTAACACCACAAGGTAACAAAGCTGTACGTGTCTGTATGCAGGTTTCTGGTCAGGTAGAAAGAGACCAAGTTCCCTAGATCTCACCTTGCTGAGTTTTAATCTGCCTCAAAGTGGCATCTGGTGCCTATGAGGGTATCGCTTCCTGCCTTCAGCTGTAAACTGGAGTTCAATTGCACCGCATCAGATGAAAAGCCTTGACCCATATATTAATCACCTTAACACATGAAGTCATGGTCAGAGGCATGCAAGCAATCTGTAGGAAGCAACGTAAATATGTGGAATAAAGTCTACTTTTCCATTTGCTTATTGTCCTCTGGTATCTCCTTGAAGTCCTTTAAGAGATGGGAGATTTCTCAAACATATTAATTTTGAAGATTTCTTTCCTTGGAGACCAGCTAGAGAAAAATCTCTGGGAATATGCACAATTTGTTACTCATAAGTCACGCTCTCTTGCTTAGTCATATCCCTGCTTCTCTGTTCCCGGCTGGAAGCATTATGTAACATCTGTGCTCTACATAAGGATGGCAGCAGGACAGGCTTCACATACACATGTACATATACATCTTTTCATATATACATATATATGTGTGTGTATTCCTAAATATTTATGGATATAAATCAATCTTAATCATGTAGTTTCTGCTTCCAGCAGGATGTTTCTCAAATCTATGGGGAGACTATTGCAGACCAAATGCTCTGGAAATGTGAGCCTTCACAAGGTAGAGCAAAAGAAAACCCCTCATGTTAATAGTCCAAACCACTCTGGCATTATTCTTATTCTTCCGGCAGAGTAAGTAAAGTAAATGCAACCCCAGAGCCCAGGGTTGAGAATCAGCATGTGGTGCAAGAAACAACTCCTGCTTTGCAACAATCTTGAGGCCTCCTGTCCAATCCACAGCTCCACTCAGGGCAAGCCAAAGGCTTCTGCAACCATTCTAGGCCTTAAATGAGACAGTATATGTGGAAGTCACTCATTTTAAGGGAACCGTGGCAGCTACCTGGACAGAACACATAGAAAGTGCCAGAAAGCGTACAGCACCTGGCTACAGCTCACAGGCCAAATTGTAGAATTATTTTCCCTTTTGAAATAACAGAAATATTACTGCCCACATGTCCTTCTACGCCAGCCATGTCCAGGCCACGTTGCTTACCCAGGTAATTAAGCCAGAGCACAGTTCTTTAAGAAGGCAGAATTGCTTCCTTTTTCTAGGGCTAAGTGCATGCACCCAGGTGAAAACACTACAATTTCCTATGCACAAGGTGAAAAATAAATACACATGAGAAAAGAAACTAATAATAGAGATAAAGAAGCTGGAAAACAGGGAGTCTGCCTTGTTAAGTCAGATCCAATGGCTTTTACCACCCCTGTCCATATATGTGCAGTAGTACAGTGCCCCCCTACACCTCAGCACAGATTTGTTTCAGAATTAGCTGTGGGCAAGGGGCACCAAAACAGCACTAGCATTTTCCAGAACACCTAGTTTTCCCCTAGAGGTTTCAGATCCAAAAGCTGAGATCTGACAGATTTTTCATGGTGTGATTGCAGACATGTAAACCGGAGGCAACCAATTTCATTTTGCTCACCAGCTTAAGAAATGTAAATCTGGGGCTCTGAAATATTCTGATTGCTTCTCCCCCAATGGATCTTTGTGGCTTGAATAACACTAAAATTGCATGACATTCCACCCCCAGAAAATACATAATTCATATCTGCAATCCAGCATCTGTATCAGCTTTGTTCAAGTTCCAGGGAGAACATTAATTTCCGAATGAGGGAATCCCTTATTTCATTATAGCGGTAAAAATGTAAATTTCCATGTCAACTGCAATTTCCATGTTACTCGCTTACAAGGAAGCAAGGACTGTGCTGATGGCACGCGCTGCACCAAGCTGATGGTTCATGTGTGCTATAGGAAATATGTTCTGCTTGATCAATGTCATGTTGGCATCTCAGACTGATTGTGGTGTGGCCTTCATTGTTGCTAAAACCGACCTGGTGACACTGAGGCAGGTGAGTGCAGCAGTGAGGCAGCTCACTAGGTATCTGCTAGGTGGGTGAATTGGGCACCAGTGGGAATGCGATGGCATTTACATTGGTTAGTAGAGATTAAGAAGACATACTCAACTGCTACATTTTGATCAGTGCAAACCAAAAGATCTCTCTAAACTGCTTTGGTTTCATAACAGTCAGTTCCCAGGTTAGAAGCAGAGGGCCTGCAACAGAGACTGCATTTTCTGGCAGACAAAAATCTCGAGTTTTCTATAAATGAACAAAAGGAAGCTGGGAATTAGGCAGAATGCTCTAATGACTGGTGTGAAGTGTGCACAAGATGGAGACGTGATAAAACCCTGTTTGTTCATATCACTTTTGTGCGGCATCCTCACTTTAACTTTGTATTTATTGTATTCCTTTGAAATGTAGCTGCTTTGTAAGTATAATTAAGAACGGGTGCCCTGCACTTTGCAAACATGGGGATGCTGCCATGGCAACGGCAGGGAAACGCAGAGGAGCAGCTCTCCCTGATTAATGTAATTACATAGCAAGCCTGTATAATGCCTTTAAATACAGTTTACTTTTGCATGAAGGAGGCATAAAATGGATATTGTAAGTTCTATGTGCGTTAACATTCCAGAAATGCTCTTTGTACATGTTGCAAGATCATCATTTGTAGCAGATTACACACATCATGAGGGACCTACCATTGCATGGCAATTAGATTGGTGGTGAGGGATTAGGGTTTTGACTTTTCTCAAACTCAGAGTGAGGTTGTTCTCTACTTGGTTTATTTCTGTTACATTCAGGGTTATATTTCAAAGTAAGGTTTTTTAAATGCAGTTGATTTTACTGCCATAGGGTTAGAAGTTTCAAGTTCTCATATATATGACCAACTTTGTTGAAGTTTGAAGTCCTATTCTGGTAAAAGGATAATTTTCAAGTGAGTAAAATTCCCTGTATGCCTAAATACTGGTTGCACCAAGCCTCAGGCAAATAGGTGTGCACATGCAGCTCCACTGAGTGACTGATGGTCATAAGTATTAATCTTCATCCTGCATTCCTCAAACATTAACCCTCAATGCCCTCTTCTTTCCAGGGAAGTGTTTTCAGCATGGAGAGAAGAAAGAGCTGAAACCTAGAACCCGGGGATATTTTGTGGTGAGGCAGGGTGGTGACCCCTGTCTCAGTCCCTGTGTTTGGCTGGTCTGGTACCATTTCAGCCAGCTCAGTCAGAAGTCTTCAATAAAGGAATTGAAAGGGATTTTTGTGGGAAGGGAAACCATATTTTTTCCTTCCAGGTCACCCTTGGACCTGAAATTATACAGTGTGGTGAGGACTGTGGGAAGCTATGTAATATATAGCTAATAGAGGTGGAAAAAATGGAAGAAAACTTTGGGGCCAGGAAGCAGGAAGCAGGAAGGCTTGGCATAAATCTTGCCAGGTATAATTCTGTGTCACAAGAGATATGAGCTGCCTTTTGGAGCCTAAGATTGTTAGGATAATCCACTGCCACTGTGAAGCCCTGCACATGTATTACAGTATAGATTTTTTTGAAACTGAATAGCAGCTTACAAATCACAGCATTTTCACAGATAAAAAGAGAGGGCATCCATCTAGAAATGGAAATCTTGGGATCCAGAGAACAATATTCTGTGAACTGAGGAAATTATATCATGTTGAGCTTCAATAGATAAGGAATGGTGTTCCCCCATGAATTTCACAAGGCTCAAGAACAGTGTTCCCCTATGAATTGTGTGATTTATTATGAAAGGCCTGTGCATCTGCAATAACACAGTTTCCTCTGTCAGCACAAAGACATTGAAAACTACAATTTTGTGGTTACCACGTGTGCTCTTGCTTTGAGTATTTAAATTTAAAAGCCTGTCAATACAAATTATTGCAAAAATCCCAAGGTCCTGTTCCCCCCAGCTCCCTGTGTGATTCTTTGACTGTATGTATTTACATAGGCTGTTGCCATTCACATAAATCTTCCCAACAACACTAATCAGGAGAGCCTTGCACTTCATGTTCTGGATTGTGGAGGTTGGTTACAGGCCACTGATTTTGCCAAGATGAAGAATTTGCTGAAAAACTAGGTTGCGACAACACATCTTCCTGGAAGAGTGTGAGGGGTTTTTTTAGTATTGAGAATCTTCAGAATTAGAATTTGAGAAAATAGTTCATGTTTTCATCTTAAACTGTGGCAAAATTCTCTTACAATAAATTTTTCTTCATCTTACACTAGAGAAAGAGTAAATAAAAGTAAATTAAAAGAAAAAATCCACTTAAAATCCAGTTATTTCACTAGCATAAAAAATATAGAAAATTAAGTATTAAAAAATGATTCTGAAGTTTCAATCAATTTTGAAAGAAATGGAAACTTTTACATTAAAACTTCTTTGCATAACAGGCTTCTTAATGTTGCTGTTTACTTGCACATTTTCCATTTGTTTATTATAATCCCTCTTAAGTGTACAGTTCATTGTAGCCTCCCATTAAGAACTCTTCTGCATGAACAAATCTGCCAACAAAAGTCAAGAAATAATCAGGAATTGACTTCTGTGAAAGCTCAGCAGTGTTCTTAATTGTCGAATACTAGTGCATCTAATGTCTGGGAACAGAAGGACTTTCCTAAAAACTGAAGAGAAAGCTGACTTGTGAGCTTGTATCTCTCATAATGACTCAGAGCCAGACTCCTGACTAAGAGAATTTCATTGTTCATTCCACAGAATATTGTTAAATTACAAATTAGCAAAAGTGCTAGTCTGTACTCTCAGGCTGACATATGAATATGCATTATTCATTGCATTCTCATTATTTCCTTTCCCTTCATAAACCAGGAAATGAAAGACTAAAGAATTCAGCGTGAGGTGAGCTGAAATTATTGATGCAATCAATTTTACCCATATGTTGATTTTTATTGTATTTAGCTCCAAATTTTCCCCTTTCCATTCTCCCTTTTCCCATTCTATCTTATTATCTGTTCCATCTATGTTTGCAGCCCTAAAAAGGGTACACACACACACTCTCTGGAGCACAGGCAATTCTTTTGCTTGCCCTTTTTTGTGTGGTTTTTTTTTGAGTGTTTAGATCAATGGCAGACTAAACTCTTACTGCAGCCTCCAGGTATTGCAGTAATATAATTAATAAGAATACCTGAATCCCTTTTAAGAAGTATTGCCATCACCCTGATTCACCTATAAATCAGATTTCAACACTTAGAGACAACATTATTTTTTGTTTGGATTTTTTTTTTAAGAACTTTTAATAATGTGTCCAGTTACAAGGTTTACACTGTAGTCTTCTGATTTTTAACTTTTGTATACACATGAGTAAAAATCCATCGGATTTCTCCCGTTTTTGTTCCTCCTGATAATGGAGTTCTCCAATAGTTAACTCACTGCATCACAGGAATTTTCTGAATTTTCCTTTTGAATTTTATAGTAACTGAATAATAAAACAAGTGTAAGACAAGTAGAAGACCTTAGATTTTGAAAGAGAGATTTTCTCACCTTCTCAAAAGCTCCAAAGGAATGAGTGACTGAACATGCACTAAATACTCATCATTTACCTGGCAATACAGACCAGGTAGTTGGGATCAAGGCTAAATGCTTAATTATATATTTTGCTTTGAAGCCTATACACACAGCTATAATTTTTCATGACACAGTACGGAAAGTATTTGAGCTGCAAATGTCAAGGCATTGAAAATTAAAAAAAAGTTATGCTTTTTCCTCTTTGGGTATTTTGTTTAATCAGGTTTGTTCGCATACTGAATTTAAAGTTGAGCTCAAAACTAAGCAGTACAATTATAAACTCTCTCCAAGAGCTGCTTTTACAACTCACTCAGTAGCAGCTCTGAAAATGAAGAGTTCAACTCATGTTAAACCTCTCAGTGCTTAAATTTAATGACCCCGCACAATTAAACAAGACCAAAACAGACCCCCATGCCTTGATGATTGTCTTGCAAACACTGGAATTGGTTAAGGATAGCAGCCTCTGACTTGCAAACAGGTTTCCTCTAACAGCTGAAGGAAAGGGGTAGGTAGTGTTTGGGCTTCAGTACCCTCATGCCCTGCTCAACATGTCATTCCTCCAGGACAGCCTAATTCCCTGGGGACACTGGTGCACAAGGGGAGGCATTCATGGTACAATCAGCATGCACACTGGAGTTCACAGGTATAAAAAAAGGCTGTGAGAATTTTTACCATAGGATGGAGTCTTGCCTATAATAATGAAACTTTGTCATATGATTGGCTTGTCTGAAGAGCAACATCTTGCAGGTTATTTATGCTTTCTGAGCATCAGCACAAGGTTGAGGCTACAGTATTGAAACTACTATCATCCTCACCACTGACTTCAGTGGGAAAAGTTGGACTTCTGAATTCCATTCCCTTTCTTACTACTATTTTAAATGTCTTCAACCATGAAATCTCTAAAATTTCAAGGACGCAGTGAAAAAATGAAATGCCTGTATAGTTCAGCCTACTAGATCAGTGGATGTCACTACACAAATAAGTTAAGAAACTTTAATTTCTCTCATATATCCATGAAAATGTACTAGTTTTGTTTTCATGACTTTGCAATGCAAAGGAGCACATGCCTACATCCTGAGACTTCCTTGCTGGTTCTTCATAATCTATTTTTTGAGTGTCCATGTGCTTTGTTGGCACAGACTCCCTAGGTAAACCCGCAGTATTTCACGGTATAACCTAAGCCTTCCAGCATGCTCCGCAGGGCAGAATAAACACCAGCCCTTCTTGAAACTCTTCCGTATCCTGTATTCAGTGTCTTCAGCATATTCTTAATCAGAAAATAACAATCGTGTGGAGGATAACTTTCCTCTATGAAGCAAAGGAACTGTTGATTGAAGAGGTTAATGTTGGCAAGTACTCTGCTGCTAGAACTGCCTGATTTATTAATTTGAAACAAACGACCTCATGAGCATGTCATTGAAAAGGTGCGTTCATGTGAAGACTTAGATTTGCACGAATTTATTTTCTGTGTGGAATTGATTAACCAAAGTGAATCAGTTTGAGGGTACTTGTTTGCATCTATTCACTTCAAATATTTAATTATTTTCTAATTAAGAGAAGGAAATCTTTTAATCAGTAATTTCATAAACAAGATATCTTCTCTTTCTCATGTACTTCACATTCATAATTTGGAATTTCATGTCAGTGGCAAAGATGGGTCTAGGGAAGAACGGGTCTTACAAGTACATTTTTCTTGCGAACTGTCTCACTTTGCCTTTGGCCCAGCCCCTGCTGACTGACCATGCTCTATAGTAGTTAAGGACAGGAAATAAGGGTAATGTTAAACTACAAAATTCTGTGTCATGTGGAGCCACCTGAGCTAACACCATAGGAACATTTAGAATTTACACCATGCAGCAGAGCATATTCTGTGAGCTCTGCCTGGAAATGCATGTACATATAAGCTTGTTTAGGAGATATCTAAGTATCTGTTAAGAAGAAAATCTGTTAAGAAGATAATCTGTTTAGAAATTAAAACAGAAGTATCTGTTTCCTTTGAATCATCAAAGCTCAGTCAAGGAACAATTACATTGTGCTGGTTTTGGCTGGGGTAGTGTTAATTTTCTTCATATTAGCTAGTATGGGGCTATGTTTTGGAGTTGTGCTGAAAACTGTTGATAATACAAAGTTGTTTTCTCCTGACTGCATGTGCAGCTTTTGCTTTACCTATTAAACTGTCTTTATCTCAGCTTATGGTTTTCTGACTTTTACTTTTCTGATTCTCTCCCCCATCCCAACATGGAGGGTGTGAGCAAGAGGCTGTGTGGAGCTTCACTGCCAGCTGGACTTAAACCACAGGAGTTGGAAAAACCTATTTGTATGTAACTTCAAAGGAACAGAGTGTTTTGGAAGTACTGCCCAGTGAAACATAAGGGACGATTGTACAAAGCAAAGATAGGTTTGCACAGTGGGCACTGACTGATGTTGGTGTTCAGCAGACTGTCCCTCTGAGCTCCCTTTGTGCTAGGCTTCACTTCAGTAAATTACAAAAGCTCCATTGCACCAGGTCAGTTGTGGTAAAGATTTGGAGCTGGTTGGAGCTCTGTACAACTGTGGTGTTTTTTTAAATTTTTCTCTAAATACTTCTTTTTGTTTGAAATGCCAAAGATGATCGATGTTGGACTGGAATTGTCTAACTTCCTGTCAAATTGGTATTTATTGACAGAAATATCTTTTGTTGGTGTGTCACAAAAAGTTGTGTGTCACATAGCATAGTTCACCATGGAGATGCAGCTAATCTGTTTTAGCATGAAACACTTGTGGGATTTGCAAGCAGTGGGACTTCCTTGTAGACAGTGGATTCCAAGACCTTGTTTTACTTCTGGGGTCTTAGGCTCTTAAGAGGATATGGAGTTTGTCTCCTCCCACATCCCACCTTTTGTCTGACATGGAAAATAATGGAAGTGCCTTAATCTTTATTTTTTCAGAAACATCCAAAGCTAAAATCCGCTTAGGAAATGAACTTAAAGGATGATGTGGGTGACATTTTCCAGAATTTACCTCTGGTGTCAGTAAACACATGCTAATGAAGTCAGCCTATTTCCTCTGTCCAAAAAATTCCAACAGAATCAGTTAAAGAATCTTACTATTATTTCCTCACTTGAAGTTAGACTAGAGTGTACTGGAAACAATGTGAAGAAGAGGATTCCCTGTTTTGATTTGCCACTTACTTATTAGGGTGTTTCGAGCAACAGTTATGAGACAGACAGAATAAAGTAGCTGCATACCAAAATAAATAGGAGGTATTAAAATAGCATATTTATGTGTGTGTGCACTATGCTTTGACCCTTTGTTCTGACAGTCAGCATTTAGCAAAACCCCCAGTGTATATTTAGATGAAAATGTAAAATAGGTATTTTTGTAACAAAAACTTTGATGTTGGCATAAGTAACAACTGAGGTTATCTTCATGCAGATTTCCCCAATTATAACTGACACTGCACTTGTCCTAACTTAATGAGAAATTATTCATCTTTTGTATAAAGCCCTTAATTAGGCTCTTCTCTGTGGATGTGTAACAAATTTGGAGCCTGGCATGTGAGAACCTTTTAATGCATTACTGAACTGCCTTTCTTCATGAAAGAGAGTGTTACAGTTTACCGGACTTTTTAAATTGAAAGACAGTTTATCTTATGAATTATTTGTTTCACAGTGGCAATTAAAAGATTACATGACTATCTGTGCAAGGAATTGGACAGAGACTTAAAGGAAGGTGGTTCACATCTTAAAGAGCTGTTACACTAAATTCAGAGGACAGGGACAGACAGTTTGGAAAGAGAGATAAATAGGATCATAGCATGATCATAGTATGGGATGGTACTCAAAGCAGCGGCAGCTCAATGGTCACTGAACGTAAGTCTGTCCTTACAAACATGCATACACACTTTGTTACAAAATCAGGGTGCTGGCAAAACTTTACATGGCTTTTATAGCTTCTGGTTCTTTAAAAATTACCACAGTCATCAATTGAAATTCAACAAAATGGAGTGATATTTGGTCCTTTTTAAGGCAGCGGGAATTTTGACGCTGATTACCATGAACCTTCAGATTTTACCTTTCCAGTTTTTGCAAAGTGGGAGCAGGATATTTTGCTGCCTTAGCTACACAGGAAAGTTGTGCTTGTATGTGAAATATACAATCACCTGGCCAGTAAAAACAGCTGAATGCTCATGTGTTCTGTCTAATCAAAGCTAATTTGAAACAACTCTGCATGTTATTAAAACCTGTAATTCCTTTCTACCGACATGCAGGCACTAGTCATCTACTATACAATCTTTTGGACAGTTTTCTTTAAAAGTTGCAGCTAATAATTAATGAGTATGAAAATTTCATCTGGTCACAGCATTAGATTTCATTAGAGCACAAAAGTGGGCTTAACAGTGATTAAACACTTTATCTTCGATATATGAGTGCACCTCATGCTTCTTAATTTGATTTTTTCCATCTCTTTATGACGCTATCTTTGTATTTCTGACTTTATATTTTATAGCTACTTTGGTCATTTGGTCTGTCAAAATTTGTTCCACAATTTCTGCCAACAGTGGTCTCAGCATAGTGAGATTTCTGACCATCTTTGGGTGAATCTCAGCTCTAGGTACCCTCACAGGGCTCCTCATCAGTAGAAATTTTCCAGGAATATATGGAAGATCTGGGCCTTTGAATTTTAGGCTGCCCTGTGTTTGCTTGTAGTTAGGATCATATAGTGTGATCAGCTTCAAGGGTCACTGCATCAAGTGTCCTTTGAGAGAACTGTTATACTAACAGGCAAGTCTACTTTAACCATCTGTAATCCTCCCCAAACAAAAACTTTCAGTGAAATCACTTTTCTATTTTAACTTGGTAACAGCCAAATAACAGCTTTTCTGGTTGCCTTTTAATTTAATGTGGAAGAACGTTTCTCAATCCCTTCTCTTAATGTCAAGAGGACTTTAAAGAAGGAGGAAAATTTAAAACCAAACCAAACCAAAAGAACCCAAAACAAACAAGCAAACCAACTTGGACTAGGTAAGTCCAAGAGAAACATCTAACTGTTCAACTAACAGAAAGAAATTAGGATCAATGGAAAAGAAACATGTGGATTGAACTTTTGATATTAATGTAATCATGTCTGTTAAATGTACACTCCTGGAAACTAAAAATCTTATGCACAAAGGTTGATAAAATGAAAATAAATTATCCTGGCACCAAAATATTTCTTTCCATCTTTTTATTTCCTTGCTATTGTGTTTAAGGTTGTCTCTATTTTAATAGTAATTTGCTTAGGGTTTTGGTTTATTTCCTGGGTTCAGTCCAAATCCTGCTGGGTGTGCTTAAAGAATATCACCAGTCTGCAGCTAGTTGTATCTGATGCAGAGGCTGAAATGGTTATTCATGCTTTTGTTGCCTCGAGATTAGACTATTCAAACTTCTTTCTGGTTGGTTTCCCTGATAATGCCTTCTATGAACTCCTACTGTTAGAAAACATGTTTGCTGAAGTGATGCACTGCTTGCAAAGTCACTGCAGTAGCTATTGATTAACTGCTCCATTTATTAAATTTAGATTATTCTATGAAGCTACAAAAAACCACAAACAGGTGCAGCATACCGCGCCCCTGAAGATTTTAATTTGTCAGTAGAGGGACAGAGTGGTTCTTGCCTGCTTCAGCAATACCTTCATCTAAGAAATGCCTTTGTGGTCTTCAGTGGGATGCTAGGGACTGAGGTCAGTAACAAAAAACATGGCAGAGCTGGCCCATAACAGGGTAAGTCTGTCAGATGTCACAGAGGTAGCTTTAATGAATTATATAAAGCACCAATTTTAATAGTGTTTTATGCTCATTCCAGCTGTTGTAAGCCTGCAGGTGTCCTTTGTCCTTTAGCTACTTACTATAATACAACAGAATACATTCTTCCTTTCAGCATGTGGTGTAGTTTCTATTAGCCCCCTTATGTGAACACAGAACTGGAGCAAAACAGCACAAATCTTAACACAGATGCTTTTCTGTTTTAATAAAAACATACAGAGGAACCAGAAAGACAAATTCACAAAGTTTCTAGCTCTGCAGGCATGAGTATGTGTGCACTTATGGGAGACAGGGAGTCAGAGGAAGAAAGAAGTGCAAGGAGAAGGAGTGCTGAGACATAGATTCAAAACCTAACACTGAAAACATCCAGCTTAAGCCTGTTAGAAATACAGATATACATTCTGACCAAGTGGTTTTGGCTGAGGTAGGCTTAATTTCCTTCATAGCAGCTAGTATAGGGGTATGTTTTGATATTGTTCTGGGAACTCTGTTGATAACACAGGGAAGTTTTCATTATTGCTGAGCAGTGCTTACACAGATCCAAAGCCTTTTCTGATACTCAGTAGGCTAGTGACACAGCCGGACAGCAGTCCCCGACTGACCCAAGGGATATCCCATACCATATGGTATCATGCTCAGCATATAACACTGGGGGAAGAAGGAAGGTGGGATGTTTAGGGTGATGGCATTTCTCTTCTCAAGTAACAGTTGCACATGATGGAGCTCTGCTTTCCAAGAGATGGCTGAACACTTGCCTGCTGATGGGGAATGATATAAAAATTTCTTGTTTTGCTTTGCTTGTGTGTGCAGTTTTTGCTTTATCTCTTAAACTGTCTTTATCTCAAACCCACAAAGTTTCTCACATTTGCCCTTCTGGTTCACTCCCCCATCCTACCAGGGGCAAGTGAGTAAGCTGCTGTGTGGAGCTTAGCTACTGGTTGTGGTTAAACCATGATGCCATGGAAGTCAATGGAAAGACTTCTACAGACTTCTGTGGGCTGTTGGTCAGATTTTAAACCCTTACTTTCATCTTTCCAGTTCTCTTCGCCATCCTGCTGAGGGGGAGTGAGTAAGTGGCTGGGTGGTTCTTAGTTGCCTTCTGGGGTTAAACCATGACACCTGGTCAAATACCTAGTGAACTGGATTTTGCAGATATGATGAGATGAAAAAAAAAAACAAACTAAGGTCCACCTTTATTTAACTTCTTCTGTAATGGTTACAGAGCATTCTGACACCACATCACTGCAAAATGTTGACCTGCTGCTGTATCATACCATCCATTTACACCATGCCCCCAGTGCTATAAAGCAAGCAATAAAGTTTACTGATGTACTGCACTGGCAGCTCCATCTTCCATGGGTTGAAATCTGCCCTCTCTACACACTGTATGAGGAGCTACAAGATGCAAGTTGATCTGTGGCCCAAGTCTGAAGACGTGCACAAGCAATTTTTTTTTGAGGCATCATAAGCAAAAGGGGAATTAGCAATGCCACCCTATATGGTAATTAGTTTATTTTAAATCATGTACTGAGCAGTGTCGTTCTGAATTGTGAAAATGGGAATAAAATGGAACCCATTTTCACCTTTTACATCTCAGAACTTATTTGTATAGTGTTGGCAAGATATAAACTCTTGCATGCAATGTACTTAATGTATATGCATGAAAAATTAAAGAAGGTTGAATAACTTCATTGAAACAACATAGAGTTCACTACTCTCTCCACAGTGAATGCTCCAGCCCAAGAGCCGGAATGAATAATAAGAGATTTATAATGTGCCCCAAAGGTTGAAAGCCTCTGGCTTGGACAGGACAATGAAAGGATCAAATTCCAATGGTGGGTGGCCTCCCATGTGCCCTTTTGGCCTCTGGTCTCCCTAGCCTTACAATGCAAGGGGTTATTCACAGAAATACCTCAGCCAATCTCAATTTTTTGGGTGTTTTACAGAGAAAGAAGACCAGACCCCAACCGTGTGGGACTACACTTGCTAAATTAACACCTCCAGTTTCACTCAGAATCAGGTGGGCAGCAAAATTCTGAAAGGCAATCGCTATATTCTCCCCACTCTTGTTGCCAGTTTTTTTTTTTGTTTTTTTTTGTTTTTTTTTTAATCAGAAAGCAAGCAGGCATCTTGACTTTCTGTAAAGTGTGCATCTGAAAGTCAGAAGTGGCTCTCATGAGAAGTAAGGACTAGGAAGCCATAAATGACAGTACTGAAGAACTATTGCTGAAGATGAGATGTGAGTCTAGCTGTAAAAGCTGTTTCCAGCTGACAGTGCCAAGTGGGTCTTGTGACATGATGAAGATCTGGGGACCCAAAACTAGATCCAGACTGGGCAGCTTCTTGGTCAAAGATGTTAACTATCCCATTCCCTCTTGGCATGCTGTTTCTACCATGGCTGAAAGATATCTCAGTGCACTCAGTCTTGTCATATACCTGCCCTCCTACCAAGGCTTAGACGGTTCAATAAATTAAAATGACAAAAATAGGTTTACCAGAAATTATAAATCTAGGAAATATGAAATTACATGGGAATTAGTCATATTAATTAATAGCCAGCTTTAAAAGATCCTAATCCTTACTTCATAACTGAAGAAAAAAGCAGGTATCTTTGAATATCTTTGGGAACAAATGGGTAGATTTGGGAACATATTTAGAAGAATAGGTCTCACTTGAGATCTAAACCTAACTAGGGAAAGACGTAACAGGGAGATTCTCTCTTCTGTGCATCAGTAAAACAGGGCAATATTCCCAACAAGTTTATGATAGTCTGAACCAAGATCCTTTTCTGACTTCCTCAAGATAAGTCTTAGATTAGTGTGGAAACAAGTAGTAGCTGAGTGACATTATCCATCCCACTTGTGACAGTAAAATCTCATTTCTCATTCAGCTATGTCAAAAGGCTTCTTGGGGAAAAAAAGAAATAATAAAAATAGGGTTAATACTTATCCATTCACATAATCTGCAAGACTTGCGTTCAAAGCTATCCAAAATGAAAGAAGCCAACTAAAGTTGTTTAAATTGTTTTGTTAGAAACCCAGACTTGAAGATGGAGAGATTAAATAAGTCAAAGGAGAAAAAAGGCAGCTGATCCAGTCCAAGCATTGTGCTGAACATAAATATGAGAAGTGTGACCTTAAAGGGCAAAAATTAGTGTGTGATAAGCAAGGTCTAATTAATAAACAAAGTAAGTAAACAATGTACCTTGTGCAAATCCTGTTCTCCTGACTTGTCAAAAAGGGCTAGCTAAGCCTTAATGTTTAGTAATATCTGATCCTGTAGAAGTAAGCACGTTGTTTGAATAGCAGTGTTGTGGTAATTAATGAGGATTTGATGTTTCATCCTTAGTCAGCTTTATCATATTTGTATAAATTATTGTAGAGGAGATTATATTTTGAAGCTATTGGCAGTCTATTATTCAAGCTGTTTAATTTTGTCTTGTTCAGAAACCAGAGTGATATGCCTTATTTCTTGTCTAAGAAAATCAGCAGAGGACTGTGTCATCAACATGTTCTGTATTCCAAGAAAAATAGCCATCCTCAAGCTAATGTTATCTGCAAATGTATCTTTCCCCCTCAGCATTCAACCAAAAAGGATTAGTGTTGAAAAAGCTATAGTGGGATGCAGAAACAAGAGGAAACCATGCTGTGAACCTTCCTTTAACTCATATAAAGCTTCCTGTCCCATTGAAGAGTTTTCTGCCAAAAATACCAGCCTCCCTGGGAGGCTGGCACTGGATGCAGCTAGCGCTTGGTCAGTGCACTGCATGAAAGGATTGATGGAAAACAATGAAAAGTATTGTGCACAGCTTATTAAATCTTGCCAATCTCCTCAAAAAAAAAGCTGCCTCAAGGCAAAGATCTGTCTGACAGCTGAACATATGAGTCAAAAGTCTCACTAGGCATCTTGGACTTTATCAAGGAGTGTATTGCAACTTCACTGAAGCTCTCCTCTAGCAACATTGTTTGGATTTTTGTACATAGTACAACTTCATGTTTGCTTAAAATATAGTGGAATTATATCGTCTGGTTGTAGATTGAGATTATCTGAAAGATAAAATATTTAGTTCTCCTATATATTTATTGTGCATATACAGATTTTGGAAACATGATTACTTCTAGATTTTAAAATAGCTTGGATTTTTAGTTAATGTAGGCAAAAATCTAATGAGATGGAGTTTGCAAAATGCATTTACAGCAAAACATTTCTTTGAGGGCCTGTTTAGGGTAGATTGAAAGTATCTCTTTGGCTGACATGTAGCCTACCTGCAGTGACACTTAAAATAAGAGAGAAGAATCAGCTATTGTTTTACACCTCCTGAGGAAAAAAAAGTGAACTAGGGAGTCTGTAAAAAGACCAACACATTGATCAAGGAGGGGATTTGAAATCATTTAGGCATTGACTAATTGAGCTGCAATTTGAATTTATAAAGAAAGGTGAGCACAGATTCTTTATGAACTACCATCTTGAGCTGCCAACACAGTCAGGACACATACATTAGGAAAGAAGTCAGTTAAATGATGATGAAAATGACTGAATGTAACCAGTAAGTAAGAGCTAAGTTCACTTAGCAAGTAAGTGAAAATGAAAAACTGTAAATGAGACAAACAATCAAGTTCATGAGGTAGTTTACTGAGTCAGTGATCTTGAGTTAAGGCTGTTATGTAACAGTGCCCTTAATTCTCTCAGATAACGTGCATGGGGTAAGTCAGAAAGTATGTTAGAAAATGCTTTCAGCTGTGCAGAAAACAGAATATGCCATTGTTGAACCATGCCCCACTGTAACATACACAAGTACTTTGCTGCGCATGATATCTTCAGAGGATATTTCAAACACAGATTTTACTTCTGTAACCATTCTCTACTATTGTTTTTAACCATTCCATAATAAAGAAATAAAATACTTGACACAGGGTTGGTGGTTTGTTGTTTTTTTTTAATTTTGGTCAAATGGATTTGGGGACTCCAGACATTTCAATGGAGGTAGAGAAAACGGTGGGATCTTCTCTTATACCAGAATATTAGCATTTGGCAAAGACAAGCTTGCTTTTCTTGTCAGAAAATGCAGCATTAGTTTTGAGAAAACTGGAAACAAGAGAACACTATGGAAACCTCTTTGGTTAAACTTCATGACAATGTACAAATGAAGTCAAACTGACTTTAACAAAATCCTGGAAAGAATGTTTTTGAAGACCAAGCTGTTTAAGGACATAGGGAAAGTACATCCAGGTACATGTGAAAGAAATCACTTAAAGGAGACAGAAGTCCTAAAAATGCCTAAACATAGGATCACAGAATCATTTGAGTTGTAAAAGACCTTTAAGATCATCAAGTCCAACTGTTAATCCAACACTGCCAAGTCCACCATGTCCCTAACTGCCATATACACATCTTTTAAATACCTCCAGCAGTGCTGACACAACCACTTTCCTGTTGACAACCCTTTTGGTGAACAATTTTTTCCTAAGATCAAATATAAACCTTCCTTGGTGCAAATTGATCCCATTTCCTCTTGTCCTATTACTTGTTACTTGGGAGAAGAGGTAAACACCCGCTTCACTACAACCTCCTTTCAGGTAGTAGTAGAAAATGATAAGGTCTGCCCTGAGCCTCCTTTTCTTCAGACTAAACAACACAAGTTCCCTCAGCTGCTCCTCACAGGACTTGTGTTCCATGCCCTTCACCAACTTTGTTGCCCTTCTGTGGACACATCTAGCACCTCAATGTCTTTCTTGTAGTGAGGGGCCCAGAACTGAACACAGGTTTCAGGATGCGGCCTCACCAGTGCCAAGCACACGGAGATGATCATTGCCCTGGTCCTGCTGGCTGCACTATTTCTCATACAAGCCAGCATGTTGTTGGCCTTCTGGACCATCCAGGAAGACTGCTGGCTCCTACTCATCTGGCTGTTGACCAATACCCCCAGGTCCTTTTCTGCTGGGCAGCTGCAATATGTGCTGTGACCTGGGAGTCAAGGAGCACCCAGGATGTCCCAAGTCAAATCACAAACTAAACTTCATTTGTCAGGTAGAAAAAGATGCTCATAAAGCCATTTCTGGAAATTCTCCCTTCCATATACTCTGTTCATGCAGAGGAGACATCCCCTTTGGGCTGAGAGAGAAAAATTCTGTTGGGCTGCCTTGCACTGCTCCAACTCCAGTTAGTAAAAAGGGGGAATAGTCTTAAAAAATCCACATGAATGAGAGGCAGGCTAGGTGATATTTTTCTGAATTATAAGAAAATTCCTAGGATACAGCATCCTTGCATACAGATGAAGGTCTGTGTTATTTGGAGGTGTGCTATTTATTTAGGAGATAAGACTGGGTTTGCCAGCTTGCAACAGCAGTGTATGGGCACAACAATCTTGGGATTGCATATGGCAACTTGTATGAAACATTGACTGCAACAGCAATGTTGTAGAAGAGAAGTCTTAGTATATGTGTGCCTTGTTTCCCCAGCAGTAAAATAATACTTTGTGCAAAGTTTAGTTTACAATATAGAATACATGGGGCATGGTCTGCCTACTTTTGAAGCTCTTACCTCATCTACAAAGGGGAGCATACAGATAGATCATAGACTGTCTCGAGTCATAGTATTGTTTGTGACATGACAACTAACTGACTCAGAGCATTGCACTAAAATGTTGTGGTTTTAACGCCTAGGACCTCAGAAAAGAAAATGTTTATGATATAGTGCAGCAGGTTTTGTTTCTGTAAATCCACTGGTCCACATTCAGCTCAAATGCTGAAGGTTTTTTGACTCATGCTGGGCAGTACAGCACAACAGACTCTCAAGGAAAATCAGTCATCATCACGAAGAATGAGATGCAAGGAAAGGGACTACTGGGTTTTGTTATCGTTCTGGTGATTTTTGCTGGAGGGAACGTGGCCATAGAGGAGAGTACAAAAGTAGTTTCAAGTAATCAATATTCAAAGAAATAAGCTCACCTATGATGGATCTATTGCCTCTGCTGCATTGTAAGAATTTGCCTATGTGTTTTTTAATTTTCAAGCTAAATTTGAATCAGTCTGTAGGGTATATAATTAAGTTTAGATCAATATAGTAGCAGCATTGGCATTGACTTTGGTATTGATGCAAAACAAATACTCTATTTTAGTAAAGTAGCATCTTGCTTTGCTTCATCTGCAATAATCTACTGCTCAGAGCTGCTACCTTTGAAGCCAATGGGAAAACTACCCACTGGGCTCAGTGGAAAAAAAACTGCATCTTTTATTTCTAGCATGTTAACCACATAAAGTTGTTTCTGAGACTGTGTTTGAATCAAATAATTTTGAAGGTTTTATTGGTTTTTATGAAAAAAACCTGCTTTTCTCTCCCAACCTTCTACTTCAACATAGTCACTTAAATACTGAAACTGTAGATGGGATATGCCTGATACAGTCCAAAGAACAGCTTTTGTATATACTTCCTGATTTTAACTTTGCTGTTGAATTCTGTAAGCATTTTTCTTTTAATTTATTAAATCAAAATATTAGGCTTTGCCAAGATGATGATGATGATGATTTTGTTAATAATATAAAAATATATAATATATATAATTATAATATCTAATTATCAACATAATTATAATAATAATATAATAATTAACAAGATAATTATTTTGTCAATTATTATTAATAAGAAGAAAATTTCCATGTCAAATGAAAAAGAAAAAAAACAAACCTAAAACAAAACACAGACATTTTAGAGAGACACCTTCAATTTTGTGCCATTCAGTTTCTCAGCTAAAGAATGAGAACAGCCTCACAGTTAAAAGTCCTAGGCCAAGACTCAAACTGTGCATTCAACTTTGTTGCACTTTTTATGTAGGTTTGCTAACCCCACATAGTGACTCAATTTTTTTTATATTAGAAAAGATGTTCCTTTTTTTCATCCTACCAAACTATTTCAGTGAAAGGCTGTTACTTATCTGTTATTTGTACAAGACATAGCATGGTGAGGCCCTTATTTTGGTCGGAATTTAGTATACAACTGAACATTGACATTTGAATTCAAAATAAAACTATTTTTGGTACTTTCATTGTTATGTGTCTTGCATAATTGTCTTCTTCCTAAAAAGCATTAAACAACTCATCCAGCATTTCCAGGAAAATCTTCACAGCATAATAGCTGCTGACATCTGCTTAAATATGGTAATAATTTGCTCCTTATAGAACAACTATGAGCCATAAAATGTACTGTATGTGTCAGACAAGGAAGTGAGCATTTTCCAGGGTACACAAAGGGAAGATTCATTTTTATCTCATTCTGGCAATTGGAAAAAACCAAAACTACACATGGTTTGGTGGTAAAACACTAAAGGACACTGCAAGGCTAAAATAATTTCATGCTTTTTTTTTGGTGGATTCATTGCCATAATCAAATATTTTCATATGCCATTATGGTTTAATGATTCATAATATCGTTTGCGATAACACCTGGGTAGCCCTGGGTAGTTTTACTCTCATTATACATTTTATTTTACTTAAATGCCCAAAACTCACAAATGATTTTTAACAATCAAGCTGTCTTGCAGACTACCAGATACAGAGAACCAAATAAATATATCATCCACTATGGTTATTATGGTGACAGCCTATCACTGATCTGCAAACCTAATGTCTATAACCACCGCCTCAAAACAAGCATTTAATTGTACATTCTGTCAACTTGCCTTACCTTTTATTCTTCTCTTTTCCCTTCTCTCTAAAAAAGTATATGTGGGTCTGAACTCCACGAGTGTGTGATGCAATATTCCTCCACACATATGTGATCCAAACAGCGCTACTGATAGGCAATCAACCACAAGCATAACTGATTCAGTTTTAGCAAAAAGTGAAATGAAAGTTACTATGAGGTAGTTCTAAAATCCACTGAAACCAGTGGGAGTTTTTCCACTAATATCAGGCTGTGGATCAAAGTCTTCTTTTTTAATCACTATAGAACACAAAATCTAGAATTCAAGCTATCATCTTGTATGAACTGCTATCAGTTGTGCTATTTCCTATTGATGGTATGATGGTCAAAAGAAGTCTTGGAAAGGAATCTGCTTTTTATTGCCTTTAAAACATGAAATTTAATTTGAAAATTAATTATTGTATGCTTACATTGAAATTTTTTAAAGAAGACACGAGTTTAAGCTCTCTAATCTTTTTTAGTGTTGATCATTATATGTTAAATCTTTTTTCCTTAATATTTTAGCCAAAGAAGCCTAGAGCTAAGCACCTAAATAATTCCCTATTTGGTTCATTGTAGTTTCAAGATGTGTGATGTGCTCCAGAAATCATTCTATGGCTTCTCATGATGTCAATGTACAGTTTATTAGTTAGTGAACTTATTGCTGAGTGGGATCAAATTATACTCAAAATAGTTGTCTCTTTTTTTTTTTTAAATATTAGCACACTATCAAATGGATTTGCTTTACAGAATTTATTTCTCTAGTTAGTGTTAATTAAACTCAATTCTTATGGACAAAACATTCCTAGATGCAGATCCACTTAGCCAAAAATTTGTATTTTATAGTTGAATAGTTGCTAGTAAATAACTAGCAGGCTATGTTTTCTGTTGTGCTTCTTCCAATTGATGCTGTTTGTATGTACAAACAGCTCTTTTTGTGGCATGGCTCAGCTCAGAAGATTTTAGTTTGATACTTTAGAGCATCAAGTCTGGGAATTTGTTTAAATAAAGATAAGGAGAACATGAAGTGTGTCTAGCATACCAATCCTTTTAAAAGCCGCTCTGCAGAGAAAAATGCCTTTGAATATTCAAGATACAGCTTCAAAAATGTGATTGCTTGAAAATGATGTGCTAAAACCTACTTGACAAATTTCTGCATTCCCCACTGAATCCTATACTTCCTATTTAGGAAGTCTAAAAGGGATTTCAGGGCTAGGTACTTGGTCTGCAGAACCATCCCCATTATGTTTGTTTTGCAACGTGTACCCACCATTTCATTCAGTGCAATGTCTATTTACACATAAGTTTTGTTTAAAAATTGATATCTGTCAATATTTTCATAGGAAGAATGAACTATTTTAATTATACTCCCATAGATTATTTATATGGAGCCTTCTCTTGACTTCTCTGAAGTACAAATATTTTGAAGATACAGGGTGAATCATAGAATAAGCCATTTTTTACCTCTGTGGCCCCTCCCAGAGGGGAAGCTTAGTGCATTTCTCATGAACAAACATTCTATATGATACATCTAAGGATGAGTAAAGACTCTGGCTTTATCCAGCCAAACTTTGCAAATCTTAATAACTGAGCTGGATATACTTAAAAAAAAAAAAAAAACTCTTAAAAGATTTTTTTTTTTTTAAGTTCTTGCATGCTTCTAGTTTGACCAGGGAAAAAAAGCAAACTGCAATTCTAACTACTTTGCCTATTATGAAAAAAAACAGGCAAAGCATCAGCTTTGCAAGTCTGCAGGCTCTATTAAAAGAAGGAAAATTCTTCTCTTCAAACTACTTGAGAAAGATTTTTAGTCTCCTGTAGAAACAACGAGCTCTTGATAGTGTCCCAAAAGGCCTCATATATGCTCTATGGCAAGAAGGAAAAGAAGATTTTGTAACAGAATGAGGTATCAACTTCTCCACAAGGTACTAACCAAGACAGGAGCACTATATAGAAAAGAGAAATTTGGGGTGTAACCAGACATCAGCAAAGGGCTCACACAACATGCTTATCTTGGCAATGGCTGGTTGCATAAACTGGTACTCAAAACAATTTAATTTGGGTTTTGCAGCATAGTTCAGAAACCTTGCTAATGATAACTAACCAATTTCACATGTTTCTGTTTCCAAGGAGCAAGAAATTCTGAAACAAGAGTTTGATTTCTCTCACTGTAGAGTTAGGTTGCAGAGGCTATGGTAGGCTATGCGTGTCTGTGTGCTGCCCTCTGCCCAGGCCTGTTTCAGAAGCAAAGCATACCTCTGTGTTTTCCATGTATAGGAAGCTTGTGAAGCCTGTGCTCAGCAAGGCACAGTCACCTATCTAGTTACAAATTTCCCAAAATCTCACCGTGATTAGTTTGTCTGAAAATTTTGGTCTTGCTGAGCCTTCTGACACCTGTGGAGTTGAAGGTAGGTTGCTGTTCAGCCAACTTTAATCTTTCCCATTTGCACATGTTGCTCAGATTGCTTTATTACATGGTTATTGTCATTGTTCTTAGTTCTTTGTATCACAACACCATTTGGCTACTCACAAGAACAAGGATCTCCTCATTGAAAGAGTTTCTTCTGTTTACATTTACCTTATCACTAGTTTTCCCCCTTTTGTATGGAGTTTCTCAGAGAAAATCATTGAGCAAATCATTGAGGCCTCAATGATTTACTCACATTAAGCACTTGAACCAGCTACTCTGGTATCTTAGAAATGTTGCGAAGGCTTTGATCAACTGATCAGTGTTCATCATACACTGCCCCTCCCAAAAATGCCAGCTATTCCTAACATGTTTTGTGTTGCATAACTCTGCCATGAAATTTAAATAATCCTTTTTATTTAGAGAAGTGAAGAAAGATTTTTGGCAAGTCATGAAACTTTGAAATGGAATATCTTACTAATGGAATTGATACTTTCCCCTCCAAAATAGTCATGAACTTTCATAAGACTCATGTACTATATTTTTTAAGGAAATGGGGAATTATAGCACTGAATCGCTAATGCTACTTTGTATTTGGGGAGCACCTAAAAGTTATTTGACATTTTTAAATTACTTGAGGGTATAGTTATCTTTGGGAAACACTGGTAAATTTAATTATTTTCAAAATCACTATTATTTAGTGATTACATATAACAGTTCTTTATAGATAAACATGAGCTTTCATACAGACTGGACTTATTATCCCAGACCATAGACTTCCAATATCAGATTTTGCTATAATGGTTATCTCTGAGCACATAAAATTAAAAAATTGAAATCAGTAAAAAGCTATGTAAAACAGCAGTGTTGACATGCATTGGTCTTCGACTTGTGGCACAGCATGGATTTGAGACATAACATTTAAGAAGAGGGATGGGGGAAACTACTCAAAGTTAGTCTGTAAAGCCTAGGTAGTTTTGCAAACCTGGATTAATTCTTCTGTGTTTTGACCACTGGGGTAGAGGAAATCACCAGTGTCTGTCAATCCCACCAAATAGCTTCCTTTGAACTCAATCAAACTGTACCTGAAAACCAGTCAGGTTTAAGCATTGCCATTGTAAGGTTGCTCCAGACCAGGAGAGCTGCAGGCTCCTAATTCCCATATAGAATTTTTCCAACGCTCTGCCAGTGTGGCTTGAAGCAGGTTTTTTTCCTTCCGCCATTGATCCACAAAAGCCATGCGTATTTGCCTTCCATCCTTCATCTTGCTGGGCTAAATGCATACATCTTTAATCTCTTCTTCAAAGAAGGAAGATGCTCTTTCCGATAGCTTTCTGTTACATAAAGTGTTTTTCTGTGGTAGAGAGCACAGTGTTTGCACACAAGATTCTCCTACTTCTTTAGTATTTATAAAAATGTGAAAGATAGATGTCTACTCAACCTAGTGCACTGGTTTACTGACTTTCTAGTAGGTTTTTCTGTTTGTTTATATGATGATAGGAATCTCTTCTATCATACTTTCCATCTGCACACGGTCCTTTTTGTGTGTAAACTACTGTGTGTGTTACACCTTCCTGTGCACACCTACTGAGGACCACCATGGCGTTTTTTAAAAGCCCGGAGAACATGTCCAAACAATGCAAATGAACTAGGAGATCTTCCATATTTAAGTGATTTTCTAAAGTAAAGGAAGCTGACCTCTGAAATTTATCTCTGCATTATGATTTTCCCTTCTAATATAGCAGATACTTAACCTTCTAAATTAAGACTGCTTTCTTTAGGAGAAAGAAAAGTAAACCAGCGTAATGACTTTTTATTCTCTATCATATGCACAAAGAGGACAGTGAGTCACTACCTGCATGACTAGCAGGAATCCTCAATGTCATGTATGCTAGCAGCCCAAGGACAAGGAGACCACTAATGGTGTTTTTTCCATATTTGACCATGCTAACAGCTGTTTTCAGCTACAATGTATTTCTAATATCAAAGAGAGGAGTAAATCAAATTGAGCATTAACATTTATAACACACTTTTCCCTGTGGGGTTCTGAGCATACTTCCTTTGAAGTATTTTCCACTCTTCTGATAGATTTTTCAGTAAATTTTGATGTGGCAGGGGAACTGACAGGATTCTGAGAGTTTAAGGGTTTAAAACCTTACCAAAAGCCCACAGAAGTCTGTAGGAGTCTTTCCTTTGCCTTCCATGGGTATGTCGTGGTTTAACCTCAGCTGCCAACAAAGCACAACCCAGCTGCTCAATCACCCACCCCTCAGAAGGATGAGGGAGAGAATTGGAAAGTGAGAAAACTCATGGTTTGAGATAAAGACAGTTTAATAGGTAAAGAGAAAGCCACACACCAAGCAAAGCAAACCAAAGAATTCATTCATCACTCCCCATCAGCAGGCAGGTGTTCAGCCATCCCCTGGAAAACATGGCTCCATCATGTGTAACAGTTACTCGAGGTGACAAGTAGACGGCATTTGGTAGAATCATTCTAACTCCATACCTGAAGGCAAAACAAAACAAAAATTACTTGGTTTAGTTTTTAATTGCAACAAGTCTAGTGCATGTGTGTGTGTATGTACATGTGCATGTATTTATGTAGACAGCTATGTTTCTTATTTCCTTCTTTCTCATAAAAGGTTCTGGGTATTTTATTTCCTTTCCCTTGTTTTGAAAACTAAAACCAAACAAAACATGATGAAAGCTGTTTCTCTTTCCATGAGCAAATAACACAGATTAAAAACTGTGAAGAAACTGAATAAATGGAAAAATAAAAAGATGACAATCATTTCAGTTTAAAATACATAAAGTCAGAATCATAGAACCTGCTAGGTTGGAAAAGACCTTCAAGATCACCAAGTCCAACCGTTACCTCAGGACTGCCAAGACACTAAGGGACTCATAGAAGATATAGCTAAACAAGGTACAAGAAAGACCTTTTATAGGAAAGACCTTCGGTAGTCTTAAAAAATTCACAGTCTTGATTTTAGGGCAGAAAGTATTCTGTCCTTTTTCAATTGCCATCTGAAATTTCCATAACATTTATTCTTCTGGTGAGCATAGAGGTAGGAGAAATAAAGAAAGGTTTCTGCATTTCTAATGATATGTCCAATATATTGCTTCTGCCTTTTGCAGGTGCCAAATCACTGAAGCATATGGAAGAGGATTTTTTGGTTGTTGTTGTTTTATAGAAGATAATTCTCTCCATCTTGGACTTTGTACATTTGTACCCATGGTAAGTAAGCCAGACAACAAATGAGTTATGAGAAACATCAGTAAAATATTCAAAAAGTCACAATATTTCCAGTTTAACTGTGAACTTTGACATATCATGAATATATGATATCATGGTAGTAGAAGATTTACAGGCCTTCATTTGGCAAGATTGGTTTGCAGATTTCTACTTGTGGTAACATGCTGTCCTAAACTTATTAATATAAAACTTTCATGTCATCTTTATGCCATCACTTTATCACTCGTATATTAATTATGGTGATGAATGAAATGTCAATACTCCAGGTAGCGGGAAGAGGCATTCAGGAAAAAAGTATGAAGCAGTTAAGCTTGTTTTTTGAAGTTAGACAGCAGTAACAACAGGAGCTAACAGCAAATCACACATGAAAACAATACCTGGACAAAACAAGAAATCAAACTTTACGGGAGTGGAAACTGTTGCTATATTGGTTTACCATGGCTGGCTGAAAAAGGTAGTGAGCATTGTGAAGTCTCCATCCTTGGAGATATTCAAAGTTGCCTGGACACACAGCTCTAGGTGTTTCTGCTTGGTTGGGTCAGATGACCTCTAAAGATCCCTTCTCACCTCAGTTGATCTGTGAATATCTAAAAGAAAAGCAATAGAGAAGTAGGTACTGCTCCCAGGGCAGGTACCAGAGCAGAGCACATCTGTATTTTCACAGGGAGGGATGCCAAAACCCACAGTAGTAGCTCTGAAGGACTGGGAAGGTCCCTCTTCAGCCACAGTACAATGAATTGCAAGACAGATAGGGCACAAGGAGAGGTTGCTTCCTTGCTTCCACAGCCACCAGTTACTATCTTCACAGCCTTGTAACTGTTTTAACTTTTCTGCCCTCCACTTCCACAGCTGGCTGACTTGAGAAATGCTTTAAAACCCATAGCTGAAAGGTACTGCTACTCCTGTACTTGTTATTACTTGTACAGTATATCTGACAGCTGTCCTCTGCAAATGAATAGACACTACATTAAAAGAGAGAATAAGAGAAAGCATGGAAAAACTGTTTTCTGTGGCAGAAGAGCCTGTATGGCTTTGTGAAGGGAAGCTGTGCCGCCCAAACCTGTGCCGCCCAAACCTGTCAGATCTCTTTAGAGGAATCAATGACTGTGAGAGAGATATAATTTTGTCAAGGTACATCCTTTTAATTTTAAAGGACTTTTGGAAAGGTTTCTTATCAAAGTTTCTTAAGAAGTTAATTTGACATTGACTAATAATTGATTAGAAGTAGAGAAAGAAGGGTAGGACTAGTGGCCATCCTTACAGTGGTCAAGGTCACAGTTAGATGCTACAATGATGTGCAGTAAGAGCAGTGCTTTGCAATATTATCTTGAGAGATCTGAAAGCATGAGCAGCTAGTGAATTGACAAATGTTTGCCACTATTATAAAAATATGCAGGATAATAAAAACTAAAGCTGGTTGTGAAGAATTAAAACAAGACTTAATTGGTGAGCAATAAAATGGTTAGTAAAATGCTATGTTGATAAATGTGGTGTACCTGAGAAAAATAACTTCACTTGCATAATTATGAACTCTAAATGAGCAACTACAACTCCAGAGGGAGAGGGGGAGAATCACTTCAGTCAGCTTTATGAAAATATCAGCTTGACAGTCAACTGGAGTCAAACTCAGAATGGTAGGGAAAAAGGAATTGGGAGGGAAAGCTAGAAATTATGTCACCGAGTGCCTCCAGTGGCACCTGCAGCTTTAAAGCCATGTGCAATTTACACCCTCCTAGCTATAACCAGATATAGTAGAAGTGACACCCCATTTGACAAGGAGCGGATAACGCTCCTTCCCTGGACAAGATGTCATGGATTGATAGATTTACTACAATGAAAGGTTTCCCTAAAGCGCCCAGACATGATGGCAAAAAAAAAACAAACAACAAAAACCACAAACAAACAAAGCCCCCAGACTTTTCTATTTGAAAGAGAGAGGACTGTATATGGAGGAGGAGGCTGTAATAGCTGTATGTGTAGCTTTGTGAATGACATGGAGAAGGTGAAAAGCAAACGATTGTAAAGTATTTCTCACAGAACAAGAACTGAAATTATCAGGCCACAGCTTTAAGAGGAATCAAAATATTTTCCCAGTGCACACACTGACCAAAGTGCCTAATTAAACTGCAGAAACTTATTTCTACAGGATATTGCAGGGGCTAAAATGGACAATATCCATCACTGAATATTAAGAACACTGGCTTGAATACATCTTCTAGTACTTGAAATCCTGAAGACACTCCTTGCAAGACTCCGGGTCACTCTCTATTTTCTGTTCTCATACATTTTCCCTTTATATCAGATACCAGTCTCAGTCAGTAGGAAAACCTTTGACCAAAGTTTTAACAGCTTGTGTTTTGTACAAAACCTTGACTGATAGTCCTTAGTGGTGTTTTTCTAGACAGACAACCGGACTCTGTACCAGGTTAACTGTAAGGCTGCTTTGAAGTCTTGTATAAGTGAGCTTTTTATGTAAAAACAACATTTTGTCAGTACATCCTGAACAAACATGAACTCCGTGCTCCCAGCCTTCCAAAAAGACGTGGTCATTATGTTCAGACAGCTATTGAATCCACCTGAAAAGCAGCAAAGCTGTTGAAGAACAAATGAGCTTGGCTGCAGTGTTGATTTAACACAGAGAAAATAACCTGCCCCAGGGAGCACTGCCCCCATCCAGGTTTACAAAACTGAGCCCTGCTTGGGACTCATGACCCCCATGCAGATTTCACAGTTGAATTTCAGGAAAGCAGCCAAATGTTGCCTGTTAATAGAGATGCTAGTTAACAATTTTAAAGGTAAGGAAATTATCCTTACTGTTTCAGAAGTAATCCTGCTACAGAAAGTACCATGACAATGGAAAATACCTTTGGCTGGAGCAACTGCAGTAAAACCAGATAGATAATAGATAGATAAATATATAAATAGATAAACTGTTATTTTTAATGTAGCTAGGTTTAGAGATTGCCTCCATATTAGCCAAAACATTGAGAAATAAGTTATGTACTAGTAGGTATCTTATGGATTAACTTCGTTATGAATTTAAACTCCCAAAGATAAATTTTTCACCTTTATCCAGTCTGATGACTGACCTCATGAGTGAAGGTTAAGAAACAATCTGCAGTCAACAGGGTATTTAGGTAATTTCATTATCCCATTTTCAGTCCTTCTCCAGGCTCTGACTTTAAGTAACCTCTGCTGAATTAAGTGGTGCAGAAGATTTGTAAACTACTGTTAGCTTTGGTTTGTTTGTGGGCTATGGTCACTACTGTATTAGATCTTTTCATTATATTGTGTGATTGATCATCTTAACTAGGTAAGACTGCTTATGTGTGACCAGAGACACACAAAAAGAGCAAAGCTGAATTATTGGTGGCTAAGTTTTCTTGAAGAAAAGGAGCTGAGATTGTGGAGCTAGAGAAGTAAAGACCTGAATTTTATGGAGTATTTAAGAGCTTTCTTTTTCTGTTAAAGGGTTTTACAGAGTAACATAATTAGGAAAAACAAACACTCCGCACCCCCCCAAAAAAAAAAAACAAAAACAAAAAATCCCCCCCCAAAAAAACCAACAAACCACTCCCCCCCCAAAAAAAAACCTCAAAACCAACCAATCAAAAAAATCCCAAACAAAAAACAAAACAAAACAAAACAGCTATTTTCTTAGTATAAGTTGGGATCAGACTAAAATTTAATTTTTACCATATCACATTCCCATAAGAGAGTCACAAATGATATGTGCATGCAGAATCTTAGTTGTGTGAAGAGCAGGGTAAAGACATTACTGATTTCGTCAGGGAAAAAAGTTAGGCAAAATGTTCAATGCCAGAAAAAACCACTACCTTTTTCTGAGAAAAATAGGATAAAGAAAATAGAATTAGGTCAGATTAACTGATGTGAGCAAGAAAAGGTAAAGGACTTCCCTTTCATCAGAAGGGCCAGAAGGGTTAAAATGATATTCATGATGACTGTGTCTTGTCACACAGCTTTTGCCAAACCACATAAATTGTGCATAAGGTACCTAGACCTACTACCATCTCTCTGTTGTAGAACAGCTCAGTCTTTCCACATAAAATAAGTGATCCATACACCGAAACTCACTGAGGTATCCTCCACTGAACTCCTCAAGGCAAAACATGAGACCCAGGCCCTCCATCATCACAGTATGTGGTAATGAATTGTGTCCCTCTTTTTACCTCACTTTTTCACTTTCAAAACAGGCCAAATCCCTTTCCCTACCAGTTCTGCCTAGCAGCCCTCCCTTCATCCTGACCCAAAGTCACTGATTCCCCTGAACCAAAGAACAGTTCAATGAACTGTCTCTCTCAAATTGACAAGTGTGCCATCCAAGTACACATATGAAATAAAGGTAAATTACTGTTCCCTCCCATGAAACATTCAATAAAGAGAAACAATTAGTGCATATGATCAAAACGGGTCCTCAGTGTAAAATGTGAATACCATCATGATCAAAATAGCTTCAGAGGTGAAAGATGGACTGGTGGCACATGCTTCAGAGAAGTCAGAACTTTTCTGTGTACTTAAAAGGCATGTATGTGTATGGGCTGAGATTTCTATAGCTTTGATTTTCAGAAAGTGGGCATTTTTTTTAAATGAGTAGTTTCTGGGTGTCTACCTTCAGAGACCAAAAAGAGAACGGTAGTGTTTTTATGCAGCTTTCCTATTATTCTTTCTTCTCCCTGCAACTACCAGGTAACAAGTACCCTCCCCCCCCCAGAAAGTATTCCCATATCTAAGTGGTTATTACTAGTTATTTTTTTAAGAATTTCATAAAATGTAAATGCCATCCAAAAGCCCTGAATTGCGTTATTCCGTA
The DNA here is from genome assembly GCF_034315485.1 of Pezoporus occidentalis. Taxonomy (NCBI): domain Eukaryota; kingdom Metazoa; phylum Chordata; class Aves; order Psittaciformes; family Psittacidae; genus Pezoporus; species Pezoporus occidentalis. Next base: position 8,805,609 of record NW_026916170.1, on the reverse strand, counting down.
TGAATTATTTAAGCCCTTCATCATACCCTTAATTTCAATCCTGTCTTTTGACAAAAATATAAGAAGAGATAAATTTATATTGTGTATTAAGGGAGGTACAAAACTAATTCGTCACTTCGAACCTGTCAAACAAGGGCACTGCATTTTCTCTCTGGCAGGTATACCAGGTTTTTCCTCTGCGGCAGGACAGCCTCCTGCTGTCTGAACAGATGAGTGAGGAAGGTTCACACCACTGGATGCTGCTTCTTGGCCAGCAATAGTATCCTTGCAGAAACAGAACTGTGCAGAGCAGGGGCAGAACAAGCATAACCACAGGTTCAGAATGGGAAAGGTGAAAACTGACCATTTGTTTTCTGTATCTGGTTTAAAGAGGTACTTAAGGAAAGGTAAAACCTACCCTGCATTTTAAAACCTCTTTTCAATAAGCCTCATACTTTGTGGAAAAGATTTGGATTAGAAATTTCTAATGGTTTTAATATACTAAGAATATTCTCCTTAGTTTCATCAGTTTACTAGGTGGTATCAACAGTGGTATTCCCAATATACCATCTATATATTTTTTTGCTTTCTCACTTTAACAGTAATTAACAAATTCTGAGTTTCTTAATAATTCTATTGTTTCTATTCATAAAAAGACAAGCACAAGAAAAAAAGTTATTTATTCCTTTTGCTTCCTTTTGTCTGAAATGCCTTTCCACTTTCAGTTTGATTCCTGGGGAATGCTGAGTCTTAATTACAGAATTACTATAGGTTTGCTCACAGTATCATATTTGTACTTGAAAAGGAATTTGTCCCACAAAATTTTCTGGGTGTGGTCATAGTCTCCAGAATTTAAACACTTCCTTTACAAATTTGATTCGGACTAAATTTATAGATGTGAAAGATTTTTGCATGGCACTCTTGTGATCTGCTGGTAGTTCATGACAGAAGCTGATTATGGTGAAAAGACACACAAGAGTGTTTCCACCTTCCTGATTTCCCTTTCCTCTCTTGTTCTTCATAAAGAGTTTGATGGAAAAAAAACTCATTAAAATTTCCAAAGTGGATAGTCAGAAAATCATACAATATCGATACTTTGAAAAGAATTATTTTCATACTTTTGAAAAGTATTCTTTCTTCAAACTTCCTTTGTACCCGTTTTGCTGAGACAGGCCCAGAAAAACCAAAACAAAGAAGAGGAGCAGTCCAACTCTTCCACCTCCCTCTATCTCCCCACCAGGCTTGTCTGGGATCATTGCAGCCCCATCCAGCCAAGCTCATCAGCTGCCTGGCCAAGCCACATAGTTCCAGTGTCCATGGAAGCACCCGTCTCCCCATGCAGCAGTTGTACCACCTGGGTTGCCACCTCCTCTGCTTGTATATAGACATAACCTTCTTCACCCAGGTTTTTCTAAGCAATTAACATTTTCTTGTAAGAGCCCTGCCAGCCCCCTGTATCTTCGCAGTTCATATAGGTACATAAAGATACTTGCTTCCATTGTTAGTGAGTGGTTTGTGGAAAGGAGAACAGAGAACACTGCAGTGTCATTTGGCTGCTTGCATCGATCTAAAAGTTTGTTCCACCATCCATAACTCTTCCCCATATTCGATTTTCCCTTAAGTGGGTTTGGATGAAGACATGCTGTAAAGCAAAAGATTGGCTCTTTGTGCTGTTGCAGGGACAGCTGCCCTGTGAATTTTATTATTTGCTAAGAAAAAAACATGATCTGTAACCGGAGAAAATAAGCCTTGTGGAAAATATCAGTACAGCATGGTCTAACTTTGAAGACTGGTCAGAAGGAAAGAAACAAAAAAAAAAAACCATATTAGTGGAGATCTTTCTACACAAGCCTAAAAGAAACTTAAAAAGGCTACCGACTTGGACAGCACTGGATTCAGCCTCTTAACTCTTTCATTTGTGTATGAAAGTGGCAAAATTTTACAGGTGTTCTTTACATTAAAATGGAATGTGCAAGCTTCAGATGCCTGTGAAATACTGACAGGTAATAGAACACATTTTGGTATTTTCTCTGAAAGATTATCTTTTTTCAAAAAATAATTAAATGATGCTCCTAGTCCTTATAGTAAGAAAGCAGAGCTTCTGAACAAAGCCAAGTGCAATACATTTTCCCTAGATCCCACACAAAAGTCAGATAAAATATGTTTGAAGATGGAGATTCATTCGAGCAATATGCATTTACTCTGGAACACAGTACTGTCAATTACCTTTTGGAGTATTTCACAATTCCTAGTTTTAGCAATTTCTTCCAGCCCTGGTTGGACTTTGGTGATGAACCAGCACCCTGGTCCAAACCAACATTTGACTGCAACCACAAAGGGAGCAGAATTTCAGCAGTGAAACAATTTGTCTCACTTTTTCATCCTTTGTTTCTTCTGTTAATTTGCCATCATTCCTATTTCTATTAAGAAGTTTAACTTAGTGTCACTAGAGCAGTTTTTTCCCCCCTGCAGTCCAGTGACTTGTGATAGGTGGTTGTTACTTGCCAGCAGATGAAAAGTGACTTAATCATTTGCCATCAATATTTCCAGTTTTATCAGCAAGTGCATCTTGACACTCTTTCCCTGCCCCATCAAATGACGAGGGTTCCACCTAGAAAGGAAGCCCTTCAAACAGAACACGCTGAAAAATACCACCCCAGAGGCAATTGGAATATAACTCCAGGGTGGCAGATGACTTTAAAAAAAAAAAAAAGAAAGAAAATTATAAGCCTAAGTGTAAAAAGTTTATCATCCAAATTTAAGCACCTGTTTTCCCCACCATTTAACATCTTCCAACATGACAAACTGTCCATGGTTCCTTTTCTCTCACAGCTGATAAATTGTTCTATTTCTCCACCTTTACCATTAAGGAAATCAAAGCAAAAGCTTTGTAATTCATCAAATCCTCAAACGGCAGCAGTTACAGCAGAAGAGGCGGGCGTAAGAATCAATATGCTTTTCACTTGTGTAAGCATTTTAACATACTGTGAAAATTAGCTTGTTAGGAGATTTTCTTTTCACCACCGTGTTGCAGCTCCAGAATGAAAACCAAGAATAGGCCAAGATCTAAATTGTAGAGTATGGCACTATTAAACATTTATCTACTACTGCAACTACCTTACACCTTTCCATTATGCAAAAGGTGGGTTGAGTCACAATAAAATTGAATGAAACCTGACTATTCTGGTAGTGATGTTTAATGCTTGCCCACTCACCTCATCACTGGACTTAGAGAAATCTTGATATGTATAATAAGACCTTGGAAAAGCCTCACCTGTGATCAAGCTTGTTTCCTTCAAAAGCCCTAAATGCCGTATATTTAAGGAACACTGAAATAAGGGGAAATGTACTTTATGTTAAAAAGCAGCCTCACTTTGATTCTTCATCCTATCACTCCTGCTACTGTGAAGCTGTATAAATGTATATTAAAATAAAAATACCAAAACATGCTGTACTCTCTCCCACAGTGGAAGAAACCCCCTGATTCCCATCTCAGGCAAGAATACGTAATTTTAACTCTTCAAGGGAAACCCAGAAGCCACTCAGCCATTCATTATCAGAGACTGTCCATAATCCCATGACATGTGCCTTGTCTCAGAAACACTTTGCCAGATGATTTTGCAAACTCTGTACTCTGAACTGCAAAGAATAATTAACAGTTCTTTGAGGTGTGGCAGAAATATGACATTAAAAACTACCTCTGTTACAAGGCACGCATCAGTATCCAGAGGCCATTACAACATTTTTGAATGGCATTTACACTGAAAGAGAATTGCTAAAAATATAGAAAAGCACCACAGTCACACTGATGCCTCAGTCTCATGGGATGTAGGCATGTACATACTTGAATTTCTTCGGAAGTCAGAAAACAACCCGCAGCTTCAGACTGAAAAGGAGAAACTTACTGAAGTGTAAATCTGGAATGCCTTGGAAAATTTTAGCTGATGTTCCCAAGAGGCTTTGAAAGCAGCTCTAAGCAGAAAACTAACCTCCCTATTGCACTGAGATGGCCAGGATGGAAGCACAGAGGTAGTCATTTGGGGCAGAAGCAGTGGGGCATGCGGAGAGGAATCAGGCTTTTGTAAGGCAGCTTAGAGCACTGTGGTCTTGTTTGTTCTTCTGCCCAAGACCATGCCACTGTCAGCCAGTGACACAAGAAGTGTCCTAGCAGCAGGCATCAGGGATATCAGTAGTCCCCAGCCCTACTGTGGAAAAGTTATCTACCCATCATTGTCAACTAATATGAGAGTGTGGGGAAAATGAAGTCTAAAAGGGGCATTTTGTTTTAACATCTTATTTATGAGGTAGTGACTGCTGTTACAATCAGGTAAATCATTAAAAGCACTAACACAATGACATTCCTAGATTTTGAAGGGGTTTTTCCAAATTCTTATGTGTCTATGAGTAGATGGATTCTTTTATTCTCAGTCACCCAGACAGTATGTTTTTAAAGGCATGAGAAGTGTGTGGATACAAGTTAGGGGAAATGGATTAACTATTGCCATGTCTAGTATTTGAAACTGTTTATTTTGTTTGGAGACTGTGGCACGTAACTACTTACTGTTAATATGGCGCACAGTGTCCAATACAAAAGCACCAGAGAAAAGCTAGATACTTCTGTTGGTTAAACCCTTTAAAAATACACTTGAGGATATACTAATGAAGTCAGAGCACTCCAATATTTGTTAAAGGCTTTTTTTAACATATTTATCTTCTGCAAATGAAGTAAAGGCACTTTAAGTGTTACCTGAGTAAGGCTTAAGTAAATGCATTTGCTTGTGTTAAGAGTTTTCTCATCTGCACATATTGAACTAATGAGCAGCTTTCATTACAGTACAATGAAATCATCAAAAGGATTAATCACACACTTGCTCCGATTTCAAGATAGACCAAGTTTGAACTATAGTGGAAGCAATATTGAAATTCATGGAATACATACTGTAACTGTGTGAAAGCCTTGAGGAGCAGTTGCAGAATCCTAATTGTCCAAGCAAGTTATAAGCTAAAAGGTGGAAAGTTGTAAGTCTTAGCAATTCAGTAGCATCCCCCTCTTGAAGGCTGCAAACATAGTAGTGCTTAATAGTGCACCCTTACTTTTAATATAGGCCTTGGTAATACTGGCTGTGCAAGCCTTCTTAGGTTGGCACACTTCTATGGGAACAACATGGAGTCTGTACCTGAAATAGCACCAATATTGACAGCAAGCGCTACAGACTCTTCTGAAATTTTGCTTTTATTAGGAAAAGGGGTATTTGATTTTAAACACCAATCGTTAATGGATGTGAGAGTACAAATAAATGGCAGTATTGAGCAACCTATGGGAGTCTCACTGGAACATATTAGGAAGGAGAGCAACCTGTAGATGGAAAAGGAACAGTCAGAAACCAGCTTTGATTCCAACAATTTTTTGTCTGGGGAGAAAAAATGACACATTTCTCAGACTTTTAAAGTCAGCACTGGGTTTTCTAGGTGATTACTTTTATAACACTTTTTCTGATTTACGGCTGGGCTTAAACCACAACACAAACACATACAACAACTGAAGAAAACAATCACTGGTGGCAGTCAGAAGAGCTTTGGTTTTCTTAACCAAAATCCTCCAGAAAAATAGATGACTCTGAAAGGATGGATTAACATCAGTCGGCAGATGTGTTTTGATAATAATAACAACAGCAATAAGAAGAAGCAGCTCAACCATAACAATAGCAATAGTAATAATGATAATTTCATACCTGTGTGCTATACGTAGTTTTCAGTCACCAGGTGGTTTCCAGTTCCGAACACCCTGATTTGAACATTGTTAATGTTTGGGGCATTTTTGCTGGCAGAGATCTATAGCTATGATGTCAAATGGCTGTCCATTTCAATGGTTAGTCAGTATTACCAAGTATATAAGCCCTTTCTCTAGTCCATCATGTATCGCAGAGGACAATGTCACTGTTTTCTCATAGAGATAATTTCTGCCTTTCAGATATTTTACTGGAAGAAATAACATTATAAACAGTATAAGGAAGATAAATATACTTCCTAAAGAGAACATTCCACCAATGATCTTCCCTTATCTGTTTTGCCTTCTTTTTTTTTAGCAGCTATAGTAACTCACTGTCAGATCAGGGTATTCCTTGGCTCTTTTTAGTTCATTGAGCATTTAAGTTTGACTTATTACTAGTAACTAAAAAGAAAAATATTCAACGTCACTTGAACTAGAAGTGACAAGATATACACAATGATTTAATTTATGTGACTGTCACTTCAAATTCCCAGTTTGTGCAAACTTTCTGCAGGAGAGGCCTGTAGACAGCTGACTGGAGAGCTGTTCACTCTTGTGGTCTCACTCCTGGCCCATGTTCACAGCTGTGAGATTCACTACAGGGCTGAGAAAAAAGATCCTGTGACTGATATAGATGCTGCAGTGAATTTCTCCATCTCCTGTCACAATGTTGCATTTGCATAAAATTAATTAAAAACCACTACCTGCAAAATCATAAAAAAACAACAAACCAGAACCAAAACATCTTTCAGTGTGTAAAAGAATTAAGATCAATATATCATGCTACAGTTCATAATATGTAGATGTCAAAGGTTCTACTAGACATTGAAGTCTGTGGGAACTTAGAGGGAGAAGTAGTTTTCTTCTTTTTCTGTATCACCACCAAACTTCATGCAAAAAATTAGAAACTTCTTTTCAGTTAGAAGAAGCTTTTAAGCTTTGCCTTTTTTATTAGGCAAAGCAGTCTGGGGGAGTACATGTGATTTGGAGCTTTATGCAAGTGGTAATGTATACTACTAGCCGAAGTGTAGTTGTTACAGGAGAAAACAGTAAAAAAGAAAAGGCCAAAGAAGTCAGCAAGTTATGAAATTAAAATAAGGTTGGTCCCACACTGCGTACTTCTGTCATTAAAGGCAACTGAAATGTTAGTGCCGACAACTCTGGTATGAAAAATTTTCTTGTTAACACAGATTTAGTACTCTGAGCAGTGCACTCTGTTCGTGGGGTATCCAGCTTCTGCTGGATATCCAAGATATGCTTTGGGATAAACTTGAGGTCTATAGCTTCATAGGCTTTTGGTTGCTGGTCTCTGAAGAACTTGCCCAAGAGCTCCATAACTGGTGTAAATATGCCTCTCCCTTCAATTGCAGGAGTGTACTGATTCAAATGAACAGAAGCAGAAAAAGGGGGCCATAACACGGATGAGATGAAAACTGCTTGCCTAAACAATGAAGATCCTGAAAGCTCATCTCTTATAGCAGAGAAGCTGAAGAAGTCTCCTTTATGATCTTTGCACACATACATGAGTTAAATTTGGCCTATCCTGTGTTGGCTTGTGCAATGCACTTAATTTGACCAAGGAATGATGTCATGAAACTCTCATTTAGGTTGGTAGAGAAATCAAGACAGAGTCTTGGAGGTCCAGACAGAAGACATCATGCAGCGTTAGAAGCTGATTAGATACAGAGAAATTAGCTTTTAACTTGCCACATTTCTGATAATTTCCTTGTTTTCAGCCCTAAAATGTAAATATTTCTTATTAAACCAGGGTACCACGTGGCATAAATAGTAAAAAATAAATAAAAATGCATACCAGTCCAGCCCTCCAGAAATGTAGCTGTCAGAAGTACTTACAGATATGATGCACTGGTGAGGAGGGTGGGTGGGTTTTTTAATTATGCATGAAAAGGACAGTTATTGGCAAGTAAATGATATTTAGGCATATGAAGCAGAAAACTGTTGTTTAAAATGGAATAATTTCATGACTCTGTGTATGTGGTGGTGGTGGCAAGGATTTTGCAGAAAGAGGGCTTCAGTGGTGGCTTCTGCGGGAGGAGCTCAGGAGCTGTCCTGTGCTGGACAGCCAGCCAGTCACTTACTGCTGCTTCTGCAATGCAGTGGTAACTGATCTCCCTGCCTTTGTTTTGACCCAAGAGCTTTTTCATCTTTGCTCCGTCAGTCCTGTTAAGGAGTGGGAATGGGAGTGGGAGCGGGTGAGCAGCTGGGTGGATAGTTGGCATCCAGCCAAGCTCAACCCACCAGGCTCTGGTATCAGAAATTGATAAATATTGCAAAAGTAAGGTACATTCTTATTCTGCTTAGCATTTACATAACAATGTGGGAAAAATGAATTAAATGTTGTAGCATTAGACTTTCTTTCCCAGAGCCCACTCCTCTCCCTTTTACTGCTCTCAGCAGTACCTTTCCCTGTGTGTTTTATTTAAGCTGTTCTATTTACAGCTTTCTCTGGAAGTTGACAGCAGTCATACAGACATGGCATAAATCACAACCATCATGGCAAGCCCCAAAACAGTTTCACTCGCTCACCATCTGAATGGTAGCCTACCGAATTTTAGCTGGCTCTTTAGGCTCTTTAACCTTCAGGGTTGTGCTATTAGATACACTGCTGTCAGTCTTTTTGCAGGATCACTAGCAATTCCACGATCACTTACTGCATGGCAGCATTCCTGCATGAAGCTATTTTCTGAAGTGGGGGCAGGGGGAAAATTTATTGTTATTTTCACATCCAGTGAACAAGCTCAAGGAATGGAGAAAGCCAACAAACATGAGAGGCATCATGGCTGGGCTCAGAGAGGAGCATGAGTGGGAGCTGACCAAAATGGCAAGAATTAAACCAACCATCCAGCCATTCCTCAGCCTTCCTCAGCAGCCATTATTCACTACCGACCACCAAGGCTGACAAAACTGTAGGTTTCTAGACATATTGCAGAAAGTGTCATATACCAATGTTTCTGAACGCTGAAATGACCATAGATGAGTAACATGAGCTTACCATCTTTCAAACACCATCTAGCACCATATGCTTTGTTTAGCAGCCATTATTTTCACTATAACCTGTTAAAACAGGTGAACACTGGATAGGTTAAAATCCATCCTTGGAAGTGAAATGAGTCATGGCCAGGGGTTTAGTTCTGCTGGAATTCACAACAAGGCTAGTCTGTCTGCTTCCTGGTGAACTGAATGCAAGGCTGCCATAGCATTTCGTCACACCAAGCCAGTAGCAGACTGTCAGGAATACAACCCCCACTGTCAAGTTTTCCAACACAGGACCCCCGATGGCTGCCACTTTCTACACACCCAGCAAACCACCAGTAAGAAAGTTGTTACAATTAACAGCTACATGGTTCTTAGGTAACTGCACTTTGTTATGATCCTATTTAATCTCTGCAGCTGAAGATGCTCTCCAAGATATGAGTATTTTTGTGCCTGTAGGATATATAGCAGGGTGGGGTATTTTTTTCATAAATATGTGAACATTTTTGTTTTCGGAAAGACATAGGTAGCTCCTGAATTTACAAATCCTGATTAAAAAGTCACTTTTCTGTCAAGCTACCAGTTTATTTTAGTATCCTTTCCTATATTCAGAATAAGATTCAAACTGACATACAAGATTCTAAAAGTTGATGTTTAAAATGATGCCATTTATTCCCTGCTAAGCACCCAAATAACGGCTTTAATTTTCTAAAGCACTAAATACCTATCAGCGCAGAGGAAGCAAATAGCAACAACTTGATTGCTAAAATGCCAGTAAATGTTTTGAAAACAAGCTCTCTTTGAAAATGTCTGACTATAGGTTTGGAAGTATGTCTCCAAACACATATTTTTCAGCTCAGCCAGTCCATGCATTTGGAATGGAAACAATTATGGATGTGTTGGCTGGATATGCATTAAATGAGAAGACTGTATGCTAAGCAAAACCAGAGTTTTGCAACTCTTAAACTGACACATGCTGACTGCTACATGAGACTGAGTATCTGAGTATTTGTATGGCTGCTATATGAGACCGAATTTATGAGTACATATATGACTCTTATATGAGACTGTTATATAATGTATGGCTGAGACTTGTATGAGACTGTTATATGAAACTGCATTAGGCAGTTACTAGCTCCAATAAAATTCCAAGACTCTAGTATGCCAACAAAACCGATTATCTGATAGAAGGATCTCTTTTATTTCCAGAGACTTCCTCAGCAACTACGGTTTTAAATAACTTCCTTTTCCTTCTCAGTGATTAAAAACCATCACAACTGTACAGAACATACCTTTTAGCTGTGATTATTTGAACATTGAACCAATCTCATTCCTGACTCAGTAATATCTGTCCCTTGGAAATGCAACAGCAACTTATATATGCATCATATCCTTAACTGCCTCCAGAGATTTGGATAAGGACTTGGACTTCAACAGACCAATAGGGTCTTCATGCTGAGGTTAGATAGCATGGTCCCATGAACATCAAATGAATAATTTTATTGTAATGCACATAAAGATTAAAGTTGCTATAGAAACACTGGCTCTAATTTTTCTGAATATGGAAAAGTTAAAATGAAGGCACCTGAAAAGAGTATGTCCAAAAAGAAGGAATGATCCAAGTGGGAACAAGCTGTAATTCCAGTAGGCTAGGTGCAATTATTTACAGTGGTTAGAAAGCATGAGTGGAACCTGTGGAGAACATAAAATTCACCCTATTTGGCTAGTGTCAGCGTGAACATGATGCTGTAGTGCTTTCTTACTGGTCCCTTAGTGGAAGGTTGCTGTGCCATGACAGCCCTCCAGGCACATCTGGATCCTGCCAAGCTGCTGCCATGTGAGAAAGGACATTGCAAAGTGGCAACACAACCAAAGCATGTTCTGATCCCTTTCTTATTCTGTAGAGGAAAACGAGTTGATCTGCATGAGGTGGAACCACAACAGAAAAGTTTCTGATGGAGTTGTACTGATGGAATAGCTTCTCTAGAGTCCAGCACAGTCCAGAGGCTCCATGGGATCCATCTTCTGTTGCAGTGCTGCTACAATTTTCTTCCTGTGCAAATGGTTTGGTAGGTAAGGTCTTGAGACATGAGTATGTGAGAGACCAGAACCTTTCGTTCAAAAGGGCCACTGCTTTCTTCTCTCTGTTATTGTACTCATTAGCAAGTTATGGGAACTTCACCTCTTTGCAATGTCAGATATATATGAAGTCAAGTAGTGGATTCAAATGGAAGAAGAGAGAGGTACATGTGAAGTCTGCATGTGTGCACATCCACTGAGTACAATCTCAGAAACCTTTTTTCCTTAAGCATCAGAAAATTACCCAACACAACCCTGACTCAGGGCCACTTTCCAGCCTGAAATCCCAAAGAGACAGATCTCTCTGGCATGTTTCCATATAATATATGTGGCAGACAAAGGTTAGATGCTGAGCACACCAGGACACCCATTTAGGATTGGGATCTTTCCTTTTATCTTTACAGGCAACTCTTCTTAACTCTGATTTGTTCCTCTCAGTATCACTCCCCTTCCTTCCCTTAGATACCTTCTTTGTGTGGAATATATGTTTTTCTATTATGTAATGTTACTTTATTTCCCCTTCCATTTCCCATCTATAGCATCCAGCAAAATTTCATATATAATTTGTGAAAATCTTTTCTCCACTTTAACCACAGATTTAAAAGCTGCGTGTCTGTTTTCATTTTTTAAAAATATGTCTCTGGGCTGCATACGTGCAAGATCCATCTTTCTCTTTTCACCTGTCCTTGACATCTCCATCTTCACCTGCTTGGTTTGCAACTACAAAGGAAGGCTGAAACCCCTTTCAGATGAGAGTAAGTCTGTGTATCAGAAGCATTCACCTCTGGGTTTTGATACAGACAACAAAACATGGTTTATTAAGCAAAAGTTTCATTTTGTCCAGTCTGAGGAGGACATGGGTCAAGAAAACATCACGAGCATGAATGAACATGAGCATGATCAAAATCAGACTTAGACGAGATTTATTCAGCCAGTCCTTACCTTTAGGTAAAGTATGACAGCTCTTGCAATGTCACATTGTTTCATTGATGACACACCTTCTGGAGGCCCCTCGTCTACAGGATTCTCACTTTTTAAAGTAGGTTTCTAGCTCTTAGATTTGTGGGGAAAAGCTTAAAGACATAACTTCAGAAAACAAGTAAACCTCTTTTTTTTATTCTGACTTTAAGCATACAGTGGCCTCTTGTTACAGGTCCCTGTGGTATAAATCCCAGTCTCAATCAGCCCAGCTGCAAGAGCATAACTGTAAATGAAGAAATGGACATTCAAGCTGGGAGGGGTAAAGGTGGCCAAGCAGGAATTTTACCTGCCTCCCCTTTGTGTCACTATTTGTAGACCTGACAAGGGGACTGCCACCTGAGGAGAATCTGCATGGTCTGGTAGGCAATTGTTCAACACTTGAGCTAGAAACAGCACTTGCATCATAAAAAACACTGCAATATGAACAGTATTGTAGACAATACAGTTCTTTCAAAACAATCCACATTTAAACATTTTATAATTGCGATACTGTTTTGATCAGGTCTAAAATTACTTTCTCCATTACTTTTAGCCACAAAATTTGCTTCACCTCTTTCAATGTAATTTTTCCAGTAATGGCATAAACCAGGAGAGAAAAATTGGTTTGTGCAGGTTTATACAAATTTGTCAGGTATGATGGATTCAGCAACAATAAATATTTTTCCCTTAAAAAAAAAAGAAAGGAGAAGATTTTAAGGAAAGAGTGTATCAAAATAACTCAGATCTTTCCCACATGAAACTTTAAAATGCAGTTTCCCTCACTGAACCACAAGACTCCCATTTATGGCTTCCACTGTGAAAATAGGAACAGCTTGCCTGCACTTGATCATAAACTGCCCCAAAACCAAAAACAGTGGATGTACATGCGTCTGGTTTTTTTCCCTACTTAGGAACTTTTATGCAGAAACACATTCTCCATCAAAATTGGAGAAAGAAGTCTTTTCCCTTTGGAGTTCGCAAGTTGGGTAAATGAAACCCCTTGAACCAAGCAATTCTGCATTTTGCATTGTTATCCTTTGTTCTTTAGAATAAACCAAAACTGCGTCACAGCACAGCAACGCGCTATCAGGACTAACAGTCAGAACCACCATGTCTTTCCCCTTTTTCCTTCTCTTCATGCCCTGCTGTCACCTGTTCTCTCTATCTCCCCCAACACCAACAGATCTCCCCACAGACTTGCTAGCTTCTCAGCTACCCATGTGCCATCCACCAGGCTGCTGATTCTGTGTCTGAACCTTTTGCTAGCAAATAGTGACTTCCTCATCCTTCTCTTTTTCGTTCTCCTCCCTGACCAATTAAACCCTGCTTTTGGCAGTGCTTAGGATGTTTTCATCAACTGCAACATCTGTAACTCTACTCAAAGTACTGTTCCTGCTATCCAAGCCATGTGCCCAAGGAAATTTGGAATTACTGTTGGAATTACAACAAGTTTATGTGGGCAATGGAGCAATGATTCACCAATTCAGCTGCAGTCTCACAGTAGAATTTGTATCTGATTAGCTGCCCATTAACTTTAACTTGTCCTCTGCCATTAATACTTTAAAACATAGGTCTCCCCTTGCACTGACTATCCTTGTTTGTGATTACTTTTGCTCAGGCACATTAGCATTCCTGTTGTGAAACTGAACTTCATTTTGTTACATTCTGGAAGTATCATCTAATCTCTGATCTCACTGCTGCAACATTTTGAGACCATGGCAGTCCTTTGCAGCAATGTTTGACTTATTACCTTCTGAGAATTTCATTGTCAGGCTGTTTACCACTATCCTTGCTTGAGATGACTGGAACAATCAAGACACGTAGAATAACTGAATATTATTGTTTGCCTATCTCACTGCGCATGGGTTACCTGTGATAATGGCAGTTACACAAGAGGGAATGGGCCTGGTGGGCCAGGTGAAAATAGTGTCACAGGGACCTGAAGTGAGACCTATCTAATGCCTTGTGCTGGGACTGTGAAACCTCTTGGGAGAAAGAAAATTTGAGAGAACTGGTAGGTGGCTTGCTCTGTTGCACGTCAAGTTGTCTTTCTCCTTATCCACATTATCTTAGCTTGCATTACTAAAACACGTGTGTTCAGCCCTTTAAAACATCTATCAATAAAGTATCATAAGGAATATGACATAAGAAAGGTTTATCTGAACCCTGATTAAATGTTTTGTCATGGGAATGATATTTTATTTGGATAATTTACAAGCAGGGAAGTTGTAAGACATGGCCTTGATACATCTGTTTCTCTTGTTTTCTGATGGACTTTACATACAGTATATTCATCCTGTAATAGTCAATTCACCAGTGCTCAGAAATGAAAATGAAAATCTCACATGAGGGAGAAGTTTTGGAATGAAGCTTTTGAAAGAGCAATGCGTTTTTGTATTGAAACATGAAATAGAAAAGAGAAGAGCACGGCTTGAAGGCAAAAGAGATAGTGTATTTATGACCTAGTTACGATGTGGTACCTTTCTCTTCTGCTTAAGTGCATTGATTTCCTGGTCACACTCTTGTAACTCTTGTAAATAAGGCAGCTGAAGATAAACTATTCCTCAGTTACAAACAGGTTTTCACAAAATCAAGAAGAAAGAAAATGCAATTCCCATCTAGGCAGTCTATTGAGTTTCCTTGTTTATTTAGGTTTTCCCTGTCCTCCCCAAAAGAAGCTCTTGTATGCCTCTAAGTTTAATAGGATATGGAGACACAAAATTCAGGGCAGTCATTTTCATGGATTGTAGCTTTCTTTTATGCATTGAGATCCATTTTTTACAAAGCATATAAACGTGGGAGCCCTAGTGTTTCTTATGTCTGGAAGGCAAAGGATTCTTAGCTGCTGTTGACACGTTCATATACAAAGCAGCAACCTGCAGAAAGAAGGCTCTTTTATGAAACTCAGCTTTATCAAAGCAGACAGCTGTCAGCTTCTTACCCACAGCACACATGAGGAGCCATGACCCAGCCTCCTCATGCTGCACCAAGGATAATACCAGGGTTGCTGGCTACCCTCAATCCTTCCCTCCCACAGAGCAGAAACATGAGAGGCAGCTGACAAAGGCCCCTCCACTGCTTCTTAAGGCACAACCAGGCTTTACAGAGTGGGCGCTGTCCCCCATCCTAGCTCCATGGGTCCCTTTCCACCACCCTTGGCTTCACCACTCAGAGCCTTTTGCACCTTAGAGACCTGTGCACAGAGACCTTGGTGGCGCAGGGGCCCACCAGCACCCTCAGGATGGGATTCGGCCTCCTTCCTGCCCTGTAACCTCCATAGGCAGAGCACACTGGTTGCAGTTCTTCTTCTCCAGCTCATGGGAAGAGGGGCAGAGGCAGCAGCGACTGTGCCAACCCCCAGCATTGTGACCCAGTCCTCTCTCTTCCCAAGTACAGCGAAAATGCTTTTGTCCAAGTCACAGCTAGAGCGCCGCAGGCTCCTCACCCCCAGCACAGAGGCGGAGCCTTGATGTCCCTCACTGCCTGAAGTACAGCTATGAATCTATGAGGGATCAAGGATTTGGCTGTCTCTTGAGAACGCAATGGCGTCAGAATGGTTCATGGTAAAATAGACAGCCATGGCAAAGGGTGTAGGGTGAACTTCAGAGTGAAATCCTGCATAAGTGAAACTCAGGTTTTCACGGACATCATTGATCCCATAGGTCCTCAGCTTCTTTCCTTTCTGGGCGAAAGTGATCTGAGTTCTGGTATGACAAAAAAGAAAAAAAAAAAGGGTATTTTTTCTCTTCTTCCCCAGCCCCCCCCCCAAGTGGTTTCCCTCTTACCCCTCCTTCCTTTTGTTGCCTACAGCCTTCCAGACCCCTCAGTCTCACTACGGTTTGGCTGAATTGTTAATACTTTCCAAAGTGTGGCCTGAAAGCGGGCACTCTATTGACAAGACAGGCTTCCCCTAGAACTAACTGGCATCTGGTTTTCCTCCCCTACGAGCACTGAGAACAGCAGGAAGGCACTCTCCTGCTGCTTAGGATCCACAGGCACAATTCAAACAGCACAACCGCAATCTGCACTGGGCATTGCCTTGATAAAACAAGAGAGAGCCATGAGACAGCAGTTTCACTTCCCCTGTGCTTTGCTGCTTCTTCTGCACATGATATTTAAAGAGCATTATGGGATTCTGTTCACTTAATCACTGCTCCCTCAGAAGGATTTGGTTGCTGAATACAAATAAGTAGGTATGTGATTTGGTTTCATACATTTTGGTACATTTTATTACATTTTCCACCAACTTTTTTTTTTTTCTTAAGAAGAAGGAGAATTCAGGCAGGGAGGAAATGCTTTTCTCTGCCAACGGTCTTATTGCCAACTTCATATCTTGCAAAATCCCAGGATGACTCTTGTCCCTCAAGATGTGTGGCTGATTTTTAAATTGCAAAGTTACATTTCATAAGTGTAGTAATATTTGAGGAAGACTGCCACCATCATATCCAATTATTTCAGGTTGAAAAGTCAGATGCCTAAACAGCTACTGGCTACCGAGATGTTAGTAGCATTTAATTCCTGTTTACAGCTGGGAGGAGAATGCTGTCACTCTACCTCCCTGCTTTGTCCTCTTTCCTGACAGCCTCTCTCCACCCAAACTGCTTGCTCCCTCGGCTTCTCCCCCTTTCTAGCCAATTTCTGATTCTTTCTCCTTCTCCCATATCTCCTTTCCTCTATTACTTGCATGGAGGCTTTTCTTACCTTTCCCTCATCATCTTCTTTCTATCCTGTTGCATTTCCAGTAGACTCCATCTCATGTCCCACTCTTTTGTCTTGCTCCATGTCTGCACTGCATTCTCTGGACTCTCTTCCCCTTGTCCACCTTTCTGTTTTACCCTACCCTCACTCATCCCTGCCCTACTGCCCCAGTTGTCCTTCTGCTGCCACCCCCACTCTTTCTTTGCCTCACCACCTTCCACTTCTCTTCTGGCTGATCCATGGTTTGAGGGAAATATTACCATGGCAGTGTAATCACCAGGGAAGCAAGCATATGTTTCTGCTGCAGAGGATCTGCCTGTGTAGCACACATACTACATCTCAGGCGTGGGTGCTTCATATCCATCAGTACATCTGCAGTCTGAAATTAGAAATCTGGAATCTTAATTGTATGCTCAGTAATGGGGCCAAAATGTTGCCATGGTGAAATAACAGGAGGAAGGATCAATGGTAAGACACTGAAAAATGAGATTTCACCAGGGCATAACATCCCACATAGAAAAAGCCCTCAGACTACTTGTGTACTATAACATATCTTATTTTGACCAGAATAAAAGAGGTTTTGTTCCCATGTTATCACATTAGCTTCTGCTTTTGGAACTGGGGTGATCCAGAACAGGAGCATCTGCAGTATTTTTCACCTATGTAGAGAGCTTTGTGTTCTTCTGATGCTGTGTTTTATCCCTACTCCATGCCCAGCGCTCCTGACATCATGCCTGTGAAAGTCACAGCACTGACAGCTACAGTAGGGGCTGGCAAATGTATCCAGCCCAAAGTGCTCTTCATGTCCACTGGGACTGGGACTGAAAGTAGCAGGCTAAAATTACAGAGAGAAAAGTTTTGTCTATTCTTTTGGAGAAACTCCTCAGCGTTAGAGTTGATGAAGTGAAGCAGTTGTTTGCTGGGGGACCCAAAGAGGCCCTGCCATGAAAAAATCTGGGGAAAAAGTCAGGCTAACATCTCTCAGAACAGGTTTTGGCAGAGATACTGTCCTGGGGCAGGAGATGTTCTGAATGACCTCCAGGGCCCTGACAGGCCTGTTTTCTGTGAATCTGCTTGGGGGTTTTCTCAAGGCCATTTCTGTGGCTGTGCGAAATATCAAGGACTTCTACTTATCTTTGCCCAATGCTCAACCCCCCTTTAAAAGCACAAATGCTATAATGTGACTATATATATTTTCAGAAGGGCCTGATTTGAATTGCAAAATATTTATTTATAACTCTTAAAGCTCAGTTTAATATCTGGATTATTTCTATTTAACATCTAATCAAGAAGCTAGACATTTTCTGTCATGCCTCCCACAAAGCTGGATTTTGCATGGAATCCCAGAAATGCATTAATTTCACTATAACTTCTTTAAATGTTTAATGTTCTAGTCAGCATATCTGCCTGATTGATAGCTTAATTACTCCTTCACCCTGTTCCCAACAGGCTGTAATAGAGCACAGCTTCTGACTATTTCCTGACCTTTCCTTTATTTCTAATTCATCCTGGTTAAGCTGGGCCGGATTTTTCTGAAATTCTGCATCACGTGCAAATAGACATTGCTGTTCATTTAGTTTTTCCCTATGATTAAATGTTACAACTCTTTTTTTTTTCTTCTTTGTAGAATGTAGACAGTTTTTAGGCCCTTGCTCAAAAGCTATTCACAGTTCCTTTTCAGCAGAAGCACTATCGAACTCTCACCTACAGAGAGACAGAGAGCCTTTGTTTGTGGATATATGCAATATCAAAATATGTTACCTGTAGACTTATGGAGAGATGTTTTCCTTCACATTCTGGTTGTTGCAGGTTGGATTCCCCCTCTGGGACGTAAGGGCCTTAATGGTCAGGCAAGTTTCTTGGGTAAATCACCAATTTCAGGTATATGGGTGAAGAAAGACTATAAAGGGCCGATGAATGAGGAAAACCTTGACTCCATCCCATCATCCATGTTACTAGATGAAGTCAGCAGGAAAAAAAACTGAGTCACAAGCAGTGTCCAAGAAAGCAGCTTCCCTTCTGCAGCAAGGTTAGGGCTGTGATGCTGTGGGTACACAACTGACTGAATATTGGCCTAAATGCAGTGCTGCAGTGACGCCACTCTTGGGATGCGTCTTTGCACAGCAGGGTATTGAGTGCAGCAGCCACAGGCTTCATTACTCATTTTCTTTGTATCTTTCCTGGTGCTGCAAAGGTGAGTTGCAATTTCCTTGGCCTCGTTTGCAATAGCAGACATTTCTGGTCCTGTACTATCCCTCTGAAGGGCTGCCACCCTCGACTGCTCCCTCACTGGTGGTCCACATGGCATGGTGCTGCCTGGCTGGGGCCAGCATTCACAGCATTATAGCCAAGACATTTGCGCACAGACTTTTAATGTGTTTGCTTGTAAAGTCCTTTTAGAGGAGAATACGATGTTAGGAAAGAGCTAGGAGATTTTAATGAAGACAATTTCAGACTGATCTAATTTCCTTCCTTCATGGGGTAATAAGCCAAACCAAAGTGCAAATGTGGTACTGAGGTTTTAAAGCTCTTTGACTGTCTCCACAATATCTTTGTTAGAAGATTGGAAAATATGGTCAAGATAATAGTGTTTTGAAATGGATAAAGGACTAGCTCCCGATAGAGTAGTCATGTTCCACTGTCAGTATGGAGGGCGTTTCCAGTGAGGTCAGTCTTGAATGTGAGTCTGCGAAATCTTTTCAATGACAGCCTGCATGATGAAATAGGCTGTGTGCTCATAAAATCTGAGCATGGTACCAAGCTAGCAGGGGTTGTAAGCACTCGAAGGACAGGATAAGAATTCAAAACTGTCTTGATATATTGAAAGACCTGAAATCAATAATATGAAATTCAATAGACAAGTGCAAAATGATACACTTAGCAAGGAGAAATCAAATGCACAAATACAAAATGAGGAATAACTGGTGAAGCAGCAACTCTGCCAGAAGAGACCCTGGGGACATTGTATACCATGAGCTGAATATAAATTAGCAATATGATCCAGCCTTAAAAATGGTTGATAACTGTAAGCGGCGAGGAGAAGCATACAGGCCAACCCAATATGGGTGATAAGCAACTTCTACTACTTTATTTGTGACGCAGTTCACACATATATAGGAGTGGTATTCAGCCACTCCTTCTTGGCATAACAGTATTGGTTAGCCCCCACAGCTTCCTCCACATTCTCCTCCCAGGTCCGGTCTCCGGCCACCTGTGGGGGCCACCCCCTGCCTTGCTTGCACAGTCCTCCAGAACTCTATGGTCCTGCTCTTAGAGTCATTCTGCAACAGATAACATTCTCAGACGTATTAATATAAGTTATTACAGGAAGTAGTTACCCTCATTTACTTGGTACTGGTTAGGTCACTGACAGACTACATCCCACTCTGGACAGCAAACTTAGCAAAAGGGAAGAACAGACCAGAAGAACCAATAAATATTAGAGAATTGCAGAATGTAACCTATACAGCAAGGCTGAACAAAAAAAAAATAAAAAATCTTTTGTTTTTTTTAGTGAACACAAAGACCATTTCCAAATACATGAAACAGTCCTTTGCAAAAGCCACAATCAAATAAGTTGTTTTACTATTTGAAGGAGATAGGAAAAGTTGCTGTTGGCTGAATTTGCAGAAAGAGAGAATCAAATTTGATAGTAATAGAAACAAAGGGACAGTAGTTCAGCACTGTATTGTGGGATATCCTTATTGGGGTAGGTGGTACTCTGTGAAGCTTTTCAGACTGATTGGAGAATTAAATTCTAGTCCTAGCCTAGGTATACCTATCTTACTTTACAGTAGGAAAATTAATTGAATAACATGCCTTTTGTTCTTTACCAGAATCTGAGGAAGCACTGTAGAACTCCAACTCCATTTTCAGTTCTTTCTTTAGTAGTTGTCTTGCTCAGTTATTAATTCCAACAACAATCTTGGTGATAAGGGATGGACTGAAAGTGCCCTTTTTAGAATTGCATTGATAAGATGCTGACACAAGGGTCAATTACTTTCTGAACACACACTGCAGTACCAGACGAACACAGAATAAAGCCCTAATTTCTAACTCATTGGATCTATAATTTCGGAAACCAAATGAATGCAGGTTGGCAAAGGTGCAGAAGGACTTCAGGATACAATATGAATCAGCATTGGCAATGGTACAAGCATGGGAGCAATGTACTCATCAATTTTTGTAAGTGTAGCAGCCAAGGAGAATGTTGAAGTAGAATCTGAAGGGGAATAACAAAGTACCTTGGCAGAGTAGTCTGTTCCAAGCACTAGAATATGATGAAAAATAAAATATTTGTTTGAAAATGTGAAAGGCTGGCAACAGATGCTGGTACTGGGGCCAATCAAAAGAATATTTACTTTTTTAGAGGATGGGAAGAGAGAGATCACAGAAAGAGACCTTGAGAAGAATGAAAGCAGACGCTGGTACACTAGAGGATTAATGTGGATTTACAAAGACAAGGGTGTTATTGCTAATGTTGCAGGCTGGGGAAATCGGACAACGTTATTCTGGATGGATGAGAGTTATAAAGCCTACCTTTGCTCGAGATGTGAGGTGACATCTTAGACTCTGGACAAGAATTTCAGTTGCATGGGTGGATAAGAAAGGCTGAAGCTTTTGACACGCATGGAAGTCTTGCATAGTCTTGGTGTGAGAACTGAGAGAATTCAGGTAACACCCAGGTAAAAAGGCTAAGTGAGAGGCAGGATACCGGAATTGCCAAAAGCAAGGGAGAAAGCAGCAATGGAGAGGAGTCAGGAAGACAGCTAAATAATTTTTTTTTTTAAATATAGAGCTTGGATTAGCAGTAGAAAATCCAAAACTGGATGCCAGGAAGACAGGCCAGATTTAGTTCACAGCATCACATTCCTAGGTCATCTGCCCTAACCTCTCTAACCTACAGGTCTTTCTGCCCAGACACAAAACCCAGACAATTCTTCATCTGCAGGAATGTTTCTGGACAATATGAGGCGAACAGTGCAGAGGGACTCCCGGGGCTCAATGAAACATAAAACAATCCTCTGGAGACTAGAAAGTAATAGCAATGGAAGAGAGAAGATTCAAAGGAGCCAGATGAAATCAAGAAGGATATCACAAGGTATATGACAAATGAAGTTAGCTACAACTCTGTATTATTTCTTAGTAGGTAAAAAGGAGACCTTCCTCTTCCCAGAAACTGAAGCTATAATCTGCTGGAACTTCTGGTCATCCAGACTGAATAAGTGCATTTCAGAGTCTTTTCTTAAGGCTGGGGGAGGCTTCATAAGTCTTTCAAGCTGCCATCTGTTACTGAATGCTATAATTTTTGCAGATCTTACTGAGGTTTGTACATAACCTTTTTCATACTTACACAGTGCATAAACTCTGTAATGCATTTCTGGTACTCAGCTCATGATAGACTATGTTTTCCCCAGGATGTCAGCTCCTATACTTTCCAGGAGAAGCTCACTAACCACAGCCAGCACCTATCACTGAGCACACTCCTACTCTGTAGCTGTTGGGTGAATTCTGGGACATGAACTTCATGTGAATTCCCAGTGCTGGAGTCTCTGCTACCACCTGGGGCAGATGGCCACACTGCTCAGTGATGGATGCACCTTGGCTCTGTGTAACCTTGTGTGATCAGGTGGCAATGTCAAGAAGATACTCACCCACGAAGCTACTTACCTAAGTAGGGAAAATGCTAATGAGGGAAAGAGGACTGGCTGTGAGAGAGCCTCCAGAGACAGCATGGTGAAGTTAAGCACAGGTCATTTGGGTTAGGTGAATTTTTCTTTAACTGCCTTTATTATTTTCAGAGTTCTACTTAACATTCCCTGAGGGAAAGACTAATATTTATCAGCTGAAGTATTATGAAATTATCCTAATTTTATGGCTTGAGCAATAAAGACGTACAGTGGGTAACATTTATTCTCTCAGAGAGACCTGGAATTCATCTGTAAAATAACTGTTCTCTTGCTCCATTATTAATAGACTGCTGTTATTCATAACCTTTTTAAGTTTTAGTGATTTTTTTTAAATTTCTTTTGGTAATCTGGGATGTCTCTTGCTATGAATAAAGAAAAATTGAACAGTGTGACTGTAGCAAAAGGACACTTAGAGCAGGAAGATAAGCTGAGTCATAGGGAGTGTATGGCCTTTCTTCTCTGTCGTGGTTTCCACAAGGCCTGCTAGCATCATTGGTCTTGGCTCAGCTCCATGGGGAAGAATTCAGCATAGCAACTGCCTACATGCAGATAGAAACCTTATAAGGTACAAGGTCTCTCCTTTTCATACTGGAAAAGTACTTCTACTTTTTAAGTTCTCTATATGCTTTATCTTTTTTTTTTAATGGTCTCGCTGTCTATACTAAAATGCTGCTATGAGTTTTATAAGTAGATATCCAAGGTATGAAATGAGATTGACTACTGGAAAGGGAACCAAGAACTGCCTATTCCCGCTTCAGAGTTTCTTTTCTAGGTGTAATTTTCTCTATTTCATTACTTATCATTCGAAGATCATAAAATATCTTTTCATGACCCTTCTGCAATGTGCTATGTTACACTGAATTTAAAAATTGGCATTACAAATACAGAATACGGAGAAAGAAAGAGGCTCAATTTCAGCTCCAGTGAACAGGCTTTATTTCCTTTCACCTCTTGCTGCTTTTATACACCAGTCTAGCTCCAATGACACTGGAGATTTATATCTGCAGCCATGGCAGAAGAATTGGCCCAGGCACAGAGGGAGATGAATACTTCAGAAGCAATGGACAAATAGTGCAAATACCTCACCACCATTTCTTTCTCCATAGCTGCAGAGGGTTTGCATTCTCTTCATGAGCAAACTGCATGGAAATACACCCAATATTTGTGATATTCAAGAAATATCAGCTAGTATCAGCCAATATCTGCAGCTTCTAAGAAGTTTCAGAGCAAACTGAAAAAAAGCTTTATGTTCTCAGCCCTGGAAAAATATCACCAGAGCTTTAAACACAGCATTAGACAACCTGCTGCCTTGTGTTTTGGGCTAAAACTGATTTAAAGATCACCCATAGCTTTCTATCAGTGGGAAGCAAACAAATGCAGACCTGCCATGTACCACAAAAGCCCTGTCATAGGATGCTCCTCTTCTGCTGGGGACTTTCACATCTAAATGATTCAGGCTTGCTGAGGTGTCCGTTCTTGCTGCGTTTTCCCATTTCTCACTCTGTAGACACTTTGGGTCCCAGGTGTAAACAGACTTGTGTTATGTTAAAAAAACATAGAGTGAAAAGCAGAAAAATCCAAAGCCATCACAGTAGGACCAGAACCTCCTAAAAATATCTGAAGCGACAAGTACCTTGGCACACATCAAAAGGGACAAGACTTGGGGGTGCAGCGCCCTGCATAGGGCACCTCTGCTTGTGGAAGTGGCAGACCCCGAGAGAAGGCAGAAGGACACAACAGTCCCAGCACCTATGGGTTGGTTTGCACCTTGCCATGCTACTCGATGGGTGCAGCCTGTCTTCAGCCATGCCAACACAAGCACAGCACTTGGGATGCTTCAAATGCATTTTTATTCCTGATCTCAGATGGTATCAAGGCAGAATACATAAAATGTGAATGAAATGAGGTGTAATTCATTAATCACAGTGCTGGGTTACTAAGCAAATCATCATTAATTGCCTATATTAGGAGAAAACTGGAATCATGACCTTTGAGTCATTTTACATATGAGGTCAGAAAACACTCAGCATTTATACTACTCCTGGAGTTTGTAAAAAACTTTGAGGTACAAGTCATCTTTGTTGCTGTTTTTTTTTTCCCTATAAGCCAAATTTCCAGGACAGTAGCAATCTACCTATCACAGTTTTATCATAGGTACAAAATCCTCAAGATTACTTTCAAAAATACTATTTTTTTTAATAGCCAGGAATGTGTAAGACCTTTAATGATATTCAGTTTTTAAGTAAATATAGGACTCTGTAGGCTAGTGCTAATGAAATAAATATCAGTAAGGTGTTAAATGCTAAAGCAACACTGACTCTAAAAAAACTTAAATTTAAAAAATAAAAATAAGACTGAAAAATTCATCACTGGAAATCAGAATGCTGTGATGTAGGGTGTTGCATGTATAAAAACATAGCTGCGTTATCATTCACATAAAAGGGAGATAGAGATTGCACTGAGACATTTAGTTATACCCTAGATACACTGTGTATGAATGGCATTTTGTGACAAACTTGATCTTACTTTAACATCTAAGCATCATCAAATTGCACAAACAATAACAGTTGATACAAAAAGGAATATTTGGGATCAATCTTATAATTGATAAAGGAAATTGCCATTACATTTTTCACCACCTGCAGCACACATTTCACATATGTTTTTTGAATATTTTTCCTCTGTTTACAAATACACACTTCTTGAAGCATTAAGATCTAGCAAGATTCTTCCTTAACCTGCTAACAAGAAAATAAGCACGGAAAGAGAAATCAAAGATCTCAGCAGTTAGCCCCGGCACATTTCTAGCCTGCTCCCAGCCTTCTGTTTCCATGGCTATCTGAAGCTGCTGTGGTACTTTGCATCTCCTCAGAGTGTCTTCAGACAGATAAAGATGAAGTCATAATCGTTCCCTACTGAAAATTAGTAAAAAAGGGGATCAGATCTTGTGGAGAGTGGATAACTTCATAAGTACACAATTTCCTGGCTTTGACCCTTAAAGGGAGGAGATAAACAGTAGGACTCACTTTTCTGGTTCAGATCCAGTGGAAAGCGTGGATATAGCTTGTCAGATTTTCTTCAGTGACAAATACAGGACTTAAACC
Source organism: Pezoporus occidentalis (assembly GCF_034315485.1). Classification (NCBI taxonomy): domain Eukaryota; kingdom Metazoa; phylum Chordata; class Aves; order Psittaciformes; family Psittacidae; genus Pezoporus; species Pezoporus occidentalis. The sequence goes on along the minus strand of NW_026916170.1, from coordinate 8,780,335 downwards.
CTTAATTTACTATTTGGATTCACCTTCACTTTTAACCAAAATCTAGACCTGATGAATGTACATCTAGATGTTTCTTCAGCTGCGAGGCTGCACTATCAAAATATAAAAGGAGACTAACGGGCACAAAGAGAAGAGCTCCAAATTCCCCAGGTGATAGAGAAACTTCAACCTTTTGGACTGAAAGGAAAACTACCTTTCTTCCAGGGGGACAGCGGGGACCAAATACCAGGTTAACTTTCCTATTGGGAGCAACACACCTGAATTTCTGACTCTTCAGTTCTGGGACTTTTTACTCAGAGTCAAATGTCACTCTCCATGGTCCATGGAGAGTGATAGGCACACTGAAGGTCTCATCTCTCTCATCCTAATAAAGGGGTCTGTAATATATCAGACGGATCCTGCCCATTTCTTTCCACGGACTCTAATGGGATACCTACACAGTGAGGTCAAATTTAGTGGCCTACAATGCAGACCTCTGTTTGTACAGAAAAATCTTCCATCAAGAAAAAAAGACTAATTATTTCTGTTATAATAAATTTGATTCTTCTATCCCATCTCTTTCTTGACAAACGAATCATCTTGTCAAAGGAAAGGTTAAGCTATCAGGTAAAAACAGAGGTGAAAATTACTTCAGTACAAGGATTAATTTGACTGTAAGACAGTGGAATAAAATCAGCCCTTACAGCATACCATTAAACATAGTATTTTTCATATATGTCTGAAATATGCTACTGGATTCAATGAGGGCTACCATAGATTTTGTCTGGCTTCTCTGTTTCATAATCATGACTCCTTGACTTTACGCTCTGGCATTGCTCAGACATTACTGCAATCTTAGTGCAAAGCGTTCAGTAACCCAGATGAGATGCCAAAGGTTAGTAATGACTTTTGAACAAACACTGCTCAAGTGGCAGGGCATACTTGAAAAGGCACAATTTTTCCCAGCAGTTCAATATTGTATTTCAACTTTGTAGGCAGTTAGCCTATGGGTGTCTTTTTCATTTGTCAACAGCACACAACAGAGCATTGCCATTTTGCACTCTGGTGGGGAAGTGCTACTTCAACCTAATTGACTCTTTTTGCTGCATGGAAATTATTTACCTAGAAATACTACAGTAGAGGACCAAATTGCTTTCAATAAAAAAAAAAAAAAACACAATTACCTGGGATTTTTTACAGGATGGAAACATTGCGTTGTGGCAGTAGCTACCTCTATTGTTAAGGCTGAAGTGATGACATACTGAAGAAACTCTTCTTAGGCTGTTACTTTTACTTGGTTGTTGAGTTTGTAAGGCAAAACAAGAGGGCTGTTCACCAAAGGGGAGGGAAAGGGAAGGTTATTCAAATATTGGTTCCTTTAACTGTATTTTGATTATGTTCCAATCAGATGGGATGAAGAATGAAAACTGCACAAGTGCTGAATTTCTTCTGAATAAATTGAGTTTATTTTGTACATTGTCTTGACATTTAAAAGCTAAGCTGGAAGGCTGAGGCTGTGATGCCCTTAGTATAATTCATTCTGCTTTTAGAAATACATAAAAGGGCAGAACATACTACATACTACATTACCACAGAAAAAGAGAAACTGAGACTCAGTTCCAAACTCAGTTCCAGAAAAAAAAAAAAGCGGAAGACTGAATTTTCACAGTCGAACTGATTTAATGTCAGTTCCCAGAAATATGGTGTTACAATTCATCAATCGAATTGTCTGATAACAACTAGGAAATAGCAAGGAGATAAACAACAGTCAACATGGATTTGTGAGGAACAGATTATAAATCAATTTTCATTCTGTGGTAGCATGGCAGGTTTTGTGGTTAGAAAGAAAAACATATGGGATCTACATTTTGGCTTTCACTGTCCTTTGTGCAATATCAAATGATAGTTTTGTAATCAAGCTTCAGGAACTTATTGATGATGGACCCACAATGAGCAACAAAACTGGGGGAAAAGATACTGTGGAAACTGGCAAGTTATTGGCGGCTCATGTCAAATCAGAGGGTATCTGGAGAGGGGCTTGGCAATGTTGTATTTGGAATCTGATGCTGCACAGACTTCATTTGCAGGAAAAGGGAATAAAACCCCCTGCTTATGGACCTTGAAGACAACGGGGAGCTCAGAGGAGCTGCTGAAGAGAGAAGTGTTGCATGTGGGATGGTAGTACAGCGTCATAAACAGGAGTGTAATATATAAATCACATAAATAAATATTCCACTTTTGCCAGCACCCATGAGGCTTCAGCAAGGGTACTGTGCCCAGAAAGCTCCATGCTTCAAGACAAATCTAGAAAAATGCAGCCCATGACTGTAAGATTGAAAATATGCACTCAGGAAAGTCGGAGAGGAATATTATAAAGCGTTTTTACTTTTGTAATTGGGGGATGCTAATAGGAGGAGAACAAACAGTTCTCCAGACTGACCCATGGGGGTCATGAGGAAGCAGTGAGCTAAAATTGCAACAAAGATTTAGATTAAATAGGAAATTTCCTAGAAGGGAAAATATAATATAATCTACACCATGGGACACTTTAAAAAGTAGGTTACAAAAATATTTGTCAGGAATGAGTTAAGTACAGCTGATATTGCCTTGAAGCAAAGAGCTTCTCAGATCTCTTCAGCTGCTTTCTATATTTTTCACTACTTTTTTATTACTTATATATATCTCTAAAGCAAAATCTTACACTCTTCTGAGAGAGAAAATGAGCTGGAATATTCAAAATGAACAATCTTGAAAAGATGCTTTACAATAAAGAATATAATGTCAGCTCTTAATGAAACTAGTCCTCTAAAACAGTTTGGGCAAAACGCCATGACAGGAGTAAATGATATAGTGAATGAACTTTTGATCTCTGTTTCTAAACATAATAGGCCTTATTTCACACTCACACGTGTGCAATCTGCAACAGATCATTGATTTTCTGAAAATGGAGAGCTGAGGATGTAAAATCTGGTCTATTTGTTATTTGTGCTCTGTTAAGTACATGCTGCTAAATGAAAGGAGGCCAAAGACAAAGCCTGAGTGTTGGATCTCTGCCTCTCCATTTGCTCCCTGGCTCTTCCTGAAAGCCACCAGCTAGCTCTTTCTGAGGTACCACTCAAGTACTATTTGGACAAGTGGTCACTCAAACTTCTCTCAAGAGACAGCATGCATGTCATTGTGCCCAGCTTGGCTCTCTTCCAGACTCCTCTTCCAAGAGCCCTCTTTCACCCTCCTTTGCACTTTAAAGAACCTCCTCCCATCTCTCCTGAAGAAATGCCACCTGTGGCTCACTGTCCTGCAATATGAAAACCTCTGTGACTGACCACAAAACAGGTTTCACTGTGTCGTGGTGACTCCAAGCTGGAAAAATGTACAAAATGGCACAAAAATGCTACCACAGCCTCACAGAGCCAAGGGCTATATCAGTCAGTCTGCTCAGCCTTAAGGAGGGAGCTAGCTTTACAACACATGGATGTGATCAGCAATCAGTACCTGGCTCTCTTCTGTTCAGAGATGTGGCCATGATCTCTCTCTCTCCAAGTTGCCTTGCACAGATGTATGATTAAATCTGCAGGTTCATTTATATCTTCTGAATAGAAATGCCTGAAAACCAGCACTTTTATGGTTAAAATAGGATACCTAAAACCCCTTCCTCATTTCTTATTCAAGATCTGAAGACATTTTTTTTTTTTAATTTATAACTGCAATGTAGACTTCATAGTTCATAGAATCATGTGAAGGATACATTTTTTAAAAAATAGTTTTCTCTCCCTAAACATTTACCATTATTTATTTCATACACTAATAAAAACTATAAATGGCTAAATAAATGAAGAGCAAACACTTTCACAATCCTAATCTGAAACTTAAAAGTATTTGTAAGACATTGCAATGTATAGTAGAAAAAGTTGTGTCCTTCCTAGCAGTCATTTTTAACTGAGGCATCAGTGAAGGTTCCTTTGTTGTTATCATCAGCCACTCCAGCAAAGAACCAGAACTGTTTACAAGTTGTAAAGAGCAAGCAATTACCTGTTTTTGAAAAATTTCATCTTTTTTTAATTAGCAAGAGATGCACAGCTAATAATTGCCTCTTTTTTACGTTACAATGCATCACTAGCAACAAATTAATGTTGCTGCCAAGTATTATAAGTTTGTGCAGAAATAGAAGAATTCTGGTGTTTAGTGAAAATGATGAGGTGTGAGAAATGCTTTTCCTCATAAATACGAAAAGTAGAGTTTTCATGAGCAGCAGTGATAAAAGAGGAGAGAGATTTCAAAGCAAGCAGAGAAGAGGATTAAATGTAAGCTCCTGATAGACTTGCTTGAAATATTCACTGGATATTATAAGCATACAAGCTCACTTCAGTGGAAATTCTATCCTCAGACAATAAAAACATTGTCATACCTAATACATATCTGTAAAAGGTTTTTATTTCAACAAAACATTTTGAAGAACAAAAAAAAAATTAAAGAGCACTTCTAACCATTTCTAAGGCTGGGACACCTACACATAACAGTTGCTAACTTATAGTATATTCTATTTTGAAAATAGTCTGGGGAGTGGAAGATGAATGTCTCTTTTTTGCATCTGGGTAAGCTTCATGACAATTATAATTCATTCTTTCTGTGTGTTACATTCTCTGTGGTCCTCACTTACAGTTTTATTTCCAAATTACAACTTCTTTCTAAGTCCATACAGTGCATGTTCTTTTTTTGGTCCATAAATGACATTATTCTAACCTTATTTTAGAACCATACTCTTTTTACTCACCAGATGGCAACTGTTCAAAGTATTATGGGTTAAATTAATTCCTGATTTAACTCCATTAACCTCTTTGCATTTACTCGAAAAACAATGTGGGACTTCCGAATTTGTCCTCCCAGAGTGCGTGAAGGTTGATGAAGAAGTCAGCTAATACAGAGTGCAGTCTCTTCATGAGGGGAGTAGAGTACTCCTCCTTTGTACAGAGTACTGGTCCTATGACAAGAGCAGCAGGATGCTTTTGTGCACCTCTCCACATCACAATGTGCTGGATCCTAACAAAATGGTGTAAATGCATATATATACAGTGATTATGCAAACACTTGGAGATAAGAAATAGCTGTCTGAGAGACAATAAATGACAATTTGAAATTCTCCACTCTATTTTGAATAAGGTAGGATTCAGTTGCAGATCTACACATCTAGCTATATACCTGCATGATCATAAAAGAATATGAGCATTGAGAACATTTTGTGCATTTTTATCTGTGTCTTTGATTGAAAGATGGATACAAGTGAATCCAACAAGGAATGAAACTGATATTTCAGTTAGTATTTGATACTGAGTAAGCTAAAATCATCACCTCTTTCAATATTAATATGGTGTCTGAGCTCACAGTCTGTTACCAAGGGTAAGCTTAGAAGGCATGCTAAAACAGGATGTTCTTTTCTTCCTTGCACAAGATTGTAAATACTTTCTGTAAAATAGACTAAGATCACATAGCCTTTATTTTTGTTCACTTCTCTCAGAAAGATTTGACCCATCCCAGAAATACAAAATGCATCTGACTGCTTTTGACAAAATATGATACTATATTGTGTTTCTCAGTCAGGACAGGACCCCAAAGCATCCCATGTGCAGCTGAAATGAAACTTCAGTCTTATGCAAGCTTCCGGCAAGGAGACAGGCCAGGGCTCTGTTACCATAAGAACTTACAGCATTCTCCCAGGTAATTTGTAACATAGGAGACAGGAACACAAGCTGCAAGAGTCTTTTCAGCTTCTTTAATATCATTTTCTATACCTCTCTGCTGAGTACTCATAAATCAGATCGTTCAATCTGGAGCTCCTTTTCTCAGACTGAACCAATACTTCAGCCTGGTTCTGAAATCTCTGAGCTTAATGGCCTTGAAACTAACCAGTGTTTTTCCACCTGCCAGTCTCTCCTGTAGACAACCTTTCTGCTGCGATATCACCTCTCCTCCTAGTGTCCGACTAAACGCTTCTCTCATTCTGCTATAATACCCAGATATTTCCTAATCTTGCTCGCTTCTTCTTTCCCAGTGTTGTTCCAGCTGGTTTCCACCATCTCAGAACAAAAAAACTCAGGGCTCTTTCTCAATCAGCTCCTATTTTGACCAGACCACTATAACTCCTTCTGCAGTTTCCTTGACACTAAACTCTCCATCCCATATAGACTACTTCCTCTAAAACTGACTTGACTGCTCCATCTCAGTCATCCCTGTCCTCAACTTTCAAGAACACCTTCACACCAAATTTTAACTGCTTATTTTTGTATCTGCCCCTCTTTGCCTAACCGCATGGCTGATGGAAGATAGCGGAATTTCAGCCCTGCTACAAATGAGTTGAAAATTTGCCATCTCTAGCAAGGAAGCCATTGACTAACGCTAGGATGGAATTATGCCTCTGCTGAAAGTATATTCAGGTTACATTCATCTGTATGTATCACCCTAGTAATGCAACAAAAGTCCATAAGCTTTTGTATCAACCTACATCTGTTCATGTGGACAAAAGTGTAGTTATACACTACTGCTGCCTTTCACAGTCAGGTATGTCTTGACAGAGCCATTTATTCATTTGTCTGACTCAAGCAGACTCAGGGCAAGAAAGAAGTTTAAATATACCCATTATGGTGCAGGATGAGCAATAGAACATAGTTTATGCTTCATGTATCAGTCACATTTCTGGAAATCCTATCTGCTCCAGAAAGTTAGACACGAATCCAGCTGCAGCAGGTGGAGCTTCAGTTACATTCCAGCAACTGGTGTCACAAGAAGGATTTAGTAGGTGTAAATACCCTCATACAGAAGTGTCACATAAGTTCTTCTGTTTTGCTAACAAATGTTCACCTTTTGCTCAAAGCAATTTCATTGAATTGCCGTTAGTGAGGAATAAAGCTAACTTTCCCCTAAAGGGTAATGATTCAATATGCTTCATAAAACAAGGTGTGAAGCCTGAAATAAAAATATTAGACAATATACTCTGTTCCTGGAAAATACATAAAAATTAATTACTCCTCAAAGTAATGCCATCCCATCTCTTCATGAAACACAATACTCCTGCTGATCTATTTCATCTGGAGAAGGTGTTTCCCTCTTTTAGGCTCTATTATGCCGATTTGCTGTGGAATTGAGACAATTTTCTTCTGAGTCCCTCTTTAACAGAAGCATTTGCTGTGCCTTTTATAGCTAGCCATGTGCCCTCAGGGTTGCAGCAATATCTACTGCATTTTATAAAGAAAAATATAATTATGTTACATTTGTGTTTTGGGTTGTTTTCTTTTTTTTGAAAAGAAAAAAAAGAAAGGTAAAAAGAAATGAGGGACATCAGACTGAATGTGAAAATGGATCCAGAATGTTAACTGAAAATGCTTTTCTTGTAAGACAATCAAGAAAAGGGACAATACCTCCTTGAAGACCATGGGCCTTCTGACAAGCAACAATCTAATCTTCAGCAGTTTGTGGCACCTGTCATCCAGGAAACTATTATGCATATGTATGTTCCATATTTCCTGATCCTTCCTTCTATTGTATTTAAGCCTTATCTTCACAGAAACCAAACTTAGTCTGTGGATGGCTATGGAAATACAAAGAGCAAAAGCTGATAACCAAATGCATGTGTCATAGAATCATAGAAGAGTTAGGGTTGAAAAAGACCTTAAGATCATCTAGTCCAAACCCCCCTGCCATGGGCAGGGACACATCACACTAAACCATCTCACCCAAGGCTCTGTCCAACCTGGCCTTGAACACTGCCAGGGACGGAGCATTCACAACTTCCTTGGGCAACTCATTCTAGTGCCTCACCACACACACAATAAAGAACTTCCTCCTTATATCTAATCTACACTTTCCCTGTTTAAGTTTGAACCCATTACCCCTTGTCCTATCACTACAGTCCCTAATGAAGAGTCCCTCCCCAGCATCCCTATAGGCCCCCTTCAGATACTGGAAGGCTGCTAGGAGGTCTCCACGCAGTCTTCTCTTCTCCAGGCTGAACAGCCCCAACTTTCTCAGCATGTCTTCATACGGGAGGTGCTCCAGTTCTCTGATCATTCCGGTGGCCCTTCTCTGGACTTGTTCCAACAGCTCCATGTCCTTTTTATGTTGAGGACACCAGAACTGCACACAATACTCCAAGTGAGGTCTCCCAAGAGCAGAGTAAAGGGGCAGGATCACCTCCTTTGACCTGCTGGTCACGCTCCTTTCAATGCAGCCCAGGATACAGCTGGCTTTCTGGACTGCAAGCGCACACTGAAGCCAGCTCATGTTCATTTTCTCATCGACCAGCACCCCCAAGTCCTTCTCCACAGGGCTGCTCTGAATCTCTTCTCTGCCCAACCTGTAGCTGTGCCTGGGATTGCTCTGACCCAGGTGTAGGACCTTGCACTTGGCATGGTTAAACTTCATGAGGCTGACATCAGCCCACCTAACAAGCGTGTCAAGGTCCCTCTGCATGGCATTCCTTCCCTCCAGCGTATCAACCAAACCACACAGCTTGGGGTCATCGGCAAACTTGCTGAGGGCGCACTCAATCCCACTGTCCATGTCAGCAACAAAGATGTTGAACAAGACTGGTCCCAACACCCATCCCTGAGGGACACCACTCGTTACTGGTCTCCAGCTGGACATTGAGCCATTGACCACAACTCTTTGCGTGCGGCCATCCAGCCAGTTCTTTATCCACTGAGTGGTCTATCCATCAAATTGATGTCTCTCCAATTTAGATACAAGGATGTTGTGTGGGACAGTGTCGAACGCTTTACACAAGTCCAGGTAGATGACATCAACTGCTCTACCCCTGTCCATCAGTTCCGTAGCCCCACCATAGAAGGCCACCAAATTGGTCAGGCAGGATTTCCCCTTAGTGAAGCCATGCTGGCTGTCACCAAGCACCTCGTTGTTTTTCATGTGCCTTAGCATGCCTTCCAGGAGAATCTGCTCCAAGATTTTGCCAGGCACAGAGGTGAGACTGACTGGTCTGTAATTCCCCTGGTCATCCATTTTCCCCTTCTTGAAAATGGGGGTTATATTTCCCTTTTTCCAGTCGTTGGGAACTTCACCTGACTGCCATGATTTATAATTCTAAACAGAGAATGAGATACACGTATTTTATTAAAAAGATTTCTATAATTATTCTCTAGACTATTTTCCAAACATATTTGTGAGATACCAGTAGGTCATAAAAAGCCCTCTCCAACATCTTGTCTGATATAATCTCTCTACAAGGGATAGTTACTATTCATAGTTTCACTGTAGCTTAAGCCGTAGCTTAAAGTTTCAGAATTTCAGAGATTTGGAGAAAGACAAGCTTTTAAATATTGCTTAAATAAGGTACGTTGGATAAAATTTACTATGGTCTTGAGATGTAAAAGCATTCTTGCCTTCTGTACAGCTTTGTTTTCATGCAGTAAAACAGGCTAGCAGAGGCATCATATTAAAATCACAGCGTTTGTATTTCTGTTGATAGCTCCGCTACTGCCCAACTGAGAAAGTTACTCTCTCCTACTGATCAAGTGTGATAATTCAGCTATCTTCTGAAATGACCTGAGGTAGATCCACATATAGCTTTTGTGTGTAATTACAGGCCTGCCCTGGTTTTCCCTTGGACAGTATTGAAGTTTTTCTATAAATGAAGGACATATATAAAACCTGTGAATATTTCAATACAATCTGGATTTGGATTAATGTGTTTCATGACAAACAATTCAAGCTCTCTAATAAAGTGCTGCAAATTTCTTTTCCTCACAGAAGACGTTGACAGTTGACAGTATCTGGAGTGGAAGTGTGGAAGAGTGGGAATTTCTACCATCAATACTGCAAGAGGAGAACCAGCAGATTTTATGTTTGATTGGACACATTTTCACAATAGCAAATTTTCACTGGTTACTAGTCTTTAATTTTTCTAAATCAGTTCCCAAACCACAGCTTAGTCAAGGCCTGCTCTGATTTGCATAAACTGTGACTGTTGTTATCTGAGTTTCAGAGTTTCTCTGATATTCTGTTATTTGAGGGTAACTTTAGCTACAATTATGTACTAGAGTAGTTTCATCAACTTAAAATATAGAGATTTTCAGATTAATATTTACAATTTCTCTCTATTTAGGTTCTCAAATCCCTCGTGCTACATATATATTCTGTATCAACATCTGCACTTAGTATACAGTAATACTTTTCCTATCAGTGAGCCACAGACATACAAATTTGCCAGTGTCATATTCTCCACAGGAGTCAGATTTATAAACATGAAGTCATATTCCCATGATCTGTAACTGTTTCCAAAACATGCATGCTCACATGCAGGTGATACCACAGTGTGCAGGCACCTATCAGAATACGAAAACAAAACAAAGAAGCGTTTAGTACATACTTTGCCTCTCTAGCCCATAATTCCCCCTGCATCTTCTTGCTACCCATCCAGGTACCCAAATGGGGAAATTCAATAGATGGCTCGCACAGATTTTAAATTGAAAATAATTTTCTTGAGGAAGGGAACATACTATTTCTTAGCACAAGCAAGATAGAAAAACATTTGGACTGGAATACTTAATGCAATCTATCTACAAACATTGCTGCAAAAAGTTTATAGCTTAAAGTCAACTACTTCTAATGTTCCTCCTTCAAATATTTCTCTTCTGTTGTAGGTATCATTTTTTCCAGGAAATATTTCACATATCCCAAATTTGCCTACTAACTTTTCAAAGACAACAGTGGTTTTGCATAAAAATTGTATTGTAGAAACACAGAATCATTAAATTGCAGAATGCTCCCATCACCATCTTTGTGTCCCTTAGCAAGATTCTTTCCAGTATGTCCACGTCTCTTTTGCACTGGGGAGCCCAGACCTGGACCACAGCACCCCAGGTGTGGCCTCACCAGTGCTGAGTAGAGGGGAAGGATCATCTCCCTCCACCTGCCTGCAACACTTTGCCTAGCACAGCACAAATCATTGTTGACCAGAATGCTTCAAAGACTGTTCAGAATTCAAAGACTATTCAGGCTATTCAGTTGACCAGAGTACTTCAGTGCTATTTGGTACACGATGCGGACATCTCTTTGATCCTTCATCAAATCTGATACCATAGTTTCCTAATCATAAACTCTTTTCCTCTTGAGTGCTGTTGACTGTGATTTTGCAGATAGAAATGAAGTGACTTAGCATTCACTTAATGAGTTTTGTGAGAAAAAGTCACAAGCACATGTGAATGAGATGTAGCATTGAGCTGCCTTCATACAATGCAATCTAAGTTGTAAGTAGTCCAGTCAAAGTTATGGCAGCTGTGGCTTGAATTTTAAGGAGATGATAATTTTATAAAAATGTATTTGGCTTTAACACTCAAATGCAGAGCAAGACTCTAACTGAAAAAAAAAAAATCAATCATGTTAAGTGGCACAATATTACTTCTAAGCTAAAGAATCCAATCCACTATTTATAGTTACTTAGCCAAATATTCTTCTCATTCCAAACTATGGGAAAGCAGAGCTTGCAATAATGAAGTCTGTGGATTGCCAATTATTTGGAGTTTTATTTCCCCTTTCTGTGCAGCTACTAGTGCAAGCCAATTCCTCATCCACTGCCACAAATCTTATTTGAACAGCATACATATAGAAAAGCTTCTTAATTTTAAACACTTCAAACTGAAAAACTTTGGCTTCAGCACATATACTTTGCTAACACCAGGAGACATTGTCATCAGTAGGAAGCCTTGACTTTAAAGGCAGGAGTACCAGAAACATCTGGAAGTTTACCCGAGCAAGTGTAAGGTCATGCAAAACATTTTGCTGTAACTTAGGGCTCCCAAATAGGAAATGGCAAACTCCTGGATGTACAAGGTGACCACCAATAATTATGATTCACTGAGGTAACCAACCAACTAATGAAGAGTGTAAATCAGCCTTGGGCTATAACAGGTGTGGTGTGTACTTTGGAAATATGAAAATATCAAGACAGCTTTAAAAATGCAGAGATCTTTCCTAGAAGTCTATAACAAATTCTGGACAGCTGAGTCCAAGAAAAGGTCACAGGGATCTAACACTGCAAGTGTGCTCAAGAATATGGAAAGACAGGAGAATATAACAGAATATTATTTAAAATGAAGGTGGAGGGGGCACGTGACTGCTGTATATAAGTACGTATGGGAGGAGAGAGAGGGCCTGCAGGAATGCAAAAAAGAAAACAAAACAACAAAACAGGTTTGAGAATAATTTTTGAGTATTGACACAAGAACCAATGGTTGGAAACTAGAAACAGAATTCTAATGCCAAAGTTATTGGAGCAACCTTTCAGATAACAAAAGAGCTACTTCTGTTTCTGAATGTAACTTCCTAAACTCATCAAAGGGTCAAAACTGCTCCCCATAACAGCAAGTGATCCAGGAAGTCTCCTCCAGGTCTGTATCCCCCATGACTACATCTCAATTCCAGAACTGCCCCTGATGAGTAACTGCGTAAAGGCTGAGACAGCTCATGAAGTGCTAGATGAGATATAATCTGTAGCAATCCAGTTTCCTCCTAAGCTGGTAGCAGTTCCATTCTTAGTATGAACAGATTTTTATTTCTGGGCTGCAAGTGTTTCAACTAGCTAGATAGCTGCTAACTACCTCTACGTGCCAGAAGCAGCTCAGCTTAACCAGGGTGAGCAAATTGGCGTCAGTACTTGCAGCCAGTAATTCCAGCCAATTCCCGCAACCCTGCTTTGGAGATGCGCAGCTGCCAACAAAAAGGGGTGAACAGGCACAAGCCAAAAGAAGGTTACACTTCCAAAATGCTTGAGAAATACCACTTTGGAAAGATAGATTGAAACAGTATGTTAACTAACTCACCCTCACCACTTGAATACTTAGCAACATAAACCCTACACCTAACACCATAAGCAAATTGTATGGAGCAACTGGCTTTCCTCCCTCATCAGCTTGTACAGTGGAAGAATTCAGAAGCTTTCAACATATTTGTGTTTCAGCTTACAGCACTGATAACAGCACTGTCTCTGCCATTGCTTAAGTCAAACTGAGCAAGTAATGAAAAATTCTGTGCTCTGCTCAGTTCTTTTGTAAGTTAGTTATGCTTCCAAACACTCCATTCAAAGATATACCAATAAATGGTGACCTAATGTAACAGATAAGCTTTACCTATACTTTTTCTCCTCTTATCTTTGAGCACTTTTCAAATGTACTCTTTCTTTGACTGCTGTCTAACGGTTATGCTCTTCACACCGTGCACCATGGCTGATTTCATTGTCAAGCTACATTTAGTCTGGCATATATCTGTGTGTGGTTTAACCATAGGCTTATTGAAGCAATCATGGTCATTATCTCTTATTTTCCTTGAATGCATATCATCTCACACAGTGTTCTACTATTATTCCTGATATGAGCATATCTGAATGTGGTCATTTTAAAGACTAATTCAAAATAACACACAATATTTTCTCTAATGGCACAAAACTGATTTACAGTTCTGCAGGAAAGTTACTTGCACTGTTATATAGCATGGTTAATAACAGAGGTCCATAAAGGCTGCAATCAAGACATTCCATCATGTTTTATATCTGGCTGCCTTTTATTGATAGGTTTCTGCTCTGTTATATATTCCCTTTCTCATGAAATATTTCTACATTTCTAGTAAGTTAATTCACCTTGTCTCTATTGTTATAGCTGCTAGTGGATCTTTCATGTGTGTAGTACAGGGTGGTATAATTTTTCCAGACATCAAGTATCTCTTCTTACTTCCATAAATGTGAAATTCTTAATTGCTGTAACATTAAACTAAAGTAAATAAATGAGATTTGACAAGATGGAGATGACAGTCTTAAGCCATGCCATCTGGGAACAGTGGGATTTTTTTACAGTTTCATTTCTCACTCCAAATCCTACCGTGTCCTAGCATGTAAAGATCTCTTACGGAGCAGTGCCATCAGCTAAAACATATTGGGTACCCTTGAGTGGCCAGCAGAGCTCGGCAGAGGGCTGTAGCAATAAAAATCTATAGTCAGTTTACAAGCTCTCAGAGAGCCAAGAATTGGAATTACTACAACTTGCATTGATTCTGTGTCCTTTTAATGTGACAGCAATGTCAAATGAAGAGAGTCATAATTTTTGTTTCAAGATTTAAAACTCCAGAAAAAGTCAAAACTGTTTGCAGTCCTGCAATAAAAAAGGGCTCATATTTTACTTCAGTTTATAAACTTCCTTGTAAGGTAAGAAAGGATGTGCATAAGCAGGAAGACCACGTGGAATAACAAGGAGTGAGCCTTGACACAAAAGGTAAGGATTAGCTCTGGGCTCAGAAACTGACTCCTGACTCTGGGCACATAATTTGACTTCTCCATGTACAACAGGGATGATACTGTATCCTGGAGTGGAGACAAGTTTTTAAAGGAAGTGTTGTCTTTCTCTTCTCATATATACAAAGCCAAGCAACAAGGGGTCATGACTTTGGTGAGGGCATCTGCATCAACACACTCCTGGGAGACAGTATTTGCATGGAATTTGTTTTGAAAGGAAATCATACCCTAATAGCTTTATACCCATCATTCAGCTCTTTCATGAGCTATACCAAAGGTTTGAATTTCCTTTGAGTCCTTGGGAAGCTTCTCATTTAGTTATTTAATTTAGTAATTTATATAATGCTTGTGATCTTGGCAGTTGCATGCTTTGCACAAAAGTAAACATTTAACATTACATAAGCCACCCACAACAGGTAACAGAAGTTAAATTACTGCTGTTAATGCTATTGAAAACCTTGTCAGTCAAATTAAATAGAGTTAAAAAAAAAAAAAAACACAAAACAAAAATACAAATCCATCAAAATCTTAACACAACACAACAATTTTATACTCTCCAAGACACAAAACTCAGACATTGGCTACATCTGAGTGCCAAACAGGAAACTCCTTCTGCTGGAAATAGCCCTGCCCCAGTCCTGCTGGCATCTAGGACCAGACTGGCTGGTAGAGATCCCTTACTGACAGACACCAGGGGCAATGGACACAGACCTGTCTCCCAGTTTTTCTTAGCTGTTTGCTTTTGAACAAGAAAAACATTTTCCTTCTCTAAAAAATGAAAGTAATGTTGCTACTACCGATTCCAAGGAAGAAGCAGGTAAGGTTCAGCTCCCCCAGGAAAATGGACAGAAATCACACTAAGCCGCGAGCCTGCAGTAAGTCAGGCTGCTGTTTCCCCTCTCACAGGTTAAGGTGCACTCCCTCCATTACTCAGTTTCACATGGGCCACATGGCTCTATGGTTCCTGAATGCTGATTTTACGCAATTAGATAACCTTTGGGATGTTTGAGATTTTGAGCTCTTGTGTGTGTGCAAAGAACAGTGTGTTAATTAATTTAACTAAGCTTGTGTTCAGAACTCTTTAGGAAAATAAAACCTTGTTTTGAGAGGTAATGTGATCCTAGGAATTAGCACTGGGATGAGAACTAATTCATTCAACAGATTGTTACTGAAATGTTACATGTACCTGGCACGCACTGGCAAAATCAGGAGCTTCAACAAGACGCAGCCTGCCACCTCTCTCTAGCACTCCCCTTTTCCAACTAGTCAGATAAGGCGGGTGGCCTGATCTTCAGAGGTGCTGACACCTGCAGCTTGCTCTGATTTCCACATCTGAAAAACAAATTTCATGGGAGGTGCGAATGACTATTGTGTCTTAAAATCAAGCCATTTGGGTAAAAACAGCAACTTCATGCTCTTTTAATTTAGGTTCTGGCTGCATTGTGCTTTGGTTTTCTCATTTCAGAGATCATAGCAGTTTTACCTGCTTCCTACAAACAGGGTACTTGCTACTTAGGAAAGCACTAGATAAATGCTGGACATTATTAATTTCTCATTACTTCTGCAGTGAACATGCTTCTAACAGCTACTGGCTCCAGAAGGCACAAAGTGAGTTTGGCTTCATAGGCTGCTCTGAGGGCAGAGATTCCCAGCCTGCAGCCAGGTAGTACTGTCAATTGGCAGAGACATGCTGCAGCCTAAGGGCTGTGTATTGTTACCCCAGGCGAAGTGCTAGCTCTCAAAACATTCACGTTCATATGCACACTAAACCTAAATAACACAGGCAGTGATCGCAGGAGCCCACAGGTCCAGCAGTATTCCATAAATAATTCAGTTTAGGAGTTCAATCTGCCTGACAGACATGGAATTGAAATGTAATATCATGAATACAGAGATCTAACCAATTTATTTTTTTTTAATATTGCAGAAGTAGTAGTAGAGCCATGATAGCATAAAAGCAGAAATAAAGCAAAGTGGGGAGAAGTGAAATGTTTTATTAAACCGGTTTGCTAATTCTGCAAACAACAGAGAAGTGATTGGACACACAAACCCCTCTTCAGGTCTGAAATAGAAACGGCAGCTGCAGAAGCTGAAATTAACCATCAGACTGTCTGAAACAAAAAAGTAGCAAGTACCTGTGTAGACAATATGCTTTTTATATACTCTGAAAAAGAGTGAGAAATATATTTATCCCTCTTCAAGGCTAGAGAAGTCAGCTTAGGGTGGAGGGTGTTAAATGAGAGCACACCTCAAAAGAGACTTTAATCTCCTAGTACTTCTAAAACAGATTATTTCTAGTACTTGTACTCCTGGTTTGGATGCATTTCATTCTGTTCGTGGTGTTATTCCTGTGTGAATAACGCCAAAAATCTCAGAGGTGGCATAGCTGCATTGAGAGAATTGTCTCCCACTAGAACATGGGTGTTTCTGTCCATCATTGGCTGTGTGAGCTTATCCTGCTTCACCACAGTTGTTTACTTTTCCCTATTGTGTCCAGAAGGGCATATGGCATGGTGGATGGGCTACAGAAATATCTGCAAAGGCTCCAAGGATGATTGCTTTTGTAAGATGAATGGTCAAATTCAGTGTTTGCTGCTCAAATACAGTCTCAATCTCTTTGATACGGACTAGCCCCAGGTATTTGTTTCTGGGGCTGAAGATAGGGAGGCTGGAATTATATGAAATGTAGGTGTTCTGGTTCTGACAAATTTCTTTTTATTAGGATCTTGTAAAATTTGTTAATGATTGTTTATATAGATCCCAGGTTAGATTGGTAACAACAGTGCTTGACAATACTTTATGTCCTATTAACTCATTGATGCCATCCACCTGCACAGGAGAATACCCCAGTCCAGAAAAGGACATCTCTGTAATTAGAATGAGTGGTCTCTTCAGAGCAAATGAGGTGGGGTCCGAAAAGTCCAAATCTTTTGAATAATGGCTGATTTTCTTCAGGTAAGCATATTTATCTGTGAGAGTCTTGCCACAATTGTAAATTGTAGTTTGATACTGATCAGGTTATCTATGATTTCAGTGCAGTGATATTTGATGAAGGGACAACTGTTATTGAATTTGATAAAAAACAATGAGAAAATTCATTTGCAGTGTAAATGATAAAGCTTTCATCTAAGTATATAAGATAGAGTACAAGCTTAGTGATATAAAAACTTAGAATCTCTTTTTATATTCCTTTACATTTTCCATGTTTCCATGCTTCTTTTTGTTCATTTGTTTGTTTTTTGAGGTAGCTCATGTTAAATTCAAAATATTATAGAATTATCTCTATGCGCATGTTTCCTTGTCTTCTTCCTGGAGTTGCCACAGGAGGCAATTGGCTTGTTACAGGACAAGTATAAAGGAAAGAGTCAGCACAGTGATTCTAATTCCCCATATAAAAGTATGTCATGTGGTTGCCATTGTGGCTTTGGAGCAGACAGTTCACCTTAGGTTACCAAATTTTTCATAGATGGTGTTTGAATGGTTCTTTATCAGTCAGAGGCTGGGGCAGCTGTTGTTGTATTAGTTGGTTCTTATGTTTAGTGCCTGTCATGGTCATTTTTACAACATTCTGGAGTCTTACAGAATGGTTAGGGAAACTTCAGAAGCACTTCATTTGAGTCTACTTCTCTTTTTAGTTCAGCATTTTGGAGTGGTTAGACAAAGAAAAGTATTTTCCAGATTTTTCTAGCATTCTCACAAAACTCCTACAGAATATTTGGAATGGTGATTCTTAGTCAAATGGTTACTGTTGGTCATATTCTCTAGGAGGCTACTCTGCTCCTGGAATAACATCATAAAGTAGAAGTAATTTTCTGAGTTAACAGTTTATCACCCCTCCCTCTGCTAACACACTCTCTCCGTTTCACAGATACCAGCTGCCTTTTCTTTTTGGTAATCTAACTTGTTTACGTGAAGAAAGTAAGTTCAGAGTAATTGCTCTCTACCTGCATTTATCTTTGAAGCTTGCAGCTTTCATTTCAGATCTGCACAAGGCCTTGCAATCCTGAAAGTGATCTATTTTCCCAAGCCACAGTAATTGGTCCAATAAAAAAAATATTACCTCTGCCGACAGACCTTGCTTTGCCTTAAGCAACCACAGCTCTTGCTTGAAGTGCAATGGCATGCTTCCAGGTTCTCAGCTGAGGCAGAAGGTCAAAAGGATTATAAACAATTAAAAACATCTTAATCCTCATTAAAGGGTGGTGAGTCACTGAGGAATGCCCAGGGCAGATCAAAAACAGTTGCAAGGAGGCAAACTGATAAGGGAAAGGGCTGTGGGAAAACCCATCAGGAGCTGGTTCTTCCAACGTCCCCATGGAGGGGGTGGGCATGCTCCTTAAAACTGGATATGATTATTTTTGGTTTTAAAAAAGGGTTTTTACCAGTGGTGAGTTTGCCCTGGAAAACAAGGCTTTAAAGAGACTGCCTACTCTTTGTAGCCTTACCCTCAGCGGGAATGGCGCTTCTGCATGGGAGCTGCCATCAAGCATGCAGAAGACCCTACAATTAATAGCTAAGAACTGCAAGCCAGGAACAACAACTTCAGGTAGTCATGTCCCATGTGGGGGATGGGACATGCATGTGGGAAAGTGCACGCTTAGTGTCTTGAGTCAAAAAATGACTAAGACCTAGGAGGAAGAGAGGAAGAAAACTATTTACAGGGTTGGATAACTCAAGGATACTTTTCATATGTCAGCTATGATAATGCCTATAGAGTGGGCATTTAGATGCGTGGATGTTTCTAGAGTTTAAAATTATTTTAAAGAGGAACTAATGTCTTTATGCATCATGGAAGCCTCCAGAACTCTCTTATTCAAGAGAAAACAAAACACTAGTGCTTTGGCAGTACTATTCCCTTGATGTGCATCCCACAAGCTAGACTTATCCACTCAAGGGTGGATTGTTTCTCAATTGCATAATCCTCTTTTTAAGTTTCCTCAGAGTACTTGATAACGAAAGATGTTGAAAGTAGCTGGCCTGTTTTTTTAAGACAAGAACAAATCTTCTAGTTCCCAAAATCTACGATTGCCTGAATGAGAATGTAATGCCCTTGAAATGGTTAGTAGATGAAGTGAGGAAAACCATTGTGTCAAATTGAATCTTTAGCCTTCAATTCTGTCATAGATAGGTATAAAAGGACATCTTTTATTCTGCCTATGGCTATAATAAAATCAAATTATTTTTGTGTTGTCCAAGCTTTGTTTCAAATAAAATAATAAAGGAAGAAATGATGGGTCTGGTGAAGAACTTGTGCCTCTTTTCTTTTCCAAGCTCTTGGATGAATCATAGTCACACATGTCTGAGTAATCAATTTCACTAGTACATTTCCCAAACTCCCCAGCTGTAACTACGACAACGCAGTTAGAGATTGAAAATGTCTTTAAAAAAAGAACTTAATTCACCCAGCTCCTCTACACCCTGTTAAGTGTAATTAAGTGCTTTTTAATCAACGTAGCAGTAGATACGCTTTTAGTGCTGCAGTGACCTCTGCAAAGTAGGCATGAGGCCACAGGGGAAAGCCATGTGTTCTGTCTCCAGTCTATTCCTTTATAATCATTCTATAATTAGGGAATGCTGTCAAAAATAATATGTTACGGTGTAATTAAAGACAGTACTAAGGCGTAAATAGAAGCATACATATGTGTATATCACAGGTGGATAGCACGTTTATGTGCACATAAATTACCTACTGCTGGTGATAAAAGATACCTTAATTCTGGCATTTCCTCACTTTGGAGTGTTTGGCTCTGCAACTGTTAACAGTTCTTTAACCTCATTTATGTAATGCAAGGGGGACCACCAGTTTCAGCAGGACTGTGTGCCCTGCCCAATGGGTGATGCAAGAGGACAGCATGGAGCTGATAACCAGGAAAACTCACTCTGCTGCTGACTCTACCACCACTTTCTGCTGTGACCTTGGGTCAAGTCACCTCTCTCCTGGCGAACCCACCTCTAAAACAGGGGAAGCACAGATTGTGTCTGGCTGAGCTTATGTCAACCATCTGTGCCACTCTCCTTCAAATATGTGCTCAGTGTCCTCCGTTAATCTGGGGACAGGTTTCTTGGCCTGACTGGTGAGTAATAATCTGAAAATATGAAACAGAAAATGTTCAGTAAAAATGTGAAATTTTGAATTAGAAGAGTGGAAAGCCAGCAGAGAACTTAGTTTTTTTTCATATATAACTCCAGAAAATAAGAAAAAGTTCTGTATTAGACTGAAAGTATTAAAGTATACTACCTGTCTTTACTGGTTTCTGTGGTTTGTGGGAAGTTACCCATAGCTGCTGAAGATACTTAACAGCTGTGACTTAACATCTTCTGCCAGACAGAGAATTATTCATGGGAGCCAACCTAATGGGGACACTAAACAGACCTGATTCTTTGTGACTGGCATTTGTGCTCTCCTGACTTCATCATCACTTAACCATGTATCTCAGGTAAAATACTGAAGTCATGTTAAATGTATCAAGCGGAAAGCTGATTAAATGCTTATCGGTACCAAATGGACATTTTGCTACAGCAACAAATGATTTTACACATCACTATCTTTGGATCAGGAGCATTTCAAAGTTACACAGTTATAAACAAATTTATTTTTTTCACTTTCCTATTTCTCCTAAGTACAAAATTTACTTTTGTTACAACTATCATCCACTGATGTTTTCTATTATATTCTGCAGGAACTCTGGTACAAGAATCTTTGCAAAAAAGAAATGCTTCCCTAAACAGATTTAGCTTCTTTCTTCTCCAGTAAATAACAGATAAAATGTTTCTTTATGTCCAACCCTTTTTATCGTTATAATGACTAGTCAAAATCTCTTCTGAGGTAATATTCTGTCAATCCAGAATTATTTTAATGGCTCCCATGGATTATTTTGAGATAGAAAATTGCCTTGGGGAAGGAAAAAAGTTATTTCACTGGGGACCTTTTAAGACAATATATATCTCTAGATATCCATTAGCATTTGAATCAATTTCTCACTCTTTTAACTGCAGTTGTATATTCCTTTTGCTCCTGAACAGGTATGGAGAGAGATCATTAACTTAGCGTGCTCAGAGAGAGGAATGCCGTGCATGTTTGTGTGTGAGCTTCTCAATGCCCCACTTCATTTGCATCTCTATCTAAACTGTCTGCACCAGAATAGATTAGAATAAACTGAAGCACGTGATAGGTAGCAGAATTAATTTCTGAAATTATCTCCTATTACTAACTGTGTCAGGTACTAACTTTTAGTTAGAATATAGCTGTTTTCAGAAATAAAAAAGGGAACCCATTTTTTCACTTAAGAAGTCCTGTTATTTACTACAAAAGGACATTTTGTACAATGTTTTTTCCAGTCAACTTTTTTAAATGGGGCACACTCGTTTGTATTTTTTATAGAATTCCATACAGAATGATTTCAAAGCTCACTAAAGCCAGAGAAAGTTAGCAACTGGTTAGGATGATTTTGTGTCAAGATTATAGTTAAAATACTGAATTTTATCTAAGTACTTTTTTCCTTCTATACACCTTTCTGCAACAGATACACAAAGAAACCTCAAGATTCAGCCATTGTAAACT
Source organism: Pezoporus occidentalis (assembly GCF_034315485.1). Classification (NCBI taxonomy): domain Eukaryota; kingdom Metazoa; phylum Chordata; class Aves; order Psittaciformes; family Psittacidae; genus Pezoporus; species Pezoporus occidentalis. The sequence goes on along the minus strand of NW_026916170.1, from coordinate 8,758,511 downwards.
CCACAGTGAAAAAGAAAAGATAAAAATAAAAGAGGAAAAGAATAACCTATTTCAAAAATAGAGATATCACATTAGATACACAATTCGCCATTCTCATTATCACCATTATTCATAAGGATGATTCACATCAACAACTGAGTGTCTTTATTTGAAATCCTTTTACATGTCTTGTCTACAGAATCAGAGGTGATGAGGTGACAGTATGTCTGCTTTCTATTATTCATTGATTAAAAAAAGGAAAAAAAAAATCTCCATTTCTATGAGCAAGTAAGCATAAAATGCTCATCTGTATTTCTTATGCATTAAAGTATCTGCATAGGGTCATGGGCAGCCAGCATTTAATCAAGCCCACTGATGCATGGGTGTTTCCAGAAGGGCTCCCATTAACTTTATGGTAAATTATAGAGACAAATCTCTCTGCATGCTCTAGAGTAGATTAGACACCTACTGTCAAAGAAGAGCGAACAAGAATTTACCAAACCATACCAAGACACAGGCTTTATTTTGTTGTATGTCAAAAAGATATTTGTTCAATAAACCAAAATCACTCTTACTTCCATACATTGGGATGATTTGAGCTTGTTTGTTCTTTACTTCATACTACAACAATTCAAGACTCATTCAGCTAATAGCATGTCATAGAATCATAGAAACATAGAATCGTTAGGGTTGGAAAGGACTTTAAGATCATCTAGTTCCAACCCCCCGCCTTGGGCAGGGACACCTGATGCTAAATCATATCATCCAAGGCCTCGTCCAACCTGGCCTTGAATACTGCCAGGGATGGAGCATTCACAACCTCCCTGAGCAACCCATTCCAGTGCCTCTTTACTCACATGTGCTCTGTGATATTTTGTTATTTAAATTATAAACTATCATTTTATGCATCTAACTCTTTGCCATAGATCAGGAATTTTCCTATAGAGCTATGATGTTGCATATGCACCCACCCCTCATTAAAGGAAGTCTTTACTTCAGGTGGTAACGGAATGCTGATTCAGGTGGAAGATGCTATTTTTTCTGTTATTTCCCCAAGAGAGAAGATCAAAGGCCAAGTCCCAGATTCCTACATACATGTTGGACTTTCCTAGAAAGTTCTCTGCATCCGATGGGTTCGATTGCATTTCTGGTGTTTCTTTTGGTTTGGTCTGGTTTGCTGTTTTATTTTCCTAATGCACTGTCAATCTGGCAATCCAATCCATTTTGTAACAAGTTGACATCATAGTATGACTTTTCCCTGAGATGATAAAGTATCCGAGATGTTTTAATTCATTCATTAGCTGAATGAAAATTCAGCTAATTAATATTGTAGGGAAATGGAAGCCCTAGTCTAGCACAGAGAGCTCCATCCTCAACATACCTGCTTTTCAGAAAGCCATTTCTTGTATTTCCTCATGCACTATAGGGGGAACATAAATTTAGGGCTCTGGACACCACCCTGAGACCTGGAAAATGAAAAGGTCTCTGCTACCATGTTTACACTTCATTGACTAAATATGTTATGGGATCTAGCTCTTGGATTGATGTTTTATACAATTTGCAAAGAAGATGGTAGAAAGAAATGTGATGATTGTGAGAGATAGCAAAATGAGTTCATAGCATTTTGAATTCCTGTTGACCAGAAGTGTGTACATGGACACCTAACAGGATTCCTATGATGCAGGGCAATCTGTTATACTGAACTAAATCATACATCTGAGCCCTAACCAAGGATTAAAACAGACAGTTATCAGAATAGGTCAGTGAATCGTTGAGTTACTATTGAGTTAGTCATCACTTAGTCCAGGCATCAGACAGAGATGATAGAAAGTGAATCTGTAGAAATCCTAAAGTAAGATTGAAAACTAGAGGTTTGCTATTTAACTAAAAGTGCTTATATAAATATAGATAAAGATTTTCGGGCCCATTTTGAAAATACCGTGTGGTGCAGGGAAATAATCTGTGTCATCAGAATATTTTACTTTTGAAATAAAATTATCCCGTGCTGAAAAAAAGTCACAGCATGAAAGCTAATAACACCCCATCATTCAGAGAGCTATATTCTGTGGTGGTCAGTCTCCTCTCTTCTTCCCCATCTTCCACCCTGGGCACAGATGAGACCTCAGCAGGAACATTCAAAGGAGGCACAACTCTTGGGTGGTGGTTCAGCCTCCCTGGAATCTTTCAGAAAACAGAGCTAACCATTCAATAATTTTGCAGGAGAGCGTGGGCTCAGTCTAGCTTTGGGGCTCTATTCTTGTGATACTTTTTTCATATGCTTTCATATATTTATACATACATAAACACATTTTTTCACACTACAATCATAAAAGTATGTTACATCTCTGTGGGAATACAAAGACAAAATATGAAAGGGAAGATTCTTTGAAGGGTTTGCATTCCTTAACACATTTGGTTCTCAATTTTGTAAGGATCAGGAATGTACCTCTGTAATCAGATGATAAATTCACATCAAAACTGGGTGTTTCAAGCAGCAGGTATCTATTAATGCAGGAAAACTGTAAATGCCGGCATGAATTGCATTTCTATCGCAAATTCTATTCTCAGAGGGAGTCAATTGTTTGAATATTAGAAACTTACTTTTTTTGAGGTAGTTTGCTGAGCTGAAAAGCAAGACTCATACCCTTACTTTCACTCCAGGGCTGACAATTTGAACGTACTCTGCTTGGGAGGAGCTCTCCCAGGAGCTATTTGAAGACTGTGATGAGCTGCAGCTACCTTGGACCACATTTTCCCCCCTTCTAAATTTAGTAATTCAATGTATTTTTCTGCCCTAACTATGACATGAGTAATAAATATCTTCCCAGAAGTTTTGTGAGACAGATTTCCGTATGGTACATAGGTGTGGTTTGGGTTTTCCAACAGGTAGAGTCCAGCAAGAGACAGCAATTGTAAAATCAGGGGTTATATATTTGAGGAGTATATTTGAGTGTTTTCACAGGTCAGCAGAGGATGAAGGAGTAAGTCATTGGTAGGTAGGATGGTAAGTGTGGTATCAGTTAGCTAGTTTACAGGAAGTTTTGGATGGGAAGCAAAGGTCACACTATAGATACTTAGCTATTTTCCATTCCCCCATTTTTATCCTCCTTTCTCTGGGCTAGATACAACTCATGAAATGGATCTTCTTTCCTCATATGTGACGTGGCATTATAAATACATGGCTCTATCCATGGACATGCAGATAAAAAGGAACATGTGCACTTTTGTGAGAAACCTCTCCATGTAAAATGCTTCTTTTTCTTTGAGTTGCCACTGACTGCCTCCAGCACTGATTAATCTGATTACTCATAGCAGTTTGATGTTACATTTTCTATGGCACTTTTTTCTGATCATTCAAAGAAAGACTCGCCCATGTGTAATGAGGAGACATTCTGAATTCCACAGCCTTGTACTTGTGAGGATGTAGTAAGCCCCAGTCTGATTCCCTGCTTGAACTCCCAGAGCTGACAGCTAGAACTTAAAAATAAACATTATTTCTAAAGGAGGGGAAAAAATATATTCTATTCTGTGTAAGTTCTTTTCTTACTCTTACCAACATCAGAACAGAGCATTTCTTGAGTATGTATAAAGTAAAAAAAATCATACCTGAAATTTGTGGTTCAATTTTCTTCTCAAGGTATACAATAAACATCAAATCCCAGAGTATCATTTTTTTTAATTTCTTCCCGGGGAAGAAACTTACTTTCAAAAAAAGTCATTCAAGTCCCTACTGTATGCACTGATTGGAATAGCAAAAAATATGAATCACAGGCCAACTACACAGGAAATGCAACCTAATTAATTGGCTTTAATTATTGACAGAGTGTGTGTTGCTTCCTCCTATTCTAAGCACCTGAGCCTACTCCAGATTTCTTAAACATAATTTAACTGTAGTCATTTGTGCTGAAACTTTCTAAGCTGCATACCTAGTTCAGGATGGTTTTGTGGCTATGCGGTTTTAAAATTTTAGACAAAATTACATTCAGCCACTTCTGAGAATGAAACTAGAGAGAAATACCTTGCTTCGCTATGACAGAATATTATCAGGATGGGGTCTTTTATTGACATCTGTCCTAAACTTTGGAGGCAGACACCTCAGACTCAGAAAAGGAATGAAGATCACAACAGCAGTCCAGTTGTCTCCCTAGCTGACATCCTTTTCTTCCTCCATCCCCCTGGGTACAATTAGGCCCTATTTCCTTCAATACTGGACCAGTTTCACTTCAGGAAGCAAATTGTATTATTCACTTACATCTGACATGCATCTGAACAAGCTGAACCTGGCTTATTTGGTTTGCTGAGGCTAATGCCTATTTACAGTCAGCCACATTTGTCTGAATCAAAACCATAAGCTGTATAATGCTGCTTTCGTGGGCAGCCCTTTCACATTTGTAAAAACTGTGTTTAACATCATACTGCATTGCTTGCAGAGATTTGCTGGATCTTGGTATTTTCCCCGGTGATGTCAGTCTATCACTGCTAGAGAAGTTTTGTAGTCACAGCTTAATAGCTGCTTTCATAAGCAACCAGTTTACATCACCCCAAATGGCTACAACAGCCTTTAGAGCTACAGATGATGCTGACCAAAGAGTGATGACAGGTGTGTGGAGGGATGTGTAGAAAGAACAAGCTGAATAGAAGTGCAGCCTCCCAGTCAAGTAATACATTCCAGCAAAATAATATCTGTAACTGATTTCCTTATTACAAAAATGCTTTATCATTCCAATTTTATTTTTAGTGGCAGTCTATCTTTTGTAACTACAGGACATACTACCAGTTTATATTTTGCTGAACATAATTCAGATAGTGAAACGCACAGCTCCTGATCTGGCAAATTACCAAGTATAATGGGTAATTCTTCCAAAATTTATTCAGATATTCAAGTATTTAATAATATTTTTTTTACAATAATAAACTAAAAAAGATCTCTTCCCAACTTTAGATTTAGCATGAAAACTGAAGAAAAAAATTCACATCCAGATGTTAATGCTGGTAAACATTTGGCACAGCTAATACTTCAAGCTTTCTTGTATTGAAGTTCATCTAGAACTTCATTTGTATGAACAATAGAAACTTTCATTCCATAAATACAATTTCCATTGCCTTCAAAAAATCTGGACCCACTAGAAACAGGTATATATCCAGCTTTGATTTCCTCATTTCCTAATGTGAATACACTAACTAGTCCAGCATGATTTCTTGCTGTATCTTTTTCCATGTACTGTTAAATAAAGTCTGAATATTAACAAAAAGTAAATATGTACTTAAAGCATAAAGCTTGGCTATCTAACTTCTTCTCAAATGTGCCATAACTATACAGTATAAATAAAGAAACTAAGAAAAGAGAGAAAAACTTTTTTATTAAGCAATATGGGTAGGACTTACTAGTTGTCTGCAAACTTGAAATTTCCTTTTTGACTTGATTTCCTGTTATAACATGATGGACATACCACAGGAACTTGTATTGAACATGACTGAACAGGATTGTTAGATGTAAAATGTTCTTTATATAGCAATTCTTATTCATCTTCTTCCTCAGACCTCAGCCTTTCTCCTCTGACTAATAGATATTTTGCAAAGATTCTTTATTATCATGACTTCGGGGAAATCACCATTATATTTCTTTATAATATGAGGTAAAAAATAACTCCTAGTTTCCAGACATAGTACTTCAAACCAAAATTGGATTTTCCTCTTTTTTACAGCCAGTGTTCTTCAACAATGTGCAGGTGAAGTGATCTGCTCTATAATGATTTAATGCTGTCACAGATCTTGTCTGTCCCTGTTCCTCTCCTGTTACTGTATTTTTGTGAGTCATTTCAGGCTCTGGAAATTTTGGAATCAGTGTTGGCACCCAAATTTTTCATTCTGTTCCTAAGAAACATGCAGGCCTTCAGATAATCTATTATTTGAACAATTAAAAACACAGACTTTAAAAAAATGGAACAGCTTAACCTGAGGACAAAGTTTCAAGTTTAAGGCATTTCCCTTTCAGATAGTGACTTATCTTTCTACAGAGCCATAAGAAAGAAAAGGAAAAAAAAAGCCAAACCAAAAACAAAACGTCTCCTGATTTGGCTAGAATCCCAGGAAAAAAAACTTTGAGATACATGACTCATACACATTTCTTCAGAAACTCTGAATATTGTAAGTGCTAAAAGTATGAATACTTAAATTATGTGCAACCTGAAGAACCAGTTGAACTGCAAGCAGGGAGATTTGGGCATCTTGGAAAAAACTGCTGGAGAAAAAGATTCATGCTTCATTGATTATGATGAACATGATCTTGAAAGTTGCTACATCAGTAAAAGAAGAACCGTGCTAAGGCTTTAAAGCATTTAACTGATCTTGCAAATGAGGTCAGCCTGAATCAGCTGTCCCTTCACCTGAAATACAGTGATGTTATCAGCGCACCAGGTGCTATCAGAAGCATGTTGAGGGGCAGTAGATTTTCTAGGATACTTTTGTGATATTTAAAAAAAAAAAAATTAGTCAAAACAGGTTGCCAAATGTTTGCTCAAGAGATATCTCTCCAGAGATTATGGTTTAATCTTTAAATCCGTTAAAGCCCAAAGAACATTGATTTCTTCTAGAGGAAAAAAAAGACTAAAAAACCCAGTGTTCATCTATTATAATAACACTGGCAATAATTTAACAGCTGGAACACTGAAGGTAAATTTATTACTTCTGGTTTTCCCTATTAACGTTTGCCTCCTTCTGGAAGGCATGAGAGTAATAGTGGGGATGAAACATTTAAAATGTTGCAGTCCTTTTGCACACCACATTTGAGACATACTGCCTTAAAGGCTAAGACAGGTGACAAGGCCCTTCTCAGGCCAGCATGAGAACCTGGCCTGTGCATGTTCTATCTCATTTTCTGCTGTTAACAGTGGTAATGCCTGCGAGCAGATGTGGTCACCCTGCAGGAACCTTTCAGGGCTTGACTGACTCACAGCTTTTCTTGACACGACTGCTGGTGCATAATACGCTGAAGTAACTCATCTCTGGGTGTTAACAAAAGCCCCCAGCAAACAAAGAAAGAAAGAAAGAAATTGTGAGATCTTTTCTGGCAGAACTGCTGTCCTTATTTGTGCTGCATTGTTAGACAATTAACAGTTTGTGTGTGACAGGTATTAGAAATCATGAGGAATCATTAGGTTATGCTTTGCCACCTAGCAGTGATGCTAGAGAAATTAAGAGCAAACTCTGTTCAAAGATTTTTGTTGTTGTTAAAGATCATAAATTGATCAGATTTTCCCCTTAGTGGAAAAAAATAAATAAAAAAACACCCTCTGCTGTCAAAGAGCCTATAAGCAAAGCCAAAAAAATTATACTGTTTTGAACCAAAGGAGACAGTTTGGCAACGGTTCAAAATGCAAAACAATTTGTTAAAATCCACACCCAAAATAAAAATCCCATGGTTATCTGTGCAAAACATATTTAATTCCTTGACAAGAAGGTGGTTTGCATTTAACTCAATATGCAGTGACTTAACTGTGTAGCCTCCATTCAGCATTTTTATCTTAATCACTTCCATGGTGTCAAACATCCGTCTAGGTCCACAGACTGCAGCTGATTTTAAGTTACTTCAGGTCAAGTTCCATGTCTAATAAGGCCTAATATACTGGGCTTCCTCAGAGTAATCCAAGGGAACATACAAGAGGAGTTAGAGAGTTGCAAATCTGAATCTTTCAGCAAAGATTAAGCCTTTTTATAGAGAAGGTGAAGAAATAGTGCACAGGACAGTTTGGATCCCCATGACGTGTGCTGCTGAATGCAGTTTGAGGGTGATTTAGTGTACTCTTCTTAAAATGATTCAGAGTGTTTGCATTTTTATTGCCTCTTTTGTTTTAATCTGTGGTAATTTCAACCATGTTTTAATCTGCCAACCTCATTGTATATTTGCGAACACTCTACTCGAGTGGCTCTGCTATGGAGCTGAAGTGCAGACAGTCTTGTTGATAGGCCCTTGAAATCAGCTTAATTATTAAATTGCCTTCAAACATTCATTACATTCACAATAGTTAATGTAACCAACACTGCGAATTTAATTTTCCTTTGATGTAATGTAGATATAAGAATGTGCAAAAGCACAGGTCTTCCTGCTTCATAGCATGGCAACACCTCATTTTGCCACAAAAGGGAAAGTAAGGTGTGATTGTGGCATGCAGCATGTTTAGGGTTAGGAAAGGTATGCCTTAGCAGAGGGCAGCAGATTAGGGCAAAAATCAGCCCTAAACACAAGAGCAAGAGCTCCTTCAGTTTTCATGTGGGTTAATATGGCTTAAAGTCCAGCCTGAGGGGCAGCACCAGCAGCATCACATACTACTTGAGCAGTCAGCTCTCCAGTCACCCTACTAAAGGAGGGCCCTTTCATGAGTCCATGTTTTTCCTTCACCAGGAGAAAGCTAAGTAAGCAGTGTCAAACAGGGAGGAAGAGGAGGAAGAAGCAGCTAGTCATTTCCCAGCTCTCCTTTCAGTCATCAGTGCCGGTTATTTCATCCACACCAGTACAGGCCGTCAGCAAGGCTCCCAGGACAAGACTACTTGCTCATTATCTGGGCTCTCAACCTCTGTGCCACTACTGACTCTTGCCCCAATTGCAAAGCAGCTTCAGCCTGGCCCTGCATCTCTTTACTTTCAGCCAAGCAGAATGTGCCACAACAGTGGTGAGATAATGTGTCAGAGGCTTGCACCTGGGCTGGCATCCAGGGTGTGTGTTCTCAGTAATGGCAAAGCCTGGACACAGCCTGTGCCATGCGTCTGCATTGTTGCAGTTGCTTGTGCTACCTCCACTCAGCCAGTGAAGCTTGCTAGCATGTGTTGCAGTCATATGTACAGGTGCTGAATGCACCTTGTAAAGAATCTTCGGATATTTATGATGTGCTCATCATTACAGTATCTGGGAACTTATAAAATTGTGTAAAATCTGAGCAATTCCCGCAGGAGTGAGAAATAGTATGATTTTCCCTTATTCTATAAGGTATTTTATCCTAGGGGACAACAATGTGGATAATAGGAATTACATTGCAGTAATCTTTAACAGGGGAAAAGAGACCATAATTAAGTATTAGAGACTTTACAAAGGACTGTATGACATTTTTTGCACTTGAAATCCTCAGCCTATTAGAGGATGCCTTTCTAAAAGATATGCTTTAACTTAATTTAGAATCATAAAATGGTTTGGGCTGGAAGGGACCTTCAAGATCATCTAGTTTCAACCCCCTGCCACTGACAGGGACTGCTTGGTGTGACCTGACCTAACAAAGGACCACAGGGTTGTGCTTCTGCAGCTTATGCTATTTCATGCAGCTGAACGGCTGGTTATTATGGTCCTGAAAATTATTAATCTAATCTGAACACTTCAACACATAACACATAAATTGCTTGAGCTCAATAAAAGAATTCTATTATTTCACTGGAGTTTATTGTGATAAAGTTAAAAAAGCTACAGTACAGAAAGCTGTTACTCAGCTGACTGTCCTGGATAAGAAGCCAATGCAACTCCCATCCTTTGTGTATCAGCCAAAAAATGGAAATCTTGTTGATGTTTTCAATTTGAAAAATTGAAAATGCCCAGAGGAGGTGACACATATTATGGAGAACAGTTTCTGGGACGTAAGGGGATTCAAATGAAGAAAGCTTGGAGGACATGCAAAGAGCCATGCCATGTGGCTCTGTCTCTCAAATTCTTACACCCCACACCCCTCAACTGTCTATGCACATAAATACATTTTCCAAAAGATTAGTGATTTTCAGCACTCAATTTTAAATGCATGCCAATGTGTTTTTACCTTTAGAAATAAGTAGACTTTCTGTTTTGAGGCAGAGAAGACATGGAGTGCTATGTTTCTGCATGTAACACCCATACAGCTTTAGATTTTGTCATAAGTCCAAAAGCTTAGCAGTTGTGGGGGTTGAGCCATCTGGGAGAGAAGTCTGTCCGTCTCTATGCAGTTATATCTAGCAGGGCCCCTATTTGACCACTGTCAATTTAGTATCTCAGTGCACCTAGTGCAAAATAGAAATAACTAAATATTTCTCGTAAAATAACTTTTCCTTTCTGGTTACTGAGATGAATATATATTTTTTATTAAGGTTTTTTATTTCTCATATGTGTGTGTAAAAGGAGAGGATATTAAAGCACTATCCTTCATATCGGTCATTTCTATCAATGACATTTTCTGTGGGACTCTACTCTAGACCTATATACTCAATAAGAATCTATAGACAACACCAGCTCCAGGACAAATCATGTTCCATACACATGCTTCCTTTCTGTTGATCCACAAAATGTTTGCAAAAATCTTTGAAGTCAGAGAAACCAAATGCCAAGAAAATTATTGTAGAACATTAATAAGGCTCTTCCTTTTAAAAACGGTATCATCTGCGTAGGTATGAGTCTCCACAGTTTCTAACTGGCTTTCATTTGTGACTTACACATGATATAGGACCCACTGGATTTTACCACTTTTAGCAGAAGTTCAAAAAATATATTTCTGCTAGATCTTTGGCACAGATGTAGCTTTTGCCATTCAGTTGGGATAAAAAGCTGGGATAGATGTGATACAACAAGCTACAAAAGAAACCCAGAGAATAGTCCTGGAAGGTCTGAAGTACACTTTGCTCTCACTGGGTATCGAAGAACATCCAGTTAAAATTTTGTCTTTTTACAATGTCCCCAAGCTGTATGTACAGCAGGGTTACAACAAGCATCCGCTGACAGTAATTTATGACATACTATTCTCAATTCCCTGCCAGGCTAAATCTTAGAATGAGAAAGGTTTTTCTTAATCTTTTTCTCCCGCCTCCTCTCCCATCTCCGTTTCCCTCCCCCCGCTCCAAATTATATCAACTCATTGGGAAAACATACTAGGAAATTCATTTATGGAAGCTGTGATTTTGTCAGAGAATTCCACATTATCTTGTAGTAATAGCCTGATAGGTAAATTCGGGTTCTATACCTCCCTTCACATGAAGCACAACTACTTTCACTAAGAGAAATGGCTGTTGAAATATATGCTCTTTGTTATATCCCATATACGTTAGCACATGGAGTTAAATTTGATTCCGAATTATTTCATTCCAAAGCCTAAATACATACAAACAATATTCAAAATATATATAATAGACCTTTAGCTGCTGAAAATTAGCACAAAGGCCAATTTATGAAATTAGGAGTAAGAGGATACCACAGTAGCAGGGTACTTTACCTGAGATAATGCTGTTTGCTTCTCAGCAGAACTCATTACCCTGGATGGAGCTCTCAGCTAACACAGTTACACAGCAGCTGTTAGTCAGGCTAATCTGTTTAGAACTGGCTTGGGTAACCCTGCACCCTACATACCCTTTCAGTGTATTGAACAACACAAGGAATGTTTCAATTCAATTTATGAGGAAAACTTCAAGGCTTGTGCACCTAAAAAGTCAGATTATCTCATCATGAGAGTCCGTTTGATTATATTGTCTATAAATAAATTATCATTACTATTTCACTTGCTTTTAAGGAAATGAAAAAAATGCTCGTTGAGTAGATCTTTTCATTAAAAATAAAGGTTTAAAGTTCTGCAAAGACAAAGGGAATACTTTGAAATCAGTATGCATTTTGGAGGGGGTTTGGATCACTGAACTTCTTATTTTCCATTGCCCTACATCTTTTATAGTAAATTATGCAAAGTGGATGTAATATGTTACAATTCTTATCTGGAAGGATTTAATTTTGCTTGCTGAAAATTACTGGCAGAGAGGAAGGAAGAACATACAGGGATCTGTAACCCTCTCAATGGTCCAATTTATAGTTGGGATGACATTCAATCAGGAGATTGAGAATATTACTTAGAGCTAAGCAAAACAGGTTTCCCATGTTGCTCTACCAGCTCTGCTCCTGTAAAGCCATGTCATGTCAGCATCATGCCTTCCTGCAGTACATGAAAGTCAGTTCTGGTGATGTATTTGGGAGAAAAAGATGCACCCAGGATGATAGCATGTAGTCACAGTTGTGTTGATTATATGTACAATAAGAGCAAGATTTCTGAAACCGAACTATCAGAGGCTTAATATTATTCCGTGCATTTCCTGTCAGATAAGGTGGTTTTGTGAAGTTCAGCCAGATGAAAGACTGTAGCAAGGTAATGATGTGTGTAAGAACTAAAAGAGGGGCTTGGTCCTTCAGCTCAGCTGAGATGTGCATGGGTGGAGAAAAGATTCAGAGCAGCCGTGCGGAGAAGGACTTGGGGGTGTTGGTCGATGAGAAAATGAACATGAGCTGGCTTCAGTGTGCGCTTGCAGCCCAGAAAGCCAACCGTATCCAGGGCTGCATCAAAAGGAGCGTGACCAGCAGGTCGAAGGAGGTGATCCTGCCCCTCTACTCTGCTCTTGGGAGACCTCACCTGGAGTATTGTGTGCAGTTCTGGTGTCCTCAACATAAAAAGAACGTGGAACTGTTGGAACAAGTCCAGAGGATGGCCACGAGGATGATCAGGGGACTGGAGCACCTCCCGTATGAAGACAGGCTGAGGAAGTTGGGGCTGTTCAGCCTGGAGAAGAGAAGGCTGCGTGGAGACCTCATGGCAGCCTTCCCATATCTGAAGGGGCCCTATAGGGATGCTGGGGAGGGACTCATCATTAGAGACTGTAGTGATAGGACAAGGGGTAATGGGTTAAAACAAACAGGGGAAGTTTAGATTGAATATAAGGAAGGAGTTCTTTACTGTGAGGGTGGTGAGCCACTGGAAGTGGTTCCCCAAGGATATTGTGAATGCTCCACCCCTGGTGGTGTTCAAGGCCGGGTTGAACAGAGCCTTGGGTGAGATGGTTTAGTGTGAGGGGTGCCTGCTTATGGCAGGGGGGTTGGAACTTGATGATTTTAAGGTTCTTTCCAACCCTAACTATTCTATGATTCTGTGATTCTAACTAAATTATCCCAATTATGTCTTCAGTAGTGGGTTGGGCTAGTATGGCCCTCACTCTTAAACAGGGTATCTTAAATCTCCTCCTAATTTATGCCTGCTTGTGCTGATCCTTAAGGATTTTCCTGGGAGTAGCATTCCTCTGGCTATGTCTCTTCCACTATAGGACTGGAAAGGGAAAGAGAAGGCATGAACAAACAGAGATACTAATGTCTAGCAGATAACAAACACAATGAAAGAATAAAATTCTCGTGTTCAATTTATATCTGGAAGCTGCTTTTTTTTTCCCACCCGTCTTCTCAAGTCTTCCTTGTTAGTGTAAGGTCTACAGGTACATTATGAAAAGTAATCCAGATATAACAAAAACAAGATACAGTTTCATGAAGTCTAATGGGAGGCCAGCAACTAGCAGTGTACCTCAGGGGACAACACTGTGTTTAAACCTAATTAACATCTTCATTAAGGGTTTTGATGACGAAACAGAGTGTCCAGTGTATGCTCAGCAAGCCTGTTGGTGACATAAAACTGGGATGAGCGGCCAGGCTGCTGTCCAGAGGGACCTTGACAGGCAGGAGAAATGGGCTGACAGGAGCTTCACGACATTCAGCAACGGGAAGCGCAAAGTCGTGCAACTGGAGAGGCTCAACCCCAGACACCAGCATATGATGGGGACCACACAGTGGCTAAGCAGCTTGCCAAAACAGGATCCGAGATGTCCTGGTGGACATCAGGTTAAATGTAAGCCAGCAATGCACTTTTGCTGCAAAAAAGGCTAATCATGCCCTGGGTGTCACTATGCAAAGTTGAGGGAGGTGATCCTTCCCCTCTGCCCAGCACTGGTGAGGCTACGTCTGGAGTGCAGTGTCCATCTCTGGGCTCCCCAGCACAAGACAGACATGGACATACTTGAGAGAATCCAATGAAGGGCCACAAAGATGATTAAGAGAGTGGAGTACCTCTCATATAAGGTAAAGCTGAATGAGCTGGGGTAGCTCAACCTGAAGAATAGAAGGCTCAGGGGTGGATCTCATCAATGCATATAAAGACCCGAAGGCAGCGTGCAGGAAGGATGGAGACAGCCTCTCAGTGGTGCCCAGTGTCAGGCCAAAAGGCAATGGGCACAACATGAAACACAGGAGGTTCCTCTTTGACATCCATAAACACTTTTATTACTGCGAGGGTAAAGGTATATTGGAGATATTCAGAAGTTTCCTGAACATGGTCTTGGACAACCTGGGTGCTCCTGCTTGAACAGGAGCTTGGACCAGATGCCCTCCAGAGATCCGTTCCAATGTCAACTGTTCTGTGATACCACACAACAAGAGAATATGCAGTGTACAAGGGATATGCCACATTGATATATCCCAATTTATGTTGTTTCCCACAACATAAGACAATGAGGGAAGTGTACAGTTAGATTCACACATATCCATCTCTGAAATCCTTCAGTAGTTCTCCTTTTAATCCAACTTTATGTGAAAAATACAGAACAAACTGGACAACAGAAAGTTTTTGAAAGAAGACAAATATATGCAAAGTTTAGTTCAACAGGATTCCCTTTCAATCTTCCCACTCCTTAAGCTACCTTCTTGAAACTCTCCCTTTCTACAAAAGCTATTGAGAATTGAAAAACTTCATTAATTCCCTTTTATAGATTATAAACAGAGCACTGAAGTAAGACTTCAGAGAGCTGGTTTCTTTTCCAAGTACTGTTCTATTTCATGATCCTGAAAGAATAGACTGTTTTACTTCCCTCTGCTTCTTTGTCCATCTGTGTTACAGGGATAATACTTCTAATTTTGTTTGCATTACACTTTGTATTTACTGATAAAAAGTACTATGTGGACTCCATCCTTACATGTATTTCAGAACCAAGGCACTTTATTTCTAATGGCAGTATGTACATGCATCATGTGTAGTAGTCTTACTGCTGAAACAGGATTTTGCCGAGTTATTACTGTAATATGTAACCAGTGTCCTGTAATGGATGCTGATGTTCTGCATCACAGTTGTATGGCTTCAAATAGGTCTGTGTTTAGACATCATCAGGCACTAATTTGTCTCCTGCAGCCAGAAAAGACACATTTCTTGTCATGTAACAGTGAAGTTGCTGTGATGTGATGCTGCTAGGTCCTCCTTAGTCTTCTTTGCAACACCACGACTGTCTTCAGCATTGCTCATAAGCCTTATTCCAGCAGCCTGGTCCAAATTTCAAACCAAGGCAAACTTTTAAAATAACAGTCATACCTCTGGCTTTGCAACCACTTCATTGTGCCTTTCTACCATAAGAGAAATTCATTCGTTCTCTAGAGTGGAGCATGTTGAACTTTTCCTCTTAGAGCACCTTCTGGTTTCACTCTTTCATGCACACTTTCACAACCTGACAATACCAAAGCAAAGAAAAATCCTTATTCAGCAACTCAAAATCTCTAGATGTCAGAAGAGCATTCCCGTGAGCTTGGTATGTTGTATGGTTGAATCTGACCCATGCCTCTTAAACCATAAACCATATGTTCTTAAATCATATGGGTTTGCTTTGATTCCTGATGTGCAGATAGCATTGCTGAAAGGAAGCATGTGTTAAAACAGAGCAAAACAAATGTCACCAGGTATCAATGTGGAGCTTTAAAAAGAGAGATTAAATGTAAGACACTGTAGGCTGCAAAGTTTCTCATTTTCCTGGATAACGAAAGATTTATATTATTTTTTTAAAGACAGATCTTTTCACAATTAAACAAACTTACACAAAGGGCTGCTTCCTACAATTTTATGTAACAGACAGATATTTTCCAGCACAACAGCATGACCATCTACCTTTATTACAGCAAAAACTGACAAGGGAAACATACAGCAGTAGCCCTTTGATATTTTATCATGTCACTAGTAAGGAATTTATAGTGAATTGATGTCGGCTTTTCTATGAATTGAATGTTTCTTCCCCACAATTCAGTAAAAACAGGTTCATTTTGACCCTAGAATGTACACATTAGTTAAGGTGAAAATAGCACAAAAAGCTCAAAACCTGTGAGATTTGTGATCTTTTAAATGTGAACACAGCATTTGTAAAAGAGGCACATCTTCAAGCTTAGTTTCCCTCTATGGCTATTTTAGAAGCTATATGAGCCAAGAGCCCAATGCAAGAGCCCAATTGCTCTTCACCACCAGGACACTGCAGCAAAGCCTGAAAATTTTTCACAGGAGATTTTGAACCAATAGCAAAGTAATACCCATCATTCTTTGTGGAGAAAAAAACAAACCAAAACAAAAACCAAACCAAAACCCATACAAAAAAACAATCAACCAAACAGAAAAAAACAAAACCCACCTCTATTTGCAGCTGGATACCCACTAACTTATACTGCATACACAGCACCCCAACCAACAGCAGGGAGAAGAGCTACAAAGCTTCACAGCTGTAACCCCTATATATCGAGCCATTGCAGGTGACTGCTTGCTTGAAACAGCTGAACTTCCCCTTGACAAAGGACTGCTTTATGAGCCGTGCACCATGAATGACTAATTGGATGCAAAGAGAAGCTGATACTTTAAAGTGGGAACTTCATATCATTCAAATAGCCACTTCTGTTTCATAAATCACACATCTGAAATTATAGAAACACTTGAAAGGCAGGTTTCATGTTGCAAAGAAAGAACCTACCACATTGCAGTGTCCTGGCTTGGTTTTCCCAGAATTTGTCTTTGTCCTCAGACTGTGTAATGTTTGTATTGATGACTCAGTATGAAAGCCTTACTGATAAACCTTGTGGGTGTACAAATACCAGGCGAATTTTAAATAGAGCAGGGAATAGATCATGTACAAGAGGCTGATAAAAAAGGAGAAGGCAAAATTTGTCCAATTTAAAATGGTCTAATGTAGAAGCAGGACAAGAAGCCATATGTCATCCTTATAGGACAGGAAACTGCATCTTAGAAAATGATAATTCTGAAATCAATTTGATAACCATAGTGGATAATCTGTTGAATATGGGCTACAGTAAAATGCTGTAGCCAAGAGGGATAACACACCAGGGAAGCTCTATCATCTACATAATCTGTACTAGGATACAGTCCAGTGCCGGTGTCCTCATTTTGACGAGGAATCAGACCAGAACCATAAGAAATATTAAAGGATCAGAGATCACATCCTATAATAAATGACTCAAAGACCTGAACTGATTAAGCTTATCAAAAAAAGGACTAAGAGCTGAGCTAAATACAGTCTTTAATATATTTATAATGGAAAACAATTCAATAGTAGAGGGCATCCAAAACAATAGTCAAAGGTTTGGAAAGATACTACAGCTCGAAGCTGAGGTTTAAGCCATTCAGACAAAAAATGCCAGGTGCATATTTTCAACACCTTTAACTCAAATTCAGTAGTTTTTCAAAAGGTGTGGTTAAGTTACTGAAAAAATTCACCTAGCAAGGTTCCATGTCTTTCCTGTAGAGAAGGGTCACAGCTGATCACATTTTTCTTCTCTGGCTATAGACTACAAGCAGTACAGGAAAAAATAAGCATCTCAAGCATGAAAATTATTCAATCAAAATTCTGCCTTGTTCCACTGTTGAAGAGCAAAATGCCAGGAGGGAATATGATCTGTACATTACAGTGTGGTTTATCTTTCCTAACTTAATTGCCAAAAGGTAGCCTAGGATAGCTAGTTCCTCCAGGTTTCTCTACTGCCACTTGAAAAAAGAGAAATGTTCCCAGACATTCATCCCATCTATCTCTTCCCTTGATTATAGACTAAGCATAGACAGCCAGACAACTATATTTAAGCAGATAAAAGAGTCCCACTATAAAAGCAAAGGACAATAGGTCACATGTTATATCCTGCTACATTTATTGTTTATTGCATTTCTTGTTAAATTTAATTGTACAAAACTGCATTGGATGAAATAATTCATAAAAGCCAAAATAACTGAATAAGTTAAAAATAGTTTTCATAGACTGAGAATTTTTACAGTGACCATTTGCCATGACTTATACCATTTTATAGTCTCTTATTTCCTTTAAGTTCATATTACCAAACAGTGCTAATGCAGCATCCACAAGACTTTGACACCACCCAAAATTTCATTTAAAAAAAAAAAAAAAAGTGTTTAAAAGATTTAGACACTCAATTTAGATTTAAACACTATAGTTCAGTCACAAGGAACAAAAGCAATGTTCATTGTTAGGGCAACAACAATCTTTGCTCACACCTTGTAACTTCATCTGAAGAATTGGTTTTATAGTCTTTCAGCCTATGAGCCAAGCCTTTGGGTGAGATAAAGCTGCCAAGCTTTACTGAAATCACTGCTATTTCATGTAAGATCATAGGATGGTGAATACAATTAAAACTCAGATAAAAACTAGAATTTCAAGTTGGATATTTCTTCTATTTATAAATACATTTATATAATAATAATGCTAAACAAAAATGCTTTCTCAAACCAGGATTACTTCAAATATGTATGATGATAATTCAGTACAAAATGCTAGTGTGATTTTCCATGTATTTTTTTTTTTTTTTATGAGAGTGCCTTCTAATAGTTCAGGACTAGAACTCAGAATTGCAAGAGTTTTCAGCTGCAAAATGGAGGCTATTAGGAGCTATCAGCTGTAATACAGGTATCATTTACAGTGTATGAGCTATTTTGAGCAAGACACAAGCTGACACAGAGCCAGATCTATCCTTATCATTACTCATACCTCTGTTCCCCGACACCTGCCACCCCCACTACCATGGTATCCTATAAAAATAATTTGTAAATCAGCGAGATGCATCTGATGATTTTCCTTCCATCTTGTACTGCCAGAGCAGTTCAAATCAGTCATAAAGCAGCATTTGACACTGGATCCAACCACTCAGCCGTTTGACAAAGTTCAGATGTGAATCCCAGCTACATCACCCGAGTTGATTTTTGCCTTTAAAACCATGTTCTAGTTAAATGAGCCTTTTATACAAACTTAGGAGGGTAAGTGTAATTTAAGAGAGTGGTAAGTATTATTTTAAGTTTCATTAATTGAGTATGCACCGTGCTGAACACCACTTCCAGAGGTAAGGGGTGCACTGTGTTGCCAAATGATTATTTAATGACTCATAATCCCTGTGCATGAGATGTCACTCCTGAGGAATTAGTTTTAAATGGTGCCTATTCAATACGTGGAGCTAGATGTAAAATCATCATAATAGCTTCATTTTTGCATCAGCCAGCATCAGCAGTTTGAAGCTGGAATCACTCATGTATATACCCACCGCTGGACTGATTCAGAGTAAGGAAAATTATTATAAAAAAGCTTTTGGTGCCAAATATTATGCTTCAGTAAGTTAAAATTTGAACAAAAATATTTGCTTTCCCTCTTTTGAATATCCAATTCTATTTAGCTCTTATCAACTGAATTAGCTAGCTGCCCTTTTGAAATTCCTTAAAATATAAAGTGTTTAAAAGATTGTATCATTAGTCTAGTTTAATCACAAGAAATTCTTCCATCACAAGCACCTGTTACCTAGTCACTACCTATATGTAAAACAGATGCAGTACCTCACAGCAGAATATTGTTCACTGGTTACCAAAAATGTGAAAGAATGGGAAAGATTTTGTATGCTTTTGTATGTTATTGACATTTAAAGAACAAGCGGTATTTTACACTGGCTGGGAAATGTATTTAAATCTTCCAATGACAATTCATTTACCTGTTGAACAGCAGTGTGTTCTGACTATTCATGTTCAGCCAAGCGTAATCTGGAAAGTTCTTCAAAAACATGTATATGGGTCCGCTAATATAATCCCTCAGTTTCTTCAGGTAACGTATTATTCATGCTCCTGTCACATGGACCGTTATCATGATACACAGTTTTCACTGTCTCCTTTTTTAATCAGATTTATCATTTGTACTATAAATGTTAATGGTTGTGTTACTGAGTTATCATTCATAAAGGCAGGTGGAGGACTGCCCAAAGCCACAAACTATTTAAAGTGGAGTTTCATGAGCACTGATAAGCTCTGCCTTATTTCTAATGGCATAGAAGGGGATTGAAAGGAGCGGCTAGCAGGGCTTTCATTCTAGTATTTGGGTCAAACATGAGTGCATGCCACATCTAAACACCTAAAGAAGCAGCATGATCTTTCTAGATGCTGAGCTGCCTTTGTTCCTGCTGAATTCATTGATCACTGCAGAAATTGTTTTGAACAGAACTAACAAGGCACAAGACCACAGGCACACACTGTCATATGTTTAGATGGCTAGAGGAGATCAGACAGCTCTTTCCATTTGTTAGCTTTTATAGCTGCTAATTAGGCCATTTTGGATAAATGTGTGATGTGTTCATCACTCAGCATCTAATGAACTATGTGGGATGTAGATTTTAAGAGGTTTGTAACAAACTGCTTTAAAGATATATTCTCAGTTGTTCAGATTAAAGAACAAAGTACAAAAGGGATATTTGGGAAGGATGATGTGCAGTGTCTTCACTCTTTCTTTTAGGGTACCAAATCTAGGAGGAGTGTGTCCTGAAAAAACAAATTAGGCATCTACGTAGGTTACATAGCAAGTGAGGAATTAAAATCAAGCTGGAATTCAGACAAAAATCCAAAGAGATGTAGTTCTATGAAAACCTGTCCATCTCCTGGTTGCAGATACACATTTGCAGTTTTATGCAGTAAGAGCCTCAAGCTGCACCAGGGGAAGTTTAGATTGGATACAAGGAAAAATTACTAGGAGACCAAGAAGGAGTATAACTCATTAGCTGACTGTACCCTGAGCAGCACAGACCAGAATCCACACCTCCCACTCCCTTGGTCTTCAAGCTGTGACATGAGTAGGCAGCTAGATTTTATCCCAGGGACATGAGTTTTGAGTGGTCTGTGCCACTGTGATAACGTTGAATTATTTGGGGTGGGTGGGTGTCACATCACAGGGTAGGCTGCTCAAGTCCCACTTGGGACTCACATGTAAGTCAGTGGATGAGGTACATGTGCAGTAACAGAACTGCAGGTTCTTCTGAGGCTAAAAGCTATCTGAAGCCAAAGTGGTTTAGCCCATTTGTTTGTGAATTATGGCCTTGATGTAAGCACCTAAATTCCACCTCAGTTGTTCAGAAATTTATTATTTAGATCTCACCCTGAGTTGCTGAATACCCATCCAGGAATCAAGAGAAGAAAAGGTGCTGTTCATGAAAGCAGGTATAAGTCAAATGAAAGAAAAACAGAGGGACCCCATTAAGCAATATCTAAATTACTTTTAGTGGTTTTGGTGTACTAATTTGTTAAAAGAAAATATCCAACACATTGAAACCATTGCTTAGTGCATCAACTCTTTGCTGTATGAATTACACCCTCAGTTCTTCAGTACAGTTCAATGCCCTTCAATGGAAGAGGATCTCCTTTCTTTGAAAAAATGTTTGTCACTTGGAGTCTGTGTCTAGGTCATTCCTCTTGGATACAGCTCTCTATCTCATGGGATTAGAAAGAAAAATAACCTACCACTACATGGGAAAGAATTCAGTTGGCATTATTATTCTACATATCCTGTATATGTTTCTCTTTTTTTTTAGCTGCTTAGAAAAAGCATTTTCAGAATAAAACCTTGGCTGACCAGCAAGCAAGTTTAATACTTGACCTCTGAATATTAATTTATATGCCTGAAAAGCAAAGTCTCAGAAAGGTAGTCCTCACTTTCACCCTTTAGATTTTTATTGTGGAAGATAGGATGTTTATTTATAATCTTGTATGTACTTCTAGGATCTTGAGATACGCATTAATTTAAATGGAAGGAGCTAAAGGGACAAAATAGGCAACAACAAGAATAATATAATAACAACAGCAACAATACAACCAGATTGTGTATCATTTTTTCATCCATAAATCACAAAGACATATCATTAGAGTAATTTTAAAGATGAATCAAAGAAGAGAGATGACTTGCCTGAGGTGACAAACCAAGTCATAGGACTCAGTCACTTTTGACAACATCTTACACCAGCATCTGAGATACGGCTTTGCACAGCAGCATGTCCTCTATTCTGGTTCTGAACATTAAGCTGATTGACATGAGATCCTTGAAAGAAGCAACAGGTACCTAGGGAAAAGTGTGCATGTGAGAAAAAAAGGGAGACAGAAAACAAACAGTGAGATTTTTTGATTTAGAAATGGGCACTAATATGTGGAGGAAGAGAATTTTAAGAAACAACTACGGATCTAACATATTCTTCAGAAAGAAAAAAATGAAAAAATAAAAAAGCTAGAAAAAAGTATTAAAACCACATTTCAGTAGGAAAGAATGGAAAGATAATGTGAGAGAAAAGAAGAGCAACAAGGGGAGAAATGACAGAACTTTTTCTGAGATAAAAAGCCGGACCATTCCTGTTGGGAGGGGTCAAACCATCCACAGGCACAAAGACAAAAGGAACCTAATAGAGAATCTCTGACAGCTGCAACTTCAGGTTGTCTACTGGGAGTCACCCATTTATGAGCTGCTTTAACATACCAACAAACCATGTCCTGTTCAACAGCATGAGCCCTAGGGTATTCAGTAGTGCCTGGGTTTGCTCAGCTGTGTGCTGACAGGGGTTGTCACTGCAGAGCAAAGGCACCCAGTGGGAATCCTAGTATGAAGATGCTTGTGAGGACTTCTCAGCAGGAAGGTAGTGCTGGAAACAGATTACTTCATTAAGTCGTAAGGAAACAGTAAAAGCAGTATATCAGCTATAAAGCAGCCTGGTTTTCTTCAAATATTCACACACTCTTGAAAATAAAAGACTGAAAACCAAAGGTCAGGCATTTTTTTCAGCTGTTTAAGGCTCTGGGGAAATGATGACTCAGCTTGGGTTTTATTTGCCAGTTCTAGGGCTGAGTAAGTAAGTGGCATGTGGCACACAGATCTGGGAATATGCCTATAAAACTTAGCAAAGGAAACAAAAAATATAGACAAGGTTAAAATGTGTCACATTTTAGCAGGAGGAAACAGTAATTTCCAAGGAGAATGTTTGTAGATGAATAGGATGAAAATTATTTACCTTGGCTGACTTGTCTTTTGAGTGAAAAACAAATAAAAAGTTCCACCTGCGAATCACTGACAGAGGTCAGCCCACATTACACTAAATAAGGCATCAGTATGCTAGATAGATTTCAATGTAACTCCAAAATGTTGGAATTAAAAAAATACTAAAACTTTCCTATAGTCATGCATAACTAACAGAAACTTTATCCAGACTTCTTCAGAAAAATATATAAACCAATCTGAGCTATAGTTGACAGTAAAACAGTATTAGGTGAACACCAAGTATGACATTTCTGCTAAGTGACAGTGCTATTTGTGTGACTCCAAGAGGCTGGAAGAGCATAAAGCCACTGACAGAAATTTCCACACTGGTTTTGTCAAATGATTGCAGCACAAAATTCTAGGTACATACACGTGTTTCACACAGTAAGGCACATCTAATATTATTTTACTGTTTCTATTTACTTTTCCCTCTTTACTTTTTTGTTCTTAAATAACATGAAAATTAAATATCAGCATTTTCCACAGTTCAAGAGTAATATTGTTCTAAATATTCAAAAGTTAGAGCATTTGGCTCACCCCCATAAGCATATGTGCACATGCTAGGAGTCTAAAAAACAAAAAAGCCTCTGAGAATGTTTCATTTTACATTTAATGACTCATTTAGAGTTTAAGATTTTAATCTACATGAATGTGATTCTGAAGCTGAGATTTCCTCAAAACAGAGAATTTTATTGTTCCCACAGAAGTCAGTGGGAGTTTTACCAGTATAATATATTAGTAGATGTTAGAACATGGGATAAAAATTATGTTTGGAAGTATCTGTCAGACAATTTCATGAAACTCTGTCAATCACACAGAAATGATAATCTAAGTACTTCTTGGAACAGACCAAAAGAAAGGCCATAAATAATTCATCCTTAACACCCTACATACTATTTTTGAGCACTTGAGATAGTATTTCACCCTAAACGTATACTAGGGCATGAACCTAAGACTTTGCAAGTCTAATATAAAAAAAAATGGAAACAGAATTGTCCTTATTGCAATTTGGGCCATTCTATTTATAAAAATTCCTGTCTGTGAGAAAGCTCAAATTAACAGCCTTGTCTGGTTTTGGAACAGTCTGGAAGAATCTTTACTTCATGCTAATCACCTTCCATTGTTGGATCTTTTCCAGAAGGTCCTCAATGGACAAGACAGGGAGCCTGTGTTCATCCCGTAAGTGGGGATCCAGACACCTTCCCTAGGCATTGCCAGCATTCTTATGGCAATTATTAACTTCTGCTGCCTCATTATCAGTCCTATTCATTCAGTAGACTATATAGCACAGAGGTGTGTATTTCCCACATTTATCCTATCAGTTGGTCTCTTCTTGCTTCCAGGGCTGGACACAAGAATTACATCGTCCTTTAAGATAAAAATTACTTATTGATGTGTACAGTCCTCGGTGGCAGGTAAGCAATCTTAAAATTACACAAGTTAAGAGCAGGATCTTCTTCTTTCCAGTCTTCCAGGGAGGTTTGATCTACCCTCTGATTTGAGCTCAAAATTAGTTTTGAAATTTCCTGAAGTTGCTTATGGCAGAGGCAGTGCACCACTGAAAGCACAAAATTCTTATCTCAACAGATGGATTGGTGTGGAAGTGATTTGTAGTCTTGTGATGCTGACTGTCAAATCTACAGATAAAGAACATCTGCTGTTGCCTGCACTGTGAAGTCCTTAGATTGAAAGATTAGAAGATACTATAGCAACATTTGTCTATGATTTGCTGAAGTAAGAAGAAATTTTTTCATACTTGTTTATGCTCCCCAGCTATCTTACCGTGGGCAGTAACTATTTTCTTAGGAATCTCTTTTGCCAGGTCATGGAAGATTTGAAGACTTCACACATAAGTGTAAGAAATCTAAGGGCTGCTTACATCCTGTGTGTGTGTGTAGTCTGAGCATTCATTGCTACCTGCCATTATTTTTCAACCAATAGCTTATTTATCACAATCATTTTTCAAGGAAGCATTAGCATAATAAAATACTGCTTTGCACATTGTGAATAATTGTCCTCTGCCTCTACAGCTCTTCTTTCTTCAATTTGTTCCAAATTTTTTCTTCAGGTTGTTTTTCTGTAATTCTTTTTAGTATCAATCAAACAGCAAAACTACCCACCACCCATGAAATGATTTAGAACCACTCAGTTGCTCACCATAGCATCCTTTACATGCATTGTTCTTTCATCCTTTTTTTGTCATCCTTACCACTCATAGCTTCTGCTAATTAGAATGCAAAACTGTTATTTTTTTATGTGCCTATACCTCATCCAGCATCACAAGATCTCAAACTTCACAGTGCTTTGCAATGCAAGTGGAATGCTGATGAGGTGAGTGTTATCTCAGCACCCTTTTTGTGGTGGTTTAGCATGGAGAAAGGCTGATGTACAACAAGGATTCAAGACCACAGCCCTAGGAATGAATAAGCACATACAAGCTATTTATTTTCAGGAAAGTATACAATATAAATATGATTGAATTGTTTTTCTGTGTGTGTGTGTTTATGTGTGCATATATGTAAAGTTTTAGGTGTCCCCTGATGAAATTGTTAAATAAATGTGTATGGTTTGCCACTGAAGCTATTCTCAATATGTGCCTTACACTCTTCTCAAAGTCTCACTCAGAAAGTCTTCATATTCTTCTTCTGCTGAAACGGTCTTCTCAAGATAGCCTAGTGATGGCTTCTGTGGACTTGTATGAGTGTAAAATACTATGAACTGTTTTTTTGAATTGATACACTGGATAGCACCTAAACTGTAGTTCTAGAACAAACAATGCCAACTTCTATAAACACTACTTTCCCCCTCCCTAAAATGTCTCTGCAAAGTGATACTTAGACCATTAGTAAGAAAGTTACAGTGGCTGGAATTACATGAGATATTTGCACCAGCCTCTAAAGAAAATAAAAAAATGCTTTTTATTTAACAGTTTTTTCATTAAACAACAAACCTCAAGTAAAATTATAGTTTCCAAATAACTTCACATGTGAATCACTGGAAACAAATCACACACTGAAAAAGTGGGAGAAATAGCACCTAAATCACAGGTGATATAGGAGGCCCAAACACAGAAGTAAAAGTCTTCTTTCTTCCACAAAGTGTACTCTTCAACTGCTTTAGTGGCAATATGACTAAGACCATGAAACTCACAACCAACCAGTTCATCAGGATTTTGCTTGTGAATCATTTTTCATCCAACAAAATGAAACCTTTCTACACAGAAAACCTCCATAAATGCATGTAAATAAGAAACCTTTCTGCTGGAGTGGGTCCAGAAAGGGGCAATGAAGCTGGTGAGGAGCCTAAAGCATACATCTTATGTAGAATGGCAGAGGGAACTGGGTTTGTTTAGTCGGGGGGGGATCTTATTGCTCTCTACGACTGTCTGAAAGGAGGATGGAGCAAGGAGGTGGCTGGTCTCTTTTACCAAGTAACAAGGGATATGATAAGAGGCCCCAGTCTGTGTCAGGGCAGGTTTAGACCACAAAAAGGGTGGTCAGACATTGGAACAGGCTGTCCAGGGAAGCAGTGGGATCACGGTCCCTGGTAGTGTTCAAAAACCATGCAGACAAGGCCTGCAGTGACATGGTTTAGTGGTAGACTTGGCAGTGCTGGTTGGACTTGATCTTGAAGGTCTTTTCCAACCTATGTAGTAGTTTTATGATTACATAATAACCAATTCTCCATTTCCACTATATTTTCTTTTTCAACTGTTTGGGATGAGTCATAAGTGAAATCTTGGATGCCCTTAATTAACGAGGAATTTTGCTAGTGATCTAATTTATCCAAGACAGCATCTTTCTATTAACGTAAAAGCATCAGAAGTGTTGTAAGAAAAATGAATACATATTATTTTACATTATTCTTAATGCATTCATCAAAACATTTTTCATTTATTACTGTAGCATTCAATGAATATGATATTATTATTATAACTAATAATAATGCTGTGGTAGTACTAGGTTTTCTTTGTTAGACTCTGTAGGCAAAACCAGAACAAGATCAGTTTTTTACAGGCAGAGAATTGAAAGCAATACTTTTTCAAGACAGAAAGAGACATAATGAGAAAAGTGATGGTGTCATGGTAGGAGATGGGAAGAAGGCTTCATTCACATAAGCTATCATATGAACAGAACAAAATAAAATGGTGGAGGCAAGTATTCTTGAAATGGAAACTGACTAGAATATATCTATCTTAAGAAATGAATATATATCATGGTAGCTTTTGTACAGATAAAAGAAAGCATCTGGCTTCTTCCTGGAACTGCAGAAGACCTTCAGAAACTCCTTCAGTCATATGGGGTTTGCATATGCTGTCCCAGTGTAATGCCTCCCAAAGTACCTTGGTGACTCTTTCATTTCCCCTGCTGGCTCCCAAGGAGAACCATAAGCATGTCCAAGAGCAATAGGAGGAATTTCAGAGCAATAATGGACTTTCTTGGTCCTCTATCAACACTTCTACTCTGCACCTGAGCTTACTACTCTTTGACCAGCCCCCATTTACCAGCATACTCCCCAAGAACAGGTGGTGGGTCACAGTTGTGCCTCCACTTTGCACTGATAAGTATCACAGTATGCATCTTGAAAAACTCCATGCAGGCATACGGCCCTTTCATTTATAGCATAGCTCTATCACACATCCACCAAACCATAGCCAACTATCACACAACAACATGAAGTCAAGCATCATCCCCATACACATCTCTCTGAAAGCCCTATTACAAAATCATTATTTTGGAAATGTCAACCAGAACAGCTACATCTGGGCAAAGATGAGCAGAAGGGCAACCGAATGACCTTGAGATTTGAGTGAAGGACAGAAAAGCTAAAGAATATTTGCAGCAGGACCAAACATCTCAGGTACAGAGAACCACTCTTGATAGATATTTAACGTGAAGGGTTATTGATGCAGAACATCACTTTGCCTCCCTAGAGTCACCTAAAGATTTAGAGGCTAAAAGCAATGCCTCATGCAACAAGAAATGTCTTTGTCAAGGAAGCAGACATCCTTTCTTAGCTAGATGAACCTTAGCAGATTTTGTGGTAAAGGGGAAGCAGTTTCATACTGACTTGCTGATGTACTTTTTAGAATACATATTCTACCTTAAAAACACACACAAATATGAACTTACCCTGGACATTCTGCTAACAAACATCTCTACAACACAGCTCTGCCAAATAGATTTTCTTTCTCTTCTGATTTCTGAACAGCACTTATTTGATGGCAACTTTAGCCTCATTCAATACAGGGGGTTGGTTTGTTTGGTTTTGATTATTTTCTATTCCAGAATACTGGTAGGAAAAAAACCTCTTGGCATTTGAAACCTATTTCCTTTGCCTCCCAGCTTGCACACAAACATTTGAAAACAATATTCTGGCAGCAGTAGTAGTGTCTTGGTTACTCTAAATACATCTCATCATTCTGTGTATAATTTGTTGCAGGATAACATTCTTGCAAAGTTCAGTTAGGGTTTGGAGTTTCTTTTGTGCCCTCTTATACTTTGCAACTGCAAATGCAAAATCAATTAGGCTTGTCAGGGTTTCTGCTGAACCTAAAATGAAAACCTTGAGAGGTCACAGCAAAACTTCGCAGTTGCTCACAAACAGACCTTTCAGAGAAGTTAAACAAACCTGGAGGCTTACCATTAGTAAGCTTACTCATAATCTTTGCACTGGAAAATCTTTTAAACGTATCTCAAATGACATCTACATCATTTCACTTTGCAAGTATTTAACCCCTACCTGCAAAGGAAAACCAAAATTCCTGACTCAAACAGGGGCAGACACTCTAACCAGCGGTGATCCTGCAGTGCGTGGATCCCTAAGGATTTAGGAATTTCATCTAAAAGGCTAGTGAGGAGTAATTTAAAGTAAAGCAAGTTCCTATTTGTAATGCAAAACTTACAATGTTCCTGTTTTCAGGAATTTAGCATAGTCTGTTATTGTCTGATTATTGGTCAGATATTTGGTGAATGGTGGCATCACAAAAACATAGGCAAAGTTATCAGAGCCAAAACAGCAAGCTGCAAATAGAAGCATAAACCCCATAATTACAGAAGGAGTTGGTTCTTTGAAAATACACCTTAGCCATAGGTATATTTGATAAATATTTTAGAAGTTGATAAGCGTGCTTGTATCAGCTGTTGGCTAAATCAGCTGTCTTTCATAAAATATTTCTAAAGTAATCCTCAGCTCAGGAGACAACCCAGCACTGCATATGGCTGATGTTTGGACCACTAAACTAGCTGTGAACTATTACAAATAGAGTTTCCATGGATAATGAAGAAAAAATTTAGTCTTTGGATTCCTCAGCTGCAAATGAACAAATATTTAACGGCCTACTTGGTATGTGTTAAGGACATAAAATCTGCACTGCTGCCACAGCATGGAAAACATCTGCTGTTATGGCAATTCAAATAATAAATGACAATATGCTTTATAGTTAAATCTATGTAAAATTTGCATCTTCTAATGATAACTTTAAAAAACACACAAATAGGTTTTAGAAAGCAATGCAAATGCTAAGATGTTGATGTAAAATATTAGGGGCCATACCCTGGGACCTTGCCTCATGTCACATGCCTCAGACCTTGCTCATGTCACAAAAGTTTATCGGATTCTCTCCTTACCAAGGGTGAGATTACAGCTGAGGATCTGCCTCCCTTAATCCCCATGAAAATGATATACAGTGGAATTCTAACTGCTTGTGATAATAATTAGGGAGGAGAAGTATTGGCCTCTTAGGTAAGTGGCCAGTCTGACATTAACTTCAGACATCCCTGAAGGTTTCAGACACTCAAACTGCCTTTTGCTCCAAGTCCAGTGACACCTCCATGTGATGCTCCCACTTAAACTGAGTTTCCTAGAAAAGAAGGACCTGCAGCTTCATTGCAATTCATTAATGAAGTCTGAGTTTAGGGGCAGCAAGAAAACTAGTGTTTGCACATTCCTAACCTCACTTTACTTAAAGTTGGTGCAAAATCACCTGCTTCAAATTCACGACCTTGCACAGTACACACTAAGGAACCAAACTGCAGGGACAACACCATGTCTCCACACATTTTGACATGGAAATTCTGAGGGAGTCCACAGACCACAGAAGGTCCCAAGGTGTAGAATCTTACAGCTATTGAAATTGTAATCTTTGCCTAACCCAGAGAACCAGGTAGAAAAAAAGCCCAATGATTACTTTGATTAGGTTCTACTTGACAACCACAACTCCCTGTACATAACAGCACACAAGGAAATTCTTTACTCAAGAAAAGTCCAGCAGGGGATTATGTAATCAGGTTTCAGCAGGTATTAAGATAAGTAAGCCAGTCTGATACTGTTAATATGCCATTGCCTCATCATTTAACTAATCCCAATTAAACAACAACAACAGAAATAATGAATATTGCCCATGTTATCTTGCAGTAAAATACACTTGAAATTAGACCCACAGAAAATATGATCCTGTACCATACATAAGAGCATAATTTCTAGCTTATCTTTGACAGACTTAATTTTCTGCACACAAGTTTTTTTATGTTTAAATTCTCTCTGCCACTGGTGGAATTCCAAACAGTCCTGTGAGGAGATTTTTCCCGTAGGAGATATCGTCATATTTTTAGAGTCTTTACTGCCTCTGTTCAACATCCCATGTGTCATGCACCTAGGACAAAGCATGCTATATTTTTGGTCATTTCTACTGTAAGGCAGCAGATATCCCTTACAGCCAGCAGAATCTGTGTCATCAGATACCCTGAGAATGGTAAACATATATGTA
Source organism: Pezoporus occidentalis (assembly GCF_034315485.1). Taxonomy (NCBI): domain Eukaryota; kingdom Metazoa; phylum Chordata; class Aves; order Psittaciformes; family Psittacidae; genus Pezoporus; species Pezoporus occidentalis. The sequence goes on along the minus strand of NW_026916170.1, from coordinate 8,727,829 downwards.
TTTGATCATAACTAGGCTAGGCTTACAGGTCATCATGTAATAAGCAGACTGTGTATTGCTGTAAGGAGAGGCAGGGTCAGTCCTGCCTCACCGCAGCATCACAGACCATTGCATCACCCCTTCATTTTGTCATCACTCTCTATCCTCAGAAGACTGCATGGGTTTCTATGTAGAAGAAAAAGAGAGAATGTGCAGAAAACCTTGACGAATTTCCCTGCTATTTCTGGAAGGCATCACAGTGAAACTGTGATCTCCCCCACAGAAATAAGGCCTGCTTTCCTACCAGCAGGATGAACATGTTTCAGCTGAACCCTGTGAAGAGCAGTTGCTAAGAGCAAGCACTAAATAATACCCAGCTTTTCTTTTATTGTTATATTTATCAGAAATGTAACAAAGACGATATTTCATAACCTAATACGTAACAAGGTGGTTTGTGCAATATCAGCATGCAACTCACTGTCAAAGCTTTATTCAGATATTAGACTGTCTTGACTAAACCTCCTTAATCCTATCATCAGCTGCCATCATGTGAAGATATGTCAGCCTTAAAAATGAATATCTTAAAGAAATGATGCTTTGCAAGGAATAACGCTGAATTCGGATTTAGTAAGAAGATAATGACTTACCTTTTGTTGAAGAGCCATCTTATGCGACTGGTACTTGTTCCCAAACACACTCCTTTTTTTTTTAAGGTGTTTTACCTAAGATGTTTCACCTAAATTGTGTTTCAAGATGAAAAAACAACAAACCTGCAATGAAGATCCAGCAGAGGTAATTGACTTGCAGATGAATATTCTTGAGGTCTGGGAGCTGACTGTAAATGAAACACAAGCTTGTATTTGAAAATGTACTTTCTTAGACTTGTATCAGACAAACCTTGTCTAAGCTTGATCTACAGTTGACTTATAGTGCAACGATTGGAGTCATTGTGGCTCCAAACAATGGCTGGAGTCATTGTTTGCTAGCAGTGCTGACTGTCATAGTAATCACACTGTTTTAAGTATACCAGTTCTGAAAACGAGGACAATTTCAAATAGTCTGCATAAGATGATTGCTGTATGTAAAAAACAGTGCTTCAAGAGAATTGTGAGAAGACTGGTTTTATTCTGCTTTTGAGAGCAATTGCTAAAAAATTATTCATTTAAAAATAAAACTAAATAAATATTAACAGCAGAATCCGTAGGGTGAAATCATGGAACCAACCCCACCAACCTCACCAGCCCCTGCTTTACAACCACTGCAAAAAGAAAGGACTTTGCTTTTCTGTAAATGGAGTTTGTATCTCCAGGAATATGAAGAATTTAAATAGTTCTGTTAATTTTGCTGGAGGATCTTTGGTGTATAGATGCTCAGAATTTTGCCCATGTCAAAAATACTGCCACTTTCACATTGCCATAGAAAACTAACGAAACACAGGTTGAAGAGATAAGACAACTTATGATTATATACTTAGAGAATCCTTTCTCTGCTTATTTAAGGAAACACTCCAAACTTTCATTGCATTCCATATTTATCAAAACAGCTAAATATTAGTATAATTATTCTATGAATTCCACACCTCTTTTCAGAGAAATAGTATGTGATATTTTGCCTGTCCTAAATGTATTTCTCTCCATTAAGTGTTTTATTCATTCAGTGTTTGGTTCCATCAGACTAAAGAAAAGCTTTGCCCAAGAAATCCTCTGAACTTTTGTGCACCCCTACGTAAAAAGAAGCAGATGGTGTGTCCTAGCTGCCAGCTGTCCAGGAATGAAATAGGTGAATCACCTTCAATCTCAGAGTTGTTCAGGCACATTAGTACATGACTGTCTATGCTACTAAGTCATGTCTCTCATATTAGTCAGTGTTTAGTCTGATGCATCTAAGTTGAGTGACTTGACCGAGGGGTTCTCAGAAGAAAATAATCTTTCAGCAGATACTCTCTAATTCACAGTCATGTATGAATATGGAAGGAAATACAGAAAGTGTTTGTTCTTTGGGCTTGTTATTTTCTTATTAAAAGTAAAGAAATGATGAAAAAATTCAGAAGTGAATTACAACATATCTCCAACCTTTCAATTTCAACCCACTGCTCTTAATTTGAGAAACACACTTGGGTACAGTCCTAGTTTTCACTGAACTAATTCACACAAAGTCAGAACTGGGTACACAGGTGAATTTCACTGGGTAGGTGTAGAGTATTTTGACAAGAAGGCATCAAGAACAGAGTTCAGTGGGTTAGAAAACATCAGAGTGGCAATTTAGAAATATTCATAATGCAAAGGGGGACCAAGGGGAGGAAAATGTTTATACCATATAAATATACAAAAAAATGAAAAAAAAAAAACCAACCGCTGGGTTTTTTTTCTACTTGTTTTCCACTAACTGTAGGCCATCACTACTTAAATTTCCTTAATGTGGTTTTCCTGGCAGATTAAAAATGTTCTCTGACTTGAACGCTAATAATTTATGTGACTGTCTAGTAACATTCAGAACTCCAAAAAGAAAAACTTAGCAATATTTTCTATAATATCCGTCCAAAGCATTCTCTCAGGTGTTTTATGTCTGACAATTAATCACCAGCTGTAATTGTTATTCAGGGCAGAACACACTACAGGTAGTCTTCAGCACAAAAGATTGATGGGAGCCATGGTAGGAAATTCAATTAGATATCAGGTAATTTGTTCCAAGATAATTTGCTTACTGTAACTTGCTTGGACTCCTAGGGTATTTTGCTAAAGATCTTAAATGTTACAGACTTTTTCTGCACACATCACAAATCTGATTACCTATTTCTTTGCCCTTTGTACAGCCATAGTCTCTCTCGCCAGTACCAAGCATATGAAAAGCATGAGTCAGCCCTAAGCCATCAAATTATGTGTTTGGATGGAGAAAAGAAACAGCAGCATTTTAAAAAAGTAATTGTAGAAGTTCTTATCTTGCTTCTCATAAGATCTGTTTTATAATGTCAAGATAACAATTAGATTAAAAAAATTATTTCTTTACTGTTTAGTGCATTATTTAGGAAAGAATAAAGATAAAAAGCTCTATAATGCTGTCAAAGCTGAAAAGAAGTGAGTATCTGAGACATACAGGACCCATAAGCTCACACCAGCAGGTGTCAGATGGGGGAAGGACAGAAGGAAAGATTTATATTGCAGTCCTGTCGACATATAGTTAAGCCTAAACATATTCAAAAGGAACCTCTCTAATTATCCTGAAATGGGTTGGACTGCAGCTAAACACAGACAGGAATAAATAACAATAATAACAGCAACAACAAAGCTAAACAGGCTGTAAATTCCTATAATGATGAATTCATAAATCTGAATCTTTTAAAAGGTTAGCATCAGGGCTAATGCAGATTGACCTAGAGGGGTTGTTGATGCTGCACCCATTATAAGCCTCCTACTGGCGAGCAGTGAGGGGGCAAATAAATAAATAAACCAACAAGACTCTCAGGAGCACTTTAGGAATAACGCTTTCAGCCTGCCATAGTTATCATTCAGCCTGCAGCACCTCAGCGCTAGCTGGTTAGAGGCAGCAATCTAATCATTGCACTGCAGCAAGCTGGGAAAACACCACCCCAGGTGCTGAAATAGAGGAAATACTTCACAGACAGTGGGCAGCTGATAATCGCTGATGTCACAAGTTTATTAAATGGAAGGATTTCATCCTCTCCACCACACCCTCCCAGCAGCAGCACCCTGTACAGCAATGCGATAGTAGTCCTCAGCAGTGATCTGAGACACTGCGGCTTACAACACTGTTACAAGCCTGAGGTTTGATCCTGCAAAGTACCAGCAAGACTCATCCTCACCAGCCTCAGTTGCTGTTCACCATTCTGCTCCCTGAGAGAGAACATTTGCAGTAATAAAGTTCACTTAGGAAGAGCTGGCGTTTTGTTAGTTCTTGTTCTGCAGAGCACCTTCTACATAGCAATTGCATCCTGTTCCATTTGCCTTTGTTTTGTTCTTGCCTATATTGTTTTTAGGGACTATTATACACTGCATTGCTGCTAAATGTATTTTCAGGACACTATCTTTCCAAAAGTTATACTGCTTTTTAACAGCAGTTGCCTGACACCAAGTAGCACATTATGTGGTCTCTGCAAATAACAGCAGTAATAGTAATAATGGCATTTTGAGGCTTTATTAACATATAGTTATTTAGCAGCTTGTAAAATATGCATATAGCACCTTTGAATCTCTGTAGCTTGGCAGTGTAAGCTCTACTTTTGGTTGACCAATAAAATATGAGTTTGGGTGCTTATTCGACACATCTCTGAAACACCATCTCCATTAAATTAAAACAAGGGGGTGAAAATTAATCTGGGTCTCAGCATTCCTCAGCTTTAGCCATCATTCTTCATGTTATGGCTCAAGTATCTTTCCAAAGGTCTAGGCTGGAACCACCACTGAGAACACCAGTGTATAAATCTCTGAGCATCTCTGGATAGTTTTACTTTTTTCTTACATGCAGGATGTTGGAAAACATCCACTCCATCTTCTTTTCAACTGAGGACAATAAAGCCTGGGCAGTGTCCATTTTCTGTGGTCTATCGCCTTCATACTTTCTATATTCATTTCTTACACAATCCCCATAAAAATTATTTCCAGAGTTACCAAATCCTCTTTCTTAATGCAGCTTTTTATCACCTGTCCTGGTTTTAGCTGTAACAGTTATTTTCTTTCCTAGTAGCTGGACAGTACTGTGTTTTGGCTTTAGCCTGAGAACAATGCTGATGATAACACATCAGTGTCTTAGTTGTTGCTCAGTAGCACTTACCCTGATCAAGGACTTTTCAGTGTTTCATATTCTGCCAGTGAGGAGGGACATAAGAAGCCAGGAGGAAGCAGAAACAGGACACCTGACCCAAACTAGCCAAAGGCCTATTCCATACCACAGCATGTCATGCCCAGTGTATAAACTGGGGGGGAGTTACCCAGAAGGGAACAATCACTGCTTGAGTCAGGCTGGGTATCAGTCAGTGGGTGGTGAGCAATTGTATTCTTCATCATTTGTGTTTTCTGACCTTTCATTTCATCTCTTGTTGTTTCTTATTAGTATCATTATTGTTATTGTTGGTATTATTTCTATTATCACTAGATTTTACTTTATTTTAATTATTAAACTATTCTTATCTCAATCCGTGGGGTTTACATTCTTTCAGTTCTCTTCCCCATCCTGCCTGAGGGGAGGGGGGAAAAAAGGGAGGGCTGAGTGAGTGGCTGTGTGGTACTAAGTTACTGGCTGGATTTAAACTGTGACACCACCTCATTAAAATACTGTATTAATTTACATTAATTTGTGCACCAAAGTTGGGTGTAGGTTTTTTCAACCTCTTCCTTGGAAAGCTTTCAATTTTAATGCATTGAAGTTCTGAGTTACCTCTTGGATAGTGGTTTTCTACTCAGCTACTGTTACAGCTTTGCTTTTATCTTTATTTATTCCTGGAAATGCTTAGTACATCAAACTTTAGCCCAAGCACTCTAAACTCCACGACAGAAACAATTCAAAATGCAAATCAGTCATGATGTTGGGAGTCATGCAAAGCATGCATCTGAGGAGCAAAATAATACAAGAAAAAGAGAGAAATAAGATAGGAAGTCCAAGGTATGTTCTGAAAGCAGCCTTCTTCTCACTAGTAGGAGGCCAAATATTCCTTTCTCTTGGAGAATCATCATTGCTAAGTACCAGAGAAAGAGGGTACAAATTATTTCTATACTATATGTTATATAAAATGTTTACAATAAAGGTGTTGTTTAAAAGAAAAAGCAGAAAATGTCAAAATCACTCAGCTATTACCACTGCCAACTCAACCTTGACATACTTGTAAAAGGCCTCATACTCAGCCTTGAAACTTCCTCCAACTTAGATGTTTAATCTACACTGAACAACTTGCAAAGGCTATCCTGCACAAGACAGGATGGCAAGCACGACTTTGGTTGATCATTGTCATCTTTTAGAAAGTTCTTGGACAATATTTGCCTTTAATGCTAAGCTACAGTTTCTGTCCTTGGTTGCATCTGTCTGGCTCACAAGCATGTTAGATGGTTCTAGTTCCTTTAGTCAAAGAAGTATCTGTAGATGTTTCTCCACAGACTCAACTCCGATGAAAGTGCTGCCAGCAGTAATAAAAGAAGTTCTACATTAAATTTACTAGAAAGAAGCTGGGGTTTTGTTACACGAGTAATATGCCAGTATGCCAAAGATGTTGTCATCACAATCTTCATTGTGGGTAACAATGGAGTTCATTTTGACACATGGGGAGAAGACCCATTTTTAGTCTCTGTGGAAATGTTTCTGCCTACAAATAATTTACAAAGAGGATGTCGTACACTGAAAGCTGGTTTATTTGCTTTTATAAGTGAACTCTTGGAGGGCCTGTGTTTAGGAATGCTACGCAGTACTGAGTTTTGTGCAAAAATTAAAAGCAGATGGTGCATAGCAAACTTTGCTCTATTTCTGTGTCTACATAAAAAGTTGGTTAGTTTCTTGTCTAAACATCTTTTTTTGGTTTTCTTTGGGGTTTCTTTGTTTTTGTTTGTTTGTTTGTTTGCTTTTAATTTGACAGACAGGGCTTCCCTTCTGATCTTTTTGTCTACAACAAGCATGGTAATACATCATCATTATCCTTACTCTGTCCCGAAACTTCATCTCTTTGGCATATGAAGAGACAAAGAAGAAAACAAGACACCTCTCTGTGGCCACTCACAGAACCTGCCATGAGTTTTTTTGTATTAAAGAGATGCTTAGAGCAAACATTTCCAGAAAAAGGAAGGAGACTCCTACAGTCGTGGTTTCCTACTGGAACTCCTGCGTGTCTAGCAGGATTTGAAACAGTTCGTCTGCCTTCTACATGGTTTCCTACTGGAACTCCTGCGTGTCTAGCAGGATTTGAAACAGTTCGTCTGCCTTCTACAGGCCCAGTTCTTCCGTGCACTCCTAGATCCTGCAATGCTATGTTATCCAAGGCCATGGATAGCAACTAGATATCGTTAACTTTGCATTTCTTCTTTCCAGTGTTCACTGACCAGTTGTAACTATCAGTGTTAAGTGTGATACATGCTTAGCAATGCCAACTAGAGCAGTGATTTGTAGCATGCAAAGACGAGCATGTGAAGGACTCTCAAGACAGCTAGAGCTTTGAGAAGGATATGTGTAGAAGTATAATTTTTATCTTAAAGTAAGCTCCACAAAACAAATTAAAAGACGTTTAAGCTAGGAAAACAAAACAAAACACAAAAAGAACAACCAACCACCGACAACAAAAAAAAACAACCTTGCATAAGCTGCATTTTGTTAGAGCGAATATATGTGGGGCTTTAAACAAAAAAAGGCCTCAAACCACTATCTCAGTGCAAATGAAAGTTTGTAATGCAGTCTCTCCCTGTCGGTAGTACCTCTGATTACAGGATTGGTTTCAGCAAATGTAGTGACTCTGAGGTGCCTCAAGCACTGCACAGCTTCTTTGTCCCCAGAAAGTTTCCTTTCCATGACTTCTGACGTCTACCTGCCCATTACACCTCTCCACTGTGCTGATCTCCCTGCGGGAGCCCAGCTCTGGACTCTGACCTCTTTGAGTGCCAGGCCTGCTGTTTCTTTCCCTGATCAGGCTCCCATGTCCTTCTCCCCATTTTCCAGAAAGTTCCATAGGAAGACACTCATTTAATCATTAAAAATTGGCATTAAAAAATATGAAGAAATCCATCAAGAACACTATCACAAATCCATATTTCCCTTCAAAGGAAAGATAAAGAAACACATCTGTTTTCAGTCAGACTTTTACTGTCAACGTGGAGTCACCGCCTCCATTGGAAAGCAATTGGGGATAGTAGATCAGAAAGAGGAAACTACTTCCCAGAGATTACTAATGCACAGTGACAAGATGATGTTACCATTGTTTATGCTTTATCCTTCATCCTAGTACACCTTATAACCTGGCTCTGTTCTGTGAGAAACTTTCAAGCTTACTGTCCGTATCTTTCCACAGCAGTCAGAAAAAAATAAATTCCTGTATTAAAGCCATCATTTGTGCTTGGTATAAGTTACAGTAAGTACTAGAAATCAATTAAATATTTCAATCAAATAACTTTGACTTACGCAGGAAACATTCTGTAAAACATGTAGCCTCTGTAATTGCTCAGGAGGGATGAACAGGCTCATCTTTGTTTCCTTTTTCCTCTTTTTTTTCTCCCTTTTTTGTCACAGTACTCTCAGTCTCATCTAAAGCACCAAGCAAATTAAATTATGAGTTTCATTTAGAACTATAAAAACCTCACACTGAGCTATTAATCACAGAAGAAATGGAATTTGTTTGTCTGATATTTATATGTACCTTGTATCCTCTGGAAGCCATGAAGCTGTTAATCTATTATTTATGGAAACATGAGACCAGAAATAGGTACACAAGATTTCAGAGAAATCTAGTGGCCTGTGCAAACACTTGTTTCCTCCTTCAGTCTGTTGAAAACCTATTATTGAAAAATTGATGCTTATTGCATTTAATACTACATAACGATGCAAAATTATGATATTCCAAAGGCTGGGAAATTAATACTTTGGCTCTAACACAGATCAAGTGCCAATGTTGATGTTAAACCACTATATTTCACGCAGAGAAGCAGTATTTCCTCTCAGAGATGTCAGCCTTTCTAAGAAGATTGTAATACTTAAGTGATACCAAGAAAGTTACTGCATCATCTTTTCAATTAACCCTTTTATTTGTTTAATTTTGAAAACTAGATGGTGCTGAGGCTTTCTGAATGTTCCCAGCTCTCAGAAGAGATGAGAGAAGTGTTTGCAACAAGCAGCTCCTTGATGCATTCCCACTTCCCTTCTTAATTGCAGATGTACCTGTATGTAAAGCGTGTGGTTTCTTCCCAAATACATTTATATCATAAGCCACCGATTAGCTGACAATGCTTCCACACAACATATCTATCTACATGCTGGGTGTTCTTTGCAAGATTACATTATTTTGGGCCACAGATGAGTCTGTAAGCGGTGTACAGTGGTGCATGCCATCATATCCTGGAGCTCAGTTTAGGTAAGATACATTCTGTTCCCAAGAAGACTCAGGCAGGTCTGTTGTGTCCCACTCAGGTACAAAGAAAGCAGGAATATCTTTCTCAGGGCAAAGAGAATACAAGAGGTGGAGGAACAGTTTTGAGTTCTGGTGCCCTCAACATAAAAAGGACATGGAACTGCTGGAACAAGTCCAGAGAAGGGCCACGAGGATGATCAGGGGACCGGAGCACCTCCCGTATGAAGACAAGCTGAGAAAGTTGGGGCTGTTCAGCCTGGAGAAGAGAAGGCTGCATGGAGACCTCATAGCAGCCTTCCAGTATCTGAAGGGGGCCTATAGGGATGCTGGAGAGGGACTCTTCATTAGGGACTGTAGTGATAGGACAAGGGCTAATGGGTTAAAACTTAAACAGGGGAAGTTTAGATTGGATATAAGGAAGAAGTTCTTTACTGTAAGGGTGGTGAGGCACTGGAATGAGCTGCCCAGGGAGGTTGTGAATGCTCCATCCCTGGTGGTGCTCAAGGCCAGGCTGGACAGAGCCTTGGGTGGCATGGTTTAGTGTGAGGTATGAGAGCCCATGGCAGGGGGATTGGAACTAGATGATCTTAAGGTCCTTTCTAATCCTAACTATTCTATGATTCTGTGACTCCTAAGACTAGCCAGATCTGACCTGAAATGTGTTATCTTAACTTTAATCGAATCAGGGCCATGAAAGGGGACACTGCAATGCATAGTTTTACATTTAGACAAGAATGTAAGAGCACCTTGCAAGGTCTTTTTCCTTCTAGTCACAGTTAAAACAACCTGGATGAGGAAAAAGTACTCTCTGAAAAAATATTCTAGACCCTATATTTACACCAGTCTAGAATTAATTTACCTGTGCTGGAGTATGCCTTGCAGCTATATCTCCAAGATGGGAAAAGTCTGACTTGTCTCCTCAGCAGCAGGGCAGCTAAACTCAAGAGTTTGTACCTACAAACAGGTACAAGTCATAAGAACATAAGCAAGCCAAACTGGACTCCATCCACGCTGCTCCTGATAACACCCTGTGCAAAATGCTCAGGCAAGAAGTCTAAGAACAGAGAGAAGTTCCTCCACATCCTTCCTCCAGAACAGGGTTCAGTTATAAACCAGATTATGCCAGTATAAACCAGATCACCACCCTGCTCCTAAACAACCTAGTCCAGTCCACCCCCTTTGTCCAGGCATTGACATGTGCCAGCACAAAGAGATGACAAAAAGTAACCCTACAACTAAGAGATTAATTGTCCTGTATTTCAGAGATCTGAAACAGATCAACACAGCATCAGAAGTATGCCAATGCCAGCACAACAGTGTTGTGGGGCAGGGGCAGGTGAGCATCTGGTTTTGGACAGGGCAAGACCATAGCAGTGCTGGTCAGTGGAGTTATACTGCTCTGGGATTATGGGTTTTGCCTTTTCTTCACCAGAGGCTGAAGCTACAACTTCCAGCTGACTTCTTCATGTACACCTGTTTTGCAATTGCTATTTGGACCCATATATATTTTTGGCCTCCACAAATACCAGTGAGTTCCAAGACTAATTATGCCCTGAATGAAAAGGTGCATGTCTGAAACCTGCTGCCTGAGGACTTGTCTGTTCTCTCAACTCTCTCCCTTCTTACCTGAAGCATGTCAGACTATTTATTCCCTCTTTGTATAGAAGCTGCTTTATACCCCAGCAATCCTTACCACTTTATACATGTAACACATAGCATATATCTATGAAGACAGGGCTATAATGGTTTTATAATTATATTACTTTTTTTTTTTTGATGCAGGGATCGATGCTCAGCCTTACACAAATATACTCAGGATGCAGAAGAACTATGATTATTCACAGTGAAATAAAAGACAAAAAAAATAATCACTTTTTTTCACCGTAATGGTTCCTAATCTTCTGTCTGCTTTTTTGAACAGTGTTGATCAAGGAGCCAATGTGTTTATAGAACAATTTCCAGTGACTCCAGGCTGTCTTACATGGTAATGTAATGCTGATTTAGATCTTCTCACTGTGGGTATATAGCTGTGATATGTTTTCCCATGTGCTTTACTTTGTAGATACAGAATACCATGCTGTTATTTGTATATTAAATACAGATATAAGTATACATATGCATATATTATAAATGCAGAAACATGCTTTAATTATATAATGTATATTTACTTATTAGTATATTTAACAGTAAAGACCTCAGCACAGGTGCCCAAGGAATTCCCATGTTACCTTCCTCCCTGGTGAAATTTGACCATTTAGTCATACTTTGTATTTCCTACCTTTTAAACAGTTATTAATATGCAGAGGACCTTCTCTCCACCCTACCACAGCTTAATTTCTTTAACAGCCTTTAGCAAAGGACCTTGTCAGAAAGCTTTTTGTGAGAGTATGAACTGGATTACTTCTCTGTATATTCAGTGATGATCAGAAAACTGTAATAGATTTGCAAGGTATTAATCCCCTTTCAAAAGCTGTGTTGGTTCTTCCTCATTATACTGTACTTACCCTTACAGTTCACACACTACCAAATATATAGATTGTCTTAAGTTTTCTGAATTCCCCATTCAATTTAAATCCTTTTTAAAAGTTGAATTTATATTTGGCATTTCACTCTCATCTAATACCACGACTGATTTAATCAATAGGCTCCATAGCATAGCTGAAAGTTTCCATTTTCATACTTTTGTTCCCTTTGGGCTCCCAAGTAAATAACACCTGGTTCTTGTAATTCATCTGCATGCACTCCATCTATTTCTTCTAAATCTTTTGACACCATTGTTTGAGAAAGTTCTGTTTTAAACTCTAATCCATGTAACACAAAGCTCTCTTGTTTCAATGTCTTCTTGGTGGTAACGTTCCCTGAAAAGAATTGGTTTAATTTTTCTGTATATTTGCCCTGTGAGAACTTCTATTAAACCATGCTCATCCATTGGCCCCACAGTCCTTCTGGCAGACTTCCTAGTATGTTTGACAAATAAGTATATTTTTAATTTTTATGCCTTTAGAAAATTGCTCCCCAAAGTCGTCTTTTTTTTTCCTGCCGTATTATTTTTGTATTTAACTTCTTTATGTTCTTTTTCCATTTGAATGTGATGTTCATTTTAGGTCTTTTAAGTATCCCCCATACTCTGATGCTTAACTTTGAAGACTGATTTGGAATTCTTTCCAAGTTTAGGGGTTTTTTTTCCATAAAAGAAATATACTTATTTTGAAGTTCCAGTATACTATATTTAAGCAGTTCCATGTTATGCTACATTCTGCGCCAATAGAACCCAGGGAGAGAGGGAGGCAAGAAAGTAGGGAGCCAGGAAGGCAGGGAGGAAGGCAGGCAGGCAGGCAGGCAAGAAGGCAAGAAGGCAGGCAAGCAGGAAGGCAGGAAGGCAGGCAGGCAGGAAGGCAGGAAGGCAGGCAGGCTGACAGGAAGGAAGGCAGGCAGGCAGGCAGGAAGAAATGAAGTTTGTTTCCTTGCTTTTTCAGATATGAGAGGAAGCACAAAGTAGGGACTCTTGTCTTAAACCAGATATTTTCTCTCTGACCCCCGTAGAAGGCACTACCAGTGGTTGCATCTGGCACAAAGATTTCACACAACCTTCTTTACTGTAATAAGCTAATCCACAACTTTTTATTTTCCAAGAATGAATTGTGGGGAAAATTGACTGTCTTTGTTGTTGTAAGTGGAAGGAGGGAATTACAGGAAACCAACAGTTGACTTCCAGCACCAACGCTGGTACAGTCCATATCCACACAGTAGAATAAACTATACAAACTTGAGGCAAAAACAGTTTGGGTGATCCAGATTAACAGATCAACATAGAAGTACTAACACACATTAAGGCTATGGCATTTTCCTTCTGCATGGAATCCGAGTTATAAATGGAAGTAACATCACAGATAAAATAAGCCCTGGGCCATTTTCCTATGAAACAATGAAAAATGTGAAAAACAACTTCAAATAACGGTTATTTTACTCTAGACCTGCATAGCCATGCTATGCACTGAATGTTGCTGATTAATTAATGAAGTCCATCTGATGATGTCTCACTGTGAAGGACAGACAATCTATATTTCAAATTACTTTTGAAAATTTAATCATCAGAAAGGAGAATTTGTTCATTAGTTAGTAATAATATATTAAGTTCCTCTCTCTGTCCCTGAATAGGATGGATAAAGACTAATTAATTAAAGGCATGCCACAGAATATCTGCAGTCCCATTGGTGGCATAAAAAGTAGCAAAGGAAGCTATAAACCCTGGATGTTAAATGTGCAGCAATGTGCTAGTGATGGACAGACCATCACTAACACAGATACTTTATACAAGGTAATAATAAGAAATTACACCAAAATGGACAATCTAAATGCAGATGTTCCTCAACCTAACTCCAACATGAAATTTCCCTGTGATAGGTTTTTCATAGAACAATACGGCATTTGAGTCTTTAAAAATCTCTGAAGGAGGTATTTCTGTTCTCACCCTGCAACCAGTTAAGGCAATTTTTACTGGGTAACAGAAAAATCTCATGAAAAGTACAACATATTTTGCATTGCCCACAAACATCTGTGGAAATATCCTAACTGGAATCATCACTGTAGCAGTCACCATCTGCCTGGCAAATGTGCAGAGAGTTTTCTCAGGAATAGACTGTGGCATTTAGCCACAAACTGCAATAAGCATTGCAGTCACAGTGTCCTGCGGGAGGGACTAGAAGCCCTCTTCTGTCTCACCTGAGTTCCCAGTTGTCCTGGAGGTGATGCCTATGTCATTTGCACTACATGGAGGAGGAAATCAAGCCTGCCCTGTGCAAGTTCCCAGTTTGTTGAAAACTGGGCACTGCCATCTCAGTGAATTGCTCCTACAAAGCATGGCCTTTGCAACCCTATGCATAATGACTGTTCCATCACAGAATGTAGGAGTGTCTGCTCTGCTCTGCAGAAGGGAAAAGGCTAACAGTGATCCAAATTAATTACAGTTAATTAAAGCCTATATTCAACATAGAGGCTTTATGTAATTCATTTATCATGTCATAAGACATTTACATATATTTGCTTAAAGTTCTTCAACACAAAGTTAGAAGCACAGAAACAGTGTAATTTCCAACATCTTTACTTTTTGAGATACTTGAAAGCAACCAAATTGAATTTCACTTTACATAAATTCACTTTTGGCAAACATACAGGGTAGCATAATAAATTCAGATCACCGTAGGAAACACTTCTAAATTCTAATGGGAACCAATAGCATTTATGTGAATAGTTACGGTACATAAACTAGAAAATTAAAAGGCAATTTTTTTCCAATGTGATTTATTCTGTCACTTGAATACTGATTTCTATAGAATGTAATGAGGCTATGGATATTTTATACTAAGCTTATTTTATTCATAGACCAATGTCATGTATGTTAGTCCAAAGATAACAATTCTTATATTTTTCTTTTTATATTCATATCATGCCTCATTCCTCTTCACAAAACACAGCATACACATTTCTTCTCCATTTGTGTTTTTTACATATTTTCTGTCAGCCATACCTACCATGGAGAGCAAGATACCTTTCCTTCCCTGCCATGGTATGGGATTTTTAATAATTGTTGATTCTCACTGTCATTCTTCTCCCTTGACATTAAACACAGGTAACTTAATTTGTGTATTAAAATCAATGTCGCAGTCAATCATTAGGTGTTTAATAAATTCATGATAGTTGACATGAGTATTTTTCTGTCTCCTCACTGCCATGTAACATAAATGATCTTATAAGCTTCCTGTTTCCTCTTCATAGCATATCCCCTTCCCGCAGTTTAACTGCATTTTAAGGAAGCAGACCCCAGAAAAGATTAATTTCCAAAGGAAGACAGAATGTGCATTTAAAACACATCTACAGCTGTAGGTGGATGTCAGTCAAATCATGATAAGAGTTCTCCCTGACTCCCACACAGTCCTGTGTGTTCTTCGCACTTCAAGGTCAGACAGATGCATACTGACTAATCCTCTCCTAGAGTTCAGTAATGAGAAGCCATTTCTGATTCTCCATAATAATAATTTTTGACAAACAGGTTTTTCTCCCACCCCGTGGTGAGGTTAACACTGCAAAACCACAGTCAATTCCAGAAGCAGCTTTAAATTCACTGGTCACAAAAATCTTCAGCAACAGTCATGCTCACTTCACTATTGTGTTCCTTCATTAAAATTCATAGTTTTGGAAATGCATTGTGATTTTGAAACATCTCTCTTTGATCCAGTTTTGTCACCAAAATTTTCTATTCTTCTGTGAAAATGCTTGCCTGGGTTTTTTCTAAGTTTTTTTAATAATCAAATATTTGTCAATATTTTATTTGTGCCAACTTACATACTTACATCAATATTTACTTCTAAAACCTTTTATGATAAAAATGTTAATATCTAAAATTAAAAGAGATACTGTAATTTTGATCATGTTTAGTGATTAGCCTTATATAATGTCAGGTAAGGGGCATACAGCTTCAATCTCACTCTCAGAGCTGCCTACAGAAAAACATTTTCAAAAACCTTTGCAAGAGCCATAAACATATTCTACTACAGTGAATTGATTTTAAATGTAGGATAGAGATGATATTGGCAGGCATTCATTAGCTTATACTGTCTGATTCATCTCCTTGGAACTGCTACTTACAGTTCCTGCATTTTCTAATAGACAAGTGCTTACTAACCAAGTACCTGCTTTTCTCTCAAAAAAGATTCTCTTCTCTATTTTGTGATTTTGCTGTTTCAATCTCAAATTACGTCTCTTTTTCACTTTCTAGTTGATTAACAGAAATGGTCCTAAGTGCACTACATACGTTCTATTATACTTTTTGTTGCCAATTATTTTGCTGATTCTCTAGTCTGGAAAATCTGATATTTTAAGTTGCCCTTGTAAGAAGACGACAGTGCACACCTCTCCTGACTCCTTTCTAAATCCATAACCATACTGTTAGAGGGCCAAATACAGAAGATATCAACCCACCCTCTAACAATCTATACGCAACAATTCAAATGCACAAACTTCTTACCCACAAAACTGGGTCGTGTGAGAGTAAGTTCCACTTGCCAGGATGAGTTCTGTAGCTTGACTTGATCCCCTGTAACTACCACTTCGAGCAGACAAGTTTTTCTCTGTTCACTTCTACCATAGCATGATCTACTCCCACTCTCTTGCCTGCCCATTAAAAACAGAGAGGTAAAGAACAATTGCACGAAAAAAAAGGAACATGCCACATTACAAAAAAAAAATAATTATAAGATCTATTTCTTTTAATAAAATTACTTACAAATGCACCACAATCCCCTCATCTTATCTAGTATGGCCTATTATCATAGAATCATAGAATAGTTAGGGTTGGAAAGGACCTTAAGATCATCTAGTTCCAACACCCCTGCCATGGACAGGGACACCTCACACTAAACCATGGCACCCAAGGCTCTGTCCAACCTGGCTTTGAACGCCGCCAGGGATGGAGCATTCACAACCTCCCTGGGCAACCCATTCCAGTGCCTCACCACCCTCACAGGAAAGAATTTCTTCCTTATATCCAATCTAAACTTCCCCTGTTTAAGTTTTAACCCATTACCCCTTGTCTTGTCACTACAGTCCCTAATGAAGGGTTCCTCCCCAGCATCCCTATAGGCCCCCTTCAGATACTGGTATTCATATTGTCACTGGTTCAATTTAAATAGCAATTTTGTAGAGCATAAATTTCTCTCCTTATGTATCCATATCACATACTTCCGCTCTATCATGGGCTAGTTTGTGCTTGGCTCCTACAGACACCTCAAGAGAGGTGCTGGACAAAATGCCAGTCTGCTATTGTGTATCGCCCAATTCTGTCTGAAATGCTTTCCTTGAGGATTTCCCTGACATAGTACAAGCTCCTAAGTATAAGGTGAAACCTGGCCAATTACTATACAGCTGAGAGGAATACTTGATGCCATGTAATAAGATATCACAGGTTTTGTTTTTTCATGTTATCAGATGAGAGCTGACAGAGTTTAAGTCCCTTCAGTCCCAAAAGACGAATCTATTTTTCAGCATATTTAAAATACCGATGATCACAAAGCTATTAGATTTGCACAGTGTTTTCATAAAAATAACAACTAAATAAAGAATACTGTCACAATTTGAAATAACAAAAGAAACAGCAGAGAAACTGTTTTATCTCACACACAGCATGGGCCATATACTTTTCAGTGTGGGTTCCCTTATTGCTTTCATTGCAAGTATGCTGACTGTTGTGTGAGGGATTTGGTGTGAGCAGGAAAACTCATTAAGGGTTTTATCAAGCAGCTGCAGAGTCCTGCTTGGCTGCACAGAGGACACAGATATTGAAGATTCCAAAGGTGCTTAAATCCCTGTTTCCCAAAACTGACTGGAAGAATTGCCCCATCTATCTCAGAGGTCACAGTCTCATCCTCAGGTGGCAGGGTGTAGAGCTTGGTTGACCAAGCAGGCATGACACCATTTCTGCTGGCCTCAGCATTTTGATGGGTACCTGACTCTCCAAGTCCCTGGAAGGCAGGAAATACAGGAAATGAAATACAGGAAAACAGCTTCTTATAACTCCTCTTTCAATTCTCCCTATGTGGAGGTGTCAAGAGTTTGCCTTGCAATGAAAAATGTCAGACTTCTGGAAACAGCGTGGGAGAAAGGGGTGGGTTTTGCTGTTTGTTTTTTTTTTCATCTTCCTGATGATTTCTGAGGTAAACAATCAATCAATACTTCTCTTGGAATGGAAAATCCTTTTTCAGTCAGTACTATCTTTAAATTCTCATATGACTTTCCAATGTGATTTATCTTCCTAGGGCAGTAATTTGCTTTTGAAAGCTACCTGAAATCGAGAGAATCCACTCAGCTAGCCACTTCTCTGATACAGGAAAATTAACGTACCAGAACACATGAAAGAAAAAAACGTGGTAGAGCAATATTCTTTTCTTCTCGTTTCTGTGCCTGCTAAAGCACTTGAAGTAAAACATGTATTAATCCTTAAAAAACATTGAATTTAATTACCATGACTAATGTTAGCTTGTACCAAATGTTAGATATGTTTTCCTTTATACAGTACAGAACGTTCTTCTAATTTTAAGTTTGGGTAACCAAACTCTAGTCCTTTGAGAAATTTCCTAGCTAATTTCTACTGTCAATTGGCATGAAAGCAACTTCTCTGCAGTCATCCAATCACCTACTTCCTTTTTCTTTAACCAGACAAGTGTATGAAATGCAGTAGTTGATGTTTCTTTTTGAAAGTCCAACAGAAATACAGAGTAATTTGTACCAGCTTCCATGAGATCATTACATTTTTAATTAGAAACTTTTAAAAATGTGTTTTTCCTCACTAACAATCCTGGATCTGGCTTGCCTTGCATTTTCAGGTGACCTAGATTGGCTCTGGAAGGGCTGCAAAATACAGTACTTGTATTCTGATAAGGTGTTGTAAGGTTGAGCCATAGGCAACTTGAACTCTCACGCAAGGCAAAAGGTTGTAGAAGGTGAAATAGGTCTTCATTGGTCTTACACTATCTCCAGCAGAGGTCCAGGAAGACAGGCTGCTGCTTCTGCCACCAAGCTTCTGCCTGGTAAATACTGGGTGGCAAATAGTCCTGGAGGTGTTTTGTGCAAGGACATCATCATTCGGAAACAGCAGTCTCCATCTTGACCCTTCATATTCCTCTGCCAACAGTGGCAAAATGAGCCTAGTCTCTCAGGGCACTCCTGGGACCCTCCTGTTCTCTGAAGACCCCATTGCACACAGTGTAAATAAGGCTGGACTGCAAAGCAAAAACAAGAGCTGTTTCCTGACAAAAGAACTAGAACAAAATGTTGTCTACTGTGTATGCTCTCACTCAAAAAGAAGAAAATATACAAATATATGCACATACATATATGCACTATATATACGTATATATATGCACACATACCTCTAATGCTTTAATATTATTATTGGAAGTGTGTAAGAGAAAGAAAATTTGGAGCAGATTCAACCCCAGCAGTCACAAAATACAGGGAAAAAAAAAGATAAAAACACATATCAGTTGCACAGCTAATCACAGTTATGTGAATTATTAAACATTTTTGAAATGGAGATGCAGGCAAAGTGGAAGAGATAAAGATTTTTGCTGCTTTATATAATCTTGGCCCTGTGGTACCAAGTCCAAGTGGGATTCTAAAGCTGTCCTATGGAGGGCCGACACATTTTCTTCTAAAAGAACATGAAAGCCCTTTTAATCCAGTGGTGAGATATGGAATGCAAAATGTTAATGAAGTCCCTGGTTCATTAAACTTATCTTTGATCCAGTCTGAATTATGATTATTCTGTAACAATCACAGCAAACCACAAAACAGAAATGAAGTCAAATATTGCTGCTAGCTAACTCTCCATACTAAGAAGTGATCACTACCACCCATTACAAAGAAAATCCATATTGCCAAGAAAAGTCTAAAATTCTTTATTCATTATCTCCTGGGAACTTAAATAAAATCCCTTGCCGACTCAGTGAAGCAATGTAATTTTGTTGTATTTCTATCTTTCATTTTGCATTTGTTTCTTTTTAATGGAAACAATGGACCATTTATCATTGCCACTCAAAATTGATGATTATGGCTCACACACTCTAAAAGTAATACTAAGCTCTGGCTTAGCACTGGTGGTCAGTCACACAAAAAGCTTGAAAAAGAGTCACAGAAAAGGAAGATTCTCTTTCTCAAAAATGCCATGGTAACCTACCAAGAACTATCACAAGTGCAAATAAACACAATAGAAAATAAATACAGTTATAAATGATAGGAAAGACTAAGATTCAGAGTTATTCAAAATCCATGGCAGCCACAAAAAAGAGGGAAAAACATTCATTAGAATGAAGAGGAATCACTTCATGTATGAATGAGAAATCTTTATTCAAGCAGCAATTACTCATCATAAATATATGCTGTTTCCAGGAAGATACAGTAAAACCAGGTACAGAGAAGGATGCAAAGAAGAGCAGCACTAGTCCAGACAGAAACTGCATATGGACAAGAAAACAGTAAGAAAGCAGTATATAGACCAAAGTCTATATACTATAAAGTCTATATCCTATATAAAGTTCAACCCTAACCCTAACCCTAACCCATAAAAATCAAAGGAGGATGTGATAAAGGTCTATAAAATCATATTTTTTTTAAGTAGAAACATCAAAATGTCCAGAGGACAGGTCCAAAAAGGAGGTAGTTGTTTGAATGATATATAGCTCAATTTCAGAGCTCATTGTGTCTGTGTATTGTGTACAGGAACATTTAAATGAATTCAAGAAACTTTTAGACGCTTCTTTTAATGAAAAATAAATCCAGAAAGGGTTACTAGGCATAAGACACTCTAGCTGAAGAAGTGGCAAAGCCAGGGGTGCCTGGAAGCTCAGCCAGCATACCCAGAGGAATACGGTTGGGTTTTGCTCTTTCTCTATTTCAAGTTGGTTGCTGTTAAAGACAGAGTACATGATTAGGAGGACCTCTGATCTGAACCAGTAAGGCCATTCTTGCACTCCAATATCTCCATGCATTTCATGCTTCAAAGAACTAAATGTTTACCTTCCCGCCTGTTGTTCAGAATATTCAGCTCGTATATTCTACAAGTTTTATCATCGTATAACTGTAAAAATATTAGATTAACACCATTTCCACGTTATATTGAAAAAAAAATAATATTCAGTATTATGTTTTATGAAGAGGAAGACCTATTTGCATAATTTCGTATAGGCACCAGCTAACTTTTAAAAAATTTAAATCCACTGGTGGAAGAACTAAGATCTGGGACTTCCAAACATACTCTTTGGTGGATTAGCAACTGAAGGATTTTCACATGTTGAAGAGACCAGATTTCAGAGAAAAATTAATTGGCATGCAGGAAAGAGAGAAAATGATAAGCACCAACCATAGCTAGGGTAAGGGACACACAGACGAGTCAGAAATCCTACAACATTACCACAGCCATGGTAAGGATTTTGGAGGCCATAAGCACACTTCCATGTAGAGGCAGCCTCCAACCACGCAGCAAGAAACTATATGCAAAATGAGGCTTCACCTTCCTTGCTCAATGAGGAAAGCCAGTCAGATACATGTCAATGTCATAGAAAGCACTGCACAACAGCAAACCAGCTGTACAGGTATGATACCTTAATATCTAATCCGTGTTTTTCCAACATCTATGCAGCCTGTGAAGTTCAGCATCCAAGCAGTATTGGGCTTTGGGGAAAAAATGTAATGTTCCACATGCTTTTCACACAGGAAAATGTCATACAATAGACATACTGCATAAGACTTTTTCAATGCTTTCGCTGGCTGCTACTGGGGGTCTTCTCAGCCTGAAAGACAGAAGCCCCCGCCTTAAGCATATTATTCTGTACCCACATCTATACACACACAAGAACATTGTACTACGAGTACAATGCCTCTGACAACACACTGTTGAATGACTGTAATGGAAATCTGACTGCAGCCTGCATAAATAATTAGGAGGAAAATAAAGTCAATAAAAACTTTTGACTGTGCATAGAGAGCTGTTAGCTTATGAAAGTCCAGTTCTCTTCTGAAAGTATTAGAGGAGGAGGAAAAAGAAGATAAAAGCCTAAAATAACTAGAAGAATCTGAAATAATGTGCCAGAATTAGAGAAAATCTGAAACCTAGCACTTACTAAAGTTAGAAGAATGAATAATAACAACATAAATATGGAAAAACAAAATTAAAAATGGAGAGCAAAGTGGGCGTTAACAATATGCAACAGAAAAGAAGAACGAAGACAATCCATCAATCTTGCCTGACCTAAAAGACAGCACAAAGTTATTATACAAACTATCTTGAAATATTTAGCTTCTCACTGTTATATCTTCGCTTCTTTTCACAATTACATGGAAATACAGATATATTTCAGCATAAAGTCATGATTTAAATGCCCACACTAACTTGTTTGCAGTTAACATTATTCACTGTTGATATCAGTCAGAGACGGCCTGTTACTATGTCCTTAGATGAAATATAATGTCTCAGTACTGCTAGGTACACACTGTGCTATAGGAAAGTAACTGATTAGGATTCCAAATGTACATTAGAAAGGCCCAGCATAACTTTCAGAAGAAACTACCAGTCTCTAAGGTATGAAAGAACACCTTTACTAACTTCAGAAATACATTTTAGAGCATTTCCTGCCTCTACAGGAAGCTCAGTTTATTTCCATAATCTTGCTAACTGCCTAATCCTGGCTGAGATTTTACTTCCCATTAGTTGCCACAAACTAAGGTTGGAAATAACCACATTGCAGTTTCTCAAGCAAGCTCCTGGTAGCAATTATGCCATAAGGGGTTACTGGGTTTCATCTCAGGGCTTTGTCCCAAACCTCAGACATTTTTAGGCTGCCACCACGCTGTGGGACGAGTGTGAGCACTGGGGGCACCCTGCCTGTGCCTCACCATGAGCTGTGCCCTTCACAGTGCATCAGATAGACACTACTGCCTCTATGCGCAGGGAACCCTACAGGGGTGGGTGTGCACAACCACACGGCTCCTCACACACAGAGGCAGTGTCACTGTTATAAAAGCCAACAGTAACACACACAGAGCTTGCAATAAATATGTGGACAGCATGTGGACTGGACTTTTCAGATAGGAGCATAAACTGAAGCCAACTTGGCAACAAGTTTATTGAATGATTAAATTAACTAACTAAAAACAAGGCCTACATTGTGATAAGGATAATCCCAGAGGCAGTGTGCTAAAAACCATTAATGACAGCTTGTTGTTTGCCAACCCACCTGGCCTCTCTCACACTTTCTGTAAAAATTTCCTTTGTCCTCCAGTTTAGGCTTCATACTATGAGCTTCAATACGACAATGTGTTTCTTATTTTTTAAACAAAACATTGGAAGCTGAAAGAAAAAAGCCAAGAAAGCTCTTAAAGAACTCAGAAGCAGTCAGCAATGCTGTCTTTCTTCTTAAAGTGCCTACTCTGAACAAAAATAATGTGCTTTAAATTATAGCATGAATGAAAGAAGTGCCTCCACTTACAAAAATAAATACCTGTTTTAAGATGGGGAAAATCAGAAGCTTTTGGTTTCTAAAGAAATCAACCTTTCTCTTCGTTGCTGGGCACAGTCATCCAAAATTATGCCCTCAGCACAGGGCCAACTTATTATAAGACCTCACTCTAATTTATAAATGCAGTCTGTCAAGCTGTTGAGGTGGGGTACATCATCCCCTTTTCAAACCTTTTCAGTAGCTGAGTACAAACAGAAGCTGGTTATGGTATGACCACGCTTCTTTTCTCATAGGAACACCCCGTGACATGTAGGCTGGCAGTAGGGCCATGTAAAGCTGCCATTAGTTTTGTCACCAAGAGACTGCTGTTTGGAAAGGGAATAGCTGGTAGTCAGTTGAAGTGGTCATGTAAGTGTTTTGCATCATTGGGCTTGTGATTGTAGAGAGAGTACTAAGGAAACCCAGCCACCAAAGGCTAACAGGGTTTTAAATTGCTGCAGGACACCACCCTACCATAAGCAAATAATGAGTCCTGCACCAATTTTTCTACCTTGCAAGACAGGGAGGGGGATGTTGCTTTAACATACCAAAGGATCTATGTTCCCATTTCTTCTGTAGGAAAGAATTTGACTAGCATGCCATGGAACAGACAGGGAACTCGAGGCATGTCATGCAAATTTATGCAGAGCCAACTTAAAAGAATAGAAACAGAATTTCTATATATATGCATGCCAATTACACAGTATGATTCCATTTTTACTTCCTCTTCTGTGTTTTTCCCTTCAGTTGCCTGCTTGTCATTTCACACAAGCACATATGGGGGACCACACCTTCCACTTGCACAAACAAACAAAAAAAATTAGCTATTTTTAAGAATCCGTCAGCAACTATTCATTCAAAAACTGTTCAGAGCATTCCTCTGAGGTTGCTAGGTGACAAACGATGTGTTCACCTACCTCTTTATCAGCCAAAAAGAAAATTTAGGAAGAAGATAAAGGATATTACAGATTCAAATACTGTCCATACAAAGTGTGTCAAGGAGCTTAGGCTGTTAACTTGCTCATACTTCTGGGAAACTTTATCCTCCTCAGCTGCAGGGAAGTACAAGTGTCAATTAGACAGAAGCTCCATCACACTTCTCAAAATGTTTTTTCATTATCCTGATTTGGAGTCTAAATATTTGGTTGTAAGTGACACTGCTTAAATGAGAAGTGTCAGTTAATAACTTACTGTTGCCAATGTTTTTTCTTTTCTTTCTTCCTTTCTTTATTTTTTTCTTTTGGCAAATTCATTGTTGTTGCCAATACCCTGATCATGAAAACATGAATGAATGTGAATGACAATCACCCTGGTAACCTGCAGGAAGGCAGCAGTGCTGCATGTCATGGATCCATATGTAAAGCTGTCAGACCACTGCTAGGGACACCCATTAAGAATGCATTGCTCTACAACAGATCTTACTGGATATTCAGCTACCTTGAAATTTGTCGTAACTATCCTATTTCATGACCTTGTAGCATCCACCCAATTTGGTGTTTAATCTCCTAAAACATCTTGATAGCTAGCAAACAACTGCAGGTGGTTCACTATGCTTTTAGGGGGTTTATTTTCAAGGGTGCAAGGTGCTACTACAAAAACACAGATTACCTGAGGATGGCTCAGTAAGCAGAAAAGGCAGGCGAGATAATGAGGAAAAGGTGATGGAATTGAATAGCAGAACACCCATCAGCCATCCAAAACTCTTACTGTACCCAGTGCAAATAGCACAGCTAACTCCTCAACACCAAGCCTGTCATCTGAGCTGTTTTCCTTTTTCACAGTGAAATATGCACCAAGGTGTTGCACAAGGTACATCGCTGTATTTATGCACTTTCCTTTCTTCTAGACTTGCGTGATGCAAACTCTTTTCTGAAATACCGAAGAACAGAATGTGCAGTACATGATACTGTATGCAGACAAACTGGGTACACTTACAATTTGTTGCTGGAAAAAAAAAAAAGAAGAGCTTGAAAAAGAGCAACCGACATACCACCCAAGCCATTACTTTCTATGTAAGGGCCCTGCAAAGCTCATACAAGTTCAAGGACAGATTTGGTGTGTTTGTTCCCAAATGACTGTAGGGCAGATGCTGTGGTTGTACCGGGCAAGAGAGGAGAAAGGGAGGACAGATGTCCTTGCTCTCTCTGGTAGGAGTTACCTCTACTTTTGGAGGTAACTGGCAACTTAAGTACAGTAGGAGGTAGAGGGATGTTGGCCTTCGTCCCATTTTCCCAGGAGGGCACTGCTACATCAACATTAGCTTGTAATTAAGTGTGCTTCCGTGCACTGCAGGAGTACATTTAAAGGCATTCTTCAAGTGTGGGTATTGGAAGGTGACTCATTAGAAACAACATAAAAAATCTAAATATTGGTCACCCTTTTCTCTCACCTCACCCCCTTCCTAAAAGTAGGATTTTAATTCCATGTGTTTATTTACTCTATGGATCATGCTACCACTCCTTCCACCCACTCAATGTAGTTTTACTTGAGCTCTCTTACAAGCTCTGATTTAATAAATATACTCATATAAAAATTAATCTTCTTCCCTGCTCTGCTTCTCTTACATACACATTTCTGTAATGGCACTCCTTTCTTCCTCTGTTAAATTCATGTAATTCAGAATTCAAAATATTTTAATTGATTGAGTCTTCTAAAATTAAACTGTGTTATGTTTGGTTCTGTTTTGTCTTCAGAAATCTCCAAGATTCCATGTCTCCTTATAAAGAATATTACTGGTCTTGGTGCATAGCCTGGCTGAATCAGAAAAGTCAGCACAGAAAACCAAGTAAGCAAGATGTCAAAATGCTCAGCCTGAAAAAAAAACAGGAGTATCAACCATTGATTTTCATGTGTCACATCTTCGTGCTCACTGACATAATTCTGATTAGAGTACACAAGTATAAACTCAGAATGACTTCATTGGCTCTGGAAAAATAACTCCAATTTTACACAGCTGAAATCAAGATCTCAGTCCAATTCTCATTTCGTCGATAACAGCTCAGTATATAGCTTTCCCTAGATAGAAGTAAAATTTATGAGAGCAAAACCAAAAAACAAACAAAAATAACCCCAGGAAGTAATGCATTTTGCGGCCTGTATCCAACCTTGTACAGTTCTTTTTCACAGCATCAGGAATGAATTTGTCCCTTCTTGTTGGCTGCAGTAACTCATGGTGTTATTTTGCATCGCTACATTGCTTTTTTTGTTTTCGTTCATGCCAACAAGACCATGAGTAGGCGTCATATAAGATAAATCTCACTAATTTTAAAAAGAAAAGCTAGTGAACAGGAGGTGATAAATGCTGTGCTGCCTACTCAGGTTCTGTCACATAAGATGTCACTTCTTTATTTTAATTATATTTTCTGCCAACTCACAAAAGCAAGCAATTTGTACTGCATGTGATCCTACTTTTTGCCATGGAATGTTTCTGCATAGTCAATTGCAAAATGCATCTACGTGTTTCTGTCCCAGTTTTTTCCTAAATTCTCTTCTGTGGCTGCTTCCTGACGTTCTATAGAAACTGTCTGTTCAGGAAAGGTCAATACATAAATAACAGCTTGTTCATTGCAAAATGACTCAGACTATTTGCACAGGGAATTCACTTTTTTTCCAAGCATTAATAAAATACATAGGGACCCTAAAAAATCATCGAGATTTTAGATAAAGTTTTGTTAATGCACACTCATAGCTAGCTAGTTTTAATAAAAAGATCCACTATATTAAAAAATTCAAAGAAGATAAAAAACTGGGATCTAGAATGTACTAACAGCAAATCCTTGTCTGCTTGCGCAGCAGGTAAGAATTCTTGTCATCCTACAAAGTGAACTAAAATGATGTTCTAGCAACACCAGCTGTTTGATTAACTGATAACATCAGCAGACACTTTGAACAAAGAGGCTACCTGTAGCAGAACTGGGCTGATCAATGCATGTCACTGAAACAGCATCATGCATAGACAGGCCATAGACACAATGATAAAATCCCACGTTTCACCCAACTAAAGTTCACTTTGCAAATGGGGATGTTTAAAAAAAATCACTTGCTAAAATAAAGGAAACCAAAGCCTGAAGAGCATGAACCAGAACTCGAGTATAACAACTACATCCTGGAAGAGTTTTTAACACAAGCTACTCACTGAATTTAGTGTTCCTGTGAGTGAAGGAGGTGGAACAGTAGCTTTGATCAGTTTTTCTTGAAGTAACACATCTCAAGAATTATTTTCAGTCACAAAATGTGAAGCAATGAAACAAATTGTTTATTATTACCCTACTAAAATGGAAATCATAAACAGAAATGAAAGAATGAGTTGTAGGATGTAACCTACTCTAATTAAGAGTAGAAAAAGAAAGAACAGCACAAGATCATGTAGCTTGACCGCACATATGGGGAGATCTTAAGGTCCTTTCCAACCCTAACCATTCTATGATTCTATGGTGCAGACAACTTTAGAGATAAACTTGGATAGCTCAACTAAATCAAAACCAGTCAGATCACAATCTAAATGCAAAATTATGTTTCTGAAGTAATCACTGTTGTCCTTGTTGTACTATAACTGTCCAGTCAGGTTGGTAGTATTTCTGATCATTTTTGAAACAAGGAAGAATGTACTGCCCTTTCATTTAACCATTTATTTTTAATTATTCACAGTACCATTTTAAAGCAAAAAGTTAGATTGAATTAGCGATTTAACATGAAATTGAATTACATCTCAAGAAAAAATATAGTTTCCCTAACAGTTTACCTTTGGCAAATGAAATAACCACCAATTCAATGATCACTTTTCTGTGGTGAGCCTTCTAGAGACCCTCTGCCCAAGGATAAATGAAGTTCTCTACCTCAGAAGTGCCTAGAGCACTTCTCTGTAGAAACACTGTTCAACTCCTTTCTCCTTCCTTTAGAAAATATTCTATTTGAATGTCACTTACCTCACAGAACTCTTTGAATAAAACTTGCTTATCTTTAGAACAGATATTCTTATGTCCTTGTTTACATTTACACATTTTAAAATAATAAATATATCACCCATAAATGCCACATCTACGTAAAATCATATGTTTTACCATATTTATGTAAAATCTATATTTGCTGTTTACAGGATAGCATGTAAGCACTAAGTTAACAGCATTTTCACAAATCATTTATATTTCACAGAAGAAAATTTACTTTTTACTGGTACTTATACTAAGTCTTTTCTAAGTATAAATAAATCTTCTTGAGCTGGAAGTTTTCTGTTTGCATGAGACAAACACTGGAACTATGCTTAACTGTGAGTTGCTTTGTAGATACACCTCCTCACCAGAGGAGATCTGCTTTCTTTGTCCCCCAAGAATCTTGAATTTGGGCGTATATGGAGCTTTTATTTTCCCCTTCTCTATTTGAATTTGGAGACCCTATCTTGCCTCTTTGGCTCACAGCGTGGCGAGCAGGGGCCTTGCTGGTGGGATTTTCCTGACTTGGCAGCTCTTGTTCTCACAGTTCTATAACGTTATTCTTTACTATAAGTTGCCTTTGTGCATTTCACACTGCCACAATATTCTGCAAAGTTGTATATCTTAAGGAATATTCTGTCTGCACATTTTATTCAACACACAACCTTCATTTCCTTTTGGTCCTTTGTAGGGATTCCTCCTGAAGCAATACCATGGATGACAGGGTTGTTATCAGAGAGCTCTGAGTACCCTGCATCAGTTTAAGAAGTTTATACATAGTTTAAGTGTTCATAGCAGTCTGTTGCAGTAAGTACTTGTTACACAAACATATTAGCACTGTGTGCAGTGTGAACATGATCTTTATTTCAGGATCTGTAGAAGGTTCAGGAAGTCAGTGTGAAGTTGAATCATGATTACTTTTACATGCTAGAAAACCACTACAATGTTTGGCATGAACCAAGAATTTCATGGTATGTCAGAAAGTCTGCATGAAGTACACGTTTTCTAGTTCGTTACTGCTTAGTGCGTAACTTAGCTCACTCCTTCCAAAAGCATCTGTAGGGTATAAAAACTAATTATCTATACTTTCTACAAATTTGGGTCTTCTTCCTTCTAGACAGAAATATAAATTTCTTTTCACCTTGGAAAGCCTGGCCTTGTGAAACAACTCTTCCTCAAGTCAGATGCTGGTTACACTGCTGCTCGCAGGAGTTAAACTTGGTAGCTCAGGCACTTCCACCAATGTGCCAGAAGTAACAGAGTGCAGTGTAGTTATGAATGCTTCCTGAGCATGTACTCCAGCTCCTGGCTTGCTCTGGGCTCAAAGTTTCCTCAGCTCCACTGCAAACAGGATACCAGCCAGGTTAACAGCTCTGATTCAAAAGCCTGATGGACTTGAAGCTCATAAACTGTCTGCAGTGTCATTATTGAATGACCAGGAATTACAGCCTAATATATTATAGAGCACCAAAATTGTGACTTTTACCTCAGGCTCTCAATAGGAGCAATTCAGCAAGTGATTCATGAGCAGCTCCAACACCTCACCAGGGACCTTCGGGGAGAAGGTGGTGAGGGAAAGCAGACCGCTAGATTTACAGCTAACTCCCCCCAGTTTATACAGTGACCATGATGTGCTGTGGTATGGAATACCTCTTTGGCTAGTTCGGGACAGGTGTCCTGTCCCTGCTTCCTCCCGGCTTCCCCTCCTCCCTGGCAGAGCATGGGACTCACAAAGTCCTTGGTCAGAGTAAACATTACTGAGCAACAACTGAAAACATCGGTGTTATCAGCGCTGTTCCCAGGCTGAAAGTCAAAACCACAGGACTGCACCAGCTACTGAGAAGGAGAAAAATGACTGCTACTGCTGAACCCAGGACAGTTAGGTGGTGCTTCCTAAAACAAACCTGTTCTACTCATTAATTAGAAGCCTTGGTCTCCTTGAACTCATGCACAGGATTTAAACAGTTTTACATACTGAGGTGTTGCTACTCGCTCTCCATTTATTTTTTTTTTTTTAAGTTTGCAATCAAACAAACGACCACAATCATAGAACATGTTCAGAAGAGAGATTCCCCAGAAAAAGGGAAAATATTCAAAGTTCAAATCCTGAAGCAACCATGCCCTTCCTTTCCAATGGCAAAGCTACCAAACTGAAAAGAGGCAAAGGGAAGATGTGACCCAGCACCCAAAATGAAAACACATTGTTGCCAGGTATATAACTACATGCACACTCCAGGCCAAGTTTTGTCCTAAGCAGAGCTGTGATGGGGGCCAGACTGATGGTCTCATGACTCACTTTCTGTGAAATCCATTCTGCACAGATGAAGCCTAGAAGAGAAACCACCACACTGCATAGTATGGAGGATTTTACTGTCACCATGAGGTCAATGTTCATTTCCTGTTCTCCAGTAGCGGTAAGGACCACCATAAGCTATATAGTGTGTACCTTCAGGAAACACAGCTTATGGTCAGTGTATTACCCTAGTTTATTCTCTTACACAGTCCCACATGTTAATGAGGATCTAACTGGGCAAGTGAAAAAAATTCTCACATCGAATATTACCCCAACTTTGTATATCAAGACTTCATTATCCCTCTCCTGTGTTACCTATTTTGTTTATCTAAACTAAAATTGGAGGAACAATTAGAAATAGGGTTCTGCTCAACTGTAACATCTTCAAAACAGAATAGGAGAGGCAGTAAAGTGCCTAGCACAACAACTGCTCAGAAGGCAGCACTGCCATATGGCAGGAAATTATTTCTTTTTTGCATTCTGAGTAAGAAAATATAAATCAAAATATTAATATTGCCCTGAAAAGATATATTTTTTTTAATCAGCCCATTTCATTTCAAAGACATGGGCCCATTTTTTTCTGAAGACATAAGACATATTTCTGTGATCTTATTCTCTCTGTTCTGTAAAATAAACATTTTACTACACGACTTTTTAAATGAGCCTTCAGTAATGTATCAATATTGAATGAGAACAAGAATACTGAATAAGAACATTGAACATGGTGATATCCTAACATTATAGAAATAGGTTATTCTCAGTGACATGGCAACTGCTCTTTCATTTACCTCTTGACCGGTGGTATAGCAGCCAGTGGAATACAAGTTTGGAACTTAGCATTCATAGTTGACGATTTTTTATGAATTTCTCTTAGATTCATATTGATAAAAGTACAGTATAATTCTCAAAAATGCACCATATGAGGCATTTGAGTTTTAATTGAAATTACCAAGGCAGTTAACACACTTGAGTGAAACAAAGTGTTCAAGATTCTTTTTTTTCTACAGAAATAATGTACAATATTACATGTCTTATCTATCTTACATAACATGTGTCATATGTTTAAAGTATGAGGAATAATGGATTTACTCAAATCCAACAGAATTTTTCAGGAATTTAGTGCTATAACATAAGGCCCAAAGTCTGTACCAGGGTATCTCAAAAAGACACTTCTTGCAAATGTGACAAATATCTCCTGTTTTTGAAGGTAATGAGATGTTTTTGAGGCAGGTTTCCCAGCTGTTCTAGGAAGCTAACTAGGAAGACCTAGTTAGGGAACAAATCAGATTACTAGGAAAGTATATAGGTATTTGGACATTTATTCACACCAGAGCTTGGAGTCAATAAAGACTTACTTGAGACTCATTCACATTGTTCACCATTTCTCTGTTCTCATCCCTCTGTCTGTTCTCTTCACTTGTCTATCTAACATCATTATTAGCTGTGGTCTTATAGCACATACCTAAAAGAGTTTTCCAAGACCACTTCTTGTGTTTCTTACTCCTTGCGTTTTACCAATCTGTTAATAAATTCTTCAGTTGATAAAAGTTGAACAGAATGAAATTTACTATATAGGGTCAGATACTCTTTGATGTAAATTAATATATTTCCCAGTCCAACTGAAAACAGTTTCTACTAAAAATGTTAATATCATTTTCCCAGAAACAAGTCACTGTGAGTGCAAACCTTTTTCTATACCTTATTTAGGAGTAGGGAATTAGTGTAGAGCTAGGTTTGTTAAGTTAGCTAAATGGAGGGAAAGAACGGGAAGCTTCCACTCAATGTTCTGATAACTGGGAGAAAGTCACAAGGGGTGGTCCAAGTCCTATTTCCAGTTTCAGGGAGATTTATACTTACTCCTTCAAATGATCTATCTAGGATTTCTTAACTCCTTTTCTATCTAGCATTTCTAAAGATCCTTTAGCAAGAAAATTTTTAAAAAATCACATTTTGTTTTTATAATGAGAATTTTCCTTTAAAAAGAAACATCTGTAAGTAGTTTTGCAGGGGAACTGGGACTTGGAGACTATGGTCCTATTCCTGCTTCTCACTGCATGACTTTACACAAGTCACAGCTTGTCTCTGTTACCTCAGCTACCCCTTTCTGTCTTCCTATGCGAAATCATGCTGTTGTCATTGTGGCAGGGACTGTGACATACAATTCATTTCTATGGTGCTTCAGACAATGAGAACCTAACCACAGTTGGGTTCTCTAGACACAGTGTGACAACACAAATAAAAGAGACCCTAAGTATAGGGGAGGATCAGATGAGGAAACTGACCCTAAATTCTTGGATGACTTATTATAATTTCCCACTAGAGATACAATAGAAAAGTGACTTGGAAAAGTGTCAGAATGTATTTATCCCAACTCCAAGCAGCACTTTCTAAGCATGCGTCTCTGCCAGATGCACAAAGAAATTCCTGGCTGCATCTGCAATGAGTTCACTGGGAAGAAAAAGAAGAACAGGAAACTCTGAATTTGCATGAAAGAATCAGGTTCCTTTAGATCACTGTTCCACTTAGGCCAAGGACACAAGGAGGAGTATCTGAAAACCAACTCTTAGCGATGGATAATATTTCATTGGACTTGACAAAATCACCTGCCAATGTCAGTGCAAGCTGGAACAGAGCTATTGACAAATGTTAGTGGGGCCCCATGTGCAGGACTTCAGCTGTCCAAGTGACTTCAAGAAGAGAAGGAAGATGTATAAAAATATATATGCAACATGTTGGCAGCAAGGCAAAAGGGATCTTGGAGCCATGCTGACATTGCCAACAGCAGCAAGGAAGAAATTTCTTCTGATTACTGTTTTTCTAAGAAATATTACATAATGCTATACCTGTAGATCATGTGAAATATTGCAAGATACAGAAGGTCTCTTAGAGTACATCTGGTCCTTTTTATGGTACAAAGTCAAAGACAAATATAAATTATGTTTTGTTATCAAGTAAGATACTAAAGTCAGTTTCATCTGAAGTGAGACTATCATGTCAAGCAGAGTCCACAGCTATATCACCACCAATATGATATAAATTGTCTTTTGACACATTTAGCTAATTTATGTAAATGTCACATACCTGAAGTGAGCCCTCTATTGAGTCTTTCTCCAGCACATATAAAAAAAAGAAACAACTAAAACCTTTAGGAGCTGTGCAATGAAACAGGTTTGGAAACCATCATTTCCCATTGTCACTTTTTCCATTGCTAGAGATGCTTAAAATCCTGTGTGGTTTTGGCTTTTCTTTCTTTGTGCAAGTGAATCACCTCAGTAATTTTCAAGTGCTGTGAAGTATCAGGAGAGGAATAAGAATATCACACAGACACATGTTCTAAAAAATGTTAACCAGCTTTTCTGATGCTAACCCAAGATTCACATGCAGAAATGTACATGTGCTCCAGCATTTCTATTTCTGCACAAAGCTATTGCAGTTGTGCACCCACAAGTATTTTAGCTTCACAAACAACAGGAGGCTTACTTTTATAATTATAGACTCACATGTCCTAATGTGAATGCTTTTTCCACCAAAACCAGATCTATTTCTCTATAACTTGACTGCATAAACTAAAATAACATTTTTCTGAGCTAAAGTAAGGGTAATTCTCTGAAATTCATGGGTTCTTTTCCAACATTTCCTGCATTACACATCGGTATATTTTACAAAGTATTGTTAAAAAGCATAGAACAATGAATCAATGTTTCACATATCAGTGTCCCACTGCAACTATAGAGTGGTAAGTATTTGCTTAAGCTACTCCCTAAGCTACTCAGACTACATCTTCCCTAGCTGAAAGAATTAGCTAAGCCAAATAAAATGCAAATGTCTTTTCCTAGAGATAAAGATTACAGTTTCATTGGTCATATACATGGAAAATCAGCACAGCAACCTTGATACTTACTGAGCTTAAAGCCTTGCCTGTGAAGCGGTGAATACAGACAACTTCATTTCACACCTTTAGTTAATTGCAGTGTACTTAAAATATTTTTAAAACACTTCCGTATGTGTAACTGTCGGTAAACATATTTTTATTTAGAGTTCCCCCTTAAATTGCAAAGTAACAGCAATTTGTTTTCATTTAATTGACAGCAAGATATCAGTGGCTTTAAATACACAATGGAAGATCTCCAAAAATGAGACTTTTGAAAATAAACTTTAGCAATCTGGAAAGAACAAGCTGGAAGTATCCGTATACAAGCCTGAACCGTTCTAAATGTATGCAGTCCTATCTTACCATTCAGCTAGAATTAGGATTCCAAAAAAGGGGATGTACATCCCATCTGTGGCACAGAAAACCAACTCCCAGACACCTGGACTTTCTTCTTTTCCCATGGTGTAAGGGAAGAATCTCCCGTGTCTGCATCGAGCCTTGCATGCAGCCCAGCAGAGGTACTGCTGCCTGCATTTCCCCAGAAGATACGTTCAGAAGTCAGTTTCTTCCTGAGGGCATGCACACTGTGTCCTCCCCACAAGGATTTATCTCCATATATGTATATGTTTGCATTCTTCAGTATAATTCTCTCACTCTCTGAAGATGGTGCCTAAGTAAGCAAAGCTAAGCTTGAGAGCTCCTTTTGTAAAAAACAAAAATATATAGATTTCAGGGAGCAGATAATTTAAATGGTTTTCCAAATGGGAGAATTGAGTTCAGTTTACCAACACCAAAGAGCACAGCTTCCCACATCTTGCATACCTGTTTCCCTCACAAATTAGATAAAATACCTTTTCATCTTCAACATAACTTGGTTATAAGATTGCCTGTTCTACACTAGCCACTGAATCCTGCTGGGATAAACTGCAAACCAGTTAGAACAGCTGGTTAGGCTCACAGGGACTAGTTACAAGAAGTGAAAATTACACAGCCTTATGCACAACAGGTAAATGCACAAGAATTTGAGGTATTGGAGGAAACCTGAAACAGGACAGAAATATCCATAGGTAGCAATCACAGTCAGGATATTCTAATTTTGCATTTCTGGCAGTTTAAATAAATTTGGCAGCTCTTTGCTGAAATCAGAAGAAACTAATTAAAATGCAATGGGGGCAATGAGAGGAAGTTAGTATATTGGAGTCTCTGGTTTGGAAATGCAATCTTTGAGTGCATCACCTAAAATATCTCTCATGAATTTGAGTAACCATGCAAAAACAGCTGAAAAACAAAGCTTAACTTAGTCACCAAACCACAGCTTTTCAGCAGCCAGGAAAAGGTTTCTCTGAATTGATATTTTGTGTATATTTCAGTGAAAGCTAGACACCCACTTGCCAGTATGTGTGCAGGAGGAGAAGGCAGCATTAGAGGTAACATCAAATCAGCAGTACTGTGAATCTTCCTAAACCTCACTAGTAGTTCTGTCACAGTCTTACGATATGGAATAGGACTAATCCAGCCTCTAGCTGAACTATCCTGGGGGTCCAGCAGGTAAAAGAATGAAGAAGTACTGTCAGGCATGCAGAGGCAGAGGTGAATGCAGAGATGAGAGCTGTTCGTCTGTGAGGGGCACTGTGATGGGTCATAAATTCAGCTGAGGCATAGACATTTCACGCAGGCAGCCCCCAAACCATTCTGTTTCTTTCTTTCTTTGACACCTGGAAGACAGGTGGCTCCATTTGCTTTTAGAACATACTTTTCCAGTGAGGTTCAATGCTAGGGTGGCAGTGACTTGACTTTACTCAGGTACAATATCCCAACAGGATTCCTTACTAAAATATTAATAGCACAAAGAGAGGTTAGAAGGCAGAGCCAGCAACAGGATCCCAGGTGAGCACACAGACATGCAGCTTTAAAAAAATTTAGGAAAAAAAATCCCAGGTTTATCTCCCTGGAGCAACATTCCATACACAAAAGCATTGCTCTAAACTCCTTCTGTCTACACTTACTGTATCACACACTGCTAATGCTATCTAGTACTTCGCATCTGAAATAAACTCCGCTCATTTTCGACTTTAAGAAAGAAGCTCAGTAAGGGAACTCCACTTGCACACCTTGTTGTTATAGAAACACACCTCACAGTGCCCTTTCCACACAACTCCAGATCCCACTGCTGTTTCAAACAATAGAATAAAAATAATAATAGAAAATCACAGGAGTTTACAGATAAACAGCTACCTCGCTAAGCAATGCAGTTGTAAAATATCCCTAAATTGTTTCCATACCAGCAATAAAAGTTTTGCTATTGATCCAATTTTGTTATGGATTGCTTATTTACAGGCCGGTTTAATAGAAACAGAATGCAACACACAGTGGTGACAGGACCTTATTTGCTCATGATAGCTTGCACTGCTGCAATCTTGAGCAGTGTATCATGGTATTATTTATGTTCTCTTAGGCAGCAATTAGTCTACCTAGAAATGTGGAACATGCACACTAGTATGTTAACAATGCTTTCTCTCAGGTGATAAAGTTGATCTATAAGCTAATAAGGATGCTATACCAAAATATGTGATGGCCAGATCTGGAAAGCCATTTAGTAAGTTCAAACACCAGCAGGAAAATATAAGAGCCTGCAGCAAAGCAAGATGGGCAAATGAGTTTTACCATTTGGACTATAATAAAGAGAGAACAAGGGCTGTAGTGTTATCAACAGATATTCAACACCAATACTAAGTAAACAGTCTGGACCACAGGAAAAAAAAATTAGGAGATTAAATTGAAGACAGCAAAAGTCTAGCAAAATGTTCCAGCTCAGCATGGGACATCATATAATTCAAGATCTTCAAGGCAAAGTCCCATCCTCCTTTGAAGAAGGCAATTTTGTTCTGCTGCCCTGTATTTGGAACTTATACACTGTGTAATAGCAATTTTGTCATGGTGAACAATTACATGCATCAAATCACATCTCACCTACCCACTCCCTTATTCTCCTAATGCAGGATTAATATACCAGGTACAGAGAAAATGTCTACCCCCAAAAATGGGCTCACAGAGCAAGCTCTTCCTCTGGCAACATTCACTACTGGGATGCCATACAATGCACCTTCTGCTGATTCAGATCCTCTTTACCCACTATCACTAATGTCAGACTGAAGAGCAAGTAAGGAGGAAGCTCTACTGTTGAAGACACAAGGCTGCAGGGAAATATACTGAAAAAGATACCAAAGACCCTTCAGATGTCCGCCATCCCACATCTACAGCCTGATTCTCCCCATGGGGCTGCCCTCTGCCTTCCCACAGTAATTACAGAGGGAGACCAGGACATCTCAGCTCTGACTGGAAGTGCCTCAGTCAAGTTTCGTAGTTTAGGAGAATACTGCATGTTCTTTGAGCTATAAAGTTTTGTGTCTGTCTGTTTTTTTCCCTACCTATGCACAGCCCTCACACAACCAAGGGCTGAACCCTTTTATGGTCTGTCACAGTATGAAGAAAGATGCCACTTCTAGAGTCAGCTCTCAGTTAGCTGGGACACAATCGACAATGCAGGTTATGTGATACCTGGGCATAGGCTGTGGAGATTGGCACTATCCTGTTGCATTCTTTCTGGACTCAAGTAAAGAAATGAGGCCATGCACATAAACCAGGAAGCTTAGCCCCAGTTATTCTCTGCATGAATGTAATCCACTAGCACGTGATTATACAATCTCCACAGTAATACCAAAAAAGAAGGAAATCTCATTTCAAAATTTTAGAAGAAAGACAACTTTTTCAGAACTCTTTTAGATGTAAATTATTATTTTTTTTAATTATTTTTTAAGATTAAATCTCAGCTGTGCATTTCAACTTTTTTTTGAGGTTCTAATGTTTTATCGACAGGTCATATCAGGCAAGAAAACTTTACCCTGGGAAAATATCCACCAGTTCTCTGAGTCATTGCAGTTTTCCTGATACACTACAGTGGTATGTACTCATTTCCAATCTGCAGTATTTTTCCAAACTGGCATTTTATCTAAGAACATATTCTTGCCATCATCTATGCAAGTGCTCATAGGCCTTGGAATAATAATGCAGATACAAAAGCAGTTGTACATGTTTTCCCACTAACCCATGACTTCACATTACAGTAATAGTTCTGCTTTTAGTAAAGGAGGAGTTCCTGAATCCTGACCCTGAAAAAAGGGAAGCTCATCTAAGGAAAATACAGTTATTTGCAGGAAACGTACATTTACATGCCAATGCCAGATAAATGTGTTTTCTTGCACTATCCTATATTGCTCTTTCCCATTAGAATCAAGGAAACACATAACTAGAATATTTATTATATTAAAGGATCAATAGCCAGTTGGTATCTTTATCCATACTTAAAGAAAAATCTGTGTTTGATAGCACTCAATTTTGGTTGGTGTCCATATCTTCCAGTAACTAATACTATGAGAAGTCTGCATTATTTGTAGACATGAGTTTTAAATGCCAATCCTAAAAGATCTGTAATTTTGCTGTATGGACAAGTAACCAAGTAATCAAGTACCTCTGCTTCTTTTCACTTTAACTGTCTTTCCTTATTGCCAATGTTCTCATTTAAGATGGTCCTAGAAAAAGTTTCCTTTAAAATACAAAAGAAAAATTTGCTCTGCCTTGGGTTCTGGAGGTTATCATGTATGTGAGTTTCTGCACTGACTGGAGTCTAAATTTTGTAGGGCTTAAATACAACAGACTCAGAGTTCATTGCATAAAGGCATTTTATCACTGATCAAGCAAATACAGAATTAATTTCTAATATTTTATGTAGGAAAAAAAAGAGAAAGAATGGAAGAAAAAAAGATGCACTCAGTTTTGTGGTAAGCACAATATACTGAAGCTTTTCCAAAGTCAGGGCATGCTAACACAAACCATTTGGTGTAGCAAATAAAATTCATTGCAAGAATCCATGGAAATTAAAATTTCAGATTTCATATTTTTAGTAAGAAAGGTCTTCATTAAAAAAAACAAATTAAACAAACAAAACCACAAACCACAATAAACCACTGAAACAAAAACCAAAACCAATCCAGCTTCAGGAGGTAGACCAAAATATTATAGTCACAGCCCACAGAATGTCCTCTTTACTGATAAACATCTGCAGAACTACCCTGAGCTACACAACAGAGCACACAGCCACAGTGTGTCTGCCCAGTCTTCTAATACATCTCGGGGCTGATTAATCTCACCAGATACAGTAAGGTTGTGGTGTTGTGTCCATATTGATCACATTCTTCCACATGCTGCCAGGGTCTTCATCATAGCAGTTTCCAACGGCCAAAACAAGTTTCCCCCACCCATCAAACTAGAGGAGCACTTCCACTTCTGATTTTCCATATTAACATACAAAGTCCACAAGACTTGATTTTACACAGATGGTTTGTTCACTGGCTGTACACACCCTGCACCTGTTTGAATTCCAGAGCAGTTCTACTATCATCTTGAGAAGAAGCAAGTACAGCATGAAGGAGAAACAGGTTAGTATGATCATTTGCTGATCTTATCACTTGTTAGGAAAAAAAGAAACTTATTTAAAGGGGAGAAAAAAAAAAGTTTGTGGACCAGGAAGTAAAAAACAAAAAAAGATGCTCTACTCATTGACACTGCATTATGTCTTTAGAGTTAGCTACCACAGCTAGTTGACTCTATGATCAGCTATTAGTTATTTAGAACTTAAGAAAACCCTAAAAAAAAAAGAAAAAAAGAATCAGACATCATGCTTCATCTAACGATAGGAGCCCATATGGAAAAGAGCTATGATAACAAGCATCTCATAATTTTGTTACAAAGACCAAACCCTCTGTTTAATGCTTGTGCTCCTTAGTCAAATGGACTCTCATGAGTCAAACAGGCTCAGGAGCAGAAACTGAATGTTATCAAACCTTTCCTTTCTAATTGTCATAGAAAGATCATTTTTCAAATTCTTTTAAAATAAAGCTTTTAGTTATCAGGGAAGTTCTCCGCAGTAATTTGGGCTGATGATAAACAAGCCTCCACTAGCTACATTTAAAAATGGAAAAAAAGTGTAAATTAGATATGCTTACATGGGATGAAGGAACATAGCAATAAAACCATGACCACTACACTATTTCTTTCATACAAATGGGTTCCCAACAGCTTCTTTATATGCGGAAGCTTGTTGACCTTCTTTGTAGAAACCAGTAGGCGATTCAGTTTTTAATTATTTATGAAAGCCTTATCAACAGTTTTGCTTCATTCCAGAAGAAGCTATGCTTGAACTGAGTACATCCAACTTGAGAAGAAACACCACAAACCTATTTTTTCTTTAACACCTCATTACACTCACATCCTGAATAGCAATAATCAGCTCTCTGATTTCTCATTCCACCTGGAAAGAATTAATATATCTGCTGCTCTGTGGAGTTATTACTGGCAAAAGAAACACCAAGGACAAAACAGTCTTTAAGAGACCTTAAATACACAAGAGCCTCCTGTAGCAGAAGGAAAAAAAGTAATGGACCATATGAAGAAATTCAGTTTAAATTTGGGCTTGTTTGAAATCTCACCAGGGTGAAGTAATCATTGTCATAAAAATAGATTTTACTGAGATGTTTGACTTTCTATGGTCTTGCTGAATATCTAAAAAGTAGGGAAGCTGACACTACATGTGGCAAATGAAACTGTTAATGCAGTAAAGATTTGTTTTCATAGGTAAAGAAAAATAAAAGCTAAATATTTTTCACCTGAGCAAACCACTATTAAACAAGATAGATAGGCAAGTTTTGTGATGAGGTAAATCAACAAAAGATAGCCCCAAGTAGAATACAAGTTGTGGGTCCTGTTTTCTTCATGTGCACAGGAATTTGGAGAAGGTGAAAGAACAGTCAGATGAGGCCCAGTCAATGTACTATTGCTCCCTTCAAGACCCACAGCATACAAATTTATACTGTGTTTTATTTTAGTCTTACTTGTCACAGTCCATAAAATGACAAAGTTTAGTCAACCTTGGCCTCTTGGCTTTAAAGCCTTTCTCAAATAAAGTCTAGTTGAGATCTCGCAGCCCAGTTTCAACCACTGCATTCCACTAGGCAACACATACCCAGCCCCAGGAGACAAAGCCACGGTGACCAAATATTGACAGAATTGCCCAGTCTTAGCATTATGTATAACAAACTTCAGTATCATTTAGGAACCATGATAATACAGCTTATTTTAAAGCCCATCCACAGCTGTTGGCAAAATTTTAATGGGAAAAAAACAATTGCTGCTAGCTTCTACCTCATGGTTATACAAAGTCAAGTGTCTTGTAACATGACTGCTTAAAACATTGTAAGAGTCTTATTCCCAGTTTAACCTAAGACAGGTAAGCAAGGTCTTTGTTTATTCAGCAAATGCCCAAGCTAAGATAAAAAAGTGCAACTAAACAGAGGAAACTTTTTCTATAGGATTCAGAGGATGATATTCAGAGTATAAATAGGTAGAGACACCTAGTTACCACTACCGCTGTCAGTTTTAACACAGACTGAATACAAAAGATTACTGAGAGTCTCAAAAAAGCCACAGGGAGTAAAGGCAGTTATGCTCATCTCTTTGTCAGAATGCCTCTTTTCACATTTACTGCTAATCTACTGCAGCAACTACCTTGCCCTTCCACTAGTGCTCTGGCATCTAAGTTGACACAGCAAAAGCTCACATATTTCTGACACTTCTTTTGTACCTGCACTTTGAATACTGTAGGTGAAATTTTGTGTGCCTGAAACCAAGATGCAGATAGCTTGTGTGAGGTACAGGTAAGCAAAATCCAAATCACAGTGTAGTCCTCAAATAGTATTAAGTAGTCTCCAAAGCAGAGCTCCTTTATATAAGACATTTAAAATTGAATGAGACGTATCACTGGAGAGCATATTGTTGAACAAACTTATGCCCTGACTGGACTGGGGGGGAAGGAAGGAAGGAATTAAAATGAATAAGTGAATATCCCAGTTAGCAAGAATTCACAGTGTTTTGCAGTTACAAATAAATTTGGCATCTCATGAATAAAAAGAAGAAATGCACAGGGGGATAGAAGGGCATCACAGATTCAGACAGTGCCCCAGTAGGGAGAAGTCAGTGGTTGTCACACAACTTGCATGAAGGGCACACAATACTCCAGTGAATTACAGTGTAATGTGTTTTGTTTCTGCTCAGCACATTTCCACATGCCCTTCATGAAAACAAAAAAGCACTGCTCAGTCCACCACTGGAAGCCAATAAAAACAGGCAAAAGTTAAATCCTGTCATCTGTGTAGAGATGCATTACAACATGACATGCCTCCACAAGCAATAAATTTTTAATGCAGAAAGGAATCATAATTCAAGGCCTGCCGCAGCATATTCAGGTTACAGCTTGAAACTATCAGAAAGCCAATGGTTCAAAATTTTTCAATGCAGATAAAAAACAATTTTGAAATGGGGTCGCAGGTGTAAGCAAGGTTGAGATGATGTGCTGCTCAGCTGTAAGTAGCACCTTTCACCTTAGT
This sequence comes from Pezoporus occidentalis, assembly GCF_034315485.1. Lineage (NCBI taxonomy): Eukaryota > Metazoa > Chordata > Aves > Psittaciformes > Psittacidae > Pezoporus > Pezoporus occidentalis. The sequence continues at coordinate 8,685,166 of NW_026916170.1, read as the reverse complement.
TTCAGAGACTTAATTGGTGTGGAAGATGAAGAGCAAATGGAAGAAGAGGGATCCGTGAATGAAAATAGAAAGAATGAATAAAGGTTAGTTGTGACATTCTTCTCAGGTTAAGGCCTTATTCAAAGACAAAGTAATGTGGTGTTGAACAAAATGTCATGGATTGAAAAACAGGCAAAATACTGGCTGTGGTTTGCTGTGAAAGCATCATGTACAAATCTGCAGGCTCTTTTGGTCAACAAAAAGCTCATCTCAAGTGAAATAACTTTCAAACAAAAGTCACAAAATATACAGGACACTTCCATAATTGCCCTTCTTATCTATATGAAAACACTACCATCAGGAAGGGCATAAAGCACAAAATAAAAAATTCTTCAACTTTTTGCAAAACCATTAAAATTTTTTCTGATTGGAAATTGCTACAAGAAAAACTAAAAAGTGTAATGACAACTCATCTAAAAAGAAAAATGGGTATAAGCCCCTCCAAACTCCAATAAAAAACACTGCCCTAACAGCAAGGCCACTGAGGCATCTCCAATTGGACTGAAATTGGAGACCCGTAAAAAGTATCTTCTCTAGAATGATTACTAGTTTTAGAAGTTTTTTATTGTTAGTTCACAAAATATTTCACAATATTGATTATATATTATTATATATTAATATATATTCATAATCAAATGATTCTGTAAAGAATTCTCAAAGTGAATGCAATGATCTGATTACTTTTACTCTGCATGACTTGAAAATTTCCAAGGCTTACAAATCTTTGGAGCAACAGAAAAAATAAAATAAACATGTAGTACTAAAGTGAAGCTGTGACCCCTAAAGTTTGTTTTTTCTGAAGAAGATATTCTAAGAACATATCTGAAGATTTCCGTTGTGAATCCCTATATAGGATCCTGCTGACAACACCAATTTGCTGTGAATGGGTTTAGACTGCTAAAGACTGTTTAGAACCAGTCAAAAGTATCGGCAAAAGTGGTTGCACTGAAAAAAGATGCTATAAAGTGTGACTTAACAACATTTGATGACGAGGTTCACTCTATTACTGTACTGCACAAAGGTTATAGCAATGATTCAAAACTACCAAGACAGAATCAAAGTTACCAAGACAAAATCTTAGTGCACTGTAATACAAGGTTATGCACAATATCAGTCACTTACCAAAGAACTGCTGTTGGTAAGAGGTGTCTCTACCCTGAGGAGCAATCTTGAGCAGCGTCCCAGCTCAAAGGGACGTCACCACCATGCAACCAGCTGCCTAGCAAAAAAAGCTCAAAGGCTGCGCATTTATGCTGTCGTATGGAATAAAGTGGTTGGCTGGTAGTCAAATTACATGCAATGGGAAAGGTAGGCATGAGATTCCTTGTACCCACAACTTTCTTTGTTCCTTGATAAATGAGTCTTGGAAAAGCCAACTGCTGTTCATGTGTTAATCTCATGATCACTGTTCCAAGCTCATATGCGCCAGTGCTCACTGTGTCACTGTGCTCCTTTGTCAGTTTTCAAAGAACAGATTGGAAATAGAGAAGTTCTTAGCCTGGTTACAGCTTAGGCTTTTACTTCCTTTGAAGCCTGAACCAAACTGCCACTAGTTTGGTTAAGGAGTCAAGTACATCCATCACAGTTTCTAGGTTTATTCTTCCAATACATTCCAGACTGGGTACAAACCTCTCTCTACTGAAGTCATTATAAGTTTCACTCTTAAGTTCAGTCATGCAAGAACTTTAATAAAATTATATAGGAAGGAACATTTCCTATTTGTTCTATTTGATTTCTCAATTACTAAACCTACTATCTGAAATAAGTTATTCCTAACATTTAATAAAAATGAAGGTTCCATAAGGCATATTTCATTGCTGTTCTGCTGACAATGGAAAAAAAGCCCAGTTAATTCTCACAGAGACTGCAATGCTACAGAGCATAAAGTAATATAAACCTGTGAGTGTGTGGGCAGGTGAGAGAAGTTACACTAAGGAGGTTCAATTTTGAATGCCCATAAATGTACTTGGATGGGTAAAAAAAGCGGTTGATTTTTCAAACACTTTTTCTAGTAGACTACAAAAACGCCTTTTTTTTTTCTTTCCAAAACTCACATAAAATACAGCTGTATTTGATCATGATGAAATACATTTTCATGCTGAAAACAACTTTCATAGCTACATTCAGAAAGAATAATGCTCCCGTACACTGCTATAAGTGGATACTTTTTTGTTAGCTCCAGAGCTATTGATGAACATGTAATTATTGAAAGTGTACATTTTAATACATACATTAATAACTCACTACTACAGACCTTTCAACCTATAGCTAGCAAAGTGTTCTATCCACACTAAGACCACCTTACCTTTCCTTTGCCCCAATCTATTGTCTCACTACCTATAGAGAGCAGTGAGAAAGAATCAGACCTGCTCTGCTGGCACAAGAATCCTGTCCTTTCTTTTCTGATCTTCTGTTCACCATTCTCCTTTCTGCCTAATGCTTCTCTGTCCTTAGTTTTGTTTTCTAAGGGTTCATAGATCTCAAGGAAAAATATAAGAACGTAACTGGTGATATACAAACGTCAAACAACCCTCTGCCCTCCTTCCTGGCCCCAGACAGCTCACAATACAACAGAGCTACTAAGGACCCACTTCAAGGAAGGCCAGCCATCACAAAGAAGTGAGTCTGCTGCCTCCTGCCTAGAAGAGAAAATTGAGACCAAGCAGTAAATGACCTGGCAAAGCCACAAACCTGAGGTGGGACAGGAAACTGTGAAGGTGATCTTACACTGTGTGCCCAGCCAAGGGAGCTCCAGGCCTCTTAATGGCCCTGTTAAAACTGTACCCACAGGGTGATGGGAATAAGCAGCATATATAGTTTTCAGCAGATGGTACTGAGAAACCAAAACAGCAACGCAAGGCAGCTGGGAAGGTCATTTCCTTCAAAGTTACTCCTTTTGAGGGATATTCTTGAGTGGTGAAGAGTGTTTTCCCCAACACATTTCTGGCAGCCTTCAAAGGAAGATGATCTAAGTAGGGCAGGGCTGAAGAACTCGTGTATCTCAGTAACTCTAAATGCTAGAAGAGGCCAGTGAGCAAAGGACAGCTGGATGTAACTTACGACAGTTTGAGCCTTCCTTCCTCCCTCTTACTCAGGAGAACTTGACTAAACCACTGTTATCCTTTCATCCACTAGTCTATTACTGTCCCAGTAAAGGCACATCCCTTTTTTCCTTTGAAATTATTCATGCTTATGCCATCTTTTGCCCATGCTTTTTTACACAATTTTCTTCAACCATAGGCCAGAGGAGTAAACTTTATTAAATTAGTGCTATCTCACAAAAATATTGACAGAACTTCCCTGGAAAAGGCCCATTTGAGCAATAACAATACAAAAGTAATTGCTTTATCCCTAGTAATGCACACTGTGAATGGACTGAAGCCTCCAAGCTAAAATATGAATGTGTTTATCTGCTGGATGTAGGTACCAATTGCATTATAAAACGTGTCAAAACATGTCATACAAATTTTATTAACTTGTTTTAAACCTTAATTTGTTTAAGTCTATTGAAAAACATCATTTCTACTTTACTGAATCTTTCTATTTCTTTCAATTGGTATAGGAGAAAATAGCAAGAAAAGCTCTGCCATATTTAACTCAACATGTACTAGCTCCTCTTCAAGGTGGGAATTACCCAGCTTAGAAATCTTTACAGTCCATGAGGTTCCTTTTCTACTTCGGCACAGGTGGTAAGTTTGCCCTTTTTCTTTTCTCCTCAGCTAGGTATCCTACCAAACACATGAGGTTTCCGAGTCAAGGTCATACAGAGGGGACAGCAGACTTCCTGGTGTGTCCTGAAGTCACTGTATCTCTGAAACTGCCTTGGGGTGCCCTATGAAGAAAAAAGCATTGTCATTGTTAACACTTTAAATCACTTTCACTGTAAGAACACTTTCTTCTTTCAAAAGGTTCCTTAGGGAAATTGAGACAATTTACAATTAAACACACCTTGCAGCCATCTAGATATAGAGCTGCTGGAGTATAAAAGGCCTTCCAAAGAAATACGCTCTAGTACTTGCACTGTGTCAGTGATGTACATCACCTGTGCATCAGTCAAAAGTGTAAAAACAAATTGTGGAGGGCGGTATTCTGCAAACTGACATCCTCTGCTCCTCCTCCAGAGAATTTCCTGCACAAAAGTGGGAAACAACATGGTGGCATCACAAGCTTGGACTTGATTTGCTTTTCCACACACATTTTTTCCATTCTCCAGTTGCCAACTGCAAAGATACACTGTGAAGGACCACAAAGTTCCTGCTAAGGTTCAAAACAGTTTTTTAAGAATACAAATAACACAGCTACCTAATGGAACTCAGAAACACTGTAATGACCCTAAGCTGTAACTGCTTTATCCTTCCACTGTCAGTCTGGTACTTGGCTGAAAAAGGAAGAGGAGAAATAAATACATTCAAAATGAAAATCTTTATTTTTAGCATGCATTTTCACAGTCTGCTTGTAATAGCAACTTGTTGTCTCCCGTCTTGTACTTTGTAATTTCTCCATGGCAGAAGCCATTTTCATTCCCTGCCTAGCACAATGGAGTGCTTTCCATGATGATTGTAACAGTCAAGTGTAAATAGGTATTTAGGACTGGTCATCATAATTGTTGTAATCACATTAATTTAGTGTTTATAGATGCTACTTCCTCCGTGCTACCTGGTATAAAGCCTTCATTGTGGAATGTGATTCAAGGGTATGATTCCAGTTTCAGACTAGTCTTGGGCTGAAATTTGTCAGCTCCAGAGGGAAATCAGGACATGGCCAGATGGGAAGAGAGGTGAGACAGAGCCAGGAGTCCAGACAGAGAACAGCTGGCAGTCATAGAATCATAGAATAGTTAGGGTTGAAAAGGACCTTAAGATCATCTAGTTCTAACACCCCTCCCATGGGCAGGGACACCTCGCACTAAACTGTCTCACCCAAGGCTCTGTCCAACCTGGCCTTGAACACTGCCAGGGATGGAGCATTCACAACCTCCCTGGGCAACCCATTCCAGTGCCTCACCACCCTAACAGGAAAGAATTTCCTCCTTATATCCAATCTAAACTTCCCCTGTTCACGTTTTAACCCGCTACCCCTTGTCTTATCACTACAGTCCCTAATGAAGAGTCCCTCCCCAGCATCCCTATAGGCCCCCTTCAGATACTGGAAGGCTGCTAGGAGGTCTCCACGCAGCCTTCTCTTCTCCAGGCTGGACAGCTCCAACTTCCTCAGCCTGTCTTCATACAGGAGGTGCTCCAGTCCCCTGATCATCCTCATGACCCTTCTCTGGACTTGTTTAACCACATAAAAAGCATCTTGTAATGTTCCCATCTGTCTTTCTCACTGTTTATAATTTTTCCACATTAATCATTTCACCCAGAACAGGGCAACACTGTACCTCAAATTCTGGTGTTCAGTACTCCAGTGGAGAACCAAAGGAAAAAAGGCAGGGAGGTGATGACTTGGGCATGATTAGCAACAGTAGAAAGATCACAGCTCAATTCAGTTGTTCTCCTCTGGAAAAAAAAAAAAAAAAAGAAAAAGAAAAAAAAAAGAAAAGAAAAAAACCACACACACACCCCCCACACACAAAAAACAAACAAGCAAACAAACCAACCAATGTCCAAATCAACAACAAATCCACTGCTGGTGTCTACTGCATCCTAGTGTTCTGTTTCATTGTATTTCATGCATTTCAGTTTGCTCACAGACTTGTTTTGGAGTGAGCCTACTAGACCTCTTCAAATTCTAGTCCAGTGTTGGTTCACTCTAGCTAGAGGCTGCTCTGTCTGGACAGTATGCATAATATTTTGTAACACTTTGGTTGCTACCAGACATTCATCAGATGCTATATGCCCATAAAAGCATCTGTATGGGAGTCAGTCACAGCCTGTCAGAGTCCTTAAGGCAATTTGAACTGGAGAGGAGGGAGGAGGAAGGGGAGATTCTCATGTCTTAAGACCATCTAGCCCTTGTATCGTGGCCAAAAAGAAAATCCAATGGTATGAAGAAGGGCCTAGTCAGTGCTTGAAAAAACCTGTCCTTAGCAATGTGGGTGCAATCTATTTTACCTTCCTCTTTTTACCAGTATAGGTATACCTACAGATACAGTAGTTAAGCTCCTGCTGTCAGTTGTCATCTGGAGGAACCTCCCACTCCATTGATCAATTATAGAGGGAATTTAAAGAGACCCCCCTTCATTTAGATGATTAAGTTAGAAGACTCTTCTAACCACGCCTGAAGAAGAACACTGTGAATTCTTCCTCTGTATGACTAAACTCATGGCATTTGTTCCAACTGAAATGAACAAGAGAAAGCCTGACAGGATTTTGTACTGGGATGAAACCAGGACATTACCCACAAGAACAGCTGAAAAAAAACATGATGCAGAGTTACAGTATCATCATTAACTGTAAGCTTCATGCAGGACTTTCCACTGCAGAATCTGCAAGCGTTTAGGAAGCAAACCTTCGAATACTGGATGGCTGAAGATAGCATTATTGTTAATTGTTAAACTAGTGCATGGCAAGCCAAAGATCACAAAGCACATTTCAGGCTGAGTAAGCCTTAATTCTCCTGATTTACAGATGTGCTTTTTGCGTTTGAAGGCTAGTTTCTCTCTGATAAGAAAAAACAACATGAAATGTAAATTATAATGTATGTCTTTCCTCTATCAAAAGTTTCATGGGTAAATGGAAAGCCTTTTATACACAGCTTTTAGCAGGAAAACCATTTTTCCTGGTAATTTTTTTTTTTTAAGCATCATATCTTGGCTTCATCAAAGTTATATTAGGAGAACATGTTTAGCAAATTTCAAGTCAGACAGTTCTGAAAATATTCCTGAAGAACATATTTATTTATTTATTTACTTGTTTAAAAAGAACATATTTATTTATTTACTTGTTTAAAAAGCTTATGAATTCCGTAGAATGGTACTAATACTTTTAGTGTCAATTAGACAAAGATTAATTTAGTTAAAGATAGGAGAACTGGAAACACTGTATTTCATTGAATATAATAGCATACAGGGTTCACACTTTACCCTGGGGAGTTCCACCAGCATACAGACTTTGCAAGTGTCACAGTTAGGCTAAAACACTATGATCCAGAACAGTGTTTCTGGAAGCAGAGAGAGTAAGAAAAGCTAAGCAGAGGCAAGGCACTGAGAAAAAATGAAGGCACACAGAACCACTGTGTTCCACCACAGGCATTCTGGAAAGATCCAAATCTGGTAGACAGTCATGAGAACTAGAATAACTTAGAGATTTACAGAGCTTGATAGAAAGACAAGGAATAGAAGTCTGAAACAAAAAGTAAAAGGAAAAGGGCCATTTTAGAAGAGCACAAGTATTCTGAAACAGATGGTCCTTAGAAAAAGAGATAAGACTAGGAAAAATGAGGATGAACAGATGTTACGATGCTTCATCCGATGACTGCTAGTACTAAATTCTACACCAAAAGTAGGATTGATGGGAAAATTACGTCATCACCAAGGAAAGGTGTGCGTCATTACCAGAGCACACTCACATGGCTAGACACACGCTTGGATAGCCAGAGCCAAAGACAAATTTGGAAGTCAGATGGAATGCAGAGGAGTCAAAATAAATGAAGCAGAACCAGCCATATAAAAGCAGATGGCTTGAGATGCTGCTGGACAGACCTGACTCGTGCCTCAATGTCGTTGCAAAAGTAGTGCCGTGGGGATGCGGAAAGTGACTAATTAAAACATTTCTCTGCAAGCATATTTTTTGACTTTCCCTGATGCTTCATTTCCAGTGAGAACACTAAGTCTGAAGCACATGGTTGAGATGGACTGTAAGGAGTTTCCAAGAAGAGTAGTGTCCTGGGTTCAGCAGTAGCAGTCATTTTTCTCCTTCTCAGTAGCTGGTGCAGTCCTGTGGTTTTGACTTTCAGCCTGGGAACAGCGCTGATAACACCGATGTTTTCAGTTGTTGCTAAGTAATGTTTACTCTGACCAAGGACTTTGCGAGTCTCATGCTCTGGCAGGGAGGAGGGGAAGCCGGGAGGAAGCAGAGACAGGACACCTGACCCAAACTAGCCAAAGAGGTATTCCATACCACAGCATGTCATGTCCACTGTATAAACTGGGGGCAGTTACCTGGAAGGGCTAGATCACTGCTCAGTTGGGCTAGGTATCAGTCAGCGGCGGTGAGCAGTTGTATTCGCTCCCCTTGTTATTTCCTTTATCATTATTATTATTGGTGGTAGCAGCAGTGATTTGTGTTATACCTTAGTTACTGGACTGTTCTTATCTCAGCCCATGAGAGTTACATTCTTTTGATTCTCCTCCCCCTCCCTCCAGGAGAGGGGGGAGGGAAAGAAGGGGGGGAGTGAGCAAGCGGCTGCATGGTTCTGGGTTGCCAGCTGGGCTTAAACCACAAGAAGGAGATGCTTTAGTCTGCTTCATTTCAAACTGCCACACACCCAGTGAAATCTTAATTTTGCTAGGGACTAGATGCTGAGAATTCCCTCCTCCTTTGTATGATTTTTCAGGGTCCTTCTCAGGTTCCCCCTTTCCAAAGGCCCAACTGCTCTGAAACCTTTAGTGACTGATTCAGCACTGAATTAGCTGCTATTCAAAGTTCAACTGCGAACACAACCAGTGCTTTTGAAGCGACAAACATAAGTGGGACTGTCAGAAACTGTCATGCCTGGAACTCCCCTACTCTTTTTAAGCTTAATGAGCTGTACTATCCCAAAGGAACTACTGACTGAACTCCCTGACCTCCATCCGTTACCCTCCTTCTGGCCAGCATGTGAAGCATACACAGACTTCCAGTCAAATAAAAATACATAATGAAAAAAAAAAACTATTAGTAGAATCAGCCTCCTTTGTATGGTTTGAGTTAAGGTCACAACCATGAGCTTGGCAACTCACATGTTCTGTAATCCCAGCTCTCTGCAACAAGCATGTTATCTTTGTATGGAAGATTCAATTGGTTAAAGCAGAAAGTATCTTTTATTCTTCCAGGAAGTCTCTCAATATTAATCTTTTGTTAATTAAAGGAAAATGACAATATGACTCCTAAAGGCACATAACAATAGTTTCCACCCACACTAGAATATTTTCACAACCTGTGTTCATTCTTTGTTAATTTGAATCCTGCTCACAGAAGGTTAGAATTGTGAGGGCCCTTGGGAAATAGCAGGTACAGGCACTGGCTGGATTTTTTAGACTATAAGAGGATTCACAGTAAGGTAGAGAGCAACAAAATCCCTATTTTAAAGATAATTTCTGCCAATTGCTTCTCTTGTTTCAGAGCCTGATCTCAAGAATCTATCACACACAGCAGTTATCTTTACTTGCCAAGACTCTTTGCTGCAGACCAGCACATCACCTCATGACTATGCACTATTTAGACCTTTCCTCCAAGTCTCCAGCGACATCATAGCAAAAGGATCTGCAAAGAGCAACAACAGGCTGCAAGGTAGCCCAGTACTCAGCACTCACTGTGTACAAATGTGGGTTAAAAAGCCCTCTCAGGCTCTGCTGTAGGGCTGGAACATCAACAATTGCCTTTCCATGACTGAATTGCTGCCAGATCACTTCCTAGTCTTGTGGCACATTTTTAAGGACATTTATATTCTCCTGCTTGAAAACATCAGAAAAAGAGTAAAAAATTAAAAATAATAAAACAAGTATCTTAGCCCAGATAAGACAATGAGAGCTTTGCTGTGGCCTTCAAATAAAAGCAGTATTTTTTCTTGAAAATATTTTCATTCTTTATTTTACAGGGAAATAACATCAGCTAAGTAAGCAGAATTATCCAAATGTATAGAATCGTAGAATCACAGAATAGTTAGGGTTGAAAAGGACCTCAAGATCATCTAGTTCCAACCCCCCTGCCATGGGCAGGGACACCTCCCAGTAAACCATGTCACCCAAGGCTTCGTCCAACCTGGCCTTGAACAAAGCCAGGGATGGAGCATTCACAGCCTCCCTGGGCAACCCATTCCAGTGCCTCACCACCATAATAGGAAAGAACTTCTTCATTATATCCAATCTAAACATCCCCTGTTTAAGTTTTAACCCACTACCCCTTGTCCTGTCACTACAGTCCCTAATGAAGAGTCCATCCCCAGCATCCCTATAGGCCCCCTTCAGATACTGGAAGGCTGCTATGAGGTCCCCATGCAGCCTTCTCTTCTCCAGGCTGAACAGCCCCAACTTCCTGAGCCTGTCTTCATACGGGAGGTGCTCCAGTCCCCTGATCATCCTCCTGGCCCTTCTCTGGACTTGTTCCAACAGTTCCATGTCCTTTTTATGCTGAGGACACCAGAACTGCACACAATACTCCAGGTGAGGTCTCACAAGAGCAGAGTAGAGGGGCAGGATCACCTCCTTTGACCTGCTGGTCACACTCCTTTTGATGCAGCCCAGGACACGGTTGGCTTTCTGGGCTACAAGCGCACACTGAAACCTGCTCATGTTCATTTTCTCATCAACCAACACCCCCAAGTCCTTCTGCACAGGGCTGCTCTGAATCTCTTCTCTGCCCAACCTGTAGCTATGCCTGGGATTGCTCCAACCCAGGTGTAGGACCTTGCACTTGTCATGGTTAAACTTCATGAGGTTGGCATCAGCCCACCTCACAAGCGTGTCGAGGTCCCTCTGGATGGCATTCCTTCCCTCCAGGGTATCAACCAAACCACACAGCTTGGTGTCATTGGCAAACTTGCTGAGGGCGCACTCAATCCCACTGTCCATGTCAGCGACGAAGATGTTGAACAAGACCGGTCCCAACACCGATCCCTGAGGGACACCACTCGTTACTGGTCTCCAGCCAGACATTGAGCCATTGACCACAACTCTGCGTGCAGCCAAGTTGTCTTTCTCTGCCACAGAAAACCGTGGCTGTTGTAGTCTGCTTATAGGGACACTTTTACTGCTTGAAATGAAATCCAGGGAACAGAAAAAAGAACCCAGCCTCCAACAAAATACGGAGGCTTCTAGGGCTGGTTTCTTCAGGTGTCTTATCTAAGCTGCAAGGGAGCAGAAATCACATGAAACTTCTGCACGTTTCTTCAGAATCTTTAAACAAAAATGATTGCTATGAAATTTACTTTCAATGGTAAACACACAGTAAGAAAGAGCAGCCCACGCAAACAGTTTTAAGAAAGGGAAATGAAGCAACTGTTGAGAAAACAAGTTATACATCCTCCCAGATGATCTCCCTTCCTTTCCACACACACACAGAGAACTCACAAAAATGTAGCACTTCCATGACAGTACAAAACACAGTCTCTCAAAAAAAGTGGGAAGGTGTAGTAGTAGGAAAATAATATATATTATTTGGACTTTCTGAATCCAGCAAGGAAAGGAAAGGAAAGAAGGGAAAGGAAAAGGAAAAGGGAAAGAGAAAAAAAATGGAAAGAAGGAAAAGGAAAAAGGAAAGATAAAAAATGAAAAGAAGGAAAAGGGAAAGGGAAAAAATGGAAAGAAGGAAAAGGGAAAGGGTAAAAGGAAAAGACTTAAAGCTGGAGTTCTTGGAAGACGTTAAAAACGTTGGTGTTGTCACTTCACACTGAATTTTAGTGAGAGGTGGATCCTCTTACACTCTACTGCAAGTCCAGTCTGAAAGAAGAAACTCTCAAACACTATTTAAAGGTTTCTATTTTTATCTAAGACAGAATCTTTACATTCTTTAAGGGCAGGGATAGGACTCTTTTTCTTATCTCTCCCCAGCTATATCACTCTGAGAACTTGCTTATTAATGTTTATGAGATTGCGTTACACATAGCTTAAGAAGGAAGCATGAAAAATAGCAGTATGGCTATTTTTAAACATTTTCCTTATGTTGAAATGTTAAGATTTTGAAAATTTTTAATGTTTAACCTTTATCTGATATGTCAGATTGAGACAGCCCTCCTCCGTGTTATCCTGTAGACCAGCAACACTATCTGAGAGCAAACTAAAGAGCTCTTTAAAAAAAATTAGATTTTAAGTGTCTTTATATAACTGTAAATGAAATTCTTCAAGTATGTTTAAGATTCTCTGAATTCAGAGCTACAATAAAGGTTTATAGTCCTGATAGCAAAGTAGTGAGCTACAAGGACATTTGAAAACAAATGGGCATGCTAGACAACAAATAAAATGGGATTTTGCTCTGATGTGTAAAACTCTCCCATCTCTGTTCCTACATGAGAAGCATTAAGATTGTCTTGGCTTCAGGCACCAGACCTGAAGAGCTGACATAACTACAGCTCTAGAAACAACCTCTGGAATGTCACAAAAGGATAAAAGACGAAAGCAAGCTTTAAACTGGATTTAAAAGTCTGATTATGGGCAGAAATCTAGATATCTGAAAAAAAAAAAAAACACCAAAACCCAAACAAAAAAGCAAAATATTATAATATTATATGACACACTGCGTGAATGACAAACACATTTACCTTAACACTGCCAGAAGTACACACATTAAAGCAGTTGGACTTTACAAAATAACTGTTGTTAAAGTGACCTGGCTTATACTGAAAGTGGCATAAATTCAGAAGGTTTAACCTTTCAGCATAGATCACTTATACTTCATGTGCAAAAAAAGGTGGGGAGAGACAAATCTAATTGATAAATTATCAGTTGAAAAGTCTGATGACTCATTCAGGAGCTAACTGCGTAGATCTTCATGAGGAAAGAGGAACAAATTTCATTGGGTTTTTTGTGTGTGACTGTTTTTGAATGAGAGAAGAAAGTCATGCCAGGACAGGACTTTGGTTATCAGTTTCAACTTGCTTTATATGTACTGGGAAAGCTTTCAAGGATGAAGCAGAAATAATCCCAAGTGTCAGAATACTGAGTAGGAGGCAAGTGGCAATTTGGAGCTAAAATAACCTATTTCTTAAATACAGTAGGCAAATTTCATTGTGGTTCCAAAAAAAGAGCTATTGATGAATACTGACTTTTATTGAATTGCTAGAAGTCTTGCTCCTTATCTGAAAGTACAGCATTTGAAGGCCATAATGGAGGCCACTGGCTCTCCCTGGCTTAATTAAAATTGACTTAAAATGAGTGGGACTTATAATTTCCTAGGAACAGACAGAACACAGACATCTTTTTTCTTTACAACTGAAAAATAAGTGTTTCAGAAATACAGGAACATACAAAATCACAGTAAAACCTGAAGTGTTTTTCTACCTGAATTTTTACAGAAGCTGTTAACATCTCCAGTAAGTATGGGCATATTTACTTGCGCTTTGAATCTCCAGAGTGGGCAGACCGAGACCGTTCTGCATTTGTACAAGATCTGAATGGCAGATTTCAGAAAGTCACATTTTATCGCAAGAGATGTCAGACACAAGCCATGCTTTTGGCCAGTTACACCTGTTCTCCCTCCCTGTCAGGAGAGCTGGGTAAGCAGATAGAAAGGAAATGGTGTTGTTCCAACATATATTAAGTAACAGAGTTGACCATCATGATTCAGGGTGAAACAGTAAACACAGGCTTATAAAGGTCTCTTGCATTATATTGTTACAGCATTGGAGGCCTAAGACATAGAGGCTGGTTCACAATTCAGGTATCTTGCCCCATTAAAAATAGGAAAAGTTTGATTGTTACTGTTATCTGGACTGGGAAAGGGTCAGAATCAGAAACACAGGAGAGAGTTTGGAAATCCAGCCCCTACCTCAGAACCCTGTTGCTTGCAAACCAACTCTTAACACCTACAGTACCCATCAAATGGCAGCAACACCCCACTCAGAATCACTGACAGTCCCTTTCCTCCTCCTCAAGCCTTGCTCCTGAACCTGACACCACCAGCAGTTAGAATCTTTTTCCATCTCAATTTATTCAGGGCCAGTTTTCCACCCATTTGTTACTGTGCTAAACCATACTTTAGATTAAACCTTCTATTATCTTTGGCACTACAACTGTGCCAGCTGCAGCCATAAGTAGGACCATCTTGCACGAAATACCAGCTGCTATTCCCCCAACCTACCCACCTCAGCAAGTAAGCAATAGATACAACTCCAGCATCTGCTATTTCCCATGACATTCAATACTGCCTGCCCTGAGCATCACTAGACTGAAATACCACCATTCTATGCTGCACAACTTTTGGTGTTATTCTTTCAAATGCTAAGGAGTTTTGGATTGGCTTGCTTACTTTCTTTACAGTAAGTACAGAAATAGAATGCTGTCATGCCCTTGGATTCATCACCTCCTCCAATTTCCATATATTTTGTGCTAGCTCTTTATTCCAAGCTGACATTCTGTCCGGGGCACCAGAGGACACTGGAATTCAGGGCAAAGTAGGGTAAGAGAAACTTTTGTGTCAAGGTACGGAATATAACGGGATTCATTAGCTTGAAATTAGGAGTGCATGCTCCTCAGTTTAAGGCAGGAAAGCTGGCAATGTTAATCAGTTATGAAATGATTGGATAGTTTTGCACAATACACTAAAATCTTTATATATTAACTAAAAAGTGATGAAGATAGTAATAAATTGTACTTATTTTTTTATATTTTTTTTATTTTGCAAAAACAACACAGTACTCTCCTAGAGCTAGAAGCCCACTAGGGAGATCATGGGGATGGGGCAGCTGTCTTCAAGCATGCAAGAGCTTAAAAGATGGAAACTAATACAAAGAGGTAGCTTTGTATAATATATATGCACAGATATATATATATGCACAGAGGTATCATGTCTATGCTTCCAGCTAAGACTGTGAACACAATACTGCTGGCCACCCATGACTTTGTCATTACCAGGATCTTGAAGAAAGGCTTTCTCAAGACCTCCCACTCTGAACTGTTAAAGCTAACAAGATTGCTTGGAGGAAATGCACTGAACCTCCTTTTGAGGAATATGCATTAAAAAAAAAAAAGAAAAGAAAAGAAAAAAGAAGACAAAAGAAAACAGGAAAAAAAAACATACCTGTGGTTTTACATGGCCCAGATGTTACTTACTGCAATCCAGCTCTGTGGGACTTTTTAGATGGCTCCTTCATATGACTGGTAGACCAGGAAGAGAACAGAAAGCCTGAACACAGCAAGGGCAGAGATCATTCAACAGAACTTTGAAAGATGAGCTGCATTAATCCCATTTAAAAATCATAAAGTATACATGCCAGTTGTTAGGTAACCTACACCTGACTTAGCACAAATACCCCGAATTGGACTAAATTTTCCTGTCAGCTATGGTACGTGTATTGTGAGTGGCTTAGCTGAGTGATAAATGTAGAAAGCCTAGCACCATTTCTGTACTTTTACTTTCTACCTACATTTACCTAAACATGTAGACAATAATATTGCACCAGTAAGTCCAGACTGAAAGTAAGATTAACGGCATGATGGCAATGAAAGGGAAAGTTTTTATAAATTTGAATTTTTCGAAAAGAGAAATCATATTATCTTTAAAAGCTGTAGCTGTTATAATATCTGCAAGCTCCTTATGAGCTGAGATTGCTTTATGCATGTCACCATAAAGTTACCTTTAAAAGTAACTATAAAATAAGTCATATTTTCTCTTTTCTATTTTACCTTTATGCTACTGGTCACTGGCAGTGTTGGGATACTACAGACAACGGTGGAATAGCCCTATCCATCATGGAAAAATCTTACATTTCAGTCTCCCGGAGTTCATTACTTGAAGTTTACATTTAAAGGGAAAGCTCTGCCTTTAAAATTTTACAATGGATAAACAATAAATAGAAATGCAATTTACCATCTCAAAATTAAAAACAATAAGCTTCTTAGAGCTACTATCCTATTGCAGGATCTGTGCAAGTGTGCCTAAATATCACTGTGTTTTGGATTTAATGTGTGACATAATCTGCAGTGGGTGGCACTAACTCACATGATACAGCACCGGAAAACACCTTCATGTTAAAGCTGAGAGAAGGTGCAAAGAGAAATTAATATAACAAGAAGCCCTGCAAGTAACTTCCTCAACAGACAAATTTCCATAATGCTGTCAATTAACTGGGAAGCTAGATCCTTCTTTTTCACTTGAGCAACCTTTGCACTAGCATTGCTGTAAACCTGCTTCAGTTTTCTCTTGACATAGATGACTAATCGCAGGGAAAAATCTAAAATCAAAAAGACCTGAGGGAGGTAAATAATGTTAGTTTAGTTTACTAGAAGAGCTAAGAGAAACAGACAAGCAGAAAAAGCTGAAGGAGAATTAGTGGCAGGAGAAATGCAAGCCATTCAGAAAAGCCTGCTGTTTCACTGAAAGCAGTGTCCAGAGCCCTGGGGATTTCTGGTGTGCAGCTGAGATGATGCGATCTGTAAATGTAAGTCAGCTTTGTTTCCCCACTCATCACACCCAACTACAAAATAACTAAGGAAAAAGCCCTGGCAGCAAATTAGATTGAAGTAGGCAGGGATTTTCTGTGGTCCTTTCTGAAATATTGGCATAAATCCTACTCTTCTTCCAAGGAATGGCTACCCTTCCACCAAATCAGAAGTCCTGGAAATGATAGTTCAATGCCGCAGGAGCTGACAGCTCAGTGAAGAATGATAAAGACTACAGACAGCCAGAAATGGCTCACAAAGTGTCACTGTTCCAGCTCCAACCTGCCACTCTGCATTTAGATTTTTATGGTAACTAACACAAAAATAAAACGTCTGAAAAGTTTTCCAAGTAGTGCTCTTCCTTCTTATAAACTGTACAGAGAGGTCTATTCCACTCTCCAGTCACTCCTTCTCTCTCACAGCTAGACTTAAAAATACATTTTCCGTCTGGAAGGATATATGATACTAGGCATTTACAACAGCATGGAGTTAAAAACTGTTTCTCAGCCTCTTTTAACCTGAGAAGTCACCACCCATCTTGTGCCACTGTGACTCACTCTATTGTTGCAACTGTTCCTTTGTAACCAATTAAAAATTAGAGCAAATTATCGGTATTCATTCCTTTTATTTTCTCTCATGACATTGTAAATAAATGTATATTTATATTAAGAAAAGAAAGCCATTTCAGTCATTCCATGACTCAAGGAGCATCTTTGGATCACCAGGTAGGAAGCACTAGTGGGGCAAAGCGTAAAGCTATTTCTAAACTAGCAGAGCAGCCTGATGGAAGCACTATTTCCACAAAAGCATGGAATTTCTTTATGATCACAGCTAGACTACTTTTGCTACTTGATCTTAATTATGGCTATCTTGGCTGTCTCTCCAGTGCAAACACACTGACAGCGACCATTAGCAGTGCTTCTTCACACTAACACCAGTGGGAGATGCACAGTCAGGCAGATCAGGTCAGACCACACCAACCCTCTAGTATGCTAACCAAAAGGAAAATGTTATGCTTGAGTTGAAACTGCTACGCGTAAAAATCAACCATCTATTAGCTCAGAGACTCTCTGCCCATTTTCTTCAACTACACACACATTTACATGTTTATTGAGAGGGAATTTTCCTCACCAATACAGTTGCTTAGCATGGCTTCACTCAGTCTCACCAAAGTCATAAGTAACAGTTTGTCATCTCTGCTAACACACATGCTCAGTTCAGATGAAATACCTTCTTTAATCATGTCCTAAGCACAGTTCTATTCCATCAGTTTATTTGAAAACAAAATGTTTGCCACTGTCTTTACTCATTTCTGCATAAAGAATGAAAACCCATTGTAAATAAGGATAGAGCAACCTTTGCTAAAGTTTTCTCTACAATGCTTAATACTTAAGAACTTTGGATGGAGAAAACCTGGCTAGTTCACATTCCTGTTTCACATGGATACACAAAGGATCTTTCCCCTGAGGAAATTTCTAACATAAAAAAAAACAATATCAGAGATTAGTTCCACATTTTTAGGTATAATGGCAGATTGCTGCAGAAAATCTAGTGGGCTGGTAGTCTAACCAGAATCTGTCTGTGGTCTTTAAACTAGAAAAGACTGGATAGTTTCTCTTCAAACAATACTAGAAGGAAATGTTGTTCACTTCTCCACCTATTTTTTATGTTAAAAATAAAAATACATTAACTACATGTACACTAATCTGAGTTTAAAAATCTGCATTTGTTTAGGAACTATGTAAAGCTACTGGAATATGGAGAAGGTTATTCTGGGAGTTATTGAAAAGCACTTGAGAAACAATGCACTCATAGCCAGCATGGGTTCAAGAGTGGAAGTCCTGCTTAACCAGCTTAATTCCCTTTTATGACAAGGTCACACACCCAGTTGACCAAGGGAAGCCAGTAGATGTGGAGGGTTTGGATTTTAGCAAAGCTTTTGATACTGTCTCTCACAGTATCCTGTGAGATTTTGGATTAAACATCCAGCACACAGCTAGACGAGTCCATAATATGTTGGGTAAGCAATTGGCTGACAAGACAAGCTCAAAGAGTTATTGTAAATGGGGTTACATCTGGCTGGCAGCCAGTCACCAGTGGGGCTCCCCAGGACTCAATTGTAGAGTCAGTTCATTGTTTTTATAGATGATCTGGACGCAGGAATCAAATGTACATTAAGTAAGTTTGCCAACAATGCTAAACCACGAGTTGCTGTGGACTCTTTCGAGGGTAGAGGTCTTACAGAGAGATCTAGATAGACTAGAGATCTGGGCAATCACCAACTGTATGCAATTTAACAAGAACAAGTGCCACATGGAATGGGTAATCCTAGTCACACACACAAACTGGGAGATGAGAAGATGGAGAGCAGCCTGCAGAAAGAGATCTGCTGGTTTGGGTTGATGGAAGTCAACAGTGTGCCCTGGCAGCCAAACGGGTGCTATGTCCTGGAATGCATCAAGAGCAACGTAGCTAGCCAGTCAAGGGAGGTGACTGTCCACTCTATACTGCACTAGTGCAGCCTCATCTTGAGTACTGTGTAAAGTTTTGGGTGCCCCTGTATAAGAAGGACATCAAACTATTAGATTGTGCCCAGAGGAGGAGGGCAACTAAGACGGTGAAAGGTCTCGAAGACAAGATTTACAAGAAGCATCTGAAGCCATTGTTTTATTTGGCCTGTAGAAAAGAAGGCTGAGGGACGACCCCATCACAGGTTACAACTTCATCAGGGGGAGAAGGGGAGGGGGAGTGCTGATCTCTCTCTCGTGACCAGCAACAGGACATGAGGAAATAAAATGAAGCTGTGTCAGGGGAAGTTCAGATTGTACATTAGGAAAAAGTTCTTCACTGAGAGAGTGGTTGGCCATTGGAACAGGCTCCCCAGGGAAGTGGTCACAGCATCAAGGCTGTCAGAGTTCAAGGAGCACCTGGAAAGTGGTCTTAGTCATATAGTTTAGTTTTAGGTAGTCCTACAAGGAGCAGGGAGTTGGACTCGATGATCCTTATTGGTCCTTTTCAACCTGAGATATTCTATGATTCTATGAATATTTAGGTACAGCAGTCACGCAAAATCTGTAATTGAACTATTTAATTTAGTGTTAGATTTAGGATCTTGCAAGCTCTTGCGAGCTTTCTCCAGCCACTTATAACCCCTATCACCAACATCCAGCAGACAGAGGAGGCTCCAAGGAAGGGAGAGGGAAGCCATGACTCTAAGCAACAGGAAGAGAAAGTGAAGGACAGACAAGATAGACACTACTTCCAACAAGTCATAAAAGCTGTAGAGAGACAGAGAAGAACAAAGTAGTGCACACCAGAACTAGTGAAGGGGGTATGTCCTCATCACCCAAGCTTCTCATTGCAGTTCTGGAAGCAAACACTTGAAATCTGTTCAAGCCAGCAATGTTAAACAGCAAACATAATGTTTTGCATTCAGCTTCACCGGCAAATGGTAAGAATGTGATAAGAAACAGAGTAACTGAGCAGGTGCCACACATGTATGGGTTCTTCAACCCCTGCATTCTCCTGCCACATGAACTTCTCCTACAGCTACAGAGCTGGGAAACTCCAGTTCTTCAAGATCCAGGCAGCTCCACCATGAACCTCAGAGGTACCCAGAATTACCCTCCAACTTTAACAAGAGCTCATTGAACTGGTGTTGCCCTGAAACACATTCTTTGCAAAAGAAGAATTTTTATTCTTGACCCAGCTTCTCCATCTTTAGCAATTTTCCTACATGGTACTGTCTGCTCTCAGACAAATTACAAGAGTAGCGAGCAATAGTCTTTCTTTGAGAAACACGTGTTGTATTTCATGCTCATTTCTATTTTCTTTCACATCCCCAATGACATTTTATATCAAGATGTCCTTTAAAACTCTTATCACAGATGATAGGTCCTGAAGTTGACTGAGTGACCTTTTCTGTTGCGTTAGCTCAAATGAACTATGACAAATTAGCAGAAAATCAGTTGTATGGGGTTTTTTTACTTCTATAAGTGTTGATCAGCTAGGGATACAGCTTTCTGTATTGTAACTTCGGTACTAAAAACTAGTTTGCTCTACGAGAAGTAATTTTTGTTGGTATTAGTTTCCCTGACAATTTTTATTTTAGACATAATTAAAGCTTAAGGCAATGTAATTACCATTTAATAATTATGGTTAGTACTGGCAGCACATCTGTTTGGTTTGGAAAGGTTGGCTTTGCTTAAGAAAGGCTAGACATCCATTTCATAAACATCTTTGACACCATATAAAACATCAGATGACTAAAAAAGAAACCATAAGGTTGCATAATTGCAGATTCACAGTCTCCCCACTCACTCTTCATGGCCACCAGGAAGAAAGAATATTTATTGAAACATGAACCAAGCATGCATGATATAAAACACTTAAAAATAAAAATTTAAAAAAAAAGGAAAAAAGAAAACTAGGCAATATTTCTCATTTACAATTGCTTTGATTTTTCCAATTTATCAGACTAATGAAGGCGAAGTTTCACACTTTAGTGATTTTCCTCCTGTGAATGCAATAGGACTTTCTGGTTTTAAGGCATTGGCAAAGCATTGGCAAAACCCCAAATCCTTTGGGGTTTTGATACCAGATCCTCCTCTGACATAAAGAGGAACTAACAGCTGCAATCACCTTGCCTGCAGCAGCATCACTGTTTTTAAAATACAAGCTTCTGGAATTTTTAAGGATCACTGAGATTCTATTTGCAAAGAAGCAAATTATTAACAAGGGTAAGGGCTTCAGGATTGGATTGATCTTTGCCTTAACTGAAATATTTTTGCAGTAGATTTAATTTCAAATTCATATTAGGAAAAAAACTACTGCCATGGACATACTAGAATTGATTAATTTCCTGTCCCCTCTGGCTAAAACCTTATACCACAAAAGATTGCATAGCAGCACACCACCAGCAAGTTAGAATAGTATTTATTTACTTAGTTGCTGGAAAATATCATTTATAATCGATTTCAGTGGGGACTGCATCTGTTTCCCTTTTCCCCTTCTGTTCAAAAAACTGAGTGAACCATTCTTCCTAAATCTCATGCATGATGGGATCTTTTCCAGAATCTAGTCTTTCTGCACCACTTTAAGTCTTCAGACTCCTGAAACTGTCAAAGGACAGAGCACTTGCTCTGGTCCTGCTGAAGACCTCTCTGGCTTCAGATCATCCTACCTAACTTTGGTACCTATAATGAGAGTTCAGTTGATCAAACAATGAAAGAGAAAAACACTTCCAAAAGAGAATCTCAGATGAGGTCATCAAACTTGCTTATTTCTAAACATTAATTACAAAGAAAATCAAAGGAGTCTATAGCTCTGTTCTGTACCAATATCATTCTGGTCTGTGTTATTCTGTCTGAATTATTAGACGATGATCTGCTTCTCAGTTTTCAGGGGCTGCTCATATGCCTTGGTTGATTCATGGTAGGACTAGGGCTGACCATATACTGGCCCAATTCATCTCACATTTTATTTTCCATGCAAAGGAAGCCCAGACAAGAAGTATGAAGTGGGGCACCATGCTACATTCCAAGAGGTTCCCACCACTTGATAATTTGGCTCATTAAAAGAAAAGCCTCTGGTGCTATCCTCACATGAGACTGACTTTCACCTAGCTCCTTTCTTTCTTTCATTTTCTTTCTGTCATGGAATGACATATTCCTGTTAACAGTTTGCTCCTGTACTGGAAAAGAGAGATTGGACTGGCTCTATTCACCTGCTTAAAGACACAAACACTGCAGGTTTCAGCAAGG
The DNA here is from genome assembly GCF_034315485.1 of Pezoporus occidentalis. Taxonomy (NCBI): domain Eukaryota; kingdom Metazoa; phylum Chordata; class Aves; order Psittaciformes; family Psittacidae; genus Pezoporus; species Pezoporus occidentalis. Next base: position 8,663,131 of record NW_026916170.1, on the reverse strand, counting down.
TGGAAGACATATTTGGACCTACATCCTGAAGCTTCATTTAAACGCACAACACAAATGAATGGTAGCTCATGCAGTCACAGCTATGACAGCAGTTCATGGAGACAATCTCAAGCTCTGCCCCAGAGAGCTGAGTGAGGTGTGGTCACTATAGCGTGGAGGTGAGCACAGTATTAACTCCTAGCCTCCCCCTCTTGAGAATTTGCTGCCAACACTCAGTGGTATTCTGGCAACACTGGAGCTGCTTAGTTTAATGTTAGCTCGGGTATGTCTTCACAAACTGTGTACACAGTAGAGACTACAGAGTATACAGTTCCTAAGCAGAACAGCCTTTATTCTCTTAGTTCACGGAGGTTGCAAAACCAGCTAGTTCCTTCAAGCAAACTGCATTTTAAGTCTGCTCTAGTTTGAAGAAAACAAACCAGAATATTACCCAATTTGTTACTTATGAGAACTGAGCTACTCTTAACAAAAGGAGCTCCTTAAAACCGTATAAAAAGTAAGGGGAAAATGCCCAGGAAAATGATTAAAGGTCATGCTAGCTTTCTGCAGGCAGATATTCAGGAACACTGAGCTGATTTTTTTCAAGCGTGGAATCCTTTCCAAGATACTCTGAGGACAGTTCTGGAAAACAATTTTCAAGGCAACATATTTAAGTTTAAATGGAGCTCAATTAAACTAAATGGGACTTATGCAGATAATGATCCGCACACACTATTCCAGGTGCTCCAGATCTAATTTTTAGATTGTTCCCATAAGGAAAAAAAGAATGCATGCTCACAACTATTGAGAAACATGCTTACACCTAACACAGAGGTGGAAAAATATTACACTTGGCAGAAGATTTTTATCAAAAATTCAAAAATATTTCTCAGTTAACAAGACCGGTCCAGGGAAGAGCAAAGGGTATACAGACCATGCATTTACAGTCAGGGGCAGACTTATGCAATGATCCTACATCCTATCTGGCATTTTCGGCAAACATCAGTTTTTTTCAGATCTTTGCACCTTTTTATTCTTCATTTTAGTTCTAAATTTTTGTTCTCCAGCAATACTGTTTTTTTTTAACAGGTTTGGAAATTTGTATGATTTATAAACTCCATGGTGGGCAAAAGCACAATCAGAATTCTTTGTTTATAAATACAGCCTCATAAAACACTTCTCAATGGATAAAGCCTAAACTATATATCAAATCAGTCAATCAATACCCTGAAGCAGAGACTGCACAATTACTTTTTCCTGTGCTGTAATAGGCCATATTGTGCTTTATGGCAATCATTAATTATGAAAATAATTTCCTGCACAAACATGCATCCATACATAGCACCTGCTATCAGTCTTCTGAGGTCAGTCTTCCCCATTGACATGTGTCTGTCTCATGGCTATCCATTTAAGCCCTCCAGCATTCCCCTGGGATTACAGTTAAATGCTATGTAGTTTACCTGGCTCACTGCTCAATCTGTCTCCAAAGTCCTTGAGCCTTTTGCAATCAAAACCAACCTGTTTACACTTTATTATAAATACATGCCAGGGATATTCAGCCATGTTTATGAATGAATACAGCTTCAGCTTCCTCCATTTATACAAGGATAGCTGCTGACACAGAAGTTTTAATACAACAAAATGACAAGATACACACAACCTGTCACCACTGGAACCCCACTCAAACCAGCCTGTAGAAGTGGGTGCTCCACCAAAAGGTATTTGTAAGCATGATTTAGCATCTAGCAGTCCAGCTAAAGCCAAAAGATAGGCAGGATATCCTGGCAAACAATGAATTAGTGAGAGTATGACTTCTTTGGTAGGTGGTATCCTTTGAACATACTCATTTAGTATCTCAGCCTGCACCACATGTCCCTATCCCTTTCTGACTCAACAGTTTTGCATCCCAGAGGAGGAATTTCTGAAAAAGTAATAAGCTAGTGAAAGCAGGGCTCGTTTTAGTATTACAGTTTTATTAGCCATCACTACTGTTCTGCAGTTATCACCTCCACAGTTCCTCACTGGGGCAAAACATAACAAGCACTTAAGAGAATCTAGCAACAGTACAAAACCGGTTAGCACAGAGTGAAGAACAGCAACTGCAAGACTAATTAAAGTAGGTGGTAAATAATTATCTCGTTGATATTTGATCACAATACAGGGTTTAGCACTTTCACTCCTATGCAAAGCTCCATAAAGTCTTCCAGCACCCTCTTAAGCCTGTCATTAGGTTTTACACCCTCTCAACTCTGACTGCCACATTGCTCAGGATGAAGCCACTAATCTGCTCACTGTTGCGAGGTTTACTTGAGGTCTCCCATTATAAAGCAGTTAGGCGTGATTTTGCTTCACAAAACCCTGGTTAGATCTCACTGGGAAGAACATGAAGGAGATTGATCACTTCCCAGTGTTATACTGCTGAAAAACTCCTTTACTGGGTCCAGCTGAAAAGAAAAATCAAAGCTCCTTTGTCAGCCTAAAGCCCACATGGGTTTACAGTTCAGTTGCACTGTGACATTACATGACACAGCCTGATTGTCCACTGCATTGCCCTCATGCACAGTGGTTCACAGCTGTGCAAACCTGAGTGCAGAATATCTCTGCATATTGGTCAGCATGCTTCGGGCATATTTTGTACTCTGTAATGGACATCCTGAACTTTGTGAGAGCTGAAGCCACTGCAAACAAGGAGTAAGATGACATAACAACATATTATCTCTCTTCTTTTAGTATTAGTTTTAATTAGAATTTGTGATTGTTAGGTTTCCACTTGCATTTCAAGAGCTTCAGCAATTCTAAACTCCCCAAAGCCCCAGTAAATAGGCTGGCTGCCTAAAATAGTTACAGGAAAGACCTCCTAAATATTACCACTTTCCTCTGGGTATACTAAAGGCTTGGAGATATCTGCATGAAGGAAATTCCTATATATAGCCAGGTAAATTAAATGAAGAACATTGAAAAAGATGAATCCCTTGTGTAACAATTTAAATAAGAGTGCAGGTAGTATGAACCACAACCTGCAGCCAAGCACAGTGTATCAACTGCTTTCATGTGCTGTCTTGTAAGCCAACTTACCTTGACTTCCTTATTGCCTAATAGGCACTAAGAAAAAAAAATCTAGTTTACCATAATTTTTTAACCTACTTGTTGTTTTAATTATCCTGTTTATATGAATCAATTTAGACTTTCCAACGATACTATCAAGCTTCTAATAAAATTACATAAAGATGCATTAAAAACTCTGTGGAACATATTTTTAAGCAATTTCTAGTTAGTCCCTGTTCAGGAAAAGTTATCACCTGAAAACTCAGTCTAGGTCTGAGACTTTCAGTGCTCAGGAGTATACTTATTTCAAATGCTCAGAATAGTCAGAGTCCATGAAATCAAGGGCTGTTATATGAAACTGATCAGCTCAAATCCCATGATACTGCAAAGACAGGAAGTATTTATAGGGTCAGACATTTACAAAAGCTGTAAAACAGCCTTCAGGTTACTATCTCTAAATTACAGTGGCAAAACTCCTCAAGTAAATGTGTTTAGGATATGGCAAAGATACTGTGCGCTTCCATTATCATATTTCAGTTGCCATTAATTTGTTTTGAATAACAAATTCAGCTACAGGAAGTAGCTGAGGAAATCTATTTTTGGTAGCTGAGCAATTTATTTTATACAGTGATTCATACAAGAAAAGTCCCTTCCATTCTAAATTATGCTAAAATTTGTGAAACACTCCCCATGCTGAAAACAGGGACTACAAACTTCTCAAGCACAGACACTTATTTTTGATATGAGCATATCGTGACACTAACTTCTGTTTCCAACCAGCAGCTGCTACTGTCTCAACATGCAAAAGGATAAGAAAATGGCTTTTTTCATCTGCAAACTTGCTGGTTATATTATCAGAGAGTAATGCAACTGTTTCTCTGGGCATCGGGTTCTGCTTCCTTGCTGGATGCTAAAGTTTTTCTGTACACAACAATACAAGAACAGGTGCAAAATCAAAGCACACCAGTGTTGAATTATTCAGACTGAAACACTGGCTACAGTTCAGAAGGGAAAAATGAGATTCCAGGAAATTCTCTTTTTTGTACTCTATCATTACTGAGTTAACAGGGTAGTGACGGCAAAAAGTTAGAGCTTTTGACTTCGCCACCTACAGAAACTCTGCAGTACTGTAGGTGCCAAAGATGACACAGACTGTGTAATTTGATGAACACTGTGCAAAATAATAATAAATAAATAAATGATAATAATTTCTTATTTTGCAAATTGAAGGCTTCTGACAAAACCTGCAAACTTCTTCCAACCATTTCTAGAGAATTAGAGGATATGACACTGATACAGACTGATTACACAAAGCTAAGCACATTAACGTCAAGTGTAATAATCCTACTGACAGGCCACATTCCCATTATATCCCCAGGTCCCTCACCTTCATAGATCCCTCCCTTCAGTATACTGATCATGACAGTGTCTCTGGGAAAAAGGAGAAGAATGAATAACCCTTGTGCACACATATGCAACTTCAACCAAGAAGGCAAAGTTACACTTTTCTTGAACTGATTATCAATTCTGAATTCCTTGAGATTTTGTTTACCCACATGAGAGATCCAAAAATATTCTGGTTTTGAGAGAGTGGTAAACACCATCCCCTTGAAAGCTGGTATAGCCAAAATCAGCAGAAAAAAATCTGGCATAAGTGAAATTGTCCAAAACAACACAAATCTGTAGGACAGCAAGTCTCCTGTAGCTCAGGTGAGACATCTACCTACCAGATTCTCATTGTCCTCCATCTTGCATTATGATTTCCTTGGAGTGGTTACACTGCCTGAAACTGAAGAAGACATCTAAATTTACAGGTAAATGAAAGCATGGATTCTGAAGATGTTTACAGTGTAAATAGCAGTAAATCATATTTGGACTTAGTTTCCATAGTCCTTCTTCTTTCTCTTTCTTTCAATCATCTTTACTACCATTCTACTAAGCATAAGTCCAGGTCACATTGAAATTACAGCTGCTTTCTGTCACATTTTATACACATATTCTCTGTGTATAATCCTTATAAATTCCAAATACGCCAACACATAATAGCGTGGCAGGCATTTATTAATAAAAAAAATTAATCAGAGAAAGCGCACTGCCTGCTTTCTTTATTACAAAATGCTATCAATCAGCCATATATGCTAAACCCCCTGTATAAGAGAATTTATTCAGACATTTAAAGGCCATATATTACTTACTTTACACAGTTACTACACTGCCCTCAAATATTTAGATTTTTATTTTTAGTAAGAGGCTAAGAAAAGAAACAATTTTTCTTCAGTCATCATCATTTTTGGTTTTTAAGATGCTGAAGTTAGCTATGTTTTTTTTCTGCTCATCTTATCAAATGAATAGTTATGAGCTACACATAAGGAGGAGAGAAAAGCCAGGTGGGTTATCTAAAGTGCAGCTCTCTGGAGGTGAACTGTCACCTAGACTGTGGCTCAAGAGACAAGAAACTTGAAACTTCTAGAAAAGGCTATTTAGGAGAGCTCAGTATTCCCTCATGATCACTGTGTCATCCATGAAATTACTTGAATGTAATCTCCAGAGACTGACAATTTTAAACATCATTCTGACCTAAAAGCAGTACTGCATAACTACAGGGAAATGTGAATTTGTCATAATTTGAATTAAAGTGTAAAAAAATGACAAATACAATTTGCCTGACTTGCCATGCCACTGATAAATGCTGATGCTTTGAATTAAGCCAATCATTTTCTTCATGGGGTTTTTTTTTAGGGTCTTCCTTTGGGTGAAAAATCACAAAGACAGTATTTTGTGAAGCTCTAACCATTGCCATCTAAACTCTGTTTCATGGCTCAAAATACATTTTGAAAGAGTCTGGCTATAAAATAGTTCTTTTATAAATAAAGATATTTTGCTTTAGCTTAGCTGAGAAAACCTTCACTATATATTTCCTTCTATGGGTGTTACTAGGGAAGCAACACAGCAATCTGTGCTAATGATCTCCATGCTTTGAAACCGACTTCAGATAGATTTCTCAAAGGTCACAGATTACTAGTGTGAAATTTTTATCTGCCTTCTATCTGGCTGCCACAAACAACTGTGCCATCTAATCTCAGATGTAAATTAATCAAGTTCCATCTTAAGACAGGGCAAGTAATTGCTGCCCTTGGCATCAGTTGCACCTGTTCCTCTGCTCTTTAAAGGAGCTTTCAAAGCACAGAAGTATTCATAAGTGCACAGCTGTGCAGTCCACTACACTTGGCTGAGATACTTGTTGCATTACTTAGAGAGATTGTCAAGGAAAGAGATGAAAAGATGTCAAGCTGGTGTAGGAGAAAATATTAAAAAATGTCTGGTTTCCTGATGAGGTTTTTCTTCCTTTTTTAGTGTCATAGTAGAAGGAATCTACCTCATTCTCCATGTTCTGCACTACCCTGGACATTAGATATTTCCCAAATTTAGTAGGAGAGCTCCAAGGTAAGGGGTTGTTTGCATCACACCTACTTCTCGAAGAAAGCATCTCTCAAGAAAGATCACTGAACAGGTGCTTGATGTGTCAGCTATCAGAAGTAGGGACTTAAACCTGGAGAGAAAGTTCAACATTCTCCCTTCTTCCTGTGCAATTTTCCACATCTCCAGCTCAACAATTGCACTCCCATTGTCAGTATAATTGAATCAATGTAGTTCACTGTCTGTGAGTAGTTTTCCCAGGAGATCAATCATCTGTTAACAAAAAAAAACCCAAACATTTGAAGAGTTATTGTGTTTTTAGAGAAGAATGGGATTGCTTTTTAAAACATAGTAGGGGGGTTCTGAAAAAAACAGATTACATTTATCTACAAAATATATGTTTTCAACTCATGGACAATGCCAGCAATTTTTTAAGTGGACAGCAGTGGTTGATGTCCATTATGAAAAATATTTCTTTTTAACAGAAATGACCTCATCATATAGGACACAGACAAAATAAAAATTTAAAAATAAGATAAAGCACATGGTTTTCAACAATGTCAAAGAGTGAAGCACATAGCACCCACGATTCTCCTTCTTACTTCAAGATTTGTGACTATGTAAGGTTTATTCAGGTCTTCTGAAAAAAGGCTGTTACCAGATTAAATAAAAAGTCTTCTTTGTAAAACTACAAGGCGTCTCATTTTTGCAACACAAATAACCTCACCCTCCTCCCTATCCAGTATTGTTAAAATGAAAATGTGCTTGACTAAGTCACTTAAGATGTCATAAGAAGGTGAAGCTGAGTATATCAAAATGCTTCTATAATAGTCAGACCATTTTTATTTAAAGATATCTCCACCTATATGAAGAATAAAACTGTGCTTCTCTAAATCATGACATTTAAACTCTGATACTAATTGAAGAAAACATTTACTTCTCAAAGATGGAATTTTGAAGCTGAAAGTAGTATCTGAAATTCATCAAATATAAATGTAAAACAATGGTAAACATTACTTATCGTAGATTTCTAATTCTGTAATCTGACAATACACAGTGTTGCAGCATTTAGGTAGATTTGGTACCAATTGATAAGTATAAATCTAAAAGCTAATACTGGAATTTAGTTAAATACAGTTATGTTTGATAAGGAACACCAAATCAATAAATTTGATGACAGTGTCAGTCTGTAACTTGGAGAAGACAACTGATTCAGCATGAATAAATATAGAAAATTAAAAGAATATTAACTCTTGTCACTAGACTCAAATTTAATTTATCCCACTGGAAGTCCACCGTCATCATTCCAGCTAACAAACACCACCTTTTCTGGGTTTCTTAGTTCAGAAAAGGAAAACAATTTCAGCTTCACTCTTGAAACTTCATTTATGAGACAATGGACTATTGGGACACTAGTGGAGGGCAGTTCAGAACCAGGGATACTAAATGAATTGTCATTACAGCAGAGCCATTTATTTTATAAAATTTTGCCATTAATTCAGTCACTCTTCCTTCTCTATCCTTCTATTGCATATTCAAGTGGAATTTTAGGGCTTCATCTGCCCATGGCAAGCAAAATTTTGCTACTTGAAGTATACTGCAGGACACTGCTCTGCCAGTGCCAAATGATGAACTGCAGCAATCTGGGGAAGAATCAGATATGTTTGCTGTTCCAGCAACTGGGTACATTCTTTGTAGTTCACAGTCTACATATTTTGTTTACATTCCCCAACCTAAATATCAAGTCAGATCTATCAATAATCATAGCAATTACATAGCTAATGCTTAAAGAAAATATGCAGGTAGAACATGAGAATATGGACAAGACATGTCTCAGGACTTCTGTTAGATAAGAGACTGATGAAACCAAAAATCACCATTAAGCAAGACCTCCAGTAACGGACATTGCTACTGAGTACCACTGTCAGTTCAGCAATGCAAAACCCACCAAGTTTCACAAATGGAAGAATACAGGACAGTCCAGGTGGACATCCAAGTATGGGACTTTTCATATTTGAAAGATTAAAAGCATGGAGCAAATCAGTCCCATGCTCATGGCACCTTATAGCCTCCCTGCCAAAAGAAAAACGTTGTACACCCAGTACACCTGTGGGGCAGGCAGGGATAAAGCTTGACCTCTGAAAGCTTTAAAAGCAGGAGTGGGAAGCCAATCCTGGGGGCTCAATTCAGAGCTGGGGACACAGGCCGTGAAGTTGAAGGGACATGGTCACTTTGAACAGTGCTTGAACTTTTGGCTGAAATACAAGACAGATGATCTCTTGAGAGCTGGAGTGAGAGATGAAGTGATAAGCTTTTGACTCTCAGAGGAGAGTGGAAGGACTTCAGAGAAGTCATTAACTGGTATCAGTTAATAGACAACCTACACTTTCTGAAGAGCCTAAAAGAACTAAAGATTTAGCTCCCCTCAAATTTTGGTTGGATGAATGCACATTCCATCAGCACATACCACCTCTGCAGAAACTGATGACAAAACCTGCTTGCAAGCAGTATTTAACCTTCTGCATTTTCAACAAAGAGGTTACGTTATTCCTTCTTCAGCATGACAGCTAGAAAATTCCATGTTACACATAACACAGTTATAAGGCTAAATTTGAAATGGTCACTTAGAAATGGGACCTTTCTAGGCAACTTCAACATACTTGCTAGAGTCTACAATAAAAATTAATGGAACAAAAACAATATAACTATTACCATATTAGTGAATCCAAACCACCAAGACACATGAGCAACCATGGATAGTGACTGGGTCAGCTGTAGGTAACATAGAATAAGGCAAAAACAAACTCATAAAGACAGGTTTCTGAGTCAGGAGCCAGTGTACTTTCTCTTCCATCTTGCAATTTTAACAATAACCATAAAACATACTTTTAAATTGGGACTTCAGCACTGCAGAGCTCAGCTGTATATTAGTTTTAATTGCTTTGTCTCCAAACTTTAAAGCTTTTCCTTCTATGAGCTGCTACTGTCTTGTGCTAAATAAATAAAAATATACTCTGAACAATGTCTTGGGAGATGATTGTTGATTCATTGAAAAAAAAACACAAGACCCTATTCCTCTTCAAGAGACAATTTCCAATAAATTAAGACTCCTCTAAATTCTGCGCAACTAATTTTAAAAGACAGAGCAAAAACTGATGAACTATATTAATTGAAAGGACTGTACTGAATTTTTCTTTTTTAATATGAAGGGATTTGATCAGGTTCATAAATATACACACTTGTAAGATGAGTAGGTCAGAGCAATGCCTAAAGAAATAAGCGAAATAAGCAAAATAAGCTGGTACACTGCACTAGGTGTAGTCTGTCGTTTATTATCATGCCCTTTTTAATTACTTCTTTATCAGGTATAAACTCTTTTCCATATCGTTTGACAAACTGGATGGGAAATAATATATCTAACTAATATGGCTTTATATTTATCACAGAAAAATTTAGTACCTAGAAAATTCTCAGTTTGAAGAGCTATTGTAGGTTTTAAATCTTTACACACATTTAGTCACATTTAAAATTAAATTAAATTTATTTAATTTAATTTAAAATGCATGTGAAGTAAGGTGTATGGCTGCACATTTTTAGGGAATAAGCAAGAAGAGAATGAAATGCTCCAACATGTTGTGTCTCACTTAGAGACAGGAGAAAACCCAAAAATGTTTCTATCCCTTTTCTGATGTCTTCAGTTTACTATTCAGATAGGAGTAGCTAATGAAATAGCTTTTGCTCTAGTTATGGCACACAGAAAAGCTCTAATTTTATGTAAAATTAGTTTTCTTAGTAATAGAAAAGTTAAAAGAGGCCAATATGTAAAGAAATATTGACAGCCACTATACAGCCAGTATGTACTACTTTGAAGCTCTCTGGTGGGAATTTTTTATAAAAATACCAGGTTTTAAACAATTCCTTATCCATTTGAAGTCTCATTTCAAGTTCCATTCCTCATTAAAAGCCAGATGGTGTACAATCTTAATGCAAGTATACAAATAGGAGCAAAAAGCTTGGTGCAAATCTGAGAAAAGAACATGACACATAATGTGAAACAATGGGAGAACTCAGAACTGATTTGATTTGCCCTGATAACCCTCAGAGCTTTCTGTACATGCAACACCAAACCAAATACTTCAGCTTATACCTCTCTCAGTCTCTGTCAACTCATTCTCCTCCACCACCATCATTCTCAGATTATATTAGTATGAAGAAACACAAGCAGAATTGCCAGTCTAACCCTGGAGGCTCCATGGCACCTCCGGCAACTTTGTCTCCTTTGGGGAACATGAAATAAGACAACTGGAGTCCCAAGAATGGTCCATGGCTCTGGCTGCCTATCCCTGCAGACAAAAGAGTCTCTGTACCCCTGGGGTCAAGAAGGAACGTGACTCCTGGAGTTACCTGTTGATCCTTTCAAGAAAAAACAGCTCCTCATTCTTTTTTGGCACGTGCTCTCCAGATACTTTGACTTGGTTGTTCATTAGCTAATCCATCACAACAGCATCTTTCCCTGCTTATGGAAAACTGGGTTTTGATCATCACCACAGATGCCTGGCTATGAAGATGCTGTTCTTACTGAGCAGTGACATCTATTATTTATTACTAAAACTGACATGGGCTTTACAGCAGGAACTGACCTCAGCAGTCAGTTTATATTCATCTCCAATTCCTGGAAATGCACAAGAAAATTCTGTTTGTCCTTAATCTTATTTGTTGCATTTTTGTAGTGGGTATTTTTTTTCTATTTGTTTTCTTGGGGTTTGGCTGGATTTATTGTGTTCTTAATTTAAAAACTGTTATTGGTTTCATTACAGCATGCACACTAATAGCTTTGGTTTTGCAGTACACTGCTTTTTGCGCACAAACTAAGCATAGCAGTTGTATAATGGCATGTTACACACACAGGACAGTTAAAGTATGTTGCTTTTGTGATACTTTGCTATCTGGTAGAAAATCTTATAGGTATTTTTTTATACACTGTGGACAGTATCGATATAGACATAATAAGAGCTAACATATATTGGGTTTATGTGGCAAAGTTTTGGTGGGGGTGGGACTGAACGGGTGGTTCCTGTGAGAAGAAGCCAGAAGCTGCTTCCATGTCAGAGCCAGGTCCAGCTGGCCCCAAGCCAGGCCCATTTCTGGTGGCCAGCGATGTCAGTATCACCTCTGGAATAACTTATTTATGTAAGGGTAAAAAAGCTGCACAACAGCATCTAAGAGGAGTCAGAATATGTGAGAAACAACCCTGCAGACACCCAGGTCAGTGCAGGAGGAGAGGAGGAGGTGCTCCAGGCACCAGAGCAGCTTGTGGTGCAGACCATGGTGAGGCAGGCTATCACCCTGCAGCACATGGACATCCACAGTAGAGCAGATTCCACCTGCAGCCCAGGGAGGACCCCATACCATAGCAGGTAGATGCTCGAAGGAGGCTGTGACCCCATGGGAAGCCCATGCTAGAGCAGGGTTCTGAGAGGACCCGTGACCCCATGGAAAGAGGAGTCCCCACTGAAGCAGGTTTGCTGCAGGACTTGTGACCCTGTGGGGGACCTACGCTGGAGGAGCCTGTTCCTGAAGGACTGCACCACATGGAAGGGAGTCACACTAAGAGCAGTTTGTGAGGAACAGTATCCCATGGATGGGACCTCACACTGGAACAGGGGAAGAGTGTGAGAAGGAAGGAGTGGCAAAGACAAAGCACTATGAACTAGTTGAAACCCCCATTCCCCATCCCTCTAGTAAAAGGTAGAGAAATAAGGAGTAAACTGAGTCTGAGAAGAAGGGAGGGGTTTCATATTTCTTCTTACCCTACTCTGTTATAAATTGGCAAGAAACTAAATTAATTTCCCCAAGTCTGTTTTGCCCATGATGGCAATTGTTGAGTGATCTCCCTGACCTTATCTTGACAGATGAGATTTTCATATTTTCTGCCCTTGTTCTGTTGAGGAGGGGGAGTGAAAGAGTGGCTTGGTGGGCACTTGGCAGCCAGTCAAGGTCAACCCATCACATAAGGTTAAGAACAAGAATAAAAAATGTCATTTTGTAGAGTGCTCCTATGTTCCCGGTCCCTTAGGTAGATGGCTAGCACAAACATATGAGTGAATGCCAGATATAAAAGACAACAGCCAGAGCTGGTCAACAGCTTCTTAAAGGTGAACTTCTCCTCAACCAGTTGCCCTGTTCTTCAGGTCAGACAAGAAGGACCATAGGTATGATATCTGCATCCTATTTCTTGTTATGTAAAATAAAGGAAAAGGAAATCTTTATGTTCACTTCTATATGGAACAGCTCAAGAAAATTTCAACCAGTTGGCAAAAAATCCCAAAGGAAATGCAGCATCAAGTTTTTCATTATCCAAAACCAAATATACTGGGCATGAAGTCTCCAATAATCTCCCACCCCCATACACATGCACTCCAAGTTAAGGGCATTTTTTTTCACTGGTTGACATTTTAAGGAAAGACTGCCAAGCCCATCTGTCCCCTCATTTGCAGTTAATTCTTATTTGCATGAGTTTTCCACCTGCTGTTCAATTTTCTGGTAGAGAACAGTTCGTTTTCTTTCTGCAATGGCTTTCCTTTCTGAGAATATGCTGCCCTCCCACCACCTGGGGAGCTACAGCCTTCACATAAAATTATAAGGGATCAGTATTTCTGAAAAATAACAGAAATTAATACTCAATACACTCAAACACTCAACAACTCAAAAAGTCATGTCTAGCATAATGTAAATGGGCATCTTAAAATAGAAGCACTCAAAGTCAGAGAGCAGTATTGGCCTAAGTTTTTCCATGACATTACTAAGGGAGTTTTGTCAACTGCCTAATGAATTCCACCAAGACATTTGCAAACAGCACCTGCACTACATGTGATCTGAAAACAATCCCTCAATATCTAAGTAGCTATGTAACAGACATGACCACTCAAACAGTTCTGATGATACTACCAGCCACAACAAGTGGAAACTTCAGCCCTCCAAATACTGTCTTGATTCATGCTGTTGCATAATTGCAGCTTTAATATCTTTGATTTTAAAACCTTCTACTACAACAGATTTTTTTTTTTTTTTTTAACGGCACAAAAATAAAATAATAGAAAAAAAAGGCAGCAGACAAATTTTGCCTTTCCGCTATTGGAAGGGGTGAGCCATAGTTTTTAAGGAAACCACAGGAGCAAACAATCAGGCATCATTTTAGAAAACCACTCTAAACTCCCATAGAGGGAGATTAATCACTCACTCTCAGAAACAGCAGCAGCTGAAAACGTCCTTTAGAATAACAACTAGAACTAATCTTTGTCATCAGATTTTGTAATATCTCCTCATTGTCTTCAATACAGTGGAATATGATGCTGTTTTCTCAGTACATGAAACAGCTAATCATTATTAAATACTTGAATACCCAGACAGTTTGCCTATAGGAATTTCTTGTGGGTTTAAACTTGACATACACAATATTTGTATAGTAAAACTTTACTTTGTCTTTCATTGTATAATACTAATAGACAAATGGAAAAAAAAAATTCAGGGAAAAAAAGGTAAGGAAAGGAAAAAGGAAAAGGGGAGGGAATAAAAATAATCTAAATTATTTCCTGAAATTCAGTCAGAGAGTTGTTCCACATATAGCAGAGATTATTAATAAATCTGATTAAAAGAAATGCATTGTGAGAATCTAGTAAGAGTTATAGAATCAATCTATTCTCCACCCAGCCTGTATTTGTGCTTGGGGTTGCCCCAGCCCACGTGCAGAACCTTGCACTTAGCCTTGTTGAACTTCATGATGTTTGCATGATGCCACCTCTCAAGAGTGTTCAAGGTCCCTTTGGATGGCAATCCTTCCCTCCAGTGTGTCAACCACACAACACTGCTTGGTGTCATCGGCAGACTTGCTGAGCGTGCACTCAATCTCACTGTTCGTATCCCCTACAAAGATGTTGAACTGCACCAGTCCCAATACCGACCCTTGAGGAACCCCATTCATCACTGGTTTCCACTTGGACATTGAGTTACTGACCTCAAGTCTCTGAGTGTGACCATCCAGCCAGTTCCTTATCCACTGAGTGGTCTATCTGTCAAATCCATGCCTTTCCAGTTTAGAGACAAGGATTTCACGCAGGACAGTGTCAAATGCTTTACACAAGTGTAGGTAGATGGCATCAGTTCCTCTTCCCTTATTCACCAATTCTGTAACCCCACTGTAGAAGGCCACCAGATTTGTCAGACTGGACTTATCATTAGTGAAGCCATGTTGGCTGTCACCAATCACCTCCTTATTTTCTATGTGCCTTAGCAGAGTTTCCAAGAGGATCTGCTGTGTGATCTTGCCAAGCACATAGGAGAGACTGATTGGCCTGTAGTTCACTGTGTCTTTTTTTTTTCCCTTGAACTTGATAGTTTCTTGGCAGAACCTGCCATATCTCTCTTTCTCTGTCTCCCTCTCATCCAGCATTTCACAGATAACGATGCTGTTTTCTCATTGGTATGCACAAAAGGACAAGTTACAGTGATTGTTGCTTAAGGTTTGCTAGATATGCTGAAAGCTAGGTTATGTGTCAGACTAAGCTGAGACATCTGCCTTTTGGGAAATGGCTACTTTCAAGTTTGAAGTCTTCAACCTTTAACACTAAGCGCCATAAAGCCTAAAATAAATTTTGCTTTCTTAGGTAGAACCTGTTTTCCTTTGTTTTCTTAAAAAATGCAAATGACAGCTGCTTTCCCATATCCCAAGCACTGAATGCATGGAGACAACTAAGAAGCTTAAATTATATCAAAGAAGTTTTTGGTTAGATCTCTAGAAGAAAGCTTTTCTAATTCTATAAATAGTGAAACACTGGAAGACACCACTGAGAAAAAAATAAGTTGTTGTCATTAGACGGCATCAAGCACCTTCAAAAGAAGATTTTCAGGGAGAGATAATATTTCCTTATTAGACTAAGTGATATAATTGAAAAAAAAAATGGACATATCTTGGGCACAATAACTCTTTAAATATAGTAACACCACAACAAAGATTAAACTAAGTGCAGGCTGAGACTAAACTAAATGGCTAGATAAACTGGGGGAGCAGATTACATCTGCAAAAGAGTGAAGGTGTATGAAGATAGTATGAGGAAAATTATACATGATCATGAAAACAATTTCTGATTGTGCTTTCGATTAATCTATATTACAAATTTTAGTCTTCAGTTTTTAAGGTTATCTTCTGTAAATATTCATCAAGGATCAGAACAGAGCAGTCAGAGGAAGAGGCTGTTTGCTGAAAACGTATCTGTGGTTAAAGCTACCCATTTCTGTTCTTTATCAACTACTCGTGTGACTGGATTCTGCTGCAGAAAGGTAACAGGTTGTTCATTTTCCCTCACTTTCCAAGAACATGCTGAGGGAAGTACATCACAAAAACCACTCTTGTGCTTGACTTATACAAGTATACAATTGTCCTTACTACAGAAATTCCACTGCAATGGAAATGTCTTTGTCAATCCTACGTCTGGTTTCATTCAGTATTTGATGGTCTACAGGAGGTTAATTTCTGGTAATGTGTTTGACCAGGTTGGGAGGTTGGAAGGTGAGAGATAAAATCTAGGAAAATATTTTTTAAGTCTCATTTTCTTCTGCACAAATTACGGATAACTTATAAAACAGATTTCAGCATCGGAGTGTTCAACTCTAGCTTATATGTTTTGCGAGACTTTTCTCCTTGCACCCTAGTGACAGGAAGCTGGCTTATTCAAAAATGTGATTTATTTGCCTAGAGGAATGGCTTTCATGTAAGTCCCCTTTGAGTTTCTAAGGCAGGTCACAAGATCATTTTTTCATTGGCAGCTGTGATAAACATCCATGCTTACATAAACAATCCATACCTGATTGTGTCAGATACAATCAGGGTCCTTGGGGTGTTCTAGAGTGTTTCTGATTTTGTGGAGAAAGGTGTTTGGGTCAAAAAGTTTTCTGCATAAAGTAGATTCTAAGTTGCAATTTTTATGGTGGACATGTAGCTGAAAAAGAGTCAATTCTGTGAACAGTCTCATATCAGTTGTTATTAATCAAATACTGTAAAACCAATGAAAGTTCCCTATCCAGCTAAGCAAGGTGGTGGAGGTGATCTGTGTTAGCTACAGTCGTGGTTTAGTAATTCAAGTATCTAGAAAATCCACCTGATGTTATTCCCAAAACATGCCAATTAGTTCAAAAACTATCCCAACTTTTTTAACCATACCTAAAACCTAAGACAAAATGTGGCTGTTTAAACTGAACTTAACAGACAAGAGCCTGGACCAGATAATCTACCAAGGCCCCCTCCCTGAATCACACTTCATAGTTCAGTGTGTTATATATACTGTATATATATAACATATACAGTAAGAATGTAAAGTGAAATTCTCCACAGCAAACATTAAAGATTTTGTATAGTTTTAGGATAAAACCTGTCTGTTCATACTACAAGATCTTGTTGCTTAGAAGGAAGGAGCATGGCAACTCTCCCTAACAAAAACAGTGTTATCCTACACAGAGTGATCAACTGTACAGCAGTGTGATGGTAAATTAATCAGATTTTAGCTATGAAGCTTAAATAGCTATTTAGCTATTATCATATGGCTTGTCTAGATGTGGTACTTAGGGACATGGTTCAGTTGTGGCCTTGGCTGTGTGAACTCAATGATCTTAATCTTTTCCATGTGCTGTAAGTATATTGTACATCATGTAGCTCAGGATACATACATCCCCATTCTAGGACACGTGGCATCCATGAAGGTGTCTCCTCACTTTGAAAGCACATAATTTTCAGCTAAATAAACATGAAAAACTTCAAGTGGATTTCAGTTCTTCTGTGCAAGGTGGACTGATATCTTATGCAGCATAACTAGGCCAAACCTACTGTTTACAAGTTAGCCAAATATATTTTCAACACATAGGATGGGCATCAATCCAGTATCAGATACAAAACTAGGTACTGGTAAAGTAGTAGACATTTACAGGAAAGGTGTGGGTCCACAGACACTAGACTGGTGTGACCAGCATTAGATGTCTGTATCTAAGGGAATAACCTAATCTCCTTTGGTCCTATGGAGAGAGGCATTTCTGGAACCCAATTCACTTCAGCCCAAGATGGATATCTAATGTACATCAATATGAACCCTGCCCTCAAACAACCTGTTCATTTGCACTGACTATGAAGAGAGCTTAGAGTGATCTAACTCAGGGCAAAGTTTAATGTTATAGATGTCTAAGGCTAGGTAAAATGAACCCACACCACATGACCTCTGGAAGATGATCTGAAACATGTATTTGCCTTTGTATATTTATGAAGATTCAAAGACAAAGAAGAAATTTAAGTACAAAACTCACACTCGGAAGAACTTTATCCATCTTAGTGAACTCAAGTTGCATTCCATTTATGGTAGTATGTAGGATAGTAAGCAATCACAATTTGGTAGACAACATGTGTATGAGTCACACCGGCACTCTCCATGCTAATGTAACTGCATACAAGGCTGATGTCAGTAGAGAAGAGCTGTTCAAACATTATCTGAAAAGGTGCTATTCAACAAGTTTAAAAGCTTTGCATGGAATTTTCTGACACACATCCACACATTTTAGGCTAAGCTAAGGACCTGCAACCCAGATTCTAATCTCAAAGCTGCAAACTATTGCAGTGAATGTGAAAGTCTGTATCACCTTTGATCCATATCTACAGACACTTCTGTCAAGATTAAGGATAATACACATGGCTCTGGAACAGAACTACTATTTCAACTTTACCTTTAGCAATACTGTGAGGCTGTTTTGTTGTTGGTTTTTTTTTTCTTCACAGTAGGGAGCAAAGCAGGGAAAAGGCCTCTAATGGGAGCCAGGGATCTTCAGCTAAGCTGTCTCATTAGCATGATTTCTAATGCACAAGCCATTCAGGACCAGCTGATACCTGCTGATTCATTCTGAGGGATGCTATCAATTCATGACACCTTTTCAAGGGAAGTGATGCAGGAGTAGCTTTAGGCAAGCTGGAGCAATAAAGACCCCACTGTCCAATGAAGCCGGGAGGAGCTGCTCTCTCTTAAGGAATTTATTTTTGAATACCCCCCTCTCATAGTTCCTTGTCCTTGCCTATATATGTATATGTACATCCACCTTACCAGACCATCTTGGCATATGTTACTCTACTCTTCATGTGACCCAGTGACCCCAACCCAGCATGTGCTGCAGGCAGTCCATCAAGCTCTTTGCTAATAGGTCAAGTATCAAGTATACTTAACAGTATCACTTCTGTCTGAAGGCTGCAGCAAGAGAATGTCTCTCTGAAGACAGAAAGAACTTTAAGAAAAGCCTAGGAGAACCTAAAGCTTTAAGAACAAAACTGGATATAGACATTAGGTTTTAGAAGAAAACTGTGGCTTTCTTGAATAATAAGAATAGAACTGTTTTCTCTTAAGGCCAGCACAGAAAGGTAATGAGACTCCTCTGTCAGTGACTGTGGAACGATATAGGTAGCAACAATTTAATTGCTGCATTCCATAACTTGTGGATTAAACATATAAAAACCAAGCATAAATATATAGCTCAGGTTAGTACTGTATAATGAGTTTTTAGCCACCACATCTCATTTCCTTCTCATTTCCTCATGGCACTTCTCTTTCCTTAACTATGGAAAAGTCTGTAACCATAGGACTGATTCAGAGGTCCTGCTCAATCACCTGCTTCACAGACAATAATACTGCAAAATAAAATTTACCACAGTTTCTCATGTACCTGGAAAATATACTGAATTCCCTAGAGCTGGACACAATGTGAATAAAACCGATGTGCTCGAAGGATTACAACAGATGGAGGAAGGATAACCTAAATGATTCAGGCTTGTTTAGTCAAAGCTTAGTCCAAAGCATCAGTCTGTTCATAAACCACAGGAATAGACTGTAGCCCTGCTGCGACAACCAAAAAATGTAGGCAGGCCCAGGTAGTTATCTCTTGTACTTAGCTCTACAAAAGCTTTGCAGCAGCATTTCAACTGTGGCAACCTAAAGAACACCCTAGCTCATCAAGCAGCTATGCGGCACGTATCCTGTTCTAAGCTATAGTTAAACAGACACCAGTGCCTGAGCCACTGTGTTCAAAACTAGCACAAGTGTTTTTATACTAGATTTCCACTCACAGCTCTGCCAGCAGTGAATCTGTAAGATTAAAGCTTTGTCACACCAAAGGAGTGAGAAAATCCTGACATTTAAACACTGAGCAAAACCATGAAGACTATATAGCAAGTAATAATCCTAAACTGGGGAGATGCTTTCAGGTACATATTATGATGTGACATCATTTTTTATGGTACAATAAATTTTATGCCTGATTCAACAAATAATAATTCTGTGATACAGTTTTCCACAGCTGAAAAACCACTATATTGATGTTCTGTGAAATATGGAAACATATGTTAAACAATTTTTTTTAAGTACTTCTAAAACTACTGAAATAACGTTGTTTCCAGTCCAAATATGTTATTCTGTAATGTAACCCTGAATTTGCACGCCAGAATGTCAAAGTATTTTCATAGCTAATCTGACAGGTAATATATTTTAACCAATTATCTACCTATACATCTTACAATTATTGTCAATTAGATATACTGGTAATACACATAATTATATGTTTCCAGCAACAGGCCTGTACTTTGACATGCATTTACAAACAAATTAGGAGTTCTGGCAAGCTTCTAGAAATAGAGCATTCAAAGTAATAGTAACAAAGTAGTTCTGACCCAGTTCTTTCTCTTATCCTTTTTTTTACCCCATGACTCTTTTATCCTCAACACATTTAAATTTCACCTTAGTGGGGTGTATTTAGCCTCTCAGAAATACATATATTGTTTCTTATGAAGAGTTCTACAGTTTCTTTTGTGTCTTAAGAATAAAGCAAAGCAATTCAAAATTTTCTTATCTCCATTAATTTGTTTTTTCAACAGAAAAATTATTCCTATTCCAAGGGCCTGGACTGTGAAGAGCAGAACTATTCATTGGCCTTATTGAAAATGAAATGTTCCATAGACATGTGGAAGTGTCACCAGGAAAGGGTTTTGAAGCTAGTGCTGACCAAGAGAGAGCAACTAGTGGAATGTAAGAAACCTTCCTCTGTTAAATGGTCCTGGCTGCAAACCAAAATGCAAAATCATAATTCTGTTTCCAAACAGTACTTGAAAGGATTTGGTCATGCGCTAATAACAACATGCATTGGAATGAAAACAAAACACAAAACTCTGAAAGACACTAAGAATGCATCCATGCCCTCTGGACAGCTCTGTGGCAACGATAAGCTTTTTCTCTATGTGGCCAGTGACAAAAGACAAAATGTTTATTCAGGATTGAGTACATACAAGAGTAATTTTTTTTCTCTGTTTTCATAAATTCTAGAAGGCAGCTTTTAGAGGTGTCCATGGAAAAATGAGTAGAAGGAATGCTGTTCTCTGAAATCCTACAACAGAAAGGTTCTTATGGCTTCTGCTGGTGAAGAAAATCCTAGCACTTAATGGTGTCTCAAGACCTACAACAGAGAGATGTGGTTCATGGATGTCTGTGGTGTCTACGTTTTCTACTGTGTAAGAGGATGGGAAGGACTGGAATTTTAAAAAATGAGAAAACCATCACTAAGAAAACACTTCTTACCAATTGCAGCCTTCATCCCAATAGTGCAGGCTCATCACCAACAGTTTCTGGTTTTGAGGTTTAAGAATGACATCACCTATATAAATGTTAATATAATAATTTACGGTTTTCATATTTAATTTGCCATGACCTATCTACTTGAGGGACAGTTAAATCAGTGTTGGAAGGAAACATAAACTTTCCAAAACTACACAGCTTATTAGCAGAGCTTCCTTGAACATTGCGAGGTATTTTAACTGTTTAGTATTCTACACTCATTATTAAGACCATACGGAGTTTTATAGTGAGATACAAGATACATAAAGACTCATAACATACACCCAAGTCATGTAAGGCCCAGGGGACCAGGGGGGAGGGTGTGCCTCTTAAAGGATTCTTCTAGCTGGGACATATAGAATTTAAGACTACCTGTTTTGTGCTCCTTTTTACAACGGATGCCTTTCGGACTGAAATGCCTTTAGTAGGATACCACAAGCCAAATGGAGTTATGCAATTTGTACTAAAAAAAAAGTAGACATGCCTACTGTACGGTAAGGGCACCTCCATCAGAGAAACAATCCGATTTCCTGTTGTTCACCCTTATCTTACTATGTCCTGAGGCAATATTCCTCGAAGGCAAGCCAATAATTTTGCCAACCAGAAGTTGAAAAGGATATTATAGCACTATTATAATAAATCTTGTAAAAATATTAGTGCTTGCAAAGTGTTTGTGTAGGCTTTACAATGCCTTTTAGAGGCCTGATAAGGGAGAAAACCGGAAAAAGATATGTTGGAATCCACAATGCTTCATACAAAACCCCTTTAGGAATTCAGCTCACTGTTCAAGAACACACTGTGACAAAATGATTGAGCAGAAATTCCAACTTAAGTTCACTCTTGGGCTTCTGCTGTCATTATCAGCAGCATCACCATTACTGCAATGATGCCTATGATCAAAACGTTTGCTGTGCTGTGCACCATATCAATACAGGGTAACAGAAACAGCCTGTGAAGCTTATAACTTAAAAGCGTCTTTTTAGTGTCAGTTCTCAGAAGTTTTCTCTTCTGTTTTCAGAATGGGATTGTGGAACACTCCTCAGAGCATGCCCTGCATACTTTACATGAAGCTGCAATTTCACAAGATTACAGACAAAAGCTATTCAATAGTACTCAAAAGTCTGCAGGTGCAAGAGCACCCAGGTACCCTCTATCCTTTCCTTCATCACTCTCTGAGACCCAGCACTCTCGACTCTGATGAGGGGAAAGAATTACATCTTCAACCCAAATAAGAGCAAGCTTCATGTTTAAAATACAGTCAACACAGCAACCTCTCTATGTAAAAGCTACTATGCAATTGATACTATGTTAGATTACCTTACATGATATTAAACAGGGATTTTGTGATCCCTTATCTAATATAACAAAACTTCAATTTAAGACCATCCCAAAACAAACTATGACTCCTCATTATGTTTATCACTGTTCCCAACACAATTCAGTTCTCAATTACTTTTCCTTTAGTCTCTAATCCCCAGAGGGAAACCTGCACAATTCATAAATGAAGTTTTAAAAAATTATTCACTTTTCACATACTTTAATTAACAAAGTTGTTAGTCCAGCAAATAATCTGTTACTTATTAGCACAGAATGGCCTACATCATGAACTAAAACCAGAAAAACTGCACTCCTTTGAAAGTTCATCATTTCATATTACGTTTGCAGCATATCATGATCTCCTGTATTTTAATTTGAGAATTCACATTTGCCCTCTGTGATCACAGCACATACAATGCAAGAATTAACATTATTTTTTTGGGCAAGGCACTGTAAATATATGTGTTCCAGGAAGCTTAAAGTTGTTAAACTGCAAAAAGATGTTATTTTATACCATTAAATAACAAATGCTGTATACCTCCTCTCAGTGCAGTTTGATGCATTACCCATATAGCATTTCCTAAGTGTCTACTGCTAGAGTTTGCAAACTTGATATTCCTTTAGCTCTGTGTGTGTGTTTGTGTGTATTTGTTGGTTTATTGTCTTTGTGGTGTTTGTAGTATGCCATTTATGCTGCAATATTCAATTATTTTCTCTAGCTAAAAACCTTTTCTAAGAGAAGCAAGAAACAATGAGTTTTAAAACAGAAAATCCCTCTGCTGATTATCAAAGATGAGCTATAAACAGCCATCTCTGAGACTTCTTAAATAAAAGATTGCTTTTATAGTGGAAAGCACAAGCTGACCTAAATACAAGAGAGACCATAAGATTTCCTTCTAATTCATATGGTAAAACAGAGACATTAATGCATGCTTATGCGAGAGTTCTGAAAATCTTTCATATATGTTCCCCAGAATAGAAGTCCCTATGTTTTCAACCTTATTCCCTCCTTTCCACCCTCTTCCAGGATACACAACCATGCATGCCAGCTGAGAACACTGGTCAGACTCTGGGTGACAAAAATTAAGAAGCAGTAAAATTGCTTAGAAGTCAGCTATAGAACTGCTCGTATGTCCATTCCAAGTCTTGGTCTGTTCGTTATAGCTGGCTACACATTTAAGACATAGCCAAACACCAAGACACTAATTTTAACAAATATTACAAATGGAATGATTTGAAAAATAAAAGTATGGCGATACTATGCTTAAGGTTTCTCCAACCAACAGTACAGGAGCAGTCTGCTTCTGTTCCAACCCTGTTCAGGAAAGATTCAGTCAAACACAGAAGTGCAAAATTTTTGCAAAATCAGGCCTCAATACATTTTATAATTTTGAATGGAATCACGATATTGTGTAAATTTGTGCTTGCTGAGAGGTGCTGGCAGCAGAACTTCTTGGGAAATGGAAAAGTTAGGACCCCAGTGCCTGAGGAAAAGACAGATTTATTACTTTTGGAAAGGACAGCTTGAGGATACACAGAACAAGAATCGACAGGCATGATATTAATGTCAGTAAAGGGTCTTGACTAACCTTACCTGATTACTTTCATTCATTTACTTAAAACTTCCCTTGGCACCTGGCCCAGTCTCTAACCATCTCACATCATGAAATTCACATTTAAAATCTTCAATAATTCAGCTGTTCAATTAGTCAGCCAATCAATTATTCAGCTATTGATCTGCCCCACAAGGAAAATAAAACTTTAATGGGTGGACAGTTTACCTTTCACAAACAGAAGAACCTGAGTTGCTGATTACAGCTTAGGTTTGGTCTCTGCCAAGGTACAATTCTCCTCACAGTTTTCAGATTAGCCCTGTTATAGTTCCAGAAAATGAGAAACATCTGAAAGTTTCCAACTCTGCCACCAGGAGTAACATTACAGGTGATACTTATCTACCTCATTTGCTTTTTCCTTAGGAAATGATTAGGACTGAAATCATGTTTTGTGCTAGAGATAATTAAACACTCTCCTGTAAAAGCTATAATTTTTTTTTTTTTAAACTCAGTTGCATTGTTTTGCTTCTTGCTTTTCCTATGCTAGATGGAATTTCTTCATAAGGGAACTTTCCAAAATGTTTTTCTTTTCTCTTATGAGCTCCTTACTTCTGTCCTCCATCCTTCTTTTTAAACCTGCTACCCACCAGTTCCTCCTTCTGCCTTTCTCGGTGACCATTAGGCTGAAAGACCATCTCTCAATCTCTTCTCACAAGACCAAAGCTGAGAGCCCTGTAGACTTCTGAAAGGACTATGCTTGCTTCAGAATAGCTCCTACAGTTAGACACTGGTGTCCAAAAGCACTGAGACCCTGTTTAGCAACTCGGCCAACCAAGTTCATCCTAGGGCACAGAATTTATTCCTGCAGATACTTCAACTTCTGTGCTGCTTCAATGTTGCCACCACCAGTTTCATATCCTCCTGTCAGCAAAAAAACAGAAAGCACAGCCAAACAATTTCTGACACATCAGCATAGCCTTACATGGTATTTTTTAAATCAAACCTGGTTTCTCTTGTCATGGTCTCTAGCTTTTTATTCTATTCCATTTCTGGAAGAGAGAAAGGAAGGAGGGGAAGGAAGAAGTAAGAACAAAGGAGAATACCTTATATGCTTTCCAGAAATGAAGACAGCTATTCTGAAAACATATTCTGGTGAACCACGGGTATTATAGGGTTGGTATTTTTGTGAGAGTAAGATTAGCAAAGAAAAATGAGAGGAAAGTTGGGTCACAGATGATAGGCCTCAACCAACAGTCCTCTCACACAGGGATGGTCACCCAGTACAGGTGCTAAACTAACCCAAAAGGGGCAAGGTGCCTGGATCTCCTCCTAGAGCTCTCAGCAGAGTTACATGACTCTTACCATACTTATCAGTGCTCATCAGTTGAGCCCACACAGCTTTCACAATTACTGGTTTTGTCATAGGCTGATGAAAGGTCTGAGAAAAACATACTTTAGGGAAGGAGGAGAAGTGGAGAGTTCATGCAACACATGTGATGTATATTACACATATCGTACACAGTAAGGGATTTTAGCATCATAAGATATTTTTCCCAATTGCAGTTATAGGAAACATAGCAGTGATTGCTTTGTATGATTGTAGTGAAGTACTACTCACTTGAAAATACAGACATGCTATTAAATGTGTCCATCTTGAAAATGTGTTTTCAATGCAGTGAAACAATTCTAATCAATAATTTGCAGCTTGTGTTCATTTTAAATTTCAACAGTGCACAGCCCTACCACAAGAATCCAGACAATGGCACTTAGAAGAAAAAAGCGCAACTTGTCTAATTTTCAGTTTAATGTGGATTAATTTTTTTAAGCTTATGCATATACATATTTTTTCTACTCATGCATAAATATACAAATAATAAATCAACTTCATCAAATTATTAGGAAATATTTGCTGAAGATAAAAAAATCTGTAACTTTAATGCCAACAGAGCTTGAATCACGAAAACATCAAAGATAGATTTTTAGTTACTTTAAATAGGCATTCAATAACTGAAGTACCCTGAGGAATAATTACAGGCTATATTAAGATGACAGGAGTTTAAATTCATAAAGCTAAGAGTACATGCTATTAAGTGCCAGAGACACATTGAACAAGTCCCTATTTCCTTCATACCCCCACATTTCTCCTCCCTCTTATCTATGTACAAAGAATAACCAAGTACTTTCAATCTATAGCAAATTTTTTTAGATCTTTGAAAAAATACAAATGCACACACTTGACCTGGGAAAGAAGCATCAGTGAAACCTTTCTGGAGAAACACACTGTACTTGCACCAGTCATCAACCGGGAAGTGCCTTCACCAGAGTGAAACTGCCCAGAAATGCACCATTGTGGTAAACAGCAGATTAATGGAAGAAGATGCTCCTTACACTCCTAGCATATCAGTAATATCATGCTATTCATGCTATATTTCTGGAATGATAGTGTTTCCCACCACCCACAAAATCTTGAGCACCATCTCTGAAAAATCTGTATCCCATCAGGAGACCACCTCACTTGAAGATAGGAAGTTTTTCTCTCCTTCCTTTCTACCAGTTGTCCTGGGTTCAGCAGTAGCAGTCATTTTTCCCCTTCTTGGTAGCTGGTGCAGTGCAATGTTTTGACTTTCAGCTCGGGAACAGAGCTGATAGCGTTGTTTTGGTTTGGCCAAGGACTTTGTGAGCCTCATGCTCTGCCAGGGAGGAGGGGAAGCCGGGAGGAAGCAGAGACAGGACACCTGACCCAAACTGACCAAAGAAGTATTCCATACCACAGCACGTCATGCCCAGGATGTAACTGGGAGTTAGCCGGAAGGGCTGGGAGACTGCAGGGTTGGAGGAGGTATCGGTCAGAGCTTGGTCGGGCTGGGGGGGCGAGTTATCGGTCGGCTGGTGGTGAGATGATGTATTCTCTTCCCTTGTTATTTCCTGTATCATTATTATCATTGGTGGTAGCAGTAGTGATTTGTGTTATACCTTAGTTACTAAACTGTTCTTATCTCAACCCGTGGGAGTTGCATTCTTTTCGATTCTCCTCTCCATCCCTCCGAGAGCAGGGGGAGGGCAAGAAAAGGGGGGGAAGTGAGCGAACGAATTACCTGACTGGGTTTAAACCACAACACCAGTTTAGACAACAAAAGGTATCAAAAGACATAAACATCTCTGTAGAATAACAGAAAAGACCAGACACAATACAGGTTACTTGCTCTGATTTTGGATGTCTCTGCTGTCACTAGTCTGCAGCTTCTTTCCCTCAGATGTCTCTCTTTCCACATACTGTAAAGTCACCAGTTCCACCATCTTCATATCTCCCAAACACTTCTCACCAATGAGACTGCTTACAGCGTTGTCGAAGCAGAATTTCCCATGCTTCTTTTCAGCCATGTCTTTGCAGAGACATACAGGCCAACACTCCATCAAGTGGAAGCTGAACAACTTCAGATGAGATCCATTGCCATGAAAAAAAATGGCTTCGGAGGAATCTATGAAAATCATAAGCAAAAAAGGAAAATGCAATACATTACCACTGCTAGTTAGTGGCAAATATTAACTTCACAGTTCATTGCTTTGAGAGACCAAAGATTTTTTCTCCCTGCAGTGAAACAGCCCAAATTTTACAGCAATTATAACTCAAGTATGCAATGGCAAATGGGAGAATATAATGGAGAAAAAAAACATACAGGAGCATAGACATAATTTTAATTTACATAAAAACAAGCCACCACATTACATGGCTAAACATTAGCACTAACATATATGAAAATAAAATTATGTAACCAGAGGCTACTGTTCCTGTATTTAGGGTCCTAGAGAAGTAGCTTGAATTCTACAAGCAAGGAGCATCTTCAAGTTCACATAATGTTTAAGATAACTTCAGATGACTCTGAAAATCAATTACTTCTATTTAGGAACTCACATGCATATTTTTAAGCATAAAAGCAAGTCACTCAGACTGAATGCTTTGGCCTATGGATAAATTTGAAGTAAAATGCACCTACAAGGTATCCACAGGAAAGGGCAATACCAGTGTTTTCCAGGTCAGTGTCACTGTAGTTGCTTTGATCTAATTGGCTCAAAGGAAGGCAGCGCATCTTTACAGAGTTCTGTATCTTTTTTTCTCTGACATTTTTCATCTTAATCATAGAATGCTTTGGTTGGAAAGGACCCTAAAAATCATCCAGTTCCAAATTACTCTCTCCAAAGATCTATGTTCCATCTTATGCTGGAAGTTTAGTTCTCAGTCTAATAATCAGTTGCTGTATTGGGTTTGCATGGCAAGGGTTTGGTAGGGGAGAGGCTATGGAGATGGCTTCTGTGAGGAGCTGCTAGAAGCTTCCCCTATGTCCAATAAAGCCAGTGCCAGCCAGCTCTTGGATCTGCCACTGGTCAAGGCCAAGCCCATTAGCAACAGTGGCTGAGACCCACACTGGAGCAGGCTGTGAAGAACCGCAGCCTATGGCAAGGACTCACGTTGGAGCAGTTCATAGAGGACTGTCTCCTGTGGAAGGGACCCCACGCTGGAGCAGGAGAAGAGTGTGAGAAGTCCTTCCCTGAGGAGGATGAAGCAGCAGAGACAGCATGTGATGAATTGATCACAACCCCTGTACCCATCCAGCTGCACTGCCGGGTAGAAGGAGGTAGAGAAATTCAGGAGTAAAGTTGAGCCTGGAAACAAGGGAGGGGCAGGGGAAAGGTGTTTTATTATGTTTTTGTTTCTCATTATCCCACTCTGATTTGATTGGGAATAAATTAAACTGATTTCCCCAAGCTGACCTGTTTTGCCCATGACAGTGATTGGTGAGTGGTCTCTCTGTCCTTATCTTGACCCATCACCTTTTCATCGTATTTTCTCTCCCTTGTCCAGCTGAGAAGGGGAGTGATAAAGCAGCTTTGATGGGCACCTGGCATCCAATTAATCGGTTTAACAATTAGTTCCCTGTGAAGTGAAATTTCTTTTTTATATGCTATTTTCCCTTTGAGACAGAAAAGAAAAAGCATAAATACAGCACTATTTAAGTAACTACTGGAAAAATACATTTTGTCTGACATGAAATTTGCTTCCTCTCTTAGCTCTTTGCTTTTCTTGGCTTTTTCTTCTTTCCTTGTTCTTTTAAGGAAGACCAAGGTTTGCATTTAAAAAGAAACACTCCAAGCAAAATCATCATCAGTTCTAAGTACTGTAGTACACTACTATACTCAAAGTACACTATGTAGCTCAGCAACTACCTGAAACCCTAGACATTTTCATCTATATAATTTAGAAGTGGGGCCAACATATACTTTATTCTGCCTTATACTACAGAGACATATTTAACCTTGAAATACACATACAGAGTTCTCTACAAATGGTGATTTCTGTATTTTCCTATCACTGTTAAATACGAGTATCCCCGAGCTACTTTGATTAACATACACCAGAAGACAGGCTGCATGGGAGAGTGCATCGGGTCAGAAAAGCCTTCCTTAAGTCATATCTGCTTCCAAGAAGTTTGAAACAAGAAAGTGATTTCCTCAAGCCTCCAAATGAAGCAGGCATCAGAGGGAGTGTTCCCTCCTGGGAGGCTGCTACTAACCCAGGCAACAGGAGTACATCTGTAACTACTGAATTCAAAAAGCAATGTTCTACATGTTGTCTTTGAAATTTATCTCAGGGCCAAATGGGTGCAAATATAAGCAACCTTTATAACTTCTCCCCCCCCGAATTCCACCACAACTCCCCAGGCAACCAACAGCTGTGCACACAGGGACACTCAAAATACCTTATCTATGTCTAACTATATATGAAAAGTGTAAGAAGTATACACTAACATGCAAAGAAACAAATTAGCCCTGTAGACCTCTAGAGGAAGAAAAAAGCTTTTTTCTTTGGAGACTTAAGCCACTGCTTCCTCAGTGAGTTTATTTTCCTCCCACTCTAGGTTTACGTTTTACTTTAATTCTTTCCTGTGGCACAGCCTGAAGTGCCTTTGACTGTGTGCTTGGCAGCCACTCTTTCACTGTCCAGCTGCTTTCTCTTGCCATTGATGATGGGATGTCTCTTCTATCAATGGATAAAATTTACAAGCACATTTCAAGCAAAATTACAGGCAGTCTTCCTGCTCGACAGGAACAGTATTGAATTATGATTTCCAGAGGAGTATCTTCCACAAACAGTGTGTGCAGTTTCTCATTTCCTCTTGGCAAGAATGGTATATCCAATCTCTGCTAATTGCTTCCTGTAGAAACACTTCTAAATAATAATTTACACACACACAAAAAAAAAAGCTGATTATTTTAGGCAAATCCTTCTCGGTTTAAACTATCCATTAGGAAATAACCTGAGACACAGCATAGCGGTAGAACCTTAACATTATTGCCTTCTGTTGAATGCAGAAGGATTTTGCAGATGTTTAATTAATCTCTATATGATCCCAGGGATAGGTAAAAATGCTCAGAACAATTTCCTGTCAGATCAACTTTGAAAATTACACCTAAGGTATCTTTCAAAAACAGTTCATTTCTTAACCTAGAAGTAAGTTAAATGTCCTGACAAGATTTAGAGCTGTCTAATTTCAGCAATACTAATATGAGAGATTTTTCTCAAGTACATATTTTGGCACTGTCCAACTTGGTCTGAAGCTTCAAAATTCAGATTCAGAGTAAACATGTGTAAATGTGCAAGATACTAAAGGACCAGAGAAGTGGATAAATCACTCCATATTAAATATATCAGTATCACCTAAATAAGTGACACCTAGTGGATCAGGCACCTGACAAAAGTCAGGATACTTAAGATATATTACTGGCTCTGGCTATAACATGTTAAATGATACCTGGAGGGTATAGCCTTCTTATGCTTCCTATTATTTTATCTTATCCCCCAGACATTCTAGAGTACGTCCAGTGTGAGATTCTGTTTTAAGATATCACATTTTCACATGTAGAATTCATAAGCTATATGTAAAAACTAAAAATTTACCAGCACAGATTTTAAATGTGTATAACTGATGTAAAGGTTACCCCAGAGAGCCCTCCTACCTTTCCACTTCCAAATCCTCATAGACTTCTTTCTTTTCCCAATACAACCCTTGTTTCTTGTCTCATAACATAAGGGATTAATTTCCAAGCACTGCTTCTTTGTAAGGGTGCAAACTGAACACATGAAAAGACATATATTTAACCAAACACTTATCTACTGCCGATGTATTCCTATTTTTCACGGACACATGAACAATGGAGCATGTGGAGCTGTTTTAAGTGCAGTAACATATGAAATATGGCCCAAGTGACTAATACTTCTCAACATTGGATGAGACAAAGAGACTATCCCAGTGGTGCATTCCTGCACATGGGCTGTACACTGCAATGTGTTTTCCAGGGTTGCTTCAGCTTAAAACAGTGTTGACACATTGACCTCTAGCTGGTATATAACTAAGATATATACCTTCCATACTTGCCACCTAATTCCTGTAAAAAGGGAGTAAATTTGGTCCAGCCTCTTCTTTTTTAATGACTAATCTGAAAATATCAAGATTTGGGTAATTTTGCCTATACAAATGTATACAGAGTATACAAAGCTTAATATTGAATTACGATTCTATTGGTTTGATGACTATAAGCTCATGACATGAGTCAGAAAAATTACTTTTTGATGCAAGGGGTTACCTTACATAAAAGATCACTGCAGAAATTTATGGGGTGATGTGTCAGAAAACAAGATTAAAAAAATTAGAGAAGGTGAAGACAAAAAGAAAGGCCAGATACAAAAAGAGGGCTTTTCTTACACCTGAAAGTCACTCAAACTAAAATATTGTCAAGTTAGAGACAACCTCCGGGAGTTTAACTTCTTTAATTCAATTCTGCTTTAGGAAGATGAGCCCCAGACAAATGCATGGCTGACTATGTTGACTGCATATAGTGCATTTTGCCTCTTGCTTTCTGAGTGCCATTCAGTTAGTCCTGGTTTTGATTCCTTAGTTTGCTGCTTCTGTGGTGGAAGCCATTTTTTGTTACTGTTTTTTGTCTTGCTTGAATTTATTACTCCTCTATCACCTAATAAGAGCTACACATTCAATTTTTTCAGTGGGAAACACCAGATAAGTTTAAGACCTCATTTTTGACAGGCATCATTTTGAAAACTGTTACTCATGAGGAAGTGGATTGTTACATCTTATGAAAATACTTGCTTTTCACAAAAGGAAAAAAAAAATCACAATTCATTTAATCCTTTCAAATCCAATAAATTTGTGTACATTTATTAATTTCTAGATACCAGCGTATTTTCACAACACTCTTGACCTCCAAAATCTTGCAGATGTTTGCTATCTGAAGTGATATGAGGCGTACATAGCAACACATATAAATAGTTAAAAAAATACCAGACATAATAATAGCTGAAATTTTACAGATTTAAAAATGGCAAAAGCCCAAAACTCCTAGTTACTTAGCAATACCTTTCGATACTGTTTAACAATGACTTAGTACAATAAGGGTTTGATCTTACTCCCATCAGACACTACAGGAACCTTGGCACTTATTTTAGTGAAATTACAAGCAAGCTTTTAATTATTTCTATATTTAGATTCTTATGTTGCAAGCCAGTGGGTATAAAAAATGCCATGTTCAGTGGCTGCAGCCCCATTTGTTGTTCATATACTTGAAAAGCATCTGTACCCTTCTTTTTACTCTATGGCTTCATTCAATTGCAGAAATCATTAAGAATCTGAATGGACAGACCACATGCTACACATTAATCAAGGTGTTGAAAAACAGAAACAACCATCATTCTAAAAGATTTATGGTTCATACCATTTAAAGCACTCCAAAACTTCAGCTTTCACAAATTCATTTAATAAGAGTGTCACTGCAATACATAGAGTGGGCTACCTCTGATTCATTCTAATCATATGAAAGTCACGCACTTTGCTCTCACATATGGTTAGCAGCCTACAGTAATTGTTCCAGCCCTCAGTGATTATGTTATTTTATACTCATTTTGCATATGAATACATAAATCCATTAGACCAACTCCAGACCACAGAATTTTGGAATTTTATCAAGCCACATGACTGATGACCTGAGGCAGGATGTGATCAAGCCAAACATTCAAAAACTGACTCAGGAAAACAGTCACCTGGAATGGTAATATAATTTTGTCTTGCCTTTTTCTGCTTTATATTCCCAGGCTTCTTAGTGTCCAACGGTATTCAAACACAAACATACCCACGTGAACTCTCACCCTGCACAATCCTGGTCCCTCTGAATAGCAGCCCTGCCCTCAGTGTATTTGCCACTCCCCCAGATTGGTGTCACTAGTGAACTGTTGAGAGTGCTTCTGTCCTGTCATCCAGGTTGTCAATTGAGATATTAAACAAAATGGGTTCCAGTAACAGATCCTGGAAGGGAACTACCAGTTAGTGTCCACCAGTTGGACTTTAGATCACTAAATAGGACTCTTTGAGAACAGCAGTCCAGTCAATTTCTACTCACCTTACTGCCTACTTATCCAGCCTATATCTCACTAAGCCGGTGATAAAGAGAATGTGTCAAAGATTTTGTTCAAGTATACAAAATCCACTGACCTCCCTACATTGTAAGGCCAGTCACTTTGTCAGAGAAAGCAATCAATTTTGTCAGATGTTACTTGCTCATTGAAAGTCTATGTTGGCTTCTTCCAGTCACCTTCGTGTTCTTCCTCCAGAATCTTCCCAGGGCCTGAGACAGGCTGACCTGGATCTTATTCCTTGCCCTTTTTTTAAAACAGGTGTCAAGTTTGGTTTTCCAGTCAGCCGGATTCTCCCCTAATTGCCATAACCATTCCAAGAACTGCAGCCTTTACTACCCTTTTCTTTTGGGGGGTTTGTTGTCTTGTTTTGTTTTGTTTGTTGGGTTTTTTTTTGCAAAAGACCTTAGAGGACATTAGCAAAAATGTTTCCCACACTTCAAATATGTTCTCACTAGCCAATGAAGTCAGTGCCAGATGCTGCTCTCCCTCTTCCTGGGAGTCGGTCTCACTATCCACAGGCGGTCCCATTTAAAGCCAGCTGCTTCCTTGTCCCTCACTACCTGTCTCTGCCCAAGCACAAAAAGACCCTGTATATGTCTATCTTTTGCACAGAAACCAACTATTTAATCACCACTTTCCCTTTTCCAGTCCCTACCTATATTGTCTTTCCAAGTTATCAAGTATGAGTTCTGTGTTTTAACAGATATACATTAACTATAATGCAAACAATTTTCTCTGAATTTTTACTTCATTTTAATGTTTGTTGTTTCTGTTTCAGAGTAGGAACAATCAGTTTTTCCATGAATGTTATTTGATCTGATAAAAGATAATACCTTTATCTTGCCTTTTATTAACATGGTAATTTCCACTCCATTGTTCTCTCTGTGCACTATCCTTTCCTTCCGCATAGAAGGTAAACCATTTAGGACAAGGAATCTGTGCTGCTTCATGTTTCTTCACTGCCTGGCACAACTGACATGTATCACACTAAACATAATTTGGAATAAAAATACTAATTGATGATAGAGATTATTCAAATTATTGGGGCCAATGATAGAGGTGGGCTAGTGCTACAAAAACGATAAGGACAATGACCTAGGTAACTATACTAGTTTGTACACTGTCGTCACAGTCAAAGCAGTAAAGATACTGATTCAGAATACAGAAACCTTAATCACTGTTTTGTGGAAAACAGGTCTCAATTTTGATGGGACTATGTATTTGGTTAATTTGTGTTTCAGTTAACAGTAATATGTTACTAAAATTTTTTAGAAACATGCTTAATGTGTCACATAATAAAGGATTAATAGCAAAACACATAACTGTACTATACAGTATGAAGATTGGTTGACTGACAAGTCTCAACAATAACTATAAATGCCAGGTCACTATGCTGTGACAAACTTTTTGCCGACTGGCAGGGATTACTTCTGAATTGGCTGTGAGTCCTCATGCAAGCCAATGTCTTTATGAGTAACTCAGAAGGCCCAACACTTGCAAATGACAAAAGGTCAACAGAGTGCAAATGAATTGTAGTGACAGATCAGATTGATCTGAATGGCTTTGGTGAAATAGGTTCATTTAAGTAACATCAATTCTAATACAGCCAAATACAAATTTAGTTTAAATGAACAAAGTAGAGAAGCATCTCCATGAAGACAAGATATTTTCCTATACAATATGTCCTGGGGAAAAAAAAAAAAAAGTAATAATTTTTGCCTTGATGCATGATTTGAGGAAGGTTTTTCATCCTGGATCATAGAGGAGGCCGAGGTGTATGATCCCTCCTGCCCTTTAAAATCTGTGAATCAAAAGTCAGGGTCTGTGTCAGAATGACCATTTTACCACAGTCCAAAAATTTATACCCAGAAAATTTTTTCTTCTGAATCAGGAAGCTATGTGATATCTTCTGTTCACAGGAGCTGAACTGTTCTGACAGGGTTCATGTTTTCACATTTGTTTTCTTCTGTTTAATATTTAGCCAACACAAAAACATATGACAGCAGTTTCAGCGCAGTCATTAACCTCGCATGCACCCTGATTCTGCCTGGCTGCTGCAGCAGTTCAGATCAGTCACACTCAGGTGTGACTCTGGCATTAATATAATTGCCTTTAGACTCAGAACTTGATACAGTACTTATCTCAGCCTTTGGTCTATTTTACTTTTTTCTAAAGTGACACCAAACTGTGAAGCACAAACAGCCCATGGAGTTTTAATCAGTCAGTGACATTTCTAGTTCTAGTTCTCTTTAGCAGTATTACTGAAAACAGATTCTGATACAGTATGTTCTGGGCCAATACTCCAGCCAGCTTCCTGATCATAATTGGCAATACCAGGTACCCACAACAGTTCTTCTGGTACTGATACAAATCATTTGTTATGTTTTATATTCTTTCAGCAGTCAGGTTTGTGCAATCTTGCATCTGTATCATGAGTATCTTGCATCCGTTAAGTATCACGAGAATCTTGCACCCATAAGTATCATGAGTTTCATGATATGCCAGGCAGTAATTTCTCATGTGCTCTGTGGAAATCGTGGAATTTTGCAGTGCCACAATGCATAGCCATTATTCTGCTGTAAAAGTAACAACTCATCAGGATTCCTGATTAATATTTTCTGCATGAAGGAAGAGTTGTTGCATAGCCATCAGTTTGAAAGAATCTTTATAATGGCAGGTGTAGCCCCCATCTCCTTGCTTTGTTGTCTAGTCTGTCCCCTGGTAGATTAGGACAGCTGAGATTTACTAGCAACAAACATCATTATTCATTCGTAAAATTACTGCCAACAAAATGGAGCTGGCAAATAGCTGTGGCAAATGAGAAAGTTTGTGGAACTGGCAAACACTGAGCATCCAGCAGAGCTGAGCATTGAAACTATTTGTCCAGGGAACATTTTTTCCCCACTATGTGCAGGCAATTGTTGTTCAAACAATTTTTAAAATTTTTCAAAGTACACTGCAGGTTATGATGTGCAATTGGAACCACTGAGCTGTATCCTTCCACTTTATCCTGATGCTTTCTTACTTTCTCAATTCACATATGCTGTATTACCTACCTTACCCTCATACCCTAACATCACATCTTAATATTTGTCATTCTCCCTGTGTTCTGTACCGAACGTTGGAACTGGAATGAATTTTGGAACCTGCATGTAACACCATCAAGTCGTTTGAATGTGGATAAGACAGGAAACTATTGTCTAATAGAACTTTGCATCAAGAAAGTGATCTGAAGTCTCATTTATTACCATGGTAAATACACTTTCAGTCACCTAGTAGGGGATAGAGTGTTTTATAGCTGGTTGTTCAACGAGAAATCAAGAAAAAGAGTCTGCGTGTGCTGCAAGACCAGTAGTTTAAGATCCTAATATATGCTCAGTTCTGTACCAGTGGAGGACAAATCCTTGTCTCTGATACAACTATAAGAAATTGAAAGCAGTTTGGGAACAATGTAATTCCAGACATAAGAATTAAACAGTTCTTAAACTTCAGGCCAGTAACTGGAGAGCAATATGATGAATAAGTCATCTCATGTTAAGCTTCTATGTAAAAATACGTTAAGCTGCCAATGCAAAAATAATCATTCCAGACCTACTTCTCACACCAAGTCTATTTTAGGCAGGTCTGCAAAAAGTCAGCTACCATCAAAATCCCTCCCACTAAGTCCAGTTTCAATGCAATCTGGGCAAACTTTGAGCAACTAGATTTGCTTCCTTAGCAGAAATTTTATATATTCATAATATGAATAAGTGCAAACCCTTATAGAAATGCATTCCATCATCCACAACTACATGCTTGAGTCAGAGAACTGCAAGTACAGTACATTCTGCTGTTTCTTTTGCTGCATCCATGCTGTTGATTCTCCCACCACAAAAGTTTTCAAGAGCACCAAGCTGTTGTTATGACTCATAATAAACACCAACGCAAAGCAAGCAGCCCAATGCTCTTCTTCCCTCATTTCACTCACACACATTCAGTTAGAAGGGGGAATTAAAAAAAAAGAGAAAGGAGAAAATAACAAAGATTCAGTTCTTGTAAGCTTGTAAATCCATGGTGAGAAAAGAGAAGGCTGGAGAGGACTAGACAAGAGATGAATAAAAATACCATAGCAATTCAACACATGGTGAGGAGGTGGAGTGGGATAACACTGCAGAAATGAATGCTTATGACTCTCGCATCATCGCCCCCAAAATAATCAGCCAAGAGAGATAATTACCAGGTTTAGCCTAAGTATATGTACGTGCCTATGTAAAAAGGAACAGAATGAAAGGAGCTGATCAGAACCTCCATCTCAAATGAGGGATGCATTCAATCTATTGCTTAGTAGCCAAACATAAGCTCTAGGTGAGATCAAACTGTAAATTTGAGTCACAAGATTTCTGACAGCAGTGTCTGTCTTAACAATGTGAATTGAGTGGGTTATGGCACCATGATAAGATCAAAGCCCAAAACTCTAAAATGGTTCATAAAAATCCTCAAATAGCACTTCTGATTGTAAAGGTTTAAGAAGTTCATCAAAACCCAAACTTCACCCAGTTTATGAGCTTTACATACTGGTAAGAGAGAGCCATAACCCTGGAACTAAGGATTTTAATGGGAGAATGTTGATGGCTTCTACCTGAGAAGTGAGGATAAAGACCCAGGGCTCTCCACAAGGCAAATTCATACCTGCTACTGCAGCTACTCTTTCATGGGTCTTAAACCATATGGATTACAAAATCCATGGCACTAGCAGGGGCTCATCACCTTTGATAGGCAGACTACCTTAGGAACATGATTTGAGATTCTTGTATTCGATTTGAACTTTGAAGTATTCTGTGAAACTGAACACTTTTCCATTTTCAACATGCAAGCAAGTGAAAAATAATATTCAAAATAAATTAAATAACCTTGCTACATGTTCCGTTTGATTTCTGATTTAGTATCATAAGCTGTTTTGAAAAAAAGACACGTAGATTAAGAAAGACTGGCAAACGTACTCTGTAAGCAAAAAAAAAAATATAAATTCCCTCAAAAGGTTTATCTATTTCAGAGTGATCACTGCTAATTTTAAATAAAGCAATAAGAGGATACAGCTATCCAAACATTATGTTTTGTTAAATTTGAAACAATTTCTAAACCAGTATTCCCTCTATTGTTCAGTGAACGATCAACATTCAGGTAATGCTGAAATAATCATCATCACATTTATCATTAAGCAAATTCAACTTGGGGATTATTTTTAGAATGAAAGAAAATGTGGGTCACTTTTGGTTTTGTTGGTTTTTTTTATTAAATGCAGAAGCGTATATGATGGTCTGTTATTAAAGTTTTCAGCAATTTTTTAAAAAATATTGTTACTCAAATTAAAACTTGCTCTTAAATCTTCAAATTGACATGATGATTCACTCCATGAGTTGGCCACCCTTTACAAAGCCAGCAAGCTCCCCAAGTGTACATCAATTCCAGGACAATTTTTAGAGAAGTCAATTATCTATTCACTAAAAGGAATGGAAAAATAAGAAGCAACCTTGCCTATACTATACAAAAAAATGCTGAGGTGCTGAATAAACAATTCACCTACAAGTCCAGATAGGTAATTACTTATCAGCTGGTATATTTCTATTCTGCTTTTCTGTTGTTCAAATTCAACCTCAATATTCCCTTTCTAGGAAAAAATTTTAATTTGGGAAAATTCAGAAACTGTATTTGGCAATGCAGGTTATTCATCCAAAGGACAATACACATGATTGAATGCCCCAGAAACACATTTGAAAATTTCTGTGTTAAGATCATCAAGATCAAAGAATAAATAATATTTGTGTTCACAATTACATATTTGAAATGCATAGCCTTTCTGTAAACAATTTTGGGCTTAGCATTTTCTTGTCCTGAAAAAGCCATTTAAAAAGCACTCCACTGCAAATGTTCCCATCAGCAGTAAGTTCCTTCTCAGTATAGCTGC
Source organism: Pezoporus occidentalis (assembly GCF_034315485.1). Taxonomy (NCBI): domain Eukaryota; kingdom Metazoa; phylum Chordata; class Aves; order Psittaciformes; family Psittacidae; genus Pezoporus; species Pezoporus occidentalis. The sequence goes on along the minus strand of NW_026916170.1, from coordinate 8,623,714 downwards.
AGTCAATATCAAGGTTTTTCTGCACACTCAGTAACAGATTTAGGGTCTCAAAACAGCAGTAGGTGGGCCACATGCAACTACTAAAAATGTCACTCTGTTAGTGACAAATGTTTGATAGCAAGCATTGAATTACACAGCAGGAACAGCAATAGCCATAGAGGACAATGGAAAAATTACTGACAACTTCCTCTAGCTTAAGGAAAGCATTTGGATAAGTTTCAAAAGGAGAGGAAATGAGAACAGAAGAATCATAAAAACAACTCATAAAATAGTCCTATACAGGAAGACTAAGGTTAAAAAAAACTTGTCATAGAGTTAGGGGAGCCATCTCTCACAGATTTTGGGATCATGGCCTCAAAGAATACTAAGTTTCTGTGTAGAATAGGAAGATTTAATGTAGCCATGGGAGATATCACCAGTCAAGAATAACCTCATTTCAGTTCAGAGTGGGTGTTCTTGTAGAACTTAGACAATATTGATCCAGGATTGATGAGTTTTAATGTATCTCCACTTACTATCTTGTCTGTGCTATTACTGTGTCACCAAACTGTAAGAGAAATTTCCAGAGTCTACAAGGTGCTACAAGAAGGGGTTTAACAAAGAAATAAGTGCTTGAAGGCCATACAAAAAGACTGTTGGAGAAAGTAGGGAGCTGATGCTCCAGCCTCTGAAGTAATGGAAAAGAAACTGTTCACAGATAGGAGAGGACTTTCCGGAATTTGCCATAATACAGGAAGCCACTGAGCTGCCTGAAGCCAGAAAGAAACAAAAATCCAACTGCAATGACACACTGACAAAATATTTAATTATGGACCTTTATTCCACCTCTAGTCAGCTTCAGCTTTTATATTTAAGAAAAAAAAAAAAAAAGCTAATTAATCTATATTCTCACTAAACCTTCAATTTAAAATATTGTGGTCTTGAGAGTTTACTTTAAGGAAAAATTTTCAGCAAATCCACCTCAGAAATTCTGGTGAACTGGTCAATTTCTCCAGTTACACCAAACATGGCATTGCCAAAAGGCTAGGAGAATTTTAGTCCCTTTGCTAGCACTGGTTCTGGTGCTGCACAACCACATGGGTGTATCATCTGCTCTACCAGCCATCTAGATCAGGACAGCACCTGGCTAAACACCATCAGGAAATATGACTGGGAGAACACAACTTATAGTAACTGTATAGGATTCTAGGCAAAATGTTCTAGGCAGATATTCTTTCCTGTCATATCACTCCAATGAAGCAAAATAACCCACTATTTCTGTCACTTCCATAGTCAGCAATGCTATGAGTATCTGTAGCAGCATCTTCTGGAAGGAAGGAAATTAGATAAGAGGGAACCAGCAAGAAGAAAAGTTTAGAATCCTACAGTGGTTAACTTGATTTAAACAACTGCCTTACCAGGCTAAGAAAGAGATCTGGCATGTGGCCTGCACGACAGAGACTGCAGTGGCATGTATCCAACTATACATATCTGGCATCTAAGTTTTTCTCCTCTCTGCTCCTCATCCTGCAGTTAAATTTGTAATAGAGAATCATCCCTCTCCTTCTCATCTCATATACACACACGAGTGAGGGATGGGGTCTACTGGACAGTTAAATGAGCTGGTACTGCTTTGCGAGTGCAGGAGGGCACGCCTTTTGAAAATATCTGGCTGTTAGCCAAAGGTTAACATCTCTCTGTAGCTAATGTCATTACAAGCCAGAGAAGAAAACATAAACAAACATTTCCAAATACTCTTCTGTTTTAATAAATAATGACTCAAGGAAAAAAAGACCAGGTTGGACAAGGCCTTGGGTGATATGATTTAGCATAAGGTGTCCATGCCCACGGCAGGGGGGTTGGAACTAGATGATCTTAAGGTCCTTTCCAACCCTAACTATTCTATGATTCTAAAAAAATAAATTAAAAAAAAAAATTAGGAATCTGGAAAGAAAACAGATACAATGAAAATTAACTCCTGTGCCAGTAAAACAGGTAGAAACCAAACAGGCTGATGCTGATGGTCCCGCATCACCCTCAGTTTTTCTCAATGCCTTCTTCTGTTACTATTTCAGCTGCTTTTGATATATATGCACATTAGCTGCTTAGCTAAAAGAAGTCACAGAAGGGGGTTATTCTCTAATTGCTGACTCCTTAGATGGCTGTGTCATTTGCTCTTCACACAAAAAACAGTTTGACAAAGCCCCGCATGCAATCAAGTCCCACATACTTGTCTGTACTCAGTGTCACAAATGTGCAGGCCTAGCACCAGCTCTGGCTGGCTTCTGGCAATGCCTACACAAAGCAGCATATGAATGCTATTAAAAGACACATGTATTATTCAGTGGGACTCTGCCCAAACTTCACCCACTAAACTGAGCAAAAGGAGTGCAGAAAATGCAGAGGTCAGGCACGAGCATTCTTACAAGTGTTCATATACAGAGAGAACCAGGTGCTGCAGTTTATCATTTAAATAACCTTGTACATAAAGTGAGAAAGAGACCATGTAATATACTATGCACTGAGGATACTTCTGTAATCCAGTCACCCATTTTAAGTGTTCTATGAACTCTGATCTTCCACTCTTAGTTTTTTTAATCTTGGTTGTTTTTTACTTTCTTTTTCTGAGCCTTAGAGTCACAGACAGCATTAAGAGAAACAGGACAGGAAATTCAAACAAATCAGCCATCTGAGATCTGATGGGAATGTAAAGGGTTTGAATAGCCATTTTCAGTAAATGGCCCTGAAAATATAACACAGTACATACCTGGACCAAGAGAAAAAAATCCTCACCCTTCTCTACCTACAGGCTTCCACCATATAGTACTCTGAGGGAGCCCTCTGAACAGCGTAAAATTTTGCACTTTTTGCAGTGTAGAAATGAGTAGAGCTGGACATCTTTGCACAGACTGTCCTCTACACCTACAGCTGTGCAGACCACAGGATGGAGTAAGCAACATACTGCAGCGTCATCCAGCAGCACTCTCTTCCTCAGACTTTTACTATTTCTGGGAAAATAATGGAAGATTGGTGAGGAGGACTGTAAACACACTCATGTGACTCGCAGCTGTGGTGCCAAAAACCACTCCTATTGTACATAATTGTTGTTTGGCCTGTGTGTTAGACAAGTAGAACAACTGTGTTTAACTAAGACTGGCCTGAGATTGACTTAGAGACATCTGAACACATCGAACATGCTTGAGATTTCTGTCCTGCTGTGGAAAAGATCAAAGCACAGTGGCAAATGATGCCTGCATGAATCCCTGAAATAAAGAAGAAATCAGCAGGTTCAGTGATTCTCTAGCATGGACCAAGGTCTATGGTGCCTGCATCCCCACCTGTTTACTTCTGTCCGGGTGCTGCCTCAGGGATCCCCAGTTGGTAATGAAAATGCATTGATTCTTTGCATTTGAATCATGGTTTTGTGGTTGTCCCTGGGTTCTGCCTACACCAGCTCACACAGTATTTCAGTTTGCTGTGGGTTTGAGCTGTTTCACAAGTTTTGACGTTAACGCATCCTTCACAAGTCAGATGCTGGGGACTGCTAGTCTATGTGGCCTGACAAAGGTACTGGAAAGGCAAAGGGCATAGGAACTAGCCAGTCCTGTGTCTGAAGTAGGAATCATAAACCTCTTCTTGGTACTCCACCTCATTCAGGAAATAATTAACCTGTACTGCTTTCCAACAAAATCTGTGCCTGTGCAGTCACTTCCAAAAATGTATTGTATATGTAGCATATATTTTTAAACTACCAAAATATATGCAAAATGATTCACTTCATCTTTTTCCTGAAAGCCAGACTACTCAAAAAAAATACATTTGTTTAAAACTAGTTTGCAAGATAATTTTCAAAGCATAGGTCTGTGCAGTTCTCCATAGTCCCTTGATTCATACCTTCATCAATCTCAATCTGTTGAACTCAGCATCAGCATTCATAATCTCTGTTCTCAATCTATATATTTTCCTCATCTATTTGCTTTCTTTGACACTGCTGAGTGTTGGCTATCAGCCATCTACTATAAGCTTACTGTGTTCAGAACAAAACTGGTCAAATGGTTTCATTATTGCATTCCCTGAAGCAGTTTGCTTTTGCTTCTGGTCTTCTACACACTTAGTTATATTAACACTGTGTTATGAAAGACACCAGATGGACAGTGCTAGAAAAATCACATCCATGTTTTCAACAATACATGCCTTAGGTCACCACCTCTCTTCCTCCTGATATCAAGAAACATTATTACATTTCTTAGAAAAATTCTAAGGGATATAGCATGTGGAATTTTTCTACAGGAAGACAATTTCATCAGACCACAAAATGGTTTCCAAAATCAGTGTTTCATACTGTAAGCTAGCACCAATGGGTCTGCTGTAAACATGTCAAAGCTTTAGGTTTCTTCAGACTCATACTCAGCAGCTCTCATTCCACAACCATTTAGACATCTCTTGTGCTTACTATTTGTAATAAGTTGAATGTGTTGGTTTTTCTCATAGGAAAGGGTCACGTTTCAAGATGAAACTGTGAAAGCCTCTTGCTAATTTTCTCTGGATCTTGAAATGAAGAATAAAAAAAAGAAATAGGGGTTGAAAGCAAGTTATTAGTAATAATCACAAATAAAATGAGAGAATCACCTCCATATTTACAGAGGAAATTCCCTTTGAACAGTATTCTGACAAATCTATGCCTTTTAGAACCACTGTCTTTTTTCAGGATGATGTGCTATTGTTAAATGCATGAAACAGTGAAATAGGTCCGATACTTGGCTGAAATTATTGCAGTAGGTTTTCCCAGTGGAGAAAAGTAAGGGTAGTAAAGTAGCAGTGCAAGTCTTAGGATTTCTTGCAACTGAGAACAGGGTATAGCTCTTCTCATTTTCGAGCTAAACCACAGTATTTTCTGTTTAATAGTGCCCTCTAGTGAAAGAAAAATAATTATCAAACAGAAGAGGAACATTTTTTAACGGATTAAAGAATGAGGTGGGAAAATGTCTTGAAATTATTTGAGTCAATTTGTTAATGCTCTTATGGCCACCAAGGGACTTCAGTGTTAGTGTATGCCTCTGCTATATTCATAGAATCACAGAATGGTTTGGGTTGGAAGGGACCTTAAAGATCATCTAGTTCTGACCCCCCTGCCATAGGCAGGGACACCTTCCACTACACGGGGTTGCTCAAAGCCCCATCCAGTCTGGCCTTGGACACTGCCAGCGATGGGGCATATTCTTTTATCTTTCCTCAGGCAGCATTTAGGCCTACAGAAAAGTAGGCATTCTCTGCATTCCATAGTTAATATTATAATTTACATCAAACACTGTCAGTTGAGAGGTCTAAAATAATCTTATAAAAATATTTTTATTAATATAAATTAATAATTTTATAACGTACCATTATAACAGCTTTTTTTTGTTAATACTGTATTTCTTTAACTGTCATGAGAAGAATAAGATAAAACACCAAAACGTAATGCAGATTATCATGTGGAGGTTTTTTTACATATAGCTGAAAACAATTCATTAATCTGACTTTGCTGAAGTCTATATGGGTAAGTCTGGACATAGTTTTTTTTGTCTCATGTTGTGTCTTATGTATACAATTCACACATGTGGAAGAGCATATAGAAGTGAAACTCATCTTAAAGCAGCTCATTTCTAGACAGTTTTGTACAAAACAAAGGAGACTGTAGAAATTAGAGCTAATTAAAATGTGACCCCCTTTTTAAATTCCCTCCTTCCTGATACTTTGGGCTGCTCTGAGAGACATTTATTTCTAATTCACTTTCAGCTGTGGCATAAAAAAAGAAGAAAAAATATTCTGAAGTTTATTCCCTAAAGTGAAAAGTGTCACCCTCCTTACCAAGCTTGCTGACTGTAAAGATTTTCAATACTAAACCAGTAAAAGATAATTCCAATTTCTTCCTCTCTTAACTAACCCAATTACCCAGTTTCAGGTCTGCTGAAGAACTATGGGAAACGAGTAGCAACATTACTAACGCTATCATAAAGACCCAGTGCTCTTTTGAAAATTACAACCTGGCTGCAGTCCACCACTCAGAAGACAGACAGACAGACAGACATCAGCAGTGTGCCTCTAGCAAAGCCTCTAGGTGTTGACCTCAACTCCTTGCCAGTTTCTCCAGTCAGGGACAGTGGCATCCAAACTGCAGTACCATTACTGGCAGAACTCACTTCCCTTGGACCAGCTTCTACCTGATGTCTCAAAATGACAGTGCACATACATACTGAGTCCCATTTAGCACACAGGTAGTACCAGCTGGAAAAATCAACATCAGACACTTGCAAGCCCAGTTGCAACAAAACATGTAATCAAGCATCTCCAGCTGTATCAAACTCCTATTGGTGAACAGCTCTGCAGCGGTACCTCTACAGGCTTATCCACAGGGCTTGATCTATCATGGACTCATAAACTCAGAATAGCAGTTTGGAAGAGATCTAAAGGATCATCTGATCCAACCTTTCTTGGCAAAAGTACAGTCAACACAATGTTCCAGCACCCTGTACAGCTGAATATTAGAATTGTCCAACACTGGGGAATCCATCACTTCCCTGAGGAGATTATTGCAATGGCTGACTGCTCTCATTGTGGAAAATTTTGTTCTTTATGTAATGTATTATAAAGTACCAAACAAGTAACTTACGCCACAGCTTTATGCTGATTTGGCGAAATGTAATAATATGGATTGAATGCACTACATTTTAATATGATTTCCCAGGCCAAAGTGCAAAAACTGATTTCCACTTCCTTGGCATTATCAATACGTATCCCCAGCTGAAACCAGTTTAGGCAAGCAGAAATCCACAAAGATGTCAAGAAGTCAATGATTTTCACCAGGTCCACCCTGCATGCTTAGAGCTTTAACTTCCTCTAGCTTGCCTCAAGCCTCAAGCCTCAAGCAGAGGCTTTTTGTTTTCCTCACTTTTTGACTCATCTTTGCATGTTGTGAGAAAAGAAAATGTGTGGTTCGCTTTCGATTTACAGAAAAGAAATCAGTGCTTACTGTCCGCATAGAAACCCACCAGGCTTACCTCGGCACTGATCACCAGCCGCCTACAGCGAGAACAGCCCGTGTGTGGGTTTCTTGCTCTAAAGTTCCCTGCACTAGGGACAGAAGAAGGTTTTTCCCTGGTTTAGTCTGAAGTGTCACCAGCAGCCCCAAACCTTTTTCGCCCGAAAGGGCAGCCGAGCCCGTTCCCCAAAACGGGACGCAAGACATGGACCGGCCCCGGCCAAACGGCGGCCGCTACCATTACACCGCCACCTGCCGCTGGCCACAGGCACTACCACCCACCCTCCGCACCGCGGCGCTGGGCGCGGGCAGCGCCGGGATGGGTCCGGCGGCGCTCCCGCGCTGCCCGTGGGGAAGTGCGCCCCGCGCGGGCTACCCGGAGCGGGCTGCGGGTGGGCCAACGGGGCGGCGGCCTGAGAGGGGGGCTCGGACTGAGCGCCACCGGCGCCCGCGGCTATGGAACGGGGCTGCCAGATGCTGAGCGCGCTGCTGTACAGAAGAGGGAGCGGGCACAGCCATGCCCCGGCCTCCGCCGCGGGTCAGGTCCTGCTCCGCTTCGGCCGAGCCCCGCAGAGGCAGGTGCCAGCATTCTCTGAACGCGCTGCCTACTGCCGGAGGCCTGGCGTCGGCGCTGCGGCGCTCAGCAGCGCCTCACAGCCGCCGGCTCTTAAAGCAGCAGGGCGCCTTGCTATCGGTACGGTCGGTGCTGCTAGAGACAGGGGCCAGCTTCGAGCTCTATCGCTGCCCTATACACCTTTCCTTATTCTTTCTTTTATATTTTTTTCTCTCTCCTGTCGGTGGTCAGAACGTGCAGGAAATGATGTCGAGAGCGATGGGGGTAAAAGTGAGCAGGAACAGCGGGGATGGGGAGGACGCAAAAGACCGTGTGTGCAAACTGTGTGTGACCACAGGAGACAAGAGATTGTCAGCCCCACAGGGAGGATTGTGAGGGGAGACGGGGAAGAGAAAACCCCGCCGTCAGTCCACTTCTGTGTCTTGTTTTCTTCCATAGGCAAATCCAAACCTTCATCAACCTGAATCTGAAACCCTTCTAAATCCCCATACTTCATCTCTACCACCCTAACCACAAAATCATCTTAGGCAGAACCTCCTCCTTCTAGACAACCTCCTCATTCCACCACAACGCTGGACAGAACTTCTAGGTCATCTGTTCAGTCCCCTGCAGTACCCCCATGCATTTCCATCAGAGACCAACCTACCTGGGGTGGCTTTTCACTCCTTGACTGACTTCTCCATAGCGTTGCAAGAAGGCGAGAACAAAATCTGGCAAAGGATTTTCTAAACCAAAGTGACTTTCAGTTTTACAGTGCTGTCTTTAAGGATTCACAGTTTGTTAGTTCTGAGGTAGGAGCTTGCGTACCTTTTTGACTAACTCACCATTTCTGCAAGACAAAGTTAGGGTGTGTCTTCTCTGCCTCATTTCCTATGTGTCATAGAATCATAGAAAGGTTAGAATTGGAAAGGACCCTAAGATCATATAGTTTCAGCACCCCTGCCACAGGCAGGGTAATCTTCCACTACACTGGAACTACAGGAACAATGCCAGGGATGGAGCATTTTTCACACGTCTACATACAGTTTTTCCTGCTCTATGCAGTCACTTCATAAAACTTGGCTTTTGATCCCATTTTGCTGTGTGCATGTCATACCTGAGATGCACTGATGCTATGGGTTAATTCAAAGTCTCTTGAGTTTTTGTCCCTTCATTTCAACATTGTTCCCCAGTAATACAGGGTCTAGTATTAAACTGGCCCTATCCAGGTCAAATAGAAGTCCCCTTCATCTCCCAAGAAGGAAGTCCACAACTGTCACACAGAGTGGATTGCTACCAGCATGATGTCTTACTGCTCTGCTAGGTAGACATGTGCTCAGCAGTGCATACAGAAGGAGATACTTTTCCCTGTTCCACCCATTTTCATCCACTCAATGCAAGTGAGTGCTAGACAATTGTTCTTACTTGGTTTTTACTTTGCATTAAAAATGCTGGCTACATATGGTGCAAGGATGAGATTCAGAACATCTAGGATTTGCTGCTATTTCCATTTGAAATGTAGTTACACAAAAAAGGATTCAGTACTAATCTGCTTAAAATGCTAGAGATGTTAAGTGACAAGAACAATGATTTAGAAATGGCAGCTCAATTATGCAGCTTGGGGAAAAACAAACAGAGACTGAAATTGAAACTGAAATGCTTGTAATTCATCCTGTTTTGAATGAAAATTTGGGTAACATTTACTTACTGGTGAACAGCAAGGCTCAGCTGCAAATAGTACCGTGTAAAGAGCATTCTGAAGGCCTTTACAAAAGAGATGAGTACACTCACTGTGCCTCAGAGACCGAGACAGTTGCAGGAGGCAGACAGGAAGGGAAGAATATTCTCCTTGAGAGGTTCTCCACATAGCTTTGGCCAAATGAGCAAGTCGAAAGGCTCCCATGAAGCATGGGTTAACTGAGTCTTTCTTTCTTTCTGTTTGTACAGGAAAGAGGCCAACATAACAGCCAAAAACCATGAATAGCCATGATGAATGACCATGTCAGATTAGCTCGCTCTACACTCAGCATGGTTGAGTTCATGGGATGAACTCAGCTGAGTTCATGGGATGTTTTCTGAGTTTGTTTGCTCAGCCTTCAAGTATAAGCCTGAGCAGCACTGACTTTTTTGAGCTTTGCCAAGATTGCCCTCAAGACCAGGCTCCTACTCCACACAGGAAGAAAGCATCCGAGTGCAGGCCACCCATGTAGCCTGCCCATGCTTTGGCAGGACAGCGTGGTACACTTTCCCATAAGGAGCAATGCACCCACACACCAATGGAATTGTGCCACCTCCCTCCCCGTGTCTTACCACCGCCACTGCCTAAGCTGTGAGTGGAGGCCTCCCCAAGCTCCTAAATATGTTCTAAAATGTTCCTTGTAAACAAGAAAAACATAATATTACAGACTTGGTTTCTTTGTAGTTGTAATTATTGACAGCAAGTATTAAAAAATCTTGGGGGTTCTTGGTATTTTTTTCTACCTGTCTCAGTTTAACCATATGCTTTTTAGTCTATGTGTCTGGCTGGGGAGAGAATTGCTTACTGGGGAAAAGGAGAATGAGGTTTTAAATCCACACCAGAGATTTCTCTTCAATTATCAGGGGCTGCAACCTTTTTTAGATTTTCTGTAATGGAACTTCTCATACATTGATGTGGCTATAAGAGACACACTTCATTCATCTACAATATTTAGTGGTTTGGGATAAGCCTGAAGGATAGTGTGCCCAAGAGATTTCCCCTCCAACCAGCAATTTCTTGCAACAATTCAGGTGGAAAAGCGGTGGTCCAGGAGTTCCTCTGACAGGGCAGGAATGTATGTGAAGCCACAATGGTGCTCATCTCTTTGAAGGCTCATGGTGTCCTATCCTGGGCTGTATGAGTAGTAGCATTGCTAGCAGGTCGAGGGAGCTGATCCTTCCCCTCTACTCAGCATTTGCAAGGCCATACCTGGAGTGCTGTGTCCAGATCTGGACTCTCCAGTAAGTGCAAAAGAAGACAGGCATACTGGATGGAGTCCAGTGAAGCACCACTGAGGTAAGTAAGAGAACAGAACATCCTTTCCCATTAGGACAGGCTAAGAGAGCTGGGGCTGTTCAGCCTAGAGAAAAGAAGGCTCAGGAGGGATCTTGTCAATGTATATAAATACCTGGAAGGAGGGTGCAAAGAGGATGGAGCCAGGCTCTTCTCAGAGTGTCCGGTGGCAGGACCAGAGGCAATGGGCACACACTGAAATACAAAAGGTTCCATCTGAACATCAGGAAACACTTTTTCATGTGACAGTGTGAGGGTGACCGAGCCCTGGCACAGGTTGCCCAGGGAGGTTGTGGAGTCACCTTGGAGATACTCAGAAGCTGCCTGGAGAATGGTTCTGAGTAACCAGCTGTAGGTGGCTCTGCTTGAGCAGGAGGGACGGACCACATGACCTCCAGAGATGCCTTCCAGCCTCAACCAGTCTGTGACTCTGAAGGACTGTCTTGACCTGTACCTCATGAGTGAATCCTGTGGCCTATTTCTCCATTGCCTTTACAATTCTCATAAGTTACTGAAAACAGTATCAACAGCATGCACACGCACACATGAAGGAAAAACACAGCAACCACCAAATTCCAATATTGTAGCATTTTACATCTGCTCTTTCTGATGTAAATCACTAGCCCAAAATAGTCTGAATTTTGCATATTTTATCTCATTTACAAACATGCTAGCCACCTTCTCCCCAGAAAAAGTTTACCTTTCTGAATGTTAGATAGGAAGGAATTTTTCCCTTCTTTCAAAATAGCCTAGAATAGCAGCAGTATTTGAACACACCAAATTACAGTTTCTCAGAGCATAGGGAAGTAGTACCTAAATGGATTGATATCAGGAGCTGCCTACAAATGGGAACATAGCAATGACTACCTGAGGTATTTTCTAATACATCTATTACCTTGACACAACAGCAAATATAGATGTTCCTCATTTCACCAATGGAGAAACTGAAGCACAGAAAAACCTATTAGTGATGTGTAATCAATGAGTCAGAGTAAAGAAAATAAAAGGGAAGGTATCAGGAAAATCTATATGGGTGAAAAGAGCAAGAGAACAAAGAGATGTGAAAAGTTTGGCTAAAAGGCTTATAGTGATCTTAATGTGTACTTACCCACTTAAATGCACAGAAATGGTGCACATAGCACTGAAAAGCTTGGTACCTGTATTTTTAACTGGCTAAAGACAAGTAATTCTGTTTTCCTTGAGTCACTCCTAAATTAGTCTGTTTGTATACAGGGATCAAAAAGAAGAAAAAATAGCTCCAAAACACACAGAATTAAGTATCTTGATATAACATCTACAAAAACAGCTGGGCATAGTTCTCAGCTAAATTCGCTGACAATGGTCCTGATTTTTGCTAGCCTTTTCTGTTCCTTCGTTCATAACGTAACTTGCTATAACTGCAGTCAGATTTTAACCCTTGGAGTTCTACATGTGCTCATCAGTAACACATATCTAAGACCTCTGTTTATGCCATTCTTGTGCACTTCAGGTAAAGGGCACAAAATCAATATAAGAATGCCCCATCCACAGATACCACAGTAGCAATACCAAGCCATCATTTTACACAGAATTAAATGAGCCATAGGAAGTCATAGTGACATATACCACACTCCACAAAGAAACAAATCAAAAGCACAAACTAGAAGGGCACAAGCAGGGAGGAAACCAAACTGATATCTTTTGGGAGTCTTTCTTGAAGTAAGGAAGGTACAGAACTTTGGACACAGGAGCACAGAAATATAATGAAAATATTTCTACACATATAGGAGGTAGACTGTGGAGCTAAAAAAAATGGTCAGCGAGAGGCACAATCAGTAAAGGTGCATGTTCCTGTCCTGTGAAAATTCCTAAGGTTTTGCAGTTTCCCTTGCTAAATCAAAATAGCCAAAATCTCAAAAGTATTCACAAATGAAGCACATGCAAAAAAAAACACAGCAAAACAAACATGACTAGGTAGAGAGATCACACTATACTTTTTCTGTTTCAGTTATTTTGAAAGCCACGTTTTTAGAAGTGGCTGAATTTTCTGCAGGAAATATTAGTTAGGAAAAAGAAACTGTTGGTTTTTTTTTGTTTTTCAGGAGTCTAAAGCAAGATGTCAAAATTAACATTAGAAAACGATTCTAAGCCTTTCTCACAAACAGGCTTCTTCTGGAAAAAAAAACAGAAGAAAACAAAACAAAACAAAAAGTTGTTTTTAATGAGAAAAACAACCACTGAAAATTCTGAAGCAGCCACAGTAATCTAATAAACCCTTCCACACATCAGACTGTATAGAAAGGAGCTGTTTTGAAACAGTAAGGTTATAATTTTTTCCATTGTTATTCTCTTTTTTCTCTTTTAACCACAACACATTGATAGAGTGAAGACATTAATGGACACTCATGCACATGAAAGACAGGAAAGAAGAGGTGGAATTTACTTTTTTCCTTCCAAATCTGGCATCAATGAAAAAATGTCTCGGAGAAAGCAATAGTAACTCAGATAACAACTACAACTCAGACTGCTGTAGACTATTGATTACGGTTACAAGAAATGCTGGAATTAAAGTCAAAAAATCAACTGGCCCCATCTGGTACTTGAGACACGCAGATCTGTTCACTGCCAGTAATCTTTGTCCTGGCTATTTTCAACACGTGAACCATGAATCCCTGGCATTAGCCTACCCCTTGAATGTATGTCACGTGTGGATAATCTCAGAACAGTTCTGTCAGCGTGGTGATGTCTTTGTTCTGGTGTACCCGGAATAAATAGTATTTAGAAGAAAACATTGGCCTACTCATTAAGTATCTCTCAATCTATCTCACACTGTAATAATGCAATTCCAACAAGAAAAACGCATTTATCTTCATTGAAAGTGTGCATCAGTGAGGAGTGGAAAGTAGCTGAAATACAATTTACAATAAAAGACTCAAAGTGGTTAATCAAGGTATTCATCAACCCTTTAGGGGAATTAATAAAAAACATAGCAATATAATAACAAATTTGTAGATTGGTTGATGCATGTAATTCCTTGTTAAATTTTAACGCTATATAAGAAAGATGGGGAACAGTAATCTAAATTGTATTAGCAATTCAAACTCCAATTACAGACTGTAGCTCAGCCGTCTACAAGAAGCAGGAAGGATTTCAATTTGCGTTGTCAGATTTTATGCAGAGAATAGAATAGCATGAGTGTGACCTTTCTTAGGATCATCATAAATGGTCAGCAAAATAACAGATTGGTATTCTGGTCCTTATGAGCAGTAGACAATCTGAGAATATAGTAGAAAGATGACAATTCAAAGTCATCAAGGTAGGGAACAAATTACTCAGGATGATAGAAATTGAATAAAATCTCTCATCTAGCCTAATCTCCTTCTGTGAGAAGGTGACCCACTTAGTGGATAAGAGAAAGGCGGTGGATGCTGTCTGCCTAGCCTTTAGTAAAGCTTTTGACACTATTTCCCACAGTATTCTCCTGGAGAAACTGGCTGCTCGTTGCATGGATGGGGATAATTTTCACTAGGTAAAAAAAACCTGTCTGGGTGGCCAAGCCCAAAGAGTGGTGCTGAATGGAGATAAATCCAGTTGACAGCCGGTCACAAATGTTGTCTCCAGGGCTCAGTAGTGGGGCCAGTGTTGTTTAATATCTTTACAAATGATCTCAATGAGGGGATCAAGGGCACCCTCAGTAAGTTTGCAGGTGACACCAAGCTGGGTGGAAGTGTTGATCTGCTAGAGGATAGGAAGGCTCTGCAGAGAGATCTGGACAGGCTGAGCTGATGAAGTGTGGCCAGTGGTATAAGATCCAACAAGGCAAAGTGCCGGGTCCTGCACTGACGTCACAACAGCCCCGTGCAATACTTGGGGAGGAGTACCTGGAAAGCTGCTTAGCAGAAAAAGACCTGGGGGTGATGGACAGCAGCAGGTTGAATATGAGTCAGCTTGTGCCCAGGTGGCCAAGAAGGCCAACAGCTCCTGGCCTCTACCAGAACTAGTGTGGCTATCAGGACCAGGGAAGTGATCGTCCCTCTGTACTGGGCACTGCTGAGGCTGCATCTCAAATCCTGTGTTCAGTTCTGGGCCCTTTGCTGCAAGAAAGACACCGAGGTGCTGGAGTGGGTCCAGAAAAGGCCAGTGAAGCTGGTGAAGGGTCTGGAGCACAAGTCTGATGAAGAGCAGCTGAGGGAACTGGGGTTGTTTAGCCTGGAGAAAAGGCAGCTCAGGGGAGACCTTATTGCTCTCTGCAGCTGCCTGAAAGGAGAATGTAGCAAAGAGGGAGTTGGTCTCTTCTCCCAAGTAACAAGTGATAGGATGAGAAGAAATGGCCACAAGCTGCACCAGGGGAGGTTTAGATTGATATTGGGAGAAATTTCTTCACTGAAAGGGTTTTCAAGCACTGGAACAGGCTGCCCAGGGAAGTGGTTGAGTCACCATCCCTGAAGGTATTTAAAAGATGAATAGATGTGGCCCTTAGGGACATAGTTTAGTGTTGGGTTAATAGTTCAACTTGGTTATCTTAAAGATCTTTTTCAACCTAAACAAATCTATGACACCAAGCTGCGTGGTTCAGTTGGTACACAGGAGAGAAGGAATGCCATCCAGAGGGACCTTGACACACTTGTGAGGTGGGCTGATGCCAACCTCATGAAGTTTAAGCATGCCAAGTGCAAGGTCCTACACCTGGGTCAGAGCAATCCCAGGCACAGCTAAAGGTTGGGCAAAGAGATTCAGAGCAGCCCTGCGGAGAAGGACTTGGGGGTGTTGGTCCATGAGAAAATGAACATGAGCTGGCTTCAGTGTGCGCTTGTAGCCCAGAAAGCCAACCGTATCCTGCATCAAAAGGAGCGTGACCAGCAGGTCAAAGGAGGTGATCCTGCCCCTCTACTCTGCTCTTGGGAGACCTCACCTGGAGTATTGTGTGCAGTTCTGGTGTCCTCAACATAAAAAGGACATGGAACTGTTGGAACAAGTCCAGAGAAGGGCCATGAGGATGGTCAGGGGACTGGAGCACCTCCCGTATGAAGACAGGCTGAGAAAGTTGGGGCTGTTCAGCCTGGAGAAGAGAAGGCTGCGTGGAGACCTCCTAGCAGCCTTCCAGTATCTGAAGGGGGCTCATAGGGATGCTGGGGAGGGACTCTTCATTAGGGACTGTACTGACAGGACAAGGGGTAACGGGTTCAAACTTAAACAGGGGAAGTTTAGGTTGGATATAAGGAAGAAATTCTTTCCTGTTAGGGTGGTGAGGCACTGGAATGGGCTGCCCAGGGAGGTTGTGAATGCTCCATCCCTGGCAGTGTTCAAGGCCAGGTTGGATGAAGCCTTGGGTGACATGGTTTTGTGTGAGGTATCCCTGCCCATGGCAGGGGGGCTGGAACTAGATGATCTTAAGGTCCTTTCCAACCCTAACTATTCTATGATTCTATGATTCTATGACCTATATCTTGCCTATTTATGGTCTAAAGCTAAACTGGTGTTACATTTAACTTGTAAATTCCTTAGCATTTCTAACCCAAACATTTAAGGACAAGAACTAACAAAATAGGATTACATGACAAAAGGTAACACTATTTAGATATTTTACTCAGAGCCCTTTAATTGTAGTGCATGATGTAACAAGCATTTACTGAAGGTAGCCCACAGATCTACCTGTTCTGCACAACATGTCATGAGCTGAGGGCAGTAGCAGATCAAAAGTCATCTGCAGCATGCCACGAGAGAAAAGAGGAAAGCAATTTCAGGTGAAATTCCCAAATTGCCTGAGGATGTAAGTAACACCCTCTTGTTACCCAGGAAAACATAAACTATATTCAACAATCTCTGACCTTCTGACCTGAGGAAGACTTCCTGCTGCCTTCAGATCTAGTGGTTAATTTAATCCTGACTCTGTAAATGCAGTACGTCAACCAGACACTTCCCAACATCCTGCCTTGTAACCACATCAGAAAGTTATGTTTCCAGGGAAAAGGAGGGGAACCATCTCCATGCCCTGTCAGCTGTGCCCTGACGTACCAGATTGCTGTGGTACAAGTGGAATGCAAACAAACAGCAACACCACATCCTTCCGGAGCATCTGAAATAAGCACTTTACCTGCTCCATCCTATAATTACATTAGCCTTTTTTGCAGCTACTCATACTGGTGATTCAGTGCTATTGCATGCCCAGGCAAGACATACAGGTCTCTTTTTGCCACCTCTTACAGTCTTCAGCTTACTGCAGAAGTTCCCCTTATAAGTAAGTCCCTCAAAGCATGGCTTTGAACATCACATTATCCCATTTCTATCCCTCTTCATAACATTATACTGTCTCTATTTTTATTATGCCAGGAGAGAAGGGCATCTCTTTCTTTCTCACATGCTTTGACTGGCAAGAGCAATCAGCTTTAGTCTCTGGGACATTCCAAAGTGCAGATCTGCCCCTTACTGCAGAGATGCTAATGGATGTCATGTCCCCTAGCAATTTTCCTCACTCAGCTCCCTGCATGCAACAAACAGCAGTAACTGGACGGAAATCACAGGAAAGTGAAAAGAAATGGGAAACAAGATGTTTATTGCAGCAGTGGGATTAGTTATTTTTTCTTAAAATTATTTTGTATCTATTCCTCATTAAGTTTCCCAAAGCTAAAAAGTCAACGCATTTCAGCCATGGGTGAAGGAGCTGAAATAAGACGGTGTAAATTTTCTTTCACAGCATGATGTATTGCCATCTGGTGGCTGTTTTACCTATACTGTGCTGAAGGTGTCAATAAAGTAAATGCGCTTTTCTTTTCTTTAATCTTTTGTAAGCATAACTATTTAAGAAATGTGAGAGAGATCATTCACAAGTGGATGATGTTTATCTCAGCTTTTCTGAAACTTCACTCTTAGTACCATTCCATCAAGCTATTTGTCCCTTATGTGTGCAGGCTGTTCTGAACTTAACCTGCATGCTGACTGCCTCACTAATGTAACTCTTTCTTACTTTTTTCTTTCATATTTAGTGAAATGCAATTGAGTGATGTTTTTTCTTACAGAATCTTTTTTTTTTAACTTTTTAATGTATTTTGCATTTGATTCTGAAAAAAAAAAAAACAAAAAAAAAGAAAACCAACTCCTCCAACCAGAATCTGTGAAATTAAAGTCAATTTAGCAGGAACTTTGGTGTGACCAATGAATAAAATAATTAAAAGCACAAAGAAAATGTGAAGATGAAAGCTACGTTCCAGCAGAAGTGTCTTAGTTATATGTTTACATGTTCTGCTCAATAGAACAATTTTTTTTGTTAGGTGTATCTCCAGAGTACACACATACAGTAAATGTCTGTACAGAAAATTAATTACAGTGGTGTGTTCTTTGGATTATCTTTAACACCACTTAGTCTCCTGTAGTATTGTCCATACAGAACTAAACTTATTTGAGATCACCTTAATTCAGGAAGGGATCTCTATTTATACATGAGCCTGAGACACATTTTTCTAAACAGTAGACTTGGGCTAGCACTTTAATGCTTTCCTGGATAAATGCCTATAAAGAGATCTGTGTTGATTATGAAACTGTTCTGCTTTGGTGACAGTGAGAAGAATAAATCATGAAGTGACTCTTAGTGACTTCATCATTGCTTTGATCTTGTTTTTTTCATAAAGATGTAAATCAGATATAACAAAATCAAAAGAAAAATCAGTGGAAGCAGGTGCAGTTACATTGGTAGTAGATAAACATAAAGACAAGAAAATCACTCTCGGTTACCATCTAACGACCTCCCTTGGAAAATCTTCTGGATTTTGAAGCCTTTCACACTCATCTTGCCTAGATTTGAATGTACAGTATTTAAGAAATCTGAAGTTTCTTCAGTCTGAAGAAAGTTGTTGCTGTTGCCCAGGGCAGACATTGACAATGGGATATTGCCTGTTATATTGTGCTTGAATTATAAGGGAACAGAAACAAGCCTTTCGCTACTGGGCTTTTCTTAGTCCATAAAAATGAATGGAGGAATTTATCTTACCATTGTTCCATTCACCCTTGCCAATGAAGTAATAGGGACTGGAACTGAAAGAAAAAGACTTTTCTGACCTTGCCTGCTGCAAAATGAAGGCTGCTTTCAGCTTGTGACACCCTCACCTGACCTGCTGCTCCTTAAGGTGGCTGAAGCAGCTTCCCTGCAAGACAGTTGTGTACAGTGCATGTGGCAGAACATGACCCTGGCACCAGCTACCGTTCCCCATTGCTAGCAGTTGATACTAATGTGTACTTCCTAGAGCAGCCCTTCGGCAGTCTCATAGCTGCAGTACATAAAGCTCACGCTAAGCAAATATCACCCAGAAAAACACTGCTGATCTTCACAGGAAGCAGAAATTAATCACTTCCTTTTTATAGTCCTCTGTCTCCCATTTTACTTTTATGTATGGTTTCTCATTCAGGTGCATTGCATATAGCCATTTAAACAATCCTAGGACTCCTTCCTCAGTCTCTCTTCTCCATCTCTGTTGTGCAAATGCAAGTGTTTGAGCCCCAAACTCTTAACAGACCAGTGATGTGTCTGAAAAATAACCTGGCAAAATGAATTGGCTATTTTCAGCCATTCCAGCTAGTTGATGCAATTCACTGCTCACCTACATGAAGAGTAAGGAGAGAAAGAAGTGACACTT
Organism: Pezoporus occidentalis; assembly: GCF_034315485.1. Taxonomy (NCBI): domain Eukaryota; kingdom Metazoa; phylum Chordata; class Aves; order Psittaciformes; family Psittacidae; genus Pezoporus; species Pezoporus occidentalis. Next base: position 8,604,524 of record NW_026916170.1, on the reverse strand, counting down.
CTCTCTCTACAAAAAGATGTGAGGAATGAGCAGCCATGAGAAAAGTGAGTGGGTAGCAGACAGAACCTGTTTTCTTTCATGCAGAAGTACCTGAAATGTATATTGGATTTCAACCATAGAGTCCATCTTCCATTTTCAGAAAGCATTAAGCTTGCCGAAAGCTGTCTCTTGGAGAGTTCAGGCCAGTTAGGACAGTGTTTGTGTTGCACTTTGGGCAATACAGAGATAGATTTGCACAAACAGGCATTTCAAAGTGCCTTGGCACTTGTCTTCAATGGATATGAACATCTGTTCTGAAGTGTAACTGTACCTGTGTAGCAATTCCCAGGGTACTAACTTTATTGCCTCAACAGAGGAAATCCAGGTCCCACAGGATTGCCAGCTTTCCCTAGATAAGCAATTAATTCAGCAGATAGCAGTAGCAGACAGTGATGTGCCCACACAGGGGGCTGTGTTATGCGTAATGAACCACTAAATTTCACTTTCAGCACTTTAGATAATGAGAAAGATGAAGCAGTTTGCTGAACCGAATGAACTACCCTGTATTCCAGGTGCATCTGTGACTGCTGGTGTCACTAAAACATGTGGCAGAAGGTGCCCCTGAAATCCTAACTTCAAGTAGGTTTTGATAGTCTGCAGATAGAAAGGCCCTGATCTAGGCATGAAGAAGACACATTTGCCTCAAAACTGAGGAACTGAACTGTGCATCATATTTTTTTCAGCTCTGCTGTGATGTCCAAACCAATTGGCAAGCTGGATCAGCCATTATTGTGTGAGCAGAGCATGGCTTCAAGCCTGCAGTTACATTCAGTTTAGCTAAGAGTTGTGTTGGGAAACATTATGTATTTAAGGTCTAAATACAAGATGATGATGCTTGGCATTTCCTAGAAGCTGATAGCCACAGGGAGTGGCAGAGGACCTCATACAGCAGCAGTGTCAGTGCTGCCATACTTAATACGGGTTGACTGCAAGTGTCCAGAGGTTTGTTCTTGTTCAGCTTCTGCATTTCTGCTTTATATTTTGCATTTTTGCTTTATATTTAGAGCAAACCCATTTCCCTAGACAATCTGCAGGCTTTCCCCAGGAACTGCAGGAAGCCCAGGTAGAAGTCTCTTGGGATATGTAGGAATTGTTGTCAATGACAGAAGGTAGTATTCAAAGGAAAATGTGAATCTGAAATACATTTCCTTTAAAGACAACTCATTGGATAGAGTATGTCTGCATCTGGAGTTACTGATTTCTGTCCAGAGAGTCAGGAATTACATACTGTGTCTGGAAAACAGAAATGCATTTATTTAAATAAATTAAATCCTTGACCATTGTTTTTGGTGGTGGTTGGTTTTGTGGTTTGTTGGTTTGGGGGAGGGGATTTCAGGGGTTGTTTGGTTGTTGGATTTTTGTTGTTGTTTGTTTATTTTTTTTTTTTTGCTTGATTTGGTTTTCGGTTGGGTTGGGTTTTGCGGGGCTTTTTTACCCCTTCCCCCCCCCCCCTTTTTTTTTTTTTTTTACACTATAAGCCATATTAAAGAAAGAGAGGGTATTGATTGGATCGGGCAGGTTGTAAAGCAGTTTATCCAGGCTGTAATCTCTTAAAGTTCAGCCAGTTTCAGCTTTCCTATTTTAAAAGCATTAACCATTTGCTCTTTGCCTGGTGGTCAGGGAGAGACAAACATAGATTGCAATGAAATCAGTTATCTTCTTGGGAGGCAGATAGAAGGATGAGGAGTTTAGTAATGACTTCAAAGTTGTCACTAAGCCTTCTCAGATGTATGTATGAAATTAAGCACCCTGGAAAATGCTATACATATCCTCTGTAGAAGACAGTGTTGAAACCGTCTCTAGAAAATTATCCACACTGAAATCACACCTGAACAGCATGCAAACCACATGTATTGGGAAATTAAATATGTAAGGAAAATAGCAGGAAAACATATGAGGCTTAATTCAAAAGCATTCTTGAATGCTAAAGCTACTGGAAAACAAGGAGGGTGATCATGGATTGCAATCTAGGTTTTCATTAAAACCGAACTATAGAGCATGGAAAATATTCTTTTGGAATTGGTAGTAACAGAGAGTATCTGTATTAGCAGTACTGTTAAAATCTTAAAGGTGAAAATAATTTAGAATTATGGACATTTGTAACATTTTACTTATATATAGCAATTTGTAGAAACACAAATTAATTTTAGGTTCATTAAGTATCTGAGTATCTGAAGCACGCTTGCAGTGACAGCACTGAATTCAGTGGGGGGTTTCTGAATTTACTGAAATGTTAGTCTAGCCATGACAAGAAAAAATCCTAAAAGCAACAGGAGATTTTATATATAAAGGTTGTTGAATTGTGAAGTGCAGAAAATGTGCATCAAAGCATTTAGGGGTTTGCTCTGGAGTTTTGGGATTAAGTCAGAATTTAGGTGAGACAACAGAAATTCATTTTCTCAAGATCAAGTCTGTCAAGGCCACTGTGTTGCTTGTGACAAAGTCCTCTGGTATCTCCAAGGACAAATGTTTACTTTCTCAAAGTTTTTTTCATGAGCACTCTGTGCTAAGGCTGCATAGATAAAATGGTTGCGTAAGAGATGCGGATTAGCTAATGGTACACTGGAAGGCAAAAACTGACAGCATGCTAATCCTCACGGAGATTTTGCACCCAAATGTCGATGTGTGTGTCACTTCCATTCACTTTATATTCCATATTTTTCATCCCACCAGTCCTGCCTGAATGATGGATGGGACTCAGTTCCTTGTGCTCCACTGCAGTGTAGAAGTAATACTTTCTAAACACCTGTCACATTTCTTAGGTTAGGGTTGAAAAAGAAAATGTCTACGCTTGCCACAAGACAAAGCTACAATTTTATATGGCCTTGACTGTCATTCTCTGCTAGCAGAACTCTATAAATCTACCAAAAATGAAACTGCAAAATCAAAGGGTAACTTTACAGTATCTGTGTGCTTCTTGAAATGACACTTACTGCGCTGGAATTCCATGTTTATCACATCCCACAGGCTGCCAAGCCAAATCTGCCCTACTTTGAAACAAATTAGAAATTCAAATTGTTTTAATCAAGTCCTGAAAACCTCACCAGGAATTTAAAAGTCCAGGTGGCTGGCTGCATCAGCAGGAAGAGATGTTTTGAAAGATTTGGAATCGGCACTGGGTGAACAGGGCCATAGACACTAGGTAATGCAGAAGGACACCGATCCTTCCTTTGCCAAATGTCAATGGAGGAAGGGAGACATGGAAGGACAGCAAGTTTTTGTGGAAGGATGGTAATCGCTGGAGACTGCAGATTTGTTTCAGAGCATGTAAATGGATTTTAATTAAGTATCGGAATGCCTTTTTCTCTTTTTTTCTTCATCTTACATTTCAACAGAGAATGACACTTTAGGTCTAATCCCAAATCCTACTGACGACTTCCATCAATTTATTAGACTCAGTATGACACTTTTTAAATTACTTTATTCTCTTCAGAGTAACACAGCCAGTAAGCATGCTTTTTGACACCTTGGTAATACCATGACTATTGCTAGTCACACTCGAATGCAGCTTCCTGAAATTGTATGTCCATTTTGTTTTAGCAAAGCAAATTGATTTCCTGAATGCAGTAAGAGGTTAAGGCTTAGTTCCAACTCTGCATGCTAATAATTCCAGGCAAAGAAAAATCCACAGCTGGACAGACAACAATATAAACAAAAGAAGAATTAAGATGTTTTATTTAATCATGTAATTAAGCTGTCCTAATTATAACATTAAGATGTAAACAACATTTATAGAATAAGAAACTCAGGACACAGTCAGATTTGCTGCTTTTCCACTGTCTTCCTCCACAATTAGGGAGAAAAGTTACAGTTACATCTTAACTCCCCTCAATCTACCATGGATACACATCCTGGTTATCTTATTAAAAACCTGCATTGCTGCACTCAGATTTCTAGTGTTTCTTAAGTTAGTTTTTAACTGACCAGACATCTAGGAAAGGAATAAGTCTGAGTCCGCTCTATGTACTTCAGCCTTTAAATGTCCAGAGCTATACAGTGACTGTGGGAGGGGAGAGAGAGGGAAGGCCATCTTGCACTTCTTCTGAAACAATCCTCCAGTTGATTTGCTTTGCTGGTGCTAGACCACCAGAAGCCCATGCTGCTCAGAGCTCTTGGTGCTCAAAGTACAGCCCATTTCAACCAAGTCCAGTGGTTTTGAGATACTACTTAAGCAGGGCCACCTCACCCAGAGCATACCTCAACTAAACTAAAGATCTCTTCCTTCACAATAATAATGAACTAAAAAGAACTATTAATTACACCTGTTGGTCCAAATCTAACAGCTTTTCCTAGGACAGAAATTCACATTACTATATTTTGGTGGTCTTCCAGTGGAGGTGTCTGCCAGCTTATATCCAGGCATATATCAACAGCATTCCCCTACTCAGCTCTGACTTCCTCCTCTATGGTACAGACCTTCCCTGTGGTGTAGACTTCCTCCAAGGTATTTCTCTCTGGCTATTTCTTAGACTCTTTGCACACTTATAAACACACGAACTGCCACACTGCATCAGGCTAAACACCAGTTTAGCCCAGAGCATGGACTCAGCAGCACTCATTATACAGTATTAGAGGAAAGTGCATAAGAAACAGAAGTATACTGTGATATAACAGAAGTATACAGTAGTAAAATAAATGCTGCTTTCCTGCAGTTAGCTCTTCAGGAGCTGATTATTCAGGAATTTGGAGTTAACCACAATGTTTAATACATGTAATTGTATACATTTGATTTTATCTTTTTTTTTTTTTTTTTTTTACCCCTTTGGCCTGCTTTAGCAAGGATTGCTATGATTTAATTTTGATTGGTGTGAAAATGTGCTTCCTTTTGTTTTTTGTAAAACCGCTATTGATGATTTTGTTGGATGTCCCCTCAACCTCAAGGATAAAATATTTCATGTAATCATTCCCTATTCATCTTTTCTAAACCATTTGTAGTTTTATGTGCTTTTATCCTATTATATTCTCATTTATCTCTTTTCCAGACTGGAGGGCTGAAGTCTGTCTTGCTCTTGTGTATCTTTGGTCACCTTGCAGCTCTTCTCTATCTCATCTCTAGCTTTCTGTACCTGCCTTGAGGCTACTGCGGAAGAACCGTACACTCATTCAAGCTGTGGAAGCACCATGAATTTTTGCAGTGGCACAAGAATACTTTCTTGGTTTACTCCATGCCTTTCTCAATAATTCCTAATGCTTCATATGTTATTTTTACTTCTCCCAAGCACTGAACTGATGTTCCCAGAAATCTAGCCACAGTCACTCCGAAATGTATTTCCTGAATGGTAGTAGCTAATTTAAAGCCTGTTATTATGTATGAATAATTTGAGTTATTTTTATTCCATTTGCTTTACTTTGCACTTATGAGCATTAATTTTCATTTGTAATTTTATTATCCAGTTACTCAGTGTTGAGATTCTCCTACAGCTCTTTGTAGTCAGCTTCAGCTTAGACTGTTTTGAATAATTTGTTATCAGATGCAATCATCTCAATGCAGTATTTATCCCCTTTTCCAGCTCTTTCCAGCTTCGTATTTTCCATTCTCTGTCACTTACATAGATTTCTCTAGAACATGGCAATCACCCCCTTCCCAGTTCTTTTCTAGGCTTCCTCCTCATAAAACCATGAAAAAAAATGCCTGAATCTCCCATTCAGTTAGTTAACATCTCTACAACAGGACATGTGTGGGATTCATTTCACCTAACTTTAGTTGGTGACATCTATTTCTGAGCCAAGTTGTCTCTATAATCAAATAGAGAGGAAATAGGCAGTGCTACAGTGAAAGTGATCCAACTGTCATGTAAATGTCTAAAATGCACCGGATGATTCATGTCCTAAAAGTGTTTATGCCTCCTCATTGACTCAAAGGGAATCTACAGTGAGTGAAGCAGATGCAGATTATCTACATCAGAGGCAGAGATATCATAAATTAGGTGAGAAGGATTCTGCTTTTCCCTCACAGATCTCACTCTGCTGCAACCGCATCATTTTTTTGATGGACTAAAAATCCAAGAATATTCTTTGAAGACCTCAAACCTGGAGTAGGGAAGGACTGGGCTTAGCAGAAGTCTACAGGGTGACTAATACCTTTGTTATTTCCCACACAGGGAAAATGCAGCTTCCTGTGCAGTGTATTCCATGCAGCATGTAGCCCAAGTATAGCCAGGATCTGGTCCAGCTGGATGCAGGCTTCCTAGAACAGTGTGCATAACCAGGCACATGCCCTGTGTGATCACTCTAGCTCCAGAATACTGTAACGTCACCACAGTTGCTATTAAAAAGTTTAGATAGGACTGGTCTTCCCTTGGAAAGATTTATTTGCACTCGAAATATCTTCCTGCTTCCTTGTAACATTTCTATAGCATCATATCTTCCGCAGAACGATCAAGCTTATAACAGATACGTGTATTTCAGCTTCCTTTCCCTATCTTACTCACCATGCTTTCTGTCCTGTATCATCCTTCACAGCAATCAAGTGTCATGCCTGGCAGGGGATCATTCACTTAGAGCTTTTAGACTGTTCCTTCCACAAGTTAATGATAAAAGCTACATTTCTGAAAAATCAATGTTCTCACAACAGTCCACTGAGATAGCTAATATAATCTTGAGACGCTTGGTAGGGTTACATCTGAGATATGGTTTACAGTCAATAATATACAGGGAAAGTGCTGCACTCAGGACATACAAAAAAAATCTGAAAAAAAAAATCTAATTCATTTTTCTTTATTCACTAGAGCACAAATATCCAGGGAGCAGCTTGTTCTAAAGCTTTAAAATATTACTGCAAATTAATGTGTGCTTCTTAGTACCCTTAAGCAACTGAAATACTCTGAACACATAAAAATACTCCTTGCTCTCTTAAGGAAATACTCAGAAAACACAAACTATGAAAGGTCTTTGCAAAATAAGGCAAACTTTGGCCTCTTCAATCAATTGCTAAGGGAAGTGTCATGGCAAAGGGTACTAGGTGGTAAAGGGGCTCAAGATAGTTGGTCAGCATTCAAGGACCACTTCTTCAAAGCTCAGGATCAGAGTGTCCCAATGAGTAGGAAGTCAAGTAGGGGAGCCAGGAGACCAGCATGGTTAAACAAGGAACTGCTGGGCAAACTCGTACGGAAAAAGAGAATCTATGGATTATGGAAGGAGGGGCTGGCCACTTGGGAGGAATATAGGACAGCTGTTAGAGGGTGTAGGGAAGCAATTAGGACAGCTAAGGCCTCCTTGGAACTTAATCTGGCAAGTCAGGTCAAGGACAATAGAAAGGGCTTCTTCAAATACACAGCAAATAAAACTAACACAAGAAGCAGTATAGGCCCACTGCTGAACGAGGTGGGTGCCCTGGAGACAGAGGATATAAAGAAGGCAGAGGTGTTGAATGCCTTCTTTGCCTCTGTCTTTACTCCTGCAGACTCTCCCCGGGGGACCCAGATTCCAATAGCCCCGGAAGGAGTCAGGATAAAGGAGGAGTTTGCTTTGGTAGATGAGGATTGGGTTAGGGATCAGTTAAGCAATCTGGACATCTATAAATCGATGGGTCCGGATGGAATACACCCGTGGGTGCTGAGGGAGCTGGCAGAGGTCATTGCTGAGCCACTCTCCATCATCTTTGGTAAGTTGTGGGAAACAGGTGAGGTGCCTGAGGATTGGAGGATGGCAAATGTCACGCCGGTCTATAAGAAGGGCAAGAAGGAGGACCCGGTAATTATAGACCGGTCAGCCTTACCTCCATCCCTGGAAAGGTGATGGAACAACTTATTCTTGGCACCATCTCTAGGCATATCAAGGATGAGGGGGTCATTAAGAGCAGCCAACATGGCTTTACCAAGGGGAAGTCATGTTTGACCAACCTTATAGCCTTCTATGATGCAAGTAACTAGGTGGATGGATGATGGTAGAGCAGTAGATGTGTTTTTTCTTGATTTCAGTAAGGCATTTGATACTGTCTCCCACAGCATCCTCATAGATAAGCTAAGGAAGTGTGGGCTTGATGATCAGGTAGTGAGGTGGATCAAGAACTGGTTGGAAGGAAGAAGGCAGAGAGTTGTGGTCAATGGGGCAGAATCTAGCTGGAGGTCTGTGACTAGTGGAGTCCCTCAGGGGTCGGTGCTGGGACCAGTGCTGTTTAATATTTTCATCAACGACCTGGATGAGGGAACTGAGTGTACCCTCAGCAAGTTTGCTGATGATACTAAACTGGGAGGAGTGGCTGACACACCAGAGGGCTGTGTTGCCATTCAGCGAGACCTGGACAGGCTGGAGAGTTGGGCGGAGAGGAACTTGATGAAATTCAACAAGGGCAAGTGTAGAGTCCTGTGTCTGGGGAAGAACAACCCCATGTACCAGTACAGGTTGGGGGCTGACCTGCTGGACAGTAGTGAAGGGGAAAGGGACCTGGGGGTCCTGGTGGATAGGAGGATGACCATGAGCCAGCAATGTGCCCTTATGGCCAAGAAGGCCAATGGCATCCTAGGGTGCATTAGAAAGGGTGTGGGTAGTAGGTCAAGAGAGGTTCTCCTCCCCCTCTACTCTGCCTTGGTGAGGCCGCATCTGGAATATTGTGTCCTGTTCTGGCCCCCACAGTTCAAGAAGGACAGGGAATTGCTTGAAAGAGTCCAGCACAGAGCTACAAAGATGATTAAGGGAATGGAACATCTCTCTTATGAGGAGAGGCTGAGGGAGCTGGGACTCTTTAGCTTGGAGAAGAGGAGACTGAGGGGTGACCTCATCAATGTTTACAAATATGTAAAGGGTGAGTGTCAGGATGATGGAGCTAGGTTTTTTTCAGTGACGTCCAGTGATAGGACAAGGGGCAATGGGTGTAAACTGGAGCACAGGAGGTTCGATGTGAACATCAGGAAACATTTCTTTACTGTGAGAGTGACAGAGCACTGGAACAGGCTGCCCAGGGGGGTTGTGGAGTCTCCTACGTTCGAGATATCCGAGGCCCGCCTGGACAAGTTCCTGTGTGATGTATTCTAGGTTACCCTGCTCTTGCAGGAGGGTTGGACTAGATGATCTTTTGAGGTCCCTTCCAACCCTTAGGATTCTGTGAAATAATATTTATTTTATCTTCAATTAGTCTTCAAAGCAATTTCCTGACCCTATGACTGAGATAAGCGTAATGAAGCAATAAGATATATTAAGTACAGTATAGAGAGAGTATTACTGTGTACCTTCGGAGAAATGACAGTGTATTGGCGATGGTAAAAACACAGTCTTTTATTTTGGACCTTTTTAAGGTCCAGAATAAAACCCTCTCCACTACAGCTTCATGTGAAAGACCCATGTACTCTCCAGAGAGAAACCACCGGATGTGGTGTTTGGAAATCTTGGCCAGGGATGGGTGAGTAACGCCAGCCCAGAAGTGGTGAAGGACTGCAGCCATTCTCGCAAAAGAAAGATTGAATCAAGAGAGAGAAAAAATGAATTATCTTTAAAGAATATTCAGTAATGAAAATGACACAACATCATTGATCTAATTATCTAAATGTTGTTAACTGTTAATCTAGCACTTAACATCTAGCACTTTTCCACCTGAAATGGGAGAGACTTAGCCAAGTCCCTGATATACCCCCAGGAGCTATCAGTGCCATGAGATAAAAAGCACTAGAATTCAGCCTAAAGCCCTGCCAAATGCCTGGTAACTAAAACCAGAAGAAACTCTGACAGGGAGGTAGAGGCAAACCTTCTGTAATGAGGTATATATAAAAAAAAATCACGTGATTGAAATAATAAACTGCTACAATATGAAAGTGAGATTCATCTGTGCCCAGTGGTACAATGTGGAAGACTCCAGGATATAACTCATCTGTTCTTAAATTAGACCCTTAAACTAGGACACAGCTGTGGAAACCCCACCTCCAGAATGCTATCTTCTGAGCAGGCTCCCATCCCTGGATTCCTACTGCCCATTTTTACTAAGGAATTTTCTAGTTATTGTTAATGCAAATGATGTGTCTCAAGAGCCTTATAATTTATCTACTCATTTAGAAAATCTCATTGAGCTGTATTCTTGCATAACTGCTTAGGACCTGCATAACTATTAACGGAGTACTCATGCTTGCCGAAAATTATGATATGTAAATAGTTCATGGGGCTTCTTCTTCCCCCATAATTATTTTTATCTTAGGAAGTTAACTGACTTGTAGTTATAAACTTGAGTTTTGACATTGTGTGTATTTTATATATCATATATGATAAACCATTTCTCTCATTAGATTAACATTTCAGCAGTATGAAGTTTAGCTCTTTTGGTAGACCAAGCATGTTGTAAGCCATAGGGGGCCAGCCAGTGTGTTATAAATGGCTTCAGGTCAACAGCAAGGCATGGCAATTGGTGGTGATGTTCTACTTTCAGACACTGGCGTAACTAACCCCTGCATCAGGGTAGCTGCTGTAGCAGCATTGCTTTCCTCTTCTACCAGTCAGCATGTATACCCAGCTCAGAAACAGAGGGGTGAGACAGTGACCAGAGTGCAGGTGGCAGTAGGACACAGGGAGAAACCCTGGGCTGGATGCAGCTACAGTCTATGGGGAGTGTCCATCCTGGTTTTGCTCCTGCTATACATCTCACAGTCCTAAACATACTCCAAGTCACACTCAGATCAAGAGATGCTTACTGGAGTGAGACTCAGGTTTCTGCCTTTGGATCTGGCCTAAATCTTGCCCAGATATCGGAGCATTCCTCTTGAAAACCATCACTTCTGGGTGGATGCAGTATATAGAAGGGAAGTAGGCAACAATTCATCCACATAATGTCGTACTAAAAATCATATTCAAAATTTTCTTGGTGTGAACATGCCCAAGCCACTACAGAGGACACAAGCACAGAGCGTGCAGATCTACCCTTGGTTCCTAATTCAGTATTTGCCCCTTTTATTTATGTAAACACCAAAAAAAAAAAGAAAAAAATATTACAACTTCTTTTTTTGTTTCAAGGGAGGGAACTGAAATCTACATGAAAGTAAAGGCAGATAAAACAAGTATTAGGAAAAACCTTATTTTGAGTTACTGGAGAATTCACTGATAGTGCAAAAGGAAATTTTTTTTTCCTAATCACCCAGATGCTGCTTTTCAAAGATTGTAACACATTTTACACAAATGGCTAATTTTTTTCTGCATTTTGCTATCCAGAAAGTGCATTCGTCTCATTTTTAGCACTTAATTCTTGAGCACTCAGAATTAGCTACATCAGATGAAATCTTGGAAAAGTTCCCTTTCACTACAGCAGGTCCAGGACTGCACCACATGGTAGATTTTCAGAACTACTGCTGATTCCCAGCTCTGAGAGAGAGCAATGAAAAACTCAAGCTCTGAGAGAAGCAAAGAATCTGGTTCTAGCCATAGGATTCTCATGTTGAGCCAAAGCAGAGTCCTCTCCGTTCAGACTCTGCTGTTAAAAATTTGCTTGCATGTACAGGAATTTATCACTTTCAATGTCTCTGTCTGTCTGTGATCCACCCACTCGGCTACAGAGCCTAATCCATGTGATTTTTATCTATAACTATAGCCAAGATAAAAAGCCAAAAGTGACTTTTTTATCAGTCTGGCTCTTCTTGTAATCTGAGCACCCTGGATTGCTCAGCGCATCTTCATCTCATGCAATTTAGCATAGAGGAAGGGGGAGACTTTGACAGAGATCAATAACTTCATTTTTAGACAAGACATTACGGGGATCGTCTGTCTGCTTTGGTATCTCTCTCTAGTTCACCAGTGGGGATAATGGGCTTTGAGATCTTGCCAGCTCTGCCATCCTAGAGAAGAGGTCACTCCTAGTTCAACTCTGAGTGCCTCTTGCTGATCCACCATTAACCACAGCACTCTTGAGCAATTATTTCTGTCTACTATTTCCATCATGAAAAGGATATTCAAGTTACCTTACAATGCACAACCAGTTTCCTTACCTGGACAGCTTTTTGTGGTCTCCCAGGAAATAACACTTGCGTTTTTCTCCTATGCATGGGACACACAAGTAAGAAGCTTTCTACCTGGAAGTGAAATCATACCAAAAACCCAAGGGGAGCAAACACAGATCACAAGCTTAGAAAACTGCGTAGGAACGGAATATGTGCAACAAACTAACACCTCTCAAGGAGAAATGACTGATTTAAAGTCTAAAAAGCAGCTCCAATTGCTTTATGAAGAGAAATTCTATTTATTCTGAGTATGATGAATATGATTTTGATCTGAGCATGATTATGATTCAAAGTATGATTTTTATTTGACTTACTCCAAATACTTGGTTGTATTTTATTTTTATGTCTCTTGACTGTTAAGCATTAAGCAGCAGTCCTCTGAGACAGCTACTTCCTGGCAAACAGAAATTGGAATCCACTGGACAAATACTAGATGAAACAAAATGCTGTATTTTCTGTATTGTCTCCTGAAAATGGTTTTCAGTGAGCTCAACAGCAAAGTATTATTGATAAAATTAACAACAGATGAAAGAAAAATTAAGTGTTGGGATAAAGAACTAAGAGAGGGTTTTTATTCAGGTGAGGTTTGCAGACAGAAAATTAGGCAGGAAAAAGGAAAATCTGGAAGATTTGTTTATCTCACAGTATGTGCAAAAAGAAAACACTCTTGCGGCAGTACTTTAAAGGTGATGGGAAGAAGGAGAATGAAGGCAAATCTCACACAAACAGAAAAAGTAAATGAAGAAATACAGAGTCAGGTTTGGATAAGTAGGTCCAAATGCCCAACTAGACTGGGGGATACCACATTGTCAGTGACATGCTACTGTGACACCCTTATTTTCTCTCCCCTCTGCAGTACCCTTCACTCTTCATGAAGTCTTGTGACTTCCTCCAGCCTCTCACTATCATAATCCCTAGGTCTTCATGACCTCTTTGTCCTGCTATGCCATTTCGTCTGTTCCTGATATCCCTGGAAGTCCTGAGAGCTGGAAATGCCCACCCCAGGCAGGCTTGCTGCTGCACCAGCAAGGCATACACACATACCTGCAGCTCCCTCATCAGCCCATTTCTCCCATGCTCTCCCCATGATTGGAACATCCTGTAGAAGATAATGGGTTTCTCTGCTCAGTCACATTTTTCCTTATTGATCCACTTCTCTTTCAAGCCCTCAAGAAAAATACTGTGGAATAAAAGAAAAAGAAAAAAAAATCCTCCTTTTACAGGTTTCCTAAAAAATCTTCTTCTTCTCTCTGTCTCCTGCTGTGCAAGGCCTTTGCTGAGTAACTACATGTTCTTCCGAAGGTGGCTTTATGCTTCCCCCAGTACATGTGTAACTTCGTCAAAATTAGCATGCGCTTCCTCCCAAAATCTCCTTGCTCTGTTCCAGTTTGTAAACCATCCTCCTTCATGGCATTGCAACTGAAGTGAGTTATCTGGGACAGGGATGCTGTGTTTCCATTTCTAATACAGAAAGCTTACAAAGCTCTCTATGACTACAGAATTATAATTATCTTGGCATTTATTGTTGGGGCAACACTGGGCGACTCCAGAGAACCCAGTCACTTCAACCCCTGTAAGCCCTGCTTCGGAATGTTGTCATTCCACAAAGCATTTCTTCAAAGGAGAGTTTTTGTGGCTGGATGCCAGAGAATTATGCAATGTCTTTAAAATGTGAGGCACAGAATGGATTAGTACTTTGTCTGTGAGCTGAAAATTTGGGTTTTTTTCTTGTGCTGGGATAAAGGTGGTTCAAAGAAACCGTGAAGCTGCCAAAAGCATTCTGTTACCGTTTGCCTGTTATGAGCGATGCTTAAATAGCTGCAGCAATGCTGTTGCTCCCCCATCACTGTGTAGGCAAAAGATCATTGCAAGAGACACGAAAGTGGGACACGCAATGCTGCACCCACTTAAACCAAGGAAGTTCTGCAATTAGTTTAATTCAAAGTGATAATTGACCCAACTCATGACTATTCCTAGGATAAAAAGAGAAGGAAAAATGTTTTGGTGCTAACTCCGTCTCAGCCAATTCAGGCTTTCTGGTTATCTTCTTTATATATTTAATTAAATATATTTGAAGGACAAATCTAGAGGATAATAAGCTTTTACAACTTCCACTGAAATTAAAAGAAGCTGCATGTGTTCCTGAGGTTTTGAGAGAGTGATATTAATCCCATAAAAAATACATTAGATGACCATTAAAGTTCTAAAACATGACAATAATGGCAAATACATTTATAATTATGACTGTCCCTCATTCATTAGACACAAGCTGGCGCCTCCTTCACTACTCAGTGTTTTGTTCTTACTTTGTCCTTTCTTAACTTTGCCTTCATGTTTGTGTTCAGAGTTCTTCAGGATGAAAAGTACTACAAATAGGCAGGCTACTATTACTGCTGACTACAGCCTATTGCCTACTCCTGAACGCTTCTGTTTTCCTGGGTGTCAGACTAATTTGAAAGGAACTGCTTACATGAGTGAGGAGCCCTTGTCCTCATTCTAGCAAGGATGTACTTCATCTTGTCTATTTAGGAATTCGCAAATGCAAAACTATTTCATGTCAAAGGCACAGAGTTATGATGGTGCCAGATGACAGGAAAGCCTGGTGCTACATGACTGATCACTTTGGAAACAAGACTCTTATTTATATCAAACGGTAGATTATAAATAATGTTGTCAGTTTGCACCTGGAGTTCACACTCCATTTCATGTGACTTGAATTCCAGTAAAATGTGTCATATTAAGGGAATTAAAAGCTGGTGATTAGATTGGTAGGGGCACACAAATTAGGAAAATAGATTATTTCAGTGGGCGCAAAGGTTCGTCGTCTTGTAGACCTAGAAAAAACACATAAAATCAGTGTTGGCAATATGAGCATTTCAACATAAATAGTGGTAGATAATGCTGCCATATAGCGGTTACACAACCTAATGTCTCTCTGCAGACCTTGAATAGACTGATAGGATAAACTTGTTCGAGCAAACATATGCTTTCACACAGTCATAAACATTGAGCATGGAATCTGAGACACTTATAGGATGGAGAATGAGATCTTGGAAAGCATGGGCACTATAAATATTGTTAAGGTCCTAACATATAATCAGCTAAATATGCGCTTCCTTGTATCAGCAAATTGGGACTATAGCTAAGAGAGTGAGTATGATCATTGTATAAGATCAAGGAAATTTCAAACTCTCGTATTTGTACATCAAAGAGACATTGACAGATGGGATAGAGCTCAAATGAAAGATTCAAGATGCAGAAAATTTATTTTCCTGTCTTTCACAATATAAGTGATATGTTCCAGTTTTGCATATTGAGAATGGATTAAGACATGTCAGCAAGGAACTGGAGGCTGAAGGAAATCATCCCTCTATAGGATTCCCTGATTTTCCATCACAGGCATTTAAGTACTGTGCTTCCTGTTGAAAACAGTGATGTAGGAGCACAGCCAAGAGGGCAGTTAATTCAGAAGTGACTTCATACTGTATGATGTTTTTGTTTGTATCTGAGTCAGCTACCATAGTGCAGGCACTGAGCTGCATATGAATTATCACCTCCATGAATAAAGAATGAGAAGGTATCAAACCTACCACAGTTGGGCAACTCTCAGTAAAAACCATTTTTGCACCAGTGGAGAAAAAAGGAGGACATTAACATGCATTCACAACACCATCCTTCCATCCTTTCCTCCCTGCACTGAAAAGCTTCCAACAGAGACAAAAGAGTGGGAGACAGAAACAGAGAGGAGTCTGTGGAGTCATACATCACAGACAAAGGTGTTAGGGAGAGAAGGAGGGTGGAAGAACAAAGTGAAATCATGAAGGATGCAAAAGGACAGGAATAAGAGAAAATAATAAGAAACAGGCTTAATCAAAAAATATCAGGAAGGATACCTCATACTGTAGGAGAGTTGCACTACTGTAGTGTTATTAGCATAGGAAGAAGAGAAAACTTGCTTAAGCAGCTAGAAGTCTGACTTCAATGATGTCCATCATATTTTCCTGTCTTCTACCCTGTCAGTTCTAATAAGGGTCAGGATGCAGTGAGGGGCTGAGGATAGTAGCAAAGGAGCGGATGTTCTTGGCTACCCTCATGCTTCCTCTCCTCTCTTGGTCTCAGTTTATTCTTGTATTTCCTCTGCAAGTCTGAGACCTCAATTTGGTGTCTCGTACAGCATTACACAAGTCACCCATCTGGAAGCAGCCTGTTATGCAGACAAGGAAGAGATGCTGCTGCTTTGCAATTTAGATACGTAGGAAAAAAAGAGCAACTCAGACACTGTAGCTGTGAAATATTGGCTGGTTTGATTATTTTTACACATGCTTCCCCTCCATTTCCTTGAAGAGCTATGAAGTATTTATACTCTTATCTACTCTTACACCTTTACAGTTACTCTGTTGGAGTGGGTTTAGCTCTGTCTTTCACAGAGTTTGATCTTTTTGACTGACTTTTTTCCCTACTGTCTCTCTTTACAGTAGTGAAGTTCTATTTGTAATACATACCAATATGTTTGCTGTATTTATATGCATAATAGTACAAGTAAGACATGGCTGAGAACACATTTTCTGCTTTTGTTTACTGTGGTTTTTCTGTTTGTTTCTTCTGGCCCTCAAATCTGGTGCTACAGAATCATTTCCTTTAAGTGAGAGATGTGAATTCTGCCCTCTTTCAACACTGTCATGAGCAGGACACTGATTTCCTGAGCTCATATTCCTTTATCTTCTGGCTTCCTACCTTTGCTTCTTCCCTAAACCAAGCCCTGGATGGACACAATCATTTATCCTTCCAGGTGACTCCCAGTCTGGGGTTGTTAAGGGAAGCAAGCAATTACCCAGCAAAAAATACAGTATCTCTCTTGTTGTCAGCCCTTCTGCTTATTTTGGATACAAAGCACCTGAGGAAAGACAAGTTGTCTGTAGAAGCTGCAGAGGAGATTTTCTTATGGAAGAAAGTGCTGCTGCTTTCCCACCTCCTGCATTCAACAGCCCCAAAAGAAAGTTAATAAGCAAAGGCAGAGGTGACGGTTGGGAGAGAGAAGCCAGTGCTAGGGGAGAGAAGTGAGTTGATTTTCACTGCCTACATGGAGAGCTTACCTATGCTCCTCATCCAAGTTCTTTGGGTTCAGTTTCTTAAATTATGTGTTATATGTTCTTAGAAATAGCAGTAGTGTCTCAGCTTGCTGAGGGCTGTGCCATTACTTTGATCTGAATGTATACACGCTGAGATCTGCATTTCTGGCTTTGAAATTAAATCTGTCTCATATTTGGCACAGAGCTTGGAGAAACTTTTCCAAATGATGACTATAGAATGCAGCTGTCT
Organism: Pezoporus occidentalis; assembly: GCF_034315485.1. Taxonomy (NCBI): domain Eukaryota; kingdom Metazoa; phylum Chordata; class Aves; order Psittaciformes; family Psittacidae; genus Pezoporus; species Pezoporus occidentalis. The sequence goes on along the minus strand of NW_026916170.1, from coordinate 8,587,257 downwards.
GTCAGTGGGAAGGTAAAATCCCAGAGGAATTTCAAATCCTGACAAGCTGAGGATTCTTCTGGCATTCTTCTGGCTGTTAGTGTGTTTCAAAAGTTGACTACTGTTAAAAAAGAATCTGTGCCTTTGACATACCACTTTTGTGGTCACAACGTAGTAGTCAAGGTAAGAAATAGGCACTATTAAGGTTATAAAATACCAATGCATTCACAGAAAATTTCAGTTTGGGTAATAATGCATTAATGAATAACAGAAATAGCTCTTGAGGCATCACTTATCAACTCAAAGAAAAATCAAAATATTGGGAATTTAAAATACTTCTTTCACACTTGTCTTTAGTCTAAGTCCCATCAAGGCTGCTGAATTTATCCTGCGCTCTACTGGTAACTGATCAGATGATCAGGGTGTCATGGTTTAAACCCAGCCACACAGCTCGTTCACTCACTCCCCCCCTTTCCTCCCCCTTTCATTCCTTCCTCCCCCCCCCCCCAACCTCCCCGCTCCCAGAGGGATGGGGAGGAGAATCAAAAGAATGTAACTCCCATGGGTCCCTCAGTCCCGTAACTGAGGTATATCACAAACCGCTGCTGCCGCCACCAATGATAATAAGAGAAAATAACAAGGGAAGAGAATACGATACCACCCGCCTGACCCCAAAAGAGACTCTGTGTCCTTCTAGGTAACTCCCAGTTACCCCCCTGGGCATGACATGCTGTGGTATGGAATACCTCTTTGGCTAGCTTGGGTCAGGTGTCCTGTGTCTGCTTCCTCCCAACTTCCCCTCCTCCGTGGCAGACCATGAGACTCACAATGTCCTTGGTCAGCGTAAACATTACTGAGCAACAACTGAAAACATCGGTGTTACCAGCTCTATTCCCAGGCTGAAAGTCAAAACACAACGCTGCACCACCTACTAAGGAGAAAAATTGGCTGCTACTGCTGAACCCAGGACACAGGGTAACTCAGAATTCTTTGTAGTATTTGTAGACTATTGTCAACTAACTTTTAAGAGTCTGACAGCTGATTTCAAAACAATTCCCTTGCAGACTTCCCCTTACTTCAGAAATTCAGGTCCCTGTTGGATGTCATCACTAAGTTTGGTGACCTTCAGAGTTTGTGCATGTTGTATCCATTTTATTCAAAAGTCTATTTGGGAAAATGCTTGTTTGGACAAAATAACTCCAGTGTATTCTGGGGAAAAACATCTTTCTTTTGCTTCTTTACTAGAGAAGCAAAAGTATGCAATGTTCTACATTTAGTGATGCGCAAGATCTGAGGATAATGCTGAGACAAGGTCATAGAAGTTACTAAAACATTACTTCAGACACATCGATGGCTCTTCTCCATTGGCCAGAGGAAAATTTTCATTCAGAACTTTCAAATGTGTTAGTAAGGCTAATGTGATTTCAGAACCAAGGATAATTTCTTTCCAGCTTTATTTCTCAAATTATTATATGAGAAATTATTATTATTCAAATACTCAAACCAGGAAGTAAACTGAGTATGGGCAGTGGTTCTTACCTGAAAATAAGTGCACAAAGAGCACTTTCAGAGTGGGTGATGGTTCTTTGCTTCCCTTTTATATGGGTTGCTAATAAGATAGTGGATATCCATAAGTATGTGATTCTTCCCTGGATTTCAGACTACAGTTTGAAGAAGGTGTGTGCTTTTATTCATATCCATTCCATCTTACCTGTTTTCTTTTTCAGTTTAGTAGTCTTCCCTCTTATCACCACCTGGTCAATACTTGTCTTCCTCCTTTATAAGTATACATTTTACCATGAGAATTTGTGTGTTTGGCACCAACTATTAGTTGATAAATATTACCCACCTGCTGAATTATTCAGTATTCTTCAGTATTGATTTCTTCTTTATTCCTACACCAGCATACTCAAAGCCAATTTTTTTTTGTACCAAACCTGTATCATCATCAAGACTAGGAGGCCAACCTTAGTTTTATTTATTGGCTGGCAGTTGCTTTCCATGGACCCTAACAGCCTACTAGGGAAAGAAGACCATGCTCTTATTAGTCACTGTAGGTAGTAATAGTAACTTTGAATCAGTTGCACTGAGAAGTAAGATGTGGTATTCTGTAGATTCAAAAATATTAACATACTCTATTAAAATTCTGAGTTCAGTTTTTCCTTCAGATAACAGATGCAGTACAATCACAGTGGTTTTTTTACTAATAGATTCAGTATCTGATCTTCATTAATACTAAAGCTCCTTGAAAGCTTCTGTCTGAAAAAAAGAAGCGCCAGTAAAAAGGGAAACGCACATTATGTCAAAAAAATGCTGGATGCTCCACCATGCCAGCAACCAGTCTATTTGTCATTTTGCATTTGGCTTATTGACCATTTCTCTTTCAGCCATCGCTCCTTTCAAGCCTTTCAAAACATGAAAGCAACAAAAGCAAGTCTCCTGAGACTTAATGTCTGCCATGAAAGACAAAGTGTAGTAAAGGAAACAGTACAGGAATATACGTATATATGACGTGATGGCTGCTGTCTTTGGTGAGATGAGCAGAGGTGAAGTGAAATGGGAGGAAGAAGAATTTAAAAGGCATCAAAAGCAGTGTACCTGGAATACAAATGCTTCACTGGAATATATAAGCTGTACAATAAGGAATCCATAGCCCAAAGGACTGGTCAGGTTTATAGGAGTACAATTTGTAAAACATACATCTCTCACAAATTCACTTGAATGAGGAAATTACAAGTGTAATCAGAGATGCACTATGACAGGTCACTTATTTCTTGCATGTGTATATTGACAATCTACTACACTGAGCAATTCGAGAGCTTGCAAGAGCATGCTTATTCATAAGTGAATTCCTAGACTAATGAACTCTCCCTTTACTTGATTAATGATTTTGTTGGATGTGGTAAGAATGGAACAACAAAAAAGTAAAATTAGGAGAAGCAAGCCACTGTGTCTTTGAGACAGAGATGTCTAGTGACAAACATGCTCTGAACTTGAGAAACCCACATAACAGAATAGTCAGAGAGCATCTTTCAAAACCTATTGCCAAATGTAGGCACAATGGTGTGAGATGACTCTTTCCAGAAGATGAAACATACTTTTCAAGTGGTTTATTTGTGCAGGAAAGTTGTAATGTGCTTCATGTGAGTAGCTTCTAAAGCAATGCATATTTAAATGCATTCCCTCAGTTAATACTGAGCAAAGGGGTCTGGGAGCCACATGATCTTCTAATAAAATGGCATTTTCAATCAAACTATCACTCTGCTCTTTCAGACCAATAGTATGTATTTGCAAAGACCTGAGCTGTGACCAGGAATCTTTCCTAGTAAGCCCTAGTTTACTTTCCTTACAGTACTACCTGCAACAGGCATTTTTAAGGATATTTTCAGAAATATTTTTTTCTGTTTCTGTACTGTTTCTGTCAGTGTCAGCTTTTTTATGTTCTTACAAACCGACATGGATTTAAGTTAAGTTTTGTCTTAAGTTAAGAAAAACATTTTCTGGTAATTTTTTGAGCTGTCATCCACTGACTGAGGTAAATTCTCACACAATCATTCTATACTCGCTATCCTCCCAAATACTGACATCACAGTTTAACAACATGTTTATAAGCAAACAACATTATTTCTGCCCTTTTAAAGTAGTAAATTTGTCAGTGACCTTCTCCAAATGAAGGCTTGTCTTCAAGGCAGAAAGAAAAAGACATCAGTGCTGCAGTAAGAAAACACTGGGGCTTCAATTTACAGCCCATGTAGTCACTGAAACTCAGTCACTGTTGCTGAGCAAAAAGCAGTGATTAAGTCCCTCTGGGAACTGGCTACCAGACTCCTGTGCAAAGTTAGTGGCACCACTTAAGTGTCTTCCATGCTCTATTTAATGTTGCCAAACATTAAAGAAAGTATTGAAAGAGGGAGAAATGACCAATACCCTCGTTAATGTCGGGAGCCAGCCTACTCCCCACCATCAGTGCTCCAGCAGAACTTCTGCCTGGGGACACGTTTTACTCCACACGCAGCACAAAACATTAGTTTACACTTACTGTAGGAAGTTTTCTGTACCCCAGATTACAAAAGAAGATTGCAGCAGTATAAACCCTGTGCTAAACGTTATAAAAAGACCCCTCAGGAAATCTGGCAGCCCCTGCTCCTGCTTCCTAAAAGGGATGAGTAAGCAAACAGCCGTGGCAGGATGGAAAGCTTTATTCCAGGCAGCAGAGATATAAGTGCCCCATGGGATGGCTGAGCACTGACAACTCCCAGCAGCTGCCTCAGAGCCACAGGGGGGAGCACAGGGGTCCAGGCAGCACGGGGAAAGGCCATGGGCCAGTGCCATGGAGGGTGGCCAAGGACCACCGTCACTGAGGTCATGGGTGGAGGAGCAGACGCCAACATCTGGAGAAGACAAGACTTGAAGCCCCTGGGGGTGTCCCAGAGAAAGGGTGTGAAGGGATGCGCAGGCATCAACAGAATCTCCCTCCAATATTTTTCTCTGTGCACTCAAATATCAACCTTAATACGTAGCAAAGAAACACAATTAGGAGAATCTATTTAACCTACCTCTCACTGCTGTTTTGTTGTCATTGCTTTGGGTTTGTTTTTTTCCAGCAAGATGCTTTCACAACAAGAAAATTGAAACTCCAGAGTGAAAATTGCAAGAAATGTTACTGAAGCCAGATGAAATGTTTGAGTTCAGTTCAATTACCCAGATATCTATAACCTCTACTCATTTTACTGAATGGATTAGGAGGTCCACAGAGTGTGTGCAAGTTTCAGCGAGTCAGAAGATAATTGGAATACTGAAGGGCTTCGGACATCTTCAGTTACCAGCATAGGCGTCTCATATCCTCTGTTGTTCTGCTACAAAATATATGTCGCTGTTTAAACCCAGTCAGGTAATTCGTTCGCTCACTTCCCCCCCTTTCTGCTGAACCCAGGACAATATAATATCTTGCAAAAAAAAAAAACAGCAAGCTTTCAATTTTAATCTCCAGGTTGTTCAGATAATCCAGAAAATTACTGAGTGTGACAGAGTGCCTACTAGAATGAAATACTAATTGCATTTATGTTCACTGATGCTTGTTATTGAAAACATTTTCTGAAAAAGCAAGCTGCTGTCTGTTACTGGTTCAGGACCAGCTTAAAGAACAGCAGTCTTAAAAAAATTTTCTGTCTGTCTCTTACAGCTATTGTAAGGGAAACTAGGTTTGACAAACAGAAAAGTGGAAGGGGCATGCCACTAAGAGAAAGTGAAGAGATTAAAAAGTGCGATCATCTCTTTCTTAGTATTAATTTTGAGCAAGAAGAAGTACTCTACTGCAGTGGCTGGTAATTACTGTTAATAACAACAGTGGTTTAAAAACAAACAAACAACCCCCCCCAAAAAAGAACTAATCCACAACAACAAAAAAAAAGTCCAGAAAATAAATGTTTTGCAATAAACCAAGGGAGGATGGAAATAACCAAGCCAAAATCATATCTTGCTGTAATATTTGCATTGCAATGTCATATTTTCAACATTACAGTGAAGGAACGAGGTTTCACCCTGGCCCAACCAAGTTCTTTTTGGGCTTCCTTCCCCCTCCTCCACCACTATACCCAAGAGTGACACCCTCTGATCCACCCACTTGGAGCTGGAAAAACAGAGCATTACACCTATTTACCAGATGTGTCATCTCCAGCGTGTCCAAATGGACTCAGCCCTGCTGTGAGCAAGGCTTCTGGAGTCTGTGCTCAGTACGATACTGCAGTGACTACAAGGAAGCCTCTTCACAACATATGACGTATGTGTCCCTGGCAACATACTGCAAAAAGATTGAAATAATAAACCCTCTTCACTTAGCTACTCAACTCCAGATTTTCCTTTAATTCTCATTAACTGGGTATTTATAATTACGTTTGAAGATATACATCAGAAGTCTGGAAGAGACAGACTATGCCATTTTCAAGGCAGGCTGAATATCATGTATTCATCTCAGGATTTCTTTGTTCCCACCTGGATATCATCTGTAGTAAGAACCTGAGTTAGTGCATGTGATGAAGTTAATTTGTGTTTATCAACATTGTAGGTTACACAGCATATTTTACCACTATTCTTCATTAAACACTGAGCAATTGCATTAGACTTGTTGCCAGATTTCTGGATACCTAGTAAGAGCTCCAGGAAGAGTTAATTCTATAGTTTCACAATAATCCACCAAGACCATGACCTCTTAGATACCCGAGAGGGTATCTAAAAGGTCACACTTGTCAATTAATATCTATCTGTAAAAGTAGTATTAATATAGTATAAGTAGAAATCTCCATTTTTTTAATTTATATGTGATACTGTTCCAGTGAAAACAAAGCAAAACAAAACATAAAAAAAAAGAAACCAAGCAGAAAAAAAACCCACACAAAATACCAATCCTTTACCCTAATGTCATGTTTAAAATAACAGAAAATGTCATCATTACTTTTTAGCTCTCTTCTCTTTCCTGGACCCCTCTGCTCGTAGATACTAATATAGAAAAAGATATTCCTTTCTTTAACACTTTCTGTTTGTTTTGTGGATTTTGGAGGTATCTCAGGAGTGTCATGCTGTTTCCTCAAACTTTTCCCCTCATTTTTACATCTTGCATAACAGATAATATGATAGTTCCATAAGGGGAATCTACCTAGTAGATTTTGCATGTACAGGAGACTTTTAATCACAAAGCCCAAATATTTCAAGCAGTTGCAACACCTACAAGTCAGCCACTGACCTGGATTTAACAGTAGCATGTATTATCACTAAAATGTTTGCCTTAAGATACACCATATGTACAGCCTAAGCAAAACAATTAGTTCCAGATGTGTCATGTTTTGCTCTGATGTCTTCCACACTCAATTTACAGAACTGAAAATGCACATGTGACTTCTAACTCCTAAATTGTGCTGAACTCCTCAATGAGCTTTGTTCACTAAGAAAGGGAAGTCTTGCAGTTTCAACAGACTATATGCAGAACGAGTTATTTGGTTCCCTGTGATGATTGCTTATCAGAACTCCTAAACTTTTTTTTTTTCTCTCCTCTCTTTTTCTATATTACTTTTTAAAAGTTGCCTGAAGATGTACCCCCGGTGTGTTGAAGGAGTTTCTTTCTGACATAAGAACAAAAGAATTATCCCCCTTACTGTGGAATAAGGTTCACCAAGTGATTCAATAAATGGAAAGAGGCAGGAAATGAAGGTGCTATCAAGTCAATACGCATGTACCAGAGAATGAGTGGGCATTACTCACATAGGTATGAATAACACGTTTTGATGTCTGTGCCATTTCACATTAGGCCAGGATGTTTCACATACACTTATGATTATGGAAATAGAAACAGATTGTGAGTCAGAGAAAAAGTTGAGTCAGAATGAATATGTGAAGTGAGTAGAAAGGAATGATCACAGTCGTTAAGTTTGCCTGTGAAAGGGGGTAAGGCAAGACCAGTCAAAGAACCAAAGGGGCATCCAATAGGAAACTGAATAAAATTTCCAGGATGTGTTGACAGCTAAAATGGCAGGTAATTCTATTATCCATAGCAGGTACACCTGCATGTTACAGAAGCTTGAATGACAGTTTATGTAAATCTTTTGGGCACTTTTTTGTTGATATTATTTCCATCTGCCCTTGTGTTCATTAACCTAAGACATGTTGGTACCTTGACTAAACAAGGTAAAACATAAATGTTCCCCAATGACAGTGTAGAAAGTGAATAGGAATGCTCTCACAGACTGTGTATATGAAAGAGACATACATAGATATTTGACGTCCTGATATCTGATTTATTTCACAGAGCTTGAAAAAGCTAGAATGCTGAAGTTGTAAATGGAGGAGGGGAAATGTGACAGAGAAACTTTCTGTAGGAAAATAAGACCAAGGGAAATCAGATTTTTCAAAGCTAAATACAAATAGGGAACAAGACTCCTAGTTTAACTTGACTCTGTTGAACAGAGAAAAAGTTAAAGGAGCAAAGGAGTAATGGTAGGTCATGATCATGGAGAGAGGTGGTGATTATCTCCTGTGGGTCAAAAAGTAAAAAAAGGTAATCATAATCATGACTGTTACTACTTTATAGCAGCAGATATTGTGGCTTTTTTGATATTTTCATCATTACAAAGAGGAAAACACCCTAAATCTTGAACAGAAAGCCTACTTTCAGCCAGGCTTTGCTGACCCAGGAAAGATGATGAACTGGATTTTTTATTACTTTTTGAAACTGACTCCTCAAGGGAATGTATTTTTCAGTTTACTAGTGAAGTCACTGCCAGCACTTACCTATGCGTAATTCCATAGTTATGACAATACAGAATAAGGTCTTGACCTTACAGACATGTATATCTCTAAGCATAATAGTCCTGTTGCTATCTCTGGACAAATTATATGTTTACCATGTGTTGTAGTTGTCCTGGGTTCAGCAGCAGCAGTCATTTTTCTCCTTCTTAGTAGCTGGTGCAGTGCTGTGTTTTTGACTTTCAGCCTGGGAACAGCGCTGATAACACCAATGTTTTTAGTTACTGCTCAGTAATGTTTACTCTGACCAAGGACTTTGTGAGTCTCATGCTGTGCTATGGAGGAGGGGAAGCTGGGAGGAAGCAGAGGTCAGGACACCTGACCCGAACTAGCCAAAGAGTCATCCCATACCACAGCACATCATGCCCAATATGTAAACTGGGGGCAGTTACCCAGAAGGGTTACATCACTGCTCGGGTCAGGCTGGGTATCGGTTGGCAGGCAGGTGATGAGCGGTTGTATTCTCTTCCCTTGTTATTTCCCTTATCATTATTATTATTGGTGGTAGCAGTAGTGGTTTGTGTTATACCTTAGTTACTGGACTGTTCTTATCTCAACCCGTGCGAGTTACATTCTTTCAATTCTCCTCCCCATCCCTCCGGGAGCAGGGGGAGAAAGGGGGAGAGTGAATGAGCTGCTGCGTGGTTCTGGATTGCCGGCTGAGCTTAAACCACAACAGCTCTTTTTGGCACCCAACATGGGGCACGAAGGGTTGAGATAACGACAAATCTGACCAGAACTAATCGTATTTGTGATAAGCATTTATTATTTCAGATTAATAGTTGCTCATCACAATGCTGCTTTATTGGCTCTCAAAGTTGTTGCTCTTGATCTCACAGTTTCAGCATTTTGTACCTTACTTACAGCCAGTATTTGCTGTGTTAGTGTTTATCAGGTGAGGGGCTTGGGCTAAGGTTCTTGGTTCATTGAACTTTATGGTAATGACTTGTAAAACAATAGAATCATTGATCATGAAACTGTTCTGGCTTATGTTCCGAGTGTGGTCACCATCTCTATACTTTGGGAGGTATATAATAGAAGTGTTTATCAATTACACACCTTTTTTCTCCTTCTTGGGTGGTCAGCCTGTGAAGGAGACATATCTCCATACTGACTCATGGATGTTGGCAAATGCCCTGTGGGGGTGGTTGCAGCAATGGAAGCAGAGCAACTGGCAATGCAGAGGTAAACCCATCTGGGCTGCTGCACTGTGGCAAGATATCGCTGCCTGGGTGCAGAACCTGGTGGTGAAGGTACGTCATGTAGATGCCCATGTACCCAAGAGTCGGGCCACTGAGGAACACCAAAACAACCAACAAGTGGATAAAGCGGCTAAGATTGAAGTGGCTCAGATGGACTTAGATTGGCAATGTAAGGGTGAATTATTTTTGGCCCAGTGGGCCCATGACACTTCAGACCATCAGGGCAGAGATGCAACATATAGATGGGCCTGTGATCGAGGGGTAGACTTAACAATGGACACTATTGCCCAGGTTATTCACGAGTGTGAAACACGTGCTGCAATTAAGCGAGCCAAACGGTTAAAGCCTCTTTGGTATGGAGGACTGGCTAAAGTACAAGCATGGGGAGGCCTGGCAGATTGACTATAACACAGTCCCACCAACCCACCAAGGCAAGCACCACGTGCTTACCATGGTGGAATCAACCACCGGGTGGCTGGAAACATACGCTGTGCCCCATGCCACTGCCCAGAACACTGTCCTGGGCCTTGAGAAACAGATTTTGTGGTGACACGGCACCCCAGGGGTAGCTGAGTCAGACAATGGGACTCATTCCAGAACAGCCTTATAGACATTTGGGCCAAAGAGCATGGCATTGAGTGGGTATATCACATCCCCTACCATGCACCAGCCTCTGGGAAAAACGAACAGTACAAAACTACACTGAGAGCAATGGGTGGTGGGAACTTTCAAGCATTAGAATACACACTTACCAAAGGCTACATGATTGGTCAACACCAGAGGATCTGCCAACAGGGCTGGCCCAGCCCAGTCAGACCTTTTACATATTGTAAAGGGGGACAAAGTTCCCGTGGTGCATATGAAAAATTTGCTGGGGAAGACAGTCTGGGTTATTCCTGCTTCAGGCAAAGGCAAACCCACTTGTGGGATTGCTTTTGCTCAGAGACCCAGATATAGATGGTGGGTAATGCAGGAAGATGGGGAAGTCCGATGTATACCTCAAGGGGACTTGATTTTAGGGGAAAACAGCCAATGAACTCAATTGTATGCTGTTGCCTGCTATGTAGTACTTTTATAGCCCACCAACTAGATGTCTTTAGGTCACCAGTGGCTGGCCCTGACTCCCCTCTGACCATCATCCCAACAGAGAATGAATTTTGAGGAAACAGATGAGTTCTGCAGCAAAGGAACGATCAGCATCAGCAGGCAACGATCCGACACTGCACACAGCCTCTCCTGCCCCAAAAGACTGTTACAAGAGATGGAGCCCAACATCATGGACTGAATGGACTCAGCACCTTTATAGGGATTGCTCCATGCGCTAATGAATGATCTCTCTCTCTCTGTCTGTGTGTGCATGTGGATGTGTATGTGTATATATATGTATATGTAAGAGCGATGGTATATTGAAAATGTGGGACCTGAGCATGATGTGAATAGTATGGAATAAGGGGGGGATACTGTCCTGGGTTCAGCAGTAGCAGTCATTTTTCTCCTTCTTAGTAGCTGGTGCAGTGCTGTGTTTTTTGACTTTCAGCCTGGGAGCAGCGCTGATAACACCAATGTTTTTACCTGTTGCTCAGTAATATTTACTCTGACCAAGGACTTTCTGAGACTCATGCTCTGCCACGGAGGAGGGGAAGCTGGGAGGAAGCAGAGACTGGACACTTGACCCAAGCTGACCAAAGAGGTATTCCATACCACAGCACGTCATGCCCATTATATAAACTGGGGGCAGTTACCCGGAAGGGTTTGATCACTGCTCAGTCAGGCTGGGTATCGGTTGGCGGGTGATGAGCGGTTGTATTCTCTTCCCTTGTTATTTCCCTTATCATTATTATTATTGGTGGTAGCAGCAGTGATTTGTGTTATACCTTAGTTACTGGACTGTTCTTATCTCAACCCATGGGAGTTACATTCTTTCAATTCTCCCTGCCATCCCTCAGGGAGCAGAGGGAGGAAGGGGGGGAGTGAGCGAGTGGTTGCTTGGTTTCTGGGTTGCTGGCTGGGCTTAAACCACAACAGTAGTATTGCAAATTTTGAAGACTATGCACAAATCTACAGCATTTTTTTATTTTAGCAACTCAGGAACGTTTAGGAGTTAATTTTAAACAGAATTATACAAAATTACAAAAAGCACACTAGAAGCTAAAAGGCTGTGATTGTCATCAAAATTATAATCAGATATTATCTTTTGACATCACAGACCTGTCTGCTTCAATTGGTGCATATTGAAAGCCTTGCTGACAGCACCAACAGAAAAGCCATGGACCACATCTACAGAAACTCACTGTGTGATCTTAGAGCAGCTACTTCAATTGGTTTATTGAAGGTGAGAATGGCAGTGTGTAGACAAATTCAAACACTCTCCAGTCAAGATACAGCAGTTTCAGATTGGGAATCCTGCAATTTCTACCACAGGAAATCCAGTAGCCACCTCAAGCCAGGGAGGCTGGCAGAGGTCTGCTCCACAAGTGTTTTGGGTCTAGCGGCTCTGCCCTACCACACATATACTGCTCTGCACAGTAATCAGCACCAGCTGGCTCCCGCAAGAGGCCCTCCAATGGCTCCCCAGCCAAAACCAACAACAATAATCAAACTATATTAGAATTTTTCCAAATGCCAGCCCATGCCTCGGTTTATGGCATTTGCCACAGCATATGAAGCTCCATATGTTGTTTTTTGCAATGTCAACTTTGAATTCATCACTTCTTCCAGCACCAAGTCTCTTTTCTTCTGTGTTTTGGATTTTGTATTATCAACCACATCTGAGATTTTCTCCGTCTGTTGCCTCACTTTTGATCATTGCTGTGCAACATGAACCTTTGCTCAACTCAATCCAGGGCTTTAAACATCTACTCTGAGATCCTTGGAAATATACAATGACCATCACCAGTAAGTCTTACTCTGGACAGGTACATTTTTTTGGATGGTAATTTCTAACATTTATACCTGTCAGCAGTTCCCTGTCAGGTGCTTTGTCACATGCTGAACAAATTTCTCATTAGAGAAGTTTTCTATCATCTGGTGTAAACACAATTTGGAGCTCCCAACCCAGCTACAAGATTGGCTTATCAGCTGCAAATCAGTCATTCCTGGAATCAATAGAAACACCAAAAATACCATGACCACCTAGCATCAGGAACAATGCTACTTATTAATCTTCTGATATCCCTTCTGGCCTGTTTCTCCATTCAGATTGCTTTCTTTTCCCTTTTTTTATTCCCAAGTATTCTTCAGAGAATCTAAGCAACCAGAGTTTTACTTCCCCCATTTGTTTTTCTCTTTTTAATAGCACAGCCACCTGTGGTATGACAACTAAGCTAATACCATATGACTTTTCTAAGAGCATCTTCAAGGTAACTCATACAAAAACTTGCTCTAAAACAGGTGTCTTCAGCTTCATAAATTTGGGGGGGGGGGGTGTGGTCTCTCTTGATTTTACAAAATCTACTCACAAAATTATCTTTTCAAACTTATGTGAGTCTTTGTCATATTCTAAAATCCAAGAGGTAAAAAGCCATTGATCAGAAAACGAAGGTTTTATTTAAAAAAGAAAAAAAAAAAAGGGGGGGGGCAAAAAACTGAAGGCTGTTATGTGCATTTTTATAAAGCAAAATGCAAAGTCTAAAATTAAGTTTAACTAAAGAACCTCCAAAAATTATTTACAAGTGGGATGCTCTTTTGTCTTCAGCATCCCTAAGTCTTTGTGAAACTAGCAGCTAATTCTGCATACGGTTTGTTGTAAATAAAGTATCACACGAATGCTTTTCTTCCTGTAGCAGACCCAAGTGATTAATGCAATTCTGCTGTGCTCTTCGCCCTTCACTTTAATGAGTCACACAGGCTGGATAATGGTGGCCCCGCATCCTTTTCAGTTAGAGTTCATTTGAATACTTGCTAATTTTTCAGGGCCACTATAATCAGGATGTTACGTATTAAAGGAGGCATGCAAGATTACAGCTTTTGACACTCTCCCATCTTAAAAATAAATTTAGCAATTATGATAAGATTAAATCATCTCCTGTTTTTCTGAGAAACAGGGAAAAGCTTTGCTTTTTTAAAAAAGAAGAAAAAATAACTTATTTCAGAGATACTGTATTAGGAATTTCATGCCTGAGTAAGCAACACAAGAATTTCTCATTCAAATGCTACCTTCTCAGCCCATAAGCCAAATGCCTGGATCTTTGTCTTGGGCAAGAAGGGGCATGCACTCTCAAGCTGGCAACCTCTCATTGTATCCTGAGTGCGAAAGCAGCTCCCCCTGTCTTTCCACACTTACAGAGCTGATGCATACACCAGCATGTGTCACCCTTTCCCTGTGCTCTGCCTGTAGCTATTTGGAAGGGCATTTTTGACTTCTGGGAGCAGTGCTGATAACACCGATGTTTTTACTTGCTGCTCAATAATGTTTACTCTGACCAAGGACTTTCTGAGTCTTATGCTCTGCCAGGGAGGAGGAGAAGCTGGGAGGAAGCAGAGACAGGACACCTGACCCAAACTGAGCAGAAAAGTATTCCACAGCACGTCATGCCCAGGGTAGTTACCCAAAAGGGCTAGATCACTGCTCAGGTCGGGCTGGGTATCGGTTGACAGGTGGTGAGCGGTTGTATTCTCTCCCCTTTTTATCTCCCTTTATCATTATTATCATTGGTGGTAGCAGCAGTGGTTTGTGTTATACCTTAGTTACTGGACTGCTCTTATCTCAACCCTTGGGAGTTATATTCTTACAATTCTCCTCCCCATCCCTCTAGGAGAGGGGAGGGAGGAAGATGGGGAGAGGGGAGAAGTGAGAGAGCGGCTGCGTGGTTCTGAGTTACTAGCTGGGCTTAAACCACGACAGGACCAAACAAAGTCTTTCTATGACTTTGGTTTCCGTGGTTGCCAAGGCTGGTACTGATCTCACTAAATGCAGATGTCTACATCTGCACAGCCCTGTGTGCTTCAAGAGCACAATCTCTTCCACTCTGCAATGTGAATCACCTCTATTGCTTCAAAGGGTCCTTGGTAAGATGTATTTGTCTGAACTGCAGATATCTAATGTTTGACTCTTATTCAAATTGTCCTCTCCTTCTTACTTAGGGTTTCCACATGGTCCTCCATCCAGAAGTTAGGCTGCTTAGTTGGCCAGATCAGTTAAAGTCAGTAGTAGCACAGCCATCCACAGAGGAACTTAACAAGTTACCCAGATATACTTCAAGCAGAGCACTGGTAGGAATTTGAAACTGGTTTTCTGATACAAATACTTGAGATTATCAGATGTCAGAGATCTTACTTGTCAGGAAACTTTTCATAGAATAAAACAAGATTTACTTCTTGCAGTACTTTTCCATTGAGAAAGAAACATGTTTGTTTTTTCCCGGCTGCTGAAATGTTTATACCACTGCAGAATACGCTTCTGAAATCTATTGCTATTGTTTATTGAGAGAAATATAGAATTAATGTTTGTGAAGACACTGTAGAGATTTGTAAAAAGACCATTATCTCGTTTTCTCTGTCATGTGTGTCAGATTTTAGAAACAGGCTCAGACCATGAGCTGACTACGCAGTTTTGACTGTGCGTTCAGCTGGTTAGAACAATTCTCAGCAGAGATATTTTTTCAGTACACAGGTGCCCTTGTGGCTAAGAAGGCCAATGGCATCCTGGGGTGTATTAGAAGGGCGGTGGTTAGTAGGTCGAGAGAGGTCCTCCTTCCCCTCTACTCTGCCCTGGTGAGACCCCATCTGGAATATTGTGTCCAGTTCTGGGCCCCTCAGTTCAAGAAGGACAGGGAGCTGCTGGAGAGAGTCCAGCGCAGGGCAACCAAGATGATTAAGGGAGTGGAGCATCTCCCTTATGAGGAAAGACTGAGGGAGCTGGGTCTCTATAGTTTGGAGAAGAGGAGACTGAGGGGTGACCTTATTAGTGTCTATAAATATATAAAGGGGGAGTGTCACAAGGATGGAGCCAGGCTCTACTCAGTGGCAAACAATGATAGGACAAGGGGTAATGGGTGCAAACTGGAACACAAGAGGTTCCACTTAAACTTGAGAAGGAACTTCTTCTCAGTGAGGGTGACGGAACACTGGAACAGGCTGCCCAGGGAGGTTGTGGAGTCTCCTTCCCTGGAGACATTCAAAGCCCGCCTGGACACATTCCTGTGTAACCTTATCTAGGTGTTCCTGCTCCGGCAGGGGGATTGGACTAGATGATCTTTTGAGGTCCCTTCCAATCTCTAGCATACTGTGATACTGTGATACTGGGAGGAGATTTTGGCGAACATGTGACCTAGCTGCAAAGGTGGTCAACACAGATACACATTGAGTAACTGGGACTCAGTGCGCTTGTTCAGGGGTTTTGAGCAACAAGCAAGCAAAAACCTGAATATATGCCTATAAAAACTGCAGAGTCTATAGCAGAAGACTGTATGGGTTGTTTAATAGAAAGTGCCTACCCTGCCTATTTATGGCTTCCTTTTATAGACTCACAGAATCATAGAATCATTTAGGCAGGAAGACCTTTAAGATCAAGTCCAACCATAAACCTAACACTGCCAAAATGGAAAGTTACCCAAAACAATTAAATTTGCAAACAGTTTGAGCTCCTGTAATATTTGCTGAGATACTAAAGTAGTCCTGGAAAAGCTTTTTAGTTTTTTTTTCTTTTAAGATTAGGGTTCTAAAATGTGTATGCACGTCTAGCTAAAATGTGAAACTGCTAAAATTCACCAGGAGACAGGCATGGGTGGTTTTAATGAATGCTATCAGAGATACATACACACACACACAAAAAGAGAGGATATGACTACATGCTGTAATAAAGCATAACACATTAATCCAAATTAACATAAGCAGTGCTAGCTCTACCCCCGGTAACACAGAGCTGTGCTTGAGCTAATCAGCCTTATGGAAGGTAGAGACAGAGTATGTATTGGCATGAGCTACCATCTCTACATGACACTGTGCTGCACAATTTGGATGTAGCTGTTTACTTCTGTGTGAGCCAGGTTTCTCACCTTGACCCTCAGCCACGCAGTGAGGACATGGTGCAACCTGCCTGCTTCTCCAGTTCCAGTAGCAGAGACATGTGCGCTGAGCAGAGCCCTCTCAGACCACTGTGGTGTCGCTATCATCCCGGTGCTTCAGCATGTTTTTGCTTTAACTCTTGCCTTTGCCACTGGAAACCTTCAGATGATTAGATAACATGTATCCGGGGCCAGAATTCCCACAAAGAACTGGCCCATTAGAAAAACAGTAGTTGCAAATGCAAGATGCACATCATCTCTCCCCATACACACACATAAATTAGACAAAGTGCTTCTGAAGCTGCTGTACACCGCTTTGCATTTTCGAATAACTTTTTACGGCTTTTATAATTTGGAAACAGAAATCACATTTCATAAAATAAATCTCCCACAAAGCACATTTTTTACAAGTAGTTCACACTACTCCTAAAACCTCTTTCTCCAGTTTTAGATCATGGCTTTGCCTTCCTGTCCAAGTGTAGCTATTCCAATTATGGAATATATTCCGATTATGCCTACTGGAAGTGGTGGACAAATGTCTACATCTGACAGTCTTAGGAAGAATTCAACCTTCTAATTAACTGCTTTCACAACTAATGGAGAAGAGGTAATATCAGCCTCCACAGATTACATTCAGTGGAGTCATCATAGTCCAGACTATGTCCAACAATCAAGTTGGGCCTCATGAAAAACTTAATAGAAAGGTAGGGCAATACCAGGCCATGCTGCCCAAAGAGGTGGTGATATCTCTGGCCTTCTGGACTAAGACAGACAAAACCATAACAAAGCTGATCTGGCACTAGCAGCACTCTTGCTCTGAGCAGGAGGCTGGACTAGGTGGCTGCAAGAGCTTCTTTCCATCCAACATTTCTGTGGCTCTACAATTCTTCTCCCCTTGTTTATTTTTCTGTCTGGGAAGCTAAACTGCTAGGTCAAAATCTAGCCTTGAAAGTGCCTGAGAAGTTTTGTCAAAAAGTCATCAGGCCAGATCTATCAGTTCTGCAGACAGCATAACTGACAGCAGACAGTTATGCTGTCATTGACTGCTCTTGCAGAAGAGGGAAAGGTAATTTCTCCACCAAAGTATTCACCTGCCTAGCATTAACTTGCTTGTTACACATTTGTACAGACAGCAAGAACTGTGCTTTATTAAGTAGCAAACAGACTGTTCAGCACCTGGCTGACAACCCCAATACATTCTGGCTTTCTCAGGTCCATTTATTCTCAGGATTCAGCTGTGGGTGAATTGTTGCTGTGTAGTGGAGAGAGGTTTTTTACCAAGGCCTGTAGTGACAGGACAAGGTGTAATGGTTTTAAACTGAAAGAGGGGAGATTTAGAGTAGAAATAAGGAAGAAATTTTTTACAATGAGGGTGGTAAAATACTGGCACAGGTTGCCCAAGGAAGCTGTGGATGCCCCATCCCTGGCACTGCTCAAGACCAGGCTGGATGAGGCTTTGGGAAACCTGGTCTAGTGGAAGGTGATCCTGCCCATGGCAGGGGGGCTGGAACTAGATGATCTTTAAGGTCCCTTCTAACCCAAACCATTCCATGATTCTATGATTCTGATTTCACAATTGAGATCACAGCCTATTAATAAGGAAGCTATGTTTTTCCATTGAACATGTTTACAGCATAGGAATAAATGAAAGTTAAATAAACAAAACAATTACCTTCTTGCTTTGATCAAGAAAAAAAATAATTCCATCTACCATGACAGAAATAAAAATCTTGAGCAATAAAAAGGAAAAGATCATCTTTTTTTCTTTCAAACGACATTGAGCTCTAAAGGCAGCAGTTACCACTAAAGATTCTCTCCTTAAAAAGATCCTTCGTATGACTCCAAACTTTCAGCTCAATAAACACCATTTTGAATATTTTTTTCTAGAAAAACAAAATGTATTTTGAAGTGATAATTTTTTCACTTTGAAAAATATTTTCTCTAAAAATAACTCCAAACAGCAATCCACTGAAATCTGTATCAATTTAAGAAATACATTTCACTAGCACACTCTTCTTTCTAGAGGCAGCTGTTCAGCAAATGTTTTTGAACAGCTTTTATGGAATCTAGATGGGGAGTTATGAGGAAATATGTCTCATCTTTATGCTGCAATCAGAACAGTTTAATTGTTAGAAAGCTTTAGCTACAACATGTATGTCACCTCCATCAGGAGACAGAAGTTGAGGTATTCTACTCTTCCTGTTCTGTGTGGTCACTAGAAAAACATAAAAGTGGCCAAATTCCAGCAGTGGAGACACATCTTGTGCAACATGCTAATATGCACAGAGCTCTTCTTCAAATGTATCCAGAAGCTACACCCTAATATTCAAAATTAGACAAATATATTGCTATTAAATGCAGTAGTAACCACTTGCAAGAGTAAATCTGCTTCTTTAATGCTCATCTTCCCCTTTTGTGTCAGGACAGGAGAGTAAGAGTGCAGCGCACACCTCCTCAACAAGAGGAATCTTTTAAAATAAGTTCACCAAGACTTTTATAGGGCTATAATTAAAAAAAAAATTAAAAGAATATTTATGTTGCACCTTCTGTTCATGATCTGCACACAGATCAAAATGCAACATAAGCAGGAAGATTTACCACAGTCTTTTCCACCTCAGTAAAAGATGTCTGTCTCTCTTACTTCCTAGTCGTTGCCATTTCAGCAGAGTGCCTTTATGGGATAATCAAAAGAAAACATCCCGGAAATTTCTGACATAACTTCACTTTTTTTTTTCCCTCCACCTCAAACAAGGGCCAGATGCACACTGAGACTGAGCCATAGTGAGGAGCTTTTGGGTTATTTAATCACAGTTTTTCATTAATGTGAGAAAGCTTAAGTAATCCTAAATAGTGGTAGCAGTTGACAAATTACAAGAGCACTCCATGCCCACAGAAAAGCTAATGCTGCAAGGAAAGCACACCAATAAACACTAGTTTGTAACCAGCTACATTTCAAAGAAATATTTTTTCCAAGTGCCTTTGCGCATGTGGGATTACTGTCGTCTTTGAAGTTATTTTAAAGAGCTGGCTAGAGGCGAATTAGATAAGAAGATGACTGTGCAATTAAATTAATACTTTGGAAAGCTCATATGGTTATAAGGTCCAAATACTTCCCCTGATAAAATGGTGCCAATACTTTAAAGGGGTGTACTGACTTATTTTTTACCTAAAAACTTCATTGCTGACAGATCTGGTAGGGGCATGATTCAATGCTTAGCACTGGTAAGATGATTCACCCAGGTTTCTGAACCATGATGAAGGCCCCAGTGAAGACTCTAGCACTGTGAATCAACTTCCACAGGACTCAGCCATGCTCGCAGTACAGCTTGGAAAGCCTTGCTGAGATGAGGCTTAGTGCTCTTTTTGCAGCCCAGCCCACTGAAACAGGGACCCAAAACATCTGCTTGAGGTAGTGCCAGACCTGTCGAGTCCCACACATGATCACAAGACTCATTTCTGTACTCCCCTTCACACCCACCAGCCAGTGCCTCTGAGCAGCTGTGCCTGATGCCTGGCTTCCCTCTCAGGGGGGCTGCACCAGGGACAGCAGCTGGGGACAAGCACCACTCAGAGACAGATGCTTTACCAACAGCCCACAGCACACAGTTTCCCCATGCCACCCCTTCATCACATTGTCTGGCACACTCATCGCAAGCCTTCATCACCTGTTAAATGCCTGCCCCATCACTGAGCCCAGTGCAGGATTCCAGCACAGGACCTTGCTAACTCGAGACATCTGTTGTGAGGGACTGCTAGATACTGTCTCTGCATTCCCTTTTAGGTTATGTGGGTTTACTGCCAATCACTCTTGTTGACAAAGAAATCAATTCACTCCACAGAGCCAAGTGGTTTTGTAAAGTATGTTCTGAATCATATCAACCGGATGCCTTCATAAAGTTGCATTTTTGACCAAGACTTGATAAAAGAAAGGGAGTTGCAAACTGAAGTGTATCTTCATCTTTAAACCTCTTGAAAAGTCAGCTAACTATACGGAGCAATGGTAGGCAACTGAAGAGGGGGTGTTATTTCAGCTTGTGCATGGAAGACTTCATTTCAGTGAAAAAAGTCCAGTGAAAGTAGTCTCTTTTCTTAAGGAAAACAAAAAAGTATCATCTGTTTTTGCAAAAAGGAAGTCAAAGCTTCATGCAGACTTCTTCCAAACAACCTTTGGGAGCTAAGCCCCACTTGAGCAGCAAGTGTTCAAAGTGATTCACTGTGATTCACTCCAAGAGAAGTTAGATACCTGTGTTCTTTTGAAAACCCAATTATGAGATAGTTTGCCTCTTCAGATGCCTGAATGTTCTTAGAAATCTTCTCTGGTTTGCCTGTCATGTGCGCACAGTTCAGGTGAGGCATTATCCCATTTTCTAGACCTCAAAATGGAGTTGCACAGAAGTTGAATCATTTACCCAAAGAAGCATAAAAGTAACAGTCCCACTGGAACAGAGCAAAGAGCCACTCAAGCCAGGAGACTGTCCCAAAGAGTTTCAGCAATGGAGACTTAGGACAAGGCTGCAAATAACATCTTGAGTTGTATTTTCCATTTTACCTTCACAGCTCCAACTGTTAATATAGGGACTTTTTGATACCGAGTCCATCCAGCAGACCATGTTCAACAGCCATCAACAGAGAAGTGAGCTATTGGCTGAGAACAGATAAAATCCAAATTTTTAGCCTACTGAAGGATCCTTGACGGAAGCCTGGAATCATGTTCACCGTAAGACTGAAATCTGCTGAAGATGAAATCATTAAAAAATTGTTCCCTGAGGATCCAGAGACAGAACTCGGCCTGCTTCAGGGACATGGGGTTTTCACACGGACTCTCTCACCAAATTCGAATTTTCCATCTGGAACCTGGACATACCAAGGTGAACAGAAGCATTACAAAACCTCACAGAGCCAGCTGTGCAGTCAAGTTTGATATCTATGAGAAAGAGCAGTGTGAATTACTTACCACCATCATTACTTTCAGCACAGTTGATAAGAGGAATCACTGAGAGTTTTCAAGAGCACTTCAAGGTTTGCTTTGCTGCAGTATCTGTTGCAAAGTACCACATTTTCCATTGCAATGTACTGCTTTAGAATGAATCCCAACAAGGCAGAAATTTCTTAAGCTGTTGTGGTATTACAATTTTAATAATGTTTTTTCCTTGTTGGTTACAAATTTTGCTGGTACTCCATGCAATCAAGGCAAAGGAGTCGCCACAAGCAACGTCAGCCAACAACTAACTGAAAGAATCAATAAATGCACCTACCAGGCATCTCTCACTCATCACATAGGCTTTCATTTACCTAAAACACCCACTAGTGATTAACAGTACTTCACTTGCCAACTAAAAAGAAAAAGCACACTTCTGGGAAATTGTCTTTATTACATCTTATAGGACATTTATGACAAAGGGAGGGGTAGATTTTGCAACTCATTCCAAGAAAACCAGTGCTTCAATCAAAGCAAAAAGTCAGGAAAGCACAGGATGAGAAATAGAGGATAAGCAGGAATGACACTGCAGCAGCACAGCTTCTTGGAAGTTGAACAAGGTTACAGGAGCATCTTTTGTTTAGCAAGTCAGTGCTGCAAAGTGCTAAGCATCTCCATTCCTGCTGGACTTAATGGACACCCAAAAATTGTGAAGCAGGAGAAATATTTCTAAGCTAAAAACTCTTTTACTCAGCTCTTTCTTTTTGCTGAAGCAAAAAAAATCACAGAGTTCAAAATCAGAGAAAAGCTGATCCAACAGCTTATGCAAGTGAGTTTCTTGCCAAAAGGAGTGCTGGAACAAATGAATAACTTAAGGAAAAACGGGAATATAGTGGTAACATCTAAAATTATTTAATGACATGTCTGAGCCCATTAAAAATATCCTATTTTTCACTAGACTAGAGAACTGAAACATGTATTTAGATTTCAAAATAAAAAGCAAAACCTAAATGTTATCTTGGCAGCTATTAAGCAGTTACATTTATCCAAAATAAAATAAAATAAAATATTAAAAGTCAGGTTTATATAGCACAATATGTTATCATGTAAAGATGCCCAGTCTAGCCCTTAACCCTGGATGCTGGAGAAGGGTATGGTCAAGAGAGCAGGGATTCTTCATGCAAATATAACCTGCTGCTTCATAGGAAGGGTAGTGAACCAAGGTAGGGTCATGCTGTGATGGCCAGAACCCTTCTGGGATCAGAATTAGCTTGCAAACGACTGGTGTGAGTATTTCTGGATGGCACTGAAGAAGGCTACATTCACCTAGACATTTTGTCTAAGCCTCTTTCTGGTTTATAGAGGTTTTTGAGCAGTCCTCTAGACATCGTGCTTGGGTTTAACTCATTTCCATTATATTTCCTCTATACACATTATTCATCACTAAAGGGGGACAAGCTCATCAAATGCAACTGATGTCTGCCCAAGCTAAAGAATTTTCAAAAATAAAGCAAATAGAAAAAGTATCAAGTGAATGTATTTAGGCTTTTGTGACAATGGGTGTCTGCAGCCCCTGTGGGGGTAGTAGCCAGGAAGCCAATTCCATTTTGGCTATGCAGACCTTCACCTTAACAGACATCCTTTCACCTCCATCTTCAATGTAAATGCCCAAGGGCTGATAGCACAAACCTTAAAACAGAGGCTCACTAAGTGAACTGGCTCCTTCATAAAAACATAACCATCTCAGGCAGCACAACAGGAGGATATTGATTTGACCAATCACTCTGCAGCTCTCTTTGGCAATGAAGCTACCTGGCTGGAGTCTCCATCCCTTGGGGAGCAAGAGCAGGGTGTCATGTGCCAGTCACACTGCATTAAGATCTGCTGGAAGACACTTGGGAGCAAAAGAAGAGTTTGACAGAGAAAAGACTGTTGAAATGGAGGGACAACCCGAGAGGTAGATGAGGAAGAACAAAAGGTACAAACAAAAAGGTACAAACAAAACGGTTCAAAAGCTTTTGTTGTACCTTTACAACAAAAAGGCAAATTTGACATGCATGTGCACACTTCTTTTAATACAATTTCTATAATTTCTGTGAAAGCCATAATTTTTCAATGCACTCCATAACTGGTCTTTGTATAGAGATTTACCCTTTCTTGCTCTTTCTCCAGTTAGGTGTTGCCTTGGTTATCTTCTGAGATCCTAACAAGAAAAAAAGACTGTTTCTATAATCTCATCTCTTTCTCTATTATGCCTCCTCTTGCCTCAGCCCCAAAACTAAAGACCCGAGATATCTTCATTAGAAGCTGGAAGAGGAGTAAAGATCATGGTAAGACTGAAGGCTAATGCTTCTGATGAGACCAACGTATTTCCCATCCTGATGGTCCCAGGGTCTTCTGAAAGCCACCATGCAGATGCAGAAAACTTCACCAAAAGCCTCCCCATGCAGTAGCCCTTTTCCCAGCTGTAACCACAGGTAAACAGCTAACATCTACCCACAAATTTTTCCTAGATATTCTTCAAGATAGTTGAAAAAGAGAGAAAAATTATTTAGATAGATTTGATTTCTATAATAAAGCAAAAAAAATTTATTTATCTAGAGGTACAGGACTCACCTTATTCACTCTGACTTAAAGCCACCTTGTTCACTGTCTCCAAAGTATAAGGATATATTATTACCTTTTGGAAGTGTTGTAGCATTGCATCACAGGCATATCTCCAGCTTTGCCCTTTCCTCAATTTTCACAATTACCCTTATTCATAACTGGCAATACTGTGAGGGTGGTGAGGCACTGGCACAGGTTGCCCAGAGAAGCTGTGCCCCATGCTTGGCAGTGTTCAAGACCAGGTTGGATGGGGCTTTGAGCAACCCGGTCTAGTGGAAGGTGTCCCTGCCCATGGCAGGGGGTTTGGAACTAAACAGTCTTCAAGGTCCCTTCCAACCCAAACCAGTCTGTGATTCTATGAATACTAGTTAGTTTCCCCTTCGTAGGTGGCAGTAGTATAATTGCTTTGGGCTAGCTGGGGAGGGAAGGAAACAAAAAAAGCAGTTCTGGAAAGAATAGCCCAAGTGGCCAACAACATTGAGAGTCACAGACCACAGACATGACAGAAAGGTAGGCATATCATGCTTTGGCCAAAAAACAGTGTTTTTTCATGAATTGTGGAAAACAGCTGACATATTATATGATAGGGAGTAAAAAATACTAATGTGCCAAAAGTGTTTGTGCTTCAAGTCACGCTTCCTTTTGTTCAAGTTGCTTCTGTTTGTAGCAGTGTGCAGACTGCTACAGACTACTTGAATGTTTTCTTCTTGCATCTTTCTATTTCAACAAGATCATTTCAACAAGGCATTTCTACTGTCAGCAAAAGCAAACTGTTCCTGTTTGTATCAGGCAAACCAGATGGAGAAAACAAATCATGAATTTATGATTTAGAAAATGTGGTTTTATGACAGGACTTTGTAAACCCCTACACTTATTTTTAATTTAATTTTTATGACATTTATGTGTGGATAGGAAAATAAAATTAGAAAAAGGAGATTCCTCACAGCAGTACCATGATGTCCCCAGTCCTCAGGCTGCAATTACAGATCCTCCTCTGCCAGTAGCAGCCCCAGGTAAAGCTATTCCTCCCTTCCCATACTCTCAGCACCCTGATGCTGGTGCCTGTAAGGTATTATGGCTGTCTGGTGGGAAAACAGGGACAGGGGTGGTCATTTGGGGACAGCAGCACCATTACTGAGCTGAACAGCAAGAGGTGAGTGCCCCAGCCTTGGCCAACAGGGACCAGTCTAGTCCAGAAATCCCATCTCTTATTTGGTTCAGGGTGGTATCCAACAGCACATGACCCTTCCTTACCCAGGCTCCTCTGCCAGCCTCAGTGGAGGAGAAACACATATTAGCCTGATAAAAACATGCCTGACTTTCCAGCATTTGGGAATGCTTAGGAAGGGAGCCAGGATTTTCACCCTCCTGTGCACTGGCTGTATTTAGTGCTTCACAAGGATACACCCACAGTGTCCTGCACATGAGCATTGCACCTTCTTGCTAGCAGGGGCCTGGGAGAAAGCATTTGGGGTGACTACCAAGCGCCCTGGGCAGTGGAAGGAGTCTAGTTAGCCTACAACAGCTCCACAGGCATGTGGTCACTGCCTTGAAAATAGCCTCTGAATTTGCCCATCTTAGAGTTGCAAGACTTCCCAACAGGAAGGCGAGGAGAGGCCTGACCAGAAATATTGCTTGTCATGCTTTAACAAGGCTGAGAGCCTCTCCATCTCCGTTGAGTAATTCCTGTAGCAAAAGAAAGCGTGTGCTCGCTCTCTCTCTGCTCCCACAACTCCCCTAATAGCTTCACAGAGCAGATTATTTGTCTGTCTCCAAGTGCTCTGGATAGCCCTTCTGGGTTTTATGGACCCCTGTGAATCACAGATATTAATCACCTGACTCATTGCTAATGCTGACAGAGAGACAAGGTTATGAAAGTATGCATGCTTTGGAAACTGGATCTGATTACTGGTTTTGCTTGTAAAACTGCTCAGATTGTGGCAACAGTGACAAGCTCTAAGAGGGCAATTTATTTTTTTGTAGTCAGATGAAGCGGCTGCTGCTTTTAGTTAATTGCCAACTCTATTTTTCAGTACTAAACAGAAAACAAATTCTATTCTATTCCCCATAATGAGCCAATTCCAATTAGGGTAATTACCATGGGATAATTGTAGACTACCTATGGTTAATTAGGGCTCCACTGTGTGTTTACAGCACTCCAGGGGTGTAAATATCTTATGATAACCACAACTTCATACATTGTTACCACTTTATTTAATATATTACATCATTGTTATTGGGAGGGTGGGAGAGAAAAGAGACAAAACCTTGACACATAATCACAAATCTGCAAGGAGCTCTTTCTCCAGTAGCAAACCACCCTCCCTGATAATGTCATTATGCTGAAAGATTCCCTTTTTTTTTAGGTCATCTTATGTTCACTGACCAGGAGAAACAAGTGCACCATCATCACCACTTGAACTATGGGGCACCACGCTGGTGGAACAGGAGACACCCACACGCTCGCTCCAATGAAAAACTCTCTTCATGAAACACAATCTTATCAGGATGAAATGGAGAATGAATGATAAATATCTGAAAGAATGAAGGAGGAATGATAAATATGCGCAAGTTTTACTTGCTATGATATGGTGCCAGCTGGTCTCCTTGGAAATGTATTTTTCATTTAGTCATTATTTCATCGAAAATTTGACATCATGAGCAGGAAGCGAAAGCGAGCATTTCATTTCTGGAGAAACACACAGGAAACTCCACCTGCAACTGCAACAGAGAACAGGAATATAAAACCCACAGAAACCCCTTAGTTACTAACTGGCCCCTCAAAAATTTGTCCTATGTGAAGAAATTAGCATTTAATAGAAAAAATAATATTCCTTAAAGCATGTCCATGTGTGGAGTGCGAGTAAATGATATGGTTTGCCAGTTGTGCACTGTAACTCCTAATCTGTTAAAGCCTCTCCTTAAACATACAGAAGTTCATAATCCCCATCCCAGATAACAGGGAAAAAATGTACAAATCAGTTCCTCCCTCTTCACTATACAAGAAAATACCTATGCCTAATATGGTTTTGATGTGGGTGTTCATTGTAGTTTCCAGCTTTCTCAGTACTTCATGACAAAACAATCTCATTCATCTTTATAGAAAAAGTTTAGCTAAAATCTTGCTATATAACCTTTCTCACAGAACAGATCTAATCACAGAAGTCCAGTTAATAACTGTCATTGCCAGTCTCCTTCAAGATAACCTCCCGTTCAAGAGACAGCCATAACAAACGGTGATTTTGTTCTCCATTTAAATTCCTCTGTTCTCTGAATAATGATACAACTAATTTGGAAATACCCTACTCAAATACCTCTGGTATCCTTCAGAAGAGAAAGCTGGGTTTGCAGCACAACTGGTGAAAGCTTCTTAGTACCCCATGCCAATATTAACAGGCATTTTTGCTGCAGATTGTCTTCCATTAACTTCCATCCAGGACAATATATCAGACACGTATTATTATATATCCCTGAGTATAACTCAGCAATTAGATGAAATGATTAGGATTATAGACATCCATGACAATGGTAATGTTTTATTCACGCCATGCTTCTAACCACCAGACTGTACAAATGGAGGAACTAAGTGTGCTTTATCCGCCCCATTTTCTGCGGAAGCAGGAGAAGAGTGGGAGTGTTGTCAGCAATTTGTATCTCCTCTGGAGACAGCCATAGTACTCTTCTTGACCCATAAGCACATTAGTGACTCCAGACCCCCTATCCAGATATTGTCTCTGGGTGTACCCCAAACATGAATCACTGTTGGTGACAAAAACACAAGTCTTTGTGCAGTCCCTGGCTTGTTACCACCCTCTTATCCCTCATGAAGAATTATTTCAGATTTATTTCACAATCACTAAATATAGTATAATTATGCTTATAAATCTGACAGTGAAAAAACCTTCAAAAGCACGGAATATTTTAAAGTGATGCTCTACTGGCAGCCTGAGCCTGCATGCAGCCTGAAGCAGCACTATTGCCAGCTTTGTGGTGCCCCATTCATCTTAGAAACACCAAATGATGACAATTTATATGAAAACTTTCTGTTACCTCCTAGTTGTTTACATTAATGAACTTCGAACTGATTTGGGGTTTTGCTCATTTTCAAAAGACCTTCCATATCAAATGTTTTAGATGCTTTCTAGACAGCTTCCAAAAACTTCAATCCACCTTTGGCAACTTTATCAACTGAGTTAGGACTGTCTTCAAGAGAATTTAAAAGACACTAAAGATTGGAATTGTGGGACAGCATTAAAAAACCTTAAGTCATGTACTGTGCTCTATTTTGAAATTACTGTATGTATTCAGTATTCAAACATGACAAAGTATCTACTGTGCAAGTTGTAGTATTCCTCTGTTTTGTATTTAATTACAAAAAAAAATTAGTTTCAGAAAAGCAGTTAGTGTTGCTTCCAGATTTCCATTGCTCTCAATCCAGAGATCTCACAGGTAATTACAATCTCATTTGCTTCCAGGACTTGACAGAAGGCCAACTGCAACTCTGACATTCTTGGCTATTACATATTAGCAAGAGGCAGGGGCAAAGAAATTGCAGTCATTTGAGTAGCTTTACCAAAGGTGGACAGGAGAGGAGTTAACCACGGTGTAAACGGCTGTCCTTTGTGAAAAAAAAAACCATACTGCAGGAGAGGTGTGCTGCAGAAAGGCAGAGGTCAGACAGAGAGGATCATGGCTGAAGCATTACAGAGACGGGCTGGTGAGAGGGAGCCCCAGAGACCAGATCCCTGCAATCACCCCTCACCTTCCCTGAGCATCACTAAACCTGTTGTGTTACTGGGAACATGCTGGTCTTCTGCAACATCCAGCAGCTCAGGAAACAGCTGGCCAATTTCTTTTTGTTTCCTTGTAGGCTCATGCCTGCCTTACACAAAATGTGAATCTCAACTTCAGCATCTGAAGGTATTTTAATAGATTGGCATTTCTTGGCTTCAGATCTCAGCAATGGAGTTAAATGTGTTCCCTTTTCAATGCCAAAGAAAATGAACAACTGCATTAAACACTTACAGCCCCATCTGGAATAAGATTAACTAAAGTTACCTGACAGTCATGGTTTCTATATCCTCTCCTCATTAAAACTTCAACATTAGTTGTTTGCCACAAGTAAAAGTCTTATGTAAATACACAAGTGATAAGTGATTTAGTTCAAAGCTAAAACTAACAATTCTTACAAGAAAGCCGAAAGCTCATGAAGATAATATCCACCTGATCTAATCACATTTCCCTTTCTTGAACTCATCCTACTCTTTAGTAGCTTAAATCACCTCTAAAGGAGAAAAATAATCAATGCACACACAGCTTTGAGGGAAGCAGAATTATTTTTAGATTGCACTTTATGCCTAAAGCTCTGAGAAAAGCACACCATAAATGTGGCATCACACAGATCTGCTTCAGCGAATTTATCAGCTGTTCATTTCTGAAAGAGCAGGAATAATCGTAATCAATTAAATTTCTGAATAATATATTTCCTTTAAAAATTATTTTATGGCTATGCCACAGATAAAGGGCAGTAAATAGTTGAGAAGTTAGTTATAATCTCAAGGGGATAACTGCAGTACGCAGCCAATCCTCTTTAAAAAAGTCAGGAGGAGGTAGATAATGCCATATGGATGCATTTTTGAAGGACTTTAAAAAATACAGAAAAAAATCCCAGGAAGGAGGAAGGAAATCTTTATCCATAGCAAAGAAATGCTACACAAGAGATTCGGAAAGCAATTCACTATCATTACTAAGAAGCTATCAGATCATAAGCCCAGGCAAATTCTTCTATAAAAGTGGGTCACAGGTGAACAGATCACACTTATATGGGATATATGAAGGAGCAAGGGAGACAAGTAGAGAAAAATATGAGGCTGATCCTGTTTTATTTCATTGCTGTGCTCAGAGCAATACTAGAATATAAATGCAGAGGGCAATATGACTTTAAGGTAGCTTCAACTTCTATTTTAAAGGTCACTTTGAAAAGAACAGAAAACGACAGACCCAAAGGAAACAGAAAATCAGCCAAATGCAAGCCCTGTGTTCTGTGCTCTCCCGGTCCACATGAGCAAAGCAGGTGTCTGTACCAATCTATAAGCGCTCCCCGCCATGCACTGTTTCACAAAACACACCCTGATCAGCCTGCAGTTCCTCTGGATGTGCCCAGGCGCAGGCAGTTCTTAATGAGAAATTTCCATTTCATATCTGACTCTCTCTGGCACCATTTTCAGCCACCTTTGACAGCCATGGTCTGGAGGCATTAAACCTCTTTCAATCTCTTCTCTTAAGGGGAACCAAGTCCATAAAATACACCTTTCTCCCACATAAAGAGCTGTGAGAGAATAGCACTGAGCATAGCAGGGCAAGGCAATTACAGATAAAGTTGCAAATATGGCCTGTAGTGGACTTCATATACAAGCTGTGCTGACCCATTTTAATGAAAATGGGAGATAGCTAATGGATTACATAATCTCCATACCTCCTACTGCCTGCATGGCTTAACTTGCCAAGTACTCATAGCTGTTGAGCTACTGTTTTCAGAAGGATGGGTGTGGGTGAATTTTATACTCCTTCATGCCGAGTGAAACATCCTCTTTGCTCTCCCCTTCAAGTCATACTGTGCTCTGGCTAAACTGTCAGATGGAGTCAATACTTTTTGCCTTCTGAGGATCTTCCAGTTTCCTTGTCTTTCTAAACTTTGTGAATGCTTTGTTGCATTTCAGAGCAGATGCCAGCATGGACCTCTACAAGCATCACTTCATTATTTCTCAATTACACAAACCATATTTCTGAAATTGCTTGGTTAACTTTATTAGATCCATGATTTTTTTAAAGGGTTTTTAACTATATCCCCTACTGTCTTAGGTATCCAGCCTTTTAATAGAAAACAAATTTATACAATTAATTTCACAACAGGCTAAAGCAGCAGTTGTATTTATAAAAAGACCGAAAAGAATGGGGTGGGTTTGTCTATACAGTAACATAGCTTCAACAGAGAAATGTGAGACATCAACATGTCAAACTGTGACCACAGTAGGCATTGCAATCATTCTTTTATTCTAAGAAAGAGAAACAACTTTTTAAGAAAGTTGAAAAGAAAATCAGTTTAGTTCCTTGGTATTTTGATGGCTGTTCCATGAAGTCCAAAAACAGAAAAAAAAATTGGGCATGTGAACACTAGCATAAGTCAAATCAAAGAAATATGTTCATGTAGTGTAAACAGCTAGTGGAGAGGAAAGGTTTTTCTAAGGCAGAGACTCAAGGAGATGCAATTTCCATGAACTGGGATCACATAAAGGAGCTGCAGTAAAGCCACAGCAAACTATGTGATGAACCACCTCAGTTAGACCTTATAAAAGGGGAGAACAAAATAAATGCAACGCCTCTCCTATCATACTGATGACTA
Organism: Pezoporus occidentalis; assembly: GCF_034315485.1. Taxonomy (NCBI): domain Eukaryota; kingdom Metazoa; phylum Chordata; class Aves; order Psittaciformes; family Psittacidae; genus Pezoporus; species Pezoporus occidentalis. The sequence goes on along the minus strand of NW_026916170.1, from coordinate 8,555,850 downwards.
TCGGTGCAGCAGTAAACAATACACCTTAAAAGTTGAAGGTGAAATTATTTCAAATCTGTTATGGATGTAGCAAAATATGAGGTTTGTTTATTATTTGCCACTGATGTACTTTCTTGAGCTAAAGCTCTCATTTTGCTAGTCATGATGGAATATGTCACCGTGAACTAAAACCTGCAGAAAAAAGACCTAAATAACAACCAGGCAGATTATAAAGAGAGTGCATGATCCACTTGTACAAAGCAAAATAGCAAAAGGAGCGATTTGTACTTGATCCTTGCCGATGATACATGCTATGGAAAACAATTATTATAGTTTAATATAACTATAGGTCATACAGATGTGTTTATGAAGCCATTTCATTCCAAAAGTGGGGAATATCGTATAGCTACAGATGCTAGTCTGCATCATGACAAATGTATGACCTATTTTCATTCTATTATACAGCATGATGCAGTCAGGAAACATCATACCCTGAGCTGTGCTTCAAGATGATGGAGTCATGTAAAGCTATCTGATAAAAACGTGATGCTCGGCACTTAGCTAGATGCACTGCACCTTCAGAGAAGAATCTTTCCAGACATTTAAGAATCTTTGACCTAGAATATGACAACTGGGTCTTTTCTCCGTACATATTATGTGTATTTTCACTTGTGTATCATGTCAGCTTCATAGTCTTGTGCCATTTTCCTTTCTTTGAGAAATTCTGCCCTGAAGTTCCTTTCATATGTCATCAATATCAGCTTTCATTACACAATAACAACATCTCAGTCAATCCCTTGACCATTTTTTATTACTCGCTACTAACAATGCAGTGCTGGAAACCATAAACTATACGAGCAGTGATTTGGGAAATCTACCTATGTCCAGATAAAATTATACGATTGTTAGCTTTAAAGCTGAAGTATTGTGGACAATAGCTGGCTGAATATATATCTATTTTTTTAGGTCTGTGGATTTTAGTGCATTTTGTGGGGTGTGGAAACATCCTGTGAGAGGGTTTAAGTGAAGCCACCAAAACCAATTTTCTCCTTCAGACAAAAAAAAAAAAAAAAATCTAATAGAGAGGAAGAAAATCAGTACCCAAAGAAAAAATAACAAGCATTGGAAAGGGAGATTCATAAAACTGCATTAAAATCTTGTACTATCTATATATTCTACAGCATTGGGGACTGTCTACTCTAAAGAATTTATTAGCATATTGAGAATCCTCTTACCAAATTTACAGCTTCTAATGAAATCAGACAATATTTTCTTTGTAAAAGTGATTACTTTCTACTGTCTATGCACAGGTATGTACCTATCACATTTTTATAGACCGTTCAGTACTATATATGGCCAACTCAATTCATATAATTTCCAATAACTTGTCCATAAATAAGGCAAATGATAAAAGTAAGAGGGAAATCCTGTTTCCATTAAAGTCAATGAATACTTTGCTATTGCTTCCAGAAGAGGTGGTATTTCCCCATAAAAGAGAACTCAGTTTGACTACTTGGCAGAGTCACACAATAGTATCAGTATCTTTGCCTGTAGTTTTAAGGGGAAGAGAGATCTTCTTCCAGTTATTTTAAAATTTGAACTCAATATGATGGCATTATGAAAGTTCTAGGTATTTTCCAAGCAGCTGGGATATTTTAAAGAGGAAAGAGAACAGTGAAGAAGCCAACTAAGATATATTACACAATCTTGTTCCACTGAATTTTGTCTTTGATAATCCAGTGATATACATCTACTGTCAATGCCATAAAAAGATTTCAACACTACCAATTTGTGACAAATCCCCTATTGGGGTGTTATTTTTATTGCCAACACACCCAGCTGATCCATCAGCTGACAGCTAACAGCTGACAAATTCAGGTTTCATCAAATGAAGTGATAGAAGGCAAATCATGGGATTAGTTTTAAACGATTCCCCTGGTGTTCCTATATATCTCAGTATTTGTCAAGTGTATATTTGTGCTGCTGAAGATGAGCCACTTAAATCAAATTCACCTTCCTATGTTTTTTTCTGTATTCCTTCAAGGACAAGTGCAGACCTTGCTTTGATGTGACATATGTAAGAAAAACTCTCTGGTCTCAGTAGTGGGGAGCATGAGATTGATAGAAAGGAGTGAGCTCAACCACCTGAGCTCTAGTGCAATGCCCAAGCAGGTCAGTAATGAACTGGACAGTCTAGCTGCAGGTAATGTGATATGGTCTTCAATTACGCCCTGTTTCACCTTTTCCGTAGCTTCTAACTCCTTTGCCAAGCAGCAAGCTGAACTGGAAGACACAATTAGATTAGATGCAAGCTGATTTTGTCAATAGTCATACAGGTGAAATTGCTGTAGCAACAGTGCAGCTTAAGATGTCCCACTGAGCCCTGCCAGCAAAAGCCAGAATAAAAATTGAGACTCTTATCTCCCAGCACTGAAAGGCATCAGTCATGTAAGTGCCTGATGTGTGTTAGCTAAAGGGGTAAAACGTCTGAGAGTGCAAAACCTGGAAGTAGTAAAACAGAAAAACATACGCTGTGTTACTCTCCAGGTAGCAACAGCAACTCTAGAGGTCTCGTCAAACTATACTGTAAAATGGCATTGAATTTTTGGTACCTTGTTGCACAGATTAGCAAAAGTAATATGGCAAAAGACAGACATGTAGACAGTCTGACAAAGACAGGAAAAATAGGCAATAGGAATAAACTTGTGGAGAGCATGGAGAGGAAAAGATTTGCACTCCAGAGACAGAACATAGGTATGCTAAATGGTAGAGCAATGAGCTTAAAATGCTAGTTCTGTAACATGGAAAAGAATATTCAGGTTTAAAATAAGTCTGGCTTCCAACATTTTTCAAAACTTATTAAACAAGACATATTATGGCAACCCTGAAAAAATACTTTCATTAACATGCAGGTAAAAATGATGGCCCAACAGGATCAGTCATTGATAATTCATCCAGTTTTGTTATATATCCCTGAAGTAGCATATAACATCCCTTACATGTTCCAGAACTCTGACATCATGTGATAAATACTACTACAAACAAAATGAATGGATCAATTAGCCATCCATAGCTCCTTTTTATCTGTGTGCATTTTCAGCTTTTTATAACAACATGAAAGCCATAAAACTGACAAAGCCCATTCCGTAGATATTTATGGGTAGATGGCCCATCAAGAGAAAGAACTGTTCCCTGCCTTCTAGGATAATACGGCTTATGTTTAGCAAATCCTACATTTTACACTTTTCAATATTCATAAAAATACTATGCATCACCAACAGCAGGGACTTTTTTAAAAATTGTAATGGCTTTATAAATAGAGGATATATTTTTCTATATCTTAAATACATGAATGTGTGTGTATATATATATACCCCTGTATAAATCTTATTCTGTTTCTTCATCAGAAAGGAACCATTTACATTGTCTGAGGCAGAATTCAGCCATGTTAGACTATTTCTGTGCTTCCTGTAAATTTTTTTTCTTAATGGTTCAATAAAGAAATTATACTTTAATCTGACTGAGTCAGTATTTAAACAACATTTCACTGTGGACAGTTGATTTGTTCTCTTTTCTTTACTGTTGTTAATTTGATTTATTAGAGACTGGGGAAATGTGCCAGAGGGAGAGTTAGGCAAGAGTAATTGTGTGTTGATCCCAACCAAGCTGCACTAATTCTGGGTTCTTCACTCAAAGTTGCTGATGCCTGATAACCAGCAAGCAAAAGGTAAGATCTTTCATCTGTATTCTACAATTTGACTGACTTTCATAAAAATTAATAGAAGATTCAAGTAAGGAAAATTAGCTGTTAAAACACAGAAGGAAAGCGGCTGAGTAGGCAAGTCTCTTTCAGATAGACATTGGTACAATCCTCAGTGGTTACTAACTCAGTCTACAGCAAGAAAAGTAGTTTCTTGGCTAGGAAGAATACTCCTTTTGACATTTTTCTTGCATTTATAGGATCAAAACACAGCCCAAGCATTCAGCCAAACACCTTTAGTTTGGTCTATTATGTCTCTCAATTCAATCAAGAATCTATGATTAGTATAACTCCTCAATTAGATTCTCCTGTATATTATTCACAAGGCACTGGGGAGAAGAGTTGAAGAGCCAAGAGGAAAAATGACTGAAAGCCCTGAATTAATATTAATAAAATGTAAAACTATAGCAGCATCTGCCTCCTCTGTCTCTCATTTTTCTGTTAGAGATGTACCTGAGCAGTCCCAAGGGCTTAAATAGGTGGAGTTGGCTCCTGTGGCTTCCCTGACAGCTGATTATTTTGCAGTCATTGCAGCATCTGATGTTTTTAAAACTGGCAGGTTGTGTTAAGAAACAGATGGGTATTTTATGCCTCCAGTTTGCTTTCACTAGAGTGCAACTCACTCTATTATTTTCCAAACTGGAAATGATGATTGACTATGGCCAAGGAAAGAGAGGATTTGGGAGAATCTCAGAAGTGCAATGGGTTCAGCAGCAAAAACCAATGAGCAACTTTAAAAGCTAATAGGCAGAAATGACCATGGAATATCAGTTGCAGGATTGTTATCTATTAGAGGAACCCCGATAAGGAAAACTGCTTAGAAAGCACTTTGAAATCTTCCACTGGTAGCACAAACTGTTATTACTACTATAATTTCCCTCCCTCCTGCAAGTTGTATGGCTTAGTCACCAAAAGTCAAAATGACTCACTGAATGGGCATGTGTTTGTGCCTGATCATAGCAGGCACAAAGAAACCTGCACAGAGAAACCTCAGAAGATCCCTGGTTTTAGCAGGGAAACTGAGGAAGGAATTCATCTGCTGGTGCTGCTGTGCTTGCAGCACCCCTCACAGACCCCTGGAGCAAAGTGCGGGGGCTCAAAGACTGCTCTGGCAAAGCTTTGAGGTTTTGTTTCCATCATTGCATGTCCCTGAGGGCTGAACCAAAGTACCCAAAAGAGAGGAAACCCAGAGCGGGGCCTCTCGCAGGACAAGCCCTCAGCACTCATGCCAAGCTGAGCCACTCAGACCCAGATGGTCTCATTTTGATTACAGGCATTGGACTCAGCGTGGAGAACCCTCAGAGGATGGCTCAGCCAGCCTGTGACAAATGCTAGAAATAGGCTTAAATAATTCTTTCCCTGTCTCTCCCAACCCTCTCATTGTCATTTTTTCCCTGTGTAACAGGCACCCTGCACTGGTGTCCATGTACAGCCATCCCTATGCCACCTTGGGTGCAATCCTTACTCAAGGGCAGCGTTGTTCCCACTGGGAAAAGCAGGTTGGGATGTGCTAGCTTAAGGCCAGGTACAGGTGACCTGAAGGAATTAATTGGCTAGGAGATATCTTAGGAAAAAATGAGGGACCTCGTGCTGAGAGGTAACTCAGGTCCAACATCTGTACTCAGGAGGGCAAACAAATGAGACTTTCTTTGGCACTGGCAAGTGTACCCCTTGGCAGTTGTTAGAGCTGGCCAAACACTCTGTGTGAATGCAGTAATAAAATATGCTCTGGTATTCCTAGCAAGATGTCAGCAAGTTATTGTTCTTTAAATGCTGCAATAACATTCATGTATGAGGAGCCCCACACTGAATGGAGGTTTCACCCTTGGCCTAACTTATCCTTGCTCTGAGTTCCCTGATAAAAGAGGATATACAGCAGGCATTAATTGATCCTGGTATTTCCAAGTGCTTTGGACACGAACGCAATTGCTTTCTTTGACAGGAGGAGGAGTGTGACTTACGTAAGAACAAGGAAAGGACATACCCTCTTGCAAACTAATAAGTACATTGTGTGCCAAGACAAAGGCTGCAGGAAGAGGAGGCAGCAGTCATAGTTGGGATCTCCAAACAATGTCCTTGGCCATGCTTCTAACGTGCCCTTGACCATGCTTTCAAATGCACATGTAAACTGAACACAGCTGAATAAATCTGCGGCTGCAAGGCTGAGTGAAGCACGATGCTGGAGGAGCAGAGTGCAGCCCTGGCAGGGCTGTGCAGAGGGCACCCTGGTAGGGTAGATTGGAGGAGTCTGTGCCCTGGCTGTGGACTGTCTGGGTGTCTGGGTGTGTGGAACACATGGGAGTTCAAGCCCACCTTCAGCAGTGCATAGGGTGTGCTTGCTCACAAGTGAGCTCTGCTTCCATCCCCACAAGCAGATAGAGACTGGGAGGGAAAGGGAATATTGAAGATCCTCTGCAGGAGAAGGAAGGGAGGATGCACAGTCCCTTTGGGTGAAAATGGGCTTTTCTGCGGGATTCTCACATCTTCTTGTAGATTCCTAAAAGTGACCATCATCTGCACTTTTTTGCATGAGAGCATTAATCTCAACAACAGAATAAGCAGAAGACACCTTACTTTGCATTTTTCAAAGTAGGAATGACATGCCAAGAATATGCACGTGAATAACTATTCGAGAAAATACAGGAAGCTTTGCCAAATGCTGCACATCAGGAAGCACTTTAATCCACATGAGCATAAAGCATTGCATTCATCAATGCTTTCATGATAACAGGCTTTCCTATGCTTGAACAGCTAAAATATATTGTTACATCTACAAAAGGTTTGGTGACAGCTCTTTTGCACTGTATTTCCTACACTCCATCTGACAGATCATTTCCCACAGAGGTGCTTCAGCTGATCCAGGCATTTATACATACATATGAGATGATAATAATTCAGTATTGCAAACTGAAATTTTGCCTTCCATGATTACCTGTATCATTTGAAAATTTAAAGAGTTTGTAAGTTGCACTGCGTTGTGGTTCTTCAGACCCAAAGCTGATGTAAATCTTCATTAACTTCCCTTTAAATAACAGAATATAAAACTGCCACCTAGAAGCAATACCTGTCTTTTTCCTCACTTGACCATCTAGCTTTTGAAAGAAAATACAATTAACTAGCAATTGAAATATTAAAGCATTAAAAAACAAGAAATGAAAGAAGGATATGAAAAAAAATCCTTGCAGATACTTCTCAAAAGCAGATGCATATTTAGCATCCTGTGTGGGGCAATGTGTTTTGAATGAAGTTTGCAACGTAATTTACTTCTAGGTCACATCTGTACCAACCAAAATGGTTAACCAAAAAGTCTTCCTAATCTAAAGAGCCATGTGTGCAGGACATCGATGTTCTCATGAAGAAGAGAGGACATCCTGAGTAAGAGCTCATAAAGATGACTACCAGACAGAAACCTTTCCCAGGTTTGGTTGTTCCGAGGCTTCACAAGCAGAGAAGTAGGGAACAACAGCAGCTGTGAACACTGTCCTGTTTCCACCGAGCCCAGGAAATGGTTGCAGCACGGTGGGTTCACATGTGGTGTCACTGGCCGTGCAGGGCATCTGATATCCAGATGGGATGAGCACATTTTGATTACCAGAGGCAGGGAGGGACAGTATGTCACTGTGGGGACCCCATAAAGTATGTTTAAAGTACGTTTCTGGCAAATGCCATCACCACTATTGCCAGTGTGGTGATACCTCCAGAAGAGGCTTGGGAGACCTTCCTTGGTGAAGAGGAGCCTTTCAAGAGACCTGTGGTGGGTCTGATGAGACCCAAGAGAAGCAGTTCTCCATTTGTCACCCTTCCAAAACTTCCCTACCATAGGAATTAGGGGAAAACAGCTTAAAAATGTTCATTACACACCATCAGAAGGTTGCACAGGCATTTCTACACTGGTACAGGAAGGGTGAATATAAACAACAGTGATTTTTTTTTTTTTCCACTTTCAGCCTTTACCATCATAATGAAACTACAAAAAGTACCTCTTCTACTGAACAGCTTCTTACATAGGATGATTTAGTGTTATTGCATGAGGCACCTGGAGATAGTAATTAGAGCCCAAAGGCAGATATACTCTTATATACCCTGTTCAAGGCCATAATTAACTAAATTAACCAAATCCTGATTTGGCAGAAGGGGGGGAAGCTTTTCATGACACTTCTGTGACTTTATAGTGAGGGTGGCACCATCCCCAGCTGTGGTTTATTGGCTCCACTGTCAGACATGGTGGGGGGCGAGGAAGGACTGCCAGCAGTGAATCACGGGAAGCTTGATTCCTGTCACTTGCCAAATTTCCCAAGTCTGAATGCAGGGCTGTCTGCACAGGGGCACCCATCCAGGGCTACAAAGGCATGCAGAGGAAGAAAGGCAGAGTGGGATAGCAGCAGCACTTAGTACAATGAGAAGCAAAGTGTCCCATCTCCCTAGGGTGCTGGCAGGGGGGATAGTTCTGCTGAAGGCAAGGGGCTGGGATATGCTTCCCCCCTGGCTTGGGGAGGGGGGCACAACTGTCCCTGGTGGGCAGCTCCACACTGCCCCTTCTCCCCCTGCTCTGGGGAGGGCTTCGCTGGGTAGTAGCACTTCACTAGAAAATGACACTTTTCTACTGGGTTTGTTCTGCTGAAGAGGAAGAGAGTGTGTGTGGTCTCCTGGCTTACGAAACGCTCAGCGTTTTATTGCTCCTTAACTTTAGCGTAACTGAATTGCAGCAGTTTGTCTGCTGCCTGGGCCAAGCGTGCCTCAACTTGCAAAAAGGAAATTAATACTGAGGGTCTTGAGCTAAGACCATTTCTTAGAGTAAAACTGAAGCGTTTTGACACATTTAGCTAATTTTTGCTATAATCTGCAGTGGAAAAGAACTCCCTCATGTTAACCCATGAGCAGCTAATATCCATTACCACTGCTATTTCTTCCTCCTCAGAAAGGACTGAATCCTCTCTCACTGAAATTTTGCCACTGGCACCAGGAGAGCCACATAAGAGGCCAGGAATCCCTGAGGATTTCAGCACACGTTTATTCATACGCACCATACGCAGTTGAGACATCGACTTTCCCTAATGGGGACAAGCCCTCAGCTAAGCTGAAGCATTCATGTGCAGTAGGTCTGCAGGGAACACAAACAGCTTTGCTTCTATAAGCCACTGCAGCTGGACTGCCTGAGCTGTGCTGAGCATTAATCGGCTTTATTTAATTTACTTCTTTATTTTAGGAAGGGTAATAAAATTCACATAAAAACTATAGCAGCAAGCTATCTTCACCAGGCAAATCCATTAAGCATTCAGAGGGGTTTAAAGGTATGAAACTAACATCACTGACAGAATATAACCCAAAGAGCAGGATGCATTTTCATCTTTAATGTATTGATTGTGGCTGTTACTGTTCTTAGAGAAACAATCAGATGCCAGTAAAAAGCCACACTACATTACAGTTTTACAACTGAACTATCAAAATGATCCTAAAAAAAAAGAACTTATCATTTACCAATAAAACACCAATACTTCAAATAATAAAAGAAATAATAAGCAACATACAAATCTAAACCTACCCATTTCAGGGAACCACATTTGAACAGCAAGGGAAAGGTCATGCAGTTATACGCAATCTGTTCCTTGTGGAAATTTATACTAGCTGGAGAAGAAACTACAATCATACCTCACTACGTGGGATGCGGAAAGACTCTTCAGCTGCTCCATGAAGGGTGAATAAGCTTGTGTTTTCTGTAAACCTTTGAGGTCCACCTTAAGTACAGTGCTATCATGAGTGTATATTCTCTGTGAAGTATGTCTATGTCTATCTTATGGCTCCTGAGGGTTTCTGATGCAAGTCAGAAGCTCATGCTGCCAGTGCTTTTCTGAGAAAGTTAGAGCTTGGATCCTGAGGCCAGCCCACTGAGACAGTGAGCTCCTGCACGCAGAGGGGCCTATCTCCTGACAAGTAGTTTAATGCCACCATTACAGGTTGGAGTTTCCTAAAGGAAAGGAAAGGAAGCTTTATCCAACAAATTACAATCTGCTAACCAACCAGAGAGTTCTTTCAGCCAGACAAGTGTCACACAAACTCTTTGCAGTGGGGTTAATAGGTTAATGGTAAGATCCCTGCAGCATTCAGGCTACAATTGACTACTAGGAAGAAATATTGAATACTTGGAGGAAAGTAATTATTTCAGTTAATCAACAGAGATGTCATCATGGTAGGTTATGGTCTGCCTGAAGCTGCAAAATGTCTTTCAAATATCTGCTCCTTGCCACTTTGAAATTCCTTCTGAGTCAATCCATGCTAGTGTTTTGACATCTGGCTCCACTAAACAGATCTCTGGGTGCAAGCATGTGCTGGCTGATTTGGCTTTACTGCCTCCAGAAAGAGAGAACAAACCAAATTGACTGGCTTTACTCTGGAATTGCCTCTTTGCAGGTGTCAATAGAAAGGGCTGCTCTGGAAGAGCCAAAGGTTGATGTCTTTATTGCAAACCTGCAGACAACATTCCTGGAGGCAGAGCACTGCAATGAGACCTGTTTCTAGCCTGCCTCAGTCTGCTCACCAACAGATTTTCCTATTGCATCTACAGTCCCCTAAGTCAGGTCTTGGCTAGTAACAGTGAGTGCATCATTCAACTACTCCAGCAACACCCCAAGAGCTGAATACCAAACTCTCATAGCTTTATCAATACAGCTCTTTCAGTTTTCCTTCATCCATGACAATGAGGTATTCAGGCTTTACCTGGAAATAGTTGCCTTTAACGCTCAAGGTTGCCTTTGATACCAATCTTTGAGCTAATGGCTCTTTCTACCACTTCCCTAATTCAGATGGGAAATTACTAATGCATATCATGATCAGCTCCTAGAGACCTATTCAGATACAGGTGAAGTATTCATGGCTTATCTTGGGTTGAGGGATTATCTCAACTTGAGACATAAGTCTGATTCTGTATGCTACTAATTACATTTTAGTTGTACATACTCTTACTATGTATCATTAAACAACCTCTTATCATTACTTTGGCTTTTCATAGAGATTACACATGACACATAGACATTACAGGTGATAGACATTGTCAAACAGCTTTTAGTCCAAGCAGCTTCCACTCCACCCTACTAAAGCACAGGACACTACGGTGTCATGCTGACTGCTTCAGAGATGAGATGATACCTGTGAGAGCCACAAGTCTGACGTCTCCAAACACTGATCTTCTGCTTCGATGACTGCTCTGCAGTTGCCGAGACTGGTGGTGCCTGACCAAATTCAAAACAGAGAGGAATTAAGTTTTCTCCTTTGCTTAAAAGTTACAAGAAAACTTAGCTTGTAACAGATTTTCTGCCTAATCAAATGCTAATCATAAATAGAAGCCTGAGTACATGAGCCTAATTATTCTACAGGGATATTTCTCCAAGATTATGAAGTGCAAAAAGCAGTCATGCTGCCTGGCTCCAATTCTAACCTAAACTACTCCAGCAAATACTGCTTCATGATCCTGAATCTGCTAACATATTTATATTGTTTACTGTGCGATTTCCTGTGTCTTTTCCTGTGTCTTTTCTAATCAAGCTGAGAAAACTGACACACACAGACCTGGAAAAAGACTTTTAGATTTTACCTTTAAAATGTCAGGATACTGAGACAATAAAGAAGAGTTTAAGTGTGTGAGACATTTTGTTGTCAACTTACTTTCAGAAGTTTATCTCTGAAAGTTTGGGTTCCTGAAATTAAACTGTTTGGGGCTGCTGGGAAGACACGAGGGACAGGGAGGGCATCCTTGAGCCAGAGAAACAAGAGGGCTGTGCTGCTTGACTCTACTGCTGCATCCTAAGCAGCAACAGCCACCCTGCACCCCACACTAACCCAACTGCCAGCTCTGAGTCCTTTCAGTCATGCTTCACCAGAAGATGTAGCTTTTGTCAAGTAACTTCCTTTGGCATTTTAGGCCATTTCCATGATGTCTGGAGACCAAGACTAGCTTCAGGGCAGGTGAAGCCAGCAGGCATGTGCCAGGGCACCAAACCCACCACCTGCTGGCCCCACTTCAGGCTCTGCCTCTCCACAGACCATGGTCACCACTTATGTAGAGCTATACCTATTATAACTGTAATACTAACAACAATGGCAATATGAATTATATTTGGGTTGCAAAGGTCCAAGGAATATCAGTCTTGGTAGGCCATAGGCTAGAATGCCACTTCTTTGATGGTCCTCTAAGATCTCTACTAGCATTAATTCTGTTTAACAGCTATGTACGGGTTGTTTGTGAAATCTGATGGTGACTATATATTTTGTTATCTCAATCCAAAAGTAAACTTTTGCTTTACTTGGCATTTTTTTTTTTATCATTCTCATTTCCTTTTCTATGTATAAGGTGTAGCTTGTCCCTAGGGGTTCATACTTTCAAAAAGCTGTCATATATGTCCTAGGAGCTCTGATAAGGGAAGCTACATTGATTTGATGTGTATTCAGGAGGCAAATACATAATAAGAAGAAGTATTTGGCTCCTGAATACCCCAGCTTTTCAAGTATTGCATGATGTGGTCTTCCCACTTGGCAGGCCCGACTGGCAGGCAGAGTGGTTGGGTCACTTGCATGACATAGTCATAAGCCAGAACTGTTAGGCAGAAGTGCAGTACTTTCAGCAGCAAAGCCACAAAAAAAAAGATAAACCCCCCCAAAGAAAAAGGAACAAACACAATTTATTTGTCTGCAACTTCACCTACTAGTAACTATACAGTGCTATCACACAAGACTGCTTCCCATTTTAAAACTTATTACATAACTTTCACAGTCTGCAAACTTTTCAGCACTTCAGACAGGACCTGGGCTGTGTCATCTTCATTTTGAACATCTTCAGAAGCTGGCTGAGTCACTGAGATGGCAATCTAAAAGGAAACTGCTGTTAAAAGATGTGCAGATACGATGCTAAGGGACACGGTTTAGTGGTTGAGACTTAGCTGTGCTACATTTATGGTTATCTTAAAGGTCTTTTCCAACCTAAAAAATTCTATGATTCTTTGAGCCACTGCATCCTGTACAAGTGTTTATGTAACTTCTTGAGGGATCTCAGACAGAAAGATGATATTGCAGATATAAAAAAAGAACAAACAGGGAGCCTCTCTACAGTACTTCAAGCACATGCAAAGAAGGGAAGGATTGTTAAAGCCCACATCAAGAAAATTCTGGCATTATGGTGAAAAATAAACAGAGATAAAATCTAGAAGACAGAACAAGAAAGGAAAAAAAAAAACAAAAAAGAAAAAAAAGAACCAAACCCACAAACCTGCTTGCACACATTAAAAAAAGAAAAAGGAGAAAAATATCAGGCACTTGAGATCAACATTCTAATCAAACCTGTCTGAAGATCATGACATTTCCTGCCTGCTGGCACTGGCCCTTTTATGAACCATCAATTGCGAAAGTTGAGATTTATTTTAAAAATCAGCTGCAAACTTGATTTTTTTTTTCCCCCATTCTGCTTTCCTCATGGAAACGTTTGTTTTCCAACATGATACTGACACAGGTAAACTGAAAGACTCCCTTACACAGTGACTCATTTTGATATGTATTAATTACTCTAAAACTATTCTCTTGTCAGCTCAAGAGTAGTGTGTGCAGGTTAAAATATTAAATTCATTCATGAAATGTCCCTGTCACTCACTGACTGTGAGTCTCTCAAAGACATTACCCGTGAAAACAAAATAATGTAGAGCTGTGCCAAGTTACTGTTTATTTCCATGGCAGCTATGTGCCAAAAAAATAAAAAAGGTATGTATTGTCAACGTGAAACACTTCTCTTCTGAAAAAGTTAGAGTCATCATAAAGGGACAATGGAAGCAACAGCACTGCTTGATAACATAGCCAAAGTCTCCTAATGCGACAACTCTGACTTCATAGAATCCCTGTATTGATCGTAAAATTAGTCATTCAGAACTGGACCAAAGCCATCCGGAAAAGCATCTGATTGTGAACAACAGCAAATATAAGAAAGGTTACAAAAGCAGGACAAGATACTCTCCCAGAATACTCTTCCACCCCAGGAGCTGCACTAGACAATCATTTACTCAGCCGGAGGTGCATCTGTAATCTCAGCATTAAATAGGCTTTGGTGTTTTGTTGGTTGTAGGATGTTTAGGATTTATTTATTTATTTATTTATTTATTTCCATTAATTTGTCTAATCACTTTTTCAATCAATGTAAATTTTTAGTACCTAGAATATCCCCAGGCCTGGGTCCTACAACTGAGCAGCTGCCTGGTGATTTCCTTGGGTGCACCCTCTTGTTTTAGAACAAAATCCTTCATTATTGATCTCCATTCCTTACATGATTTTATAGCTCTCTTTCATATCTCTGAGTCAATTTTTTTTCATCACTAAAGTCCTTGTATATTTTATTTTTTTTTTGTACTGAGCCTATTTCATACATATGATTGTCCTTGTCACTCTACTATATTCCTTTTTTTGGTCTTATTTTATATGTATGTGTAGTGATATGAGAGCTAAAAATGTCCACAGTATTCAAGATATTGTAGCCTAATATTACCTTATGGATTGTTTTCCTTTATTTCCCTATTAATTTGCTTCATGTTGACTGCCATTCAGCACCATGCTGACATTTCTACAGAACTTGCTGTTACAACTTCAGAATCTTTGTAGTAGATAATAGCTTTTTCAGAGTCTGCAATTGCATATATTAATTAGGATTTCTCTTATGAACTCTTCATATTTTCATATATTCTCTTCCCCCACCCTGCCATGTTACTCAGTATCACAAGACATTATAGCAACTCTTCATACTTTGCTAGCTTTTGCTTTTTACACCAGGAAGAGTTCACAACAGGAACTGGACTTTCACTTCATTTTCCATCCCTTTTCCATTCATTTGTGAATGTAATGAAGAGCAGGGCTCCTCAGATAAGTCCCTGTGGGACTGCAGTGGTAAGTTCCCTCTGCTGAGAAAAGTTACCTACTTATTCTTTTAATCGGTTGCATATCCAAGTCAGCACTGTCCATCTTATCTCAATGTTAATTTCTTTAAGAACTTTTGGTGAATGATCTTGTCAAGTGCCTTTCAGGAATCCAGGGAGGCCATATCAACTATATCTCCCATATCAAAGTGCTCTTTTACTCCTTCAGAGAAATCTGATTAATTTATGAGGAATTAATTCCCTTCACAAAATCATGAATAATCTTGCCCAATGTATCATTTCTGCCTACATATCCGGTACTTCTGCTATTTTATGAATGACCAAAACCAGTCTGTAATCTTCTAAAATCCCTGCAACTCCTTTCAACAAAGGGCACCATCATTTGCTGTATTTCCATTCCTCTGGTATCCAGGTTATTGGTGGTAGGTGAGAGATAAGTGGCTGAGTACTACAATTAGCAGGGTTTTTTTCACATTTGCATCTCTTTAGAGCTCTCAGGTGAAAAACATGGTCGTGCTGGTAACAATATGTTAACTCTCCATGCAGTGGCCGCTTAGGGCAATCTGTCTTTTCATGCGTTTGCCATTGCCAAGGCTTAGACCTCCAAAACAGCTTAGGTTTAGGACATTCTGAAGTCATTCTTCATTCCTATGAAAGTAATTGAAATGAGAGTTGTGAAAAGGTCAGGGGAGTAAAAAAAAAATTTACAACATGTCACTGGAAGACCACATCAGAATGCTCCTCTCAAAGGCTGGACATTTTAAACCTCCTTATTTAGCTTCCCATGACATTCCTTGAAAAGCTTTGTGGAACAGGAGAAGAGAAAAGCAAGAACAACAGCTTCTTTTCCCGTTCAGTTGTGTTTCTTTTTCTGTCTACACTCTCTTGGTTCAAAAGGAATGAACAAACAAAAGTTCATGGTGCATAGGCATGTGTTTTCCTAAGTAGGATGAGCCCTCATGAAATAAATTTTCTGTAACAAAGGCTTTTAGATACTGGGACTTCTTATATATTGCTCACATATAATTTACTAATGAGTAGTTACTGATGTAGTTAGGCAGTTGTGGACCCAATTATCCAATTACTGCAACTGCCTGCACAAACAGTGTAATTGTACAGTGAACATGCTCACGTACTTGGCATTCATGCTTTTGTAATCCTGACATTACCCTTTCAGTGCTATGCCAGAGTAGAGATGGTTCAACTTGTTTATTATCACCTCTGTCCTTAGGGAAGTTTCAGCACATGTTTTGGAGATAACACATTCTGTTTTTTCACAGAAGGTGGAGCTATCACAAGATATCTGGCAAGCAAGAGCACTAATTCTCTCAAATTCAGATAACGCTGAAGTTAAATTTGTTGGCTTCTCTGAGCTTCCTATTCTCAAAGTTCTCTTTTGTGATAAGATAATTCTACTCCTTGTAGATGGTAAGTCATAGCAGCCTCATTATCCAGAAATTTGCATACAACAGAAATAAATCCACAGTGAAAACTGAGTTTTCTCCATGGCCTAAGAGGAATAATAAAGCTTAGTGCATGCCACAAAATACAAACCCAACTCTAACTCAACAAATTTCAGTATTCTTCATGTTATTCCTCTTGACCCTTGGGTTTAGTGTGAGAAGACAGAGGTACATCTGTGAAGTCTGTGCCCATGCAACAGCAGTATAAAGAATTAACCAAACCTTTCTCTAAGTCTCAAATTCATGTGCAAAACTAAATAATAAGAGCAAATTGTATGGGCAGTTGCAAATAAATTGGATCAAAATTCCATGCCAAGAGGACTGGGATACGTATTATTCCACAAACTGAAGCAATGCATTTCCCTTCACACTTATATTTCTGACTGTGAATTGCTGTGTAGGAAGTCTAATGGCTTGGGACAATTACCGAATAAAATGACACTGCAGGAAAAGAGAGATTCTTCGTGGGTTGTAGCAAAGGTAAAATCACAGATTGTTCTAAATTGCTTGCATAGAACATATCTTGTAAGTATAAAATCTATGAGGGTTTTTTGCCTTGATACAGCTATATTCTTACAGTGTTAACCTTTTTTTCCTGAAAATCTCCTGGATTCTCACAGTGCACAGCTCTCTTCCATTTGTCCCTTATCCTAAAAAGTAGTTGATCAGACTCCAGGACCATGTTTATCTTGCTGGAGGCTCTTAGAACCAGCTGCCAAAGCCACAGTCAGTTCCTAGCACACATGTGTGTAGCTTGTCAGCATGCACATGTAACAGCATATGTCTTCCAGAAGACAATGATACTAATCTTAACCTAGAATCAGGTTTTGGTTGGTAGAATAACACATGGAGAACCAGATTACACCATAACCAAATACTACGATATTCCAATAAATGGTTGAACTTCGGGCCTTTTTTGGGTTTTGTAGACTATTACCACAGCAGCTGCTTGTAATATAAGCTCCAGTTTATCTACACCCTCCCAATACTTAGAGGTTTGGATACTCCTTTTAAATTTAGTCCCATCTCTATTTTTAAAATCTCATTTATTGAATAAGTGCAGCTCTAGGTTTTGAATGGATGGATTAGATTAAAGTGTTGGGCATAAGACACAAAAATCTCATTCAATTATACAACTTCCCCTGCACATCAGTGTTTTCAACACTGTCATATTTAGAATCTGTTTAGCTGCAATATTATTAGAAACAGTAGTTAAGCATTACTTATGAAAGAAAAGCAAAATAATGTTACCAATTTGTGAGCCAGAAATGTCTACCTCCTACTGAATGAGAACTGTCAAATAATAAAGAGCCCTTTGAAATCTATAAAAAGACTCATGTAGCTAAGTATGTTCAACAAACCTTTGTAATTATGAACAAATTCAAAAAGCAAACTCAATAAACAACAAATTGCTAAGTACAGGTCAGAGATGGGAATATTTAATTCCAGGAACAATTACCAGGGTTGAGAAACTTTGCATTTGGGTCAAGACACATTGTTAAGGATAAGCTTTATTCCCTTGAACTCCCAAACACGCTGCCTCCCCCTGAGAGGCTGCAAGAGCCCCAGAAGGGAACCACAAAGGCTTTTCTCACAAGTGTCTTTAGGAAGAGAAAGTGTTATCAGGCCTGACAAGGCTGAACTAGCTTATTGGGAAACTGAGACAACCATCTGCTGGAAGGGAAGTTCAAACCCAATGCAGTGAGGTCTTCTGAAACTGGGAAGTGGAAAAGGAGCACCAATGAACTGTTGAAGCTTGAGCCACGGGTAATAGCACTGCCTCACAATAAACAGGGAGCTTATTAGAAGTTAATGTCTTGGAAAGAAGCAAGACAAGAGAAGCTTTCTCCTTCCTGAAGCATAGGTGTCTCTAGCTGGATTTGGACATATGGATGTGCTCTCTGCCTGTGCATAATTTTTACTGTTAATTTTGAAATTTAAGTCAATGCACAACTCTTGAGCAGCAGAAGAGGTCAGATTTTTTTTACTTGCTTTTGAATTACAAAGTTCTAGACTATGGAAGTGTTAGCCTCTTTAATACTGGGTATCCCTTTCTTTAGAGAAAGGAAATGGAGTTGGAAGCTCACAAGAGAGGTAATTTTGAAACTCACTGTCTCCACACTAAATCTATTAAACTATTGCAGGAAGAGAGACAAGACTGTAGCGACCTCTCTCCTTTTTGGATAGCACTCTGTGATGTGCAAGCCAGAGAATATGGGCAAGAGAAGAAATGGGAGACGGGAAGAAAATGTTGAACAGATTTTGAAAATAATCCAAGTATTGTCTTAAATGATGGTAATCCTTGACGATGAAAGCAGAAGCTGCAAGTGATGGGACTTTCGGGTAGAGAATTCTTTTTACTAATCGGAAAGAGAAATTCTGTGCAAGCAAGCTAAAGGAGAATAATAGTATTAGTCATTCATCATGCTCTGAGATTAACTCTTTTCAAAACACTGATTACAGCTCTAAGTACAGCCCAAAACTGGAATTTATAAATCAGACGAGAAAGTGGCATTTTAACAGTTCACTTTCAGATCTTAGCCATTGTCTTTCTACATAACAAAAAGCTGCTTTTACAAGCTCATGAAATTCCATTCTATATGGTTATTCATGTTATATAGTGAATTTTTGTCATAAAACATACTAGGCTTCAGACAGTTTGAGAGCTTACTGCCTAGGACTGAAAGCTCTGCAGTGTATGGCAGCCCAGCATTCAGCCCTGACTACTGCACACCTCTGTGAAATTTCTCTGGCTTTTAAATCTCATCAGGCACCTGCATATAGAGGTCAGGCTGAAAATGTCATTTGGAGTGGGGGTCTCTTTTTGCCTTCTCTGCTGTGTTTGGCCTCCCGGTTGACACAGAACCCATGGGAGAAGAAAAGGCCAGTTCTCGCATGGAGCACGGAGTGAGCAGGAACAACAAAGCCACTTTCATGTGTCACTCTTGGACACCCTTGTCTCTTATCCAAGGCAAACCACTTTAGCTCTGAATACCCAAGGTCACTGATAAGCATGTGGTAAATTAAGTCATGAGAAGATGCTGAGCTTCTGGCAAAGACACCTCAAGAGAATAACATGGAAGACCCATTTGGGGAAGAAGACAGGAGGAAGAAAGAAGCAGGAGCAAAGGTTGTCAGGCAGTAGACACCCTTCTGTCAGAGGATACCTAGTCTAATTTTTTTTTTAAATTATGGCCTGCAAGTTTAAGCACAATAACCCTGAAGTTGAAAACTTCTATGGATTCTAATTTAGCAAGCCTCCATGTTCTCTGGCTCTCAAGGAATTAAGTTGCAGAGACAGTTCTGGACTGGTTCACCTCCAAACATCTGGAGGTTGTACATCGCAGGTGCCTGGAGCTATTCACAGGCCCCAAGAAAGATTAGTATGTCTCAGAAAAGCTTCTCCCCTTCTCTCTTTGCCTCTTCTCCCTTGTGCCTGAGTCTGTGTGGTGAATCATGGCATCCCTGATCACAACTCAGAGAAAGGACATATTTGTCCAGCAGGATTCCAATAACTACAGGCATACACTTAAGCTCTTGCCCAAATGAAAGCTTTAACTGATGCTTAGCTCATACCCTGCCAAATGAAGCCCATAATGAGTAATAACACCAGTGCTCAATGATTATGAAACTGTGGTCAGGCTAACAAAGCAAGTGCTCATCCTGTGCTGAATATGAAGGAAGCAGGTTGAAAGCTCGTTAACATAGGTGATGTTGCTAGAAAAGATCCTAATGTAATTTTAGGGTTAGAAGATTAAAAAATTCATTATAGGCATTCAGAATGTACAGCTGGTAGCCCAGGTGAAACTCAATTGATCCCTGTATGTAAATTGACACTGTATCATTTGTATGTACCTTAAAAACATACATTTAAAGAACATGTAAATTGCCTACACACAGCAAGACAGAAAATAGTAATGTTGAGGTTACACATTCATTCTTACATGAGTCTCTTTCCCTTCCTTAACTTGTAATATAACATTTCTATTTCTCTATTTGTTCTAGTGTATCAAGACATTCATTTTATATCCTCACCTAGACCCAAAGCCAGACATTCTTCCTTTCTTTTGTTCCTCAAAGCAGTTATTATTGTGTCAATAGATGTCCAAGTATTAATATCAAACAGAAATTTTAAAAAGGGAACAAGCATCATTGCTTCTTTTTTAATGTCTCCTTTTTCCTCTTTTGAAATTATCCTTCACTACTCACCTCCTAAATTAAATTTCTTTGAAATATGCGTAGCTGAATTAGGGTCCAGTTCAATTCCTCTTCAAACAAACTAGCAGAATTCCCAGCGACGCAAATGAAAGGGAAAATGAGATTGAGCTGCATACCTCCCAACCTTAGCTTCCTTTTTTCTGTTCCTTCTTAGATTCACTATGCATTTAACTTGGTTTTTGAACGTGACGGGGCTTTTCTGACCACAGCGTCAGCCTGTGCACCTTCGGCTCTGGCTAAATCTACCTGAAATTGAGAAAGCTACTGATCTCCAAGAGATTATATTTCTACACATTCTGGGGAAATAGCAGAGAAGAGACAGCCAAATCAGTAATCCTTCTAGGAGAAAGGTGACAGTGTGAGGTGGATGGTTACTCCCTCTATTTTGCCAGTCTGTGCTCCCTCTTGCTAAGGCAATACATGAGAAGCATAGTTAGTAGCTAGGTCATAAAGAACACAGAGAAAGATGAGCCAGGATGAATGTGATAGGATTCTCACATCGCACATCAGATGCCCAACTGTGGAAATCAAGATTCACAACTGACAACTCAAACTGAATGGTCTGTTAATTTTTTTATTTTTTCTTTTTTGGAGGGGTGGGGCGTCATTTTGATCTTGACTTGCAGTCCTTGTGCAGATCTCAGTTCTGAAGAGAGATCCAAATGTGTCAGATGTGCAATGGCTGAGCTAACTAAGCAGAAACTTTAGGACTTAGCCCACTGGCAGTAAAAGCTCACTTCCTCACAGCATTTCCTCCCCAGATGTCAAATAAGTATTTCACCAGAGTACCAGCTTATGTCACCCAGGGCAGCTGTGAAATCTCAGATCAAGTTCAGCTTCAAAAAGTACCATTTCACCTGGTGCCGGATTTTTACCTCTTCCCTCAATGATAAATTCACCAAAACGTTAATATTTCTTCTGGAATACAATACATCAAATCCCAGGTCTTAAAAAAGAAGGTTTCTCTACAAAAGTAGGACAAGATATATGAAAAACAAATCCTACAGCCCCCTCAGTTGTGGGAATTTCTTTCATTATAATAGCCATTGCAGCTAACAAAGCTTGGCTACAGTTAAAACCATTTGCATGCATGTTCCATTTTCTTCTTCACAGCAGCTCTGATATTTAAAAAAGCTTAATTTAAAAATGTTTTCCCCATACACTACATCCACAGTTACATTGTCCAGCTTCTTCAGCATCTTCAGGTAAATCCTACCTGACCCCATGGTTTTGAGTACATCCAGCTTCTATCAAGTCTCTAACTTGTTCGAAGCTTCCCCAGTGAGGAGGGCTGCCCCTCTCCATCCCAAATCATGCTAGTGCCAGGCCAAAAGCCTTTGCTTGTGAAGAATGAGGGAAAAAAGTCACTGAATACTTAAACCTTTTTGCTCTATTGTAACTAGGGTTCCATCTCCACGCGTCAATGGGTCTGTGCTTTTCCTGAACTTACTTTGAAATTGGCATTTCACAGAGTCTATCCAGCTCCCATCAGCGCCCTTCAGCAATCTGAGCCCGAGCTTGGCTTTGCCTTCCTGACTTTGACACTAAGTACCTAACACTGCATTATACTGCCTGTCCTTTCTACTTTCTCTCCACTCTTTTTCTTCACCAGTTCAATGAGAAGCTTATCATCTATCCATCCAGATCTCCTGAAATTCAGTCTTTCCACATGATGTAATGGTTCATTCCTGAGCTCTCAGTAAGTTGTCTTTAGAAACAGGCCAGCCTTCCTGGGCACCGTTCCCCCTTAGAGAAACTCCCCAGAAAATCCTTGAACAAGCCCTGTTTGCTCCCACAAAGTCCAGGATGCTCTTCTCAACCTCCAGCCTTCCTCTGGAGCCCAATCTCCAGCTCCTTGTGGTTGCTCCAGCCAGGGCTGCCCTGTGGGACCAAAGCTGCCAACAGTTCTTCCCTGCTTGTGAAAAGCAGGTTGAGTCAATCATTGGCCCTGTTCACCTAATACGGCGTTTCCATGAGGACCCCGGAGCCCTGTGGGTTTCCTGCCAGATGCTGTGCTGCTCTCCCAGCAGGCATCTGGGTGTTTGAACCCAGAACCCAAGGATGACAGCCTGTAATCAGGAGCCTACTGCTAGTTGGGAGCTTCTGCTAGTTCCCAAGGGGCAAGAACCTTTCTGCCATGGGTAAGCATGGACTGTTAGTACCATCAGGCATTGCCAGCCACAGCTGCTATTAAACTTCGTGAGACTGTTCTATAATAGCTTGCCATAGAAAAGGCTAGGTGGTCCTCTATTTTTAGATCAGCAAGAGCCTTTCTATCAATTACAGTGACACTTAGTATAATGAAAATGATACTCTTAAAAAATCTGGACTTCCAAACTTCTTTCTGAAAAAGAAAAAAACAAAACCAACCAGGAACATCAACCTAAATTACTGCTTATCAGTTGCTGATGTAATTGGAATAAGTTTTATATGCAATACAGCTTTCCAGGTTTGCTTTCATTTTTAACTATTTTCTCACACAACACCCATATATATGTCTTACCCTGCTCCATTCAAAAACTTCTTTTTTTAAATTTTGATACAGCATCTGGGTCTTGGGAGGGGATGCTGGTAGTTACTAAAAACAGACAAGTATTGTATAGATGTTTGGTGGGTTTTTTAAGTTAAATAAGAAAATTACCATGTCTGTACTATGGCACTTTTATTAAACATAACTACACTTTGTTCAACCTCTGATTACAAAACCCCTGTTCAGTAAAGGCTAAGATCCATATGAATGCAGTGGGGGCAGGGAGGAGTTTTCAGCATAGTGGTAATGGAGTCTTCTGCCCCTGACAACAATAGTATGTCTGAGAAATCTCACTCAGGGATAAAAATGGTATAATGGGGGGGGGGGGGGGAAGATATATTGGCTTGGCACTGGCAGCACTTTGTCAGGCTGGGTGGCTACAAAGTGCTGTAAAACAGTACAGTCTGCATCAGTGAGACATGACCTTGATATTATGTTGCACCGCACTAATGTTTTTAAAGCATCTGGAATCTTCAGCACTGAAGATCAGACCTAAAAATGTGCAACGTGATGAAAAAGTGGTTATCTTTGAGGCTTTTCTCATCTGAAAGACTTTAATACTCCTTTTTCTACAGGAGAAAAAGACATCCCTGTCAGAGCTGCTGAATGTGGTATACATGTGTTTTCACCAATTTCAGTCTGTGAGGTCAAAAATTAAAGGTGGAGAGTGTTGATCCATGAGGTTCACTCTCTGCAGATATTCACTATCACAAATTCTAATTTTAGCATCAGAGATCCTAAAATGAGATCCTTATTCCTGAGGATGAAGAATATACTGAAGATAGTATAGAAATGGCAATAATTCTCAGGAATAAATACCATATAAATTTAGAAATAGCTTCAGCCCATCTAGTCCAACAGATCTTATTCCAGTGTCCTAGTTTCATCTGGGTTAGAGTTTATTTCCTTCCCAGTAGCTGGTGCAGTACTGTGTTTAGTCTGAGAACTTAGTCTGAGAACAGCTCTGATAACATGCCAATGTTTTAGTTGTTGCTCAGAAGCACTTAACCCTGATCAAGGACTTTTCAGTCCCACGCTCTGCCAGTGAGGAGGGGCACAGGAAACCAGGAGGGAGCACAGCCAGGACACCTGACCCAAACCAGCCAAAGGGGTATTCCATACCACATCATGTCATGCCCAGTATATGAACTGGGGGGAGTTACCCAGAAGGGACCGATCACTGCTTGGGTCAGGCTGAGTAACAGTCAGTGGGGAGTGAGGGAGCAGCTGTGTGGTACTTAGTTGCCAGCTGGGGTTAAACCGTGACGTCTAGTCACAGGTATCAGCCAACAGCAAGTTCTTCATTCAAAGCTCAGTCGTGTGGTGCTTTGTTGTCTTGATTGCAGTAAAGTCTGCAGTCCTTAGTGTTTTGAGGACTGGGTAGAAATGAGAAGATTTTTTTGCCTTTCTTACTCCTTTGCTTTCACAGTTCTAGGTTAATGGTGTTTGCCAGGGCACCTCCGTTTACACGGCATTTTTTATTCCATATCTTACCCTAGCTGTCTTTATCTAATCAGGCTTGTATGCTGGCACTTATGACTAAATACCTGAACTGGAACTTGATTCTAGTATCTACAGGGGCGTACTATCATCTACATGATTACCCACCCTCTCACAGCAAGCCACTAATGTTTCATTTTAGTTTAGCTTTAGTTTCATCTGTTATTGACACTGGCTGTGTCTGCCCAAGTTGAAAGGCTAAGGACTGACCCAGTAACAGTGGACTGGATGGAATTTCCCACTATATCAAGTTCTACCTATCTGGTATTACCAACAAACAACCTGCACCTTCTTTTTTATAAACTAAGTTCTGGTTTAAAATTACATAGATTCTGTTCTTCATTATTTCTATTGCTTTAAACCAACCAAAACTTTATTACTCCCACAGTTACAATCCATCCTATCCTTCAATCTATATTTATTCATGGCTAATTTGTATCCATTCATTCCTGTGCCAGTATTGTTCTTTAGCATAAGTGGCTCCCTTCCTTCCAGGTGTTTTACCTGTTTTGCATTCACAGAGAGTAACCATGACCTCTTTCAGCCTTTGTTTTTCTAAGCTGAGCAAGCGGTCTTCTCTGAAGCACTTTTCGTTACCATCATCACTTATCTGCACCTGTTCTAGTCTAAATTCCCTCTCCCTCAATCACTGATGCTCAGAAGTGCATACAATACTCCAGATAAGGCTTTGGCAGAGTCACACACCTCCATGAATATGTCTCTTTTTTTTTTCCCTACAATTACCTTAATTGACACATCTAAGCACTGTGCTTTGAGGAAGCTTCTCATTAGTGGCTCATAGTCAGATTCTGATCAGTTAGTACATCCCAAAGCCCTTTATCCCCTCCATTATTCCCACCTGGCACTCCCACAGTACTTTCCCCAGGATATTTTTGCAGGGAATGGTTTCATGCATACAATTTTAACCATCTAAATGTTAGCAGCCAGGCTCATCAACTTTAAAGTAGCTATCCAAGGCAGTTTACATAGATAAATCCCACTCTGTGATTCATCCCATCTATCTCAAATAAATCTCTAGTGCTAACTTGACATCTCAAACAAGAGGTCATGCATACTCTGGGATATGTGGGCCATATTAGAAATATGCAAATATCCAGCTCTTGCCTTGGACCCTGGGGCCATTTCTCTGTCTCACACTAGCCCCAGAAGTCCCATTTGTGTCCACTATCTCCCCAGTTCTCTCTGACCTTATAACATCCCCAGCCAAACAAGTGAAAACCAAAGCTCCCACACTGTTGATCAGGTTCATCCACTGTATAAATACTGACCCCCTCACCCAACAGTGAAGAGACACACATATCTTCACAGACACATTCAGACTAAGTTACGCCAGATGTTAAGCTGGGAAAGGATTAACTGGAAAACAGCAACAGGGCTTGGAAGGAATATTATAAAGAAGATACGGACTAGACTGCTGCTCACTTTCCTGATCCTGGAACAAATGGATGGAAACACCCAGATGCGAGACAACTTTTAAGTTTGGTGAACCACCCTGGGAAATGCCTGAGACTATGGGACAGCTCAAACCATGGCTGCAGGAGGGTTAAGGGGAGATGCTGAGGAAAAGACTTTCTCCTAGATACCTATCCTGGGTTCAGCAGTAGCAGTCATTTTTCTCCTTCTTAGTAGCTGGTGCAGTGCTGTGTTTTTGACTTTCAGCCTGGGAACAGCGCTGATAACACCGGTGTTTTTAGTTGTTCCTCAGTAATGTTTACTCTGACCAAGGACTTTCTGAGTCTCATGCTCTGCCAGGGAGGAGGGGAAGCCGGGAGGAAGCAGAGACAGGACACCTGACGCAAACTAACCAAAGAGGTATTCCATACCACAGCAGGTCATGCCCAATATATAAACTGGGGGCAGTTACCCCGAAGGGCTAGATCACTGCTCGGTCAGGCTGGGTATCAGTCAGCGGGTGGTGAGCGGTTGTATTTTCTTCCCTTGTTATTTCCTTTATCATTATTATTACTGGTGCTAGCAGCAGTGATTTGTGTTATACCTTAGTTACTGGACTGCTCTTATCTCGGCCCATGAGAGTTACATTCTTTCAATTCTCCTCCCCATTCCTCTGGGAGCAGGGAGAGGAGGGGGGGGGAGGGAGCGAGCGAGCAGATGCATGGTTCTGAGTTATGGCTGGGCTTAAACCACAACAATACCAAAGAAACAATAAATACTCACTACCATGGCTTTTCTCACTCAGAAACTTAAAAGAGGAACAGGGTAGATGTGGGACAAGCCCACATTATCTATGGAAAAGCTGTTGTCACTGTCTTAAAGGAAATCATGGTTAGAAGTTAATTGATTGTTTTCCTGCATGAAAATCCCAGGCTTAGGAGCCCAGCAGACATACCTAATTTGACAAGCCAGGCAAACAAGGCAGGTGTAGGTCCACGCATCCATTCCAGGACCAGGAATGCAGATACTATGACTTTCTCTGAGCTTGCTTATCTGAGCAACTTCCTGGTGGTTGTAGTTTGCCCAGCTGGCTCTCTTCAGAGTTTTGTTCTCAGCCCTACTCCCAGCCTTTGCCCTTACCATGACCCTCCTGCTCTTATCACTGCAGGTATTATGGTACCTTGAAGCACTAGGAGTCACTTTCTTAGTCTGTTTGGTTTTGTTGCTTGAAGGGGATATTTTTAACATTTCAGTTCAAGGATTGAAGGTTCACCAGCACCCTGCTAACTGCCCAGCACTTTCAGCCAGAATACAGAGGCTTCCCATGCAATACTCTTGAAAGATGCATCCTATTTAGGCACAGCCACCAGTCTCCTTCTTATGAGGGTCAGCTTTCACCTGGCTTGGTTGGTCCCCTCTTGTGTCTCTCAGCTTTGAGGTTGCTGTGAAGTCTGTCCAGATACCCAAGGCTGTCCGAGTTGCAGTTTGAGATAGAGACCCTGCAAGTGGCTGCCCAGGAAGGTTGAGAGACTTGGTAGGGACTTACTTACCTGCAAGAAAAAAAGATAATTTGTCTCAAGTGAGAAAGTACTGTCTGAGTGCAGAAAGTCTCCTCCAGATACAACACTAAGCTTGACTTCAAATGACTAACATTTTTCCTCACATTTTTAAGTTTATCTTCAGGCAGTGACCCAATATACAACCACACATAAGCTACATGTGTATCCATCTTTCTACAATTTGCACGTTTTAAACAACGTTAAAAGGTAACAGCGATTATCTCAATATAATAAAATTATCAATGACAATTGTCACATTCTACTTTATAATTTTCAGAAAGTGAAGTTTTGCTGCATTACCCAAAATGTTCCACAGACTTGCTAGCAGAACCAACACTTCTCAACCTTAAACCCTGCCTCTCAGTCCTACAGAAAGTTTTATGAAAAGAAGGCACTAGCTACGTTTTACAAAACAATACAAACTCATAAAGCTGCTATAACTCTGTATTTTTTATTCTGCCATAGTCTATGCATCCACCTGGCACTTATTACATTATAATTCCTATAATAAGTGTGGCGATGCCCGCATCTATTTAATTTTTGCAAGTCCTTGATTACAGCCTTTTGTATAGAGGCAGTTCCTGGTGCTCCAGAATTGCAACTAGGAATTGCGATAGACAGTAAATCTAACTGATTTTGAATTGGGAACAATAGCTGTAATGAAGATCTGCATTTTTAAAAGCATGAAATTAACACCAGTATCTGCTTCTTCCTCCAGCTAAAAAGTCAAGCTGAACTTGTGTAGGGTTTTGTGTTTCTTTTGCTTTGATGACAAGTATAAAGCATGCAGGTCAGCTGCTGCCCAGGTACTATGCTACTATTTTGAATATTGTTTAAACAAATGGTTAACCTATGAGAAAGAAGCAGCAGGACAAATCAGTAGATATGCCAGGGACCAATGGATGAAACAAATACATAGCTGATTCCAGGGTCTGATCTGAGACATTACCATTAGAAAACCTGGGGTTTACTCTGTTTTGCAAGGCAAAATTACACAGTTGATAAGGCGAGAAGAATCTTCCTTCTACAGTTTCTTCACTTTTTTTTGTATTTTGTATATGCATGTTTAGTAATACACATGACATCAAACACAGCTATGGCTTAGGTGTCCTTTATTCTCCTCCAGCCTTTAGATGTAGAAATTCAGTGAGTTTGAACACACCCTAATGAAGACATGACACTCAATCCAGTCATTACAATTTTTTAAACATAGAATCATAGAACCAACTAGGTTGGAAATGACCTTTAAGATCATCAAGTCCAACTGTTACCCCAGGAAATCACCAAATACAAAATAGAATAATATTATGGTAGACAAAGTATTAATGCTTATGGTTTTGAACAGCTTAAAAACCATCTATTCATCAAGAAGGCTGAATTCATAGTTACTGTAATGCTGTTTACTTATTATTTTTATCATTTTTTATTTTCTAGATATTGTTCCTTTAGCTGAAATCTCCTTCAGCTTGCTTACCAACTTATTTGCTCAGTAACTGTCAGTAGTAACAGTGAAGAATGATTTACTTCAGCTTTCTCTGGGCCAGATCATGAAGTTTCTATTTAAATTTTGTTTGGTAACTTCCATGAGCTTTCAATGGTTTGTGCCTTTCAAAATCCACAAGTATAAGCTGTTTTATAGGATGCAGAGCAGTTTATGTGAAGAGTTCACCAAACTGTATGCAGAGTTAAAAGGCAAGGCTAAGCATGAATCTTTTAGATGCCATTGTACGATGGCAGAAGAAGTCCCTCCTAGTCTTGTTTATGACACAGAGCCCTTGAAACATGGAAATTTCAATTCTCTAATTTAAAGTCCTTTACCAGTCCATGAGCAAAAGCAGCTATTCATTAATCTTCATTGTTACAGGATGAAAAATACTTGGATGTTTTCACAGAAACTGTGTGTATTGGTATAGTCCATTTAAGCCAGAGATATAAATATCTATGCTAATACTGCAAACTTTCCTCATCCTGCAATAAACCTATCTTGAATCTAGGAGGATTCCTACAGCAGCATTAAATTAGTCTGCAGCATTAGGATGGCAGTCTTCTCCACACCATCCTAAAAATTACTACAGAGCCAATATCTGATTCTGAATACAGAGACAATGTATTTTAAATGCATGATGTTACACCAGAAAGGTTTTGACATGTCCTAAAGTTGGAGGATGCTATGCATCAATCCTCTATGATGTCTAGATGAACTTTGCCATTTTGAAATAGAAGTTAAAAAGTTAGATTGAGTTTTGCTCCAGTAGGCATTTATTTGAATTATGCCCCTGGTTTCAATGGAAAAAGAATTGTATTTATTATTCTAATGTGCTAGTAAATTGCTTTCCCATGTATCTTTGTATTTAAATGAAATGTTGCCATTAGTTTTCACAGTCTGTTTACAAGAAGATACATCCTACAACTCAAATTAATCCCTGGGGAAGAGTTATAAAAGAGTATTGTTACTGTTGCTGTGACATCCAGAATTCTAGAATTCCTTGGGTTTTCCTACAGTAGCATGGAGTTCCATCATTAAAATGCACACGTGATTAAAAGTGTGACATATTAAAAAACAATTGATGGAGTCCATGAGAATTTAGAAATACACCAGCATGTTTTTTCCTGCATCCTAACAAATGGGTAAAAAAACAGCAAGGAGTAGCTCCCAACCTAAACTCTAAAAGGAGGAACTAAAACCAAACAAGCTAAAGGCAGAAAATACATCTAGATCTGATATTAAATAACCTTTAGGTTATTTAAAAATAAATTGAAACTAAGGCAGTGCTCCTTAAAACTTCCTGAGGAAAACCACACAACTGAAACAATCTGCATCGTTTTTTTCTTATTTCTTGGATGCATTCTTCCTTGCCCTAAATATTTAGAGACGTTCATTGCATTCAAGTATGCTCTATATTTTGATTATGGACACAACTCCACTTTGCTTCAGTGAGTCAGAAGCAGTCAAAGCTTTAAATCCCCAGAAAATGCAAAGTGGTTAAAAAAGCTAAAGCCCTTGTCATCTTCTGCCAGCAGAGGATCTGGCCCCCAGGTACTTAAATACAGAAGGTAGGCAAAAAAAAAAAAAAAAAGAAAAGAAAAGAACAACACAAAAAAACGCTATCTGAAAAAGTCTTCATTTGCTGCTGCTTTGCCAGTCCAAAGTGAACTGCAACTTCTTCTTCTTTTTTCCTCATCCAAAATGTGTGTAAAATATGTCATGTAGTCATTAAAGATATTCTCTGCGGGCAAGAAAAAATCTTCCCAACCTCACAGGCACATAGAAAACAAAGGATAGTGAAATGGAGAAATGGTGGACCCACAGGAGGGTCCACTTGCACACAGTCTTCTTCACTTCAGCTTGCAAAGACATTAGGGGGCAGGCCAAGAAAGAAAAATAAAAGCATCTGAACAGTGGATCTGTAGCCAAAGCATCGCTGCTAAGAGCACTGGTACTGCACCAGCTGCTGAGGCTGAGGCTAAGGTAACACTCAACCATCCCAGACACCCAACAAGCAGACCACCGTGGCCTGTATGAAAGAAGGAAATTATGCAGTAGGGCAACTCTGTAACAATCTTACATATTCCTGCTTTAGATAACACCTTCTTTATAATAACGAAGTGAAGAATTATTTCAGACTCATTTCCTTTTTCCTTCATGAATACAAGTACCTGCTGCAAAGGGGGTGGATATTTAAAACCCCAAACTCGTGGCCAAATAGATGAAGTAAGTGTAACTACTTTACTTCAGACCTAACAAGTGAGTCAGCAGTCAGATTCTATTTCTCCTGCTGAAGTCAGGAAACAAATTAAGCTGACAGCATGCTTCTAATGGTGATGACATCACTCAGAGTGAAGTTATTTTCAGTCTCCACAGCACTGGTAAAGGAGAAGCATGAAAGAGAGTATGGGAAGCTTAACTTTTTCTCATGCCTACTAATACGTTTTCTTTCCACCCACTCCCTCAAATTAGTTATTTTTTTGCAATTGTCATTCCATGCTAAAAAGTATATATGCATTTTTCAAAGGCTTGTAACTGAATAATTTTTTTCTTATTTTCCCTTTCTTTATGGAGCACCAACACATGAGGCTTATGGCAATTTCAGCCTTGTATTAAGTGGGAACAAGTCCTCCAAATACTTTAGAACTGCACCTAATTAAACCAGGGAAGAGTTTAAACCATTTGTCAAAACATTCAAAAGTGACCTTATATGGAGTCTGTCAGATGCCCAACCTGTAAGCCCCAGAGGACAGTACAGAATAGGGCTCTACATCTGCAAAAATATCTCTCTCTCAAGCCCACTCCTAACTTTTAAAGTGGAGATTGAAGAGCTGCTTTTGCTTTTTGACAGTACAAAAGCCGTGCTTTGAAGAGCTTTTTAACTTGGAAAAAATACACTTTCTGGGACAGCAGCTGAGAGACACTATTAAGATGGATACAAGAAGACTCAAGGGGATCTGGGGAAGAGCAGGGATTTCTATGTGAAAAGCCTGAAGCACAAAGTGAAATAAAAAATGCATGAGGCTAAGAAGCACTAGGAAAGAAGATGCAGAAGAATACAGAACCATGAACAAGGTAAAGGATAAAATGAGAAAAGTGAAATTAAGTCAGGACAGAGTTCTGAGCCATGAAGCTGAACCTAAGTAAGAAGCAGAAAGAACTGAAGGTGAGGAAATGTCAAGAGAGATGAGAGCAGTTTGGTTTTGCTGGTGAGTGATGAGAGGAAAGGTGATGAAAACACTGCAGCAATGGGACTGCAACTCCTGGCAGTGGTGACAGACAGGAAATGCTGAATTGCAAATACACAGCTCCTGAAGGTACACGATTTAATGAGAAGCTGATGACTTGACAAGGACGATTAGAGAGGTTTTTTGTACAGCAAATGGGAAGATATGAACAGAAAGGGTTTAAGTATGAAAAAGGGAAGCAATGCAGAGATAGGTAAAAATTAAGATGACTAGGCAGGAAAGAGGAGATGTGGTAAGTGAGGAAATAGATGTACATGAGGTGGGTGAGCATCTCGTACTCACTCAATGTATTGCAGGGAGAGCAGAAGACATGCTTCTTCTGCCAAGTGCCAGAATTGAGCTGTGCAAGAAGGATGAAGAATACCTTGAAAGAAACACAAGAATGAAGTTAAGAGAACCAGGTCTGTCTTCAGAAAATAAAATGAAGAATAAATGTACAGAGGATTAAGAGGACTGAGAAAAGGCAGTCAGAGCTGACTAGAAGGAAATGAGTGACAGATTTCCTACTTGTCTCCAAGGAAAAATAAACCCAGTGTGGAACGTAATCCTTTAAACATGAGCATTGATATGTCACTAATGTTAAAGGGTTTTCTGTGGACTGAAGTAGACAAATTTTGTCATATGGATGAGTGGTGCTTTAAGGAGCTCATCAAGGATCTCTTTGTCCTGAGAAACTATTAAACAAAACAAAACAAAACAAAAAAATCTGTAGCAATAAAATTAATAATTAAAGAATCCTTGCAACAGACTGATTCAGCACCCTCTGGAGATGGCCATCTTATTGCAATTTACACTCTTTTAACCAATGTCATTAGTAGTGGTTCTAGAAAGCACAAAGGAATGAGACACTGAAATACTGCAGGAACACTGTCAACACTGATCAAAGCCCTCATCATAGCCTTTGTTCAACTAGGGCAAGCAACCCATTTGTGCTCGGCAGAGGAACATTCATTCTGGTGAGACAGGCAAAATAATGTCATTTCTTCCTGAAAACTGTGATTTTTAAAACAGCTTCTTTGAAGTCAGACAGTTTCAGTTTTGCTGAAAGTGAATCAGTAGAGGAGGAATATAATCCTGAGAACTCTTTTAATCCTTTCTACTGTCTGTGGTGATTCCATTTATTTGTAGGCCCACTCATGAGCTGAAAATTTGCTTCTTACTGCAAACTTTTAGTTGAAGCCATTCGAAGCGTTATCTGGCTGTAATGGATTTAATGAGACACTGAATGCTTGTTTGTTTCATTACTCTTGTATCAAGTTACTTTAAAAAAGAAAATATTTGCAGATTTCCGCAATTGCTTAGAGTATCTCTATGGCTTATCACTGTTATCACATCAGCCTATCCAATTTCCTGGGATTCATGAAATCTTGACACAAAAATTCTTATATAGGATTAACCGGCTATTAATTTTCAAGACACAGAAATGCTCCTTATATGCTCTTTAGAATTGTCTTTTCTCTTCCTTACTCTTCTAAAACAATTTAGAAAACTTTTCCTTCTTCCCTGTTTAAAACATCATCTCTTAGACTCACATTCCAATTTCCCCCTCCATCTTACATTACCTTCCTCTCCTCCACTGAATGACCAATAAGCCAAAAATCTTCTACAAGTTCCCCTCCTCCGCCTACAGTATCTCACCTGATCTAGCAGTAGGTCAAGTCCTACTACTTCTTAGCTTAAGCATACCATAGCCCAGAACATTTTACAGCTCAGACAGCACAGATCTTACAGTTCTGGACTTACCTGTCACATACACACCTTTTTGAAACACCAAAGCTCCAAATAAAGGACCATTTCTTAATACAGCCTTCAGCTGCTCTGCAACACTGGATAAATGTTATTGCCTCATCATCTTGCTACTCCTTATGGCAGGGCCTTGAGGATGTCAGCTCCATTAAATAGGACAAAGTGGGTCAGCACAGCAGGGGCAGAGCGCAGTATCCATGAGGGGGACAGGGTTGTTCTAGCTAACACATTTCTCTCCATTCCCTTCAGATAATGACATAGGTTCCATCATGTTTATTCCTCCCTTCAGTAATCACTGATTTTGAATGATGGAAATGAGCACTCACTGTGGAACTGTGTCATCGCATGGTCCTGGAATGATTGCTGGGGATCTGAAATATTCATATTCAGAGTAGGCTCAGAGTAGGCACAGAGTAGCTCCCGTGAGTGATTTTTCTCCTGTAAATCACTCACATGAGTGACCTACACAGAGTAGGTCCCGTGTGTGATTTTTCACCTGTAATCACTCAAGGGACAAAAGGAAGGGTACCAGTATACTCTGGAGTTTGCCAACACCCAGCTCATAGTAAGTGGTGAAGAAATACTTCAGGGTAAGCCAACCATCAGTGAACTTCTTTTTTCACAGTTGTATACCAACAGTACATGTGAATGTGAATCCATTACATACCTGAATTACAAGGGGGCCAGAGCTCATTGCAGAAATTTCCCAGCTGCACTGAACAGCAGACATCATGCAGGCAGGTGGGGAAAATACTACATACATACAGCCTGTTGCACAACATACACAATTACTATACTTTGTGATTTACATTTATGATGCAACAAGTTTTATTGATCACTGGAAAACACAGGCACAGTCACAAACTTTCCCTCCCATCCCCCAAATGGCACTGCTTGGTTCTCTGCAGGGGAAAAGGCAAGGCACAAATGTGAGATACTGGTGGAAGAGTGAGTGAACTGTCTTGACAGAACACACAGGTCTTTCAAATCAGTGGAGGCAGCATACCACATTTTTAGGTCTGATCACTTCAGAAAAGATCAGCAGACTGCCAAGAATGAAGCTCAGTTGTTATCAAGCAGAAAAAACTACAGCTGCTAGCTCAGTCAGGAGAATCCTGTTGAGTGTAATTAGGGGTCAGGAAGGAGAAAGTAAAGCTTTCTATATTTAAAGGGGATTCTTGGCTAAGAGTCACTGGATAATCTATAAAAGGAAATGAAGACTAAGATTGTTAGAGTAGATGATTTGGTAGGTAGCTTTTAAAGAGATCAAGGAATGGGGAGGACATTAAAACTATTTAATTGGGAGAGCATAAAACCAGGAAATTGAGGTGGTAAGGTTAAATCCCCCAAAAGCTAGACAAACTGCTTTGCATGTCAGTAGACTTTAAATCAGACCTAATTTGATAGCAATAATAAAAAGCAATAATAAAAATTATGTGACCCTTAAACTCCTAGATCTTGGGGAAAAGACAGGGTATATTTAGTGCTGTGGCCTCTTCTTGTGGAAGCTGACAAGTTTGTTATTACTATAATATCTTGTATAATATTATATTCTACCTCTATGACCTTTGTTTTTTTTTTTTTTTTTTTGTGAGCAGCTTTCTTGTGTCATTTTTAACCCAGAAGAACCCCAGCCCTTGGCAACTGATCCTTACCCATTCTCTACAGTTTCCTTTTTGTCTCAAAATACCACAGTCTGAAATTCTGACCTGCCTATGAATGTTCCACTATAATGGGGTGACAACCTGTAGTCAGTATTTGATAGCAGGTTTCCATGTAAGATTTCAAAGCTCAGCAAAAGGTTTCTCATACTCTGTGGTGAACAGGGTAATCTTTGTCACTCAGAAGATAAATCTGAGCTATCTGTAATGTACAGAAACACTAAAACAAGAACATATGTTGGAGGCAGGTATGGTGTAATGAGACCGTATTTTACTTAATTCCAGATTTCCACTCAGGATGTAGAAACCACAGGCACAGTATTTCCTGCTAGTACAGTGACCACAGATAAAAGTCAGAGCAGTAATACCATGGAACCTAGCCCATTATGCTTTACTCTTTCAGTGTAAACATACATACATTCAAAAAAGTTAAGTTTTAAGCAATGAGTCAGACACCGTATCTCTAATATACATAGGATTTAAAGGTATTCTTATTGTCATTATCACATCTTCTACTACACTCGCAGGACCAGAACTTCAAAGAAGAGCCTGCCCGAGGAAAATGTAGGAAATGTTCGCATTCCTGAATGATTCCATCATCCAGGGGCCTGTAATGGTGAAAGCACTCTTCAGCAGATGTTGCTTAAAAGGTCAGGTTAAGTCTTAATACACAATAGACATTCATTTCAGTTCTTCCCATTTTAATTATTGATTGTAACTCCAACCCTGATTCATATAGCCAATCCTTCTGGTGTCGCTGCTGTAACAACTCATACCAGCTGGAAACTTCTTGCAACACTTTGTCTCTCTCCCCTTGGTCTTTTGTCAGCTTTCCAAACATCAATGTAACATCTTTTCAATATCCCAATGAAGTTAAGGAGATGTTCTTTATATTCACAACTAAAGCACAGAGCAACCAGTTCTAATTAGCACTAAGGCTTCCTTAGTCTGTTTCGGCAGGATGTATTTACACTTCTCCAATCAAAGCCTCTTCACACTTTTGAAAACATCATGAAGAAAGAAGTTCCCTTAGTTGAATCTCATCTATATTGAGTGACTTACTAAATTATACAGTTGTCCTTTGTGATCTGCTAGGAATTGAATCCAGGTGTCTTAAGAGACTCTCTGCATCTACTGGCTATACAAATAAATGGTACTGATTTATTTTTTTTTTTTTAACTCCTTGGGGGCTTTTCCCATGGAAATTTGGACAGTAACTTCTGTATATTTTCTCGTGCATTAAATTCAAATTACACACCTCAGTACTATGGTTGTAATACTTTAAACTGAATTTCACATTTTTGGAAAGCATTTATTTTTTCATATTCTATTAATTTTAATCCAGAAGAGACTGCATTATAATTCACGCCTAGTACAATACTGCAGTTTCTAGATGAGCATCAGATTGTGAGTTTTGTTGCTATAAATACTTTGCTTTGTTTCCCTCCTCCCCCTTTCACTTGTATTTT
Organism: Pezoporus occidentalis; assembly: GCF_034315485.1. Classification (NCBI taxonomy): domain Eukaryota; kingdom Metazoa; phylum Chordata; class Aves; order Psittaciformes; family Psittacidae; genus Pezoporus; species Pezoporus occidentalis. The sequence continues at coordinate 8,518,917 of NW_026916170.1, read as the reverse complement.
AAAAAGACAAGTTCAAGCTACAAAGTATTTTTCTGATAGTAACATTAGAAAACTAATTCCATTTTACACTTATTATTTTTGGGTTAGGACCCAAAATATTCATTCTCTGCTATGAATTCTGCATTAATTGCAAAGAGCAAGTAGCTACTACTTCAAAGCTAGCAAAGCATTAGCTACCACCAACCATAAGCAAGCTTCCCAAATTTCTGCTACTCACACACCAAGATGCCTTTTGTGGGGAAAGACAGCTAAGTCCTACTAAGCTGATGTCTCCCTTTCAATAGGGTGACATTTTAGTGAGATTTGTTAGAAGCGAGATCAACAAATGGTGGGGTTTGTGACACCCACCTAATTCATATAACAGGTTAAGAGGATTTTATACAGTATTGTCATTTTGGCGTTATATGCTACCCTTCTCCTAATGAACAGGATCAAATTTTCCAGTGCAATGCATGCAAAACATTTGTCTGGATGGAATACAATTGCAACCACTTATGCAAAGGTGAAATCAACCCACACAACCAAGTCTAGTGACAGACAGTTATTAGTGGTGACTACAGTCGAGTAGTGATGGCTGTGCCTAGAGGGAAAGAAGGTAAAAGGAAAGGTCTGCTGCCACAGCTGAAAGCATGATCTTGCTTTGGCCTAAGACAAGAGAAATGAAAAATACAAGCTGCTGTCTCGAGGCAAAATATCTTCAGCATCTTACCTCTCACTGGGATGGCAATCCAAGTCTGAGTTTACCAGGATCTGAAAGTCAGAATCCCCTGCATCTCCCAGAGATTTACTGATAGATTTCTCTTCCCTGTGGAGACAATTTCCAAACAATTTTCTTGCCCTGAAGTCTGTTCTTGCACTTCAGCTCCTATTAAAATCCTGATGCAGCTTTCTCCTTTATAAAATTTAAATGTGTGGTGTGATAATACTCAACCCCCTGAACAATGAAATGGCATACTTCTGCCTACCCTCTGTACTTCAGTGCCTGAGAAAAGGTCAGGTTTCTATTGTTTGCAAGCCTCTTATATGTGCATCCATAAAACCTCTGCCCTTGTTTTTTCTGGATTCATAGGACACATAAAGGCAAGAACAAAAGATGACCAACATACAACATTTAGAGATGCTAACTGAAATGTGACGCCCACTCTCCTTCTAAAAAGTTTTTAATTCAAACAAGGAATTTGGAACAGGTATCTATGGCAGGAAAGGATTAGACAACTATGAAAGGAAAAGAGATCACTGAAATTTTTATTTAAAGGAAGGAAGTCTTACATAAAGATGGACTGCTTGAACTGTGCTAAATGCAAGCTTAGGTTTATGTTTTTCTTCCTGTTACCACCTTTCAGCTGCTCAGGCTCTTCTCCCTAATGGCACGTCTCAGGTGTACGTACCTGTGTAGTTGATGCAGGTACAACTGCACGAGCTTTGATACTGTGAGTTATCCCCATGAAGGAATAGAAACTGATGTTTCCAGAGGGATGGAAAGAAACACTTTTTTTTTCATTATGGAATTTTACATGAACTCAAGGTTTTTTTAAAAAAGTCCTGATTTGCATGTCAACCACATTATGTACAACTGCTGTGAACATGAGTTTTCTGTTCAACCTTCCAGCAGTCAGTTTGAGATGGAAATGACCTGATGCTGACCAGACTACAAAAAAATTATTCCTCACTATTAGTATTATGCTATTAAGCATAAAGACAGCCAAGCGCTACCGAAATACCTATTTTCTGTTCTAAATTTCATACCAATGACTGGCCAGAGTTTTGCAAAGTGCCTCCATTTTCGAAGGAAGCAGTTCTGACCTCTCTTCAACCTTTGATGGGGTTGGCTGAGAGGGAGGGGAGGAGGGATTTGAGGACAACAGAAGGTGAAAAGGATAGGGTTAGTTTTGAGGTATACATGTTCCTCAGTCTAACTCACCATGTGGCAGCCCAAGCAACTTCACCACTTCAAAACAGAGACTGATGCAAGGGCCACAGTGAACTGCAGTGAGCAAAGATAGGGCACAGCTGCTTCTCCCAGCTGGCAGTGGGGATGGCAAGTGATCATTCAATCATGACATTTTACTTCAGATATGGAAGCCCCCGTAGTACCAGCTGAAGTCTGATTCATTCTGAGCAACTGCCTATCCACTCCTTTGTACCTCTTCATAGATAGGTATTTATGTTTACATGACTAGGAAGTGAGATGAAAAAAGTTACCAAACAGAAACAGGAGTAGGCTGTGTGCATACACACACACATTTTTAATTACTAGCACTCTTGCCATTCCTCCCACCTCCAAAAAAACTCCAAATATTTAAAGAATGTTAACTTTTACCAAAAATGGAACAATGCTTTGGGGGAGTGAAAATGAAGTAGCCTTCTCAAACTGTTCTGAAAAATTTGGCTGCAACAGCAAGACGTCCAGGACATCTGTCCAGCAAGACACCAGGACCTACCTTCAGTTGCTGGTATAATGTTTCAAGGGTTCTTCTGCATCAGCCAAGCCCTCTGACACTGCAAAACGATGACTATTTATTACAGTGCTTCATATTTTAAGAGAGCCATGTAAAAACACACAGGTTCACAGACCTCAGTATATGTAAGTCAGCTGTTTGCATACTAGCTAACAGCTGATGATACAAAGTAAAACAAGAGCTGTTTTCAGAACCTGCGGGTTGGTTTGGTTTTCTGTTGTTTGCCTTTTTTTTTTCCTGACAGCTTTTTCTTCATGTCTCTCAGGCTGCAGAAGTATGACTTCCTCACTTCGAGGCAACTCTTACTCATGCAGCCCAACCGCTATTTAAATGGCACTGCTATAAAAACAAATTCCTGCATCTTAATTCCTTTCCTTCTTTACCGAATGATATTCCACACAACGCTGTGTCTGCCTCCCCGTCCACACTCCCTCCCAACTTACCCATCTGTTCTTCTGTGTATACAAGCAAACTCTTCAGTTTCTCCCATTTCCCTCTACTCCCCGGGCCCTGGCCATGCTTCCCAAGGCGCCTTCAACAACCTTTCCGCAGGGGCTGCCCTGACTGAACCCCACAGCGGCGGCTCCGACAGCGAAACCCCACACGGGCGCCTCGGATAAAGAACCGCGCCTCAGCCCAGCCAGCCAGCCAGCCAGCCAGCCAGCCAGCCAGCCAGCCAGCCGGCCGGCCGGCCCACCGCCACCCTGCGCAGCGTCGGCCAAAAACGACCGAGGCTGGAGAACAACTAAATATGGACAGGCCTTGCCTCAGGAGCCCGCACCAGCCCGGCCGTCCGCGGTCACCGAGCTCTCCCCCCGCCATCCGGCCACGGGGTGCGGCTGCCTAGCCATGGCCGCGCCCGCGACTGACTTGGTCCTGGCTGGGCCTTCAAGCAGCGCCACGCTCCAACCTCTCGCCCGTGGCTCCGCTCCTCCGAACACCCTCCGCAGCGGCCCGGCCGCTGAGGGGAACTGAGGTCCGGGGCGGTGGCAGCAAACCCGCCTGGCGGTGGCGCGCGCAGGCGCCCTGGTCCGGGCAGGTACGAGCCCAGCGCCATGTTGTGAGCGGAAGCTGGACCCGAGCGGCGGGTCGGGGGGAGGGCGGAAGCGCGGCTCCGCCTGGCAGAGGGGAGGTAGGCGGGAGGCGGGAGGAGGGACAGGCGGACGGACGGACGGCGGCAGCGGGTAGCAGTTCGCCGCCGGAGCTAACGCTAGAGTCAGCCGGGGTGTCCCGCGCCCTTCCGAGGGCTTGCTGTCTGCCTTGCTGCCTCCGCCTCGTCCGCCGCCGCCGGGGTGCGGGAAAGCGGAGCGCGGAGGCTGCGGGAGCCGTGTAGGTAAGATGCCCCTGGCGCAGCTGGCGGACCCTTGGCAGAAGATGGCTGTGGAGAATACGGCCGAGACCAGCACCGAGGTACGAGGGGGTGGTGAGTTGTAGGGAAAGTTGTGAGGAGGGAACGGGACTAGGGCCCCCGCCGCTCAAGGGACGGGCAGAGTTTCCCCTCGCTCTTGCTGGGGACAAGCAGAGCCGCCCGAGCGGGCGGGGGGCCGGGAGGGGGCCGGTGGAACGGCAGCCTGACGGGGGATCGGAGCGCTGCGGGGCCACTCGGGTGGGCAGCGGGGGGAGCGCTGGTGCTGCCGTCCGCCGGCCCCTGCGCGCCGCTTCCTCTTCGGGCAGTGACTCACGGCCGACACCGGCCGGGGCTCCCCCTTGCCGGTGCTCGGGGCGTGTTTCATGGGACCGGGCTGCTCCCTGCGCGCTCCCTCCCCTTCCGCCCCTTTTCCCGGGAGGGAGTAACCTGCTTCTGCGGCGGCGGGCGACTGGGGCGCTTTTGTTCGAGCGCGGTGTCTGGTTACTGTCACGGAGAGTTTCCTTTCCCCGGGCGGCCCCACCGCCTCCGCAAGGGCGGCCCGGGGTGGTGGGGGGGCAAGAGGGTAGGGGCCTGTCCTCACCTTCCCCAGTGCCCTCGTCTTGCCGCTGCTTTTCGTGATGCGGCCGAGGACCGTCCCCGCCCGTGTGCCGCTGCCCTCTTATCTGAGCAGGATGGTGTTGTCGCTGCAGTTTCGCAAGCGTTTGGGAAACCGCAGGGACGTTTCGCATGGGTGAAGCTTTGTGCTTGGCGGCGTTTATGGGAACATCCCCGAGATGCAGCGCAGTGTGGTTTCCTGCTGTTGGTAGCAGGGAGTTGGTGATGAGCTCCTGCCCTTGCTAGGCAGGACGCGTGTCAGCTTTCCTAGGCTGAGGTAATGAGAGCGGCTGGAAATTAGATTCACGTGCATCCGAGACCATGGATGCCTTCATTTTCACTTTTTTTCCTACAGCGTACTACTGTGTTGGTTTGGATCTATGTAAACACTGCACCTATACAGTCAGTTGTGCTTGCTCCATAATTCCCTAGTAGCCCACAATGCAAGTGCTAGTTTGTGATCAGACTCCCATCTGAAAAGAAATAGCGTCCTCTGACAGTGCAGCTTCTACCTGAATCTGCTCCAGCTGATATGCAGCCAAGCTGTTAAAAGTGATGCTGATCTTGAACAGTTTGGGCTCAGGCCAGCTCATGACAATTAGTCGCAAGGTTAGGACTTAGAGAGAGGAGCAAAGAGAGGGACCAGTGCAAAGTTACTGCAGTATCAGAAGTATTTGTCCTGCTGATGTTTGTCTTGTCTTCCTTGTGCTTAAAGTGACTGCATCTCTGGGGGTCAGAAGACTCTGACAGGCAGATCAGTCTTTTAAAATCTTGCTAGTTACTGTAGTGTACTTTTAAATTCTTGCCAGTTGTTCACTGACTTCTGAAGTGGTGATCTTAAATGTTTTGTTTTCTTTTAATGGGGAGTAACTACAATAGTAGTATGATGCTTGAGGGCGGGGGAGAAGATGGTAGGGGAGGCGTTTCTGCAAGACTGCTTAGACTAATGATTCAGAGAAAAGATCTTAACTGTTGCTTTAGTCTTCCATGCTCACTGTATGTAGTCTGTGTAACTTCAATAATGGCATATATACTCTGGAAAGGTAGCAAAATAAGTTACATTATTTGAAAGGTGTGTATATGCATGATTAATTATACTTTGTTACTTGTTTTAGCATATTTCGGTGGTCTAGGACCACTAACAAAACATGAAACGACAGTGAGCTGACATGTTTGCACTCTAAGGCCCTAGTCTAGAGTCAACACTCTTCTCTTGAAAAGACCAGACTGCACCTGTAAACACTCTTCATATAGCCTTCAAAAGAAGAAAGGTTTAGAAAGGTTGCCTACCTGAAATGAGTCTTTAAGAAAAGATATTTTAGTGAAAATAGATAAGTTTAAGTCAAATACCTAAACAAATGATCTAAATACATAACTTGCATTTTCAATTTGCACGAGTTGTGTTTCTCTGTATCATAGCAATATCCTTATTGCAGACCCTATCCTGCAAGAGTATCCTTGGGCAAAAATATTTTTTACATCCACCTGGAAACCCTTTATGATTTCAGTCATAGTTTGGTAGTGATAGTACTTTTAGCTGTAATACTGAGTGAGTTAAAGAGTTTCCGCTAATCTCTCAGATTTGCTGACACAGTTCTTGTAATTCCGTGTGGATGACAGTGTTACAAATTATTGAGCTTTAAAAATTGGCTCAGACACTTTCCTGGTCTCAACCTTGCAGAGTTTTTAACCGGAATATTTTTTTATTTGTTTCCCGCTACAGTCTTGTATTTGATTTTACAGTGGTACCACTGAGGAGGTGATTTGCTGTGTTCTGTGAGCAAATTTAGTAGGAGGACTATACCTTTAACTAGAATGACTTTGGAAGACAGTATAGTTAACTATAACCAACTGCTGTAACTTAGGTGTGCAGGAAAGCAGATCTGTAAAACATGGTCCTTAAGAAATAATGCAAAGAATTCTTTTAGGTAAAATATGGATTTATAGTCTTGAGAGATCAGTTGCAGGACTTCTCTTTCTACAGGTGCAAATAGGTCAGGGATCAGCGTTACCTCTCCTACAGCTTTTTTCAATGTATAAAGTTGTTACACTATTTTAAAAATAATTTGTCTATATAGTATAATGCATAGATTTGTTTTTAAAGTTTTATGGTTTAGATCACACCACCCTTAAAAGCCTGTGAAATGATGCTGTCCTTTATTGACTAAGGGTCTATTCCACACTTCTAACAAGCATAGATGTGTTTTTCATGGTGAGAATGTGCCCATTATTTCCAGTCATCTGCTTTCAAGCAGATTAAGTATTGATGATTTGAGTTTGTATTGGGATGCCTGAATAATTAGCTTCATCCTTTGATCTGTACTCCAGGCTGTGTGTAATAATGTCAAGTGGAGGAGAATGAATACAGTTATGGCAGTTGAATTGTGGACACTAGTACACTGAAAGAACTGGCCACCATAAGAAGATGCTGTTTACTGAGACTTTCTGGGAAATGTTTTTGCCATCTATCTTTAGGAGTTTTAATTTAGGTGCTCTAAATTGGCAGTGGAGAAAGTTCAGGCTTTTTCTGCTGCTCTTGACAGTAGATTTATGGTCACCTATTTAGGTGTCTAAATAGATGGTATGAATCCCCTTTTGCAGAATTCCTTGTTTTATCTTTTAGAAATAATTAAACCTTGCACAGGACAAGGGTGTTAACATTTAACAGTGACACTGATGCTTTAAAGACTCAAAGATGTCTCAAATAATGTCATTTTGCTATGTGATTCCATTCTGATGTCCATGTGACATTCTCTATGTCAATAAATACTTCTGGCATGGAATCTGAAATGTCTTGCTGTGAGTCTGTGGTTGCGATTGTCTCTTTGTGTGTCTGTGTAATCAGCGTTGTACTTACATTCCACGGGACCAAAGACTATATTTACAGTCATTTCTAGCATAAGCAACACAGACAATTCAAAGCCAAGGTGAAAACACCTAAATGGGCAGGTCTTTGTGGATTTTGAAGACTAGCCTTTGTCTCTCCATTATAGGCAGAATTCTCTGCAGTACTTGGCTGTTGCATCTCATACATACATGCTCTCAGTACAATGTATTCTCAAGTCTGGGTTTTTCATGGATTTGTGGAGAGACATTTTCTTACAGTGGGTTAAAAGTGGCAATTGGCAATTTAATTCTCATCTAAATAAATAATATACCCTGTATTCCACAAACTATACTGTGATAGGGAGACAGATAACAGATGTTATATATATGTAAATACTGTCTTGAGAAACACATCATCAGCATGAAAGGTGTATAGGTGTGTGGGGTTTTTTTAATTCAGATTTTTCAAATCCTTAATGGTACAATTTTACCTGCTCTGTTTTTGAAGTTAGCAGAATTCTACTATGTGACATAGTGCTGATGTCGTGCTGCCACCTCAGTGGGTTAAGAGGAGGAAGGTGCTTTACCCTGCAGTATTCAGTACCTTCATGCAGTACTTTGTGTGCTCCATGGCTCTTGGTTTCTTCCTGGAAGATGTTGAGTTTGACTTCTTGAATCATTCTGTTAGTTCTCTTATGACATCCACAATTCTTAGCTTGTTATATTACTGTTCTTTATAGAGAAGGTAATATTTCTCACCACAGCTGGGACATTTAACACAAAGTAGGTGTAAGCACATCTGTTGTTTTTGAATTGATTGTGATCTGTCACACTAGCTAGTTGTTTTTCATCTGAAATGCTCAACGTAGATTTGTGACGATATGCAGACTAATATTTCTTTTACAATAATTATTTCTACACATCAAAAATAATAGCTTTTTAAGTTGATTGATCTTAAGAGTTGGCAGACTTTCCAATTTAAGAACTCATTCCAGATACTGGTTTTGGGTTGTGGGGCTTTGTTTGGTTTTGGGGGTTTGTGGTTTAGTTTGTTTCCAAATATAATCCATAGCCATATTCCAATTATTAAACTTTTAAGCAGTTTTTCAGGCAAGACTAAAAACTTGTAATTGCCTTTTCAATCTTGGTGACATTTAAAAGGGAATCATTTAATGATTCCTGGATAAGTTAGAATGTCTTCAAGGAATTTTTAAGTTGAGAAAAACTAAAGTGTTTGATTACTGTCAGTATTGTGCCATATGCTTGCATACATGATACTTTACTGCTTATTCTCTCCTTATCTGAAATATGGTTAAATGTGTTATCCGTTGAAAACCAGGGGGCAGGGAGGAGGGGGGCAGAACAGGGAGGACTGAAGGGGAGGAATCTTGTGTAACAGATGGGAAAATGAAGCTCAACAGTATAGTCACCCCATCTAGCCTCATTCATGGAGTGTGTTCTTGCTAGGAGATGAGCTCCAATTTCCAGGGACCTAGGACAGTGGCTCAACCACAAAGTTACTGCTAGCTCATTCTTATCAGTAACAGTTACCATATGTTCACTTTGATGCCTGTGGTATTCTTAGGGCTCTATTTAACTCTTTGTTGTTCTTGTTGTTTCTTTGAATGAAGCAATTGTCTAAGAAGTAGCACATGTCTTCTAAGTACATTATTATGGTCTAGGTCTGTTTTCTGACAGTTTCTAAGGTTCCATTTAATTAAATTAACTCAATTTCCATTTATCATTTAATTCCAAGCATTAATTTATTGGAACATGCTTCAGTATATACAGGAGGTGTGAAGAAATGGTATTTTACTGTGATTTTAAAATCACAGCAAAACATAGCATTGAGAAATAAAATCTTCTTCATCCTGCAGGCTTAAAAGGTGGAGGTTTCAGGATGTAATCAGACCATGATAAATGTTATTTTTGTTATTCCTTACATAGCATTAACTAATTTTGGCAATCATGTTAGAACTCAGACTTGCATGTTAAACAATTCTTTTCACTTAATGGGGAGTCTTTCTCCTCCTGTCTTCTAGAGGTTGACAGTTGTTGTATAGTCACCTTGGGAAACCTGAATTTTAGGAAATAGTGAAGTTGCTCCATAGCTTAGTCTCCTTAGTTGAATTTAGTAAAATAGCTAAATGACAAAGTGAGCATAAACGAGTAATGATTTAGTTGACTTCAGTATCAAATTCCAGGCTCTGTCGTTTATCATGCAGAGAGATTCTGAGAAACTGGCTCGTGTCTGTGAACCTCTCTGTGTTGTAAGAAGCTACAGGCACACAGCCTAGCTGTGTCCATCGACTGCCCCTGACTCATAGGGAAAGGAGCTGGTACATATCCCTTGTCTGTGAAAGAGCCTAGTCAGGTGGAGGGCGTTCTGGTGGGCCTGGGACAAATTGTATTGTGCAAATACAGCCTTGGTAGTAAAACTGGTATACAGTCAGGTGCTGGAGTCACTCTTAGGATAATGTGTGCTAACAGAGAAGGAATTTCTTTTTTGTGACTGCAGCAGTGGTTGGATTTATTGAAATGATTTCTACATGTGTAATTCTTGTTCCTCTTTGGAGCAGATGAAAAGAGAATATATGGTGCGTATTTTGTTTGGGATTTTATTTGTTTGGTTAGTTGGTTAACACTCATACAAGTAGGGAACTTTTTTTTTTCTTGTTGGCCTGGACAAAGATTTCATGATGCTGTATGTCCAGCATCTTGGATAATGCCATGGCACTTGTCTGCCTTCAAGCTTGACTAATTCAGAGAATTAAACTCACTGGGAGCTGCAAACTTTTCTTCTATAGAAGTGATACTAGCAGTAATTTTATTTCTTAAAAATACTCATATTTGTAGTTTTTTGAGTTTTCAAAAAATTCAAGTTTTTAATATTTGGGTGTACTGTTTTTAACATAGTATGCAAAATGGATGAATGCAACCAGAACAGCTAAGGAAGAAGATGATGGCTCACTTCTGCTACTTACATATACTAAGTTTTAATTGGGTCAGGATTTAGTTAAGTGCTGTGGATTGCTGTGGCTTCACAGCTCAGGAGTTAGGGCACAAGTTATTAACTCGAATCATATTAAATCCGTATATTTTAGTTAAGCAATATAATAGATTATGAAAACTCCATTACTGAAGATTTAAAAAGGGGATAGACATCAATGTCTTTATGAGCAGTATTGCAGGAATGCCTTGGTGCACTGAGATAGATTGGATGACCCCTCAAGGTTTTCTCAGTCTATTTTCAACTGTTTTTCTGTGGACCTACAGAATTTTTCTCAGGGTAGCTTGCCGTGGCTTAGAATAGCATGTACAGTTTGAAAGACTTTTATTGAATGTAGTTCCATGCAGCACCTTGTGTTGCTAACAGCAGATTTGTTACTAATGTTTTGGTAGGAATACTGTATTCTTTGCTGGTATGAAATAAGTTAGAAGCGTTGTTATAGCTTTACTGAGTTCAAAGATCGCATGGTTCTTGAGCTTTGTCAGTTGAGAGTCCCTTGAAAACAGCAGTGTTAAGTGCTCAGATGTATATATGGCCAAAGTTTTAGTGACTAAATAATAATACTGAGAGTTCATGTGTGTTTTGAAATATTTTTTTAGCAGAGAGGCTACTTAAATATCCCAAAATAGTCTAGCAGTAGTCTAAACACAAAGCAGAGATGTTTTGGGGTGGTGTCTAACATTGAAGAAGCTTTGGGGATAAACTTAAGCCCTTCAGAAAAAAAATCCATTGAACTGTAGGAAAGAATGTAACATTCAGCAAGATCAAGTCCAAGTTAGCAGAACTTTGATTTGCAAACAGAATGTGAGAGTGGGGATGCTAAACTAAATCTAAAAACTTCAGTTGTATACTATTTGTAATATTATTGATGAAACTAACAGGAGAAATAGGGGGAAAATAGTACTACAGGCAACATGATTTGTCAGTTTAATACTTCAATTAATATGGTCTAGATATCTGTAATAAACCTGTGTGATGGGAATGATGGGTACCTGGCATTACTATTAAAATAAGATATTCTGCACCAAATTGGTAAGTTCAAATTGGTCTTAAGGATGATTGTGTTTTTCATACAGTATTACCCAGGTGAGTCCAGTGTTAATCAAAAGGATAGGCAGAAATAGCATTTGTTTTGTTGTGCAGGTGCCCAGGATAGTACAGTTTTACCAGACTGCTGAGATGAATTGGATCTCTTGCAGTAAATGTTGGAACCATAATTAAAAAAAAAAAATTATAAGTGACATGAAGACTCTCAATCAATATACAGTGTAGAGTACAGGATATTCCCTGCTTCACAAAAAGTGGTTAATTGATTGTGAGTGGGATGTGGGCTACGTTCCTGATGTACTTCTTTCTTACAAAGGATTGATTTACTGTGGTTATATTTTCTTAATACCAATACCTTAACATACAGCACTACTTGCTACCTTTTGGTCCCTTTCAGTGCAGTAATTAATGACCATGCATTACTGGTTAAAAAGTGAAATAATCTGAAATTAAAAAAAAAAAGTAATAAAAAAAAAACCACAAAAAAACACAACAGAAAACCCACAAAAAAAATCCTCGCACACACACAAAAAAACCCACCAACCCGCAAAAAATCCCCACAAAAACACGCTCAAACCCCATCACCATCTTCTTTAAACTGTCGAAAATCGAGTACTTGATTATATCTTAAGAGTTCAGTGGGCTTAAACCTGTAATTTTTGATTGCTAGAAATACTGATGGTTTATTCCCTGTTTTGTAGTTGATTTTCTTTTGTGTCAGAAGTTCTGAGAGTTCATACAGGGAACACTCGTGTACCACTTGCCTGATGCAGATTCCCTGATACTTGTCTGTTTTATACATACTTAGGAAACCTGTAGGATCAGTTTGTGTTCCTGTCCATGTGTCTTCAAGAAAACTGCCAGAACACAGCTGTATTTAAGTATTCATTTCTACCAATTTAGTGAAATGTGGCAACAGGTTTAAAAGCTTTTCAGAGTCAAACCTGTAACTAACTTAACTATTTCCACTGGAAAACAGAATAGGAAGTAGAACTTAAATGGACTAGACAAGCATTTTGTTAGATTACCTTTGTAAAGCATATGCGTCATCTTTTCAGGATGTAAATTGATTGCTGATGTACTTAGGTGCAAGCAGAAATGTTCTGTGGGCCTTTTCTGTTATTTTTCTTATAGTTCTCTCATGCTGTCTTCTGAAATATGTTCTACTCTTGGAGCCAGAGTGCTGCAAATACCAGCTCTTTGGTCCATTTGCTTGCTTAGTGTCCCACTATGGGAGGAGTGCAGCTGAAGAATAATCAGGGTCTAGAGTCTGTCTTTGGAATTAGACCATGAGAAAAATATACTTAACCTTCTGTTATTCTCTATTCATCAGACTATTTATTTCCAGTCTGTTATGTCATTGAGACATGCCCTTGGATCTAGTTAAATACTAGTGGGAGCCTACACCTAGCAAAATGAAGCTTATTTCATTTGCTTGCCTCTTAAGCATGCTGCTGACTTCTTTGCTCCACAGTGGTTTTAATATTGCCACTACCAATATAGGAACCTTTTGGCTTTACATTTTAATTCATAAGAAAAACAGTACACTTTGTAATCTTTCTGATTACACAGCTGCATCTAATGGTATCATATACCATCAAACCATAAATCATACATGCATATTCTTCTTTACCTTACATGGCTTAGACTGTTCTGAGAAAAACTGGTTCTGCCATCCAGTGATTCCTTTAGCATAATCGTTGCTTGGGTAGACTTATTTAAAAAGATCTTGCTAATCCAGTGATCTGCCTCAGACATGACTGCATGGAGTACATGCTGATTGCTTGTTTGTTCCTAGCTCCAATAATTGTTTGGAATTCGTTGCTTGAATTCAACTGAAAATTACCTGAAAGCAATGCAAGAAAACCAGATTGTACAAAGCAGTTCATTTGTGTTGCAAGAGGTTTTTATGTTTGTTCTTGGGTTTGTTTTTGTTTTCTTTCCCCTGGTTAACTGGTGGAATGTGGAAAAAGTCAACGAGGTAGAAGATTAAGAACCTTTTTAAAAACAGAGGTTGGTCTCACATTGTTGCTTCAGAGAGACTTGTTTCAAGTTTCTGATAGTGTGTTCCACTTTCAACTATGTTTCAATTGCCTTAAAATAGTAAATGTGGAATCTTAAAGCTTATTGTGTAGTAAATTCTTATTTAACCTGCAGTTAATGTATGTTATTATTCAGCAGAATGTCTGCTGTAGCAGGAATCGCTGTTTCTGAAAATCTGCATGTGGAGTCAGTTTAGAGCACATGGCTTTGATACACAAATTGCCCTATTTTAGGCCCCAGAGTTTAGCCATCATTAGTAGTTAGGACATTATAGACTCCTCCTTTCCAGCTAAAGTTAATTGTCTTGTTCTGCTGTTTTTCTTCTCATATTTTCCTATTGACGAGATACTTTGGAAGCTGTCTTGTAGCATGAGCAGAATATAGAGATGTGTAGCTAAAATACAAATGTTAACATTATTTAAATATATGCCATAGATTAAAGGGGAAGTATGTGACTTGTGGCCTTGATGGTACCGGTACATGTATACACAATATGCTTTCTTGTAAACAGGCTTTATTAAAGCCACTCATTTCTGTTACTTAGCTAAGCTGGTATTTTTATGGTCTTCTGTTTGGTATTTTCAACTTTCTATGTATCTTAAGGAAGGATAGTACAATATTCGTTGCCAGTATACTACAAGTAAAAGATGCTACAATGAGGGGAATTTAGGCTTTTTGGAGTATCATCATATTAAATTACTCTTAGAAGGTTGTACTGACTGCCCTTAACAGAGACCACTTATAAAGATTATATTAATCTCTGTAGTTAACTATAAGATGCGCATCTGATTCTTTACTAGTTGTCTGCCATGGAAAGATGACTGCTAGGGTAGGCTAGGGTTACACTAAATGTCTCTAGTATCTTCCTGAAGCCAGTTAAGATGAGAAAATGGCAATGCTGCCATATGCCAGAACTTTGCACTGGATAATTTAGCTTTATCCAGCTGCATCTTTTAGCAAGAAAATTGCTCAGGAGAAAACTTGGTAGAGAGCTGGTAATCATCTGAGATGAAACATTCACTGTGCTTGCAATATTTGAAAATTAGAATTCATAGTGGTTAGGATTTAATCTGTCACTTCATATAAAAGATTGACCTTCATCCATGTGCAAGCTGGGAGACTGTATTACTCAGAAGTTGTTACAGAAAGATGCTAGGAAAGTTCCACACAAGAAGTCTGCTGAAAAGCTGAACTGTGGGAAGGGAGGTATAGAATGAAGCTAAAGTCTCTGAGCAGCTTTTATTCACTTTCTAACATCTAGAAAATATCTATCCATACATGCATGCAACTTTGTTTTAAGTAAATTAAGCTCTGAAAAATAGATAAATTAGGCTTTGTGTTCAGTAGGGGAAAAAATGCACAAATGAATTTAAGTTGTGCTACCAGTGTTAATGGAAAATATTATGATTTTTAATAGTTTCTTATTTGTTTTTAAAATCATATTGAATTCATGTCAAGCTTTAGGAGATGACTAAGAAGGTGATACCCTGTACTATAACTTAGGAAATAGATATTTTTCCTTACAACTTGGTAATATTCATGCTTGTTGTGTAAGCAAGGTTGTTCTCTAAGTCTTTCTGGGAAAACTGTCACTTAAAGGTTGTTGAAGTATAATATCACTGACAAAGAAAAGAAAGCATTTGTTGACCAACAGGATATTTAAGATTTTTTTAAATCTTTATGGCAAATTTCAAATTTAAAAGGCTACTTCTCTACATGGCTTGTTAGAATGCGTCTTAGATACAGAAAGTAGTAAACGATGGTTAGTAAAATTAGTATTGCATTCAAAGTTTTTATAAGGCTATACCATAGTTATTAATTTTCTTGAAGTAGTCATGGTAGAGTAAGGGCTGACTTGCTACATAAGCTCTTGCTCATAGAAAGAACCTGTTTATTTGTTCTTTGTTGTGGCTTTTTGCTGTTCAGCCTTCATCAGGTTTAACTCTTTTGCAGAAGTTATAGTAGTGGAAAATAATGTCTAGCTGTGTAGTAGCATCTCAAATGCCGGATTGTTTTGTATATTCTTACTGTGACTTTATGTAGTTTGATAATACGTGAGGATCAGAGCAAGACTGGCATTGCATGCCAGCAGTATGTGTTTACATTCAATTACTTTTTTATAGAACATGGCAAAGAGAACACTTGATCATGTGCAGTAGCATGCTGTGAAAGCACATATCTGATACATTTATTTCTGTACTTGGATTCATTTCTAGTAACTTGCTGTGTCTGGTTTTTACAGAACGGACAGCAAATTGTGGATGAGCCAATGGGAGAAGATGATATCAACCCACAAACTGTGAGTAAAAGGTGGTTGTTAATAAGATACATAGCACAGTGTTGTAGCACACTGGTATTAATTTACAGGCCTTTTGCCACTAATATTTGTTGTTTAGGTTTACTAGATGTGAGGTGCAATTTAGGATTCTGTTAGTTTTCAGGGAGATTCTTTCTCACTCTCTTGTCTGGTTCAATATCCTACTGTTTGTTCTGATGAATTTTTTATGCTTTCCCTAGTATTTTTGTATGACATAAGCTCTCCGTAATATTTTTATTACAATATTTTGTAATATTATTTCTTATGGAAAGCACAAAGCTGAATGTGGTGGAACTTGTAATGGAGTTGGTGAGTGAGATTATTTCATAGTAAGATGTGGCTAGTTAAAGCATTTCTGAATACAAAGGAAGGTTGAGCTCCTTTTAGCAAACCTTGAAAACAAGTAGTTCTTTTTTTACTGTCCACTTTTCCTAGTGACAGTGAGCAAAGCACTTCCACTGGCTTCTGGCAGTTTTATTACTGCATAGGTGAAAATATTTTACATCTATGAGTTCCAGAGTATGCTTTATTAATAGTTAAGGTTTCCGTTGTGGTCGTGTCACAACAAATGATTCTCTCGTGGTTAAATTCCACACAGATTCCATTGCAGATGCATGTGTACTTATTGTTTGAAATATGATTCTTGCAGCATGTCAGTGTACACCTTAGCTTTTCTGTTTCTGTTTTGATGTGCAAGATGTAACAGTAGCTATCACCTTTGTTTTTCCATACTGTTGTAAGATTTCTTGGCAGTATCTGTCTGTGCCCTTTAATTGTTAGCATTAGTCATTTCATATTTTCCTTATTGATCTATGTAAAACTAGATTATTTGCATAATAAATCTTCATTATCCTGGAAGATTCTTTCTATTCCCTTTCTCTATAGAACTAAAAATGCTAAGGTAGAGGTTTAAGTCCTCTTCCTGGGCTTCTGGTTGAAAAGTTTAGATGTGTCACTTCAGAGTGCATTCAAGAATAGCAAAGCTAGTCCATGGAGGCCCAGGGGTTTCTTAAGTCCTGTTGATGTGCACTCCAGCTTTCTCTTGTGATGATAATTTAGCTAAATCAGAGTGGAAGAGACCTTCTGTTCATTGGTTCAGACCTGAAGCAGCCGGGGACTTCAGAAGTGTTTGCATGGAGATAACTCAAGGTGATAGCTCTAAGTATCAACTTTGATGGTGACCTCAGACCTGTCCCAAGCCTGAGATAAGATGCTAAATGCTGAAACATGCTTTGTGAAGTTTTCATAGTGATGCAGTAGCCAAAAGGAGAGGCTGAACTACTAATATAGATCTGTGTTTGCTGTAAATCAGATCTGGACAGTAAGCATTGGAGACCTCTCAACTAATGCACTGTGAAGCACACATAGGAGTACAGTGGTCATTTTGACCTTGACCTAGCAAATAAACACAAAAAAATGAGTATCCCTTTTTTCTTTCTTCACGTAACATCTCCACTCTAAAAGCTCATACTTCATATTCCTTCTGCTTTCAGCTTTCAGTAGTCTTTCAGGGGTAAGTCAAAGGTGAGGAAGGACTCTGAAACTGTAGTTTCCATTGCTGCTGTTATTGAGAGGCATTAATCAAAGGAATTCTTAACCTAGGCTTCTTGAAAATAGTGGTTGCTGCTAAAGAGAAGATCACAGGAAAGTCCATCGATAATTTCTTCACGTTCCTTATCTTCATGTCAAACTTGCAGTTTACAAATTTCATAATGTGAAGATACCAGGGAGTTCAGGATTCTTACTGCTATGCCAGTGACTTTTTCTCAGATGTGGAGGCAGCTTCAGTGTTTACCTGTGGTTTTGCATCAGAATGCTAGTTGACTGATAAGACTAGTGATAAATGGCCTTACCAATAAAATAGAATTTTTGGAATTCCATATTTGGTTGGAATTCAGGATTCTATGCTGGTATTGCATATTGTGCAAACTTCAGCTTGTGATTAGATGGTCAAAGCTGTTTACATATATGTAACATGGATATAACTGAAACACAATTGCAGTTTCTGCTGAAGTTGGGGACAGAGCCAGTTTAGAAAAACATCGAATCAACCAGGTTGGAAAATACCTTTAAGATTATCAAGTCCACCTGTTCCCCCAGGACTGGCAAGATCACCAGTAAACCATGTCAATAAAGGCCTAATCTACACAGTTTTTGAACACTTACAGGGACAGTTATTTCACCACTTCCCTGGGCAGCTTGTTCCAATACTTGATCACCCTCTATGTGAAGATTTTCCTAATATCCAGTCTAAACCTCCCCTGGCACAGCTTGAGGCCATTACCTCTTGTCCTGTCACTTGGAAGAAGCAATCAACGACCTCCTTGGTGGAGTTACCTTTTCTGTGCTTGTCTTCAAAAATACCAATAACAGATGTAGCACTTGAGCTGATAGGAAAAATAGGAGATGAAAAGCCTGCACTACATAACTACTTTTGGTTCCTCCTGGTGCTCTGGTACCTTAACACAGTATGAATAAACAAAGCAAGTGCTGACAAATGACTCTAAAGTAGTGCAGTGTTAAAGAGTAAGAAAAGAAAAATACTTGTGTGGCGCTGTGGCCCGTGGATGTTCATGCTGGAGTACTCTGCTCCTGAAGAACTGACCTCTGTGAAAGGGCCTATGCTGGAGCAGTTCTTGAAGAACTGTAGCTCGCGAGGCAGACCCACGCTGGAGCAGGGGAAGCTGTGAGGAAGAAACAGCAGTGTTACAAACTGACTTCACTGCCCATTCCCCAGCCTATCTGTAATGCTGGGGTGGGAGGAGGTAAAAGAATAGCGTATGAAGGAGAAGGGGAGGGTGGAGAGAAAGTTGGGTTTAGTTTGTTGTTGTTTCTCACTATCATATTCTATTTTTAATTGACAATAAATTAAATGAATTTTTCCCCAAGTTGAGACCGTTTTGCCCGTGACAGTAACTGGTGAGTGATTTCCCTGTTACGAGCTTTTCTTCACCTTATTTTCTTCTACTTGGTTAAGATTGTTTTAGCTTTTTAATGCCTTCGACCAGTATTTTAGGAACGGAACTTACTTTGCATTTATTTCTAGGCTGTACTGAGTAAAAGGTTGCTAATAGTGATAAATTTTTTTTTAAACAAAGTTACTATGGCTGCTCAGTCAGTTACACCTGAAAGCTTGCCTTTGGTGTCTGTTGCCTAATAAAATACTACTTCATAGAATCATAGAATAGTTAAGTTTGGAAAGGACCTTAAGATCATCTAGTTCCAACCCCCCGCCCCCTCCCCCCCCCGCTGTGGGCAGGGGTGCCTCACACTAAACCATGTCACCCGAGGCTCTGTCCAACCTGGCCTGGAACACTTCCAGGGATAGAGCATTCACAACTTCCTTGGGCAACCCATTCCAATGCCTCACCACCCTTACAATAAAGAACTTCCTCCTTATCTGCATGAACTTCATCTGGGATATGATATTCTTTCAGTGTTTTATATCTATCTTGGTGCAAGATAAAGACGAATTTTAAATTACCACTGAAACTCACTTAAGTTCTTCTGTTTGACTTTGAACTTAAGGGGAATTAGAGCACTACGTGGTCACTGATTTAGGAAATTTCTCAGCTGTAACTGAGGACAGCAGAGTGAACAGGCCTAGCATGTGGTATCACATTGGGTAAGAAGACAAAATATTTTGGTAGGCGTGTAAGGTATGCAAGTGTAGGGTAGAGAGTTGCCATTGTTCTGTGGAGGTAGAAAAAGGTGAAAACTTTAAATACTACATCCTTCTGTAGTATTGTATATGTGGATAATGCAAATCAGTTAAGAAATTTGAAATAAATATTGAAGCTTGACATAGTCCTGTCTACATAGGAACTCGCTATAGTAGTCTGTGTATCAAAAGATATATTTCATTTTATTACATCCCTGTTCTTTTGGTCAAAAATAAAGTTAATTGACAGGAGAGTCTGAGTTGTATACACCTTTGGTTCAAATTCAGTAGTTTTTATTAAGTAAAGCAGGAGCTATTATGGTACATACCCCTTTCTGATGTGTCCAAGATCCTGTATGCTTCAAAGTTTTGCTCCTCTTAAAAAAAGGTAGCATTCAGTATTCTAGTTTTATTACTATCTGACTTTGTTTTTTTTATGACTTCATGTATCTCGTAAATGATCTGAGTATAGCATGAAATAAATGTAATAACAAGTAAACAACTGGCTGAAGGTAGATCTAATGTGAAAGTTTAAGTGAACATTACTGAAAGAGGGGAAGCTATTTAAAGCCTTTGCTACCTTTCTCAGTCTTGTGCTGTCTGCCATTGCTTTCTATATCTCTATGTCCATAGAAATTGAGTAAATCAACTGAGAAAATTGTTTTAAGCTCTCACAATCATGGTGCATGCTTTACTACTACATAAAGCTAACCAGAAACTACAGCTAGTCCAGCAAATAACTTCCCATTTTGTATGTATGTGAAGAGCATACAGTGTGTGCTGTGTTCTTGTTACACTCTGTTATCTGGATTCAGTTTAGCTGTTAAGACGCTTACTACATCAGGTGTATTACCATTGCACTCTACTAGCTTAAGCATAAGTATTAAACAAAAGTATTAGGTTCCAGGAGTTTGTGAAAAGTTGTTTTCAGTAATACTTTGTCAGTTGCAGAAAAAACTTGGGCATATTTATTTTTGGTAACCTGCAAGACTGAAGATTACTTTTTTTAGTACAGGCAGGAGTATTTCAAGCGCAAACAACTGTGATGAAAAAGTAAACCCTCTCTCCAGTGGAGGTAGTTGCATGATATTGTTGCACTTGTGTGCTTTGCTAAAACTTTAAACAAAACCCTACTTTTAAATAAGCAGAATTAAAGCATACGTAGAATTAAATAGAACCAAAGCAAAAAGCAGTATATTAAAATATGATCTGGATGATGAAAAACTGTCATTCTCTTACTAAAATTATGTAAGATCACCCAAGACTGTAGTCAGAGGCTAGTCAAAAGGTGTAGTGTAAGAAATGCTTGCAAAGAAAAGTTAGTAGTTAAAAATATATTATTGCATTTATTTTTCTCTAGTAGAATTCAAATAAAGCAACTGTTTGCAGTCAGGAGAGATGAAAATTATGATCTTTGTCCCGCCAATCAGTGTTTTAATAGAAGAGCTTATAAGAAAAGTGGGATCTTGGAGAAGTCTTTAAGATACATTAAAAACCAATTTGAAGCACGTGGGCAATATAGTCTCTTTGTGGAAGCACTGAACTTGATCAGTCAGTAGTAATAATGTTGAGAGTCTATATTATATTATGCATGTATACTGTACAATTTATCATGAATCCCTAAAACATTGGTCAGCCTGGAGATTGGGCACAGAGGTGTCAAGATAAGGACAGGGAGAGCATCCTCTCATTACTCAGGCAATAATACTAAACTCAGAATAATCTGGGGTAATCTCGTTTGTTTTGTCACCATCCATGAAAATAACAGGTAAGAATGTTAAAATGAAGTAATTCAGAAAAAGAGGTATTAAACTGACAAATACTTAAAATTTGAGAGACTCATTTTCAGTTTCATCTCAATTTTAGTATTATATCATTGTACTGGTGTGAACTCTTAGTTTCAAAAACTTTGTTTGCGTTTTGGCAGGTTGAAGCACTGTTTCAGGACTGCTCCAAACTCTTGTTGGATATTGCTGTTGGGGTGCTCAGTAATAGTTTCCAGTTACAGGAATAATCATGCATATTACCATGACAATCAACATTCCTGATGATTCTTTTGATATGTCTTCCTTTTGCTGGTATAGCCTTTATATACATTTGTATACATTTCAATTCTCTGTTTGCATATTTCTGTCAGTTTTTGGATTTAAATTCTTAGCTCCTGTGGTAGAGCATAGCTAGAGTTTCTTTAATATTACAGAAATGTTTGGGTTCACAAATATCCTTAGACTGTTTGGGATTTCACATTTTTTACAGACTGATCCTTAATTTTACCTGAGACAGCTATATGTATAGCTTATCAGAAGTAAAATGGTGACGATTTAATGTCATGATGTATACAGCCAACTTATTCTTTCGCATGACTTACACATTCTTGAATGTGTAATTAGTGTCTGTTTATATGCAAATCAGACTGAGAAGGATTTCTTTAAAGCCATAGCAATGCAATTGTTTGAAACCAAAATACTACGTAATTGGGTATACCACTATGTTCCTTGTTGTATAGTAAGTTGTAGTTTCTGTTAAAGCTAGGTGATAACCTGGCCATATGATGAGTCGGTGTCCGCTGTGTAGTGGAGTGAAGGAAACAATACAAATACTAAACTCAGATTTGAAGGTCCATAATTCTTACATTCTTTTTAATGTATCCTGTTAAATATACTTAAATATACATATGCATGTATTTCATTGTATTTTACATTCCAATAACTTGATTCTTGAACAAGTAAATTTCTCATTTACATCTGTAGAACTTGAATCTGCTTATTCCCTTCTCAGTGCCTGGATTTTCTGTTATTAAAGGCAGTATACCTTTTTCCCCCTCTAATTAATGAAACTGAAAGTTCATTGTCTTCCAAAGGACTGTGCTGTGCTGCGCTGTGGGTGAATTTTGCTAGAAACAGTGAAGTGCATGCATCTTACCTGTGTAAGAACAGACTTAGTGGTCTTCTCATAAGAAGTTACAGAGTCATTGTGACCAGTGCAAAGTTTTTAGTCTGATAAATTATCTGTTAGATACCAAACCCATATAAAGAAGGCAACCTCTGGAATATTTTTTATTTTTTTTCCCCCAGGATGTGATCAGGTGTTTAGGAAGGGTTATAGCAAAACTCTTTTTACTGATGTCTTCTAATGGATTTTGAGTGGCTTATTTTGTACTTAGTGTTTTAGGTGCAGTGTTCCTCCTGGATCTTGGTCAGAAAATTGAGTAATTTGAGAGTATAAGCAACATTTGAAGTCAAGCTGCTTTCTTGTTACATGAAAACAGATGGGAGCCCTGAAAAGCCTGTAAACTAACAGATGGAAGCTGCCACACCCCCTCATTAATAGAGTATTGCTGCTTTAGCTATACAAACATTTATTATGAAGAGAAATTTATTATGCAGCTTCTGAAAACTCAAAAAAGTAGCCCTCTTCCTCAGCTGTTGAACTTCATCAAATGAGTGCTTTTCAGTCCTTCTGTGTACTCCATTTTCGTGTTTTCCAGATAATTGAAGGCAATCTGTACTATAGAGCCTTGCTTGCCTAGCAGCCAACAGGCTTAATTTGCATTATTACACTTCTTGGCCTGAGGGTATTGGAAGATTATGGAATGAGATGAAATGCTTCAACTTTTTTTAAGCATGTGTAAAAGTGTGCAACCCACTGTGGCGTGCACAGTTTATTCAATAAAACCTATGGATTCCCACATATCCTGTACTGCCTTGAGAGTTCCTCCAGCATCTTTCAGTTCTCACGGTGGAGGCTGTAAGCTCCATTCTCTTCAAATGTCTGCACAGCAAATCTGATGACACTTTCTCTTCATTTTTGTAACTTCAGAGCATTGATATATGTATTTTTTGTACTAGAGGGGAAGTGGATTGTGCAAGTGGAGTTCTGCAACTAAGAACTGTCACTGGCAGGCATATCAAATTCCTTTTGTTACAGAGACAGTTGTGGTGTGTGATAAACATGTATAATACAAATCCTTTTCAAAGACTTCAAGGTAAGGGGAACAATTTGCTGGAGCAATTTGTTCTTGTTATCACAGATTTCCCTGTTGGGGACTGCTGCCCTCTAACCTGTCTCTTCCTCATACGAAGGAATATTTAAAAGGGCAAGCTCTCTTCTCAGAGATTCTCAAAATGAATTATGTAGCATATATCTTAATGTTTCTGATTGGCTGGTAGTGCTCTTTGGGAACCATGCCACCTCTATTCTCCCAGAACATAAGAAATTTCTTCCACCTGCTGCGGACCCATGCTAGTCATAGGAGAACTATTGTTGTGCAATAACCCCACTGACCCCTGAGCACTGTGCTTTGTATTTTGCTAGGAGGTCACATAAAAGGTTTTGGAGAGCAGTAGTCAGTAACTGTATGAATGTTGCAGTTGAAATGTTTTATTCCTGTCACCCTTACCAGATAGAGCGTATCTGCAGCAGAATACGCTCATATAACCTTACAGCCACAGGGGAAGAAAATGGTTATTTACCCACAGCATCTTTTCATCTTTAAACAACATTGTAGTTAGTTTAGGTCTTACCACTTAGCCTCTATTTCTGCTTTTAGCTGTCCTTGCTACCATGGAGTTTAATTTAGTGACTCAGAGATTGCTGCTCACTCTGTTTTTAGTGCACTCATACATGCTGTTGACAAAGTAAGCAAGAGAGCTTAAATGGTCTATCATTTATTTATTTAAATTTGGGTTAAGTCTTCAAAGTGTAAACAACTATATTGCTGTTAAACTGCAATTCTTGAGATGTTTCAGGGGGATGTATCTGGAGGTTTATTTTTTCTCTGCATTTATAGAATCATAGAATCACAGAATAATTACAGTTGGAAAGGACCTTAAGATCATCTAGTTCCAACCCCCCTGCTGTGGGCAGGGACACCTCCCACAAAACCATGCCACCCAAGGCTCTGTCCAACCTAGCCTTGAACACCGCCAGGGATAGAGCATTCACAACTTCCCTGGGCAACCCGTTTCAGTGCCTCACCACCCTAACAAGAAAGAATTTCTTCCTTATATCCAGTCTAAACTTCCCTGTTTAAGTTTGAACTGATTACCATTGTCCTATCACTACAGTCCCTAGTGAAGAGTCCCTCTCCAGCATCCGTGTAGACCCCCTTCAGATACTGGAAGGCTGCTATGAGGTCTGCACGCAGCCTTCTCTTCTCCAGGCTGAACAGCCCCAACTTCCTCAGCCTGTCTTCATATGGCAGGTGCTCCAGTCCCCTGATCATCCTCGTGGCCCTTCTCTGGACTTGTTCCAACAGTTCCATGTTCTTTTTATGTTGAGGACACCAGAACTGCACACAATACTCCAAGTGAGGTCTCATGAGAGCAGAGTAAAGGGGCAGGATCACCTCCTTGGACCTGCTGGTCACGCTCCTCTTGATGCAGCCCAGGATGCGGTTGGCTTTCTGGGCTGCAAGCGCACACTGAAGCTGGCTCATTTTTATTTTCTCATCGACCAGTCTCCCACAGCATCCTCACAGCTAAATTGAGGAAGTGTGGACTGGATGATCAGGTAGTGAGGTGGACTGTGAACTGGCTGAAGGAGAGAAGCCAGAGAGTTGTAGTCTATGGGGCTGAGTCTAGTTGGAGGCCTGTATCTAGTGGAGTGCCTCAAGGGTCAGTACTGGGACCAGTATTTGATATATTCATCAACGATTTAGATGAGGGAATTGAGTGTACTATCAGCAAGTTTGCTGATGACACTAAGCTGGGAGGAGTGGCTGACACGCCAGAAGGCTGTGCTGCCATCCAGCGAGACCTGGACAGGCTGGAGAGTTGGGCAGGGAGTAACTTGATGAAATATAACAAGGGAAAGTGTAGAGTCCTGCATCTGGGCAGGAACAACCCCAGGTTCCAGTATAGGTTGGGAAGCGACCTGTTAGCAGTGTAGGGGAGAGGGACCTGGGGGTCCTAGTGGACGACAGGATGACCATGAGCCAACACTGTGTCCTTGTGGCTAAGAAGGCCAATGGCATCCTGGGGTGTATTAGAAGGGGGGTGGTTAGTAGGTCGAGAGAGGTCCTCCTTCCCCTCTACTCTGCCCTGGTGAGACCGCATCTGGAATATTGTGTTCAGTTCTGGGCCCCTCAGTTCAAGAAGGACAGGGGGCTGCTGGATAGAGTCCAGCGAAGGGCAACAAAGATGATTAAGGGAGTGGAGCATCTCCCTTATGAGGAAAGACTGAGGGAGCTGGGTCTCTATAGTTTGGAGAAGAGGAGACTGAGGGGTGACCTTATAAGTGTCTATAAATATATAAAGGGGGAGTGTCACGAGGATGGAGCCAGGCTCTACTCAGTGGCAAACAATGATAGGACAAGGGGTGATGGGTACAAACTGGAACACAAGAGGTTCCACTTAAACTTGAGAAGAAACTTCTTCTCAGTGAGGGTGACGGAACACTGGAACAGGCTGCCCAGGGAGGTTGTGGAGTCTCCTTCCCTGGAGACATTCAAAACCCACCTGGACACATTCCTGTGTAACATTATCTAGGTGTTCCTGCTCTGGCAGGGGGATTGGACTAGATGATCTTTCGAGGTCCCTTCCAATCTCTAGCATACTGTGATACTGTGACCAACACCCCCAAGTCCTTCTGCACAGGGCTGCTCTGAATCTCTTCTCTGCCCAGCCTGTAGCTGTGCCTGGGATTGCTCCAACCCAGGTGTAGGACCTTGCACTTGGCATGGTTAAACTTCATGAGGTTGGCACCAGCCCACCTCACAAGTGTGTCAAGGTTCCTCTGGATGGCATTCCTTCCTTCCAGCATATCAACCGAACCACATAGCTTGTTGTCATCAGCATACTGGCTGGGGGCGCACTCAATCCCACTGTCCATGTCAGCGACAAAGATTTTGAACAAGACCGGTCCCAACACTGATCCCTGAGGGACACCACTCGTTACTGGTCTCCAGCTGGACATTGAGCCATTGACCACAACTCTTTGCATGCAGCCATCCAGCCAGTTCTTTATCCACCGAGTGGTCCACCTATCAAATTGATGTCTCTCCAATTTAGAGACAAAGATACCATGTGGGACAGTGTCAAATGCTTTGCACAAGTCCAGGTAGATGGCTTCAACTGCTCTACCCTTGTCCATCAGTTCCGTAGCCCCATCATAGAAGGCCACCAAATTGGTCAGGCAGGATTTCCCCTTAGTGAAGCCATGCTGGCTGTCACCAAGCACCTTGTTTTTCGTTTGCCTTAGCATGCCTTCCAGGAGAATCTGCTCCAAGTTTTTGCCAGGCACAGAGGTGAGACTGACTGGTCTGTAGTTTCCTGGGTCTTTGCTCACACTGGGAAGACATGTAATCCAGGTTTTAAAAGCAAAGTTAGAAACTGATACTGTATGCAGCCAGGATGTGGCAGAGATAGAAGCAACATGTTTTGTCACTTTAATAAATTACTGGCTTTGTCTTCTGAAGAGGAATTAAAATCTGAAAACACCCATAGTATTCCAGGTATGTGTTGGAACCCAATCAAGTGATGTAGTTTGGAGGGTTATCTCTTTTAGCTTCTTATGCAGGAAGAAGCACTGTATTTTGCTGCACTTTGGTACAGAGTCACTAAATGGAATCACCTGGATCTGTTTGTAGCTGAGTACTTCTATATACCTTAGACTAAATATTGTTACTTGCCTTTATTTATTCTTTGAAGAAAAACCTTTTTGCTCCATATTCTAATAGTGCATGCACTGTGTAATTCAGTGGTTTTAGTCAGTATCAAAAAAGCTAGAGACACTGTTAATATTCAGAAAAATGCCCTATGTACTAAATCTAAAGAGAGATCAAATAAACTTCATCTCTAGCTGTTTGAAGTAATGAGACTGAATTCTCGTTCTTATAAACATTTGAAGTTGGTTTGTTTTCATTTTTAAACATTGAATGAAAGCTTATGTATGTTTATTACTTTAAGACATTTTTTGCTCTGTACAAGCAACATAATATTGACGTCTAAGTCAGATATTGGAGCTGGATGATCCAATTCAAATAGTTTCTACAGTCTGTCTTGGCCTAAGCCCTCTAACATCTGTATAGCATTTTCTATGTGCAGTATTTCAAAGGGCTATGAACAGGGTCAGTTGGTCCTCCAACAACATTAGTAAATAAAAAATAGTTATTAAGCATACACATACTGCATTCTCTGCATTGAAGTCTAAAAAATTGTGATATTTTATTTTGTGAAATAAAAATTAATAAAAATACAGTTATCATGTTTAGGACTTAAAATCGTTGCTATTCTGATTAAGTAGTGAGATGATGCATAGTAGCATGATTTCTGAAATAGATGTTCATGGTTTTTGTTCTTTTCTGGGAACCAAGAATAACTTACTCTCTGCAGCAGCATGTTGCTATCAGTCAAGCTGCTCTGAGTTTCCTGTGATGATCTGTACAGCATCAGCAACATGAATACCACTGCTGCCCAGTTTAAATTTACCACAGGCAGGGGGAAGAATCAATCTGTTTTCTTTCTTTTTTTTTTTTTTTTTTTTTATTTCCCTTCTCTCTCCCCACCCCCCAACTGTGTCTGACTTGCCTGACAGGAAATTTTCTAATTGCCGGAACAGCTGGTCACAGCAAAAACGTCAGGATTGGTCTTCCCTCTTAGACTTATGATCGCTCAGTCAGAAAATCTAGACATCATGGTTTCTTAGTCATGTTTAAGTTTCTGGCTCTACGTGCTCGTTCTGTTCGGGTGAGCATAGTTTCTTATTTAAAAGAATAAGGGGGAAAAGGGGACATTTTATTTTAATTAAGCTTCTAATTTCAAGGCAGTTGTAGTCTTTTGCTGCTTTGGGATCAGTACTGTTTGAATACAAATCCTTTTGTATTTTCTTAAAAAAAGGCTTGTATTGTGCTCACGTTTTGTACTTGTTTTTGGGGTACCTGTTGATAATTTTGCCTGGTTGGGAAATGTTTGCCTGTATGTAAATACTTGTTAAACTTACTTTGTTTTTTCCTCCAGAAGTATATGATCTTAGCTGTATGTTTTCTCACTGAGTCTATTGTCATTAAAAATGTTTAAATTTTTAAAAGTAATACTTAGTGGTTATTTTAATAGTTACATTTTCATGTAGTGCTTTAAAGTGTGAAGTATGGTTATATGTGAAGTGGCAGTTAAAATAACTCAAGCTCATTGATATTTTAAATATACTTCTGAAAATGGTGCTAGGAATTGCGACACCCTTGCTTGCTAATGTTATTGTTATTTCAGCTTTTAAATAATAATTTAGTCATAGCAGACATTTAATTTGTATAATTTGTCTTGTTGTTGAGCATAAATTTAAACATAAAAGGGTTTTCTGAAGTTGAGGAAAAAACTCTATTTGAGAAATGTGTTATCCTGAGCACTGTTTGTGAACTGTTCAGCAACACATGTAAACATGCAGCAATATGTGATAAAGCATTTGATTGTTAAAACTTAGGTCACTTTTCATGTTTCCCCTCTTGTAAGTCTGCAAGTACTTTTCAGTGAGGGGAATTGAAAAAAAAACAAAAAACAAAAGGCACACCTAACCCCCCAGACCCCTTTCTGTTGTATTGTCTTAACATCTTAAGTAAAGCAGGTCAGGTAATTTATAAAGAAAAGGGGTAGTAATTTAACACCTACTAGCCTATGCACTGGTTTAAACTTTGCAATATATGTTAGAAAATGAAATTTAATTTGCTTGCTGTAACTGAAACACTGAAACAAGACATATATGTAAAACATAGAATGTAATGTTCATTGTATACAGTGTTTTTTTAATGTAAACCTTGTTAAATAAACATTTATCAGCTCATAGTCCTGAATTAGAGTTCTTTTCCACAGGCAATATGAAAGGAGTATCTTAGAATTTTCTGATTTAAAAAAAAAAAAAAGATATATTGTTTTATCTACCTGTGGCAGCTTGATTATGTTAACATTCCGTTGATTTTAAAATGCTACACAGTGCAGACTGAACTAAGGGGTTTGACCCATATAAAGGTTAGAGTATATTTAGGCTATTATCTCAGTCAAACAGGAATCATGTCTTCCATAGATAAGTGCTGATTATGTTCATGGATTCTTTAAAAAATATGTGATTTTTTTATTTTTTTATTTTAAACTGCAATGGTCTGAAATGTTAGTGCTTACAAGGTAGGAACAAAACTTACATTGAAGTTACTGGGAAATGAAGGTTCCATCAAATGAGTATTTTTTTCTAAGGCTGACATGCAGTTTAGTTCATAAGATAATTTTGTTGTGTTTGATCAAGAGAGAGCTGCGATACAAATCTGCTTTTGGTGACCAACACTGAGGTTTTACATGGTAACAGAAATTCCTCAGCTTTACCTGCTAAACAGCCTACTGCTCACAGTTCTTTATAGAGTCCTACTTATGGCTGGGCCTTTGTGTTTTCATTCTGAGGAGGGAAAGCATCTTCAGAATTATCCTCCCAGTTTGGCCAGCTATGTTTATCCAAAGGGCCTCATCCATCCTTTGAGTTGTTGCTCTGGGACAGGACTTGCTCTTCAAACTACTCTCTGCTTCATCCGTAACACCAAATGAATAGGAGGAGTTTGGCTGTGGTAACCAGGTCTGCAATTTTCGTTATGTGAGTTGGCTACCTGGAATAAATGTGGACATAGACATCCTTCTAGATCTTAAAACTGTTGTAGTAGAAATCCAGGAATGGGAAAGTGTAGAAAGTCTAGAAAGTAAGGAACAAATACATAAATACAGTGATTTTTCTTTATTATCTCCACACCTTATTTTTCTCTTAGAGACTTAACAATTTAAGAATAAAAAAGAAAACCTGAAACTAAACATTTGAAAATGGTTTGCTTTTAGGAAATCTTGTATTCTGTCAGGTGAAACAATAGATTCTGTCTGCAACAAGTAATTTGATGTCAGTTGAAAGTGCTTCTTTTAAAAAGATGGAAAAACTTACAAAGACATAAATTACGGAAGTCTGTATTTCTGACTTCAAATGTCCACGTTAATTACAGCTTACTTCTGCTGTAGTCTTGTTTTTCTTTGGTACTAGTATAAAAGAGACAA
Source organism: Pezoporus occidentalis (assembly GCF_034315485.1). Classification (NCBI taxonomy): domain Eukaryota; kingdom Metazoa; phylum Chordata; class Aves; order Psittaciformes; family Psittacidae; genus Pezoporus; species Pezoporus occidentalis. The sequence continues at coordinate 8,488,576 of NW_026916170.1, read as the reverse complement.
CATAAACAGAATATCCTTAAGTCAGCTTGACTTAATTTTATGCATGGCAGTGCTTGTATTAGAATAATTGCTACTTCAAAAGCAGCGTTTTTAATCAGCTTTATAGAACAATTGTTTGTGTACAAATCATTAGTCCTATTAAGTGACTCAAATTGAATATTAGTCAAAGATATGGGGAATGTTGTGGGGCTTTTTCATTCCATGGTTTAGCTCACTAACATTGCTTACTGAAGTAATGGGGGGTTGTGAAATGTTTGTTGGACATAAAATTGATTTTTTTAAAGGCAGCTTTGAATTTAAAGGTAGGAGTATAATGAGTATAGAACATAAGAATACATCTAGAATGTCCAAGACTTTAAAAAATACCTACACTGGTGCACTCTTCACGTTTTTAATTCCCATTTTTACCTTAATAAAGATTTCCATAAGCCCTAATGCAGAAGGTAAAAGTAATCAGTTTTCATTTTGCTGGCTCTTTTTTACTTTAAAAAGCATAGCTCATAGGGGTTTTATTTCTTCAGGTAACACTGAAAATTCATCCTATACTCATAACAAGCTGGGAAAGTAAAAATGTATCTAAGAGACTTCCTGACTCAAGGGAGGGGAGGAAAAGGAAATTATGTATATGAGTTGGGGAACTGTGCCAACATTGAGTCATCCTTTTAAAATCACTTCATATCCAGTAAGTTTACTGTCTTTACAGGACATAACTGCTTTATGTAACTTCAGCACCAACATTTAATATCATAGTCAGTTTTTCAAAAATGGTTTCTATTTGATTACAGGAATCAACGTTATTCTGCCTGTGACTGAAAAATGTTTTGCCTAATACTTGCAAATATTTTGCAGTGTCTAGCAGAGCCCTGATCAGTACAATGAAGGCTAACAAAGTAGTAAAAGGAAACCTGCAGCTGTGGCTGGAGCAGTGTTAAGTAACTTGCCTGGGAATCCATTTTTCTAGTTTCAGCCTTATCTTGTACGTGTGTCTCAAGAGCAAACATTTGTCTAGAGGAAGCAAAATGTTCCTGAAAGATATTGAGAGGGGTGAAAACAAAGCTGCTACTTCCGTAATGAAAATGGAAAAATCTAGGTAGCTATGTACCTAATATTAACAAATGAAAACTGATAAAAGCAGTATTCTTACTGCTGCTCAACTTTCATGTGGAAAATAAGATTGCAATTGATCTTTACTAATTGGATTTTTTTTTTTTTGAAAGTTGTGTGGTCAGTAGCATAAACTGATACCACAGTGAGTTTGTCAGAAAAATTAAAATTGATTAATTGAAGTTGAACAGTATTACAGGGAAGTACTCTACAAACTGTCCTGTACACTGATAAAAATGACTATTACCTGTATTAGAGGAAAAGGTTTGCACTTTAATACTGTTGGGATATCTGTATATTTATTTCAGTAACTCAGTACTAAAATTTATTTTAGGGCTGTCATCTTATCTTGAAAAACGGCTAATGTGTAAGGGAGTATTCACCAGCACTGGCAAGATAGATCTGACTTAGTTGTTGTGATTAAAACTAGCAGAAAGATCTATTTTTTTATCCCTCTCTCTCTTTCTGGTTCCTGACTGTATAGAAGTTGAAAATCCAGAATTGTGAACTTACTTAGTGGTGATTGTGGCTGTTTCTCATATTTAAATTATCACTATACAAAATAAATATAAAACAGATTTTAATCCTGTTTAAAAATCTTTAAACAGAAAATTGTCATGAAACAGTTCCTGGAAGAGTTTCTAGTGGGATCCAACCAACATTTTTTTATGTATTAATTGTGTCCTTCCACAAGGAGTGTTAAAAATACCAATATGGGCACAGTTAAATGCCGAACTGTATATTAGGAACAAAGTATCTTGGACAATATGGGGAAGTGACTTTACTTGGGTAGGGCAGCAACTCTGAAAGGACTAGCAGTATGACTGAACGCTCACAGTCAGTGCCTTGGCAACTGCAGTCACTGCAGGTCAAGGGAGGAAGATTGTGGATAGTAGTATGGGGCTATTGCTCTATCAGTCCATTAATGCTTTGTCTAGCAGGGACTTGGACTTCCAAAATAACATTAAAAATCAAGTATTAAAAATAAAAAAACTATTCTGAGAAGACCTTACAAGAATAGGAGCTCGAAGGTCACTTTACACCAAAAAACCTGAACAAACTCTTACTTATTGTAACGGACAAGTTAACTCATAATTTATGTCTGTAAGTAACTATATGTAGAAGATGCTTCTGATTGTACCTTCTTAACTCTGTAAAGAGCAGAACAAAATTAATGGATGAAGGTGAAACCTGGGTAATGTTGGAACCAGGAATATCAGTAATAAAATTAATTCCTTCAGTAGTTACTTAACCTGGCTAAGATATTAGATTTTGATTATCCATGAGATTAAAATTTGTTAATCTGTTTGTCTAACATTTGCCTTAAGTCAAAGTCTTAAATCATAGAATCATAGAATAGTAAGGGTTGAAAAGGACCTTAAGATCCAGGGGGGTTCTGACCACCCTGCCATGGACAGGGACACGTCCCATTAAAATCAATTTTTACAGTTTATGGTCAGCATGTCAACTGTGTTTGCTGTCCAGGAAGGACTTTTTGGAGCATAGGACCAGCCTAACAATTTGTTGGAAATCCCACGTTTCTCCACGAGTTTTGATGAATTCAATTTGTGTATAGACATGTCTGTCCTAGTCATCTGTGCCTCTTAATAGAAAAATGCGGTTTATTTAAAATCCCTACTGAGAGGCAACAAGTTGTTTCTCAAGTCCAAAAACAAGCATACTATGGTATTTTCTTGTCCAGAAATCATGTTGTACAATTAAGAGGGTTTATTTAAAATGAATGTGGAGGATAGTGTTCTTGCTGCTTTTTTATGTCAGTTATTTCATCACTTCCAGGAGATTTTCACCTACATTTAGGTAGTACTTCATTTTGTGGCAAAGTGACCCATGCAAGTTGTTTTGCAGTCAGTTCTGTCCCTTTTATTAACAGAATACGGATGTTGTGTGTTATCTTTAATATCCCCTTCCTGATGCAAAGGTTTCAAGATAGGTTATAGTTATTTATCATGTATTTCACTTAAGAACTTCTGGGACTTTCTAAATCCATACATGAACTTTTTTAGAAAGAGAATTTTCTCATCTGTTTCTGAAATTGTTGAAGCTTCCTGGTGAAATGTGGTTATAATGGAGCCATTTATTCTGTCATCAAACAAGAACATCCATTTTCCACAACAGCAGGCATTAGTGTAATCAAAAATGTAATGCCAATCCTTTTGAAGTATTTTAGCATGTTAAAAATAGAATGTTCTTTCAGAAAGCCTTAATCTATAGGTACTAATAGCAGATACTGCGCATACAAATTTGCTTTTGATATTATTGAAAATAAGCTGCCAGTTGTTATTCTGTGCATAGTTGAGCACAAATATTTTTTTTTTTTTTTTTAAACCCACACTGTTGTTATCAAATAAAACCTTCCTGGCATGTTGTGCGTGTGTATCTCTGTTAGAGATCTTACCTTTGGATATCTTGGTTTTGGTTAACTTTGTGTTTCATCTGATTTTTGTTTAATTTCAGTGAGGCTGACAGCAGAGATGGTGCAGTCAGTATTTCTTTTCAGGGTGGGTCTAGTTTACTTTCAGAGTCAACATGCTATTTGACCTGAATGCTTTGGATATCTGAAGTTATAAATGTTTTGTTGTGTTTTTTCTTACCTTTCCAATTCTAAGTCACTTCATGACTATGCCCGTTAAATGTCACTCATGTATAGGAACAATTTAAATATACATTCCATTATTACTATTTCTGTAAAACTTTATTTTTTAGATAACTGCTCTTTTCCCCTTTGGTATAATCTATACATACCGTAATTCTAACTTACACATACAGTATATTGAAGAGTGTGTACTCAGATCTTTGTCACTCATTGTGAAGCTGATGAACTAGTTGCTCTTTTGTTAACAGTTATCTAAAATATGTTATCATAAAGACTTAAGTGTTTAAAATATTTTTACTTATATTCACATTATTAGAGTACCCAGAAAAGGAGGAATCTGTCTTCCAGGGCTACCTTTCATAAGTAAACATTCCATACATGACTTAACCAACTTACTCTTTGATGTTCTGCTTAAGTCAATTCACATCTAATTCTTACACATCTTTGAAAGTAAGGTAACATTCTTCCCAAATTTCCCCTTTCTGTCCCAGTGTTTTGGAATTTCTTTGTCTAGCACTTCTCATTGTGATGTTCACGCTTTGCTTATGTGTTTATTCAAATACCTGAATTTGAGAATTTTAGATGTGGCAGGACCGCTGTGGTGTTTGGACGTGTTAATTTTCCTTATTCTGGATGGCCTTCCTCTTCCTGATATTAGTGTCCTGGGTTCAGCAGTAGCAGTCATTTTTCTCCTTCTTGGTAGCTGGTGCAGTGCTGTGTTTTGACTTTCGGCCTGGGAACAGAGCTGATAGCGATGTTTTGGTTTGGCCAAGGACTTTGTGAGCCTCATGCTCTGCCAGGGAGGAGGGAAGCCAGGAGGAAGCAGAGACAGGACACCTGTCCCAAACTGACCAAAGAAGTATTCCATACCGCAGCACGTCATGCCCAGGATGTAACTGGGAGTTAGCCAGAAGGGCTGGGGGACTGCAGGGTTGGAGGAGGTATCGGTCAGAGCTTGGTCGGGCTGGGGGGGGCAAGTTATCGGTTGGCTGGTGCTGAGGTGTTGTATTCTCTTCCCTTGTTATTTCCTTTATCGTTATTGGTGGTAGCAGTAGTGATCTGTGTTATACCTTAGTTACTGAACTGTTCTTATCTCAACCTGTGGGAGTTGCATTCTTTTCGATTCTCCTCTCCATCCCTCCGGGAGTAGGGGGAGGGAAAGAAGGGGGGGTGTGTGAGTGGACGAGTTACCTGACTGGGTTTAAACCACGACAATTAGTAAGCACATAAATATGATCTTGTGCCATCTATTTAGATGATCCTGAACATTTTTCCGTGTGGATTATTTTGTCGGTGTCAGAGCACAGAGTTAAACTTTTTTTAGTATTATTATTCTAGTCTTTGGTTGGTTGTTTCTCTGTCCTCTGTATATAAAATTTGTAGACTAAGAATAATTATATGTTTTTTTGAGGTGCTACTTAAATTCTGGCAATTCTCCTAGTATATGGGAGATATACTAGGATATATCAGAGATACATCGGTTTACTAGCCCCAGACTGGCTTTGTGGTTGTCCCTAGTACATACCGCTTAAAAAAAAAAAACGTTCTGAGGTAAACACATTTCTGTAAAGCAAGCAAAGTGCTATGCCATCAAGCTCTGCATGCGCCATTTCTTTATACATAGAATCATTTTCAGATCACCTACTGAAAATTCAGAAATCTGAAGGATAAATGAATGGATTCTATATATATATAAACTCACATTTTTCTCTTGCTTTTCTGAGCTTTTTCCTTACTACGGAGAAATGCTTACCTGGTGAGGCTCTTCTACTTCTGCTTCCTTAAGTGTTTGAAGTCCAGTTTCCTTTTAATACATTATCTAGTTGTTCCTGTAATAAGATCTCAGAAACAAATACAAGTATTTTATGTTACAGCAGAGTTTGTCTTGAATTAAAAAGTAAACATAAAAGAAATTCACATAAATTCAGTTACTAGAAAAAAATGAGCATTTAAGTTTTCATAAAGTACCTAAAAATGCATTTTTTTTTGTTATTCTTTATAGCCTAATAATGCTCAAATAGTTTTTCACTGCTTGCCTAGAAGGTATGCGTCCTAATTTTTTTTTTTTTTTTTTTAATCTCCCTACAGGTATGTTTTCTATTCTAATTTGCAGCTGATTCTTAAAGAGAAAAATGATTCACACTTGGTACTCATGCTGCCCCCTCCCCCCCCCCCCCTTTTTTAAGCTTTTCTGTTCTAGGTTTGATTTGTCTGTGTCCATCCAGTGTTCTTTCCTATGTAGGTATGAATTCCTGTGCACAGACATATATTGTGACTGTACCTTGTTAAAAGCTTTATTCTGAAATACCGGTGTTTTAAATTCATACCCGTACTTGTTTGTCACTTCCTTTCTAGGCCAGTGTTGATTTAACACTATTATACTGTTAAGGAAATGTTAAGGAAACTCAAGAGTAATGTTACCTTCTGTTTGTTTCCTTGTATTATATATTTAGCTTCATGGTAACAGAAGCCAGTAGCAACCACTTTTAAGTTGACAAACATGGGTGTTGAGTTTGTTTTTATTTATTTATTTTTTATTTTATTTTATTTTTTTTTAATGTGGCTTTCTGTGACAGTTTTACTTTGCAGTGTGAAGAAGGATGTAATGCAGCTATGTGGCTAGAAATTTATGTCTTGGCACTTTTATTTAGACACTGCTGCAAGAGAAGGCTTGAGAGAAGGGAGCTTTACAAGTTTATAAATAACAAATAAAATATAGACAGTATTGTTGTTATAACTGTAAAGAAGATCACACCACTGCAGCAGCCAGATCACTGGTCTGAGTGTCTGTAGTGGTGTGAAAGTTGTCAAGGAATAGAATAAAGGAGAGGAGGATCAGAGTCTTTTAGCACCCTATATGTAATCTCATTTAATTTGAATTCATCATATAGGGCAATGTTGGTGTTTTTCCAAGTATCAGGGAATGATTAGAGGTGGAGCTTAAGACAAATTCAGTACCAAACTGAACAGCTGGCTTCTCTTCCAGTTTGCTGTAAGACAACGTCTATCAACTAGTGTAATTAGTACAGTTGGCTAAGAAAGACATTGCTTTCTACAGTGTGAAAGGCTTGTATTTTAATTGAGGTAGATAGTGGGTGCAGTGAGGGTTGATTACTTGTGCATATAATTTTCATTTCTATAAACGGTTTAGCTTTTATATTTTTAACTGCATTTGTGAAATAGTTTAGGTTAAAATAACAAATGTTCTGCAATTATGTCAAAAAAGGAAACTGCAAATTTGTGGTAATTATAATAAATCTTGCTCCTAGATGTATGTAATGGACAAGCTACTAAAGTTATCAGAGTTCCATTTTGTTTAAAAGACTTGTGTAAGGTCTGCCTATAAAGACTGAAGTGTATCTGAACCCTGAGAAACTGTGAAGACTGGGAATATTCTGTTATTATCAGGAATGCGAAGTGGGTTTTGGGTTTGTTTTGTTGTTTGGGGATTTTTTTAGAGGGTGCCCAAAATAACCACTGGAAAGTTGGTTGCATAATAATTACATTGCATTCAAAAATTATTTTTGTTTGTGTATAGAGAACAAGTTAATATCTGGCTTCTTCATTTCTTGTTTTTGTTACTGTGATGTTACTGTCTTGTTTCTGTGATGCTTTTAAAGCAATGTGTCTGCCTGATCATTCTGTGTCCCTGAGTCTAAGTAGATAAGAGAAGGATTTGAGGAAGTTCTGTTTCACACATTTTTCACTTTGCCAGGATATCTAGAGAGCTAATAGATGAAACAGTTCAGCAGAAATGGAACAAAGTATTTGAAGTAAAAATACTTGGCAATCTGTTCCACTGTGCTGTTCTTCCGCTGGGATTCTTTAAAATTGCAGTGGGTGGTTTAAGTAGTATGTAATGCAGCTGATCATATACTAATGTAAAAGATGAAAATACAAACGTCCACCAGCAAACAGTTCCCTTGACAAATAGAATGAATCAGTATTTCTTTCAAATTCTGTAAGGATTCAGCCTTGGGTTAATGAGGGTAGCATTTTCACCTGAAAGAAGAAAGGAATTTTAGGCTTATTAGGAGTAGTACACAGCATGCATACATGTACATGCATGCAAAATTTTGTCTATATTACAATGGAAACTAGCATCTATCCTTACTGGTCATCTTAGATTTAGAACACCCAAGACAAGTGCAAGTTCTTTACAATGTTTACATTCTTTACAATGTCTTAAAATATGTTTTTTCACCTTCCAATTTTTAAAGTTGCTGGGATGATGCATTCATTCTTTCAAAATTTACATCTGATTTTTTTGTATAAATACACACTCTGGCATACACACATGCTCAGGATTTATAACATGTGGTTTGTTTCCAACTTTGGAATCTATTGAAAAAAATATTTTGAAAGACAAATGTTGATCTAAGAGAAGTATGTGTTTGAGCGTGCTGATGTGTATGCACTTGCTGTGCACGTACACATGGTACTGAAATGATCAGATACAAAAGGATATTTTCAGCAATAATTCATGCACATAGATTTTGCTAAATACTTGAAAATATATATAAATTAGTGCTTCAGAAGCACAGCTTTAGAATGCTGCCTCTGCTACCTCATCACCAGAACCAGTTAGTGCACATTTTGGCACATAGAGATAAAGGGAAAGTCTGGAGAAAGGAAGACATAAACTTGATGGAAAAGGGTCAGGTCAGAGAATACTTAAGCAAACTGAGCATACAGAAGTCATAGAATCATAGAATAGTTAGGGTTGGAAAGGACCTTAAGATCATCTAGTACCAACCCCCCTGCCATGGGCAGGGACACCTCCCACTGAACCATGCCACCCAAGGCTCTGTCCAACCTGGCCTTGAACACCACCAGGGATGGAGCATTCACAGCCTCCCTGGACAACCTATTCCAGTGCCTCACCACCCTTACAGTAAAGAACTTCTTCCTTGTATCCAGTCTAAACTTCCCCTGTTTAAGTTTGAACACATTACCCCTTGTCCTATCACTACAGTCCCTAGTGAAGAGTCCCTCTCCAGCATCCGTGTAGACCCCCTTCAGATACTGGAAGGCTGCTATGAGGTATCCACGCAGCCTTCTCTTCTCCAGGCTGAACAGCCCCAACTTTCTCAGCCTGTCTTCATACGGGAGGTGCTCCAGTCCCCTGATCATCCTCTTGGCCCTCCTCTGGACTTGTTCCAACAGTTCCATGTCCTTTTTATGTTGAGGACACCAGAACTGCACACAATACTCCAAGTGAGGTCTCATGAGAGCAGAGTAAAGGGGCAGGATCACCTCCTTGGACCTGCTGGTCACACTCCTCTTGATGCAGCCCAGGATGCAGTAGGCTTTCTGGGCTGTGAGCTCACACTGAAGCCAGCTGATGTTCATTTTCTCATCAGAGTCCATGGGTCCCAATAGGATGCACACATGAGTGCTGAGGGACCTGGCAGATGTCACTGCGAGGACACTCTTGATTATATTCCAATGTTCACAGTGGCTGGGAGAGGTGCCTGAGGACTGAAGGAAGGCAAATATCACTCCTATCTTTAAAAAAGAGGAGGAGGACCCAGGGAGCTCCAGAATGGTCAGGCATACCTTCATCCCTGGAATGGTGATAGGACAACTAATCTTGGAAACCATTTCCATGGACAAAAGGACAAAAAGGTAACTGGAGTTAGTCAGTATGGATTCACAAAGGTGAAATCATAATTGACCAACCTGAAGGGAGGGTGCAAAGAGGACAGAGCCAGGCTCTTTTCATCAATGCCTAGTGACGGGATCAGAGACAGTGGGCACAAACTGAAAGGTAGGAGGTTCCCCCTGAACATCAGGAAACATTTTTTCACTGTGAAGGTGACTGAGCCCTAGCACAGGTTGCCCAGGGGGGTTGTGGAGTCACCATCCTTGGAGATACTCAGAAGCTGCTTGGACAAGGTCCTGGTCTAGGTGGCTGTGCTTGAGTGGTGGGATTAGGCCAGATGATTTCCAGAGGTCCCTTTCAACCTCAGCTAGTCAATTCTGCGAAATAGATCTGAGACTTCATCATTAAATAGAGGAAAAGTGTTCTCAGATTTATTTTATCTGCTATCGCCATAGAAGGAATAGAAAGAGAATGCACAAAAAGTTGAAGTTAGTGTGTTTGCATTATCAAAGTTGACTTAGTGTTCCTTAGGTCGGATTGCATGTAATACCTTGATAGTTCTTCATATGGCATTGATAAAAATACAGGTTTTTACTTCTGAACAGTTGCCTATAAGTTCTGAAATTCTTTCCTTGTGTGGCAGGAAGCATTGCTTTTCAGGGGATTTTTAAGTTCGGTGCAGACAATGCCGACTTAAGTGCAGAACACAAAAAGACTGGAAGATTCACTGTGTGTTAAAGCTTTCTGGTGACCAGTTTCTTACAGAAGGGGAAATGCTGAAGACGGGAAGCTTTTATAGAATAGTCTCTCTTCAGTAAGAGAGCAAATGTGATTCCTTTTATCACAAGAATTTTCTCAGTGGCAGGTGAAGAGTTTAGTGCTGCTGAAATGGGGGTAGAGGGTGTGCTGCATTGCATGGAAATGTCTTGAGTCTTACACTGTCATGTAGAAGTGAGAATTGGCATCACTGCAGCATAGTGGTGCTCATTCAAGTGTAAAAAAGGAGGGCTTTGCCAACCTAGGTCCATTTCGTGCATTTTATATGTGATTTAAGAGGACTAAATTCTTAAGAAGATTGTTTTCCATTAACGGGTTGTGAATCTGGAATGGAGATTATAAACCAAACAGTATGGGCCTAAGCACAAAAGCTTTGGCATTGTCAACTTGTATTGTCCACTCTGTTACGTCTGGATTCTAATGCATCCCTAAAAGTTTAATCCACATTGTTACTGAACTAATATTGCCTTTTGTGACAGATATAATTGTTTTGTGTGTGTGTTAATTATGCAAATAGCATTGCTCAGTGTTTTATATCTACATTTAGGATCATGTAGTTGGTTGGATTCAGAGTTACTGTTTTTTTTCCACATACTGGGAATTTATAAACATTTTAGGAAGATACACCACTAGTATCATTCATTCCGTTCTTTTCCTCTGTCAGGAAGAAGGAAATATCAAAGAAATTGCAATAACTCACCATGTAAAGGAAGGACATGAGAAAGCAGACCCTTCACAATTTGAACTTCTGAAAGTACTAGGACAAGGATCCTTTGGAAAGGTTGGTAACAGCTTTTGTGGAGCCAATTTTCAGGAATACAGCATTGAATAATGTTAGGAGTGAAATATTTAGAACAGCCACAATTTTGCATTAAGGCAGTTTTGGAAGTTAGTGCTAACTAACCCCTGTACTTGTGTCAGATCTTTTTATAAAGCAGTAATTTTTTTTTTTCTAGTTTGTGTAATATGTAGATCTTGAAGTTCCATAGAAAAATCAGCTTGATATGAAATAATTGGGTATTCTCTGTTAAAATGGAATGTCATTTTTCTATAACTACTCTTTTATGTTTGAGAGGGAGGTGAGGGTTGAAAGGTTTTTTTAATAAGTATTCCAATTTGTTAGCTTGCTAATGGTAGGTCATCACCAGTACAGAAGCTATAGGAAGAATTTATTTTTGTGGCAGTTTGGAATTATAAAGAGCATATTTTAGGCAATAATGGCTAATGAATTAAACATGATATGCCCTAGTAATGTTCATGGTAGGCATTATCTGCATAATTTGGTTAAGGCACAGTGTACTTTGATATTTAGTTGAAGATCAGTTAAAGACTCGGTGTTTCTAGCCTGTAATGAGTACTGTCCAAATGTCCACACTGATATCTCAGTAGCTGTATGTCATATTTTCACTTGTCTAAATCCAACTCTGAAGCGAACATGTGGCAAGATAGATCATTGAGACAGAATGCAATATGCAGTGTAAGACAACAGAGCCTTTATATCCATTTTCAGCCTTAAATGTAATTCTGAATGTGATGTGTAAGCTCTGGCATATGATGCCAGATCCATTTTGGATATGGGAGAAAATGAGAATAATCAGTCCAATTCTCATCTGGTAGTAGAAACTTGCTGTTAGTCATGTTATTGCAGTAGCAGTTCAAGTTCAGCCTGGAAATCTGCAAGTCTAGAAACTGTACCACTTGAACTGGTAAGAATTCACTGAGAAACCTGATCCCAGAATGGTTTCTTACGTTGTTTGATTTCATCCAGAATCATAACCAAGTTTTTACTTGGAAATCTTCAGATCAGGAAAAGTAAATCATTCGGGGAAAGGAAATGTAAGCTAATACATAATTTCAGCAATTCCTTTTATTTTGTTGATATTATTAAATTCAGTGCTATAAGGGGGGATGTGCAAAAGAGAAAAATAATTAACTGTTTAGCTGACTCAAAGTGTTGCAAAAGATGCCAGTTTTGTCCTCGATTCTTTAAACCTTTATGCAAAAAGGAATAATATTGTAAAACGCATAATCCTTTTTTTCTAACAATTTGCGAAGATGTCACTGCTTTCCATTCAGTCTAAAAAGACTAATTCTGCATGCTTTTCAAGGTCTCTTGATGTTTTTGTAATCTCTTGATAATGCAAAGGGATATTAACATTAAGTGAGAACTATATACAAAACCAGACATAAATCTAATTTCATATAAGTTGTTTAACATTTTCATATACCACAACATGTCTCTATGCTTTTACATAAATAACCAGAAAACCTGTGGCAGGTTTATTTGTTTTTATTCTTCACTGTAAATCTAAAAACTGGCTCTGCTAGAATTAATTTTCTATTAAGGATATTAAAAAGAACCCCACTCAAGAAATCGCATTGCACTGAAGAAGGAAATGAGACACACTTAAGTTGGGGCTGGTTGCTCTTTATTGGTATGTGCAAACTCGTCCTAAGTATGTCATAAAAAAATGTTTTTGCAATGCAAGAGGTTGGTTCTTATAATTTTGTATGTTTGGAGTTTTTTTTAATTATTTTGTTATGCATTGATTCATACAGTTTTCTGGATCAACTTTTGTACACACATTTATCTTCATATCTGACAATTATTTTAGTAGCACATTTGCTATGCTGTCTTATGAATTTTAATAAGACAAAACTATTTAGATATTAATATTTAAGGGCTGAATTTCTTTTCAAATTTCTTTCAACTTCTTAGAGAATCTCAATTCATCCTTTCTTTTACTCACTGAAATCAATTAAGTTAACCTGAAGTTAATTTGGCAGACTGTCTTTAAAGAACCTTTTATATTATGAAATGAAGGAATAATATGAAGGATTGCAAGGAAATTTTTGTTTCGCTTTGAAGAATCTAAAGCTGTTGAGTTGAGTTTCCCTGAAGTAATACTGACTACTTGAATTTCACAGCAAAGTATATTGATCTGACTTGTCTTTATTTTCTTTTAAGAATTCTTTTTAATTTTCAATACAGGTCTTTCTTGTCAAAAAAATCTCAGGATCAGATGCTAGACAGCTTTATGCAATGAAGGTGTTGAAAAAGGCCACCTTGAAAGGTAAGCACTGTTAGAAAGAGAGAAAAACAAAAATCTGTGACATTATACAAAAGCATCTTTACACACATGCTGTTCTACAGATTTTGTCTCAGAACTTTCTTTTATCAAAGGGCAAATAGCAGAATACACTGCTTTGTTTACTTAATCGTTCAGGGTTTACAATACAGCAGTACTGTATTGATAGTTACAGGGGAAAGTAGGTTCCTTTCCATGCTAAATTCATTAGGTGGTGGTGGTTTAATAGAGTAGTTGTGTTACATCTGCCAGCTGACTTGCTCCTGAGCTGTTATTTGAAACTTAATATCCTTCCTTTTTTTATTTGCTATGTATCACCAAGGATACAGTTAATGCCTTTTGCTCAGTTTATATTTAGGTCATGATATTTAAAAGTGCATTATATCATCTGTTTTATTCTAAAAGTTCTAAGCGCGGGAGTTTAAGTGTTTCTGTAAAATAGGAATATCCAGTACATTTTCCCAAAACTTTTGGCACTATTTCTGGATGTAGGCTGTATTTGATAAAATCTAAAGTTGATCGTCTAAGTTACTTGATCAAAAATGAGTTGCAAATTGTTTTGTTTCTTGTGTGGTTTAGTCTTGAATGGTATGAGTAACAGGTTTAAACCTGAACAATCTCAATTCTGTCCTGGAGAATTCTATCAGGGGAAGAAAAAAAAACACTCTCTCTTTTACTGTAGATTGAATGAAAGTGATCATTCACAGTAATCCCTTAACCAGGATGTGTATTCGTTGCTTTATAACATTTTTTAATACTTCTATCCATTTGTAGTTCTTCAACTCTTGCCTGCACTGAAATTGCAATAATAATTAGGGGATAGTTCCAACAATTTACAGTACTTCATCTATGTTGTTGATTATGATATTGATTTGCAATTTTAATATATGCTTTCATCTGAAAGTATTCATGGATTAATGGAGGGAACAAAATTCACATGGAACTGTGAACTTCTGCTAAAATGGTTACTTGAAGTTTTTCTGCCTAAGAGCTAGTGCAGAATGTCTCACAAATTTCATTATGTATGGCTTTCGCTTAAAACTATTACAGAGGGTAAAAGTGTTTTTGAACAGTTTCCTATATCTTGATTCCGCTGTGTTTTGTGGCACGTGTTATTCTCATTATTTACTTCCTATTTTTCTGAAATTGATTTCCACTCATTTAAGGTACTTTGATAACCTCAGCAGCTTTTCATTCTCCAGCCAGTTAATAGCTTGAGACTGGAGTCAAAGGTCACTCAGCAGTTGCTTTTTCAAGACGTTTAAGGGCTTCTCTACATCACCTTTTGATTGCGTTTTAACGTTACATGCAAAAATTAGTCCAAGCTATGGATCTAGTTTTGCCTACAGATGGCAGAGACTGATAAATATTGAGATCTAAATCTTGACTTTTAGTTAGAAAGTGAGGCTCTTTGAGGCACTTAGAGTTCAAGGATGCAAAAGGCTTGGGTGGAAAGGTGATGGTAGCGGCAAGATGCCACACTTTTCAACACTTTGGATTTTCAGATGCTTTTGAGTATTTTCTGGTTGCAATTCATGTTTTGGGAAGAGTGAAGTTGCAAGCAAATAAAGGTTGCTGTTGAAATCTTAATATGAAATTAATTTAAATGAATTCTTTTTCCATAATTGCAGCATATTTTGAGATCTAATGTTGTAGTTGTAAATAATATACTGTATAACTTCATTTGCCTGAGGTTCTTTAGCTCTTCCATATCTATTTCATAAAGTTATTGTGTTCTAAAATTAAAGATTAAAATGCCCTTTAAGCCTGCTTCTTAATTGAAGGCGGTGTGGATGATTCACAAATCAAATTTAGAGAGAATATTTTCATAGGAATGCAACTATATTAGCCAGAACACTGCTGTAACTACACAGTCCAACCTTTTGATTTTTAGAGCAAATCCAAGTATATACACATACAGCATACAACTTTTAGTGCAGAGACTAGTTTATTAATACACTCTGATTGAAGGTGTCGTCTTTCAGTGCCCCTTTATGATGGGGAGAGAGAGAAACAGGGCCAAATCACTGCTAGAGAGTCTGTCGTCAGATCTAATAAGAAAAGTCAGTAATTCCAGCAGTACACATATGGAAACTATAGTCAGCAAGAGTCAGATTTTAAGTCAAATAATGGCTAATACCGATATCTGAAGTGAGTTCAGTTCCTTATCCTTTTTTTTTCTTTGGTTGAGATTTTATAGATCTAGACTTTCTCTCTTTTCAGGATCAAGTTTGTTATCCATGTAACTGTTGCATAGCTATACTTAAAAGTATTTTGACTGTTTTTTCTAAACTGAATCTGCCTAAAAAAAGAATATTCTGAAATTTCAATTTTGTAATTGAGATGAACCCTTGGAACAGTGGAATTGCACAACTGTCTTGTGACATTTTCATGACTTTAGATTTAAAGGTCAAAATCCAAATGTGATGCTTGCTCTGTGTTCGGTGAGCACTTATTTTTGTGCTTCCGTTTTTAGGAATCTCTTTTGCAGGGAGATGGGAATTTGATAGGTTCATTCGTGAAAATATACCTATATAATTTTTCACAAATACCTGTAGTGTTGTAAGTGCCTGCTTCTAGGAAAAGATAACCAAGCTTCTGATGGCTTGTTAACTTCACAAGGAATGCCGGCAACTCTAACTTTTGACTGTTTAATTCTCTGTGGTGCTTCCCTCAGGAAGTTGTAACATTTGCAAAAGGGGCAGTAACAAAATGTAGACTTTTTTTTTCTTATATCTTGCTCATGTTGTAGTTCGAGATCGGGTTCGGACAAAAATGGAACGTGATATCCTAGTAGAAGTTAACCATCCTTTTATCGTCAAGTTACACTATGGTGAGTTGCAAAAAAATCATTTTTATATTGTAAAAATGGGTGCTTGTCAAGATAGTACCTGATACTTGCTTTGTGGTTCAGAGAATCATAGAAAATTAGTGTGCTATCTAAATCCTGATTGTACAAAGATTCCCTACATAATAATTCTCATGTAAGTCCATGGATGACTTGATGCACAATGCTAAATATTCATAGGACTGTCTGTAGTCCTTACTGTTATTAAAAAGCAGTCATCTGTTTATGCCTAGCCATTCTTTTCCAAAACCTCTTAATCTTTTGTATATGTCACTCACTTTAAGTGTTTCTTATCCTTATTTTATTTACTGCATAAGAAAATCACAATGGCATTATTTTCAGTTGCATCAAAATTGGTGGGAATATGCCTTTTAGTAGCATGGTCAGCGGTAAAATTTTTCAGGGGGCTGGGGGGAGGGAGGAGGTGGGGGGTGGAAGGGTGATGTGGGTTGTTGGGGAGGGGATCAGTACTCTTAACGTGTCATGCAGAAAGTAAACTGAAAAAAGAGAACAGTTCCGTTGGGTTTTGGTTGTGGGGAGCAGCTTCAGTTTGTATTTTTCTTCTAGGATCCAGTTTTTCCTGCAGTTCAAACCTCAGATCTCCGTCACTCTCATGGGGCTTAAATAACGTGACTTTTACTATTTTACTTGCCACTCTTTTGCACACTAGACTAGACCTCCCTGTTAAGCTGAGTTTCTAGAGGCTGTTGTATATGTGCATCAGTTACTATTTTGCCCTTTTAAATCTAGGAATTTTACTTCCAAAATCTGGAATGAAATGCTGACTAACTTAAGTATAGCTTATTTTTTTTTACAAATTCCACTGGTGACTTGCTTTGCTTTCACTAGGTATGGGAGTTATTTGGTCTATGATAGAAGAACAGTTATTAAATTAATTTAAACATTTTTTTCCACAAAGGAGAAAGAATAATAATTAATTTTTACAATGAAAATAAACGTGAATTATTTGTTAGGTTATTCTTCCACTCATGGGTAAAATTAGAATATGTTTAATTTTTTTTAATTGATTTTTTCAGCTTTTCAAACAGAAGGGAAGCTATATCTTATTTTGGATTTTCTCAGGGGAGGAGACTTGTTTACACGTTTATCCAAAGAGGTAAACTTTTTTTTAATTTGAAAATTGTCTATGGAGAAAATTTGACTGTAAATTGCCTATGTTAGGAGAGTTCACTTTTCAAATTCAGTTTTCATTGAATGAAATTTGTAATACCTTCTTTTACCCAGCTAGGATTTCTTTGCATGAAGTAGTCACTCCATGAAAATGCTATTGGTAATTTACACTGTTTCTGAAAAAAGGCTTAGACAAGCTGTCTTTCTGTGCTGCTTTTTGCACCTTGCAAAATTTTCTTCTCCTACTGCCACCATGTCTAAAGATGAGTCTCATAAAGAGCATGGATTTATACAAAGTACTTGTATTCAAATTAACAGATTTATGACTGGTTTTAATATCCAGAATGTAGTGCTGGATATTTTTCCATGATTTGCATATGAACATGAAATTGTATTATTTATAAATATTAAAAAAGCAAGAATTTTATTCCACTTACTTTAGTAATTTTCCAGACATGAGCACTGTGTCTCTGTCATGCTGATGGTATCTCTATGAATGTGACAAATAACGACTTCAAAAAGTTTGAATACATTTATTTTGTTATAACTTCTAAAATAAATGCTGACATTTCACAGATCAGATTTTTTTTTTGGTTGGTTGGTTGGTTGGTTGGTTTTTTTTCCCCATCACTCATGTACAAAAACTTCCAGCAAATACATGGTAGAATGGAGATATATCTGTCTGGAAGCCAGAATTTGTAATTGTAGCTGCCTTCCGTTTTCCCTTGCTACAGAGTATCTAGGACAGTTGGGTCACCACTACAAAGCTGTATGGTTATTAAGATGAGAGTAGAATGCAGTGCATTTTGTGTATAGATATATCACCATATTTCTGCTGACCACATAAATTACTACATTTAACTCAGTGTAGCCATCTGTTTCAAGCTGCTTTTTCTAGTTTGTTTTGCCACGGATAAAGTAGAAATTTATTGGTACTCTAAAACTAAGATACTTTTTTTTTTTATCTCCTTAAAATCCATAATTCTTTCTTATTTCCCAAGAATGAATGTATATCACTATCCTGATGGTGACTTTTTTCATCTTGAGCCACTCAAATTTGGTAGATTTCTTATATGGCTAGATAAGAAATATTCACTATAGGTACCTGAAACTAAGCAAATTGTTTATAACTGAGGGAGTGAAATGCGAGTTGGATGCCATTGATGTCATCCTCGTATCAATTCGTGTGATTTTTAAAATAGGTTAGATGAACTGCAGCCTAAAGTTCCTGCTTTTTCCCTATTGACTGTAAAGGGAAAAGTGGTTAATTCAGAGCTAGATGTATACAATGCAGATGTTTGAGGTTAGGAGAGATGAATTCCATGCAGTGTTTATAAAGAACACCCACACATAGTGTGGGTGTATTATCATCCTCATGGGATCTTTCATTATTTGAGCTTTTAAATGTTTCTCATAGAGATTTTGCTTCTTGAATGTGTCTGTACTTAAATACTGGCTATTTTGAAAAAGTAACATCAGCAGCAACCTTTTATACAAGCTTTGATACTGCTTTCTGCCTTTAAACTACTAAGGGGAAAATTATTCTACTGTCTTAATTATTGCTTAATATAATGTTCATCTGTGCTCCCCATTGCCATCCTTTTTTTCCAGGTCCATATGCTGTATCTAAAGATATTAGTCTTAAATTCCAAGTAAAAAAAAAGGGGGGGGGGCTGAGTAGTAAGTGCAGTAGAATCGTATTGTGAAGGTTTTTTTTTCTTCTTTTTCTAGATTCTCAGAAATATTTAATTATAATGTTTCCTGTCAGTGCGTAATAACAGTTGTTGGTAGAATTGGCACAACATTTTCATTGAATGTAAACAGGGATTAGTTTGTCTTCCCAATAGAAAAAATGGCATTGCTGCTTCGGATCTTAATTGTGCTCTTATGTAGGTTATTTCTTTATTTTATGCTTTTATTTCCCTTGTATGTAGTTACATCTCAGGCTGCATCGTAGGGGCTTTGCCATTGCTGTAACTTATTTTTCATAGTACTTAGAGACAGACTCCTCAAACCCAAGATGAATATGGTCCTCTTGTGCCTTTGACTTTGTAGATGAAATTAAGGCATTTGGACTTCTTTGGTCTATTTGTTGTCTGGAAATGAAATGGTCACATCCAGTAAAGACATTACTCGCTTTCTTTAAACACTTCCCAAAATTTTTCAGCCCTGCTACAACGTGTCTGTCTGCTCTCTTGAACAACCAGAAGCAAATAACCTCAGTTTTGCAGAAAAAAAATACTATATTGGCTTCAAAAGTTCTTTTTCAGGAATGTACAGTGAAATAATATTTATTATAAAGTCCAATTTTTTTCTAACCAAGAAATTGGAATTTCATGGTATTTGTATAGAAATTAGTTAAAAGTATTATGAAGAGCTATTCTACAAAACCAGTGTTACTATTGCTTGGTTGATGCTAGTGTAAGCTTTGCAGATTTTACATGTAAAATACATTGGTTTACTTTTTCAGGTGATGTTCACAGAAGATGATGTTAAATTTTACCTGGCAGAATTGGCACTTGCTTTAGACCATCTACATAGTCTTGGAATAATATACCGGGACCTAAAACCAGAAAAGTAAGACTGCTCTGCAGCAACTGCAGTATATTAATTTGATTTCTATTGTACTTCTACCTATGCATTTCTCTTTGCAGCTGTTCAAATTCAGTAATTTATTATGTAAACTGAACAGGGAGGGAGGTGGGGGAAGCTAGCAGGCTGTTTTAATTAAAAAAGTTGAATTTTGTCCCTTACCACCCAAACCATTCTGATTTCATTTCCACTAGAACTTGAGCATTTAGTTTGAGTGATATGCCAATTACATCCGTGGTACTTTAAGTAATGAGTATAGTGAAATATTCCTAGCTTTCTTTTTCCAGGTTGATTAGAGCATACAGTGGGGAAGAGGTGATCTTGGTTTTTTTTGGTTTTGTCATTATTGTAGAATTTCTGGACTAGAAATAAACTTAGAACAAATGCATGATACAAAGTTAGAGTCGAATGTTCTGTTTGTTCTCTTAGGCATTTGAAAGCCTAACAACAAACATTGGGTTTGGTTTTTTTTTCCAACACTGATTTTTACAATGCACTGTAGTAATAGCAGAATGAGGTTTAAATTTTAAAATAAAATATGAAAATAATAAGTCACAGGCTTTTAGTGTATTGATGATCACATAATTACACTGGAGATTTAAAATAAGCTTGAAGCTGCAGTTCTGGTATGTTGTTGTGTCTCAATATATTAGTCATGTATGCTTCATTCAAGTGACTGAATTCTGTCTCTTGTTTATGTCTTTCCTCCAGAGATTTATTTATTTTATTTTTTAATGTAGTTCTAGAAGTTTTGAAGTAGAAAATGTCACTGCTATCATGTGGAACATTTGAGCCATTCAGATATAAATGTATGCTGTGGTGTTACCCTCTGCCTGGCGGGGTATCTAGGTGACAATATAATGTGTGCATTTCTGTTATGCTTAATCAGATAGTTAACACACTCTGCCTCATTGCCAGGAAATCTGTAATAACTCTTAAGTCTTAATGGTGAACATTATTCTCTATTATGGCTGTATGGAGAACCTGAAAAGTCTGTGAGATAACTGTCTCATGCAAAATATTGGTGGAAAAGAGCAAATACAAGTATCACAGAACCTGGCTGTTCGGTGGAGCTTCCATTAAGATAGCTTGTTCTTTTGTGCATCTTGTGGAAAAAAAGACACAAATTTCAAAATGTTTAGCCCTGACTAAAAAGAAGGGAAATATTCGAACTCGGATCAGAAAGCTGGGGACTTTTAGCATGAGTTGGCACTTACAAATGAGCAAAGAATGGTGTTTAAGCTTTGGGAGTGTTCTGTTAAGTAACTCTGAAGTGAGGAAAAATAAGCTTACCAAGTGGAAAAAGGTCATTAAATTGCAAAGCAAGAGAACTTTAGTTATTTTGCTAACATTTACTTCCAAGAGGAGAAGAATGAAATAGTAATTGTCAGAAGACTAAATAGCTACAGCCTTACATATAGGGGCTTTTGTGTTTGTTTCTGGGTTGAGGTTGGTTTTTTTTCTGTTCGGATTTTTTTGGTGTTTTGGTATTGGGGGGGAGGGGGTGGTGGTGTTTGTTTGTTTTTTAATTATTTGGTTTTAAGCCTTGGATGTATCTGGTTTAAAGAAAAAACAACAAACTATCAAAGGTTAAAATACTGACAAGTTATGAATGAGACTGTAGTAACTTTCATTGTAGCCTATATCTATACTGTGGAGCTGTTTCCCACCATGGCAACTGCAAGCAGGAAATGGACAAGCAGTGTGTGCCTGGGTCATGTCTCATTCTCAGAATGAAATGCAGCGCCCCACAGAAGAAGCTGGAGCAACTAAGTCTGCTGTGTAGGTGGTGTTATAGAGTCCAATTCTTGAATACTGTACATGCTTTGACTTGCAATTATATGCAGTGGTGATTAAGGATAGTTGGCATCTTGGTGAAGTGTGACCTTTTTTGTGACTGAAATAGGCAGAAGCACACGACCTGCTCTTGAGTATAGGGCCTGTGTGTCCTGTCCTTTGGTACAGCACGAGAATATTTATTACTTGATGTTATTTGAAATGGTCAACACCCTTTGAAATGATTGTATGCTGTTCTGTTTATTCCTAAATGTTGTCAGCACATTGTCTGAAACAACAGTCAGAAAATATTCTAACTATTTTATTTTATTCTTTTTATTGTTTTTTAGCATCCTGCTTGATGAGGAAGGACATATCAAATTGACAGGTGAATAAAGGGAAATTGCAACACCTGGAGCTTTTCTGTTCATCATAAAATCTTTTAATTTTCTTTTCTTTTTTTTTCAGTAAACCAATATGGTAAAATAAGTGATTTTAACTGGTAGGTAATTTTTCTGTGGAGCAAATAGTGCAAATATGTTGAAATAAATCACATACATAAATATTTAAATATCTGCTTTATAATTATATCTGATGTTACAGACCTGTGGTAATATGGGGAGGGAAGGAGGATTCTCTAAGCCCGTTATGTGTAAATAGTTGTATTTACAAATGATACAAGCATTGCATTTCACATTATGGCAGAAATATTAACAGTGCATGATTTAAAAAAAATTACATTTAGAACTATTTTTCTTTTTCATTCCAGATTTTGGTTTAAGTAAGGAGTCAATTGATCATGAAAAAAAAGCCTACTCTTTCTGTGGAACTGTGGAATATATGGCACCAGAAGTCGTTAATAGACGAGGCCATACACAGAGTGCAGACTGGTGGTCTTTTGGTGTTTTAATGGTAGGTTTCTGGTAAATGTAGATGGTAGCAAAACTGTGCTTTGCAAGGTTTCGTGAAACAAATCAAACATTGAACTCTTAAGGTGAGCTTTCAATGAATTCTCATTACAAAAGAAGTCTAAATTATATGAAATTAATAACAATACAGCAGAGTTCGGATCAAGAACATGGGCTAGGTCTCATATCAACACCAACAATATGCCATATTTTTGTTATCATTGAAATACTGTGCAGCTATTGTAGCTTGAATGTTAGATACTAAAGTACACAGGAAAAATACTGCCTCTTCCAAGGCAGGGAAGAAATTTAGATCCAAATTTTAAATTAAATTTATTCTCAAGTGGAAAAAATGAGTGGTAACTTTCTAATTAGTCTCGAGTGTAATTGCAGCTCAATGAAATAATGACTGCTGTTGCTCTCTAACATAAAAT
The DNA here is from genome assembly GCF_034315485.1 of Pezoporus occidentalis. NCBI lineage: Eukaryota > Metazoa > Chordata > Aves > Psittaciformes > Psittacidae > Pezoporus > Pezoporus occidentalis. The sequence goes on along the minus strand of NW_026916170.1, from coordinate 8,465,698 downwards.
AATCTAAACGGCTCTGAGCTGATATGGGATGTAATTGTTCAGTTGCTTACAGTGTTTCTGCAAGGAGTTAATTTCTGTAAAGTTGCAGGATAGGGGGAAATAATGTGTCTATCAGAAATGGCTTTGGACAATAAAAATAGATCGTGTTTGGTATTTTAGGAGTGCTGAATGGCTTTTAATATTTATAATCTTTGTGTGCCTTTTTGACATAAAGATTAAATAATTGTGTTTGTAAAGGAAATGTTTGTTTCTTACTGCTTCTGCTACATATGACTGTAACAGTACAACTAACATACGCATTTTGTCGTGAGGACTCTTGTATCTGAAAATAAGTCATCCTGTCGCCTTTTAATCATCCAGAATGCTGTTGTGATCTGAAAACTGACTATGTAAAAGCAGCACCTGATAAGTAAACTCACTTAAGACAAACACACGCACACCCTCTCACAAGTTCACATTTTGTCAGTCAGAACACAATTAAAATGTAACTGCTGTAGCTGCAGAAAATCTGTTGTTAACACAAGCATAGTTAAAAGTTCACCTTTACTTTATAAAGTTGGAAAACATAACTTTGTGCTTATATAGTGGGAATGTCAAAACTGAAAATTGCTGAAGGATGTTAGGTGTGACTGGTATAGCTGTCACAGTCTAAGAGTATTGCATTTTAAGCACTTTGGCTTCTACTTTGAATACAAAAATATAACTATAAAAAGCAAATACTCAAATTAGTATATGGAATACAACACAGTTTTCTCTGACACATTTTTGTTGCTTGCATTTCTTGTTTACATCGTAATTTTTATAGACAATCTATGTATCCACTCTTAAATCATTCTTAATTAGAATCTGTGTTGATTGGGAATTCAAGTGGTTGTTGGTGTGGTATGAGTACAAAGTATCTAGAATGAACAGAAGTAACAGCACAGAAACAAAAATTAGCAAAACATCTCAACAAATCATTTGTCCTCTTTTCTTCTGCTGCTAGACACTAAGTATGTTTAAACCATCATTGAGAAGTCTATTCCAAATTGTCCTTTAAAACTATGACTGTTTAAGGAATGCCAGATATCAGAAAACATTAAAAGTTTTCAGAAGTATTATGTATTTGTTGAGGTACTCTCCTGTTGAAATAAAAGATGGTAACTTGGGAAGGCCAATGTTAGCTTATTCTTAAAGTACTGTTGTCTTATTGATGTTGGAATATATTCTTTGTCGGGGCTGGGGAGAGGTGTCCCTGCACACAGAGAACAGGTATGCTGAGTTATTAACACAAGTGACAAATAGGAGCTTGCTAAAGAAACTTTGTTTCAAACAAGTGTAAGTGAAACATACAGCACTACAAATGTACCTTTAGAAAAGTTTCTTTATAAGTGAAATTTGTGAGAATCGTTCTAATTAAAACAAAAGGGGAAATTTTTTTATAGTTTTGGCTGTCTTTCTTCTTCCTGACAACTCTTTTAAGAATTGTTAAAGTAGGGTTTTTTCACATTGGCATTATATTAAATTTTTAATTTTAAATATAAGTATATATATATAAAATTAAAAAGTGTCTGGCAGTAGTGAAGAGTTGGCATCTGTTATTCTCTGAATATCTCATCAGGTAGTAAGAAATTTTAAATTTTATTTTAATAAGGAGTTTTAAAGAATGCTGTTAGTGCAACTTAATGCTCTTAATGTAGATGTAACAACGCTACAGTCACATGTTGTTCACTCAAGGTATCCGTGTATATTTTTAATGCTTATAAGGCTGAATGTTTTGAGTGGTACCAGAAAAGAGGGGAATAAAGGATACCTTGCGGTCAGGATGATTTAAGTTTTCATGAGCTATTCATATGGCTTCCTTATCATTATTTTAATGACTTTAAAGGTATGCCATGAAAATTCATTAAACTGAATTGTTTTGTAATTCTTAAACCAAAAATTGGGATTGCTGCCTCAGATTGTTGGCTGCTGTGACTGATGCCAGACTGCTTTCACTTCCTCATTTAGATCTGAGAACCCTGCAGTACACTGCAGCCCAGAGGAAGTTTCTTTATATTTATCTATTTTTACTCAGTCACGTTCAGAACAAATCGGTATTTTAACAGTGTCTGTTGCCTACTACCAGGCACTGTAGGATGTGCATGCACGTACTGTGTAGCTCTTACATGTTCTTTCAGGCTTTATTTCGTCTGTATGCATACAGTAACCACTTTTCATCATGCATGTCTTTGTCAATCAACTAACCTTTTTCCCCTTTCCAATGAAGGCTATTACATGCCAGTTTTAAAACCTTTGACTTTTTAAAGTATCTCTGCATGAGGAGAAATTGTCACTAACTTTTGACTGGGGAGTCTTTTTCCCCTACCCCCCACTCTTGAAAACTAAAATACAGTTATGTAGATCAAGTCTTCCAAGAATTAACATTTTGGGAAGGAATAAAACACAGACCGTTGTAGTCTAAATTGTTCAAATAAAAGCATGTAAAGCAAGGTATCAATATAGGAAAATATTTTGCAGCTTTATAAATGGCAAAGGCTGCTTTAACATTCATAGTAATTTAAACTGTACAATGAGAAGTTGTTTTGCACAGACTTGGTTGTTAACATGCATGAATTTTGGAAGGTTAAGATGCTAAGTAGTTTTGACAAAAATTAGGTTTTGTCCAGGTAATGTAATTGATGAAAGTTTTACTCTATACAGTTTGAAATGCTCACTGGTACTCTACCTTTCCAAGGGAAAGACAGAAAAGAAACCATGACTATGATTCTCAAGTGAGTACACTCTTATTTATATATCTCATCAGGTATTCTACAGGAATGCCCTCCGGGCTGCAATATCTAATTTCTGCTCTTCCCTCATTTCCAAAGGTACTTGTAAATCCTCACTCCCTGTTCCATACTGTTAATTCCTTTTGCTGCCTATCTAATTTGCTTTCTATTCCTCCCCCATACCAGGTACAGAGAATCTGATAGCAGCTCTTTAATAGTTTCTTTCACCATGTTATCTTTCCCATCTTATTTACATAACGTTTTTTAACCTTCTTACCCTTTTTGTTACCCTGTGTATTTTTTAACTTGTTGGTTTTTGGTTTAGGGTTTTGGTTTGTGGGTGGATTTTGAGGTTTTTGGGGGTTTGGGTGTGGTTTTTTTCTTTTGGGTTTTTTGGGGGTTCTGGGGGGGATTTTTGGAAGTATTTTCTCTTTTTATCCTTCTCTACCTTACCAGCTCCTCACCCTACTTTTTTGTATTACTGGTGCTGCCAACAACTTGCTTCCCTGATACTTCCCCTATTTGTTAAAGTGCATCCTCTGTTATGTACTCCTCTATGACTCACCCAAGTTCCAATTCTCCCCTTTGCTATTTCCAGTATAGATTTTGTATTAGCTATATTGTGAAAATTGTTTTCCTTCACGCAGTTAGTGTTCCTGGTTTTGCTAATGAAGGCCTCCTTTTTTTCCTTGCTGATCCCCTACATATTCTCTGAACTAATACAACCTATGACATAATTGTCCTGCTTTTGGGACTGTAGCCTAACACTGTGCAAACAACTGTTTCCTCATATCATAGTTTCACTTCTCTTTTTCCATCAATTTTTTACTAATACCATTTTTCCCTCATCCCGTGGAAGCTCATAAGACTATTTTAGTTTTCTGCTTTGTTCATCATTGTTCATAGTCCTGTTATCACTTGTCTACCTATATACTGAAGACAGCATTTCTTTTGTATCAACAGCCTGTTTTGAAAAGTAAATATATGTAATTCTTCCATATTTTTACTAAGTAATTAGAATGTGAAAACTACTAGAAAACAAACTTGTTCTTTTCCTCGCTTTTGCTTTCATAATGCATATACATTGTTATTCTTTGCACTTGTTTTTCTTCCTCATATTCGCAAATGTAATTAGTTTCTTCTGCTGCCTCAACACCATACTAATTCAAATCATGTTGTGATTATAGAATGTTCCTTAAGAGTGTTTCCACTGCTGATAGAAAAGTCTGTTGTTCAGCTGTGTAGAATATCCTCCTTCCATCTCTGCAGATAATTGACATTCATAGTCATCATAGTTCAAAGAGTGGTGGTGACTGGAGTTAAATCCACTTGGTGGATTTTTTTAACTTGGTGGTCCACTGGTCACAAGTGGTATCTCCAGGGCTGACTGCTGGGGCCAGATCTGCTTAATATCTTTATCCATGATCTGGATGAGGGGATTGAGTGCACCCTTAGAAAGTTTGCAGGTGACACAAAGTTGGGTGGGAGTGTTGATCTGCTGGAGGATAAGAAAGCACTGTGTAGGGATCTGGACAGACTGGATCATTAGGCTGACGCAAATGATACAAGGTTCAACAAGGCTCAGTGCTGGGTCCTCCACTTGGGTCGCAACAACCCCATGCAGTGCTACAGGCTTGGGAAGAGTGGCTGGAAAGCTGCCCAACAGAAAAGGACCTGGGGTGTTGGTCAACAGCTGGATGAGCATGAGCTGGCTTCTGCCCAGGTGGCCAAGAAAGGCAACACTGTCCTGGTTTGTATTAGAACTAGTGTTGCCATCAGGAGTAGGGAAAAGATCATCCCCCCCCTGTACTCAGCACTGGTGAGGCTGCTCCTGGTTCTTCTGGTGAGGAACACCTCAAATACTGTGTTCAGTTTTGGGCCCCTCATGAAAAGAAAGATATTGAGGTGCTGGTGCAGGTCCAAAGAAAGACAGCAAAGCTGGTGAAGGGTCTGGAGCACAAGTCTTTCAGGGAGCAGCTGAGGGAACTGAGGTTGTTTAGCCTGGAGGAAAGGAGCTCAAGGGAAACCTTATCACTGTCTACAACTACCTGAAAGGAAGTTGTAGTGAGGGGAGTGTTTGGTCTCTTCTCCCAAGTAACAAGGGAAAGGACAAGAGAAAATGGCCTCAAGCTGCACCAGGCGAGGTTTAGAGTGGACACTGGGAACAAATTCTTCACTGAAAAGGTTGTCAAGCATTGGAACAGGCTTCCCAGGGAAGTGGTTGAGTCGCGATCCCTGGAGGTATTTAAAAGATGTGTAGATGTGGCACTTAGGGACATGGTTTAGTGGTGGACTTGGTAGTGTTGGGTTAATCATTGGACTCAATGATCTTAAAGTTTTTTTCCAACCTAAACTATTCTGTAATTTCAGATTTTATCTGAGCATGTATCCCTAAATACCTTTCCAATGTCTTTCTTTTCTCATCTTCTAGTCTTCGTAATTGCTATTAGTTTCAGGGAGTTGCAAAAAAAATGTAGTATGAAGTTAAGAATTTTTACCCGTTTTAATGTTCCGTACACTTAGAATTATTCCATACATATAAATCTATTTTGCTGTTGGTAATAGAAACAGCTGAAAAACAGAAGGTATTTTAAAGTCTTCTGATAAGTTTGCATTTTTGTGTAGCCCCAGAAGAGTGGCAATATGTTTTTATTTTCTGTGTTCCAGTAAAGTACTGTATTTCTCCTTAAATTTTTCATAAAACTGTTTAAAATGGAAAGGTGTACATACAAATTCATATTGTCGTAGTGTATCATTTACAGTATCTTGATTTCTTACCTCCCTTTCCTGAAAATCCACAGGAAATATATTTGTCTTGCAGCACATGTTTTTCTGGGACCTTTATTGCTCACATCATTACCAGGACAAGTTTCTGCTTATTCTTGTGTGTTTTACCTAAAACTAGAAACTCTGCAATTTGAAGAAATTGTAGTTTTCAGCAATAACATTAACTTATTAAAGTATCTTTTCCTCTTTACTGAAGAGGTATACCTTAATATAAAATTTTGTCTTCGTCCATCAGGAATGTCAGAAAAAAATTGCTGTCATTCATGTAGTTGTATAAACTAAGAACTGAGGATCTGGCTTCGCCTTTTCTTCTGCTGTGTCACATGGCCAGTAAAGGATTTTGTGAAATGTGCTCCTTCATGATAGAAAAGGAGCAATGACAGTCTTAATTGTGATTTGCACAAGGGCCTCCAATTCACTCCACTGTAGACTGCAGTACATTTCATTCCTCCAGAATTTCTTCTGCATATTCTGTTCCTGTTTGCTTAGTCATTTCTCTGTAAGATTAATTGCATCTATGTTTTTGGCCTCGTTTTAGATTTTTCTAAGCTGTTGACCTTTCCTGCTGAACCTCCAGGGCTGTATCCTACTGTTGGAGCTGTTTGGGATTATAATAGAGATTTCCACCCTCTCCAGCACAGTCCTGTCATATTCAGATGTGTCTTCTCTATCCTTCAGTAACATTGTAAATGGTGATTCTGCAGACAATGCATTCCTTGCTTCCTTCTTACAGCTCTGTGATACTTTGCTGTGAGCAGAAATGACATCAAGTGAACACACAATGAAATCACTGCATATAAAGTGCATAGCGTTCAGCTGCTAGTGGCACATTGCAATTGCGGAAGCATTGAATGGCCCGCTCACTGCCAATGCCTCCACTCCATTGGTGGTCTTGATCTGCCTGTAGAGTGTTATTGAAGAGCCCAAAGAAGGCAAAGTATTTAAAGACTTCCCCCCACACACACAGCCCTGGCTTCTTTAATGATGAAAGAAGTAGAAAATTTAGTAAATTCTAGTTTTAAAGTAATCAATAGTGAATCAATGGCAATTTGTATGCACTTGCTGAAGTGACACGAAAGTAGACATCCACAAGTAGCTGGAACACAAGCCACATCATGTCTTCAGGTTGAAACACTGAGAAAGCTTGTGTCACAAATTCTTACAGAAAAATACAAGCTACAGATTAAGTAAGAGATGGAAAGGATGTACCCATCCTTACCATTACCATGTTTGTAAGAAAAAGTCGGAGAATGGAGGGTCAACATTGAATGGAGAGGAGAAAAATATGGTGAGGATTACAAAACAAAATTAAATGACCGAACTACAAAAACTTTAATTTAAAAATTCAAAACTGGCAAGTTTTAAAGTAGTATTTAAAGGGGGGAAGAGAGGAGAAAGGAAAGTGAGTGACCTTTTTCTCTTTAACCTGCTAATCTTGCAAAATCTGTCCTATCTTAATGCAAATTCTACATTCTAGCTTAGGTTTCCTGTTGTTTTGCTTAAGTGTTAATTGCTGTATGTCATACTATTCTAGTGTTCTTACCCCTTCTAAAATGTCTTTTACTTACTGTTAGAATGGATTTGCTTGTTTGGTGCCATTTGGTAATAACTGGACTTAAAAGTGGATCAAAGCGTATTACTAAAATTTACAAATTGGTAAACTCTTATCCTATCCTAGCCTAACTACTCTTCTCCACATTTTTTACCACCTCTTTCTCTACTCAAGTTCCTGAGTTGTTACTGAAAATATTATATTACTCAAAATGAGGAAAAAAAAAAATTGCAGGTTTACATGACTGACAGCACTTTTGCTCTGCTTCTGATATCTGAAGGCAATTGCTCAATGGTGCTTTGTTTTGTTTGATATGGATTTGTTGAATGACAAAGGACAGGGGGAATGCAGAGTTAATTCTTACCTAAATATGTTTGTATGCTATTAATTATTTTTGTTCTATAGGGCCAAACTTGGAATGCCTCAGTTCTTGAGTCCTGAAGCACAGAGTCTTCTGCGAATGCTTTTCAAAAGAAACCCAGCAAACAGATTAGGTAGAGTGTTTAGGAGAATATTTTAAGTTGAATTAAAATATTGGTAACGCCAGTAGTCATTAAACTGTACAGTTTATTGTGTAAAATGGGTTTTGAAGTAAAAACATAGTTTGCCTCTTTGCTTTTCTAATGGTCCACAAAATACTATCGCTTCTGCTAGCCATACATCTAAAATTAATACAGAACAAATAACAAATAAAAAATATAATTTTGCTTGTTATTCTGTAGACCAACAAGAATATAATTGATGGACATTTTTCTTCCTTTATAAAAGGTGCGGGTCCAGATGGAGTTGAAGAAATTAAGAGGCATGCATTTTTTTCCAAAATAGATTGGAATGTGAGTATCTAGTTAACAATCAACTCAGTAAATTTCTTTAAGTATTTGGTGATGTTGTATAACTGTTTAATTCACTCTGGCTTATGCTTTCTCTTCAGAAATTGTACAGGAGAGAAATTCATCCCCCTTTTAAGCCTGCAACTGGCAGACCTGAAGATACGTTTTATTTTGACCCTGAGTTTACAGCAAAAACTCCAAAAGGTAAAAAGAGAAGAATTAAACAATTTACATATCAAAAACTAGAAATATTATTCCTGTTCAGCATATGTCAAGTGTCTTGTTGTTCTGGGTGTTGCTGGGCTAAGTGAATGCTCACAAACAAGTATTCCATAGTTCATAAAAGTTTTTGCTGTCTTTGGTGTAAATGTATTGTAAGGGAAAACTGAGTTGTCCTATGGTAAAAATGAAGTAATCTTCAGCAACAAAACATACACCTAAATTCAGTTTTCTTAGCTAAGTAATCTCGTTTTTAATGAAATTAAAAAAAAGGTTATCCGCATCTGTATCTGTTTAAAGGCTATATTCTGTGCCTTCGTTTAATTCATGATGGTGACTCCATGCTATGTATATATAGAAGCTGAGTCTTCATTTCAGACTTCAGGGGGCAAATTTGCTGTTTCAGTGTAATCTGTCTCTGCATAGTTTTACATTGATCTATTCAAAATATGATAGAAATTTTTGTCTTTACAAATTCAGGGTGTTACCAAAATTTGAGTACTACTACTCCATAGATACAAATATGCTTCTGTATGTAAATATTTTCTGCCAAGTAACGTGTTTTGTATAATAAAATATTGTCTGACAGCAATAGCTTTGCAGTCATAAATCATGAGTTGTGTTTCTAGATGCTGTCTGCAAAGCAATTCAATAATTATTTATATTTTGGTCCTCAGAAACACTTTCTGCAAATTCCAGTTTCTGTGTACTTTATAGCATAAAGCTGTAGTTTGCTTTTCAGAGTAGTCATAATCTCATCTCTACGTTTTAAAAACTCTGCTCATAAGTAGGTGATGTGTTTTTCAGATTCACCAGGTATCCCACCTAGTGCTAATGCACATCAGCTGTTTCGGGGATTTAGTTTTGTAGCTATTGCATCAGATGATGAAAGCCAAGCAATGCAGACAGTTGGAGTGCATTCAATTGTCCAGGTGAGTACATGTGCTTAAAAAAAGGTCAGTAGAGCAGTATTTCTGTCTCTTGGTGGAGGGATTGTTTCCTTTATCACAGAATGAAGTAACATGACAAAAGTCATAGTTATCAGCTTTATACAAGAGAAGTAAAGATCAGATTGTATTATCTAATTATCCAAACCTCTGAAGGTGCAGGACCTGTTTAATTACTGTATAGTCACAGGTGTGATTAGGATGTATACTCTCAAATGAAAACATTCTACCACCTGTACTGTATTAACTCTATCAAGCCACAACTGTAAGGTGAAGGGGAATAACAGGCATCTCAGTCTTTCTTCCCCCATGCATGAAAATATCGGTTGATTCCTGCAGTGCAGTAGGAGGCATAGGAGTACAATTGTGAATTTTACCTGGCTGTTTTGTACTGCTTTGCCTTTTGGAACCCATGACCCAGAACACATTTTGCTCCTCCCAAGCCACTTGATGTGCCAATCTGTGATATTTTGTGACTAATTCCAGTGTAACGTACAACTCAAAGTTAGGGTAGGCACACAAGCTTTGTCTTCCTAGCAATATCATAATGACTCTGATATTATCTCCTGTAGTAATAATTGTGAGATTGTCACTTTTAATAGCCTTATGCAGTCACTATTCTTATAGATTGCCTATTACTGCCAGTACCACTTATTTTTGGACAATAAGCCTCTGGTTAGGTACAATTTTTTGTGAAACAAGAAAGGTGGACCCCGTCCTACAATGGGGGAGAGGCATGTCTTGCCTCCTTATGAAGCTGAGGTCATTTTAGACTAGAGAGTTGTCGTGGTTTAAACCCAGTCAGGTAACTCGTTCACTCACTTCCCCCCTTTCTTGCCCTCCCCCTGCTCCCGGAGGGACAGAGAGGAGAATCGAAAAGAATGCAACTCCCACAGGTTGAGATAAGAACAGTTTAGTAACTAAGGTATAACACAAATCACTACTGCTACCACCAATGATAATAATGATAAAGGAAATAACAAGGGAAGAGAATACAACACCTCAGCGCCAGCTGACCGATCACTCGCCCCCCCAGCCCGACCAAGCACCGACCGATACCTCCTCCAACCCTGCAGTCTCCCAGCCCTTCCGGCTAACTCCCAGTTACCTCCTGGGCATGACGTGCTGTGGTATGGAATACCTCTTTGGTCAGTTTGGGTCAGGTGTCCTGTCTCTGCTTCCTCCCGGCTTCCCCTCCTCCCTGGCAGAGCATGAGGCTCACAAAGTCCTTGGCCAAACCAAAACATCGCTATCAGCTCTGTTCCTGAGCCGAAAGTCAAAACACTGCACTGCACCAGCTACCAAGGTGGAGAAACATGACTGCTACTGCTGAACCCAGGACAAGAGTATACAATCAGCATGGAAAAAACAGATGAACATACAGGAAAGAAAACTGGAAGACCTTTACAAAACCTGTATTTCTACCTCCTCTTTCTGCTTTTAATAATTCTAATTACCAAGGAAGACTGAGTTGTGAAAAGCAACTGGTGATATAAATTGTATTGAAAACTTATTGGTGTATAGGTAGGAATAAAAATACCACATGAATGGGTTTATTTCTATCCTTTACTGCAAGGATATTTTGAAAATGCCTGAGAAAATTAAAAAATATTATTATTCGGACCATAACTGTCCTATTTTTTTAATCCTCTCATTATGTCTAGAGTATTTGTAGCATGCTTGTTTGTACATATTACCTGTTCCATGTGTAGTAAACCATTACATTTCAAGGGGTTTTAGATCCTTTCTTATTCTAAAGAAACTGCCTGATTTGGTATCCACATCAGAAGGACATTTGGACCTGAAGTCTTGCTAAAGTTTCTGCAAGCTTTTTTTAATTCCTTCTTTCCCACATAGTTTTGTGGATGAAATTCAATTTGTATATGGTTTCCTTCTCTTGTAAAGGTCTCTTTCTCTGCTGGCTTTCCTCTGTGCCCTTCTACTGCTTCCTCACTCCTGTTTCCTCTTTTCTGTGCTGCAGGATATCCAGATGGTTTCCTGTAAATGCTTTGCATCCTTTGCACAAACTCGTTATACTAGAACACCATTTACTTCCCTTACAAGAGGGAACACTTGTCCTTCTTTCAGCTTTTTATTTCTGTGAAAGGATTTCTGACTGCCGTTCCGTTCAATTTCCAGTTAATCTGATTCTATTCAGTATGTCTGAATTTTCCAGCTGGCATTCATCTATTCAGATAATAGAAATAGTGATGCTTTTTTACCATTACTTTATCATGTAGTCTTCTGATCTCCTTTGTTTTGGAGATTCATTCAAGGCCACATTGGACAGAGCCTTGAGTATGGTTTAGTGTGAAGCGTCCCTTTCCGTGGCAGGGTGGTTGGAACTAGATGATCTTAAGGTCCTTTCTGGCACTAAACATTCTATGATTCTATACATGTCTAATATATCATTTCTCATACTAATATCAAACAGAAGGTAGTGGCTATTTAGACCATTTTGACCTAGTATAGCCATCAGTTTAAAATTCAGTGCAATTCAGTAGGAATTCAGAAACTTATTTTTAATATAAAGTTCAGTTATATATTTAGAATATTCATCATTTGATAATGTTATTTTGGTAGCAGCTGCACAGGAACAGCATTCAGTTTACTGATGGATATGAAGTAAAGGAAGATATTGGAGTTGGGTCTTACTCTATCTGCAAGAGATGTATTCATAAAGCTTCAAACATGGAATATGCTGTAAAGGTAATTACTTTGTAATAAAATACACTGTGGGGTATCATTAATTTATTTGCCGTTAAGAAGATAGCAAATAAGATTTTTTTTAATGATAAAGAAATTCAGATGCAAATGTGAATTATACTAATCAATCAGATAGAATATTCACTGAATATACAATCAACCAGATATGAAAATTTATATATTTTATAGAATCGCTGTGTGTTTTGTTATCTATATGCTGATTTAGGTGGTGGAAAGCAATCTTCAGTCTTCGAAATACCTGTGTAAGTGTGGTAAAACTGGTGGGAGTTACATGACTGCTTTTAGAAGGAAACATGAAAAATCTATATGACTTCATAATTCTTTAAATGTGTAATTGATTACTTTTATTTAAATATAGCTACGTGTGGTTTTATTGCTTCCAAAGTACATTCAGGTAGCTAGGAATTCATAACAGTGCTAAAGTCTGGTATACCTTTGAGAATAAGCTCTAACATTTTTTCTTTGGTAGTTTTTAACAAAGTTTCTAATGTTGCTTTAATGTTATACTGTCAGGCTTTTTAGGACTACTTTGAAGGCATTAAATTCTTAATTGAAATTGGTGGAGGTCCATGAAGTGGAATTACAAGGTTTTTGTCTTTATGTGTAACACTGTAGAGTTGAATGGTTACTTAGGAAAGCAGGTGTATAGATTAGTAGACTTGGGGGGGGGGGGCGGAGAGAAAAAAAAGGAAAAATATTTAAATCCCATGCCCTGAGGCAGTTCTCTTTGAGGTGTAAACTGTTTACTACTTAAATATGTAAAATGTGATGAAAACTTAAGTATGTATTGCTATATCCCTGTATGGATTGTCTACTGGAAACGCTCCAGTTTCAGTTTGGTAGTTACATACTTGCCTTTGGTTCTGACCAGGAACACATTTTACTTTTTTGCTGCAATTCAAAGTAATTTCTTGAAACTGGAAGAAAGCACTTGCATAGCTATTAATTCCTTAACATTCCATAACATTTATTATGAACATTGTCTCGCTTTTCTGTTGTCTTTATGGTTTTTTTCCCCTCAAGGAATCGTGAAAGGAGAATAAGGTGATCAGTGGCCAATGTGTTGGGATAGTACTGGTAGCAGTAAGGGCTTAAGGGTATCGAGAGGAAGAAGGAGGTTAGACGGAGATGGAGAATACGTTAGAGAAAATCCTACAGTTCAGAAGGAGAGGAAAGAGTCAAGAATGCTTTTTAAGTAGGACAAAATAGTATTTTGCTTGTTTGCACAGGGAGAACTTCAGAGCTCAACAGCTAGCAGCCAGAGGTTCAAATGAACTTTTATAATTTAATGCTAATCTGAATTAACCCTCAGGATTTTTTCCTTTTTATTGTTGGTTCCATTACTCTCCTGCTTTGTCTTTCCTGCACTAAACGTTACTTTGAGATTAACTTTTTAAAAATCAGTTCATTAGCATCATCAAACCAGTAACTCATGTCACGTTAGGAACTTAAGTCTTACCTACTGAACAGCCTCGCATTATTTATCACAGTGTGAGGGATTAGATCACTTATCCTCCAAAACTGTCTTCATATGAGAGATTTTTCCATGTTTTTCCAACGTCTTTTGCTTTGCCTTGCTGTTACAATTTAACAAACTTTGTTTTGGTTATAATCCATGCCCTTTACCAACAATAAATACTGTTTATCTGTTTATGCTAATAAGCACACCAAAGTGTTACACTATGTAATACTCACAAAAATAATTATGCCTATGTATCTATTTGCTCCTACAGATTATTGACAAGAGTAAAAGAGATCCAACAGAGGAAATTGAAATCCTGCTGCGCTATGGACAGCATCCAAATATTATAACCCTGAAAGATGTAAGTTGTGTGATAAAAGACATCCTTTAGTATATTATAATTGCATATCACTTTCTAATTTGATAAATTACTAACTACATTTTAGATTTATTGCATGGGTTTCAGTATTTAAAAATAAAACAAGTCCTAATGCAATTTATTCAGCAAAATCCAATTTTTCCACTGAGATGTCTCGTTGTCATCTTTTAAAGATGCTCATATTTTGATACAGTGTAATCCTAAACAATCAAGTAATTTATCCTTTGTAAATCCCAGGACAGAAATAATTCATTTAATGTTGGCTATATTTTTAAAGGAACAACAAAGTTAGTTTTGTTTGCTTAGTTAACTGTGTATCTATTTCTATTTAATTAGTCAAAAGCAATTTTAAACTTATATAAAGTTATATAACTGAGGACTCACTTATTAGCACAATACCCAAAGCAGTTTTCATGGACAGTAACGAGTATTACTCTGTAGTGGACAAAATCTTTTCATGGTCAACACTTTTCTGTACCTTTATCTGATCTTTCTACGAAGATTACTTATATGATTTTTTTTTTTCTTTTGGTATTGCTCTGACCATGAGAACACTTTGACCATAAAAAGCAAAGAATAATCTAAATTGGAAGAGGTTTTTCATAGTGAACAGTAGATTCTGATGATCAAACAGAAAAAGAAAATTGTCTTTCTTCTGTTGATTATGAATTAAATAGGATTAAAAATTAAACAGGCATGTGCTTAATGACTGACTTAGTCTGCGGCAAAGTGTTCTGGTCCCCAAAATCTAACTTCAGGCAAAACAGCTAACAATTTCCAGGAAGCTGAGCTCAGCTGAGGTAAGATTCTCAGATATTTTGAAGTCATAAATACTGTGGAGATGAGTACTCAAGAGCTATGCCTAAAGTTCTTCCCCTGCCTTCACCTTACCAGTATCATGTGGTTTGTCCCTTTCTTGAGAGAGTAAGTTAGATATACAAGGGATCCCACCATGGAGCATGGGTTATTGCAAGCTAGATACCATAATTATAATCCCACTTCCTGTTTGTTCTGCTTCACATGGTTGGACAGTAAAGCTGCCTGATAGCAACTGTGCTAACAGGGAACTTGCCTCAGCGTTTACTTTGCTTTTAGTGCTGCATGCTGGGTTTATGTGTTACTTCAATTCATAATAGAGTTTACGTCATTTAAGCAGGAAGACAAACATAACGAATGTGAGTACTTACCTGAACTTCTGAATATTTTACACTCAGAGAAACCCAGGCAGCCTCGAAAAGTTGTCACACATGCTGAATTATTTTACTTTGTAATTAATTCTTCATCATCAGTTATCTTCCAGCAGCAGCCATCTTGCATTCATGCCAACAGTAATAAATAAATAGCAAAAGGAAACTACAAAATAAAAAAGCCTTAAGTCTGCAGTTTCCCAAGCAGGGTTTATGGAAGTACGCCCAGTGTAAGGAAAGAGATATAGGATTCATATGCAATAGAACGTTGTGTAATATTCACTAGTGTAAGAATCTGACATTGTTTGTTTAAAGTTTTCATTGTTCTAATGTAGATGCATGGGGCAGATTGCTTGTATATCCCACAATACAGTGATGTGCTATTACAATTTCATAGGAAAGAATATAAAGCACTTGGCTTTCAGGCCTCAAACCCATCAAGATCACTGTGTATTATTGCACAAATAATGTAGCCTGTATTTCCCAGTTGATTTGACTCAATTTTTCATTCAATTCCATAACAAATTTTCAATCTTTCTATTTTGAAATACAAAATTAAAATGTTTCAGCATTTAAGTGGATGTCTTTGGAAATTACAATTCTGCAAGAAATATCTTCTTTTCTTGTATTCAAAAACTAAATGCAGTAATATTTTAATTTAGGATGGACATTTTTGTTCTTGCTTCCTCTTTTTATGTAACTTAATTCTGAAGGTGTTTGGATTGAAACAATGGATATTTAAAAGCCCAAATTCTTCCTGCAGTCCTCTGGGGTTTTTCCTTCTGATTGTTATCGGTGGTCTTTTTCAGTTACACGCTACATAAACAAAAAAAGGACCTATATTGTGCTAAATCAGATGTCCTTCTTATCCAATATCCTGCTCCTGACAGTGGCCATTAGTGGATGCCTTGGAAACGGTGTCAGAACGGAAGAAGCACACAGCTACCAACAAACCATTACCTAGAAACTTCCTGTGCCAGACCATTATATGTATTTCACCCTTTTATACCTATTAGTTACTGTTCTGTAGAAGAACTTTTGTCCTTTTTTAAAGTTATTTAAAGCACTGGCTGAAGTAAATTTTCAGAAACATTTTAGAAACCTGAATACAATATCTTATCTCCTTGCCTGCGTACTTATTTATGAGTTCAAAATGCCTAATATCTATGGGAAATCTTACTTCATTTTGCAAAAAACATGTTTTCTTTCTCCATTACATTATATTTTGTTTATATGCCTACATCTGTTCCTCACCATAGTTTCTTCCAGTTTGCCTGGTAGAGAACACATACTGACTGATCTTTGGCATGTGCCAGGAATTACTTTTAAAAGCTAGCATCACATTTATGATCTCAGCATAATACTGTGCACCTAACTGTGAAGCAAACTTCAAAAGTATCTATAAACTGCAAATAATTAAATTGATAATGCCATTAGAGAAATCAGAGCAAAGGGAGTGGTTTGTTTGGGGTGCGTTTGGTTTTTGTTTGGAGTTTGTAGGGTTTTGGGGATGGTTTGTTGGTTGGTGTTTGGTTTTTGGCAGGCAGGTAGGACCAGCAAGGAGTAGCAGATAAAATAGCAACCAAATGCATCATAAACATATAGAATTGTAAAGCGTACGGAATTTATTTCTTTAGTGTTCTTCTTCTTTTTTATTTGGTAAGAAAATAAATCCTTCTAAGCTTAGAACTTTAGAAGCCTGTATTTCCCAGGTAGCTTAAGACATAGAAATTGGGATGAAACTCTCTTTGGGTTTTTTCCTTTTTTATTTTTTTGTAATTTAGCTGATATCCCTAGTTTTACTTACTACAACTTGGATAATTGTTTCTACTTAAACTAACTAGTTTTTATTTCACATGTATTATTGAAGAGAACAATTGCAACATCATCATAAAAAATAGGCTGAAATAATAATAGGGAACACTGTCTGTAAAAGTTTTCACTAAAGCAGGAACTACTTTCTGGGTTAAGTTAAAACTCCAAGAAAGTCCAACTGAAATGAAGTGCTTAGGTGTATCTTAAAACATGTTTTGGTTGGTATAGTTCAGTCTGTAGTGCCCCCTGGTGACAATATATATAATTCTCAATTACTATTTCCCTGGAAGATAAAAGCCAAGCAATTTAAGCCATTTTCCATAACTAAAGGGGCTAAAATATACATATTTTATTAATTTTAGACTTTGCTATATGCTTTATGTGCAGAGTAATGTATAAATTGTAGGTTTTTTTCAGAGCAACTTTGTATACATTAACTTCAGTGTCCATAGAGGCTGTTTGAGGTGAACTTAGTATTTTGGGGTTTGGGTTCTTGGGTTTGTTTTTTGGGTTTTTTTTTTTCTTGTCTGACTTTTCAGTTGAAATGATCTCTGTTCATATTTGTAAATTTGTGCAATAATTGCTCCTAGAATTAGCTATGGTTTTTCCTTAATTAAATTAGTTTTCATTTATTACTACTTTTTAGTTTCTCCCATATCTAGTTCAGTACGTCTCACTAACTGCAGGGAAATCTACATGTTATTAATCTGGGGGTTTTATTTCTTTAAATATTTACAAGCCAGTATTTTTGTTGTTTCCTTAATGTGCTACCTTTTTGTAGAAGGTTGTGTGTTCATTTCTGAAGATGAGCAATGTTTGGAAAGCATGGGGAGTGAGAAATATAATTAAAGAAAACAGCTTGTGGATGCACCTGCACTATCTCTGTGCATTCCATAAGAAGACAGCAGAGAATAAATATTTTGAAGTTTAATCGTTATGTACTTTTTGCAGGTGTATGATGATGGAAAATATGTATATGTAGTAACAGAACTTATGAAAGGAGGAGAACTGCTGGATAAAATTCTTAGGCAAAAATTTTTCTCAGAAAGAGAAGCTAGTGCTGTTCTGTTCACAATAACAAAAACAGTTGAATATCTCCATGCACAAGGGGTAAGTTCTCATCTTGGACACAATGCTTAGAGGTGTTAATACTCTTTCAGAAGAACAAACTCATACCTTGATATGTTCTGTGTGGTAACTAAGTAATTTTTTGTAAGTAATTACACTGCAGCAGGAATTTGTGTTGAAATCAAAACATCCCTCATCATGTGAAGACTTCCAGGTAATGGAGATGATGCAGCTATTTCTGTTGTCCTTCATGCAGTCTGTGAGCAGTTCTGTGGAATATGCATATAATGAATAATAGAGAGGATATGAGAGGAAGTTAGACAGGAAGAAGTGCTAGGACCAGTGCTGTTGCTTAGCCATGGGACCTGATGTAATTCAAACCCCATCCTGCAATATACCTTGAAAATTTATTTTTCATCTATCACATCTTGGAGCAGAATATTTCTGCATGCTGGTAGATGATTGAGTCTGCTAATCAAAAACATGATGATAAAAATATAACTGAAATATCCTGCATATTGGTTTGCTCTCCTTTTTGATCTAAAATAAAATGTTATTTCAAAATGCCAGATTGTTTCGATTATACTGATATCTTTTCAAAATTTACCTGTGGGAAAATAGTACAGGAACGTATTTTCTTTATTCCTTGACATGAACATTCTGGTTGCTTAGGAATTAATGTCTGAATTTGATCAAGACTCTGCAACTCAACAACTCAAGCAGACTGGTTCTAGAAACAGTCTGCCAGATCCCCAGCGCTGCTATTTCTGTTGCCTACTTTTGTACCCTTTTTAGGATCTATTAAAAAATAAATAAATTAAAACCACCAGCAAGAATAAAACTGGGTTTTTTTCTTCTGCCTCTTAGAGCGTAAAGGATTTAATTTATTTTCATTTATTTCATTTATTACTTGGAGAAAAAGAATTCTAATCTGTCTATCTAAATGCAAAAAAAAAAAAAAGAGGGCTGTCAGGAGCCAGTTCTGTCATACACTGACATCTCAAGTCAGGATGTTTCCCTTAACATCTACCCAACTCAAATTCTTTAATATCATTTTTATGTTTCAGTTTATAAGATGCTTATTTCCATTAGTTTAAGTATTTGTTTTGTTAAATCTGAGAATTGCAAAGTATCTGCATGCTGAAAAAGCCTTTACTAAAGACACTTAGTGTATTAAATGGCCTTACAGTCTGCAGACCCTCTGCAGTCTTTTACTTCTTGGTCTTGGACTTACTTTTTTCAAACCCTTCTAGCTTTCTGGAAGAGTGCATAGAGCTTCTGATTCTGCACATCATTTGCAGGAGGTTTGGGTTATCTTCTTGTTCTAATGTGATTACCTTCTTGAAATATTTCACCACTATCTTTTGCATTCAAATGTAACCCTGCAAAAGCTGTAGTTTAATATTAATCAAATACATAGGACAGTCAGGAAGATAAAGGCTTTCACAGCAGGTCTGTTTAAATATTTTAAGTAAGACATTTAGATCGACTCTACTGTCTACACTATATACCCCTTTCTTTCCAGATAGCAAAGACTACAGAGGCTTTAGGCTAATTTGTCTTGTGAAGAAAATGTAACAGGTCATCTGATTTCAGAGACTGTCCTTGTAAATTCCAGGTTTTATGAAGGCTTGCTATAACACAGTTTCAAATAAGATCTGATTAATCCTGCCAGAACTTTGGCAACTTCTACAGTTTTTGTCAAGCATTTTACATCTTAATCCTCTACAAAATAGCCATTTGGAAACCACTATG
Source organism: Pezoporus occidentalis (assembly GCF_034315485.1). Taxonomy (NCBI): domain Eukaryota; kingdom Metazoa; phylum Chordata; class Aves; order Psittaciformes; family Psittacidae; genus Pezoporus; species Pezoporus occidentalis. The sequence continues at coordinate 8,446,220 of NW_026916170.1, read as the reverse complement.
GTTTGGGATTTTTTTGACATGCCAGTTCCTTAGGAGAATACCTTTTTGCTATTTTGGTTTTTTTTTGGCAGAACTGCATTAAAATTCATCCTTAATTAGGTCTTAAGTGTTTGCACTGAGATTAATTCAGATTATCTCAATGAAGAGAACGGAATACAGAGGGTTACTCCAACAGCAACTAGCATGTGGTTATGCAGCACAGTGGCACATGAGCAGCTCCAGACGTCCATGACTCCAAAAGTTACTACTAGTCAAAGGTTCTGATTTAAAGAACCTTGTAGGTATGCACGTTAAAGTAAGAAATATATATATTCACCCACTAGAACTAGACATTTGGAATCATATGTACAAATAAATTAGGGAGAAGCGGGATGTCTGCATGGGGCTTTATAATTAGTTTCCAAGTTAGAACTGTAGTACTCTAGACACCAAAGAGCATCAGAATACTGTAGCTGATATTAGAAGCTGAAAATCTGAAAGTGATTGCTGATTTGAAATTAGGTAGCAAAATTGAGAATTACAAAACCTTTCATCTTTTTAGTTGATTGTATTTAGTGGTTTATTTTATTTTTTTTTAGGTTGTTCATAGAGACCTCAAGCCTAGTAATATTCTTTATGTCGATGAATCTGGTAATCCAGAATCAATTAGAATTTGTGATTTTGGCTTTGCAAAACAACTGCGAGCAGAAAATGGTCTTCTGATGACTCCATGTTACACAGCAAATTTTGTCGCACCAGAGGTAAATACCAGGATAGCTTACATGCCTTGGTTTATTTTGATGGTGTTTTTTTGCTAGTTAGATGTTTGCGTCATTCTTGTGTAACAAGTAAAATCACTTTGTAAATATTAACAATTTGAAATCTCACTATTTGTGGCATAATCTAAGCATTTTTAAGCATTTTTCACTTCAGAAAAAAGATATTTGTCTCCCTCAGGTTTTAAAGAGGCAAGGTTATGATGCTGCATGTGACATATGGAGCCTCGGAGTTCTACTTTATACCATGCTGACTGGGTAAGGGTAATTTTAGTTTACTTTGCTGTAGAATAGCAAATCAATATAAACAAAAAGAATAATAAATGTAGGCACACTGTTGAAGATGTTTCTATCAAGCTACTGATTAATCTGGGCTTTGGCTTCAGTAGGGGTAGCATATACTTTGTCTCTAGTAGAAGCCAAATTTGCAGAGGCTGATGTGAAAAATTCCTGGCTTCTCATGTCTCATCTATTTTAGGGGTTTAATTTCTGTTTTGTGGTGATTTAGGAGTAAGAACTGATTTTTCATATGAAATTTAGCTGATTAAGCAGCATATATGTTGAAATACGTGTTGCAAATATAATTGCAATGCATGGAAGCATGATTGTGTGCAAAATCCAGCCACTGGATAGTTTGAATTGAGGCACTTAGGATATAATAAGCGCAACAAGTGCATTTATATATGCAACAGAAATTAGTATTATAAAATAAGATGAAGAATAAATTCAAGTATAGTTCCACAAGTTCAAAAGATAGTTGCTATTGCACCAGCCAAATAGATTATCTTTTTGTGATGGATTATTCAGATTGCCACTTTGGTTGAGAGTTAATTTCATCATTTTTTAGTTATTGGTGTTCTGGCAGTGGCAGCAGCAGCAAGAATGCTTATAGTAGAGCAAAGAAAATTGCTGCACCTTCCTCTATTATCAAAGCAGTATTTATTCTTTTTCAGCCTCCTCGTATAGTGTCTTCATATTTAATTTTATAACAGCTTGTTTTATTACTTCCCTAAAATGTGAAGGCTTAAAGAATACTTTATGTAATTCAGGAACTACCAGTACTTGGACTGCTATAAGAGAAAAAATCTGTTTTTCATACCAGATATAGAGGGAATGCATTCAGTGAGAACAGATCTGTTGTCAGTGCTATGCATTTTCATATGTTAAGAATAACTTTTTTACAGCTATTTGACTATCTTTGGAATGTATTTATGTTGAACTCACTGAATATTATGATCATTGATACCAACTATACAGGTCCAGGTTATGGAAGTTGTTAACATTGAAATTGTTTGTTTAAATAGCTACACTCCTTTTGCAAATGGTCCTGATGATACCCCAGAGGAGATTTTGGCCCGAATAGGTAGTGGAAAGTTCTCTCTCAGTGGCGGTTATTGGAATACCGTTTCAGAAACAGCTAAGGCAAGTATATTTGCTTTGTCCTTTGTCGGGTGAGAAATGGGTTGCAGTGTAACATGTTGCTTATAATGTATATGTTGTATCACTTATGATTGGGTAAAAATACTGATAATAGAAGTTTGTTTGCTATTTATGATCCTTTCACATTTCAACAGTCCCTCCTTGCATGTAGGAATTAAAACAGGTGTGCCTTATACTATAGCAGTTAACAGCTCTTCCTTGAAATATAGTGTATTTTATCAGCATTTGCACAATCACCCATGATGAGAAATGCTGTAATTAAAACACAAGTGGAAGCATGACATTCAAAAATTTTATAGATAATCTAAATCAGGATAATGAAAAAATTATTATAATTACCATGTGCTCCACTGATTCAGGTTAGAAAAATAAATAGTTTTTCACATTTTTCTGTTGGGTCAGTTCTTCAGAGTTATCCAGAACAGTTTATCTCATACTCTTTCGTTAGGATTTGAGCAGCTTATTCTTTTAAGTAAGAACTTTTAGTCCTTAAGGATGTCATAAGGATGTTTGTTTGTAACAAAACAAAACAAAAAAAAACACACCACCCAAAAAAAGAGGAAGAAAAACCATCCAATGAAGTATTATATTTTCTTTCTATTGCATTTGTGTGAAGTAAAAATTTAAAACAATTTTTTTGAGAGGGGAGGAGGACGTTTTTTACATCAAATTGACTCTAAACTGAAGTGTGCAATATCCTTTATTCCCCTTTTGTGAAGGGGCAGTAAAGTCCTAAAGATCCTACAAAATTGTTTACATATGTTGTGCTCTTTCTTGCTACTTGATTTGTGATGTGCTTTCTAATGTTCTGTTCACACAATTCAATCATTTTCCCACAAATCATGTAATTCATTTGATTGGACAAATCAACCTGTTAGAATAACATGTCTACACTAACCTGGTAGCATCACCTTTTTCTTCCTTCAGGGCCATTCTATTCAGTTGTACTTGGGAGTCTAGAATGAACCAAAAACTTACCAGCTATGAAAAGAAAGAAACCTTAGATTCCTTTTTAATAATATTTTTTGTGTTCAGATTCTTATTTGAATTACAAGAGCATTTTATATGAAAGTGTCCAGTATTGCTAATGTAACTGAAATTAACTTAGATCCAGATTTAGTCAACTGTGTTTCGGTACAGCTAATTACTTAATATAGAAATATTATTTATGCTTTACCCTTACTGACTGACATCTAAAGACAGCTATAAAATATTATGCTGCTGTATAAATTTGTTTTCAACTTCTTACTAATCTAAGTTCAAAAGGATAAAATATAAGTTCAAAAGGTGGTAGAAAATGATGTACCAAAACAAAAGGGTGTATCTCCTCAGATGTTGAGAGCCACTTGCATGTAAAGAGAGTAAATAGAATATAGTGTTTCATCTCAGCAGAGCTGAGTGACGTGACAGACAAACAAGACCTTACATATATGGCCAGCAGGAATACTAAAATTCAACTGTCAGCTTTCACAGGATGAAAGCTTACTACACACTGGGAAGTCATGGAAAGGAAAGGATCATCATTATTTTCTTCACCGTTCTTTTTCGCATATTGATTTCCCACATATCTGTTGTTTGTTATTGTTAAAAATGAAATACTGGTATAGTGGGGCCTCTATTCTAGCCCAGTGTGCATATTTTGATGTTTATGTATTTTGCCTTACTTAACTGGATACTTTTCTGTGTGTTACCACATTAAGTCATGTAATTAAAAGAGAAAATGTTAACATTGCCAGGCAGCTTTTCAGCATTTCAAGCTGACATTATGAATGGTTTTTTTTTATACCAATGGAATCTTCTGTTTTGAACTATGATCTGGTTTAGAGATTAAGTTTTACTATTGTTTGCATTGACTCTTTGTATATCATTTAACAGGACCTTGTTTCAAAAATGCTTCATGTTGACCCACATCAAAGGTTGACTGCAGCCCAAGTTCTTAGTCACCCCTGGATAGTTCACTGTGACCAGTTGCCTCAATACCAGCTGAACAGGCAGGATGCTCCCCATTTAGTGAAGGTAAGTACGTATTTGTTCAGCTTGCTGTCTAGCCACAGGAAGTGTAAACAAAAGGATTAAAAAAAAAAAAGGTTATGGTAGCGTGTGTTTTTTCTAAATACTATTTAAAAGTTATGACTCAGAGTTGCAATAAGCCATAAAGTGAACTTGTAATATCTAATAGGATTTCATAAGAATCCACTTGGGGGGGGCAGAATCCAAGCAAAAAACAAGTAATACATTTGAAAGACTTTAATTTTCTTAGGTTTGAAATTTATTGGACTTATACTGGGAGGCTTAATTGCCTTAACAACCAGCACAGAAGAAACTGTTCTTCTGGTAGTGAAAATGTTGTCAGATGACAACAGGGGGGCTGAAATACAGTTTGATTAATTTTACAGCTTCAGAGGAGGTTAATTGTCAGTGGCTAAAAGAAAATACTTCACGATCACAGTATAAGCTAAAAAGTCAAAAAAGGCAGAATTAATTAATATGGTATTGTACTGCTCTGTACTCTGTCTGAAACACAATCTGGTTTTTATCCTGATAAACTTTTTTCACTTTAAACAAGCAGAAAAATAAAAAATGATTGAATTCTATTTCTCTATATTCCCCCCTGCCTTCAGTCCTACATCCAAGAATCTGTCGTGCAACATAAAAGGGATCTGAAGAATATAATTAACACTCTGAGTCAGCTATTAGAAATTTCTAGCATCCAGAAACACAAGTGGAAAGAGGGAAGTTCTGATCCCACAGCTTACAACTTCCTAGCTTTTTCTTTTTTTTTTTTTTATCTTCATGTGCTGAATGATGTGGTTGAATTTTTTAAATATTGTGTTGAAAATGGAAATGATTATGTAAGTGATAAGCAGAGATAGCATCTACTGATGGGATTTCATTCCCCAACTATCTTACAAAGCATAGAGACAGAATTTAATTTAGCAATTTATACCTTCTGGGTTTGACTTTTTAAGCAAGGTAAAATTGCTTTAAATTGATGTGAAAACTATTTACTACCCTAACAAACACTCACTCCTAACACTGCTGGTATTTGAGTATTGCAGTGGTATGTTTATGTTGTAGATGAAGGTAGACTGGAATTTAAAACTCGTTCAGAAACTCTTGCTGTTAGCACTGTGTGATCTCGAGTGTGTACATCAGTCACAACATACTCTTCTTGGGTTTTTTCCCCCTCTGCCCCACAGGGTGCAATGGCTGCAACTTACTCTGCTTTGAATCGCAATCAGTCACCAGTTTTGGAGCCAGTTGGCCGTTCTACTCTTGCTCAGAGGAGAGGTATAAAAAAAATTACCTCAACAGCCCTGTGAAGTGACCTCAAACAGATACTTGGTACCATGGCATAAGATGATAGCACAAATCATGGCGACAGGTAGCATATATCTGACAGATACCTGCAAGCACACTCTGTCCCAGCTGGTACCTATAATGCTGCTGCTCCTGCTGCTGCTATTGCTTTCATCTACTCTCGCTTTAAACTGTTGACAGCAAGTTACTGATCTTACTGGAGCTTCAAATGGAGTGACAAGTGGAAACACAATGAAAATGATCAAGTTCACGATTGAATAAACCAGAAGAATCATGAATGCCACCTCTGTAAAAAATACACTGAATAAAGCACTCTGCACCACATAGCATTATTTTTATAAGGAATATTTTTTGCCCCCTAAAATATTCTTTGTTACAGGTAGAGATGGACAGTTTATGTTAAGCACTTAGCTTAAACAATCTCTTTATATTAGCACTATATACTTTGTGCCATCCAACATTTTGTATGTTTTTGTAAACAGTTCACAAGCAGTATGTTTCTGTGCTGTTTTCTTTAATGTATACATGCCTTGTTTTACTTAGATATTATTAATCATTTTGACAATTAAGTCTGATTAAACAGTTCAGCTGGATTAATCAGTATTGTAGGACAGCTCTAAAAGAAGCCTGACTGTTAAACAGCTATTGAATGTAATACTATGAATACGTATTTCTCCATGTCTGTCTTCTCTACATTTCCATGTTTTTGACACTGCATGTCATGTTATAAAAATCAGGATGCTGTTTATAGTATTCAAAACTTAAAACAGTGAATCTTTCACCATAGTATATATACAATAGGTAATATAACCCAGAGAAAAGATAATTCTTGTCTTTTGTTCCCCATACTCTCCCTTTTATTCTCTTTGATCTAATCTCTGGACTCAGGAATCATAGCTAAATCCTTTCTGATAGAGGACATTTCTATATTGTTTATTCTTATAATCCATTGTTAATATTTTATCTCTATTCTGTGACTTTTGTTTAAGATGCAAAGGATTTGTTCAGTGACTGTTGGCATTATAGAAGAAAGGCTACATTGAAGATAAAGCAAAACATATTGTCTGCTAATAAGCAGAAGCCTACAAAAAGCAGGTTTAAACTGCATTCACTGCAGTTGCAAAACTGATGGATCTGATGTTCTGTCAGTTATTTTCCGATAATTGTTATTGACATCCAAAGCAAAATGAGAAGAGAGTCATCTAGATCAGTCAGGGGCTAGAAAAGGGTCATTGTCATTTATCATGAAAATAGTATTGTCCCAGTAAGATAAGACAAAACTCTTCAGAGTGAGTGCTTCCCTTTTCCCAAGGTGGAAGCAAGTTTGTAATGATTGTGAAAGACTAATTTTCAGTACTAATATAAACTTCTAATACTCTTGGCCTCTCGGTGTCTTAAGTAATTAAAGGTGTTTTTTGACAGCTAGTCTTGAAAAATCAAATTGCCCACATGAGAACATGCACTGGAATGTGTTTGGATTCAGTCAGTGTCCCACTCCCCCAAAATGATCCACTGCATCAACTCATTCCAGATACGAAAATGGCTGTTGGGAATTCCAGCTTTAATAAATAATGGATCTGGATGAACAGCTCAGTGAATAATACAATTTAAAAACTAAAAGGTGCAATTTTGTGTTCTGCCTAAGAAGGCATTTTCTTGATTTAGGGATATTAAATTTTTTTGTGGTGATTAATTTGCTAGTTTCCCTGAAATCATCAGAGGTTTACTGAAAGGGAGAACCACCTTTATGATATCACAGATTTGATCTATATGAATGCAAGAGTGTTCCTTCTGCTACAGGTTTTTCTGAGTTCCTTGGGGAAGGGATCCCGCTTCTGTTGCCCTTAAGAATTTGTTAAATATTTAATCAATTGTGTAAAGAATTGGTTTTATGAACAAGGATTCTTAAATTTCCATACATCTTAGAAATCTGAACACACAGCTCTTGCAAGCAATTAGCATTTTTCCCTTACTTAGTGCTCTGACACTGAAGTTCCCTTGAGTTGTAGAGATGCATCTACCCCTCTTTCAAGAAGCATCTTTCACTAAAGGCAGAAAAAGGCCATTTGTTGTTTTTTTTTTTTTTTGTTTGACGCTGGCTGCAGCTCCAGAGGAATTCAGTAAAACCTTTTCTTTCAGAAAATGTATTTTCAGCTCTGCAAGCGATCAGTAAGTCAGGCTTCTCAAAACCTAGAAACCATACCTTCTGGAGTGGCTTTTAAATGTGTTAATCTAAAGATTGTGGTATCTAGTCAACAAAGGAGATTTAAAACTGATGCTGTTGAAATGAAGGGATAGCAGTAATCGCTAGTGTCAATAATAGCATTTCCGTTCAGGAAGGAATTTCTCCTGTGTTCTCGGTGTGTATATATAGCTGCCTGGCAAAGAACAGACCAAAAGGAGGAAGTGTTAAGCTGCTTTACTATTGGCAATATCCATGTTAGAGTAATATGAAAGTACTTTCAGGAGTTTTATTTTAGCCATATTTTGTGGCCCTTGAGCTCACTGGTCATTAGCCAGATAGTGAAGCAAAGTTAACTCCTACATTTTACGTATCTGCATTCTCAAGTGAGCTGTTAATTTAGACTTTACAGATGTTGCTACTGTGTTGTGTGTAAAGCAATATAGAGGGATCATTTAAAATGCTAATAGGGCAGTTTAGCACATGCTAAATCAGTATGTTGAAGTCTAGATCCACTACAGTTTGAAGTTACTTTCTAAACCAAGATATAAATGGCCCATGTATGCAGGAGGTATGTTTTACAGGCTAGAATTACATGGTAATTTTGTGTACCTTACCACCTGCTTTGGATCCATGCTTACAACTTCACGTTTATTTTTCTCATTTTGTAGCCACAGTTGGTAGATATAAAGAAATCCACATAGTGCTGCCTCAGATCCCAGCACCTTTCTATTAGAATGTGAGTACATATGACACACTGCATAACTTCATTGCTGGGCTGCTGCTTGGTCTGCAAAGCATAGCAAGTAACTCTAGGCTACAAAGTCATGGAGAATAAAAGAGGAGAACTGCAGATACAGGTGAATTTTCTGTATACAGGCCATGGTTTGCATAATGTGAAATTACCACTTAACTGTGCTTGGGAGCATGAGAGAACAGAGGGAGGAGTATAGTTGCAATACTCAATAAATGCCATCTATATCCAGTAAGGGCAAAGTTCTTTATTCATAATCACTATAATGGTGAATGAAACTTCTAAGGAGTTTTTCAAGAGAATATTTAAAACTTTTTTCTAAAGAGGCAAGGGCATAAGAAAATAGATTTACGTGTCTGGGACTTTTTTGTGTGTGTGTTGCTTTTGTAAATGTGGTGTACCAACTAAAGTTGTGTTTTTCTATTATTGGAAGGAAAGGACTCAAAGTATGCTGGCCTTAGTAAGTGGCAATGGTTAATAGATGAATTTTCACTTATGAAAATGATGTAAATGATTAGCTTTATCTTGATACTCTTGACCTAATCAAAGGGAAGGTGTACTTATGGGGGATGTAATTATTTTGCAACCTAGTTGGGGGGGGGTCTACTTAAAACATTTTTAAAAAATGACAAATTCACAGATAAAATATTTTTCTACAATTCTATACAATCATTCTTTATACTAGTTTTCTCAGCATGGCATGTACGTGAGTCTGAGGTACTGTTCCAGGACCTTGTTGAAGACTATTACAACAGCATCTCTTAGATGCTTGGCACTGCTGTCATAGAACTGAAATGCTAGTGAAAGAAAAAAAAAATGTACTGAATACTTTAAATGATTGTTTTATTCAGAGTCTGATCTAGGAAATGTTCCAATCATGCTATTAATGTGTAATTAGAACTGTTCCAGATGTAACTATGAACAGTTCTGGAAAGGTATCATTGCTTATATTCCTGTCTAATGGCAGGTTTTGTAGTCTTCAAAAGAAATTGAAATTTCTACTATGAATAAACTTTCAAACATCTTAAAGTGCTTTTCTGGTTAATCATTTGTTCTGCTCAGTTACGTAAGTTGTTCTTCATTAACACTGAAATACATTTGCAGTGTACCAAGTGTGCAGTTCTAACCAGAAAGAGCTTTTTAATAAGCAACTATTTGTCGGTTAAAATGTCACTGTATTACATAAAGTTACAGCAGCTGTGATGGAGCATGTGTGAGGATTGTAACCAGAGGTCTTGCTGAGGATGCCAAAAGGTGACTCTGAGAGGGCATGAAGACAATAACAAGCAGAAGCAAGCACAATCCCAGGGCAAGGGGCGCAGGTACCACTACCTTCCAGCTGGAGTTCACACCTTGGATCCCAGGTGTGCATCAGCACCATCCTGTAACCCAGCACAAGGCTTGATCCTGCCTAAATCCATGTTTAAATGTATTTTCGAGTAAACTGGGTGAAGGGAAGGGAAGGGACGGGAAGGGAAGGGAAGGGAAGGGAAGGGAAGGGAAGGATGGGGGTCAGTGTAACACTGGACCCCGAGGACTTGCTTTACTTCAGACTTCCCTTGCTTTCACACCCTCGGCATGCACCCTTTGGTAGATCGATGGGGCGAGACTTCTCCCGCCGCTGCTCGCCTCCCCCGGCCAGAGACCACCGCCGGAACCCCCGCCCTCCGCACCAGCTGCCGGGGTCAGGCCACACGCCCGGCACGGGGGCTGGGAGGGGCCCGCCGTGGCTGCCGGGGGACACCGCTCTCCAGCGTTGCCGCCGCGGGTCCCACGCCGAACTCGCGCACGCCCTGGTCAAACCAAAGCCAGCGGCCCGGACCGAGCGCGCCCCATTCGCCCGCCCAGCCCCGCCCCGTAGAGCCCCTGATTGGTGTCCGGTGCCCGCCAGCTGCGATGCGCCCGCCCATCAGCACGCCCATTGTGGCGTGTCCCGCCGACGCCACCGGGAGCGGGCAGGCTGGCGGGAGGACGCATGTGCAGAAAGGGCACCGCCGGGAGGCGGAGAGCCCTCCCGCTCGCTAGGAGGCGCTGTGGGTGGGATCGGCGCCCAGCAGCCGGAACGCACGAGTCAGCCCCAGCCCGGGACCCGGTCCTGGTCCCGCCGTGCCAGGAGCTGCTGCCTCCCTCCGCCTTGCGCGAGCCGCGTGAAGCCCCAGCCGCCGCCCCCGCCCGCAGGCCCTCCGCGGCTGAGCGCCCGGCGCCATGCCCAAGAATAAAGGTGAGGCGCGCTACTCTCCGCTGGGCCTCCTGCGGCCGCCCGGCCCTTCGCCGTAGCGACGAGGCCGGGTCCTGGCGCGGCCGCGCTGGGGAGGCCCGCGGAGGCTCCCCGGCCCGCCACCGTCGCTTCTCACGTGGGAGCCGCCGCGGCCCGGTGCCCGCGGGCGGGGCGGGGAGGGGGCGGAGGAGCCCGCCCGCCAGGCACCGCGCGTTGCCGTACCGGCGAGTCCCTGCGGCCGGTTCTCCCGGCAACGCTCAGGCGTGGGTCCCGGTCTGGCCCCGGTCGGGCGCGGCCCAGCGGTGTGTCGGAGGCCTCTGGGGCCTGGGCGGCCGGGAGTGGAGGCCGCGGCGGGTCCTGGCTGTCACGGGCGGCCGCCGAGGAAGCGGGCGGGTGTGCTGTGTGTATGCCTCCGTGCTCTCGCTGGGCATGGCGGCTTCTCCCTTCTCCCCAGCCCGCTGCCTGAAGGGAACAGCAGCTTTTTAATTGAGGAAGGGGTGGCGAGGAGAGTATGAGCTGCTGTTATGTGTCTTCACGAAGAGCATCTAATCCTGTTGCCACGTGTGTGCCTTTAAAAAGGGCATCTTCACTTGGAGCATAAGTCCTCCCCTGAGTATTTCAGCATTACAACAACCCCTCAAGTTACATGCAACGGGTCGTCCCACCATTATTTGTGAGGTATTTGGTTGCAACAGTCACAAAAACTGAAAATGGTGGTCTTGTGCAGATCCCTGTTGAAGGCTACTGTCATTCCAGAGAAGCCAGGACATCTTAAGTAGTGGAGGCTCTCATCGTTCAATTGCTATGTTACCATTCAGTTAAAAATTTGGAGCAAAACTGTTAAAAGCAAGCAATAAGTCTACATCTGGATAGGATACTTAGAACAGTCAATTAAAGAACAAGCATGGAAAACCTCATAAGCGTGATTATTTCATTCACTGTATTCAGAGATAGTAACACGTGCTTCTTTTCCCTTCTCCCCTTTTAATTTAGGCAAAGGAGGTAAAAATAGGCGACGAGGTAAGAATGAGAATGAATCGGAAAAAAGAGAACTGGTGTTCAAGGAGGATGGGCAAGGTGAGTCTTTAACTATAGTACGACAGTGCTGTTACTTTCATCAGAGACTGTAAGTGACGTACACTGATACACAAAAAGACATCTAGGTGTCTGAGAAATACAGAGTTATTGTGCTATAAAGAGGCGTTTGTACTGGCATTGTATTTGAATTCTAAATGACATACTTGAGTGTAGGAGGAAGACATTAGGTAAAGGGAAATTTTTAAATAGCTTCTCTGCTTAAGAATGATGTTTGTCTTTCCTTGACCTTATTGTGATGCCATGTGTAATACACTGTGTACGTAAAAATTCCCTAGAAGTCCCTTGAGTAGCTCAGTGTGAGGGTCAGTAAGCACCTGGCTTGGGTGATGTAGTTCAGTGCTGCCAGTAGTTGTCTGTGAGACACACAGTCCCACTTTCTGTTCTATACCAACTGGAACCATTTCTTGGATCTTGTGATTAGCTCTCTGAAGTCCCTGCCCTGGCAGAACAGTTCATCTCACTGTTCTCCTTCTGTCCCCTGATGTTTGGTTGAATTGGCTCTGCTTGGGACATGTAACAATTTTAAACCAGGAGCACTAGGTCAGGTCCTTTACATGGATGTTGTTGAGTAAGCCACAAGAGTGTTCAGCTGGAGGGTGATGAGTAGGTTTCCCTTCTCCACTGCCTTGTGGTGACAGTGAGATTACCTCCCTTTTGGCTTACCCTGGCTTGTGTGTCATGCTCTTGTGGTTGCTCACGTATACTCAAGGGCTTGCATAGTGACCAATTAATGAGTTGGTTTGTTCGAAATACAAGAAAAGTACTGATTTAAATCACTGTAAAATAAGTGATCTCTGAACTTATTCTTTTTTAAGTTCTTTCTGTTATTCTGTGACAGTTAAAATCAAAAAAGGAGTTGATTTTGATGCAGCTGTAAAACATAAAATCCTTTTCATCTCCCAAGCAAAGACTAATTAATGAAACATTACTCTCAGTTATTCATAGTCTCATGTGTGGCTTGTTGGACTATCTAACTTGTGCTAAGGAAAGATTTTAGAATACTGAAATACAGCTCCAACTAATTGAGAAATTACTTTTTTCCTGGCGAGTATGGACAGTCAGATAATGGTATAATTCTTACTAGCTTTATAATAATAATAATGTTATGATTCTTACTAGCTTTATTATTTTCAGTTAAATGGTAATACATTACACTGCAGACTTTAATAGTATGTGGAGTGTTTCAGTAGTGATTTCTGGAACTTGATGAGGGAAAGACATTAAATACAAGGTAAGATACTGAGGGTGGGTGTTGGAGAAAAGTTTCATAGCTCTCAGCTGACGCCTGGTCCTTGCCTTTCAGACAGTATCTGGGAACAGCAGAACATGTCCTTTCAAGAGCAGCATTTTTCCCCACAGAGCCTCTGCAGGAGGCAGAGTATCAGTATACAGGATGTGCCGCTTTCTTCTCTTCCCTCAGTGACACATAAGATTTTGTCACTTAGCACAGGTGCTAAGTGTCATAAAGTTTCAAACTGTGTGTGACTTGACAGTTCCAAAAACTATCTGTAGTAAGCATTTCAGAGGGAGCAAGAGCATGGATACAACTAAGAATGAGCGATGTTTGAAAGTGTCAACAGTGATAAGAAAAGTGGTACATTCAGCAGCCTGTGTGGCTGATGAAAGCTCCTGTCCGTTGTCCATGTTTGATAAAATGTTACAGCAAATTTTGGTTACAGTAGCAAAAGTTATTGGTTGTTTCATAAAGCTGCTGTATTTGTTTAGAAGTTTTGCTGTGTGGCACTTAGTTCAAGGTGGGCTTGGTAACAGGTGGACTCAATCATCTTAAAGGTCTCTTCCAACCTAAATGATTCTGTAATTCAATGATTCTGTATGTTACCATCTCTTTCAGAATATGCACAGGTGATCAAGATGTTAGGCAATGGAAGACTGGAGGCATTATGTTTTGATGGTGTGAAGAGGTTATGTCATATTAGAGGGAAGCTAAGAAAAAAGGTAACTCTGAAGCATTGCAATAGAAAACAGTGGCATTATGCATGATACGTAATTATAAAAATTTACACATTACAAAATAGGTCATTACAAAAGTTAACATTTCTATTGTATTTAATATCTTAGACTTATTTTTTGATAGTAAACTAGCTTGTTCGTGTTTTGATAATACACTTGTTTGTATTGCCAGCACAGAAATTGGCTTTGGCTTTTGCGTGAAGCTGGCAGTTGAAGGGCTGCCTTTGGATGTGTGTATTTTAGGGGAGATGCTTTTTTTTGTCTGCTTGTGAAATGCCATTTTTTTACATTCTTGAAAGTTATGTGTATATGGATAATTAAAAAGATCCCTAATTGTAGGTGGGAAACCTGATGACTGTTTGGAAAGTCGGCATGTTTTGTCTGGGACTAGATCAGTACTTACTTGCCAGGAGAACTTCTATTAATGTGAAGATTGACACCTATCGTAGGAAAATGAAAGTGTAAGAGGGTTGTCTGAAGCCACCATTTTTGTATGCTGTTTCCCAAAACCAGTAAGAATCAGGGTTGTATAGATTCGCTTGGTTTGATCCGGGGAGGAACTGAATAATTATCATCATCTCACCAGATGACTATCTGAGAATAATTCAATAAGGGTGGTTTGGGAAGGTTTCTTTGCAGCTTCCCACAGGCATCTCAGATACTATCGTTTCATTGTTGACTTCATCTGTTCCCGAAGTACTTTCCTGCAAAGCTGATCTGCAGTAGTGTTTACCTTCCAGGAGGTCAGGTGTACATGTTTGTATCTTAACCTTGCCATCTGCGGATGCATATCTTAACCTTGCCATCTGACAAGGTTGCCCCTTGTCAGATGTTACAGCTTTCTGTCCTCTGCTTGTGTATGTACCGTACAGAGGAGTTCCTCTCAGTCTGTTCCCAACAAAACAGATGTTCACTGTGTTCATTCTGGATTGTTCCACCTGTTTGGTTTGGAGACCAGTGAATCTTGGTATCAAGAGTGAGCCCTGCTAGCTGCTGCAATGCACTGCAGTAAACTGTTGAAGGTAGTAGAGAATGTGCATAGATAAATGCTGAGTGCTGCAGAACTGTTTTCTTGCTGCAGAAAGCATCACTTATCTAGTTCTCAAGTCTAAAATAAAGGAAGTCTCAACTGAAATATATTTAATCTCAAAAACAAAAAAAGCTGATGTGAGATAGAACTATCACTATTAGCATGTCCTGTTTTGCAGGTTTCTGGCTTTGGTTTGACTGATTAGCATAGTCAGTTACTAGAAACAACTCCATTCATTTTCCTCTGCTCTTCACTGTGTGTGTCCCTCACCCCTTTCATCTGGTTGTCTTGCACTTTTTGCCCCTGTGGAGCTCAATTCACAGACTGGTGGCCTCATGGATTATTTCTGTTCTCTCAGAACATGTTGGCTCGGAGCTCATCAAATAAAGTTGTTTTACCTTACTAATAGCTACATATAATGTGAAATAATGTATTTGTGAGTATTTATGACCTTGGTTTTGCTGTTAAAATATGAAATTGGGTATCTTCATTTTACTGGTTATAAAGTGAAATGTTGGCTGTACTGAAATTTTTCATGTGTCTCAGTAAACTTAAGTATGCAGTTTGACTCTTGTGTTATACCGCAGAAGTTGAGTTCCTGCAGTATAACATACGTTTTTTCTCTTTCAGGTTTGGATAAATACATCTGATATTATATTGGTTGGCTTAAGAGACTACCAGGTAAAAATACAGTGTAATTTGCCAATGAAGAATATCTTAAAAACAGCACTTTTAATGCTAAATAGCATCAGATATCATAAGGAAATCCCCATCTAACTTTCTTTTAATTTGTATTCAGTTATGATAAATTATTACTTTTAGTTTCCTCGTATTACAGAAAGATTGTCATGAGTAGATGAGAAATCCTGGTTCAACTTGTTCTTCTAAATTGCACCTTGAGTCTTTGTGAATGAAGGTGCTTACTGGCATCACACTGGCATCATTGACTTCTTCTTGTCAGGCATAGCTGTTTGATGCTTGGATCCTGTGATATAAGGAGGATTGAGCCAAGCACCAATTATTTTATTGTGATAATCAGAATTTTTGGTAGTCAGAATTTTGGAGCCTTGATGTTTAGGCTTTTACCTTAGGAGGCCAATTTATCAGTGGTCAGTTTCTACTTAAATTTCAAAAAACAGAGTAGCGTAATTTTGCCTAATATAAAGGTTAATAGAAAACAGTTGTCAATTTTTTATTAGGTAAATGCTTTTTCACAAATGTTAGTGTTATGTCATCAGTGGTTTGAAGATAGATTCAATTTCTGAAACATGTACTGGAGTTGTAAACCATCTAGGATACTGTTATTTGCTGTGTACATTAAACTACTTGAACCTAGGAAGTTTTAACTTTCTGACGGACCACCAGACACCTCACTGTGTGTGTTCTCTGAAGAAAGATTAATTTCAAAGGCATTAAACGACTTCTTAAATTACTTAAAATAGGAGAAAATTAAGTTATCACCCCAATGAAATTAAAATATTCTACAAATGAGCAATTTCTGCTTCACATTTAGAGAAACTGAAGGGGAAGGAGGAACAAGATATTCTCATGTAAATAATAATATGTGTGGTTCTTCCGAAAATAAGTTAGGTGTTAGTAGTCTGCTGAGGTTAATAGGGAGATTTTTTTCCTTCATAGATGACTAATACATTCTAATAAATTCTTATATAGGATAACAAGGCTGATGTTATTCTAAAGTATAATGCAGATGAAGCCAGAAGTCTGAAAGCATATGGGGAGCTTCCAGAACATGGTAAGAATCTTTTCTGTTCAAATGGGAAGTTCGTAGTGGACAAGAATATTCAATCTGTCTTTACTTGGTGTGAGTGCACTCCTTTAACTTCTCCAAATCCCATTTTAGCTAAAATCAATGAAACAGACACATTTGGTCCTGGAGATGATGATGAAATCCAGTTTGATGATATTGGAGATGATGATGAAGATATTGATGATGTAAGTAGTAAATATATATTTTGTGTCACCTTTGGCAATAAGCTCTTTTTTCTTGGTTTTGAACAAGTAAAGTAGTACATGGTTGTTCAGAATAGCTCACCTTCTCAGGGACCGCTTCAGAAAGCGGTGTGGACATATGCCTGCCAGCTTTCTGTTATCTCATCTATACTACAATCATCTTCTAGTTGACCACTAAGGAAATAGTATGCTTAGTGTCATACTATTAAAACATACCTGGAGAGAGGCTTCTCGTTACCCATAGGACGTCAAAGAGAAAATCAGTGTCATTTGTCCCCAAAGACCTAGAGTTACATAGCAGCGTCCATTCAAATGACCATGTGTGTGTGCACACGAAGGGTTGCAGTTACACAAGTTGTTAACTACATACATGAATGTAGCTGGGTGTGTTCATACATTCAGTTCCTTAAAGGGTCAGAAAGATGTCTCAAGCAGCAGGCACAGTGATTGGTGGGTCAGCTCCTGTGCCACATAGGGCAGCTCAGTCATAAATTGCTGATGCAAGCTGTGCGGGACACCAACTGCTGGAAAAAGTTGCAGGTTATATGGGTGTCCTGGCAAACTGAATAAACACTTAGGGGTTTTACCTTTCTGCTTCCTCTGTACTTTAACAGCCTCACTAATTAATTGTAACTACAGAAGTCATTGAGGGATTTATATTCTTAAAAACCAAAGCTTTTTTTTTCCATTTTTGTTTACATAAAAATCGTAAAATGCTGCATCTTGGGTAGTTACTAAAGTTTAACCATAATCCTGATTGTCACCATCGGCTGTGTTTCTGCTTGTCACCAAGACTATGCACACTCCTACATTGTAGTAGTAATACTGTTGTAATTCAAATCATACAGCAAATTGCAGAATTAGAATGTGCTGTGAAGGGTTTTCTAAGATGATGCACTTTATTTTGCAGTTGACACTGTGTAGGGTCAACTGGCTGAGAGGTTAAGTAGTAGTGTACTGAGCCAGTGAGTTAACTTAATTGGATAGACTGTTCTAAGTATATTATTATGTTTAATTCTTCATCTTTTTAGTCCTCTCTGAGTTGGCAATATGATTAATCCTCTTTAAGTGCTAATATTATTTTGACTTTCTGAGGTTCTCAGTGTATTATGCATTAGATCAGATATTTTTAAAATATCAGAATCTTGATGAATTTTTCTTCAGCCTTTTGAAAATTTCACTTTGGACCTGTCAGTGGTTGAGCTGACTGGAGATTTAGCTTACTGAAGCTAGAGACACTTCCTAGTACTGCATGCTTTTAATAATGAAGTATTGTAAGATGTCAAAGTGATAAGTAGCTGTAGGAATATTGAAGTAATAAAATTTGCAAACTGATGGATCTTTGTGTGAGATAATGTATTTGAGTTTTTAAGCTTCTGTCAGCTATCCAATATACTGTTAGTATCATGCTTTAAGAAAGGAAAAGATGTCACGAGATAAAATGTGAATAACCTTTCTGAGGATCATTCTAGTCTACCTAGAATGAAGTGTAGCTTCCAAGGTCAGAGTTAACGTGAAAGACTTGGTGGAGTCTTTCCTGTGTTGTTTATGTCAGAAGAACGGTTAAAAAAACATTCATTCTGCCATCAAATTAATTTGACAGTCACTACTTAGGGAGATTACCCTTAAACTCAGGTTTGGTTGCTGTTTTGAGAATCATGAGCTAATTTATGTGCACTCTTGATGCATAGTTATGTTGGCAGAATTACTCGACTGTGTAACTATAGTAACAGTTGTGGTGAGGTCGTAAGAGGAGAGTAATTGTTCACATGTGAAGAAAACAGGATATGAGCTGAGGCAAAAGCAGTACTGTACTGCCTTCAACAAGTCTCCTGTTGAACTGTAAAAATAACTTTAAAGAAAGAGCTACCTGATGAAAAAATGCATGTGAATTAAATACATGGTGTGGTGTTTTTGCTTTTCAGATCTAATTTGGAACAGAGGTTTACATTCCGACTTTTTTCCTCCACGGATTATTCTACATTGATATTTCGATTATTTTTTGGGGTGGAGTCCCTTTCTTTTAAGAAGACTGAAAATTCTCAGTAAAGAGTGTAGTTTGTTACATCAAAAGGGTTTATTTTCAGTGTTTGTTTAAAGTATTTATATTTCTTTAGAAATGGATAATGCTGGATTATCACAAAGGTTCAATGAAATGCCACAAATATTTTGTCTCTTCACCAATTAGAGCTTTTATCTCTGGATGTGAGATGCAGTGACATGGGCTGTAAAAGACTGCATTTTTGCCTCTTCCTTTTTCATCACTACAATTCCATTTAAATTTCCAGTATTTTGAAATAAAAATTGTTTACCCTGTAATTATCATGAATTTTGATTAAATGGAAATGCCCAATTCAGATTAGTATCAAATCATACTATGCAGTGTCTGACCTTATACCCCTTGCCTTGATGTTATCTTTAAGAAGATTTTGATAATATAAAAGGAAGGCAGAGATGTGCATTTAAATACATAATGCATGATCAATCTGCTTTTCACGTCTAGTAGCATGCTGCTATTTTTATACTGATTTTGATAATTAAAAACACTCATTATTTCAAAGATGTAAATTCGCCACAGTGGAGGGGTGGGGGAGAAGTAAAGATAAAAAGTAAGCAGCATCTCAAATTTGCAGTTGTTGAAAACTCTCTTGTTTGGTGTAGTTGCAAGTCAAGCTGCAGTTGCAGACGGTGAACACTGGGCGGCACCCTACTGAACAGGGATACGTTGATCCAAAACATCAGCAGTTGGGTTTGTACTGGAAAATACATTAAAAAGTTTTTCCCCAAAGCGAATGCTTAACATTCTTGATATGTTAAACATGTAGAATATTTTTACATTATAGAAAAGGTTACGTTAAGACTAGAGTTTTATTTTAATCTCGAATTCCATACAGTGTAAGATACAATAGTAAAGCTTATGTGAACTTCAAATTAACAGTAAAAATGAAAAATCAAATTTGTGTCAAACGCAGGAAAAGAGACTTTTCAACCAGAATAAACCCCTGAAATAAACTAATGGAAAGGTTCTTCTCCACCTTCAGACAGGAGGAGTCAGTTCAGACGCTGAATAAAGACTAACGTCATCATGCAAATATTATTTTGTGGTAGCCTTAGTTTCTTTGTCTTCAATTATGTATTTAACAACTCTGAAAGCAGGTTAATGGAAAACTTCCTTTTGTGCCATAAAAATCTGATTTTTTGACACTTGTATTCATAAACAGTCTTTTTGGTATGATGTAAAGTGACTACCCCAATAGATAAAACCAAAATGGCTTTAAATACGGAGTGGCCTCATTGCTTTACATGGTTTTTGATGACAAGTTCTATGCTACAGCTGAACTTCCAGAGCTTTTGTGAAAATGTCTTCTCTTTTACTTTTTTATGTCATGATAATGTCTATTTTTCTTACATGGATCTGGTATCTTATTTGAGGGATAACATTTTCTTAGTATTAAGTTATTTTGCCAAATGGTTCATGGGTTTTAAACATTTGTGGTAAAAACTTGCTAAACATTGGGAAAAGATACTACCAATACAGCATTCTTAACTCCACTGATCTTAAAGTACATGAACTTACTGTTTTTGTGTGCCTTTAAGGTTCAGTTGTGAAGCAATATAGGTGCTGCAGTGTTTCAGAATCAGGTTTTCTGCTTTCCTCAACCTATTAAGCAGACTAGGAACAGCTCTGAAAATGGTTAAAAGTTCTCAGACCTGATCTTGAGGTCCAACTTATTTCACTGTACTGGAGTTCTTCAGTATAGCAGAGACTTCAGCTGTGGGACAAAGATGAAACTGTTCCTGGCAAAATTGCTTATGTTTGCCCTCAGGTTCCTTCCAGTCTTCATTGCTCTTGGCTTGTGTCTGGCTCAGCCTAAACTCTGTAGGGTTTTTAAGGAAATTTCCTATTTAACTATGGATTTCTTATCAATGCTCTGGTGGAACACTGTCTGGTTCCTACTTACAAGCTAGGCAACGTTACCTTCCCTGAATACACTTCCTCATTTTGTTTTTCTGTCCCCTGCTAAAGTTTCTTCTGTAGCCCAGTCTGAGCAGCTTTATATTGTCCCTTCTTGCTTCTTTTTTCTTTGTGGAGGGGAAAACAACTTGTACAAGTAGCTCTCTTCCCGGCATCTCCACATGACAAACAGTGGAAGAACAGAAGCTGTCAGGTAGAGCCTTGCAAGATTGCTGGCTGTGAAGCCATGGAATGTGCTCCATCTGTAACAGTGTTTTCTAGTTAAATTTTTAGTAATTCTCATTTAATTTTGAGAAGTGCTGCTGCCTTTTCACCTGTAGTGTGAAATTGGAAGTAGGGATTCAAAAACTAATTCCCTGCAGCTGAAGTATAAACTTTTTGTTCCCTAAGATGTTTCCCACTTTGAGGTCTTCCCTCTGATTAAAACTTTGAAACATGATTTTTGTTCATTGTTCCAAATCTTCTTTGCCTCTTTACAATGGGGCAGGTGTGCATTTGATTTTCCACCCTAATCCTTAGCAGATACAGTCCAGACACACTAACTGAAAAAAAAAAGTATATTGTTAAAAGCAAAACAAAACCCTCTCCTTATGCAAGAGCATGAGGAGGAGCCAGTAACCCATCATTATTGAGCTCTGTGCCATGTACTTGTTATTACTGATAGGTTTTATCATACGACTGCACTGTTTGTGCTAGCATGGATATATGTGGTACTGTGTGCTAGTGCCATGCATATATATGATCATATTGGTTTGCATGGCAAGGATTTGGTAGCAGGGGCTAAGGGAGTGGCTTCTGTGAGAAGCTTCCCCAATGTCCAATACAGCCAGTGTCAGCCAGCTCCCAGATGGACCTGCTGCTGGCCAAGGCTGAGCCCATCAGTGATGGCAGCATGACTGTGGTAACATTTAAGAAGGGGAAAAAGTTACTGCACAACAGCAACCGCGGCTGGAGAGCGGAGTGAGAGACTATGAAGGCAACAGCCCTGCAGACTCCAAGGGCACTGCAGAAGCAGGGGAGGAGGTGCTTCAGACATTGGAGCCTGTGATGCAGACCATGGTGAGGCAGCCTGTTCCCCTGCAGACCATGGAGGTCCATGGTGGAGCAGATCTCCACCTGCAGCACATGGCGGATCCCATGCTGGAGCAGGGGGTTGCCAAAGGAGGCTGTCATCCCATGGGAAGCCTGCACTGGAGCAGGCTCCTGGCAAGACCTGTGGTCCTACGGAGAGAGGAGCCCACACTGGAGCAGGTTTGCTGGAGGACTTGTGACCCCATGGAAGGGACCCACGCTGGAGCAGTCTGCTCCTGAAGGACTGCACCCCATGGAATGGAGCCCCACTGAAGCAGTCTGTTCCTGAAGGACTGCACCCCATGGAAGAGACCCACACTGGAGCAGTTCATGAAGAACTGTGACCTGTAGGAAGGACTCATGTTGGAGAAGTTAGTGGAGGACTGTTTCCCATGGGAGGGACCCCACGGTGGAGCAGGGAAGAGTGTGAGGAGTCCTCCCCTGAGGAAAAGGGGGCAACAGAGACAACATGTGATGAACTGACCACAAGCCTCATCCCCTGCACCTCAGGAGGTGAGGAGGTGGAGAATTTGGGAGTAAAGTTGAGCCTGGTGGCGAGAAGGTGTTTTATGTTCTGGTTTTATTTCTCATTATCCCACTCTGATTTGATTGGCAATAAATTGAACTGATTTCCCCAAGCTGAGCTGTTTTGCCCATGACAGTGACTGGTGAGTGATTTCCCTGTCCTTATCTCAACCCATGAGCCTTTTGTTAAATTTTCCCTCCCTTATCCAGCTGAGGAGGGGAGTGATAGAGTGGCTTCAGTGAGCCCTGGTGTCAGCCAGGGTCAGTTCACCACAGTGATACATGCTATACATAGATATGGTACCATGTGTATATACACGCACATTTACATTAGTGTGTAGTATACAACCTGGTAGAGATTAGAGTGCCACAATGCTTGCTCTGTAATCTGAGTGATGTCCACAATGAAAGTGAGCTGGTGACCAAGGGTGGCGGTTTGCTCAGCGTGGTGCCCGACTGTACTGACCAGGTTCTTCTGTGATGATCAGCTGGGACTCACTGCATGGAAACTAGTGCCAGGACTGCCGCTCCCTGCAGCCCCCTGGTGATAAGGTAAGTCCTGTTTCAGGTGAGTTGGGGTATTGACTGTTTCTGCTGTTGAGCAAGCTCCACTCTAAGCCATAATTATTTGCTGTTACTGAACACAGGTATGGGACTTGAATACTTGTGTCACAGGAGTTACTAGAGGACTCAAGCCTAGCTCTTCCTCCATGAAGAGGAAAAGCTAGGACACATGGACACTATGCTGTCCTATAGGCAGTTCGACCACTTCATAGGAGTGAGCACTTAAAAGAAGTGCAGCCTTTTGGAAGACACATGGAAAGAGGAAAATCTCATCTGAAATAATCTTGAGTGCAGCTTTATTTGTCCCTGTAAACTTGAGGCCTGTTGCTGGCTTCGTGGAGGTACCTGTTGGCAGTGCTTTCTAATTGTGGTACAAACCCATGAATCTTCAGATTTTATTTCTCATGCCGTGTATGCCTGTCTCTTTGGAGAAGAGGCCATCAGGAAGCATGCCTTTCATACCAAGCAAGAGCTGGAGTTCCTATTGATTAATTCCAGTTGCTTGTGCTGTATCTTGCTCATCAAATTTAATGCCAAAGATCAACTTTGTGATTATAAAATACAACTTCAACCAAATAGAGAAGCTGAAAACAGTGAGTAGCTTCATGTAGTAATTCCATCTAGGAAGTAGATACTAGTGGCAGGGTACCACTGGAAGTGCCTAAAGACTTGCTTCTTTCAGGTACTTGTTTGCTCCTTGGCCATACTTGGGATCCAGAAATTTTAATTACACTAATTATATTTCCAGGCTTTTCTTTAGATGCTTAGTGGGGCAAAAACACATAGAAAGAATACATAGGTGAGACTGTTGTCTGTCTTATGAGTTGCTTTTTCTTCATGTTTTCATAATGTGCTTAAGCAGAAGCTGAAAGAGGCCTGGTAACAGTGAAAGGCTCTGTTACTGCAACCACACCTAACACTAAATTCTTTTTTGAAGTACTCTCAGTGTATTCTGTAGGCACTTATTCTTCCCTCTTACAAAAGCTGGTAGCTCATATTTGTGTGTTTAGGCTGTGATAATTTAGGAGTGTCTTCTGCGGTCACCAGCATCTGGATTCCTTAATCAGCCCTACTTTATGGTTAAATTAATGAGTTTTATTCCCAATTGAGGAAGAGCATCAGAAAAATGCCTTTGCGTGCTTGGCCTCTGGAGGGTGCAGACAAGCAAAAAAACAAACCATCCTCGGCAGATGAGAGCAAGCAGATTGCTTCTAACTTGTAGGTAAAAAGAGTTCTAACTTTTAGGTAAAAAGAGTTCTAAAGAACAAGCTGACCCAGGCATGTAAGTACAGGCTGAGGTCCAAGCCTGTCACTGACGGGAACACTTGATGGATACTACTGGTTCCATCTATAGTAAATATAGCTAAGAGCAGCAGATATACACCCAGACTCACATGGGTTATATACATCCCACTATCAGTGGTCCATTCTGTCAGAGAGGATTCAGCTTTGTGGCAGTCTTGAAGACAGTGACAGGACTCTGCAGTTACTCTAGTCTCTGGGCTGAGAGGAAAGTCAAGTACTGTGAAGTGCTTGAGCAAACAGCTTGTGACTTACAAGCTTTTAAAACTAATTGGAGCAGACAGTGGGGGAGTGGGGAAAGATGCATTAAGGAGGTTTCTGAGGAGAATTTTACCCTTGCTGCCTGACTCAAGTGAAAGATCTCCCTGCTCATGACTGGAACTGGAGATATATATATAGAAGCTACAGTGGTTAAAGCTGTGGCTGTGGAGGCTTGCTGAGAAGCCCAAAACCCTGAGAAGATGTGGAAGACCTTGCCTTCTTCTGAACCTAATGGACAGTGACTGTCCCAGTTTGCCTTGTCAAATTGCTCTGGAATAGGTCTGGGATGTTAATTATCAACTGACGGAGTAGGTGGCTGACCAGAGGGACTCTTGCAACAGCTCTGTCATAGGAACCTTTGTGTCTTAAGCAAGTAACAATATGCAGCTAGATCCTCAGTTTTGCTGAAAATGGCAGAAGTAGTCAGTGCTAAGTAGTGGTGCAGGGTGTGCTGGAATATAGAGATGGATCTTCAGACTGGCAATACCACCTCACAGTCCCCTGCTTCTAACTGGCTGCAGCATAGGAGCCTGAGTAGAAATGGAAAGGAAGAAGCCTTGAGTTGTTAGTGTGTGTAGGGATAGGTTTCCTCTAGACTTGGTAAATAGCTTCTTAAGCTCTGGAGAAATAGTATTTGTACTCTTGCAGCTGTTAGTCTAATCACAAGGACCTGCAGTATCTTAGTCTCAGTTAACCTGTGGCTTATGGAATACTTAATGAAATATTCAATTCTTTGTTCCTAAATGGCACTAGCCACTTTCAAAAAGTATGTGTGCATCTACTGATTTTAGTATTCATAAAGATATCAGATGGTTCTGTCAGACCTTTCAGCTGAAAACATATTAAAAGATGCCCTAAGACCCATTGGTGTGGTTGTCCAGTCTTAGTGTATTCCACTTGAGTCACTGAGTCAAAAGTAATGGGCACCCTGTATCCTGCTGTGGTTGTCAGCTCCACCCCCTTAATAGCAGCTTATACCACTTGTAACCCAGTTAACCAGAGAATTGGCCAGCAAGCATGATGTGGTTTAAGCCCAGCTAGCAACTCAGGCAGCTGATTTAAGCCAAGCAGCAGGCAGCTGCTTTGTCACTCCCCCTACTCCCCAATGGGATGAGGAGGAGAATCAGATGAAGGTAAAACCCAAAGGTTGAGATAAGAGCAGTTCAATAATTTAAATTAAGTAAAATATAATAACAATAGAAATAGTAACTACAGTAACAAAATTGTTATTAATAATAGGGAAAACAAACAAACAAACAAAAAAAACAAAACAAAAAAAAAAAAAAAGGAGAAATGTATATGCAGAAAACACAAGATACCCAGCCTGACCCGAGCAGTGATCTAACCCTTCTGGGTAACTGCCCCCAGTTTATATACTGGGCATGACGTGCTGGGGTAGGGAATACCCCTTTGGCTAGTTTGGGTCAGGTGTCCTGTCTCTGCTTCCTCCTGGCTTCCCATGTCCCTCCTCCCTGGCAGAGCATGAGATTGAAAAGTCCTTGGTCAGAGTACTTAGTTGCTGGCTGGACTTAAACCACAACAGACCAGAAAGCTCTTTCCAATATAGGGCATCAATTTCATCAAGGTGTTGGAAATGTACAACAGCATAGGTGGTGTTTCACTAAAATGTAAGCATGCCACCTATAAGTGAAACAAATATTGGTGTTTTGTTTGTTACAATAACACCAACTAATGAAATATTTGCTGAAAAGGAAGTGGAAAAGGCCAAGGTTAGCTAGCACTCCTCTGTATTTAATTGTGCCGCAATCCTGAACAGCCTCCTCGTCTTTCACTCCTCTCCCCAGTTTGAATTGATGCTGTCATATTACTAGGTGTACATTTGACTTACAAAGGTAGGAAGAATAATTTCAGACATCATGATACGTTTTAAACTAAACTGCTGTAATGCTACTGTTTAGGACTACAAAAGTCAAAGTTAACTGTAGTATTTAGTATAGTATAATACAGAAAATAATGTATGGTAACTAAGAAAAAGAAAATAATATAACCAGTAGCTGAATATATGTTGCTATAAGCAGCTTATGTAAATCCAGCAGTAGTTATATAGATAGATGTTAGAGTATCAAAAAACCATTGAAGATGTGTGTCTGATTTAGGGCATAGGGAAGCACTTAGAAGAAACAGCTTACGTGCCCAGAGGCAAATAACTTTATATTGAGAAGACAGCATGACTGTTTCAGATTTCTTGCACAGATTGACATTTTCTAAATAAATTAAAGTAATAAAAGGGGTAAAGGAGGAGAGTACGGCACTTAATAGTTTCCTTCCTTAATACCCAAGCCCTTCTTCAATCAGGTAATGTCCTGTCAGCTGCATGAGACTAGGTAAGGGTGTAGGGGATGTACCTATTAGAGGCACCCACCCCATGACAATCATGTGGAGCAAAAAGTTAACTCATTTACCAAAAACTGGAAGCTATTTTAAATGCAGTTTCTTCCTTTGTATTTACTTTTGAATCCTTCGATAAAACTTGTGTATGAGATGCATCCAGAAGATGGAGCACGTTCCTCCCATTTTGTAGGTTACTGTGTAGTTTGCCAGAGGAAAGTACTGGTGGGTCAAAAATGTTTCCAGCTCAAATAATTCCATCTACATGTAGCACAGTGAGAATGTGTCTTTGGACAGCAGGTTTTGAGTAGCTTCCTTTTTGTGCTGTGCTGTGCAGTAAAGGCTAAATATACTCCAGTCCCTATTCCAAGCTTCTTGTGTAGATGATGCATGTGTGCCTGAAGAGACAAGGTGTAAACCACTGAGCCCTCCCCAAACTGGAGTGCTCCTCCAAACTGGAGTGCTGAGATATTTAAACTTTCATGATATTTGGAGAGCCTACACTGATCTTCAGAACACACTGAAGAACATGGTATGTGAGGAAAAAATTACATCCAGTGCAGATCAAGACTTATTACATCTTGCTTATCAGTCAGAGATGCAGATTAAGGGGTCCTGCCTGTCCACATAGTTTTTGATATTTTTCAGGGTAACAATAATAAGCACACCTAATTTACATAGCTGCAGTACTATATCCATATGATTTCTTCAGCAGATGTTCTTATGTTGTACCTTTATACAATAACAAGAAATTGGAAGCCACAGAAGCCTTGTTTTCTGTTGAGCTGAGCTGAATTAGCAGTAGCACAGGAGACTTTTCAACTGAAGTTCCCCCAGTATAGTAGTTCTGTGAAATTATTCCCTTGATAGTACTAAAGCTAGGTTCATATTTATTAGTATCGGATTTAGCACTGACCACTTCATGAAGTTGGTTTATTTGTGTTACTCTGTTTCCGTATGGTTGTGTTGGCAGAACAATATTGCACTGGTATAACTGGCACAAAAAAGGACTGGAAATATTTATTAAAATATGACAGTTTCTGAAATAGTAAAAATTCTAACACTGATTATTGGTAAGACATTTCCAGGTAAATGATCCTTAGGTACTTCCCTTGTCAATGCTCATTTT
This sequence comes from Pezoporus occidentalis, assembly GCF_034315485.1. Lineage (NCBI taxonomy): Eukaryota > Metazoa > Chordata > Aves > Psittaciformes > Psittacidae > Pezoporus > Pezoporus occidentalis. The sequence continues at coordinate 8,418,303 of NW_026916170.1, read as the reverse complement.
GAACCTCTGCCATAGTGCACTGATATGACAGTTTGTGCAGCACGTTCTGAACCATCTCCAGGCAGTTAGGTTACTTAAGAAAACTTCATTTTTCCTCTTCCCAAACCTGTTTTTAAGCTGGGTCACTTTCCCTGTTCAGTTTGCATTACTGCCAGCCAAGCTGGAGGAGAAATGCACTGGGAGGTGAGAAGAGTGCTGGAGGTATGAAGACTCTTGTAAGCTGGTATAGTCAGACTCTGAAGAAATCACAACTTTAATTGTTAGAGTCACAGAATTACAAAAGTTAGAAGGGACCTCTGGGGTTGCCAGTCCAACTTCCTGTGCAAAGCAGGTCCACTTAGAGCAGGTTGCTCATGGCTTTGAACTGTTGGGTTTTATTTTCAAGAATGGAATTTCCACAGCCTCTCTGGGAAACTTGTTCTAGGGTTTGGAATCTTCCGTGTTCTGAGCTGTGTCCATTGCCTCTTGCTTGTCTCACAGATGAGATGAGAGAACTAAGAAGAGTCTGGCTCTCTTCTCCTCCACCCCAAATGCATAGTTGCAGACAAGACAAATACCTCCCTTCATCATTCTTTTCTAGAGGCTAACTAAACTCAGATCTCTGAGCCTCTCCTCAGTATATTGTACTCCAGTCCTTTCAGCAGGCTTGTTAGCCATCTGCTGGACTTGCCCATTTTCTCATGCTAGGGAGCCCCAGAGTGGCCACGGTACTTCAGCCATGGTCTCAACATCACAGTGTTCTTCCCTGCAGTCTGAACAAAGTATCTGGTGTAGTATTTTTGTCCACTGCTGAGCCATTGGAGCACTTGATCTGTATCACAAGACTTGAACTTGACTCCAAGAATCTGAGAACTCCTGAGTAACTCTGTCTCAGCAGAAGATTTGTATAAAATGAAAAAATACAATTGGGAAATTGCATAAAAATTTAGAGGTTCACTTTTTTCTCCACCCCCCCCCCCCCCCCCCCAGCTTTGGTTCTTGTCATAAACACAGATCTATAGATCTGAAAACCCTTGGGGGTGGAGGGGAAATCATTCTCATGTTTTACGGACTCCCTGTGAATTAGTTTTGAAATTATTTTTTTAACTATGTGCGGTTTTAGTTTTCTTAATAACCATTGAATTGAGTTGGGAGGATAAGTGAGATTCGGGCTGTCACTGCAGGCTTCTGAACCAGATAAAGAATTCTCCACAAGATGACAGATTTTGTATGTGCTTATGTCTTGACTTTAGATTGGGACTTTTGTTAAATTTAAGCTAAGGCTTTAGGCTATCCTCCTAAGATTTATTCAACATTGAGTCACTAAAGTTCAATCTATTAAGGTTTTTGGGGGTTTTTCTTTTCTGTCAGAACTATATGCTTGACAAAAAGAACTGGCTGCATAAGATAGTTTTGGAAAGGTTTTTATCTATTATTTCAGTGGGTTTGTTAACTTAGAGCTAAGATTCAAAGGTCTGATTTATATCTCCTGAATCCCAGCTGAGAAAAGTAAATGTTAGTCTGGATGATAGGACGTACTTCTCACACCAGAAAGACCTTCAGAAGTGTATCTGTTGGCGCTGTGAGGCTCTGAAATTATTTTTAAGTTCATGTTTAAATGAAGTATTTTCCTAAGCCTATGACCGGTCTGAGTATTCATGCTGCAGGATCATTTCTTCATCTTTTTACTTCATTAGCTTGCAGCATTTCTTCTAGGGAAGTGTCTGCTGAGGAAATAAGTGCAACTCCTGGAATAATTTCATTGTTGTTATTGCTGAGAACCTGTCTATTCAAGCCCTATTTTAAACTCCCTTCCATCTGGATTTGCTGGATGGTCTGATTGGTGGATAAGGAATTGGCTGGATGGTCACTATCCAGAGGGTAGTGGTCAATGACTCAATGTCCAGATGGAGCTTGGTGACAAGGTGACCCCTCAGGGATCCATACTAGGACCAGTGGTGTTTAATATCTTCATCAATGACAGACAGTGGGATCGAGTGCACCCTCAGCAAGTTTGCAGACAAAACCAAGCTGAGTGGTGTGGCTGATGTGCCTGAGGGATGGGATGACATCAAGAGCAACCTGGACAAGCTTGAGAAGTGAGCCAGTGTGAATTTCATAAGGTTCAACAAGACCAGGTGCAAGGTCCTGCACATGTGTTGGGGCAATCCCAAGCACAAATGCAAGCTGGCTGATGACAAGATTGAGAGCAGCCCTGAAGAAAAGGACAAGGCCAAAAGGCAGGTAAAAGGAGACTTCTGTTGCTTCAATCAAAATGAAATGGGAGGTCAGATATGGTGTTTCCATACACTCACAAGTACTTGCTATTTCTCCCCAGAGGCAGGACTTGGCACTTCCATTTCTGTTGACCTATTTCTCCAGCCTGCTGAGGTCCCTCAGAATGGCAGTGCACCCATTTGATGTACTACCTACTCCTCCCAGTTTTGTGTCATTTGCAAACTTGCTGAGGGTGCATTCTGTCTCTTTCATCATCTATGTCATTAATGAAGTTGTTGAGGAGTATTGACTGCTGGGGTACACTACTAGTGGCTGGCCTCCAGCTTGACTTCATGCCACTGATCACAACCCTTTAAGCCTGGCAGTTCAGTTAGTTTTCAATTCACCTCACTGTCCATTTATCTAGTCCATCAGTTTGTCTTGAGGATGCTATGGAAGACAGTGTTGAAAGCCTTGCTTGAGTCTATAAATAATGTCCACTACTCTCCCTTCCTTCACCAAGCCACCCGTATCATCTGATCATAGGGGAGGCATAATCTCCTCTTTGTAAATCAATGCTGACTACTCCCCAACACCTTCTTATCCTTAACAAGTTTGGAAATCCTTCCCAGGGAGGTGAGGCTGCCTGCCCTGTAGATTCTTGGATCTTCCTTTTTGCCCTTCCTGAAGAGAGCAGTGACATTTGCTTTTATTCCAGTCCCCAGGAACCTCCCCTGATCACCATCACCCTTCAGAGATTAGCAAGAGTGGCCTCACAATGACATCAGCCATCTCTATGTTATAACGTGTGTAATTCAAATCTACAGGAGGCAGCATGTTCCATGAATTTCAGGATTTGCAGGGAGGAAGAATACTGATCCTCAGTTGTACATGACAGTGATCTTTAACCTTTGGAATTAAGGGAAGTTAATGTTTGATTAACATCACATGTTTGATCAAGTTTTGAAATGTACAACTATCTAAATACATCTCTCTCAAACTTCTGTAAAATTACATTATTTTATCTTTTTAGTATATGTATTTCAGATTTCTTTGCTAAAGATTTGTACACTATAAACCAAAACATCTGGTTTTCAGCACTTGTAGGTATGTTAGGTGCATCCCATCCTCTTTGTTTCAGACAAGGCAGAAGGAACAACTGAGTTTAGATTCAGATTTTAATGTGGTAGAGGACTAAGTCAACTCAGTTGGAAAAGCGAATGGGTGCCAGGGCAAGGGAAAGAGGGATGTGGAGCAGAAGTGTGACTTGCATGCCTTTGCTTAGCTGAAGTCCCTTGCTATAGTTCTACTTCCATAAAGTGGGATGATGAGAGGTGTTGTCTCATTTACGCAATGCAATTCACCAACGTGTTTCCCATCTGTTGAATCTTCTCTCTTCAAACAGGCTAGGTGACAATCTTCTGCCACTGCTCATGAAAACAAACAAGTTAATCAATAGATTATTTTAATAACAGGGCTTTATTAGTAAGATGTTGTAAGACCTGCTGCAAGAGCATAAAAATATTGGTTGGAAGTCTCCTCTGAAGGTTGTCTCTTAGCTGGACCATCTCACAACTAGATAATGTCACTCTTGGTTTTGCCCAAGTCTTGAAAAACCCCAGTGACAGAGATTCCTCCACCCCTCTGGACAACCTATTCTAGTACCCAGCTGCCTTCTTGTTGATTTTATTTTCCGATACCCAGTCTGAACCTCCGAAGTTGCAAACTGTGACAATTGCTCTGTTAGACCTGCAGTAGCAGGAAGAGTTTGGTTCTGTCACTTTTGTTAATAATCCTTCAAACAGTTGTAGTTGCTAGCTACAGTTAGCTTCTTTTTGACCAGGCTAAGTAAATCCAATTCCTTCAGCCTCTTCAATAGTTTTCTTATTCACTCTCCATTGAATTTTGCCATGTCTCTCTGGAGCACAGGTATCCAAAACTAAACACTATTTCAGTTACATCAGGTATGGCTTCACCAGTACCAAGCAGAGATTTTCAGCAAATTTCCCTTGATGTGGTGGCCACACTTACAATGTAACTCAGTACATACCTTCTTTCAGAAAGGCATGCCACAGGTTCACAATCAGCCCAGTGTGCACTGTAACCCACAGGACTATGACCTACTCAGCCACTTCCCAGCCTATACCCAAACGTGGGGTTATTCCAGCTGTCCCAGGTGCAGAACTTCATAAGGATCATGACATCTCCATCCAATCCTTAAGATTTTCAGGGTTCTTTAGGGTTGAACCAGCAGCCACTTACCCTAACTTAGAATCATGTGCAAATCTGCTTAGAACGAGCTCTGCATTGCAGCCAGGTTGCTAATGAAGGCACTGGATAAGGGTGCCAATATTGACCCCCGCTTACCAGCAAAATGTTGGATTACTGACTGCTACCCTTACTGCCAGTTTTCGAGTCATCTAAACAGTCTGTTTGTCCAGTCCATACCTATGCTGTTTCCAGAGAGGAAGGCTGGGGAAGGTGGTGTCAAAAGCTGTATTCAGGTCAAGGTATATTACACCCATCGCTCTGCCCTTGCTCACAGAGCCACTCATGTTATCATAGCAGGGAATCAAGCAGGTCAAACATAATTTGTCTTCCTGGGCTGACTGCTGCTGATTATGTGCTCCCTGATCTTTCCACTGACTGAGGTGAAACTGACTGGCATATAGTTTCCCAAGTCCTTCTTCATGCCTTCTTTAAAGATAGATAGTAGCCTCACACTCAAACCCACCAGGTCCTCCATTAGCTTGGGCTTATTCCCATCCAGCCCAATGGATTTGAATACATCCAGTTTCTCTAACCTGTTGCTCCTCCACTGCTGCCTGCCCAGTTCCTTCCCCAACTGTGCCCATACAGGGAGTTTGGAGTCTGGAAGTTGGCATTGACTGTGAAGACAGAGGCAGAAGAAAGGCACTGAGTTCACCAGCTTTTCCAATGACACCTGTTGGCACTAGGGGCTTTCATCACCAGAAACTCATTTTCCTTGAACTTGCTTTTCCAATTAGCATTCTTACAGAATGTGTCTTGCTCCAACCAGGGGCCCTCAGCCATATCAGCTACAGCTGGGCTTTGGCCTTCCTGATTTTGACACTAAGTACTTAACACTGCTTTTTGGGGGGGGGGGGGGGGGGGGGGGGGGGGGTCAAGTGGTAGTGGTTTGCTTAAGATGTTGAAATAATTTTATTTAGTTTGGCTAGCCTAAATCACATAGGAGATGGTCTTTCTGATTCTTGCACGCCTCTGCCCCAGTAGGTCAAGGCTCATGAATGAACATGGAAAAATTGCTCCAACTGCTGAAGCAATTGTCTGCTAGTAAGAAGACATGGAAAAGATGTCTGAAATTGCAGCCCAGTTAATTGTGATTAATACAAATACCAATACCAATAAAAACGGAATGGAATTCTTCTGATTTTTAAAGACTGAGAAGAAAGATTTAACTAGACAGTGAAAGCCAACAAATCACCCTGTAGGAAGGTTTAGGGTTGGTCTGCCACTGGGAAACATTATTTGGAAGAGGATTATACACCAGTTTGAATTAAGGACTTGGATTAAGATTAATTTGATTGATGAGATCTTAAATATAGAAGTAGGGAACAAAGCTGGGACTCATTTAATCTGCATGAGCATAATGCAGTGAGGACGAAATATCAGCAGATCAGAGGAATGAAAGTGCCACTACTGATAAGAGCACTTGCTGGCTAATACAGAGTGCGAAAATACTGGCTAAAAATTAGCCTCTTGTGATGGCCAATATGAATTTATTACATTAGTACAACAAAACAGAGGATACATAACAATTCAGTAAGAATGTGAAACTAGCTAGTACAGAGACCTGTGGAGGATTAGCAGTTGTGGCTGGAACATCAGGATAGAAGTATATGCATAATTTAGGAAAGACAGAAGAGCAAAATAAAGATGGTGAAATAGCATTATGCATTATAGAATCATAGAATCATAGAATAGTTAGGGTTGGAAAGGACCTTAAGATCATCTAGTTCCAACCCCCCTGCCGTGGGCAGGGACACCTTACGCTAAATCATATCACCTAAGGCCTCGTCCATGCCAGGGATGGAGCATTCACAACCTCCCTGGGCAACCCATTCCAGTGCCTCACCACCCTAACAGGAAAGAATTTCCTTCTTATATCCAATCTAAACTTCCCCTGTTTAAGTTTGAACCTGTTACCCCTTGTCCTGTCACTACAGTCCCTAATGAAGAGTCCCTCCCCAGCACCCCTATAGGCCCCCTTCAGATACTGGAAGGCTGCTATGAGGTCTGCACGCAGCCTTCTCTTCTCCAGGCTGAACAGCCCCAACTTTCTCAGCCTGTCTTCATACGGGAGGTGCTCCAGTCCCCTGACCATCCTCCTGGCCCTCCTCTGGACTTGTTCCAACAGTTCCATGTCCTTTTTATGTTGAGGACACCAGAACTGCACACAATACTTCAAGTGAGGTCTCCCAAGAGCAGAATAGAGGGGCAGAATCACCTCCTTTGACCTGCTGGTCACGCTCCTTTTGATGCAGCCCAGGATGCGGTTGGCTTTCTGGGCTGCAAGCGCACACTGAAGCCGGCTCATGTTCATTTTCTCATCGACCAACACCCCCAAGTCCTTCTCTGCAGGGCTGCTCTGAATCTCTTCTCTGCCCAACCTGTAGCTGTGCCTGGGATTGCTCCGACCCAGGTGCAGGACCTTGCACTTGGCATGGTTAAACTTCATGAGGTTGGCATCAGCCCACCTCACAAGCGTGTCGAGGTCCCTCTGGATGGCATTCCTTCCCTCCAGCGTATCAACCGAACCACACAGCTTGGTGTCATCAGCAAACTTGCTGAGGGCACACTCAATCCCACTGTCCATGTCACCGACAAAGATGTTGAACAAGACCGGTCCCAACACCAATCCCTGAGGGACACCACTCATTACTGGTCTCCAGCCGGACATTGAGCCATTGACCACAACTCTCTGTGTGCAGCCATCCAGCCAGTTCTTTATCCACTGAGTGGTGCATCCATCAAATTGATGTCTCTCCAATTTAGAGACAAGGATGTCATGTGGGACACTGTTGAATGCTTTACACAAGTCCAGGGAGATGACATCAACTGCTCTACCCCTGTCCATCAGTTCCGTAGCCCCATCATAGAAGGCCACCAAATTGGTCAGGCAGGATTTCCCCTTAGTGAAGCCATGCTGGCTGTCACCAAGCACCTTGTTGTTTTTCGTTTGCCTTAGCATGCCTTCCAGGAGAATCTGCTCCAAGATTTTGCCAGGCACAGAGGTGAGACTGACTGGTCTGTAATTCCCCAGGTCATCCATTTTCCCCTTCTTGAAAATGGGGGTTATATTTCCCTTTTTCCAGTCATCGGGAACTTCACCTGACTGCCATGATTTCTCAAATATGATGGCCAGCGGCTTTGCACTTCATTCCCCAGCTCTTTCAGGACCCGCAGATGGATCTCATCAGGACCCATGGACTTGTGCACATTCAGATTTTTAAGATGGTCTCAAACCAGATCCTCTCCTACAGTGGGCCCAAGGTCTTCATTCTCACAGTCCCTGCATCTGCCTTCCAAGACTTGGGTGGTGCGGTCAGAGCCTTTGCCAGTGAAGACCAAGGCAAAGAAGTCATTCAGAACCTCAGCCTTCTCCAAATCCTGTGTAGTCAGTTCTCCCGACAGCTTCCTGAGGGGGCCTACATTCTCTCTGTTTTTTATTTGCTATGTACCTGTAGAATCCCTTCCTGTTATCTTTAATACCTCTAGCTAAAAGTTTAATTCTAACTGGGCCTTAGAAATGACTTCAGAAAAAGGATAGGGATGCTATGTATAGCGTGGGTCATGTCTGAGTTAAAATTATTTAGAGGAAGGTAGAAAAAATATTGTAATGAAGTATCAGAGAATTATAGAATCATAGAATAGTTAGGGTTGGAAAGGACCTTAAGATCATCTAGTTCCATGCCCCCTGCCATGGCCAGGGACACCTCACGCTAAACCATGTCACCCAAGGCTCTGTCCAACCTGGCCTGGAACACTGCCAGGGATGGAGCATTCACAACTTCCTTGGGCAACCCATTCCAGTGCCTCACCACCCTCACAGTAAAGAACTTCTTCCTTGTATCCAGTCTAAACTTCCTGTTTAAGTTTTAACCCATTACCCCTTGTCCTGTCACTACAGTCCCTAATGAAGAGAGCCTGCAGTATCCAAAAGAGCCTAAGGTTGGTTTTAGACATGGATTTAGATCTCTGTCATGTCATTTGGAAAAGAAGAGAAACACCATTAGTATCTATAAATATGGAAAATTTAAGTCCCAGATTGGAAGACCTACCTGTTTCTAGATGTGCTAATGGATCACTACACTGTGGTAACAAGACATGCAAGAGTGCTATGAAAACTTTGTCGTATGGCTAGGAGGAAAAACACAGAATCCTTAAAAATTTTTTAACTACAAGTAATTTCCATTACTTCGATTTGAAATGAAAAGAAATTCTGAAATGGCAGAATTCTCCCTGAATAAAAATGCTGGGTCAGCCATCTTATTTTGTTTTCCAACTAGTTGGGTTAGTTGCATCAGGTTGTATCTTCAAATTGAGCTTGAAGACAGAGTAAATAACTTCTCTCATAAATATCACAAATTCATTTAAAAGCAAACTTTGAATGTTCTGACCTACCTTAGAAATAAAACAAGAAAAAAAAAAGGATATTACAAAATGCATACTAGATGTAATTAGACCTGGTTTTTGGTGGTCAGAGGTAGGCAGGGGTAGGGAGACTAGTTTTCAAAGAGAGAGATTCCACTAACACACTAAATGACCGCAAAACCAGCATTAAGCATTTGGTACCATCCTTCATATTATTGCCACAGAGTCTTTCATGGCTATTTTTAGTAACTCATTAGCAATTACCAGATTATTTTATTTTATATTTTGGTCCTCTTATGTTGGCTGCAGAGGTTTGTAAACATTTACAAAATGCATTCACTGTGTTTGCTTAGTTATAATTCCTGTAAAATTCAAATTTACAGGAAGCAGCACGTTCCCTGAATTGCTGGATTGGCAGGGAGGCAGAAAATTGATCCGTAATCATACATGGGAATGACCTTTAACCTATGAAATTAAGGTAAGTTAATGTTTGATTAATATCTGATGCTTACTCAAGTTTTGAAATGTATGACAACTATCTAAATATATCTCTGTGAGGCTTCTATAAAGTTATGTTTTCTTCTTAGCACATATATTTAAGATTTCTTTTTTGAATGTTTATACATTATAAAAAGAAATATTCTTTTCTGTTCAGAGGCAGACTGTGTAATTTGTTGTAGCTGTGTTGAAGTCAGTGGAGCTCAGCCTGAAGATCCATTTCGTTCTTGATGAACAAGTTTTGTCAATTGACCTTCTCGTTTTGTGTTAAAATGTTCAGTGTAATATTTTATATTCATTGATTTGAGGCTCAGCTCAGCCATTTTTCAAACATTAATTGCTTCAAAATTACTGGTCTCATTTTAACAACCGGGAGACCTTTAGACTGTAGGTATCTACAGGCACAGCCTGATTTATCTTGCTTTGAAGCAACCACAGAATCACTGTGACCAGCATCGCATTCTCTATGCTTGAGTGCGCCAAGTCACATGCATGAATAACTACCACAGTCTGTGGAAGTTAAGGAAGAATGAAAACTGATTATGAAAGTAAATAAACTCCTCATCTTTTACAATGTTCCTTCTCTCTTCTTTAATAAAAGCAATCAGAATTCAACTTCTGTTTTCCTATGCAGGGCAGGTATTAAGTATATTCCTAAGTGACATCTCTTTCTGTCATGAATTACTGTTTATGACTTAAAAACAATAATCTAAAAAGTTCACTTGTGAAAGTAGACCTAAAGAACACTGACTTTTCTCCTCAAATTGTCAAGTCCCTCCCAGAGTTATCTTAGGGACAGAGCTCAGAAAGGCTGAAGCATTAGACTTACCAGGTATACAGGCAAGGGTGCGCAGAGACCATGCCAGTGGTCTCACTCTAAGTGTGAGGCACAGTCCTCTGTACATGTCATAAATTTATGCAGCGTCAAGACCACATGGCTTCTTGGTCCTACCTGGTCTATACGTTTCCAGAGGTTTTGCATCCTCAGGGTAGTCAGACTTCCCTTCAATGTGACTCAATTTATTATACACATGATGCTAGTTTAACCAAAAAAGTTAAAAAATAATTCTCTACTGACTGCCATCTGATGCAGTACAATTATTATTCAATGATAACTAAACTTAATCAGTTTGATGCTATTTTAGGCATTCAATCAGGGTGGAAATATCTTAGGATTTGATATTCCATAACCTTGAGAACAGTGTATTATCAATCTGATGTAGGTATGTTCCTGTCCATGCTTCTGTCACACATGAATATAACATAATTGTCCCTATATGAATAGATGATGTACTGCTGGGGAAAGAATGCTCCTCTTCCTGACAAAATACACTGGTGCAGTTCAACAAAAATACTACAAATAACTGCAAATCCTTCAGGCAAATATCAATCACTTCAGCAGGTGGTGAAGAGAAATGGAGAAACGTTTCTATGGCTGCAGGGCAGACATTCTTTCCTTCCTAAGCAAGACTTATCTTCTGCCTCTCCCAGCAAATGCTAAGACCGTGTCACATCCTGTTAAAGCATGAAAAGCTAACAGAGCTTTTGCCTTTTCTTTGCCTAATACTGCAGTAAAGAACCTTCAGTTTAATCCCAGAATCAAAAGCAATCCAAAACTCATCAAAATATAACTTGTTCATATCTCCCAATGATACCTAGCCACAAATCTGAAAATAAATTAGTAAGAAAGCTCTTAAGATTTATGGCTTACAAGGTTTTGAATCTGGAATAGAAGAGAAGGTATTTGGTAGTAAATAAGGAAGGCCTTATTTCTGGGAGAACTGGAGAAAAAGTATGCATCAACCTTATAAATGAAACACTGCTAAAAAAAGTATTCAACTTAAATCAGGTGTGAAATAGGTTTGTGGGGCATTCAACTACTGTTTATTCCATTACCGTGCTCAGCAAAGCAGGGTGTGTAGGCAGGGTTATGTTTGTACATGACTTCAAATGCCTGTGCTGCCAGTAAAAAACAAAGGACAAGGTGATGAGAGGGCTCCTCTCTTTCTCTGTTTTAATGTATTTTTGTGAAGATTGACCCCATTAGTTCTAAATCAAGTAGCTCCAGCTGAACTTCAGAAGATAACATGAATGCATAAGGCAAGTGAGAGTATGCTCCTAGTTAAAGTCATTCTGTGAATATAAAAATAATACATGGCATAGGACAGTGTGGTAGAAGATGTGTGATTTAACAGTGTAGGTGGGTTTTAATGTATATTTTCAAGTGGAGAACAACTAATACAATTTTGCATGCTAAATGACAAATACAAAAGCAATCCATTATGATTCATCCAAAAAGTTATTTTAACATTAGGCTGATATTATTCACTGAATGACACTTAGCTGTGTAAGTACTCAAAAATAAAGCAGACAGATGCAGTTTAAGCTTTGCCAGACTGAGCTAGCTACACATTGGTCCTGCTCTTCAATCAAGGGAACTTAAAAAGATATCTTAATTCCTGTGGATATTCTGCCCATGTGTTTTCAGACAGTGAGAGACAAACAGAAATCAAAGCCATTTCACCAGTCAAATTCATGACCAAAAGGTAGAATTCCCTTAGAAATACAATCATGACTTTTGATTTCAAAATTGTGGTTTTGAAACGGCACCGTTTTGCTGTTGATATCTGGCTGTGATAACACATTTTATATTCTCAGTTATCATACTGTGCCTCAGTTTATTGACTCAGTGCCCATGAACTTTTTGTGTAAGACTGATCCCTCATGAAGAAGATTTTTTATCAGCCAACTAGTCCATGAGCATTTCTGCCATCTGCAAATCTAGTTTCTCAATAGCTCTCTAAGTATGATTATGATTTATGATCTATTTTAGAAGAATGCTTAAGGTGATGAGTTAATATTTCAACAGTCAGGAATAACTATAATTAGTCATACCCACAACCTTTTTTTCCGTTTCTGATATATGTGTTAAAACACTCTTTTTAACTTCTGAGTCATGTTGTTTTTCTCAGACACAAAGTTACCTGATGAAGAGGAGTATTTCTCTTCAGACAAATGTTTATTGTCTGTAAAAATACAGCACTGCAAGCACTCAATTTCAATAACTCAATTTCATTCATAAGTTACAAGTCACTGGACTTCTAGGAGTTTTAAGGTTCCAGGAAGGTTGATTTTGAACTTAAAGAAGATAAATATCGCTTGGGAGAAATGGATTTCCCATCTTTGACATGCAGTGGTTATGTGACACTGGGCCAATCACTTTAACTGAAACACCACAGGCACCCATTTCGTTTGCCTCACTTTTTTGGGTTCTCAACTTGCTGGCTGTTGATTCAAAATGACAAAATAGAGCTGAAACTGTGGATCATCACAGATTGGGCCACTTTGCTCTGGGCTCACCGTTCTGTCTCCCTCAGAAGCATCTCTAGGGATAGATTTCTAGGGATAGGCTTTGGTCACATAGGTAAAACCACAAGATACAAAAACACTGAAAAAAGAAGCCAAGATTTTCAAAATAATTGTACACTTTTGCCGACTTTTATTTTAATGTCTATAAGGTGGCAAAACTAAGAGTCCCTCCAGCTTCCTTCTGTCTGCATCCTTAACTGACTTCATCTCTCTGCAGATTCACATGAGATTTTCCCAGACTTAGGTGAATCAACAGCTACTGTAGCTCATGTATGAATATTTGCACAAACCTGTTTAAATACAGTACCTGCAGAAAATGCATGGTAAGAGAAGAAAACTGTTTTCCACAAAAGAAACCAAAGTAGTATTGATTTTAACAGTGCACAACACACTATGAAAGAAAAATGCTTTAAAGTACAAGAATCTGGAACAAATATTATCAGAGTTCCATTCACAGAAGGACAAACTAGGCATCAGATGAAGAAAGCAGAATAACCTAAGTATCTTCAATAAAAGACCTTCCCAATCAGAGGGCTCTGTGTGACATTGTGTTTAGGAGATGAAGTTGTGCTTGGGAGAATTCCTGTATTGCCTTACAATTCATGCCAGACAGCTGATGATAAGAGGCTGGCTGCAGCCCAGCGCACAGCCAGCCTCTACCTTCCCATCGACCTGTCCTCACAGGCAGCGCTGTGATAATTCATGCTGCTGGTCCTGGGGGTAAGAAGAAACTTCCCAGACCCATGCCTCAGCTCCCCAAGGCTGTAGGGCTGTCAGGTTATGTGTTCCTTCCCTTACCACTGAAAGTGGAGCCTCACATTGCTCCTGGTGACATGCTGCCTCTAGGACGGTTTCCTTTAGCATGATATGAAGGGACAGTAGAGCAAGGCGGGGGTAGAGAGTTGTAGAAGGACATGGTGACATCTCCAACACTGAGCATGCAGGCACTGGCTGTAGTCCCATCACCGCTGGAAAAGCTCCTTTAGCTACTATGGTCAAGAAGATAATTTTGTTCTGTGAAGTATGGGCACAATCAAACAGTTCATAACTTCCTTTTTAAACATTGAAGATTAAAATATTCCCCAGAGTTCCTCTATCTATCATAAAGAAGGGTACACAGGTATGTCTGAAACTAGTTCCCGACTCCTGGAGCTACTATGCACTTACACAGGTGTAAGTGCATACCAAAGCTTTGTAGACTGTAAGTGACCCACTACACCTAGTGCTTAAAGACCCTTAAAGTATTTAAAGTCTAACCTGAACAAGAACAGTTATGGTCTTGTTTCTTAGATGCTGGTAGGTGCAAGCTGTATTAAATCCAGTATTCCCTGCTTTAAAACAATTTGCCAAGCTCCACAATGTAAAAGAATTAACAAACAATTACAAACAACTCCAGATACAATACCTTATGTTAGTTCTTCCCTGTGTGTAAAATATAATAGTACTACTTCAACTTAGAAGGCTGTTATAAAGTTAAATTTATAATGCTTGAAAGAGTTGTAAGAGTACCGCAGTAAAGACACCATGGAAATTAATTAACCTGCCTTCAAGGCAGGGTTTGAAGAATATACAGTGAATATGACATGAAAGGTTCCACTTTACATGATGAAAATGAGGAGAAACACTGAAGAACTGTACATTAATTAAAAACATCCTTTGCATTGAGCAGGAGCCTTGTGGAAAAAAACACACTGCAAAGGTAATTTAAAAACTGACTCATATCACATACTACCTACAATATTCCAGGGAAGGTTTTGTCTTTGGAGCTTTAATGTTTTCTATATAGTTTTCTTATGTTTCCTTTAAAGTCTTTTTCACTGCGTGACTACCAGGCTGAATACCGATGAGGCTGACAGCCAGCTATCAAAGGAGATTACAGTCGTAGGAGACTGCTTATTTCTCCATGTGACACGCTGTGCTCACAGGGCTCACGACGACTTGAGAGCCAGCACTAGTAGGCTCACATTCCCTGAGGCAGGTTCTCCTGTGGTCCTATTAGTCTTTCTCAACCCAACCACTGCCTCCTGCCCAAATATCCTCCTTGCTGAGACCCTCATACTTCCTTCTCCAGCTTCTGGCTATACTCCTCCATCTTTTCCTGTTCCTTAGTATCCTCACATCCATTCCCTGCTTTCCTAATTCCCAGTCCTGGAATCTCATCTTCTCTGTTCCTGTTCCCTCAGCACTAAGACCATGTTACTTGCACTGAAACCAGCTGTTCTTTCCTGCATGTTTGTGAGGCACCAAGAGGCTGGAGATCAATTAAGATTAGAGGGGAGTCATCCTTCTTTTGGTTTTGTTGCCAAAGGAACCCCTGGAAATCATGAGGTACAGTTACAGTAAGACAGGTAGGATTCTTCTTCCGTAACATGAGCAAAGCAGTACAATTTCATCTTTATGCAGGTAGAATAATTTTAAGTGAAGGCCCTTGACAGAAGTTTAGCCTGAGAAACAGCTGGCATTTAAATGTCAGTTGACACTTTTACAAGTGCCACAGTTATAAACAATGAAAATGAAGTCTTTCAATGCTAAAGCAAGGTTAGGAATAACTGTTACTATATATACCAAGAAAAACTAAGTATGTCTAGTTAAACTTTTATTGGGATGTGTGAACCCCAACATGAGGACACCACTTGAATGTATAGATGGAAGATGAATTGTTGACCACTGCCCCAGTGGAATAATTTGCACTTAATAAAAAATAGCAATTTACTGGGAGACACATTATAAAATCACAGAATCATAGAATGGTTTGGGTTGGAAAGGACTTTAAGATCATCCAGTTCCAAGCCCCCTGCCATGGCCAGGGACACCTGCCACTGGACCAGGTTGCTCAAAGGCCCATCAACCTGGCCTTGAACACTGCCAGGGGTGGGGCATCCACAGCTTCTCTGGGCAACCTGTGCCAGGGCCTCACAACCCCCACAGGGAAGAATTTCTTCGAAATCCAAACCTATTCTCTTCTAGTTTAAAGCCATTCGCCCTTGTTCGATCACTACAGGCCCTCCTAAACAGCCCCTCTCCAGATTCCTTGTGGCCCCCTTCACGTACTGGAAGCTGCTCTAAGGTCTCCCCAGAGCCTTCTCTTCTCCAGGCTGAACAATCTCAACTCTCTCAGCCTGCCTTCATAGGAGACATGCTCCAGCCCTCTGATCATCTTTGGGGCCCTCCCCTGGACTCCCTCATGTTCTTCTTATCTGGGCATACCAAAGAAAATGCTTTCCAAAAAAACCTGAGCAGAAAATACTTTTTTCCTCTACCCCCTTATATTGACCATGGTCTCTATTTTCAGGCAAAAAAATGCTATAATTGCTAGACAAAAATAACAGAAGGATTAAGAATGGAAAGTGGGAGCATTAAATATGTCTTAAATTTCAATTTTGGTAAACCGGCATTGCAGAGGAGGCAAGAAGGTGTTTAGCACCTAGGACAAGTTCTGGTGATGCCTCAAGACAGTGAAGCAGGAGCTGCCCCATGCCCAAGGTCCCCGTGTGTGTCCCTGAGGCACTGCAACTGTTCCCACATGGCCAAGACGCAGCAGAAACTGGAAGGCGGAAGGACAACAAATAGGCAAGTTGTGTGTTCAACTTCTCAGTGGTTTTTTGTAAGTTGTTTTTTTTTTTTTTTGATTGCTAGCATACAAACGCTCAATAGTAAAAAAGCGTATGTTTCTTTATTTGTCTTCTTATAAAACTGAGTGCAAAATGGCAGCCAAGCCCAGCCCGAAGGCCATCCTTAGGCCTGTGCCCGCTTGGGATGGACCCTCTAGCAGCAGCTGGACCAGGAAGGCATGCTCCTGCCTTTCTCCAGTGCCATCCCTCTATCCCAGGTGGCACACAGCTGCAAACAGCACACACAGCCTCCTGAATGGAAAAATCTGGAAAAATCGGCAGGACCTCCAAGGAAGCCGGGGGCATGTGTCTTGGCTCTCCGAGATAAACCAATTAAATGTGCCTAGTCACTAACGCACGGCTTCGGCCGCGCTGCCCCCACCTAAGGGGCACAGCCTTCCGACACGAGTTGACACCCCGGCGGTCCCCGCAGCCAAACCCGGCTCCCTCCGTTCCGCCGGCCAAGGTGCTGCAGGGACCGGCGTGAAGCTCGGCTCCACCGAGTAACGACCGGCGGGGCGGGGCAGCGGCAGCACCTGGCGGTGCGGGAGCCGCTCCCACCCAGCGCAGGCAGCACCGCGTAAGAAGCCGCCGCCGAGTGCCATCAGCCTGTCGTCGGCTACCGTGCCCGGCCCTCGTCCCGCTCCTCCCCGCTCGCTTGCCGCGCCGTGTCAGGTGCCGCGGGGTGGGCAGTGCGCCTGTGCGGCGGCCACTGGGCGCCGCGGACCGGAGCGGCGGCAGCAGGAGGCGGTGGTGGTGGCCACCGGCTGAGGAAGATGGCGGAGCCGGGGGCTGCGCGCAGCTACCCGCGGGCGACAGGTAAGGGCATAAGTCTGTGGCCCCGCAAGGTGCCGGAGGGCGGTGGTTCGTCCGCCCGCCTCTCTCCCTTCTTTCCTCCCTCAGCTGTCCCCTGCGCTGTCCCGTCCCTTCCCTCTTCGGGCCGGAGCTGACAGAGCCGGCGAGGGTCTCTCCTCCGCACGCCAGGCAGGTGCTGGCCGGCACGGCGCTGGGCGGGCGGCGGCGGAAGGGTCCGGCCGCCATCTCGGGCTGGGCACAGGGTCACCGTGGGGCGCGGAGGGGGGCCGGCCCCGGCCCCTCGGGGGTATGAGGCGGGTTTTCCTCGGGTGGAGTCGCGGGAGTGCCGGAGCAGCGGGCAGCCGGCGGATGGTGGCTCTGCGGGGGGCGCAGAAGGTCTGGCCCGAGGCCCCAGGCGTGCCCCTTCCCCCGGTGTCGGCTCAGTGGTGCGAGAGGTACTTGCCATGAGGTAGCTTTTGTGTGGCGGGTTGGGCTCGCCCGGCAGCCGTGTGTGCCGCCGCGATTTCCCCCACCGCCGGCGGTGCCGCGGGGCGCGCGGCTGCTTGGGTTTGCCCCGGAGTGGAGAGCTGGGAGCGAGCGATTTATAAACCTCATTTTCAGCGATGTCTGGGCCTGCCTGTGCTGGTCGGCCAACCCGGGCAGCAAACTGGTTGAGCTGGTATCGAGGGTGAACGCCTCACGCCGAGCCCTTTTATAGGCATGGCTCCTCGTTGCTCAGTGAACGTAACTTTTAATTTCCGAGGACGAAAACGGTGTGAGAGAGGTGGTGGAGGTTGTCTGCGGTGTATGGAGTTGCATGTGGCAAGGGATCGAGTCCCCAGCAGTGGAAGATGTGAGGACTAAGGCTGTGAGCTTAGCTCTTGGCCTCGTGTGTAGGTGTTGAGGTGGGTCTGGCTGCTCTTCCTTCACATTTCGACCTACGAGATGAGTGGTGATTAAGGTGTTATGCAGCTGCTCGTTATACTTTTACCTTAATTATCAGACACAGGGCGTATGCTTTGTGGATGGCAAACCATGTAAACCTAGGGCATAAGAGGGAATTAATTTCTCTCTTGTCCTAAGCCACTGTAGTTTCTAAATGTAGCTTTGCAATTGCTTTGGGAGATAAGCAAATATTATTATCCCAAATTTATGGAGTGGGAAGATGAATCCGAGTCTGACTTCTGTGAGGTAATACTGTGCAGGGAGCCAAGGAGGGAGCTGGCAATGCCTGTGTTTGCTGTTCCTGCTTCTGAAGCTCAGCAGCCGTGGCTCCCAGTGTATGGTGTTGCACTTGAGCAGTCAAGCACTTCCAGGTCTTGGATCTCCATTTTTTTTTCATGTTTTGCATGAGAGAGTGAGAAAAACAGTGCTCAGATTTTAGTATTTTTTTTGTTTGTTTTTTCTTTAAAGCATAAGGAAATCTGACCAATATGCAATTGCACTCTTCCAAGACCTTTTTATTCTTGGGGCTTTTTTTTCTGTTATATGTTCTAACTTCAGAAGCAAATGTTGCAAAAAAGCTTCACTTGTTATATAGACCAGGACGTCATCTATTTTCCACCCGGTATGAGATTTGGAATCCACAATTGGGAATCCACAGAAAAGGCAACGTGGTATAAAGATGATACCAAACAGTTTGTCTGTTGTAGAGCATGGACAGGCACAGACAGATGTAACCACTTGTAGTCAAGCACCGGCATCTGAACACAAACACTCAAGCGTGGTCTCAGCCAAATCTGTTATTTTATTTAAAGTTGTTGCAAGAAGATGATGTACAATGTGGTGTTAAAGTGTGTATGGTGTGTTTTATGGATGTGTGTGGATGGGATTTGGATCTGTGGCAGCAGGGAATGTGACCTTTCTTTCTGGGACCTAAGTTAACGATTTTGTAGCAAGCACAATAGCTACTGCCAAAATCGTTAACATGGATGTGAAAATTATGCTCTCTTAGTTCATGTGTTTGTGTGTACATCTTGGTCCTGGGGTGCTCATCTTCTTCACAGGAGTAGCAAGAATCTTACCTACATGTTCCAAAGTAAAATGCTCCTTCCCACTGTGTTGACCTCGAGGGGGTGCTGTCCCAGTGACAGCCACTGACGCCCTTCCCAAACTTTTTAGTCCTCTGGCAGCATCTGAGTTTTGATCTCTGGGATCCTCCCATGCTGAGAATATTGCTAGGATGGCAGTGAAAGCAAGGCACCAGATCTAGCATGTCCATTGCTTCAGACTGTCTGCCCAGATCAAGCAATAATAAATGAGCCTGCAGTAAGGAAAGGTATTTGCATCCCTTGACTACTAGGGAAGAGACTGTTGTTTAATTATTTATTTATATTAAGGTTTATGCAAAAAGGAGCAAAATTCTGTGGCATGAGCAAATAATATTTGTGGAATTCAAGTGTATCCCTTTGCCAAAAATTAAAGGCATGCGGAAAGCAATAGAGATGATACAGCCCGAGAAGACACTAGGAATCTTTTTGTTGGGGAGAGTGACCAAAATATAGGCATTATTGCTGCTACCATCTGTAGTAACAGTAAGGACTAAATAGCATTTGAAGGACAAGCTGCTCAGTATTGTATTTCCCATCTTCTTGTTTGCTGCCTAGTGAAATTTGCTCAGTGTATATTCTGAGAGATTGAAATACTGAATGCTTTAGTTTTCAGAACAAAATATACTTCTATCTTATAGGAAAGTTGGTCAGCCCTAAAAGGATTTAAGAAAAAAATGACATATTGTGCCAACTCAGACTGTATATCGCAGAACCAGTGATAGTTTGTGGATAGTTGAAAGGAACTTAGGTGTGTATTTCTTTAAAAAATACTGTGTGGGTTTTTCTTCTGGATAGCAGTGCTTTTCCAACTGTTTTTTTAATAAGCCAAAATGATTTAATGAAAGTATACTTATATTCTTTTTTCTTTTGTACTACATTGTTTTCTCTCGTATACGGACATTCAAGGTTGTTAATCCCCAAGGTTAACTCATGTGCTGCTTTTTGTGTGATGTTACCACTGGGTACTATGAATTTTTGTTCAGAGCAGTTTAATACACTGCATCCTCTCAAGGTTATTGTTGTATTATTTAAATATATTGTAACACTGATGGACTTCGTCTTAAAAAAAAAAAAAAATCAAAATTCTTTCCAAGTAAGTTTCATTAAATTACAGTGAAGAAATATATCTTGCCTTTGAATATCAAGATTGCAGAAATAAAAGATGTATTGCTTGATGTGCACATGGTAGGAAAGTGAAGCATCTGAAAACTATTGTTTGTAAGACACTTGTATGGTGTCACATACCTCTACTTGCTTTGGTGGCTGGCTTATCCATAACAGTGGAAAGGCATTAGGGTTGCTTTATTTTTATATTGGGTAATTATTTCTAGGCATGCTAATTGAACGAGTGTGTACATATTTAATGTTAATGAAACTATATATCCTGCATATTTGTATTGTATGAAGTTTTTATGTAGTAAGGCTTTTTTCATCTTGTGAATAAATAAAACACAATTATAACTTTCTTAGTTATTGGTCTTTTAATTTCTGCAGAGCAAAACCGATGGGGGAAATACTTTTAAAATTTTACTCATATCTGTCATTTACTTACAAATGCATTTCGAGGGTACGGAAAGGCTTTAGGCTTTCAATTCTGGGCTCTTCAGGTGATTAAAAACAACTAAACAAAAATCTTACTACTTCATTGTGTGTTTCAGCTCTGCCAGAAGGTCCCTGTGTTAGTATTACTGAGTAGCTTGTTTGGCTCTTCCTTGTTCCAGTTATCTTGACCACTCCTCATGATACCTGGTTTTTGCAACAACTCTCTGATAGAGCAGTGCAGATTTCCGCCCTTCATTCACGATTGGCTCAAGCTGTTGTGCAGATCCTAGAAGCAATTATTTCCAGTTTAAGTTCTGCATGCACTTACCTGTTTTGTTTTTTTTTAATTATTGTTTGTATAGAATTTTTATGAATAACTGGACCCTACAGGTTGAGCCGGGGTGTGTGTGTGTGTGTAGAATACAAGTGATCAGGAAACTAATACAGATTATGGGAATGCTAACTTAACTGAGTAACAACCAACCCAAGTTGCCTCCTCCCTGTTCCCATCTTCCTCCTTGAGTTGCCTCTCACAGTTGTTCACAGCCTGGTAACTAGGTTTTGTGAGGTCTATGTATCTTCGAGGTCTTGTTTGATGCAGTTATCATTCAAGGAATGTGTGTATGAGAGGTTATACTCAGTTGTTAGTGAACTGTTTAAGACAGTAAGTATGTTAAATACACTTGTCTTAACACACCTGAATTTAACTTTCTTGTGAATCTCTCTTACTGGCTGAGAGAAGAAATCTGGGTAACATGCCTTAATAATAGGTGTAGTAATTCCATAACTCAGCCAAGGTTATTGGAGTAATCAAAAGGCAAAGTTCTTTCAGTATTGTAATAGGTTTTGTTGTTTTGTTTTTTTTTAACCTGCATGCTTTATGACACTTACATTATTTCTGAGTTACTTTGCTGTAATTGGCTTCTGTTTGGTTATTTCCATCACAATCTGGTTTATTACCTCTGTATTTTCTGTGGTTGGAATTAGTGCATGTAAGAAGTGAAGTGTTAGTTTCCCCAATACACTTGTGTTCAAGCAGCTCACCCCGTAAAAAACGTTACCTGAAATCTTGGCTAATCACAGAGGTATTTTACAGCATAGTATTATCCTGCACTCACTTTAGATAGGAGATTTAGAAATACCTTTCACTGTGTTTTATCTCTGCAGTGATTGATGATGCTGTATGGGGGTGTAGAGATAAGGGGTAAGTGAGTTTCACAAACTGGAAATCTATCTAACCATTAAAATGGTGTGGGGGGAAGAAACTCAAGATTTTTGTTACTTAAAATACTGTAACACATCTGCCAGTTTTTGTGTCTGTCATTCAAATAATACACTGTTTTCCTTCATTTGTATCATGAAACTCTCAAAATCCTAAAACCCTGGCACCCAGCAGTCTGTGGATCTGCATGTTGTAAGTAAAGTACTTGTTGTTGCAGTTAAGTAGTAATAAAAATGTTTCACACAGAATTACTTCTGCTTTTGAATTGTCCTATGTGTTCTATGTATGTACATACATAATGCGTATACGTTTCAGGCTTTCTTCAAATGTAATGAATTAATGTATTAAAATGCCAGTTGGTTACATCTTAGTTTTCTTCGTTTTCTTTCTGTAACTCTTGTGAATTAGCCACAGTAGTTAATGCATTTCTTTAACTGCTTAATATCTATCTCCTCTCGATATGAAGTCCTGTGAAGTATGTGCTGGTTTTCATTTAGTGTATTGTTTGTGTGCATGTTTTTTGCTTACCAAATACTCTCTGGAAGTGTTGTGCCCTAAATTCTGGGATGTCAGTTTCTCTTTTGCCCTTGAATATCTGGAAGTTTTTGCTACTGCTTTCATATGTTTATGTCTGTGTTCCTTTGATCAAGAAGCTGATTGTTCTTGTGGTATTAAGGTCCTGTGGACAAATGTCTAATTTGCCGAGACTGAGGAAGCATTGCTATGATCTTTGCATAAACTTCAGTTATGTATCAAGTAGGTTCCTTTTTGCTTTTAGGCCACTTTTCAGTGAGGATGTCCAAAGCAGTGATGACTGCAAGTATTCCTGGTGTTGTGCAGGATTTGCACACTTGCATTGTGGTAGCTGTTTGCTTAGAAGTCATTTTGCTTTAAACTGTTCGTTTCTCAGTGTGCCAAAGTTTGGTTTTCTTTTTTTCCCCCAGTGGTTTAATGTTGTTTTTCTTGGCATAAATAAAGGTGCCAGTAGCAAACCTTTCAGTGTTTCACTTCTGTTAATTTCTTTACAATATGGAAACTGCAACCTTTTGTGTTCCAGTGTTACGCATATGTGCTTTTATTGATTGGAATAATTTGAAAAACATAGTGTTGAGCTGAATTTCTTCTAGTGATTTAACAGCAGAAATTGTTTCCTGTGCATCATTAATCTTTAGCTTTTTGAACTTTGTTTTCCCATTACAAGAGTAAATGCATGTTTGGTGCAGTCTTGGGCGTTCAAATCCTTTTTCTGGTGGGTGAAAAAAGTCTGGAAACTCTCCTTTTTCTGTACTTGTGTTTTTTTTTTTTTGTTGGTTTTTTTTTTAAAGTCATTCATGTGTGCTTGCATTTACCTTTCAAGATGACTAGTCCACTGAATATGTATTATCTTGGTTGATATGATGAGAAGTTTAGTCTGGGGTACCTTCTGAGTTGATACTTCATGCCAGAGCCAGCTGCCTGCTGGCTCCACGTGCACATTAATGCATCTGCTTGCACAGAAAGAGCAATGGATTTATGCCCCATATCCTTAGAACTGTCATTGGAGCATCCAACCGTTTTAGGAGAAGAAATATATGAAGCTTCATAAATCTCCTTTTCTTTGTTGGGTAATTTCTCTTAGATACTCCTTTCTCCTAGTAGTGATTTTAATAAATAAAATGAGGCTCTAGAATTTGTCACTTCTACCTGAGGTTTTGATAGGATGGAAAAGAATGCGTTGGATGAAAATACATGATACCATATATCAGTTTGTGGATGCCACTGGAAAGGCATCTCAAAAAATTAAAGAAAATGGTAGTAACAGTAGTGTATCTGATTGTTTTGCCTGTTCTAATGCCAGATGCTGGAGGATGTATTGTGGTTTTGTTTCAATTAGGTAAGATCTGGGAATATGCTGTGCATGGTCCAATCCATATAAATTAACAAATTTCTCGTCTCATGCCAAGCAGAAGCTAGCAGAGCTCTTCTTTATTTCAGCAGAATGTTCATTCATGTATTTCTAGTTTGCAATTAATTTTGGTTGTAGGTGTGGTGGAATACTGAAATTCTTAATGTGCCTTTGATCAAAAAAAGAAAGATAATAATTTTCCTAAGGCAGTGTGGCATGCCTGGGTTTGTCAACTACAGCAGGAGTGCTGAAGGGAGGCCGTCCCCTGACCAGTCAGGGAGAGAGTACTGCTGTTTTTTTTCCACTTAAACAGCAAATTGAGTCATAGTCTGAAGAATACTCAAGTCTAAATAAACTAGCCTTGGAATAAACTTCCAACATACAATTATATTGCAAGTAAAATAAACCTCATTTTGAAAAACAACTCCAGTCATGTGGAACAAAAATATTTTTTCATGCTTCTAAGTTGGCTACATGGCAGATCACACAACAAGGGTCTTTCCTTTTGTCCCAGAAGAGAAAATAGAATGGTATTGCAATATTTATCCACAAATCATTGCTGCAATTTTATGTATTTTAATTAAAGGGGTTACGTTTCTCTTCCCTTGGGAGGGTGGTGTGAACTAAAGGGAAGCATTTTCCTTCCCCCCCCCAGTGTTGGTGACTCGCTTGCCAGTGATTTTCATTCCCTTGCTTGTGTTGAATATGGCGTGTGTGTGTACAGACTCACTGCATCAGGGCAAAGAGACCTCAGGGAGAGGACTGCAAATGTGCTTTGGGGACTCTTAAAATGTTGATAAACAGTTAAGGCAATAATGGCTTCCAAAATAAATGATGGATGAGCTGGTTCTCCTTGCCCTGTCTTAAAGGGAGGAGTGAGTAGGGCTTTACTTTTGTCCTTATTTTCTTTACTTAGAAAACGGTGCTTCACCCACAGGCTATCTTTTCCCTATATGCCTAATGGTCTATTACTAGATGTAGGTGTTGCCATTATATTTCCTGGGCTTAGTAGTGCTAAGTGATGTGGTTGTAAGTAAACATGGCAATTTTCAGCAGGCATAGGAAGTGGTTTAATAGTGCAGTGAAATAAATGGGTGACCTTCCTTTGGCATAAAGGGATTTTGATGAGGTTCTAGATTGCAGAGTTGTGGTCCAGGATGTGTTTTATGACTCTCTGACTCTGACTGAAAATGTTTGAGCGATGCGCAGGGGAGAGATTGTTTAGAGAAAGTATTATGCAGAAAGGCTGAATTTCTTGATAATGACACAGAAATTCAGCCTTTCTGCATAATACTTTCTCTAAACAATCTCTCCCCTATCGAGTTATGAACTGAAAGAAAATCTGAAACAGAAATAACTGCACAGATTGAGGCACTGCCAGATAATGGGAAGAGTTTGGTTTTCATAATGCTTTTTATTCTGTAAGGGCAATTTCACATCTCTCCTCTGCTTTCCCCCCTATAGTATGTTTTCTGTATTTTGGGTTGGGTTCTGCCCTCCTCCCCATGAGGTTTTGTAATATCTTTTCTCATGCCATAGTCACTACCTGTGTCCAGTCTTCCTTGAAGTCTCATTCTGCCAAAGGTGTCTTAAAAAGAATATGTAGCCTGTCTTTGAATCTTAATGTATTTCATTTGTGGTGAAGTTGTCCAAATGATGTGTGAATGGAACTGAAAGTCAAGTTACACAGCACAAACACATCCACTTTCAAATCCATTTTTTATCATGACTGGTCTGCTTGTGATGCTGAAGACAAACTGAAGACTGTAAAGGAAATCTTCATGCAGCCGAGATTCCATGTAATGAATGCTCCCTAAAGCATAGTGACAAACTTACAGGCCATGTAGCAACTCAGAAGGTTTTTAAAATAGCACAGTAATGCTCCTGGAAGAGCACTGAATTCTCTGTTGGTGTAAAACCCCCACAGTGCATGGAACTTCTGTTCCCTACTTGTTGATAATGGTGCACCTGTGCTGTTGGTACAACTGATGTCCTACTAGGTGAACTCATGAAGTTTTGTAAGCTATTTTTTTATTTTCCTCTCTAACAGTGTTTTTCCTTTTCCCCCATTCTCATCCACTCACCCCCACCAACAAGGTCATAAGGATGGCTGCTTTAGTCAGAGCAGCAGTATCTCCTTCATTGCTGTCTTCCCTGGTGACTAGGAGGTGGCACTGAGGGTAGCATACAGTATGCTGTATGAGACACTCGTATATAGCGTCCCACAAATTACAGTTCCAAGAGCTAGAGATGTTTTCACAGGACTTGGATATATCTTCCATATATATTTGTATGCTCTAGCCTGCTGTGTGCAGAGCTCACCCCGCTCCATCCAGGCTCAGGAGCATAGGGAGAGAAAAGCATGATGCCAAGGAGGAGGCTGGACCCATCAGATGGGCTCTGGCAGGAATTGACGTCTTACCAGCTCACCTGCGTCCTGCAGTGGGAGCCCAGAGGGCTAAAGTAGCTCTCAAGTTTTTCTTGTGGCAGCTGCAGGGAAGGCAAAGAGATGGGAAGAGGAAAAAGGTGAAAAGAAAGTGCATTCCATTCCATTTAACCTCTGCTTCAGGCATTATTGTTCAGAAATGGAGAATCACTGTATCAAAGAGCTCTTTGAAAATCAAAGGTAACCAAAAAACAAAAACATTGAGGAATGTTTTCCTAGCCCTTGCAACAGCTACTGGTTGTTGCAGTATGGTACACTTCCTTAAGTTACAAACTTGGAGAAGTAGAGGGTCAGAAGTCTTCAAGATGGTTTTCCAATGGCTATTTTGCACTGAAATGAATCCAGGTATCTCCTGGTGACGCACATACCTTGACAAACTCTGGTAAAAAAAAAAAAAAAAGGTAGCACTAGGAAGATGTAATTTTCATATTTTGACCTTCAGTCCTAAAGGCTGGGAGCTGCTGGAGCTGATTCTGAGAAGCAGTGTTTCAGGCCCATTATATTATATAGTCCTTCATGAAACAAGACAGCTGAAAAGGCCCAGAAAGAAAAATGTTAAAGGAGTATGGATTAACTGTTCGGTGGCTAAAAGCTAGCTTTAACTCCAACTAGATTTGAATGCATTCAGCCTCCCATTTTTGTTTCCAGCTATATGATCTAGTCCATTGCTTCATGCCTTGCCAGAAAAAGCCAACTCTGTTCTTCCTAAGTGTTATTCAGTAAAATGGTGATTTCAGCATTGTCTGGCAGATGCTAACTACCCTTTTTAGGGAGCAGTGAAATGAGTAAATACACATTTATTTGTAGGTAGAGCTTGAGTGAGGACTGTTGAGTACACAGTTTGGGGTCTGTGGGAATTGAATATGATGTCATTTACACAAACTTGTAAGGGCTGATGGTATCAGGTTTGTAGAGAGAAAACCTCTTTCAGTGTGCATCCGCTGGTCTTGCTTTGATAAGGTGCGGGATTTGGTTTCTGGTCCTGGATTTACCCAAGCACATAATTGAAGTAACTTACCTGTAAGTCTTGAAATTTTTTATTAGGCACAAGAATCTTTTCATCTTCTTGTGGTAGCTAACTTTGTCCTTTTGATTCAGAAATATTCAGTGCATCAGTAAAAACATACTAGAAACAAAGACAAAAAATATTTTTCTCTTACAGTTAGATAGTCCTCTTGCCTGTGGATAGAAACAATATCAGAATGCTTTCTTGCTTGTTTGGGAGAACTTAATCTCAAATATCATTTGATATCATTTGTGTTCTCACGTAATAAGTTTAGATGCTGAATTTCCTACTGATTTTTTTTTTTGTTGTTGTTATTGTTGTTGTTAGCATTAATCCCTCTCAGTGAGGTAGAGAAGGTGGGTACAGTTGGCTGTTTGTGACAAAATATCTGTAATTCTCTTTGTCCCATTGCCTGCTACCCTAGGTGAATTAATTCCTTTTGCTGCTGTCAATGCAGGCTCAGAGGAAGGACATCCTTCTTGTGTAGACCTGCTCTTCCCTTTTTTTCCAAGCTTTCCTGTTACATGCAGAAGAGGGGATGTGACATTCTGATGCAATTCTGGCTCCTCCTTTTCCCTTCCAAAATATTTACTGGCTTCTGTTACTAAAGCCAATTCAACCTACTCATCCCTCTCTTCTTTTGCTGTGGGTAGGCAGGTTTTTCAAGCCCTAACTATTTTCTGATCTCTATCTACATGTGAAACAAAACTCTGGAAGAGGGCAGGATGCCTGTGTAAGTGCCAACTTTCAGCCTGAGTGCATGGCAATACGGGATCCTGCATTCTGCAGAACTACTTCCTGTTGCCACTATCAAACAAAAGCCTTTTCTTGCACAGGTGTATACTGAACTTTGATCTGACCACAGGCTGTGTCTAATCAGGCCCGGCAAGGTGCTCTATACTCAGCTGCCTTCTGCTGAGAGTGCTATGTTTATGAACGTATCTTTCCAGAGAGGTGAGGTTTGTGGACAAATAACGTATTTTCTGTTAGACCAACCGGTTACAGTCCAAACAAGCAAGCTTTCTTGCCCATCAGTCTGGAGAAGGAGCAGTTACCTCCTTGTTCATGACATGTGGAAGTGGAGAGAAGAAAAGTACAGGAGAAGTGAATGCAAGAGCTTTGAGGCTCCCTTGGTAGCAGCAAGTGCAGGGGATTTTGTGATCCAGCCTTTTATATTGGGATATGGCTGCTGTCATCTTTTGTTTTACTATAGGTGTGCTGCAGTACAGCAGCTGCTGCTCAAGGTGGGTCTGTTCAGCTAAGTGCAGGTTCTAGATAAGTGCTAGTCAAGAGGGAGGGAGTAAAACTTCAAATGTCTAATTTACTTCGAAAAGTATTCCAGTATGGTCCCGGATTTTCAGGGTGAATGTTGCTATTCCATTTCAAGAAGCATTGACTAGGGGAATTTAAGACAGATCTTTTGGGATATGGAACAAAGTGTGGAATAAGCAACTGCTGCTGTTCTGGTATTACTAGATTGATGGGGTTTGGGATTTTTTGTGCTTATGCCCAAAACTACTGCAGTTCTTGTTTACATTAATGTAGCAGCCCTGGTTAGTAGGTTTATTAACTAAAGGTGTAATGGTGGAATTTGCGATTAGCAAAGAAAAGTGGGGAAAAAAAATCAAAACCTTTTTGACATATCTTGCCAGTGTGTTCTGGTGTAGGATGCATACTTCTGTGATTTTTTTAAAAGTAACTAAACCAAGAGAGAATCACTGACGTGAGGCATCATTGTATGCAGTTTTCAGGTTCCTTGTTGTAAATGCTGCAGCTAGTATATTTTTGAATGCACACTCTCGCAGTAATTGCTAAATGTTTATCAATTCCTGAATTCAGTAGGTACATTTAAGTAGGCAAGGCTCTTGTTTTTTATACTGCAGTTCATTTGTTATCTAGATTTTTCACCTGTTTGTGCTCTATAGTGAATGAAAAGGTAAGTGACAATATTGGTTAGCTTCCATAAAAAATGTGATACAGTCTTCACTTTCCTTGGTTTGAGAGCTTCCTTTGTCAAGGGAAAATATTGGATGCAAGCTTGCTGGCTTTCTAGGAGAAGTAAAAATGTCAGCCATAATGCTTCCTTACAGCGTTGAATTTTTACTTCTGAATGTGATGGGATTTACAGCACCAGACTGTGAGCACAACCGGAGCTAAACTGTAGCAGGCTGTGGCTCTTTTTGCATTATCTTTGCCCACGGGGACTCTTTTAGTATAGGTCACTACCATTTCTTCAGTAAAGAGGAATTTATCAGTGTCAAGTGTATTGTATCACTGAAGCAGTAGCAGCTTTGCTGTTTTTCTGAAAGATTTTTACGGGGGATTTTAGGGTTAGGAGAGAGTAGAAGAGAACCTGCTGCCACCTACAGCATCACCAAATACTAGATCTGTTCCCAGTGCACACACACTGTCCTTCAGTGTTTCAGGATTTGAGTTGCTAAGATGGTTAGGTATGTGAAGTGGTTATCTTGCAAAAAAAAAAAAAAAAGAAAGAAAAAAATCACCTTTTCTCTTATTTAGCTGAACTGTGCTTCTTAGCAGGAGCTAGAACTGGAACCCACTGCCAGAGCCTTGCATGCCTGAGGTCAATTTTTTTCAGCATATTTGAAGGGAAGGGAATATATGAGACCATGTACAACTGCTTAGCTTCAGATTTAAGAGCTTTCAAAATAATTATAAAGCTATTCTTGGCATTTAGCCTTATTTACTCCTCTTGATGAAAAGTTCAGGGCAGTGTAAATAAAGGGAAGAAAAATTAATGTCCTGTTCTGAGTATTGTGTAAAATATCCTTAAAATTTTTTTGCCTTTGAAAATAGTACATATTTTCATCTTCTATACAGATTGCCTGCTAAGTATAGAGAAGCAGCAGCTCTTTTAACACTTTGCTTGTAGCATGAAGGCATGTGCTTTTTAAAATGGTTGGCAGAACAGCAAATTGCAGACAGGAGGATTGAGGGTTTTTGTGTATAGCACAGACACTTGTAGGAGATGGGAAGTTAATCCAA
Source organism: Pezoporus occidentalis (assembly GCF_034315485.1). Lineage (NCBI taxonomy): Eukaryota > Metazoa > Chordata > Aves > Psittaciformes > Psittacidae > Pezoporus > Pezoporus occidentalis. The sequence continues at coordinate 8,388,040 of NW_026916170.1, read as the reverse complement.
GCAGATAAGGTAAACTATTGAGAAGGGTGGAGATTTCCCTTACTACTGTCATGTTTCATCTTTCAAATTATAGCTAGCTGAAAGGTCTGTAGTAGTTTGACTGGCAGGGTGAGAGTAGTAGACAAGTGCATGCGAGGAGTTTTGCAAAAGCATTTTAAGCTGTGTCCTCATACATGTGTGTGAAGGCAGAGGGTAGACTACAGGGAGGGAGATATACATTGCCAGGGAGAGTACAAACAGTCCATTTTATTTTAGGAAGAGCTGGAAGTAATGGGTATGAAGCTGTACTTCTGGGTTTTGTTGTTTTGTTTTTTTTTTTTTTTTATTTGTGTTTTTTGGAAGCTATAGGAGGAACGTAAAGCTGATTTGCTGATGCTTCCCTTTCTACTTAGCTTGGTGAGGTTTGAGTTTTATAAGGAAGATGTTTTTGCTAGTTGGTGACCGTGACTCGATCTTTAGAAGGGTGCAGAGCTTTTCAAATTGCTTGAATTAAAAAGGAAAAAAGGGGGGGGATGTTGGAAAGTGAGTGTGTGTCTTGTTTTTAAAGATGGAGATGTTGACTTAAAAGCAAGAATAAAGCTCATTGCTTTAGTGTCAAAGCCTTGAAAAATTATGAGGAATAAACAAGCAGTGAATCTGTTAGCATTTTCTAATGCATTATCTAGCACACCTCTTGCAACTTGCAATAGGATTAAGGATGCATATATGTGTGTATAATTAGTTTTTTAAGATGCTGTGATATGATGGGTGAAGCATGTGACCTGAATTTCTCAAATTTTAATCTCGCCTCTGTGTCATTTCTGCATCTGTCCTCTCTCATTTCAACTGTTACAGAAACAGCTTTTGCTGTTGGTATTGTCATTTTTATAATGTTTTTAAAAGGCTGATACAATGTATTAAGACAGGTATAGGTTGTTCATTTGGAGAGATTAATACAATTTTTTGTTCCCTCAGAAGTTTGTTTCCTGTGTGATCACCAGGATTGAATTTCTTTCATGAATAGCTATAGTTTGCCTAGGAAAAATTTTGAGGAAGCTATTTTTGAGCAGTATGTCTTAATTTACTTATGTTAGGTGTAAAATGAAGGGTAAAGCGAAGATGATGAGAAGAGGGCGTTCCTGTTCCCTGTTCATAACATCCATGAGTGACAAAAGACCTGGTGTAAAATCTACTATCAGCTATGCAGTTTTTGCAAGTTCTGTTTTTAATAGATTTTGCCACCTACTGTTTAGTTAATGGAAAGATTGTGCAGAGTGTCTGTGCAGAGTGGAGAAAATCATCCCAGGCGTGTGGTAGCATGGACATACTTACATGAATAGTGCAGAATGTGGGAATTCTCTTCCTCTGATGAAAAAGTTTTTAGGTTTTTTTCTCCTTCTGTTTCTGCTGTTTCTAATGAGTTACTCATCAGAAGGGTATCACTGCTAATATTCCTTTTCCAGAAGGGAATTTTGCATTCCAGACACATGGCTAAAATTGAGCAAACCCATGCTTAATAAAGAATAACTGACATTAGTGAAAGAAAGGGCCTATAGATCTTCTTATTCTGTGAAGAGACATCATTGTATTAGAGCAGCTCGTTGATTTGTCTCATGTTCCTGTTGCAGGTTTATTTATAAATGTGGAAACATGAAAGTTTTGCATATTGATTTTTATCTTTAGTCAGAGCTCTGCTTTAATGAAAGATTTTTTTTTTTTAAAGGAGCATCCTGCTCCGTTTAGATGATCCTAGAAAAAAATCAATCTATGAGGCTGTATACCGGAACATCTGCTACATGTATTGACTTGAGACTCTTTCATCCTGCATGTAAACAAAAAAAAAAAACATTTCAGTAAGGTTATTTCTTTATTCTTACCATTTGGTATTTGTCATCTTCTGGTAACAGATTTAACCTTTGCACTGTTTGTGCACAGAGCTATAAGAATTCTTTGCAAGTGTCCCATATTTACTTGTACCTTCCATAGAATTCTTTTACACATGGTCCCAAGAAGAAAATAGAATATATCTATTTGGTTCAGTGGGATTTATTGTTATGACAGTGGGAAAAGAGTAATGGGATTAAGATGAAATAAAGGTCAGGCATTCTATGTTAGTGTTACTGCTTTGCTGTTGTTTCCTGTTGACCTTTTCCAAGCATCACTTGTGCTGTGCTTTCATTAGACTATGAAAACTCCAAGCTTTCCTCGGGTTTATTTCTTATCTCTGAGGATAACAGGGCACAATTGCTGTCTATTTCATGCTGCTCTGAGCATTCAGCTTGAGCTGGTGCTGAACCTGAAAGTGTATCTTGGAAAGCTGCTACTATTACTGTGTTTACTTGTTGGAAATAGACTCTTTCCTGGGAAATGGTACCCGGTGATGAGTGTTTACACAGGTTTGTCACAGGCAAAGTGCAGATTTGTGAGTGTTATATCAAGAACTAGGTTCTCTTCATCTGTTCTGGGTGTTTTACTTCTTAAATGTTTCAATTTTGATGAAATAGGTTGTGAGGCTGTGTTTCATCTCTTTAGGAGATATTATGGTGCCTGATATTTTAGTTCCTTTGCTAAGATGCTTTAGCTGGTGGGTTTTTTTCCATTCTTCTTAAAGCTTAGCTCTTCTGTCCTTTGTTTCCCTGAAGATTTATTCATCTGACAGTGGAGGAGTTCTGCATTCAGTAACCCAAAGGCTGATGGTGCAGGATACAGGCATATATGATGGAATTGAAAAATATGAGCTTTAGATAGTCTGATCTGTTAGAAACCCTGATTTTTACAGTGTTCTTCTAGAAGCCTTTGATCCTTAGTTGGAAATTCACTGAATGTCCCTTCCCTGAAGGGATCTGTGTTCTGCTGTCTAATGTTCTTCCTTTGTTATCAATAAAAATGTGGAGTTTTGAGACAGCCCTCCCCCCAACACTTTGAATAAAACTGCCTGCATTGCAATTATGTCTGCAATGTCATTTTTCAGCTGTTAGTAAGCAGGCAAATGAAGACAGATGGTATTTTGAAAACACCTGTAGAAAACCCTCCTGTTCCCTGTAGGCACCCTGATGCCTTCCTGGCAGAAGAGTACATAAATTACATTACTGTGCACAATTAGGTGCTCTGTAGGAATTCGTCTACATTTGTCTGTTTGTTGTCTTGGGCTCCCTTTAAGTAGAGTGAAATAAGCACTTATAAATTCCTTCCTCAGGAGGAGGTGGTGGGTCCTAGAAGATACCCCTGCTCTGCAGAAAGTGAGTGAGAGGGAAGCTGAGAGCTACCAGCTCAGAGGTGGATGTCTGTTTACTTGGGCAACTGAAGTTAGGATGAATCTTGCCCTCCCTGGTACATTGGAGGTGCTGTAGCTGCCCTAATGGAGTGCTCGGTACCTGAGAAAACAATCTGCAAGCCATTGACAGCTGTAGCAAGTCACTTTAATCCACATGGGTCAGGCTTCCAGGCCTGCTGGAAAGGCACAGGAGGGCTGGTTACAGCCCCTCCTGTACACTGGTTTGAACCTGCTCCCAGCGTGCCCAGGAGCTGTTCACAAGTCATGTTTATCATTCATGTTTCAAAGGTTAAGTACCATTCTGCTCTGACACTTTCCTCTCTGTATGAGTGACTTGCTACTGGCGAGCAAGTCATGGAGCCTCTGCTCAGCCAAAGATCTTCCTGGAAACCTTTCACTAACTCACAAAGATGTAGTCAGCAAGACTTTACCAGTGGCAGCAGTTTGTTTTGAGCTGCTGTCTTCCTCAGTGAGCTGATGGTTTTCCCTGGTGTGTGACTCAAGATGCCCCATCTAGGCAAGAGGAAGCTGCTCCTGACTTTGTGTGATGGGCAACATATGGCCAGGGGGCTGTTGGTTTGGCACCACTGAGTTGATGGTTATCATTCAAACCACTTATTGCTCTATTTAAATTTCTTCATTTCAAAAGGCAGGCTGATTTCATAGGATACTATTAATAGATATATTGATGTGTCCTAAAAAAAATTGCTACACACAGTTGCTTCTGTGGCTCTGAAACAGAAGCTTGTTTTAATCATAAATAGTATTGTTGCTCCATTTATACTGTATCTCACAGTAACCTTTGACTGCTGTGGCTACAACACGTGCTACTTAAGCAGATAGTGTTTATTGTGTTTTAGCTTTTGGCAATATAGTAATTGGAAATCTGGGGAGGATGTTACCATGGGAGCTGCCCATCCCTGTTTTAGAAAGGTCTATGTAAGGTAAACACATATACATGGATTCCTGTGAAGCCTGACATTCAGCAAAGCATTTAGGACTAAATTTGGAAAAACAAAAAAACCTCTCAAAATTATCAAGCTTTTAGGCTTTTGATCTGAGTTTTGATTATGAAACTTGTTGATCCACATAGGGTATTTTTATTGCTAAATTTCAGGTTGTCATGAGAACGTGGAAGAGAGCATCAGCTCTGGAAAGTTAAATATTAATTATATTACAAGACAAAAGTTTTTGGGGATAAAACTGGTAAAGGCATAAAAAGGATAGTAAACACCCCACTCCTTCACACAGATTCTGCCAGACTTTGTGGCAGGTTGCTAAAGGGTCCATGTATGGAAGGAACAGTCAAGAAACATAAGGCGATATCATGGAAGCTAAATTATTCGCATCAGTACTCTGCATAGAGGAGCTTAAGGGGTGTTTCTAGTCCAAGGCTTTCTGACAACGGAATATAGTTTAATTTATTGCTTAAATTGCATTTGATGCAGAGGAAATCAACTTCAATACAAAGACTTAAAAGGTGTAAAGAACTGAACAGTTGCAAAGCAAAGTTATCAAGCATAAGACAGTAAACAAAATATGATATGCTGGGAAGAGCCTGTTTGCTGTTGTAAGGACATGGATCTTGAAAACCAGTTGGACCTCTTGCAAGAGGTCAGCAAATATGCAGGGTGGAGTGATCCAGAAAAAGGAGTATGGAAAAACTCGTGAATGCTGAGGTGGGGTTTTCTCTTACTAAGGTGTTAACAGATAGTCACATAAAGAGTAGTCGCTTACTGAAGTTTGTTAGAAAAATTAGTCCTGGCTGACTGAGTGGATAAAATTCAGTATCCATTGGTACAAATGTGTGTGGGGAGTGATGTCTGTGGGAGGCAAGTATAAACAATGAGGTGTTCTGAACTACTTAGTAACAGTGGCGAAGGCAGTCTTGGAGGAGGGCCAGTTTGTGGAGGATGGACCTGTACGGTGTATCAAATGTGGGGGTGACAGCTGTATCTGTGGAAAGTCCCTAAGCTGCTTGTCAGGCTAGGTTTGGCCAGGACCCTCTGCACGTGCTTCATCCTGTGTCTTCACAGAGTTAGTGTTGTTCATATCTAAACAGTCTTTTGTTCTGAGTGGTACTAGTGATTGTTCAGAGGTTAGTTGTCTGTGGAGGTTGTCTGTGCAATATGCCCAAGTGAGTTAAAACCTTTTTTAATGTCAATATTTAAGAGTTTGTTACAGATTTTTCCCTCGAAAAATAATTTATACATAATATTTAGGAAGTAATTATATTGGCTCTGTTAGAATTATTGGTGATCATTTAAAACAAATTTAAAACTTTCAACTCTATCCAGAATTTGGCATGTGTGAAAAGGTTACCCATTTATAAATGCCTTTAGCCATTATTTGCGCTGTGAAGTGCCAAATCTCTTGAAATGTAACTTTTTGCAGAATATATGCAGCAAGGAAAACTTTGTCAAGCTTGTAAAATCTACAGGTCTACTGTGTATTTTGTGCTTTTTCCTAGTAGAGATTAATCACCCCATTTCATAAATATATAATGATATGACTTGCGGAGATTTTAAATTCTTTTGTTAAAACTACGAGTAATTTTGAGAATGAAAATGTAATTATATAGACTGTTCTCCTTTTTCTTATTCAGTATTTTCTGTTTTAATCAGATATAAATGTAATCCTCCATAGCAAAATAACTTCTTAGTGGTTTATATTCAGAGGGTCTACTTAATTTGCCCTTTAAAATCGTAGGCTGGCTTAATCAAGATAAGAAACAAGCTACTTTCTTCTTTCCACAAGCTAGGAAATTGTTTGATTTTTGAAGATGATGATGTTGTTCTTATTAACAGTCTATCTTAAAACATCCACAGTAATGCTGTTTCTAGAATGTATGCTGTTTGATACTCCTGAGTAGAGGAGCATGTAATTTGTCCTCTAGATTATCAGTTGACCTTGTTGTAAGTAGCTGAGTAGTGGTACGACTGCAACAAAACTCTGCTGTCAAAGGCAAGTCAGAGTTCTTGGCAGAAGTTTTTGCTTTAGAAGGCTATTTGGTCTTGTTGTGTTGGCTTTATAAATCGACTAAGGCAAACAGCATTTCTGATATGATTCAGACACCATGGTTTTTACTGTAAATGAGCAAGTTCTTATCAAGTTCCAAGGTAAGTGGAGCTTGTTCATTGAAGACTTAACACCACCAAGTACTCATTTTCCATTTCTGATATTTTTTCCCACATCTGTTCCCTGCATGTAAATTTGCATATATGGTCTAACATGCTTTTTCTACCCCTGTCTCCAAGTTACTATCTTCAGGAATGCAATCACAGTATTATATTTACTTGTGGATACTTTAAAGATTAAGAAAAACATTTTCAGCTCCTTTCTATGAGGCTGTAGTATTTCCTAGTTGTCCAACAGTAGTTTCTGCAAGGGAGAGCAATCCACATGTCATTTCCACACTTGGCTCTGTTGGTTTAAAGTTCAAATCAAGGACATGCTGTTCTGCAAATCTATTTGCTTTCTTTGAATTTTGAACTGATTAAGCAATTTCTTAGCAAAATCTCATTCTTAGGTGTCTGTTAGATGAACATCTTGATTTTTTCCTTCAAATATTCTTGTGATGTTTAGAAGTTAGCTTTTAATTATTCCCTCCGTTAGATGGGACTGGAAAACAGTTTAAATGCTGACATCTCTGGGTGTGTTTCTTGCTTGTTTAGTGAATGACTGCTCATGCAAGACAAGGAGAAAGGAGGGGTGTCCCTTACTTCCTTCACTGTATCCCAGGCAACAGCACTTTGCACCCTCCTTGTGGTGTATCTCAATTGTCTTGTTACGCATCCCTGGGAAAGCCTCTGCCTGGCCCTGGTTTCTTGAGTTTGGCTCTTACGCCTGTTTTGACTAACCTTAGTCTAGAGCTGTTCAGTCGGCTCTGTTATAAGCCTGGCTTATTTCATGGTGCTGTAGACTATTTTTTGAGCTTTTCTTTTTTGATCTACCAAAGAATTGCTGTAAACAACATACTTCAAAGCACAGTAATATCAAAGAACTGAAGTTTTGACCCTTAAGAAGGGGCACAGCACTCTGAATCCCTCTAGGGCTCTGGGATGTGCACATTAAGGGAATTTTTATCGTATTACTCTGAAAGATTGACTGGCTTTGTAAAGTGTTCTGAACTAGGGCTTGAGTGGTTGCAGACAATAAAAGCTAGAACTTTAAGAGCCTGTAGTTAAACCTTCATAATACCTTAACTTTGTCTTCCTACGTACACTCTTTGCTTCTGGTTTTCTTTTTAAAAGATTGTGTGGGTATTTTTTTTTTTTTTCCCTCTGGAGACTATGCCAGTTATGCTCTTTCTTCTCTAGGTTCCATATGCCAAAATAGCTTGGTCTGGATTTTGTGTGCGAATGACTGAGGATGCAGCTGTATGCTTTATCATGATCCTCAGTGTTCTCAAACATCACTAGTATTATCTTTACAAATAAGATAAACATGTAAAATAAAATGGATCTCGCTTGCCCTGAATAAAAGGCCTTCCTCCTTCCCTTGCAGAGCCACCTCAACCCTTGATTTTGATTTACCTGGTGATGTGTTTAGGCAAGGGTATACATTTAGATTGGTAAAGTTGAAATACTACAACAGACTTAGTTGTTTGAGAGAAGCTAGTTGTCATAGCTGAGGCATAGTATTGTATATAGAATAAATTTAAGCATTAAACAAAATCTCAAGTCAGGCCCATCAGGTTGTGTGATTTAGGTGTGAAATTCCCTAATTTAGGCAGGTCAATACGCTCCTCTTGGCTTTAAAGAGCTGTGCTGTTGCCTCCCTCCCACATGTCAGACGCCTGCCTGCTTCAGCCCTCGTCTGCCAAACCCTTGTATTAGATTTGCTGGTCATGGCATGAGAGAGGCAGTGGAGCAGAAGTGCTTTGCGGCTGGGTGTGCTGCTCAGGGTGTCCTGCCTTCAAAGCATTCCTTTGCTTTCCTTCCATTCACCCGCTGTGAGGGGTGGCCTTCCCTCTCCTCTCTGCCTTGCCAGATCAGTGTACAGCCACCTTTGCAGTGTAGGCAATGATCTGCTATGATTGTGTGCAAACATGAAATAGGAATCCCCAGATAGGATCTGTTGCCTGTAGGTTTGAGCTGTTTTGGTTAGGCATACTCTGGAGTTCCTGGATTGTACCTACGCACGCACACAATTTAGTAATTCTTTTCCCAAGGCCAAATATTTCTACTTGAAGCTGTTTTGGTACAGCGAGTAGGATGAAAATTTTCTTGCTATGCCTTAAAAAGTAATTAGAAAAAAACCCTTGTATTTTCAAATACCACACTTGAGTGTGTGACAGACTTGCTGGGTGAGTAATCTACATCAGATGTCTATAGAACACACATCATCTTGGTATTGAAATGCTAAATCATAGCCAGGTTAGATTCATTAACTTTAGCCATAGGGACTGTGATGTCTTGTTCCGTTTGTTAACTTCTGGGGTACCAAGCAGCCTTGCAGTGTAGATGCATACTGCTGATATACTAAATTGAATGGATAAAATCTGAATGCATTCCACAGGGGCAATCTTAATGTGAGCATTGCTGCAGCAATGTGGAGGTATTTCTGGCTGTCATGGGCAGCAAGCCAGTCCTCCTTGTGATACAGCCTTGCAGGTGGCATTAATGGATTTCTGTACCTGCACAGAGCCTTTTTTGGTGGTGCTAGGGGGAACCTAGCTATATATAGCCGTTGCAGGACCAAGGCATATAGCTGTGTGATATTATAGACCCCTGTTGCTCCCAGAAGCAAATCTGATAGGGTCTACAATGTAATAATGAATAAGTAATTTTTGTTTTAGAATCACAGCTACAATGCTTCAGGTTGCAGCTACGCATGAAATCCTGTAATTATGTCTTGGTGTGATAATGTCTTAGTTTCTCTTAAATAAATTGACTCCCCAGGAAAAGCTGTTATACTGAGAAGCTTCATTTGTCATTTTCAAATAAATGAACAGCTTGAATGCCTTATGTCAAGCTGCCTATTTCTGATTTAATGAATAATGGAAAAATTGAAGGACATTTCTTAGTGGGTTTCTTGTGCTTTTTTTAACTGCATAATTTGATTAAACTTGTAACAGATTATAATAATTACGAAGTCTGAGGCAAGCTCCTGTTGCCCAAATCAGTATCCCACACCATGTGAAACAAATAGGTGTGATCCACGCTTCCTCAAGCCTCTTGACTGAGGCATATATAGAAAACTATGAAGATCCCTTCCACTTGAAAAAAATGGGTATTTTTGTACGGAAATTAGATTCTGAGCACCAGAAGGCAGTTATCAAAAATACCATCTTGCTCAACTGCTGTATGCTGGCCCAGTTCTCTCCTCTGGCTTGGATCCTTGTGAAATGAAAGCAGTACAGTTACTTTGCACCCCACTATGGTTCTAACCAGATATGTAAGCTATGCTGATTATCACTACTTAAACTACATGGTTTTGATTGCCTTATTGCCATAGGACAATAATGCCCTGAATATGTTAGACAGTTATTTGTTACTGAATTTGTAGTGTAGAAGCAGTAGCATCCAAATGATCTCCTCTGCTGTAATTATGTATAATAAATGAGAGCTTTGTACTACACACTGCAAAAATTGGTTACTTAGTGCTATGAAAACATTACTTAGCAAAGAGGTGATTTTCTTTTTATGGAACTGTGTACAGGGTCACCCCAAATTAGCTACATTAAGGTAATCACAATACTCACCCTGTAAAAGCAGTGTATGTTTTGTGTACAGATGCTCAGGGGCATCATATCGTGTCAGAATGATGGCTGCAGAACTAGTGATTGCATGAACTCTTCCATTGTGTATTTTTGTGTATTTATTTTTTTTTTAGTTTTGATCTGATCTGACTTGTAAAGAGGGGGCAGATCTTGCACAGTTGATCGTGTTTTTTCGTATCACTTTCAGTGAGGTGGTGGGATAATGTGAAGCTTTTAATTGGCTTGTAACTTGGAACTCCACTGTGCGTTCATAAACTCCTTTTGCTCACTGAACCGGTAACAAGCTTCCTAAATTGTTCTACTCAATTCTTGCGTCTGACAAGAAGAGCCTGCAGTGCCCAAAGCATGCCTGCAAGCACCCTGAGCCATTCCCCTCTTGCTGCCATTTATCAGTGGGAAGTTTTCTGACATCTTTACAAAGCTTTTGCACTCCAGCAAGCCTGCCACCCTCAGTTTCTGAACATTGCATTCAAGTGGCTGTGGTACTCAAGGACTTACTTTCAATAATGTTGTATCAAACACAAATTGTGGTTTTCTTGTGTAGCATTACCAGATGTTATTTAAAAGGTGGCAAATAAGTCTCTAAAGCTTTAAAGCAGAAAGATTTGTCTGAGGACTCAGAAATGGTAAACTGTACAGAATTATGTCTTTGCAGACAAGTATGTGTGGGGTGAAGAAGGTAATGTTCCTTAAAGGGGGTTCAGACACTGTCAAGCCAAAGCGGCTTTAGCCAGGGATGAGAAAGTGAGTTGTGGGTTTTAGGGTTTGTTTTGTTTTGTTTTTCCCCCGGTATTTTAGTTATATACATACTTGTTTGTTATTGTTCAGGTATTTCTGAATAATGTCATGTTTTCCTTTTAAACTGGAAATTGTTACCAGTGATTTTTCTATTAAAGGAACGCATTGAATGCTTGGAAAAAATACGATTTTGAATCGATGATTGTATAGGTAGAAACAAGCTGAGGATTCTTCTGTCAGAGGAGGTGATGAGCAGACTTGGTAGGATCCAGTTGAAGATGAGGTTATAGTTTTTGCACCTAAAAAATCTGTCATATGCAACTTTTTAGCTCTCTAGGAAAACATAAAACCACACAGAGTTAGAATGATAAGCAGTGCCACAAGTTAAGCCAACTTTAGTCATAACAAAAAGGATGCTCAGTACATCAACTGTGTATACAAGATATATCACTGTGGAAAGACTTGGATCCTTGAAACACTGGAGATAAAATATGTACTGACTTTATTGTAATTTGAGTCAGGTCATTGCAAGGATATTCACATACGTCAAATACTTCCTCAGATAACATTTTTTTCATGTTAGGGGTGCGTGTGTGTTAAGAACTAATCAGAAGTACTTTGTAAAAACTAGCATTCAGACTTTGCTTTAAGGTGGTTTTGGTGTACTAATATTGTTTCAATTTTTTTAACTTAATTTTTACACGTTTCCTGAACTTTAAACAGTAAAACATCAATATTTATATACATTGGAAGTGTAAGGCAAAGCTTGAAGTAAATACTTCAAGTTAAATTTCACTTCTTCTGATTGCCACTTTCGCTTTTGCCAAACTATTTCAATTGATCTTTCAGAGATGGTATTAATATTGTCTCTTACTAGTTCTAGCTGTTATAGCTACAAGAGAACTATTTATTGAAGAGTAATCAATTTGCCATACCAACTTAATGTTTCAAGTATCCTTCTACGTGCATTTTGATTAAGATAAAAGCTTAAAGTTAAAAAATGGAAGCATACACGTGTTTCAGAATCAAATAGAACCTGTTTTTATAGAAGTGTGATATTGAAATATTGTTGTGTACTTTTTGTATAGGAAGTCATATTGCCTAGAATTTCAGGGCATAAAATTCAGCAGGTAGTTTCTGAAAGCTCTGTATGATTTAAGATCAATTTGGGTTTCAGTTCTATAGCTGAATAATACTCGGTGAAGTTTGAATGATGATGGGGAAGAATATGGAGTGGTAACATAAAGGATAATGATGCAGGAGAGAGGTGTAGTTTAAAAAAACAGAGGAAAGCAAGTGGAAAGCTGGAGTAATTTTTAAACTTATGGTGAGAAGAACAAGTTGTCACTTAAGGATTTATATCCCATCTCTACATTTTTTTTAATTGAATATTAAAATAATACCAGAAGCTGTATATTGACATCTTGATACTGATTAAGAACTGGAACATATTTTTTTCATCAAGTATTTCTGGATTAACTTCTTTCAAAAAGAAAAATGGACCTGTTTTCCCAATGAGTTGAGTACAAAATATATTTCTCATTCTTGTCAGAGTGCACCTAAAGTTCTATAAAGTGTAAGCTGTTAAATATTTATATTAATAATATGAAACGCATTTGTTTGCATTGATTCTCTTGGAAATTGGAGGAACTTATACTGTAAGGTATATTGGAAGAAATAATGCTTTATAACTCTGCAACTCTTTAAAAAAAAAAAATGGACAAAATTACTGGTCTAGTTAGGTACTGTAAGGAAACAAGTGCTCTTTCCTGTGATTTTTGTCTGTCCTGCCTTAATAATGATTTAAAGTAAGTATATATTGAGCAGTGTGTTTTTTTCTGTTGCATTACAGCCATGCCAGAGTAAGAGACATTTAGGCTTCTTATAATTGGCAGAATTGCCTCAGATGATTTCTGTGTGCTTGGCTAGGCTGCCCTCTCATCCTTACAGTGCTGCAGGACACAGCTGCAGGCATGTGCCTGTAGCATCAGGAGGAGAAAGGCATCCACCTTTCATTTTGCCTTTTCCACCTGGGCTGCAGCCTGGCACTTTGCTTGCATCTTTCCCCTGTTCTGCCAGGAAGTATCAGTCTTTGAGGTCATATGGTGGCAGCGCAAGACGCTGGGTTTTGTTTTCCTGTTCTTTCTTTTGGAGGTCAGGCATTTAACCCGAAGAAGAGAGGGCTCAGCAGGTTCCTCATCACTGTATTCCAGTACTTACAGGGTGGCTACAAAGAGGATGGAAGTTCTGTGCCACATGGAGAAGGCAATGGACACAGATTGTGTTGTGTTCTTTCTTGGTAAAAGAAATTTTTTACAGTGAGAAGAGTCAGTCGCTGAACAACTTCCTGAGAGACATGGTAGAGTTCCCATCACTGGAGGTTTTCAAGATGTGATAGGATGGGGTGCTAGATACCTCTGCTGGGCTTCCTTTCCTGTGAAAGGTTGGACCCAGATAATCTTTTGAGGTCCTTTCGAGCCTGTGCTGTACTGTGGTTCTATGAAACTGCTACTCTACCCTCATTTTCATAGGACAGGCTTTAGAAATTGACAAGCAAATTGCACAATACGCAGCAACAAAACTGAAGTTTTGGAATAAGTCCTAATGTATGATATTTGTAATAAAAGCCCATTGTATGGTTTCTCCGTGAGGCCCATGGAAGTGTCCAAACTACCTTCCCCTGTGGTTGGGGTGGCTGGATGCCAGGGAGAGCCTTCATCTCATGGTCCTGAGGGAAGATGCGTGTTTTCTGGCTGGGTGCTTCTCAAGCTCCCCAAAACAGTGTGCATGCATGGGGTGTGTGGGTTTGCTTGTAGCTGGTGTGATAGAGCATGCCAGCTGCCTCTGATGGCAGGAGAGGGGCCAGTAGCACCCAAATTAGCTTGGGGATTTCCTGGAGCAGTTGGCAAACCAGGAGAGAAGGTGCTGTAGTGGTGTGCAGGGCAGTTGTGCTGGAAGCCACAAGGCTGCAGGTATGAGGTGCATTGGATGTGGCAGAAGGCTCTTCGTTTGAGGTGTAAGGTTTGTTTGAGAGGAGGGAAGAGCTCATACAGATTTATGCTGAGGCAGGGCACTGATTCTGGTGGAACTTGAATTGTTTCGAAATAGTAAAGGGGAGAGAGGGAACAGGGAGAAGACAAGAAGACTCCAAGACTCCTTTATCCATTTCTTCTTTAGCTTTTTATGTTTTTTTTTTGTTGTTGTTTGGTTTTTTTTTTTTTTTTAGTAAATAGAGTAAGGAAAAACTGTATAAAATTAAGAGAAACAGCAGAGCAAAAGATACTGGTACTATCTACAGACAGAGACAGCTAATAGCCCTAATTGCACAGAGTGTCATCTCAGCAGCATTTTATATATACCCATATTTCTCAGGTGTATATAAATACTTGTTTTCTTTGCTGAATAAAATATAAAAATGAACACTGGGTAACTCTCACCACCACTGAAGCTTAATTTGTGTATTGTTCTTTACACCACAAAGTTCTTAACGGGGCTATAATGTGTTCAGTGCTGCCGGTTCTGGCAAATCCCAGTCCTGAGGGGAGAGCTGCTGGGGCATGGCTGTTGGGGAAGGAGGTTTGGGGGCGGCCATTTCTGGTCTGCCTTGTGCACGGAGGTCATGGCAGTGTTTTTTCTGCTGATTTAATCTTGACATTGGGGTGAAGAAAGACCATGACCAACAAGGTCTTCTAAGAATTAAAACAAAATTATTTTGCTGTCTTTTTTTGGTGAGAAGTGGATGCTAAGTTATAAGCTTTTGGCTGTAAACAGCTACTTTCTGGTACCAAGTAAACCTAGGTTGTGGGGTCAGGTTAAATTTTCTGCCAGTAAATTATTTGATTAAAACCAGAACTGTGACACATCAGAAAAGAGGGATAGGGAGGAACAAGGAAAAAGAGAAAATGAAAAAGTAAATTTTAAATAGAAAATACCATCTAATCCATGTAACGGCTAATTGTAGACTTACAAAGTCTACATTAGAAGAAATTAAGCTAACTGGCTTTCATCTTCCAAAATGTACAATTACATTGTGTTATAAGCAGATCATTTAATTGCAAAATCATCATTCAAATGTTCTAAAAATCAATTAGAACAAAGCATTGCTTGGCAAGCATTTGTGACCTTCAGTTTCTCGCATTCACCATGCATTTATCTCTATTGAAAAGCTTTCTCTTTATTCAAGTGTACGCATCCACACCACGTGTTACTAGACTCTGTGACAATATTAAATAAATCTGTATGCCAAAAAAAGTCTGGCTGTGTGATTAGATTTGGTTTGTTCAGTGTGGCATCTCCCACAGGAAAAGATTGTGAGTGTGAATTCAGCAATCGTCATCAGCATCAGTACATTTATGCTACTCTTGACTTGTGTGAATAATTCTTTGTTTCCATTTAGATCTTGTTCTGTGCAAGTAATTTCTTCAAGCTCATCTGTTATCATCTGCTTTTAGCTGAATGGTGCTATTTTGTTAAACTGCAAGCACTCACAGTTTCTCATTCTGCTTTTTATAACTAACCCAAAAGAAATTACCACTGAAAATTATTCTTCCATTATCATTGGTCAGTTTGTCTTGGCAGTTTAATGTCATGACACTGGATTAAGCTGCTTTTAAAGTTGTCATTTTATATGTTGGCTCTGCCTTTCTTTAAGCCTGTCAGTTAAAATGTCAGGCAGTTAATTAGTTAGATGCTTTGAAAATTAGTGCATTGTAACATCATATGGCTCTTCTGTAAAACATTTAAACTGGTGTTTAAAGTGCTTGTTTTAGCTAATCAAAGTCCTCTCATTTTTTTTTTAGCTGCCTTTATTTTGTATGAGTTATTCAGAAAATAATGTACAGAAAAGGTATAGTTTTTTTCTCTGAAAATCAGGTTTGTTGGTTTTGTTGTTTTTTTTTTTTAAAAAAAAGCATGGAGACTTCTTTGTTTTAGCAGCTGCCATAATTTTTGGTAGATATTCTTAAATTATTTTGGAGGTTTTTTTTTTTTTTTTCCCCAAGGCCATTCTGCTGTGAGTAGCTGGGACCTTGAAGATAGAAGCCCCTTAATGATGCAAAGTTGTCATACACTTAATAAGCTGTATTTCTCAAGGCATGCAAATGATAAGGACTTTGATATGGGGTTTAAGTGTCTGTTTACAATTTGAAGAGTTCAGTTGTCTGTATTTCTTCAAAAAGAAATGAAGCTTAGAGGATCACAACTATTTGTCTGTCCCTTCTTCTCACTGATAATTAGCTACTGAAGCCATCAGCCAACTTCAACCAAATTTGATGTAAGTTAACGTCTAAAGGTTGCTATATTCCCTTTTTAGGCTTTTTAGTGCCTTGTAAATTTTTTTTCTTAGCCACTTCTTCGAAGAATTTGAGTTACCAGAAAAATAAGATTTTATGGGCCAGATATCAAGCTCTGCCCTTATAGATGAATGAGAACAGAAACTTGCTGTGCAGAGTGCTACAACTTCAGGTGCAGGAACCAGCAGCATTTGTGTTGCATTCCCAGAGTTGCATACAAAAGCATAAGAACTAAAATAATGAACAAATTTTGCCTTTGAACCAAACAAGTAACTGCTCTTATGCTATGGTAGTAAACCCATACAAGGCTTGCAATAGAATTTTGCAATTCTAAACCAAATAGAACCCATATTTTTTGTTAAAACATTTTAAATTCTGCTGAGTTTGCATAGTGGTTTAAAAGTATTTGGATGCTGATATCAAATCATTAGCACTTATTTATGTGCCAGTGTTGGACTTTGTTCTGAATAGAGTCAGTCTTCTCCAGATGTTTGAAGGATCAACAGAAATATTCCATGAAATATCATTTATTAAGTATTTGTATTTTCCCTAAAACATAACGTTTTGGGCCAATGGCTCTGGTCTTCGAAATGAGTTCAGGTAATGGTCAAAAGAAAATGCCGTGCCTGTAGAGTACGAGTGTATGTGCAAGTGCCTGTATGTGTCTAAAGACTGCAAAATGATTGCACCAAAGGAAATGCCAGCTGTGTCCTCGTAGTCCTCCCCTGGCTTTGTTCTCTTTGTCTGGGGCAGTAAGGTTGCCAGCACTCGGTGAAGTCTCCGCAGTGACTTGCAGGTGGAATTGCATACACTGAAAGCCTCATGCGTGGTGTTCCTTGAAGAGTTGGAACCTTATAGCTAAAGGACAGGTAGAAAACTAGGCAGAAGTTGCAACAAGGACATTTTAGGCTCTTGATGGAAGACCTGTAAGGATTAGATTCTCAGACAAGATCAAATAATTGCAGAAGCGCCACAGGGAAAAGTTCGTGTTCTGGATTTAAAAGGGCAAATATTCAGATCCACCACTGAATTATACAATATGTTATGGATTATATCTAGAGGCCAAGACTGGGGCATCCACAAGCAGGAGCTGTATGGAATACACTTTGATGAACCGACCAGAAACATAGTTAAAACTGTATATCTTTACATAAAATTATTAATATGAAGTATATTGGCATAGTACATGTACTAAAATGCATGGGGGAAAAGATTAAAGGTAGATATCTAATTGTAAAAGCTTTTTCTCTCTATGAGGATTTACTGCATTTTCCTAGAGTAGATTGTTTTGGTTTTGATAGTCAATGGGTGTTCTTCTTCTGAAATAAATCCATGGGAAATCCTATGGGCGTGAAGCACAGTAAAATCATTGTTTTAACTCTTGCACCTAATCATAGCCAAGTCCACAAGGAGCCATACAAGTCCGTGAAGAACTTTGCTTCTTTTTTTTAAGTTTTTGCCAAATCACAGTGTGCTTTCTACATCTGATACCTGATAGCTGCTTCTTTGTGGAATAATACACCGTTTCAGCAATTCATCAGGTAGGGGCAGAGAAAAGTGGAGGTTCATTAGGTTAGCCCTTTTTAGGTCATGTTAGTAAGTCATCAATGTGCCTTTTTTTTATTTTTTTTTAATAGGAAGATATATAGATGGAAAACTACAAATGAATTCTTTTGTTAAATGCTCTATATTCACCTTGCTCACCACAAAGAACAGAAGAGAAACACCCTAAAGCTTTCTTCAAATCTTCAGTCATCACTGACTTAATGATGGAGGACAAGGTATGGTGAGAGATGAAGGGAATATTAAAAAGTTAATTGTATTGTCTGGGAAAAATAAGTAGGCATATTGTGGAAACAAATGGCATGTCATGTTTCTGTAAGCATTGTTTTCTTGCTTCTCTAAGTATACCTTTTTTACAACTCGGAGCAAATCCCAAAGCATCAATATCTCTATTGCAGTTTCTATTACATTAGACTTGAAATGAAAAAGAAGTTAGTGGAAGAACCCTGCAGAGCCATTCCTGTACATAACATCCATGCAGTGGATTGAGGCCAGTGCCACACTGTACAGACTGCCACCTCTGAAATGCTCATTCACCAAGCATCTGGCTCCCTTGTGAGCCCTTTATCTGTAGATAGTAACCTTGCTATATCATTATCCTTAGCGTCTTTTTTAATGACAGTTAATTGAGAACATACTGACAAATTTGTGTTGTCATTTTTATTCAAGACTCCAGAGTAACACTTCCTGGCTAAAGCTGGTTTAGAAGCAAGTTGTGGTTTTGCCATGTACAAGTACTTTGACATAGAGATTAATTAAGAGTTTGATTACAAGACCAGGGTGATGAGGCACTGGCGCAGGTTGCCCAGAGAAGCAGTGGGTGCCCCATCCCTGGCAGTGTTCAAGGCCAGGTTGGATGGAGCTTTGAGCAACCCGGTCTAGTGAAAGGTGTTTTTTAAGGGGGTTTGGAACTGGATGATCTTTAAGGTCTCTTCCAACCTAAACCATTCTATGATTGGCCTATCTGCAAGCAGTTGCTTTCTTTTGGAGCCCTTGGGCCCTGCAGGCAAACTGCAAAGGAAGGCAGGGTATACAGAAACTGCAGGGCTTCCCCAGAAATGCTGTCCTGTGACCCAGGTTACTTAAAATTAGAGATTTGCACTTGCTCTGTACTGGTGCTGTGAAAGTTTCTTTTTGGATGAAATGGGCTCTGCCAGCAGAGTAATGGCCTTCAGCAGTACTTCAGTAGCTTGAGCAGGGCAGCTTGACATGTTCCAGGTTACTGCCATGCTGGGAAAATGATCCTAACTTTCCTCTTCACTGAAAAGCAGAATTTCAGCAAGGGGTACTGGTTGCTGGTGTGGTGGGCTGCAGGGTGTCTGCTGAACAGTGGCTCCTGCACCCCTTGGTTTTAAATTACAGCAGAGGGCGGTACTGCGAAGGTTTGAGCAAGTGGTCATTGCTGTCAGCGGAGAAAGAAATGGCAGTAAAGGTGCCTCAGGTGCAGGTCATCTCCGTGCCCACGTGGGGCTGTGCAAGACTGCAGTGCCTGTAAAGTCTTCCAGGAAAGCTTGCTGCCTGGATCGGGAAAAACAGTTCTGTGCTCTCCCTTCACATTCGCTGCCTTCATGCGCTCCAGCCGCCATTTAGGAGTGCAACACAGCAGTGAAAACTGTAAAAGCACCGAAGTGTAAGATTGCCATTCAGTGCCGTACGCCAGCAAAGCCAATTAACTTGAACAGGAAGTGGGGCTTAATGTGCATTTGGGGATTACAAGCTAGCAGGAGGTGGGAGAAATGGATACTTACCACTTCCATCTCCTTTGCTGATGCTAAAAATATCTGAATCTCTCAATGAAATGCTAATTTTCACTGAGCTCTGGTTATCTAATACCTAGTAATAAATTATATACAACATTAACAGATGCTGATACATAAATGTGTTGCAAGTCCAGAAACACTTAATGAGAAATTGGAGTGTGCTAGACTACACTATAGACACAAAGCTTTTTTTCCTAGTTCATTTTGGTGGCAAAAGTTGTTGGAAAGAAATTAACTTTCTTTCATTTTGACGTGTATGTTCCTAAAATGAGGTTGTTCTGGTTGAATTCACTGAGACGGCAAAACAAATGTATGTGACCCTAAAACATTTCCCTTAAATAATTTGAGCAAAATAACTGTGTCGCGAGGCTTGCTGTCTTACAGTGAGGCTTTTTCTTGCAAAGGCTGTAAGGTGCAGTGAACTAGTCAAACAGTGTTTACGGTATTTATAGATACTTTTTTTCCAACAAATGCATTCTCTATTTATTATGATAGTATGCAAGTGATAAGGCCTCTTTTCAGACTTAAGTGGCATATGCAAAGGCTTCCCAATCCTAGCAAGACAGTTTCATCTTTTCTGTTTTAATAAAGTAGTTCTACTGAAGTCAGTGACACTTTTGTGCAAGATAGTAAATGCACAAACCCTAAATACATATTGGGGCAACTGCTAATTCAGGAGATACACAGTGAGTGAATGAAAAAACAAAAGAATCTGTTGTGGAAAAAAATTGTTTCATTTGGATTGTTTATAGCTTTGGGGTTTGGGGATTTACTTGGTGTTTTAAAATGTAATTCCCAGCTAGTGCTAGCAATTATTCCTTGGCGAACCCTAGTTCTGTTAGTTTCAAAGTGTTGATTGTGAGTTAGAAGCAATATTTGGTTTTATTTATTCCTTTTTTTAATCCATTCCATAATTTTAAGATTAGTTGCTTACTCAGGTAGCAGGTTTGAAAAGGATGGCTTTCC
Organism: Pezoporus occidentalis; assembly: GCF_034315485.1. Classification (NCBI taxonomy): domain Eukaryota; kingdom Metazoa; phylum Chordata; class Aves; order Psittaciformes; family Psittacidae; genus Pezoporus; species Pezoporus occidentalis. The sequence goes on along the minus strand of NW_026916170.1, from coordinate 8,367,745 downwards.
TTGGACACAGTGGGTGTGTGTAGGATGAATCCCTTATCAAGGTAGTGTCATGAATTTATGAATTCCTTTTGGGTTACACTGTTTTCTTGTTCCACTTCTCATCATGAACCTTGTGTAGTTAGGTATCTGAAGGGGAAAAGGCCTGTGTTATGTTATTCTTGAGAGCTTTTTTTGATAATACAGTTAAAGTTGTGACCAGATAAATAGTAAAAATCATGATTTTCCTGTCTCTTAAGTGCACCTTCAAATTTGATTGTCTGTCTTTTCCACTGAGAATTTCTACATTTACTGGGGAAAAAAAAATAGAGCAAGTTGAGACAGGGGGACACCAACAAAAAACCCTAAAACAAACATCACAAACCGCAACCCTCCAAAAACCTTCTCAACCCCTGAAAAAAAAAAGTCCCAAGACCCCCTAAAAAGCCCTGCTTAAACCGTTTTGAATAAGCCCTAATAATAATTCGTAGTTGAGATTCTGATATTGTGCAATATCGTGGATTTTTTAATAAAACAACTCTGGAAATTGTCAATAAACTTCGATTGTACTGCAGATGTGTAACTCAAATCAGTTGCAATTAGGCATTCTGGAAAGAACAATTATAAATAAATTAGAATCTTCAGCCTCTTTTTTTTTTTTTAATTCTTTCATCTAATTTCAGATTTTTTAGTCAACTCTGTATTTGTGTTGAAATCTCCTGATGCTAAATTCTGCTTCTACTGATACTCTGCAAAAGGTAAAATTCTTGAGACTGGCCTGAGAGCAGGAGTGGCATGAGTATCTGATTGAGTCCCTCCCTACCTGCCAGGTTGCTTTGGAGCCAGTGGTAGAACTATGCCTACTTTGATCAGTGGCTATTAGAAGAGCAGCTACTGTGGGCAGTCAAGAGATGTTAGCTAAGACTCTGGGCATAATGTTTCCATATATGATAATTTAATTTTGTATTAACATTTTGTATGAGGCTATTAATAGTTGCCCATTTATCTTCTGTCTGAGGAATAATCCCATGGGTAACTGACAAAAGTTACCATAATATCTAATAAGCAAAAGGAAACCTCCTTTTTTTTTTTGTCTCCTTTCTCCCTCCCCCTTGTAAATAAAGAGTATTGGAAAGTGTTATTAGTGTAGAGAAAGGGAGTATAATATACTCCCTCAGCACAGGATGGAGGGGCAGGTCTGTCATCATTGTTCACCATTTGTCTTTGCACAGGCTTTATTCTGTAGCATATGAAACTTGACGTGCGTGTCCACCCTTTAGTAGTTAACACAGAACATGTGTGTTAGCATATTTTATACCTACTTGAATAAAAGTTCTCTTCATGCATACACGCATTCACATATATACAGACTTTTCTTTCTGAATTATAGTAAGGTTGAAAGGATTAATTGGTATCTGTGTTGCCAGAGGTAGGAATAAAGAGTTTTTAAAGTAACTGCTGAACTTGGTAATTAGATATTGAACTTTCTGTCTTCATAAATATGAATGATGTAGGGTATATTCTGAAGAAACTGAAGGTAAAATAAACCCAGACCTATTGTTAAGTGACACCTGAATCTTTACCGTTGACCTCCCTTTTTGTGCAGTTGTAATTGTGTGCAGTAAGACACAAGCTGAAAGGGGAGAAGACTAATAGCTATAGGTTCCACATGAGCCTGGTGTAGTTTGAAGAATACAGCTGTAAATGTTCATGTGTCTTAAATCTGGGAGAAAGCTACTGGCAAGCTGTGGTGAAGTGTCTGGAGCCCTTTCTGCCTAAGACATTACAGAAGCATATGAATAAAGTAGCAATGTAGAACACCCACTGACATAGTGTGGCTGCTTTGTATGTGCTTACCATGTGGTGGGCTGCCTAATAGGGACCTGTTCAGCAAACTTAGTAATTCATCTAGTGTTATTACTTATGAAGTGTTTTCATAAGGAAAAGCATTCTGCTAATGTATCTTACCAGTTCTCTGAGTGATCTTGAGATGCCATCTGCTTTATCTACCGAATACTGGAGTCTCCATGGGACACTGTCAAGGCTGTGCACACTGTTTATACATAAAGCATACAATCCTGTGGACCTGATTAGGTGTTGTGAGCTTATGCAGAACTGAAAAGATCTGCCTTTTGTAATTCATCAAGTTTTTCTTCCCCAATGCAGTAATTAAGATATTTTTATTATTACATGTGCTCAGCAAGTCACCTTTATATACTTTATGTGTAATTTTGAAGTTACTTGGCCAGCATTTTGGAGTGATTTCACCTTTAAACTTAAATAAACATACCAGTAGGATATAGTTTGCTCCAGTAATGTTTGTGTAAATATGGTATAGGGCATATTTTGCTACTGTTCTCTTTGGGTAAATATGCTGTACAGTTCTTGATTCAAACAACTTGAAAATCCAGGGTGGGGATCAGGAACTTAAGGCAGGTAACTAGTGACACTTGTGTCCTTGTTGCTTAACCAGAGGATGCAGGTCCCTGACAGCTTCTCTGTCCTGTCTGCCAGGCCACCTCTTAAGACAATTAGCCTGCAGTGTCACTGTGTTTGGCAACTGAGTCTGCCTTTAATGACTTCATCTATTTAACATTTTCGTAACAATATAGCCATCCTGGTATTTTTCATAAGACATGATGGAAAAGGTTCCTTTTTCTTTCTGCTGCATTTGAAATCCAGCCTGGCAGTTGTAAAATTAAGTATCTAAAACTGGAAAAAAATCCAGTTCTTTGTGGGGTTTTTTGTTTGCTTGTTTGGGTTTTTGTTTGTTTGTTTTGAGGTTTTTTTTTGTTTGTTTAGCTTCTGGTTTTTTTTTTTTTGGGGGGGTGTGGTTTGTTTTTTTTCTTTTCTGAGTGTAACAGAATAAACTTTTTTTTTAATTAAAACTTTTAAACGGAGTTTAAAAAACCTTTAAACAGAGTTAAATTATCAGAAAAGAGAACAATCCCTTAAATCTTACCGAACATACCTCCAAAGCCCTTGTGCTGTTTCCATATTGACTCTACCTGAAAGCCTCTCAGTGATGTATCATAATTAATATTTAGAAAAGGTGCCTTTTGCCAGTAGAAAGTGTCATGCAGGTACAGTCACATGTGATTTTATTCCTTATTTCACCTTAGAGTATAGTCAATAACTGCAAACTTGAATATGACATTTCTTCATTAAGTAGTACCCAGAGGGAGACAGTGGCAGATGGAGAAAAGTCCTTTATTGTCTCAAAGAACAGTCTCAAGGGAGAGCAAGCAGGTTTTTAAGGAGCAAAACTTTGTTTTTTATCAGTTGAGATTATAGTATTTGAAACAACAGAATTTGCCAGTAGAATGGTGGGTGTAAGTGCAGTGGTATTTCAGGCTGAGCTGGTCTTCTGTATAGACCACTTTACCACATCCTTGCAATGGCACCCTTTGGCAGGACTGCATCCAGACTTGGAATTTCAGCACCACAGCAACATCAGTGTAGATGATATACATTGTGGCAAAGGTCTGAAACTGTTGCACAGTGTCACCTAGAGTGGATGAAGGTCTAAATGTGTTGAACGTGGGTCATGTAGTGATCTTTAAAGGTCTTTTCCAACGTGGTTGATTCTGTGATTCTGTGTAAGATGGACAAAGGTCTAGGTGTGTTGAACACTGGTCGTAGAGCTGATCTCACATCCCCAGCTGACTTTCCTTCTGTGTTGTGATGCTGCTGTCAAGGCCTTTGATATCTGCTATATATAAATACATTGCGAAACCAAATGCCATGGGATATTATGGAGGAAAGAAGTTTACGTAGGTTCAACAACAAAGTAAAAAAAAAAAAACAACAGAGGCCTGACCTGCTGGCATTTACTTGTGTGCCAGTGTCAGGAGAGCAGCTGGCTGGTCCTTCTGAAATGTGCTCTCAGCTTCCAGTAACCTGATTGTCCTGCTCCAGTACTTGTTTTCTCAGCTTGAGACAGGATATGAATTTCAAAAGACAGCTTGCCTTGTGTTTCATCGGTTCAGGACAACCTTCCTCTCTGTCTGGAGCCACCACCAAAAGACTTGCACAAGCAATATTTAGAGTGACCGTGTGTGGCCATGTTCTGGCACCATTTCATCAAACTGAATAGTTCTCCTTTGCACATCAAAAAGCAGTGATTAACTTGTTAGTTTTTACTTCTGTAAATATTTATTTTAAAGTAACACTGGAGTATTGACAAGTCCTGCAGTGTTAGATGGTGTATTTTGCTGGCATTTTAACATCTTTTGAGTTATGTTCTTTTTTTTTTTTTGTTAGAAATGCTTGTTGTAACAAAGTCCTGGAGGAGTAGCTGGCCCTCTTCAGTCAAAAAGTGAGCCAAATCTCAAGAAATTAGCCCAACAGTTAGGTGTATATCTTAGAGAGTGGGGACTGCTTGGAAAAGGGGCTTTTGGGGAAGGCTGGGAGATTGAATAGAAGTAGTAGACATAGCAGCAATGTGTGTGCATGTGTGTTTCATTACAGTAAAGTCTTTGATGTTGTTACTTGAGCAGTTTCCTTATTCTTCTGCAAGTCTGGGAATAGGGGGTTATTAGCAAATTTTCTGCCAGTGTCTCTTTGTATTAATTTCTCTGGGTGGTAGGAGGCACAACCAGTGTGTGTTTTTAATATGTCGTTTGCTGCTATGTGCCTTTCTAGCTGAGGGATCAGAGGTTTAGCTGTAAATACTAGGAAGGCTCAGGATAAAGCTGAGCGTACAGAGTATTAACCCGAGGTCACTTAGCACAGTGAAAGCTTTTTTGCTGTAAGGTTTTCGATTTCAAACCTTGGTGTGCCCTCTGCTGGCAGTCCGTGTGGTGAAACAGAAATGGCGTTGGGTTATCTTCATGGTTGTTACCTGTGCTTGCTGTTTGCAGTCTGCTATACCAAACAATTTGAATTCCTGTCATTAAACAAATTTCATACCACAGGTAGCTGCTATTCCCATTATTTTCATAATATATATTGTATGAAAATATGCAGAACATATACTGATTTTGGCCTTGAAAAATCATCCCAAGGTATAAGTTATTACCCAGCGAATAGTTATTTGTCCTTTAAAGCCATATTCACTGATTTTTGGCAGGTATGCTGATTTGTGAAGTCAAGAAATGCTAGAATTGAGGACGTATGTGGTATTTTAATGCTCCCCTTGCTGCATGTATATGCATTTGATGCCTATATGTACTCTATTGCATACTGTTTTCCTCCACACAGGTTTTTGCACATTATTGTATTGCACATGTAAGGAGCAACAATTCCATTATTTGTTGTTTCAGTTGTGACATAGCCAAGTCTGGAGTGTGTTCTCCAAGACTGACTTCAGATTATAGTTCTGTTTACTTTCCGGTTTCAGAAAGAAATGAAGCAACAAGTGCTAATCACTTTGAAGCTGGTTCACCTCTTAAGGAGGTTCACTGAATAAATGAAAAGACCTAAAAGGAAAAAAAACTTAATATATCTGCTAAAGGAGCAAAATAAGGATTGTGCAGACTGCTTCAATGCTGATTTTGATACATCCCGTTTTCTTAAGTATTTGGCATTACAGCCTTGACCTTTTTTTAATATTACCAGAGTGGTGTTGAGACATCCAAACTCTTGAGAATGCTATCCAGAGTTGATGTGCTATTTTTCAGGTTGGCGATGGCAGTTGTGAGTAAGGTCGGAGCTTTTAGATCCTTGTCTGCCAGTTGTGCTTACTAAGCAATCAAAGTAGAGATAAGTTTGCTGTAATTTTATTGACAAGCATAATGGGATATGTTTTTTGCTTGTGGGTTTCATAGGTAGTTGCTGAAAGCAAGAGAGGGATGAGAGTGCAGGGTTTTGTGAACATAATCCATAGACATGGACTGTCTTGCTGTTCCTATCCCTGCTTTGGTTTCCGTGATTCAGGTTCCACCTCTCCACCTGCGTTATGTCCCTTGCCTCACAAAGCCTTAGCTCCTGTCTGCTTGCTAAGCAGCACTTACCCTGATCAAGGACCTTTGGGTCTCATGCTCTGCCAGCGAGGAGGGACACAAGAAGCCAGGAGGGAGCAGAGACAGGACACTCAACCCGAACTAGCCACAGGGGTATTCCAGCATGTCATGCCCGGTATATAAACTCTTAGCCTTTTCCCAGGCTTCACTTACTCCCAAGCTCAGTCTTTTCTTTTTGAGCTTCAGTCTTGATTTCGCCTCCTCTGTGGCTTGTAGCCTAAATTGTAGGTTTTGTGCTGGTTTGACTTTCAAATCACTGAAAAACTTTCAATTGGAGCTGTAACGTAACAATGCTGACAACAGGATTCCCCTTCTTGGCTACTTAAAGCAGGCCCCTTCAAAGTAGTTGCAGACTAGTCACCATGGTTGCTTTATTGAGCCACCTCCTCTTCTCTCCTCCCTGCTTGTCAAGTCTGCCAATAAATGGCAGCCAAGCGAACAAACCAGTGGACTAGGATGGAAGTAGGATGAGTCTTCAGTATTAAATAGATATGTATTTGACCCACAAATTCTAGTTGTAATTAACCATCTGGGAGCTACAATTGCAATTTTCCAGAGGCCTGACTGCCATCAGGTAGTTGCCATTTGTGTGTGCAGAGGCAGATTAGAAATGGTGTTCGAAGGTGCTGCTTGGGGAAAAAGCAAGCTGTTACTCTAATGGGGGACAGCTGAGATCTGTGTTTTTCACCAGTCACAAGAGAACATCAAGGCTGGTTTTTAGCCTTCCTACAGAACCATGCCTTTTTACAGAAAGGTGCTTGTCATGATACCAGGAAATAAAGGGTTAACATTGTGCCTGCCTGGTTAAGCAGTTGCTGTGCTTGGTGAAGCAGAACCATAGGAGTCAAAGTTGCTAGAATGGTGAAGCAGAATTGTAGTAGATAAGATTCATAACTTAACATTTAAGACATTCTTTTTTAAATAGTATCTTTAGAAAGAAAAGGAACAGAAGATAGCGAGAGTAACAAAATTTGCAAACTTGACAAGTTTCTGTTTTAAGATACATAAAACTGGCTTGTACCGAACCTGAAGTTTGGATAGGAGCCGAAACCCTATTGAGTCTGCATGAAAGCAAGAGGTTATGCACGGTGAGGAAGAGGAACTGCAGGCTTTCATCCTAACGACCACCACCAGGAGGCACTGCACAGGCGCACCAACAGAACAAATGCCAGAAAACTAATTATAATACTAGACGGGAATAGGTTTTGCATATGTATTAGGCGTGAAGCAATCTTATGTTTAGGTAATCATTATATGTAATATAAATGAACTGAGTGGCAAAGGGGGGCGTGCATGATTTTGGAGGAGCAACCCCCATGTGCCTCAGCTGAATAAACCATACCTGCTTTACAACTTTAACGAGTTGTGGAGTCAATCTGTGTATCAGTCATGCAAAACCTTAACTCCAATAGACAGGATGCCCTTGGAGAGGAGCCTGCAAGTGTGACTTTTCAGGAAGACAGCCTGGGTTATAGTCTAAGTAACTTTTCAACATCCTATTTGTCTGATAAAATTAACAACTGCAGTTCTTAGAGCAGAAGAGAAGGGGACTTAATTGTAATTTACCAACTCGGTAGGGAGCTCAAGTAATGTTTGCAAAGGATGTAAACTGTGCTGTGAGATGCCCTGCCTTGTTTGCACTGCAACCCTGCGAAGACCCCAGGATATCCTGAAAACAAAGAGAGAAAGGAGGGCGCTGGAGGCCCTGCCAGCTGTTTTAAAAAGATACTATCCTCTAACTGGTCTGTCAAGTCACTAGTTGGTGGCTGGTGAGCTCACATGGGTATTGCAGAAGGTCCACCTATGGTCCATCTGGCTGCTTATTACAGGGCAGACAGGCAGGTGACCCTGAGGCATCTCGTGTGTCATGCTCTGCCTGCTTGCCCACCCCTTTCTTAAATTGGGCTTTTTGATGGCTCATGCTGTGCAAAGAACTGGGGTGTCTGGATCCAGGTACAAAACGTCCTTAGGCAACCTCCTCCCAAACAAGCAACCTGCTTTTAGATGCAAACTTAACAAGGAAACAAAATGTTTCTACCTGGAAAAGAGGGCAGGAGGGCTTCTGTCTCCCTGGCTTCATTCAGTTCTAATTGTTGGCTGTTGAAATGAGCTGGTGGTTTCCTGTGGGCAAGGAAGCTATGGAGCTGTGTTAAGCCATAAATATGAAGGCTGTGACTCCACACAGCACTAGACCATGAGAGCTGCATACCGCGTTTACTGCTTTCCTGAACTTTTTCCCTTTTTTAGTCAAAAACTTTAAAATGAGGTTATTAACAAAGACTAATACATGTTAATTGCATCCTAACGTTTTTTTTCCAAAGAAAGTTTTAAGTTTTATAAAAGCACTGACAGCATGGTTGTGTGCTCTGAGAAGAGGAGTCAGGCATTTACACTGAGGAACTGTGCATGGAGTTCATCAGTAGGTAGGCAGGAAGGAAGGAGACTGTGCTCAATATGTACCCAAATCCCAGCTTGTTAAGTGCAAAATAGTTTTTGTTGTTGGAGTTGTTAAATGCCGTAGGTACAACTTGTATTTGGTGGACTTTTTGAGTTCTTTTGGATGCTTCTTTAGTTTTGCTAACACTTTTTTAATACTTTTTTTTTTTTTCCCCTTCTTTCTGACTTCAGCCTTTGATGGATTTCTGAAAACTGATGAAAGACAGAGACTGGCAAAGGAGAGAAGAGAAGAAAGGGAGAAGTACCTCGGTAAGGTGACAGAAGGTGTATGTATTATTTATGCATCTGTATTAATAGGCTTAATTTACTAACATGACATTTTTTCTGTTCTGAATTTTAAGTTTTGTGTTTTAGCCTGTTACTAGTCTTTATCACTTACATTACTACTTTTAAATTACGTGCAAGATATTGGTTGTTAGGATTCTGATTTATAAAAACATCAAATAAGCCTTGAATAATACTCAGGATGACACGTAGAACAGTTTGGTGAAACAATCTATTATGTTTTAGCCATGATAAAAGACCATGGAGTTGTTCAGTATGGTATAAAGCAGGTAATTGTGTGTAGGTTTTTAAATTGTTAATATTTAAAGAGAACTAAAAAAAATGAATTAACTTTCTGTATAATGTAAGCATTGATTTCAGAGGTTTTAAAATAGTCAGTTGTTTTTTTTTAATCTACTAATACCTCCAGGGAACTGTTGAGGGAATTGCAATATATATGTGTGTGTGTATATATAAAGCAATTTTTTTAATATAGATATATATAAGGGAGGGTGTGAGTGTACACAGTTAATTTCATATATATATGAATGAAATTAACTGTTCAATATTGTTTTGGACTTTTCATATATATGTATTTTAAAAATGTTGAACAGCTACCTTCACTTTTCTCATGGTAATAACAAGAAAGGCCAGTAGCACTGTCCTGAATGTCACCTGACAGTACATTTCAGAAGGAACTGTCAGTGTTTCATGATTTTGTAAAATTCAAGCTAGGCATATATTTGGAGGAAACGTCAACTAAAAGCCAGCATGGACACCTGTGGAAAGAATTATAGCAAAATACTGGGTTTCTTGCAGTAAGTAACCAAATACACTGTTGACTGTTCCCTGACAAAACATGAGTCTTGAGACCAGTGACAAGACATTTTTTAGTACCTGTGGGCTTGGTAAACAAGATTCCTTTTGGTAATTCATGTGAAAAACTGCTGCTGTTTAGTACTTCATCTCTCCAGAAGTTCTGTCTATGTGGGACATGCATCAGCCGGAGTTGTAGCTTACCTCTCTTCCATGCATACTCAGTCTGGACTCTCTCTTCTGTACTCTTGATTAACCCTTCTTTGCTGGTTCCCAAGAAAATGACATGATGAGTAGATTGGAAAGGATTCGAATTAAAAAAAAAAAACAAAAACAGAAGAAAAAATGATAGGGGAAACTGAAAGCTGGAGAATCTGGGAGCAGTTGGCTCAGGGGATTTGGAACGTGTTGGCTGCCCTTCTTCTCTACAGACATCATATGTGCCTTCTGGAAATTTTAGAGTTGTGACCATTTCTAGAAGCTCTGGGATTTGGGCACAGTTTGTCTGTGGCACCTTTCTTTTAGAAGTTCATGAAAAAAAGCAGAACAGATCTGTATGCAGCCAGCAGGTACTTTGCAGCAATGTGGAATAACCTTTTCACGAAAGCCAAAATTCATTCCTCAGGGGTTTAGTATCCCTAAATTAAGGAACAAGAGTTGTATGTATGTCCATGATGACAGAATGGTTTCCTTCTCTGTCCAGAATCACTTCCAGGTTTCATCTACTTGCTCAGAAGGTGATCTTAGCACAAATCTCTGGACACCCCGCTTTATTTTTGGGTTTTATCAACTCCAGCATGCTGTTTTCACCTGCTCTACCTGATATGGCCAGTAGTTGTTAACACTTAGTGACTGGTCACTTGTCTTCTACCATCTCTGATGTAACTCTTTATCTGTTGACAAGTGTAATTCTTCATACCTACAAGTCTAGGCATGCCTGCAGCCCTGACAACCCTCTCATGCTGCCCTGTCCTGGGGCAGGGGGAAATAGGGAATCCTTATAAGACAAAAGGGAAAGACAATATAAACAACTGTATTTCTAACAATAATAAGGTAGAAGGTGTTCTATAAAGCAGGATGGATGCAAGGAGGATGTATTTTAGGAGGATCCAGCAACTTTTGGAGAAGGATCTGATGTTGGAGGCACTCTAGCTTTAAACCAAGGATTTTGAGGGTGGAGTGGGGCTAAGAGGGACTGAAGGTCACAGCTGTGGTTAAACAGCCCAAAGGCAGGAGCTAAGTGGAAAAAGGCTGATGTGAGTATAGGGGATTCAAATGGCTGGGCAACAGCCGGGATGGAAAGATACAGAGAGAAGAGTAGGAGGAAGAAAATTTTCTGTACAGGGAAGCAGAAACTGAAGAAGCAAGCTGAGACTGAATAGGTGTGCAGGATGAAGGACTAGCTCTTGTGTAAACACTGTCAATTCTGGCTTTCCCTTCCTAAGAACATTCCCAAGTTCTTAGCCTGGCAACAGTAAGAATATTCCACTTTTCATTCTGGCTGTACATGTGACATTACAGGCTTTTGTGTTTTTAGGCATGCTTACTGAGCTCTTCTTCCTTGCCTTTTAATGGAATACACTTGCATGAGAAGTGGATTTTTTTTCTCTTGATTTGTCACGTTAACTTCTACTACTACTTTTCCTGTGCAAACCTGAAGCAACAGTCTTGTATGTAATGTTACAGTCTGAATTTCTGTAACAACAAGCTAATGTCTCAAGAAGATCATGACTCCACCAGTTGCAATAAACTGGGCAAACCCTCAATAACAGAAGTAATTTTTTTCCTGCAAACAGGCAGAAGTGAAAAACTGTGTAGCACCAAATTACAGACAGAGACAGAATGGTGCATTTTCCAAGCTTTGTAGAAAATTTAACATACGTTGTTTTAGTGTGTTTATTTTGAAGGCGGCCCCATAAAGGGAAGCATAGTTTTAAAGAAATTCCAAGGGCTTTTGCTTCAACACGTTTAACTGATTTGCTTCAAAACCTACTGGAAACGTGTTATGTTTCAAAAAAGAATTTGGCTTTAAGCTACAGAAGGATTTGAAACATAACCAAAACCTAGTTGTTAATTATTCTGTACGCTGTTTTTATATAGGTAAGGGGCACAAACTCGCCTTGTGTACCAAAGGCTTCCCTATTTATTTACTGAGCAAATCACTTAGATTTACTAATCATCCCAGCACTTCTGTGCACTGTGTTTTTGACCTTAGTGGACTAAAGCTATGCGTAATTGCATTTGTTGTTTGACTGTTGTGTTATGTCATAATTTTAAAGCAGGAGAAGGTCTGCATAAAGTGAAATACACCTTTTTCTCTGCCTAAGCTGCTAGGGAACAGCAGATACTGGAGAAGGAGAGAAGAGCAAAACTTCAATATGAAAAGCAAATGGAGGAGCGATGGAAAAGATTGGAGGAGCAGAGGCAGAGGGAGGAGCAGAAGAGAGCAGCTGTTGAAGAAAAAAGGAGACAAAAGCTTAAAGAAGAGGAGGTAAGGTCCATTGGGAGATGTATGGCAGGGCAAGTCTATATTGTAGCGTTAGACATGGCTGAATATCGACATGCATTAAATGTTGATTTTCATTTATTTATTGGCCCAGAGGCATGTGGGCATTACTTTGGGAACCTCAGACACATGTCACCCCAGCTAGAAGTACTTTACTGCTGCTTGTACATCACAAACACTTTCCAGGTTTTTTGTTTTTTTTTTTTGTTTTTTTTTTTTGGTCTCTTTATTTTTGTCTGATCTCACACAATAGTCGTGTATTTATGCTAATGTATCTGGGACTCTGTCAGATGATAAAGCACCAGCTTTCCAGAAGATAGGTTTTAAAGATGAGTGTTTCCATAAAAGGGAAAGATTTTTCTTAGTGTTTTGTTTACTGTCCCTGAAACTGAAATAATGTTTATGAAAACATTTTGTTTTTCCTCAGTGACATAAAATCAGAAATTCTTACTTCAAGCAGTGAAGAATTTAGGCTTAAAATTCTAGCACAGAACAAAATTACGCATATATCTTTTGAAGCATGTTTGTTCCCTTCTTCTACTCTCTCTGCTGAGATCATTTAAGGTTCTTTTTTGCTCCAGTGAGTCCAATTTCTGATGCAGATCTCTGAATACAGTGTGTGTGTGTGTGTGTGTGTGTGTGTCTCTCCACATGACTTTCTGTAGAAAACGCTAGCACTGCTACTGCAACTGATAAAGAATTAATGTTTCTTGGAAAAGAGGGCAGTGGTGTAAAGAGAAGAGCCAAAAGAAGATATTTCTCTAGTTGCTAGATAAAAAGCCTCTAGAAATTTGCAGTTCTTACTCTTCTTTTATGTGTGCCCCTTCATCTTTTGACCAAAATATCTTTGCAAAAGATGAAAAACTCTTTTGCGAGAGATCAAAATAACATACTGCTCTCAATTGAACTTTTTTAAAATTGACTTTTCACTTTAACCTGATGAGATTATATCCTGTCATTTGTCTTTCAACTATAACATACTGGTTGTGGCTTCTGCATAATAGCTGAGAATGCATTTTTAAATATTTTGTCATATGCTTTGTTTCAAATTTTGGTCAGAAAAATAGCAAAATTAGAAACAAAGGGTAGGTGTCTCCTTCTGTGGTAACATCAATGACCTATTGTGCTCCTTCGCCAGTATTTTCTGCTGTCATAACCTTTTGCAGCTAGGCAAGAGCAGTCCCCTTTATTGGGGTTGTAAGGGAAATGGCAAGTACAAAAACACTGTCCTCAAAATTTTCATCAGAGCAGGCAGGAAGGGGGAAAGGTGTAGGAAGAGTGAGCAACTGCATACTTTCCCTACCTACATGGTTTGCCTGTGCTGGAGAAATAAGAGCAGGGTTGTCAGACATGAGAGGCTCTGCCAGGTTAGGCCCAAAGAGTCTGTTTAATTGGGACCCTACCTCCTGTAGTAGCCTCCTGCACTTGCCCAGGGATGGATGTAAGGGGCTGAGCAAACCTGTTGTAGCTCTCCAAAACTCTGTACATGTGATGGGAGACTTCTCTAATGGCGAGAGAAGTGCTGCCTCCAAGTGTTTGGTTGTAATATGAATACAGCTCCTAGCTCTGCTTACTGAGCTGGTCCTTCAGGCTTAAACTGTCCAAAGCAGTTTAAGTTGGGAACCAAGGCAGCCCTGGCCTGGCTCCTTTCCCTTCCCTTTCCTCCTTCTCCTTCCCCTTAAGAACCTGAGAGAAGGTTATGTGAGCAGGAGAACAGGAGAGAATGCTTATTTGTTTGGGGATGGATTAGACCTGTTGTGAAATAAAATCCAGGAGTCTCTGAAGGAGGGGAGGGTACAAAGGGGAATAATCTGTAGGGGAAGATGAGGGAAGAAGGAAACTGTGAACAGGAGACATCACCACTTCCTGGCGTCCCTTCTTCCTTTTGTGATTACTTGTCATTTCCTCATTTCTCAAATTCCACTTGAGTTCTACTAATGGATCTGTCAAGTCCTCCCTGTTCACCCCTCCTCTCACCCTCAGGTCTTCCGATGAGCCCCTCAAATCCTGTATGCATAGTAGCAGTGGATGTCTGAGAAAGGATGATGATGAGGTTGCAGTTCCCTGAGCATTGCAAGTTACTCGCTGCTCATGAGTCATTCTGGACATTTGAAACCTTTACTGGAAGAGCTTTGAACCTGTATTTCCCACACCTGAAGGTGGGGGTGGGAGGGTGGTGAGGAAAAGAGGAAGTGGTGGTGCCCTGGCCAGTAAACCAGTACACTTGCTTCCTGGAAAGATTGTTTTGATGCACATCCACTATTTGTTGCGTTTGTAATGAGCATGCACTTAAACACAAGAGAGTTAAAAACTCCCAAGATGTTATAGCATTAATTGCTTACTATGATTCAAAAGGTAATTAACTTTGAATTATAATATATGGAACTAGTCATTGCCTTCCAAACCTCTTTTGGCAACTCGTATACTGGGTGGAATTCAGTTGCACAGAAATTTTGCTACAAACTGCGATTTCTGTGCAAGAGGTCTCTCAATTTACTGTGCAGTGGATGTGAGGAGAAGAGTTTAGTCTTCATTACAACACTGATGGTCATCTGCTCCCCCCACTATTGCTGCTGCAGCTCCCCACATACCTTTATGTATGGTATATTCATTGTTCTATGTTGTTATTTGCACACATGCTTAATACACACCTGTAATTGTAATTGGTTGAGAGCAGAAATTCTATTCAGAAGGGTAGTTAAATTTAAAATTCTATATTGCTTTTCAATGTGTTCTTTAAATAGAGCATAGCAGAACTCTTTTGTTGCTAAGTGGAAGAGCCAATGGATAATATTAGCCAACAGTGAGCTACTTGCATACAGTGCTGATGAATATCTACAGTGAAGAGGAAAGGATGTTTGTATTTAAGATAGATTGGTTTATAATTGTTTGCACAAATTATTTTAAGTGATAGTACTTGTAAAATTAATTTTTCACTTGTTTTCACACTTGCATTGTATTTTACATAGAAAGAAGAAAAGTACTCCAGTCAAATTACTGGTGTCTTCACTATTGGGTTTTGGGATGGCTGGGGGTGTGGTTAGTTGTTGTTTCTTTGGTTTTAATTCATACAGTGCAAATTTGTCTTCTGTTGCTTAGTCTGAGGAAAACCTGGATGAATAACTATGGATTTTGGCAAGTAACATGTATATTTTAGATACTAGCAGTAGGTGGCTCTGTCTTTATGGTTTAACTAATTTTTAGTTTAACCTACTTGCAAAGCTTGTAGGTTAAAGTTTTTTGCAGAAGCTTCCTGTTCGGTGTAGAAATTATTTGTTCTGTCTATAGCTGTCAAAATTCCCAAATGAGGATCACATGCATAGTTTGTTATGCTTTTAAGAAAGCACTTAGTTTATAACATAGACGGGAAGGGTTTGCTGATGAAGGAATTCTTTGTCTTGTTCAATTTTCATCATGGACCTAATTATTCATGTATGAGTTTATGCTGTGCTTCCATGTGTCTTATAGTTTTCTTTGGCTTTTTAGTTTTGTGCTAACTTAAAATGTTTTTTAAATACCTATCCTTTCTTTGTGAAAGATGGCCTTTATATTGTTCTTTATCTCAGCCATATCTGCAGGGTTTAATGGTGTTTAACAATTATGTCCTATAGTGCTTTAATGAAAGGCTCTTTGAAAATGAAAATGAATGATCCTCTCCACATCATGTAATTGAAGATTTCAACCTGAGATTGTAGGTAGCATGGGCTTTCAAATGTGTATGAAAAATAATTTAATTTCCTTAATCTATTTCATCGTGCATTTTATTCTTAAAACAGCACTTTCAGAGTAGGTGGTATAAGTGTATTCTGTGGTTTCCAAACTACGGAATATTGCTGGTCCTTGCTGCAAGCAGCATTAAAAAAAACAACTCAAATGTAACTCGCCTGGATGGTTGAAACTTGGCTGCTTTCATCTTTTTTGATTAATGTATAATAATATTCATATAGATATGGAAAGAAAAATTCTGTATAAGTGTGTACTTTAATGAGAGAAATGGGAGGGTGATTTTTCCTTTGAAAAGAGTGTGGGTAGAAAAGTGTATTTGGGCAAGATGCACAGCAGAAGAAAGTGATGAAACAGTCTGCAGAGAAAAACTGGTGATTAAATAGTTGAGGTTTGGAAAGAGTTGAGTACAGAAAAGGGACTCAATCAGAATGCATTAATGTTGGGAGGTGGGAATTTAAAAGCAAAAAGCCAGCACATGCAGGTTTTAAATGTGAAAATTGCATCCTCAAGTAGTAAAAGAAGAAACAAAGACTGCAGCAAACTAAATCAGACGAGAGTGACTTCAGATTCAGGACTGGAAGATTGCTTTCTTGTCATACCCAAGGCATGGACAGAAGTGATAGAGTGTTCAAAACTGTGGGGGTTTTCTGTGCTTTTGCAGAAGAGGCTGTGCTTGTGCTTTGTGCTCCTTCATGCATTTGCTCTGTAGGAGAAAAAGGAAGATGAAAGAAGCAGAGTGCACATTTGTGTGCCTGGATACTGATGGCACTGACCAAACAGAAAGGGGTGGGGGAAAAGGGGGAGCGAGGGTGGGCAAGCAGCTGTCTGCTTTCAAGTGGTCTTTGAATGATGTTACCTGGTAGAATGTGAGCTAAAGGCCTAGAAGGGAGACAAAACCAAAGTGAGAGTTCACAACACATTGATCAAAAGGTTTTCTTTCTGGAGACAGCAGCAGAAATTGTAAGAGCAGGTTGGGTCACCTGGCTCAAAGGTAACAGGGACAGGAGAGCTGAGAATGATAGAAAGGGTATGCAAGAATTGCCTTTTTTCATGCTTTCTATAGAGGGTAGTATAATGGAATTCTTTGTGGTACAAGTTATTTGTAGTAAAATTAAGAGAAGAGAGCTTCAAGATAAAAGATAGCGACTTGCTGTTGAAATGGATGGATAACTGGTAGTAGGGTTGGATGAGGTAGAAAAAATGAGGCCAGAAACAAATTACAGGAATTCATGGAAGTAGAAGAGGTTCTTCAAAGATGTTGAAGAGACAAAAATAAATTGCAGGTAATCAGAAGATGATGAGAAGGCATCTGCTGCTGTAGAAAGCCATTGACCATAGCCAGAGCCCCAGGAAGTTTACAGGTACATGCTTAAAAGTTCCAGCCATGGTAGTTACTGTGGGTGCCTGATGTTAGGGTCTGATCTGCTGAAGTTGTTCCATTAGAGACAACAGGTTCAACATCAGTACAGAGACTGAATGAGACATGCTTGAACAAAGACTGAAATTTTGAGGTAAAACATCTCAGGGAAGCAGAATAGTAAACCTAGACTGAAGTTGTGAATTGGTGAGAGAAAGTAATCTGGCCAAGAGATGCAGGACAGGTTTTCCTCACATTTGCTCTGAGCTACCAAAAGATATTGGAGACAGAGCAGGGGATTGATAAAAATTGAAGTGTATATGATGTAGTCACAGAAGCCTGCAGGATCAACAGTTTGAAGTAGATAGAGTTTTATACTAGATCAGAAGGACGTATCAAAGGTAGTAAGTAATAGGATCAAAAATACTAATAGGATTGAAGGGTTCAAAACCATTGGGGCAGGAGTTGGTAGCAGCAAGAATAGACTCATCTTTAAGGGTAGGGGTAGGGCTGCTGAAATTTGAAGGTGAAGAGGTTGCTAGATGTGAATGAGGTGCTGAGAGAAGGAAAGGAATAGGCTGGTAAGTGATGGAACGGTAGGTAGGGGAGAACCAGGTTTTTTCAGCTTGAAAGAAGGAAAAGGTGCAGAGATCAGCAACACAGCAAAAAACTACTGAGAAACTAGCAGAAGAAGGAAGCGGGAAGTGAGAGGAGGTGGTGGAGAAGGGAGTAAGGCGACTGTGTAGCTGTAAGTTAAAGGTAGTTAAAAGCAGGATTTAGGGAGGAAAAGAAATCGTCTTCTTCCCCATCTGAAAATCCTACCTCATCAAGCCATGGAGAAGAACATGGTTGTGGAGCAGGAACAAAAAGTAAATTTTGGAACAACACAATCTGGGCGTGTACGAATAAATACACTCGGGGAGAATAAAATAAATCAGAAGCTCTTACGTGCCTTGACTGTAAAGGATGTGGTGGAAGAAAGGAGACTTTTTGTAAAAATAAATAAATAAATTGGGCATCCTTGCAAAGTAACCTACTTTGGGTTTGAAGTGATCATTTATCTGCGTGGCTAGGAGGAGCCACTGGCATTGCAGCAATTTAGCTGTGCTCAGGAAGGGATGGGAAAAAATTCCTGAGGTCTGCATAGACAAGAAGGAGTTAATGCTTGTCGAGCATTATTCTTATACAAATTAAGTCCGGAGCACAGCAGCAGCCTCACCAGCAGGAGCAGATGCTAGGCAGTGATGCAACCTGTGTTGTTTACTTAGGCCTCTGTAGTGACCTCAGTGGCTTGCAGACAAAGGATACGCATATCTGGAGGTAGGTAGCTTGCTGGTACCTTCTTTATTCAGTCCTTTTTCTTATATTGCAAGCAAGTTTCTGTAATCATCATGTGTGGAGCAACAGGGGAACTGTGTATTTTTAGTATGGTTTCAGGCGGAGGGAAAAAAAAGCCCCCAAAGAACTGATTCAGATTTGGTTTCTGGTTTTGCACCAATATAACCAGGAACGTTTAGAAGCCATGATGCGTCGATCCCTTGAACGCAGCCAGCAACTGGAACAGAAGCAGAAGCGATGGTCGTGGGGAGGAGCACTAGCTGCAGGCTCAGGAGGGAGAGATGGTAAGTGAAACAGGCTGCCTGCATTGCAGATCTTTAAGTGCAAAATGCATGAGGTTGTGGATGATGCATTTTATAGGTAGGGTGGTATTGTAGGGGCTACTGCCCTGGGGTGTGAATAAAGGCTTTGTAATTGCTTGTAAATGTTGCCTCTCCCTAATACTTTCCGGGGAAAAGGGTGACTCCTAACTTTAGGAATGCTGCTCATTTTGATAGAGTAACTAGAATCTGTTTGGAGGATGCTAAATGCTACAATTAAAATTTATGCTCTCTCACTTATTCTCTTCTCCCGCATTGTCTTCCCATGTACCCAGTTAGCAAATACAATATTCACCAGAGGACTGAGTGTTGACTGAGCCTTGAAAAAGATGATCTTCTTTTTGTCTGGTACTTCTAAAAGCCTGACAGGAAATTCTAGATGACTGTGCAGCATATGCAGTTTAAAATAGTTTAGTGTTTTTCCCCCCCCACATACTTTTTGTTGCTGCTCTTCTTGATTTGGCTTCCAAACAAATTCTTTTTACTACATAATCAGTCATGTACTGCTTTTATATTTCAAAAAGATGCATTTTTTTTTGTTTAAATCATATGGTTTATTTAAATTTGTCAGGTTTGAATAAACTGATGTTATGGGGAAAAAATTACATGTTTAGGTAATGATGAAATATGACATATATTTAAATGGTGTGTAAATATACTTAAATGGCAAACTCAAATTCCCATCATAGTTTTCACAGTATGCCATCAAAAAAGCCAGGAAATTATATATGGTAATAAAACAAGTCTTTTATACTTTGAGAAGGAAACCAGTTTGTCTTTGTGATGCAGTTTATGCTTAATTCCAGCTCCCCCAGTTTATTCAGTAATTTCTTTCACCTCTTTTTGTTCTGATTTCTCTGCTGTGTAGGTGAATCAGAAAATACCCCACCCCCTGTTCTAGGTTTAGCTGCCAACACCCTTCCTCCAGACCCTGTGACCTCTACTGCTCCTGCTGATTCCCTCAATGGTATTTCAGAGAATCTCAATACCATCGTGTCTTGTTTATAACTGTTTTAATCACTCCATCCACTGATCTTGTCCTTCCTAACCACTGTTTTCTTATTATTTCAGTCCGCTACTCTACAGCATTACCCTTACTGTTGTAGACCAAACGTCTTTTTAATTTCCTTTTGATTTTGCCATGGTGGAGCAGTGCATGCCTCACATTCCAGCACTGTAGAGGCATTTCATGTTTTTCTCACTATCTGTAAAGTTCTCCTGCTCAGATTTTCATTTCTGTTAATTCTGTGGGTGCTCTGTGTTTGTGTGTGTGTGTAAATATAATTACATATCTGACAGTTCTAATGGACATGCACAGGTGCAGGTGCTGTTGAAAAAAAATTCAGTTGCACAGTAAGAGAAAATGTGTTACCCAAACCATGTTTCATCTCAACAGTCTTCCTTTTCCACCTCAAGGGCTTTTTTTCTGCAATATGTTAAGAACAAGCAAGTTTGATTTAAACAGCCATGTTTTCAGTCTCCTTGAAGCAGATTTTGGCCAAGATGGCATTTGTAACAAATTCAAGTAATTGACTTTGTTTAAGCAATTGTTACGGTTTTTCTTCTTTTATATTGTTCAGTTGTTTGGTTTAGTTTGGTTGTGGGTTTTTTGTTTTGGTTTGGCTTTTTTTAGTGCCCAGAAAAAGACTTTGAGGTAGATGTGTCCTCCGAAATGAAGAATGGCTTGCATATAGGGTTTCTGATTTTGATTGCAAATGTACTTAGCTGTGCTTTTAAGAACTAGGTTCCATCTCTCCCCCCAAAGGAGGAGTGAGGCTTGGCTATTACTCCTGCAGAATGCATAGTAAACGTTGTTCTGCCCATGATCTCTCAGAACTGTTACATCTATGCAAACAGATTCAAATTTTTGTACTAATTGTGCTCATCTAGGAAGAGATTTGGATGTGGAACTGGTGTTTTGCAGCACACAAGCATTATACCAGCTTTTTTGAAAAAGCAATATTGAAGAATTGAATTGTTTACTGTACAAGGTGAAGGCAAATCTTGCAGACCCCACTGAGCCAACATTTTGATGGATGTAATAGGCAATGCAGTAACTTAGGCACTGCAGAATTAGGGCCACATATATGTGTCTAGCTGAAAATATTTTTGTTTTTGAAAGAAGTAAGATTCAAATTTAAGGGACAAAGCATCTATGCTTTTAGCTTCTGAGTATCATGCAGTGATCGTCGTATACAAGTACGCTGTAGTAATACTTGAATTACCTTTGTCTGTTGTTCAGTCGAACGTTAGCAGTCGAATGCTAAGGTAAGACATAGGTATTGTGCTCAAATAGACTTTGTCAAACAGTTAAAGCCCTTGGGGTAGTACCAGCACGAAAAGATAAAGCCAAATGGCTGGTGCCACACTGGTCATTAAAACACTGAGTTCTAGCTATGCAAATGTTGGTTATCTCATTTTCGTATTAGAGTAATACCTGAGGTCCACCCCAGCTCTTCTAGACTGAAGTAGAGGGGAAGGGGAACGGAGACAAGGAGTTCAGAGTTGTCATGTGTGCAGTTTATTTTCTTTAAGTAACTTTCTGCTTGTGCTGGTATTTAATGTCTTATATCAGAATGGCTTCACTCGTTTGGCTCCAGTACATAGTTATTTGCTTGTGGCAGTATAAAAGATGAGCTGTTGTAAAACCGGAATGTGAAATTCACAAGCAGAAAAGTTGCATCCCAACCTACATTTTATAAAATGCTCATCCTCCAGCAGTCAGAAAGAGCTTATCTCATGCTTCATTCAGTGCTATGATCGGGGCAAGGGCCACAAGTACAAATGCAAGGTTAATTTGGAGCATTTATCAATACTCTCATGTGAATACAAATATCTTCAATGCGTCTCTCTGCAGCATGTGACAAACTTTCAGCTTCTACAATGAATCTGCCAAAGCAAATGGAATCACCAATCAGTAAGCGCCTTTCCTCCTCCACAGCGGCCATAACACATTCCCCCGACAGAGGCAAGTGAATATGCTGGTCTCCTACCAGCATAAACTCTCCTTCTGCTTAAAGCGCTTCTTCTTACTGTCTGTACAGCTATGTAACTCGGTTATGCCTGAATATTTGAGGGGTTATAAGTTAATACAATAAAACAGTTCTGCAGCCTGTCCCAAGGCTGTGCTGCCATGCTGGCGATCCTGGTCCAGCAAGAAATGCTGTGGGCTTTTTAACTGATTCTTTTTCAATTTTTAATACTCCAGCAAACAGGGTTGTAAGCACATGCTGTGACTGCAGCAGTTCCCTATAGCTGCGATCTTTTAGCCAAACAGGGGAAACCAAGCAAACCAAGAATGTGGCTCAGCAATAGACAGGGAATGTACCATGGGCAGAAGTATGTCCAGTGTGCCACCTGGGGGACTTCAATCTGGTGACCAGTCTTGTAGAGGACTTTAATTTGATTAGAAAATCTGATCCATGAGAGGTTCCACAAAAGATGATCATCTTGCAGGATTAGTGCTTACTAAACACTAGGGAGAGACTGAAGGGTTTACCGCACTGTGAACTCTGGAGGGTTTTTTTTTGTGTTTTTTTTTTTTGCTTTTGTTTTCATTTGTTTTGTGGGTTTCCTTTTTGTTTTTAACCTCACTTCCTCCCTCCTTTTTTTTTTTTTTTAAAGAAACACAACCAAAAACCAACAACCAAAAAACTAACGGGAAAAAAAAAGTGTATTGGGTGAAGTAAGTGCCAGTAGAGGCTTGTTTCTAAAATGAAAAGAAAGGGTAGTCTCATTTCTGAATTGCTTAATGGAAACTCATCAATAGCTCTGAGGTTATAATGATAGATGGCTATATACATATGCATGTAACAGGAACATCTATAAATATGTCTTATATAGTTGACACATTTATGGAGGAGTAAGGAATGCAGGCCTATTGTATAAATAAGACTTACATAATTTGGTGAGACTGCAAATTTTAAGTGCAGTTCCAGAATAGTTGGCACATTAGTGAGTAGCTGTGCTGTTAGACCACATGTTTCACCTTTTCTACTGGGGAAGAAGAGAAACCTTTATCATGCTGAGTCATGAAAGCAACCGTTTTGCAGATTGGAACCTCTGTCTGTGTAAGAACAAAATGCAGCATGGTCTTAATGTTACTGTATTTATTGCACAGGTGAGAAAATAATTTAAAGTGATGGAGAAACTAGAAATGTGTGGGTTTTTTTTTTTTCCAGAGGTAATGAAAGTTACCTTTAAATATGTTATATCTCAAACACTTCAAGATTTCTTTTTATTTCATTTAATCATTTCATCTTTTTTTTTTGGTTGTTTTAATGTAACATTATTTTATTTGTTTACATTTAAAATTTTATTTGCTCCCATCCTTCAGCTCACCGCATGCATCTTAGTCCAATGGAAAACTTTATTGTTTCTCGACTGCTGACTCCCACACAGTCATCTTTAGCCAGAAGCAGAAGTACATTAATGCTTTCTGAGTACAATAATCCAGGTAAAAACGTGAATTACTCACTTTGAAACTGTTAAGGTATGGTTTTGGTTGCATTTGACTAGTTGCTGAAAGAAATGGACTACTATGAACCAAATGACAATTTACATCGTGGTACAGAACCTGCAATGAACTAAGTTGTTCTCGATAGCAGTGCACATCATCTTGTCTGTCTTGGTTGGGATGGCTTTTTATTTATTTTTTTTTTTAAACTATGTTTTTTTTAAAAACAGACAAAAAGCTGAATCATCAAAATCACTAAAACCTATGTGAGTGGAAAACTGAATATATTCATTTAAGAAACAGGTTTTTAGACCAGTGTGTGATACCTCTCGGAGGCTTTATCTAGTAATGTTATCCCCTTTCATACCCAGACAGTATGTAGAACGAAAATCCCAGTGGACCATTTAAGCCTTAATTATTTTTACCAGGGTTCCAGTTTTTTGCTGTTAAATTACTTTTTGCCTTTAACTGCGTGGCTGTATGTGTATTTATATATATATGTATATAGCTGTGTATGTGTATATGCACATAAAAATTATATTTACTTAGAGGAAAAAACAGACACTGATAGGAAGGTGTCAGTTCCAGAAATTATTGTTCTTTTTAAGGGGTTATAGTTAGTGTTCCAATCTTTAAATGGAAGTCTTAAACCCCTTATTTTGCAAACATCTACAAAACTAGTGTTTCTAGTCGAGCTAATACTTACTTAGGTAAGTGCCTGACTTCCAGGGTATGACCAGGTATATCTTTATGGGTAGACAGTAATGCTTGTGGAAACAAGGATGAAAGTTTAACAGCTGTTTTTACTTCTATTAAGAAAAAAACCAAAAAGGCCCCACAAAATAAATACCCCAGAACCCACACCCACATGCCTGTCTGTAAAAGGAAACACTTTTTCAGGATAAGACTAGTTAGACAGTGAAAGAGTGGTCATCTTTATGATAAGTATTTTCATACACCATGACTGAAATAGGCTCAGGTTGTACCTCTGTGCTTTTAATACGAAGTTATTTGAAGACTAATTGCAAAGGAGGCCTACTTCCCTTTAAGCATTACTTCTTTGTTGTAGTGCAAAGGGATGTTGATATTGAATGGCTCTAAAATTCTTTCTTTCTTCTACATTATAAGCAGCATCTGTTGGAAGCAGAAATACTGTCATGTAGTCTTGGCCCATGAGAAAATTCCTAGTTTACTGACTGCTCAGGGATCAGCTGCTGCTAAGACTGAACAAAAGCCAGGTGTTTGTTTTCATGTTGTATTTGATAATGAAGAAATCAATAAGGACTCCTTTTGTCCTTCCCTACTCGTTCTGTTTGTAAACTCCCATCTTTATCTCTCTTTCCAGTGGAGGATCTTTAAGTAGCACACTGGCTTGTCTGACAAGAATACAATTTGGCCTGCAAACTGCTTTTTACCTGAGCTGAAAACAGAAGCACTGATTCTGGGAACAGCTCTCTGAACCAGCATCCTCTTGTCATTTCCTCCCAAGGCAATCAGGCTGTAGCACAGGTAGCAAACAGCATCAGTACTCAGAGTGTCAATGGACAGTTTTGTCAGTAGTTGCCAGCCACAGGGTTGAGGGAGGGATTTCCTATTTGTTGTGTATGTCTGTCTGTTAAAGTAGCTTCCTGAAGAAGAAAGGCTCTTCTTTTTCAAGAGTTTATACTCTTCATGTGCCTCATCACATTGTTTGTGTCAAAATTGTTTTGCTCCTGCATTTTCTGTAAGATTAGATATAAGGACGCTTAATTTAAGACTCTCTCGGGCAATGCATTATTGTCACTTTCTGTTGAGATACTTGGGCAAACAGTTGTTATTGGACCCATAGAATTGATTAATTGATTATTGTTTATTTTTTTTACGCTTGAAGTAAAAATACTTAGCATAAAAAAGCCAAGGAAAAATGCTTAGCAGCATTCAAGTTTTAGACCAATTTTCTTAGTAGTCAGTGAACCTTTTCCAACTGGCTGGGAAGTCAATCAAAGAGTATATGGGTCCGGTTAAAATCTCTTATGAAAAAAAGCTTTGTAAGAGATTTTTAGGACTGCCCCCATTTAAAAAAAAAAAACAAAACAAATACTGTAAATATTAATTCCTTTACATTTTAGCATAATTACTGCTTTTCCAATGTCAGTATCCTTCTTGACCTGAGTTGAATAAGATTGGAAACGCACTGTCACGTGGTTACAACTAGTGTCTGTCTTATTAATAAAGCATAAGCTCTGTTGATTGTTTTATATGTATGTGAAAGTTTCATCTTAAAAGGCAGTATGAACAAAACCAGAGGTAAAATATCTGAGTTTTTAAAGATCCTGTTCATATTGCAAAAAGAGAAAATACCCAGGAAGAGTTGCCCTGCAAGCTGTAATGCATGTGTCACACTCAAACTGAGGTCTACCATAAAAAACAATAACTGAAATACCTACAGCAGCATTTAGTTTAGGTTTGGGGTTGGTTATTTTTGTAGGGTTTGTTTATTTTAAGTATATTTTGACAAGAAATTAAGGTATTTGCTATGTTTAGGCTTTTAAAAAAATAAATTCCCTGCGCTTCTGTCACCTTTACTGTTTTGCAGTATTTGTTCAAAAGTCACCCAGCTAGAATTGTTTTATTCCTTTTTCTCATATGCAGAGGAAGCTGAACTTTTTAGAAGAAAAAGGAATCACAGTCCTAGTCAGGTTGTTCAAAATTTGTAGAAGTAAGAGAATGATACTTTAGAGATACTCTAAAAACATATAAAAATCCTATACAATGTTACTCTAAGTCAAGGTATTTTTAGTAAATGTGGGACCATGTTGAATAATGCAGTCTTTTGACACACTTTTTAAAAAACTTTGAAAACTGCCTTTGACCATTATAACATAACAGTATACTGTTTTCTCGTCTCCTTTACTTCCTCTGCCTGTGCTCCCTTTTGCTCTTGCTATTGTACTATAACTCTTTAGTATTCCATATCTGTCCTCGTGTAGCACCAGCTAGTCCTCTTAAATCTCCCTACAAGAATTCCCCCACCCGAAGCACTGACAGAAAGAAGGCAACTTCACCCTCCACTTCCAATGCCATGAAAGGAGCAGCTGCAGCTGAAGTTACTCAGGTGGGTTTCCAGTAGCTTTGATTTCACTTCTGGGTATGCTGATGTGGTTTCTGGTCATCATGTTTCCTTTTATATTCATGAAAATAAAGTGCTAACCCTTTTGTAAGAAATAGCAGTAAGAAAGTAAGCCTTGTTTTTGTGCTCCTGTTTAGCAGCATTTTAATATCTTCCTCCTGGAAATCAGTGTTGAGTTCTGGTATTTGGAACAGCAACACCTTTATTTTCAGCGAACTGAGATTTCTGGCACTGAGCTGCATTTCTAGACTTGCGTGTAACTTCTGGGAACAGGGATGACAAATAGGATCTCTACTGAGTATGACCAGTCTTACTGGTTAATTAGCAAGCTTCACATAATTCAGAAACTTGCCAAGTGGTAATGCCTCTGTTTTATACCAATTGCTTAACTCTTTCTGTGGACATTTTTAATGCCATTTGCTTAAAAGATTCATTATTGATCCAATGCAGTTTCCAGAAAAGCAAAGGCATATCATTCACCTTCACTGACTCTATACAATGTAAGGCATGTTTTAAAAAACATATATGCTAGGGCTGTAAAATTCACATAAGGTTCTGTGTCTTGTGATAGGTAATAGTAGGGGGATTCATGCCATCTAAATCAGCTACAAGTGAGAGGGCCAAAGCTGGGAGCTAAAGATAATATGTACTGCCTCTGTTAGTTGTGATTCAGTGTCACATCTAGCAGCATTTCTACAGGATGCCTGGGTGCACAACTGATCATGTCCAAGATACGTTACAGGAGCATATAGATGATTTTAAAAACTCCACCGAGTGCTGTCACCCTTTCCAAGAGCTCTTGGAGAGGGTGTGATGCGATGTTACTTACCTGCAACTTGTATACGGTCTCCATGCAAAACACTGGGGGAGTCCATGTAAAATAAAAAATTATTGCACCTCAGCTGTGAGCTGATGTTTAAAAAACTTTACCTTAAATGTATGTCATGCAAATCTGTTCATAATGCCATCTTGTTAATAAAACCATCAAATAGATTTTTGTACGGTTTGGTCCAAGTCATGGAAACTATAAAATGAACTGTGCTTCTAGACTGAGAAGATAAAGAAAGAGAAGCGACCTGCAACACCTGGTTCATCATCTGGCATGGGATCTCCTCTAAGAAGGTCTGATTCTCCTGCTGCCATGTCCAGAAGATCTGCATCACCTGCAACACCGAAGTATGCCTTTCTTATTAGCAGTGTAATATGCTGTGAGCATTTTAGGAGCAGACCTAGATTCTTGAGGGACTTTGCTTGAAGTGTTGTACAATATCTAGTTAATTTTAGTTATACAGATGGAGAGAGAGGGAAAGAGATCTGTAGATGAACATATATATAAGATTATGTTAGTGCTCACTAGTGACACTTCCTTTTCTCAGTCTTCTGAAATTATTGTGGTGCATTTCATAATTCATGTGAAATTTTATTTAACATTTATTTTTAAACATGATTTTGTTTTATTTGGTTTTGAAGGAACTCTGCTTAATGTGCAGAAATGCACAGAACATGGATACTACCTAGATATTCCAGCATTTAATATATGCATTTCCTATTGCTAGCATGACCATCTGGTTCCATAAATGTACTTAACTATGCATCATCTAAACCATCGGTTTTAATCTTTGCTTATTTGCAGACCTCTCTGGGTTTGTTGCTTCTTGTGCTTCTTTTTGTGTGGTTTGTTTTTTTTCTGTGTGGGTTTTGCTGTTTGTTTTTTTTGTATTTTGGTTTCAGGTGGTTTTGTTTTAATGCCGAGTTTGTGGACCTATAGCATATATGGGCGTACTAGCAATTGAGTGGCTTTTTTTAGTTGGCTTTTGCAGACACCCAAAACTGTAGTCCGTGTACCACAGCTTTCACAAGTCACAAATGTGTTTTCAGCTTTCTTAGAAGAGGATATTAAGTCTTGCTCAAATGCGGAAGTGTGCTAAAGTAGTCATGGTGTACAGTAGTTGTCTGATTTTTTTTGTTTGTTTGGTTTTGTTTTTTCCACTCCCCAGAGCCCTGTCCGTGGGTCCCACTTCTGTCTTGGAATTTATCTCCTTTTGTCTCATTTTTATTTTTTTTAAGTCTGAACCTGGCCATGTTCTGAGCTAGTCTTTGAGCACCTTTCTGACACATTTTTTCTGCTTCAAAAACTAGCTGGTGTTTTCTGTTTCAGCTCTGAGTGCATAGTCTTTTAACAGAGGATGATATTGTTTGTGAATCTGGTATCAGGCAAAATACAGGAAACCATCTGACTCTGGGCATTCTTTCTGGTTTAGACAACCCCTTGCATGCAACTGGGAAATTGCAGTTCTCGGTTCATAATATAAGCCTAAGAATTCTCAAATATATTTATATATAAATAATGTCATCAGGTTCTGAATTATGTAAATTCAGTAAAAAATAGAATAATATGGTATGTTAATGGCAGTCAGCTTCTTTTCCATTACAGTTTTGACCAGGGCTTTCCAAAATGTATAGAGAAAAGTTTGAGCTATAAAAGTGTCTTATTCTGTAAGTACTGATATTCCCTGTTCGGCACACATCTTTTGGTTCACTCAGCCAGTATAAAAGACATACCAAGAGAGATTCAGTTAAACAAAATGATTGGTGGAAAATGGATAACTGAGAGTGAATCAGTTTGTGATAGGCATACACTGAAAAAAGTTGTTGTAGCTCATCATAGAGATATCTGGGGGAGAATAGGAAAAGCTTTTGTGAAACAAATAGAAGTTTAGTGCTTCATGAAAGAAGCATGCCCAGTCTGAATTTGTAGCACTAATTTGCATAGAAGGTTAGGCAAAGGTGAAGACTCGTTTCCCAGAGGTACAAATTATGAGAACCTTTTTATGGTAGAATGTTTTCGTGCCTATAAGGAATATAAATTACTGTTTTTAGAGGAAGAAGCAGATGCTGCATGGAGGAATTAAGAAGCCTACTTGTGGGTTTCACTGTGATTGTGAGCCACGTTAGTTATCTTTGTTTCCTTCCTCCCTACCTCTCTTTCTCAAGAGAATCTGATTCTGACCACTGCTAGAAATGTATTACTGAGTATTTAATCTTAACATGGCCCAATTAGAACACCCTCCTTGACCTTAACAGAGATACAGTGGATAGAGTTTAAATCCATGTTTATTACTGATTGCAGAAAGACTGTTCTGCTTGAGCACTCTCGAAACTTCTCCTCAGAAATTGAAAATAAAATTTAAAAAGGCATTCTGACGACCATATTATATTACTGACATATTTCTTCATACAACTTGAATGCCAGCTGATGATCTGACTGGTCAATGGATTTAAATATAGTCAGTGAGGCTTTTGGAACCTTCCTTTAGATTGTTATAATCTTACTTCTTAATTTAAAATTAACTGTGGAACTTGCAGTTTTTAATGTGAGCGAATATGTAGACAAATGCTCGTTCTCCTTGCAAACCTGACAGTCTTTTACAAGTTTAATCTTTCTCCTTCCAGCACACCATATGGCCAGAAAAATACCCTGGAAGAAATAAGAACACATATTGTGTGGCATTAGTAGTTAGTGATCCTGTATAGCACCTTAACTTAAAAGCTGTTGAGGAAAGAATCAAGTACAGCCAGTGCTCAAAAGCTGTTGAGGAAAGAATCAAGTACAGCCAGTGCTTTAAATTATAATTGGCTGTATGACTTTTTCTTAAAAATACATGGCTTGATATTTCTTGGCATTGTTCTAGGCACTAGCTCTTCACAGTCGTCATATTTTGTGTTTTAGTTGCTTATCTTCTTTATATATTATTTCATTAATTATTAATTTGAAAACACTTTTTATCATGGTAAAGTAACTGAAACAGGATCAAACAAGGTAATAAAACTTCAACTAAAGAGAGACAGTGATTGATGTCAGGATAGATTTGCAGTAATACATCAATAAAATATAAGTGTTTGAAGGTACAAATTTTACTGAGAAATAAAAACAGATCAGCCCAAAAATACAATATCCAGAAAAAATGAGTGAACAAATATGAACCTAAAAAGGAGAAAAGAGTGGAAAAGTAGAAATATGATGAGCTATACTTAGAAGCAAGGAAGGAATTAAAAGCTTGATGATATTTGAAAAAGTGAATATATCAAGAAGTGTCACACAAGAAAGAAACCAAAAAATTCTTGCTTTGAATCCAGTGTTGATCAGCTGACAAAGATGAAAGTTAATGGATTAGAGAGCTGGGATAATTAAGAAATTATCTTTTATTTTTACAATTGCTATTGGATACTGATTGTATAAAGTGCTCCTGTTCTTCAGATCTTTCACAAGATCAATAATACCATATTTTGGTAATTTTTTTTCTGATGCTTCATCTTCAAATATCTATATATTAATCAGATTATTCTTGCAGTATCCCTCAGAGAATAGGTAAGTGTCCTGTCTTATAGATCAGCAAAGCAATAAAGCCTGTGTCCTTCACAGGTCTTTGGGTGATTTCCCTTTGAAATCAATGGGACATGACTGAATCAAGGAAGTAGGATTTAGTCTTAAGTGTCTTCAGATAAGCTATAGTATAAGCCAGTGAATAAAAATAGAATATTCAGTGTTACGCTTTTTTGCCAAAGCATTACCTCACATGAGAAGGAGAAAGGGGCAAAAAATTACTTATTAGAAAGGTGTCTACATGTGGTGAATTCCTCACAGAAGTAGCTGCTATGTTCTGCAGTGACCTAGTTTTAGATTTTTATTTAGATTATTATTTGATACGTGCTGCATTTACTACTCTTGATCTTTGTTTTGCCCTGGAGAGGTAAAAACAATGGGGAGAATATTGGATCAAGACTGTCTTGATTTTTTTTTCAGCAGTTAGCCAGAGAATGGGACAATTGAAGATTTTGAAAACATCCCTAATAATGCAGCTATCAAAATAACTAACCTATAGACCTATGCTGAGTTTGTGCTGTTAGGAAGTGTAAGAGGAAAATTAGTCTATTCCTGGCTAGAAAGGATCAAAACTAAAAGTAAAAGAAAACTGCTTTTGAGAAAATACTACAGATAGCAGAGCAGGAGACCCAGTACCAGTACCCAATGCCCAGTACCCCAGTAGAGAACCCAGGAACAGCTTTTGACCAGAGGAGTCTCAGAAGGCAGCATTGAGAACATACTAGTGCTTGGTGTGGTTTTAGCAGAGCTTTTCTTGAATTAAGAGGGAGGGAAAAAATATGCAGCTCTGGCATTGCTGCAGATTTCTGATTTACAGTCAGCCTTCTGAACTGCTGTAACCAGTGGCCTGTCACGTACCTGGCTTTTCAAGACAGCATGCTGTTCTCTCCCTTGCTGTTTGTGGACAAAATAGGATGTGACCTCTGACTCATATACTACATGTACTTTATTTTCTCTGCTTAGCAAAAGTAAGTTCAGACCCCTTCTTGTGCTCTTCCCGAGATGTTCTTTTGCATCTTTCTTTTAGTTAAGTAAGAACCCTTGTGATTTAAGGACCAGTTGGTCCTCAGACCCGATAGAGGTTCTTTGAAATGCATATAGAGTTCATGATGAGAATGGCTTCTTATAAGCTGCTGCCCCCCTGTCAACTTAGGGCACTTAGGTGAGAAAACTAAGACCTCCTGGAGGGAGGAAGATGTTTCCTGTGTTTGTGTTCTCCTGTAAAATCCAGCAACTGAGATAAGTGAACTTTCAGGCAACTAACATGCTGCCACTTCTTGGGCTTTGGCAATCTGTCATCTTAATTCTCTCTTTTCCTCATCAGCACACTTCTGTGTTCCCACATTCTTACAAGGGTTTCATAGCATCCCTTTCCTTTTCTCCCAAGGCAAAAATGAAACAATTTTTAAACCTAAGCAGACTATGCAAGTGTGTATTCATTTTCCCTTAATAATCCTGGTTTTCTGTCTTCACAATTAAGTTTTGCCCTTTCTGGTGAAAAGTTGCATCATTTAAATACTACCAGGAGGAGTGTTTTTTCTAGTAACAATTCCACCTGTGTTAAAGACGCTGTGTTGACAATATGTTTTAAATACAAAAGGGAAAACAGTGTTCATTTAATTTCTAGTCCAACAGGTAAGTTGTACAGCCAGTCTGCTCTAATTCCTATTCAGTGCAAGATGCGTAACTCTCATGACTAGACTTCTTCCTACCCACCTCTTTAATGTGATTGTCATGTCTTTATTAGAGAACAATTACTTCTGTGCTAATACTGAAAATGACTCAGCCTTAGTTATTAGCCTCTTTTGCTCCTCTTGTCACAACAAGTTAAATAAAAAGCGTTGCAAGGGATGTGTGGTAAAGTTGGAAATACAAACCAAAGACAGTAAGAAGGGACTATGTTTTGAAGAAGTGTCAGATTAGTAAGAAAAAAGTTGATTTTTATTTACACGTTATATTTTTATGAAATGCAGTTGGAAATTATTGTAATGGTGAAGCACAAACAAGACCTACGTATGCAGGTGGGGCCTTAAAATCTCTGCCTTTAGTTTTTGAAGGGCCTGGGAATCCAACTGTATTCTAAAGAGAAAACTAAAGACAGTGCTGAAACCACATTTGTTCAACACCAACCAATCTCACTGACTTCTCCCATTGCTGTTTTCTGCAGGACCTGGGGACAGACTTGCCTGTCCACATCTTCCAAGGCCTGTTTCTGTCAGGCTGCCCTGCAAGGCAGGGTGAGCCAGAAGCCAAGGGTGGCAGCAGGGCAGACAAGGACAGGAACCTCACCCAGAGGACCCTGTCCCACAGCAGAGAAAAGAAGTGACCAGGGCAGGTCTGCTGATGGTGACTAGGGTCAGACAAGAGTCCAGTGATAGTCAGCAAAGCCCTTACTGAGGCAGATCCAAGAGCAGGGCAGGATCAGCAGGTTAAGAGGCCAGGAACAGGCTTACCTACGGTTTAGCTCAGGCAAGGACCAAAGGCGAAGGCCTGAGCTGAAGGAGGCTCCTAGGCCTGTAGGCAGAGGATACCTGAGCTGAACTTCAAGTTTACTTGAGTGCTACTGTTCTACCAGCCCAAGGGCTTTTGGAGTCTGATGGCTCTTCAGTGGGAGTAAGAAAGTACCGGTGGTGCAATACTCTGCAGTCTTCCTGCCCACAAACCACCAGCTCTGAATGAGCTTCCGATATTCTGGTATTCTCAGCCTCTTTCAAATGGAGCATAATATGGTAGCAAATAACCCTTTCTTCTCCTGAATTCATGAATTTCTGTGGAGTTGAAAGGCATTTAAGTTTTATTGTCTACTCTGTGATGCAAATGTTGTTCAGGTTAGAATAGTCTCTGGCCGTACAATGCTATAATTAGAGCTGTACAAAACTTGCCACTCCAGTCCATTAATTTTTAGCCATTGTCCATGTTTTTCATGCCTGTGGTCTGCCAGAATGAGTTATAGTATATGAAACTCCATATTGTGTAGATGAAACAAGAAACAGCCTCAAGCTGCACCAGGGGAGGTACAGATTGGATATTAGGAAATATTTATTTAACAGAAGGGTGCTCAGGCATTGGAACAGGCTGCCCAGGGAAGTGGTGGAATCACCATCCCTGAAAAGCGTTCAGAAACTATAGATGAGGCCCTCAGTGATATGGTTTAGTGGTGGCCTTTGGCAGTCCTGGGCTAACGGCTGGACTTGATGGATTGTAAAGATCTTTTCCAACCTAGTTGATTATGTGATTCTATGCAAAAAGTGATAAGGGGTAATACATTCATATCATAATTGCATATCCATAAGGAAACTTAAAGCTGCATGTGTAACGTTCACTTTAATGTGGGATTATTTATTCTAATGTGACTCACATAAATCATTCTTTTAAGATTGTAATCTCTTTCATTCCATACTACTTATTGCACAGGCTGGCCTTTCTTAATGTTACAAGTATTTAGTGCTCGTTACTGG
Organism: Pezoporus occidentalis; assembly: GCF_034315485.1. Classification (NCBI taxonomy): domain Eukaryota; kingdom Metazoa; phylum Chordata; class Aves; order Psittaciformes; family Psittacidae; genus Pezoporus; species Pezoporus occidentalis. The sequence continues at coordinate 8,333,615 of NW_026916170.1, read as the reverse complement.
TGTTACATAAATAATAAATGGTGTTTGGGTGTAGTTTTATGTTTCCTGGTAATCTGTTCTCTTTAATGTATGTCTGTTTTCAGTGAATATCAAATATCTTTGCCCTTCTGCTTTCCCAGGCCTGTCTTCAGGGTTGTTATTTCACCTGTGGTGTGCACCAGCCAAATGAGCAATCAGCTGCATTGTTGCTGTGCATTGCTATCATTACAAGTGCAGCCCTGTAGAAGGTTGCAGGGGCTGATTTTTGAGCATTGAGCCTGTGGTGTTGGTGCTGATGAAAGCACTAACTGAAACAGTTCTGTCTCCTTTTGTGGTACCCAGCTTTACCTTTGTACACAGTAGTATTTGGTGCTGTTTTGGAAAACCAGATACTATTAGGAAAAGACTGTGCTTGACAAAATTGTAGTCAGATGAAAGCAGTACGTTGCAACTCATCATAATTTCTGCATACAGAAAGCAGCCATAACTTTGCTTTAAATGTTGAGAAGGGCTGTTGAATACAATAATATTGACAAAATTGTTATGAAATGGCTGTTGCTAAAATAACTGGTTTAAGTAGTTTATGATTTCATATCTCTTGCCTACAACTTGGACAGCAGCATTAGACTTTTAAAATGAGAATTCTCTGTAATCATTTGCACTTGCATGCCAGTTCCCTCCATTTCAGGTTTCAATTGCTTGCGTCCAGATAATTTCTATGCAGTGTTGTGCAAAACAACTGATACTTCTATGTAGCCAAAGACAAGAGAGAGGAAAGGTACATGTAATGATGGAGTTTGATTCCTAGCTGTGTAAAATATGGCCTCCTTTGATTTTTGTTTTCCCTCATCAGGACAGTTGCAAAGACTTATCCTCAGTCTCCTAAAAACACTAAACAATATCCAGCTTCTCCTGTGAAGCATCGTGCAACTTCTAATCTCAACCAGGAAACTCCTAAAAAGAAAGTAGACAAGGAGAAAGAAAATGTCAGTCATCCAAAATCCCCAGGAGCACATACTGATGAGGCAGGCCAGATGGCTTCTGAGAAACATGTCCCTTCTGCAGGAAAGACTGAAAATGTTGAAGGTGAGTCCTACCGCTAGAATATATTGCAAGGTATCATGGGTCTGTGAGGCTCTTAAACAGTGATGACATGTTCCTTTCATGAAGCTGCTCAGTCATAGGGTCATGAGAGTGTGTAAAAGTAGATACTGTAACCAGTAAATGGATAGTTTTCACCAGGGTTACCCATGCATGAAAAACTTGTTGTTAATGAGGATGTGAAAATGCTGAAATCCAGGGATGCCCTTACCTATCCCATGGTTGCTGAGGTGTGTGCTTTGGAATGCTAGGGTGTCATACTAGCGTGAACCAGGCCCATTTCAGCATCTGTGTGAATGTGGAAGTTCTGGGCACTCTCTTTGTTCCCTGCCTAACTTCCCACCCTTGGTTGTCATCTCTTAGGGAAGATCACGGTAGGAACAACTGATGCAGAAGAAGCAGCAAAAATTCTAGCTGAAAAAAGACGACAGGCCCGCCTGCAAAAAGAGCGAGAAGAAAGAGAGAGACAGGAGAGAGAAGAACGGGAGAGGTATCTCTATTGATTTGTGAAAATTATTATCTAATAATTTAACCTGTATCACTGAAGATGCTTGAAACTGTGGTGGTTTTAGAATCAATGTGGGAGTTCGCATGCAAGTGTTCATGTCTTTCAACTCAGACTTGTAATTCATTAGCGTCTTTTGCAGTCTTTATGACTAGTGAAGTTAGAAAATAATTTGGCCTCTTTAAGAAGCCTGAATAAACTATTACTCATCCAAATACTTCACCAATGTCTACGCTGCAGTGTGGACATTGTATCATTCAACAAATCAACCTGCTCAACTCTGATGTAGGCAGTGTTGAAGGCTTTTAGCATGGGCATAATGAAGATTGCTGTGTCTAAGTAGTGAAATCCTGTCTCTGTTCTGGGAGCAAGCTTTTAGGTTGCTTTCCACATGGGATACTGGTTGCAAGTGTCAGCAGATCATGCCCTTCCTTCAAGTCCCTAATGTAAATCACTAACTGCATGTCTAAATTCAACTTTGTCTGTCCCTATTGAAAACATGGGGGCAGGGGATCACCAGTGCCTGCAGGTTTGGCACTGAATCCCTGATATGCAAGGATAAGAATGATCACTTGTCAAAACAGCTCTGGCATGTGGTGACAAAGGAGCATGATGTCCCCCCGTGGGACAGGGAACAATATAGGTAGAATTTAGACCCACTCTTCCTAATGTACCACTTTGTTTTGTGGACTTGGTTTTCTGCTACTCATCCAGTCTGTTAATCTTCAACTGAAACAAAGGAAAAAAGTACATGCTTATCTTACAGATACCTGCATTCTGGGTGTGAAGCACAGGGAAAGAGGGATGGTTTCATTATTGAAACTTGCTTTTATTCTTTAAGATCTAATTCAAACTAGAATGGAAATGTTTTCTTTTTCTTTGGTCACACCTGTTTTTTTCAGGGAAATTATAATTTTTATGAAATATTTTAGGCAGTGAAAATAAGATTGGAATAGAAGCTTGATAGCAACCTGAATTCTGAGTATGTGTTCAACCTCCTTGCTGTATCTTGACGTTTTTCATGAAAATGTGTGCTGATGCATATACTGTCAGTTCCTGCTGATTGTGTGCCATACATGCAATAGAATTCGTGCTAAACAAGATTTTGCCTTTTAAACATGCTGTTACATTTTTTGCAGGCTTGAAAGAGAAGAACAGAAAAGAAAGGCAGAAGAAGAAAGACTTCGTCTAGAGGAAGAAGCTCGTAAGAAGGAAGAGGAAAGAAAATGTGAGGAAGAAGCAGCTAGGAAAAAGGCAGAAGAGGAAGCCAGAAAAAGAGCTGAGGAAGAACAAATGCTAAAGGAAAGGCAAGAAAAAGAGCTCCAGGCCAAACTTGAGAAACAGGTACCATCTCAAACACAAACATGAAACTTTATATGTATGTATGTATGTATGTGTATATATATATGTATGTATGTATGTGTATATGTATGTATGTATGTGTATATATATGTATGTATGTGTATATATATGTATGTATGTATATATACATGTATTTATATATACACATACTTTATAGCATCTGGTAATATGCCTGAAATAAATAATGGCCCTATCATATTTTACACATTTTTATTAGAGGGAAGAAGCAGAAATCAAAGCCCGTGAGGCAGCTGAGCAGCTTCGTCTTGAAAGGGAGCAAATCATGCAGCAAATTGAGCAAGAAAGGCTGGAGCGGAAGAAGGTAGATACTTGCTTCTTAAGATAATTATTTCATTTCTTGTTTAAATACATAACCCAGAAAGTACCCAATAGTTTCTAGAAATAATAATCTGGATGGATGTTTATGCGTAACTTAGTATTTGCTACTTGCATGTTAGGGGAACATGGACATAAAGATTTGTTACAAAGTGGAGTTGCCTGAGGCAAATGGTTTTCTACTAGGTACTGAACAAACACAGAATTAGCCTTTACCCACAAAGTTAAATGCCAGAGACAAACAGAGAATGGCATGCCAAGGCAAACCTCAATTGCCGCCCAACCCAGAACATCACAGACTATTGAGGAACATAACTTTGCTTTAAAACTTACTCAACAAAAGCTCCCTGTCATTAATGGAGAAAGTTAATGTGATTAACAAACTGGTTTTCTCCCACCTGGCTTGTCTCTAATTGCATTATGCAGAGGCAGCAGGGCAGTCTGGCCACCACCTCACGAAGAAATGGCTGGAGCTGCATAGATTAGCTTTATCTATAGCTCTGCCAGAAAAGAGTGAACAGCTGCAGAACCTCTGTCTGGTTATAAGAAAGTTGTCTTCCCATATGTTATTCCAATATATTTTGTATTCCAGCTGTTTGCAGCTGAGCTGAAGGCATGTTGCAGTTGCAGATTAGCATACCAAACCGAAATGTTTAAATCTGAAATAGTTTCCTTTCACAGTAGTGCAAAGAGACAAGATTTGTTGGGAAGGTTTTTCATTTTTAAATGAACGAAGAAGAAAAAAAAAAAGTAGTATTTTAGGGTAACGCCTTCTGCATTTCCAGCAAGAATAATGTCAGGTATTTCATTTTACTCTTCCATTCCAAGGCACCTAACTGTTTTTTAAAGGAACTGTTTGGAAAAACAACCAGATGAAAATTATAGCTGCTGGTTTTAAATAAATGTCTTGTTCCAGATCTGAGCACAACTTGTAACTGCAAGCACCTGGTATTAAAATGTTTGTCTCTAAATTGCATCTACTGAGAAAGTCATGTTCTGTGAGATCTGAGATATGAAAGCCAGCTCCCAGGTGCTTTCTACCTTTTGTTTTCTGTTTCTTATTTATTCTCACTTTTTCAAGATAGGCAGGGATGAGGTCATGGCAATAGAAAAAAGGTTTTCTTTTTCTTTTTTTTTTTTTTTCTCCATTATCAGTCTCTGGCATTCTCTGCCTTCTCATTCTCCAATTTATTCTGATTTCTAGAGAATAGATGAAATAATGAAGAGAACAAGGAGGAGTGAAGCACCAGAAATAAAGGTATGAAACACTGTGTGTTTGCAGGTTTCTTTTGGTTTATTACCAATATGTAAAAATTAAACTCTAGAGTGTTCCTGTGTTACTAGGTGTAGAGTGTAGGTAAGTACACCTAAATTTTAGGTGCATTTCAAACAGAATGACTGTGTCCCAGTAGCTGTGTCACAGTTATTTTGGGCTGCTGCTACAGAAACAGCTTTATGCAACTGTTACAGACTTACCTTCCTCACTGTTAGAAAGGTGTTAAGAGCTCATTCCTGGATGTTGGAGCTGTAATTTTGCTGTTCTGATGCATATTCTCCTTCTTTGTACCAGCCAATGGATTAGTTACTGAGCTATCATGTTAAATCTGCCAGCAGTGTAGGATTGAGAACGAGGCAATTGTGTCCAGCTTGAAAGTGATGGTCAGGTTTTCAACTAAGGAAACTGTTTATTTGGTTACTTTCAGACAATGTTTCTTTTTGATGTTAAAAATAAATAAATAAAATCCTATGCCTAATTAAGAAGGAAAAAGAAAATCGTCTCTTGCTGTCAGTGACATTTAACCACCCTGTGGCCCTGGGCAGTCTCACAGGTTGTGAATCCAGTCAGTTCTATGAAGGTTAGTCCTTCATCTTTCATCCAGTTGACTCATTGCTTGATTACAGAAGGAAGAGACAAAACAGGAGGTACCATCAACTTTGAATGTGGAAAGGCAACCAAAGGCCCTTGTTCTCAACCAGCCAGGTGAAAATTGCCATGTTTTTTGACCTGTTTTCACAGTTAGTTGTCTTCAGAGTTTTGTAATCTCAGGCAGAGCACTGTGTCTTATTGCAGATTCTTTGCTTTCATTTTGAAAAGAACAACTACTTTTGCATTCGTGACAAATGTTAGAAAATAAAGACTTTGTTTTGCCACTTAAGCAGAAGAAAGTTTCTTCTCCATTTTAGTACTTGACATCGCACTTCTGTAAATGAGAAGTTCCAGTTTGCCAATAGGTTTGGTTGCTGCAATCTACCTTCATGTTTTGTAGGTAGAAAATATTTGCACACAGCCAAGCTTGAAAGCTTTTTATAGCATTGCTGTAAGTCTTACATTTAATTTGACTTTACAAAATTAACATATGTATTCAAAGAATTATTAAATAAAATATACAAATTTGGCATTTATCTATATTTTGTTTGCTTCCCTAGACAAAGTTTTTTAATATATGATATAAGAGATAAAACATTCTCTTCCTATCCACTCAAATATAAATTGAGTGGAAAAGAGGATATGATCATATGATCATATCATATGATGAGCCGTAGATGAATCCTGCTGCATTGTCAGTCGTTCTTTCTACTTGATCTGTAACTTAAAAGCATTTGTGATTTGTTTTTTAACTATTTACATAAAGAAGTTGCTCCTGTCACAATTTCTAACCTTCTTTTATAGAGATCAATGGATTGGCAACCTGCCTGAAAAATAAAAGTTTAGAAAGTGCTGTCCCTGTAATCCCTTCCCAAGATGTAGTTGCTAATGGATTAAAGTCAGCCCCAGGACTTACTCAGCTGGAAGCTGTTAACGGGAAGTCTAACAGCATGGAAGATTCAATGGATGAGGTTCAGTCCATGGATGTGAGGTACGGATCACGTCTACCAATACAAATCATGGAATTCATGTTAGACATGTACAAAGTTTTCTGTTTCATTTGTTAATACTTTACTGCTTTACTTCTCACCTGCCTCACAGTGTGGCAGTCAGGTGTCCACTGTGTTATACTCCATTCTTGTCAGGATGTGAATGAGTCAACAGAACCTCATTTCACTCATGTATTTGGTGCAGGGTGGGAGGCTCTGAAATCCTTCTGTAGTCCTTCCTTACAGATTCCATACAAATTTGCCCAGACCTCTCAGATTGTTCTGTGATAGTGTTCTGATAATCACCATTTGCTTACTTCTCTCAAGACTGCATAGCTGCAATTCGCAAACTTTTTTCCCTCCATACAAACAGAATAACGAAAATATGAATTTAAAATTTTAAGTCCTTAACTGGAACAGATGTACAGAAATCAATAAATAACTTTGTGTGTATTAAATACTGTTGGATTTCGATGGAAGAACTTGCAGGAAAGAAGGAAGTTGATAATTTAAGGCTGCAATAAGAAAGTTAGCTCTGAATTTTAAATATTTATATGTTTTTTCCTTAATCAGTAAGCTGACTGAACCTCTCATAGTGTTTCAGTATTTCCAGTAAATATGCATAAATACATAAGAAATGCCCTACTGACACACTCCAGAAGTCTGTATAGCCCTTTATTTGGTCTTAGAGAGTATCAGTAGGAAAAACTAGTTGGGGACACCACCTGAGCCCACCACTTCTGCAATCCACGACCACACAGAAGTGTTATATTAGGGATGTTGGAGCGTACAGCTCTGAGTTGGCCACTGATGGCTGTGTTGCCCACGTTTATCCAACTCCTTTTCAACCTGCTGATAATGTTTGCATCCAGGACTTCATCTGGCAACAAGTTGACTCCCACAGCTACCACAAACTGTAATCTTTAAGGAATATAGATTAAGAATGGCCTTCCATCCTAAACAGGGCAACTTCTTTTTGTTTGGGCAGGAATGTATTCTAGGTAAAGGCTTATTGCAGCCGACCTTAAAATAAGTGGTAGTTTTTGAACAGTCAGAAGATCGGTTTGATAGTTGCTCAGTGAAAAGTTGCACACCTCTTACTCTCCATCTTCCTTTCATTTATCTCCTGTATAGCCCAGTTTCAAAAGAAGAACTAATCTCTATCCCTGAATATTCACCCATGAATGAACTCATGCCTGGTGTTTCTTTGGATGAGAATGGAACAAGTAATGCCAAAGCTCTTGAAGATCTCTTGGATTTCACAGGCCAAGCTACGTACTCCAAGATGTCCAGTGATACCATTAGCCTAGATGACTGTAACAAAAACTTGATTGAGGGATTTAACAGTCCAGGACAGGAAAATACACTTAATTCTATCTGTTGACAACCTCACTTTTCAGCAGAACAGATAAAGGTACAGTATTGTGATAAGTATCTTAGATGTGATAAATTGCTGTGATTACTTGCAAGCTTCCCAGAAAAATATAGGAGTTGTAAACAGCATATGTGGAGAGAGAAAGAAAGCTGGTCTCCTAGATATTTAATTGCAGTGTAATCTTTCGTATTTGCAGCTCTCTGTAAACTGGCATCATATGCAAACTGAGCATATTGTAGCAACCAAAAGTGTCTGGTAAATGGAAACATTTCCTTTATGCGTTCATAATGTAGTGAGAAGAGTTGGGTTTTTTCTTTATTAATAAGAAAAGTAAGTCTTTGGAGCCTGTTTGCATGAAGAAAACGATTAGAAGTGGGGCCAGCCTCGAAAATGGTAGTTATTGTTCCTGCTTACTCTTTTCTGCTCCCGTAAATAGTTACTGCATGGTGTAGAATCACTTTTCCTGGAAAGCCTGCATAGTAAAATAGCATAGTAGGCTTCGGTGACACCTTACTATGTTTTTTGAGAGAGCGTATTCTAAATTACAAAACTGAGGTCCTTAACTTGCACAGCTGACTTCATATTCTTCTCTTTTTTTTAATTGACAGAGGTAGCGATTTGTGGAGGAGCTATATCCCAGTGATGCTACTGGAAGTAAAATATGAGCTTGTCACTTGAAAGAGCTTCTGCAGTCCTTGAGCACTGGATTTCAGATAATCAGAGCTGACTACAACTGTGTCTTCCCAGGGAATATGTTGAATAACTGGCTGCTTTTGGTAGAAACCAGTGATCTAGAGGCGTGATGGTTTCAGGGAAGACTCGAGTGTGCATTAGAATTTGAGCTTTAGCTGCTAATAAAGCACTTACTACTTCTTTTAATTTAAAACTCATCTCAACACCTCACTGTGACACCTGTGCATTTTATTTTTGAAATAGTTTTTCCCTCAGCTTTATCATTCATTCATTTAGATGTCTTTTTCTTGTAAATAATGATGAGTTTTGCCCACAGTGCATTGAAATGAAATAATATACTGGACATTAGTTTTGTGCCTATCTTTTTTTTGTCTTTAATAAGGAGTTATTGGCAACTCTTATGCAGGTGTATAATTCAAAACTATGCCCAAAGAGGCTTAAGATATACAACTTCTGGAATCAGAAGAACATTTTCACTGACTGTGGAGTGTGGGAGCTATCCTGTTATGACTGACACTTTTAGTCACTAGTAGCACTTACTGGTTAATACTAATTATTTCAGGAGTGACTGTCAACTATGTGTTTAAAAATATACTTGTGTAACACCTGTAAACAATGTAGGCAAAACGCCTGGTGTAATCCTTTAATATATATATCTCTCTATATATATAGTATAGCTGTAGTAGATCCAAGTGATGAGTGGTCAGGGGGCTGAGATTATATGTTAATCTTTGAAGATGCAGACACTTGATTAATACCAGCAGGCTTTCTATCATGTGGGGAAGTATTTTGTCTTCCTGTAGGCTCTACAAAACAAGATTCAGACAGCAGCAAAACAACATCTGAATGTTGCAGCAGAAATCCAAAGGCCAAGGCATACATGGGGAACACTTGTAGCCCCCTTATTCTCTAAGCATCTGTATGGAAGAAGTCACATTGAGATGTATAATGTCTAGCCATTATGTGCCATACAGTACTAACTTTATTTCTGCGGGTGAACTACGATAATTTCATGCTGGATCTTGTGCTGCTTTGAGAACACTTTTGCCCAATTCCATATAAAAATAAACTATAAATAGAGCTCTCTTTGGACACTAACACAAAAGAGGTGAAAACCTGGGGGGTGGGTTTCTTTTTTGCTTTTTTCTCCACTAGTAAGGGAGTTCACAGTATAGCTTGAGCTCAGTTTTGTATCCCCATTCTTGTGCTCTTTAAAGCCAGCAACGGGAAAGAAACCAATGACATCATGTGTGATGTGTAAAGAAATCATACCTACAGCAATCCAGCTCTGTTTATGTTGGTGTACTTCAGAGAAATACTTTCTTTTGACTGTACAGTAAGCTGTAGCATGGTACTGTGTCTTCCAAATTAGCCCTTCATCTATTCTCTAAATAGTAAACAAACAAAACCAGTTTGTTTTGCTGTGATACATTTTGTTTGACGAATGTCATATTTTATTATGGTGTCATTGTATAACCTGTAGATTTCTGTATTTGCATGACCTGTATAGCATGTATAAAGGTGAAATACATTTTCATTTATGAATCTAACTTGTTTCTTTGTGCTTTTTACTCCTAGCAAAAATATGACTAATTTAAAAACACATGTATGTTAATTTATTCTGAGGTGTCCTCTGAAGGAGGGTGTAATACCGAATGAAGGAGCAGTTGTCAGAGCCTCAGAATGTTTCACTATTGTTTCCTTTGCCATATATTAATTTGTTTTCTGAGGTCTTGCCGATACACTGAGGAAATGCAGAATGGTGGTGGTGTGGTTTAAGCCCAGCCAGCAACCCAGAAACCATGCAGCCACTGGCTTACTCCCCCCTCTTCCTCCCCCTGCTCCCGGAGGGACGGGGAGGAGAATCGAAAGAACTTAACTCCCATGGGCTGAGATAAGAACAGTCCAGTAACTAAGGTATAACACAAATCACTACTGCTGCTACCACCAATAATAATAATGATAAGGGAAATAACAAGGGAAGAGAATACAACCACTCAGCACCCGCTGACCAATACCCAGCCCAACCCGAGGAGTGATCTAGCCCTTTGGGGTAACTGCCCCCAGTTTATATACTGGACATGACGTGCTGTGGTATGGAATGCCTCTTTGGCTAGTTTGGGTCAGGTTTCTGTCTCTGCTTCCTCCAGCTTCCCCTCCTCCCAGCCAGAGCATGAGACTCAGAAAGTCCTTGGTCAGAGTAAACATTACTGAGCAGCAACTAAAAACATCGGTGTTATCAGTGCTGTTCCCAGGCTGAAAGTCAAAAACACAGCACTGCAGCAGCTACTAAGAAGGAGAAAAATGACTGCTACTGCTGAACCCAGGACAGGTGGCAGAAGAACCTTAATGAGGGCTTTTAGGCTGTAGCATCTGACAGTATACAAGCCAGTTTGCAGCCCCTGCTTCAGCTCTCTGGGGTATTACTTGGCAAAGAAAACAGGGAAAAGAGAACTTGGGAGCTGTGGTCAATAGGCACTGTTGTGTTCAGTGTGCAAGAGTGTTCCATAAGGGTTCCCATGATATAAGTGCTAAACTTTGCTTCAAGCTCCATGCATGTGCTGCTGCTTAGGAAGAGGTCAGCCTGGAGCTGCTGTTATTTTTTGAGTGAAACACTGGGGGAAAATGTTCTACAATTACTATTTTTTAATTTATTTTTTTTAATAATATCTGTCAAAAATGAGATCTACTTTTATTGTGAGGTATATTAATACTTTCCGTGGGGACAGTTCATCTCACTAATGCTTTATTCTCAATAACTTATGTAACTATAAGTAAGTTTCTAATACATCAATAATACCTGTGAGGTAACTGATCATTGCAGTAGCTCTCTAGTTAGGTTCAGCATCACTTTCTGTGGTGTTGCCCCACACCCAAAAGTTGTCTCGGGCCTTAGCAAAGGCCTGGAGCAGACCTCCTGGTTCCCTGGCGAGTTAATTTCAAACCAAAATAGTATCAGTGAGGGGTGGATCTGGAACCCGAGGCTGCATTTTCATCTAGCAATAAAAAGCTAGAAGGGTGGGGAAAATCATCCTCTCTCCTGTAATTGTACAAATTACATGTGTGCAGAAAACAATAGAAATAGCAGAGATAGCTGCTCAGGCTGGTGGGGTGGGGATCTTCCCTCTGCCACCTCTCACACAGAAGCTTTCACTGCTTCCTAGCCTCACCAGCATATACAACTCAGGCACTCCTGCCACCACCCTGCTTGTATTTCAGGTATTGGCAGTGGGGCATTTGGGCTAGTTTTGGCTGGGGCAGAGTTGATTTTCTTCATGGCAGCCAGTATGGGGCTGTTTTGGATTTGTGCTGGAAACCATGTTGGTAACTCAGGTATGTTCTAGCTATTGCTGAGCAGTGCTTACACAGAGACCATTTCTGGTCTTGCTCCTACAGGGCCTTTTCTGCTCCTCACACCATCCCACCAGGCTGGGGGTGCACAAGGAGCTGGGAGGGGACACAGCTGGGACAGCTGGCCCCAAGCAACCAAAGGGATAGTCCATGCTGTATGGAGTCATGCTTGGCATATAAAGCTGGGGGAAGGAGTATAGAGGGAGGACATTCAGAGTGATGGTGTTTATCTTCTGAAGTCACCATTGCCGTGATGGAGCTCTGCTTTCCAGGGCATGTCTGAACACCTGCCTGACCATGGGATGTGCTGGATGAATTCCTCGTTTTGCTTTGTTTGCATATGCGGCTTTTGTTTTACCTGTTAAAGTGTCTTTATCTCAACCCATGAGTTTTCTCACTTCTACTCCTCAAATTCCCCCCCCCAACCCACCAGGAGAGAGTGAGCAAGTGGCTGCGTGGGGCTTAGTGCTGGCTGGGGTTAAACCATGACATAGCTCTTTCACTGCTCTACAACCCCATGTGCCTGAGGTAGTGCAGGGGACTTCAGCATCAGTCACAGCTGGTCAGAGAAGCATGGGGTCCCAGGACACCTGCTGGGCTTCAGTGCTGCAAAGCAGCCTGGAAACCCTAGTAGACAGCAGACATCCTTCACATAAAAGTTTAAACTGTAGTCCCTTGCCTGTATTAAAATGTAAGTGGGTTAATATTCAAGAGCTGAAGACTGTTTACTCTGTGAGGTCTATTTCTTGTTTGCTCTAAGCCACAGCCCATACCTTGCACAACAAGGAGACTGTCCTGTAAATGGCACAAACGAATCAGTGAGCATAAGCTGCTGGTCCTCCTGCTTTAGCAACCTGTGGGACTTCTTCCTTACTCCTTCCCATGCCCTCCCTATACAAGAAAAAGGTAGGGACTGAAAGCTACTCTTTCTTTGCTCTCATTTTAGAATAATGTCTTTCAAGCTATTGGTTGCCTTGAAAAACAACATGGGAGAGTGGTTGTTTACCTGTGCTACCTGTGTGCACAAGTATACATAAGTGTCAGCTACCTGATGTTTGGGGTGTTGGTTTTCAGTATCAATACTAGATTCTGAAAACTGGGGGGGGGGGGGGGGGGGGGGTTACTATGCTAAAACCTGGAATATACAATGTATGTTATAACTGAATACAATTATCTCTGTCTTTTCATTCTAATCTGAACAAAACAGGTTTAAAATTCATTTTATCTGTGCAGAATACATACACTTACAGATACAGAAAATGTAAGCTATTCAGCTGCATTTTTGTTATTGCTATTAGTGGCAATAATATCAGTCCAGAAGGCTGCAAGTCATAATGTTTGTCTCTTCCCCCACTTTTTTTCTCCCATCATTTCTCTTATCCTTATGGTCTCCTACAGCTGAAGAGTAGATGATGCTGTTCACCCAGCTGGCCAATTTAACTTGTCTGTTGAAGCAACCTGTTAAGTGTAAAAGCCCTTCAAATTGCAGGCAGAAACACTAAGAGAAAGGATGTTTAAGCTTTTAAAATAATTACATGAAGTATAAGAAAATGGTTTCTTGACCCCCAGGATAGTTTTTGACTTGTTTTCTTCTCAGTTGGCTTGTTTGTTCTCCAGTCTGTGTATGCTTTATAGCATTTCTAATGATTCAAGACTAAGGTTGTGATGTTTTTTATACTGGGTTTGATGACTACCTGAGGCCTGCAATTTTCAGGATCAGAACAAACGCTCTGGAAGCTAGTGCGTGATGTTCGGTTGGGAGCTTTACAGAAATAGATGTGTATCCCTGTGTATCCCTGCTGAAATCAAGCCTTAATGATTCCCAGAAAAAAAAAGAAAAACAACATACAGGAGAGATTGAATGAATTGAAGGAAATGGTAAGTAATGTGCTGCATGCTTTGTGAAGTCCTTGCTCTGAGTTTTTTAAGTAGTTGCATTAATAGCCCAAACCTGCAGCTTTGTATTGTCACTCATATCTTCTTGCTGTGTCTAAAAAGAATAACTTGATGTCAATGGCAGATGTAGGTGATTGATGTTGTATGGGATTGGACCCAAGAACATAAAATTACATAGCTGGAGAGAAAAATAATGGGTGTGAGAGATGTTCACAGCCAGGGAAATTGCTCTGATGGTATTTCCTCATTTTTTCTAGAAATAACAGCCACTCTCGCCAAACTTAATACATGAGCAGCACAGTAAGCAGGATCAGGGCTAATGTCTGTAGCCCGACATTAACATTATGCTCACACATCCCTTTTCAGAGTAACTTCTCTCTTTTAAAATACAGATGGCAACACTGTCTGAATACTATTATTAGCATCTTATGTATGCAGAGCTATGGGGGTTTAAACAAATACATTCTATAGATATAGAGTTACTCCTGATTTCCCTGGTGTGAGGTGTCAATCAGGAACAGTTTTCACTCCTTCCTTTTCCTTTTTTTCATAAACCTCTTATCAGTTCAAAGACACAAATTCAAGAGAATATAAATTATGGTGGTTGACTGCTGGAATGAGTTTGTTCTCACAGCTTCTGGACAAAGACTGCCCACATCACAGCTGGAAGAGAAGCAAAAAGTCCAGGAAGGTTTTTTGAGACTGAATATGTGCTGTACTCTGCTGGGGACAGCAACAAAGCACCACTGGCACAGGCAGTGAATACAATTCTGGTCAGAAATGGATAAAATTTCCCCAGGTGAAGACCAGGTCAGAATTTCTTTCCTTTTGACAAGAAACATTTGTGTTTCTAACCTGTGTTTTTACAAGGTTAATTCATGCTGATGTGCTTGGGCCAGTGTTGGTTTTCAGGGCAGAAAGTGTCCTGTAGGAAATGGAGCTGCTGGTGGATTTAGTGTATAAATGAGTGATGGAATGAGGGAGAGGAAGCAGTATGGGTGAAGGTAACAGCTGCTGAAGAATGCTAAGATGCTTTGCACATATTTACTACCACATAATTACTGTTAAAATTCCTAACACAAATGAGCACCAGTTTATGCCCACAATGTCCTGTCAAGCTGGACATGTTGAAATTTGATCTCTCCTCAAACTTCTCGTACCCCACCTGCAGTCCTGTGTCCAGCTATGGGACCCCCAACACAGGAGGGACATAGACCTGTTGGGAGTGAGTCCAGAGGAGGGCCACAAAGACAATCAGAGGGCTGCAGCGCCTCTCCTATGAAGACAGGCTGAGAGAGCTGGGGTTGTTCAGTCTGGAGAAGGCTCCAGGGAGACCTTAGGGCAGCTAAGGGAGCTGGGGATCGACTTTTTGCAGGGGCATGTAGGGACAGGACAAGGAGGAATTGCTTTAAACTGAAAGAGGATAGAATTAGATTAGATATAAGGAAGAAATTCTTTCCTGTGAGGGTGATGAGGTACTGGCACAGGTTGCCCAGAGAAGCTGTGGCTGCCCTATCCCTGGCAGGGTTCAGGGCCAGGTTGATGGGGCTTTGATCCACCTGGTCTAGTGGAAGGTGTCCTGGCCCATGGCAGGGGGGTGGAACTGGATGATCTTTAAGGTCCCTTCTAACCCAAACCATTCTATGATTTTCATCCTGCTGTTTCACTGGAGTTTCTCCTGTCATCTTTCCAAGATTTAGCTCTTGCATAGGCAAATAAATGCAACCATTATGTGCCTCTGCCTTCCTCAAATTCATCTGCTGTGGCCTCTTGGGTGATAAGCCTGGTTCAAAGCCTTTGCTTTTAAAATCCTGTTACTGTATTTATGTCACACATTGGTGTTAATTCATGCACTGAGATTGTTTTCACTGGTATTTTGCCAAAATCCTACTGAGTTTACACGGGCCGTACGCCCAGCGGCAACAGCGCATTTTCACATGTTGTTACAGGAAAGTCATGATAACCTTATAAATAAAACATATGGGCAGCATTACATCATGAGAGCCCAGCCTCACTACAGGCTCTCTTTGAAAGAGTTATCTGGTGATACTATCAGAGACAAGTCATGCAGTCATTCATCCTCTCACGTTCCTTTGGCCTTTAATTAAACAATTACTTTACAGCTTTCCTTAAATTTCAAAGCTGAATAATGTAGGACTTATTTCCTCAACTAAGGAAGGAATCACTACCTGTTGCTTTGAGCCTAGACTGACAAAAACATCACAGTTCCACAGAAAGCTGTTAAAAAAAGTTCTTATAAGTGAATTTGGGGTTCTTTGCTTTATTCTGGACCAACTTCTTGCCTTGCCTGGATGACCTATTGGATTTGAAGGTATTTTGACAAGCAAGCTCAGGAGTTGACCTAAACACCAGCATCTCTTTTTCTGTAAGAGAAAGAGCTTTGCTGTGGACTTAGAAGTTTACCTAATTTTGTTCCACTGAGAGGTAAATGATTATGATGATTAATAATAGTCAAATGAATACCGTGCCTTCAAAGAATTAGGCAGCTCGCTCTTGTTTCAAGACAGGAGAAATGCTTTGTGGTCTGGTGAAAGTATTTTGATAAAACTCAAAGAAAAAAGGGCCTGGTTGCACTAAGGCTTAGTGGTGTTTGGTGAGCCGTGGAAGAAGAAAGCATAAATATGAAACTCCTGCAGGAACAGAGATGCAAGTTAATGAAGGCATCTTAGTCTTACCAGGAGACATAACAAGATAGTGAAGTACAAACAAAACATTACCCTTTAGATAGTACAAACGGCTGGCTGGTAAAACCATGGTTACCCTTGGACAGCTGTTCTCAATGGACCAGCCCTTTGCAGATATTGATCCCACCAGACCCTCTCTCGCTGCTCCAGTGTGCTTATTCCCATTTCAGTATTGCCATCTACGGGCTCTGTCTGTGGAGACCAAAATGAATTGTGTATGACAACCAAGCTAACCCACCACCTACAAAGAGCTTTTAATTTCATTTACTTAGTCCACCTAAGTGGAAAACAGGCATTGAGCCTTGGCTGCTGTGGTGGTGAAGCCTACTGGCAGCATGGGAAAGCCCAGGAAGTGCTCCCCAGCACAGCTCAGGCTCTCTTGCTTTGCCCGCTTCTGTGCCTGACCTTGCTGGGGAGCAAAGAAAGTTTTATTTCCACTTAAAACAAAACCAAAACATACTACCTTTCAGCAAAGTTCAGTGCCAGTAGTAATGTTTCATGTGGAAAACAAAATCATAGAATGGCTTGTGTTGGATGGGATCTTAAAGTTCACCCAGTTCCAACCCCCCTGCCATGGGCAGGGACACCTTCCACTAGACCAGGTTTCTCCAAGCCCTGTTCAACCTGGCCTTGAACACTGCCAGGGATGCAGCAGCCACAATTTCTCTGGAAGTGCCTCCTTGAAAGAGGAGGTACATAGGGGCTGTCTGCTATTGAGGGCTAGTTTCTGCCCTTCAGTTCTAGGTGACTTTCATTCATAATTTCTAGGTATTTAGCATGCAAACTGCAGCCATGCTCTTTCCAGGGGGAACGTTTACTAAATGAAACATTAAAGGAATATGAAAGCTATTCTCTATTCTAATGATACTTAATTAGAAAAAAAACAAGGAAATAGAGTAAAATAATTAGTCTTAATAAGCAGTAATTGCTGAATCTTGTGCAATGGAATACCCTTTGCCATTTAGAGATAGAGAATAATGATGCTGTGGAACTACTAACAGATGCTGCTTTGAATACTAACTTAATTTGTAAAGTGTGCTAAAGCTCTTGTTTTCTTAGACTATACAGTCCCAACTGTTGAGACCCTTTTGTACTTACTATCCATTGGAATAATGTCCACAAATGTATATTGGATCAAGAGGCAAGTTATTTATTTGCATCTGAGGCAAATAAATAGGCAACAGGATAATAATGAAGTTTACAATAATTTAGTTTATGTAATGTAGAAGTTTCTCATACACACACAGAGGTGGTTTGTCTGTACTTGGTGCTTTGCACAAGTTTTTGCTTCAGATGAGAAAATCTGTTTAGTTTTATGTTTCATACTAATCTCCCTCCACACAGGGAACAGCCAAACCACTACACTGGCTGAAGCAGGGAGTAAAACCAAATCTTTGTTCTGTTAGTTTGACTTTCCCAATCTTGACAGTGAAACTATAGCTACCTATACAGTTACCTGTACAGTATTTTAAGAGGTTTGCCAAACTGGTAGTGTCTGGCTGAGCCCCCCAGGCTGGCCCAGTTTTTTTTGGGAAGGTGCGGATTAACTGCACCCGCCTGCTTTAGTCTCACTTTCTTGACCTAAAGCTCGCTCTGCCCAGTTCTCACCCCAAGCTCCTATTAACAAAAATATCAGCACAGTAAAGAGGCAGCAAGCAGGGGTCAGTGCAGCCTGCCACTGTATTTTTATGCCAATAGTTCAGTAAATCTTTTTTTGCAACCCCTTTTAACTGGGAAGACACTGCTACCAAATTTAAAAATAATCTTACACTTCTGTATGCTTTTGTTATGAGAACTTCCAAGTGTGTTGGTGAACGCAGAAAGTTACTATGTACTGCAGTCATGTGGGGTTCCTTGTGTTTTGAGCTAGTCCAGGAAGAATCAAGTAGGATCCTGCAGACAAAGACAGTGACTGGATCTATAGCTGTGAAGAGGAATCCCTCAGTCCCATCTACAGCAACTCTCCACCAAGGTTGAGAAGATGGAGATCTGAAGGTAATGCTCTGCTAAAAGAGCAGCCCTATAAAAGCAGGGCAGCAAGATGTCAGCAGCTAAAAGTCAAAGGGCAGATGAAGTCGGCAGCCCATGCTGGTGATGGGAACATAAGGAAACAGAGACCACTTCTTTGAAGTACATCTAAGGAAGAGGTGACCAGTAAGCAACCCTTCCTCTCGTCTTTGTGCAGTGAACAGAAACTTCACCCTGTTCACCATGGTATGATGACAGAGTAAATGCAGTACTATGGCTCTAAGATCAGAAATGTGAAGACTCCCTAACTCAGAGTGCTGATTATAGCTCTTTTGGGGCTTAAAGTGTATTTGTAAAAGAAAAAAAAAAAAAAAATGATGCTGACAGACTTGGGTTTTGGCAAGCTTTACACTGCATCAGGTATCATCTGCCTGGGCTGCTGTATTGATCATGGATTAGGTATCACCCATCTTCCTGCAACTACTGTAAAAATAAAAGCCCAACATGTTCTGTGTTTGAGCTAAAACAAAATCATATACCTGCATCTGATCAAACTTCTACTAATGAGTTGTTCTGACAGTGCAGCAAACTAGGATTCACAGTCCTTGACCAACAATGTTGGTTGCCTAATGTAACCCTGAGAGTGTCAGCGTCTTTTACGTGTGGTTTTGAATGATCTTTAAACCTATTCCCAGATGGTTTTCAAGCATAAAAATATACCCTGTTTTGAAAGCGCTTCAGTATGCATGGTATGTGCTCCTGCCGTTTACAGCTGAAGGAAAAACTCACCCAGAGCTCACTCACTCACTCAGACGCCAAACCCGTTGGGCCTGCTGGGTATCATGACTGACAATCAAGGCAGCGCCCCCCAGGGGCCTTCAAGGGAGGGCGTTCAAATCGCTGAGATCGATCCTACCTCCCCGGGAAGGGGAGGGCTGCATTACTGCGACACGCACACTCACACGGGCACTCCAGGAAGGTGAAGGGAGCCTTGGGAAATTCTCCGAAGCCTTCCTGGAAGCGCCTCAAGCCTCCCAGGGAGCAGACCCTGACAGGCGAGCCGGCGGCAGGCCCGGGCAGTGTGCGGCCTCGCCACCGCTCCGCGCTGCAGGGGCTCATCAGGTGAGGGCTTTATCCCGCCGGCCCCCGGACAAAGCTTGTCCTTCCGATCAAGCCCTTCCTGCCAGACCAACCGCGGTGCAGACCGGCTGGGATCGCGAAGTCACCCAGGAACGCTCCGGCCGCCCTCCGCGCCGCGGAGGAACAGGCAGCGGCTCCCAGGCAGAGAGGAGCCTGGTGGGAGGTGTCCCGGGAGGGGGCGGCTCCTCATGGGCCTTCCCAGCTGAGGGGCTCCTCACAGCTCGGAATATCCTGCGGGAAGGGCCGTGGCCGCAGGGAGCTGCTCAACGCCCACCACCGGTAGGGGCTCGGCCCTGCTCAGCTCGCAGTGGCTGTGGTGGGCGCGGCACCGGAGCGAGGGGCCCCGGGAAAGTCGCCAGGAACGGGAATAGGAGGAGGCCAGAGCCCCGCCCGCCCCTCCTCTTCCGGGGCGCCCGCCCTCCGCCCGCCCTTTCTCTCCGCCGCGCCCGTAGGGAGCAGCTGCGGCCGGCACGGCCCGTCGGGACACGCCCCGCCTCGTCGCCGGGCACCTGCTCGGGGCGGAGCGGAGCGGAGCGGCTGCGGCCGGAGCGGGCGGCTGGGAGGCATTGGCGGCAGCAGCAGCAGCAGCAGCTCTGGAGGCGGCCTCGCTGGGGGTGAGTGTGGGGCCGGCAGCGGCCCCACGGCCTTGATGGGGCCTGGTCAGGCCCCGCCTGGTCCAGGCGCGGGGGGGGGGTCGGGCCCGTGTGGCGGAGCGGGAGGTGGGTGGCGGGGCCCGGTAGCGGTCATTGTCCCTGTCAGCGCCTCTTGCGCGCTCGGCACCGGATTGGGCCATGCCCCGCCCCGGCAGTTGGGAAGGAGCGGGCCAGGCGCTGGGGCTGCTGTGCCGGGCTGTGGTGCGCGGAGCTGCACCGCCTCCTGCAGCGTCCAGTGGAGGGCCTGGCGGGCCCGAGAGGCGGCCGGGACGTGCCGCTTTGGTCCCTCTCATCGATCCGGGCGGCTATGGCCGGCGGCGGTGTGTGCTGCGAAGGGGGGCTGCTGCACCCATCTCGGGTCTGTTAGTGCCTGGGTGGCCTGGAGCAGTTGTGTCTGTAGCCCGCCTCTCACCGTGTGTGTGTCCGTGTCGTTACGTGTGCATATATATATATATATATATGTGTGTATGCACATCAGTGCGTGTATATTTTGTGGTACGATGCGAGCATTCAGCGGGGCTTGGGAGGGCCAGGAACAAAGCATGGAGCAGGCGGAACGAGACGCCGTTGGGCTGTCAGCGCTGTGCCCCCCGTGTCCCGATGATTCCAGAAAGCCCTTTTCTCTGAGGCCCCTGCGTGAGCAGCAGAGCAGGGCTGAGGTTGCTGCTCGCTGATAGCATAAGGACAGCTTTTTCCTCTGAGGTGAACAAGGCATAATAAATACCAGCAGTCCCTGTTCCTAGCAACTTACGTGTTGTCACACACAGATTTACACCAGCTAGTGTGTTTATAATAACTTAAAAGCAGTACATTTTTTTGTATAGCGGTCACATCTTGCTTTTAGCATGTCTTTGGTCTAGCTTAATTCACATTCAGGATGCGTCAAACCAAAGCAAAATGAATTGGATTTGACTAGATCTGTGGCTTTTGGTACTTCTTTGGTTGGTTTGGCTGATTATACACCATTATTCATGTGCATCTGAGGAAGCAGTAGTGTCTTGAGAGGAATCAGTGATAGCAGTTTCCTCAGTTGGCTCAGCTCCATCCAGAGCAGCAGCTCCTAAGTTTTACTGCAATTCTTAAACACCCCAAGTCACCTGTAAATACAATACAGGTTCTTGAATTGCAGTAGGGTTTAAACCAAAGGCTACTCAAATTGCTGGGAGATTTTAATTGCCTGATTACCTTCTGTGTTTGTGGGCCTCAAGGAAAAACGAATGTTGTGTGAAAGTTTTGTTGGGTGTGGATGGCTGGAGGAAGAGCATGGAGGAGGATGCCAGGAAGGGAGGGGAAGAACTATGCAAAAGGAATGGAAGGATCTCTGGTGACAGAAGCCAGGTTGTGGCAGCCTGTGAGACACTGGGCTGGGCAGAGAGGGACAGAGAACACGGATGACTAAGTCTTTCCCCTTGTTTTCATTTCTCCACTCTGAAGGACTAATCAGAAGCTAAGAGGCTTTTTTCTGGTGTTTTGTTTTAATATTGGTGTTGATGAGAAGAGGTGAAATTAATTAACTTCCTTTAAAGGCACACCCTGTTAACCTGATAAACAGCTGTCTAAGTGAAGTGTCCATGCACTCCTCCACATCTGCCTTCAGCAAAATAACTGGTATTTCTGCCACCGCTTTTGTAAGAGCGATCAAACCAACTCTCCATCCGCCTGCGCTGAGATGGGCTTGATTTCGGTGCAGCCTTGCCTTGTGGGTGTTCACCTGTCAGGAGGTAATGTAGACAGGGTTGGTGTCACAGCAAGCTGGTGAGCAGTGTAGTTGCATGCAGTTGGGTTTGCTTTTCCTCTCTGGTGGCAGCAGGCACTTGCTGTCTGCGGGGAAGGGAGGAAACATGCCTGGGAGCCTTCCAGTGAGAGCTTATTTCTCTGGTGTGGCTGGGCAAGGCAGCCTGGGCCTCGCAGCCTCCTGGCAGCAGTGCTGTGTGGTATTGCTGATTCTAAATAAATAAAGGATTTCTTTTGGTTTTGTGGTGGTTTTGTGATTTAGGGTGAAGAAGTGAAGGTCTCCATCATGGTTTGTACGTGGTGGAGAGCTTTCAGTAGGCAGGAAGTTGTGGTTTGTCTCAGGGACTATGACAGGGCTAGATTTAATACTTAAATAGAGGTTTAATGTCCCCTTAGAAACTAGTAGGCAGAAGTGGCTGAGGATGGTGCTGTGACATTTCAGGCTCTCTAATAGATGTGTGTTAAAGGCCTTTAATTCAGAGCATTATAGAAATAGAGCACCAATATGTTTATGGGTTGTGGGGATTTTGTGTTAAAAAAAAAAGTGTTTGAGAGTGAAACATAGTGAAATATTTAATTTATTATGTGATACAGATTTGCAGTTTTATCCTGCTCAGTCTTTCCAAGTTGGCATCGTAATCTGTTTTTCTGCAAAGGTGAGGTATTGCCTGCTAATTAGCGCCATTAAATGAGTTGCTTTTAAATGAGAGCACGCTGAGCTTAAGTTACATGATCAGTAGATCTACTCAGTTTTTTTTACTCCTTTGTTCAAATATGCAGGGAAATACTTCCTGTGTATCCCAAGGAATTACTTAAAATTTTAGTGGTCCATTAAGACATACTGTATGCTTCAGCTTATGCCTGTGCTTTCTGTAGTAGGTTTTCATCCTACTGTGAATGTAATAATTTTTATATGTCTACTCTGTATAGCAAGCAGAGGAGAGCGATGCTGGCATGCTGCCCCTGCATGGGATAGTTACCTTGCCAGCATGAGGCTTGGCTGTCTGTTGACAATCCTTGGTATTGGGATACAACCTGCATAAAGCCGCCTTCTCCAGCTGGTGCCAAAGAAAAAGGATAAAGCTGAGAAGGAGGACAAAAAGTTCTCTAAATCTGCAGTGGGTGCGGTTTCTGGAAGCCAGAGGCCCAGTTGCTGAGCTGACAGATGGGAGCATCGTAGCTCGCTGCGCTCCTTGGGTGGTGGCACATTTGGCCAGGACCCCTCACACACACCCCTCAGCCAGAGTGTCTGTCCTTGACTTCTTGTAGCTCATAGTCTTAAAGCCTGTTACATCTGTCCTGCCCTGAGGTAGTTAGTATGCCTTATGCTGGGAGTCACCTGTGTGGGCTGGTAAAGCTGTAACTCTGCTCCAGACATTACTTTGGTGCTGGGGCAGTTGTGCTGGAGCATGGGACAGGGTTGTGCTGTGCACTTTTTGACATATTTGCTCCAGCCCTTTCAGGGTTGGGGGATGGTGGATGAAGGTGCTAGGTGGGAGTTGTGGTTTTGAGGCTGAAGATGTTTGGTAGAAAAGTCAGGGGAAAACGGATGTATGTGTGGCCAGTGCAGCACTAGGACCCTGTGCCTGTGATAACGGTACCCTAGCTAGTCTAGGAAGCATTGGTTAAAGGAGATGTGAAGTCTTGTTGCAGATTCAGAAACATTCATGTTTCTTTTTAAGCCTGGAGTGCAGCTGAGCTTTTAATTTGATTGCATTTCTGTCAAATACTTGGCTGTCTTAGGGCTGAGGTTCTCAGTTCCTGGTTTCCCTTTCTTGACAGCCACTGCAGCATTACATGCTTTGGCATGTCCCTTGCAGCTTCCAGTTGATCTCTGCCAAGAAGACAGTCAATGAAAATCTTGTAGCTGCTCCTTACGTTTTTGGGCAGAATGAGGGAATAGGGAGCTGGGTAGTTTTTGCAGCACAGGTCAGTGTCTGTTTTCCTGCCTGCTGTGTGACCCAGCCTATGAAAGACTTGATCCCTTCCTCCTCTAAAAGATTTGTGAGGCAAGAACGGTTGGTCAATCCCTTATGAAGGGGTGAGGAATTGCATTTCCCTTCACTATTGGTGAAATGGCAGTTGAAGAGCAGCTCCAGGTCAACTGCTGTTGAACTGCTTTTTGTGTCCTGTGTAGGGTTTCTTCCCTGACCTATTGTAGGTGATGGAAGGAACCCTGAAAAAACAATCCACATATTTATGGTCTGTTTACAGGAGAGTTAACTACTACTACTCAGTCTTATCTGCAAGGTTTTAGCTGTTTGGGACTTGCTGGTGTGTGGCTCTTTGCATTAGGAAGAGCTCCAGTTCCCCTCCATTCAGCTAAATGACTGCAGTCATTTGTGGTTTCTTGTAGTTCATGCTGGGGAAAATCAAGGATATTGAAGGTTGTTCGGTTCAGGAGAGGAAGTTGTTTAAATTGTATAGCCTTTCTGATAGAACCTGTGTTTGGTTGCACTTCCTGTACAATTTCTGGTCATTTACAAATTGTGTCTCAGGATACTCCTTTCAGGTTTGTAGTAGATGGATAGTACAAAAAAATCACACTTGTCAAATCACTGATCTCTCCAGTGTGGAATCAAAGGAGAGCTGGAAGCAGGCTTGAGGCCATTTCTTGTGAACTGCTTTCAATTCCAAAAGTCAGGGAAAAGAAAGGCCAGGGTTTCCATTAATATTTAAAAACTACCTAAGCATGGTTACTGATAACTCGTCCAATGAGTTACTTATTATTACAAAACAAGCACAAGCAGCGCTGTGATTGTAATAATATTGCTTCCTAGTTAAAAAAAAAAGATAGTTTTTCATATTTTCATAGTGACAGCATCCCTTAAAGTACAGTGAGAGGACTTGGAGAAATTCAGAATCCATATTGGTACTTCTGCTTGAATGGGACCTGGCTGCTGGATGGCTGACTTGGGAACTGTAGGGCCTTTGCCTGGTTCAAGTAATTCTGCTATAATCACTTCCTACCTGGTGCCATCCTACAAAAAGCTTGCTTTTGGGATGGAGCCATATTGTTGGTCTGAGAGAAGTGATTTAGACCTGAATTTAGCAATGTGCTTACAAATTCTATATAGAAATTAATTTTGTGATTCGGTTACACTGGGAGTCTTGATTGGGGTCGAGTGAGTCTGCTGCCTTCATAGGCTGTGTATTGCATCTCTGATCTTGCAGTGAGGAAACGTATTGTGTGGGTCACTTTTTAGGAGATGCATTGAAACAGATGAACGCTGTCTTTCTACTGAACAAAAGGATTGTCTTTGAAAATTACAGTAGTCCTCTTTATCCTAAGGCAAGATCTAGGACATGCTGTCACAGACCCTTTTGTGCTTTTAGTATGATTGTCCAGCCAGTCTAGGAAGAATAAAGAATCTCTCATTATATATATTCAGTTTTTAGCTTGATTGGTCTGTGATGGCAGATGCTGGTAGACCAGGTTCTGTATAATGGTTGGGTTTAATGGTACTTTTGTCTTCTTGGTGCTTACATAGTCACTTGAAAAGAAAGGATAACATTCAGAACTGAAGGGAAGATAGAAAGATTTTGAGCGGCACATAAAACACTCTCACTTTTTAAAGCTTACAAGAAGAGAGCGTAATAGTGAATCTTGAACACTGTTACTGAGATCTATTAGCCAGGGGTGTGTTGGGTTTTTGTCTCTGAAATACTGTTCAGTTAGGTAAGATGTATTTTTTACGGGTGAGAAAAAGCAAAGTATTTTTGTCACAATATTACTTTTCTATGAAAAAAATATTTAATGAGTACTGGCATTGGGACATCATATTTAACTTTGGCTAATATAATCTCTGAGTAAGCAAAGGGCCTTAATTTATGCCATACAATCATCAGATACATGCCTTTAGAATCCAAGAGGAAATGCTAACTGCATATTTGAAAATTCAGGGAACAGATATTATATGTTGCCTTTGGGGTACTTTGGGTTTTTTTTGCTTCCCTATCGTGCTTTGTCACATGGAAAGATTCATTGCAGAGCAAATGCTCTCCTGGTAAACAGGAGACTTCTGAGATTTAAAAAGGTAAATTCAAGAAGGCTTTCTCCAGAACTGAGCTATTGCTATGTCTTGCAAATAATTGTCCAGTTAGTTTATGGTGCAACTTAATGAGCAGTAAATTAATGTTTCCAAAATCACTCTGAAATGTAGTGGGTCACTTTTGTAACGTCCACCTGTGGTAGTAGACATCAGAAGCATGCTCTGTGTGTATTCTTCTGTAAGGTACTGCTGTTTTGGCCATGAGCTAATCGTACAGAAGGATATAGCAAGGGGTAATATTTTCTTTGACCAGTTAGCATGATTGAGGGGAGTGTGAGGTGCTGGGTCAGGCATGTGGGTGCATGCTACTTCTCCAGTTTCTTATGTGTCTTAAAGCTTGCTGATTTTTCTTCCCTTTCAGTTGTTCAGGTAAAAGATTTAGTTAAAGAAATTATTTGAGCACTAGGAATGTCAAAAAGGCCATACTTGGCCAGTCCAGACTAGTTTTCTGTTCCATGAGTGTGAGTCTGTGAGCAAATAATTACAGAAAATACCAAAGCACATAGAGTGACATTGACCTGGAAAATTCTTCCAGTTTCAAGTGACTGCTTGTTCATTAATTTCAGAGCTGTTGATGGATCTGTTTTTGTATCTATTTATATTTCTGGCCTTTAGAGCATCTTGTGGTAGGTAGGAGCTGTAGGCATGGGTATGTGGTCCAAGTTCCTACTTTTAACCACTTAACTAATAACTTTATTCTGCTTTAATCCTTGTGTTTGTTAAATAATGAATAATCATTTCATTCCTATTCACCAGCCACATTACTGGTGAGCTTGCATATAATTTAATTGCTTGTTTTCTGAGTTTCTAACTTTTTTTTTTTTTTTTTTGCAAAGAAGAGCAAGAAGGGTAGATTCCATGGGTATTTTTGTCATTCTTCTGTAACTTTTTGAGAAGGGGTGCACAGAGCTGCTTCCAGGATTTAGAAGCAGTGCTTTCTGTCATAGTGCATCCATTATGTATTTAAATGTGTGTCTAGGTAGTAGGTTATTAACAAGGAATGTAAAATGAGAAGTGATCTTTTGTGCATTTTTTTAATGTACATGGATGAAGTGCGTGATGATACAGCAGTTAAGACTTGATAGAACAGTTAAAGCTTACAGGAGATCTGTAACTATAAAAAGGTATCAGTGCGTATTCCAAATTTCAATTTCAGTATATGTGAAGCTAAGAATATAACTTGATGCAAAACCATTTTTCTTTGTAAATTGGTTTTAAAGCTATCTGTCTCTCCCCCCTATCATCTGTGGCATTCAACACATACTAACAATTACAGCATTTATTTCAGGCTGCAGCTTACTTGTGAGTTTATTAGCATTTAAATCCAAAGTGAATAGACAGCATTGCAAATTGGAGAGGAAGAGGAAGCAGTGGTCAAATATTTAAATCTTTATAAAGAAAAGAAGCTGTACTTTAAAATCAGAAATCAGGAAGAAGTTACTTGTCTTAAAATGGGAATTAGAGGTAAAAGTAAAGCATACTAAAATATGCCTCACCCTGACTTTGAAGCATCTAATACTACACTTGTTAAGAACAGCCATCCCTGCTGCAATCTGTAGTACCATTCTGTTACCAGATTAGTAAATTGTATCATTTTTACAGCTTCAAGAAACTCACATAAACACATGAGAGAAGATGACAAGATCTAGATCAAGATCACCACGGTGGAAACCAAGGTAAATATTTATCTATAACTTGTGTTCTGAAATGTCGCTCTGTATAGGTACTTCTAATTAGAACTTAAAACTGATGTAAAGAAAGAAAACTGTGCCCAGAGTTGCTATTTATAAGGTGTGTTTTTTTTTCCAAACTAAATACATGTAACTTTTTTTCCCAAATTACAATTTTATTATGATTTTTTTCTTCTTAAAGCTGGAGGTGTTAGTTTTGGTGTCTGCCAGGAACCTTGCTCAACTCACATGTTTTGGAACTACTTCAAGCACAAAATCCAAGCACCAAACTGGTTCAGGTTGTTTTTGCTCAAACACCACCTGGTGCACTTAGTGTCTGTAACTCGCTTCTGGTCTACGGAGAGGGCCAGAAAATATTACTTTGTTCAAACACTTCAGGCTTTCTGAGCCTTGGGGGCTGATCCACAAATCGATTTTTAGCGCTGTTAGATTTGCCTTGCAGTGTAACACAGACTGAAATAATGGGAGTCAGTGCCCTTCTTCTTGGACAGTAGCCTAGTAGTGTTTGTCACCAGAATAACATCTGGGTTACTGCATGCTGTTAGTTACCCACCTAATCTTTAGGATTTGCAATGCAATTTTGAGGTTTTAAAGGAGGCTAGAATACAATTTTATGCTTTCAGGAGCTTGAAACTACTTTTCTGTTGGTTTTGGGTTGCTTTTCTAAATGGACTAATGAAGTTGTGATGACCAAGACAAAGGGAGTTTATTGAATAGCAAAGAAAAATGTGTGGTGGGCTTTTGTTTCTTTGTTTTTTAAAAGACTAATCCTGTCTACTTCCATACTAGATTGATAGTCTGGAATATGTCTTCCTAGTGAAGAGCAGGGAGGAATGCCCCAGCTGTCATTAAAATGCAAGCCTTAACCAGAACAAGATGGGGTGGGAGCAGCAGTATAGGCACTATTGGAAGTTAGGCACTATAGTTTTGTGAAGAGCTGTGGTTCTGAGTTTGAGCCTTTATGCAGAAAAGGAGCAAAAAGTTATGACAAATTATACATTTGAAATATGTGGACAAAGAAAGTGACTTCCTTGAATTTTTTTTCAATTTGTATTCTTAGGTTTTATTAAAGAGTGTATTGGGAGTCAACACTGAATCACAGAGTGGTTTGGGTTGGAAGGGACCTTAAAGACCATCTAGTCCAACCCCTCTACCATGGGCAGGGACACCTTCCACTAGACCAGATTGCTCAAGGCCCTATCCAGCCTAGTCTGAAGTACTGCCAGGGGTGGGGCGCAAGCAGAACTGTTATGCCTGGGGATGGCTTTCTGGTTCTTGCTAGTGGCTTGTGATGTTTTTCTTTATTTAAGGAGATTTTGGCTAAAAACTCCTAGCGGGTTGCTTTCATTTCTGTAACTGCAGGAGAAAATACAAAGCTGATTTGGTTCAATTAAGTGGATCTTAGCAATTCAGTCTTTAAAAGCAAAAACTGTAATAAGTGTGGAAGTGCTTATGTGTGCATGTGTGTAGATGTATGTATGTGTATACACAATTATACAGAAAGACCAAAACCTCTATCTCAAACTTGATCTTTTCTGCCTGTGTGATATTTTAAATACAGTATTTTATAATGTTTTTAGTTTTTGAGGTGGTTTTGTCATGCAAAAAAAAACAGAAAAGGTGGTTGTTATTTCTTCCCCTCCATTTCTTCATATGCTTTTTGCCCTTTCCCCTTCTTTCTCTTGGCACTCAAAAAATATAGGGAATGCTTGAAAGTGTGAAAATTTGTATAACAGTTGTCTTCAATGTAGTGGAAACTTCATATATATGAAATTATTTTTAGTTTTAAGTGAAAATATGCCAAGAGAAAAATGATTGACTTACTACTATTTTGAATGGGTATTCTTACTGTGAAAACTTTCCACAGAGTAAAAGTAAGCTTGATACTCCAGCCAAGCAAATGACGCTTTGAATAGCTTGGTTTAAACTTTTTTTTACCAGTTGATTAAAATTGTGTATTAAACTGTATTTCCTTAGGGAATAGCTGTGCTCATTTAGAGTTGATTCAATTTTATGAGACTACTCAAAGTGGTTTTTATTTTTGCCATAGGTCCTTATCTCCAGCATTTAGGAGTCCAGAGCACCATAGGCAAAGGCATGCTCATATTAGTTACGACTGTGAATATAAAAGCTTTCGTAAGGACCCAAAGAAGCCTATGCCGTGGAGAATAGAAGATGAAAAATACGGACAAAGCAATTTCAGGTTTGCACCTCATGGAAATAACTACCAGAGAATATATGAACGTAGATCACCTTCACCAAGCCTAAAAAGAATTCCCATGGAAGATACTTACAGTCATAAACCCTACAGAACCCATTCATCTGAAAGAACTGAAAGCAGTAGGAGATGCCAGTTACCACCAAAATACTCAGAAATACCATATAAAGAGCCTGATCGTCCATTTTACCAACACAAAATGGAAGACAGATACATGTTTGAGCACTGCAAGCTCGCTGGAAATGAAAAAGGAATGAAACCTTTTCATAGACCGTTAGGGACTTCTTGTAAACTTGAAAGAAAATGGCACGAAGATGACTTGAGGCACCAGAGGTTACACGAAGAGAAGTATGGTCAGTCACCCAGAAGAGTTTCTGATGAATTTACGGCAAGGAGCCCTTTACAGAAGAGGTATAGGAATAAAATAATTAAAACCTGGGTATTGTGGTATAAAGCCTCAAGTGAAAGTCTGTTTTCATTATAGTTGAAGATATCCACCTTGAAACACGTTGGCCACTTTGTAGGTTAATTATGGGCGACTGGTAGTAGTGAAGTATTTGTCTTTTAAGTAGATCGTGTTGATGGCTAGAGTATGAAAGAATAATATTTCCCTCTTAAGAGCCCCTGCACATCTGTACCTTGGCGTGAGGGATTATGGGTTAACTTGCCACGCATTCTGCTGTCCAACATTCTGCACATATAAGTTCTCACTTTCTTCTCTAGTGCAAGTGTAAATTGCTTTATGTCAACACAGGTATCCTGAAGATCACGATTACAGAGAATATGGGCACACGTCTAAAAGGGCTAAAGAAATGGAGAGGTATGACGGTGGAGAAGTAGCAAGAAATTCCATGTGGAAGCAAGAACGTTCTTTTCCACCCTACCAAGAAAAGGAGGAGCAGAGAAATTTGAGTGCCCAGTCCCACCGATCGGCTGAAAGGGAGTACTCGGAGGGTTCTGTCGCAAAGATAGCCTATGACTACAGTCACAAACGGCGAAGGCATCTGGATGGGGAAAAGCCTTTTTCAGACGATAGAGCACAGAAGTATGTGAAGCAGGAAGACCAGAAATACAGTTCTTCTAAGGGTGCCTGGAATAGCAAAGAGTTAGATTACTTTAGCAGTGGAAGAGCGAGATGGACTGAAGAAGGGCATGGTGAAGCACCTGTTAAATATAGTTCAAAGAAGGGCTGCAACGCTTGCATTAACTCTTCCAAAATGGATGTTGATCTGAGATCTTTTAAAAACAAACCGAAGGAAAGAGTAAGGAAAGAAGGGGAATTCAGGAAAAAAGTAGATTCCTCCAATATCCAGCATGATTCAAATCATACTGTTTCAGATGTGAAAATGTCAGATGTCAACTCTAAGAGGGAACATCTCACCATCAAAGTGGATATGAAGAAAATGGTGGCCAAGTACAGGTACTGATTTCCCCCCAGCTCTTTTTCCCAGTCTCTTTACAGTTTATGAATGTTGGAGAAAAGCATGGTTTCTTTGCGAGTTAACCAGAACAAACTAAGGTTGTACCTTTTTAAATTTGTTTAAAATATTAACTTTCCCAGTTTAAAATATTAACTGTGCTTTCTTCTGGAATATGATTACATTTTCTTGACTACCTGAGTTATCCCTCATTTCTTCCAAAAAGCAGATAACCTTTAAATTACATAAATCTCAGGCACACACATTCAGGTATTCAAGATCTAAAGTTCAATAAAGCTGTCAAAAAATGATTGCTCCCTGGGTTTTGTTATTTATTGTTTTAAGAAATCAAATGGCAATCTGTTGAGGCATCAGAACTGAAAACCAGTAGAGTCTGCTTCTGTCTGTCTTCTGTGGAATACTTGTGGTTATTTAGCATTCCCAGTGTGACTGATTTGGGAAAAAAGTGGTCCTGCTATGAAGATTTAGATGATGGATACATGGTAGAGAGTAAGCAGCTTGGTTCATGTAGATTTTTGCAGGCTTTTCTGGTTTGTTGCCTTACTATTGCAGGCCAGAAAGTCCTATAGTGGCAGTAATCCCTTTTGGGAGGAATTACCTTCCCTTCCAAAACTGTCAGGCTTCATTTTAAAGGTATTTTCTCTCTTGTCCCAAATAAAACATCTGTGTATTTATTTTCCTTCCAGTGTTTCAGGAACATGTGATACAGTGGGGATCTGTAAAGAAAAGTTGCTCTTTGTATATTAGGGCCTAATATTAAAGACTAAGGAAGGGTAAGTGGATTAATACCCTCCACCGCTGTGCTAGAAAGCATTTAACTGCTTGAATGATAATGTAAGGAAAATAATTATCGTTAGGTTTTGTTGCAAGCCCTGAGGGCAACTCCTGTATCTAGTTCGTCTCTTGCTGCTGATTTTAAAAGTTATGTAATGGACATGGTAATTATTTACAGACCGAATAAAATTACTACATTGATTACAGCCAATTTACTGTGAGGAATGTTTGCTTCCATGGTCAGAAATGCTAAATACCTTATTTTTTTAAGACAAGAACACTAATTATACAGAAGCTGATGACTGGGAATATTTGTGTTGCTACTTCAGGCATTTAACAAACACCTGTCTTGAAATTACTCAGCTGAGAAGAGCACTCTTTATAAACTTGGGGAGCAGGTAGATAATTAAAATCATGTACAACTGAGATTGCTGGGATTCCTTCTTGCATGCGTTTATTTCCATGTTATTGGGTGCAAATAGATGACTTGTGGCACCTGCTAGAGGTTATTCCTGATGCAATTTTTGTATGAAATCCTAGTCTTGTATGTTTCAATTACAGGATGGGCAGGCACATGATCACTTTGCAGGATGCACAGTAACAGAGTCTTTACCCTAAAGCTTTTACATGGGCTGTTTGAGTTCTCAATTTATCTTTCCAAGAGACGAACATTTTTCTTGAAACAAGCAGGATTTCTAAAGTCTTAGCTTCCTTGTCAAGATAATTCTTAAGCAGCAATGCAACCATTTGGGGCATAAACACTTAGAATGAGTAGAATTTCACAAAGGGATGCTAAACATGTTCTTAAGTTCACACACTGCTGCTGGAAAGCTGTTTCACGAGGCTCAAGTGATGATTCAGTTCCCAAAGGTTCCATGAGATTTTTAAATCTCTGACCTGTTCTTGAAAATTGTCTGGTAGCTCCTTATAAACAAAGACACACATAACTGCCTTCCAGAATTATATTAAAGTAGTATATCAGGATCTTCATTTGCCTCTATTTGATGATCTAGATGAATTAAGTTTAAAATTCACAGATTTTTGTATTACATACTTTACTGGCACAAGGATTCTTGAGAGTGTAGTCATACCTCTTTGTGTTTTATTAGAGCTTTTCTTTCTTACGGTCTTATGAGGTTTTTTTATTTAATTAAAAAAAATTAACAAAATGAGATTTCAGTTTTCATCCCATTGATTCCTTGAATTATTTTTTTTTCTTTTTTTTTTTTTTTGTTCTTCTTATCTATTTGAAGTTTTAATACGGTGAATTCTTTCAAAGTGAATATATGTAACCTTTTATTCTAGGAGTGCTTCTAGTCATACTACAGAGAGACAGATGTCCCATGATCTCGTTGCTGCTGGCAGGAAAACTGAAAATTTTCATCCGGTGTTTGAGCACATGGAATCTGTTATACAGAATGTTGAAAATGACCCATCAAGAGAATTTACTCAGGAAATAATCACAATTATCCATCAAGTTAAAGGTGGCTGTCATATTTGGGGTATATGTATGTGTTTGTACATTTGTAATTATTAAAACCAAATCTAATGAATTAGGTATGCTGTCCTTGTAAGTACAGGGTGTTTGATTTCATTTGTATTTTGTCTTCATTCTGTAGTAAGGAAACTATAGGCTGAAGATTTAAAGTAGTTGGGTGGGGAATGATTTTAAGAAGGTCTCAGTCCATAACAGGCGTTACTGTTGAGTGTTAAAGTTGAAAAGATTTTATGCTTATACTTAAGACTAACCTGCTTGGTTAGGAAACAAGAATCATAGGATGGTTTGGGTTGGAAAGAACCTTCAGATCATCTAGTTCCGACCCCCCTGCCATGGGCAGGGATGCCTCACACTAGACCATGTTGCCCAAAGCTCTCTCCAGCCTGGCCTTGGAGACTGCCAGGGATGGAGCATTCACCACTTTGGGCAATCCATTGCAGTGCCTCACCACCCTCACAGGAAAGAACTTCTTCCTTATATCTAACCTGAGCCTCCCCTGTTTTAAGTTTAAACCCATTACCCATTGTCATATCACTACAGTCCCTGATGAAGAATCCCTCTCTGATATCCAGAGAGGAGCTTTGCTGTAGTCACAACTTGCTAGTTTATATATAGTTCCTTTAATTTTTCAAATTAGTGTTTAGACTGCTGCATCATGTTCAGTGTTGAACGTTATTTATAGACTAGTCATTGGAGTACTACTGTGGTAGAGCTGACAAATAGTGAACTTCCTATTGAGCTTAATCTTATTTAATAAGTTGGGATAAGTTGGGCTGGCCTAGTCTTTCATTTGTGAATGTTAAACTGCAAGTGGAAATAGTTTGAATTTTAATTTCAGAAGTTGTTTTGGTGCCCTTAAGAGTTAGTCTTTTAAAAGATACAATTACCCACTGTGCGTTTCAGTTACTACAGATAAACATTCTTGTATTTAATCTCTTCCCAGCAAATTATTTTACATCTCCTGACATAACTCTACATGAACGGTTCTCAAAAATTAAGGATAAGACAACTGAAAATATGAATGAAGTGAAAACACATTTGGATCCAGAAATTCACAGGTGATTGATGTGTTTTTTGCCTTAATTTATTTGCATTAAGGTAGTTAATTTTCAGTAGACTTCAGGCGATATAAAATGTTATAGTGTTTTTTCACTAACTCTAACCTGCTTGCTCGTAGTCTCTAAAAGATTCTGTAGTTGGTTCAGT
Organism: Pezoporus occidentalis; assembly: GCF_034315485.1. Taxonomy (NCBI): domain Eukaryota; kingdom Metazoa; phylum Chordata; class Aves; order Psittaciformes; family Psittacidae; genus Pezoporus; species Pezoporus occidentalis. The sequence goes on along the minus strand of NW_026916170.1, from coordinate 8,299,083 downwards.
AAATGCTTTTGCTATTTATAGTGATGGCACTTGGTTTTATGGAATGTTTTTGTGTTACAGGAGGATTGACATGTCTCTAGCAGAACTTCAGAACAAACGAACTGTGCCATCTGAATCTCCCCAGGTATCTTGATTACTTAACCTTTCTGGCAGACAGTAAATTAAAATAATATAAAGCAAGCAAAATCTCCCCTTGCTATTGGTACATTACTTCTACATATTTTGAAGGCCATCAGTAATTCTGACCATTTTGAGAGAAATGCACACTCAAGCATAATGGTGTGGGAATATACTCTCTCCACTGAGTAAAGTGCAGGTGTGTTCTCCAGAGTAGCTGGGGTATGGTTATTCCTGCTGCTTGATCTCCTGTCTTTTTTAAATAATGTGTATTAAGGTACTAAATAGGTGACTGACATGTGGCTTTTACTTTACCTCTGAGGTAACGAAAAGCCTTAATGTTTCTTGTACCCTAATGTTAGGATGGCCCGACGACCACGTAATTCCTCAGAATGCTATTTTATTCCATGCTTTCATCCGGGGATATAAGATTTTCTGTCTTCCCCTTCCAAGCTATGCTTACTGTGGATAGTTACTTTTATTTTGTTGTTGTTCTTCTGTAGTACAGGTATGTGGCAGTTAAACTTAACGAAGTATAATAAGAATAGTAGAACTTTTTAAGATTTACTGGAATTCATGTCAATATTTTTCCCTTGGCAACTCCATGCAGAATTCCAGAGCTCTGTTCACTATTGTTTGGAAAGTTGTAAAAAAGCAGATGGTGCAAGAAAGGATAATTGTTTAGGGCTACTTTTTGTTACTGTTTTGGACTTTGGATCTTTGGGCTGATGTGAACCCATCCTGTGTAACAGTTGAACTATATTAATGAGGTTATATGCAGGATGCAGCCCCTGAAGGACATCACGTCAGAGAAGAGTCAATTCAGTGTTCAGTTACTACTAGCTAACTTGATTTTAACCCTTCCTCTTAACTAGAACATTTTAAGAGTGTTAGAAGATCCAAATGATCTACGGCATGATATAGAAAGGAGAAGAAAAGAGAGGCTGAAGAATGAAGATGAGAGAGTGTTTCATTTAGATGGTGTAACTCCAAGGTAATTGGCAAATGAGTCATCTGGGGCAAGCCTCTAGTTCTTTTACATTCATTTTTTGACCCTGCCAAAGTTACAGTCATATTTGTTGTGATTCTTTTCCATAGTTTGTCCTTGTTAAGTTTTAACTTTGACTGAAAGTCAGCTGACATACATTGCAAACCACTCTGTAATGGAGTGTTACCTTGAAAGAGGTTAAGTTGCAGAGGGGAAAAAAATGGAAAGCAAGCTCAAACTGTAGCACTGAGTAGAAAGAGGGGAAGAAATAAATTTAAAAATGCTTATTTTTTTTTTACATTCCTTGATGTACCATATAACACCATTCTTTTGTTATTCTGTAGTTTCATAAAAGCATTCGAGGATGAATACGTTGTTGAGTTGCTTTGGTTGTTTTGTAATGTCATGTGGAGTATCAACAAAGAATTGGTTTTTTTTTCTGATTCTTGGAGAATTCTGTGAAGGAAAGCTAGATTTCTGGAGTGGCTTTAGTGCTTTGAATTCCTCCAGCAGTTTTGTTAAAGGGGTTTGCCGCAGAAGTGTTTGCTAACCTCAGTCATCCTGTTTGACTTTTGATGCTGTGAGATTGGTTGATTAGAGAGATGACATGACTTGCGTTAGAAGAAATGTTGATTTAAAGAATTGCCAGAGTGTAACAAAATATGTTTACACTGTAGTCATGATTTGCAGATTACTCTTAATGTGCTACTGTTGTTCATTTTAAATGCAGTCTATAATGGCAGATAGTGGCAGTGCACACATTTGGGAAAGCTGACTTGTGAAGCTGCAGAAGAAACAGTTCTTGTACTTGAGATTCTTTTAAACAAACAAAAAAAAAAGTAGAAGTTATTAAGTGTGCCTGGGGGAGCATATTGGACTTTTGCATATAGCTTTTTGTGTACCTGGGGTTATGGCTTTAGTGTATGTTTGGCCTGATTATTTGGAAAGGGTTGGTTGGTTTGTTGTTGTTTTTGCAATCCCCCAGTTACTGTCTTGCTTACCTTTTGCGTGTGCCAGTCAAAGTGAGGAGTGCACGTTTCTCTAGCAAGTGTGGCTGTCCTGGAGCTCAGTGTGAGGAGGGCTTATACTGTCAAAGTAATGTGGGCTGAGGGTGGTAATGGTATGAACAATGAGTACAATTTTCCTGAGATAGGGGTTTTTAGTAGTTCCTGTATGAGATACTGGCAATACCTATGAGCTAGTCCAGTGTGCCTCTTTTTACTTCAGAAATTTATTTTACAGCTATGGAAACTGTTTATATCTCGTGAGCTCTGATTTTTGACAGCTGGTGGTTACTTTTCACGGTATATGGTGGTGGTTTTTTTTTAGAGGTTTACAGGCACTTCTGTAGTAGCTGTGTGCCGAGTTAAAGAATAAAAAACAAGCAAAAGGCCAAAGCCAAGAACACCCTGTTTGCTGAGGATGAAACTGGAGCATGTAGCTGTTTATCTGAGCTTCTGTTGCATTTGGGATTTCAGGAAAAGGAAAGTTCTGTGCAACTTTAAAGATAACAGTATAAAAACTGTAAAGATAACAGTGTATAACTATGTAAGCAATACAGCGCTGCTGACATGCAAGAAGCATTTCAACCAGCAGGGGGCAGCAATGACCAGCCATGCAGGCCTGTTTAAAGTGCGGGAGTTCGGTACACTACGGCTTTTGATGTTGTTTTCTTTCTCTCTCTCTCATATACACATCAGGAACCACGAAAGCTGCAGTCTTTCAAAATTACACAACTCTCAACTTGATGGCTTCCAAAAGCCTGTGAGGTTCATTAAGCCACCTTTCAGAAAATTTATTGGGAAACCTCACCTGGTAAGCCTAAATGTAGAATTCATAGCTTCTGCATTGTTGTTCTTGCATTGATAACGCTTTTTTCTTTTTTTTTCTTTCTGCATTGTCTGTGCTGATGTAAATCTAACCATGTGTATTGTCTTGCCCTTTTAAATTTCAAGTGAGGCTTTATTATTTTCAGACATTGCTAAACAATAAAACTATCATAATTTCAAAGTCCTAATGCAAGAGTGCTTCCTCAGATATTTGTTGAAGCTTAGATTAAGACAAGTGAGCTAAACCCACTTTTATGACCAAATGCTGATACAACATAAGCAATTCTTCTGCTTTTGCACACCTATGCAGTACTCAATAACAACTTTCCTACTGTTTTTTATAACCTAGCAGTGAGTTGGCCAGGAGCTTGTTTCAGAAAGCTAATTTAGACTGGTATGTTGGGTGAAATCAAAACAATTTTTCAGCTAGCCTAAAAATAAGGTGATAACTTTAGATTTCTTATTGAACAGCAGGAACAGGTCAAACTAAACTTTTGAACTAAATTTTATATTCAAAATTACTTACTGAAATTAAGGGGCTTTATGAAGTAAAATTTCATATTGCTTGTAGCTTTGTAAAGAAATTTGTACCTAATACTGTATTTCTTCCACTTAGTGATGTAATTCCTAAACTAGAAAATAGAAGGCCTTGTTACTTGAGTAGATTACATGAGGTAATGTTGAGCAGTTTGAGAAAAAGAATACTCTTCTGCATTCTAGTTGTCGGAGGTTGGAAGGGAAGCTCTGAATCTTGTGTAGGTGGCATTGTCACTAGAACAGTGTTTCTCCTCATTATGATAAGTGTTCTGGAAAGCTCTTCAAAAACAAATAAAAATGAGTAACAGCACAGAAAAAAGTTGAAATGTCTGAAATAATGTTCCTAATTCACTCCATTGTGTAACATTCTGTCCTTATCTGTGGTGATATTGTGTCTATCAAAACTAGTTTAGGCACTTATTCTGAGACTATCTTTCCGTAATGTACTTCAACCGTCTTGCCAATTTCAGTATTATACTACGTCCAGGAGAAATAAATTCGTTTCTTGGAAAACTCCTTTTAAGTAAATGTAGTCATCTTTCCAAGAGCTTGTGCTTTTTTAACCTGGGGAACTGGGGAGATGAGAGAGCTTTATTAATGTGTGCAGTATAATTCTAAAACTTTTTTTTTTCCTTGTTTTCCTCCTGGTGAATGTAAAATAAGGAACAGACTAACATAAATTGTAATTGTTTATAGTTTGTAATTCTCTATAGACAAAGTTCTGACAATCACTGAAAAGTAGCTGCCATGCAGATAAAATGGTGCATCTTCTGATGTAAAGGTAAAAATTTAATGGTAAAAATTACTTAAGATTAAGAGTGAAGTCCCCAAAACCAAGCAGTAGTTGCTTATTAAGTAACTGTATTAGGTCTGGCTGAGATGGAGTTAATTTTCCCCATAGCAGCCCTTGTAGAGCTCAGCTTTGTATTGGTGGTGGTAACACACCAGTGTTTTATCTGCTGCTGGGCAGCACTCCACAGCATCATTGCTGTCTCTCCAGCATTCCCTCTCATCAGTAGGCTGAGCAAGATCTTGAGACACAGCCAGGACAGCTAACCCCAGCTGACCAAAGAGATATTATATACTATATGACATGTTCTCGGCAATAATAGCTGAGGTAAAGGAGGAAGGGCAGGGGGACGACATTCACTGTTAAGACATTTGTCTTCTGGAGTAACTGCTATGTGTGTTGAAGCCATGCTTCCTAGGAAGTAGCTGGACATTGCCTGCTGATGGGGAAGTAAAGAATAAATCTTTGTTTTCCTTTGCTTCTGTGTGCAGCCTTTGCTTTTGCTTTATTAAGTTGCCTTTGTCTTGACCAATGAGGTTTGGTTTTTTTTAAATCTTTCTTCTTACCTCCCTCCCCCATCCTGCTGAGGAGGAGAGTGATAGAGCAGCTTGGTGGCCATGTGGCATCCAGCCAGGGTCAACCCAGCACAGTAATGTGGTAATTGCAAATAAAATGGGGGTTAGTTTGAAATAGAAATTGAGTTATTGTTAGATTCCGGAAGATTGCATTTTAATATCTAAGAGTGAACTGCAAACATGCAGTGTTTTGAAAGTCCTGCACTGCATTGAGAAGTAATATGTTCAGAACAACAGTAGCTATGAAAGCATGGGTTTTACAAATGCAAAGCATTGTAAGACTCATTCCTAAAGAAAGAGTGAGTCTTCATGAAGTCAGCCATGCAGAAGCTGGTTTGCAGATAAGTGGGAAGATACAGTGCTTTAGTTGCAATCCACATTTGTCAGTACAAATAACATTAATCAGTGCTTCCCAACTGGCTCAGAGGGCTTACAGCCTTTTTTTCAAATGTGTCCACAATACATTAACTTGCTCTTCTTAATTGCACCTACTCTTCTATTTTTTTTTTCTATTTCTGGTCTTGCCTTTTGATTATTCTGCTTCCTCTGTTAGTTTTTCTGTTTATCTAGAATGTCTAATGCTCAATATGTAAAGTAATGCAAAAGGGGTAATCTTTACCTAGTCAGAGCAGATCACTAATAACTAACTAGTATCAGAGGCAGTAGAAATAATTCAGCTGAGTAAGCTAACTCCAGTAGTGTTGCACTTGCTGTGGCCTGTAGATCTGTTGTGTGGGAATACATGGTCCTCAAAATGGCTTTTCTTGAAGGAGTTCTTCAGGACTGGATACAATTGGAGAAAAGCTTAACCTGGTGGGGAATAGCTCAAGCTTGATCTCCATATATGTAAGCTGCTAGCACTGCTTTAGTATTTGTTGTGGGAGTTGAGTGGAGTAACATCCAAGCAGCCAACTGTAGTTTCAGCCACATGTATCATTTTCTGTGTTGAGTAGGCTTTCAAATAAATTCAGAGCTGTGGGACTGTATCCACTACTATTTTGTTTGGAAATGTAATATTAGTAGAGTTGAAAGCAGCCTTAGGAGGGGAAAAAAAAAAAAAAGATTTTTTGTAAAGGGCTGCTTTCTGCAAGAGGACAAATACTTGGAATTTACATTCAAATTCTTGTATCAGAATAGTACAGTTCAGGTGTGATCACGGCTGAGCAACTTGAAAACTGTAAGGACCATGACTAAAAGACAGTGTTTGGAGAACAGTGCAGTGGATTTAAGATAAGGTTTGATGGCTTACCAGAATATCGATGCTGGGTCAACCACATCTTTTTCCATAGGAAACATCCTAAAATATATATGTTATTTGAGCACAGCAATACATGGAAAAACTGGGGAAGAGTTTGAAATGTAAGCAAGAACTAAGAATACTTGTTGAGTAAGAAAGTCAGTTTCGTGGTTTTGCTCAGTGTTAAAGATTCTTGGGTAGATACTGGTTCAGTTGGTTCCACGATCCAAGCAGAGCTTGTGGGAAGCTGTTTTATTCTGCAGGCGGCTAGCAATAGTACATTGTATTGACAAAATTGTAAAGATGTGGGAAAACACATGAAAAAGTATGCAGTAGACATCTTTTAACACTTTTAGATGTGAAACTCCATAAACACTTTTAAAAGCAAACCCTGCAAAATCCAAAACAAAACCTCTGATCGTCAACACTCCTTTCAGGTTTATTTGCTCTTGTTTACGGGTAAATATTGAGTGAAAAGTATGCCAGAGAGCCAGGTTTCAGATGAGAAGCATAACAGTGCCAAGGCTCAGAAAATATGGCAATAATAATAATAATAATAATAGTATCTGACAGGAAATCCACTGCAGCACCTTAATTTGTAGCGCAGGATTTAAAAAGAGAAGTAATTTGTTGGGTAAATACTTGCAGATTTTTGTCTCTGTTAGTGAAATTTCTTCGTGGCTTTTATTACTGCTTGAGGAGCTGTGTGTATCAGCATTGGTAAAAGATGGATGCTCAAACTCAAAGTCAGATTAATAGATCATATCTGATGCAAGGATGTTGCCTAATGTGCAAGCAGGTAATATACTGGTCATATTAAAATGTCCTTACAGTGAACTATCAAAATGTGGTATTAACGCAACTTTTTTCTCTTGTTAACAGGTTATTGATTATTAGGGTTAAAATTAAACGCAGAAATGGTGTTGACTTGGTTTGCCTGTTTCTTGGTATGCCACAATTAACCAATATGAAGTTTTTAGTACAAGCTATGAGCACCTTTTACAACATGCCAGTGAAGGGGAGTGATTCTGGTGTTAGTATTCAATAATTAGGGTTTCAGCTTAAACTTGAGAACTTGAGGTGCAAATGCCTATCCAGCCTTGATTGAAAGAAATGTCCATCTAGCCTTGCACCCTATTGACAGAAAGGATAGCTAAAGAGTAGAGACCTAGGATAAATATCTCCTATTCCCCATATGTTTATTTTACTTAAAGCTTCAGGTTAAGGAAATTCCTGAAAAGTAGATTGCTGTATCTTGGCATCAAGTATTTATAATGTTTTTGTTTCCATGAATATATTTGAATCTTGAGGAAGGTGGGGATGGGGAGGGGTGTATCCACTGTTAGTTAAGATGAGCTTTGTTTTAATTCCCAAAAGTTTATTTTTTCCTATAACAGGAAATTTTGTTTATTTTTTTTTCATCTTGCTGGATTCTCAGCTTTAAGGAGGAGTGTACTTCAACAGGGAGCTTCCTGATTTAATTATGTGTTATATGGAGAAAATTAATTTGATTTTATGGAGTATCTTTATACTGTTAGGAACTCCCAGCTCCCTGCTTATTCTAACATGCTTTTGCCTCTGTGTATATTTGATACTTTTTTTTCTTGGAAAAGCCATTTTCACTGCTTTGATCTGGCTTTATAAAGGCTTTCTTCCTCTCTTTTTTTTTCTCCGCTGAATGCCCTCTTGCCAAGGCATTTTAAGAAGCTAAATAGCTGACCTGTAGGCAATAATATATTTAAAAAAAAAAAAGGGCAAATTAACTTAAATCCCATTAACTTGGGTTCTGACACTTCTGTTACATTTATAGCTCCCCCCCCTCCAGTTAGTAAGAGTAGCAAATCCTAAAGTGTTTTGTGCCACTGAATAAAAAAAAAAAGAGTTCAGCAGCATTGGAACACTTCTGTGATTATTCAGGAATGGGCCAGAAACAATAAAAAATAATTTTATGGCTGAGAGTTTGGTAGCAAGGCCATTCTGTCTGCATTAGATAATTTAATGTCTATATTTCAGTATTTATTGCTTGTGTAAATATTTATAATCATATATGATGATGGAGGATGGTATTTCAGCTGTGTGCATCCTCCAGAGGTAGCTGTCATGGGAAAAGCTGGAAAAGGGCCAAAATATGCAGGTTGGACAGTGGCTGGAGGAGTGCTCTATTTTAGGCAGCCATGACTGTCTGCAGCTGTTCAGCGTGTTGACACACAACAGTTTCCTCCTCTGTACAACTTGCTTTTGAAATTGTGTGTGTTTCTGTGGCATGCAAGTAATCTTCATATGCTCTCCTGTAATACAGAGTTAAAAGTAGAATCTTCTAAGGACCAATATAATGTGTTACACATTCATTATCTGGTTGCTGCAGTGGTGTGTATAGTATAACAGTGCATGTGTCTGCTCTAAATATGCTAACCGATGGTGACTAGGTGTTAACCAGGGATGTCCAGAGTACTGATCTTGTTGCCCTTATTCCTGACTATTACAACAGCCTTTCTGCCTCGCTTGCTGCGTGCAAATTGAGGCATCTGTTCGGGAGGGAGACACACAGGGGAAGAGAACCTTAACTGAGTTGTTACCTTCTTAGATCTCTCCAAGAGGATGATATTGCAGTAGGATGGTCTGTCCTGTCTTTGGCTTCTGTAGGCTCTGCCACTGCTTCAGCCAGCCTGGACTCCAGGCTCTTGTTAATCTGGTTCCTTCAAAGGAAGGAAGAAAGCCTTCTAACAAGGCTCTTGTTATTCTGGTTCCTTCAAAGGATGTCATTGTGTCAAATGCTACAAGGTTGAAAGAGATACAGTATTTGTTATTGTAACCTGTAAATTTTGTGTGTTTTCTTGAATAATTTAGTTAACATTAAGCTAATAACTCTGTTTTCCTATTAGAATTCTTACTATTCTTCAAAACCAACTGATACTTACCCTCACAGACGCATTAGAGGACACCTTGAAAACACAGGACCCTTCAGAAGGCACTTTAAGGTACAGATCAGCTTTTATCAGATGTAGGTTATGTAAATGGTGATTTGATCCTGTTGAGTTCGGTAGCAGGAGACACATTTTTGAAGGTATTAAATGCCATGAAAAATAGTGGTTGACTTAGCTTTTAGTAGGTAAGAGGGCTGGCAGTGGATTGAGCAGGGTTGTCCAGTATTGTATCCATGCAGTTGAAATAAATAAGTTTACTGCAGAGCTGAGAATGAGAACGGCAGAAATTGGACAATGGCTACAAAGCCCATGTATCCAAAAGACTAAGCTGGTCAGCTCTCCGGTTTTTACCTGATGTGTGTTCATAAGCTTGAACTGTTTCCCTAGACCAGGTTATATTGCTTTCTAAACTGTACTACTTTTATTAACCCTTTCATATAGGGATTTTTGAGGTGCTAATCTTTTGGGTATACCCTGTGTACTGCTATCTTGTGCATTTAAAAAAATTCAAAACTGTGAAGCTTTGACCTCAGGGCCTCAAGGTGGTAAGGAGTGGCCAATTGTTCTTCTTCCTGGGGTAGTGCAGTGGCTTTCTAATGCCTTTTGGTTGTAAAATGTATCATAGATTCAACAGAAAAAACAAAAACCACTCTTCTGCTGACAGTGGCATGCTATGAATGGATCCAGTTAGAGCGATTTGTATTAGAAAAGTCCTAGTCGAATCTAGAACAGCTCGCACTCATTTTGTACCATAAAATTACCTCTACTTATTTAACAGGTGTGTTCTGAAGAGTAAAATAATACAAAGAATAGGTAGTCATCTTTCCTATTTTGTAGATAGTGAAGTTAAGTAAAGCTTCGATGGCTAAGTTAAGGCATTTTGGATGAAGCTTTGAAAAAGGGAGCAGTGTAGGTGTGGGTGTTTTGCTGTAACTTTCTGGTTTTTGTTTCTCCCCCCCCCCTCAGACTAAACCTAAGAACTGTTGGATAAAAGGCTTTCAGGTACTCCTATTTAAATATGCTTTGCCAGTCAGTCTTAGTCAGATCACTAAGCTACCACTATCAGAAAATGCTAACTTTATTCTGCTAAAAAAAAAAAAAAAAAGTCTTTTTCCAAGCTGAAGTTACCAGTTTAAAGTGTCAGCCTGATAGAGCTGTTTTAACTATAGGGACATCATATAGCCTTTCAGTCATTATCCCCTCTGTATTGTCTGCCTATGGGGGATCTTTAGCACTGGCTGCCATATCGTTTGAGGCAGTATTGGTAGTTGATGTAATACAAAGGAAATGGAAGGCTGCCTTCATTTATATCAGCCTACAGTTTTCATGTAGATTATGCAACCATACAAGTGTCTGCTTAAATTGTTATACGTATATATGTATGCATACTGCCTGAATATTGCGGTATGCAATAATCTGTCCCATGGTGTTTTAATATTTGTGGGGAAAATAGCATGTGCACTCACATTGCAGTTTGCATATGTGTGTAGCACAATTATCATTACTATGGAAACAGCAGTGCTGATTTGATTTCATCAAGTTTTTTTTTGTTTGTTTTTTTTTTAATGTTCAATTTCCTCCTGAGTAACAGGGGTTTTCCTTCCCATGCTGTTGCTGAACCCTACTTAGTAAGGTGATTTTACTATCTTCTACATTCAGGAGACTTTCTTTGCTGATTATTTAAAACAAACATACAAAAAAAGCAAGAACCCATCGAGCTCTTCCCCCACCCCTCCCAGTGCCATTCCCTGCATCCTCTTTTCCCTCTCAGCCCCCTCACCCCAAGAAAAACACCAAACCATACCATATTTCTGCATGGTATGTAAAATAGGAGCATTTTAACTTAAGAAGTAAAACAGGGGGTTTACTAATCACAGAATGGCTTAGGTTTGAAGGGACCTCAAAGATCATCTAGTTCCAACCCTCCTGGCTGTTGGCAGGGATACCTTCCACTAGGCCAGGTTGCTTGAAAGCCTCATCTGGCCTTTAACACTTCAAGAAACCAAAACACAAACCAAACAAAAAAGGACCTATATTGTCTTTCAGTAGGTTAACTTTGTTATCTTTATGTTAAAGCTGCTTGTTCACTCTCCCCTCAGCTAGTGTGTTACCAGTGCTGTTTGAGTCACAAATGTAAAATACAGCACCATGTGGGCTGCTGGGAAGAAAATTAACTCCATCCCAGTCAGACCCAGTGCAAGGACATCTATTTGCTCATATAGACTTATTTCAGAACTTGAGGCCATTGTTTCATAGGTATTGTCATTTGCATTATTTATAAAATAGTCTTCATGTAAAACTAGATGTGGCTTTAGCAGACTTTTTCTGACTTTCAGACCAGAAGTTAATGATGTTTTCCACACACTTTAGATTACTTCATTTTTCTTTAAGTGATATGTGTCTACATGTCAAATTAGTGTCAACTTTCTCTGTAGCTGGTTCTGTTGTACATTAATAATACTGCCATTCTCCTCCTTCCCCACTTAGGGAACATGTAGATACTGGAGTTGAAACTTTTAAACTGTGTATAATCTCATCCTTTAGAAGATGAATGTATACATGAATGCTTTATGTCAGGACCACACTGGAAAACAGCAGTACTGGAAAGCTATGATAAATTATGATAAACAGAGTAACAGCAGGGGGGGTTGGAACTAGATGATCTTTAAGGTTGCTTCCAACCCAAGCCATTCTGTGATTCTCTAATTCTTACTCTAAAGATTTTTGCTGCCTATTTTGTTGGATGTCTGAGTACTTAGGAATGAAAACTTCAACTGCTTTGGTGTTGATCTTACTGTGTATTTATAATGCTGTTCTGTGGCTTCTGCTCCTGGTCCCGCACTGGGTTTGTTACAGTATTCCAGTCTGGAGCTAACTAAAGCATAGAGCAATGAACCTATGTTCACATTGTAAGATCTTAAAGCTATAGGAAAAGTATATAAACTTGACTGCTGTTTAGTATGACTGTTTTTAGACTCAACATGCAGGCCTGACATCATTGAATTTGTTAGCAGTAGTGATGTGTTGTCTTAATCTTTTTTGTCAATGCAGCTTTACTTTCATTAAAGTTTAAAAAAAGTGTTAAAATGTTCTACAATACATTTAGTTTGTTTTTTTTTTAATGAGGAATATAATTTCAGATGTTTTAAACAGTAAGTACATTACAGCAGTTCTTTGAGACACATGGTAGCTAGTGGTCTGAGGAATATGAAATGAAAATAAAGGAAGAGGCTCTGTACTTGCAAATACGTACTTCCATTGTTCAGTACTGTAAGTTTTGCGTGTGTATAACTGTAAATACAAACTATTGAGTTTTGGTGCCCTCATTTTTCATGTTTTTCTTTCCTCCCTTCCCCCACCCTTACAGAGCAACTTTGCAGATGGCCGTTTGCAATCCCATTATAAATCAGGCTTAGTACAGAAGGGTTTATATATTCAGGCTAAGTACCAGCGGTTACGTTCTGTTGGTGTAAGGGGATTTACCACTAATAAATTCAGAGATGGATTTTTGAGGAAAGAAAAGGTAAGTTGGCTTAATTTATTTTTCACTAAGCCAATTATAAAATGCGAATATTCATAATATCCATTCCAATATTTAAATCCCCATGGAATAACTTGGATGGGATTTTCTGGAATATTGGCTCTTGTACTTTGCAGGCTAACTTGATTCTGCCTTCCTGTCTCCTCCATGTTTATTCCATGGAAATCTGCTGAAACTGGTAACTGCAAATCAGAGATGGCCTCTGAGATTCTGCACTTGCCTCTGTTTCTGTATTCTGTACTTGAGCTCAGTTGATCTCTCTTCCTATTGATAGGAAGAGAAAGTAGCCCTCTATGTAAAAATATTATGTCTTCTTAGGCTACAGTTTTAAATCAATGTGAAGGGTATTAATATTTTTTTTACTATGTCTGTGTGCTTTTCCTCTTTATGTTACCTTAAATGAATCATGTGCTTTAAAGTACACAGTGCAGTACTGTTCTGAATAAAGCATCCTACATTATAAAATGTGTAAAATTCAGCTGCAGCTGAAATAGGCACATCTGGTTTATGATACTCTGATTTGCAGTGCGTGTGGGACAACAATAATCTTGAACTACAGAGGAACTTCTGAATGCTATGAAATGTTACAGCTTTTGTGATGATCAGTAATTAAAACATTATAAATCCTTGATTAGAATTGACCAAGTATGATCAAAGTAGTATGAGGGTGTTTGTGACATCAGAGAATTGGATTACATGACCTAACTAGCCCCCTGCAGTTCCTGTGTGAATTCTTGTTTGTTTTGCAATTCTGTGTCAATCTATCTGCAAGTAAATACACTTGCATAAGCATTTGTAGTTGGATTAGAGTTCAGCTCTTAGAGCTGTTTTCAAAAAAATCTTAAGTTTACAGTCCCGTGGCGGGGGAGGGAAAAAAAGCAAAACACCAATAACCCAGGCAAGCAAGGGAAAAGAAAAAGGGGGCAGATAGAAAACCAAATGCTTTGGTCAAGGTAAACAGGTCACTTGTTACAAAAGTATACTGGCAAATGCCTTTACATTTGTGGGGACTCTCAGAGCTGTGATCTCCGAAGGCTAAACTGAATTGGAATTAATGGAAAATAAATGAAGAAGGATTTTTTCAGAAAATTATGACCTTGTAAAATGGGCATAGAAGTGCCATGACTTTGTTGTAGTGAGTTTTTCCCCAATAATTTCCAATGTTCTTCTATAATTGGATATTAAGGTTCTTGTCTGGAACCAATAAAGCATGCTTAACACAATCTGGCTGGTGGAGATTATGATTTGAATTAGAGAAGCATAGTAAGATCTCAGTATTGATTTTTAGGCTTGATTAAGAACTTGAGTGTCTTTTAGCTAAAGTAAAATAAATCCTAAAGAATAACAATCGTTTTCTTAACAGCATACTGATCCTGATTGGCCAAGTCTCAAAAAACCACCAAACTTAAAAAAACAAAACCACTTTTTCTCAGATTCTAGCATTTGCTGTATTTTGTCAATTGTAGAGTACTGCATCCAGCTCTGGAGTCCTCAGTACAGGAAAGACATGGACCTTTTGAAGAGGGTCTACAGGAGGACCACAAAAATGATCAGAGCGATGGAGCACCTTTCCTATGAGGAAAGGCTGAGAGAGTTGGGGTTGTTCATCCTGGAGAAGAGTCTTGGGAGGCTTTATTGTGGCCTTTCAGTTCTTAAAAGGGGCCTACAAGAAAGATGGGAACAGGCTTTTTAGCAGGGCTTGTTGCGATAGGATGAGGGTTTTAAACTAGAAGAGGGGAGATTCAAGCTGAATGCGAGGAAGAAAATTTTTACAGTGAGGGTGGTAAAATACTGGCACAGGTTGCCCAGAGAGGTGGTGGATGTGCCACCCCTGGGGACATTCAAGGCCAGGCTGGATGTGGTTCTGAACAACCTGATCTAGTTGAAGATGTCCCGGCCCACGGCAGGGGGGTTGGACTAGATGACCTTTGAAAGTCCTTTCCAACCCAAACTATTCTGTGATTTTGTAACGATTAAAATTGTCCTTGAGATTTGATAAACTAGTCTGAACATCTTTATTTCACCCTTTTGAAATAATTATGCATATACCTCCTTTAAGGCACAGTCTTTACAGTTACACTGTTTCAATCCATAACTGAAAGAATCTTTTATGTTCCATACTATAATAATATAGTACTTACGAAAGTTGGGAAGTTTTTTCCACTGTTACAGCTTGACAGTAATGTGTTGTTTCTTCTTTTCTTTCTGTAGGGAAATTTAAATATTGCAACAGAAACCTGAACTGAGCTGTGATCCTGAAGTTGAAACCAACAACACAGCAAAGGGAGCATCTGTTCATTTTTTGACAGTGTTGTCAAGACTTAAAATAGGATAAAGGAACTAACCCTATAACTTTCTTGATTAAAAATAACTTTATTTTTCAGTAGTGGAATGCTGCAGAACTTTTTTACAGTTTTAATAATTGCTTTTAAACTACAGTATTCAACTGAAACACAGTAGTATGTACCTTTAGTTCCTTTTGCATACCAGTGTCAAGTAAAGAAGTCATCAGAGGGAGTCTTACTTATTGAATACTTTTTCTCTAAGCATGATGTTACAGATGGAACTTGAGTTGTTATACCCAGAGGTTTCTATGTTGAAAGTTTCTTGCTTACGTAATAAAAAAAAGGAAGGAAAAAAAAAGTGCCTGAATTGTTTGGTAATAGCACATTAGCTCAGGATTTTCCAAGTAATGACCTTTTAGGTTGTGCAATAGATTTTACACCTTTGTTTAGCATTGCTGTGAACCAGTATTTTGTATTACTTTAGTTTAATAATATACTTGGGTTTCTGATGTGTATATACATTTGTAAATTGTTAGAATGTTGGGACAACTTTCAGTATTTGATTAAAATGAATGGTAACAGGCAGGTGTGTAATGTACTGTAGCAGTAGCTTATAACTGCACTGAAAGCATGCTTAGGGTTGTTAGAGGATTAGTTGGTCTGTATTCAAAATTATTGTCTCATTATCTTTTGGGGTATGACGTTCTTGACCAAGCCACATGTTCTCTGATCTTTTTTGTCATAAATGATTTGATGGTTTCCTGGATTCTGAAATTGAGGCCTGAAGTATTTAATTACAAGAAAAACAAAAACTGTAAGTTTTTCTAAGCATGTCTTCTAAGAAAGCTGTTCATAACTGAAACTGCTTTAAATGCAGATAGCTTATCATTTTGCTCAAAATCCCAGTAATTCTCTGAAGTTTACTGTACTGCAATATTGCTGTGCTGTGTGCGAAACTCAAATAGATGGACATGTTTTATAAGCAGCTATAAACAATATTGTGCTTATTTCCTGTTTATAGCCTTTGCCTTAATATGTAATATATGATAGGGTTGTGTGTATGTATTACAGGTTTGTTCAGACTTTTCATTACCAGTAAATTAAAGATGCAAAGCAAGTAGTTTTTAGAGATGTTCTTATTTAAGAAAAAAGCTATTCACCATATCCACAATATATACAGGCTTATGTGTTTTCATAATTTCCAAGGCAGTGTTAGCTATTCTAGAATGCAGGCTAGTCTCAGTTGTGGATAGTAGGTTGGAATTCTGATACTGGGTAGAAGTATGTTCAGAGAAAATGAAATCTGGATTTTGGGTAGAAAGCCAGGCTGTGATTTCTGCATGCCTTTTTGTAATTTTTTTGCCACAATGCCCTCAGCAGAGAGGCTATTTGGAAGTGTAGGCATGGCTTGGATGAGTTAAAATAGCGTCATGTAAATTCTTCAGTTCATGGGGTTTACTGCTTAGTATTCATAGGGAGCAAGCAGGTAGGAAGTGTGCCACTTTCACTGATGTTGTGGTCATTCAGCAATAATACTGGATATTGGTTTCTAAACCCCAAATTTTCAGTTTAAATAACAATGATTCAGCTAGTTTTTCAGTAACTTTGACACACATACACAAGATGGGAAGCTAACTGAAAGGAATTCATTGGTCAAACTGATGCAGGAAAATTTCCACAGATGATAAAATATTTATGCTGTCAGTGATAAATTGGGCAAAAACATCTTGGGTAGATTTACAGGGAGAGAAAAATAAGGAATTGAAACAAGGTTTAAGTGAGTCAACCCAAAGCCAATGTGGAGTAGCTGCAGCTGAGCAGCCTGTTGGCAGGGGAGTGCTGCAGGTAGTCTGCAGATGAGGGCAGTTTGCTGTCAAGCTATTCCCGCTGCTCCTGAATGTGCTAAAGCACTGTCAAACATGTAAAAAGTGAAACCATGTATGATATAGGATGAACTACTGAATCTATATTGTCTTACTCAACAGGATACTACTGTTTCTGTAAGCTTCCTGCAGTGTTCTTATTAAAGCCTGGAAGAGAACTCGTGATTGAGCAAATGGAAAAGTGGATACATGAAGAAACTTCTGACATGGCAGTTTTGCTAAAATTGTTTAGAAGTAATGCTGAAATAGTCAGACTTTAGTCAATTAATGCTGCTTTAACCAGGTTTAAAAGTGTGACTGGCTCCTCTGATTTTGTGCTCTTATTTTACTTGTGCATGACTGGGTATCTCTAATTTGTTTTGTATTTGAACAAATAGCTTTGTTTTGTATTTCTACAACCGTGAGCAACATATTACAAGCAGGGTTTGTTGGCATGTTACTGACCTTGACTTGTCCCCCTACTCCTTGCCCACCCTCGGTCACAAGATGAATGTCATATGATAAAATGTAGTAACTGTTTCAGTTGTTTTAGCTTTTATTTAATATGATGCCATTTGCTCAAATCACATTATTTACTGATAGCTTTACTTTGCTAATTTGGGATTCTGATAAAACTTCCTATATTTTATAAAAATCGTACAAAGGTTGAATTCTGTGACTGGTTTAGGTGTTAGAGGCATCAACTCTATCTGGTATGAGACATTGCTATGTTGATTTATCTTTGTGAATTGGAGACTTGTGTCTATATACTCACACAAATCGGCTTGCGTATTCTTTTAAGTACAGAAAAGTTCTGTTGTACTGGAATACGTTTGTTTGAGAGCAGTGTATTGAAGTTACTGATTGGGTTTTGAACACGCAAGAAAAGGTGTTAAGTAGAAGAAAGGTCAATTTACTTGAATAACTTGGTGCCTTTCTGTATTGTGACTGCATTGTAGAAAACACCTGTACAAAGACTCAAGTAATATCCTGGTTATC
The DNA here is from genome assembly GCF_034315485.1 of Pezoporus occidentalis. Lineage (NCBI taxonomy): Eukaryota > Metazoa > Chordata > Aves > Psittaciformes > Psittacidae > Pezoporus > Pezoporus occidentalis. The sequence continues at coordinate 8,281,399 of NW_026916170.1, read as the reverse complement.
ACATTGTTTCTAATGGGAGCATGGACTGGTACTGGAATAACTACTTACTTAAATATGCGTGTAAGCCTCAGAAGGAAAACAGCGTTGCTTGTATTAGTAAAGTCTGCCACTGTATTTGCATTGGAAGGGCAACTTAAAAATGTGATTGTCTAAGAGCTTTCTAGCTTTGTTTTATGCTTTGAAAATATAAATATGAATTGCGTTTTGGTTGACTTGAAATGGCTGTTAAATGCTCATGTCACTCAATTGTTCATGTGAAATGTTTTTCTAATTGCTATCCAAAATGCAGTGGGTTTAATGACTAGAGTCTTCCTTGTGTCTGAAATAGTAAGTTGTGATGTTAGCATTTACATTGATGATCCATTTAATCTCTACATAGGTTTGTTAGAATCCTCATTTTAAACTTTGTGATGATGTGAGTTCACAAGGTTTAAAAAATTCTGGGGCTAGTAAGAAGCAACACATTGCAAGGCTTCTACAAGCCTGCCTTAACTCTAGTAATTGTTTTCATGCTTCACCTTACCTGATGAATATAGTTGGTCTTGAGACCTGGATAGAACTGTCTCAACTCAGGTAACTGATAGCAGAGGATGCGAGTAAATTCAGCTGATCACCAATTGTGCTAGTGGTTTACTTGCTGCCTTCTCTCCCAGGGCCTCAGAGTGAAATGCTGAATTTTCTTTGTATGAACTTAGTTGCTTTAAAAATAAAACAAAAACCAAGATGACACTTTAGTGGCATTATAAAAGGTGGGGTTCTCAAAACTCAGAAAGTCATTTTCTGCCATGTCTTGGAAATGGATAGTGAGAGTTGCTTGGAGGAGAAGATTAAAGATTATTGCAAAGAGAGAGTTGATTTCTCAGTGTTCACCTTAGAGACTGTATATAGAGGGAGTTCTTTAACTTCCGTGCTTTCCAAAGGGATCTTTTCCTATGCTGTGTAGAAACATGCCTCTTGCCTTTAAGCATTTGAACAGCCACCTGCAAAGTTTTCTACAGGAGAGCTCTCTAGAAGAAAGACTTTAGACTGGCATCTGAATGAACCTGGGGGTGAAGGAATGTTTATGCACATTATTCTGGCCCTTGACAGACTTCCATTGCTGCAGGATTTGAAGATAGAGGTTCTTCAGCCTATTTAGGAAGGAAAAAAAAAAGGCAAAAAAAGCCATTTCAAGATCATCAAAAGCCTACTTGTAACACTTGACTCCTTAATAGACCTTAACAATAGTGATGAACTTTTAAAGAGTGTTCTTTAAACTAAATGTTCTTTAAGCTAAATTTTCAGTGTCTAGAGCAGAGAAAAGCGCTGTTGTAACACCTGCCCTTTCCTTCCCTGCTTGATGGGTTTTGCTGTTGGGAGGGTTTTGAGTGGGTATTTAGCCACATGGCTTAATAGCTCTATGCTGCTTGCCACTTGAATACAGTTTTCTTCTGTTCACTGTTCATTGAATTTTGTGCAAGCAGTCTAAATCTCATGTTGTCTTTTAATATTTCATTTTCTGTAAATGTGGTAGATGGCTTTCATTTCTTGATTGGCTTCTTATTGTTGAGGGAAGAGACAGGGTGGAACCAGTTGTTTTGAGTATGCTCTTCATGAAATAAAAAAGCTTCATTATTTTGTTAAGAGTAGTAGGATTTTTTCCCCCCAGTTGAATGAGGATGTGGACTGATGTCCACTTGTAAGGAATATATTAGTGTTGATGTTATTTATACTGTAGTTTCACAAGGACCTTCTAATGTGTGTATGTGCACATGTGTACACATACAAACACAGTACTGGAAACCTTTAATGTAATTATTTCTAAGTGTGGATAAGAAATGACATTTTTAAATTACTGAAGATGGAGTTAAATGCAAATGCATTTTAAGTCTGTAGTCTTTGGCGTCTACAACGGTGCTTTTGACAATGTTATTCCATATCTAAAATCCTCATTCATAAGTATATATTAAGATGTAGGTATGTTTATATGTATGTTTAACATAGTTTATATAAAATCAATGTAAATCTTGTTTCTACAGACAATAAATGTTTTCACAGAATTTTTACTTCAGTGATTTGATTCAGTAGTTATTAATGTTTGGTGTAACTTTCAAGAGTATTTTACTTGATCTGTGTAGCCACTGAATTTTTTTTTAGTATAACTTATGCTTATATAACTTATTGAAGTATTGATCCACATTTTAAGCATGCCTCTTTTTGGCTAAAAGAAGCTGCTTTTCTAAAGACACAAAAATACGATTCTCCCCTCATTACTAGCACAGAATAGATGCTGTATAACAAAATCTGTGAAGGTGAGTATGTCTTATATCCTCCATGGCATTCAAAATCCTTATCTCTGCTGAATTCTGATTCTTGCCCTGTACAGGAGCGGGATGGGGAAAGGTGCACACTTGCTTGGCTAACTTTGATAGTGTGTACATTCAATAAACCAGTACGCATTTTTAAGAGGTCCATTAATACTGTATCATCAGTACGAGGTGAAAACAACAGTGTTAGTACTAAGAACTCCTAATAGAGTGGAGGGAGAATAAGGTGAAGCTAGAAGAGTAATACACTTGTATTTTAATTAAAGGAAAAGAGTTAAATTTCCCCATTATTTACTTAAACTTGCATAATCCAAATCTGTCTTGATCTTCACTTTATGTAATTTTTTTTTTTCTTTATATAATTCTCTTAACCTGGTTATTATCCTTGAGCTAGGTAGTACAGCAAAACTCCTTCATGTGTGGTAAATCTACTGTGATGTAGAGTAGCTACAGGGAGAGGCATTGTTACTTCTTTCCTCTCAGGAAAAAAAAAGTTAAAATACTTGGGGGGATATTAATAATCGTGCTTCCCAACTATTATACTGTAGTCTTAAGAAGTGATGTAGCCGATCATGTTCTGAAGTGCATGTCACTTGAGAATGAAGTTGCTAATTTGCATTGATACCCCATTAAAACCATCTCTTTAGCTTCTCTGAGCAATTTCTTAACAGGTAAAGAGAAGTTTCTTTTCTAAATGCCATCATGATGTGTATTAATTCAACACTTCCCCCCCCCCCCCCCCCCAGCTTGGTGATGTTAGTTTGAAGCCCCAGCTGAGGGGTAGGCTCTGCATGAACACAAGATCAGTCCTACAGATATTCTTTGGCTTACGAACAATGGTAAGCTAAGTCTTGGGAGGTATTACAACAGTGCTTCCCCCCAGGTTACAATAAGGTTTTTCCACTTTCTGGGAAAGACAACCTGCTGTACTGTGTTACTGCGTAACTTGAGAAAGCAAGGAACTTCTCATACGTGAATTTTTAGTGATAGTTGAAATTGGGAATCTGTTTGAAATAACCATCAAATTGGCTTTTTCCTGGGTATTGTGTAAGATTACTTTGTGTTACTCCTTATCGGTTTTACTACCAGCCTTGAAGAGTCCTTACAGAAATAGTGCTACTGGTATGTACCAGGCTAACTTATTCAGTTATACCACTTACTCCATCTTAAGCTGTGAAACTGGAGCCCTGGAGAGCCAAACTTCATCTAAAATTACCATACTAACAGCAGAAATATCTTCTTTCTCAACCCTGGTTGCATCAATTCTACTTAATCAAAATAAAATGTCAAACTGACCTCACAATTTCAGCTAGTTTGTTATAATGCTGAAGTAAAAGCTGGTGCTTATGGTTACTTCCCAGAATTAATCCTGTAAATTTTCTAAGTAATAGAGGTCAAATGCCTTTATGCAGTGAGGAATGGTGGATAATGCCAGTTTTCTGTCTTCATACCCAAATTACCTACCTGAGGTTCAGCCAGGCTTTTTTGCTCAACCTTTCATTAATCTCGAAGGTGCTTGTGCTGTAGAAGATGCTACCTATACTTTTATACCAGGTTACAATTTCTCGTATGTTCTTCCACTCTGCTACTGGTGTTTTTTTCTATTCCAGTGGTCTTCACCTGTGTGAGGACTTGCCTCTGAAGAATAGTCCCTGGCCTCATCAGGTGCTTTTCTATCCAGAAAGGTTACTGATCTATGCAAACGGCTCTCTCATTTGTTCAGTTTTATTGCGGCACGAGCTTCCCATCTTCCTGCAATACCGAAAAGAACGGTCAGCTGCTCATGTGCGGCTTCGATTTTTATTTTTTTTTTTTTCTCCCGGAACACCACCACCAAAACCCCACTCTTCATCTCGTCTTTCCTCCTTCCCTCCCGCCCTCTAGAGCCAAGCGTGTAAAGGGGTGGGGGGGCCCTTCCCTCACGGCCAGTGCCGGAGCGCCGCGGTGAGGGGCACCTGCGGGAGCGGCCGTCGCATTTCCCAGCTCCTCCGAAGGCAGAGCCCCGAGGCAAAACAGGGCACGGCCTGCAGCAGGTAGCGGCTCCCGGGTACGGGATCCTGAGGTACCCGCCTGTCCCGCTGCGCGGGAGCGGCCACCCACTCCCAGAGACAGTGCCCGGAGCCCAGAGCGTCCTCCTTCCTCCCCAGCACCGAAATAAGGCGAGCCCCTTCCCCTCCCATGCCCCCCCCCCCCCCGAGCTCCCGGTGCCTCCCCGTGCCCCCTGCCGACTCCAGGCCGCAGACGGAAGGAGCCGCCCCTTTCCCCCACCCGGGGCTCCGCGACACCCCTCTCCCCCGGCCCGGCCCGGCCCGGCCCGGCCCACCCCAGCCCCCGCTGGGCACGGCTGCTTGCTTCCTTCCTCTCCGCCCTCCCTCCCCTGCCGCCGCTCCCGGCTGCCCGAGGCGGCGCAGCGGCTCTGGCGCAGTCTCGCGACACTTCCCACAGCGCCTGAGCCGAGTCGCCCCGCTCTGTTCGGCTCCGCTCGCTCCGCCGGCAGCAGCAGCCGCCTGCGGCGTGGAGGGATCCGGCTGCTCGCTTCTCGCACCCTCGCCGTGCCGAGTGCACGGCCAGTCCCGCGGCTCGGCAGCCTGCTCCTCTGGGCGCCGGAGCTCGGCCGCGCTCTCTCTCGGGCTGCTGTGCCGGGCGGCAGCAGGGACCCAGGTGGCTGGCAGGAGTCGAAAGCTGAGCCCTCTCTCTCGCTTCGTTTCCTTTTTTCGTTTTTTAATACACACGATACTTATGCCGGGAGAAGTCGAGGTGCTGCTGCTAACAGGACGCGGAATGCAGCCCGGCTGCAGCGAGTGCTGAGAGCGGCGGCCGCCGGAGGAGGGAGCGGCTCTGTCAGCAGCCTCTTCTTCCCGCGGCGGCTGCTCGGCTCGGGCTGTCTCTCACCCCCTTCGCCGTGGCAACCCGCCTCAAACTTTCAGCCTGTTTCCGCCGCCAGGCAAAGCCCAGCTCGACATAAATGGGTGAGTTCAAGCCGCCGGCTCCGAGTTGCCGGTACTGTGGAGGCTGCTCAGCGGGTGGGGTGCATGCCGCTGCCGCGACGGGGGGGCGGTGGGGAGGGAGCTGCCCGCCGCCAGCCTTCGCTCCTCCGCCTCACGGCTTTTAACTTCTCCTCCCCTCCCCCGGCGGAGTCAGTAATTGTTTTCATGTGACAGGCAGCGAGGTCGGGGTTTGCGGCGGCGGGGTGAGGGCCGGGCGCCCCTCGAGGCTGCCGCTGTGGGCGATCCCGAGCGGGGCTGATGGGGTTGCGAGCCCCTCTTTCCGTTGGGCACAGCCACCCCTGGCAGCGTGGGGTGTGGTGTGGTGGGGCCGGGCGGGCATAGAGAGAGGGGGCCTCCGCTCCGGGCGCGCAGGTTGTGTTCCGTCCGCTGAGGGGAGAGCTGAGAGAAAGCGCGGGGCGGCCTTTGGGACGTGCTGTACCGCCCCGCCAGAAGGGGGCGGTAGTTGCGGCCATTGCGCAGGGGTCGCTGGGGGCGTTGCGAGGAGGCGGTTGCGTTCGGCAGCGTCTGCCCGTGAGGTGGCTCCCGCGGACTTCGGGAAGAGGCAGCGCCCGCTCGCCCAACCCGGGGTGCGCAGCGCCCGCTACCTGTACGGGGCGGGGTCCTGGTCAGCGGGAGGGGTGAGGATGGGAATGAATTGTCCCATTATGTGGGGCGAGGCGGCGGCGGTGCCAGGCGCGGGCTGGCTGAGCGATGCGCCCCGGGGCGTCGCTGGAGCGGCGCTGGCCCGCGGCTCCCTCTGCCCAGCACTGTGCCCGGCGGAAAATTATGTCTCGGAGGGAACAAAAGAACCCGCCTGCTGTCGGTAAGCAGCCCTGGGTGTACCCACTGGCCAGCGTGTGAAGGCAGTGGTGAACGGTGCTTCAAAACACCGCCGTTCAGATGTCCTCGGCTGCCCGCTATACTACTCACGGTAGCAGAAATACTGTTGGGCTGTGGGAGACCCTGAGAGCAGTATCACTAAAACGACTAAATGTAATGCCTTACGTGGCAGACATTTTACACATTTGTTGTAATACAGTGACATTGGGAATACAGTAGGGAAGAAATCGTCCCTTTGTTCTTTGAGAGGTTACTTTGCGAGATACTATTAAAGCGATGTGCAGTTCCTGTACATGCATGATACAAGATTAAGTACTAGCTTTCCAATATTGACTTTCAGTTAGTTCTCCAATTCAGGCTGAAATGCATTCATCCCTATGCAGGTCATTAAGCTGTATTGATCTGGGTGAACTCTGATATTGCTGACAGTAGCCCAGCAGCCCAGACCACCATACTTAATTGTAGAGAGCATTGTAGAAGACTCTGTAAGGGTTGATTTGCCTGTCTTGGTTAACACAGCTCTCCCAACTTCGGTCTTCTGTAGTAACAGATAAGATTTTAAACATAGCTGCTTTAATGAGAAGTAGGGTTTGTTAACTGCTGAGCTGAGCAAAATCTGTCTTCAGTAAGGCATGTCACTGGAATTATTTTTTTTTAATTATTAATATTGTTTTCTTATCCTCTCTTAGTCCATTTATTCCATATCAACTTTGTATTGTGATACAATAAGACTTTTCTGATTTCTGATTAATCCGTACTCCAAATATTACCCTTTTTTAGCTTCATGGTACAAAAGATTAAGGAAAGCAAAAGACCAGTGAGGTAACTTACATTGATAGAGCTCTAGGAAGGTTTTTGAATACTGTAGCTTAGCAGTGAAGGCCATCTTTTTCTTTTACCCACCCTTCCCTCCCCTGGGCTGGCCATGACTGTACACATCTGTCTTTAAAACTCATTTGGATAATGACTTTACCAAATTGTTGTGATTCAGTCAGACTTCTTTTTGAAAAATGGGGGTGGAAGGAAGGTAGATATGGTTTAATTTTTGTTTATATGTTTACATGGTGATTCTTGTAGTTTAAAAACAAATGGAGAAATTGTGTAAGGAAGTGAAGATAGGAGTAGTATGCAAGGCAGATCTTTATAGGAGATAACAAATCAAACCAGAGATTTATTAAAAAAAAACAAAAAAACACTGTTAGCATTTTTTAAAGAAAGATACTTCAGATGCAGAAGAGAATAAGTGAATTCTATGTGGACACAGTTAGGTTTTCTGATGTTTTATTTTTAAATTACTTGTATGCCTTCCATTTCAACCATTTATATTTTCTGTATGGAGCTGCATATTGCTATTAGTCCAGCCCTGTGCATGTGTATTTTACACATCTGTGTATATTATAGTTCAGCTTTTCATTAAAGCTTTTTCATGGTACGTACTCAAAACCTTACAAGAAATACAGCTTTATCATGATGTAGTTTGTGAGTTATTGTATGACATTATAGGTAGAGTACCTTAAAGTGAATTAGTTTACACTTGGAATAGACTTGTGAAATAATGGTGGTAGTTCTCTAAACATAAAAGCGGGGCAAGGCAAATATCTTAAAGGTAATTGTGAATGTAGTGGAACAAGCTTGGTCCCCCTCCTTAAATGTCTGAGAAATGAAGAGGTGGTGTTTTGGGGGGACTTGTATGTATGTGTGGGTTGTTTGTTTGGTGTTGCTTTTAGGTTTGATTTGTTCTCTTAAAAAGACTACTTAGAATTGCACATGGTAGAACTCCTCAGTCTCAACTGCAAAAGCTTTTAAAGCCCACAAATCAGACTGTTCTCCTGAAGTTGGAGGTCCAGAAAGCAAAGTAAGAAGAAGGCATGGTGGCTACTTGGGGAAAAACTGGTTTGCAATGTACTGCTTATCAAATTTGGAAAACAAAAAATTTGGACTGCAAGTCTAGAGAGTCTAGAGAGCAACGTTTAACTGCCATCATCACAAAACAACTGATGTGTAGCTACTTGTGTCAGTTGAGACACACCTTCCAACTTCTGCTGTAAATGAAGAGCCTTTTCCTGCAGTGCAGTCTTTGCTCACCTTCAGAGCACGGTTTAGTGCATTAAAGGAGGTATGGATCTGTAGAATAATACCACTATGAAGCTAAGCAGTTGAAGCAGCCATCATAATGCTTGTAAATACTGGGTTATAAATAAGCCCTTGAATCATCAATATTTTTTTATCTTAGTATTTTTCAAGGTAATGTTAAAGCTTTTCTGTTGGGAAAGGGGAAGAGAGGACACATTGCTTTTGTTTACATGAAATCACATTGATCACCTCTGTTGTTGCCATAGTTAGGAGTTTGGCTCCAGCTAGTCTTGTGCCCTTTCAACCAGTCAGATTACTGATACTGCAGACAGCTATTGTCTGCACAGTTTTACTTTAGTGATTGAGAAACATGCTTTGCTGTGAAATACCACAGCTAGTTTGTACACACCAGAGCAACTTTATGCCAAGAAGTAATGCAATCAAAAGAATCTGTGTGAGAGGCTGGTATGTTCTGTTCCAGTTGATATCCCTTTTCCCGTTTTCCCCTTTTGTTAGTTATTTTTTCCTTTCCATATTCTCCTCTGCCCCCTGCCCTCAGCTTCTGTTCTGCTTCCCCCATAAACCCTACCTTTTTATCTTTCCGCCTCTACTTCTCTTTACATGCTTCAGACATGTCAGTTCCTCTTTCTCCCTCTCTCTTACCGAAACATCAACAGAGGGAGCACTCTGAGCACATTTCCTGCGTGTGGGTCCACACTGACCTCCAGCAACCAGGAGCTGTGCTTGCATCAAAACTTCCACTTGGCCCTGAGGTGTGACTTGGAGAGCACTCACTGCAACAGGAGCCCTGGGGAGTTTATCTGGTAGACTCTAGTAACATTACACTCCTGTATAAAATGAAGCATTTTTGAGGCCTAAGCTTAGCAGAAGTTTTATAAATCACAGGTGGTAGGTGTGTTTGTGGTTCTTGACTACTCTGACAAATTTGAAGCTCTGCCCAAAATGGTGGAGAGTTTGGATCCTTTCAGAAAAATAGCTGTGAGATGTTTTTAAATAGGAATAGCATGTGTCATTCTAGTCATTGTTGAAAACAGTTGAACAGTTTCAGCTGAATAAGGAAAAATCATAAGAAAAATTATTAGCATGACTTTTTTTTTCATTTTTATTTTTTTCTAAATAAGGTTTTAAGCACCTGTAAAGTGGCTTTATAGAGGAAATGTTGCATAAAAATCCTCCCCAACCTGTATAAAGTCTGTTCTCCTCCTCGTATGGGATCTTATTAATTTTAATTCTTTTGTTATCATTGGTAGGTTTGTTTCTCACAACAAGGCGGTTGCATTGGAGCTGTTCAAGATCACATTTCCAGTTGTTTGGTGACAATATTATATAGCCTGTGAATGTCTTCATGATCCGAGTTCAAGTGGAGTTTTCATAAACCGTAATAAAATATTTTCAGTAACCTATATAAAATACCATACCAAAAAATCTGGCATGAAGCTATTTTTCCCTAGCAATCAAAAAATAATGACATTTATGTTGTAAAAGGTTGTCAGATCTGCCTTCTGAACAGAACAAGATAGGGGTTTGAAATAAAAAATAAAAAATATGAAATATATACATGTGTGTATATGTAAAAATTTTTGAAAATAATTTCTGATTTTGCAGTCTGTTTTGTGTGTTGGTATCTCTTCTGTTTGCTCCTTTCTCAGTGTCTACATTACAGTTGGGTTTTTTTAATAGTAGTTGTTGCTTTTGGATCAGAAAGTGTGATAAGGAAGAGATACTTAAAATAGAAGGTTTCTTAAAGCCACAGAATTTTTGCTCCTCTTTGTGCTGATCAAGGATTCATCTGTAGAAAATTGTGGTAGAGCTGCTAGAAAAGTTGTGGGGTTTTTTTTTTTTTTTGGTTTGGTTTTGGTGTTTTTAGCCTACTTAGTCTTAAAGAATTATATTTAATAATTAAAACGCTTTCTTACGAAGCAGTTTTTTTGTGATATTAATGCAGAGTGCATACATCTTTCTGTGTAAACTGCTACTAATGCAATTGATACAATTAGTCTGTAATGTGATTCAGATTTGCTTCTTTGGTAGTTGTTATTCACTGGATGTTAGAGATTTCTTTCTTTTTTGAGAATATTGATGGTAATCATTCTACTAGCAGTGTATAAGAATTCATATTGCAGATCAGTATTGACCTTGTAGATAATGTGTTGATTCTTTCTCCACCTGAAGGGGAAGAGATGCATGTGTTAGGAGGAGAAAAAGGAGACCTTGGTAATGTGAAATGAGTAACTGAAATTTCAGGTCTGAAATGTTAAGAGGTCACTGAAGTGCTGAAGGGCAGGTTAGTCCTGATGGGATCAAAGGAGAGAAAACAGCCACAGAGATGGTAACTGTTGTTTTGCTCTGATACTGCTGTTCCAGAGCAAGCTTGTAAAAAATGATGATGGATTTTGTATGGTTCCTGTCTGTGGCTGGTTTGTTGTGTTTTTTTTTGTTTTGTTTTGTTTTTTTTAAATCACAGAATACTAAATCCTGGACCCAGGGAGTGGATGTTTTCCCTAGATGTAAAAGCAGGAACTAGCTTAAGGGCATATCGGTGTTCTGTACACTGCGGAATGATGAAAGAATATATTAGGGGAGGGGATCTAGAGAGGAGGTGAGTATCAAGATTCAGTAATTCAGCTAATGTAAAAGTAATTGCTGACAGTCTGCTTCACACAGAGAGGAAACAATAAAAGCTTTGAGTCCTTGTATTTTAGAGAATATGCAATGCTGTAGCTCAGTAGTCATGGATTGTATTAGCAAATGGAGTTGACTTCTCCCCTGCCCTCCTGCTTTTTATTAGTGATAATTGAGAAGCATCAGTAGAAAACAGCTCTTGAGAATGCAGTGGTAATGTCCACTTAAAAGCTGTGTGGCAGGATGACTGTTGTGTCTCAGCTGTGCTTTGTTCCTAACATAACTATGCCTTAGAGAAAGGAGCATCCTGAATCATGAGTGGTGGAAGGGGAAAGGATGTCTTTGTTCTCATTCCACTGGGGGTGTTGTTGAGAATTTGTGTTTCTGGTTTAGGATGAAGAGTTGTCTATAGTCTGAGATCAGAAATTGCGTCTGTGCTGAAACAATTCTCTTTAACAGCAACGATAATGTAGTAAAGAAAGCTGAGCACCTGTATGAGGAAAAAAATCTCCCCAAATTCTAATTAATCCGTAGTGTCAGTATAAAAAGGTGCCTTTTGAACTCTACCTTTGAATTTTATTAGAAGTATTGTATGGACGGAAAATGTTTCTTTTTATTTCCTTCTCACTCTTTCCTACTGTGCAGCTAAATCACTTCTGACAATTGAAACCAACTCACACCAAACCCAGTGTAAGTCTATTCATTTGTCTGAAGAACAAAGTCAGCACTGGTGCACAACTCCTCAGGGAACTAATGCTTTTTTAAAAATGTCAGTGTAGATTTGTTGCATGTGTTGCAAGTCAAGGCCCAACTTGATCCCACAGCATGGGAGTTGGACTAGATGATCTTAAAAGGTCCCTTGCAACCCAAGCCATTCAAAATGTTCTATGAATATTTAATTAGCTTTCAATGGTCACACTGCTCATAGTTAAAATTTAAGAGTTTTGTGTTGCACAAGTAGTTTGTAATAAGTGAATTTGTGACCTGCCTTAAAACCCTTGCAACTAACCAAGAAACCAACCAAACCCATCACCCCAACACAGCCAAAACCCCAGCAGTTAAAAGGTAACAGAACTATTAGAGTATATGTGTACATGTGCAGAACTTTTCATTTTTGAGCCAAATGTAAAACCATTCTTTGAAAACTCTCATGTTGGCTAGTTTGGTTCAGGTGTTCTGCCTCTGCTCCCTCCTGGCTTCTTGTGCCCCTCCTCACTGGAGGAAAAGCTCTGATCAGGGTAAGTACTACTTAGCAACAACTAAAACATTGGTGTGTTACCAGCCTTATTCTCAGACTAAAGCCAAAACACAGCTCTGTATGAGCTTCTAGGAAGAAAATTAACTCTGTTCCAGATGAAACCAGGACAGGTTTAAAGTGAGTATGTCCTCTGTCTGTGGTTACTGATTCATCCTTACCACTGGCAAGAAACATTTTGAGTAGTCTGGTAACTTGACAGAGTGGACTTTTTTTTTCTCCCCCCTGTGATAGCCTTATGCAGCATTGAAAATTTTATATCCATGTGGCAGATATAAAACTGGCAAGCAGCAAAGCAGCAAGACCTCAGCTTAATTTTTCAGTGTTTTTCTCATTCCTGCTGTTCTTTCTGTGAGGTCTTACTGAGGTCTTACTGGGCTGTTAATGCTTTTCTGTTTATTTCCCACTGTAAAAGGGCACACCAGAAACTGCAGTGTGTCCAGAAAAAGATACGTTTATTCTGGGGTTTCATTATGACAAGGTTTAAAAAACTTTTTTGCTGTCAAATTCAGAATGTATGTAAAAGTGTTTTAGCTTTGGCCTTCTGTTTCCAAATGTAAGGATTAATGACCTGCTTTGGAAGAGTGGTGGTGCTTATTTATAAACAACATTTGAATGTTTTCATGGATGAGATTGATTTTCTAGATATTTTTCTTTTTTATCAGCCATTTCCTATGAATGTGTCCTTATTGTCATCAAGAGCTTTATGGAAAAATACCATATCAAGACCTTTCACTCTGGGCAAGACTATCTTAATTTCCTATGAAGTAGTCTGAGTACTGTATTTCAGTGAGACTGCGGAACTGCTGCTTTGAATAGAAATATCCAGCTTCTAGAATCATAGAATCAGAATGGTTTGGCTTGGAAGGGACCTTAAAGATTGTCTGGTTCCAGCCCCCATCAAGCACTTAGAGGGATGGGGCATTCACAACTTCTGGGGCAACCTGTTCCAGTGTCTAACCACCCTCATAGTGAGTTTCTGCTTAAATTCTTAGATTTAAAAAATAAACACACAAACCAGATACATCCCCTCTAACAACTCCTACCAAGAAAACCCGAACCCCAGAAGAGCCTAGCTTTGTTCCCATCATCTTTTAAATGACTGGGCAAAGGGAAGGAAAGGAGAAACAGATGCAGAGAGGAGAGTCCTCTAGTCAAGGTTAAGCCTGAGAAGCCTTGCTTCCAGTGCATGACCAAGCAGCTTGTGACAATGGATATTTCTGAACATCTGAGAGCGTACACCAGTATTTCCAGGCAGGGTATGGTCCAGCTCACTGGGAAAAGAAAATCGCATCATGTGAAGGCTGGCCTGGTAGCAAGAAATGGGTGGAACTTCACTTGCTGATATAATGGAAATTTAAATTCCAGTTCCAGAAGTGTATGAAAGATGTTTTCAGATTTATTGGCCCTCATGATATTCAAGATTTTTTCCTTAACGGCATGTGCCATGCTTTATTCTTCAATTTCAGTTTTTGTTCTAGGAAACCTCAGCCTGCCAACAGTTGTTGAAAGCACTGGCTTGGTAGCTTACAAACTTTGCTTTTTTTATATCTGTATCTTTGGATTGCTTGTGGGAAAGAAAAGGTTAATTGCTATGCAATCTTCAAGTCTAGAGTGGGTTCAGACTTAAATAGTTTGATACTAAGTCAATGGTGTAAACTTCCTCCAACTAGTAGATTTGAATGCTTTTGATACAGTTCTCTGCTTTTTTTGTGTTTGTGCTTCATGAAATTGAACAGGTAACGTTTAAGTTTGATCTCAAGATTCTGAGCCATTTGCAGCATTGAGCTGATCATGTAACTAGTTCAGTCATTAATCTCAGTCTGATACCACTGGATATTTTTTTCTTCATTTAATTGTTATATTCTGTATTCTCAATGTTGGCAATGTGTTCTTTGTAGCTATTTTTGTTAGTAACTTTAACAACATAGTTGAATTTTCTGGTGACTTATACAGCTTATATATAAGCTTAGCTTATACATTTGACCAGCTCAAATTTGACTGCTTCTTTCTTTTTGTAGCCGTTTATGAGTTTATTGAACATTGCCAAATTTAGCTATCTGCATAAAACTGCTCCAATTTTATAGAGGTGGCATGTATTTAATAGAGGGATTTCTGAGAGTAGTTAATCCAGTTTAGTTAACTGCCATTTTATTGATGGAAGGTCTCAATACAGCAGAAAAAAAGTACCTTCTATAACTTTATACTTACTTGCCTGAGTGCTGCTGTAGACTTAAATTGGGTTTTCTGTGTTATGAAAAGAAACGCACCTTGGAACAGACAACTGATTTGTACAAGTAACGTTCTCTCTTTCTGTTGCAAGAGAGTCTTTCAACTGGGAGAGAAATCTTAACTGCTACCGTTGCTGTCATCTTTTGTTATAAGTGTTTTTAATGTTCTTCTGCCTGGACAGCTGCTGGTTCCTCTGTCCTATAATCTCTTCTAAAATGGGAAAGATCTTTATTTTCTTTGAAACTTTATATTAAACTCTCCGGTATCTGCTGGTCATTTCGTTCATCAAATACCTTTATTTAACTGCATTTAAAACTAGTTGAAATACGCTTGTCAGTTTGACCACTGAGGTCAGCTTGAATGGTCTTTGTTCTGTCACCTCATACTGCCTTTCAGAATTACTTGCTTTGATTTGCATGCTACTTATTTTAAAGACTACACTTTTTTGTGTGTGTGAAGCACCTATAAATAGTGCTTTTGATTATCTGCCATTTCAGTTATCTGACTGTGGTTCATGGAAGATTGAGATAAGATGCCATCTGGTTCATGATGAACTATGATCTGACAATTTGAAGTTGTCTGCACTGGTTCCAGAGTCATGAGGGATCTATTTATATATATTCCTCCACAATATATTTGATAGTTTGTTCACAGTTGAGCAGAGAACAGTCTTGTTTGTTCCAGTGGTTCTCATTCCTTCACCTCATTCTGTCAGAAAGGAGTTGCTTCTCTTCCTATCAGTTATAGATTTGCATGTATTCAGCTTTTCTTATCTTTCACCTGTCTTTCAAGTGCACTATTTCTCTTTTTAGGAAACTTTCCTGTATGCTTCACTTACATAGTCTCAAAATTCCCTATGATGCAAAGATACGCAGAATTCTGAAGGTAGTCTGGTGTGGAACACAGAAAAATTGTGAGTGGTCCTTTATTAATTTTGTTTCAGAATTGGGGAAATAAGAAACTTTCAGCTGTTTTCCTGTAAATACCATGTCAGAAAGGAGAGGCACTGGCTGTCTTTTAGGAATTGTTGCTTTAGTCTGCTGAGTTTTTTTTTTTCAGATTCGGAATTAGTACCCTGGAAGGTAAATGCTGAGGGTGTGCATTGCACACTGTGTTTTGCCAGCCACCTTTTTGGTATTTTCTGGTGGAAGAGTGGTGCCTTTGGTGGGTAGAGAACAGGTTGTGGAAGTCAGCAAAGCTAAATACTGAAGTTCCAATGTTTTTTCTTTAATTTGGAGAACTTAAAGGCAGGATGTTGCTATTTTAGGTAGAATTTCAGTTTCTGTCTGTTCAAGTCTGTCAGTGTCTTTCTCAAGAACCAAAATCAAGGAGTTAATGTAAGTGCAATCATACAAAGCAGAGATCTTAAATGCGAGAAATGTTCTTTGCCTGTCTAGACTCTCTGAAAGGTAGGATTAGTTTTGGCTTTGAGCTTGTATCAGTGGAAACTGGGGAAGGTCATGAGAAGATTTTTCAAATGTATGGAAACCAGGAACCTTTTTCTTACATGAGGGAGAGCTAGAGCTTTCTGCTTACCCTTGGAAGAAGTGGTTGATGTAGATAACATTCAGTGACAGCATTAACTCTTTCCTCTCTGGTTCTCTTGGTTGTACAGTTTTAACCTGCACACTGCCTCCTGGATGCCAAAGACAGACCATACTACTTTCAAGTAGAACCTGTCATCTTGTCACTTCTTTGTCCACACACTTTGTTCTGTTCTAGACTGCACCAGTGTTGGTAACTGGGGAGGGATGGGAAGAGGAGGTTGTCAGAGGAATAATTACTTATAAAACAATAGGGTTCATTGCCTTCATTTATGTTTACTTGGGTTCTACATAGTTCCACCCTTCTGCTTCCTCTCCTTTCTCCCCATATCCTCAATACAGCAATGGGCTCTTCTGTCTAAATGCTGATTGGTTTTTGTGCTTTCATTCTACATGCAACCCTGTTGAACATTCACATTCGACCACCACACAGTGGCTCAAATTCCCTATTGGAGCAATGCTGTCATCAGGTCACAAGCTGTTCTTGCTCAGAATAAGTCAGTGACAAGCTTTCAGATGCACTTGTTTGGTTTGCTTAAGTTTTTGCTTTCAGGATTGTTCTAAGGAGGAGCTCTGTGTAGTGTCTTCTTTTTGAAGGCTTATTGCAGTTGTAAGCTTTAAAGAAGATTTCTTAGAAGTGAGAGTGAGTGTTTCTTGGGTGGAAGAGACTTTGAGTTCTTTAACCTGCTGATACCTGTTAGAGGAGCTGTATCTTCTGCTTCAGCATAAGCTCTGCTTTCTGAAAGGTGTTGCCTTGTTCAAAATCCAGAGAATTTCTCTGAGAAAATGAAAATAAACAAAGGTTAATGGAATTTCCTTCTTACCCATACCTAACTGACATATGGGAGTTTTGAAAAGCACCTTTAAAGCGGGACAGAGAAGCTAATGGCCGCGATGTGGGAACGTTTTTGTTCATAAGAGGAAAAGAAAGTATTCTAGTTTGTTAGTTCTATTTATTGCAATATCTGGAAGAAATTACCTTTAGAAACTAATTTGAGGTGAGAAAATGGAGGCATTAAAGACACTGTGTACGACCTATTTCACTAGAATTGCATCCTGAAATTGAAATTTGAAGGCTTTTTAATGCACAGAGTCAACACATGTTATCTGATATCATAGTTAAGTTTATTTGCTCAAATATCGTCTGGAACTTGTGAATCTTTATATGCAGTAATTTCTGGATTTTTTAGCATTATTGCTCTTAGTGCAGTTTTAAGGAGAATTAAAAAAAACTGATGTAAAAAGACAAGTTGCTAAGGATTGTGAGAAGCAGTCTTATGAGACTTCATCATTAATCAGGAAAAAACATGATAGTGGTGGGTGGTAAAGGTGTTACTTTAATCAAATGTGCCTTTCCTCCAAATAATCCTTCACAGTTGCTTGCATAATTGAGCAAGTTAGGTTGGTGGGTTTTTTTATGCCTTAAGCGTTTTTTGGCTGCTTTTCAATATGTTCTAAAGGTTAGTGAAGGTGGTTTAATGCTGGCATGTAAATTTTGTGTTGGACCATAGTGGTGAAATGCAAATTACCTATGGTCTGAGCTCTTTTACGTAGAGTCATGAGCCTCACCGCACACATAGCTTTTATAGCTCCTGTAATGCCTGACAATCTGTTGTATGTGGAAGCATGATAGTTAATGTCCTTTCATTTGGCTTATAAATTATGAAACTGTTGAGGAGTTCCATACTGGGCCTGACTTTCCCCTGAATGTGAAGTTTTGTAGGTTGAAATGCTTGCATTTATGTGAAACAAAAAGTGGTAGAAGAGGGAAAAAAAAAAAAAGCAAAACTGATTATCTCTTTTACATCAAGTCTAGGTTCTCACTGGTGAACAACACATCTCTTCTGGGCAATTTATAGTGCATCAATTATAACATGGTGCTGGTTTATAGTCTTAATATTTGACAGGTCCAATCAGAAGACCTGCTGCTGGGGTAAATATCTTGTAACTGCTGTCTTAAGAATAATAGAATTCCATGAAACTGAGAGAAAATGATTTATCTTTGAAATTATTATAGGATACCACATTTGTCTGTAGCTGGCATTATACAGTGAATGGCCAATCCACAACTACAATAATCCATAATTACGCAATCCAAGGATTTTGGCTGTATCAATCTGTTTCTGCCAGCAGTCTCTTCTTGCAGAAATTGCCACTTCCAACAGCAGGAATAACACAACAGGATGTAGCTGTGCACCACTTTTCAGTCTAGTTACTAAATGTAAATCCATTTTTATCAGTACTTCAGGCAAATGTGGCTAAGATGCAGAGGAGTGTGTTGTATCCTCCCCATCCTCCTCCTGTGCAAAAGGGCTGCTACTTTTGGCAAAGACGGTTGGTGATAGTAACAGCTTTGGCATCTACAGTAGAATCCTCTGAGCTCATCTGAGATCCTGTTCATAATTACACTCCTGCTTCTAGTCTGATTTTAATGAGACTAGGTGAATGTTACTGTTCTAGAAGCTCTGAAGTTTTAGCAATTTATATCTGTGCAGGGCACAATATGGAGAAGGTGAACAAATTGTTGACCACAACCTCTTCTCATATTCCTGGGAGTTAGATGATGCTACATCATATCACTGAAAAGGTAATTGTTCCCTGGGTTTCCGTGGTTTGTTTTTGTTTTTGTTTTTGTTTTTTTAATTTGATCCTCCACCTATCAGCATCTACAGATGTTATCAAGACAATTTTTAGAATCATGTGCTGAACTACTGCTTCTGAGTAATCTTAACCAGAAGTTACTTTCATGGCATCAGTTTTCCTAGTCTGCTAGTTTAGCCAGATTATAATTTTATACATAGTTCTAGCTATATTTAGCTGTGAGTAGGATTTCCTTTTTTTTTTGTTCTGAAGAAGTAACTAATATCCTTCCTAGCTTCTTAATTATCTGAGAATGTGATTTAGAAACCACAAGAGTAGCATTGCTAACAAGTTTTTATGAATATATAGTTTGTCAAATGGGGATTATTTGTCTTTGCTTAGTTTAAGTTGCAGTCTTCTTTATTTATCCAAGCAATGGGTGTAATCCTTTGTACTTTTCAGAACTTTGATTATTTTTATGGATATTGGAGGCCATTTCTTCTGGATGGCTTCTTATGTGCATTAGTGTCTGAGGGGAAGAACAATGCTAAAACATGAACCAACTCTCAGGACAGTTTTGCCTCTAAGAGGCACTGTATTACTTCAGTTACAAATTAAACAAGTTAGCACAATGCACATAGTTTATGAATCTGATGGCAATGTGAATGAAAAGTAAGTTTGTGAATGCTGAATACTGGGAGCATCTGCTGTAGTGGAGAGGTACTCTAGTTTATAGAGCAAGTGAGTTACAGTAAAATTAATCTTGGTGGCAACAATCGAATTCTAGCAGTTTTTTTCTGATGCAGGAGAGCTCTGCCTCGCACAAAAAAAAAAAAAAAGGGATTAATTTGCAGAATACAAGTGCTTCCCAAATTGGCAGCCAGATGAATGCTAAAGATTATTAATACAATCTTGCTCTTTCAGAAGGGTTAAGGAAACTTAGCCCAATGAAATCTAACATGTATTGTTAGGACCAGAGTGCTATACGAGGGAGCCTTTGAGTATACAAATCTAACTGCTGCCATTTAGAACTACCACAACAATCTATTATTTCCTTGTTTCCTCCATAGTTGCATGTGCATGAACGTCTCTGATGATCAAATGTGCCTTGGCATGTTGTTTAAAAAGTTTGTATTGAACATATGAGTGTGATATAATAAATTCAGTGAGAGGCAATTACTGTGGTAGGCCTAAGAAAAGCTTAACAAATTCATAATGTTTATTAGAAGTACCTGCCTGAAGTTGTTTACCACTGAATTAGTGAGATGCGTATTTTATATGCAAATGCTCCACGTATATACAGAAATACAAATGCACTGACTTACTGTTGTTCTTTACCTAATTGGAAATGCAAGATTTTTGCAATGAATTCTGGTCGTACCAAATGCCTTAGCTGGAATCACAGTATCACAGTATGCTAGAGATTGGAAGGGACCTCAAAAGGTCATCTAGTCCAATCCCCCTGCTGGAGCAGGAACACCTAGATAAGGTTACACAGGAATGTGTCCAGGCGGGTTTTGAATGTCTCCAGGGAAGGAGACTCCACAGCCTCCCTGGGCAGCCTGTTCCAGTGTTCCATCACCCTCAGTGAGAAGAAGTTTCTTCTCAAGTTTAAGTGGAACCTCTTGTGTTCCAGTTTGTACCCATTACCCCTTGTCCTATCATTGTTTGCCACTGAGTAGAGCCTGGCTCCATCCTCGTGACACTCCCCCTTTATATATTTATATACACTAATCAGGTCACCTCTCAGTCTCCTCCAAACTATAGAGACCCAGCTCCCTCAGTCTTTCCTCATAAGGGAGATGCTCCACTCCCTTAATCATCTTAGTTGCCCTTCGCTGGACTCTCTCCAGCAGCTCCCTGTCCTTCTTGAACTGAGGGGCCTAGAACTGAATACAGTATTCCAGATGCGGTCTCACCAGGGCAGAGTAGAGGGGAAGGAGGACCTCTCTCGACCTACTAACCACCCCCCTTCTAATACACCCCAGGATGCCATTGGCCTTCTTGGCCACAAGGGCACAGTGTTGGCTCATGGTCATCCTGTCGTCCACTAGGACCCCCAGGTCTCTCTCCCCTACACTGCTCCCCTACACTAACAGGTCGTTCCCCAACCTATACTGGAACCTGGGGTTGTTCCTGCCCAGATGCAGGACTCTACACTTTCTCTTGTTATATTTCATCAAGTTATTCCCTGCCCAACTCTCCAGCCTGTCCAGGTCTCCCTGGATGGCAGCACAGCCTTCTGGCGTGTCAGCCACTCCTCCCAGCTTAGTGTCATCAGCAAACTTGTTGATAGTACACTCAATTCCCTCATCTAAATCGTTGATGAATATATTAAATAATACCGGTCCCAGTACTGACCCCTGAGGCACTCCACTAGATACAGGCCTCCAACTAGACTCTGCCCCATAGACTACAACTCTCTGGCTTCTCTCCTTCAGCCAGTTCACAGTCCACCTCACTACCTGATCATCCAGTCCACACTTCCTCAATTTAGCTGTGAGGATGCTGTGGGAGACTGTGTCAAATGCTTTGCTGAAGTCAAGGTGGACCACATCTACTGCTCTGCCATCATCCATCCACCCTGTTATTTCCTCATAAAAGGCTAAGAGATTGGTCAAGCATGACTTCCCCTTGGTGAAGCCATGTTGACTGCCCCTTGTAACGCTCTTATCGTTGATATGCCTTAAGATGGCACCAAGGATAAGGTGTTCCATCACTTTCCCAGGGATGGAGGTGAGGCTGACTGTCCTGCTGTGTGATTTCCACTAGAATAACATGGTGCTTGTGTTTTTTAAAAGCTGGAACCAAGCATACCTCTTAAAAAAACAGAAAACTTGCTCTACTCTCTTCCTGGAGGACAACTCGGGCTTTATGTCAGCTGAAGTGGCTTCAGCTCTGCTGCCACCCAGAGAAGAGTCACATCAGGCCAGCCCTAGGCCAAGTGTGCAGTGCACTCTCTTCTCTTAATTAGGTTTGGGTTGGGGTCTTCTGTACAGTTTCTCTGTTTCTGAGCACATGTGTGTGAATTGGACACAGCGGGTCTTCATCTCAGCTGCTTCCCATCTGTCCTAAGTGCTCCATGGCTGCCTACTGGGTTTCCAGCGAGTGTACAGACTGAGTGAAGAGCATCTACAGCCTGTGCGATGGGTTTGAGATTATAACATCAAAAGGTACATGTGCAGTATGACTCAGGTGGTCACTTCTGTGACTGCTCTGCTCTTTGATGGCATGATTCACTGAAGGTATTATTTTAGGACTATGACATTTAGCTCCCCCCCCCCCCCCCCCCCTTGTTTTAGAAAGGGGAATAGCAAAAATATACTGTAAAATGAAAGCTGTTGTCTTAGCAGAGGAGTTGATGTTTATTATGTAGCATGGATTTAATCTCTTGAAGATTTCATAGTATGAGTTTTCCTTCTGATACTGTTTTTAACTACCTCCCAAGCTTTTCTTTTTTCATGAAGCTGTATCCTTGCAAATACTTCTAGCAGAGAGTATTGTTCCCAGTAGTAAGTGTTGCAAAATTAAGAATGATAAAAAATTAACAGAATTTTTAATTATTTTTCAATAAAATTATGGTTCTTCAGCAATTGCTTGCTACCACATGGATAGAAAATGTTATTTTTTTCTGCCACAAATGTGCTACAAAACTAGGAGCTTAAGCTTTCTTAAAAATCTCAGTTGCAATCTACATTTAAACTATAAAGTTAATGGTATATTATTATTATTGCTTAATTCTTTTTTTCTTGTGGGCATTTCAGAAGTAGCACATGGCAACGTACATTTCAGTTTTGCACATTTTTGAGTGATGCCTCAGAGGGCTTTTCAGTGGCTCTTTCATATAGAATTATAAAGTGTAATGATGTTGAGAGAGTTGAATCTTTACAACCTACAGATTATTTTGTTCTCTGGTAGAAGAGACTTACCAGACCTTATACGAATCTATCTTCCTTCTCTTCTCTCAAACTTATTTGTACCACAGCATCCCACATGTGGTTGGCCTGCTAGCTGCTTAGTGTTCCTAGAGTCCAGAAAACAGTGGCCTTGTAGGTCGTATTTGGTCTTCAGGCCTTCTGTCCCTCCAGGTCTAGGTTGGAAACAAGCACTATTGAATGCAACTTAGTTTGGGTTTTGGTTTTGTTTTGTTTTTTGTTTTCTTGTTTTGGGTTGTTTTGTGGGTTTTGTTTTTTTTTTTTCCATTTGAGATCAGAATGTAAGTCATGCTTAGCCATTTAGTCTGTTAAAAAGTATTGATATTCTCTCCCCCCCCCCCCCGTGGCTCCTAATGTTTTACTAAAAGTTTTATTGCAATCTCTCGTACGGCAAAAATATTGATTGATTTATTTTTTAAACTATACCTACAAGCACTAAAAGCATAGTACGTTCACCAGTTTGTACCTCGTTCTCTCAAACAGAACAGCATATCTGAAATAGGACATTGTCTAGCAAGTTTTGAGGCAGATGGAATTCAATGGCCGAATTGTTAACCTGTTGCAAAATGTTATCTTTATGTAAAAGAGAAAAGTTCTGTTGCACTGTGTTCTGAGGAAATGTAATTTGAACTTTAAAGCTTTAGTGTAGAATATTTGAAGGCAGTTTGTCTAGTTTCAGTTCTGTTTTTTTGGGCAAGCCAGTGCAGTGCATGTCTTTATCATTCAGATAAAGCTGAGTGACTAAAAAAAATGCAAACTTAAAACTTCCACTAGAGAAGCTTTTAACTCTTTGACTGATATGTCTAACTATACATTAGCTTTAACATCTGCATTTGGCTGGGAAATCATACTGCTGTGGAAGGTGGTGTTGTCATATGGATGCTGTTACTTGGGTGGAATAGTGCTGAAGACATTAATAACGTTTCCATTGTGCCTACACACTTTGGATGCCACTGAAAGCTGATACCATACTACAGGTTTTGTTACACCTCTAGCAAATATGTTTCTTTTCTTGATTAATTTCTTGCTTGAAAAGACACTTTTCAAGAACTGAAAACAGCAGAAACTGAGATGCTTCCACATTGAAATACTGGTGGCATTGTTAAAAAGTGCTTATTTTGATTAGGTCAGCTTTAAGAGATTAGATTTTACTTGTCGTTTAATATGAGGCAAGGGAACAAACATCAATAGGAAAAATGTTTGTAATTGTCAACAAAATAATTTCATGTGTATATGTAAGACTAACTTGGGGAATAAAAGG
Source organism: Pezoporus occidentalis (assembly GCF_034315485.1). Lineage (NCBI taxonomy): Eukaryota > Metazoa > Chordata > Aves > Psittaciformes > Psittacidae > Pezoporus > Pezoporus occidentalis. The sequence continues at coordinate 8,257,743 of NW_026916170.1, read as the reverse complement.
GGGGAATAGTTAAGCTCTTAAAAGTTTTGAATAAAACTTCTCCCCCCTCCCCCCCCCCGATATGCTTCTTTTAAATATAGCTGAGAGGTTACATTTTGATTCCTGGTTCATATCATTAACATTTCAAATTTTGTATTTTAAACCCAAACCACTAAGCATTAAATTAAAAATATCTTTGTCCCTGCCATTGCAGTAAAGAGTTGTACTGTGCCAGTCTCTGACAGTGGTGGGAATAACTAGCTTTGATTCAGTTTCATGAGTTTTTATGTTACAATTTAGATTGATGGTAATAGAAGGCTAGGAATAGCTGACTGTGTTGGCACAAGGATGAACATTCCCCTTTAGATTCAAAAAAATTTGAAAATGGCTTCTTCCAACAGAAAGAGTCTAAGAGCTAGAGTTTGCAAGCTGCGGCAGGTTTGACTCCCAGGCATCATGGAGTACAATATTTTGAAGAAAAATGCACCAAAAAGAGAAGCCAGATTTGTCTGCCCCAATTTTGCAATTTCATTTTGCTTTTGGCTTAAAAGGGATGCGAGTTTTGGCTGTTAATGTAACAAGCTGTTTACCTTGGCAGAGCTGAGCCTAAGACAAGCATCTGTTGATTAACAAATAAAATTAGTTTGATCTCACTGTCCATGGAGTGTTTTCTCATACCATGAATTGTGCAAACAGGGATGCTGTTTCAGTCCAGTTGTACTTGGATGTGGAGCAAAACTCGGATCTGCTTTTTTTCTTAGCGTATCTAGGTCAGTGTTGTCTCCAGCATCCATCCAGCTTACATGAAGGCAACATTTCACTTCCAAAGAAACAGAAAAGATTGTTTGACTGGGAGAATGAATTCTTGAAAACACTGTTGGAGGAGGTGGCGTGGCTTAGCATGCTTTAGAAAGTGAGGTTGATTTAAAAACTGCAACTGCATGGACCTATAAATTATAAAGCACTTGTAGGCTATAATATGCTCTACAAGCTTCAGTAGTGTGATAAATGAGAATTTTGAGTGATCTCGGAAGTACCTTCCCATCACTTTGTCGCAATCTGCACATTTGTTAGGTATGCTCTTATTCCTCTTTTCAAACTGTACTCTTTGTTTCCTTTGAAGAGTTTATGAACATCTTGATTGTGTGGTCCATTTTTGGTGACTCGTATGTCTCTGACAGCTTACACACACTTATGTTACCAGTAATCAAATTCTCTGAGAGGAGATAGCTTTTAAAAATATAAGTGTTTTTTAATAAGTGGAAACTTTTTAGACAAAGAAGAGCCTGCACAGCAAAAGGTTTGTTTGTTTGTTTGTTTGTTTAAACTGCAAGTAAAACAAAATTGATTGAACAGCTGCAGGTGTCTGTATAAGAATTAGTTACAAGACAGATTTTGGGGAGGTAACTCCAGTGTCTACCCAATCTGCTGTGGAGTCATCTCGATGGCCTTGTCCTGCCCTTTGGTCTCTCTTATAAGAGAACATAATTAATAAGAAAAATCTGTCAAGAGTCATATCAGTTTTACAGCCTTCTTCGGGGAAAACTGCAAGCACAGCAGCATGCACTTAGAACTCTTCTAAAACATTGGGCTTAGAGAATGTTTGCCTGCCCTCAGTATGTTTTGCTGCAGTTTGAATGTTGAGGAGTGTTTGAAGAATCAGTAGTTGGAGTCAGCTTGAATCCCTGCTCCATTGCCATCTCTCCCTTGCAGCTCTCTAGCCATTTCCTGGTTGCTTATAGATAACTTAGAGCAAAGTAGTATGTAATTTCCTCCACAACAATATGTGAATAGGATTGAAAAGCTTCCTAAGTCGGGAGAAGAAAGGACTTGGTATATACAAAAAGCAATGTCTAAGGTTTGGGTCCATAGACCAAGTGCATCCTAATAGCCTGCTTAAAAATGAATACAGGGATACGGGGCCTTGTTCTGAAAAGATCTTCCCTGAAGTTCAAGCAAATTGGAAGCATCCTGCTGAATAGTCTGAATTTTGCCTTTTTTGAGTCTGAGTGCTGTTGTGTTCTGTGGAGATGCAAATTTTCATTGGTGTAAGACTTAAAGTACTGTGTTTGTACCTCGGTGCTGCTGTCTGAATCCAGTAGTTTCTGGAAAGCTATTGCATAAATACAACTTCAGAAACAATTTTTTGGTTGCTCTGAGATAACATATGCATATATGGATAATTTCAATGCTGTTTTTAGGGATTTTATTTTGTATTTTAGAAATATGTCTTTTATTTTCTCTAAATGGAATGGTTAGTTCAGGTTCAACAGATTCTCTAGTTTGTGTAGCATTTGTCACAGAAAGGGTCCAGAGACTCTGCCAAAGGTAGTGTGGAACATCTTAGTAGCTGTGGTGGTATGCTGCAAGGTGCCTAGGAGGGTTTAAAAATCAGTGGGTTGAGCTCAAAGGGTTGAGCTTTCCAGTTCTTCTCCGTGTCCCTGAACTTCCAAGTGCCCAAACCCCAACTTTCATGAATTGAAGGGTGGAACTTGTGTCTCTTGGGGTGGGATTGGAAATTCCCAGAATGGCCAGTCTGGAAGCCTGGAGTTCATAACTTCTGGCACCAGGAGAAAGACTCCTGCTCCACCTCAAGATCTGTGATTACGGAACAGATTCAGTGCACTTGTAGGCGATGCAGGCCTGGGTGTTCAATCCAGTGAAGCACCCAAGCTGGCTAAATCTGAGCCATGCAGGAGCACCAAGAAGAAAGTGGCAAGTGATAACAGTAGGGAGATTTCCTGCTGTGGGGCATAGAGACTCCCATCTGTCAATTTGTCATTTAGGGAGGCTTGTTGCTTGCCAGAGACTTGGATCTGGAAAACTGTGGAAAGACTATCAAGGCTTGTCTGGCCATCATACTACTACCCGTTGCTGCTCTTCCATGTAGGCTTTAATGGTATTGGCAGGAGTGATCTGGAAAGTGTCAGTTGTGACTGTATGGGTCTGGGGTGACTGTCATGGACATGGGCAGTTTTCTCCTAGATCTTTTTGGTGAGAGGGAAGGGTGTGAGGATGAGTGGACAGATCCTGGAGGTAACAGCTGGTTGCACAGCAGGTGTCAGCAATAGTTTTAGTTTTATGATCGTTAGTTTTATGACCGTCGTTGTGGATTGCTTGGAAAAGATGGAATCCACCTAAGTAGGGCAAAGGTATCTTTGCTAGCAGGCTGACCAGCCTGGTGAGGAGAGCTTTGAAATAGTAATGAGAAGGAGGGAGAGAATGACCAAAAATCTTATGAGGAAGCGGTGAACCACATTGGCAAACAAAATGTGTGGGGTGATGCAAACAGTGGGGACCTTGTAACTAAAAAAAAAAATCTATATATACCCACCCCCAACAAAACAATGCAACTGAAGGGTACAGCACATCTGTATAAACAAGGAAGTGTCTTTCAGAACTACAGGGAAAACTCTTGTACTCAGCATGGCTGGTTGCCTCTCTGAAATGCCTGTGCTCTCATGCATACAGCATGGGTTCAGAGAAGAAAAATTATGTGTCTGCATGCAGTTGCAGAGTTATGATTTTATTGGGATCATGAAGATAGGATAGCACACATAACTGGAATGCTGGAATAGTTGAACACAGGTTATATGGGAAGGATGGGCTAGGAAGAGGAGTTGCTTTTTATGCAGCAGACCAGCTGAAGTCCTGTGGGACAGATGATGAGCCACCTGAGAGTCTGTGGGTTAGGGTGAGAAGGCAGACCAACATGGACAATGTTGTGGTGGGTATACTGAAAAATCACCTCATTAGAAAGAACTAATTGATGAGGCCTTCTTAAGACAACTGGAATAAGGCTCATGTTGGCAGGACCTGGCCCTCATGGAGGTTTTCAACCACCCTGATATCTTGAAAGGTAGAATAGTTTGCTTATGGCCTGGATGTGTCAATCCATGTTGTTTATGGACTGTGTTGACTGCTGGATCTCATATTTGCAAACCAAGAGGAATTGTCTGGGGACTTGACGGCTGAGGGCAGCCTTAGCTGCTCTGACCATGAGATGGCAAATTTTGGGATCCATAGCAGAATGGGGGAGGGAAGCAAAAAGCAGGATTGTAACCCTGGACTTGAAGAGGAAATATTTTGGCCTGTTTAAGGCTCTGCTTGGAAGAACCCCACTGGAGACAGTTGTGGAGAAGAGTGAGCTGTTTGGTTTTCAGAGATACCCTGCTCCAAGCTCAATATTGTTCTGTCCTGACGAGCAGGAAAACAGAGGTAGTAGGATGCCTTCATGGATGAACAAGGAGCTGCTGAAAAAAATAAACCAGAAAGAGTACAGGAGATGAAAGAAGGGAGAATTAACTTGGGACAAAGTTGGAGAGAATGTCTGCATGTGTAGGGATGGGGTTAGGAAAGCCAAAGCCCACCTGCAGTTGAATGTGGTGAGGGATGTTACTGTGGGCAGCTCAGCCCCAGACAGCTGCTCGCTCAGTCCCCCACAGAGGGAGGGGAAGTAAAATGAAAGGGTAAATGTGAGAAAACTCGTGGGTTGAGACAAAGACAGTTTAACAGGTAAGGCAAGTGCTGCATGTGTAGGCAAAGCAAAATAAGGAATTAATTCTTTATAGAATGAAGTCAGGAAAAGCAGGGCTCAGTAAACGTTATGGTGGCTTGAGAAGACAAATGCCGTAACTCCAAATGTACCCTCTTCCTCCTTCTTCCCCTCCCAGCATTTATTGTTGAACACAACATTGTATGGTCTGGAATATCCCTTTAATCAGTTGGGGTCAGCTGTCCCAGCTGTGTCCTCTCCCAGCTTCTAGTACACTCCCAACCTACTTGCTCTCAGGGCAGTAGGAAGGCCTTCAGGCTGTGTAAACACCCTTCAACAATAGCTAAAACATCTGTGTTATCAACACTGTTTTGGTCACAAATCCAAAACATAGCATCAAATGAGCTGCTGTGAAGAAAATTACCTCTAATCAAGTCAAAACAAGTACAGATGTGAAAGACCATAAGAAAGGCTTCTATGGGTACATGAGCAGCCAGAGGAAGATTAGAAAAAGTGTGGGCCTGCTGCTAAATGGGGGGGGATGAGGGCCTTGTCACAGGGGTACTTCATACCTTACTTGCCTCAGTCTTTAATAATAATACTGGTCTGCAGCAATCGCAGGCCCGTGAAATCAGTGGGAAAGTCCAGGACAAGGTTAGATCTACCCTCAGTGAAGAGCAATCAAGTTAGGGAATATTTAAACAAAGTGGACATGTGCAAGGCCATGGCCCAGGTAGGGTATGTGTTGAGGGAGCTAACTGATATCGAGAGGTCACTCTTGATGTCTTTGAGGGGTCATTGTGACTGGGAGAAGTTCCTTAAGACAGGAATAAAGCAAATGTAAATCTTCTATTGTTTTGGTGAGAACTACAGGCTGGTCAGCCTCAGGTTGATCCCTTGCAAGGACCAAATAATCCTGGAGGCCATTTATACAAATAAGAAGGACAAGAAGCTGGTTGGGAGTAGTCAGCATAGGTTTATGAAGGAGTAGTCATGTCTGACCTGTCTCTTAGCCTTCCACCATGAGATAGATCACTGATGTGGTGAAGGAGCAGAGGGCAGTGGATGCTGTTTATGTTGGTTTCAGCAAAGCATTTGACACAGTCTCCTATATCATGCTCATTGACAAACTGATAAACTGCAGCCCGAGTAAATGGACAGCGAGGTGGGTGGAAAACTGGCTGAAGTGCCAGGCTCAAAGGGCTGTGATCACTGGTATGAGGTCCAATGGAAGGCCGGTCCCTGACCGTGTGCAGCAGGGGTGGATGATGGGGCTGATGCTGCTCAGCATCTTCACTAATGACCTGGATGCTGGGGCAGAGTGCTGCACCCTCAGCAAGCTGGCAGATGGTGCAGAACTGAGAGAAGTTTGACTGCCCAGAGGGCTGCAGTGCCATTGATAGAGGTCTCCACAGGCTGGAGAAGTGGGCTGGAGAAGTGGGCTGACGAGATCCTTCTGAACAAAGGGAAATGCCAAGTGCTGCACCTGGAGGGGAATAATCCCAGGCACCAGTACAGGCTGGGGCTGAGTGGCTGGAAAGCAGCTTTGGAGAGAAGGACACAGGGATCCAGGTGGACCCCAAGTAGAGCGTGAGGCAATAATATGCATTTGTGTCAAAGGCATCTCGTAGTTTTGTGGGCAGAGGATTTCGAGCAGGTGGAAGGAAGTCGTCCTTCTCTTCTCCTTGCTTGTGAGGCACATCTGGAGCGCTGTGTCCAATTCTGGGTTCTCCTGTATGAGAGAGAGATGAAGATACCGGAGCAAGTCCAGTGAAGGGCCATGAAGGTGGCTGGGAGATTGGGACATCCGAGATCTTGAGGAGAATCAGAGGGAGATGGGACTGCTTTAGCTGGAGAAGAGACTGCTCAGGGTGATGTTATTGATGTTTCTGGATACGTGTTGTGGTAGAATAAAGAAAGTGAAGCCAGATTCCTCTTGGCAATAGATACTGAAAGGGGGAGAGGAAATCACCATGAGTTGAAATACAGGAAAATTCATTTAGATGTAAGGAAAGTTTTTTAATCTTAAGAGTGATCAATTACTGCACTTGCCATCCTTCGTGATATCAAAACCTGGTTGCACAATGCCCTGAGCAATCTATACCTTAGCTCTCTTCTTTTAATAATAGGTTTTGATCTACAGAGGTGCTTTCCAACTTTGAATGTTGTGGTCTTTGAGTAGCACTCTGCTTGCAAGCTGTTAATTAATGGAGTACCACCAGGGGCTGTCCTTGGACCTTTCTGCTTAACATCTTTATCAATTACTGGAGGATGCAGTCAAGTGCACTGTCTTCAGGTCTGTGGTTGATATCAAATTGGTGGAACAGTTCATGTGCTAAATAATAGGGGAACCTGAGGCTAGGGGAACTCCACTTGTCTGGCTTGGAGAAGAAAAAGCAGGAGGTCCTAATAGCCTTACGCTACCTGCAAGGAAGTGGTGTCAGGCTCCTCGTAGCAGTGCATGGTGAGATAACAAGACTGATGTGTGTAAATTGAAACAAGAAATGTTCCAATGTACTCTAAGAGATAAAACTTTTTTTTCCCTCTCAAGCAGTGGAATAGGTTGCCCTGTGTACCCTACCTATATCCTTGGAGGTTTTCAAGACCCATGTGGACAGACCCCTGAGCAACCTGGTTTGACCTCAGAGCTGGTCCTGCTTTAGACAGGAGGCTAAACTAGAGTCCTCAGGTCCCTTCCAGCCTGAGTGACTGATTTTTCAGTTAGTTTCAGCGGTAAATTTATCAAGCTCTGTTTGCATGTCAGCTTGTTATGTGTGGTGCCACTCTTGCTGTTCACAGTGTAGTTTAGCAGGCCTATTGTGGGCTGGTTTTATAATGTTTTGGACTTCAGAGAAGATCAACAATAGATTAACATTACCAGCCATAGTCCCGTGTCTGAGATGTATCCGAAAATTAGAACACTTTTAGCTGCGCCTTGCAGGCTCTGGAGGAGGGAGGGAGATGTTCAGCATCATGACTGTGTGACATTTTTGGGGTGGAGAGGAATAACTCTGTTTTCCTGTCAGCTTAATTCAGTTTAGTCTGCAGGGCTTGTTATTAGGCAGAACTTTCTGGTGTGTGTGGTGTAATGGTTAGCTTTGTTTTGTGAGTTGTATTGCCTGTTTGCAGCCCAGATTTCGCAGGGTTTACATAGCACAGTCATTTGTGCAGAAAGCCCTCATTTTTCTGTTTTGGTGGTTGAAGTGTGAAATGTTTGGTGGAACATCTTGGGGCATGGTTTTCCACTGAAGAAAAAGGAGTAAGGCTTTACAAATATGGCTAGCTTTGGCCTTGCTAATCTGGCTCTTCCTTAGCAGATAATTGATGAGCCACTAAATGTAGCTTTTGCTTCCATATTTGAATACCCCTGGTCTATTATTTTTGGTTCTGTAAAGGAGTATTTCTGTCTTCATGACTTCCTTAATTCTCTCCAGAGACTTTGTTGTGTTTTTGGTTTCAAGGGATGAGGAGTCCTCCCAGGAAAAGACAAAGATAATGGTAGCAAGATTGTAATGCACCTCTATCTGATAACAGACATTCAGAGCAGTAGAAGTATTTAATCTTCAGATCCTCTGATGTATAATCATAAGTGAAAGTAAATTTGTCTCCCTTTGGTGAGAGCATGTTCATGCAGCAAAGGTTTGCATTTGTGAATAAACAACAGTGAAACTCAGCATGTTGTGAAGAATTCTTGTTAAATACTCTTTAGTGATGTATTTAGCAAAGTAGGTAAAGCTTGGGATGCTTATGAATTTGAGAACCTTTCCAGAAATAAAATGCTTTAGAAGTCCCTTGAACAAATGCTAAAATGTTGTCAATAAATAAAAATAAACTTTGTAATGCTGCCAGAGATACTGCTGAAGCATCGCAAACTGATTTCCTATAAACAGTAAAGAAAAATGTGTGCAATTTGTTGCCTTAAGCATGATGGGCATTCCTATGTGTTTTTTTCTTTGGTCTCTCAAAATGTTACCATTACATGTTGCCTATTTTATACGCTGTCTTGGTTAAGCTGAATATATTATTTTCACTGAGAATATATAACGGGGTTGGTGTTTTCTTATTACTTTTAAAGCCGTGGAAACTTAAAAGTAGTCAATAATTGTGTGTATGTGTGTTTCTTTTTTAGTGGAGGCGATAGTGGAGTTTGACTACAAAGCTCAACATGATGATGAGCTGACGATCACTGTAGGTGACATAATCACCAATATCAAGAAAGATGATGGAGGCTGGTGGGAAGGACAGCTCAAAGGCAGAAGAGGTTTGTTCCCTGACAACTTTGTAAGAGTGAGTACAAAGTGGAACTGTTTTTGTGTTGTGTGTCTGTCTACATTTTGTGTACTCTGCTGTTCAGTCTAAGTATCAGCCTTTATATCATATTTCTGATATCCAAACCCATAATACATTGCAATGCAATGTTCAGCTGAGGCTATGCTGCAAAGAAAAATAACTTTCTTTGCAAAGGCAATGTAGTTTTGATATCCTGAAAACAAAGCTAACCTTACATTTCTGTTCTTTTCAGTGATTATGTTTGTGTGTTCTGGGAACAAAGTGATTATTCTAGAATAACTTATATATCTTGGCATTTGCAATACTTTCTTTGTAGCTGCTTCTCTGTAATTTCTTCTCTAGAGTGCTTTCTTATGTTTTATAGAAGCTTTTTGTAAATACTTAGTCCTGGCTAAGCTAGTTGAGAATAAAGTGGATTTTTCCAAACAATTGCCTACAAAAACTTAAAAAAAAAAAAAGAAAAAAAAAAGTCATTACTTTGTATTCCATGTAATGTACCAAATAACTTGCGGCAGTACTGGTTTTAGGAAAGCCATTCCGAGTTTTAGAAATCTGTATCATTTTTACTGGGCTCCTGTGTGTGTATATGCATATGACTGCACATATGAGACTAGCTATTAGTACTTCTGGGCCTCCTTGATTTGTCATTGCAGACCTAGGCTGTTAGATTCTATAATCCTCCATAAACTTGACTCTCCACTATGTAAAAGAGAGCAAGAAGTACAATAAATTACATAAATAGGTTTTGTGTTAATCTGTTACTACAGTTTCAGAGAATCTTTGGGACTTTAACCTTTCCAAGGATATATATCTTTTTTCCTTCTCTCTCCCCCCCCCCCCCCCCTTTTTTTCCTTCTGTGTGAGCTTGTGTGTTTAGACATATGCACACAACAAAGTAATTTCATTTTGCTTCAATAGCACTGCATATGTGAAAGTGATTTGGTGAAGTGGTTTGGTGGCAAACTTGCTGAGCCCGTAATTGGGTTGGGGACACAGGAGCCTCAAGTGTTCCTGGGGGGACAAATGTACTCCCATCCTAATCCTTGTTCTTGTCATTGCCAAGTGCAAGAAACAGCTGTTTTGTCAGGCAGTGATGATTAGGAGGAAGTAACAGCCTCAGTTATGATGAAAGGAAGCAGAGGATGAAAATGGATACTCTGTTTCTTCTTAAGCTTTGAAAATCCACAGTTTGGGGTAGAGGGAAGAAACTATTTTGGGACTCCTTGTATATTGGTAATATTTTTCTTCTTGAACTAATGAGCTGTGAAGTTCTATGGGACAAAAGCAGACTTCGTCTAGGCTCTATTATGGCTGGTATTTTAAATTGCTACTGATTTTAGGAGGTGTTGGATTTAGTGTGCTAAATAAATGCAGCCTATGAATTTCTGTTATGAAAATATCATAATCTCAGTATGAAGATTTGCAAGTTCTCTCTGCCTTTGTACCTAATTTTTAAGGCTTCTGCTTTCCAAAATTGCTACAAACTGTGGCATCCTGACACATAATTGAAAAATAAATAGCTTTTTCTCAGTAGAAAGTTCTAAACCAACAATAAATGATTTTGATTTTGTGTTCTTATAAAATATCACTACAGGCTCTGTGCTTCTTACTCCTCCTGCTCCCCACCCCCTCTTTTTTTTTTTTCTTTAAATTAAATCAGCATCCAGGACTGCTTTCTAAAGAACTAAAACATGCATTAAATACTTCCTCATTTTCAGCTTGAACACGAAATCATGTATCTTTTTCATTCCCTCTCTAAATTGGATAACATGGAGAGGAAGATACAAACTTCTTTAAAGTGTAGTTATTTTGTGAATATCTTGAATGAAAATCTCTATTTTTCTTCAGTTTTTCTTTCATAAATCTCCTTCTTGTATCTGGAGAGCTATAGTTAAAATGTAACAACAGTTCCATTAGAAAGCTTGTTGAGTGTTGCCATTCTGTCCACTAAGGTTCTAAGGAATTGTAAACTTTCAGTTACTGAAAATATTGTAACAAGTGCATACAGAGTTGAGCTCACCAGCAATCAGTTCGTGCCTCATTGCTATGCTGTTGTGTCAGCAAGGTAACTGAGAGGCAGGCAAAAAGGCATGATACAAATGAGCCCTGGAGTTGAATGCAAATCCAAAATCCCGTTGCTTATCAGAATTGGTTGTGAGAGTAGTTAGTTAATAAGAAAGTTATTCAGAGGTAAAAATCACTCATGAAATTTTTGAGGTACTTTGCATTCTGCATTCAAGTAGAGGAATAATTTCCTGTGGAAAAAAGACCTTTTCCTTCCTGTGGTCTGATTTTCTTTTGAATAAATTCATGATGACATTCCAAAGAAACTGGGCTTTGCAAAAATTCAATGTTTGGGCTGAATTAAAACTACTGAATTAACACAGCAAAGAGTCCTGAGTGGTCTCTGTTAGTGTTTGTGCACAGATTCTGGAAGTACAATTTGAAGAGAAAATTGTTTGTAAGAAAAGATGTACAAACCAGAAATTGAAAGATTGGGGAAGTTCAATATGTTGAAATGTTTAGGAAAAGACATTAATGCAAAGTTTTAAGATAATAAAAAATTTTTCAAGGGAGTACTAGGTGAATGTGGAAAAGACTTTTGGAGTTGCTTAAGCAAAAGTGGTTTTAAACTTCATGGCATAAATGCAAATTAGGATTTAAAGAGGAGCTGTCTGAAGATGGAGGTATGAGAGCGGAAAGGGAGGTAGCAATGATACATATGCAGTACATGTGCAGTTATTTTTTTCAGGGGACTTTCACTGTGAAGTTATATCAGAGTTACTTCCTGGTTTTGAATCTACAAAACAACTGCTTTGAATTTTATGTATTTTCACAGTATCACAGTATCACAGTATGCTGGAGATTGGAAGGGACCTCAGAAGATCATCTAGTCCAATCCCCCTGCCAGAGCAGGAACACCTAGATTTTACACATACAGACACAAAAAGCCAGAGAGTCATACCTTTCTTACGCTCTGCAAGTCAATATGCAAGGTGTAACAGAGAAGGTATTTGAAATTTCTTTCTTTTTCTGCTTTCACTGTATGTTAAACTGCAGCTATGGTCACTTGGAAGGTTTTCTGGGAGAGGTTTGTCTAAACATGAGAAAATTCTTTGGACCCTCTTTAATATCTAAAACTGTCAGCCTTTGTAGATATCTACTTCTGTTAGAGGTGCAGATGCTGAATTTATTATAAAAAATGTATGAAAGTGGATCTGGTTGTCATCTTTTTCTGTTTTCTTCCAGTTTTTCAGATAGAGAAATAGAACTATGAGTGGAGAATTATGTACTCTTCCTAGTTGCTTTGCTCCTCAGTTACATGTTTGAAAAAGAGGAGGTAGCAGGTGTCATTGCAGTGTTGTTCATTTGCATTTGTTGTTCATTCATGGTATAAAGTTAGTTTTCAGTATCTTTCTAGCTTGAAAACTTCAACCTGAAATCCATGATCTGCAGTGTAAAACTCTTTGTGTGACGGCACCCGAGACAGATTCTGCTGATAGCAGATGAAGATGTAGAAAGCAGGAAACTGTGGTGCAGAGCCATGTTTGCTCGTTTTATTTTACAAAGCCAATTCTGTGTGGGATTGGGTGGCATTATACTGATAAACTGAATTTGCCACATGTGACAACCTCAAGGCTTGTCTGTACTCAGAGGACTTGCCAATATTGCTAGCAGAATTGGGGAGGTAAGTTAATTTTAAAATGAGCAAGAAGTGTAGTGGTAGTTATTTATGAAATTGTGGTGTGTAGCGTGGATTTTAGAACCAATGAAACAGGACAGGGGTTTTGTGTAACTACTGCCTCAGGTCAGAACAGCAACCTGGATTTCTTGTTATACAAGCAGAATACAATCTTCAGTGCAAACTAGTTGTAGGATGTCAGGGATGTTCATGCTGAATCATAGGTACATGGGAGAGACTGTTATCTGTTGCTTGTTGTTTAATTTTCTTCTCTATATATTTGGTTTGGGTTTTTTTTTTTGGGGGGGGGGGGGTGTGTCAATTTTCATGCCCAGCCAGAGGTAGCAGGGAAGTAATTGTATTGCAGGCTCTTCTTGCTTGTGCTTGTTACACACCCCACAGACCCCTACCAATCCCTGTTAGTGCTCTTCTGAAACCTTTCTGAAGATTGGGTCTGTGTACATGCAAGGGCCCTTTACAGCTGTAGTTTGGCTCCTGGGAGGGAAAAGAGAATATTCCCCACGTACCGGAAATTCCTGCAGTGCTTTCTGCTTCCCTAGCCCTCTGGCTCCTACTTGTCAGGTCAGAGAACTGACCAACTCCAGTTGTCCTTCCCTCTTGCTTTGCCAATTTGCTATGCCCACCTTTGCTTCAGGGCTTGTAGGTTATTGTCTTCTTCCCTGCTCTCCTAAGTACTCCGAATGCTGGTAATTAAGTGACATCTGGGTCAGCTTTGCCTCAGTAGCCATTTGTGAAAGTTGTGGCATCCACTAAGAATATATGCAGGCTAGGGAAAGCAGTGTCATTTCTGTCTGTACCTGAAAAGATAACTTGCTTTATGGGTCAGTGAATTATTGCAGGGCAGGAATTTGCAATTCAATTACTGAGCTTTTTTTTTTTTTTTTCTGGAAATCTTGCTAGAATGCTGTCTATATATTTGCTCTTAGGAAATGTTATAGATTGTGGCATTGTCTTGGGAATGAGAGCCAGGAGTACTAGCTTCTGATTGCAAGTTCTGAGTATAGCCATTAAGCTTATTATCCTTATGGTGAAATAACAAGAGAATAACATTGGTGAAACAAACTTTCAGATAACATTTCCACATGATGGAAACTATCTCTTTGAGCTTTTGTTTCTATCAACAGCAATTAAGATTTTGTGGGAAGAAACATAGCGTGACTGATATGTTATTATTTATTATTGCCACTGTTATTACTTTGACAATGGTGAAAGCAAAACTAGTCAAAATCTTTCACGGTCTCTCAGCACATCTGCCCCACAAACAAGATGGTCTTGTACCAGTCCTGACTTGGCAGTGTTCAGTCTTCTAGGGGAATTCAGCACAGAGCAGCAGCAGTGCTCTGGTTGTCCTGGATGCCCAAGGTATGATTACAAGTAATGTCATGCCTTGACCTGTTTGTCTGGCTTCAGAGGAGGTGGGAGAGCTTCTAATTAGGCAGCTGCCCTGGGTGTTTGGCCTGGAAGAGGTGTGAGACTCCTTGGCAGCAACAGAAGGTCATCCCATTCCCTGTTGCAAGGAACTGGTGATACTCCCAACCAGATGGGAAGGGTGCTGTGCTTGTTGCAGTCAGCAGAATGGATCTCGTATGTCTGTCGTGGGGGCAAGTGTGGTGTTAGCTGTCCTGTAGTGATCAATTTGTTGGATATGTTTTGATGCCGGCCTTTAAGAGGGGTATTACTTGCGGGGTTGTAGGACGAGAGAGGAAAGCAGAGTTGCTGTTTGGGGCTGTCAGCTGTTGAATTTTTCTGTGGGAACCAGCATGTGAACATATTATAAATTATGCAAAAGCGAGAGGGTTTTAAATACATGCAGCAGTCATGCAGTGGACACATGGTAATGTGAATCTTCAGTGTTAAGGTTTTTATTAGCTTTTTGTGACTAGTACTTTATATTGCAATGGGTTATTGGTAAAAAGTAACCTTCTGAAAAGCCGGTGGCTTAATTGTAATTATATATTGATAGAACTGCTGAAAATTTAGGAGTATGAAAACAAAATGTATTGCTTTTCATTCTTCAATATGCATTGTAATTGCTGATGCTTAAAAGCATTCTTATTTAAATACACATAATATTTCTTCACTGATAGAGTTCAGTGTAGGTAGTATAAATCAGTATACTAAGGAGACTCGTTTCCTCTTTTTGCTTGGGTTTGTCTTTTGTATTCTTAAGAAACTCAGAGTATTTTTGTTTAAAATATGTTGTTGTTTAAATTGTAAACAATAAAAAAAAGTATCATAAAAAAAGAAATAAAACAGTTGGGTTTTTCCCCTTCCTGAGGCTTCAAGACATTTGTAGAAGAACATAATCAGAGATTGAAACGTGCTATCTAGAAGTTATATTTTCAAAGATGTAACTTCTTTGGAGCTGTAATATCATACTGTTTCAAGCAGCTTTAATTTCCTGAGAAATTATTTATATATTATTATTTGGGATTGTGTCTTACACAGGGAAGTCAATGTGGCGTTGGCAATAGCCTCTTACAGTAGTTTCTGTCAGGATTTATAGAATTTGCAGGATTAGCTGGTTGAGGGCAATTTTTCAACTTAGTCCTAAAAGGCTGTAAGGCAAAGATAAGGTGTCCTGACCTCATACCTTCTCTTCCCTGAAGAAAATAAGATTTTTTTTTTTTTTTTCTTCCTTTTATTCTTAAATCCCCTCTGGCAACTTTCCAAGCTCTGGATGTTTTTGTTTTCTCTGTAGCTTGTTTATGTGTGGGTGGGCATGTTAGTAATACATGTATTTTGGCCTGATTAATTTTTACACTTATTCTGGCAATTATTTTACTGTTGGAGCAGGCTGCTATGAGAAACTCTTTCCCATAGGTAAAATCTGTAGAGGTGTTTAGCAGCATTTGTATGCAAATGTCTTGCAAAACACACTTCTACAGTTTTGGATTTCCAGAGAGTACAGCTGTGTATCTGATTTTTACTAATAGAACCAAAAACCTTGTTAGACTTCTTAAAACACAGTCACAAAAAGCACAAGCTCCTAGAAACTGAAGTTCAGTCCCATTGCTGTTTCGAAGTCAACATGGAATCATAGAATCACAGAATGGTTTGAGTTGGAAGGGACCTTAAAGATTATCTAGTTCCAACACCCTGCCACAAAAAGGGACACCTTCCACTAGACCAGGTTGCTCAAAGCCTCATCCAACCCGGCCTTGAACACTGCCAGGGATGAGGCAGCCTCCTCCGGGCAACCTGTTCCGGTGCCTCACCAGCCTCACAGTAAAGAATTTCTTCCTAATGTCTAGTCTCCTCCTCTCTTTCATTTAAAGTCATTCTCCCTTGTCCTGTCTCTACATGCCCATATAAGAGGAGAATGCTTGTTGGTATTTCCACCTTTCTTGCAATTTAATTACATCGCTCCGAGATGTACTTAGTCATCTTTAGGAGGCATTGTCTGATTTTGATGTTTTTAATGTTTGTTTGCAAAGTGGTGTAATAGAAACAGCATTCTGGATGCATGTGGTATATTTACAGCATTTAATAATTGTTATGTGAAGGGTTGTGCTTGCATTCAAGCTTAGTCTGCCAAGTATTCCATTTGCTCCATTAGAACAATCCAGCCTGTATCCGGACTACATTTACTGGTTGTCTTTCAGTTTGTATTACTTAAATGCTAAGTGACATTAACAGTAAGTAAGCATGAAGATGAGAGCAAGAAGGACACATGATGAAAAAAGAGAGCTATCAGGGATCATAAGACTATTTTTTCTAACTGCTGCTGTCATGACTTAATGATATTGATTACTTCTGAATATTCTAACACTGTAATTCATTAACAATATGTTGTTTAGTGATCTTGATTTTTTTAGTTTGTTTGGGTTTTCTTTGTTGTTTTGGGATTTCACTTCTGAGTACAGAAGTGCTGTTTTTTTTCTGATGTGTCATGTGTAGACCACTTAACAGCTTTCGTGTGACAGCTTTCATGCTTTTATAAAATGCCTATCAGCTGGACTGGCAAACTATTTGCATTATTTAGTATTGGAAGAATTGTATGACTAATTAGGTATCTTTGTATTCAGTGTCTGTGAGGGCTACAGTTCCCTAGTAGAATCTTTTGGGAACTATTTGGGAAGCTGATAGTGGTGACAGAGTCCTTAAAGGTTTCTTCGTTTCCTGCCATCACCTAATTATTTACTCTGCTAGAATTTCACTGGCACTGTTAGTAAAATTCTAATATGACAGAGTATATTGGAGTGATTTAGGTTTATGGTCAGCACATGCTGTTCTTTTCAGAACTGGAGAGAGACTAGTATATGTGAGTCTCTTAATCCTCATTTTTTGGCCTTGTTACAGCCATATGAAATATATTATTGTTTATATATAGACACTGTAGTCATTCAGTTACCCTTGGAGAGGAGAAAGGTGCAAGTAAGCTACTGTGATGTAATAGAATGAGTTGATTACTCAATCTGACTTCAGACTCCTTCTTTAGTGATGGATCCTTAGTGGTGATGGTTGTGGTGGGAGGTGGTGAGGGATTGAAGAGAATAAATAAGTAGAGCATACATTTTTAAACATAGCAGTGATACCTCCCACCCAGGGGACAGAAACAAGGCAAGCCTTTTATCTTTACAGTAGGTGGCAATGACTTCTCTTTTATTTATTTTTTTATTTATTTTTCACTGGGAATATTGAGAGAAATAAATGCAGCACAAGTTATTCAAGACTGTGCAAGGTGTTGAGTGTGTCTATGTGCTGCTTCACAAAACCTTGATTTCTCCATTCCCACTGCATGGGGACTCACTACACCCTTTGAAAGATTAATTTAGTGCTCATTCTTCTAGAGGACTAATATTTGCCTTCCCAGAGGCTGTCAGCCTTTGTCAAAAACACTGATTAAAAACTCCCTTTCAACAGAAACCATCTTTAAACAGGAAATTCTTTTGTAACTTTCATGACAACCAGCTTAGCTAAAGCCTTGGTTTCCCTTTTAGACATGCTTAGGTGAGTTTAGGTGTTCTAATTTATCTGTCAGTGTTTATTTATTAATTGATAGCACAAAGCAAATGAAACTCCTTTTTATCTTTTTGGTTGAAAATTACTCTTTTCCTACTTGGAGCAAGAATACTGTATCATCCAGCTTTCCTTCTGTCACCTGTGTTTATCAGCTTTTGGTTGCATGAAGGATTTTCTTGGTTCCCTTGCCCCAAGCTTCCTCCTTATTTTGCTGTCAGGACCCTGCCAGCATGTGAGCAGACTGCCTATGTTACTGCACATCGTTGTCATGTCTGCATTATGTAACCATGACACTTTAGAGTTCATACACTTTTCAGCTGTTGCCTTATTACTGGCCCAGTGAATGCCTAATATCTGTAGATAGAAGAGGGTAAGATGCACGTCTCAGCATTTTCTTTATCCTTTCCTAATGTCCTGTGTCTCAATTTTATTGTAGTATCAAGCACAAATACAAACTTAACCTATTCTTCTTTTAAAAGCTGACCTGAGTTATTCCCCTTCTGGGGCTGAATTAGAGAAACATAGATGGAAAAAGGCCTGCAATTCAGAAGTACCACATTAACTATCTTGAACAAAAAATGTATAAAATTCACCCACCAGAAAGCTGCATACATATGTCAATGTAGCTTTCAGCAATTTTTTTAATTGTTCACTTTTATTTTACAGGAGTCTACTTCTAAAATTTAGTTAAACATTTTTGATACAGTTTATTTCATGGGAAAAAAGTACTGTTGCGCATGTACAAAAGGGCATATGCTTGTTTTTTTTCCTCTGTTCTCACACAGATTCTTCAGTCAATTCATAATGCTTTGTGGTGTGCTTTTATCTATTTACCTTTCTTTGACTCTGTGGGATCTGTACTTTCAAACTGAAGGCACCTCTCATGAACAGGTGGTCACAAATAATGATGGTTCATTTAAAACCAAACACTCATTTGCTGCTGATGTTTTGTAAATGTACAGAATGCTAAAGATAAACTGAAGTCCTGGAAGGAGATAGGGTTTGTGTGACCTTGCTGTGAGTTATTGCCAGTTTTTTTCCGTGCAGAAGGAAAGATCATACGTGCTTTGAACCCCTCTTAACTGAACAGTTGAGGGCAGGTTCTTTAAAAACTATTGTACAGAAATAAATTCCATGTACAAGGTAGTTCTCTGAAGCTTACGGAATGACTAGGAGGATATACAGCTGCTTACATGCACCAGTTCTTGTGGGACTGAGCACTGCATTTCATAGTCCTTGATTGTGGTTCTGTGTGGGAAACTTCCCAGTTTCCATATTGTCAGCCCACATGGTTTTAGTGGGTCATGTGAACTTCTGCAGCTTTTCTGACACTGAGTATTTTGTAGAGAATCCAGTCAAAGTGTGTGGTGGACATCAGAGTAAGTGGAGGGAGAGGAACACCTCATTAAACTCTAAAATAGAAGCTTTTTTTTTTCTTTATATATAACTTCTTTCAAAATATTTTCAGCAATGCAAACATGTGTGTAAAAGACATGCAGAATGTGTGTGTGTGGTACACAGAAATAAACACTAGATCTAAATCCGGAACATACATGTTAAGGTGTAAGAAATTATTTTTAAAGGGACTTTTATTTTACAAAATAGAAAGAAAGGAAATGTATTCTCTTGGTCTCATTCATTAATTCAACCTTTTGTACTTCACTAAACAATTGTGTAATGCTGATCTTTTGTATCTGAAACAGAATTCTTTACAAGGAAGTAGAATGTGTGTTGCTTGCCTTTCCAAACCTTAATGACACTTGCAGTGACACTCTATAATACTGACCCCATTTCTTTGCCCGGGATTTTCACCTCTTCTTTCTTTCCTTAGCGGGCATTCAATATTTAGAAAATGGTAATTTTTGTTTGTTTTCTTCAAAGTGTGTATCCTGTACTCCCCAGTAGTTTATTTTTATAAGGTTCATGTGTTTCTATTAGAAGCTGCCCTTCTCTTCTAACTCCCCCACCCAGCAGCTTCTGTGGAGGTTTTATTTTCTCATGAAGCTGAAACTGGGCGTACAAGTTACAAGGTTGAAGAGCTCCTTCAGGGCTTCCTTGCTTATGCCTGGAGTTACTTGTAGTGTGTTGGTAACCTGTCTCTCCAGTTTCTGTATCATGTCCTGCTGTCAAATTGCAGCTCCATGACGCTAAGCACTTCAAAGAACAAGAGAAGTATTTATCATAGATGTGTTAGAGAGTGGTTTTTATTTGAAGACTGGTTATATTAGTCAAAGCTTTCTTGGTCATACCTTTGAGCCTGTCTGTGCTAAAATGAGGTACTAAACTCCTACTATTGAAGAATGTCTGTGGAGGGACAGACAGGAAGATGGGGTTTGATTTTTAACAACCAACACCCCTAGCATTTGCTAATGAGTGCTAACAAATGTATTTGTTTCCTACTGATGTTGTGTTTCGTAAAGTGAAAACAAGATTTACAGGGAGAGGCTGAATTGCTGTATCTTACTAGATTGTGTTGTTGGAAAAATTGACTTGGCTCCCAGACTCAGTATCCCCTCATCAGATCTGGCATCAAGCAACAAAATTAAATACTTGCTATGGGCAATTATTTTTAGTTAAGCCCAAATAATATTGGCTGGTTAGACTGCTTGAGAGAAAAGGGAAGTTTGCATCACTGAAGCATGATACATAGTAGGAGACCAGAATTTGAAACAGCATTATTACTACTGTGTTGCCATTATACTGATACCATCATTTTACTGAACTTCACCTCAAAGTAGCAAGTTTTTGCATTCCTGCTGCTCTCAGGGAAATACACATAACAGGGCTTGTGAAAATGTGTCACACATAATGATTCAGTGACAATATTGTGATTAATTACGGGTGCTTTTCTAGGTGTGCAAATAAACCCCAAAACATCAATGTAGTAGTAATTGTGCAGTAATGATCATTCAGTGCCACCAACAGAGCTTCTTAATTTTTGAGTTGCTAACAGTGGCTGCTTAAAATATTTTTTCTTTTTCTCTAAATGTCTATGCCTTTCAGTGAGGACACACTGGAGTGTAAATATTATCTGCTGCAAAAATACATAGCATAAGATAATACAAAGCCAAATTGTTCTTTGTAAACATTATGGATGAGCAGCCTCACTTGTGATAGGAACTTGCATCTCTTTTGCTTGCTCTGTACCATTGTTCTCTCGTGGTTGTAAAAGTGTTAGTATAATGCACTGCCAGATTGCTTCTGCTGTGAAGCAGCTGTACAAGTGAAGCTTTGCTTCAGGGCCATGTAGTAAAACCCTGTACAGCAAGCAAATGGGCTGTACCAGTAAAAGCTCAATCAGTTAAACCAGGTTAGCTAGTTTAAATCAGTGGTAGGGGCTTCTGCTGCTTAATTTACAAATCACACGTGCCAGTCTTCCTGCTCCA
This sequence comes from Pezoporus occidentalis, assembly GCF_034315485.1. NCBI lineage: Eukaryota > Metazoa > Chordata > Aves > Psittaciformes > Psittacidae > Pezoporus > Pezoporus occidentalis. The sequence continues at coordinate 8,236,925 of NW_026916170.1, read as the reverse complement.
GCTATGCTGGCAAAAGTCTGCCGGAAGGTGCTTTTTAGGGGATTCCGCTTTGTTTTTTTTAATATATAGCACATTGTTGCAATGTAGCCTCTTCCTTTTTTTTTTCTTCTTCTTTTGTATCCTTTTGCCTGTTAGTTAAATGTAGCTGCTTGTTGATACAGTTGTTAGCTCTCTTCCTCTCTACCTGTTGTTTTTTTTTTTTTTGCACTCTTGGAAGGCAGAAAAGTTTAAGATTTTAATTCTGTAAGTGGAAGAAATAGAAGTTAGTATCCAGATTTTATTCTCAAACAAAAGATCTAGAATAATGGTAGATGTGTAAATTGTGCAAGATACTATGGAAGTATTTAAGATCCGAATAACTATTGCTTTGTCATTCAATACTAGCATTAACTCTATTTCTGTATTCAACTGTTAGCATGTGAGACAAGTAGAAAGAAGTGATTGAAGAGTTTCTTTAATGTTTTTTAAGTGAAAATGATACCTACAGGTTATTTAGGAAAGCTTCTTTAATATGAACACATAGTAAGCTAACTCCGATATACAGACCATCATAGGAAATGTAGCTGGGCACCAAATGACATAGTTTAAAATGTTAATGAAGCATTTCCGTGCACTGCAGAAACCATAGCTGTGCTGGCACTAAACTGAAGTTGTGTTCAGTGGTGCGATGCCTTGCAGCACCTCTCTGCTGAGTGCACATGTGCAAAGAGAACAGCTGTGCAGCTTGTACTGTTAGATTGCTTTCATGCAAGTAGTAAGGATGGTGTGACTAAGCAAAGCTTGAGGAAGCACAAGTTTGGTCAGGAAAGAAGCAGAATAAACAAGACAAGACATGGCAGAAATGGGCACAAGACAAATCATGTAAATTCAGGCTCTCTAACAGTGTGAGAAAAATCATTGCTGTAATACCTGCAATCTACATGGTGGATTACATGGGAGCTTCAGTAGAACCGTGTTCACACCCTCTTCCTAGCCTGTACAGTTTCCTTCATTTTGCTGTTTCTAGCTTAACCTCTTGGAAACTGTTCTCAAAAGTTGTTCAGCATAACTTCTGTACCTGACCTTAGGAAAAGTAACTTCTCAGGTATTAATTCTGCCATGATGCCTTGTGTTAAAGGTTAATGTGAACAGATTGCAGTTCTTGCCAAAAACTGTTACAGCATAGCTCCCCACAGGAAGGTTGGATGCTCTTATGTATATGTAATATATGGTCACTTCTATTTTATTATAGCTGATAGGATGTATATACGTTCTAAAGAACACATTTTTAATCTGAAAGGTGGTGTTTTAGTTAGTCATGGCTGTCTGAGTGTTGGAATTGCTTGAGTACTTATGTCTAACATGGTTTCATTTCTTCTTGGTTTGTGTTATGATTGACTGCAAAAGAAAAGATAACTTTATTTGCAGTATGTTTTGTTTGGGAGACCTGTTTTATTCTTTCAGATGTAATTCAGTAATTTAGGTCATATTTGCTTCCACAGGATGACACATTCTCCCTTCTCTCCATTATTGCTGCAACCCAACCTGATATCTGAAAAACAAGCCTTAGTTTCATTCATACATCATAAAGGTAGATAGATCTGCTATAATATCTAACCCAGAAGATCTCAGAGATTACTCCAGAAGGAAAATCAGTTTTTCTCAGGAGGAATCTTGGGAGAAGCTTCTGGAGAATAGCAGAAAGCAAAAGTAGTTCCTGTTTTCAACATGGAAAAGAAAGAGAATTTGGGGAACTCAAACCTCATATTGACCTGGAAGCCATTTCCACAACTAGGAAGGACAAGAAGCTGGTTGTCAGCATAGGTTTATGAAGGAGTAGTCATGTCTGACCTGTCTCTTAGCCTTCCACCATGAGATAGATCACTGATGTGGTGAAGGAGCAGAGGGCAGTGGATGCTGTTTATGTTGGTTTCAGCAAAGCATTTGACACAGTCTCCTATATCATGCTCATTGACAAACTGATAAACTGCAGCCCAAGTAAATGGACAGCGAGGTGGGTGGAAAACTGGCTGAAGTGCCAGGCTCAAAGGGCTGTGATCACTGGTATGAGGTCCAGTGGAAGGCCGGTCCCTGACCGTGTGCAGCAGGGGTGGATGATGGGGCTGATGCTGCTCAGCATCTTCACTAACGACCTGGATGCTGGGGCAGAGTGCTGCACCCTCAGCAAGCTGGCAGATGGTGCAGAACTGAGAGAAGTTTGACTGCCCAGAGGGCTGCAGTGCCATTGATAGAGGTCTCCACAGGCTGGAGAAGTGGGCTGGAGAAGTGGGCTGACGAGATCCTTCTGAACAAAGGGAAATGCCAAGTGCTGCACCTGGAGGGGAATAATCCCAGGCACCAGTACAGGCTGGGGCTGAGTGGCTGGAAAGCAGCTTTGGAGAGAAGGACACAGGGATCCAGGTGGACCCCAAGTAGAGCGTGAGGCAATAATATGCATTTGTGTCAAAGGCATCTCGTAGTTTTGTGGGCAGAGGATTTCGAGCAGGTGGAAGGAAGTCGTCCTTCTCTTCTCCTTGCTTGTGAGGCACATCTGGAGCGCTGTGTCCAATTCTGGGTTCTCCTGTATGAGAGAGAGATGAAGATACCGGAGCAAGTCCAGTGAAGGGCCATGAAGGTGGCTGGGAGATTGGGACACCCGAGATCTTGAGAAGAATCAAAGGGAAATGGGACTGCTTTAGCTGGAGAAGAGACTGCTCAGGGTGATGTTATTGATGTTTCTGGATACGTGTTGTGGTAGAATAAAGAAAGTGAAGCCAGATTCCTCTTGGCAATAGATGCTGAAATGAAGTTGCGAAGCCGCTGGCCATCATATTTGAGAAATCATGGCAGTCAGGTGAAGTTCCCGATGACTGAAAAAAGGGAAATATAACCCCCATTTTCAAGAAAATTGATGACCCGGGGAATTGCAGACCAGTCAGTCTCACCTCTGTGCCTGGCAAAATCTTGGAGCGGATTCTCCTGGAAGGCATGCTAAGGCACATGAAAAACAACGAGGTGCTTGGTGACAGCCAGCATGGCTTCACTAAGGGGAAATCCTGCCTGACCAATTTGGTGGCCTTCTATGGTGGGGCTACAGAACTGATGGACAGGGGTAGAGCAGTTGATGTCATCTCCCTGGACTTGTGTAAAGCGTTCGACACTGTTGCACACGACATCCCTGTCTCTAAACTGGAGAGACATCAATTTGATGGATGGACCACTCGGTGGATAAAGAACTGGCTGGATGGCCGCACACAGAGAGTTGTGGTCAATGGCTCAATGTCCGGCTGGAGACCAGTAACGAGTGGTGTCCCTCAGGGGCCGGTGTTGGGACCGGTCTTGTTCAACATCTTCATCATTGACATGGACAGTGGGATTGAGTGCGCCCTCAGCAAATTTGCTGATGACACCAAGCTGTGTGGTTTGGTTGATACACTGGAGGGAAGGAATGCCATCCAGAGGGACCTGGACACGCTTGTGAGGTGGGCTGATGCCAACCTCATGAAGTTTAACCATGACAAGTGCAAGAAAATGAACATGAGCTGGCTTCAGTGTGCGCTTGCAGCCCAGAAAGAGAACCGTATCCTGGGCTGCATCAAAAGGAGCGTGACCAGCAGGTCGAAGGAGGTGATCCTGCCCCTCTACTCTGCTCTCGTGAGACCTCACTTGGAGTATTGTGTGCAGTTCTGGTGTCCTCAACATAAAAAGGACATGGAACTGTTGGAACAAGTCCAGAGGAGGGCCACGAGGATGATCAGGGGACTGGAGCACCTCCCGTATGAAGATAGGCTGAGAAAGTTGGGGCTGTTCAACCTGGAGAAGAGAAGGCTGCGTGGAGACCTCCTAGCAGCCTTCCAGTATCTGAAGGGGGCTCATAGGGATGCTGGGGTGGGACTGTTCATTAGAGACTGTAGTGATAGGACAAGGGGTAGTGGATTCAAACTTAAACAGGGGAAGTTTAGATTGGATATAAGGAAGAAGTTCTTTCCTGTTAGGGTGGTGAGGCACTGGAATGGGTTGCCCAGGGAGGTTGTGAATGCTCCATGCGTGGCGGTGTGCAAGGCTAGGTTGGATGAAGCCTTGGGTGTCATGGTTTAGTGTGAGGTGTCCCTGCCCATTGCAGGGGGATTGGAACTAGATGATCTTAAGGTCCTTTCCAACCCTAACTATTCCATGATTCTATATTGCACAACTACTGAAGTGACCTTTAACTGTGAAGAGGTAAGTTGTTAACTTATTACGAGTGGTAAGTAACCTTTCGTGAAAGTAGTCAGCTACAGAGAGTAGCCACATTCTGTGAAAGATAGCAGTATGAATTAAAGGCTTGACTGATGTAGAAGCATCAAGGGAGGAGAGTGCTTGGAGGCAACTGCTGGAAAAACTTGTGTACAAGAAAGTACAAATATCAGAATATTAATCAACCACAAGAGGCAAGATGTTACTTTGAGCAGCTTCTAATCACTTGGGGGGGGGGGGGGGTATGTGTCTGCTTAAATGCAGAGGTGTGTGTTTAAGAATGGATTTATTTATGAGTGAGAGAGCAAGAGCATGAGATGAGTTTGGAAAACATGTCTCAAGTTCACAGTTCTAGTCCTCTTATTCTTGCAGCCCCATATTTCTCATTTATGAAGCTTCATTATGTTGTTGCCATGCCCAGCTGCTCTCTTTGCTCTTGTGGTTAGAAACTTTTCTTTACACTTTATCCCAAATTTATTAACGGCCAGTTTTTATCACTCGCTGTTGTGTAAGCAGTCTTGTGAGCTAAGACAGCTTTTTGTTATTCTCCCCCCCCCCCCCCCCCCCCCCCCCGTGGTGTTTCATCAGTCCAGTTTGCTCTTTGTTCTTAAACAGCTATTGGGATACTTTCCTTGAGATACTGATGTAAGGTAGGCTCTCATTCTCTTGAGAGTACTAGCAGTACTTCTCTGTATTTTCTTTAGAGCACATGTTCATATTCTGAACAGACATGATGTGATAAAAAATGGTACACGGTATTCCAGATAAAGCCTCAGTATTGCATTGTGTATTGACTTTGACTCATCTGTTACCTGTTAAATCACTTTCAAAAACCTGTAAATCAGTTCATGGACTTTTATTTGTCAGGCAGACTCAAAGCTGCGAGAAGCAAAATCTGTGTGTTTTTTGAAAAACACAGTAATATGTAGTTTCTTTTTTGTCCTGTGTTCAGCAGTAGCAGTCATGTTTCTCCTTTGTGGTAGCTGGTGCAGTGCTGTGTTTTGACTTCCACCCTGGGAACAATGTTGGTGAAACCGATGTTTTCGGTTGGTGCTAAGTGATGTTTACTCTGACCAAGGACTTTGTGAGGCTCATGCTCTGCCAGGGAGGAGGGGAAGCTGTGAGGAAGCAGAGACCGAGCGCCTGACCCAGGCTAGCCAAGGAGGTATTCCATACCACAGCACGTCATGCCAGGGGTGGGGGGTAACTGGGAGTTACCCGGAAGGACAGGGGCTTCCGGGTGGGACTCGTTTCTTGGCCGGTGGTATCATATTCTCTACCCTTGTTATTTTCTCTTATCCTTGTTGTTGGTAGTAGCGGTGGTGATTTGTGTTGTACATTGGTTGTTGGACTGTTCTTGTCTCAACCCGTAGGAGTTGCACTCTTTCGATCCTCCTCCCCGTTCCTCCGGGAGCTGGGAAGGGGAGAGCCCTGGGGGGGGGGGGGGGCCTCGACTGTTGTTGGCCCGGCACCACTCACTGGGAGTGAGTGAACAAGTTGCCTGACTGGGTTTAAACCACGACATTTTTCTAGCTAGTATGCCCAGCTGTAATTTTCTCTGAAACTCATCTCATTACAAGATTGGTTTTTTAGAGCTGTACGTTAATGATTATTTTGGATTTGTTCATGCCATCAAGAGTGGTCTTGTCTCATTAGCTACGAGACGTATAGTTTGGTCTTTTAGATAAAACTGCTTTTTACTGGCTTGATTGTGTGCCTGTGTGTGTTAATTTGTGGAGTTACCAGTTGTGGAGACAGTGTTCTCATGGGAGAATGCATAATTAGTACATAAACTCTGAATAATCCTGAAAGATACAGCAAGGCCATGAGAGGCCTAAAGAAGCTTAAGCAAGCTAGATAAGAAGAAGCTGGAATTCACTGAGTTAATGAGAACTGTGGACTGTTGGCAAGCTTTCGAGGTCAAGTTCTCACACCTGTGCTTAACCAAATATATGTTAGTCACTAAGGGTCTTCAAGACATGTATCCAATCGTAATATGCCAAATCACTGTAAGTGCATGTAAGAAATAGTATATAAGGAGTTAAGGCTTTGTAATAAATTTGGCAATTGCTTGATCACATTGATCGTCTCTGCGTTGTCTGTGACTCCTGCATCAACAAGTGGCGCCCGAACAGGGACTCTCCGACCAGTAACTTGACGAAGACGAGTTTGAAGGTCCGATGAAAAGGAGGGGGCAGAGAGCCGGCCGAAATTCAGCTCTGCCCGGGCGCTGGGAAGTCAGACGTCTGCAAAACTTCGGGAATCTTGCCCTGATCAGGTGAGCGGCCGGGGAGGAGATGGGGCACTTGCTATCCAAAGAGGAACAGGCAGTGGTGAAGCTCCTCCAAAACACATTCTCTCTAAGAGAGGACTGCAATATGATAGTGCCTCCTTACAGAGGCTGTTAAAGTGGTCCCGTGATCGCGAGGTTAGTAAAGGGACCAAAGATGCACAGAAACACTCTACACTTTGGAGACTGGTGTTCGAGACTTTGAAAGAGATGAAATTGGAAAGGGTGGCAGTAGCTTCTGTATTTGCCGCCACAGCTCCAGAAGGGGCTGTCTCCCCTAACCCCCATCATAGTGCTGCAGCCATGACTTTTGCACCTCCTGTGGTACCTGGAACGGCACTGAAATATCAACGCCCCGAGCCAATGAAAGCAAGAGCCAGGTCCGCAGATGGCCACGTACCGAACGAGACACCTGACAAGAAAGACATAGCTGCGAACAACGGAGACCCTGAGGATCAGACTCCGAGTCCCCTGAATCTGAGCCAGATTTATATCCTCTGCTTCCAGACTCTGACTCATCGTCTCCCGGGTCAGTCTGCTCAGCTCATCAGCAACTACTCACTGGCCTTGGAGACACTCAGCTGCAACAATTGATGAAAAAGCTTGAAGCCCTCAAGACTTGGATTGACACATCTCTATCGGTGCCTCCACCTTATCCTCCGCAAAACCCCTTCCTTAAAGAAGGCAAACAGGGGGAGGGGGTGGGAGAGGTATCGGGGGGCACAAATCCTGCGCACCATTGGCACAGGTTAATCAAAGATGCAATTATTACAGGTGAATTTTTTGCAATGGGCCTCTCTGCATATCCTGTGTTTACTGCACAGCAGGGGGGGGGTAAAGAGTGGGAAGCTTTTGATCTCAAAATAATTAAGGAGGCCTGACAAGCAGTGACCACATATGGGTTAAAATCCTCTTATACTCAAGCTATATATGTTATGATTTTTTTGTGCAATTGACAGGAGACTTTGATGACCCCCCCCGCTATAATACATGGTCAAGCATTAGGTTCAGGTTATATGACTAAAACTCTGGGTATTCTGGTCCAGTACAAGGATTTGGAAACCGGCATTTGGAAAGGTCCTGTGAAAGTAAAACCAACTGGCTGAGGTTTTATGTGTGTAAATTACAGATTCCGGTTTGCGGTGGGTGCCAGCTCGATGGGTGAAACCCTGGAAAGAGTCAGCATCACCCCAGGACACCCCCCTTGTCAGTGATTGAATTAACTGAAATTTGAGCTCAGGACATCCTTTTTATGGACGTTTTCAGCCTTTCTTAAAGTGAAGCGAGCAACCTTTTTTTACAGTAAAAAAAAAAAAGAAAACAAAAACACAACAGAAAAAAACACCCACCACCACCACCCCCCTCCCCCAGGGAAGTGAGATCAGCGCGGGATACAGACGTATTGTGTGATTTTCTGGTGGTGGGAAGGTCTCTCATATGCTCTTATCAGGGGTATTGGGCATACTGTGACGGACCCTGGCCTTGGGATCCCTTATGCAACTCATTTGATAAAGTCTCTCTGTGATACTCATGTACTAGAAGTTGGTGAATATAAGTATGTCCACGTTTCTATCGACCTTTGGAGACCTTTATAGATATTGCTGGCCACTTCTTCCAACATAGGCTGGCCACCTGTGCTGGAATGAGTGTGCATTTTGGTCAGTATAAAAGCCCAAGCCTCATGTGCTGTGGGGGAGGCAGAGCCTCTGCAGGGATGCCCGCTAAGGTTGAGCCTGCCACCTCACACTCCAATGATGCTTCTCGGAGCTGGTTTCCTGTTAGTCTCCACAGGGTCCTTGTGCCACGGTCTGTACGTGGAACTGTAGTGGGAGTAATGATTGTCTGGATTTTGTGCTTCAAATATTGTACTTGTATGGAGTGTGCTTGTGGGATCCCACACGTGTGTGTGTGTGTTGAGGGCAGACGGTGTTCTGTGTATTTTTTGGTGTTGGGTTCATGTAAAAGTTTTTAACCAGTAGCAGTTTAACATTTCGGGCAAGAAAGGGTTAATGCAAAAGTGCGGTTGCCGGTTGCCAGCAGGTATTTATGGCTGCTGCTGAAGCAGGCAGGCAGGCAGCTGTAGCTGCTGCTGAGCAGGCTGGCGTTTGTAGCTGTGCAAAGCAGGCTGAGTGACTTTTGTAGAAAAAAAACAACAAAGAAACAAACAAAAAAAAAACAACAAAAGAAAAGCTGACCTCCGATTCAGCTCCCGGTGCTCCACCAGCGGAATGGCCAGAATAGATGCCAGAGCCAAGGAGTGAAGGGAAAAAAAAACAAAAGAAAAAAACAAAAAAAACAACAAACCAACAAAACAAACAAACAAAAAACAACAAAACCCAACCTCTCAATCTATTGAGGTATTGAGGCAGTTTGTAGAGACACCACAGACAAAGCCTAAAGAGCACCTGCAACACAGTGGGTGCATGGTAGGAGCCTTGCTTATTATGTTTAAGGTAACCTGGGGGGGAATCCAAGATGAATATTGGATGAATAGAGGAATAGATAGATCGGTTGAAATAAGAACTGCTAACTGAAAAAGCGAGAGGGGTAGTGCAACCACAAGCTTTATGGGCCGTAATCTAAGCAGCATCAGGGTGGCAGAAAAAAAAAAAAAAAGAGGCAATGATGCAGCAAACTCTGTGACTGTTAACAATGTGCAGTTTAACCTGTCTGCTTCTCAAGAACTGATAACCTGGGGGAGGGGGTATATTTGTGTCCTAATGACTACAGGTCCATGGCGACTGCCTGCAAAGTTTGTGAAGCCTTGCCATGAGCTGGACAGACGAATGGAAAAACCTGATGCCTCAGCTACAGGAGCTGACCGTGAATACCCCAAGCAGAATGTGATAGAGGAAGAGAAAAACGAATGATTGCAAAACATCACTTGGGGGCAACTGAAAAGTAACATCCTGAATATGTGTGCTTGTAAAGTAGCTATTATTAGAGGCTGTGATTTTGTGTATAAAACCACCTGTATTTACTAGCCAGTTGCTAATGAGGAACTACACCTTGTATTGTATAGATTTGTCACTTGTAAAAGAGATGTTAGAGTATGGAAATTTGCAGTAGCTGCTAGAAAATGCTAAGGCAAAAGCTGGAAAGATTCTAATACAATGGTAGTGTTATAAAGCAGGTGATGGAACAAATTAAGAGGGTGGGAGAATTCCACTGGTAAGAAATATCTTTGGCTAGTCCCTCGCTGCCATCAGCATCTTCAACATGCTGCTGCACCCTGTAATAGTTACTCTGCTAATGTAAATTTGTGTGTGCCTTGCTGTAGTAGCGACTTGTTACTGGATGAAGCAGGTGAAACTCTGCATTGACAACAAGGTGCAAGGACTGAGGCTGACAAAATGCCTGCTACCACAGTCAAGGGCAAGACTGGGTTGGCCTCTGTGTTTGCCACCAAGAAGAACCTTTAGCTCCGCTGTTGGCTGCAACCCAGCAAGCGTGGACACATGCCATGCCAGGCCTTGATGTGAAGGATGGCCTCCCCTGTTATCAGAGAGCCATACAGCAGAAAAAAGGGGCAGGCCCAGCAGCCTGTAGTTGGCATATGTTGGAGATATGATCTAGGCCAAATCCCCTGCTCAAGTAGGGTCACCCAAAACATATATAAAACAAAAAGGGGGAGATGTGGAGGCAGTGTTCTCACGGGAGAATGGATAATTGGTACATAAATTCTGAATAATCCTGAAAGATACAGCAAGGCCATGAGAGGCCCGAAGAAGCTTAAGCAAGCAAGATAAGAAGAAGCTGGATTTCACTGAGGTAATGAGAACTGCGGACTGTTGACAAGCTTTTGAGAGAAACTTTGTATGAGCAAGATCTTTTTAGATTAGAGTGTTTGAACAGCTTGTTCCATCTTGAAGTAAAATTTATTTTCAGTAGCCATATTGTAAATGTACCTGTGTGAGGGAAGTACAGAAAGCAAAAAATCTTGGAGTAGAATTTTGTCCCTGAGTTCAAAGACACTTGGCAGAACCCAGGCCAAGGCAGAAAATTACCTAGGTTATATTTGGAAGTGGAGTATTTGCCTCTCAGATTTGTATACCTAGGACAGACTTGTGAGAAACTGGAATTAGTTTGGTAGTAGATTTCAGTCAGGAAAACAGAGGAACAGTGCAATTATACTAGAGAAGTTGAGGAAGAATATTGTAATGACTGGGGCATGCTTACTGTTCTAGAGAGTTAAAACCGATGACCATTGTTGAGATAGGTAGAAATAATAATAGTAAAAAAAAAGGATGAAAAAGAACAGCATGCAGTTTTAAGATTTCTGTGGAATTACTAACAAAGGCTGAATTTGAGAAGGGTGATTGAAAGGGAGTGAAACCATGGGTTGGGGTTAAAAGGTTTTGGTGGAGCACCATAGCTCAGGGTAATATGCTGGAAAGTGCTGTGGAAAAAACCCAACAGTAAGGTGAAACGGGACTGGAGGAAATGAGCGTAATGTTCAAACCCGACATAATCTCTGCTGTGCTTTCTTTTTTGTTTTTGTTTTTGTTTATTTGTTTGTTTTTGTTTTTTTTATTGTTTTATTGTTTTTTTTCATCGTCTCCCTCAGTTATGACCCTGTTAATAAGCATGCCCCTGTGACTTCCTCTGCAAACCATAAGCAGCATCTGTCAACCATGTCTCCTCCACCTGTTTCAGAGATTTAGTAGTAAGACAGAGGGGCAAGGTGAGTAAAAGTTGAGGGGATACTTGGGAAGTCAAGAACTGAGGTTAAACAGAATGGCTCTTAGGAGCCACCCAGTAGGGCTGTCTCAGTGTTTGTACAGAAGATATGAAGGTTTAATACAAGCAGTGAAGAGAGCATGGATTTAAAGAATTGTATTCTGTGACAGTGTCTACTGGCAAAGACACAGCTGTGTTTGCTAGATTTTTTTCCCTGTAGTGTTTTTAAATGTGCCATTGTGACTATATTGATTTCCCCCAATTAGCCTCCTTCGAAACTGCAGTCAATGCTGTAATCAAAATCAGTTCATCTGATTTTGGTTTGGCTTTTCGGGTTTCACTTTTGACAGATACTCATGGCTTCTTGCAACAGTTACTTTGCATAGCTTTGTTTTTATGGAATCTTTTATTGTTGATGGTTTGTAGTATTAGCTTCATGGGTTTGATGCAAAGCTCATGCAGTCTACTAAATGGCTCCCTTTAGGATTGCACTGCCTGTTGCCAATCGTAAGATAATAGGTTCTTCGAGTTATGCTTTTGCTTAAACATTTTGATATATGGCTCTGTACATGTGTGTTTGTTTCTCTTATCTATCTCCAGACTATACTTAGAGTTTTCTTGCAGTCTCTCAGGAGGATCAGAAAACACAGCAAACTGCATGGACCAATGTTGTGACTTGAAATGACGTATCTATGGGGTTTGTTTATTGTCTTTTTCTTTCTTGAAAGCTCACTCTTTCAAATGAAATTAATTATAATAGTCTAAGGATGAAACTTTTAAAGTCGAATCAGTAAAATCACCTTAAGGTGGAGTAGCAGAATGTAACCCTTGCATCAGTTACCTTTGCAGAGACTGAATTTCATTCTGAATTCTCTTTCCCTCTCTGTGACAACAGCGGTATTAAGATCATCTTCCTTGGTCGCTTCCAAAGATCAGTTTTAGTTGCAACTACTGTTTTTGGATAGACATCTTTGTAACGGTACCCTTGGAATCTACTGGAAACACTTCTTGTGCAAGCTGATGAATCTCTGTGCTAGAGCACTCAGCATGCCTTTGTTCCACAGCTGATGTAAATGCTTCAGGCCAAGTACTCTGCATGTTAAGAAGTGAACATCTGCATTAATCTAACCTTCTTTCTCTTGAATACCTGGTTAATATCTACTTGATGACTGCATTATTTAAAATAATTCACGCATTTATGTAAATTTGTCTCTAAATGTTTATTGATACCTCTAATAATTGCTTATAGTAAAATAGATCTGAACATTCAAGGACATTCACTCAGAGCTTTTGATAGCTATTTAATGGCTGCTGTAGTGGTCTCTCTGACACCAGCATTTAACCAGTCCACTTAATAGTGTTTGATGACACTTTGAGCATAAAAGGTGCTAAATAAAGCTTAATGTTCTGCAGTGCAACACTATCAGTGCAGATGGTAAACAGCAGTTTCATTCTTTGTGAACTTGGACTGCTTGCACAGTGTTTGCATGAATTCAAGCACTCCTCTGATGAAAGGAGAAATAACATCTAGTTGTCTGTTTTCAGAGTAGCATGCCAAAAGCAAAGCCAGTTAATCACAATATGTTTGATTTCTTTATTTTTGGTAATACATGAACAACTTGTTTGTGTGAATACAGTGTCCCTAAAATGATCGCACAAGTAGTGTGATCAGAGGATCTACTTTGTTAGCTTTATGGAGACTGTGGGTAAATCAAGAGCTTTTGGTAAAGAAGAAAATGCTATATAATATAGAAATTGGGACAATTGGAATGACCAACAGCTAGGAAGAGATTGTCCTGCTGAATTCTGCTACAATTAAAAAGAAGAGGTACTGTCATCATTTTGCTGCCTTTGTGTAAATCTTGTAACAAGAACTGTGGTAGGAAATGTGACTGCCCTCTTTTCTTGAGAAGATGCTGATGAAAGCAGCAAGGGTGAGGTTAAAGCTGCAGCGGTTTATTGCAAAAACTACGTCAGTTTTATAGCCATTCTGCTGAAATGGGAAGAGAAACTTGCTGTAGTTTATAGTCACAAATAACCTAATCCAGAGAATTTTTGCAGCTTAAAGAACACAGCACAATACAATGAAAGCTGTTAACTCTTGAGCATCTAATTTTCTGTAGAAATTCTTACAAGCTACCTTTAGTCAAGAGCAAAGCTCTTTTTCATACTTCTTCATTTCTTGTAAGGAAAAAAGGAGTTCCTGCCTGCTGAGATGGAATGACCAGCTGACTCACAAGAGCATGAAACTTTATTATGTTTATTCAAATAGGATAGCCTGTCATATCAAACACATTTTCTCCACAGTGTATTTCTACTTTAAAAGGTCTTTAGTTAAGTAATCAATTTTTTCTTCTTTTTAATGACAGAATTTGTGAAGAAAATTATTTACAGGCTTTTTAAAATCAGAATAAATCTGGAATAGATGAATTGACACCACTAACGCCTGAGGCATAAGTTTAATTAGTTACTGGCGTAGTTTACACTACAGCTATTATGCAGTGCATATAGCTCAGGGAGTATTTGTCTCAGTGGATTTATAAAGTCTTATGCTGCATAGGTTTATCTTACTGATGTTAAAGAATGAGAGGAAGTGTTAGGGAAACTTTCTTCATTAATTCCTGAAATTATGTTAGAATCTTTAAGCATGTAACTGTGGCTCATTATCTCCATACTTATCTCTTTTTGCCCTTTTTAGAAAGGGCTTTTGAATCTTTGCAGGGATATTGGGGTTTTATTGTAATTCTTGAACAAAATCCTTGCTAGGTACCAGAACAGTTTTTTGTTTTCAGAGGATGTGTCTGTGTCTAGATTAGCAGAAACGTAGCAGGGATACAAAGCAGGGGTCTGGTTTTGTGGTTTTTTTTAACAGAATGAACCCAGATTTTGTAGTTGTTCTGAGAAAAATGACTATGTGCTAGAGTATCTCCCATACGAAGACAGGCTGAGAAAGTTGGGCCTGTTCAGCTGGGAGAAGGCTGCGTGGAGACCTCATAGCAGCCTTCCAGTATCTGAAGGGGGCCTATAAGGATGTCAGAGAGGGACTATTCATCAGTGACTGTAGCAATAGGACAAGACGCAATGGGTTCAAACTGAAACAGAGGAAATCCAGATTGGATATAAGGAAGAAATTATTTACTATGGGAGTGGTGGGGCACCGGATCAGGCTGCCCAAGTTGTGAATATTCCATCCCTGGCAGTGTTCAAGGCCGGGTTGGAGAGACCCTTGGGCGACATAGTCTAGTGTGAGGTGCCCTGCTTGTGAGGGGGCTGGAACTAGATGATCTTAAGGTTCCTTCCAACCCTACATAATCTATGAGTCTGTGTTAGTTTTTTTGAAATACGTCCTTATTGCAGAATGGAAGCAGTTATCCTTGCACTTCCTAGGGTTTGAATGTGCTTCTGTCTTCAGAGGGTGACTGGGAATCTGCTCCAAAAGTAGATGTAGCAACCTCATAGGGTCAGGACATGGGGTGTTTGACTGCCTAGGAGTCTGTTTGAGCCCTTCGTAGGGCTCCTTCTTGTGTAGTGCCTCAAGTCAAGTTCAGCTGTGAAAAAAACATCTTGAAATGAATAGTTACAGAGACTTTGTTAACTTCCATAGTTTGATTTGCCCTTGACTATGAAACGTCACAAACCCTGGAAACCACCTGTTTGCCTCTTCCTTCTTTTGAACTGTTTGGGTTGCACAGAAGTAACAGACATCTGCAAGTCCTCAGTTACTCATATATCTTCCTTTCACAGGGTGTACCTGTGATGAAATTTAGGTGTAAGGTGTGTTATTAACTGTACTTCGGTAGACGTGCCCTTCCCGGGTCTTGGACACCTCAAACAATTTTGGCAGAATTTCTCCCCCAGTCTGGCTGCTTTAATCTGTGTTCAGGGATCTGAAATAGTTATTTGTTTGTCTGCTACTTCTTTTTAGCACCTGAGTAGCAGCTGAAGGAGCCAGAGTTGTAGGTTTCTCGTTTTTAAAATGTCTGTTCTTTTGCTTATGTTCAAGCTGAAGTCATTCTTCAGAGATAGGGGAAGAGGCACAGATGAGTCATTCTCTCTCTGCAGTGCTGTAGAAAGTTACTTGCGGCTGATGGCTGAGCTCCTGGGACTAAGGAGGAGTAATAGGAGGCAGCTGGAAAGGCTGTCTTTTAGAACTGATTGGAGTACTTAAGTTTACGATCAATGAAAATGCTTTAGGAAAAATTACATTTTTTTTTAATGTGTATGCTGTTAAAAGCCACGTTTTTAGAACACTGAAGGGCTATGAAATAATGTTTCACATTTGGGCATTAAGTATGAAGGAAGATAGGATCTCTCTTTGGTCTGTGAAATTGTTAGAAAAGTGTTTCTAGGTCTGGAAACTGCTATTTGATATCATGGCTGCAATCCTGAGGCTCTAGATAGCAGCGAGCCTGTATTTCATCAAGCCGTGTGAATATACCTGATCGCATAACTCAATGAATGGTTGATTGTTTTAAAATAATTGTCAAGAGCTCTGTGACCTCATCCTTTAGTGTGAAAAAAGCCAATATTTTTTTCCTTATTATTCACTGGTTTTCTGTATGCAAATCAAACAAATTCCAAATATTTCAAAATATACATGAGTAAAGATTCAAGTAAATGATGAACACATGGAAGATAAAAGTAGAAATAAACATGATCTTGCCTGTTGGCTGACTTTGAATACCAGTTCTAACATCTGCCATGGTGGAAGCAAGAGAGAAGAGGAAAGAGAAAGGTTATCTGTAGATGTCTCAAAGAATCTGACATCTAATAACTATTACACAACCATACTTGTGACAGCTGATCTTTGGGGTAGAATTTAGCGTAAGAAATGCCTTTGCCTGGTTTTATTGCTGCTGCATTCTAACTACTTCAGATACTAAAAGTAAACATAATGGTATAAGCTGTACAAGCATCTTTGTAAAATGGTCATGTGTGCTATGTATGGTTGGTATAAATGACTCTCCTTGGCTAGGCTTTTGTAACCACTGTAATTTACAGCTAAAGAATGTGGCTTTTGCAAGAGGAATTTTTCTCCCTTGCATTTAGAGAAATCATATGAATTTTAGATTGAGAGGATAGGGATCTAATTGCTATGGGGTGATTTGAGTGTCCGAGGTGTGCCAGGAGGCTCAGACAAGCATGCCTGTGTGGTGCCACAGGAAATTTAACTTGGACTTTAGTACTGAAATAGAAACTGCTTGGATCCTGCCAGCCTTACACTCTGCCTGCCTGCACCTATGTATCCAGGGCAGTATTCCTGAAGTGACAGTGCTGCGACTGAGGTGGTGGGCAGAAGACTATGTGACTGGAGCCTCTCATCTTCCTGTTACTTCGCTTGAAGTTGTGACCCAGGCCTGATGGCTTCTGGGACTTTGGTTTACAGTGACTGTTGTGTGATGTTGGTGAGCAGTGACTGCTGTGTTTACTTGACCTTTCAATGTAGTACTTTTGGGTATGCTAAAGTTTCTAAAGGTTGGTTTGGAAGTTTGTAGAAACTCGCTGGGAGTCTTATCTCCATACTTGCCATGGGTGAGCGGTCCTCGTCTTTGCTTCTTCCCCTTCTCACTTCTTCCTTGTCTTCTGCTCTAAAGAAACCACTACATTGGGCAACTGTTTGAAACCAACTCAGAGTGGTTATCTCTAGCTTGTTCTCAGCTTGGGCTGTCAGTCAGCTGTAAATGCGGAGCAGTTTGAATCAAACTTGTAGTAAGAAAATGAAAATACACTCTTAATGTTTCTCACAGAAGAGGTGGAACCTTTGGATGCTGCTTTGTGTTGTATCAGATACCTGTATAAGAGAGAACACTGGTTCCCACAGAATGGGAATATCATTGTAGTTTTAAATTTTCTTTTTTTTTTTTTTTTTTAGTTTACCTACCTGATACGCTTTTTCATATTTTTTTCTTAAAAAGCAGTGCAGTAGTTAAGAGTTAATAGTGATACAGACAGTGGTAAATCTGCAATTAGGTTTGGAGATTTTGTCTGTTTTAAAATGAACTGTGCTTTTTAGGAAAGCATATTTTCTAGTCTTTTCTGGTCATATGGAGAAGTCAAAGTAATTCATTGATGCTTAGGAGTATGTCTTGCTAATAAGTTTTGAGTTTACATAGTTGTCATTGTTTGCCAGGGAAAAAGGTCCTGTTGGAACATTTGAACATCTGAATTCCAATTTTGGGTTTTGTTTTTTGTTTTTGTTTTTGTTTTTTTTTACGTTTTCTGAAGATATAAAGCTCTACTAAAGCCTGGTCAGTGGTGCACTGAAGCAACTGAGAAGTATTGATTAAAAAAAAACCAAACCAACAAAGGGGGCTGGGGAGAGGGAGACATGAGGGATGCCAGCAACCCAGCCACTGAGGGTGATGTTAGTCAGCCTAATCTTTTAGTGTAGGAATGTTTTAAGCAAAGTGAGGATAAATAATAGATGCCAAAGCATTCTTCCTAGGGCATAGGACCTTGTGGTGCATTTTAAAGGATTTGATCTCATTGGGAATGTATGGAGGACTCACTTTAAGCAGTTGCTTCGCTATTATTGTCAGCTATTCTTATTCACTTCCTTTGTTCTTACTATACTAATCCCATTTCAGTGTGCTCATGCAAGAGGTAGAAGCTGTCCTGCGAAGGATGTTATCTTTCTGAGTGCTATTGGTCTTCCGTATTCTTCTTCCACCTTCAGTCTTTTTGGAAGCTATGTATTTGAAAGGCTTTGAGATCAGTGGAAGTTAATATTAACCAATGGCAAAGATGTGTGATTTTGGAGTAGCCTTTGTCACTGTGCTTGTATATGTAGGTTGGCAAGACAACTAGTTAAGATGGGGTCATGCTTTCAAAATTCTCTTTGCAGGAGAAATAAAGGAATGATCAGTTTTAATCAAAACCTGAGATGTGGGTGTGATCAGAACTGAAGCACTATGTTTGGGGTTGCAGAGCATCTGTAAACAGTGTGCCCTTAACTGAAAGTATTTTTATTTTACACATAAATAACAAAATGTCCTGAGTTTGGGCAAAAAGGATGATAGATACCTGGGTGGGCTGGAGACTGCCCCTGTTGGAACATGCATTAGCTGGAGTCTTTACTCCTGTTTTAAGTATTTGAAGTCCTATAAAGAAACCTTTTGAAAATAATTATGCAAACTAAAAGCTTTCATTATGATACTACCCACAAAATGACATACTTAACAGTTGAATGGCTTTCTGCCTTTTTTCACTAGAAATGTGCCCAGTAACTACTGAATTAATCATAGAATTAACCAGTTGTTTTGGGAAGTTCTCTGATGTGGGGACTGGTGTGTCCTTCCTCATAGCAAACAAATGATGAACTATTTATGGTTAATTTCTAGATTGTTTTGCTTAAAGGGAAGTCTAGTTGCTTTGGATCCACTTTGGTCAAATAAAAATGGAATGTTTTAAGTTGTGGTATATTGCACCAGCTTTTCTCCTGAATGGAAAAATTAGCCAGTTGTAACTACTGCATTCTGTAGTTCCAAGGTAAATCTTTAGTCTGGGATAAAGTCCTGGTCTCCACTCAATATGACACTATAAGTCCTATTTAATTCGGTGGATACAGGACTTCACCCTTAAATATGACCTCAACATGTAGTAGATCTACTTTAAATGTGAGTAGGATGGTGATTAAACAGCAGTTAAAAACAGAACAAAGCCTCTTGTCAAAGTAGATAAATGTGCATGTGTGTTATTTTTGACTTACCCTGGGTCCCAGAATAGATCCAGAACTCTTGTTATTTCAGTTTACATGTCCTTCAATAAAATATATTTCTATACTATTACAAAAATCTTTCTGTTAATGCTGCTTTCCTTTGACTGTGAACTTGTATACAGAGATGAGAGAAAAGCATTACAGAAGTTTCGAAGTCAGAGCACAGAGCTTAAAAAATCCCCAGACAACAAAAGGATGGCTTTTAGTGCTGGTCTCAGTAAACCATGGTTTGATGGTCCCCTTCTTTTGGCTGTAGCCATCAGAAATTAAGATGCTAAAAGCAAAACTGGCCAAGAACCTCATGAGCTTTTTCTCTGGAGTGTGTTAACTGGCTCCCGTGCTGTCAGCAGAGGGAGAAGAAAGGCAGCCTCAGCATAAGGTCCTGTTTGGGCTGTGCCTCCAGGTGAGGGGCCTGCTTGCTGCTACTGCTTACCGCTCCTGCTTACCTCCGAGAGTGCTTCTTATCAGCTCAGCAGGTTCTGCTCTAAAAGATTTAAAGGTGATGGTTGGGGGATATTTTAGAGGGAAAGTTTTGGTTTGTTAGCTTGACAGAGTTTTGGGGTTTTTGTGCATTAAAAAAAAAAAAAATCTCTTTGTTTCTCTTCAGATGTTATTCAAGGTATTGATCTTATGATTTAAAAAGTACCACAGTACCACACCACCACCCCCAAGCAAAAAAAAAACAACCACCAAAAAAATCTTAGTAACAAAAAACTTCCTCCCTTGTTTAGCATAAAATTATTCCTGGCAGATCTTGGCTAATTTATTCTCATGATTTATATTTCTGATTAGATAGTTCCTTCCCTTCCTGTTATTTTACTATTCCTTCCTCTCTGATGTATTTTTAGAGAGCAATCGTATATATTTTCAACCTAGCAAACAGGCCAAGCTCTTCTGATTTCCCCTTTCAACTGTCTTCTCCTTTCCACTGGGCCTCTCAGACCTTTGCTTTACCTATGTAAGTGTGATTACTCCTTTCTTTGCAGCAGAATTGTATGCAGCACTTCAGGAAAGGCCATCTTACCTAGGACCTAATATTTCTTTATTTTTTTTTTTTACATGGTAACTATTTTTCTACAAGGCTTCTCTCTTACTCCAGCCTTTTCATTATTATTATTATTATTTTAATTCAGGCTCCTTATCTTGTTTCAGTTGCTTTCCTTCCTTTCCTCCTGGCTTTTTCTACTTTTAAGCTTCAGCCTGGCCCTGATGTTCCCTTCCTTGTAAGGTATGACTGCCTCTTCCTCCCTCCCAGCTCTAGGGCTTCTTAAGCTTGTCACCTGTTTTCAGCCAGGCCATGCCTCCTCCTTTTTTCCCCTGGCTCTGTGTTTCTTTTCTCTCTCTCCCTCCTTGTGTACCGGGTTAAGACTCTAAATTTGCTCTGCTTCACCCTCCAATCTGCCCCTTGTTTCCTTCCCCAACAAGTTTTTGATCCAGATCTTTATTTCAATGTATATGATTTTCCTCCCTCAGTTCTTTTGTTCCTCCAGCTTGATCTTTGATGATTTCCTGCTGCTGTGGTACTAGCAGGGGCCACTGGAAGCATAAGTTCTGCTTGCCACAACTGAGAGCTGTCATGAGAGGGAAGTTCTGCCCTCCTCCTTGCAGCCTTGTGGTAAATGCACTTGAGCATCTTAGTGTGTGTGGTGTGGTTTGCTTTAAGATTGGATAGAGGCTCCAGCTTGGTTAGTGAGGGTAGACTATGTGAAGATCTTAGCAGTTATTCCTAAATCTGTCTATTGTGTGCTTGCTTTATTTTCAGATTATTTTTTTTTACTGTATTTGTGTTTTTTTTACTCGTATACCAAAAAGCATATTCCTTGTAGAAATATTACCCATGACGTATTAAGACTTGTCTCTAAGTGTGTGTTTTTCAGAGATTTAGGATTTTAGGGTAGCTAGAACTATTTTATCCTAAGGTTTTTTTTAATAGAAGTAGGTTCTTGTCAGAAATATATAAAAAGGTAGATTTTAAAATTTCTCTTTTAAAATCTCATTTTGTTATATGCATATATTTAAAAATATTTGTCAAGATAATTAGATAAATGTAGGTTTTACAGTAGGAAATAATTCACAATAAGAGTACTATGGAAATACTGAACAATTTGTACAAGAATAAGTTACATTTTCAGAAGGACAAAATCAGGTCAGTTTTGTTGTTGAACTTGTCCGTTCACTTAAAACATAGTTTAAAGCAAATAAGAACCAAGGAAAATAAGTATTTGTGCAAAATTAGTGTTTCCCTATTTTTAATTCTAGCAATCTATTAAAACCCCATAAAATTTTCACTACTACATCAGCCAAATTATATAGCTTTGTTTTAATCTATGATGCATAAAATGAAATAAATTAAAAGAAATAAAAAAGTAATAGGTTCCAGATACAAAATACCAACAAACATTTAGATTTTTAGCTGGAGGTTTTATTGATCTGTTATTAAGCTTATCAGTAGTGACAGGCATAATTACCTCTGTATATGATCTGTGTTCATATGCCAAACAGTGCTATATATTTGGTTAATAACTATTTGCTTTACATTTGATTCTTCTGTATTATATTTATACTGTTGGCTGCTGTGATTTTGTGATTTAAATAAGATTTTATTTCTTTAAAGTAGTACTTGTTCTGCTCATGATGTAAGCTTTTTTCTCAGTTTGTGCAGCATCATGTATATATTAAACTGTTAGCTCTTGAGGGGTCCAGCTTGAAATGCAAACGAAGTTAATGTTGTGTTTTTTTTGGTTGTTGTTATAGTTTTGTTTTTTTTTCTGGAAGGAAAAAGTATCACAAAACAGCAAAATGTGTTTTTTCATATGCCACAAACCCCCAATATCTCCTGAGGCAACAAACAAACATAATATTGATTGAAATATCTAATATCTGCTCATTGCTTGGCAGAGATAATACTGAGGCACCCTTACCAAATTTGTACTGTTTCAGAGCCCACTAAATAGATTTAGAAGCATCTAACTGTTATGAAGGAAATAATTGCATTACAATATCCTGCTTCGATTTACTCCTTGACGCAAACAGTTTAAAGATGTTACAAATAAAAAAAAAAAGCAATGAAAGCTCAAATTAGGATTTTTTATGTGCTATTATGAAACTGAACCTTTTTAATTTCAAATGAACAAATTTGTTAGTTTTAAAGGTAAACAAGCAAAAACGTAAACACACTTGCATAGATAAAGTCTTTCTAGTTTTGGCAGTATTGTGAATCATTTTTTGGTTTGTTATCATCATAGAGACTAACGTAGGGATTCACCTATTTGCTTGGGCATCACAAAGGAGTGCTACAGACAGGGGACTTAGGGATCACTCTAAGCCTCTTCTTTATGAGGGGCTTCCCCTTTGGGAAATGAAGGCATATTTTTATTTCTAATACTCTTTTCCACTCCATCTGACATGCTGTCCGGCCTAGCAATAGCGAGGTCCTGAACTATATCTTCACTTAACCGGCATTGTTAATACTGGGCCCTTCAGTTGGACTTGGAGTGAGATCCCAGTGAAAGCCTCTACATGTTTATTAGAACAAAATGGTGCAAACTCTTTGCGGTGAGGAGGTGGGAATTGACTGCCTTTTTGGTGGTGGTGATAGGTTTTTCCTGTGAGCTGGTGATGAATGCATCTGAATCACCATAATAAAGTGCTTCAGGGTTGTTTCATAATCTGTGGTTGCTCTTTCACTGCGCATCAAAATAGGCATTATTGTTGTTTCCATGTTCTTAACAGTTTTCAGGAGTCTGGGAATGCATTTGTCATCTCCTGCACTGTTTGGTTGGTTTTTTTTTTCCTTCCTTCTTTTTAGTTCTGAAGCATAAGAGGTAGTAACTCCACCCTCCCCCCCCCCCCCCCCCCCCCCCCCAGTTTTTTAGGTCATCTTCAGTGGCCTCTGTCACCATCTTTGCCATTTAATACTGAGTATGTAAAATCCTCCATAGAAGGCCCAAAATAGGGAATGAAAAATCTTGGTCTGGCGGGAGAGGAGTTGCTCTCACTGTAGCCCATGTGAGAGCTGAGGTGTTATCTAATGAAGCATCTTAATAACAAGGGAGGCTGAAAGCAGAAATCCTTTGCATTCATGTGGAATCTTGACTTACCAGTTAATTGGAAAAAATCCCCAAACAACCCGGGATACCTATATCAGCACTCCTTTTTTTTTTTGAATAGAACAGGCTGATGTTATGACCTATAAATCCTATTGTATGTTGCTATCTACAGGGACATTTACTGTGTATTAAAAATACCCTAAATGATAACCTATAACCTATGTTAGTTGCAAAATACCAATATAAAGTGTTATTATGTAATGTGCATGTAACCAAAAGAATTACAGCGTTCTCAGTGCCCAAATTAGTTCTCATCCTGTGGACCCTCACAATGCGGTAAGGACATAATGAACCTCTTCTTTTCTTGTATTTTGTGATTCATGTGGCAAGCCCAAGCTAGTACAAAGAAATAAGTTGCTAATGTGTTAGCTATTCACACAAAAGTCACCTTCCTTGAAACTTCAGTTGTACTCTCACTGTTATTTAGGAAGGGGTTGCTGTGTAAAAAGCAGAAGAATAGTTTATTTGGCCAGAAACCAGTTTGGTAGCAGGCTCACTGGGAGGCTGGTGCCTCTGTGGAGTTGGTGTTTTACAAAATTATTTCTACCCTGTGCTCCCATTCCTGTTCCTGCTGCTGCAGCTTGTCTGGGTACCAACTGCAAAACTGAGACTGCAGGAAGCTTTCTTCAAAGATCCTGAGTGTGTAGTTAGGCTTGATGGCACATGTGAAAACTGCGTCACTTATCTAGATTTATGTGCTAGGCATATGAAAGTGGTTCAGGTATGATTGCTTGTGATATGTTTTTGTTCTACTAGACTTTGAATGAAGGTAGTATTTGTAGCTGTGGTCGTATGAAAGCTGTGACAGTGCAGAATATGTAGTAGGGAGTGAAGAGAGGGAGATACACTGTTTAAGCTGCGTGATTTTTCCTTATTTTTTTTTTATAGTCTACCACAACATAATACATTTGTATCACTTTTTTTTAAAAAAACAAACAAAACCAAAACCATTTTTTTTAAATTTTGAAGAAAAGGCTGCTCTATTATTGAAAAAAGAAAACTGCAGTAATTAAATGTGCATATAGATATCTTACCCAGTCTTAAAGTATTTTTATAATTTTATCAAAGTTATATCTTTCTGAAAAATTTGTCTGTTTACTTAACTAAGATTCATCACTCTGAAGAAAACTAATTTGACTTTCTTTGAGAATAGTACATAAAGAATCCATGATTCACCTATTAGGCATACTGCATGGTATTTCTGAAAATAATTGAAGAGGAGGAGGCCTACCTGAAGCACCCTAGTGTTAACTGCAGAGGTCTTGGGAGTGATGTAGTTGAGCGGGATCTGTCAAAGCTGTGATGAGTTAATAGTGAAGAACATAAGTGATGACATGCATTTTCTGTTGGTTGACCTTTTAAACTATTTGATAGTTTTTTTCTAGTGTTATTTTTAAATGAGCTTTCCTTGAAAATATGCCAGTATCTTATTTAATTTTGTTTCACTCCACCTTCACCCAATTTTAGTTTTAGCTCTCCTTCTCCCCTTCTTTTTTCACATTTGTCAGATGGAGAAGTGCTGTCAGGATTGCGAAGCACAAGCAGTGAGATGTCCCCTGTTGTGCCTCAGAGATTATTCAAAGAAGAGTAATGGGGAAGGGAGGAGAAACTGGAGGTAGTATCCTGAAATATATCTTAAGAACAGCCTGAAAGGAGTGTCCATAACCTTGGTATCTTCTTTGCTTATTTTGGAAGGGTACTGGCAGCTCCATACAGTTAAGCTGCAGGTTATTGTCCATGTGAGATTCCTCTTCTGTCTGCACCACAAGTTTTTCTCTGTAAGTAATTAACCCCATAGCTGGTTCTATACATGATGGTGTTTACGGCCTGCAGAGTTAAAACTCAGTTAGTAACCATAGCAGCTAACAATGATCTTGAGTGTCTGGCAGCCTTTCACCAATTCAGCACATTATTTAAGCTGTAGGATTGGGTTCCTGTGTCTGTGTTAGCAGTTTGATTGTCCTCACAGCTCCATTCCTAGTAGGACAAGCTTAGAGTGCATTTCCTAGTGGATTTGTTTGTTTGTTTGTTTTTCTGTGTGGAATCTGAACCTAGTAATAAAGGTTTAAAAAAGCACACCCCAAAACTGCTGATCAAAACCTAGCCCAAAACTTGTTGTATGACTAGCTGTGTGTTATGGATACCTTGAAGAGTAGCAGAAGAATCTTTGGAGTATTGCTTCCTCCATACTGCAGCCTTGCCAGTAAAGTATAGAGACTCCTACTTCACGGACAATGGCTCATTTTGGTCCTGAAGAGACCCACTCAGTGCATCATGGAGGAGGGAAGGGCATGGCTTCCTTTTTGCCTGCTACATATATGTTTCAAGAGCTTTGGCATGGTGGAATAAAAAGTCACTCTGCGTATTTTGAAAGGAAGTTTAAAAATGTATGTCCTGGTTTAGGGCTTATATTTCATCTGTTGTATTGCTTAAGCAGTTGGAGAAGACAACAGCAATTAAATCTAACTGTAAAATCTCTGGTTAAAAATACATATTTATTTTCCTTTCTTATGCCAATCAAGATTCCTTTGTATGTGTAATAGAAGGGATTGTATTGCTTCCATTTAGCACAATGATCTTAGTTCTCACTTCTTTTAAGCTCATTTTGAAAAGCAGAAGGCTGCTCTGGCTTTTAAATGGCTGTGCACAAGAACTGAAAGTACTCAGACAACAATTTTATTTTTGCATAAAGGTTGCATTAACAAGGTAGTAATAGGACTGCCAGTGCAATGGACTTGGTCTTTTGTAGGTAACCAAAAAAAGTACAGACTACTCGCTTCAAATCAGTGCATGTAGGTAGTAAGTACCATTATCACTGTATAGAGACCAAGGTTTCTTTAAAATGAAGGAGTTTCTGTAGTGGTGCTCTGTTTTGCCTAGTGTCCTATTTTCAGCACTCAGCAGTAATGGATAGTTGAGAGAACAGTCAGTAGACTCTTCTGAATTAATCTGTCACTGGAGTGTTTCTTGTTACCTCTCAAAATGGGAGTGTGAAACTGCCTTTAAACCTTTTTATTTTTCTGGTTTATATATGATGCTGTATAGCCTGCCAGTTCTGGGCTTCTTGCATTGAATACTGAAGTGCTTAGTCTGTCTGCTTCCAGTGCCTATCTTGCTCTTTGTTCTAAGCTGTAATTGCATTGGTTGAGTAGATACACATCAGCCTTTCCATTTATTTGTATGAAAATTGGGTTGTGATCTAATCTCATTGGCTCCTTGCTTCATCTCTTTAGCTCAGGAAAAATCTTTGTGAATTTTTAAAGGAAAGTCTTAGCTCCTCTGCTTTATTCAAGTTGCCTGTTTTCTTTGTTAAATTGGGTCTTCCAGCTAAGCTGACTGTCACTTATAATTTAAATATGACAAAGGAGGTGGATTTATTGAATGCTGAATTGCATTTAGTTTTATTACCTTGAAAAACTTTAGGACAAACCAAAATTATAGTGATGGTTGGCTGCTACAATCAATAGGGTGCAGGAGAAGGACAGTGTAATATGTCTGCCTTTTTGATTACATCATATGGTAATCACTGAGCTGATATTGCCCACAGCCTACTTTTTAGTAACATGAACTTCTAAAATTGTGTAATTTGGATAGTCAGTTGTTTTCTGGAGCCATGGGACAGGGAGTTAGATGCATATTACAGTTTGTAGGTACCATTTTACAAGTCTGTTCAGAAAAGCTGATGCATTCCTGTTGTTGAAGGGAAAAAGTCCTATAGAAAGGAAGACATTACATCGGTGATACTGTTTCGAAATGTAATAATATGTTAGCATTCGTTTTCCCAAGAGAGTTAACTATTTGTGACTAAGTGTGCAGTATGTGCTGATAGAAGAAATGTACAGATTGAAATAAAAAAAAAGAACGCTGAATTGGTAATGCCAGTTCATTAACACTACTTGGCCTGCTGGAAGCCTTCTTAACTACCTGTACCTTTCTTTTTCTTCCCCCACAAGTAATTTATTACAGAAATTATCTATACCTCATCTGTATATGTAATCCTAGGGGAGAAATGGTGTGAATATGCCTCTCTTGCCCATTACAGTACTGGACTGTAATGGAGCTGAGCTTTCCTGAATCCAGATGTACAGATTTGCAGCTGCTAACTATTTTTTGCAATAAAATATAGGTGCTAATTTTAACTTGCTGCTTCACACTGTGCTGTAACTGCTGTCCTTCAGGAGCAGGGGCTCGGTCTCTGAGGAAAGTGACTGTGCAGAGGTAGAGGTGTAACAGTTTATAATTTGTCCTTAGCAATTTGTATCCTTTATGTCATTTTTATATATGTTTTATCCATCTGTATTTTGAAATAAGTAATTTTCAAATTCATTCCCTTCTCCCTCAAAACTCTGAGTTCATCAAACAATTTTCAATAATGCAATGGGTTTTAGTCTACCAGTGCCTGCTGACTCCTGTGTTCCTGTTGTTCTAGACCCAATGCTTGGTGTGCCTAACTTCTGCCTTTCTTTGAACATGTTTTGTATTTAGCAACCTGATCTATGGACTGACTGAATTTTCAAGGGAAAGAGGGAAGGAGTTTCCTTTTCCATAGCCAGGTCTCTGGCTGGAGCTGATGCCCACCCTCCTGGATTGTTAATCCCCAATTCAAAGCATCTAGTTAATTTCATTACTTGAGTTTTTTCCCCACTTCCCCTCTTCTTTAGTCTTATTTGTTATGGGAACAGTGAGTTTCTGTTACAAACTCTTTCACTTTTTCTTCTCAAGTACCACATGTAATTAGGTGCAATTTGTTAGCAGGACCATTGTAGACATGCCTGGTTATTGTAGGATTCGTATTTCTTTCCCTTTCAACAGCACAGCCTCCTATTGTCATAATGCATACTTACTGGCTAGAAAGGGGCTGTGTGACAAAGGATGAATAAAAGGCTGATTTATGTAATGCCTTCTTTGCTTCAGTCTTTAAGAGTAAGACCAATTGTTTTCCAGGTACCCACTGCCCTGAGCTGGAATACAGAGAAGGGGAGTAGAATGAAGCCCCGTAATCCAAGGGGAAATGGTCAGTGACCTGCTACACCACTTAGGCACACACAGTTCTCTGGGGCTGGATGGGATCCACCCACGTGTACTGACGGAGCTGGATGAGGTGCTCACCACGTCAGTTTCAGCCATGTGTCAGCAGTTCTGGCTAACTGGGAAAGTTCCAGTTGCTTGGAGGTTAGCAAATGTGACACCGTCTACAGGAAGGGCCAGAAAGCAGATCTGGGGCCTGTCAGCCTGACCGCAGTGCTGGGGATAGTTATAGAGCAGATCATCTTGAGTGCTATCATATGGCACATATAGGGCAACCAGTCCATTAGGCTCAGTCATCATGGGGTTATGAAAGGCAGGTCCTGCTTGACTAGCCTGATCTCCTTCTATGAGAAGGTGATGCACTTAATGGATGAAGGAAGGGCTGTGGATGTTGTCTGCCTACACTTTAGTAGAGCTTTTGGCACAGTTTCCCACGGCATTCTCCTTGAGAAACTGGTTGTGGGTTGGAGAATTGTACACTGGGTTAAGAACTGTCTGGATGGCCGAACCCAAAGAGTGGTGGGGAATGGAGTTAAATCCAGTTGGCAGCCAGTCACAAGTGGTGTTCCTCAGGGCTCATTGCTGTGTCTAGTGTTGTTTAACATCTTTAACCACGATCTGGATGAGGGGATCGAGTGCACCCTCAGTAAGTTTGCAGGTGACACCAAGCTGGGCAGGAATGTTGGTCTGCTGGAGGATAGGATGGCTCTACACAGGGATCTGGACAGGCTGGATCTGTGAGCTGAGGCCAATTGTATGATGTTCAACAAGGCTTAGTGCTGGGTCCTGCACTGGGGTGCAACAACCCCATGCAACTCTGCAGGCTTGGGAAGATTGGCTGGAAAGGTGCTTGGTGCAAAAGGATGTGGGGTGTTGGTAAACAGCCAGTTGAATATAAGCCAGCTTGTGCCCAGGTGGCCAAGAAGGCCAACAGTATCCTGGCTTGTGTCAGAACTAGTGTGGGCAGCAGGACTAGGGAAGTGATCGTCCCTCTCTACTGGGCACTGGTGGGGCCACATCTCAAATCCTGTGTTCAGTTTTGGGCCCCTCACTACAAGACACTGAGGTGCTGGAGTGTGTTCAGAGAAGGGCAGTGAAGCTGGTAAAGAGTTCAGAGAAGTCTTATGAGGAGCTGAGGGAACTTGGGGTGTTCAGCCTGGAAAAAAGGAGGCTCAGGGGAGACCTTGGCATTCTCTACATATACCTGAAAGGAGGTATTGGTCTCATCTTCCAGGTAGCAAGCAATAGGATGAGAGGAAATGGTCTCAAATTTTTCCAGGGGTGGTTTGGATTGGACACTAGGAAAAAATTCTTCACTGAAAAAGTTGTCAAGCATTGGAACAAGCTGCCCAGAGGAGTGGTTGAGTCACCGTCTCTGGAGGTATTTAAAAGATGTTTACATGTAGCCCTTAGGGACATGGTTTAGTGTTGGACTTGACAGTCTTGGGTTAATAGTTGGATCCGATGATCTTAAAGGTCTTTCCCAACTGAAACAATTCTGTGATTCTGTAAGGATGTCTATAGGACTCTGCTGTAGTCTAAAGAAACTCAGAAAGGCTAGTTTGCATCCTGTTCCAATTGCCAGCTTCTCTGGAAGCTTTCTTGCAGAGTTACTCTAGCTGTGAATTTACAAAGGAGTACCTCAACATGCCAGGGAAAATACCAAACGGTCTCCATTGGATACAAGCTAGATAGTACCTTGTATGTTACTGTGTTTGGAGGCTTTGTTCCCTCTCTGCTAGACTTGAATCTTGGATTCTTTCATTATTACTGCAACAGGCAAAAGTGTCATCTGGCTGTGGTGAGATACACATGCTCTTGGATTTTGTTTTGTTATTTTCTCTGACATCTGTATAGTGTAACTCTGGATTTACTTCCTCTGAATAACAGAAAGACTGTATGCTTTTCTGCTATGTAAGTCCTTGCAAATACATAAAGCTAACTTTATATATGTGACAGAATGAGAACTACCAAGCAGTTTGTTTTTTTTTTTAATGTTAAACCCTGTTGTATCACTGGTTTTTGCCCTGCTCAACTCCTTCAGCCAGGCACTGCTTGGTTGTAGTTACAGGCGATGCTGGTGATGTCAGCATTGCTACTTCTGCTTCAGAGTAGATCACACACAAGTGTGGAATTAAGTTCAATGTGTTAAAATCTAAATAATCATTTCCATATTCTGTAGCATTGAAAGGGAATAGCTTTTTCAGAAAAATACGTGAGAAAATCTGGGCAGCTTTCACAATTTTCATGACCCAGCTGGGTTTCCTAGTTTGTCTTATGATTAATTTGGACAGTATTTCTACTGGTCACTTTCAGATGATGATGATTTTCTAATGTATCCAACAGATATCCATTCAAGCAGTGACTGGGGAATAGGATTGAAAGACTCAGAGTGTTCTTTGTTTAAATAATTGAATTGAAGCAGGCACTTAATTGAGAAAGATTAGATTTATTAAATAAAGCTTACAAAATGAAATGGAGTATAAATGAGTTTCAGTTGTCTTTCCTTATACTCAAAAGGACTTTGCATATAATATGGCAATTTAGATTTTTTGTTATTTTATACACTGAGCAGTTACACAGTTTTGGTGTTCATTTATGCAAAATAATTTCCAAAGATACTATTCACTGCAGTACAGTGGAGTCTGGGAAATATTTTGTATCAAAATAGTCTTCAGGACATCTTTACTATTAGACATTTCATGTTGTCAAAATAGGGAAAGAATTTCAAAAAAAGAGATATGAGAAGTGATTGGTGGTAAAATTTAGCTGTGCTCTCCAGAGGGCACTTTAAAAATTGCTGATGTTTAGAAATGTGCTGTGAAGACTAATTCTAATTTTCTGCAGTTTTATTCAGTTAACCTTGTTGCATATGAGATATGTGCATCTGTGTGTTAATTAAGAATGCAAGAGACATAGTCACTGTAATTCTTGTGATTTAATAGAATTTTCTGCCTTGTTTTAAAAATGTGCTAGAAATTTTGATGAGCTTGTAAAAGTATTTGAACAAAGATTCTTACTGAAAACAGGTTTAGCGATGATTTTACAATGCTTATTTGAAAAGTATAATTTGTGGCCAACTGCCACACATTTTGAGTGAATGAAAATAAGTAACTAAAGACAAGGGCAGAGTTTATGATTTTGTTGAAAAGGAATAGTATGTTTTTCCAGTTTCAGAAATCTGGAGAAATATTTTGAGGTGTTGCTGATCTACCAGGAAACATGAGTAACGAAATGAAAGTCGGTCTTATTTTGTGGCTGTAGAATCATCTTTGTATAGAAAATACCATTTGAAATAAAAAATCTGAATAGAAAGAACTTTAGAGATAAATAAGACATATGTAAATACATAGGAGTTCTTGAGAATTGCATATATATATATATTAAATTGATTTGAATAAAAAGAGGGAATTTCATCTTACTGAAAACTAAACTGCTTTATATTTCACCTCTGATCAGTGAAGCTGTCATGCTGAAGACAGTGTTAGGAGGTACACGAGAGCCTGAGAGAAGAATAAAATCCAGGGCCATATGCCTATAATAAATGCTTGGAGAACTGTAGAGATATCCCAGCTGCTCCAGCCAATGAGCCGGCTTCAGTTGGAGCTCGGCTCAGATGCCTCTATACAAATGCCCATAGCATGGGGAACAAACAAGAGGATTAGAGGTGTGTGCACATCTACGGGGGTATGGTATAATAGGCATCACAGAAACATGGTGGGATGGCTCCTGTGACTGGAGTGTTGGAATGGAAGGTTACAGGCTCTTTAGAAAAGACAGGCTTGGCAGGCGGGGAGGGGGAGTTGCCCTTTATGTTAGGGATAGGCTGGAGAGTACGGAACTCTGTCTGGGGACAGGTGAGCAGTCCACAGAGAGTTTGTGGGTCAGGGTTAAAGGGAGAACAGCAATGGGAGACATTACTGTGGGGATCTGTTACAGACTGCCTGATCAAGGAGAGCCTGCGGATGAAGCACTCCATAGAGAGATAGGAAAAGCCTCACGCTCGCAGGCCCTTGTTCTCATGGGTGACTTCAACCACCCTGACATCTGTTGGAAGGACGGTACGGCCCGGCACAAGCAATCCAGGAGGTTCCTTGATTGTGTAGAAGACAACTTCCTTCTGCAAGTAATAGAGGAGCTGACAAGGAGAGGTGCCCTGCTTGACCTCGTGCTCACCAACAGGGAAGGGCTCATTGGAAATGTGATGCTCCAGGGCAGCCTTGGTTACAGCGATCACGAGATGGTCAAATTTGAGATCCTCAGGACAGTGAGAAGAGCGTGCAGCAAGCTCACTGCCCTGGACTTCAAAAGAGCAGACTTTGGCCTCTTCAGGAACCTGCTTAGTAAGGTTCCATGGGATACAGCCC
Source organism: Pezoporus occidentalis (assembly GCF_034315485.1). Taxonomy (NCBI): domain Eukaryota; kingdom Metazoa; phylum Chordata; class Aves; order Psittaciformes; family Psittacidae; genus Pezoporus; species Pezoporus occidentalis. The sequence goes on along the minus strand of NW_026916170.1, from coordinate 8,204,519 downwards.
TAGAGGGCAGAGGGGCCCAAGACTGTTGGTTGATATTCAAGGATCACCTGCTGCAAGCTCAGGAGTGTTGCATCCCAACTAGAAGGAAGTGCAGCAGGAGGGCCAGGAGACCTCCTTGGATGGATAAGGAGCTGCTGAGGAAAATTCAAATGAAAAAAGAGGCTTATAAAAGGTGGAAGCAAGGACAGGTGGCATGGGAAGGGTACAGGGATGTTATCCGGGAAGCTACGGTCCAGGTTAGGAAAGCTAAGGCCCAGTTAGAATTAAACTTAGCTAGAGGTATTAAAGATAACAGGAAGGGATTCTACAAGTACATAGCAAATACAAAACAGACTAGGGAGAATGTAGGCCCCCTCAGGAAGCTCTTGGGAGAACTGACTACACAGGATTTGGGGAAGGCTGAGGTTCTGAATGACTTCTTTGCCTTGGTATTCACTGGCAAAGGCTCTGACCAAACCATCTAAGTCTTGGAAGGCAGATGCAGGGACTGTGAGACTGAAGACCTTGGGCCCACTGTAGGAGAGGATCTGGTTCGAGACCATCTTAAAAATCTGAATGTGCACAAGTCCATGGGTCCTGATGAGATCCATCCACGGGTCCTGAAGGAGCTGGCGAATGAAGTTGCGAAGCCACTGGCCATCATATTTGAGAAATCATGGCAGTCAGGTGAAGTTCCCAATGACTGGAAAAGGGGAAATATAAGCCCCATTTTCAAGAAGGGGAAAACGGATGACCCGGGGAATTACAGACCAGTCTGTCTCACCTCTGTGCCTGGCAAAATCTTGGAGCAGATTCTCCTGGAAGGCATGCTAAGGCACATGAAAAACAACGAGGTGCTTGGTGACAGCCAGCATGGCTTCAGTAAGGGGAAATCCTGCCTGACCAATTTGGTGGCCTTCTATGATGGGGCTACGGAACTGATGGACAGGGGTAGAGCAGTTGATGTCATCTACCTGGACTTGTGCAAAGCATTCAACAGTGTCCCACACAGCATCCTTGTCTCTAAATTGGAGAGACATCAATTTGATGGATGGACCCCTCAGTGGATAAAGAACTGGCTGGATGGCCGCACACAAAGAGTTGCGGTCAATGGCTCAATGTCCGGCTGGAGACCAGTAACGAGTGGTGTCCCTCAGGGATCGGTGTTGGGACCGGTCTTGTTCAACATCTTCGTCGCTGACATGGACAGTGGGATTGAGTGTGCCCTCAGCAAGTTTGCTGATGACCCCAAGCTGTTCGGTTCGGCTGATACCCTGGGGGGAAGGAATGCCATCCAGAGGGACCTGGACACGCTTGTGAGGTGGGCTGATGCCAACCTCATGAAGTTTAACCATGACAAGTGCAAGGTCCTACACGTGGGTCGGAGCAATCCCAGGCACAGCTACAGGTTGGGCAGAGAAGAGATTCAGAGCAGCCCTGCAGAGAAGGACTTGGGGGTGTTGGTTGATGAGAAAATGAACATTGCCGGCTTCAGTGTGTGCTTGCAGCCCAGAAAGCCAACCGTATCCTGGGCTGCATCAAAAGGAGCGTGACCAGCAGGTCAAAGGAGGTGATCCTGCCCCTCTACTCTGCTCTTGTGAGACCTCACCTGGAGTATTGTGTGCATTTCTGGTGTCCTCAACATAAAAAGGACATGGAACTGTTGGAACAAGTCCAGAGGAGGGCCACGAGGATGATCAGAGGACTGGAGCACCTCCTGTATGAAGACAGGCTGAGAAAGTTGGGGCTGTTCAACCTGGAGAAGAGAAGGCTGCGTGGAGACCTCCTAGCAGCCTTCCAGTATCTGAAGGGGGCCTATAAGGATGCTGGGGAGGGACTCTTCATTCGGGACTGTAGTGATAGGACAAGGGGTAACGAGTTCAAACTTAAACAGGGGAAGTTTAGATTGGATATAAGGAGGAAATTTGTTGCTGTTAGGGTGGTGAGGCACTGGAATGGGTTGCCCAGGGAGGTTGTGAATGCTGCATCCCTGGCAGTGTTCAAGGCCAGGTTGGACGAGGCCTTGGGTGATATGGTTTAGCGTAAGGTGTCCCTGCCCATTGCAGGGGGTTTGGAACTAGATGATCTTAAGGTCCTTTCCAACTCTAACTATTCTATGATTCTATGATAAAGAGGGAGAAGGCAGAAGCTGCTATGCTGGATTTTATTACCTGTGTCTTCAGCCTGTTTTTTTTCCAAATGGTGAATGACTTCCTATTAAACTGTCAGTGGTGTTAATGTTAAGGGGTGCTTGTTTCTGTTTAAGGATTTGTGTCTTTAATAAATATTTAAGAATTCAGGAAACATGAAATTGACTAGTACTTGTCCAGTATAGCTCTTATACTCAAGCTTATATTTTTTTACCTTTTTTTATGGTTTCTTCCAGTTATTATTGCACATTTATTTGAGTGGGTCTAGGCACAGTGAATGCAAGGTAAAGCTTGTCTAGCTGAGGAAGTGTGTGACTTTTTAAAAAGCATTATTAAGTCATAAGGATAAACATGATTTTTAAGCATTTAATGTGCTTTATAATTGTTGGTTTGGAAGCTTCTTGTAGCTGATAGAATTGCAAGCCTTAGCAGATTGACTAGTAGTTACCAAACATGTTTGATCATACCAGTTACTTCCCTCCCTTCTTCATCAGCACTTCAGCTGTTCAGTGGGCTCATGTGACTCTTGTCACTGTTCACGCCCTGTTCAGTACTCCAGAAAAAATGAAGTCAAAAGCAAACAAACTCTTTCCTCATGCCCTGTAGTCTTTGCCAACTGAAATTTAGTGGTTGCGTAGATGGTAGATAATGAAATCTGTGTTGAAAATGCCTAGGTCTGAAACTACCTGTAAATACTTACAAATTCAATGAAGCAGTCATCAACTGTGCAAAATTCACATGGTGGAGGGCCAGAAGAGATATGAAAAGTGGCCAGAAGCAAAATGTAGGATCAGCCAATTCTGTTTAAAGGTCTGAATGCTAGATGGAGATATTGTTATAGGCATGTATCAGTTTCATCTCCTTAAATGGGTACTGGCTATAGCATGCCTGACTTTGTTTTTATCGCTAGCAGGTCTGTTCTACTGGGATACTGCCTGCCTCTCATATCTTTACATTTACCACAGCTTACAGGGTAGTGAATGTCATCTTTGCACCCAAGCACGCTACATGTATGTTTCATGTTACAGTGCAGACACATCCAAACCAGTTTGCGTAGCACCAGCTTATGATTGCCTGTCCACCTCCACAGTTCTGTGTGGGATTTCCTTTCAGCTGTGGAAGCTTCTTACCAGGCCCTTCGATCTGGTGGTTACTGCTTGCTTGCTCTGCATTCGTATTCCACTTTCTTTTGTAGAACATCCTCAATAGGCCTTGTAAAGTTATATATTGGAATTAAAAGGGATCACTTCTCCTTTTATGCTTTCAGTGTAGTATGATACGCATTTATCCCTGTTTCCTTTTCAGAGATCTCTGTACCAAGTCCACCACTCCTGTGAGTTCTGGGAAGCGTCCAGCATAGGCCTTGTCTAGAGTGGTTAATGACTTTTCTGAAGTAGTCTGTTAGTTGATTTACAGTATCACAGTATCACAGTATGCTGGAGATTGGAAGGGACCTCGAAAGATCATCTAGTCCAATCCCCCTGCCGGAGCAGGAACACCTAGATAAGGTTACACAGGAATGCGTCCAGGCGGGTTTTGAATGTCTCCAGGGAAGGAGACTCCACAGCCTCCCTGGGCAGCCTGTTCCAGTGTTCCGTCACCCTCAGTGAGAAGAAGTTTCTTCTCAAGTTTAAGTGGAACCTCTTGTGTTCCAGTTTGTACCCATTACCCCTTGTCCTATCATTGTTTGCCACTGAGTAGAGCCTGGCTCCATCCTCGTGACACTCCCCCTTTATATATTTATAGACACTAATAAGGTCACCTCTCAGTCTCCTCCAAACTTGTGGAGAAGATTTGTGCTTATAAGTATGGTGTTAACAAAGTAGAGCACACCTGTTTTTTGGGGGGGATTATTTTAACTACTGTTGTGGTGGGTCTCCTAGGTAACCTTTATATTTTTCAATATTCCCCCATTTAGCCTGGATCACAGAGGGAGAAGAACAGTGCATTTGCTGTGTGAGAAGTGCGGACAGGTTTTGGGTCTTGTTTTTCCTGAGGAATGGGATTTTTAGGTACATCTCATTCACTACACATTTCTTAAACCACAACATGTTAAGTTTCTTTTACTGACGATGACCTTTTAGGGCCCTCTTCCATAAATAAATGAGATTTTCCTTTTCTTTATAATTTCCCATATAGGAACAATTGGACCAATACCACTCAGTTATGAGTGATACACTGAATGTGACTTGTAATTTGAAGTGGCTATTGCAGCACTTGTGGCATAAATATTTGCTGCTTCCTACTTTTTTTTTTTAAATAATGAGACAAGTTTTAATAGACTATCAAAATTAAGTTTGTTTTGCACTTCCTTCAGGTGCTTGAAAGTACAGTAAATTCTAATACAAGTTTGTAGGATCTGCCAGTTCTTTCCAGATACAGTTAGAAGAGGGGAACAGTAAGGAAGGTGGTTTTATGACGTGTAGCAGTTACATCTTAAAATGCCAGTGATTCTGTATTTTCATTAATCTTTATGTACTGTGATTGGGTGATTTTTGCTATTGCTTGTCAACAGCCAGCCACTTCATTCCTCATCAATTATTATGATGTAACATAAGACTCAAGTGTTACGAGGTTTTGTGTTATTTCCAAGGGGCAGAGGAAGTTATCCTCACTTCAAATGCCTAAAAATTTTACTATATGATGATGCCTGTTAAAATCAGTAGGACTACCTCTGTGTATAGCGTACTTCTTCACCTGGAGTAAACGTGTCAAGAAGGGCTCCCAATGAAGGAAAAAAAAGAAAAGGAACCATGTGGTTTCTGCTCTGAGGTGTCAAAGTTAATATTGTAACGGTAAATAAACCACCCTACACCTGAACTTGAAGATACTTTCAGTAAAGAAGTCTGGGATAAATTGCATCTGGGATATTCTGTAATTTCTAGAAGCTGTCAGTATCTAGGAGGAGGAGTGTTGGTTCTTGCCTTTTCGATAAGAAACACAATTTGGGGACAGGATGGATAGAGAACCCTCTTGTGAATTGCCTGGAAAAAAAAAACAACAAACCTACTCAGCTTTGTCTGCAAGTTCTTGATTTCAGCCTTTGTCACAAGTGAAAAGATACTCCCTTCTGCTAAATGAGATTCCTCCCTGTTTTTTTCAAGAGATGTTTGTATTTATATTCATTATCCAGTGATTTTTCTGATGGCTTATTTTTTCTGATTTGTGTTCTGCATACACACACATTTATCTTCAAACTTTCCTTTCCCCTCAGCATAACTATATAATTAGTACTTTCCTTTTGCCTCTCACTTATTTACAAAGCTGGAGTTTTAATAGCAGTGAGCCTCATGCATACTGGTACCACATGTCATGTTGGAAACACCATAAAATGGCTGCCTCTGCTTGGAAGGAGACTTATCCAAAAAAAGGTCATCCTTTCTCATGCAACTCATCCTATCTTTCTTATCTATAAACAGGAGTCCTGCTGAGTGTGCTAGGCAGATACACATCAGTTTTTATCATGTGGGCTTGACTATATTATGTCCTCTACGTTTTCTTTTTTTTTTTTTTTCTTTAATACAAGTCTGTGTGGCTCTGATATCCATGAAAGTTTATGTAAAGTTTCTTGCTGGCTGAATAAACACTAGGTTGGGAAACTGCAAATGTAGTTTCAGTATGTGTAACTTCAAAGGTAACATGCCAATCTCTTTTGCAAACATTGAGTAATTATGGGATTGAGTAATTTGAGGTGGGGATCGTGGTCACCAAATCTTCTCCTATCTAAGATGCTAGGCTTCACCTCTCCTGCAAACTCTCTCAAGCAGTTGTAGCACTCATCACACCTTTTTTAGTCTTGAGCAACAACACTCTTTGCTGTTCTGAATCAGTGTTGAGCATCGTTGTTTGCATTCTTGCTGTCTCTTTTCTCCTGGATAAGACCAAAGTGACGAAGGTTGTTCTGCTTGAATAGATAGACCCATCCGTCTCCTTTTGCCTGCTTGTTCCTTTTTCACAGCTGTAAAAGAGCAGACAGAAAATACAAAGGGCCTAGAGGTTCTACTGTGAAAAACTTTGTCCACAGACTTTCACATTACTAAAACAGTGGCCTGAAGTATAGAGGACAGCCACTGCTTTACTCTATGTCAGCCAGGGAGTTTTTGAGACCCCGCTGTTTAAGGTTGGGGTCAATTTTCCCAGCTCTTAAGACTTTATGAATAGGGCTATCTTTTCTAAATATCAAGTCTTTAGGATTAAGTCTAATGCCTCCAAAGAAACATGTGACCTACTTTTCATAAAGGGATATTCATGCATGATTCTGGGACAACTTTTAATGGTATTTTTAAAATTCTTGCTCTGAATCTTTTCAGTTTCTTCATTTTTTTTATTATTCCCTCTCCCCCCCCCGAAAAATGACATCTTCAACCTTGGGAGCAAACTTTTGCATACCAGGCATACTGGAAGGAGAACCACCCTGCAGATGAGTGTACCAGAGCATGCTAGAACTCAGGAGGCTGTACTAGACAAAAGGGAACTCAGAAGGTGTATGGCCCCATTCCAGACTTCCATGAGTTAACCTGTACATGCTGTAATGTTTACTGGAAGCAAGTTCAGATTAAGAAGAAAAATAATTAAATAACAAATTTTGCTTGACAACTGCAAAGGTTGTAAGACTTGAGGAATGTGGCTGTCAGAAGTGCTGAGGAACTGCCTCTGCCATCAGTTCCCTCTTGAAATTGTTGATGCTTAGCACCAGGAAAAACTGGAATCATAATACATTTTCTTGTGAAGCTGTGGCAGGTGGATGCCAGCAATATTTATGAAGAGATCACTAGCCCTAAACTGTTAGACTGCAGAAGGATGAGTGTTAAATTCTAATCTCTGATTTACAAGTCTGGCAGCACTTCCTATTCACATGGTATGTGATTTGAATAATGATGTGTCTCCTCCTGATCTCATTAAGCCTGATTTAATCCAGGATCTTAGTTCATTAGTGCCTGCTAGCTTTCATACAACTGGTTACACAAACAAGCAAAACCCTAAAAATCCTGTAAAACTGTAACCATCTTTCCAGGTAAATATTTTCATGAGCCCTTTTTTGTTCCTGAAAAAGTATTAGCTTGTTTGGGAGGATTCTTTTAAAACACTGATGCATCTTCAGGAATCTCAATATTAATTTTACATGCAGTGAAATTACACAACACTTGCCCTGCCTGCACTGGTTCAGTGGACTTCTCTGCATAACCTTTATAACTGTATGCTGCAGAGGACTGAGTAATTGGGTTGGTACGACAGAGTAGCATATATTTGAAGACAGGCCTATCAAAAAACAACAGGAATTTCTGTCATTTGCCCAGACTTTTTTACAGCACAGTTCTTCATTCTGTAATGTAGAATTACGTGATTAAAAACTTCTTATAGGAATTGTTATAATTTTCCCCAATTTGCTAATTGAGAAGAAAAATGTCTGTTTGGACAATCACCAGGGTTTTTGTAGGTGTGGTTGAAATAAAAATTTTGAAATTCTGTGCAGCTCTGTTTTCTGTAGTTTGTATGTTTTATGTAGCACAGTGACTTTCAGCTTTTTGTTCCGTTTCTTTTTCGCTGTATAGCATCTGATTTAGAGAAGATAAGTTGTTTAATAAAAAAATTCTTCCATATGATTTTAAACAGAGAATGCAAAGCACTGGATGATTCAGTTAATGTTTTCATTAGAAAATCCTGCTGTTAAGGATCATCTGGTGTGTGATAGGATTTGTCTCTGCCTGAACCTGTGTCATAGAGATAGTTTATCTTGTTATCTAGCACATTACAATTTGTGATAATGTCTCCCGTTGCTTTTTTTTCTAAGAATGTGTGTTTTCTCTTTCTGTGTTGCTCATCTACTTCAAATTGTATTGTGAGAAGATGCAAACCTGAAAATTCATGGATTCAGGTAGTTTCTTGTATATCTTATCTACTTTTCTTTACATGGTAATATGCGCAAGGCTTTTTATATTGACAGCAGAAAAAAATCTACTACATGAAATATCCATTTATTGCCTTAAAAATTACCTCTAAAAATGTAGTCTATTACATTTGGCTTTTTTAATATGGCCAGGTGCCTGTGGGGGGAAAACTCTGGCATATCCCACTCAATGTTTAAAGAAATGAGGAATGATACTGCACTTTCAAGTAAAGCAATAATGCTTCTACTAGTTGGATGGAAGTGGAGCCTTTGTGAGAAGAAACTTCATTCTATTAAAAAATTAAATAGTTTAAATAGTTTCACTCTGCTGGATCTGGACGGAGGGGAAGCTGGCAGAGAAGCAGCTTTTGTGCCTCCCTGCAGCACCTTGCCACAGTACTTGCAGATGCAGGGAGGAGCATATATGTGTTTCTAAGCACCCACACAGACGTGTACACATGCGTTGAGACTGCTGGGCAACTAAAACCTATACGGATTGTATTGTACTGTTGTCAAGGACAGGTGAAAGGCAGGAGATCCAGCTTATGAAAGCCTGGGTGGCCGTCCACTGCATGAAGGCTATGGAGGTGAGAGAGGAGGAGGGCAGCAGTTAAAGATGCTACTTGCCAGTCATCTTCCCCATGGCCATCCCTGCCTAATGCCCTGAACCCTGTTATTTACATACATTGCTAAATATGTAAGGCAGAACGAATTCTCAGCCCCAGATTAAAACTGGGAAGGAATGTGTGCTGCAGGGGTTCACTGGCAGGTGATAGCAGACAATTTGATGGCAGAATAGAATAAAGAGGTCACTTCCAGTTCACCTGCAGGTTACAAAATCTGCTGCAGCCATACAGTGTGATTCTCTGTAAGGTTTCAGAAATGCAGAGCCGCAATTTGTAGACTTCGGTTTCCAGAGTCTCTAGGTCACCATCTCGCAAATACTTTGTGCATGGTGGGGGTGAGGCTCTGTGTGCCTGTTCTGGTGTCAAGGGGACAAATTCTATTTTCCTTACCTCTTGAATAAATTTATAACATGCTTCTGTTTCTGTACTTCTCACCTACATGGGAAAACTGCATATAAAGATCCACAAATTTACTTGCTGTCTTTCAAAGGCTTCCTTGAAAGTGTCTTGTCACAGCACTTACAAAATGCTGATAAGTGCTTATGTACCTGGCCCATGCTTATCACTGCTGCTTCTTCATGCTTCCTGACATCTGCTGTTTCTGTTAATCAGTTGTACTTCTTTTTACACCTAGATTGTAACACCTCAGAGAGAGGTACTGTTATTTTTTTTCTGCCACCACGGTGTGTGATCCGTATGTAGGTGCTGTTAGAGTACTTGTTAAGTGATCGGGAACGGAGAGCATCAGGCCTGGACTACTCTTCCCTTCTCAGTATGCCAGTGTTGGGGTTAGTGTGAATAAGTGGCTGGGAACAGCATCTAGCACCCAGCCTGGCATCTTTTTCCTATTTGCCTTTTCTTATTGCTCTAATTATAATTTTCAGCCTTGGTCCATTAGGTTCATTAAGATGTAATGAGTTGCTTGTCCTCGTGGCAGCGAAGCTAATCACTGCTGTAGCCAAGCACATCTCGAAACCACAATGAGCAGAGAGTGTATTCTTTTTTTCCTCCTTTCTCTGTGACAATTGGTGTTATATATGTGGTACACATTTTGTAAAACGTGCTTCCCATTTTTCTCACTGTTGTATTGCTTGCTGTTTCTCATAGTCTCTCTTTTTTCTTTACCCTTTCTTTTATTATTTTATTTTTGGTAATTTTTTAAAAAACCTAAATGGTATAGTTAAATATGTCTCCTTTTGAACTGAAGAATGAAGTTTGATTGCTAAGGGTGCAGAACAAGGAGGTTTTCTTGATCTGAATAGATGCAGGAAACACGCTCATTTTCATATAAAAACAGAGCTGAAAGATTCCATAGACTTAACAAATCTGAGTTATGTTAATTTTGTTATAATCCATGCACTCGGCCTTCTAAGAGCACAAAGCTTTCTCCATATGCAAGAATGCGTATCCTACCAGAAGATCTTTTATTATCAGAAGTATATAGAAAAGGTACAAGATAAAGCTGTATCAAAAAAAGGAAGAATGTGAAGATTCTTTAAAAGAGGAGCTTCAGTTTACTGTAGCATACCGGGTGTTGGTCTGTAGGAGAGGAACAAAGGTATTCAGGTGTGGCAGTGTGGCTTCATAGCATGGGCATCTCAGGCTGGCATACACAAGGAATGCTTAGATGTGGATATCACAGAGTAGTTGCCAGCAGTTTAAACAGGAGCTGGTTCACTGTGACTCTAGTGGCACAGTATTTTTGCAGTTAATGTAGAATACACTGGATGTAGGTGTTAATTTTCTTTTGGAGCAACTGTTGTTTTGTCATTTCATAGTAATTTTGTTTGTTGCAAATTGTTTGCAATAAATCTAAACTACTGCATTTTCATATGGATATTTTCATCTGACCCACTATATTGCCCCAAATATTTGAGGTGTTGCCTCCATGTTAAATAAAGTTTATAATAAAATCAGTAATAAAAATAGTATTTAAATGCTGCAAGAACAATGAACAGGACAGATAGGCTGTAGAAGCCTTTTTTTATGGCTGTGTAATGAGTTTATGATTGTACAGGCTAAGTCGAGATGCATATGATAAATAGCTGAGCAGCATCCTGACAGGAAGCTTTACAGTGTTTTGCAAGGCCTTCCATATGAGATGCAAAGGCAGCACTGTGGCTTACCTGAGCAGCCATGCAAGCAGCACTTCTCACTATCTGGATGGCATTCAAGAGTTTATTTGCAGTGGGAGAGAGCAAAACAGAAGATTGCATCTGTTTTCTGTAACACAACAAGAAAGAAAAGGCACATTGGAGCCTTCATCCTTAACATGGTTTCTTCTGCATACTCCTGCTGTTACTGCTGGAATAGATATGCTGTTCAGCATGTAAAACTTGGTGAAAAAATAGTGCTTTTCTCTATCAAGCTTTAAATCAGATAGAAGTCACGTGAGCTACAGAAACAGACATATTTTGAAGGCTAGAGACAGAAACCAAAGAACTCTTTGGGAGAGGCTTAGGAGGCTCTGGTTTAAAAACAACCCTAGAACTAGATAGTACTAGCACAAACCAGGAGGTAACCCTATTTTTTTTTTCTTTTTCAGTGGTTAGGTCACATGCCTGACAGGCAGCTGGGAACACGTTTCCTATAAACTTGGGATAATCAAGGCAGTAAAAGAGGAGAGAGGATGTATAATCTTGCAGTTGTAAAATAAGAGCTTAACTTTGTCATGAGCTCCGATGATGTGTGCAGTAGCAGTATGGGATCCATCTAGCTGTTAGAACTGAGGGATCACTTTTTCACTTCTGGGGAAGCACACTCTCCAGGCTGTCCTTCCTGCTCTACTTGGTGACAGCCAGTGATTGTCTCTTGTGACCAGCTCATGGAGAGCTCTCACTCTTGATCATGGTGCTTGAAGGTCTCACATTCTGCCTCCATGTCTTGGAGCTGGTATTGCCCTAGAAAGGAGAAGCCAAGGACTAGTGAATCTCAAATGTTGCAGAAGTCAGGAAAATAAAAGCTAGGTGGTTTCCCTATTGTCTCTGAAACGTTTCCCTTTTTATGGAATTTAAGGCTAGTGCTATGAAGGCATACTGGATTTTAGTGTTGCCACCATCTTTCTGGTCGAAAATAATTTTCACACTGATGGTAGTTCAGTTGCTGAAAGGTTTGTTCCAACCTCACTGCCAGGTACGTTGTTTATTTTACAGCAGAACTACAAGAGTCTTAACAGTGTGAGAGTTGCATTTATATCTAAGCATGCTTATAATTATTCAGTAACTCTTAACTAGTTTGAGTGAAAATGTCACAGGAAATGACTCAGGAGGACTAAATATTGCATTGAGGCACTCTGCAGCAGAGTTACATTTTGAGGTTTTAATATAAATGGGTAATTGAATTCATATATTGTTTGGAGTTGCAGACATTATTTGCAGGAAAGCATGGTGGTAGCTGTCTCTTGAAAGGTAAAGTATATTTTTGAGAAAAGAGATTAAAGGAAAAGTATTCTGCGTTTCAGAGTGGTCAAAGCGCTCCTTATGTAGTTCACTGTCATCTTTGGATAGTTTGCATGTGTTGCAGTGTTGGCTCACCCAGGCTCCCTTCCACCCCCTGGCTCCATATGATTCTGCATTCTTTTTCCTGCTTCCGTGTTAAGCTTCAAACAATGTACAGGATATAGAATTTTTAATAGTGAAAACCTCATTATTTCTTAGCTTTTAACTGTTTTTCCCTTTGCACATGGAGGCCATAGATAAATCACCTTGTACTCTGACAGTGATTTTTTCTCATGATTTTTCATGGCTCCCAGCAACTACGAGGAGTGAAGTGTTGGCTGGAACATTTCATACGTGCAGCAACACAGAATAGTATTTAATTGCATTTATAGTCATAGAAGGGGTTGCAGCAATTTCCTCAGATGTTCTCAGCTGAGTTTCCTGGAAAGGTCAGAACTGCTAGAGTAAAAAAACCTTGATGCTTTGCCATAGTGAAAATGGCAGAAGTTATTTTACTTTCCTTTAGACTTGGTAACAGATACTAACTGTAACTTTTGTGGCTGGCCTAATTCAAACATTTGCTATAAATCAAAGGAAGCTTTTTGATAGATGAGCAGAAGCTTCAGCATGTAGTCTGATAGAATAGACTTTTTCTTTGAAAGGTAATAAATGATGAAATTCTGCAAACAAAGCTAGGTCTTGCAAGCAACAGTAGGAAAATGGCAGATGAGCCGAAGACTTTTCTCTTTGGTAACCATTAACCACTCTTCTTAATCTCTTTCCAGCTAGACAAGGCACGTGCCATGTCAACGAGTAACAGGTTTTGACTAAAAAAATGAAAGATGATGAATTTCTAGATTTTATAGGTTGAAATAGCCATTTAATAGGGCATAGGTACACTTGAATATGTCATATTTTGCTATGCAATGGAGTTTCATTGCACTATATAACTTGTTAGTTAATATTTTGTCACATTGTAAAGCTCACAAGCATACAGAAAATATCTTATAATTTTGTGGCTCATATTGGTGTAGGATTGGATTAGAGAAGATCCAAATAAAGCCAACTGAAGTATTGTTTAGGATTTTGTGTTTCTTTGGAGAAACGCTATTTCAAAATTTGCTAAAAGAAAGTAATCTTTTCATGGTGATTTGGCAGTTGACATCTATGCAGTATGGTTAAAGCCTCATTAAAAAAACAGTATTTTTTTAGATGATAAAAGAGTATACAAAGCGTAAGGGCCTTCTGAGTACTCTAAAATGTGTTTGCACCCTATAATGTCTTTGAAATCATAATATTTCATCAAATCAGGCTTAAAGCCTGATGTAAAAATCGGGATTTTTAAAGTTCACAGTGGCTTTTCAGAATTTCTCAGATGGAGGATGCCTCTTCCCAATAAGTACTGCTTATACTACTGGAATCACTCTGAAACACACATACCCATGAGGTGGAAGCTGTCTTAATGTTTGTGGTGTCAAAAGGGCCTGGTTTAGATTTAGTGGTTGAAACGTGAGGTTATTTATTTAAGGGCTGGGTTCCTGAGGTATAGCCCCTTGAAAACAATCTGCTAATAACCTGCAATTGTCTTTGTGTGGGCTAGGAAAAAATGCATCATTTTGACCCATGAAATTTATACCAGGCACTGCCCCAAAATCAAGTATCATATAGTACCAAAGGTGAGGTTTAGAGATATTTCTGAAGCTGTTAGCACTGTGAAAGCCTGCCTCTTTCCAGGTAGGCTATGTGAGTGAGACAGCTGCTCATTCTGCAGAAGCATCTGAGTACTGGAGGAGTGGTGGGATGAAGAGCTAAGCACTGCACTCAGTAGATCCCTTTTTGCCCCTTCTCCTAAGGCTATGTGTGGGGATCTCTATGGACACTGTCTTGTGAACTAGGTTCTGGAAAGGGCTCTCAAGGTCATCGGGTCTGGACCAATTTAGCATTACCACAGAGATTCCTAGTGAAAGTGCTCACACTGTCATTGTGTGGAGACTCAGCGTGCTGTAGATGTCCCGTAGTACCTGTCCAGTCCCCCTTGTCCTACTCAGGGATAGACTGGTCTACAGTGAGTGGTGGTTGTAGCTAATCAGGGTGTGAATGTGTTTGCTGTAGTCAAAATATGACCAGAAACCAGTGCAAGAATCCTACAAGAATCCTAATCAGGAGACATACTGAAGTCCTTGCTAGGCAGGCAGCTAATTGCAGGTTGATTCCCCCCCCCGTAATTTAGAGCAGTATAATGTAATAAAGTCTCTTACCTTTACTGTTTTTCCTCTCTTTGCATACACAAGCTCCTTCTTCAAGAAACAGCACTCCCTGAGCCCACAACTGGATTGTTAGTTTCTGTTCATACTCCTTTAACACTTAAATTCAGCTGTTCTTGAACTACTCATGGCAGATTGGGGATTTCCTGTCCTGAGTGAAAGTTTGCCTTCTTTCTTGTTTAGAAATTTTAAATTTCTTGTTTAGAAGTAATACCTGCATACTTCAACTTGAAACCAGAACCATAATGAATTTTATCGTATGCTGGCGAAAGTTCCCCAAAGCAATCTTTAGTATACGTGGGTTTGGAAGGTTGTTTGCCTACTCTTTCCTCACGTGGTAGGCTTCTGCTCCATGCAAATCTAGAATGAGTGGGTTATGTTCAAAGATTTCTATAATTATAATTGGTGGAGCACCGGGCTTTTAAGGCAATTATAATTGTATTATTTACCAAATATGCAAGGTTGTGAAATTCAGTGTATTTTTTGTGGTGAAATAAAGTGAGCTGATTTGGTATTCCTTTGTGGCCAAAGTCATTTGTGCTTGTTTTCAGGAGCCAAACAAGGCTTCCTCAAAAAGCTGTCAAGAGCAGCAAAGACGCCAGTTATCATTCCTTTGGAGACTTGAGGGTACAGTGCTGCTTTCAGTTATAGCAGACAATTTTTTCTGCCACCTTTGAAGTTGGAAATAGGGCTTTAAAAATAAAAATTATTGTACTGTTGTTTCAGAATTGATGTGTTGAGGATTTCAT
The DNA here is from genome assembly GCF_034315485.1 of Pezoporus occidentalis. Taxonomy (NCBI): domain Eukaryota; kingdom Metazoa; phylum Chordata; class Aves; order Psittaciformes; family Psittacidae; genus Pezoporus; species Pezoporus occidentalis. The sequence goes on along the minus strand of NW_026916170.1, from coordinate 8,189,427 downwards.
TGCATTCTGACATAAAGAATGGAAAATAACACGGTAATGACACACAGGAAGCAAGTTCTGACAAGGTGGGGTCTTCTTTGGCTGTGGTCTTGTGGTCCTGTTCACAAGAGTGCTATTTGACTCACAAATTCTTTTTCAATTTTAGATTTTTTTAATATACCATGAGTTTGTCACCTTGCCACAAAATAAATTTAAAGCTTCAATACAACAAGCTTTGAGAGGACTCATTGTGTATTTTAATTTTTAAGACTGAAAAAAAGCTCATGGAATAATGTACTCATTAGTATGTATTAGTCCACTTTTTAGAAAGTAATATAGCATTTTCTTCTAAATGTGTGCAGTGTTCTTATATTATCACATGGTTCACTTTTATACAAGAACTGTTTGCAGTATTTCTTCTAACAGCAGCATCTATTACATACATACATTCACCTTTTATACACTTATTCGTTCACATTTGTTATTTCAGTTATGATGGGTACTGTGATGAGTTGGATTTTAGATACTCTTTTACCTGTGTGATGGCACTAGATAGAAAATTAATTGTAACCTTGGTGGCCAGCAGTTCATAAAACTTTTATCTCCGCTAATGGAATGCTGATACACAGTAAATGACTTGTGCAGATACAAAAGACACTATTAATGTAGTGTGGCTAATAGTGCAGCTTTGACAGATCAATTGGACTAGGGAAATTTATGGCATTCAGGTTTAAAGTGCATCTTTTAAGAGAGTGACTTGGAAATTCCAGTTTTGTTTGGTGCTGTTCTCAGGTAACCTCAGAAACTTCAAATAGAAATTCGCTTTCTGTGGTTTAGTGCTCATGTCTGATATGCTGGAAACATAACTAAGATGTACAGTACTACCTGTGTATGGTACGGTGCTGTGGGATGGCGGAGGTTGCTACTGCACTGGGATGTAGAAGAGGGCAGTGAATGTGTTAAAAGCGCGGAGGAGAGGTAGAGGTTTTTACAAGGGCAAGAGTCTGTCCAAAGCTATCGCCTGTCCCTGATGCCTGCTCAATTTAGACAATCTCATCAAATCTGCAGATGACGCCAAATCAGGGAAGCAGTTGACACACTTGAAGGCAGGGCAGCTGTTCAGAGGGATCCAGGCATGAACCTTATGAAAACCAGCAAGGGCAAATACCAGTTCTGTCGGAATGAGGAATTGCTGGCAGACACACCGACTGGGGCTTAATGGGTTTGGGAGCAGCTCTGCTGAAGAGAACTTGTGGGTCCTGGTGGGCAGCAAGGTAAACATAAACTAGTTTTGTACTCTGGCATCAAACACGATCAACAGCAATCCTGGGCTGCATTAAATAGCCTGCAGATTAAGGGAAGTGATAACACTACCTAGCACCAATTAGGCCACATCCAGAGTACAGCATCCCATTTTGTGGACAGGATATGGATTGTGTGTAAAAGAAATACATTGATAAATTGGAGCAGGTTCTGTGGCTGAGGGACCTGAAACACATGCTCTATGAGGAGATACTCAGGGAGGTGGGTTTGTTCAGCCTGGAGAAGAAATTATGTGGGGAGGGGAGCCTTCCAATACATACAAGGAGGTTATCAAGAAGACAGAGCCAGGCCCTTCACAGTGGTGCTTGGTGGGGAAGACAGGAGAGAGTAGATAGGACTTGAAAAGAACGTTTCAGGCTGGTTATAAGGAAATTTTTTGTCTCTAGGACAGTCAAGCAATGGAGCAGATTGTTCATAAGCTTATATGGTCTCTGCCTTCGAGGTTTTCAGGATCCAACTGTACAAACAGCTTTGAGCAACCTTCTCTGACCCCAGAGGTGGCCCTGCTTTGAGCTGGAGATTGGAGAACTGCTGAGCTCCCTCCCAGCTCAAGTGGCTCTGCAGCCTGACCTATGACAAAGCTTGGAGCCAAAACTGAACTTATTTTTCCCTTATATTTTGATATATGGTTATATGCAAATGCTTTAGCCTCTTCAGTATGTCAGTTACCTGTCTGTAAAATGGAGGTAATGCCTACTTGTTTACATCAGTGGTGTTTCAAGATGCCAAAGAAATTGATCACCTTAAAAGGCAGTCAGCTGCAAAATGTGTTAGTGTTAGCAATGGTTCTGACAGCAGGCTCTCTATATGCTTCTGCCAATTATGGTAACATTTGTCATATTTTCCTGGTTAATATTTTTCTTCCTGCTGTGGTGGTTGTTTCTGTGGGCTTCTAGACAAAGGGGAAGCAAACTTAGCTGCCTTTACATCAAGAATACTGTACTCGGTTCTGCCCTGTGTGTCAAATGTGCAGCTGAATGATGGTTAAACTGAGAAGCCTCTCTCCCCCCGAGCTTTAGTGATCTTTAGTAAAAGATTTGCAGAGCTGTCCTATAATTTTCAAGCATAAATAAGAAATTAACCTCTTTTTGAAAGAAAAAAAATAGTATCCATTGGAAGAGTTACTTAAAATTTCTTTCATTTTAGAATTATAGAATAGTTAGGGTTGGAAAGGACCTTAAGATCATCTAGTTCCAAGCCCTCTGCCATGGGCAGGGACACCTCACACTAAACCATGCCACCCAAGGCTGTCCAGCCTGGCCATTTTGTGGCATTTTAACTTATAAAGAGCCTTGGAGGTAGCATTAGAAGAGGCAGCAGTTTTAAGAAATCTTGGGAGCTTGAGATTTAGAATATTCTGTAATACCTTTTTTAAACTGTTTCTTCTTTTTCTTCTCCCTCTCCACCTGCTTTTTTTTCCTGCAGGAAATAAAGAAGGACATGAAGAAAGAAAATACTGCCAACAAACCACCAGAGAAGCCTATAAGTGAAATTTCCAATGGAAGCTCTTTACCACTGTCTGAGACAATTATTAGAACCAACAGAAAAGGTACAGTATATGGAAGCTTTAGTGCAGATCTGCAGACCTTTAAAAGAACAATATGTAAACCTTTCTTGTTTTCTAGAAATAAAGCTATATTCTATTTAGCTGTAAAGGCATAGCAGGAATAGTAATAAAAATAAGCTCATTGTCCTTTTAAACTGGCATATGGCTGCATGTATTATGTCTACTATTTCCACATGAATTTGCACAGACACTCCTTTCTTCTTGAAGAAATCATTCCTAGATACATTTAATTAAGGAAAGCTGTATGAGGGGATTACTAAAGCTTTTTAAAGTACGGAACTGGCAGCTTGCATCTGAGGAGGTTTCTGTACAGTGATGTCAGTCCACCTTCATGTATTCATGTTCTATCTGGGACAGAGACTGGTTACTGACAGAGAACTTTAAAAAAAAAAAAAAAAAAAAAAAAATCCTGAAATCATAAAGCTTAATGCGTTAGTTTCCTGGGGAGTGTCTGTCACTGTCTTCTGTTTCAGAGTGGAATGTGTGCTCTTCATATCTGGCTTGATTTCCAATGCAGATTCCTGTGTAGGGTTTTGAGTTACTGAAATGAGAGCCTCCAGATCTTCTGCCTCTTTCCCTAGCTCTCAGTCCTGCTCTCAGAAACATTAGAACAAAACAAAAAAACTGGCATTTTCTTTAGGTTATGTTTGTCCTCCCACAAATCAATGGGAGTATAATAGGCTATGTGCTAGAGAGGGACTGTGTTTTTTCATGAAGAATTCATTGGACAGTTTCTCACTTGCTGCCTTTTACAGAATAATCTGTTGTCATTAATCATTGCTGTAATGTGATTTCAACTTTGGCATGTCTTCTATACTGTTAGGACTATGCATATGGAAATTTCATCTTCTGTGTTACCAGTGAATATTGCATTTGAGCTGCAGCTTGATCAGAGGTCTTAAACCTAAGATTTGGAACTGCAAGTAGAGAAGATTTAATAATTTCTGCAAAACGTATGCCTTCCTTTAAAAGGCAAGGGGGAGTAATCTCCGCCTCTTTTGCAAGGATTGATGTCCTTTGAAAGAAAAATTGGAAATAAATCTCAGGAAGCTTTGTCTTTTGACTTTGCAATGTCATCTTGAATCTGGAGATACGTCCAACATTTCTGCTTTGGGTCATAGCTTTTTCAAGCAACAGCAGAATTAAATTACCAAGAATTACTCTTATTTCATGGCTGCTATACAGAACCATATGAGTAGTTGGGAAATTATCTAGGGACCAAGTCTGTTCCATATTGCTTCAGCTGCTGTTTGGAGAAGGCTAATAGCTGCAGCAGATGCAGAGATTTGGTTCAGTCACAAGAGGATAACACTTCTAATATACTTGGAGCACAGGCTTTCTCCTCTTTCCTCTGGCTCAGAAACTTTAAAGGTTTCAGGGGATAAAGAAGTTTTTTTTCTGTCTGTAGCTGGAGTATACAAAACTTCATATTTATTGAAGGGAGAGAAGCAAAGACTGATGGGAAGATCTGTAGCTTGAGGAACTGGGTTAGGTTTTGAAATAGCAAAATTTCTTATTAGTATGTTACTGCATTGTATGTCTTTGGTGGGGATTGAATATCTCATAGCTACCTCTATAAAGTGTCAGGGTTAGTAAATTTTTCATTTTGGCTGCTTCTCCACAGCTGTTTCCATTGCTGCACAGCAAGCAGTTGCAGCATGCCGTACTTTAGCAGTGTAGCTAAGGATAGGTAGAGCATAACAAGGCCAAGAGAGCTTTCCCTGTTTTCTTTTCTGGGGTCAGTTTGAGCATGGTGCCACAGTAGCCTTGCTTAAGTAAGGACGGCTAAGTGAGTAGTAACTGTTGTGTGCAGTAATAGTCTTCTAAGCTGTATGTTTCAACTCTCCTTCTGGAAAGTATTGCAATATTTTACTGAAGAGGGAGTACTAACTGCCACAGAGAGTATTTTCTTCAAGTGTTCTTGTGCTGCAATTTTTATTAAACCCTCCCTCAATCTCTTTATTGATCATAGAATGTGACCTGACCTGAAAGATGGTACTTTTTTTTCCCCCCCTCATTGTTAGGAAGTGAGAAGGAATGGGATGTGTCTAAAGGTCTTTAGATTTTTATTTTTTTTCTACCACTGTTCAGTATTAAAAATAGTAGCCAGTAGTATTTATTTACTTGGGTAATGTAGTGTTGCTGCTTGGAACTTCAGAGCAGATTCAGTGACGTGGGATTGAAGCATTCTGTGCTGGTGCATTGTTTCTATCACTGAGATGATGACAAGTGTTTTTCTACTGCTGTGGTGTTATGTTGCATAGTTTTACTATTTAACTTGGTTGGCCTAATTTAAGCGACAGCATTTTAGCAGGCATTCACATTTTGAGCAGAAGAATCTTGGCCTCTTGGGCTTCTGGCTTGTAGGGAATTTTTCCTTCAGGAATATTGACAAGTGTCCAGAAGTGGTATTCAAGGAAAATAGCTACATTATTCGTAAGAAACATCTAAGTAGCTAAGAGGAAAAGAATGGATTTCTGAACAAAAAAGGTATTTGGGATCCAGCTTCATATTGTTTGTTCATGCTGATTATTTCTAAGTGCCGTATTATAATAAAATCAGTGTAAATTGGAATGCCTTCTGTGAAAGCTTATTTCATCAAATAGGTAATGAATATTACTACTTTGGATTACAGGTGTAATGTAGGAACAATTTAAAGTTGGTGTAATGGCACAGGTAGTAGCCTACCTGGGTTAGTACTGCCATTACACAGTGAGGGTGGCAACTGATTGTGGTATTAATTGCTGTAGGTCCCCATCTGTGAATCATTCAGGTTTTTGTTAGAAAGACCAGGAGAAAATGGAAGGATTGACTTCTGTCAGCTTTTCACTGGGGGCGGTAAAAATGGAACATTTCCAATCCTTTAATGTTTCTTACCGACCACAAATACTAGTGACCTAATGGAAATACATGGTAGAAGTGACTGCTGTGGTGGGCATAATTTAGGAAACTTTTACACTTGGCCTTGATGTATTTGTGAGAGTTAATATTTGTAGGTATTTCCTCTCTTTACAGGGTAGAAAGTATGATCTAGAAGTTAGGCTACACCTAAGAAATAATGGGTTTATTTTCTAGGTCTACCACAAAGTTGCTGTGTAACTCCTGATAAATCACTTAAACTGTTGGCCAAATTACCACACTTTAATTTCCAAGATCAGGTATCTTAATATGTATTGATTTTTTAGAAAGGCAGAGGGATTTTTTTAATTTTTTTTCTGGTTTATTGCTGTGGCATATCTAAATATCCAAATAACCCCCAGGTATTCCAGGTGTGTCTGCATCAGGCTGCTTATTGGCAAAACCTGGGTTTATATTCCATCTGGAATATTGTGTCCAGTTCTGGGCCCCTCAGTTCAAGAAGGACAGGGAGCTGCTGGAGAGAGTCCAGCGCAGGGCAACGAAAATGATTAAGGGAGTGGAGCATCTCCCTTATGAGGAAAGACTGAGGGAGCTGGGTCTTTATAGTTTAGAGAAGAGGAGACTGAGGGGTGACCTTATAAGTGTCTATAAATATATAAAGGGGGAGTGTCACGAGGATGGAGCCAGGCTCTACTCAGTGGCAAACAATGATAGGACAAGGGGTAATGGGTGCAAACTGGAACACAAGAGGTTCCACTTAAACTTGAGAAGGAACTTCTTCTCAGTGAGGGTGATGGAACACTGGAACAGGTTGCCCAGGGAGGTTGTGGAGTCTCCTTCCCTGGAGACATTCAAAGCCCGCCTGGACACATTCCTGTGTAACGTTATCTAGGTGTTCCTGCTCTGGCAGGGGGATTGGACTAGATGATCTTTTGAGGTCCCTTCCAATCTCCAGCATACTGTGATACTGTGATACTGTGATATACATGCCTCATAAAGATGCTGAGATCCATTATCGCATGGTAGCCATGGCAATTCATATCAAGGAAACTCAGCGTTTTATTATAGCATTCTAGTGAGTTCATGCTTCCCTCCAAGAGGTTCAAAAAAGGACCATCTTCTTGAGTGTAGAGTTGGTTTTAAGGACATGTGAAGTCCTTATGTGTTCCCTGAGAGTTCCCAGGGCTGTGCACCAATAGTCTAGGCTCTAATGGATGCTTGAGGTGCTGCGTTATCAGCCCCTGTCTAGGGAAAAAGGCTGTGGCACTGAACGACCTGTCTGAAGCTGTGTGAATGTCAGCTATGGTTGGCTTGTATAGCTATTGCCAGAATCAGGGAGGGATCATTCTTTTGCTTTTTCCTACAGTTGATATGCCAAGAGAAATCTTTCAATGCGAGGTGTAGGTCTTTTAGTGTATCTTTTCACTGCTCCAGAATTTTTAGGTGTCATGTAGAACTATTGTTCTAAAACTTCTGACAGCTGACTTAAAAAACAAAAAACTAAAATTTCTTTTTTCTATTTACAATTGGCATTGTTGCACCCTAGTAGTAAAAGTTTGGGGAAGCCTTTTCTTCCCTGAGAACATTTTCAGGCTGTTTGGAAAAACCCAAAATTGTCGCTATTATTACTATTATCTAAGAAACGTTAGAAAATTAGTCGGGTCTTGGAACAGGAAGACACTGTAAGATATATATTTTTTTATTTTCATAAATGTTTTTCCAACATGGTGAAATTCCATTTTTTCCAAGTTAACTTCAGAATCTAAAACCAGATCTGAACTTGTGCAACTGTTCCATATCTGTCATAAATTCAATACAATCTTTGTACAGGTACAAAGAAATTGCATGCAAAGAGCTTAGCTGTTAAATGGCTATGGCTTATTTTAGGATATTTTTTCTCTGAATTTTGAGTATCCTATTTTAAAATATCCTATTCATTGTGCTGTTTTATGTGTCTGGGAATAGGAGCCCACTTGCAAAGGCCAAATTGCAAAACTGGAGTTGACAGGCTGTATTTTATAAGTAAGCTAACAACAATTGTTATACAAGTAAACATATTTGAGGAAAAGATATATTGCCTTGCCAGATGTATTTATTTTATATAAACTGTAAATGCAGTCTGCATTGGGGTTGTTCAGGCCAGCAAATCTGACAGCTCATTGTGTGTTACATGTTCTTAATCAGAGCCAAACACTGAAAGAATTTTTTTTTCTAGTTGAGAATTCTTTATTTTACCTTTCACACTACATTTAAATAATGAAAAGAACTTGCATCCTCCCCTAAAAGGGAAAGGTTTGTGAAAGTAGATTTAATGATATAATAGGTTTATGTTATGAATAATTAACAAGTCTAGTATATACAAACCTGAGATTTAAGTCTATTTTTGTAAATTAGAGAAATAGTAAAAGCATTTTACAGGAAATGTGGTGCATTGTTGAGTAGCTTTATGATGATCTGGATACAAAAAGACGCCCTATTTATTATTGGGATGAGCAATGGCGACTCAGTGTATGAGTTGTGTCAACTCTGAGCTTTATATTAAGTGATGTATGTAAGCTATGATTCTGGTCACATTTTTCAACAGAAAGGCAAACCTCAAAATTTCCTTCATAAAATCTTTTATTATAAACCTAGTGCAAATGACTGCTTTTGTCATGTGCTAGTCATGTTTGATGGGGTGGCTGACCCTCAGTACGCTCAGCTTTGTTTTTTCTTTCAAACACAGGAAGTTTGGAGGCATTGATCTGTCTTTGGGTTGGATTATCTTTCTGCTGTTAATACATTTGGGCCATCTCCACAGACAGGCTTTGGTATTGCAAATGCTGCCAACTTCAGAGAAATTATAGCTAGCATGAAAAAAAATCATTTTTAAGATCAGCTAATTGGTGTATAATCAGTATACAGTTTACACAAATATGCACAAGAACATACTTCTCAGCCTATTAAGGTTAAAATGTGCTTACAACATACGACACAAACCCAAAATGAGACATAAAGAATTAATGGCACAGGAAACTTGAATTCAGCAAAATATTTATTCTTTGAGTTTAAACACCAGATCTTCATATGCATAAGTAGTGTCTCAGATACATTTTCTTTAAAAGTACTGTTTCTTGAAAATAAATGCTTGGATGATTTTTACCCTCAGGTAAGCTACACTGCACTGAAAGGCACTGCGTTCAGTTCAGAGAGGCAGGAAAAGGCACTTGTTTGTGCTGTACGTGTGGATGGCAGCCAGAAAGAAACTTGTGTATGTGTGTGTGATTTCTAGTGGTTTAATAATTTTTTTCTGGAGGCAGGCAAGAAGGACTTTATCCCATGCTAAAGGAAAGATCTCTGCTTGTTAAAGTTCCCTCTTGATTATTCAAAACTGTATTTAATGCATGCAGTGGAGGATACATGGAAAAATTATACTCTAGCATTTTAGTTTCGTGATTCTTCTGATAAAAATAATTCTCAGGAATGTGATGAGGGGACACTTAAGGTGCATGCAGTATAGCTGATTAGAGAGCTGAAGAGTAAGATGTGTTCACAACAGGGGTAATTCTCTAATCTGTGAACATCCTTCCTTGCGTCATGTGACCATGCTTTTGGTTTCAGTATCCTCATATAAATACAGTTATACAGTAAGGGAAATTACAAAACAGTGCATTTTAAAATTATTGCATTACCTGCCTGATGCCATAAAATGAGTTTAGTTCTTTGGTTTTTTTTCTTGTAGCTGTAACTATAGTGTGAAATCTACCTAAAATAGGCTTATTCTGTAGAACAGGAATACAGAGATAGGTGGTACCATTGTTCTAAATTTAAGATTAGTCTGTTGACCATTGACATGACTACTTTTTTTTTTTTTCCTCTGGAAGAAAGATTTTAATGCCGTCTTCTTGGCAACAGTGGAATGGGGGCTCATTCTTTTCAAAGCAGATCTTTTTTGTAAGTCCTAGCTAAATAATGAATAAATAAGGTATTTTAACTCTCAACTTTTTTCTATGTTATGGTCATTTGCTGCCCTGTTTTCAGTTAAGGTTTCATTATCTATCCAGATTCCAGTAGCTTATTCCAGTGAGAAAATTTATTTTCCTGTCGTTTACTCTGCAGTGTACCCCATCTTCTTTTTATCCTAAGTATCTGGCCTTTCTTTTCAATTACTTCTTCCAGATATTCTGCAGAATGCACAAGTGCTGAGCCCTGATGTAGCTGCTGCAATTTTGCATAGTTGGATCCAATCACTGATGTGGGATCCTAGTGAGTATTGTGAGGCTGTGTGCAGGAGTAGCCTGTAGAAGTTGGTTGTAGAAATCCCTCTTGATTTAAATTGTAATTCCAAGTTTGTTGTATGTGGGTATGCCCTGATTTCATCATCATCTGTTTGCCTGGGTGGCTGTCTTCTTGTGTGTCATATGTTTAGCTCTAGGATTCCTATTTATGGATCATGCTGTAAAACACTGAGCAAAAATAGTGCCACTACATCAAGGAGCTAACTATATACACCTCTGTGTGTATATATATGTATGAAACAAGGCAACAGAGAACAACAAAAAAAAAAGAATACAAGGGAACATGCATTATTTGGATGATTGCTATCGGGCTAAATATGGCTCTGCATTTGAAAATTGGGAGGGCAGTATGGACAAAACTGTGATAACACTGCGTTTAAAATTCAGCAGGCACTGTCAGGTGCCTGAATACTAAATGGAATTCTTTTAAAAGAATTCTTTTAAAGTAGCAACAGCAATGAGTTTGTAATTTTCTCATCTTAAAACTAATTCCCCTATCACAAAAGAAACTGCTTATTTTTCCGCAAGGTTCTGCAGAGAAGTGTGTCTCCCTGCTGCCAGCAGTTCCCTCCTTCTCACTGCCATAGGATAAGTCATTTGGCACCTAGTAAGGCCTAGCTGCCTTTGAGGTCTGTCCCTGACCTGCCTCCTGACTGTAACTGTGTCTGTCTCCTTTGGCCTTTCTTCCGGGTGGTGTGGGATTTTCTGAGAACAGCATGACTAACTTGATTTGAAAATTAACAGAACAACCTTTCTCCCCTCACCCTTCTCACAACTTTCTGTGGTTAAGGAATGGCAGAAGATGAGCAGGGTGGCTTACCTGAAACCGAGCTTCGAAGCGAGTCACTGGGGTCTCTACATTTCCCAGTGCTTTAGCATGGGGTATCTACCCCTTGTATGTGGCAGCTCTGGTAGAAGAGACAGACTTCCTAATTCTGTGACAGAGACAATGAAAACAAAGGAGCAATGCAGGGATACTGCTGTGGAATATAAAACCTAACCCTATCTGGAATGAAAATTTGAGGTCAAAGTGTATACTTTGTGTAAATTAACATCTTTTCCGTTACCTCTGAAACTTTGCCAGTGTACTTTAAACTGGGTCAGGAATGCTTGCCTTGTCATTCCTGGAGTTAATCTTGATGAATTTGTAACTGCTAAGTTAAGCATGTCCATTTAAGTGGACAGATCCTTAGTTCAGTGATGCTTTACCTTTGCTTGTCTTGGATGGTAGGTAGGATGGTGCTCTGTTGCTATATAGGGACAGGGATCTGATGTTAGCCTTCCCTGCTGGGCTGGAATCAGGGCTGTGTAGGTGTTGTCATCCTTCCCCCATTGCCTGTAGGCAGTGATAAGAGTGAGCCATGCTATGCTTAGTTAGGGCTCTAATCAGCGTGCTGAGGCAGTTGGAGATTTCTGGCTCCTGTGACAACCATAAAACCTTTAAATGACTTCTGGTGGTGTAGGTGAGAAGCAGGACCTGTCAACAGCTCCTTTTGGTGTCCTTCAAATTGCAGTGTCATGTGACATGATGACCTAAATCATTTGCATAAATTATTTGTCTGAAAGCTTGTTCTTCACCCAGTAAAAGCACCCCTCTATAAAGAAGGTTTTTGGATATAAGTGGAAGTTTAATGTAAACATATGCCTTTATACTCTTCTGTGATTGCATTTTTTTAAAGCAGCTCCATACTTGTGCTCTCTGGATTGGGATAGTGACTTGTTCTGCTGCTGTTGAATCATTTCAGTGCAGGAAACTTTCTGACTTCTATCTGCTTGGAGCAGAAGGAGACTACAGTCATTATTCAAGATCTTCCTTTTCTGACAGAATGGTATTTATAAAACCAAGTTGAGATAAACTTCTGCAGACAGTGGCAAGAATGTACACACCAAGGGAAGGATTGTCACTGTCTTGGTGGTTTAGGAGAGCTTAGCAGAGTTTTGCTTAGAAGCATGCTGTGGGAGTGACCTTTGTGAACCAGCTGCCAGTCTGGGGTTTGATTAGGAGTGTATCTGTGGAGGAGACTTTGAATGCACTTTGCACAGGTATTTTTCACCTGTTCCTTTGCCTTACTGTCTTACTCCCTTTCCCGTGTGCACGTATGCAACATCTACAGTGCTTTAAGCAAAGCTTTGCTGTTTGTTGCAAGTGACAAGAAACTATGAAAGATTTGTCCATAAAGCACATTGTGCTGGTTTATGATCTGTGACAGATTCTATGAAACAGTCTACTTCCAGGCATTGATACAGGCTTTAAGAACTTTCTCTGATAAAGTGACATGCCTGGAATGCGCTTGTCACTGCATTAATTTTAATTATTTTTCACATGCAGTGTGAAATACTTTGATTCATCTGGTTAAAAGCCCCTGAAGTTAGGGATGTTTGCTTCGCTATAACTAGATTGGAAAACCACATGGAGGTATCTGACAGTGTTCATAATGCATAGCTTGGATTATTCTTAGTAGGATGGCATTGTTAGTTATTTAGGCTTTCATTTTCAGATTCCTATATTATGTGGGTGCAGTGACTTGTGTAACAAGATACTGTACCTGCAAAGATACAATTCTTGTTTCCACTGGAATGAAGTTTACCCACATTTTATTCATTGAATACTTCATGCATGTTTTGTCTTTCAGAATTTCCTCCTTTACAGTCTATTCCACCATTTTCAAGGTGCCTTGTAACATGGGAAGTTGTGCTCGTTAGTGTTGTGTTGCTATGTGTTGTTCTGTTTACCATGAATTTTTATTCTCTTGCTGCTTTCTAATGTTTCACGGTTAAGATGCACCAGTAGTTTGCAGTAGTTCCTATTCGATATCTTTTTGCATTCTCTTTTCAATTATAAATACATGTTTGTGCCTTTTCTTGCTTGGTGTTAATTTGTACTGTCTTCCTCTTTAAAAATTCAAAGCATGCTGCTGATGTCCAAGCTCATTGGTAGGGTGGTTGTGCTTGACAAGGGAGTGAAACGTGGAAGTACTGGTAAGTGGCTGATCACTGATTCTTGGCCCCAAGCACAAGATTACAATATGAAAGATTGCTATTATTATCTGTCATACAGCAAGGACACTATTTCCTAACTTCAGCACCGACTTCAATTAGAAGCTGAAGCGGAGGCTGGGCAGAGGTCCTCATGGTGAAAAGTAGCTCCCTGCAGATGCTCAGATTAGCTGGGAATGAGTGTTAAAGTCAGCAGGAGTGTAGTGCCACTAGTATGGTCCTCTGTTTGGGCTGCATCACCCGAGTGAAGTTCCTCATGGTTTTAGCTGTTATGTATGTTACTATAGCATCTGTTGTGGCTGCATCTTCATAAATCTGCCACTCTGCTCCACAGACCCCTCCAGAGAGCACTGGCACGTGCAAGCATCCCCAGCCACCATGACAGCCTAAGATACATCTGCTTCCCCCCAGAAATGCTTGGCTGCTCCAGAATCTGTATCTGATACCATTTTCTCCAGGGAACAGATTTCATCAGCATTGTACTTGTACAGTGGTCAGTCTGGCACTGTATTCATTGCTCAAATTTCTTGAGTAGCGCCCTGCAGTAATGACAGGGACAGCACTGTGTTTAGTGACCAAACAGGGTACAATAGCATCCCAGCTGCCCAGTACCTTGAATTTAAATTATACACATTTAAGCAGCTCTTTTTTTATATACTAGGTTATGTATTTTCCATGCATTCCCGGACTTCGGGAAAACACACTTTGGCCTTTGGGGGGATCTGCTTGGTAGAGTACCATGGGATAAAACCCTGGAGGGAAGAGGGGCACAAGAAAGCTGGTTAATATTCAAGCATCGCCTCCTCCAAGCTCAGGAGCGGTATATCCTGAAAGTCAGTTGAAAATGCCAGGAAGTCTGCATGGGTGAACAAGGAGCTTCTGGACAGACTGAAACACAAAAAAGGAAGCCTACTGAGAATGGAAGCAAGGATGGGTAGCCTGGGAGGAATAGAGAGAAATGATCTGAACAGGCAGGGGTCAGGTTAGGAAAGGTAAAGCCCTGATAGAATAAAATCCAGCCAAGGACATCAAGGGCAACAAAAAAAGGTTTCTATAGGTATGTCAGTGATAAAAGGAAGACTAGGGAAAATGTGGACCCTCTCTGAAGGGAAACAGGAGACCTGGTTACCCAGGACATGGAGAAGGCCAAGGTTCTTAATGTCTTTTTTTTCCTGGTCTTCATCAGTAAGAGCTCCAGCCTCACAACCTATGTCACTAAAGGAAAAGGCATGGGCCTTTTCTCCCATTCATACATGGGAGAATGAATAGCCACCCACTGTAGGAGAAAATAAGGTTCAAGATCATCCAAGTAATCTGAAGGTGCACAAGTCCATGCAACCTGATGAGTTGGATACACAGATTTTGAGGGAACTGGTGTATGAAGTGGCTAAGTACTATCCATTATATCTGAGAAGCTGTGGCAGTGCGGTGAAGTTCCCACTTACTGGAAAAGGAGAAGAATCTTAATTTTTAAGGCAAGAAGGAAGACCCAGGAAACTACAGGCTGGTCAGTGTCACCTTGTGCCTGGCAAGACTGTGGAGCAGATTGTCCTGAAACTATGCTAGGGCACATGGAAAATATAGAGGTTATTGGTAACAACCACCATGGCTTCACTAAGGTGTCCTGGGTTCAGCAGTAGCAGTCATTTTTCCCCTTCTTGGTAGCTGGTGCAGTGCAGTGTTTTGACTTTCAGCTTGGGAACAGAGCTGATAACAAGGATGTTTTGGTTTGGCCAAGGACTTTGTGAGCCTCATGCTCTGCCAGGGAGGAGGGGAAGCCAGGAGGAAGCAGAGACAGGACACCTGACCCAAACTGACCAAAGAGGTATTCCATACCACAGCACGTCATGCCCAGGAGGTAACTGGGAGTTAGCCGGAAGGGCTGGGAGACTGCAGGGTTGGAGGAGGTATGGGTCGGTGCTTGGTTGGGCTGAGGGGGGCAAGTTATCGGTTGGCTGGTGCTGAGGTGTTGTATTCTCTTCCCTTGTTATTTCCTTTATGATTATTATCATTGGTGGTAGCAGTAGTGATTTGTGTTATACCTTAGTTACTAAACTGTTCTTATCTCAACCCGTGGGAGTTGCATTCTTTTCGATTCTCCTCTCCGTCCCTCCGAGAGCAGGGGGAGGGCAAGAAAGGGGGGGAAGTGAGCGAACGAATTACCTGACTGGGTTTAAACCACGACATAAGGGTACATCACATGTAACAGATCTGGTGGCCTTCTGTGACAGGATTCCAGTGCTGGTGGATAAGGGAAAAGCGACTAAATGTTATCTAACTGGACTTGTGCAAAGCATTTAACGTTGTACTGCATAACATCCTTGTCTCTAAATTGGAGAGACATTTGACAGATGGACCACTCAGTGGATAAGGAATTGGCTGGATGATGACACTCAGTTGTGGTCAACAGCTTGATGTCCAAGTGGAGACCAGTGACGAATGGCATCAGTCGGGGGTTGGTATTGGGACCAGTGCTGTTTAACATCTTTGTCAGCGACATCGACAGTGGGATTGAGTATGCCCTAAGCAAGTTTGCTGACACCACCAAGCTCTGTGGTGTGGTTGATGTGCTTGAGGGAAGGGATGCCATCCAGAGGGACCTTGACAGGCTTCCGGGGTGGGCCAATGTGAACCTCATGAAGCTCAATGAGGCCAAGTGCAAGATCTTGCATGCGGTTGGGGCAGTCTCAAAGCACAAATACAGGCTGGGCAGAGACTGGATTGAGAGCAGCCTGAGGAGAAAGACTTGGGAGTGTTGATTAACAAGAAGCCAAGCGTGACCCAGCAATGTGCACTTGTAGCCTAGAAAGCCAACCATAGCCTGGGCTGCATCAAAAAAGCATAGCCAGCAGATAGAGGAAGGAGAGTCTCCCCCTCTACTCTGCTCTCAAGGGACCCCACCTGCAGTACTGTGTGCAGCTCAGAGGCTCCCAACGTAAGGAGGATGTGAATCTGTTCAAGTGAGTCCAGAGGAGGGCTGTGAAGATGATCAGGGGGCTGGACCACTTCTCCTATGAAGACAGGCTGAGAGAGCCTGTCTTCGTAGGAGTTCAGCCTGGAGAAGACTCCAGGGTGACTGTAGAGCAGCCTTCTAGGGAGCAGAAGCACTTTCTAGCAACTGAAGGGGAGCTACAAGAAATCTGGAGAGGGACTTTTTTCAAGGACATGTAGTGACAGAACAAGGGGCAATGGCTTTAAATTGAAAGAATGTAGATTTAGATTAGAAATAAATTCTTTACTGTGAGGGTGTTGAGAATCTAGAATAGGTTGTCCAGAGGGTGGTGAGAATCTAGAGCAGGTTGTCCAGAGGAGCTGTGGCTGCCCCATCCCTGACAGTGCTTGAGGACAGGTTGAACAGGGCTTTGAGCAACCTGACCTAGTGGAAAATGTCCTAGCCCATGTCAGGGAGTTTGGAACTGGATGATCTTTAAGGTCTCTTCTAACCCAAACCACTGTATGATTCACTGGGGATATTTCAGTGGTAAACTAACCAGTTAAAGTACCCTCACACAAGTTTCAGTCATTAACACCAGATATTCCTTTCATTTTAAATAACTTTAAATGCTGTATTCCCTGTAGTGTATGTCCCTACCTCTTTTAATACCATGTGTACTTTGTGTAGACTTCTGTGTAGACTCCTGCCAGATTCCAGATGTCCCTGATCTATATAGTGTTGTATCTAGCTCTGCAAAAGCTGCAAGATGCAATGTCAGCCATTAGTGCTTAATTTTGCAACTACAATCATAAGACTTGGTATTTTTTTCAGGCCCAGGAATTCTCTGTTAGACTACTGACTCAGCAGAGTGTTATCCATTTGGCTGCATGGTGGGCCAGACAGGAAGAATGATTAAGGTTGACATTAAACTAGAAAGAAAAATGCAGAGGTTGTTTTTAATAGCCAGCCAGTTCACTGTCTGCCTCCTCACACTGCTGCAGGAACACTTGATCTGACAGGATGGCAAGGAGCGTTGCAGGAGCTGAGAGAAGCAAAGGGAGAAGCACTGTTGCCTTTATTTGGTTGCAGATTAGAATAATCCTAAAAATGCTAGGAGAGAGTGATGGTTTGTCAAACTTTTTCATGGTCAGTCAATTAAATCAACTGCTATCAAAACCAGACATATCTTCTTGTCAGTTTGAATGGTCAGTGTTGCTCTTCACTTTTTTTCTTGTGTTGGCGAGGTATGTGGCTTGGTTAGTGTCCCAGAGAAACACCACTACAGTTGTATACAGAGTATTTCTTATACAGAACCCTTCTTCTCACCCCATCACAGAATCGTTATGGAGATGGATTTCATTGCAGATGCAGTTGACTTGAACCAGAGGCCTGTTTATTCACAACTTCTAACTTTCAGGAAGTAACTTTTAAGTCATGTAGCAAGTGTAATGGAAAAGACGAGAGGAACTTGAGAGCTATTTTTAGGAAAAGAGAGTGATTATCCCAGCAAAACTAAAAAGAGATGTTGAGACATTGCAAACTTCAAACCTGGACAGATTTTTTTTTTTAATTCTTTTAAGATGAAGGAGTGTCTTTTAATGTGTACATCAGTTGACTGTCTGCTTGAGTAGTCCTCCACTTACCTTTTTATTTCTACGGAGATTTATATTCTCCTATACATTGTATGAAAAACCCACTAAAAAATAGAAACCGATAGTGCCAGGAAAAATAGCAAACCTGATAAAATGCCTTCAAAGGCACAGAGTGCATTTTAAGCATTTTTAAATTATTTTTATTTTTACAAATACAAGTAATACTTTCACAAATAAAAGTAATATTATTGCCCAAATATGTTAGCATAACAGGTGACATAATAGTTTTTTAATAGACTGTAAGATTCAAAAGGAGAGGGTGAGCAGACATGGGTGTACAGATGCCATCAAAAAAGCTATCAAGATGGTGAGTTATGAAACCAGACTACTTGCCTTGCCTAACGTCAGAAGTCTGGAAGACTCTTGTTTAAGGAAACAGAACAAACAAAGAAAGTAATCTATACAAAATCACTCAGTTCAACATGGAGAGCTCTAGCACATTGATTAACATGACATCAAGGAGTCCTAGGCCGCATCCTGGTGAAAAGTTTGTGCCAAGAAATGGGGATAGAAGTAGTCTGTGTGAATACTGCTGTGGGGAGAAAAAGGTAACTGTCAAAGAAAAGTCTGGTGGCAGGTTCAGCAGGGGATCTTGGGTGCATTTGCATCCTTGGATGGTGTTAGGAGAGCTGTGCAACTGGATTCCAGGAATTGGTTTATTTGGCAGGAAGTTTCATCTTTACACACATCACAGCTGACATGAAGTCATCACTACTCACAGCACATTGTTAGAAGCAGAAACGGTTGTGACCTTAGAGGCAAAGTCGAAGGGCATTAGGGTGAAGAGTCTTGCAAGTATGACATGCCCAGATGTATCATGGAGGGGGAAAATCTGGATGAGCTACTGGATGAAGGACTTTGAGCAGGCAAAGCAACAGAGGTTTTTGATGGGAAGTTATGTACAGCTTAAAAGTTGGTGTTTGATACAAGGTAGTAAGACTGAGTTATTTCCGCATAGAAATCTTTCAGTGTCTAAAACCTGCTGAAAACTAGCAGGAAGCTGAAATACAAGGTGAGCGAAGATCATTTGAAAGACAGTTGTCAATAGATCCCTTGACTAGGACACAGAATGTTTAATTTCTTAATCACCATTCTGAAATTCATATGGGTAGTTACCATGCCACATGTAGAAAATAGAATTATAGAAATTAAAGGGCAGACAAGCTTTTAGTATAAGGACACAAAACCCAACAAGCACATGTTCTGCAGTCAGGTTGTAGGGAGTTCTGTGCCACAAACCTGTGGATTCAGTTGTGAACTGGCCATGTCTAGAAGAGGGCAGAGTGATTACATTCCAATTTGCCTCAGCTATCTGCCTTTGCTCTGTTCTGGCACTTCCCCATCATTTGTGTTGTGAAATTCATTGCTTAATGAAAGAGTGGCACGCTGCTCAAGTGGTTATTTCAAGTTTATTTAGAAACATAATGCAAACCACAGCATCTTTGGGACTAAAGGATTTGTAATGTGGGAGTGGACAACTTCTGGCCTTTGCAGTCTCCAGAGTAAAGGAGGATGCTCTTCAGTAGCTATCTCATGATGTAAGGTATTAAAGATTAGATTAGATTTCCACCTAAACTTCTCAGTATAAATACTGGACCTAATGTAAGGAAATGTAACAGTACGCTGAAGAATATTTTTTGAAATAAATTCAGGGAAAGCAGACAACTGGTTTGCACACAATACAGAAACCTATGAGGATTTTATTTTCTTCCTTACTATTCTTTTCTAGTTCTTAAAACCCAAAATACAGTGTGATGGATAGAACTGCTTTTGAAATAAAAATATGACTGAGTCCTTGGAGAGTAAAAGACAAATTTGTCATGATATCATGAAACTTCCTTTTTCAAATCCTATAGGAATCCTATTATAAAACTCATTTCAGAATATGAAGGCACTGATGTAATTTTCTGAATCAGATTTATTAAAAAAGTGTAAAATTGGTTTTGCTAGCATCCTTGTGTTCTAAGATTGCTATTTGCCCTACATGCCCATGTAAAGGAAGAAAGAGATAAGAAATTTACTTCCCCCTTCAATCTGTCCATACTTGATGAAGGGGGTAACTGCAGCCCCAGGAGGCAGACAGCATTCAGGAAGATGGGATGCATAGCCCTCACGTTACTATTCCAGGTACTGCTCCAGGAAGCCATCTGCAGCAAGCGACTGTCATGCCCTAACCCCCTTTCTTAGTTTAGTGCAAAGGAGCTGGGCTCAAATACTTGTTTGCATATGAGGGAAGAGAGTCACATTGTCAGGAGAGTGTCATCTTGTGACAATCTGGGGTCAGGGGCAGTAAGGGCAGGTAGAGGTTGAGGTGATTAGAAGGCAATGGGTGCAGATCCATAGTTTCATTAATTTTGCTGCTTATGAAAGAACTTTCAGAGGCTTTTGGATGGCCTGTTCATCATACAAAGATGAAATAATTTAATACTATGCATATGTGTTGTTCGACATGTTTCTAAGCACACAAAACAACCTTTTTTTTTTTTTCACTCAACTTATGCCACCCTCGTCTAAATGCAAAGAGGAGCAAAACTGCTGTAGTTCATCTTCCTGATTTCTGTTTGAGTTTAATAATAAAAATAAACAGTAGCTCTGCAGTGGTTTTGGAATAAATGATCAAGGTTTCACTTCCTCTTGTATTTCAGTTACCTAGATGGAAGTCTTACTGGTTAAGAAGCAAGACAGGAATTAAAAGTTCTAAAAAGAGACTGTCTGCAGCTCCCTAGTAAAATGCCAGTGATCATAGTCTGTAGTTCTAGTATTTGCTGTCTGATCCCAGGTGACATTTACTGTAGATATGATCCTACGGGAGTTCAGCCTGGTGAGCTAGAGGATGGGTTGTACTAACATGAGATTTGTAAACAGGGAAAGGCATCAAATGTATGAAGTTGAGTTTCTGCAGGTTTGCTGACAGCTCACACCTAGTTTCAATAATATGCTTTGCTCTCAGCATCTTTGCGTGTCAGAGGCTGACTCACAGGAAGGAGAGTGCCTCAGAGCAGCTTGGTTGGATTTTAGCAGTCAAACTGTAGACAAGGAAGATTAGTAACAGAAAAGTGATACAGAATCATGGGGCATAGCCTTAAAATAGAGTGAGAGCAGAGCTGAGGCTGGAAAGCACCTCTGAAGATGGTTTTGGTCAAGCCCCTGCTCTAGGGTGAGCTAGAGCCAGTTTGCCCAGGATCATGTCCAGTTGGATTTTTAATATCTCCAAGGATGGAGACTCCACAGTCTCTCTGGGCAGCCTGTGCCAGTGTTTTATCACCCACCCAGTATAAATATATATTAAAAACAAAATAAAAAAACACACACCCCCCAAAAAAGTAAGAAAAGCATTAGTTATATTCAATTAAAAACTAGAGATCCTGGTCCACTGGAATTCCTGCTTTTCTAATTTTCTGGTTGCTGGCCAAATAGCAAGATGCTGTACAGACAGGAGATTGTAGTCTTGAATGCTTAAGGCACACATCATAAATTATCACTGAATGAAGCCACCCCTAACCCATGTCTCAAGCTAGTTTCTTAAAATGCAAACTTACTACTCTATTTTCAAAGGCTTTTTGGAGTGGAGTGGTCTGCAAAGTGTCACTGTAACATGAAAGAAAAAGGTGAACGTGAACAGGATAAAAGGATATCAGGAAAGGCTGAGGGGAATGTGATGTGGAGGGGGTGGAGCACTGTTGGAAAAGTAAACACAAGTAAATGCTGGCCATAGCGTCCATTAGCCAATGCTGAAAGACTGGAAGGTCAAAGAGTTAGTGTTATAATGCAGTGTCAAGTACTGCTCAAGTGTGTCTGCCTCTTGCCAGTGCTCTCCTATTAGAGCAGCATCTCTAGCACAGGTAACTGTCATGTGGTTAGGTGGTTCCAGTAATGCATTGCATCATTTAACAGGCAGTTTTAAACAGAGAAGCTTCTGGAGTCTTACAAGTATTTCTTTTAAAACCACATAGCTCCCATGCTAAATATGGCCCAGGAAACCAGGGCAGGTGGCATGAGTAGAAGAAAACAATTACTTAATGTATGTTCAAAATTAGAAGATATTGATGGTGCCTTTTTAGAATAAACTGTTCCTGTATCACTTGAAATCAGCAGAGAAGCAGTCAGGAGGAGAGAGGGCAGATGATAAATGATTCATTTGCTTGCCTCCTCCTTGAGATTCTTTTCTTTGTCAGCTGGAGATAACAGATGTCTTAAAGATTATGAATTCACAGGAAAATAACAGAAGACAATGGGCAGCCAAGGCAGTATTCTTGTAGTCTAAAAATTTCATTTCTTACATTTTATCACCTGTCACGTCTCAAAATCTAGCAAAGCTCTTATATTAACAAATCGCTTTGCTCACAAGCATTTTGATTCTGTGGGGATTTCAATGAGGAGAAGTGGTTCTCCTGTATTTGGACTATAATCTTTCTGTTCATTGTGACTCAGCCTTTGGTTACAGGCAAGTCAGCTAGGCACGGGGAAACATGAAGACTGACTGTGTGTTTTGCTACACTTCAAATATAGTGCTTTTTGCAGAACTCTGTGGTTATTGGTGAGAAAAAATTTCAAAGGACACTATGAAATCTTTTAAAGTTAATTCAGAACAGCCTGTATTTTCAGCTTCAGTAGAGGGCCGTTTCTCTTCAGTCACCATTCACTACATGAGAGTCTTGTATTAATATTCTAATCTCTTCAGGGATCACTATCTTCCACTACCCAGGACTGTATTGAAGATGGGAAAGAATAACATGAGACTTGTTGCAGTAAAACTTCTGCAACACAAACCAAACACAACAGTGTCTTCTTTGTGGGTTTGTACATTGAGTACACACTGCAGATAAAATACTGGAAACCGAATAAGATGTGAACTAATTGCTCTGGCTCAGAAAGGGGTTATGTATTTGCTCCCACTATAAGAAAAAGGCTAGATACATTGGTGAATATTTTGTCATTCATGTGGCTCTCTGTGCTAACTGAAGTGAAAGTGGAAGGACTGACAGTTCTGGAGCGGCTGCCAATACTATGTACTGTAAAAGAAGGGACCATGTTTGCCTAGTCACTCTGGGTTTATCTGCAAGGAAACATTGCCATGGAGTGCTATGTTCTGTACTGGAAAGGTGTTCTTCAGTTAAATAGACCTTGTGACTCTCTCTATTTCCATGTACAAATTTGGCTTTGTTCACTAAGCTATTTGGAGTTCAGAGGTCTTTTACATGCATACATATCCATTGCAAATTAATTTGCAAGAGCATGTTTAGTCTCATAGTGAAGGCCAAATGGTCATCAGATTTGTTGTCATCCCAGCTTAAACTTGATCTGTTGAGAAAGGAGATGAAACAGTTCTGTGTTTGCTTTTGCCTCTTGCTACTGAGTCAACATCCCTACCTTACCGCACTCTTTTTGAAGTATAAATGCTCTCTTTGTCTTTACAAAAGGTTGTTTAAATTGGAGTTTCAGTGCAGGCTTCATCTCTCATACTGGGTTTTAAGATATGAACATCTGTGAACACAGCAAAATAATAAAATGACAAGATCAGGATCTAAGAGCAGACAAAGAAATGTAATTTACCAAAAAAAAAAAAAAAAAAGACTGACAAGTAATAAGTAACAGCGATATTTCTGTAAATAAAAAAGGTATGAATTACCTCCGAGGCAAGCAAGTTATTAGATATTTTGCATGCTTCAGCCTCTGTCCTCAAAGGCAAAAGATAGTGAATTATGCAAAGCTTTACATATATTTATATTAATCGTTCCTTGCAGCACAAAGATACCAAGTATCTTTTGTGTGGTGCTTGATTTAAAATTTTGTCTGAGATACAAAGTCCTAGATTTGCCTTCCCTCCCCCCATCTTGGGTATTGGTAGAGATTTCTTCTATGCTTAATAGAAGCTTTCTATATTACTGAATATTACTTTCTATATTACTGAATTTCCTTACTCTCTGGTTTTCAGTAATGCAAGCAGCGCACCCTTCATGGGACAGCCAGGGTTCATATTTGTTCCCATGTGCTGCATTTTGTGAAGATATTTAGACTGATATTAGTGGATGATTTAATATTGATAGGTGACTGTATCAGGGTATAGTGTAGCTTAGAGTAGCTCTATGTTTTCATACAAAAAAAAGTTAGCCCTGAAGACAAATACAAGCTTTAGTCTGGAAGTGGAAGCTGTCTGTGGCTGCAGCTGTGCTGTGGGGCTACATAGGAACACAAGGCATGACTGAGAGGCTGCTAGAGGAAATACACTGAAATTCCTCGGTCATGCAAAGACTGCGTGTGGAAGCTGCATAATCTTTCTGTTCCTCTTCTCCAAGCAGCATTAAAGATTAACTAGAAAAAGCTGCTCTTAAAGCAAGATTTTAGCTGGTGTTTGTACCTGAAGTAGTCAGGTACTGCACGTAATAAAAGGGTTTTCAAAAGAGTTGAACCCTTAGTACTGAAGGAATCATTGATAGCTGTCTTCCCTGTGAGCATGTCTTGTTTCAATTGCTTCTGTGGTTGTGTGCTTGTGTCCCTTTCTACTCCATGTCAATAAGCTCCCTTGGGTAAGATCAACCTTCCAGTATCATAGCTTCAGCATTAGAAGAGGTATGCAGTGGCACTGGAGTATATACTTGAGCATCTCTAAACAAATGCAAATACCATGTTGAGACATTGCAGTGCTTCTGGTGACTGATGAAAATTAAAATATTTGACATGCACAACTGCATTTTGTGTTGTGTATGTGAAAGTAAAGGTGAAGTCATGAATGAATAGTGGGCCGAGTCAGGGAAGTTTTCAGAGGCTTACATTTGCGTAGTACTTAAAGGGGAAGCATTCTTATACAGGTACTCCAAAACTGATGGAAGGTAATTGTAGACCCATTATGTATATCTGTGACCATGTGCACAGCTGGAATATAATGTTAATATGACCTTTTTATCCTACTTTGTTTATCTGTATATTGAATAGTATTAAGGAATATAGAACAGGAAATATGTTGCTGCAAAGCTATTTAGTAATTGTAAATCTTGTGGGTAAGGAAGTGCCAGGAGAGTGTCATGTAATGTTGTGTGTATTTATTTTTGCACACTTTGATAGTTATAAAGAAGAAGTTACAGAATAATGTTTTATGGTATTGATATTTTTAAGCATCATAATTGATGCATTAATCACATAGACTCAGTCCCGTGTTTTTTCTGCCCTCATAAAGTGTATCCACAAAACACATCCAAGTGTCCTTGGTTTCTTAAATTGCTTTATTTCATTATTGTAAAGGCAAAAATGAATCCCTGCAGGATTTCAGGGTGGGTTGTTGTGGGTTTTTTTGGTCATGCAGGGAAACAGAATAACAAAGGAGTCGTGAGAAAAAGTTTGGTAAATAAGTTATAGTTTGGAGCAACAGTGGGTTGAGCACGTATGGGCCAATTGTTTCATTACTTTGTACTGGAATCTTTTCTTGAGGTTTTAAGGTGCTCCATGTTTTTGGTTGTCCATTTACGCTGGAACAGCTCCTGTTCCTTGCTCTTCTGACTGAATTAGCGTTAACTTTGAGTGGCTTTTCCTTTTTGCTTCTCAGAAGGCAAGGATTTGGAGGCCCTTTTTGTCTGTTGCTTAATGTTGAGCAATTTCTCTTTCTTTTTCCTGTCTTTTTTTTTTTTTTAATGCAGTTGAGGATTATAAACTATTCCATAGTGTAGTTTGTTGCTGTTTGCCTTGGATACTTATTTGCAGTAACAACTAGTGCTATGCTAAAAATTTAACCCTGGAAGAGCTTGTACAGAGTGTCGGAAAGATGTAGAAGCAGGGGTCTTTTAGAGTGAATGTAACCTTAGGTGCCTAAATACATTAGTATACTTGCAAATCTTTCCCATGTTACTACCTTTTAACTATGTTGGTTATTATGACAAAATTAGGCTTCTGGGGTAGACAAATGGGAATCTCAGTACTTGAACTAGAGGTTAGTCATTTGTGATGAATGCAGCAAGGGAGATCAAGTAGTGACTAACAAGCTATTGGAAGAGACGCTAACTATTATTTAAGTGCTCTGAGTATTCTGTATATAAAAAATACATTTGTCTTTTGGCAACAAGGCTTTTGATCATTTTAACTATTCTGCCAACAATCCTGACCAATTCTAGGTGTTTTTCAGCAATGAAATGACATGCAAATGCATGTGAAAGTGAAATGAAATGAAATGAAATGAAATGAAATGAAATGAAGGTGTAGTCATAAGGGAGAAAAGTGCTATGGATATGCCAGTATCTGAAACATAAGTCAGTGGCCATAGCATAATTTAAAAGTTCTGCCTCAAAGAAAAGTTCTGCCTTAAAAAGACATGGAAGTATCTCTGGCTCTGTCTGTCTGGACTATCTAGTGAAGTACAGATGTCTGAGGTTGCCAGAGAGGTACAAGGTGCAATCAGATACTCTAATGAGCATGTTTTTTGAGTTTCTATATCACTTGCTTATAGTTTTATTGGCAATGTGCCACTGGGGGTGGCATAGTCATTATTCAATGGTAGTTCATTTTGTTTGATGCAAGTCTTACCGGGGAGTTTTACAGATCTTTAGGAATGCATTTGTGTTTGGATAAATGCCTTGAGATGCAACAATGTGATGTTCAAAGCTTAAACTTCAAGAGGTGGAATTTTGTTCTGTGGTTTGCCAAGCCAAGTACTATGTTCCCTGTTTTACAGCACTGAAAAAAGAGTGTGTTGCTCACCATGGGCAATTTGATTTGTTACTGTTAATATGTGTTAGTTTAGCATTAATGATCACAGTGAAGCAAATCCCTTACCCACAGGGTTATAAACCTTTGGATGTGCTTAGTAGCAGAGGATTTTGAGGTATAAAGTCTGCTTTCCATGAGAACTAAAGGTGTGAGGCAGTGATGAGGAAATTGAACATTATAATTTTGGGTGTTTTTTCTATTAAAAACCCTCTTGATAAATTACAGCTTTTTGAATGCATTAGAATCTTGTGAACCACACCAAAAAAAAAAAACAAAAAACAAGGAAGAAGACCAAAAGAATATGCGTGTGGCATCTTTTGAGAATTATTCTATATTAAAGAACTGAATTGCTGGCAGCCTTCTTACCATAAACCATCACTCTTAAAAGTTTTTCAGTTTAATTTAGTAAAAATGAATGCTTATAAATACCACAAAGGCTTGTTTAACTTATGAGAACAACTAAGAAAATACAGGGAAATTTCTGTGGCATTTGGAGTTTCTCAGCACCACCAGCTAGAGATGTTGCAGGGCTGGCTAGATGCAGGCATTGCAGAATTTTTGCTTCCCCCTCTTTTCCAACATTACCTGGGGCAACTTGTTCTACCCCTGCACTGTATATGTAGGCTGGTGACTTGCCAAAAGAATTAGCCTTTTGGTTTGTTTCTTTTTCCCATTTGTTGCTCAGCTTTGGAGGAATGTGATACATACCTGCCTGATAACAGGAATATTTGTCCTGTGCTGCAGAATGAACTATTCTATGCGGATAATGTGGCACTGTTCATTTTTGAGGACGTAGAACAGTGAATGTTAATTTTCACTTTCAGTACTGAGATACCTTTTGGGAAACTTACTTTCTGCTCAGCTATTGTAGAGCTAATGGTGCCTGGGGCTCTAGAGGGCCAGCAGCAGCAAGAATAATTGATTTATTTCAATATATCATATTTATTTATTACTTTTCTGAACATGTATTCCTGGGCCCTTGTGCAACCCTCAAATAACAAAGTATAGCAAAACATGCCCTTTAAAATGGCAGGTTATTTGGCATTATAGCATTTTCACAATGGTAGCTGAGGAAAACAACAAATCTTAACATGAGCAGTGCAATTGAGGGTTCCTCCTGGTGTGATTTCCTTTTAGCAGAGCTGAAGGACTGGTAGTTGTATAACCTCGCATGCTGAGCTTATGCGTGTCAGCAGCCCAGCGAGCAGCCCTGCTGAAGGTCTGTTCTCTGCAAGGCTTTAAAAATGTCATGGCTTAATTGCCATGGGAGACACATGCCTGAGTGTTTCTGCCCAAGTGACTATCCATCCCATTACCCCAGACTGGGTGAGGAATTTTCTGTTTACCAGGGCATCTCCTAGCTTCACGTGATAGTTTCATAGAATTTAGGATGTGACTAAGCTTGTGTTCCAAGGCAAATTTAACATAGATTCCAAGTTTTAGGAACAATGCTAAACAGGGAAGTGGAGTGTCTGCTCTGCCTGTGTATGTGTTAGTATTTTTTATTTAACTTAGTCGCCTTTAATGGCTTCAAATGAATATTTAAATTGTAGAGATATTCTAGAGGAAAACAAGATTCTAGGTGAAATCCCACTGATGTCCTAAGAGCTCAATATGAAAGTTTTGATTTTTGTTAAGTGTTGTTGATTTATTGCATGCGTTCTTTGTGTAATAGCTCTCATGAGTGCAGCAACCAGAAAATCAGTTGTTGTATTTTTACATCTTTCCAAGATTTCTTGAGGCGTTTGTTTAACGTATGTTGTTACCTGTTGGAGTGAAAATAAAATCTTGAGAACGTTTTCGGTTTTGTTTTGTTTTGGTTGGTTTGTTTGTTTCCTGAGAAGAGATGATTACTTGAAACTGATCTCTCGAGGTCAGAGTGAGACCTGCAATATCACTACAGAGATTGAGAACCTGTCAAAAAGCACTGATGCTCTGGTATCTAAAAATGAAGTAGCTCAGTTGTTAATGTGCTTTAAGAAAAAGGCATACATTTTAAAGATGTTCTTTTTTTTTTTATTTTTTTGAGTTAAGCTGGGCAGAAGTCAGCTTCAAGACAGCAATCTGGTATTACAAAGGTAATATTTTAGGGCTTACTCTGTGGGAATCCATGTGGATCCTTTATAGAAAGGAGGAAACAAAGTAAGCTGAATGTGTACAGTGGTTCCACAAATTTGAGCTATTTGCTTTCATTTACTGTATGTTGTGATGTGCTGCTGTGCATAGGTAATTTAAGGGGTGTGAATTATGTGATAGAACATAAGAGATGTGGGAAAGACGCAACAGCAATTCATGTTTAGTTTTGGTTTATCCAGATGTTTTCTCTAGAGATCAATGCAAAATGCCAGCAAGGAGCAAAATAGTCGAACACTGTCTCAAAGGTTAGCTAAGGGAGTAATATTTTGGGATTATTTGGTGACAACATGAGATGTATGCAGTGTGAATAGGAGAAAAGGCCTTTTATGGGACATTCACAAATCTTGTGTTTTTGTTCTTGCATTCTGAAACTTCATCTGCAATCCACGAAACAATATTACAAGTTTGTGTATCCTTGTTCTTTAGAAAAGCTAATTTATCGATACATCTATCTGTTGCCTGCAGTATTTCTTAAAGTTCCTTATACAGTCATTTTGGATGAATTGTGTGCTAGCCAGTGTAACAAGCTCTTTTTGTACTGTATCTTTGCCAATCATCATCTGAGAAAAGAAACCAAAGACACAGGCAAGTGCAAGATCTTGTGTTGGGTCATAGGCCCCCTCATGGCACAAGTGCTAATTGCATAAGGGAGAGTGGGGAACTCCAGTGCCAGGCAGTGGGATCTAGTGCGTATGGCAATTAATTAAGTCCCGAAGTTACAGATGACTGGAGCAAGCCACCCTGTTGAAATATGCCTTGGCTTGCCCAGAATTACAGTGAGGACAGAAGCATTTGCTGCTCTTTGGAATGTGCTGTTTGTGAAAATCACTAGATGAGAGCAACAAACTGTTATTGTTGAGAACAGGCTAGACAATGGGTCATTTGGCCAAAACTGGTGTAAATGCACCACTTGATGCTGAGGAATATTTTTGCATCTCTGGAAGGTGCAAAGCTGAATGAGCTTGTCCAGTCCTAGTAAGACTGTGTAACTGCTTTTAAAGTGCAGTCTAAAAAGCGTGTTTGAAACCCTGTCACCAAGTTCCAATTTATGTCTTGTGATAGAGTGTTTCACCTATAACACTAATCCAAAGTAATAATTCATACTAGGAAGTTTAAAAGATACATGTACTAGAACTAGTAGCTTTGATGAACATACGCATTTTCAGTTCTGCATGTGGTTGAGTTAATGTGTAGTTTAATACTGTGTTTTACACTTTGCCACTGAAAGATATAAAACATGCAGCCTGTATGGCAAGGCCAAGTGTTGCTGTTGGAGTCTGGACTTGCTTTGTCTAATTTGCTGGTGATGATTCGACTACATTCTTGATGTTGCACTTGCAGAAGTTTCTGCTCCTTTCATTGCATTTTAAAACTATCAGACTTAGAAAAAAACAAAAAACAAAAACAAAAATAACCCTGCTGGTATATGGTTAAACTGTGCAGGTGTCTTTTGAGTTTGTTTCCAGTTACTTTTCTAGTATTTCCTTCTTTGTTGGGTTAGACTTAAATAATGATCTGGGCTTCACTAGTACTTCAGTTGTGTCTGTCAAATGCACAAGCCTGGCTCCTGCTGCGGCATACAGAAGAGTTCCAGTTCTTAGTTAAAGGCTTTCCTGTAAAAGCATATGACCACTGTACTACATTGTTGCTGTAAGTTGCTTCCCGTAATTACTCCTGTTACGCAAAAGACTCATACATGCTAAAAAGCCTGAATATTGCTGCATGTTTTTAAGAAAAGAATGAATTCATTGAACAGCATGAGGTTTGCTGATACTCTGATGGTGCATATGTTATGACTTAAGAGTGTAACAAAAATGTATCTTCCAGGCTTTCAGGTTCCTCACAGACAGACCTTGGTCATAAAATTCAAAGCAGCAGCCAGATGGCTAATACCTGGAAGTGTTTCTGTGGAGTCTAGCAAAAGAAAACCTACTCCTTGGTAACACTAGGACATTAACACACTTGGAGTCATATATTACTAGCAACAATGGTATTTTGCATTTTGGCTTAGTTGTGCTTAATGGAGTCCTGCAATCTCTGTGATTCAGCTGCACATGTCAAATCAGGACACTTCCCAGTTCATCTGCTTGTGAGAAAATGCAGCAGCTTTATATAACCAGTTTGGTAGTGTACGGGAAGCACCTCAGATATTCTGTCTCCCCTCAATCCTCCTTGCAGTTTCGTTCTCTTCTCTCGTATTTTAATGTCACAGATTTAAAAAAAAAAAGCAAAAAACCCCAACAAATCCCCCTAAAGCCCCAAACTACCACAAAAAACCCAAACCAAACAGTGTGTGTGTTGTGTCCCCTTTCCTTCTTCCTCTCTTCTCCCCCCCCCCCCCCCCCCAAAATATTTGCACCCAGCTTACTTCTGTTTTCTGCTAGACAGGGAATAAACAGACCTCAGCAGGTTTGGTTGTGGTTTTTTTGTCACCCATCTGAAAGCATTCACCCTTTCAACAGCATGTCAGTGATGAGACAGTTGGAATTGGCATGTCATATCCCAAGTCAGAGAAACATTTCCCAGATCCCCCAGGAAAAGAAGGAAATTGGAAGCTGAGACTTCTGGTGCTTTTTAAAATCAGAATTGTATTTCTCCTAGCGGCTGGATATAAGATGGTGGAGTTCTTGTGTTATAGAAGGTAGTGACAGAATCTACATTAGAATTGAGTGTGACTAAGACTTTATCTGAAGTCTTAACACTATCTTCATTATACTTTAAAAAAAGCAATTTAAAAAGATAAAATTTTAATGCTGTCTGTTTGCTCTTAATTAGGTGACTTCTGTTTCTCAAAAGCATTTATGGAGGGTAGTGGATTTAAGAATTTTTCTCAGAAGTAAGCTTGTAGCTCAAGCTTTTGCATTTTAATACACACAATTCAGTGGTTTATAATAAAAGATGGTACAGTAACCATCTAGGCTGGCAGTCCAAAACATCTGTACCAGAACTCCATCAGTACCGTTAAAATCAGTAGCATGCAACCTAAAAGCATATACATCACCTCTTAGTTGAACAATAGCTGCCTTTTGTCGTTTGGCACATCAAATTTAGAACTGGTTTCTAGCTGAGTCATATCACAGCCCAGCTTGTCTAACCAAGAGACACTGTGCACTGAACCAGTTCTTCCCCAGCTACAGATACAGCTTTGAGAGCTGGAAGGATTGGAAGTGCAACTGAGACTGAAGGCAGATGATGCCACGTGCAGGAAAGTCTGCAAAAAGACAGGAAACTTTTCCTCCAACTTGTCATTTTCATCCTAATAGACTTGCCTGAAAGGGGCTTCTTTGCTGTATGGTTTTACTGAGTTCAGTCACTTTGCATCTACTTGAATGGTGCTCAGTGGATCTCAGTTTCCTTCCATGGTTCACCTGAGCCTGCTCAGCAAGTCTGCGCTAGAGGGAAGTCCATGGGTCTGAAGGAGCTATGTGCTTTAGTGCATTTGAAATTTTTTTAGATGTGGGAGAAATGTCTTTACCACAGTGATATTGATGCAGATATAAATGATATGCATGATATAAATGATATGCATGATATAAACCAGATCCAAGTACAAAACTATGAGGCCTAGTTTTGAAGAGATTGTCAGCCATTTAGATCTACATATTGTCAGAAGGAAGAGAAACAGACATTTGCTCCGTGGGTCTGTCTCTGAACTTTTTATTGACTATAGTTTTTTTGACTCTATAAAATACTTGTGCTGTGTTATGAAGCAGGTTGCTGTACTGTTATCTTGTGACGGGGGGGGGGGGGGGAAGTGTGTATTAGTACGTAAAGTTGATGGACATTTTGCTGGTGAAGTTAACAATGTGGTTTTCACTGACAGGGCAGGCTGTACAGACATTGGCATCAGTGAAAAGTAGGCTCTATAAAAAATACCATCTAATCCATTCAGACACTCATTTATATAAAGATCTGTTTCATGAGGGAGGTTTCAAGTTTAAAAAAAATAGTTTGGCTTGGAACATTCCAGTTCATTTTGAAATAGTTTGCTTCCTGTCTATTCTGCTTCTGCCACACTTTTCATCTAATCCTGCGTTGTCAGTTTGTGACCTTTCCTGGGTCTGACAGCAGTATGTACGTACCAGTGTGACCTCCTGTGTAACGTTGCTTCAGCTTTTGGTGACCCTTACAAAGGTAACTATTGTATGCCAGTGAGTTGTCATTGCCTCTTTCTTTTTTCTTCATTGCTAATGCCAGAAAGGTGTTTAAGTGTCTGGAAATCATGCTCTCTTGCATGTGTACAGCTGGAGGAAGCTCTTCTAGGGTCTCCTGCTGCCACAGGCAACCATACCATTTTTAGAATCTGATCAGACATCACGTTGAAACAAATTAGGTTTATACCCTCAAAGATTTGTTTGTTTCTAGTTTCTGAATATATGTTCATTCCTTTTCCCATTTGACCTAACTTTAGACTTTTTAAAGTTAGATGCTGAGGTCTGATCTAGCTTTACCAGTAGAAGAAGGCACCTCCAGTCATTCATCTGATGTATATTAGTTGTCTATTTTACAGTGACACTAAATACCCTCAGGATGTATTAGGTTCTCTTCACTCCTGACTGATAGGCTCAGATTTAGACATCTGATTCAGGGACTTCTACAATTAGATAGGTGAATCCTAGAATAAACACCAAAAGGAGTTGGATTAGCAAAGCCTGTTGTTTACATTTGTAAGCATCAGGAGGAGAGGGAGATCAGTGAGACAGCCGTGAGACTAATGGAGATAAATGCAGACTTTCACTAAATTTTCTATGCAGTAATAAACTTTCTGGGGTGGGAGGAGGAAGGATTCATATAGTTCTGTTACTAACATTCAGAATTGTATTTACTTATTCTTTTAGCAATCTCAAAAATATTCTCCAAGAGTCACACAATATTGATTATTAAATGGGGTGGCAACTGATATCTGTCACATCAGGCAACATCAGCACATAGGTTGCTATTTGATGTTAGAAATCATAGTGGGGATGTTATCTTTAGGTAGAATAGCCAGCCTCTTTTGCACAATGAAAGAAGCACCCAATAAGGAAGGTATTTGTTATATTTATTTTGAATACAGCTGTATAAAGTTGTCAGTTTAAGACCATTTTAATTTAGATGGTGAACAACGAAGAGTCATTTGTAGGTGGGAAAAAAGAGCCAATTTGAGCAAGTTTGGTTATATGGCATTAAGGTACAAATTTTAGGATTCAGTAAACTGCCACTTATGCAGGATTGCAGTGGATGTGAAAAATACTGTCAGAAAGCCAAATTCAATCACTTCTCCTTTCTCTAGTTTCAATTAATAGAATAAAAAAAGAGGAAGTTCTGTAATTTTTTGTTCCTGTTCAACCTAGAGAAGGATTATTAAGAAATGTTGCAGGAGAAGTAATAGACTGACCATAAGACACATTTCTGTGATTTAATGTCAGATTAAGGCCATTCTTGGACAGAGTTTGTACAACTGATTTGGGTGTGTATTGAGCATGTTTAGCAGTTAAGAGAAATAGCATAAGAGAAAGTAGAGTTATTTGCGTAGAGTGTGTGTATATGTGGGGATACCTGTTTGTAAATATACAGAACAGTATGGTTTATACATTGCACATTTTCTAGAGAAGAGGGAGTAATCAGTGAATTGTGTGTTTTGAATGATTTCTATTTTTCTACTCTCCTCCAACACATTCCAACATGGTAATGATTCATGTCAGTAAGCTGTCCTTCAGCTAATAGAGGCTCAGCAGCAAGCCTTGGCAACTTAATTTAGGGAAGTTCTCTCATCTGCTCTGCTACAAATCGTATATAAATTAGCCAGCAGATGTGGCAAACAGTTCTGGAACTGAATCTTTTCATTTACCTGTCTTAAAACTGTGATGTCAGAAGGCTCAGGTAAGAGGGTTTACTCTTATTCAGAGTTATGAGTTCAAGCCTCTCTCCAGTCATGCATCCAACGTCACGTCCATCCTGGACAAACGAAAAAAAAAGATGGCTGGTAACATAATTTCCAGTACCTGGTTGATTCTCAAAATTAGGCTGCCTTAACCACACTCACCCAATGACGTACCTAGCATTGGGGGTCCTTTGGGATGGGTTTTATTTAATCCGATATTAGTGCATAAATATGCGCCTTACAAATATGTGTGTATACATATATAACTGTGTATGTATATATGTATATGTAAAAGAATATATATTCAAAAAAAAGTGTTATTTGTACACCTGTGAATGAATTATAAAGAAAAAGATACAGGATAAAGTAATCAGTTGAGAGTTATTTCCATATGAGCAAAATCCACAAGGTTTTGGATCCCTTTTGGATCCCTTTCCCATCCCTTTATTGTCAGGATTTGCCTGTACCATGTATATGGAGTATTAGCATAGAAGAGAACTTGTAGCAGATACGTTTGGAAAGATCCTCTGGGTAAAGTTTACCCATCCTGTCACTAGGAAGCACAATCTATTAGTTAAATTTTGGCTCCTGAGTAATATTGCAGAAAGGAAAAAATCCCCACAATTTCTTGTCATTTATTAATTTCACTGAATTATAAAAATAATTGAAAGAAATAATATGCACCAGAAATCTTTTCTCCACACTCTGTTTGTAAGTTAATTCTGATCAGATATACTAAGCATTGTAAACATTCCAGTTATTTTAACAGTGCTCAAAGAATAATCTTCAATTGTTTCTCCTGGCTTGTGTTTGGCATGGAATTTTGTTTTCATTTTACAGTTTCCCTGTTTTATTTCCACCAGGAGAGAGAAACAGAAGAAGAAGATGTCAGGTGGCTTTCAGTTACATGCCTCAAAATGAAGATGAACTGGAGTTAAAAGTTGGTGACATCATTGAAGTTGTGGGAGAGGTGAGGAGATCTTTAATGGAATATGCACACATGCAGTTCTAACATATCTTATGCGTGTGAAGCTCTTAGATACAGTGTGTTTTAAGACATAATTTAAACCAGACATTTTTCTTCTCTGCTATATGGATGTGTCTGGTTTGAGTTATTGTTGGGATTGAGGGGATGTGATTGTTTGTATGGATTTCATGTTTTTTTTTTTTTTCCCTGTAGGTTTTACTTGATCAGTTGATACTTCTGAGCTCTGTTCAGGGAAAAGCTTGAAGTCTGTGCTAAAGGGTTATTGAGGTTGTATCTCCAAAGAACCAAGGTTATATAGCAGAAAAAGCTTTTCCGAATTTTAGTAAGACAGCCACAGGGAAGAATTATCTTTACGGAGTTAAACACTTTTAAGAAATTTACTTGAAGACCTCTGAAGTTCAGCCATTAACTTAATGTTCAGCAGCTTTTGTCTTCTATGCCTGCAAATTTAAACTATTTCATTTTAGTCTAATCAGTAAAAAAAACAAACCAAAACCAAACAAAAAAACAAACTAACCAACAAGCAAAACAGTAAAAAAAATACAAATAAAAAACCCCACCCTCCCCATCCTGGTTGTAGGATCAGGGAATGGTGTTTGCTCCCAGTACCTTAGTTTTGTTCCATTAGAGATTTTAGAAATACCTTCTTTAGCTTAATAGCATAAGGACCGAAAGTCAGAATGTTAACATGAATCCTTTAAGTAGAATGCATTCAAACTCATTTAGTCTTTATTTATGTAGATTTAAAAAGATCTAAGCCTTTAGTCTGCACAAACAGCCAATAAAAGGTGTGTTTCAGCTTGTATCATTTATTTGTAGGACTTTTATTCCCTGTGACTCAGCAGCTAATAAGTCAACATTTATTTTCTTGTCAAGGATATACAATTAGTTTTCTTTTTCCTGCATCTGTCACTTAAGAAATCAGTTTTAAAAGAATATAAATTCTGCTGCAATCTGTATGACATCCAGCATTTTGTTATGAGAGATTTAATTCTCAGATCTGAATGTAAGAAGCTTAGTAATCACTGGTTTTCATTTAACCTAGCTTCACATACCAGCTTTGCATATCATTCTTCCTGGAATCAGATATGATATGTCACTTAACTAGCCTTATTCTGTCTGTGAGCAGAATTGTAATGGGGAATGTCAAAGCTGTAAGATATTTAAGAGCATATTTAAAAGACAATGTAAAGCCAATATTATAACAAGTTTCATGGCAGCATGAGCTGTTTTCATTGCACAATTTGAAGTACATTTGAACTTACATGGCCACACAAATACCTTCCATCAGCTGGCCTACTTAAAAATTTTAAGTCTATGTCTCTCAAGAGTAAAGTGATGGAATAAAATCCCTTCCTAGTAGCCAGCCAGCGAATTAGCTCTACCAAGTGAGTTGTATGATTAAATAATTTAGATGGGACAGTAGACTTCTCTTATGAAATGCATCTCTTGTCATCTTATAAATATAAACAACTTAATTATAAATAACAGGTTTATTTAAATCCAAATGAGACTAAAAATGTTGGCATTAAAATTGAAAGCTGTAGAAAAACTATGAAACATTCCTGTACTTGCATTTGTGTGCTTATAGTTAAGGGTATGTCTTTTTGAAACCTACTTGGATTGCTGATTACAGACTTTATAGTCTTAAACTCATAATTGTACCTTGGATTACTACTGCTGAAGAAAGCACTGACAACTTGCAGGTTCTAAGGTTTAAGAAAATAAATAGCCTAGGGCTGGTTTTTTTTTTTTTGATTGGCAGTCCTAAATAATTTTACACTGGAATTAGTTTTATTGTACTACTGAAGGGGATTGCTCATAGCTAGCTTCAGCTGCTGGCCATAATTAAATGCTGAAGAATAACTGACACAGGTGAGGCTATGTCCACTTTGACCTTATGAAGTACCCTGTTCTGTCACCTACTGAAACGTAATCTGTGCCTCAGGCACCATCTGGTACATTTATGCGATCCAGGGCATTGTCTGGCTCTTCTGGGTGGAACTGGATCAGCTGGTGAGAGAAGGTGAAAAGAGAAAAAATGATCAGCAACTCAGGAAGTGATTTTGTGTGAACTTTATTTTCCGTCATGGTTGATACCAAACAGTTGATTTTGAATCGTTGTTGTTGCTTCCTCTTCTGCCCTTACTGTAATAGTGTTAATTCCTTGAAAAACTAGGCAGAATTTTTCTTTTGAAGCAGGAACTTTATTTGATGTAGAAAGCTGTACCAGCTAGTGTACTGATTTCTGCTTATAGGTGATGTCGCACAGAGAGTCATTATATTGAAATAGGATTCACACTGTTTATGTCATTATATGATGTTTCTTATTTCAAATGATAAATGTTTGATGTGAGTGCCTTATTATTTAAAAAATCTGTCTTCCTCAGTTGTGAAAATAGAGATTTCTTTTCAAGGGCCAGAATCATAATGTGTTACTGTACAAAAATACCTGAAACAGCTGCAACAAAACCTGTCCCACATAGGCAACAGCTGGGGAGAGTTCTTGCAAAATATCAGTTTTGTTTATCATTACTCTATGATAGCATCTTCAGCATTATTTACAGTGGTTCAGTGGATAATTAGAACATTAACAGTCATTCACTTTCCATTTCCAGTTGCTCCTTTCTCTTACCCCATCTTTTTATTAATGAGTAGAAGGTCTCAGATTCCCACAGGTAGTATTTTAATTGTATCCTCCTAAAAAAAAAATTTCATCAGCTGAATTAATTTGTTTTAAATTGACTTAGATTAATATTTTCAAATATCTGTGGATTTCTGTTTAGTTGAAAATAAATTAATTTCTAATGACTTACAGCAAACTAAAATGGGTATTGTTTAGATCAAAATACTGCCTATATAGCTTTGTGTGTATATTTATCAAAAAATGTGGCAAAAATATCACTTATTGTTGACAACTCATTAAACTTTTCTTGTTGCAAAGAAAAGCAGGTTCCTGATGTACTGTGCTAATTTGGCTTCATCCTTAAAGAAATGGATTCTGTTCCTCCTTGAGCCCCTGGAAGTTCACTGCCTCCAGCAAAGGGTTAGCATAAGGGAAGTGAAGTCTTTCCAGTTGCCTCCATCAGTGCCCAAGTATGTTTCCCCAGATCCCCAGTGAAAACAGGTTACACTGATACCAGATGGTGACATGCTGAGGATGAGGATGCCTTCCCTTCTCCCGCCTCTGCTTGCAGGGTGATAACCAACCTCTGAGGTGTAGTAGCCCCACATCCTTCTTCCTGGTGCCAACAGGCTGGATAAGA
Organism: Pezoporus occidentalis; assembly: GCF_034315485.1. NCBI lineage: Eukaryota > Metazoa > Chordata > Aves > Psittaciformes > Psittacidae > Pezoporus > Pezoporus occidentalis. The sequence continues at coordinate 8,150,891 of NW_026916170.1, read as the reverse complement.
TACTTTTGAAAGGATTTATATGTCTGTGGTAATGGTAGATACTATTTGGAATTCCTGTTGTGGTAGAAGTGGTTTGGAGCTGTACAGTGAGTGAACTGAAACACCTGCTACAGCAAGTGTGAGTTCTGAGACGCTAGGCTTGTCAACACATAGATATCCTTGGAGGCTGTGTATGTTCAGAATTCACAGTACCTTCCTATTTGTTCTAAATAGTTAGAAATTAATTATAATAAGATCAAGCATTCATCCCAATAGATAAAATGCTTGTTGTTAAACTACAGGTTTCCATAACTACACAGACACTGATACCCATGAGACATCAATTAGCATACTTAAATTAAAAGTACATTTGAAACTAACAAGAGAAGCATTTTCATCATTGTTTACGCTCACATTTAATGTGTGATTGATAGATTTTTGCTTGTCATCTTCCGAGCTCATTAGCTGTAACTCTAATTACAGTTGTCCCAAAATAAAGCTGTAACTAATCATCTTATTAAATGCAGATATCTGAATTCCAATTATGTTTCATCCTTAGACTTTCATGGGATGCAGATAATTAACCTGTAACATCAGAGTAAGGACACTTGGCATGTCCTTCGACAGTTCTGAGCCTCCTTTCATTGAGGGTTACTCTATTGTCATGCTGCTGTATAGCTTGTTACATCCTCCTGCTGAGAAGTCAGCTTTCTGGCAATGTGAGGTGCAGGAATTTAAGTTCACAACTAAGTTTGAGACTTGCTGTAGTACTGCTGAGCTTATTGTTTGGCTTTTACTTGATAGGCCATATATTATGTGATCAAATACTATAGGTAACTCATTTGAAATTTTACAAATTCAGTTTGTGCTTTTACAAATCTGTTGCTCCTTCTGGGCAAGATTGGTGGGGTGATATTGTTGTTATGGGATAAAGTGGTTCAACCCATTTCCAAGAACAAGATAAACACTGGGGATTGAGCTGGACTTCCCTTACAGTAACTTATTTTGACAGCTGTAGAGTTGAAAGGGGAATATCTGATAGTGGAAAGGGGATGATCTGTGCCACAAGTACAGAACCATACAACACTCAAGAAAACAGCTGGGAATGGATCCTGCGGTTCCATGTCTCCCAGTTACTTTTCTGTGAAAAGCTGTGGTCTTTTTCCTGCTCCTCTTCCAACAGGTGATTCACAAGGACTTCTAAGACTACTGCTTGAATAGTTCATGTGGTATGAGGCACTTTTTTTGTGGAAATAAGGGTATAAATACCTTTGAACAGTTTATAAGGTCATTCCAGTTCTTTGTGATTGCCTTCTCTGTTTCTCAGTGCCTTACGTAAGAAGATCATGTTTAAAAAAACCAACAAAAACGTAAACCACAAAAAAACCCAAACAAAAAAAAAAAAACAAAGCATATTTTGACATTGTAAAATAAAAACCTCTGAAGCTGAAAAGATACCTTAATACAAGGTGCTTGTGCAGTTTTTTCTTCTCTTCTGCGCCAGAGTTATCAAACAGCTTCCAGGTGTGCTGTAGCAGAAGCCCAAGGCTGGTTGATATCTCATGGGTTTGGCTCTGTCAGAATGCACTCCCAGAATAAGCCATCAAGTGGCACTGTAAGCACCATTTTCTGTGGTCTTGTTTCCAAAATGGTCTTTTCCCATTGGCAGTAAACGTAGTGTTTATTTTACCTCTTGGGAATCCATGTTTTTAATTTCATTTCAACATTTCAGCTTTTATACTTGAGGCTCAAGATCTTCCATTGACATTTATAAAATATTTTTTTCCGTTGCTTTGTGGGCTGTAGTTCTCTCTAAGCTTGACCTTGGGCTTCTCTCCTTCCTGTTGCCTGCCTGTGGCATTGTTTTATTCCTGAGATTGTGTTTTAGTTTTAACAGCCCAGAAAGACTGTGTTGTGATCCAGGGAGACTTTATTCCACCTGAAACTTTTCCCGACTCAAAGCTTCCCTTTGTGAGCTGGAAGTAGTCTACCAGCCTAATAGGCAAAGCTACAGGTTGTAGAAAATCTTGTGAAATAGGCAGATACAGGAGTTTATTGGAAACTAAAGGCCAGTTTAAGTTAGTGCCAGTGATTCCAAATAGCTGCAGATATTTTATCATAGAATCATAGAATAGTTAGGGTTGGAAAGGACCTTAAGATCATCTAGTTCCAAACCCCCTGCCATGGGCAGGGACACCTCCCACTAAACCATGCCATCCAAGGTTCTGTCCAACCTGGTCTTGAACACCACCAGGGGTGGAGCATTCACAACTTGTTGGGCAACCCATTCCAGTGCCTCACCACCCTTACAGTAAAGAACTTCTTCCTTAGATCCAATTTAAACTTCCCCCGTTTACGTTTGAACCCATTACCCCTTGTATATCACTACAGTCCCTAGTGAAAAGTCCCTCCCCAGCATCCTTGTAGGCCACCTTCAGATACTGGAAGGCTTCTATGAGGTCTCCACGCAGCCTTCTCTTCTCCAGGCTGAACAGCCCCAACTTTCTCAGCCTAGTAGCACCATCGAACTTCCTGCAGACAAACTGCTTGTATATTTATAGAATGGATCATATAACAACTTTGGCCTATTAATTATATAGCAAGGTGTAAGCAAGAAGCTGTGGCAGACCTAAATATTCTGGCAAGCAACTGCTGGTAGCTGACGTCAGCACTTTCTGCTCTTTTTGGGTATCCCATCCTGAAGGTACAGGGATGGCCATCCAGTTCCCTCAAGGGAAGGGGTTTCTAGGCTTATAGCAACAACATTTGTTGCACTCCAGGTCAGTCTGATGCTCTCTCTGACATTTCTTTATTTAAAGGGGGATGTTGCAAATTGTATTTACTGGCCATGAAGAGAAAACCTAAATAACATAAAAAGTAACATTTCCTCACTTTTAGAAGATCTTAATCTTGTATACCTAGTGGCCTACTAACGTGATTATGTTTTCTTTGGTTCCTTTACAGTTACAGAATAAAACTGCATTCCTGGTCTAAAGTAGAACTATAATGTTTTCCTGAATGCTTGAACTACTGTCATATTATTTTCCTTTTTCTTGTTTCTTTCTTTTTTTTTTTAATTTTTAGTTGTTCTTTAAACATGGAAATAGGCTGAATTCAGTAGATTTTTGTTGATTTCTAAGCAGCTGAATGTCATAGCATCTCTGTACCCCCTTGAGAACTTCTTTATGTGTCTGAATGTTTCACACATATAATTCCCTTTGTTATTGTCCTGCGTGTCCACTTCCACTGTATCTGTTTTGAGCACTTAATTATCATTTCTTACTTATATCATTATTTGTAAGTAAAATTTACTATTACAACCTCTTAGTGTCTTTCTAGTCTGGGTTGTCATTGTGTGCAGGGATCTACCAATTTCATTAAATACTCCCTAATAAATTATATGAATACATTTTGTGTTATTTTAATCTGCATTTGGTTTATAGTTTCTAACCCCTCATTTGCATAAAAAGCTCTATTGGTTAATTCAATTAAAACCAAAATACAAGTATTTTTTCTTCATTGAAAATGTAAAAAAACCCAAAGCCCAGTGATATTGGCAGAATACTTGAATGTTGCGTAGTTATTGTATAGATAAAATTTCTCTGTAAATCCAAAGGCAAGGCTTCTTAATGGGTTGCATTTCTTTGGAGAAGATGCACCATTTTCTGGTGATACTGTCATCTGTATCTTGTTCAATCAAATCCAGGCATTAGACCACATATAGCTGTCTTATTGCATCTGTCCCTGCCCCGTGCATGGCACTGACTGAGTTGCAGTTGGGTGCATGAGTTGTCACCTCCCTAAATACATTAAATGGAGCAATGAATTATCTTCAGTCACTTTCCTCTGTGTTGTTGCTCTTCAAATGTGGTGTGACAGTAGTATTGGCAGCCTAGAGGCCTGGCAAAATGAGAGTGTGCCATGTCTCTCTGAAAGGCAGTGAACAGGTAACACACTGAAAACATGTCTTGAAAATGCCTCTAGCTGTGGCCACTTACATTTGGCAGAATTACAGAATAGTTTGCAGGGACTTCTTCAACCAGACCAGGTTGCTCAGAGCCCCTTACAACCTGACCTTGAATATGTTGAGGGGTGGGGCATCTACCCCCTCTCTGGGCAACCTCTTCCAGATTGGAGCCATTTTTTTTCTAATTTAAAAACGGTATCTTTGTTTTCAGGCTTAACTTAACAATTTATATATGTAGGGTACTATGAATAGTAGAACTTCTTTTCTGGGATAGGGACATGGACTACTGAATGAAATTCTCCTTTTAGATTGTTTGGTCTGGCCTATAAATTCTGGGCATGAATCAGGACCTTGATGTATAAATCCTGAAAGCACTTTGTTATAATAGTATAGTAACAAATTTTATTGAGTGCTTGTACCTCCAGATGGATTGCCCCCATGAACAATGGGTTTTCCTTTGTGAGGTTTTATTTGCTGGGAATTATTGCAACATTTCAAACCATATGGTAATGGATTGCCACATTTTGGGATAACTAAACCCCAAGGGTATTTTAATGTCTTCTTTAGTGTATGGATTAATCTCTAGCTGGTGTTTTGAGGCTTAAAGGTATGTAGCATGTAGCTATAGTGTTTAAAAATACTTAAAGTTTTGATGCTTTTGATGAAAATTTCCTAATAGATCTGTGGGAGGCCCAGTTTGACTTCAACCTCTAATGTCCTGCTAACACAATTCCACATTTTCTTGTGGAAAAAAAGCTGTGTTTTCCTTTAGGTTTTTCTAAATTTGTAAAATTACTGAATGTGACATTGTGTTTTCAGAGATTTCATTCTTGTATCAGCTGGAAAACTTATAGTAAGCTAATGAATGCTGTAAGTATATTCACATCCAATTTAGATTTACCTTTGTCTATGTGGACTTCTATACACATACGTAAAGACCCATACATAAACATGCTACACAAAGAATGCTAATGTTGTAAGAAAACTGTGAAGTGTTACCCTGGAAGAAGTAAGCAGAGGAAAATTACTAGAGAGAAAGATGGAACTGATTATATTGTTCACCTTCTTTCTGTCAAGTAATCTCAACATCTTGCAAAAAACAGGGATCTTGAGATCTGTGTAATTCCCCTGTGATTAATCTTCTGGTCAATCAGCTAATGCAGTTATGGTTTAATATTTAGTTCAAATCAATAGAGCCATCTGGGTATACTGCATTAGAAAAATGGAAATATAGCTTGGAGAGTCTTGGTTATTTGTGTATTTTCTATATAACAACATATCATATATAGGTATTTAGAGATATAATTTGTAGAGTCTACTAAGTGTTGTGTGTCATGCAGTTTCAGTTTTCCAAATGTTTTTTAATTTGTCTGGAGAGAAGAAAAGCAAATATTGCCTTTTAGGGACTTTGATATTAATGTGGAAAACCTGCAGTCTACTGAAGTGAGTGATTTATATGTATTCTGTGCTCTGAAGTAGAAAGAAGAAAATAGCTGTTCTTCCCAGAGTTGCTTCTGAGCTCACTAATATTGCTGATGCATTTGGCAGGGAGAAAGAAGGGGGTAATTTTGTTATGGGCAGGTACTGAGATTAAATGGATGTAGCTGTGTAGCTGTGCTGGTCTGGATTGCTTTCAAACCAAAAAAAGCAGAATCAAACCAGGAAGACAAGAAATGTGGTAAAATGGTTGAAGATGGAGAAAAAGCACAAGAAACACTCCTGAAGTAACAACAGTTCTCTTCGTAGTGAAATAGTACATGTAGCTAAGTTGGAAAAAAAAAACCAAATCCCAGCCATTCCTCTGTAGTTTAAGGAAATACTTGGTTGTATTAAGAAATCTGTTTTCTAAGGAGTTGAGATGTTCACAGATAAGTGATACAAAGCAAGTTGGAATTTTTTTTTCTGTAATATCATCTAAGGTGTGGGGTTGTTTTTTTTGGCAGTAGATGTGAATACCCTCAATTTGTAAAGTCAAAATTCTATTTTCATCTTTTTTTGTGGGGCAAAAAGAGGAGGGTCAAACATTATTGGAGAGTGATTGATGTGTCACAGACTGAAACTGTCCTTCCCCGTCATTTTTTTTTTTGGTGAATTGACAGTGACTGACAGATGAAAATTATTTATATGTCAAGGGTGTGTTTGGCTGATGCATATAAGTAATTTCTTCCTGTCCCTTTATAACCTAAAGGCATCTGGTTTCTGAGGGCTGTCGTTTCACTGCCTGACACCGCCATTCAACCCTGAATGGATTATACAGGGTGAAATTTGTAAATTTTAAGTGGTATTTTCTCTTGGGATTGGCCTAGGAAGTGTCTCTCCTCCTCCTGACCATGTCATTGTTGTGTATTTCAGTAGCATTTTGTAAAGCTATAGTCAAATATGCATTTGCATTGTTCTTTGTTCTCCATAGATTACTTACATTAACACAGTAATGATATAGCAACATTCTTAATTTTCAAAATAGAGAATTTCTGATTTTGATGGGGAAGCCAAGAATATTCACATGATATATACTAAGATACCTAGTTTAGATTTTCTGAATAGCCATTTGCAGGCATCTCTCTTTGGCCATTGATTGCTTAATGAATTTAAACTCTTATCTGCAAATCACATGCATCAAGAAGATGAGTAAGAGTACAGTGTGCACAGCAAATTTAGTGATTGAACTGATATCCATAAAAAATTCAATGTAGAGACACTGTGTGCTCTCTAGTTTGTGGTTTGGTTTTTTTTAATCCTTTTATCTAATGCTCATCCATGCTTCTTACTCCTGTCGGCACTGCTGACATTTACAGATGGGTGCATGCATCTTTCTTGATTTTACATTAAAAAAAAAAAAAAAAAAAAGAAAGAAGTATTTTCTGGCTTGGAGCCTACGTCATGTGCTCCTTATACCCGAAATAAATACAAACTACTCAAAATTGTTACTGTCATTGTTACTGAAAATCATATACACAATTTAATTCTGTAAAGTGGTTGTTATATTAACCTCCTTGTTTTCTTGGTTTTGTTTTGGTGCAGGTGGAAGAGGGATGGTGGGAAGGTATACTCAATGGAAAGACTGGAATGTTTCCTTCCAACTTCATTAAAGAGCTGTCTGATTCTGAAGATGCTGGAATAGAAGAGCAAGTAAAACCGAGTAAGGAAAAAATATTGCTGTCCTGTATGTATGGCTGTGTCTTTGCCCCGTAATGTGTTGATAGGGTAGCATATTCTTCTCTCTCGCTTGAAAGTGGTTTTGAATGCCATGTTCTTAATTTCTGCTGTGAAGGGGTCAGGTGATGATAAGCGTGTACTTGCAATGCTACCTGTGTTGTAGTATAGGCAATGCTCTGTTAGCTGTGTTAAGAATTGCCAAGCTGCAGCAGACCAAGAAGAGAGAAGGCAATGATGATTTGCATTTCAAAATGAATTGCAAGATTTCTTTTTTCTTTAGATGTGGAAACTGAGCAAAGTAACCAAACATCTACATAATGGCTGTGCTTATTTAAATGAGGGATTAAAGTGCCATGCCTTCTGTAATGACTCCAGTAGATTTAAGGATTCATAATTATTGGTGTGGGACATGCGGCACTTTTTCCCTCCAGGTGCTGAGCATGTTACTATTACCTCCGTCACTCACTGCCCCAGCAGCCAAAGGGAAAAAGGCCAGAACTGGGACATGGACTTTGTTCTCTCACTTACAGTGGGCCAGTACTGCTGCAGGTGAAAAGCATGTTTGGTAACTAAGTTTACAATAATATAAGCATGGTAGTAGGTTGTCATATATATAGCTTTCCTTGGAGAATAACCTGAACCAAAAGTATGCTTTTATATGAACTGGACACTTGTCTTTATGTTTTTTCTGTTCTTCAAACAGATATTCTATTTCTTAATCTGTGGTCAGTTCTTTAGTGAAAAGAAAAAAAGTCAATTGTATTTCCATATTTCAGGCTAACTCCACCATATCTGCCAAGATCTTCCTGTTTTCAGCACTGCTATGTAGCACTGCTACAATGTTATTCATTGCTATGTAGTAGTATTCTGAATCTCTGAACAAGAAAAAGCAAAAGGACTCCCGAGGTCTTTGTAAGCTTATTTCAGCTGAAATGTACCACAGCCTTTATAGCTCGCTCTGTCAGTAAGAGGTAGAAAATTATAATACTTCTTCCTTTTTCTCCATTTTTCCATTTAAGGCATATTTATCATCTTTATTCCATCCCACAGAAATAAGATCCTAAAAAACTTGACTTCTGCAATAATGAAAAAATTTCATACTGTTTTAGTAATGGAGTACCTATTCATGTGTAGTGCACTGGTGACCTAGTCTTGTGGTCAGTGCTGCTGAAGATATTTAGAGGTGACATTCCTTCAGACTGGTATGAAAATATTTTAAAGGAAGTTGACAATTTTAGCGTGATAAGGAAAAAGGAAGGGCGTTAAGTGATGTTACACATTTGGGTGAAATTGGAAACTGCTTTCTATAACCTGTATATGCTATCATGTATTTTTTTCATTATAAACACAGTGAATCTTGGAAGAACTAATTATATAGATGTAGATTCAGCTCTGGATTCTGTAGTGTTTTGTACTTTATAAATGAACAAGGTAAGTGATACTGTTCAGGATGGAATACCCCAATTTTATTGGTAGGAATGAATGAATATTCCTTCCCTAGGTAATTTGGTAATATTTACTTTATAATAAACATCCTAAAAGTATCTTTTAATAAAACCACATAATTGAGTGTGTGAAAGCAGTCCCAAAGCACTACCTTGTATAGTTGAGATCCATAAAGGCACATGCTTAGTTCAAACTCAGTTTTGTGTGCTGGTTCTGACTGTCAGTGGAACCCCAAAGCTGTGATAACTTGTATTGAGAAAATATCAGTAACACAGATAATGGTTTTGTCCCTTTAACTAAATCGAAGGTAACTATATAAGAAAGATTGTTTTTCCTTTTTCTCATAGGAAATTCAGCTCTTTTGAGGTGCTTTGTGGCTAGCCAAGATGATGTGTTATTAGAAGCTATTTTTAAAATATCAAAATACCTATAAAACATATGAACACTGTAAACCTCCTCACAGAGAGACAGAGATTCAAAGAATGTTGAGATTCTCATGTGGGGTTTAATGCTTTTTTTTTTATTTTTCTTCAAGTAAAACCATCAATTTAAGAACTTCATTCCCTTAGCAGAATTATGGGAAATATGCTTCTTTCTATATTCTTTATGTAATTATTACAGGTGTTACTCCAACACATGGGGCTTTATAAGGCTCTGTTCAGGTACACTGATTATATGGATTTGAGAATAAAGAGACTGCAAGAATTTCAGCAAGTTTATACAGTTGACTAGGAATGATTATCTTATTCCAGATAGCTACACTTAGTCTTAAAACACAGAAAATAAAACCCAATTAAGTAAATCCTGGAAGATTTGGACATCAAGCTAGCGTTACTGTTGAAATGCTCTGGGAAGTATCTCAACTGGGTATTTACATTAATGCCTCCAGATCAACTCCTTCTTCTGTGGATGTCAAGACATGACAGCACTTCATATCAGAAATAACTCATTTTTGTTTCTCTGGAAATTTTGTTTGAATATTTCTGTATCACAGGATTTTTTTGTAAGGCAGAAACGTGGTGTAAAATGTTAGATTATTAAATTAGCTCTCAGGTATGAGGGGCTGTACCTGCACATTGAAACTTAGGCAGTCACTGAGGTTCTACACAGCATCTAGAGGGGCCTAGAGAGGGTTGGAGTATGGCTCTGTAGTCATGAGCAGCAACCTTAAATTCTTCAGCCCAGCCTGTGAAATGGATAAGGTAATACTTGGCAGGTTTACTGTGCGACTTGGCAAAGTAGCGCAGGATCTTTGGAGAAGGGCACTGAGCAAACACAAGAGTATTTTTTCATTGATAGTTAAATTTAGTGCTTTGGTTAAACATAGTTAAAATTAATCTTTCAATCACATTTTACTGACCCTCTCTAAAGAGAGCCTTTTTGGAGGGGCAAATGTAATTTTTGTTGAACTCAAAGTGGAAGAACTACAGAAGAGAAAAATGGTATCTTTTGACTTTTTATGAATAAGATTAATAAAAATGCATATTTTTCTGGCCTTCTGTTATGACCTACACAGGCCCGAAAGGGAGCAAGGTGCTGTCTGATTTGATTGGGTTTATTGTGTCCATGTATCTTTCATGGCAGATCAGAGTAAATGCCGCAGAGGTGTTGTTTTTTTGCTATGCACTGCCATAGTGTAATGTCAAAAGTTTCTTCAGAACAAAAAGCCCCTTTCTTGAAAATGTTTGGGGTTAGTTTTGGTGGTGCCTAAGTATTTCTGAATATTGACAGTGGGACTTTACTCAGCCGATAACTTTAAAGGGTTGGGAACCTGTGCTTCTCAGATGGTGGGCGCTCAACAGATTGGAAAGTGAGACCTTTAAAAGACCAAAAGATTGTGAGTTTGGGGCTTTGTTTGTTTGTTTTTAAAATATTTGCCCCAAGTGTAAGGTGACTGCCAAATTTTTTGTCTTCAAAGGCACATTTCAGAATGTAAGTATGGACAGGATCAGATACCCTTAGAGTCAACAACAGTTCTTTGTTCTTTAAAGCATCCTCTTAAATTAAAACATTGCTTTTCTTTGACCTACTGTTACAACATGTTAATGAAGTGTACATTATCATTTTATTACTCTGTTGAATAGATGCCTAAATTATAAGATTATTTTCTAGATTTCTCAGATACATTTTAGTTTTAAGAGTATTCTAATACCACATCCTGTTATTACAGCCTGTCAAGAAGCAAAGAGTTGTCAGGTAGTCAAATAAACCATATGAGAGAAATCACAGGCAATTAAGGAGATGATTTCAAAAACATTTTAGTATGTTCATGGCAATGTCATGACGGTATTTAAGGGTGGCCCTTTATGTCTTGGTGCTCTTTTATGTGTCTGTTTAGGAAATGCTAGGCCGTATGGTATGTATCAACTATTTTTAGAACCTGTCAGTGATGGCCACAGAGAAGTCATGACTACTGGAGTTAGAACTGATGATAGACTCATCAGCTAATGGTTTAGTCAGGCAACCTCCTGTATTTTGAGTTTTTAAAACTTCAGATGTCTATTAATGTTTCTCTCGCTCTTCTTAATGTCATGAAGCTTGACATACTTTCCTCTTAGCTGTATCTTAATTGTGTTTGGCTGTTGTAAAGCATTTTTTAGTGGTATTTTGTAAAAACAAAGGTGGAAAGATGGATTTGCGACTTTGCGTCCTCATTCTAAAAAATAAGGCAAGGAAAAACTTCGGTTGTTAATTCAGCTGCAAGAACAAAGAAACAGCTTTTTACAATACACAAATGAGTGTATCATAATTTTTTTTTTTTTTTCATTTTTTTTTATTTTTTGAAAGTCCAACAGAATGTTATGCAGGTACCAAAATGGGTGGTATCTGTGTTGGGACAATTCATATGTACTGGCTATTCTGCCATAAAATTTTACTGAAGACATTAATTTTTATTATAGTATACATAGGTAAGATTGGCAACAAGCTGACATTGGCGTATTCTTAGGCTTGCCTGGGTACCTCAAGTTTTAAAAAACCCAAACCCGATACACAAAACTGCTGCTCATGCCTTTGCCTTCACTTGAATTGCATATCATAAATGTTAGAGCATGAGTTACATTGTTATCAGAGGAAAAAAACTAAGAAGTTAATGGTCTTGATAATAAAAATGATATCTTAAAGATTTGAGGTGAGAAGTACATTTTGTTTGCTTTTTTTTGTTGTTCTTGTTGTTGTTTTTCAATTTACTATTTTGGTTTTGTTAAGGTGTACCAAGTCAAACACCTGATTAAGCTATTCGCTGAAAAACTGATTTATTCAGGATTTAGTGTCCTATCCTTCAACTAAGTATTGTTTAAGACCAGTTCCCCTGTCCAAAACACTTCTAATAAGTCATCTTGGAAAGATGCAGTCTTTCTGATGCTCACAGGATCCTTGTATGTTAAAGAAATGTGAGTATTTCATTGCCCTGTTTAGATGTCAGCTGTGCTTGTTCAAGTGCACTACATCTGCATCAGGAGTGTTGAGTCACTGTGAGTGCATCATTGCAGCAATGATTTTTTTCAGGCTTCTCCTTCACTCTGTAAGCAGTCTGAGTAAGACAATTTCATTTGCAAGTCTCATAACCTGATGGACAACAGACAAAACCTAAGAAAAATGCATTCTGTTGGACATTGCATAAAACAGCTTTAGCAAAATCATGAGTTTCTTTTATCTGACATACATGTAGTAAGAATATTTTAACTTCATGTACAATCAGATATTTTTGTTAATATTCTCGTTGTTTTGCTAATGAGGCTTTAAAAATGTTAGTGACTGAAAATACAGATTAAAACCTCTTCCTTTCCCTTCTTTTTACCATCATTCGATCTCTCCACCCCCACCCTGCCCCTTCTCCTTTTTTTTTTTTTTTTGTCTTCTCTTGCTTGCTGTCAGGAAAATCTGCCTTTCAAGGGACAATTCTGTACAGAGTGGCACCGGCAAAGATTGACAGCTACAGACGTTATAACAGTGAGTGTTTCAAAATCAACAAGCAATGGCTTTAGTCCTCTGTACTTGTTTGATTTATTTACACTTGTAAAAAAATGTGCCACTGCTACTCACTTATGGCTACTCTACATGCATATATCTGTCTGTAAGCTAAAGTCAGTTTGCTGCTGATGAGCTGCCTTAATGCAATGAGAATGCACCCGTTCCTTCTGTGCATGTGTATGTTATATGTCCATATAATATGTGTAAGCCCACAGTTAATTATGAATTAAGTTGATGTTTGGATCTCAGCTGTGGATTGACATTAAGACCATTTAGTCCCATCATTTTTGCCATCTGAAACATGGAGTCTGTAGATTAAAAACCACAAATCTTTGAATTAAAAGTCCTTCTGCTCTAAAAATAAAGACCCCATTGCAGTTGCTGTTCATAAAATATGCTTCACTTTGCTTAAAGAACATTGTGGGTATTGTTTTGTTAGGGGTGGTTTGGTTGATGTTATTTTGGTGGGTTTATTTAGTTTTGTGTTGTTTTGTTGGGTTTTGGTTTTGATTTTAATTTATTGCATGCTCTTCATTTGGCATTCTGATTTTGACAGCTATTACTCACAGCATTTTGGCTGATACATTTTTTTCTGCCAAGGAGGGAAAAAGTTATAAAGCTACTTTCATTTCATGGTCGGGTTTTTGCCTTTTGCATTTTGGAAGCAGGGAACATGCTGCTTTTTGTATGCTTTTACTACTGACTTAATACAGAAGTAGACAGGATGGTTGTGTAAGTTGAAAGACAGACAAAGCAAGGAAGACAGAAATCTGTCTTACCACCTGCTTCCTCATTGAGGAATGTAGCAGAAAAAGATCCTACTGAGTCATATTCAGTGTGACTAAATACAAAGTGTTCAGTCCTGTCCTCTGGTGAACAGGATGTTGTGCTAACTTTGGCATCTGCTTTCATCCCAGAGAGCTTTCTCCTGAGAAGATCCAAGCTGTGCTGCCCTTCTTCCTCCTTTCTGGGTGGGCATGTTTGCTGTCCTACCTCTGAGGACTTCTGTCTTATGCATGTTCACAGCAAAGGATGAAGCAGTTGAAGTAGTAGTTTTTATTCTGATAATTGCATTTACACGTTTTTTTTAAAAAAAAAACAAACCTCAAGCTGATTTTTAAAATAGAAATCTGTGTGAATGTGTGCAGCTCTGAGTATTTCCTCATTGAGAATTATCTCCCAGATTCTTCTCCTTTCTGCAGCTCTTCTCAAGCATCCAACCAAGCTCTTGCTCTGCCTGGAGCAAACCATGTGACTGGTGGTCTTCACATTATTCTGCTGCTTCTCCCCTTATAGACTTCATGACTGCTTATGCATCACTCAAATTACATGCTTCTTGTAGAGTTTCTGGACCATCATGTCCTCAAATCCACCTAATCCGATGAGCGTAATAAGTATTTATGAAGTAAATCTCCAGGATGCTTGACTTCTGGTTTCAGGATCTAGCTTCAAATCAGATGTAAGGTCTGCCTGTGGAACCTTTAATTTCACATTAAACTTGATGGGCAGTGTTGCCCTAACATTACTTAAAAATTTTCCAGAAACCTGGTCTCCATGTCCAGCCCATTTTTCATTAAGAGTTAAATGGCTTTTTCCCCTTTTCTCCAGTCATTTTGGGTGAGCCTAAGTGAAGTCAGGAAGGATTCTGTTACCTTTAAGTTGTGCTAGAGCTCTGCATTTAGTTCTCCTTGTTAATAATACTGGCATGTGGTTGTGCCATGTCACATAAAATAGATTTTATCAAACTAATTTCATAGAGTACAGGATTGGATGGGTATCTACCTGTATGCTTGATAACAAGCTGCAAGAAAACAACTTAAGCCACAGTAGATAGTTGCATGTTTCTCTGAGCAAACCACCCATGTAAACTTTTTTTTTTAAAGCTGACAAATGCTGTTTTAATACTATCTCCCTTGGCATTTGGTTGAGATTTGCGTATTTTTTCATGCTGCAAAGGTATTTTGCTTTCCCTGTAAAACTACATCTCAGGAGGCTACGTGTTCAGCTACATTTGTGCTTATTTGTTGCTTACTGGGTTGGAACTAGGACTGAACTGGGTGGTATGCAAAATCAGGTCACCAGGGAAAGTTTTAAATAAAATGAAGGTTGGCATTGTTGATACTATCAGAGATGTTATCTTCTAAACTAACATACAAAAATGGGGGTTCGTTATTCTTCCTGTTCCATCTATTGGCAGCTGACTTCCTGCATCCTCATGTTCTTCCCAGGCAGGCCTACTAAAGGTGTGGCCAGCTACTTCCATTTTATATCTGATCTGTAGTCCTTATTTTTAGACAAATAACCATGTGCTTAGGACTCCAATGAAAATAGTTTGGAGACATTCCACTGAATTGTTTTCGCATAGGGATGTCTGTTTAGAGCAACCCACAGCTGCTCTAATTTCAGCTTTCTGGTTTCTTCATAAATCAAGCTCCAGTCAGTTCATAGCTTTAGATTAGTTATGCTCAAAGGGTGCTTGGATTCACCTGTATCACATTGCATGTAGCATTGCTCAATTTTTGTAGCAAGCTTAGAGCTTTTCCTTTACAAACATATGCTTAGTGCTAAATAATTTTGTTTTGAAAGCCATTTTCAGCTGCTGTCTTTAAAAGACATTCTCTTACTTAACCAAGGCCTGTGATAGCTAAATGCTGTTGAATTAGTGTAGCTGCTTCTAGAGATACCTTCCACTGAAATATGCAAGACTGTCTCCTGCATAAACACTCAGCCTTGCCTTCATACACTGACATGGCTTTTTCGGTCATTAGATCTGCCAGGCTCCGCTCAGTGATAATTCCAACTCCTCTGGCATTCTGCTCATCCACTTGCTGTCACAAAATCTTTGCTACTGCATATGCTGTAGCAAACAAAAAGCTAGTAACTTGTCGTTTATTGATCACAGCCTTCTCTTTTCTCATCCTGCAACTTTCCTGTACCTCCACAAAAAAAGTGCTTCTTGGATTTCTAATATTTTTATTTTTACTGGTTTAATCTCTCTTTCTTCCTCCACTTTCTTCAAAGATGCTATAACTGAGGATCAGGGCATATAAAATGCTTGATTTGACAAATATTTGCCTCTCCTTATATGTGGATCCACAATGCTGTCAGTAATAGATATTAGATATAATGGAAGAAGATGAGACAGGAGCGTTGAAACAGAAATATTCGTGAGTAACCTTAATTGTGTCTTGTATTGTTTCACGACCCTTTTTTTTTTTTCCTTTGTTTTTAACCCTCTCCCTAATCCTTGAGGAACTATGGCTGGACAGAGTTCCAAGAAATCAATATGATTGATGTATTTATGACATTACTAACCTCATTTAAGAGTGACTGAATGTGAGTGAAGTGAGAAAAACAAATGTGGATGTTTAAGAGTTCTGAAGACGGGACAGTTGCAATTTTTTTTATTTCATGTGAACTTCATGTAACTTGCTTACAAAGAAGCATGTCTATTAAATACACAGCTGCTACAATGAAAAATTAACATTTGAGAAAGAACAATGCTAAAATTAGGTGAGGGGAATTTTTATGATTAAAATAAGCATCCTGTTTTCTGAAGAACGGATGTACAAATGGCAAGGGGTTGGGGGTGGTGGCTGGAAGAATTACGTGGAGTGGGGTGAAACACGTTACATCATTCCATTGATTTGGACTCCAGTTACCAAGTGGTTTTCCGTGAGTCTCACCAAAGACCTGTTTTATGTGAGTAGCAGGTAAAGAATCCTTTTGGTTGCTTACCCATCCTTTCATACGTAGTAATCTGTTCCTGTGCTTGGTGAGAACAAGGGTGGTGAAAAATAGTTCCAAAATGAAGATGACAGTGGTACAGTTGTAGAGCTCCTGGATGAATATTTGTTTCTATTTGCTCTCACAGTATTCGGGGAAATGGCTGGGGATCAGGTGAAGCCACCAATTTCAGTATTGATGGCTCTGTGTTCATGCTGTAGGGGATGCTTGTGCTGTGTTGCCCTGCATGCATGCTGCTGTGTGGTGCTGGATACTGCTCCCCTTTTCCCTGCATGATTTCTTGTGCATACATAAAAATCTTGGGGCTGTTTCTTATGTGGCAAGAACTGTTGTGCTGAGTAAAACGAACATGTTGAAAGGAAATGACAAAATGTTTAGATTACGTGGTTACATTTCTTCAAGGAATAAAACTGAGAATAATAAATAATGACTAATATTGAAATAGTCTGCCTCAGCCATTTGTACATGTATAACCACTCTTGGTAAAGAAGCATAAATTTGTTTTCTGAAAGCATGAATTTATTAACCTTTAAACTATGAAGAATCAGCATGGCTTTGTTCTGCAGTAATATTCAAAAACAAACTTCCTTTTCTGGTTTTGATTTTTTTATGACACTGTGGAATGTTTTTGGGGATGGATTCAACAAAATACAGGATTTTGGTAAAAAGCAAGCTCAAGATAAACACTTGATAGGCTGTGGGTGTTGGTTTTGTCTTCACCAGTATGTGAGGAAAAGGAAAAAGGACAGTTCCTGTCCCATCTACTGCAATTACTATGTCTAATTTCACCTTCTTTGTCATTCAGATCAGTCATTCTGGTGTTCCACGATGTCATTCTCTAAATAGAAGGAAGGACATATTTCCTTTGCTTCCCTTGTGGAAAATCAACATAAGGAAAGGCAAAAAGACTTTCCTTAAAAGGAAAAAGTCCCAATAAGCTTCATTTACGCAGTTCTTTGTTCTATTAAACACAGTTGACAGTGTTTGTCTCTGGCTGCCAGGCCAAATCAAGAGGTCCTTTGCACTGTCTCAGGTGTGTGTCATTGAACAGCTGACCTTTGCATCACTTAAGCCTGAGAAATGCTTAGAGGACCAGAGCATAATTTGCTTATACATCGTCAGAGTGGTACGTCTTTTGCCCAGTGCCATAAATTGTCTGCAGAGAGAATAATCCAGAATAAAGAACAAAAATAGAATTACTAAATAACAGCTCAAAATAGAAAGTTCTGTAAACCTCACAATGTATTCCCTGGTTTTCCTGCCATTTTAAGCTCTTTAGAAACAATTTATTTCCTGCTTTGAATGGAGTTAATTTTATCACAACTGTTTATTTTTGTTTTAACAGCTTTAGTTTACACAGCTCTTTATCATCCCTAAATATTTTTCTGATTTATAATCTTGGTTTGATGCCAGTGCAGCTCTGGGCTGTTGGTGAATTAAGTCTATGTTGCAGGTCTCTTTCTAATCCCTGTTTGAGCTAATCTGTTTCGGTGCATTTCAGAATGTTGCTCTCAAAAGACCTGTAACTGGCATAGCAGGAGTGTGGTGTGTTTGAAATGTCTCAAGAAAACTAATCTGTGTTGTATACACATAGAGGAAAAAACTGTGTGTGAAGTGCGAAATTCCTTCAGACAGTGTGGTGAGCATTTATCTTCATGAATACTAAATTAGCTTGCTTTTGTAAGGAGCATGAAGCAACTGAGCATCTTAGAGCTCTGACTGTTTTAAAATAGCTGTGTGTCAGTACTTCCATATCTTGTCCCAGCCAAAAGTTGGGAATGGTCAGCTCCTGGGAATTTTAGTTTGTTTTTCCTTATTCTGCCCTTGTTCAGACTTCAAGGAGCTTACTATAAAAATGCAACCACTGCTCAGATTTGAGCTCTACCTTGTGGTGCTATAGATGATTCAGCAGCAATAAATCTAGGTAAAGAATGGTGCCTTTGATAATAAAGCCAGAAATGGAAAATGTTCCTTCCAAAAGAAATTTTAAGAATCTGAAAAATTTTCGTACTATTTATTGTGACCGGTGTGATAGCAGGCACGTTAGTGAGCACCTGGTTGATGTTATGTTCTTAGCTTGCTGGCTTTCCAAATGCTGACAGACTGATTCTAGAAAAGTTGATGTTAAAAAAAAAAACCACAAAAGCGAACAGCAAAACCAAGGCCTGAGTACTGTAGCTTTTATCCTATCCTGGTTATGTTTGAAGTGTTAAATAACTGGACTTAAAATAAAAGCAATATGTGCTCAGTGCTTCTGAGGATAGCTGTTTTCTGAGCTGCAGACCTTACCTTAGAGCTCAAGTTCATGGATCTGCCACAGCTGTTTCATACTGGGTGGGTGTACTGGGCAGCAGCAGCAGATCACTGTGCCAACTGATCAGGTTTTAATGCCCATTTAGCAACCTGACCTCCCTGCTAACTATAGCTTTTCTTGAAGAAAATTTTGTGTTTAAAATTCATAATCTCACAGTCTGAGTCACTCAGGTTCCTACCTAGTTCCCAGCTGTATCCTTGGGCTTTTAGGGAAACTATCCAACCAGCTCTGTTCTCCTATTAAGCTGTTTGCAGTGTTGGCAAAAAAAGGCCATGAAAAGCTGAAGGGGGTAAAAAAGAAAACAACAAACAAAACAAAGGAGGTGGTTGGAAGAGAGACATTTTTCTGCTTCAGCTGTCATTTTTCTGACTTCAGCTGTCAGCCATCCCTTCCTTGTGTAGGCAGGCCTAGGGACTGTTTTGTAGTGCATTATTGTTTATTAATACAGATCTTAATTTTATCTAATTTGTTCTTAGTTTCCACTGTGTGTAGTCCTCCTCTTCTGTCACCTTTGCTTCTTGCCCTCAGCCATGAAATGATTAGAGCAGGAGCAGACTAGCTCTTGGAAAAGCTAGAGCTTTTACTCTTACTTACCTATTTAAGTCCAGAGGTCTCCTCAGTTTGTGTCAGTCAAAAAGTGATAAATTATGTCATTTTTCCAGTTGACAGGAAGAATTCTTCTAAGTTTGAAAGGGCTTTGTAAGGCTGGCCTCTGTATCCAGCCATTCAAAAGCAGTTTAATTTGGACAGGCATCACTTCAGTCCATTCTGTTCTAATTAAAAAGTAATTAAAAAAAAAAAGAAAAAGCAGTAGTTATATCCTATGTTGCTTTCATTATGAGGGTTGTGTGCTGAGGCTAAGCTCTGTGGCAGCATAGAGACAAATTACTTTTGGATTATATCAAGCACAGATGGGTGATGCTAGGGAAATCCGTTGTAAGCCTGAGGTTGGGTTTCTGATACAAGGTGTGATGTTTCATCACAGAAGAATGGTCATAAAAGATGAAGATGCAATAATGAAAAACAAGTGATGACGCAGAAACAAAAGCCTAATTCTCAATGAAGCCCCTTGAGGTTTCTGAGCTGCTTTCATGAAGGCTTCAAAGATCTGGAAGTCCATGTGAGAACTCATGCATAATTCCGATAATTAACTTCCATCTACTAGCCAAGGTCTAGGTCCTCTTCTCCCACAATTAGTGATGCAGAAAATCTTATTTTAATTCCTTGTTTTAAAGATTGTCTTTCTGTTCATTTCATGAAGAGGCTAAGAGCAGTCATGGACTCTTATCAGTAAAAATCCAGTTACTTGTGGAGAAAGGTTTCTGCAGTGCCTTTTCCCTCCATCACAGAGTAGTTTGAGGAGATTTTGGCAAGGATGAAAGAAGGAACGTTTGCCAGAGGGTAATTTTCCCATCCCTTATCAAGATCTTTTGTTCAGCAAAGAAACGATGGTAATGATACTCAGATAGACTCCACAACTCGTTAAAGTTGTAAAGTAGGTATGCTTTTTATTCAGCGCTGAGATGCACGGGGATAATTCCTCAAAGTCATGGAGCCTCAGTGTTGTTTCCCTCTACATTTATTCTCTAAAGTTATATATATTCATAAAGTTGCACAATATGCCTATACATATTCATGTCCAATCCCCGCTTCGTATTATAATGAGCTAGAAGGTCCTCTGCGCACACGCAGTGTCCCCTCTGGTCATGAGCAGGGGTTTTCAAGATGAAGTAAACAAGTCTTCCTCCTGTGGGTAGGGGTCTTCAAGATGAAGTAAATGAGTCTTCCTCTTCCTGAACTTTTCACCTGTTAGTCTCCACGTATGGCCTTAGGGTTTGGTCAGTGTCCCAGCCATAAACCATCTGCTTCTCCCCCTTATCAGTAGATTCTTCTTTTCCTTATCAATAGCTTCTTATCAATAGAATCAGGTGTCTGCTTTTCCTTGTCAATAGAACCAGGTGTCTTTGTTCTGCTTAGTAGGCATTTACAACAGACAATACTTTTGTTTAAGCAATCGAATTCCTCTAACCCTCTTGTACAACCCCCCTCTACATTGGTCAACCCTCTGCATCAGTAACTGTGATTTGAGTTCTAGGTGTGGATGTTTTAAACTGAGAAATATTATTAGTAAGTCCATATAGTTGATTGGTGACCATTCTCTTTGCATTTAGAAGTAGTAAACAAAATTGGTTCTAATGTCTGTCTTGGCCAGGGCCCTAGTAACTGGTATTTTGCAAAGCTGGGGAGGTCCAGTTTTCTAGAACTTGCAGCTTCTTCTGTTACTGCCTAAGTCACAACAAGGTGTAGGAATAAGAAAGAGGCAGTGCCTTTGCTGTGTTGCCTGAAGAGATTTATACCTTCTTGGCTTACTTTATTTACTTTGAGTGCCTCTGCACTGTGGAATGGCTTGACTACAGTTAATCACTCTCCTGCTGCCATCCACAGCACAGATGAGGGTTGCACTGCATGCTTGAATTTCCTAATTATTGTTCTCATGAGGTCTGGAAAAGAAGCAACACACAGAATTTACTTCACTGCTGGTAGGAATACTACCGTTCTAACTACCATAATAAATAAGTGAAACCAGATTTGAAGTTTCTTCTCATGGCCCTTCTTGGAAAAATAAAAAGGCCAAGTAAAGAGATCAAGATCACTATGTTACTTATGTTCAATAGGTAGATGTGGCAGCCACTGAGGAGGACAGAGTAAGCATTTTCATTAGTCTTTAGTCGTTTTGTTTGTTTCTGATTGGGAACTTTCTCTAATTCCAGTCTTACACTCATGTTTCAGATACAGAAGATCTGAGAGCAGCATATAATGACTTTTCTGCTTAACAGTTTTGCTAAATATCCTGGCTTGATACATAATTCCTGATTTCATTTCTTAGCAGCGCTCTGGTTTTGAAACCAATTTAACAGATGACCCGTTTGATTCCTAGATCTTGAAGTTGTGCCTGTAGGCCTTAGGATTACGTTGGTTTCTATGGTTCGTTGGAGAAGCTTAAAATAGCCCTTGAAGAAGCTGCTATCTTTTACTGGGTAATCATGTTTCTAAACAATTAATTGCTGCTCACCAGAAAGGCAGAAAGTTTTTGGATGGAGACTGTTAAAACCAAAGGTATCACTTGAGTCAGGGAGGCAAAAGCAAAGGACTCAACTGTTAATATTAAAATTTTATCCATAAAGATTTTCATTGATTTCAAAATACTTTTTCTTCAGTTTAATTGCTCTGCTTGGTTTTGCAGGGTTGTTCTAGTGTAGGCTGGAAATTATATTCAGGTGCTTTCAGCTCAGGAATAGTTTCATTCTGTTTCTGTTGCTACATCAGAATTTTACATCAGAGAATTGTAAAAACTGAGGCATTATGAAGATTTTCTAAAACTTCCCGCATGCTCCTTAAGCTGCAGGCCTTATAGGGATCCAGTAGACTTTGTCCATCTTAGTATCATTCCTTTTGTCAGAAATACAGAAATTTTTTGGGTAACATTACTTTGTTTAACAAAGGGACAAGACAAAGAGATTTGTATAAAATCTCTATTTTAGGTGTCTAGATTTTAAATAAGAATTTTCTATGCTAGCAGCCTTTTCTGATGAAAATTCATTGCTATAATTTGTGGATCTGATATAAAAATAGTTCAGAAGATAAGCTGCTTTGAGATTTTTCTTTCTTTGACTTGTAAGATCCACAAATGCTTATGAGGGCAATGTGAGGATTTGAGTTTGCTATTACTAGCTAGAATTAGTGCTGTAGTAACAGCAATTGCTGTGGGTTTCCTGGAAACGTAATTAAGTCAATATGTAATCTAGGAAAGAAAACTTAAATGAACTAAGGGGCTGTTTCGTTTGAAGCAAACTTCAGTTGGTCACTTTTGCTGCCAGTGACTGTTTGGCCTAATTCTGCACCATTCTGTAAAATGGCTGAAGCATCACCATATTACATACTTGGCCTCTGCTATTCAAACAGCAGATATTTTCAGATAAGTGCAGATAAATTTTCCTATTCACTGTAAGAAGTAATGCAAAACAGAATGTCAGTTTTGATTTATTGTATTCCTAGAGGATAGTGTGCATGGGTGCTTATGAGGCTGTCTATGCTGCAGAGAGATTTAATTTTCAGCAGGGAACACATTATGCAGCTTATTTGATTGCAAATTTCTTTGACCAGCTTTCAGCTTTATATTTCTCAGGTAATGTAGCTTTAGATACTAATTCCATAATTGGTTTGATATGAGTCATGGATTTAAGGTACAGTGCACCTGGTCTGATTGCTTGTTGGCTTGAAGTGGCTTTATACAATAGCTGCTCTACAACTGAACTTAACTCTTTCATTTACTGAGTTCTCTTCCAAATAAATTTTGTCTGAGGAAGAAGGATTTTCTTGGTACTCAGAGAATGGCCATGAAGTTTTGATGCTGGAGGATGCATGTTTTGTGGATTGGTGTAAGTTCTAAGTGGTACACCAATGGCATGAAATTAAGTTATATTTTAAACTCAAAAATGAGCACATGGCACAGAGAGCATCTTCTCTACCTCTTTATTCTGGTTTCATTTTTCTTTATAGAGGATGGTGGGAGGGAGAATCTTCCAGTCACAATCTGTTTTGAAAATAATGAGCTTCACACCTAAGATTCCTTCTTTCATCCCTCCATTTCATAGGCTTAAAAGATGCTGCGGGCTCTGAGAGTGATGGTGGTGACTCTTGCAGCACAAAATCAGAAGGAGCCAATGGAGGCACGACAATCCAACCCAAAAAGGTCAAGGGTGTTGGCTTTGGAGATATCTTCAAAGACAAACCTATAAAGCTACGACCAAGGTCAATAGAAGTTGAAAATGACTTTCTCCCAGTAGATAAGGTACGTGTCATTTCTTAAATTTCTCTCAGTGTTTTAGTTTTCATCCTGAAGTTTCGAACCTTGCACTGGCCAAAACTTGACACTTTATGGTCGTGATTTCCTAATCTTTCTGTGGGCAGGATTCTGCTTGCTTTTTTTTTTTTTTTTTTTCTTGCCACATACCAGCAAGTGAATTCCAGTGAGGTTAACTGCCTGCAAGAACTGTTACTTTGCTTGGAGATCTACTCCTCTGTTCATATCTCCATCTGTTTAATTGGCCTTTTTTCCTTAGAAAATATTACTTTAGAGAACAGGACTGGAGAGGCTTTTCACGTTTTCAGTCACTCACGTTATGGTAAAAAAAAAAATAATTGCTAATTCTCATCGAAACTAAGAGGGAGATACTGTCAGTGTGCTTAAAAAAAACAAAAGCAGCTTTGGCAAATACCAAAATACCTCAGCTTAGTACTGTACTTGTTGATTTAAAGGATGCTTTCAAAATTACCTACCTTTGTTTAAAGGAGTTAGTAAAAGATAAAGTATATTTTGTCTAGGTTTGTTCTACGTGACATAAGAAGAAAGTCTTGAGATTAACAACTGGGGAAAAGAATAACATTCTGCCAAGTTGAAGCAGACCATCTCTATTCTTTGTCCCAAAGCCTCCAAACCCTATCATTAAGTATGTTAGAAATGGAGACTAGAAAGCCAAATGAGACGTTTCTAATAAACTGGAGGAGGTAAACTTGAAAAAAAAAAGGGGGGGGGATTGATAACTCTAAGGTATGTTCATTAGGGAAACAAACAGAAAAGTGTATTGTTTCCTAAGGAAGTACCAACTAAAGAAAAATGTGTAAAATCATTTGTTTAAGTGAACAGTTAGATTTTCATAGGGTTACTGATACACTGAGCATTAGGAGGCTTCTTCAAACTGGAATTCTGCTAAGGGCGTTGTTATGTGATGCCTTTTCTTTGTCTCCACAATGATTTTAAGGCACTTTTGGGCAGCTGCTCCCTGGTGTGGCAGCTTCTTGCCTTTTGTGTTGCATTTGTTTAGTTGTCTGTAGAACCAGGCACTACAGAATTACATATTTAGGCCCACACGGCTTTTGCTTTTTAACCTAGATCATTTCAGTGACCTGGCACAGCACCTTCCTGCACATCCACCCTGAATCTTGGTGGAAAAGGAGGAGGGGAGATCCTGCAGAGGCATGGTGGGAACTTCTTAAGTTAGTTATGTTGAGGGACATTTGCTTAGTATCTTGCAGGAGATGACAATTTACATTCTCTAGAAGGAGGATAATGAAAAGCTGGGATAATCTAATAAAGGAAAAACCTAGATTGTATTACTCCTTGACTCTTGCTGACTTCTTCAAAACCTGCATAGTACCTTCCTTGCCTCTTGTTTCTGGGTAGGCTTATTAACTCAAGTGTGGAACTTTGTTACTGTGCAGGAACAGGCGCATATGAGCTGTATTCCAGTGGTACGTCATCAAAGAAGCCCTCCCCAGGATACAAAACAGGGACAGGTCAGGCCTTGGTCGTGTTCACTGAATGGTAGATAATGAACCTTCCTCCTGCCAGATTCGGGGAATGGGGTACAAAGCAGTGTAGTTAGCATTGCATGGAGCTATCATGGTGTGTTTCTGCAGCACAGTTTATTTGTGACCCTGACAACCTGCCAGTATTAAGGTGAGATTGGGCTTTAGGGAAGTTTTGTAAGTATGATAAAAAATAATTTTACCAGAACATGAACTTGTTTAATAAATGGGTTATTTTTATTTTTGTTAACACCATTTCAGAGGATGTTTGTTTTTACAGTTTGATGGCTACCTGCGATCTTGTATTTACAAGTCTGTCTTTGCCAGGCATGTGTAAGGAAAATTGCTTTGTATATGGGAAGCACCTGATAGCAGGCAGACTTCAACTCATGCGTGGCTGTGCTTAAACGTCTTTTTATAACTGGTGTGTAACGTAAGCGTTCACTTGTAAGGTGATGTATATGTAGGCACTGACCAGAATTCAAGCATTGCACAAAATTCAGTTCTCTTGAGTCTGATAGAGGAAAATTACAATTTACAAAGTATAAGGCCCTTCCACATGAAGGATTTCTTGTGTCTGCAGGTTTACAATAACTGTATCCATCGCTACAGTAGTGTTTGTAAGTGGGAACTAATTAAAATAAACTATGTATCCCTTGAACCTTGGAGACCCTTGTTTCAATATGAAGTGTTTGCAAAGTGCTGATAAAGTGGCCTTCATTTCGTGATGGGAAGTCCTACTCCACTTTATAGTAATGGCAAGTCTAAACTTTTTCACTAAGAACAAAATATTTGTGCAGTATAAGTCAATGGTTTTGCTACTCAGCCAAAAATTGAATACAGAATTTTCAAAAACCTTCTAGAATTTTCCATCTTACCCACAGACTATGTCTTCAGATTTTTACTGAAGTTGGCATGGTTACTAGTAAATAATGGCTTCATTTTTGTAAACAAAATTCATTATTTGTGTTTCAATGTGGAGATAACTAAAGGGAGCACTTCTTTGCTGTTGTTGCTTTTTCCCTGTCTAGGGTCAGGATGGTTAACCTTTGAGCAGTACCATTCAGAGGCTTTCAGCTCTGTGGCCTTTTCCTATTCACAGCACCAAGACATGACTCATTGACACAACATTCATTTACAATGGCAGAACATTAATGTTCCCAGATACTTCTCTCCTGCCTGCAAGAAATTTTTCCCTCATCGTTGCCATTTTTCCATTTAATGCTGTCTGAGAGAGAGGATCCTGCATTAACTTTGCTATTCCAAGCAAGGTCATACTTAGTTTGAGAGCTCTGTGTACTGGATCAGAAGTGTTGCAATATATTACGCAGAGTGCCAAACGGGTACAGATTTTTCTCAATGTATTTTTTAAAGGGATCTTTGCCCTGATACGTGCCTTTCTCCTTTACAAGTAGCCTCAGGTTTTCAATAGCTTGTAATCTTTTGAAGAGGCAGAATTCTCTCTGAATTTTGGAGACCCTAAAACTTGCTTCTTCTTCATACAGTTATTGATTTAAACATTTGTCGTGGTTTAAACCCGGTCAGGTAATTCGTTCGCTCACTTTCCCCCCTTTCTTGCCCTCCCCCTGCTCTCAGAGGGATGGAGAGGAGAATCGAAAAGAATGCAACTCCCACAGGTTGAGATAAGAACAGTTTAGTAACTAAGGTATAACACAAATCACTACTGCTACCACCAATGATAATAATGATAAAGGAAATAACAAGGGAAGAGAATACATCATCTCACCACCAGCCAACCGATAACTCGCCCCCCCCAGGCCCAACCAAGCTCCGACCGATACCTCCTCCAACCCTGCAGTCCCCCAGCCCTTCCGGCTAACTCCCAGTTACACCCTGGGCATGACGTGCTGTGGTATGGAATACCTCTTTGGTCAGTTTGGGTCAGGTGTCCTGTCTCTGCTTCCTCCTGGCTTCCCCTCCTCCCTGGCAGAGCATGAGGCTCACAAAGTCCTTGGCCAAACCAAAACATCGCTTGTTATCAGCTCTGTTCCCAAGCTGAAAGTCAAAACACTGCACTGCACCAGCTACCAAGAAGGAGAAAAATGACTGCTACTGCTGAACCCAGGACATTACTCTAATAATTCTGTTGCTTTTTTGATTTAAAATATTTTCTAACTATTGTTTTTTGTAAAGCATCAATAAATCACTGTGACGATTTTATAATGTGGGATTATTTATAAGAAGATGTATTTATGAGAAGATAATTAATGTGGAAAATGTCAGTCCCATTTACAGAAGAATCAACAGGGTTTCAGTTTGTGTGCTAAAGTGTTTTCAATTTTATGAATCAGAAGTTTAGATCATATTTCACGCAAAGGTGATATGAATTATTTGGGTATTAAGAAGGCTTTTACACAAATATTGGCAGGAGTATGAGGGCAGAAAGGATTGATGCCAGTTGAGCAGAAGCAGGTGCCATTAGCTCTCCTGTAAATCACCAGGCAGTTTGATGTGCTCCCAGTGTTAGGTCAGTGGAGGATGTAGTGGCCCTTGTATTTTAAGGTGATCAATAAACTCTCTAACTAAAGACAAAGCTGAGGAATTGTGTGAAACCCCATTGGTTTTATTGGCATGCAGGATTCATTGCTTTGCTGTTCTTTGTTCCAAAAATCACAGAAGCATATTATCCTAGGGAAATTAATTATGCAATTGTAGGAGTTTAATATGAGCAGTGTCATTAGAGCTGTGTTTTGTTAAAAAAAAAGAAGAATCAAATACACTCTGTAGTCCTTTTGTTTGCCTGTCTGCATTGATCAATCAACCCCTGGCCATGTGTAACTCAAATCAGATTCCTGGGGCTTGGCTCTGTCAAATTCCCATTAATGATAGGTGTAAGTGATCTAATTTACAGTGCTGCACATGACTGAAGACATAGCTTGCCGAGACATGAATTTTTAGAAGAAAATAATATGTGTATCGGCACGTTGTCTCTCCTGAGAAAATTCAGTGTAACACTGCTTAAAGTAGCACAAGTTTTATGGTCAAATAGAAATGCCTGTTTCATGTGTCTTCCTGCTCATGCAGCTTCAAGACATTTAAACAGGTGTTTATGCTTATTTCTTTTTTTCCTTTTTCATTTTGTAGTAGCTTATCTAAAACCTTTGTTTCTAGGCTGGACTTCCTTCCAATATGATCTGTATATGCTTACATTGTTCTAACAAGTGATCACTTTTTCCTCTCCTGTATCTAAAAAATAAACCTCAAAAAATAAAGGAAAATTAATTCAACCAATACATTCCTTCTGAGTTAACTGTATTGGGTTGGTCCCTGAATTGAGGCTTCAGCTGGAAATGCTAACAACCATAGTTGGTGAATGTAAAATAAAATAGTCTTGAAAAGCCATTTCTATCTTTCTGAAGACTGCCCTTACTTCAGAAGAGACTATTGTATTTTGTACATTTTCCATTTGAGGTATTATTTGTAGTTTTCTTCAGGCGAGACTTTCATAGTTGGCTAGCAGTGGTGAATTTGAGCAGAGCTACATTTCATTAACAGCCTTTGATGAGGTCACATTAGTGTTTGCCAGAACTTAGTGTAAATTATATGCTCAACCATCAAACTGGGGAATATTGCATCCATTGTAATGATTTAGTATAACGGGGGGAGGCTCATTGCTCTGGACCCAGCAACATGTAAGGTCTAGTTAACTGGTGTTTAGGGATCCTTCTCACTGCAAAACGTTGATTTTATAAAAAAAAATTTATTTCTGTATATATTTTGTATGCATCGGAGAAGAAATGGAGAAGTAGTAATGGAAGTAGACACAAGAGCTATAAAGGCTAGAAGGTCATGTCAATTATTAAGTCTACCTGTCCTTTGTAATAAGATAGAAATCTGTAAACTCTGACTGCCTGCAAGGTCTGAGCTTCTATTTTAAGCTGGTGAGCTAGGGACCCAGAAACCGTGGTAAATGTGTTGTGCTGACAGTCACATCTTTGCTACACCTGTTCTGTCAGTTCCTGCCTGGTTGCTTGTAGAAAACAATTTTCCCCCTGAATTTTCAATTGTCATTCAATAAGTTTTTGAGAGATGGAAGTTGGAGGCTTCTCCTGGCTAATGATGTGCCCGAGCTCTGCCAGCACTGCCCAGCGGCACCCATGGCGCAAGGCCAGCACTGGGTAGGGGGGCTGCGCGCATCAGTCTGCGCTTGCCTCTGTGTTGCCTGGCTCACTGCTACTTTTTTCCTCTGATGCCTTTGGAGGTGCTTGCTCCTGTAACAGAACTGTTGAAGCCACTGTTCAAAATACTGAGATAACGAAAAAGTGGATGTGAGCAAAACCACCTGGCACTGAATACAAACACTACTAAAAATGCCTGCTAAGGCAGAGAGCATGCGATATATCAAGTGTGTGCACTTGAAAGCACATGTTTCTGGCATTCGTTTATTCAGAGACAGCCACGAGTGATGGCAGCAGCAGTCGTGGCAAGCATCAGCATGTCAGATTCTGTGTAGGAACAGGGGGAAGCACTCTGCTGTTCAAGCAGCATTTGTGTTTTGCTTTGAAGGTGCTGCTGTCCGCAAGAGTCTGGCATTCCTGCCCTAACCGTTTATTCTAGTGCCACCTTGTGAGAAAAGCTACAGAGGAAGAAGGACCCTGACCCTTTCTGCAGCTGATGTGAGAGCAAAGCTGCCTGCAGTGGGGGCTTGCTCCTTCACTGGTTTAACTTTCCATTCCTTGAGTTGAGTGTGTAAACAGGATTTATGTGTTTTTTCATTATACAAAAAAATAGCACATGTTTGCAAATGGTGGCTGATGCATATGAAGCAGTGTAGACATTATAAATAAATTCTTTGGAAGATTGTTACCCTTTCTGGAGCAGCTAATTCACAGGAATAAGATGTGAGGGTAGTGGAAATATAGTCAGCTTATGAAATGAGGGACAATCGAAAAGCAGCATGCCCCTTTTGGGGTGGCTGACTCAAAGTAGGACTTGGTACCAAGGGAGTGGAATGGGAAATGCAAAATTAAGCTTAAAGAGAGGAACAAATTCAATAACCTTGACTAGCAATGAGTCTCTGCTGAGTCACTTAACTGCGCTACATGAGTGAAGAGCGAGTTCTGATCTCCTATATACTTCCTGCCCTTCCCTGCTATCCTATTAAGTATCTGTGCTTTCATGTTTTCTCAGTTTGGTTTGTAAAATGTTCAAGCTGCCTGAACAGAGTTGTCCAGGTATTGGTGACATGGTTCAGCTTTCACATCAGTGTGCACTAGTGGTTTTTGGTGAAGGAGGTTACCCACACAGTGGTTTGTGATGCTCATGGCATTTTTTTAGGCTTTTATTTTTAACAAAGCACCTATTGGGCTTTTAAAATGCAAGCTAGTTGTTGTCCATGCCGCAGGACTTTCATGGAATCATGGAATGGTTTGGGTTGGAAGGGACCTTAAAGACCATCTAGTTCCAACCTCACCTTCCACTAGACCAGGTTGCTCAAACCCCTATCCAGCCTGGCCTTGAACACTGCCAGGGATGGGGCATCCAAGCCTCTCCAGTCAGCCAGCTCTAATGTCTCACCACCCTCACTGTAAGAAATTTCTTCCTAATGTCTAATCTAAATCTCCCCTTGTCCTATCTCTATGTGCCCTTGTAAAAAATCCCTCTCCAGATTTCCTGTAGGCCCCTTTTAGGTACTGGAAGCTGCTTTAAGGTTTTCCCCGAGCCTTCTCTTCTCCAGGCTGAACAAGCCCAACTGCTTCAGCCTGTCTTCAAAGGACAGGGGCGCCAGCCCTTTGATCATCTTTGTGGCTCCCCTCTGGACTCACTCAAGCAGGTCCGTGTCACTCTTGTGTTGAGGACCCCAAATATGTGCATATTGTTGGTCTCTAGAAAATATTTGTCCTTGTGAAAGAAATACATCAAGCACGTGCATGAAAACATTTTCAACTTATGTTCCTGACTTGAGCTGCTTGAAGAACATCTAAAAATAGAAGCAGAGTAATGTAAAAAGTATTGTTATACCAGAAATTACTCCTTAAAGCAATGTGGATAATCTGGTTGGTTCTCCTGGGGCACAGCACTGGTCTTTCGCCAGAATGAGTTCTCCTGGAGGAGTGCTCTGTGGAAGGGAATACTCCTGGGTTTTCAGTCATGGTTTTCATCAGGAAATCTTGGGATGCTTTCACATCCTGAAAAGCAGGATGTGTAGGTTTAAACTAATGCAATTTTATTTCATAATAGGGAGACAGTAAAAGTGTCTATGTTAAGGTGTTCTGGATCAGCTTATGATCAATAGCTTGCTAATCATAGTACATCTCTGAATTTCAGTTGACTCTGTACCAGTACCAAAACTTATACCCAAACAAGCATTTTAAAGGAATGGTTAAAAAACCCCAAATGCTGTGCTTTAATAGTTTAACATAAAGCTGATTTTCTGAGTTCCAGAGTAGTTGATGGAGGCATAAACTGAATTTCTAGGAAAGATCTGTCTCCTGCCTCAACATCAGTACAGGGAAAATGCTTCAGAAAGTTTACTTCAGAAAGAGTACTGACATGTGAGATAGCTATTTTTTGCCATATGATAAGCTTTAAGAGAAGTGGTTCACGAATTAAATTGATGCAGTATGTCTAATAATAGCAATAAAATCTAGCTAAATAAAATGTAATTGGTACAAATTGATACAAAACATTTAAATTAGTGTAATCAAGGCTTTGGGAATAAACAGTTGTATAGAGTGTTCTTAGTGTTTCTTTTGTCTTACTCCACTTGGATTTTGTTGGATAATGTAATTGATTTTCAGTTGCTGCATCTGAGTTGTTACTTAACTTTGAAAATGTGATAAAAATTCTAATGAAATGACATTTTATATTCTTAGCACAGATGATCTTTGAAAATTTAAAGAGCAAATACAGTTATGCAAAAAACCACAACTTTGGAAATTAAATAAATAACATTTAAAAAATTGATGAATGTAAACCAAAATGAATATGACCTGCAAAGTAAAATTTATACACTCATCTTCTGCTGTGTGTTTAGGTTCATTAGTTTGTGGACTTTTTCCTTTTTAAAACTTTCCCTACCTGAGGGCTGTTTTTAAAAAGTCATGCCTGATTGTAATACTTATACTTCTATATACTCATGAATTGCTGCAGATAATTCTTTTTTCTTAAAACAAATACGAGGGATTGTGTGCTTTTTCTAACTGAAACTAGTGGCATATTGTATTATAACTTTGAAATAATTTCTGATTGGTAAACAGACTTCTTCAGGAAGGAGATTGCAGTCTCAGTAGGCCATGAGACTTTGTTCTGAATCACTCCTGAACCTGTTCTGCAGCATGGTGCAGGGACAAGGAGCGTTGCTGCAAGGGATGTAGCCTGTTCTGTGAGCCATCATCTCTTGCTCATTTCCATTCCTTCAAGTATCTGGGTATATTTTTCTGGAGATTGTACTTGCAGTAATAGTCCTACTCAGATCAGTTTTATTTGCCTTCAGCATAAGGCGAGAAGGGATCTCAGAGATATCTAATCCAAGCCTCTTAACTGCTTTAGGACCAAATACATACAAATAATCCTCAGGTGATGGCTGGTTTTTAAAAAAAGCATCTGGTAAAGAAAATTGTGTATTCTCCCTATGTTGTCATATTTCACTGTTGCAGCAGAAAATTTATTTTGATACCCTGGCTCTGCAAAATAACTTTTTTCTTGTTTATTTTGTTTTGGTAGGAACCTTGTTGAACAATTTATTGTCCTCTCCTTTAAAATCTGCATATGAAGTTTATCATGTCCTTCCTTACACTGGTTCTTAAAACCAGAGAGAACCAACTGTTTGTTTATTTTATCTTTTTAATTTATGTCTTTAGAGGCTTTTTTCTTGTCCCATAATTGCGTTGGCATTCCCATGAGAATGCCTCTGTAGAGAATGAGCTGCGTGTGTACTGGGAGTGTGCTGAGTGCACATAAGTATGTCCATACTAGGTAGATGTGTTTGTGTGTAAATGCTTACTGAATAGTATATAAGGTCAAACGGGAGTGAGAATATGTAGTACCCTGTGGCTTGTCTAAGTATAAATCTTTAATTTCTTCCCCATTATCTGAGATGCCCATGGTGTGTTTCCCTCCCTTGCCCTTTTTTAGTCATTTTAAAGTTGAATGTTTGTGAGGAGGCAGTATTAAGAATTTATAAAGAATTTCATGGAAGAGAGCATTCATCTTAATGGTGTTCAGTTTTTTGATCATCTTTCTTTAAAAACGAAATCTGAAACAAAGGCATAAATGGCATGACATTTTGGCTTTTTTTTAATTTTATTAGCAGACAGACCAGTGCACTCAGAATTTCTCAAAACCTCATTTTCCTATAATTTTTATGCCTGGGCTGTTCACAAAAGATCTGTATGTCCTCAGTCACATTGCCTTTCATAGCTGCTGGTCTCAAGAAGCCAGGAGAGATTAGGCTGTCTTGGAAAGGGAGAGGAAACTCCGCACTGTGAATGAGCAGAGGTAGGAAAAGCTCCAGATTTCCTGTGAAATAAACAAATGGAACCTTTGTTTCCCAGGGATGGCCTGGAACGTGAGTCAGTGTCAGGGCTGGGCTCCTGCTCTCATTGAGCTGAGCTCATGCAAGGAAGGGGCAGGACTCCAGGGCTCGTCTTGGACACTTTGAGCTGCTGGAAGGCAGCTTGGCTTCGCAATGGCAGAGGAGGTATTTCTTTTACAATTAGCTGGGGGTTTTTGTTGTGGCTGTTTAAAACTGTATTGTAACATGTATTCTGCAGAGCACAGGATTCAGCTACAGGGTTCTTTGGTTCTTCTGCACACTTTGTAGATGCTGGGTAGGTGAAAAGAAGGAGAGTGCTGGGGGTCCTGAAGTCCATTTCTGCTGTAGAGGACTGTGCTAGAATAGGGGGTTACTTTTGTGTGAAAGCATATTCTGTCCTGGCTATGTTTAGCTTTTTTTCCTTTCAGACTGTTTCGCCATTAGACTTGCACAGATATTTTTATTTCTATATGATTTTATTTCAAATTTCTTATTCCAAAGAATACTGTAACTTTGCAGTTAAGCAAGACTAGTTGTACAGTCTTTAGGATGTGTTGCTCTTTCAAATGTTTGCATAATAATCAAAAATTCACCCACACACACCTCCTCTTTTTTTTTCCTTCCTAAATGCATAAATAAAACTGTACTTCTCTTTTTGGCAGAAAAAAAGAGGAGGAGCTTTACTAATTCCTCTTCTGTGTGAAGTGACACGTGGAGTCTTCTGTACAAATGAGGAAAACTGATACAAATGGGCTTTGGAGAAAATTATAGTAGGATAGTAAAATCTAACTAGATATTATCATTTCCTTCAAGAAAAAGCAGGGAAAACTGGAGTCAACTGATGTTTGTAAAAAATTTATGGAGAGCTGAATGGAGAGATACCAAGTAAACTGTTTAATGTTTTGCAGATACTTTGGGGTCTTTTAGTAGAAAAATGTAAACTTCTTTCAACTCTGGCTTTTCACAGCTAAAGTCAGTGAGACATGTAAAAAAATGAATCTACAAATTTTCTGAGTTGCTTTTTCTCTTAAAATGTGCCATGTGTCTTTCTATTTTTCTGCCTTAAAAAAAAAAGAAAAAAAAGAAGGAAGAAAGGAAAGGGGATCATAGACCAGCCAGGCAGTCAGTGGGATAAAAACCTCTGTAGGCCAATTTCAAAGATGCCTGATTAACTCCTTGTTATGTGTGTTTTTATGGGAGGTCAGTGGCATTTCTTGTTTCTGAAATAGTTCTTAAATACTAAGGACATGAGCATATATTATTACAGTTAGTTGACTAAGTGCTTCGTAAAAACTTCCCAATAAAATCCAGGGAGCAGGGAGAGAAGACTCAGCTCTGGGGGAGGAAGTCCTGATGCAACAGCAACTGGTAGCCAAGTAGGGGCTCCTGATGACAGCTTTTTGTTGGGCACTGGGATATTTGCCACACACTGGCCACCCAGAGAGCAGTAGACCTCCATTTGTACAGCTGATGGTGTCCTTTGTAGCAGTCTCTGTACCTGAAGCACTCATTGAAAAGAAAAGCTGAAATACATAATTATTAGTCATTTTCCATTTGTGTTTTGAATTTGGGAGCTTCATTCAAAAGGAAAGAGATGAGATTCCAGTCAGTTGAAAGAGAAGTGGATGGAGATGCTAATGCATTTTGCTTTGTCACTTGTTGCTCTGCAGTTTTCCCTTGGAGGGTGGAACACTAAAAATGAAAATTAAAGATAATATGAGGAGAGAAGAAGAAATACAGTGCCAAAAGGGAAGAAATATTTGCATTAAGTCTGAGATTATCAGCATGATAGTAAAGTATCATGCAGTATTTGTTTTAATCATTGAATTTGAAAAAGATAATTGAACAGCTGCTTCACAGTTTGTTGTCAGAAGTGCAGCTTGAGGAGGAAAGAGAATGAGCTGGTTAATACAGCTTATTTTTGATGTGCATGCATGCAAGTGCTTTGAGATGAGGCAGTTGGGAGTGTGCTGTGTGAGTTTCCTTCTGTATTTGCTGCTTTTTGTTGTTTTTAAATTTCATTTGCTAAAGTGTTTTTACTCATAAGCAATTCTCATGTCTTGCTCTGATGTTTCTGCAGCATCTACCAAATCCAAAGTCTTACATTCACTTTATCATAATTAACCTTTTAGGAAGGCAGTTTTTGGTTCATTAGTGGTTCGAAACTGACACCCTGACAGCATCAAATGTCAGGATTCCAAATTTTACAGATATATAGATGTTATAAAGTGTGCAAGTTAAGTCACATAGGTTTCTCTCCTGTCTCCCACAATATATTGGTAGAAAAAAGCCTCTCCACTCCCCTCCCTGCCCATAAATTGAAATTTTAAGAACTTGTGAAAATATGAATTCACAACAGCTTTAGAGTCTGAAGTCACCTGCTGGTAAAACACATTTAACTGTGGAGAACTGTGATGTAGAAGGCAAAATGTGTGCTATTCTGCTTTCTAAGCTACCTAGAGTTTCAATGAAAATGATGTTTCTCTGTTCATGCTTTTGTTCCTATCCCTTTTTCCAGCCACAAAGTTAAAACCAAGATTATGCATTGCATATTTTACCTACTTATTTTTTTGAATGTTATTTCAGATAGCACATGTTTCTCTGATGACTTGCATAATGCTAATGAAGATATTCTTCATTTCTGGTTTGTAGACTGCTGGTGGTCTGCTAAACGCCTGGTAGTTTTAGTGCTTGGATAGCTGGATGGGACATTTGGTGCTGGCTCAGGTCATTTCTAATGGAGCTCAACAGCTGGAAACAAGAACTACAGTAATTTTCCATTTAAGCACTTCTGAAATTGCTGAAGAGATGTTTTGTTGTTGTAAATGGGAAGTTAGGAATCTGTGAAACAGTCTCTCTAATTAGATATTTTGCCCACTACGAAGATTTGAGACTCTCCTTTTAATGCAAAAATATAAATTACATGAATGTGGAGGATATAAACAGTTGCAGCTCAGCATAAATATCAGTATTTTCACTGAGGGCGCAGTGTGTATTCATACACTGTAATACTGAAATATTGTGTATCTGAAGACATCTTAAACCTGTAGCACTTTTTCAGAGAAAGGCAGAGACAGTTAAGCCTTTTCAGACCGCTTAACAGAGTTGAATTTATTCAGGAGGTTGTTAAGTTGTTATGAGAACTTCACTGATAGTGTTGTGGTAGACCTCACAGGTCAGAAAACGCTTGCGGTGTCTGGACAGGAAATGCAAATATATCTTTCTGTACTGTAGATTCGTCTTTTTCATTGCAGTAGCTGACTGTCAATCCACTGTTTGCTTTTTATGATCTTACAGACTTATTGTGGGTTTCTCTGCTTCTGTGGGAGCTACAGAAGATGGCCCGAGAAAGCAGACTTGTGTATGCCATAAAATATTTTTAGCTCTGAAACTTCTCCATGGAAAATTTCTGTAGTGGCCTACAAATCAGAGCATTTAAATTAACCTGTAAGGATTAGTGCTTTATAATTTTGAAACTTTTCTAATTATCTTCTCCATGTATTTTTGTTCTCCCTATGGTTTTGCTTTCTTTTTAACTGAAAAACTTGGTTTGTTTGATAATGTTTCTGGGGAGAAAGAATTGCAGTAATCCTTTGAAGTTTCCCTTATGTTAACACTTTGGGTTTATGTCACCTTGCTTTATTTAAATATACTTTGCAAAGTGTTCTGTGTCTAATATTCCATTTCCATGTGTTAAAAGAATGAGATTTCCAGGAAACTGGAAAGATCCTGAGACATCTGTAACTCAGATCAGAACTGTGTCTGAGCTGGTACAGTGTTTCCAAACAGAGGTCAATACTGGAAGAGTGTGGGAACAGGACAAACATACAGAGAAATTCCTGCATTGAGTCTTCACAGCCTTTAGTAATTTTGAACTTTGTGTTTAATAACCCTAATGGATTTTCCTCATCAAGTAGTCACATTTTCACAGCATGTAACACGTCAGCATCTGTAACTCCTGTGGAAGTGTTCCACTCAGTGGGATCACACACTGTGGGAAGGAGTTAACCTCCCTTTGTTTTGAATATGGTACCTGCTAATTTCATCTGTTAGCCTTTAATTTTTATTACAGGAAGAGATAATGAGTCCTCCCTAACTACCTTCTCAGTGCCTCTCCTGGTTTTTATAGACTTGTGTTAAATCACCTGTGTGAATCTTACCTTTCCAGAGTGAGGGATCTGTTCCATACGTCTGATCATTCTTGGTGACTTTCTGTCTTTTTCAGTTCCTTTAGGGACTGAGGTGGGTTATGTGTGAGGGGCAAAGGAGGCGAGGACCGCACACGAAGATCTACATGTTGAATGGATTTATAAAGCGTTTTGATAGTGCTTTCCACTGCTCTCTATTGCTTTCCAAAGTATTAACAGCTGTGTGTTTCAAAGCCCATCATTTCTGTCTAAAGATAGTTTTTTTCTCCGACTGTGTAATTTTACTTTTATCTGAACTGAGTTGCTGTCTTCCCCCATTTCTGGATTATCTCTAACTGTATAGAGAACGAGAGTCTTTCTTCTAGATCCCTGAGGGACACCTCTGGTCACCACAGTGAAATCCTGTCTTTTGTTTCCTGTATTTTAATCAGTTACTTACCAAGTCAATATTTTCTATAAAAAGATGATCAATAAACTCTTTTTAATCTCATGTTTAGATGTTAGTGTGCGCTCAGGTGACAATTTCAGTCTTCTTCAGGAGCCAGGGCCAGCAACTTCTTTATTTGTGTGTTTTAATGAAAATTCCTGTGAATTGGCCATGAAAAGTAGAAGATGACATACTGGATTTGCATAGAGACAGTGTTGTATTTCTCTAACACCAGCAGGTATGGATTAGATAAATTTATTGGTAGATCTAAAGAGAGAGAAAGATAGATAGATAGATAGATAGATAGATAGATAGATAGATAGATAGATAGATAGATAGATAGATAGATAGATAGATGCATGCCAGAGGTACTCCAGGCTTGCCATTTTGTCTTTATTTTGC
Source organism: Pezoporus occidentalis (assembly GCF_034315485.1). Taxonomy (NCBI): domain Eukaryota; kingdom Metazoa; phylum Chordata; class Aves; order Psittaciformes; family Psittacidae; genus Pezoporus; species Pezoporus occidentalis. The sequence continues at coordinate 8,112,467 of NW_026916170.1, read as the reverse complement.
CATAAACATTCAGAACCCCATAAAACATTCATTGTCTAGCTAGACTGGTAAGTGATTTTCTAGGAATTTATGTCATTTTCAAATACTTTTTGGTATAATTAAGTAAAGCACTAGTAACTTCATTAAATATTTCAGAAGTTACATTTATTTTTAAAAATCAAATAGTTTTTAATTAAAGCAAATGTGACTATTTCTTAAGTATTCAAAACATTTGTTCTTAGCCTTGATACAGTCTAAGCAGTTCAACTAATGAGAAGAGGTAGTTTTGCAGGTTTTATCAACTGTAAAAACATCAGAAGAATGATCACTGCTGATGAATCAAAAAACAAAGTCTCATCAAAATCACGTTTTGTTTTAAAATTTCCCTTGTTTCGGGACTTCTGTGCTGTTTCCTTTACTTTGTTTACTTGCTGGCTTGCCTGCCTGCTTGGATTCCAGTGCCATGACAGTGGATGACAGATACAGTAATTGTAAGATGCTCTTGACGCTCAGTACTCTATTTCTAGGGCACCAAGTGAACTGGGTGTTGTGTAATGTGGTCACAACATGTTTACTATTCTCTGGAATGAGAATTAGAGTATTATAGTAGGAGTTAGAGTGACATGCTATTTTTCGTCCCCTTTTATTTTTTCTTCTGCATTCAAGTAACTTTTGTATTCAGTAAAAATTTATCCATTTCTTTGTGAACACTAGAAAACCTTCTTCCCCCAGATATCTTTAGTTTTTCTGCATATGCATTCTAATTCAAAAGGTTTTAACATGCAAACAGAATATACTTCTCGACTAGTTGAAGGTTACTTTCCTCCAAGGCAATACTGGCATAGTAGCTAGTTCCTGGAGGACTGATGTTCATGAACAGTTACAGGGCCTTCACCTCTTCACTGTTCACTTCAGAAAACTTGTCTCCTTTGTCCAAAGTTGATAACTGTGGTCAGAGTCATGCTAATGGCTGAAATTATGTCACTTTTCGAGGAGCTCCAAAAGGATGAAGGCTTTGCTCTTTTGCTTTGTAAGAGCAGGATGTAATTTGGAGGGACGTCTTTTATTTAGAGAGCTGTTGGTTTTGTTGGCAAGTGTTCATATGCTTTTCGCAGCACCTAAGTACTGGATTTTGCAATCTTACTGTGCAAGGGTAAAATCTTTCACAGGTAAAATCTTTTTCAAAAGAAAAAATATTTGTTTGCTAAGATATGCTGCAATTCAGAAAGCCTGTGTTCATCTAAGTCAAAAGTCATCTAGTACAGACATTAGCTGGAAAAACTATGTGTAAGTCTGCTGGTATATGAACTAAATGTGAAAATGTGGTATTTTCAGATTGTCCAGTAGAAGGTAATATAGCTCAACTATGTGCAAAGAAACTTTAAGATGAAATTTAAAAATACTTTAATTGCTATGTTCTCTGCATTCTGTGAAATATTTGCCACATAAATATCCCATTACAAAAGTTCTCTGGGTGTGTGCCATATCTGATCCTGTTGTCAGAGCGCCCATTCCTTATGGAAGTATCATCTGGTATGTAGAGCTGAGTACTTGGGTGTTGTTCATATTTCATCTTTTGAATGATACAAAGGCCAGCACTACTCCAACCTTGCCCTGAGAAGGGTCAAAATGTGACATGCTGGCACCAGGAATTATTGAAGCACATTGTGACGTGCTCACCATGCTTTTCCAATGAACTTAGGCTGGTATAAATGAGCACTGCAACCTACAGTTGCACCTGAGCCCTACAACCATAAATTTTCCTGCCTCAGTTCTACCCAAATGTTTATGCAGCTGTTTAGTGAAGCAGATAACACTAAAACTCCCTTTTGTTCTTCCTTTCCTTCTGCATTACCTTTTAACATGGATCAGTTCCCTCCACTTCCTTGCAGATACACTTTTGTCATGGCACAGGGGAGGAACGGTGGCAGGAATCCATGGTCAAGTGTGGCGTTGTGGGGATGCGGCCGCCTTTGGTGGGTGGGCTTGGGCAATGACTGTGCTGTTCCCTCTCTCTTGCTCACAGCAAGTGAATTAGAGATACCCATGAGACACCAATTATGAGACATCCTGTCTCTGTGCTCATACTCAGAGTAAACTAGGAGCAGGAAAATAAGAAGGATTTTGCTTGTCTGTGCTTGCAACAGTCTGGTTGTAATTGAGGACTTGATGAACACTTGTTTCCTGTCCCATTCATTAACCTAACCTAGTTTTAAAGAAATTACCCTGCCTTGTGGCGGGAATGTCTTCCCAGATGATGTCAGTAGAAATGTATGTAGCTTGGGCAACTGGGGCTCTCTGTATTAGCCGGGGTAAATTGGGCAGATGTACCTATCTAGTTGGTATTAAAAACTACTAATCATTGTCATTCAGGAGCATATGAATGGTATTTCTACGAAAGCACAGGTGGGTAGAAAGCAGGTACAGAGGAAGAAGCTATTTGAGATGACTGAGACAATTAAATACGCAGGCAGACACTTTCACTAGTTTTGTTTTCTTTATAAAGGTTTCTTAAAATTCCCATTACCCACTTTGAAGTGCCATATGGTGACCCTTTAGGAAAAGTGTTAACTCTGTCCTTTTGGGAAACCCCAGGATAGCAATACTTGATCATGCTGTCACAGAAAGTACTTTATGTGGAGTTGAATGTTAATATCATGGGAAAAGCTGAAATCCTGAACATTTCTCTTATTTTGTCTTTGACAGAATAAGAGCATTTTGACATCTGGAAGGTTTTGGTGCTTATATATTTGGGCTTTTTAAAGTTTTTTGAATTTAAGGTAGACCAGGTAGGATGCATTAAGGACTTATTGATGTTCTTTAGGCACGTGAAGCATATTAGAAAAAGAAAAGAAATTTTGGCTTCCCCCTCACAACAGAAGCATTATACATAGTCAGTGAGAAGACTGTTTATGCTACTGGTCATCCAGATTTGGATGATCAGTGGATATAGTGACCATTTCTACTTCTTTGTGAAAAAATGTTCTCATTTACAAATGGACTGTGAAAAATACATTAAAGAATACAGCTTTTATATTGCCACTAATAGTGGTCTTGGATTTGAATGTAAACCTATAGGCAAAAAAATTCTCATGCATATAAATAGCATTCAAAAATACTAGTTGAATGTTAAAAGGAAGTATTTTTGTCAAAGAAACACGGCATATTTTTAACCCTGACCTCACTGAGGTTTTCTGAAATTCTGCAAGTTCTCAAGGCACATAACTGCCTTTTCCTCTCCTGTATAAACATCAGTGCATATTGTTATATTTTCACTATTCATACTGCCAGAAAGTGTTAAGCTTAAAAACATTAGTGTTTTCAGCTCATACAGCCCATTTTTATGAATTCTTTAATGTCTGATGTATTCCTTAAGAATATCTTCAAGGAGTTATATTTCAAGTAGCAGTGCCAAAATATTTTACTTAGGATAAAGAGCTCGGTACACTTTCCAGAATAAATGCTGATGCCGAGTAAATATTTTTTCCTGATTTATGAGTAAATAAGCTGTTGCTTTGAGAAGCCTGTATTTGTAAAGGAGAGTCAGAGGATGAGCACATACCTTTAGTGCAAAGAAGTATTACAAAATCTTCTGTACTAACCTAGCTGGTGCAGAAGTGACAATTCAGTTGGAATCGTCAGATTAAGTCTTCTAGAGACACAAGACCTAAACAACAACAGAAAATCCTGAAATACAATTTTAAAATATCCCTGAAGGAGGAAACCTGATCACAGGTCTATTTTTATTCCTCTTGTCAAGGTTGAATAGTTGTAGGGAAGGGTCGTAACGCCCTCAAGTGAGAAAAACTCATTAGTATACTTGCCCATTACATGCTCTGCTTCTCATGTGTTGTTCTGTGTTGTTAGAGACTGCAGTTGAGCCAAAATACATAAATGAAAGGAAATGAGACTGTTTAGATTGTACCGTGACCCCATCCATGTGACTTTGTGTGCCACCTCAACCACTTTTGTAATCACTGCTAATTCAGTATCAGAGGAAACTGGTCTGCAGTGATAGGGATTTGCAGTGTACCAAACTGCCAATCAAGGCCTCTTCTGCTAATAGAAGCTGTTATTTAATGCTAGACTATCCTTCCCTTGACTTCATAAACCCAAGCATTAATACTTGCATGTTGCTGCTAAATCTGTCTCATCCCTCTGAATATCTGTACACCAAATCATGGTCATTATTCAATGCTTTTATCAGCTGTTTCTGCATCAAGAGGGTACTTCATCCTCTTTCATCTTTAGGATTCACTTGCCAGGCAGTTGAGGGGGGTGTGTTTAACAGTTAAATAATCTAATTATATTCACCTTGCAGAAATAGTGGGATCAAGATTTGGCCTGTTTCGTTGATATGTTCTGTTGTGTGTTGGGAGTCTGACTGCCACCATCTAGAAATTTGATTTGTGATAATCAGCATGTTGGAAGAGGATAGAGGGAAACTGAAACGGTACTCTTTAAGAGTATCTCTGAAGCACAAGGCAGAGGGGAGTGTGCTGCTTGACAGCTTTCTTGCTAGGCAGAAAAGCTGAGTGGAAGAGTCCATAGCATGAATGTAGTAATTGATGAAGTTATATAAGTATGAATATCACCAATTTTATTTTGTTGCGGGCATTTTGTCTCTTATTTTGTTATTTTTGTTTGTTTACTGTTCTTTCAGTTTACCTGCCTGAGGTTGATTGTTGCTTGTTGTAGTAGTCCTCTGTAAATCAGATGGGTTTTTTCTCAAAATAAATAAAAATTTGAACCATTTAAGGAGATGCTGTCAACTGAAAAAATCACACTCAGTCTAGAATAAAGGAAATGAATACTCCTTGTATGGACAGAAGTCAAGGGCTTTTCCCCTATATGCCCTTCTTCCTGCTTCACTTCTGGTATTGAATAGCACCTTTACTTAAGTAATTTCATCCTATATTCAGTCCACTAACTAAACTTCCGTGAGTCTTCCCTGAAACTGCGTTAAAGGGTTATGTTTTAAAAATGTTAGTAAACATTTTTTAAAGGAAAATTCAAGGATCACATTATAATGAATTATTTATCGTTAAAAAAAAAAAACAAAACTAACACACACCCCCAAACCGAAGTACAGTTTACCTCTGTTTCTTACTGTCCTTTTTTTTCTCCTATATTTTGTATTTCTGTTACAACTTTTTATGTTGTCCAACTTTTAACTAAAACTGCAAGTTTTAAAGGAGCATAATTATTTTTTTTCAGAGTGTTGGGAAGAAATTACCTCCAGCCACAGCAACTCAGGAGCCAACAAAAATAGAAGTGGACAGCAGAACAAAAAGTAGGTTTCATAGTTTTTTTCCTTCATTGCACTTTGTGCTATTAAGTGTCTTAAAAGCAAGTTGGATATTTTTCTAAAAGACTGTCCTCTATATTTGAAAAGCGAGGATAGAGATAGATATATTTAGGATAAACTTTGAGCAGGCAGTACATTGAATGCTTTGTTTCACAGAATTCTCTGAATTGTTTTTGCTTGGTAATCCTACCTTGAATTTTCTACCACCAAAAATCAAATTAAATTACATGATTACATGATTACATGAGCCTCCAGCCTCAAAGGCACATCGGAATTAATCAGAGTTGAAGATACGACTTCAGACTTGTAGGTAGGTCACAGAAAAAAATGTCTCTGGTGTGAGTGCCCTTGCTTTTTTCCTCTCTATTTCTTTCATTATGTAGCCGAAATCACCTGTGTGGGTGATATAGTTTGTATGGGGAATAACAGTTTCCAAGAACTTCAGTTCTGGTTATGTCATTTCAATGCTTAGTAGACAAAAAGCAATAAATAAATCTTCTAGGCAGGTTTCAGTGCTGTTCTAGGGAGGCATATGTAAATAGCTTACCAAAAAAACGAAGTTTATATTCCCCATCATTTGATTTTATTTATACAAAGTTACAACTAAATGTAATGGATTCTGGTAGAAAAGAATAAGGAAGAGAATTTAGCCATACCTTAGAAAATAAACTGAGTATAATATAAAGTGAGTTTTTAAGTCGTGCACAGTCTTCCTTCCCTGATGTGTTTAGCATTTTAGATATTTAGCAGATAACGCTTTGTCTCAGAACTGAAACATAAGACATAAGAAGGCAAGCATTTGGATGAGCAGACCAGACACTGTCTGCAAGAAGTGTACTGTTATGACCTGGTTTACCACATGTTTTCAGCTCAGACTTGCAAAAGCAGTTTAAAACAGCTTTTAATGAGTTATTGTCCATTAGCTGCACAACACTAATTGACCTGCTGCATCCTTTTTTTTGTTCCACTTGTGACATCAGGCTGTTAATGGGACTCAATTGCCTTGAGGAAGTGAGAACTTGAAATACTGAAAAATGTGTGAACCGGTAGCCTAGGGCAGGGCTCCTGAACTGATGTGTTTTGGAATTACCTTTCCCAACCTGCAGTTTGAGCAGATAAAACTAGCCAGAGTGGAGGTGTCATCAGAAGGGGTGGTCCCATGGGGTTTCCCACCTGCAGCACCATCCAGGCTTGTGTGGTAAGCCAGACTGGGAGACAGCTGCCTCTTTCATACTTCTGACAGCTGAAGCTGCTCACTGAATCATATCCCAGGGCACTAGGGTTTCATTTTTTTCACTGCTTAAAAACTAAAGTGGAAACCTTCTGGAACGATATTTAGAGAAATGTACTTTCTACAGTGACACACTGAGCTCTGGCTGACTCTCAGAGGCAGTTCTCCATCAACTCGTTTGGGCTCTGATTGGTACTTACTTCAGCTTTTTGTTATTTCCCTCAGATGTGCCATTTTGGTCAGAAAATTCCTCTTCTTGCCATCTATTTTTACCATGATTGTGTGCAAATATCATTCAATACCCCTTTTGCCAGAACTAGTGAGAAGGGTGGGCTACTTATTTGTACAGTATCTTCTACATGTCCTCTGAATTTTACCTAAACTTTATTATTTAGGATATTTTACCTTTTCTGGATTCTCTGGGGCCTCAGTAGAATATTCTGTTCTTGCTTGGGAAAGAGAAGCACATGTATGGGAAGGTCCAATATCATGTAGTTTAGATATAATAATGTGATTTAGATTCCCTTGGGTTTACTACTAGAGATGTATACTGCAAGAAAGAGAGGAATTATGTTGGTAGGTTTTCACCTTCCACCTATTTATTTCCATGAATGATGTTGTTATTCCCTAGTCTCAACTGGATAAAAAATGCAGTTGTGCTGTTGAAGAGCCTGCTGAGAGAGGAAACAGGGAGCAGTAACATCTTCTGTCTCTGCCCACAGGAGCTTCAGTATGGAGTGATGGTTGCTGATGCTTCCCGCATGTTAATTTGAGTCTGCTTTTTTCCTATACCGTTTCAGATGCGATAGGCAGTGATTTGCAGCAAGGCACTCGATGTGCTTGCTGTTTGCTCTTAGTACATGCAAGATGGCCTAAGCTCTGCGATGGGATGAGCTCAGCAGTGCAAGAGTCAGAGCAGTATGTGCTATAGGTGCATCTCTCAACAATATGCTATGTAAATCTCCCTTAAAAAGTGGGCTTAAGGTTTTGGGAGATAAGCAGGTGACTCTTCAGGGCCAAAGAGGACTTTCTGCTCAATGGGAGAGCACAGTGAAAGTACAAATACTTAAAGAGCTTAAGTAGTCCCTTGGAAAACATCACTAACATTTCAGGAATGAAAGAATGCATCTTTTAAGAGGGGAGAGCTGTTTGTTTTAGATTTGTGGGTGCCTAGACTTATAGGGGAATTATTCCGCTTGTACATTTCTGTCTCTCTTGCATAGCTGGGATGGCATATGCATGCATATGTATTTATAATTCTGTCTCTGGTGTGATATATATCGGGTTTTCTATGAAGTAGCTTGCTTTTAGTTTAAGTGGCTTGTGGTATAAGGGCTATATTGTAGAAAATATATATACATTTATATATTTGGATTCTAAAATTCAGCAGAGCAGAACCATCCACAGTGATTGAGAGAGCTACTGCAGATGACTGAGATTGCAAAAAAATGAAGGAAAAATAAGCAGATAACAAAACAGCAAAGGCAGTCAGTCACAGAATGCATTGACCACAGCACTTGATTTGATTACTCCACTCACTGACTATTTGCAATTTGCTATTGCATAGGAATACCAAAATCCTAGCAAGCAACTTATCATCTTGCTTGGTGGCAGAACATATGAGAAGTAGCTGAATCTGGATTAGCGGGGCCCTAATTACTTCTGTTTCTGCTTTTTGTCTTGATGAGGTTTGGGTTTTTTTTACAGTTTGCATCTCATGAAGTTCTCTGAAAATATTGATTAGTGTAACCCGTTTATGAGTCTTTAGTGTAGCAGTTAGTAGTAAAACCAGATTCTGCTGAAATAAGTGGATTTTTTTCATTTGGTTTGTGGTTTTGGTAACAATTACACAATTTTTCACTAGATTTTGTACATTTTATTCCATTTCTGAAAAATAATTATGAGTAATAATTAAAGAGAGGAAGCTTAAGCTCAAGGAACACAATTTTTATGCTGCTTGTTTTCTTACATAGTATTACGGTTTGTGTCTATATTGTTTGGTGTATGATTTAGACTTCATCAAGGGGGAAATATTCAATCTTCAAAAATCAGGTACACACTTTGTTGTTTGTTTCATTAAAGAAAAAAAAAAATTCAGTTTCTGAAAACTTAAAAGGGTGAATCCAGCTCAGTGGTTAGCTTACCTGAGATGGAGGAAATCTTGCCATGGGGTGGAACAGTTCTTGCCTAACAAGAAGGAAGCAACAGCAGCAGTTAAGTAGAGGAAATTGTGTCATCCTGGCCCAAGAGGAAAAGCAAATTCCAGACTCACTATCCCCTGTGAAATTTAAGCTTGAAGGTATGTTTGTCTGTGGACTGCTGTCTTGAAAGTCACAGCTCATCCTAAGGGTCTGGCAGGAGGACAAATCCAGGAGACATGCTTTTAAAGTGAAACACGGTCCACCGATACAGTAAATGGAGTTTGCTCAGTTCTGGTTTGCACAGTATAATATTTAACCAGTCTCAAAATACAGTCAGATGAATTTACCTGCTGTAATATTGCATGACCCCAGTTCATATAAAAGGTCTATACGTTGACAGCAGTGCTTTACACTGCAATTGTACATGTATATCGAATTCTATTGGTGAAATACAGTGCTTGCAATGGCCTAGGTATGAAGTAGCTGTATTCTGTAGGAAGGCTATCTCCTGCTGTCATTCCCCCTCTTTGAGGTAGTGAATGGGGAGAGAAGTGCTTGAGACTGTATAAAATATGTTGTGTTTTGAACTTGGGACAGACTGTGGGATGTAAGATGCTGAACAGAAAGAGGTGCATGTTAACTACGGCCATAAAATATCCAGTTCTTTTTACAGGATAGATAGCCCATTTATAGTGTTTAGGATGGTTCTGACACTTTTTTCCTCAACAGAGTGTGGGCAGTGACACATCACTTGTAATAAATATCTAGTTCTAGCTTTTTCTTCCAACTTCTGAGCTACAAGGATGGTGCTAGGAAGGGGAATTGCATGTCACCCTGGGCCCTTGGGGTCTGTTAGAGAAGCTAGCAATGTCTTTGTTCTTCCAAAGGACAGGACTAGGAGGGACATGGGCAGAGAAGATGCTTATTGTTGTGTCATCTTTATACCCAGTCTAGTTGAAACAGTACAGTTCAAAATCACAGAATGTAACCAAGGGTACGTATTTTCAACTGGGATTATTCCTAGCCCAAGCCCTCTCAGTTCACAATATGCTGGGCCAGAAGCTGAATATTGTACATTAGATCCAGACTGTTTAAGTTGTAAGGTTTATCTGCTCAGTCGGTTCCCTGAGCAATGCCCATTGCCTATGGCAGGTTGTTCTCCTTTGCTTTAGGGGAGCTGTGAGTTTGCAGGGAGAGACTCTGTGGTCTGACCAAATAAAATATTGTTGAATTAATAAATGCAAATGGAACACCTCATGAGTATTTTCTTTTCTCCATTGTTAATGTTTCAAAGTTGTCTGCTGTTGGGGGTTTAACACGTATATTTTTGAAGAGGTCTTCAGGTCAAAGGAAAAAAGAGGCTTCTTGAAGAGCCATCTATTGATGTATAAACCCAGCCTTGGATGTCAGATGTAAAAATAAGTTTTATCATCTGTAGTTGAGGAATGCTTCATATTGATATCTTATTTGAAGCTTTAATTTGATTTGTTCAGCCTGGAGAAGAGAAGGCTTTGGGGAAACCTTCCACTACCTAAAAGAGGCCTACAAGAAAGCTGGAGAGGGACTTCTTACAACGGCAGGTAGGGACAGGGCAGGGGCTTTAAGCTGAAATAGGGTAGGTAGATTTACATTAGATATTAGGAAGAAATTCCTTACTGTTAGGGTGGTGAGACACTAGAACAGGCTGCCCAGAAAAATTGTGGCTGCCCCATCCCTGCCAGTGTTCAAGGCCAGGATGGATGGGGCTTGCAGCAACCTGGTCTAGTGGAAGATGTCACTGCCCATGGCAGGGGGCTTGGAACTAGATGATCTTTAAGGTCCCATCCAACACAAACGATTCTATGACTCCATGATTCTGTTATTCCATGACTTAAATCTATTTGCCAGGCTTATAATAGGACCTTTTTTTGACCTTTAGTTTTTTGATGGTGTTTGCTTTTTTTGTTGGGGTTTTTTTTCATTCACTTGGAAAACACCCAAGTTCAACATATTCCAGTGTGGTCTTTGCAGTGCTGTGTCTGAAATTAATATTTCCTTTTATCTTTTCCTCCTTCCTATTTAAATATAACAGCTGAAATTAAGGTCTTCTACATCCTTTTGTGGTATTGTGCTGTGTTGATTAAGGACAATTTTAGTACCAAAGTGACATAACCTATTAATCTCTGCTTTTATTAATCTGATTTTAAAGGTTCATATTACTTTGAGTCCTGTTAGCTTTGGTTTTACGTACTTAAATTGTGTTGGTCTATCATTTCCTTAAGAGAAGTTTGAGACTGACTTTGTCCAGTCACTTAGACGGTTCCAGACCCAGCTCTGTTGCAGTGTCATCCACATGGTTCTTGTTAGGCAGGGGAATGTTTTGATTTAGTGTATGTCAGTGCAAATTGCACTCCAGAGAGACCTGGCTCTTCCATAGGTTGTGCACTGTATCTGTCATTGTGTCCTCTCTGCCCTGTTGGAGCCTCAGACACCCAAAGTGTTATAATGCAGGTTTTCTATATAGTAAGTGTAAAGAAATAGGTCCTGTTGTTTCGATTTAATTTGTATTTCTGTGGCCTGCAAGTAGCTGTTTCTCTGCATCAAACATGACAGTTGACTAGATATAGAGGTCATCAAAACTGAGACATTTAAAGTGAGGAGAACACTTCTACATAGTCACATGCCCTTCTACAAAGGGTCCAAGAATATCTGTGTGTGTTTCTTTGATCTTTTAAACCTGCTGTCTTAGAGTATCATATATTTTTTATACATTATTTAACAGCTGGAATACATATTCCCTTTTTATTTGTAAGGCACATTGACATACTTGTCTGTTGCACAGCAACATGTTGTAAGTAACTGCTTTTCATGACAACTGCTTTTTATGATTTCTAAGTAGGAGTGCTGGCTCCTGTATTTTCCAGATGAAAGGTGAGATGTTGCATTTATTTATAGATGGTAAAGGGAAAAGGGAAGAGGAAATTTTAGACTAATATTCAAACCTTTTATGCTGAGTATACAGAAGATTTATTTATGAATGCCTTTAACTTTATTAATGTATGATTTATTATTTTACCATCTTCATAAATTCAGAAATACCTTCTTTCCTGCTTATCAGGGAATAGATAAGCTATGTCAGCATGCTGCGTCTTTTATGCTTCCAATTTTTGTGATCTGGTGGAAGGCCATACCAGTAGAACTGTTGAAGCAAGTGTCAGGTGCAGGCTTACCCTAAGGGAAATGGCTTGTGGCAGGTTGCTGTCTGGAGCAATTTCATTTGAGGTAATGGTTCTAGGGGCTACAGAGCCAACTCCCTGGATGACGTGTGCAGGAATGCTTATCAGTGTGAGGTTTGTAAATATTTCATGTATTTATGAAGGTCTAAAATACAAAGAGAAAGATGGCAAGAAAATAAAGCAGCAGCAGGAGGCACTTGTGGAATATTTTATGAAGATTTTCACCCTTGGATAAGCAGTTGTTAAAAAGTGATAATTTATCATATTGGATGTTCTTCCTTTCAGCCAAGGAGTATTGCAAAGTGATATTTCCATATGAAGCACAGAATGATGATGAGCTCACAATCCGAGAAGGCGATGTCGTCACACTTATCAGTAAGGTAAAAGCAATATTTTTTTTCCTATGAGCGGGGATCCAGTTTTTAAAATCAGTATCATTCAATTGCTATAAAATCCCTGTTTGTGCCTTTGACAGTGTCCTGTCTAAAACAATGTTAGTTTGACACTGAAACACTGCATAGACTTCAGAGCCTGTATCTCCCTTCTTTTTGTGCTTTAGAGCCTTACCTTGATGATGTTAAGTGAAGAGCAGCACACATGTACTCTTGAGTCTACATGTTCATGCAGCTAATTTTAATTTGAATCTGCTGGCAGATCTGCATCCATAAATTGTAAATTGATCCCTGTATCAGACATAAAAGCTAGACAATTAACTGGAAGGCTCATGAAAGCAGGAGCTTTGAACATCTCTGTTAGGTGTGTGTGTTATCTTTCTTGTAGGAATTGTGAATTAGATTTTATGGGTTAGATGGAGATAATGTGCCTATATTAGCTTGATGAGCTAAACATTTATTTAAAATGTAGCCACCCTAACACTATGGTAAAACAGAAAAAGATGATAAAACAAATTAAATAATTTTAGATCTGTGTTCTTTTCTTTAAAAATACTTGAAATTATTCAAGATGAGAAATGAAACACCAGTCCCAGGATTTATGTTAAATCTCCAAAAACTATATTGTAGATGGTGAGTAAACAGTTGGCTTTCTTTTTAGAAGATCTGTACACCATGTTACAAAGAACAGATTATAGTTTAGATGCACCTTATTTCCTGCTGTTGTTCGAAGACTTTTGTCGTGGTTTAAACCCAGTCAGGTAATTCGTTCGCTCACTTCCCCCCCTTATTGCCCTCCCCCTGCTCTCGGAGGGATGGAGAGGAGAATCGAAAAGAATGCAACTCCCACGGGTTGAGATAAGAACAGTTTAATAACTAAGGTATAACACAAATCACTACTGCTACCACCAATGATAATAATGATAAAGGAAATAACAAGGGAAGAGAATACATCATCTCACCACCAGCCGACCGATAACTCGCCCCCCCCAGCCCGACCAAGCTCTGACCGATACCTCCTCCAACCCCGCAGTCTCCCAGCCTTTCCGGCTCACTCCCAGTTACATCCTGGGCATGACGTGCTGTGGTATGGAATACCTCTTTGGTCAGTTTGGGTCAGGTGTCCTGTCTCTGCTTCCTCCTGGCTTCCCCTCCTCCCTGGCAGAGCATGAGGCTCACAAAGTCCTTGGCCAAACCAAAGCATCGCTATCGGCTCTGTTCCCAAGCTGAAAGCCACAACACAGCACTGCACCAGCTACCAAGAAGGGGAAAAATGACTGCTACTGCTGAACCCAGGACATTATCCACCCATTATACCATACCATTCACGTCATGCTCAGATCCCACATTTTCAGTATACCATCACTCTTATCTAAGTGCATGGACCAGTCCCTATAAAGCTGCTGAGTCCATCTGGTCCATGATGTCAGGCTCCATCTCTTGTAACAGTCTTCCAGAGCAGGAGAGACTGTGTGCAGTGTTCACACTCGTGAATAACCTGGGCAATAGTGTCCATTGTTAAGTCCACCCCTTGATCATGAGTCCATCTCTGTGTTGCATCTCTGCTCTGATGGCCTGAAGTGCCATGGGCCCACCAGACTTAAAATAATTCACTGTCCCCTTCAGCAGTTTCTGCAGCTTGCTGCTGGGGACTCCATACAGCTGCCTTCCATCTCCGATGCTTCCAAAGCACTGGAGGGGCCCAGTGGACTAGACACTTGCCCATACTGTCACACACACCCTGCCACTCCTGGCTTTCCAGCCTTGGAGAAAACCTCTTGGTCCCCCCATATCGTTGTCTAACTGCAGACAAGACCCAAACCTGACTCTGCTCAACTTTTGAGATCAGACAAAATGGTTGTGGGTAGAACACATTCTGTGTGTGTGCCAACATCCTGATCCCTATCACAATCAGCAGGCAGGTCCCAAGGATACCCAAAGGCCATTCAAAACCTTCAGAACTCTCACACGATGCTGCTGTACTTGTCACTGGGGCTGGTGTAGCTGCTGTGCTTGTCACTGGGGCTGGTGTAGGTGCTGTACTTGTCACTGGGGCTGGAGTAGCTGCTGTGCTTGCCGGCTCTCCCACCACCAGCTTCTCTTTTCCTGAGTCCAGCTCTTCCTCCTCTGCCTTGCTGGAAAATGCTACCTGGTCTCCTGCGTCCTCCTGGGGCTCGGCGGGCGGCTTCCGGGGAATGCTCTCGGCCGTCGCGGGGCTCGGCTCGGCCGCGGGGATCGGCTCCTCCGCGGGGCTCGGCTCCTCCGCGGGGCTCGGCTCGGCCGCGGGGCTCGGCTTCTCCGCCGCCTTCTCCCGCTGCTCGGCAGCCCCTTCCTTCCGCTCCTCGACCGCCCCGACCTCCTCCACCGGCAGCCGTCCCCTCGCGGCCTCCGGCCCCGCTCCCGCCGCCGCTTGGTCCCCGGGGCCGCTCTCCCGGGCCGCTTCAGCAGCCGCCGGCTCCCGGGGCCGCTCCCCCTCGGCTCCCCGCAGCCTCACGAAGATGGAGAGTAGGGTGAGGGCCAGGCCGGTGAAGAGCAGCCGGACGGCCAGGTACAAGTCCACGGCCACGTCCGTCCCGCCCTGCTGCTGGAGCCCGCCCGTATTACAAGCCATTGCCATAAAGCACAGTGAGACAAGAACCTTAGCCCAGGCCCCACACTTGATAAACACTATCACAGCAAATACCGGCTCTACGTAAGTTACAACATTCTGAAGCTGTGAGATCAAGCGAAACAACTCTGAGAGCCAATAAATCGTCACTGTGATGAGTGACTATTAATCCAGTCAAATCTGTCGTTATCTCAACCCTTCGTGCCCCACGTTGGGCGCCAAAAAGAACTGTCGTGGTTTAAACCCAGTCAGGTAATTCGTTCGCTCACTTCCCCCCCTTATTGCCCTCCCCCTGCTCTCGGAGGGATGGAGAGGAGAATCGAAAAGAATGCAACTCCCACGGGTTGAGATAAGAACAGTTTAGTAACTAAGGTATAACACAGATCACTACTGCTACCACCAATGATAATAATGATAAAGGAAATAACAAGGGAAGAGAATACATCATCTCACCACCAGCCGACCGATAACTCGCCCCCCCCAGCCCGACCAAGCTCTGACCGATACCTCCTCCAACCCCGCAGTCTCCCAGCCTTTCCGGCTCACTCCCAGTTACATCCTGGGCATGACGTGCTGTGGTATGGAATACCTCTTTGGTCAGTTTGGGTCAGGTGTCCTGTCTCTGCTTCCTCCTGGCTTCCCCTCCTCCCTGGCAGAGCATGAGGCTCACAAAGTCCTTGGCCAAACCAAAGCATCGCTATCGGCTCTGTTCCCAAGCTGAAAGCCACAACACAGCACTGCACCAGCTACCAAGAAGGGGAAAAATGACTGCTACTGCTGAACCCAGGACAACTTTGTAGTTTGCTTAAATGTTTTTGACTGCTGGACATAAGTATTAGGGGAAAGAAAAAAAAAAGAAGCTACAAACTAGAAAAGGCCATGGCTTTTGCATTATGAAGTTGAAGAAATTATGTGTACAGTAGTGCTGCTGTTGTTTGTGCTTATATGAAAGTAAAAGAATTAGTTCTATAGTTGATAAGTTTCATAAGAAATTGTTATTTGACTAAGCATTTTGTCACCTGGGCAGAAACCCCCAAAAACCTGGAGAAGTACATCTGGGGCAGTGTTTGCTATATGCTAAGCCATTTGCAATCCTAGAGGATATCTTTGTCCTGAAGAATATACATCTAACTAAGGAAAAGTAACCAGATGTTTGGCAGGAAGAGGAACTGCAAATTTTATAAATGAAATGTGTACATTGAATATCCTACAATAACTTGCCCTCCATGATTTTTTCTTTAGGTTGTCTTGAAAACAGTTTGGCTTTGCCTGATTTAGAATGTTCTTGTGTGAGTATTAAACAATGTCTCTGATCATGGAAGTGGCATTTAAGACATTGTTCCTGTCCCCTTTACGCTATATTGACCAGGTTGATTTAACTCTTTGAGACAGCTGGTCTCCAGATGGAGCTATGTTCTTCAATATATGCAGACAAAGAGACCATGACTACTGAGGTTTTGATATGAGATTTCATGTGCTTGATTTTTCCAATTTTTTTCTTCCTGCTGCTCTGCCCCACAATGAAAAGATATCTGTCATTTATAATAACTCAGTTGATGATTTGACTGAATTGATCAGATCTCACAATCATGCAGTGAGAAGTTTGTCGGTATAGTTTCTAGTATATCCCCTTGTCCTTCTGTTCTCCAGCCTGATGGTAGCAAGCCACTGCAGATATCTTATTCAGTTTTTTTCTTTTTTTTTTTCCTCTGGTATGTCACATGTCTATGAACAATTACATAAGACCACGCCTCTAGAGTGGGGGATCTCAACAAAAAAAAGGTTTGACATTTCTCCCTGGAAGTTTTTTTATGCTGTGTCTGAACTAATGTGAGATACTGAGTAAATAGTGCTTAACAAGGAGGCACTTTGCAGTTCCTTTTGTGGTTTGTAGACCTCATTGCAGTCAGACTTGTGGTTGTTTTTTTTTTGTCTGTTTTTAATGCATAGTTTAAAAAATAAAATTCAAGTGATGTGGAGTCAAGGCCCTTGATGTATAGTTCTGAAAACAGTGGGGTCTCCTCCATGCGCTACCATGCAGTGTAGTAACTTTATTTGAGCCCAGGTCTTCTGAATTGGGTGTCTGTTGACATCTTTCTTTTAGTCAGCAATAACAAGGTCAGCCTCGCCTTTCTGCCCACCAATGGTTTCTGCTAGAGAGTTAACTTTTACCTGGAATTGAAATCACTGTGCTTAGAGTCTCCTTTCCATGACCAGTGATCCATACTGACTGAGAGGAAATAAATAGAAATCTATGGACTACTTCAGAAGCTATTACCATGGTTTTGCTTTGTTATCAGATTACGGAGTGTCTTTTAATCGATTTGCAGGAAATTGTTTTGCAGGGCTTGCTTTCCATGCTGGAGAGCATTAGACAGAATTTATTCTTCCCAGTTATCTATACCATTGCTTTTAAAGAAAGTAATGGATGTTGAAGTACTTTCCACAACCACAGATGCATTATCATGTATGTATCCTGTTGAAATCACTAAAATCAGAAAGTATATAAATTGTCAGTATGAAAAGTCCCTCACTATGCTGATCATTTTCACACAGTTGGGTCTATAGGAATGTTTGAAGACTCACAATTTTAACTTGAACTAAATTTGCATTAGTGAGAATGCGTGGAAGTGGCTGAAGTAATGAATGAGTAACACAAGAATGGGAGAGAAATGTCATGAAAATAATGCAAAATAATCTTAAAATGAAAATGAGATAGCACTTGGTAGGTGCTGTGAGGAAGGGGAATGACTTAAATGAGCTAAATGGTAAGTTACTAGGAGAGCCTCTGTATTTGTGCATGCACATGTGAGAATTTGTGTGTGAGGGAGCTGTTAGTCTGGTATTCATTTTTAAATGCTATACCTTTATTTTGTGGAAAGAATTGCTAGGGAATAGTCTCAGTAAATGCAGAATTCAAACCCACCATTTTAACCATGCCCCTGCAGGTAAAAGGGATAAGATTATATCAGAGTTCTGTCTTTTCCAGCTAAATCAGTTGTAAAAGTCCCTTTGTCTCATGACAATCAAATATATACCTAATATAAAGAACAAACCAACATTTTTTTGTCATGGCCTTTGCAGAATCTGTTTCAAATTCTCACTCTCTTTTGACGGATGTTGAGATCTTGAATCAAAAGCTGATCAGATGTTTCTTATAGTCTTCTCTCATAAGGGAATTTGAATATCTGAGGGTTTTATGAAATAGCCAAAGGATACTTTGAATAAATTTGCTGAATCACAATTGACTTCCCTAGTCACTTGGAGAATGTACTGATAAGATTTTTTTAAACACTGAAGTGAATCAGTAGGGGCTGATCATTTGCTAGTCAGAACTGGTCAGTATCATAGGTTAAAATATACCTAAAAGACTAGACAAAAAGCAGAAATTAAGTTCACATAAATGTATTCCAAAAATTCTGGAATTCCTTTTCTCCAGTGAAGCAAATACTTTTGTATATACATAGAAAAGGTTTTATTTATTTATTACTGAAAATTAAAGTGGTAGCCCCTTAATTTCTTCATGCAAAATATTTTAAAGGACCAGAAAATGTTGCTCAGAATTGTAAAAGAAGGTAAAAGCTTCATCTTCAAGGCAATAAACCAGGAAACTTGGTACCTTTGCTTTGCAAAAGGGATCTAAAATACACCTTTGGAAGGAAGAGAAGAAAAAGCAAAATACAGTGATTTTACTTGTTTAGTGAAGGTGATTGTTGTGCAATTTGATGATAAAATATTTTCGTAAGCTGAAAAGACATGAATGGCAAGAGGCTGTGAGAATGACCCCATACGTTATTCTTTGTAATGTCAAGCAGTTGTGTTCCTTAGGTAATTTTTTTACTGTCTTCAGAATGTTCGTGACAGCATTTGGATAAGAACAAGAACACTGCTAGTGGCTGCACTGTGCAGGGAGTGGCAAACAGATCTTCTATCAGGTTCAAATACTGATTTTGGAGATCGTATTTGTAACAGATAAAGTTGCTTTAAAGCAATAGAAGATTCATGTGACGTTTTCAACTGTCATCTTGAAATCTTGGGGTTTTTTCTTTCCAGCACTTTTAGACATAGCTAACTGTAGGCTACTTCCCAGTGTTAATAAAGACTCTTAATGCAAAAAATTCAGATTTCTTAGTAACGCTAATAAATTCTGAAAAATGCATAGGAATCTGGAGATTTCACTGGCATACAGGAAATGACCTGTGTGAGAAATTGATAATAATAGCTAAATAATTTCAAAGCAAATACATCAAGCACACACCGGCAGCTGCGCACTTATTTGAGAGCAGTTTTACTTGCAAGAGTGGGAAGATTTCATTGAGCTGATTTCATTCATCAGTGTACCTGAGCTCTAGGCAGTAAAGATCACTTTGCTCCCAGGAATGGAAATGGTCTGGATAAATAAAATTAAGTACTTCAAAAATCATTTTAAATTGAAAAAGTTGACAGTAATAGAAGAGTATCCTCACCTGAATTCTTACTGTTGGAGTAGGAGTTGTAGAGGGCAGTATCAATGACAGTTCTGCTAATTCTGAATTTGCAAGACACTGAAATTAATAGATGTCAATATATCAGCTGGAATAATAATCTTGTGCCATGCTCCATCTGCATACCCCATCTGGCTTTTCCCTCAGCCTCCACCTACCTGGATTGCAAAACCTTTCTTCTTGTGCTAAAGGATAACAGCCAAATACATGCCATTAGTGGTAGAAACGCGTTGCGCTGAACTGATGGATGAACATGAGATGGTCCTTTCTGATTTTGCAAAGGAGCTTTCATGGGGAGGCAAGTTTCATGGAGGGTGTCCAGCCTCCTTGTGAATTCATCAGAAACGTCTGAAGGATTAATGGGGTGAAAGAGAAAGCAACAGTCACATATAGCCTCCCAAACTCTTGCGGATGCTTTTCAGATAGTACTGCGAAAGCTGGTGCATTGGTATCATGAAAGACACAACAGTGTAATGCGTGTCACTACTGAAAGACATGACAAATTATCGGTCTAGATATTCAGTGACAATCCAGATATTTCATAGCAATCCAATTTATAGTGCTTAATTCTGTCTTGGGAAAAAAAGAGCCATAAACCTAGTTTCTAAAACAAGCATAATAATGGCCATCAGTTTTTGCAAAGCTAGTATTTGGTTTTGGTGTTATTATTAATTATATACTTTTACTGGTAGATTTGCAAGTTTTGTGGTTCAAAATGCTGTACGTTTAGTGAGTCCCTGCCCTGAAGCACATGCAATCAAGTGGTAAGACACACAATTAAGTACAGGAGAGTAGAAGGATGTAAGGAGACAATTAAATGAGATTCAGTGTTGATAGTTTCTTTCATAATGTCATGTTTTCAATGTTGCAATGACTGCTCTGTTCATCTGTCCACGTTAAAGTATGAAATCTGTCCTTATGCGGAGCACTTAATATTTTCCAAATCTTAGAGCAGTCATTAGGCACTTAATTTCTATTTATAGACACTTGCCTGAGTATGGCCCTTTCACCAAAACAATTCTCCTGGTTTTCTTTCTCTATTACAAGATCTTTAAATGCTCATCATGGTGCAGAAGGCAACTGTTCAGAGCGCTTTCTTTAGTGGAGTGATTGCCAAGGCGAATGCAGCTGGCTAGGGCTGTGAAGGAAAACAGCTGCTTTCACAGATGCAGGAAGCTCCGAAAGGGATGAAATTAGTAAGTGCTATGTACAAGAGTCTTGGCAGTGAGTTGAGGCCATGAGGGGGGAAAGAGCAGGAGCCGGACAGTGTGACAGAGAATGCTAGCTGTCACTTAATTAAATGTTTCATTAGGTTGTGGTGTCACTAGGGTACAAACCTCCCTGTTGCCTGCATTTGTTCCTATGGGGTTTTTTTTTTCCATTGCTGATATTTTCTGTACAATTTTAATTACAAACAGCATGCACATCTTTTACAACCTTTGGTTATAGAATTATGTGAAAGAATTAGAAGACTCTCAGTTTTTCTTTCCATAGGATCAAATAGATAGATAGTGTCACTCATTTTACCATATTAAGATGGAATTTGCAGTATTTTCTCCTCTATGGGTAAAAAAAAAAAAAAAAAAAAATAAACCTAATTGGCCAAGAAAACAGAAATTTTCAAAGCAAAAGTATGGTAGCTAAAATTTATCTCTTTTGAAGGAAGGAAAAAAGTTAGTCATACTTCATAATAGTCGTTCAGATAATTTTCTTTTTCATTGATTGACAGCTAAAAGCTTTTATCTCATTTTTGGAAATGAGCTCACTAATATAACAATACAAAAAGAAAGGTTATGCAGGGGAAAATATGATCTGGTTTAATAAAACAAAAATGGCTTTCTGTCAGAGCAGCACAGTGAATTTTGTTGACACTAGACATCTGGTCACACAGATGCCCCTATTTGGGTTCTAATACAAGGTATTTTGAGCGTTTGTAACTTCTGGAACAATCCTGCATACAGAAACTGAAAGGAATACAGTAAATAAACATCAGATAATGTCCAGCTTTAAGAGAGCTTTTATGATGTTTTGCATTTGAAGAATAGCATGTAAGCAATAACAGCACTTCTTGCTTTCCTTTGCAGATAAATAGGTATTTCCCTCTAAGAGAACAATACCATAAAGAGCCTCGGTTCATGCCCTTTTCTCTCCTGAGATAAGCATGAATTATTCAACTCATCTTTAGCCAGCCCTAATAGCCATACTTTCTGTGTTCCTTGCCCTCTCTAGCTCAGTGCCAGTTTTTCTCCCAAGACATCCCACCTCCTTAGGTAGTTGAGAAACCTGCTTGTACCAAAGTTGCTGATTGCATATAAGAAATTATTTTGTGAAGTTTGCATGCTGAGGGTGCAGTTTTATGTGATTGATGGTAAGTGGCTGCTGAAAGGGATGGTTCTGCTTCTGCCCTTTTGCCTTGCATCTGGCAACCTTGGCTGCAGCACACATGGGGACATGTGAGTAGGAAAGGGTGAGTCGAGGAGCAGGATTGCTCTTGCAGTCAACAGCCTGCCAAGAGACTGGCTTAGTGGTAGGGTCACTTTTCCCTAACCTGAGACTTTCATCTGAAAGTTTTGACCTAATGGAATGAGAAGGTTTGGGTTTTTGCTGGGTTTCTAGACACTGTGCCATATGGGATGGTAGCAGAATTCCTACAGAATGAGATCCTTTTGACATGCTAATGTGTGTGGCAAGTGCATGGGGTAAGACTTGTGTCACTGCATAGAAGTATGAGTGTTTCCCCATATGAGTCATATAAAGCAACTATATAAAACTTGTGGGGACACTGATGATCAAATAAATAAATACGTTTATTTTCTAAAATAATTTGATATAGTCATTAAGTTATAGGGAAAACTGACTGTGAGTAATTGTCCTTTTTTCTTCTTGCCTGAACCTTGTCCTTAGCCAAGACTTTTAAATGTTTATAAATAAATTTTAATGCATACTCCTATCTTGCGGCATTTATTGGCTGCTGTGATTAGCAATGAGTTATTAGGAAGGTCTGTGTAGAGATAAAGCCTGACAATAATGTTTAATGAGGTACCATGTGCAGCTTACATTTCACTGGTATCTTTAGAAACATTACTGAAATGCTAATGTTTGAGCTGAGCACTTAAATAATCTGTGAAGCCTGAGATTAGTACAGGAGAGAGGGGAGAAGCTGGCACTTGAATGTTCTTCTTGTTAGTATATTTATAATATTAATTTTTTTTTTTAGGTATGCACTGAAGTTCTTTTTTCCTGTTCTTGTTATCACTGATTGCAGTGCTACAACAGTGCCTTCAGAGGAAGGGATGCTGTTGTTCCTAGGAATTTTAATTTTGACAAATGGAAGTTCATGCCAGGCTATGTAGGAGAACAAGCAGGATCCCCCATGCATGCAATGCTTCAAGATTTGAATCATTTGGAAAGAGTTAGGTTTATTTGTAAGTATGTTTAACACAGCCAAGCTAATCTAAAAAGATGACACATTTAAAGATAGAAAAAGACATTTTTTTGCTACCCTGTGCTTACAAATGTTATCACTGAAATGCTGAGGCATCTGGAAAACTGTGATTATTGCTCACAATGTGGGCTTTAGACTCACTGCTTAGCTTCATCCTTTCTTTTATCCTGAATGCTGGGTTCACCTGCTGGTTTCGTGGTATTATCTGAAGTCCAACTGTTTCAAGGTAGGGAGAGCTATTTAAAGGGAAAGTAAATGTGCACAAATGGTGCCAAGTAATTAGTAATTGTAATTAGGACCCTGGTCCTAAGATGCCTGTGACCTAAGTAGTAATAGCATTAAATAATCCTTCAAATGTTTTGTTCTGTGGTTTTATAATCTTTCTAAATATAACAAAT
This sequence comes from Pezoporus occidentalis, assembly GCF_034315485.1. NCBI lineage: Eukaryota > Metazoa > Chordata > Aves > Psittaciformes > Psittacidae > Pezoporus > Pezoporus occidentalis. The sequence goes on along the minus strand of NW_026916170.1, from coordinate 8,089,266 downwards.
GTAATTACATAAGTATTTTATCTTGGCTCATCAGAGGCATAAATTATGTCTAATAAATTACTAGCAGCACCTTTTGTGATTGTGTTGGCTAATTTAGTTTTAATTTGAATATTGGAGTGCTAGAGTTTTATGATGTGGAACATATTTATTTCTCCATGATATTCTGCTGGCTGAACATTGCAAGCGAAATGAATCCCCAGAAGAGATTGTTTTGTTCAATGAGCAACATATTTTTCCTGTTTGTACAAATATTTCATCAAAGCATTTCAGCTTCACTACTGATGAAACTATTTAGTCACAGAGTCTAAAGTCAAAAGGTTAGATTTAGCCTGAAACAGATTTAACAGGCAAAATATATCTGGTCTGGTACATCCTCTACTCTAATGTCCTGTGTAGGGCAGGTCATTCATTATTCTCAGTCAGTTTCTTTTTTTTAGCAGGGCCAAATAACTTGAGCCAGTTCTTGAACAGACTGTCTTCTGGAGAGGTTGTGCCTTCCAGTAAAAAACACTGCTTGGAAAGAGTAGTGTAACCACAGCTGAAATCATATCTAATTTCTGATGGTCTCTCCCATTTCCTTCTGTACAATATTGACACAGTAAACTCTTAGTAGAGCCTTGGACCTCATGGATAAAGAAAAATATAGCTGTTTGCCTATTTGATTTTTTAAGCTTTAAAAGATGCAACTGTTATTATCAGATGCAAGGTCTTAATGGCTTGGGCATGAGAGCTGACAACAGCTGGGAATGATCCATGCAGGATATGGGGCTTTTGGGACATAGGCTGAGGACCTGAGGGATAAAACCTGGGTTAGGAGCCAAATAGAGCCACAGTGGGAGGTTTCTTCTCATACTTTTCTTTCAGTATTTCATAATCCATGAGTATTTGCAAGAAAGTGTATGTAAAGGGAAAACGGGTGTTCTCCAGGACTGCCTCAGAAAACTAATTGTGTATTGGACTATCTCTTTTATCTAAATGATCTTGGATTAGGTAGTTGTTGAGAGAGTCATTCTTCCTTGTTGCCAGATTTTAAAATGATGTTTTTGCTGAGGAGTCCTTGATCACTAACCAGATGCTTTAAATCATAGCCCTTTATTTTTTAACTGTTTAACAAATTTTCACTATACTTTGAAGTCTCAATCCCAGTAACTGAGCTTAATAAGTAACTAAGCTTGATCATTTTGAATAGTCTTTGATAGCACAAGGTAGGTGCAATGTAAGCCTCTGGAGAGATGTTTCCTTCATTCACAGGTATTTTACCAAGTTTTATGAGAATTTATGGAGACTCTAAAATCAGTTTTTTTCTGGCTTTTAAAATAAAATTGGATTTTGATATGTCTTGGGTTTTGACATGTCTTGGTTTCAGCATCATGATAGTGAATCTAGCAAGAAATCTAAAAAAAAAAACAAAACCAACCCACATTCTTAAATATGATTAAACTGCTTTTTTCACCCAGCTTTAACGTGATTTTCTTATTTCACCCCAATGACAAGGTTGTATTATTGTAGATCTGATGCAGTATGAGCTGACTGGCAGAGTGCTTGTTCTTCAGATGTGTCTTTCTTTGAGGCCTTTAATCCTCAAATTCAGAAGCCTGTATATGTTACTGCCTTGGTTGAAGCGCTGAACCCAGGACAGTTACATGTATCTGTGTGCATGGATGATGTCTTGAAAACTGCTATAGACACATTTGTTCACACTGAAGGTGTCTTGGTTTTCTTTAAACTATGAGGTTGGCTATCCATTGTGGAAAGACTGCAGCTGGCTTCAGCAGTGGTCTAGGTACAAGTGCAGCCGCTTCTGAACACAGGCAGGAGAAAAATTATAATTAGTGGACAGAGAGACAAGTAGCTGCTGGTTTTTATTTAAGTGATTAAGAATATTCTCGTAGCACACAGTAACTCCTGTAAGTGGCTGGAAGGAAGAAGGAGGAAAAGTAAACCAGTGCATAGTAATTGGAAGAAATTGGAAGAAATTGATTGGCGCATATCTGATATAAATGTTATAGTAATTTGTATGCTTTATTGATTCCTAGCAAAATAATGGGGAAAAAAAATCCACAAGAGTTTTTTATTGTAAATACATTCACAACCAGAAGTGCTGCTTTCCACTTTCAGAGAAAATGTTGGTTGCCTTTGCGATCCTTTCGTCTGGCTTGAGCCTAGATTGCAAGTAGCAGCATGGGCTAGAAATAAATCCTTCTGTAATAACCAAGCCTGGTTATTAAGAGAGAGAGCATTATATGAAGTCAAAACCCCTCAGTCTTTGGGGTATATGAAACTCCTGCCTACTTGGAGCAGCAGGAGAGCCTGTGAAGCTGTGAGTGTTTCCAGGAGCCAGAGTTCAGTCATATTTGCCTGACAGAGCAATCTGTCACTGTCAGGCTCGTAGCTGGAACAGGGCTCAGTGTGAGAGAGACGTGCCACTTGCTGGGTATGAACTTGCATCTTTCAGTTTCATGGTCTTGAATCACAGAATCGTAGAACAGTTAGGGTTGGAAAGGACCTCAAGATCATCTAGTTCCAACCCCCCTGCCATGGGCAGGGACACCTCCCACTAAACCATGCCACCCAAGGCTCTGTCCAACCTGGCCTTGAACACTGCCAGGGATAGAGCGTTCACAACTGATTGTCACAACAATGTGACATCAGCTAATAAAAGAGGAGATGAAGTTATTGGGGGACTGACAGCTCTGCCTTATCAACCTCTTTTGTCATCTCTTTTGCTACCAAAGAAAACCAGCAACGGTGTTCAACTAAGGGGAAGTTTGTGTTCCTGTCTTGCAACCAGCTGTACTCCTACGCTGGAGAGATGACTAGGGCTGGCGTCTTGTCAGTAGTGTCTCTCTAGGTACAGCTGCTTCTCTGCAGTGAGCAGAGTATTTGTAAGACTGCGTAGTATAAGATGCCTTATGCTGGGGCTTTCTGTTCAATCTCCACCAGCTTCTGCTTTTTTACGGTTGGATTGAGAGTGCTGAGGGAAGGAACAGCATGGTGTTTTAATACAAGAGCAGTAGTTTTGCTACTAAGCAAACATAAGATACTGTGTGAATAAGAGACCAAACAATGTCATGATTCTTTCACCCAGAAGACGAGGGAGCAAGACTCCAGTGTTTTATGTCTTTTTTTTTAGCTGGTATGAGCAGCTTCAGGATCTCTGCAGTTGCTAAAAGGAGACTAAGAATTGATCTTATGCTGTCAACCCTACTTAAGCATTTCAGTATATTTCACTTACATTCAATAACAGGATGAAAAATATGGTGCTCCAAATGGAAAATTTCTTTGCCTGTATGTTAAAATGTCTTTGCATGGCTTTTATATGGTCTCTCTAGTCATGCATCGCTTTCTCTTTTCCCCACTCCATCCTTAGTCTTTTAGTCACCACAGACATAGGTTTCAGAGTGAGCTTTGTCCTTATCTTTCTTATTATTGGGTTTTGGTTTTTATTTGGTTTTCTTCTTTTCTATTCTTCTAATTTCCTTTCTGAGGGGAAAAAATAAATAAATAAATAAAGGTCTGGTTTATCCACATTATTTCCTCGGAACTTGCATGTCTCATTTCTAATTTCATGAGGGATAGGTCTCTCCCTCTTATTCTTCATAGAATCATATAATGGTTTGGGTTGGAAGTAACCTTAAAGGTCAGCCAGTTCCATGGCCAGGGATGCCTCATGCCTGGACCATGTTGCCCAAGGCTCTGTCCAGCCTTGCTTTGAACACTGCCAGGGATGGGGTATCCACACCTTTTGTATTCAACCTGTTCCAGTGCCTCATCACCCTCACAGTGAGTTAAGAACTTCTTCCCAATATCTAATCTAAATCTCCCCTCTGACCGCTAAAAGCCATTACTCCTTGTCCTGTCACTACATGCCCTTGTACAAAGTCCCTCTCCACATTTCATGTAGGCCCCTTTTAGGCACTGGAAGGCTGCTCTAAGGTCTCCCCAAAGCCTTCTCTTAGGTTTTTTTTCTGGTAGTTGCCATTTCTCCCATGTTTACCCTCTCCTCTTACAATAATTTTCTGACTTACGTAAGAATGCTAGAGCAGGTTGACATTTTAGTACCTAAATTTTTGTGTAATATTTGTCACAAATACTGTAAAGTTTAAAAATTCCTCCTCAAAAATTCCTCCACATCTCTTTCTCCTCACTATGTTTTGTCCAATTCTTTACCCTAATACTTACCACAAATGAATGTTGCTAATAAATCCAGTGCATTGAGTTTATTATCTCTTATTTGGGATCTGCTGAGCTTGCAATTAGAATGGATGTTGATTCTGCCATAGAAGAGCTTTTCAGTCCTTCTTTCATTTTGCCTCTCCTCCCTTCCTTTACTTCATTCTCTAAAAGGTCATTTGGATTAATCACAGACAAGATTTTGGAACAAAACTACTGGGCAGGGCCAGATGCAAAAGTGGCCAAGCTCCTCCCACATATAAAAGAAGCCCTTAGAGGGAGCACCAGTGACCAGGAGTGCCACCAGCAGGGTCGGCAAACAGGGGCATGGTGTGGCAGCAAGGGTATGGCACTGCGGTTTGTGTGGCAGTTCATGCACAAGGGCCTGCCAGCTCAACCAGGGAGCAATGGTATCCACCCGGCAGAAAGCCATGGCCTCTCTAAGCTCAGACACAGCTGCCCAAACAGAGCTCCAGTGGGAACATGCTGCCACCCAGGTGTCAGCTGCAGGCTGTGCTCTGTGCTTATGCCTTCATGGGATGGCAGTGGTAAGCACACCTCTAGGAGGTGTGCCCAGGTAGGGGAACTCCTGTGCTTGGTGGCTGGGCTCCAGGAGGAGGTGGGTGGGTTGAGGAGTATCAGGGAGTCTGAGAGAGGCAGAGACTACTGGAATTGCACCCTATCACTACTGGAGTGGCTGAGGGAACTGGGGTTGTTTAGCCCAGAGAAAAGGCGGTTCAGGGGAGACCTTATTGCTCTCTACAACTGCCTGAAAGGAGAATGTGGCAAGGAGGGTGTTGGTCTCTTCTCCCAAGTAACAAGTGATAGGATGAGAAGAAATAGCCTCCAGTTGTGTCAGGAGAGGTTTAGATTGGGCATTAGGAAACATTTCACCTTCAAAGGTTTGTCAAGCACTGAACAGGCTGCCCAGGGAAGTGGTGGAGTCGTCATCCCTGGAGAGGTATTTAAGACACATAGATGTGGCACTTACAGGTGTGGTTTAGTGGCGGACTTGGCAGTGCTGGTTAATGATTGGACTCAATGCTCTTAAAGGTCTTTAACAACCTAAATGATTCTATGATTCTACTTCACTGGAAATGAGGATAAAACCAAGATTTGTGTTTCAGTGAAAAAAATGCTAAACTTTCCCTCTGGATTTTTGTTTCGTGAATCTGCCCGTGCCTGAACCATGAAAACAGAATTGGCAATGTGAACTGGCAGTGGATTTCTGTAAGGTGTTTGTTTGCACTGTTACTGCAATGAGTCAGTGAGTACAGTCTGTGAGTCAAGCTTTGGTAGGAGTTGATTTTTACAGTAGCTAAATGTTGGCCCAGCTACCACCTAACTTGCATGAACTCTAGTATCTGTCAAACACAATTTCTACTTTTTTGCTGTGTCTTACCTTTCAACTTTGTAAATCTTTTGTTTTCCTTTTCTTATATTAAACTAAAATACATTTTCAGTAATTGGGATGATATATTTTTTCATGGAGTTTTGGTATTTTTCAGCATCTGAATTTTGTTTACACTGTTACAAGCCTGGCAGGATAGCATGGAGATAAGGCAGAGATCCACTTTGTTAATACATTTTGGAATACTGATAGTGGATGGTAATAGCTTAACAGTTTTTTTGTAAAACCTGCATTTTGAAATGACAGCCATTTTGCTGACCTTGAACATGTGCAGATATATTAAAAGAGACAATATGATTAGGATTGCGTGGCTGATGGGCATCTGAAAGTATTGAAGTATCTTTTGCTCAGTGTTCACAGGCAGCCGCATAGTTTCAATCACGTTGCCTTGATTGGGCTTCATAGCTCTGTCATTTGTTAGTGTTTGAGGCAGCTTGTGCAGCTGTAACTCAGATACCCTTGTATGGTTGTCTTGTCTCATGATGAAGACTTATCTGCTGCCAGCATCATACATGGGCTTCCAGAGGCTACTGAGGCAGACCAAGCCTGCAGTTGTGGGTAGCAAAATGGCACTCTGCAACACTGAGATTCTTCACCAGATCTCATCTGTAGCTTTTAATTTCTGAGATCTCTGTATCCTTTTGCTCAGTGACACAGAAGCCTCCTCTGGCAAATACAGTAAATGAGAAAATCAAAGAGAAACTGCCTGAAAATTTACTTTATGAAAATCCAGCATGGTTATTGGCTTCATAAGCCTGAGCAACAAGCCGGAGAAGAATAAAAAGCAAACCTGCAGCTGTTTGGGATTAATGACTGTATAACGCAAACAGCATCTTCATGAAAACAAATGAGCTTTAAACAAAGCATTGAATATGACATTCATGTGTATTAATAAAATGAAGAAGTAGGTGTAAGATTTGTGTTTCCTAAGAGCATAAAAAAATCCGACCTAAAAAGAATGTATGTGATGCAGTGTGTTGTTTAATCAGGTTTATTAGCTAACACTAGGCTGTGGTATCAGCTGAAGCAGAAGCTTTGCTTGAATTATTCGTAATATTTTTCAAAATCTAAATCGGGTCATAAATATTTTGGCAATTTCAGATTAGCGGCGTAGGGGGCGGAGGGCATTATAGAACACACCATGTGATAGAACAGTTGAGTGCACTGATTACTAGGCTGTGCAAGTAGATAGAGCCAAGTGGGAGGGTGCCTTCACATCAGGAATGAGGGGTGCTGGCTCTGCAGTGAGAGTAGTATCCTGCTCAGCACCTTCCCATGCCATGCATGACTAGCTGATTATCTCAGTCCCTCATGGAGCCCTGTGTTCACTTAGTGGATATTTTGAAAACATCTGTGAGTCAGGAATAAGCCCTGTTCACTAGCAAAGGCCTGACAGTCTAACAGAAACGGTAAATACTGCTATATAACTCCCAGGAAGGTCTAGAAAAGGTAAGTGTCCTTGGTAAAGGCCATCCTGCTAAAGAGAAAGAAGAACACAGGAGAAATGCACAGACTGAGCATGAGAGAAAACAACCAGAAAAAGAATGGCAGAATTGTTCGGTGCCTGCATCTGTAGATTAGGAACAGATTATATCAGAGTAAAATCTTGAGATGTGGAAGGGTGAAGGGGGAAACAAACCCCCAAACCAGACATGATGCAAGAAACCAGGCTATTTAGCTCATGTATTATGTTAGCACATACTGTATCTCAGGAGATGAGGTGGACTAAATAAGCTAAATAAAAAGCGTAAAATAGAAAAGTAACTATAAAAACCCAACCAGAACATAAAAGCAATGATCTTTTAATGCTAGTCTGTTTTCTGTCAAATATCATCCAATGTTCATGCATTATAACTTACAGAAGAATGCCAACAAGAACAGGCATTGTGAACAATAATTTTAAGATTTCTCTTCATATTAAGTACGCCTCATTAAGTTAACTTGCATTATTCTGTCATCCCTGTAGCAGCTGAAACAAATGATTTCATGGAAATATAACAATAAAGCTGGTTTGCAATGCATGTATTATTGTACAATCTTTTATTGCCCATTCACATTCAGATTTTTCTTGGCGGATCCTCTACTCTATTTGAACTACTGTATGCTTCTTCTTGACAAAGAACTACTTGTTTCCTCTTATTTTTTCCTCTCTGTACTTTTGTAGTATGTGGATGTTTTGTAAGCATTGTGAGGGCATATGACTAATTCTAGCAGATGATGACATGAAGGTCACAGTGGCTGTATTTTAAACTCTGTAGTCACTTTGGATACTCCTCTTGAAAAACAAAACAAAGCCAAACCAGATCTGTCTTTTAATGAATATTTAACATTCTGTTCCCTTATATTGGTATTATATGATAGAGGTTGATATTCAAGGATCACCTACTGCAAGCTCAGGAGTGTTGCATCCCACCTAGAAGGAAGTGCAGCAGGAGGGCCAGGAGACCTCCTTGGATGGATAAGGAGCTGCTGAGGAAAATTCAAATGAAAAAAGAGGCTTATAATAAGTGGAAGCAAGGACAGGTGGCATGGGAAGAATACAGGGATGTTGTCTGGGAAGCTAGGGACCAGGTTAGGAAAGCTGAGGCCCAGTTAGAATTAAACTTGGCTAGGGATGTGAAAGATAACAGGAAGGGATTCTACAGGTATGTAGCTAATAAAAGAAAGAGAGACAATGTAGGCCCCCTCAGGAAGCTCTCAGGAGAACTGGCTACACAGGCTTTGGAGAAGGTTGAGGTTCTTAGTGACTTCTTTGCCTCGGTCTTCACTGGCAAAGGCTCTGACTGCGCTACCCAAGTCTTGGAAGGCAGATGCAGGGACTGTGAGAATGAAGACCTTGGGCCCACTGTAGGAGAGGATCTGGTTTGAGACCATCTTATGAACCTGAATGTGCACAAGTCCATGGGACCTGATGAGATCCATCCACGGGTCCTGAAGAAGCTGGCAAATGAAGTTGCGAAGCCACTGGCCATCATATTTGAAAAATCATGGCAGTCAGGTGAAGTTCCCGATGACTGGAAAAAGGGAAATATAACCCCCATTTTCGAGAAGGGGGAAATGGATGACCCAGGGAGCTACAGACCAGTCAGTCTCACCTCTGTGCCTGGCAAAATCTTGGAGCAGATTCTCCAGGAAGGCATGCTAAGGCACATGAAAAACAATAAGGTGCTTGGTGACAGCCAGCATGGCTTCACTAAGGGGAAATCCTGCCTGACCCATTTGATGGCCTTCTATGATGGGGCTATGGAACTGATGGACAGGGGTAGAGCAGTTGATGTCATCTACCTGGACTTGTGCAAAGTGTTCGACACTGTCCCACAAGACATCCTTGTCTCTAAATTGGAGAGACATCAATTTGATGGATGGACCACTCGGTGGATAAAGAACTGGCTGGATGGCCGCACACAGAGAGTTGTCAATGGCTCAATGTCCGGCTGGAGACCAGCAATGAGTGGTGTCCCTCAGGGATCGGTGTTGGGACCGGTCTTGTTCAACATCTTCATCGCTGACATGGACAGTGGGATTGAGTGCACCCTCAGCAAGTTTGCTGATGACACCAAGCTGTGTGGTTTGGCTGGTACCCTGGAGGGAAGGAATGCCATCCAGAGGGACCTGGACATGCTTGTGAGGTGGGCTGATGCCAACCTCATGAAGTTTAACCATGCCAAGTGCAAGGTCCTACACCTGGGTCGGAGCAATCCCAGGCACAGCTACAGGTTGGGCAGAGAAGAGATTCAGAGCAGCCCTGTGCAGAAGGACTTGGGGGTGCTGGTCAATGAGAAAATGAACATGAGCCGGCTTCAGTGTGCGCTTGCAGCCCAGAAAGCCAACCGTATCTTGGGCTGCAGCAGCAGAAGCATGACCAGCAGGTCGAAGGAGGTGATCCTGCCCCTCTACTCTGCTCTCATGAGACCTCACCTGGAGTATTGTGTGCAGTTCTGGTGTCCTCAACATAAAAAGCACATGGAACTATTGGAACAAGTCCAGAGGAGGGCCACGAGGATGATCAGGGGACTGGAGCACCTCCCGTATGAAGACAGGCTGAGAAAGTTGGGGCTGTTCAGCCTGGAGAAGAGAAGGCTGCGTGGAGACCTCATAGCAGCCTTCCAGTATCTGAAGGGGGGCTATAGGGATGCTGGGGAGGGAGTGTTCATTAGGGACTTTAGTGACAGGACAAGGGGTAGTGGGTTCATACCTAAACAGGGGAAATTTAGATTGGATATAAAGAAGAATTTCTTTCCTGTTAGGGTGGTGAGGCACTGGAATGGGTTGCCCAGGGAGGTTGTGAATGCTCCATCCCTGGCAGTGTTCAAGGTGGGGTTGGACAAAGCCTTGGGTGACATGGTTTAGTGTGAGGTGTCCCTGCCCATGGCAGGGGGGTTGGAACTTGATGATCTTAAGGTCCTTTCCAACCCAAACCATTCTATGTTTCTATGATACTATACATGGCTACAACAGTGACTGATTTGAGCATGTGACATTTTTAACCCTGGAGCTTTTATATGTACTGCAAAACAGTTATGTCTTCAAAGCCAAGTTGTGTGGATGAACAGCATTAAGACATGCAGTTCCACCTGGTGTTCTTAAAGCTATTTTCTCACACAGTGAGAATGTTAAGATTCTGAACTTCTTGATCCAGTGCTGTTTCCAGAGAGATTTTGCCTGATAGCATATATGAGACTTGTAATATTTGGCCTATTTCATTTGCCTCTGTCCAGTTTTCGTAGCTTTGTTCTCTGTGCAAACCTATTAGTGTATGTCATTGCCTCTGCTTTTTTCCTAAACTACTTGCTCACTCTTGCTACTTTTATTATATCCATACCCCGCATATATTCTTGTAATTTTATTCTGGTATACCAGATGCACAGCTTTTTAGCTCTCTCACTTTACTGAAAAATGAGAAGAAATGGGTGATTGTAATGAGCCAGCGTTTTATATTATCGTGCATTTTTCCATAGCCCATATGAAGTCCTTTCAGGGCAAAACAACACTCAGTTTCTTCAACAGTGAGTGATGGAGAATCCTCACTGAAGGATGACCTGGAATAGTGACCATGCCCCAAGCTAGAACAGTCATATCTACGTTTGTGCCACTGAGTATTCAGAGAACACAGCTCCTAAATTTCAACTTTTGTTTTCTGAACAGTGGTGAAATGTGATTTTTTGAAAAACTGAAGTATTTCATTAAATCTGAGAGAGTTTCCAGAGGGTTGGGTTAGAAATGTTAGAATATTAACATCCACTGTGTTGAAGTCTTGAGTAGTTACAGTGTGACTCTGCTCCCAGGACAGCTGGATATACCTGGCAGGAGCAGGTGGCTTGGTCAGTCCAGTTCTGTAACTGTGGAAGCAGTGCTGCCACAGTGATAGCTTAAGGCTGATGTTGCCAGATGATGCAGGGTCCAAGCTGTAAACCCAGCCCTGTGTAGCCCTGGCTCTCATAGAATGGGGGGATCCTTGGTGAGTTTTTGTCATGTTAAACCCATGCCCTGTTTGTGGGATTTCCTTTTCCCTCATGCCTGAGGTGTATAATGTTTGTTGCATGGCTCTGAACTACCTGAAGATTTAAGGCTACTGCTCAAGAGGATAGAAAAGTTGGCCAGCCAAGGGCTGAGCCAGCTGCTAAAATTGACTGAAAGGGTTTTATGACTGAGCAGACAGTGGGTGACTTTCCTATGGGTTTTGGAATAGAGCTGAATTGGTTCAGCTACAGCTTTCAGAGAATGTGGAAAATCTTAACTAGAAGTATTCTCTTTAGCAAACAGAAAACCAATGATCATGAAGCTTGCCATCCAGGAATTAAGGAACAATGACAAACTTTTCTAAAATGGTTGTGGCTTCTATCACTGTTATTATTCATGACCAAAATAGCTGTACTATTTTTTTCATCGTTTAGACTCCCTAACATGGTAGTTGATTTATTGCAGGCATTTAGCTGTGCATTGTTTTGCTGCACAGACTGCTTTGTGCTGCTCAAAAATGCTGCAGAAAAAGGTGATGCTTGATACTGTTCAATAGTACAGTGCCTTCTTGATTGGACTGTGATGAAATGTAATAATTCTAATGTGTCAAGCTTTTCTGGAAAATGTGGGAAATAAAGGAGCTTTTTTACCTCCTGGGATTTATGATGTTTAATGAAGTTATTGTCATTCTGTAAAATGAAGTCGGAGAGAAGTATTATCATACATGCTGGAAATGCTTTCTGGTTTAATAGATCAAATGATGAAATAGTGTTTTGCTTTACACACTGACAAGCTCTTGAGCTCGTACAGCATGTTTATTGTTCTTTTCTACCTGCTCTATGTGATGTTGTAATGCAGAGTGATTACTGAGGTTCTTATCTGGTAGATTATCCTGTTAACCTGGCACTCCAGCAAATTGTCATGTTCTAGCAAAAAGGCAGGACATTATGCAAAAGAGCACTTCAGCACACAGATCTTTTCAGCACACAAGTACATTGTGGTTTTCATGTTATTTTACTCTTTTGTAGGATTGCGTTGATGTGGGATGGTGGGAAGGAGAACTAAATGGCAGACGAGGTGTGTTTCCAGATAACTTTGTCAAGCTTCTTCCTTCTGATTTTGAAAAAGAGGTAAGCAATGTATTCTTCCATTTTCACTTTAGAGTACAGAATAAAAGTGGAGATAAAGAAATTCTCTTTTGGGTATGTGATTTTCACAAAGTTTTAGTAACAAAATATTGTTAAAGAAAATGAAATTCTGGGTTAGAAAGCATCCATGAAGAGAGCATGGGGCAGTCAAAATCATATTATGGAGTTTCTTTGAAGGGTTTGATTGGCCCATCCAGTCAGTCAGCCTCCACTCTGTTGCTCTGAAAAGCCCTCTTTCCTGCATCCTAAGTATGAAAGAGAGAGAAACTGGAGGTCCCAGAAAAATTTGCTGAGTCAGGTGAGCAGTGGTGGCCAGAACTGTTAACTCTTCTCCATTGTTTCTGTGATGGAATATAAAGTTAACATACCACCTGTATGATTGACAACAGTCAAACGCTTTTCCAGAATGAGAAGAGGAAAATTTTAACTGTGAGATTTGAAAACCAACAGTGAGCTTTTGGTATCTCAGAGGCATGTTTCCTTATCTCTCTCAGAATTATTAAAAAAGAAGGTATAAAATCTATGCAGAAGCTATTTCAGCTTCTGTTTATTTGAAAAAGATGGCGTTATTATTTGCCAAACAATATTTAGAAATCCTGCAGCTTCCTGAAATAAAGTAATGGATTACTTCCCCCAAAAGTCCATTCCATTTCTAGGAACCTTGTCAGTCATCAGTGCAATATTACAAACTTGCAATCAGGCTTTTGATGAGTATTTCACAAGGACAGTGTAAGCCTTCTGTGATAAAACAGAGACTTACTGACACTCAACTTCAATCTCTGGCAATAAAATTGGATGCCAGAGGCAAAAATTAAATCACTTGGAAAGCTTAATAAAGCAACTATTAAACAACTCACAGAAGCTAACATGAGAATTATTGAAAATGAAGGTAGAGGAGCAGCAAAAACTGGGGGAGATGAAAATGCAGTTCCATAGCAGAGTGGATATCCTGGCTTTAGGCCTAATAATAAAAGAAGGTGATTTCCAGAAGAGGCAGAAATCTTAAACTGTAAAACATAGGGAGTTTATTATAGAAGAAAAAAAAAAAATCTTTTATGCAATTTTTCGTGATGAAATTTATTCAGTCTTTTTGAACTTATAAACTCTGTATCTTGTAGTGTTTTTTTAGAGTACTGTGACTGTGACTTGTAGAATAAATTAAATGTTCAGACACTTAGAAATTGAAGCTAGGTTTGCTGTAAATGTGGAGAATAAAGCTTTATTTATTTTTTTAATGGCACAGATCTGGCCACATGAGTAAAGAACTGGTAGGACTATAGATTATCTGCTTGAATCAGTGCTAAAAGGGAAAGAAATGGATACTTTTTCAGTGGCTTTGTCAGGTATTTTCTGATGTGATCCAGAAACCTTGGATTTCATCCGATGGCATGAAAGTATTTGTTGCCGTAGCTCTTCTGTTTGTTGAACAAAAGCTTGATATTTTTTCCCATCTCATTATTCAGTCCCCAGTTTGCCAATCCTGATTTTTTTTCCACACATGGGTATTTGTCCGAGTCCTTTTCTATTCATTGCTTAGTCCCAGTCTCCACCTCTTAGGTGGTCTCAATTACAGAATTTCCCCCTGAGCTCACTATCTGAGTCTGAATCACCATCTGGATTTACTTTCTATCCCTACACCAAATTTCTTTATCCAGCTTCTTTTCCTCTCCCCTTTCACTCTTTGTCTCTTCTCCGTAGTTTTGCTCTCTTTTTGTCCAACAAGTCCTGGTTTCCTTTCTGTTGGCTTCATTTCTAGTCTGTCTCTGTCACCTTCTCAGTTATCTCGTCCAGCCACAGACCCTTGTAATTCTTCCTTGCTTCTCCATGTTTCCCTCAGCAGTATTAAGGCTTTTTCATGCTACCTCCATTCTGATCTTTTTGAAACAATGTATTTCCCCAGTCAGCTTCCAGTTAAAGCCACTTTGTCTAATGAACCATAGGATGCTTTCTCCTTTGTGTACAAGGTACATTAATGTTTTACTTTTAATCAGGAGTGGAATTTGTAAGTGAATCTCTCACTTGTTCATCTGCAGTTTATTTTTTTTCACCATGTATTTCTAAATACATTTGCCAGATTTGAAAGAGATCGCTGGGAAGGGTGAGCAGCAAGGGCTCAGCCTTCACAGCAAACTCACTCCTTGTTAGTCTTCAGACCAAAACTTTGAAGTCCTAGAGCATAGGCTGAACTAATTATTGCAAGCGAGCAAAACAGCTGATCTTGAAAGTATGCAATCCTTTTGGCAGATATATAGAAAATAATAGGGAGGGATTTGATATCAACATGGGTTTGATAGAAAATATGAACCTAAATGGTCAAAGCCATGTGTATGTGGAAACTCATCTTGCAGGTAGGTCCACAAGTCTATATACAGTACTGCATACCCAGCAAGGTTGATTGCTGTGATAACAGCAATTGTGATCTATCTGTAGCAAAAGAAATAATGTCCTTCTATAGAAAAAAATGATAGACATATGAAGAAAACAATTGTAAATTTTTACTTTACCATTATTCTCTTTAATTATGATACTTCATGGCTTTTTGACAGTGAGAATTAAGGTATGTAATTTGATTTTGAATTCATTCCAAGATGTATATGGTAAATGCCAGTATGGTGTGTATGCATACACACACATCAACACAGAAGAAAAGCCACTCTTTCCCTAGCCTAGACATGAAGAGGAATGGTTCCAGTGCTAATTTGGTTGTCATGTTTCTCAGCCACACCGTTACAGATCTATTAGGAAAATTGTCATAATAAAGAAGATAAAAGTAAAAAGTACAGACTAGTTGGAATAATTTATTTCATTTCAACAGACATCTAAAACTCTGATAACTGTCTTTCACAACTGGAGCTGTAGATTTCTCATAGTGAATGAATAAAATACAACCTTTGCAGTATTTCCTGTGTTCTGCACTTTTGCTCCATTTATGCATCTGAAAAAACAGGCTTCAGATTTTGCCATGCCTATCTGTTTTTCTTGTGTTTGGTGGGTTTTTTTTCCAAAATGGGTTGGAATATTTACAAGACTAAAATTTAAATGACTAGGTTTCTTAGGTAAATCAAGGATCATGTACTTCTGTCACCTTAAGGCACATGAACTGGACTTCTTTTTTTTTTCATTTTTTACCCCTCTCAGCAGAACATTTCAGTTGCAAAGGTAAAAAAATGAAATTTCATTTGTCAATGATATTTTCTCTCTTCAAATTTGTTTTAATGAAGTTATTTCAGGGAAATTTTTGACAGATCTGTAGTGTCAAGATTTGTAGTTATTAATGGTAAGCAATGTATTATTGCTATTAATGTAAACCTTTGTATGAATGAGGTTTACAGGCATTTTAAAACAGTCTGTTTTCTTCTGTTATTAAATTTTAGAGACCGAAGAAACCACCACCTCCAGCAGCTCCTATCATCAAACAAGGATCAGGTAAGGTGTAGCTGATGCTGTACAGCATATGTCAGCGAGCACATCTCAATCTAAATAAAGAGTACTCAAATTTTTATAGAATTTATCTGTATCAAAATTGATAAGCAGGAGGTGCCTAGAAAACAACTAATAACTAAGAATCAAGTTGCAAAAAGGTGATAACCCTGAAAGGCTGGTGCGCTTTTTAAGTATATTGCAGGCAACCATCTTCACCTCTTTTAAATGCCATATTTTACCCCTTGAACATGTTAAGTCAGGGCAAGCACTGATACTTCAGTTTTTACAAGTTCTCCAGTTCTGTTCCTTGACTGAAGTTGATTGTATGCATGTCTTTGCAGTATACACCCAGTATGCTGGAGTCTGAGCATACCTGCAAGAGGAAACTGCATTCCCTTTACATCTCCAGATCTGGTTCATTCTAGAGATAAAGAGCTTTTTAGCATGTCCATAAGATAGTTCCAGAGAACTTGGCTGTAATACAGTGTCCTCATCTGAGTTGCAGTCAAAGAGTTGCAGATCTGGATGAATGCTGGAGCTTTCTGTCTGTCTCCAGGTTCTGTGCCATATCTAGATTCTTAATTTTCAGTATTTCATAGCTGTAAGAATAAAACTTAAAGGAGTTATCCTGAACCTGTTCATGTAGATAATGGTTTTGCAAATGTATTAAGGGGCTGATGATTTTGCAGATGAGTACTAGCGAAGCTGGCTTTGGAATATGTTAGACTAAATTGTGTATGAATACTGAGAGCTGAAACCACTTGTATTGGTAGTTTTAAAATGACCTCTCAATACAAATTTTCAAAAGTGCCTGCGTGATTTCCTTTTTCCATGAAACTCAGAAACAGTTAAAATACCTCCATGCTTGGCAGTTCTGACCTCAGAAACCAAATTCCAGTTCTGTTCAGCAAAAGGCAGGGGATGCTGTCAGTTTTCATTTGTAATGCAGTTTGGTGGAAACATAAGTATGGCTGGAATTCTTTAATCCCTTAACTCCGATCCATTTGTTAAAATTCTGCAACAGCACTACCACTTCCCCCAGTGTTGGCACACATTAGAAAAGCGAAATGAACTCATTCAATCTATCCAGATAATTTTACTTGTCACTATGGTCTGTTCCAGGTTTCAGTGCTTTAAAATGTAAATTTCCCTCTCCTGCAGTCTTGATCTATTAATAGAAGAAAAAGTTACACCCGTGTACAATCTATTGTGAATCAATAGGCTATAATTTAGATAGTTTTAATTTGTCAAGCAGTCTCCAACTACAGAATCATGACTTTAAATATTTAGTTTACTTATTGACACCCATGGTTTATTCTTCACTCTGTCTTGAGACTCATAGAAACATGAATTTGATTTTAAGATCAGTAACAGTGTCCAGAGAGAGCAGTATAACTTTGCCATCTAGTGGCGCCTGCTTATTAAATATGTCTTAGTGACAACTTTAGAAAAGCTCTATAAAACATTGTATTTCTTTCAATTTATATGCCTATAATTAGAGAATACTACTTTTAATATTTTTGTGCCTGTTAGCATGCAATGCATTAGTTGTGTCACCATAGGAAGATAATATGCCTGTTTTCAGAAAGAAAAATGGATGCATAAAGGATGCAGACAATTCAGTCAAGGCCATATAAGTCTATGGCAAAGCCAAGGCTATTGCTATGCTTTGTTTCCATACTCAGTCTTTGACAAGTCTTGGCTGGTTATTGTAGAATCACAGAATGATTAGGGTTGGAAAGGACCTTAAGATCGTGCAGTTCTAACCCGCCTGCCATGGACAGGAATGTGTCACGCCTAGACCATGCCACCCAAGGCTCTGTCCTACCTGGCCTTGAACGCTGCCAGGAATGGAGCGTTCACCACTTCTTTCGCAACCTGTTCCAGTGCCTCACCACCCTCACAGTAAAGAACTTCTTCCTTATATCTAACCTGAACTTGCCCTGTTTAAGTTTAAACTCTGTTTTTTTACAAGGGTATCCTTGTTATGCACAGGAGTTTTTTCTGATAGATATGTAAAGGTGAAAACTATGTGTTTATTATGGACTGTTATTACTATCCTGGCATCATCTACCTTGTCAAATTATCACTTTACTGAGATAATACTGTATTTTACCACATCCCCACATCAAGCCTTACTGTTAATGACAGGTAACAACATCCAGTGATGTTTCTGTATATTTAATCGGTCATAGTGATGAATAAATTGATAACTGTCAGTTGAAGCCCAAATAATTAAATATCAGTATCTTCTGATGCAGAGCATAAAATCAGAGCAGGGAATTAGAGCTGGTCTTTGTAGTATAAGCAGCACATATGTGAAGGAGGTGTCTGGTTTGTATTATAGTATAGCTGAAAGTTTGGCTGTATTTCCAGATCTGCATAGCAGTAGACTTCCAGGGCCATCTGTGCTGGGCTACTATACAAAGTAATATGAAAACTGGAGAGCCAAAGTTAGGTGCACAAGTCCCTTTGGAAAGCATTAGGCATTTCACCGAGTACCTGGGATAAGCAATACACCTGCATCTAGTCTGGAGGGTAAGAATACTCTTCCAAGTCCCTCTGGGAGCTTGTACAGTGTTCACCAGAGCTTCCTTGCAGGTGACTTTCTTATGGCAGCTAAGGCAGGATCATGGTGCCTGCCTAGGTTCTTATTAATTTGGGGGTGACAACACAGGCAGGGAGTAGACTTGTGCCTGGGAGCTCACCAGTATTTGTAGGCTCACTGGTTTAGACATGTCCTAAAAATATCCCTCTGTGTGTTAATGATGACTATTAATCTTACTGTAATTAGGTATACGGACTTGTGTCTCTTTTTCTTGAACATGCTAGTATGTGCAAGACTATCAATATGTTGACTTGTGCTTTGCGTAACTTGTGTTTAGAAAGTCTTTAATTTGTTTCTAGCAACACTTCAGGAGTGAAGTATTTTAATAGAACCATTTAAGTTGAAAAGACCCTTAAGATCATACAATCCAACCATAAAATGGGAATTTGGTATTATTTATTGCCATGATAAGTGATGCAAATGCTGCCTGTCCAAAAGCACAGTTATGTAAAGAAACAAGGGCCAACGATGAGTAGTGATTTCTGGGAACCAGGTGCAGAAGAGAGTTGTGACAGAACATTCAAAAAATGTAAATGTATTTTAGAAGTGCATATAATAGAACAGATTGAAGAAAAAAATTGCATGTGTTCCCTGCCCTGCCTCCTCACTTTTCTTGGATATCATCTACTGTAATTTTTACTGGAATACTGATAGTCCTAGCTAAAGCAGTTTTCAACACTACTAAGTTGAAATGGTATTAGCACCTAGTATTTAGCCAGTGCAGTGAAGCCAATATCCAGTAAAGCATTTCTTGTAATACAAGGACTGGAAGATTGCATCTTGCCTGTGCCAGGAAATTTTTGTGAAATCTTCCCATTGTTGGTGCCACAAGTTCCCGTATTCCTACCAGCAACAGAAGTCAGTATGTCAGGGTCGTCAGTACAGACGCAGAAGGCAACAGAGGCTTACACCTCCAGGCTATAAACTGTCAATTAAAACAGTCGTGCAGAATACTGTCAGTACTACTGTTCTCATCCTTCTAACATGTTGAAGTGAACAGCTAGTACTAGAGTTGAAAAAGAGAAGGGTACTCAATGTAAAATAAGCCCTGTGTTGGTCTGTATTAAGTATTCTTTTAGCAGAAATGCCCAGTTAATTTATTCTAATCAATTGGTCCTAATTATTCTCCACACTGTTGAATTGTTCAATTAAGTATGTCTACAATGGTAAAGAATCTTTTCACACTCTAAAAATCTGTAGTTATTGAATTATTTTTAATTTTTATTATTTTTATTTTTATGGGATGGTCAGAAAGTACCTGTTCTTTTGAGATACACATTTTGGAAACTGTGAACCTGATCTGGGAGAACATAAATATGTAGTTGCTTTTTTGTCATGTTGATGTAAGCAAATACTTGAATCTAGATTTATGTTCAGTTTTAGCAAGACATTTTCAAATCGGAGCATGCAAAAAGCCTAAGAAATTGCTCAATTAAATGGTATGTGACCATATATGCTGGTTTGTTGACTTCTTCAGAATTCCAAATTTTCCTTTCTTTGACAGGTACTACAGATCGAAAGCATGAAATCAAAAAGGTGCCTCCTGAAAGGCCAGAATGTCTTCCTAATCGAACAGAAGAAAGAGGTATGAAATGTGCTTTCCTGCCTGCTCTCTGCAGAGAGACAGGGAAATGGAACTGATGCACATCCTCATTTCTCAGTTTCTGTTTTCATTAAGTGCATTGTTTGATGTTTATTTCCCACTCTGATAGATCTTTGATGTTGCACATTTTAGAAAGGATCTCATTGTTGCCTTAGAACTGAATTCAGGGTATTCAGTTGTACAATCCAGAGCTGGTAAGCGCTTGCAGCCTCAGCTGAAGTCAAGGGGAAATACGCTCTCAACGCATAAAATGCTGTCTAAAGCTCTGTGCTCAGTAAAACACAGGCCCTTCATCAAGTAAAATACCCCAGATTAGTGTCTACTTTTTTCTGAACATCTATACGCTTTGGTTCTCTAGTTGAAAGCTGGGTTGGTGGTTTTCCTGCATCACAGAGGGGTTTTGTGAAGATCTAGTCATCAATGCTTATGAATCATGCCATTAGCATAGTCACAAAAGTCATAGGCAAGTCTGTGAAGAAATGAAAAAATTCTGTCTTCAAAGCCAGGTTTAAACATTGCGAGGAATGGGACACTGTACCACACAGAGCAGTGACAAGCAAATTAAACCTTTAATGGTTTCATGGTATTCATTGTGCATTCTGAATAGTTTGGGGATAATAGTTACACTGATTGTCTAATGGTGTCAAGTTTCATATGTTTAAGCAGATTCTTACATTATATAGACAAGTTTGTTTATGGGATTTCTTAACTTTTAAGTATTCAACCTTGCAGTCTTGTAAAAGGCACAGGTGTGCACATGTCTAAATGCATTAGATGCGGTTACAATTCAGTGCCAGAACATTCAGACTTTGCCCGAAGATCTGTTTCTGGATATATGTCTCAGTGATCTGACAGGTGTTTTAGCAGTTTCATCTACATATGTTTATTTCTGGTTATGTGTGCTACTTCTTGTGATTATCTTAGCAATAAAACCCTTTGCTTTCCATTTTGGATTTAAAAAAAAAGCTGTCAAAATGGTGGAGGAAGTATAAACATGATACTGTCCAAGGGTATAAATACAGGTAGCTTTTCTGAATGTTGAAAAGAGGTTGTAGGAGTCATGTGTACATTTCTGGAGTACCAGGAAGTGGCAGGTATTGCTCAGTGAGGTGTGGCAGTAAGGGTGGCTCAGGAATGTTCTTTATGCTGTGTGTTGGTACACTGCCTAGGCCATCCCTCACACATAGTTCGGGAGGTCTTGGGTGATATGGTTTAGTGTGAGGTGTCCCTGCCCATGGCAGGGGGGTTGGAACTAGATGATCTTAAGGTCCTTTCCAACCCTAACTATTCTATGATTCTATGATTCTTGGACACTGGTGCGGTGTAAATCGCCACAGGAGTAAGTGTGTAAAAGTTACACAATACACTGGAAAAGCTTCAGTGTTACAGAGGACCCAACAAATTGCATCAACTGAAAGTGTACTGAAAGAGGGTGTATGCTTGTGAACAGTCACTTACTGGAGTATTCCAAATCTCATGTGGACTGTGTTTCTGGTGATTTACTCCGTGATACTCACAGACTGAAACCTAGAACCCATTAAGGAATACCCTTATAAAAATCCCGTGGGAGGAACACTGCCAAGACCTCTTACACATATACAGAGATGTAATATTCACAACATATTGTAGACAGTGTTATCAAGGGAAGTGGGTGTTGACATAGTAGGATACAGAGAACAAAACTTTGGTCCCTTTGGGAGTTTTGTCCTTTCTTTAAGAAGAATCAGGTTTCCTATGGTGTGGCAAATGTGTTTACATGTTTCTTTTGTATTATGAATTTAGAGCATATTATTTACAAGAGTTATTCATATATATTGTACATCGCATGCTCACAGGCATTGTGTGTTTGGCATTGGGTATTAGTATTGCAGCACTTCCCAACTATGCATAATCAGTTCTGCAAATGATCTGGGTTTTCACTGGTAAGCTGAAAACTTCAGCGTGTAAGTCTGTGCTTAAAAGTCTAAATAAAAGGTCTGATTTTCCTGAGGGGTTTACATCCTGCCAAACATTGCTAAATTTTAATACTTGTATTTTCATTTAACTGTAGTTCACTTGAAACACACTTTTATTTTCCTTCCAATAACGGTGTTTCTCTGTTTGCTCAAGAGATGTTAAGGATATCCAGCATAATTATTTTTGTGACCTTCTAACTTAATGTTGTTTTATATTAGAATTTGATGTAAGTTGTGCTCATGGGATATTGTTCCACATGATACATAATTTGTTGCCATTCTTATTTTTTACACGCAGAAATCAGCATTCCTATTCAGACACTGCACACACATTTTGGCCAAGAGGAATTACAGACAAGAACAGTCAGGCAGGGCAAATATCTGATATGTGGTAAACATCTTATGTCAAATAAAGAAATAAAGTATTATTTAGGACAGATGTGGAAAGGAGATAAGGTTTTTGTTTGTATACAGTGTATGTACAGTTGAAGATTTCTTGTTTAATTGCAGACTTACAAGTGCTAATGCATTCCACTTAATAATATCTGTGTTCTTTATTCCTGGAAATAATTGATTTAAAGAAAGATCAGAGAGAGAGCAAAAGCAGTTAGACTTGCAGAAGCCTTCAGTTCCTGCTATACCTCCGAAGAAACCTCGGCCACCCAAAGCAAACTCTGTGAATAGACCTGGTACCTTGCCCCCAAGACGACCAGAAAGACCAGCTGTGCCTGTGACTCATACAAGGTACTATTCTTCCTCTGTCCACTGATTTTGGGTTTAGTGAAAAAAACACAGAAGCATAGAATTTACATACATTTAAAGAATTTAGCTTTTACAGTTAATGCCACAATTTATTTTATGGTAAACTGTATTTAAAGAACAAAGAAAAAGAAAAGCCATCTAGTCATCTGGCTGATTCATAATTATCTTCTCAAAAATAATAGTCTTAGATTGTTCATTGCTGATTCATTTCTATTGAAGAAAACACTGTTACTGTAACATCATAGTTTCCACTGCAGAATATGTGGGAAATACCTGCATCAGTAAGTTAAACTGGTGTTGAATTTCTTAGTTTACCTCAAATTATTTCAGCTTAGTATTGGCACTAAGTCAGTGCAAAAGCTTGGATTGTACTGAGGAACAGCATCAGACAGTGCATATTTCAAATACTGTCAGTTTGGTTTCAGTCTTTTTTCTTTCATCATTTTAGATCAATTTTGAGACAAATACATGTGTCTTCATACAATGTTCTTTAAGCTGGTGCCACTGCAGAATGCTGCTGTCAAATATGTATGTTCTAATGTTGGTTGTTATTCTATAGTTACATGATGCTCTTTATCAAAGGTGGTTGCAGCCTTTGAGGAGCACTGAGAAGTTGGTCTTGCCAACATAATTCCATTTAATTTCTGTAGAGCTTGGAAAAGCAGAGGCTGCAGAAATTAAAGGCCTTGCCTGTAGTCCTAGTGAAGTCTAGATGGCTGCATTAGTCATTAGCATCTGGGTTTTGCACTCTAGACTTCCTTTATGCATAGTAAATAGAAATAGGTGAAAAGCAGAAAAAAGCAGTTGCCTAAAATGGGAAAGCTTCACATCTTGCGGAACTACTAGAATACAGGCACAGAAATAATTTTACTATTAGAAAAAATAACTACCATTGAACTACTGGAGTTCAAGTATACTGACAGTGAATTAAATACCAATATGGAGTATTTGGGTAGAGTGGAATAAAATCCTAGTCATTGGTTCCCATCATTCCTCCACATATAATACATCAAACAAATGCTCTGAGAGTGGAATCTGAGACATATAAAATTAAAAAATGGGGACTGCCTGATGCTGCCAGTTTCATCTTACTGAAGTGCTTTGACTGTGCCGGCAAAGTGTGTTGACTTCTCTGAGAGAACTTCTTACCCTTCCTTCCTAGGTGCTACTGTCACAGTTTCTTTTGGACTTTTTGGCTTTGAACATGCTTGCCTAGTTATTCCAAAATATAGTCCACACCTGCTGGTCACTTGGGCATGCCTGGAAAAGCAAGTATTTGCTGTGATCTTTAGATGTAGCTAAGTAATGTCTTCTTGGCAAGACCAATACGTATCCTAGCGTTCAGTTCACTGGCTGGGCGCACAACAGGCTGGGCATACAACGGGGTAGCTATTCTTTTCTCCTGTCCTTTGCCTGGAGTATTTTAAACACATTGTAAATATTTTAAACATTTAGAGCTATGGAGGGGTGTTTTATTGCCCTTCTCATTTCCTTTTTTCTAAGTTCGAAGTTAACAAAGTGAAAAAGCAGATCTAAACAGTAACCCTGTTGTGTTCTTTAATTGTTCAAACTCCTCTGTGTCTAGCACAGGGGAAAAAAAAATGTTTTTTGCTTTTTATCTAATACTGTTTTATTTGAAAAGGATTTTATTTGTAACAGTAGTGTCGTGGTTTAAACCTAACCAGACAGCTCGTTAAATCAAAATTTAGAAGGGAAGGTGATTTTTAGGGTGGTGATGATGCATGCTGATGATCTGAGTGCTAGTAGTTTCCTAATGAATTTCTTCAGCAGCTAATTCAAATTAATGGATTTACCTCATATAGCTCTTTTGCCTGGTAAGCTCTAACTTGTAAGGGTGTCTTGTAGGAAGAGAGCAGGAAATGCACATAATTAAATAATCCATGGAATAGACTTCAAATTACTTGAATAATTAAGAAATGTGAAACTTCAAATGGAAGCAGTCACTTCAGTAAGTGCATTTTACTTTTAAAAAGTTCAGTTTTATAAGATAGTGAAGATTTTTAAGACCTGCTGGTATGCATTTCCAGACTATGAAAAACCTAAGGCAATTACAATAAAAATTGAAACAGCAGAATTTTTGCTCACCTGTCATGTTTTAACCCCAGCTGGCAGCTTAGCTCCACACAGCTGCTCACTCATTCCCTGACAGTGGGATAGGGGTGAGAATCAGAAGGGCAGAAATGAGAAAAATCATGGGTTGAGATAAAGACAGTTCAACAAGTAAAGCGAAAGCTGTGCATGCAAGCAAAGCAAAACAGACTTCTTTCAGCGTGTCCCATCGGCAGGCAAGTGTTCAGCCATCCCCAGGAAAGCAGGGCTCCATCATAGTAACGGTGATTTGGGAAGACAAATACCATAACTTTGAATGTCCTTCTCATCCTCCTTCTTCCCCCACCTTTTATTGCTGAGCACAGTGTCATACAATATGGGATATCCCTTCAGTCAGCTGGGGTCAGCTGTCCTGGCTGTGTCACCTCCAGCTTCTTGTGCCCCCCCACCTTCTCACTGGCAGGGCAGTGTGAGAAACAGAGAATGCCTTGACACTGTGTAAGCCAAGCTCAGCAATAAAAAAAAACACCTCCCCATGTTATCAACACTTACTTCATCTCAAATCCAAAACAGCATTGTGCAGGCTGCTAGAAAGAAAATTAACTCTATCTCAGCCAAAACCAGTACATGATCCTAGGGGGAAAAGTTGCTGTAGTTATAAAGTGAGTTCTGTGAGATTTCCATGGCAGCTGCTGAGCAGAAGAGAGTTTTTATTTTTCTGTTCTGGGTAAGTGGCTTGCATCTTATATATCTCACTGATTTTTTGTGGTGACGACTGCTATTCCGTTTAAATGTAATCATTCTTCCTTGGAGGCAGGTTAGGGCTTCAAGGGCAAAAGGAAAGACAAAATCCATGTGAGACAGAGAATAGGTGTCCATTTCCTCCAAAGGCGTCAAAACTTATTTAACCTGTGATTATACAACTTACGGATGAGTCAACTCTCTGGAGCAGGCAAGCCATAAGGACGTACAGAAAGTACATTTTTACAGTCAGTCTAAACCAATTTGCCTCCATGCTGCTGCTAACCGTGGCAGGTTCCATCTCCTGGCAGCCTGTTCCTGTAGCCTCCCTTATGTTAGCACCAGCATTTGTGCAGCCGTTCAGCCATATGGGTCAGGGAGTTGCTCCAGATGGCAATTAATCAGTTTGCAGTGGGATTTCTATTAGTGTGAGGTTTCTTTCAAGCTGATCATAGAATAATAGAATCATAGAATAGTTAGGGTTGGTAAGGACCTTAAGATCATCTAGTTCCAACCCCCCTGCAATGCGCAGGGACACCTCATACTAAACCATGTCACCCAAGGCTTTGTTCAACCCGCCCTTGAATGCCGCCACGCATGGAGCATTCACACCTTCCTTGGGCAACCCATTCCAGTGCCTCACCACCCTTACAGTAAAGAACTTCTTCTTTATATCCAATCTAAACTTCCCCTGTTTAAGTTTTAACCCGTTACCCCTTGTCCTATCAGTACAGTCCCTAATGAAAAGTCCCTCCCCCGCATCCTTATAGCCCCCCTTCAGATACTGGAAGGCTGCTATGAGGTCTCCACGCAGCCTTCTCTTCTTCAGGCTGAACAGCCCCAACTTCCTCAGCCTGTCTTCATACAGGAGGTGCTCCAGTCCTCTGATCATCCTTGTGGCCCTCCTCTGGACTTGTTCCAACAGTTCCATGTCCTTCTTATGTTGAGGACACCAGAACTGTACACAGTACTCCAGGTGAGGTCTCACAAGAGCAGAGTAGAGGGGCAGTTTGCTGGGAAATGTATGCGTGCAGAACAAAGTAGTCAAATGTTCATTGCCAGTCAGCCAAGAAGCTAAGTTGCTTCTTAGAGATTTGCAAACACATAAGTGATTTTTAAAAATAAAAAGGCCAAAAAATAAGAAAACTAATTGTCAGGTGGATCACTTGGAGAATATCCTTATCATCTCACCAATTAATAAATGTTTCTAGGAATGTGTTATATTTCTACTTTTTCCTTCCTGGTGCAGACTGCTTGCCATATTGACAGCTGTGTAGCACTCTTCTTTTTTTTTTTTTCAGGTCATAAACTGCTTGCTTATCTTTTTTATTTCACAGAACATATATTGCCCTACCACAGTGTCTGACAGGATATATGTTCACTTAAATTTTTAATACAAATGTTCAGACTTCCTGAATTCTGAAATAGGGTTTCCAGCAACTTTGTACTTTGCTCATAAATGGCTGCCATGAGTTGAGGTTCAGGCCATCTGTCATCAGCTTATGGCATCAAAAGCAAAGACAAATGAAAAAGTCAACAAGATTCAGGAACTCACTATGTATTTTACTTTTGATGGCTACTTATTGCTCTTCATAGAAATGTACCTCTGCCTGGGTTGTTTCAGGGACAGATCTATATTTTTACCTATAATTTAGGTACCTTACATACATCATAATTGTTACATTGCTATGCTGGGAATAGTCATTGTGGAAAAACTATGATATGTGTTAGGTGACCTGATAATGATTATGTACAATTGATTGCGTTAATTGGACAGTTGTTATAACAGTAAATGTCACAGGGATTTGTCTGTGTGGCTTGTGCAGTGCCAAACTACTCACCTGCTACTTGCCCATTTTAAATTAAATGTTTCAGTAGTTGCATTATTCTAGTAAACTTAAATAGTTGTGTGATAGAAAGTTCTATGAAGAAACAGTAATCACGTTGCATGTGTTTGATCTCCTGTTTGATTTAAAAATAGTTCCTCTGCATAAAGTATCACCAATCTTTACACTTGCCCATTCTGAAGACATTTCAGAGTAGATGATCTTGGTTCTTTAGACCTGTGGAAAAATATTAATAGTCTAATCTCATGAGCAACATGCAAAAATGTGTTGAGTAGCTGCATTTATGAGTTAATACCAGGAAGCATTGAAATTCAAAGTGCTAGCTTGAGATTCTCTCTCTTTCTGCACGAGATAGTCCATTGCTGTAGTTTATGCAAGGCAATTAATTAGAAAAAAATTTAAACAATGTATTGAAGAATGTCCCTTTGCCCTTAGATTTCCTTCACGCTGAGATGCTGTGAACATCTGAAGAATTATTCAGGACACTACAGTGTCTAAAATAGGCTATTTTGACAGGTGTTAAGGAGAAATGAGATAAGGTTAATCTACAGCATGTCTACTTACTGGAGATTATCTGACACATTGCTATTACTCTGGTGCTACAAAGGAAAGAATATTTCACTCTCTCATTAGTAATTGCAAGTTAGCTATTAATTTACTGTAACATGAAAACTCCAGTAAAATATCTGTTCTTCTTGATCCAAATGCAGGAGTGATAGTCCAAAAGTGGAATTAGTGGGCAGTACAGTATCCGGCACTCTAGAGAAAGACTCCTCTGAAAGAAGCAATGACATCGGTAAGTTATAGTGCTTTTTAAAGTTTACCTAAGAAGTTTATGGTGCAAATTTATGCTTTTTAGTGACTTTGTTATGATTTGAAGGGTAGATTGAGGGTTTGGCAATGTATGTGAGTGCATTTATATCATGTTTTAATTGCAAAATTAAAGGATCATTTGTGCTTTAAAAGTTTTATCAGGGTTTTGTGTTATTAAATAAAAAAATAAAAAGGAAATATGGAATGGTGAGCTATTTTGAATAGGAGGGCTTTTGTTATTTCTGTTAAAAGTCTGAAAAAAGTGAGAAGGCCAACAATAATAAGTCATACTTGTTTAACAGCTGTAATATTAGTGCTGCCCTGCTTTTAATGCTACAAAAGATTGTGGGGTTGGTGCAGTTAGTAACCTTTACCTTTTCTAATACATAAGAACAGAGACCCAGTTCAGGCCAATTTGGATAAATTTTACTGCAAACACCAATTTAAAACAGTCTAAATTTCTCTTGAAAATAATAATCTATGTTTCTGCAACACAAACAGTTTAGTCAGGAAATCACCTGGACAGGAGTCACAAGAGGTTATTTCTCTGTCTTCTCTCATCCTCCTTCCTTCTCAAGTTGGCAGTGCAGGAGAGATGTTTGCTGGGGTCGGTGCCACAGTAAATGACACTTGGAAAGCAAGGTGCTCTGACTCTTGCCCCAGGGCTGTAAGCAAAAGCTGGGACAGCCATCTTCTACCTCTACTTAGAAATATGTCGGCAGCAGCTGCTGCCGTCACTCTCCTTCTGCAGTCACAGCTGTGCCATGAGACCTGTTTTTGTAAAAGGCAGAGCAAGGGTACCCTGAACGTGTAAGCATTGCTACCTTTCACTGGTACCCTTAAATGTTGTTTCAGTGTGGCTGGTTTCTACCCAGACTGCTTTATTAGTAAAACCTCTCTGTAAAATAGTATACATTCAACAGCCAAACCTGACTTTTCTTTGGGCTTGAAAGCAGAGCTATAGTTATAGACAGAGTGTAATTGCAGTGAAATCAATTGCTGAATTAATTTCACATAGGTTTATAAGCTTTCCACCATCCGTATGTCTGCTTTTTCTTTTTGACCTTCTGCTGTTGATATGGTTTATGATAGTAACATTCTTCTGGAGAAGCAAGTAGTATGTTTTTCCCAGATTTTCATTTGGGTAAACATGGAAAACTAGAAGCTTGTGATAAATTGCATGCATATTTTCATTGTAGACATTCCTATAAAAGAATGGTGTGGAAATACAGTCAAATTCTACTATTTAGTGTTTGTTACCCATGTTTACAAATTTGCTTTGAAGCATGTAAGCCTTTGCTTATTTGAAAGAGAAAGCTATAGCTGCAGACAGGATATAGTGGTGTGATGGAAGTAAACTTTTTTAATTCGTGTTCTAATTTCATAGAATCATTAAATCATTTCCTTGGAGTCCTTTTCATGATAAAATCTTACAGTATTTTGTGGTGTTGGGGGTTTTTTGGTTTGGGTTTGGGTTTTTGGGGTTGTTTTTTTTTTCCTCTCCTGTATTTTTCTGACAATTTATAAAAGGTTTGGTAGGAAATTTGATTTGTAATAGGTTTTGTTAATCTCCAGAATTTAGGGGGTGTGGATTGTTTTGGGTTTTTTTTAATGGAGAGTAGGAGCCAACAAGACTCCATAAACCAAACCACAGACACAACATGTTGCAAAGGGTTTGGCTGGTGACCTCCTTTTACCACTAACAAGGGGAACCTGTTGAGCCCAAGGCTGAAATAGTGTGAACACTTAAATAAGTATAACTTGATAGGGTCAAACCAGAATGGCATTTACAAGGGCAAATCATGTTGTTCTAGCCTGTTGGACAACTCATTAAAAGAAAAAAAGAAATAAATCATGATTTTGGAATGAAAGTGAGCACAAAGATCATAAATGATATAAATTTTCAGAAAGCTTTTGATGGTTCATGTAAAATATTGTTAAAGAAATAAACAGCCTTTTAAAAGAGGGTAGAGCAATAAACGAGAACTTAATAAGCCAGAGCAATTCACAGTGGATTAATGTCTTTTACTATGAGAGAAGGTTTGGAGTTCAGGACAGTTTATGGGGCAGAGTAATTGGAAAGAGTTATGATAAATGTGTTAGATTTATGATTTATTTACAAAGAGAACAATGGGTTGGAGAAATCATGTGGCTAAAATGAGTTATTAGTAAAAATCATAAATGAGTGAGTTGTCCAGTGTATTCCAAAATACTGATGCCTCAGGCAGTGAGTCCATATAATACTTAACTATGATATATGTTACTGGTGTTGCCCAGTGTTGTGTACTTTTGGTAGGACAGGCTCAGCTTCTCTGAGATTCATCCTTCTTGTAAAAAATGGATCTGATTAAATCTATCATTTGATGTCTTTTCATCAATCCAAATTTACACAAGGAATTAGAGTGGGCCTCTGTGACAGACAAGGTGGAGCTTAGCAGTAGCCTTTGAAGAAAATCAAAGTTAAATAGCCTTTGCAGCAGCTCAGGTGTACAACCATTCCGGTTACTGGGATCCTCTTTATTTCGCCATTAGCTCCAGTGCCATTCCTGGGCTTTTAGAGCTCTTGGGGGGACAGAGGAAAAAGCAGCAATTAGCTGCAAGTTGCCTTGCCCTCTTCCATGCTTATGCCTATTACTGGTGGTGAATCATGGACTGAAAATGAACACTACAGAACTCTCCTGCCTTTTGTGCACTGGTGATGTTAAGCTGGATAATGGTTGTCACTTTCTTAGCTCCCTAGCTAGTCTAAAGCTCTTGTTCTTTCGCTCAAAGCAGAGGCGTACAAAAGCACTGCATAGAGTTTTGGTTATAAAAGCAAACCATACAATAGTTGGATGGAGACTACTTTGCCATCCCATAAAACCATTTTTAAGGATTTCTAAGTTGGTTCTTTTTCTTTTATCATGGTGAGACCAAAACTTTTTTGGTAAGGGAGGAAAAGGTAGAGGGTCCTTCCATATGCAATCTCCCTGGAAATAAACAAGTGATCAGCAACAACAAAATCAGTAATTCCATCGATGATTGAGAAGCAATATGCAGAGGTGAATTGGGGAATTCAGGTTCAAAACTTGTGTTCTGTCTAGGTCTCCAGTTCTAGATCAGTGTATTAAACATTGCATGTTTCAGAAATGGCATTTTTCTATTTCTTTTCTAAGTAATATTACAGCAGTGAATCAGTGTTGTCTAAATAGAAAACCCCACACCTTTAAAAACACCTTTAAAAATGTTCTAACCCAGCTTTACCAATCAGGAAAGTCACAAATGCTGAGGTGATGTGTGATACTGTACATAGCATTCTGTCAGTTGCATATATGAAAAGTTATTTTTATGTAGATGTTAGCACATGACTTGATTTCACTAGCATGTTCTGCAGAGTTGTGACTTGACATTTAAATTTCTTGATGATAATACAGAGCTGATTACGATTTTGCAATCTGTTCTGACAAGAGCAATTCCTGTTCAGCAACATCTCTGCTGATTATAGATATAATGGCAGCTGTTACCACTGTTGCTCATGCCTTTGCTTCTTTCCACAATCCTTACAAAAAACATTGAAAAACTAGCCTTCAGAATATATTAAGAGGAACCATTCCCTATTCCTCCTCACTTCTTTTTTTTTTTCCCTGTTTTCAGTGATGCCTTTACTTTTCTTTCCACACATCTTTCATCCAACTTTTCCTATTTACAACTCTTTGCCATGGGTAACTCTTCTTCATTTCATGAGGGTAAGGCACTTTTTTTCTCCATTTCTTTTCTGTCCTGTCTTTGCTTTAGTTGACAATATCTAGCAAGCAAATACAAGAAGAAGTATTTTGTAGAACACCTATTATATACATGGCTATTATAGCTTTTTTTTTAATTAAAAGTTGAACCTGAGTGTACTGTGACAGAAAATCACCGTAGCATTGAAATTAGAAATCATTATAATTTATTATTGTACCATAAGAAATTTTAGCAGTGGACATGACATCCACACAGTTTGTCAATGCTGTGGTTTCATTAACCTATTCTTACAGACAGATGGTGTCATTGCAAAGTTTAGTGCATATATTTCATTATGATGTCCTTACATGTTACAAAGCAAAAAAACATTCAGTGACATGCTAGGGTGGTTCTCTAGTCTGAAAGAGATAAAACAAAACAAAACATAGAAATCTGAAGAGCACTCACTGGCTTTCAGTGGAAAGTGCATGGTTGTGTCACCCAAGACTTTATCTGCACTATTGCTATGGTTAAATCCCAGTTGTTGCACCCGTTGTTATATCTCATGTACCAGTGACTGCTCTGGACTGACAGGGGCTTTTGAGCTTAGTTTAAAAGGCTTCTATAGCAACATAAGCTACACTGAAGCCCCGTTCTACCAACAGAATAGTACTCCTTATGTAGGATTACATTGATTTCAACATCTTAAATTCATGCCTTATTGCCTAACTTGATTTTTTTTTTTAATTTCACAACATATTGTTACATCTGAGGGCCAGGGTAATGACAGAAACATCTAGCACATATAATAGCTTACTAGATCAAAAACTAATCCTTCCAAAAAATTACTGAATTATGCCAATTAATTTTTGGTATTATTTCTGCAAGTGAGGATTTTAACTATATATATACATGCACACTTTGGAATCCAGTGGTGAAACAAGTCTTGTCTTTCTGAAATAGGCTTGCTTTGGAATCATCTAACACTTAAAATCATATGGATATAGCTGAGTGATTTGAAGAATAAGCCACAAAGAAATAAAAATAGAAAATCTGCTGTGGTAATGCTCAGTTAATCCACAGGAGAAGCAGTTTCAGTGCTTTGCAAAAAGACTGAGCTGCACAGGCGCTTCCCACACAGAGCCAAGCAGACACATCTTTTCCATAATTTTCCTGCCTCTTTACACATTTTGCATAGTATTTATGAAAGCAGTTAATAATCTTTATCAGTGCTAACATAAGGCACATATGCCTTCATTGATTCCTGCTTAAACATATAGTGTTGGTATGAGTTTTCTTAGGAGATTCTTTGAAAACTGGTTAACATGAGTCCAATTTCCAGCATTTCTTCAGACTTTAATCTTCAGAGCATTTGCTGGTGGATCATGGGGTATTGGCCGAATCCACATTAGTAGCCATACTCTTTTTGTCTTTCTTTCTAAGGCTGGTGCTAACTTCCCTCGAAAGGTGGCTAAAAATCCCCTACTTGAAAATATCGAATAAACAAATAATAAAAAAATCTTCAGTATATCTTGTTTCCTTGAACTGTGTTGGTAGTTCTTCTAGAGCTGTAACATGCTCATATTTGTCCAGAGAGGTGATCACTGCACCTTTGGAAGAAAAAAGTGATCTAATAAGATTTGGGCCACACTAGGGAAAAAGATGGGGAATATTTCCAGTTTAAGGCTGTAGAATGGAGCAGGTTTGTCTTTAACTCATAGACTGTTATACTGTGAGACACTATAATGATTTTGCCTGAAGGCACAGAATAAAAGTTGGAAAAAAGAAAATACTGCTAAGTGTAAGAGTTGGAGGACAAAATGTGACTTTTATAATGAAGACTGAAGTCTGCCTAAGCAGTTATTTCTTTCTATGCTGCTGTTTATGCTAAGTTTAATAGAGTGAAGCAAAGGAACAGAGTTGCCTAACTGGGTTAATTGGTAATATTTATGCCAGTGTATCAAAAGTACCCATAAACATAGTTGTGAATTGTAAATATTGGGATATGTTAATGTATCAGGTTTATGTTAATGGTTTATATACATAAAATAATTAGGTCTCGTGCCCCAGAGGGTCCAAAAAGAGCCAGTAAACCAGAAATTTAAACCGTTCTCCATGTGTGACAAGTTGAGGTGCATGGAAACAGCATATCCATTTCTTCTAGCTCAGTTTTCTTGACCTTTCAGTTCTTTCTTGGCATCTTCTGAATTGTTAAAAATAAAATCCTTATGAGGGCACTGGCAGGTGGTTAGCAAAGCTCATTATGGCAGCTTCCTACATTCAGCTATTAAAACCATAAAAGTTAGGACTGAAAAGGAATTATTTATATGTACTTCAGGAAAGGTAGCTGTCCAGTGATTGTCCTGAGAAGCCAGATGAGCTAAGCTGTTTCCCTTCCAAGGGAAGGAGCCATGTGGGCAGGACTCCCTGGCTCATTGCTGTTATGCTCCTGAACACAGTAACCCTGTATCCAGGGACCTCTCCTACTGAAAGTCCATTACACAAATATTAAAAAGTCTGCAGTTCATTATGGATGAGATTCTGCTGATCTGACCCTGGCTGGGAGCATGGCTGTATTTCTTGAAGTGTACAATGCTATTCAGCATTAAGGGAGTAGCAGAATCTGGGTGCTTGAAGTAGTTAAAATAATTGTGGTCTCCTGAAAACTTACAGTAATATTCAGCATGGTTAATAGTTAATTAGTGCTATATATTGAACAGACATTAATGCAGGTTTCATCTGCCATATCTCTCTCATTTGATCACTTTCAAGATTATTGGATTTAGACCATATATATATATACACACTATTTCCCAAGCCTGTTGTTAATCTTTTGAATGTATTGAAGATGATTTTGAAATGAAATCTACCTCTGGCTTTTGTGACATTATTATCTTTAAATTAATTGAATGCCACCTTTGCCTCATTTCTTGCAGCCCTGCTGAATTCCTGTTCTATGAAACCTCACTGTTAGCTTTCTGAATGCATTGATTCTATTATCCATCAGTTTCTATTTCAGTTTTCTCAATGTGAAATCTCTCTGCTAATTCAAAAAACTTTCTGTCTTCATTATGTATAAATCACTTTGCTGCCCAAAGACTAAAAAAAACCCCACCTAAATGTAAGATAAAGTGAAGGCCTGGTCACATTTTATGCCAGAATTGCAAATGCGGGGTCAAAAATGGGGAAGGAAGGAAGCATTACCATTTAGCTTTTTCTGTCTGGGTTTTTTTTTCTTGATAGGGAGAGAGGTTGAAGGTTATTTTCCAGGAAGATACAAGTCTAATGAGCCAAGAATGTTTTTCTTAAATAATTGTTTTCTTGGATCTGGGCATGCTTTTAAAACCATCATCATCACGCTTTAAATGACTATCTTTCCAAATGAACACAGCAATGGGGAAAAATATCCTATTCTTAACTGGCTTGGAAGAATACCAGGGAATAATTCTTGCACAGCTAACATGTTTCATATTCGTTAAGTATGTTTGCTCAGTAAGTCAGACATTTTCTTGTATACTGCATTACTATATTAGAATTACTCTATCTTTCTTACCATGTCATGAATTACGTCATGAATTACTTGCTTGATCAGTGAGACTGTAATAACGATGAATGTATCTATTTATAGAATCATAGAATCAAGTAGGTTGAAAAAGACCTTTAAGATCATCAAGTCCAATTTTTACCCCAGGACTGCCAAACCCACCACTAAACCATGTCACAAAGGTCAAACTGATCTCCCCTCAAGATCTCCTCTTATGGCTGCCACTCATGATCTCCACTCACAGCCACCCCTCATCTGCACCCACAGTGGCCCACACTGTATAGCTGCCACACCTACCACCCATGGCCACCCCTCACACCCCATGGCTGCCTCTGCTCTCTGCTCATGATGTTTCCTCATGATCTTCCTTCATGGCTGCCCCTCGCCTCTCATGGCCACTCCTCACATCCCATGGCTGCCCTTGCTCTCTGCTCATGATCTCTGCTCACAGCCAACCCCCCCTCTCCAGTCATGATCTCCCCTCATGAGTGCCCCTACTTTCCCCTCATGATCTTCCCTCATGGCCACCCTTCCTCTCCCCTCATGATCTCCCCTCACAACAGCCCCTCACCTCTCATGGCCACCCCTTGTCTCCCCTCATGATCGGCCCTCATGGCCTCTCCTTCTTTCGCCTCACAATCTCCCGTCATGACCACTGCTCATCTCCCCTCATGGCAGCCCCTCCTTTCCCTTCACAAACTCCCCTCATGGCCGCCATGGTCCCTCATGGACACCACTTGTCTCCCCTCATGATCTTCCCTCATGGCCACCCTTCCTTTCCCCTCATGATCTTCCCTTGTGGCTGCTCTTCCTTTCCCCTCAGTCTCCCTCCATGGCTACCCCTCCTTTGCCTTTATGATCTTCCCTCATGGCCACCCCTCCTCTCCCCTCATGATCTCCCTTTGTGACTGCCCATCCTTTCCCCTCACAATCTTCCCTCATGATCTTCTGTCATCACTGCCCTTCCTCTTCCCTTCACGACTGCCCTTCACTCCTCATGGCCACCCCTCCTTTCCCCTCATTATCTCCCCTCATGGCCACCACTTCTTTACCCTCGCAGTCTTCCCTCATGGGTGCTCCTACTCTCCCCTCAGGATTTCTCTCATGGCCACTTTTCATCTCCCCTCATGGCCACCCCTTTTGTCCCCTCACAATCTTCCTTCATGGCTGCCCCTCCTTGTCCTTTGTAGTCTTCCCTTGTGGCTGCCCTTTTCTCATCATGATCTCCCCTCACGACCACCCTTCACCCCTCACGGCCACCCCTTGTCTCCCCTCATGTTGAACAGTGTTTAAATTGATGTTTTCCAGGTTTTGTACAGCAGCCACATGTGTGCACTGCAGAGCCTGTTTCCACCCATAACAAGGATTAACCAATAGCTGTCTACTTTATTGTGTGCACTCCCTTCCCCACTCCCTGTACTTCTGCAGGCTTCTGTGCCTCTTTTTGCTTCTCCAACTAAACAAGCCTCACCTACTTAGCTACAAGACCAGATTACCATCACAGCAGCCTCCTTTCTGCATTTCATGGAGGTGGTGTTCAGCATGTTTTGGACCAGGATCCAGTCCTCTCCGATGCTCCATTCTCTCTGTAAAGCAGGGTAGGAAATGCTCCTTCCAAGAGATTCTGGAAGACTTGGTCTATAATTGCTTGTAAACCACAGAAGTAGTAAGTGATACAGAAATCCAACAAATATCAACTACCTTTTGCTTAGGGAGCGGCATTGTTAATCGATGGGTGCCCTCTATGTTCTATGTGTTCAACAGAGCTTTCCCTACTGTTTTTAACTAGTAAACACTGCTGGACTAGGGCCGAGTTCAGGTCTGTTGGGTGTTGCTGCTGCATTACTGGCAGTTAGCATGGCTGTAAATACAGTAGACCGCACTTTATTTTTAATGGCTCCATTTGGTCCAGCTCAAGCTGGATGGTTTTACATTTAGTATGCAAATGAAAGTTCCTGGTTTCTGATAGCTACAGAAATACAAGCTAAAATCAGATATCTGCATTTAATGACCTCAGGGAGTATAATATAGCCACAGCCGTATAACCTTGCTTTCCATCAGCAAAAAATAATGGAATAACCAGTATGAGTGAATTCATTATTGAATTTAGAATATAAATGAGAGTAAAGCAAAAGTCTCTTGGGTGGTTTTGTTTCTCATTTTACTAGTTACCAGTTTACTAGATGGTAATTTTCCTGAATGACCGTGGAAGATGGTGATAGCCTCAGGTGCAGAGTGGATTCAAGAGTGAGAAGTACATCTAAATAGCGAGAACAAACTGGAGAGTAAAGGGTGTATGGAAGTACTGGAAGTGGATTTACTATTTTAACATTGTACCAAGTGTTGTCCCTCACACTTAAATAGATTTTCATTTATAGTATCAGCTGAATGGCTGTGATT
Source organism: Pezoporus occidentalis (assembly GCF_034315485.1). Classification (NCBI taxonomy): domain Eukaryota; kingdom Metazoa; phylum Chordata; class Aves; order Psittaciformes; family Psittacidae; genus Pezoporus; species Pezoporus occidentalis. Next base: position 8,051,606 of record NW_026916170.1, on the reverse strand, counting down.
TCACTAGTTTGGCAGCAGATTCTACCTGTGGAACCTTTCCGACCTCTGTTCTGCTCTTTTCATTTTTTTTTGATTTCAGGACAGGTACAGGCTGCATGTGTTTATTTTTCTAGCTTTTTTTTTTTTTTTTTTCCTCTACCTAGGAAAAAAATGAAGATTCCTAATATTTCTTGATACTAGAAACTTTGCATAGAAATGCTTATCTTTCATGGTATTAATAAAATGTGTGGAGCATAAAATTTTATCTGCAAGTGCTTATGGATCTCAAGGACACAAATGCATACACTCTGTTCATAAATGTATTTTACAATTTGTGCATGAACATTTGATTATTCTGATCAAACATAGAATTCTAGGTAATTATTAGTTTATTTAAGCCAAAGAAACACATTGAATTAATGCCTTCACTGTTTTTTTCATTGATTGTTTTCCATATTGGTATAGATGCTTATCTTTCGTAGGAACAGAGGAAGGGACAGTGGTGCTTACCACAGAAGCAGCAATACAGAGAGAGGGAAGTCATGCACTGGAGCCTTCCTAGGCTCCAAGATAACTTCAGCCATTTGCTGCCCCTCAAAGCAGTAGTCTGCTCTTCGTCTCAGTTTTTAGCAGCTGGTATCACTCCTCTGGTACTGATACTGATCCTTCCTTCAGTGTGGGTGTTTTGGTGGCTGTACACCTGCTGTTGGAAAATGAGCTGGATTAAAACTAGCTCAGGAAAAAAATGTAGTAAACACAGGTGAGAAAGAGTGGCTGGGAGAAGTGGAAGGATTGCTTCAATCTCCACTTGTATTTATGTATGTGAGCTTCATATCTTTATAAGCAGGTGTATATTTTTGGTGGCAATATATTCTTGCTGTGCAACTTAACAAAGTAACACATTGGCAAAAATAAGGACTATTAAAATACATCACTGATTTGCTTTGTGATCTTAAGCAAGTCATTTAGCTATCTCACACATCAGCTTCAAACTGGATATTACTGGAAACTAGCTCTTACAGTTGCATTTTTTTTTTTGGACTACAGATAGGTTTTGTGCTGTCTGCTAATGTTAGCTCATTTTTACTTTAAAAGCACTGCAGCCTTACCTGATAGGTTTGTCTTTGCATTGCCAAATTTCCCTTGACAGACTGGGCGACCTACCTTTGCATGTAGGTTGCAACAGTCAGCAAAAAAGCAATGAGAGAAATACCTGGTAGAGGACAGTGGGGTCACTTGTTATATGTAAGAAGAGTTGCTCCAAAAATAGAGCTGTACTTGGAGGTGAATAACCTTAGTCTATTTCAGGGCTATTGAAAGAGGTCTCTTTCTTTTTTTATCTCCCAGAAATGGAAGAATATTGCTGAATAAGGAATGTCTGATCCCCTTTGCTTCCTAGCTGCCAAATCATGAGTACTTGGAATCAGCTTGTGTCCTTCAGCACACATAACTTCTTTTACAGGCCTATTAATTCATTCGTCTTTCCATTGTGTAATTTTGTACAATGGTTGTAATATGGCTGGATCTTCAGAGATTCATTGTTCTATCACAGTTCTGAAAATTAAGTGTGCAGTATATATAACTATTAAAAGCTATTTCTTCCTACATGCGTGCAATGAAAAACAGTCTCTGAATAATGAATATTATTCCAGTATTTGATTAATGTCTGAAAGTAATTTTACAGAATTTTTATATCTGTTGTCTAAAGTGCCTCTTGCAGGTTTTCTGACTCATTTCTGCTTAACATATGCAGTAGGGTATTTTGAAATGGAGGTGAGTGAAACTGATATAACCCATAAAAATAGATGAATGGTGTTAAGCCATTTGATTCAGGCACGTAATCACAAGCTGTGGTATTCCTTCAACCTTCACATCTTTCTTTCACGTAAACATGCTACCACGTGGCTGGATTCAGTAAACAGTTCCCTAGTGCCTTTCACTAAGTATGAAGACAGTTGATACTGCGTTTGAGCAGACCTATTTTTCCTGGGCTCTGTACCACTTCAGGAGCCTGTTGGAGTTTTTACTTACCATAACCCCTGGCCTACAGGAGGGAGATAATCTTCTCACCTATAGCTACTAGAAACTATGCTTCCTGCAGGAACCTACAGATCACTTACAGCTAGTTCATTCTCATTCTGTGCTCCCCTAAGCAGTTGCTGCAGATGCAGCACTGACAGTACAGTTCTTGAGATGTGTGCACTGTCTTACCTCTCCAATTATTCAAGAAAAAAAAATATTAAGCCCTTTAGTAGCAAGATGGAAATTTTGAAACTGTTTATTTCAAGCCATACAACCCATGTCATTTAGCTTTCACTACAATGAAAATAAAGCCAAAGGCTCCTCTACACATTCTCCCTCTGCTTTATTGTGTTTGAGAGGGAAGGGTAAATTTGCATAGTAAGGGTGACTGGATTACAGCCACCTTTGACTTCCAGGTTTTTAGTGTCATCCAGGTGGCTAAACATGTGCAGAACACTGTGACACAGTGGAGAAAATGGGATTTGATTTCTTTGAAATTAGAAAAAAAAAATTGTGATTCTTTCCCTTTGAGGACAGTTTCCAGAAAACCTATTCAATTCTGTTTTATTTTTAAGACTTGGAAGGTTTTGACTCTGTAATACCAATTGCTGAGAAGCTTAATCATCCAACTACAACTAGACCAAAAGCTACTGGCAGGCGACCACCCTCCCAGTCTCTCACATCTGTAAGTTAATTTTCCATTTCTCTTAAAAATATTTTTTTCTGATTTTTCACCCCTCTCCCCATTTGCATTCCCTGGTGTTTTACTACATTTCCACAGCCATTCCTGCACACATACAGTGAGGCAGAGAAATGCAGCTCAGGAAAATTAGTGTTGAAAAGCTGAGTGTTCTGAATACTGATGTTTAAAACATTCCCTCCCTTATAAGATTTGTAACCCCTTATTTGGGTGCTGCCAAGTATTCCTTGCCAGCCATGACTGAGGCCAGAAAAGTCCTTTCTAAAAATCTGTGAAATAAACTGGTTTGTGCTAAGTATTAAGGATTTTGAAAGTGATTCTCAAAAGAAGCAATTCCTTTGGTTTCTTTAGGACGTTTAGTAGATTTTGAGCACAAACAGACCATTTCAGCCTTTGACAGCTCTCCTTGAGCCATCATGTCTCTTCACATTAAGCTCACAATCATACATATAACGGTGATTTAAATTTCACACTTTAATATGTGTCTTTGGACAAATTGATCTCATAAACCATACTTGAGAAACCATTGCTTAGTTTTTTTAGTGTCATCTTCTTTGGGGTTTGTTCATTTCTGTGCTTTTTTGCATTCTGGATATCAGAATGACAGCGGCTACTTATGGTTGCCCATGTTCATGTTGCTGAAGCAAAAGTGGAGGGAAACAAAAAGGATTATTGTGAAACTGATAGAATGTGTAAAAGAAATCTTTCAAATTGACTATGTACATAAATACAGAAACATAAAAGATGGCTGAAAAGGTTTTTCTTCCCCTGTCAAATCTCCGGGGAGAGGAACAAGGGGTGGAAAAAACCTTCCCTGTTTGTACTTTTACAGAGGCCATGAATAAGGCAGCCCTGCAGCACCAGCAGTGTGCGTGGGCAGCAGCATGGGTCCTTTGAAGAGCAGCAGAGTGAGACCTGCACTGAACAAAGCCATGGCAGAGCTGCCCAAGTGGCAGAGTTGGCATCCCCACAGCACAGTGCTCAGTGTCCTAGCTAAATAAGCTGTTCTTATGGACAGGAATGTGTTTTCTTCTTACAACATAACGCAATGCAAAGATGTAAATTAATGGTGGATTCAAGTCTTAAGTGTATCTTATTTCATGAATGCTTTGAAAGCATTCTAGCCTTGCAAATAGCATGTAAAAAAGAAGGGTGGGAAGAGAAAGAGTCCTGGTTTTATTACTTTGAAAATGATAACTAAAAAAAGAATAAAATAAAAATGTCCTCACGTAATGCTCTTCTTCTTCCTTTGTCAAATTATCGCACAGTGAAAATACCTGCTTTTTTTCTTTTTTTTTTTCCCTTTCTTGTGGTGTGTGTGTTTGTTTACCTAGTCATCCCTTTCAAGCCCTGATTTCTTTGACTCCCCAAGTCCTGAAGAAGAGAAGGAGGAGCATATTTCCATTACTCAGAAAACTATTGAAGTGTCAAGGAAATCAAGAACTGTTACAATATCACAAGTAAGTGAATTGGAAAGTGTCTGCTTAACCTTATCATGTGCATATTCATTTTTTAAAACTGTATTAAAATACTTATTTTCAAATTTTAAATCAACAGTCACCTGGTAACTGGCCTTTAAAGAAGCTTGAAATGGTAAAGGTTACTAAAGTTTGTTCTATGTCTGGAGTGAATTGCAGAGTTCAAATGTCTCCATAGCCATACTGTGAAAAAAACCCTTCTAGTGTACATACGTTGCACAGAATGAGAGAAGCTAGGGAAATAAATTTTAGAAACACAGGCCTTTCAGGGCAGCTGTAAATTCAGTTTACATTAGAAGAGTTTATAAGCAAATACAACTCTTTGACCCACTCTGATAGTACATGAATTGAAATTTGCAAGTATGATCACTTTTTATACTGATATAATTGTATTCATTTTATAGGCTTGTGCCATTCGTACTGTATTTTGGCAGAAAACTAGGATAATCGATTACAGAAAGAGTGGGTATATCAGGCTTTAGAGGTTGGAGCTATTTTTTAGTACATAAGGATATCTTTAATAATACAAGTAATACATTATAATAGTATAATAGAAGTATTTGAAAGATGGAGTCATCTTTCAAATCAAGGCACTTCTGTGATGAAATTATAAGGATAATGTTTTGCTATATAGCTCCCTCTTCTGGGAGCATCTGCATTAAGGAATACTCTTGGGCCAACATTTGTAAATTGTATGTTTGTGCCAAGGATGTAGATGATCTTCCTGTAAAACAAGATGACTGCTATCAGAAAATAGCTGCTTGAGGCTTTAATGTCGATACCAGTTAAGCTCTGGAATAAGGTGTTCAGTGTGGCTGACTCCAGTTGTGCCTTTCTCACTTGCTCTGGGCTCAAGCTCAGCCTGACATCTCTTTTCAGTGAAAAGGAAACTTGCATCTACTGATATAAAGATTATTATCCATGAACAATCCATTTATAGGCTCTCAAACATGCACACATATATATAAAATGTTAAAAGAGAATCATTAAGGTCATGAAGTCAAGCATTCAAGCCTCTGGAGTGATTCAGCTTTCTTGTGATTATAACACCATTTTCATTTCTGCAGGACACCTTTTTATGCAGTGCTTGCCTGGGACAGGTTCTGTGCTCAATCATGCTCCTGTAGTGGGGAATCAGAATCTCAGAGGATCCTGTTCTTCCTTTCCCATCACACTTTCTCCTAATTTCCATCTGACCAACTACTTTTCTTTCAGTTACTTTATCCAGCTAATGCCACTGCCCCAGTCCCCAAGTCCTTACTTTTAATGTCTCCTTCCATTTCCATACAATTTTTTCTCGATAGATTAACTTCTTTGCCACTCAACTTCAGTATCTCTTTGCCCAAGATAGAGTTGGAGGGTTGCCTCATGCTTTTTCTTACTCTTGGCCAAATCAGATTTTCAGATACTCCTGGTAGCTGTCATATAATGCACACTTTAGCATTGCCAAATAGCAACATGATAAATAATTAAGATTCACCTTACTTGACATTGTGATAACTGCACTTCTACACTGTTCTGTGTATGCAGTGAAGTAGCTGGTCATATCTGGTAAAGTCATGGACTTCAGATTTTTCTGTACCTTGTCTAATAAGTAGAGCACTGGATTGCAGTTCAAGAAGTAGGGGATCCTTATGAGCCAGGCACCTGGTTCCAAGGTAACTAGGTTAAATCTGCATTTTTCTGTTAAGTCCTTGGAGGAACAAAAAGACATTGGTAGGTATGAGGATTCACAGAAGCTTCAGCAAACAGAGGACAGTACAGTACATTTATTTCTTATTAATATATTAACATTCTGAAGCCATGGGATTTTGTTTTACTTTTTGTATCATACCAGTTAGCAAGCTTACAGAATATTTTGGTATTTTCATAACAATAAGAGTGACATGTAACAAATTTTTTAATTTTTATAAAACATTAGGTGTTGAAGATAACTTCACTTGTTAGTTGACAATCATAAATTTAATCTGCAGAAAAATACAACTTGGATTCTTGGCCATGTAGTTTTGAGCTCTGCAGGAGACATCCATGGATGTAGGTGTGTTCTCAGAAATGTCTGTGGGAAACTCTGAGCATCCATCCCTGGTTCTTTTCACTGCTAGGTCTGAGATCTCAGAAACACTTTTACTGACTGGTTGTAGCAACTGTGGAAAGCCTTACTGAAGCTACCTGAACTTCTGCATCCCAGCTATACCCCTTCTGATGTACATGTACAAAGATAATGACTAATTGTTATATTTATCATTGTGTGGCCAAAACTGTCCATGTTTGACTATGGACTTTCAACATTATTGAAGGGCAGCAAAACACTTATTTGCCTAATGGTCTGATTTTCATAAAGCCTTCTCCAGACATTAGGTGTTATTCTTTTTGTTGCAGGTGTCTGATAATAAAAATTCCTTGCCTCCAAAACCAGGAGTTTTGACTTCTGGCTGTATTATACAACCATCACTATCTCCTTCACCGTCACCTGGATTTCACTCAATTGCTATGGGAACAAGCCACAGGCCGAATTCCCCGTCCCTGTTCGGTACTGAAGGAAAGCCAAAGACTGAGTACTTGAGCCAAGGTCAGACTACCCTGGAGGAGCTGAGAACACAAATTAAGGAGCTAAGAACCATCATTGAAACTATGAAAGACCAGCAAAAGTAAGCACTGCAAATAACAGCTGTAGGTGGGATGCGTCTGTTGATGCATGATGGTGGCAGTTTCTTCTTGAGCTTGCCTTCATGTAAGTTATGCTGCACAGCTTGCCTTGCTGTTTGGGGGTGATTTTTGTCTGATAGAACACATTCAGCGGTGTGAATCTCAGGAAAAAAGACTGCCACTATCCATCTGTAACAGCTTTTTTTCCCTGTGTTATGACATAAGCAGATGTTTATGGGGTGCTGAAAAAATTAAGTTACAAGTGGTAAGCAGTGAATAAGGTTATTTGCCAGTAACTATTTGGAAACTCATATGCACTGATATTAAAAAGGGGTGCATTTGTTTTTGTTGTAATGCAAATTAGAATAATAAATTAGTATTAGTATAATAAAAAGTTCCTATAATTATTGAATCAATTTGTTGTTTGACTGTTAGCATGTTTTCCCAGAAAGCTCATATTACAAAAGAAGTAATTAAATTAGGACATTAGAAGACCTTTGTGTTTATGAGCCTGAATCTTACTATTTTAGTGTTGGGCATCTTTATTTTCTCTAAGATGCTAATTTCTTAGGAGAAACTGGGGCTGGCATGTAGCTTTTCCTGTTCCTGAGAATATTAAATATTTTGGAAGCTAAACCTTCACTTTCATTGTCAGTTGTGCGTAGCCCAGGCAGGAGAAAGTAAAGGGAAAGCAGCATGCACAGGCTGTGGCTAACAGAGACGTGTGGGGAGTTTGGGAAGAGATGCAGGAGGGCCTGGTTGAAGCTGTATGGAGCCAGGAAACCCCACAGCTTTACCTCTAATGCTGGCTCTTGGTCCTCTGGTCTTCACAGGCTTTCTTGTATGGGCTGCTTCCACCTGCTGATTTCAGTTCAAGGTGAGATCACTCAGTGGGAACATGAAATGTCTGCTTCAAATAGCTGTGTTCCCCTTCCGGACAAAGAAGGATGACAGCAAATCCATATTAGGGATCATTAAGTCTTATAAATTAAGTTGAAGGTTACATTTTTATTGCTGTCATAAACAGCTTATAAGTAGCTTAAATATGTGATAGCATGGACAGGATATGTGTTACCAGTTCCAAATAACCCACCAACAGCAAATCCGTCTATATTTTGTAGGGAAAAAAGACAACTGGGTGCAGATACAGTGTTGATAACAACTAGTCCAGAACAAAGTCTGTGGATGCAGGGAGGAAACGTATTAATCATGACACTGTATGGGACGCGTCTTTTTATAGAGTCTGTGATATAACACATAGTATACAAGAACGTGCTGACTTTAGCTAGTTGTCCAGAAGAAAAAAGGTAACTAGTAAAGAAGGGAAAATATGACTCTAAGAGGTTACCTTTTGTATTTTGCTAGTTTAATCATTACCATTCCAAACTTTTTTTTTCTTTTTTTGCATTCTTTTAACAGAAAAGAAATTAAACAGTTGCTATCTGAGCTGGATGAAGAAAAGAAGATCCGTCTACGATTGCAGGTACTTAAATTATTAATAATGTTATGAAAGTATTGGCAGCTTTGATTTAGCCTCAGGTATGGGACACAAAACTCTGCTAGGTTCTAGTTGAATCAGATGATACTAACATTTCTGAAAGGGACATACCTGTTCCCTTCATAGTGTTGCCAGTCGGTGTCATATATATCACAGTACTGGGTTCTTACTGAAAAGCCTAATTATCTAAAAATTTATCAGCACAAGGAGAGAAATTAAAAAAAAATAAATAAATGCAATATAGGATTCAAACTATTAATTTTTTTAGTCTCAGTTTTAATGGTTTGATATTTTCACGAGTGAAATCATGTCTCTTTAAATCACTTGCTCTCTCCCAAAGCTTTCTCTTTTGTAGTAGGCTTGTTTTAGTGTTGATATGCTTGGAACATTATTTCATATAGCAAGATTTTTATGTCTGCTTTACAGATTGTACTCAGGTTGTCTTTACGAAAGCATCCTAAACAATATAAAAGAAGGTGCTCTAATTAAGACCCCAGTTATTGCTACTATCATTTGTATTGTACCTTGGCTCTAGATGTTGTCATGCTGGCTTAATCATTTGCCAGACAGCATGCTGCCCTGCTTGTGTGAGAGTCACGGAGCCAAACCTTTGCTAGTGTTATTGACTGCACTGCTTCAATATGGAGTGGTGATGAAACTGCTTTTCTGGGTTTTGGAGAGTGATTTGGACAAAGCCCTTAATAACATGCTTTAACTTGATCAGTGCTGAAGTGGTCAGGCAGTTGGACTAGAAGATCCTTGTAGGTCCTTGGCAACTGAAATAGTCCTATTCTATTCTGTTCTAGTCTCTTTATAAGTGGTTTAGTATTGATTATATTTTATATTTTTATGTTATAGGTCAACTGTACTTTTTCTTTGTTCTCAGGGTAGAAAATCAAATTGTAATTTCACTGGGCTGTTTCCACTCAGTAAACTACTTGGGAATATGCCAAAGAGTAACAGAATTGGGAACCATCAATACCTGTGCTCTGGGGCTGCCTAATGGGCTTTATGCATGAAGCCACATAGAAGTATGGCTTCTAAGAACACACAATACATGTTCGGCTAAAACTGACATTTATTCAGATAAAACCAATGAACATTTTTAATAACAGTTACTGATTTAGTCTAAAAGGCCAAACTATTCAAAGTCCACCTACAAGGTTGGCTTTACATCTGCAAACAGAGACCTGCACTGATGGTTTTAAAATTATGATCTAAAATGCTTTTACTCCTGTTCAGATGTTGCATATACTGGTAGATGTTCAGATGCTAGCCAAGGTGGCATTATTAGTTTTACATGAAAGTGAGAGTTCAAGAAACACAAGTTGAATTAGTTTAGGAGTCCGTGTATTAAAGAAAACTGCCTTGATGATAGGCCACAGTTGAGTGTCACAGGTGTGTTTGAATAAATCTAATACCCCTGCTTCAGGGTTTCCAGGGTCTGTTAGAGAGGCTGAGTGTGCAGCTAGGTCTGATGATGGTTTCAGCCACATCCTTTTACCACATGGCTGTACATCCATCAGAGCCTTTAAGGTGCCTAGATGCAGGCTTGATGGGTGTAGAAGGCAACTGCCATTCCCTACGGGAGAGAGACAGTAGGTTTTGGTCCTCAGCTATCACTGCTCATTGTCGGCAATTGAGTTTACTTGTGCTGTGTGTAAGTGCAGCAACTGATGCAAGGACACAGTGCTCATTCTGCAAGTAATTCCTGGCAGTGAGCTGCATGGCTTGTAAAAATTGTAATTTAAAGAGCTTGAAAGGTCTTGTGTTACATTCAGTATCAAGCTCTGAGGGGAGAAAGCCATGAGTGGTCATCTTACACAGCTGAGAAGGTCACCTCAATTTGTAAAATCTCTGGAAATAAGAATAGTATAAAACCTGTACTCAACACCTGCTGACAAGATGGAATGTGCTTTTTTATCAGTACCTAGAAATGGTGCCTCAGCTTGCTAAGGCATCTAATTTCATCACAATTTTTTTTACTTGTTTGTTTTCAGATGGAAGTTAATGACATAAAGAAAGCTCTTCAATCAAAGTGAATGCTTGATAGGTGGAATATTGCATTATTCTTCATGACTGAGACTCAAATTTATGCCCCAGCCAAAATAACTTTGTGCCAAATGATTTAAGAATTGCCTCAACATCCCTTTATCTGAAGGATTAGCACAACAGTTTTTGATAGCACAATAAAACCACCAACAATGAGGACAAAACTTCCACCTGAAGCAGTGCTGTGCAGCACTAGTCGTGACTGAAATTGATCCTCTTGTGCTAAAGGCTCTCTACTTCAAGATCCTAGATGAAATGAAAACTCAGGCAGTTTAGTCCATAGTGGTACTATTTTGATGATATTTTTCCATAAATAAAATGTATTTCAGATTATCTGTTTACAAGCTTTATGATTTTGACTTTTGGTTTCTAATTGTCTTTTGTCACAGATTTTAAAATGTTTCTACTGCATATAGCCAGGAATGAATGTTAATGTTGGGGCTGGAGGGATTATTTTTGCTTCAAGATAGAACAGCCTACTTTTTGTTATGGTTTTAAAGTTCTGTTAAATATGCAATTTTATGTCCCCAAATCCAATACAGTTTAAACTTACATTGTGTACAGTAATGTATTTACAAGAAGGAAACAAACCAACAGAAATCTGGTCTTTGCAATGATTTGTGCCTTTCTTTGCCACACACTGACTGGAGCCGGTCACAAGTCAGGTCTCCGTAATGTAGCTACCACGACGACTCCTGTCCTTGGTGTCCGGCGGAGGACACCTTCTCAGTGTACAGCTGCTCAGTCAGGAGAGCCAGGTTTGTGCAAAGTGGCAGGGCAAAAGGGTGCAGCTGAAAGCAGCTTTGTCTTGAGCAGCTGTGGCTTTTTAGCTTTCCTGGCTTTGATGGGCCCCTCCCTCAACTCGAATGTTCATCTCCGCTTGATTTTCATTAGATGATTTTAACGCCTGCGTCTGTCCCCAGTTTTGCACAGAGTGAACAGAATATGCATTATTAAAGCAAAAATAAATGAAAATAATCTATAAAACGTGAATAAAAAGTTGTATTATCTCATACACAAGGTTCTCTGTTGTGTGACATTGTTTCACTTGCTGTTTACCTGGTATTGTTTGTTACATTATGTTGTACACTTAGAGACTGATACACTTTATAGTCCTGGTTTTGCATCAGGACATACTTTTCATCATTTTATTGAACCTGGTGCTTGCTTCATAGAATCATAGAATACTTAGAGTTGGAAAGGACTTTAAGATCATCTAGTTCCAACTCCCCTGCCATGCGCATTTCTTCCAGTTTCTCTGTTTGCTTTTATCCTTTCAAAATAAGGTCTCCTGTTTTTCTGTGTGTGGTTTCATGTGTTCCTTGCTAGCCACGGAGTATCTTATACCTTGTCAGCAATCGCTGTTGAGTTTATGCAAAGCGTTTAAATAATGGATATTTTTGCGTAATGTGGAGTGAGTGGGTGAGTGATATTGGTGATGCTTCAGAGGGACAGAAAAAGCCCACATAAAGGATCTACATGTTGTCGAATGCTAGAGCTGGCTCCAGCCAACATATCCCATATCACAGCTAACCACTCTGCGTGTCACATTCACACATGGTTGGCAGAGTTCCCATAATCTTTTTGATATGCGTAGATATATAAAATACTCCACCATACATGAATCTGCCACTACAGAACCTCACTGTTGGAGTAATTTCCTCTACTGTACCATCTGCTTCTACTGTAACAGTGATGTCGGAGATTGAAAGGTCAAATAATGAAACTTGAGAACTTTTTTAAAAGTCCCAATACATTGCTTAATGTACAAAAACAGAAGCACTAATAAAATATTTTATCACTGAAATACTCTTATTTAACATTTCTAAATAACTGCATTAAAATATTTTTGTACAAGGAATGATAGTCCCATCTTAGCTTTCCAGCAATAAAGATTCCTAGATGTTTTTGTCATGGTTTTTGTGAAGTTAGTAGGGGTTAGGAGAACAGGAGGAACTGAGGGATAAGGAATAAGAATTCTGTTTGGATTTATAGTCATACATTTGCAACATGTATCCAGAAATGAACAGCTCTAGCTTCTTAATTGCACCCCTGGAAAGAGATGTACTATTGTATCTGTGGTAAATACAGTACTGAGTCTGGAGTTGTACCTCAAAAATATAAGAGACATCTCAGAAATGTTCTGGTTTTTGCAAATGAAAGTCTGAATTTGAAAGAGTTTCCTTATACCAGACTACATTTTTTTCCCCTCCTGTTGAGATGATAACTTGTCATTTTATAAATCAAGGTTAGAAGTCCAACATATCATGCTTTGTAAAAGAAGGTTAAATAAGGTTTTGTGAAAATGCTTTGTTTTGAAAGTTGATTATTCTGGGAGAAGAGAGTTTGTAGAGTTACAAACTCTTCTGCTGCTTTTCATTATATTAATAGAAAGTATTTCACATAACATATGGATTTTCCCTTTTTAAAGAGGATCAATTATGCATTAAACCTGTGGATATAAGCTGCTGCTTTTAAAAATGTTTGGGTTTATATTTAAAGAAAATCAGAAAATGCTGGTGAGCTACAAAGTGATTTTGATGTGAAAATGATTAAATATTGTTATTTGAAGAGTTGTGTAAAATGACTTTTCATTAATATGCACACACCAGTCTTGCAGCAGACTTCTGTTTACGTGTAGAAGTCAGGTGTGAAACATCAGGCTTATGCCATTGGGTGATAGTATTTAAATTCTTGTTTTGGAAAATTTTTAGTTTTTTAAGAAAACAGTTTTATGTTCTCTTTATGTTCTCGTTTCAACTCTAAAGGGAGCACCTATTTCTTAATGTGAGATTGTCGTGGTTTAAACTGAACCCAGGACAGAGATCATAGCACTTGGCACTTTAAAAAGTTCTGCATGGAAATAAGATAGTAAATATTCAAAGTGTTTATTAAGTTCTCTTACTTATATATCCTCTTCTGTGTTTTTCTGTGTTTTTCTTATTAATATCCATTTGTAAGTGAGCAAAAGGCTTAGATGAATCTATTGTTATGCCAGTAGGCCAAAGAATTGAACACAACTGTATGCCATAAATTTTGTTTCTAGGTGTTGGATAGCTAGCTGCCCAGTAAACTTTGTGAGCTGCTTTGTGTTTGAAATGTCCATAGGAGTGCCATACTGTGTGACAGCCAGGACTGAAATTTGCACTGGTGCAAGCAAGGTGAGACAGTGCCATAAAACACCCTCAGAAATTCATGTTCTGCTGAAGCTACAGAATTGTTTCACGCATCTTCTTGCAGAGTTGACTCAGGTGTGAACCAGCACCACTTCCCCCCTGCTCACCCTGCAGATCAGGCTGCCCTGCTGTAGGAGAAGCTGCCCAGGAGCTGCAGCCTTGCCAGCATCTCTGTGCGGTGCCCCGTTCATGCTCTGCAGGCACAGAAATAACATTTGCTGCTGCAGGGCTGGCATGGTGTGAAGATGCCTGGTGTTCCTGTTAATTCCTTGGCCATGCCACATTGCTAACAGCTCTCAAACTTTTAGCCTTGGTTTAGAGCTTTTATTCTCTGTGGGCCTGCCTTGCAGGCAGGGGGAGGCTGTGGTCAGAGGTGCTGCAGTTCATAGGTCCCACAAATACCCAAGCAACAAAAGCCAAAGGGAGAAAAGCTGGGGTGGGGGTGACGGCCAGGCAGCAGTGATAGTGCAAGGCTGGGAAGGGGCAGAAGGTTGCTGGTGTCTGCTACTTCTTTGAAGAAAGGACCCTAAGGCTGAAAACAGGACAGAGGCACATTGTTGAGGAAAGGCTGGATAGGGAGAAGATACCTTTCACACAGGCAGACTGTGGTTTGAAAAGTAGGAGCAAACAACCAGTCTGCAACTTCTTCATTGAGGAGGCGTTTTGACCTCCTTAGTGGAGGAGTTCTGCAGTGCCACTGCGATTCCCAAAGACTTTGGCAAGGGCAGGGTCCTTCAAGCATTGACTTCTGGTCAGATTAAAAAGAGCCAGAGGGGGTGGAGCTGAACTTCCCACACTAAATGCCAAGTACTTGTATCCATGGTTGTTAATACCCTCCAGACAGAAATTAGATTTTGCTTGTCACCTTTGGCCTCAGCTGACTCTTGAGCTGGCCTAGGAATTAGCAGCTGGTGATCTATTCACTTCCCGCCTTCCGCAGCTGCTCCCCTCCTCCTGCCCCAGTCCCTCTGCTCCTGCTGTTCCCTGACTTTGGAAACTAACCAGCTTCCTTAGGTCCTCATCCCTGGAGCTGAGGGTGTGCCAGCACTTCCTAGCCTGGAATAGAAAAGCTGGGGAAGCAAAAGACACTTCTTAAATACTCGCAGGAAGCTGTGGTGCTGTGTGTGCTGCTGGGGGATGAGAATGCCTTGGCACCCACCAGTCTGGGCTGGGGAGCCCAGAGCTCTGAACTATGCCTCCTTCCCTATACTTAGGTTAGTAACATAAGCATCGGACCCACTCAACACACTGTTGTTTGGTATGAGCTCTTTTAATTAAGATGATTTCCAGTCCCATGCAGGCACAAAGTTTTACAGGTAGCTAGCGTAAACCACTGTCAGCCTTAGGAGCAGATGCTTGAGAGAGTTTTCTTTGCATTGCCACAGCCAGGCTTTCCTTGAACCAGCAACGCAGCTGAGTTTCTGCTTTCACTGCTCACAGTTCCACTGCATGGAGGTCTGGAGTGCAAACAGCTAAACTAAAAAAATGGCTTAATGTTCTTGTGCATTTATTTTTTTCAGTATTAGAAATTTAATCATGTTTTAAAATGTGTTAGCACTGCAGGATGAAAATATTAATCTATAAATTAATTTTGTGGAAATTGTTACCCTACAAACTGGAGTGCTATCTTAGTGTATTTTAGCAAGTTAATTAACTGTAATTCTAGACAAATCTCTAGAACCATGAGAGTAATTATTTGTTCTGACACACTGCAAGGGTTACAATAAGGAGGCAAGGCCTACCAATCTCTCAGCCCCTCAGATAAGTAGATTTCAAACACTCTTCCTTTTTTTTAAGTAGAAACAGCAACTGGAGAAGGTAGATGATGACAGTCACAGGAAAACATAATTGGCTTTTAGCAGTATAATCTTAAAAGTTTTAATAGGCTATTTCTCTTGGAGAAGAGAACTTGAAAATTAGAATGACAAAGCAAATTAGGTAAGAATGACCAGGCTTCACAAGCACTTCTGAATATTAGAACGTTTAAAAAGTATCTGTTTTCAAAACTTTCTCTGTCAAAATCACTTCACTTCACTGCGCTGCACCCAAACTTGGCATTTTCATTTGCTGTGGAAGATTATTTCCTCAGTACAACAAGCTCTTCCCTGCATGCTTTGTCCCAGCTAGTTAACAACAAAGGTGATTCTATGAAGGGATCCATCAGGCTGCTCTTCGCCTCCTTGGATAACAACAATAAAGGGTTTGGGATTTTGTGAGAGCACTTTTGGGCTCTTCTTAGAGGTAGTGAAAATTAAGCTGGGCAGCTGCCTCTGCTACAGGATAACCCATCACCTGGGCTTACCCCGTTCTGCGAATGGCTTTTGTTGTGAAGGAAAAAAGTGCAGGAGACAGCACAGTTCACACAGTCCATGCACTGTGCTCTTTTGCCTAGCACAAAGCATCAAAAAGCTTACCAACGGGTAAGGAAGGATAAATAGAAAAGGTGCACCTGCATGGAAATTGCTGCTGCTAGGTAATTTGGCTACTCTGGATACAAAGAGCCAAATTTACTGAGCCCTGTTGGAAGCACATACGCAGCCATTTAGCAAATAAAAGCACAGGGCATGGGGAAACATGGCATAAGTTTTTAGTCCCCAACATAAGCAGTGCTGGCTGGAGAAAGCCAGTTCATTAGTGGACGGCAGGTCTCTCACCAGAGGTCCAGGATGTTTGTGCTGTGATTACACAGTCATGCCTGACATGTGTCACAGATCTCAGGGGAACAGAAAACTTCTGATGCTCTGACCTGAAGTACCTGTTTACCTCAAAAACACAGCTCAGTAACCTGTGCATGGAAGAACTCTAACACAGGAAGGGTGCCACATTACTGCAATGGCCACAGGCTTCAATATTGGACTTTGACTAATTGGGGTATGTTAAAGTTAATGAGGCTTATTTGTCAAAGTGCTATTCAGAGCTCCTAAATGTCAATGCAGAAGGTAACCATCACCAATGCACTATGCTGGAGCAGCACCTCTCTCTCCAGCTGGGTGCAAGTGTGGGGTAAGCCTGGGTTCTGCTCACATTTTCACTCCCCTTCCAGGTTACCAGGCCTCATGCTTCCTCTGCCTTCTCCTGCATAATTATAAATGGCAGTAATCCCAGACTTTAAACCTCCTCTTGTCCTGAATCCAACACCTTTCCACTCTAGAAATGTGTATCTTAGCACCCCTGTGACACAGAGGTCATGCAGCCCACCTAAGGATGCAGCCCACCACTCTGCCCATGTGAAGATGCTGCCCATGTGATGTGATGCTGCAGCTCAGGTAAGTTTGTTGCCTTCTGCAGGCTCTGGCTAGTGTCTCTTTCCAGGCTGAACTGAGATGGTGTTTTGCATTTGTTAAACAGAAAGCAAATGAGATGCTCCACAAGTTGTCTTCACGCTGTGGTGGTGTGTGCATGTCATATGGAAATCTGCAGCTTTTTCATTCTCTCATTTTGGGACGTAAGAAAGAGTTATCTGACATTTGTTCTACCTGCCAAAGTAATCACCTTATGTTTTGCTTCTTTGTTACTGCGTGAATAGCTAAGAATACTCCAGAGCAATACTGAAATGATTCACAGTTTCCCAACTGGATTTAAACTTCTAGAACAAACAAGGCTGTCAGGTAATAAAAAGGATTACTTTCTACTGCTGCTTCTGGAAATCTTACTGCTATCAGCATGTTGACTCTTCTTCAAAAAGCTATTTGGGATTTCCCAAAGAGGTAGAATTTTTTATTGCAAGGCTATTAGCAATGCATCTACTGGTTCCTATGAAATGGACAGGAACACTCTGTGCTTACTAGATGCCTTGGATTGGAACAGGAAGTGAGCTATTATTTAACGTGGTTTTCACTGTGAAGAATAGGAGGAAACTCTTCGGTACTTTGGTAGAAATGTGATTTGACAATGATGGGCTGAAGGTCTTGCTTATAGCATTATAAAACTTTCCTGGTGCAATTCCTATCATAATGGCAGATAGATGCCTGAAGAGGGATTCCGTTTGAGTGACATTGTATCTGACTGTAAAATTTTCTCACTGTACAAGACTGACATGTTATTTGGCAGTGGCTTTAATAGCCTCGAGCATGTGCCACTGCTCTAGCAAAGAATAAATGTAGTACAAGTTGACAACACAGAGAAGGCAAAGTGTCTGGCATCACAACTTGTCTCACTGTAACCAGGAGAGCTTCAGGACTGGTTGTAGACTGGTGCATAAGGATTATGTACATTCAGGTCCCATCATTAGAAGCACTGAGAACTCAGACCCAATGCTAATAAGGTCATGCTCACAAGGTAAGAGCACTATGGACACAGCAAAAATGCTTGCCAGGGGTTTTGTGAAAGGCTGATGCTGCTCTCTCTCACTCGGTGCCTTAGCTGTGCTCCTACCAACTGTTGCCAGCTTCTCCTGTGACTACTTCACTCTACTAGTTCATGAATGTTAATTACTTATTGATTAAAAAAAAACCAACAAAACAACAACCAACCAAACAAAAACCAACCAACCAACCACTGACCGTTTTGGACATTGGTAGACTACTTCACATATCAAGCTTGTATTTAATAAATGTTGCAATTTCTTAACTGCCTTAAGGAGAAGATGTGTTTGCGGTTTAAGGATTCTTAATGTAGTTGTACTAAATTCTTATATTTGCTGAAATATAAAAAGTCTTCATTAGTACCTATTATAAAAGTGAGTATTGACACAGCAGATGTCAGGGTTTTATTTGCCACTTCAAAACAATTCTTGCCTCTTCAGGATTCCTTTACTTTTCACAGTCCTAACAGGTAGTACCAAAGCCATTGTGATTACAGATATTTGAAATGCCTTTCAGCAGCACTGACAGTTTTGCTTTGCTAAGCTTCTAAAACCCATATATCCTTCTGTATCTGGCATCTACAACAATATAAAAATCACCTAAACGTGGATAAAAATGATCTGTGTATTCTAGTCCTCCCATTATTTGTGCAATGTGTGCATAACCATAGTGTGTTCCCTGTCACAGTCACAGTTTTGCTTGGTTAATCAGCAGACAGGACAAGCCCGCTTAACTGGAATAAAAGTGAATATTCAGGTGGCCTTTATCATGACTGTTTCTTTAGTGAGAAATAGCGAGAGACTAGAAGCGAGAATCTTGTCTTAACACAGTATGTAAGAACTGCAATGAAAGCACTGAGCTGTGACATGTAGAGAAGTCAAAGATACTTTGATCAAGCTGAGAACATGTAAATTAATCAATTCTGTAAGAATATTTATTCTTTTGCCCATGCAAACATTTTAAACCAGACCTCTTGAAGCAGTTTCTTATTCCTCAGGAAAATGTGTGTTTCTTACCCCTAGGACATGCTGAATTAGAGAAAGACTGAACTTGAAGAGGAATCTGTTAGGTCTAGGAGAGTGAAAGAGAAAATATTCATCATGTAAAGATGCTGTACAAGTGAAGAAATCTAGGACTCTTTTTTCCTAGCATTAGTCATCTTATTGGGGGGTCAGAAATTGCAGAGCCTAAGGGAGGTCTTTCTAGTTGAGGGCCTGGTTTGGTTTTCTCCCATCTGAAGTATAAACTAGAAGCTATTTGAAATGTGTTGAAAACTGGAGATAGTGATTTTCTGTTTGCTGATCAGTTAAAGACTATTTTGGAGAGTTTGAGTTAACTTTTGGTTCTAAATTAGCTGTTTGCTCCTCCATTCCTGAACTGAGTGAGAAAAATCAAAGAGCCACAGGTACTTACATCAGTACAAGGTTTTTAACCAGTCTATAAACACTTATGCCTGTGTCTTGCATATTGATCTGGTGTAGCTGTCTGATAGAGAAATAATGAAAATAATGCAGACTATCAGCAGCTTAGAAAGTATTAGTTCTCTCCATCAGTAAAGTCAGGAAAGGTTGGGGAGTTTTCTTTATCTTTCTCTTTTCTACTTTATTTACTAGTGTATGGTTGTTTGGGGCGAGAGGAAGGGAGCATTTAGTATTTCAAATGCATCCAGTCATCTGTAAGTGAAAATCTAACTCTGTGGAAGCTAATGAGAAGACATGCATATTTTCTTCACTGCTAGCCTGTGCTCCTTAATTAGCCACACTCCCAAATACTTGCCCTATAACCACTCAAAATCCAAAGGCAAGAACTTTTGATTACAGTGCTGGATGTGCTGAAAATTACAGCAGGTGAGAAATTTGGAATCATTTTGAAATTGATTACGTTTTGCTCTGTGTACTTGTGGGCACACAGTGCATATGTATAAAATTATCATTCTCCAAGGCAGGCGGGGAGGAAAGGAAGAGAAAGGTCACCCTTTGAGTAGCCTTGTGTTTCATACAAGATGTCACTCTCTATGTGACATGTGTATATATGCACTCTTCATTTGCATGGGGTGGTGACAAACAGATGCTGTGTTCAATGTGCTTCCTGTGCAAAACAGTAGGTCTGAATAGATCTGATTATATTCTTCGACCCAGCAGTCACTTTCTTCACCTTCCTTCTTTGTCAGTAGGTCAAATGAGCTTGTGAGGCCTCAGGCTCCCAGGAACAGAAAAGCAAGAGGGATCCCTGAAAGCCATTCCAATGCTGATTTGGTGGCCAAGGTGTTTTGACTTGCCATCATTCTGAGGCACCCAAGTGAGGTGTGCTTTGCTGCAAGTCTACTTTTAAAGCTTGTAGCATTTTTTGGCCTCTGTATGAAGCTTTTCTTCAAGAATTATCCATATTGCTTAGCTTCCATTGTATGGAGTTAATATTTTGAATCCCACTTTTGAACAAAATCGAGTTGTTTATTAGACTTCTTAGGGACAATTCATAACATTTTATTTAAACTGTAGTAGAGCTTCTACATAATGACCCTGAAAGATAACACCTTCTGTTTGGATCCATGCTTAAAAAATAATATTATCTTCCTGTTCAGTAAAGAATCTATCCATTTTCTTCCTCATCCACATGACAGCAGTACCTGTACTGTTACCTGGAGACCTGCTCACTGTGAATGAAAAATAAGCGGGGTAGAAGCCTAGCAACTGTAATACCAAAAAGTCCATTAACAAAGTGTTCACTCAGAATAGTTTAAGCACCACAGATTGCATTAGCTTGTGTAAGGTTGGTACAGTGGCTGCCGGGAAATAAATTTGACATCAAAATATTTTCCCTAATGCTTGATCTTCACAACACAAAAAAAAAATTCTCACATCTGGGATACAGAGCTCAGGCTTTCTGGGTCCATGTCATTGCAAGGTGGCAGCCACTCTGCCAAGTGATTCTTGGGTGCACCCATGTCTGAGGCTGGTCAGTGACAAGTGCCTGTGGACTGACTCCTGGGAACCTCTGCACCAAGTGTGACAGATGCCCAGGATACCAGGCTGGCAGGAGATCTTCAGGATTTACTGCCAGGGCATGGCCAGGTGGGTTTGCACTTTGAAAGAACAGCTTGGATCTGCAGTTTCCCCATGGGCCTTGTGCCTTCTGGCTTACTTAGTACATACCTGAGCTAAGAGATCTTGTATTTCCCTGACCCTGGGGAAAATGGAATGAGCCCTCTTTATAGCCAAAAATGCTAGAGAAAACTGAAATTGCAGCCTGACATATGTGCCACCAGTTCTAGCGTGCCTTTTTCTTTTAAAAAAGGTATGCTGTAGCTGTGTATGCGTCGGGCAGAAAGGCAGTATTTCTCCCTGTAGAGGCAAACTTTATATAAATTTACAGCTCAGCTTTCCAGTTCAGTTTCCAGTAAGTTTGTAGCCCTAGGAAAAAAAAAGGAAGGACTCACTCCCCATTAGCCCAGTTAAGTCTAGAGAAACAACTGGTGCTCAGGGATTTGCAAAATTAAAGGGAAGGAAAAAACCCCAAAAGGTGGTTTCAAGGACATCTATTTTCTTTGGAGCACTTGCTGTCCTTGTGAACTGCAGCAAACATATTGCTATATTGCTCCTGGTGTCTAAGTGGCAATTAATATTCTGCACTAAGTGCATTTGACAGGTGCAAAGTGCTGCCTAAGAAAATTGTCACCTCATCTTTACATTAGCATATTAGAGCAAATGTTGACTTCTCAGGTTAAAGCTTGGTTTTGTTGGGCTGAGCTCTGTGCAAAGGCAAAATGTCTTGGGAAGGTATGCGAGAGCTGAATGTTCAGTTCGGGCCTGGACTTTTGAATAGGCAAATCTGGGGGCAGAGTGGCTCTTTCTATAACCTCATTACTGGACCACATTTCCAAAATAGGGAAGAGTATTGCATGACTTACCTTTTTTCTTCAAGATTTAATCTTTTCTTGGTTTTCACAGAAACAGTTCAAATATCCCAAAACCTGCATCTCCCATTTTATCCTCACTCAGGTGACTTGCAAGATCTGAAGATACTGTTGCTCAGTGGAAACATGAGGCATACCAGCACGGAACCACAGTTTCTGGACTTCATTACAGTATGTAAACTGAAGCTTCTGGTTTTAAAAATACTTCCTGTTTCTAGCCTAAAAAAAAAAAACAAAAACAACAAAAAAAACAAACAAAAAAAAATGAAACACACACACACAAAACCAACCAAAAAAAAACCACCACCACAAACAAATTAAAAGAAAAAACAAACAACAAAAAACACAAAAGAACAAAGCCATGCAAACTCTGAGCAAATTACAACAGGTGAAATTACTGAAAATGGGTATTCAGAACATGACAGCTTGTTAGGAAAGGGTTAAGGAATAGTGAGGAGTGAATATAATTAAGAAAAGGGAAAAATGTCCTTTCTTCATTATATTTGCATGAAGTATCTACTAAGATAGACCATCACTCTAAGACCAAGAGACAGACCACTCAGCAAGCAGTTTAAAATGGTACCAAATGTTAATAACTCTAAAATGAACCCCAAAGACATGTCTAAGACCTACAACAAACTACATTTTTATAATCCCTGGAAGGCAGAAAAGGCTTATTTGTTATGTCTCAGTGGCATCCCACTAAGCAATTCCAGCCTACATATTTGTTCTAAATTGACACTTCAACAATTTTCATGATTACAGAAAGCACCACACCATGCATCGGTTGTTCTGAACCCATTAAATTGCAATTTGTTTTCTGCATGTTGGTTGCTGAAAGCCCAAGAATGTTCTGGAGTAAAACAAGCCCTTCCCTGTGCAAATAATCCCTTCACTTTGCCAATACTGTATTTCTCATTTCAAGTTTTAATACCAGCTGTTCAAACAAACTTTCTTATTAGGCAAAAAATACAAAGTAGGATTTGTATTAAGGAGTATCATAAACATACACGTTAGTGCCTTTTGTTGGTCAAAGGCTTCAGTGTCCACACAGAGTATCTTCCAAATGCAGATTAGATAATGGCATAGTTGTATAGAAAGTTTTATTCTTGCCTGAAGAGGAAAGCTGTAGGAATATGTGTATGGTATATCTTTCCCCCAAAGTCTCATGTACTACTGCTTTTGTCAAAACAAAACAGAAGATGCTGTTTGTTTAAACCCTCTTCTGTGACAGTGAGTGGAAATGAGATGAAGAAGCTTGCCAGACAGGTTTACTATTTCAAATACGATTTTTTTTTTTCTTGAGGACTGCAGTTTTCCACTGTTCCTTTGATCGCCAATAGGTTGTGGTCTCTGTAGGGTGTGGTGGTGTCCTCTTGACTGCTGGGGCACAAGGCAGCGGTACAAAGTTACCCACACACCACCTTTCAATTTTTCTTGCTGGGTGAACCAGCAGCTCCCTCCATAGCAGTGCCAAAGCTGGCGCTGCTGTCATCTGCTCAGCTGATAAAAAGATGAGCTAGGAAACCAATTGCTCAAAGTTGATTTTGTTCTTAGAAAGAAGCCAGAAGTTGCTACAGAGTTTCTATGAGCTGGTTTTGCCATGGTCACAAGAGATTTTAAAGAAAAGAGAATGAATTTAAGGATGAAGCGTTATCCAAACTTCTGGTGTAGTCTGTGGAAAAGCTCTGACACGGTGAGTTGAGGGAGGAGAAAGCGATTGCCTTTGCTTCTTAAAAAGCAGGGAGGCTCTAAGACGCCAGCAGCGGACAGACCCCCGGGATATGAGAGGAGCTGGTTGCGCGGCAAAACACGGCAGCCCGCTGGCCTTGACCTAACCCTGTCACCCTCAGAGGAACCCGAGCGGGGCGCACGGTGCCTCCGTGTAAAATAGAAACAGCCACGGCAGTAACAGCGGGGTAGCGGGCGGTGCACGAAGGGTACAGCCTGCACGGCGAGGGGCGGGGAAGGGAAGTAGTAAGCCAGCAGCGATCGCCCCGACGGTGCTGCCTCTTTCCTCCCTCTCAGTACCGCTTTGGTGGCGGAGGTAAACGGGGCGTTTGTCCCGGGAAGGCACGGCGGGGCTGGAAGAGCCGCCGGGAGGGAAGGCGCCGCTTCGCCCCGCGCTGCCGGAGTTCGCCCAACTGCTGGCGATGGCGGGCGGCCCCGCCTGAGAGCACCTGCCGGCAGCCACCGGCTCCCCTCAGCTCTCGACGCCGCCATGGAGAGCCCCGCGGGCGGCAGCGCTGCCGCGGAGCCGTCGCACCCGTGCGCGGAGCTGGAGCTACCGGCCGCCGGCCCGCCCGAGGTGACAGGAGGAGGGGAGACGGCGGAGGTTAGCCCGGCAACCGCGAGGTCGCGCTGCCTTCGGGCCGTGTACGTGCTGAACGACCCTCCCAAGGTGGGCGCCGGTGCGCGGAGCCCCGAGGGCGGTGCGCGGCAGTGCCTGCTGCGGGCCTGCGAGGCCGAGGGGGCTCAGCTCGGCACGGTCAACTTCGGGGAGCTGGACTTCGGGGAGACTGCGGTGCTGGACGCCTTCTACGACGCGGGTGAGCAGGTTGGGCTGAGGCGGAGCCGCGGGCGGGGGCTCAGGCTCGGCCTTAACGGGTGCCGCGTTCCCAGGGTATGTGGGGTCCCAGGTGGGGAAGGGCCGGTAAAAGTGGTGCCGGAGGGGTCAGGGAAGAGGAGGAGCGGGGCAAATGTGAGACTGTGGTGGGGGTCTTGAGATGAGAGGGGGTATGGCGACAGGAGAATGGCTGCGAGGGGAACCTCAGGTAATAGGAGCAAGAGCCCGGTTTTCAGGAGTGTCCTGCACATGGCGGAGGAGAAGGTGTGAGGACAAAAATCTGGCCCTTACACCAGCTCGTTCAGTCACCGCTTTGTGATGCCTCAACAGGACTTTGGCAGGACTGCAGTACCAACTGAGCCTTAAGGAGTATCAAAACTCTTGCTAATATGTTTTGCTAAGAACCCTCTGACAGCTGGTTGGGAGTGAGACACAGCATGAAGACAGGCCAGCTAGAAGTCTCTGATCTGGGTTGGCCAGATGTTTCATGTTTATTGCTCTAACTCAAGACCTGGACAGTGAGATTGACTTGCATGCAGACAGCATCAGAGTGATCCAGCATCGTTCTGGACAAGGAAGCCTAGAAGCATGCCCTGATGAAGAAGCCTTCTGAGTATTGCTCACCATGTCCAGGCTCCAGCTGGTGATGGGTATCTGATAGTTCAAAAGAAAGCTGTTGTCCTTACTCATCAAGACCCATCTGGCTAGCTAGGCACTGTGGCAGATAACTGTGAGCTTTTTGAGCAAGCAGAGGAAGCCCCGACTCAATAGATATTATTAAGACCAATCAAGGTGAGTATGTGGACTTGTTCCAGACATGCAGACATACTTTTTCCCGTAACTGCATGAGCAGGCATTGGGAAAGTGGGGGATTCACAGACTCCAAAAAGGGAAAGTCCAATGTTAAGTCCATGTTGATATCCATTCTCACAAGAAGAAACTTTTTTTTGCTCATCAGATGTGTTAAAGAACACTTCTTGAAACTTAAATCTTATTTTAAATTCTCATATGATGATGAGTCCATTTCATCCTCTGATAAATCACCCAAATATTGAGGAACATTACGCCCTTGGTTGTTGTTTAGCTTCCCGGTCAGGGGATTTTATTTTATGTCTGCTAGCAAGGTTGACAAGTGTGTAATAAATATTTTCTTTGTGTGTCTTAGTACACAACCATGAAATTTCTTTGTGTGTTGCCAGTATTTTTGTAGCCCTTCTGAAGGTAAGCACAATGTTATACTCATCAATGCATAATTATTTCTTTGTTTCTACTAATAGCCCTATTAATGTATTATGCACACACCTGCTCTGCATTGTATTGAGAGCTTGAGACAGTTATCTAAAACTTTTTTTCAAGTTGCTGCATTCTGAAGTGAGTGGGAATGTGGCCCACCCTTGTAGACTTTAACATTCAAGTCATCTTGTAGGACCAAGATAATTTTATCAGTGATTAATATCACTTTGTAATAGTAAAGTCCCTTGTTACTTGATACTCACACTACACTCTTATTTCCAGGTTTAGTCAGCAAATACTTTAGATCATTTTCACTGTCCATTAAAGACTAACTGAATAGTCCTGAACTAATTTAATAGTCCTGAACCAGGAACTGTTCCAAAGGAGACTGTTCAAAATAAGTTTTGTGTGTGTTTCTTTTCAGTAACAACATTTTGAGATCAGCGGGGAAGCAGTTTTTTTATTGGTGTAATGTATGCCTTTATTTGGCAAAGCTTTTGGTCAAAACATCCTTTAATGACAATTTATTTGTATTAAGAGAAACTCAATTATATTTGCATTAGTTGCAACTTACCCTGAAAATGCAGACAGCCTTAGTAATAAAAAAGCTGTTAAGTATAAACAATAGTTTTAATAGAATATTTCTTTTGCTCTTATGTTGTTTTAGTATTTTAATAAGTAGGTCTTCTAGCATTAACATTTTAACTAGCTTTTTTGGTTTTGTATTGCTGCAGTTACTGTTGCCTATTCAACTGAATGTCTATGTAGTTCCCTTTTATCTCTCTTAAAAGTAGTCAGGTTGTACTGGCATTTGTCCCATTGAGTTTTCCCAGTTTCTAAGGTGTATCTAACACTGTTGTTCAGAGAAATACTCAGTCAGAAGCTTTAAACTTCTAAAATTTAAACTTGCAAAATTATGCTGGTACACTGACCTGAAGTGTCTTTATCTTAGTACTTGCTGCTTTATTTCCTCCTGCTACATGGTAAAGAGGGGGAAAATTCCTTTAGCAATATTGTGTGGAGTATTTGCATCTTCTTGCTTCATTCTGCAAAGGGACAAAAAGTATCCATTACACTTTTATATTCCGTTCCCCCCCCCCTTTGTTGTTGTTCTATTAATTTATTCTTTCTGGTGTCAGCTAGCACTGGACCTAAATTTCATACTGGATTCTCATTACAATGGATTTTAAAGTGCTCTAGTTCTCATTTTATATACAATGATTTGTCATTTTTTCCTTAGAGCTTTTGTTGCATACTTCTTTTCTTGCTTTCTTGTTCTGTGTTCTTTATTGGTGGACTCTCCCTGCTTGATATTTTGAATATGTATCAAGCTCCCTGCTTGATATTTTGAATATGTATCAAGCTACTATCCAAAAATTCTGAACATGGTAATTATTCATTTACATACAGCTTTCTTTATCTGTTACCCTGCAATTTTTTTAATCTTTAAAAAGTCAGTCCTTTTTAATTTCTATATCTTATAGATACAGTTACCATATTATTTTTTTCCAGAATATATGATTGGGACTGTTGGCATGTATTCAGTTCTTAATGGAGAACATTAAGAGTGAGTTTTAATATGGACAATCCTATGGCTCACAGTGAACTTTGTGTTAGGAAATTACCATGTGTTTACTTTAAAAGGAAAACAATCTGAAAAAGTATTATCACAGCCCATGTAAGATACTGAGCAGATGTTTTCCATGCTGAAGATATCTGTTATAATGTATATTTACTTTCTGTGCACCATGTGCAGATCTTTGAGAAGCAATTCCTTTTTCTCTGTTAGGAGAGTGGGAATTCTTGCCCATAGCCATTTCTTAGTTTGCTAGTTGGAACCTTAACCATGTCCTAACGCTTAAAGACAGCAGTGAGGTCCATCTCATTGTGAATAGTAACTAAAGACAGGGGTCTTTGTTAAAAGTGCTATCTATTGCCCGCTTTCCCCAGTCTGCCTGAAATTGTAGCCCATTTACTTAGAGTCATAAGAAGCCTCCCCACCTCAAGTAAGTTTATCTCTCTTACTTGATATGCATCTATAATACAGTGGTTCTCGGAACTGGTATCTTTGATGACAACACCAGCAAACTTTAAGGACAGAGTGCAAAGCAAAAGATCAGCAGGGACCTCTTTCATTTCTACAGTCGATTTTCTAATGTATGATTTTTCTGTAAACCACTGAGTGCTGCAAAACCACCCATATTGCATAATAAGAGTGTGTTACCTCTTTTCTGCTTGAGTGTACTCATTACTCACTCCCCATCATTTGAAATCTTATCGTGAATAGAGTTGTGACTTATGCTTTTACCTGTTTATTGCAGACCAGCAGGAAATACAGAATGATTTTAAGAAATCACTGAACTTTCTAAGAACCTTTGCTAAAGGGGAACTACAACACCTGGGAGAGCAAACTTACAACAAATTGTGTAGTAAGAGCTTGATAACAGAAATATGAGGTGTGTCTGCTCAGTCAGTGCTAGAAGCTGTCAACAAAGTAATTTATGTTATGCAGAAGTAGATGATGGTATCTACCTAACAGAGAAGCAACAAGGATGCTTGCATACACTATCTCTGGACAGAAGAAGAGGCAATGTTTTTAGACTGAAAGCCACAGATACCATGCATTAGTGTGAAGCTTTTTTGCACGCAATAAAAACAATTTTACACAGGAAAAGTGAGCCCACAGGCTGAGGATTTTTTTAATTCTTCAGAATTATCCCATGCAGAAAATCAAACTACAGGCATTCATAAACAGCTTAAGAGGCATAGTGAAAAGGTGAGGGTGGCTTGGTTAGTGATGTTACAGGTAGAGGGATTCAGCCTCTTTTTGCTCTTACCACAGCTGCAAAAGATACTTCAGTTCTAAATGTACAAAGAAAGCAAACAAATGTCCAGTTAAGTGTCTGATCTGTACCTATGAAAGGGTGATACTAGATAGAAAGGGATGTAGCTTTTACTTGTCTACCTGAAGCTTTATCAAGGCTTATTGCCTCAAGTGCCACAGTATCTGGCTACAGTGTTAAGTGGAGGACTGGCCTCTACAGTTGTAATAGTTTTGAATGATCCCATTTTGATTCTATGCAGTTGTGTTTCTGTAGCTGATTGTCCTTTTACCTCATGAGGGATGTACAGTAATCTATCCTGAGGCTTGGAATACTTCTTTGACCATTTGACCACAAGCATTTAGAAATGACTGCAGTCACTGAAGTCACAGTGACTGCATCGCAGGATGCAAGTTGACTGAAAGACAAGGTAGAGAGAAATTGAAGTACTGAGGAATAAAGCTAAAAGTTTGCCTGAGGAAAAACAAGTATTCCTCTGACAGTCAAGGGAAATATGTCAGGTCATTTGTGAGTACAGTTGAATATTTTGAAGTCTGTTTCTTGTTTTTTTGCTACATATGAACTTCTCCAACCAAAATCCTGCAGGATGAGGCAGCCTTAAAGTGCATTTTCTCATGCCTGTCTCCCACCTTCACGCAGAGTCAGACCTGGGAGAGGGCCCAGACAGAGACTGAAACACGGATCCTCCTTACTTCTGTGCCACAGTTGAACCTCTCTTAACATAACCCTAATTTCTTGTCCCTGAAAATCTTTTTCTTCATGTTACACCGCAAAAGGAGAGGGAGGAAACGTATGTTCTGGATCCTAATTTTCAGGCTCTGTCAGCCATTGAAGGAATCATCCTTGCTTATATCCAGCTGCCTGCCCTGAGGCCCTCTGCCCTCTGAAGGCCAGTGCTCCCACTTCAGAACTGACAGGGATGCTTCAACTTCTTCAGCCCAAAAGCTAGTATGTCAGGGTACAGTAAGAATTTGTCGCTAATGTAAGATAATATATGCCGTGGTAACTAGTGTAGCTAAGATGGAGGCACATGCTTGTCTTGCTGTCTGCTGCAGGGATTGTAATCTCTGACAGGAAGGTGAGGATGACAGCTGAGGCAATAACTTCTTGAATAAACTTGGACAAACCTTCCTGCTGCAATTTATCTTTGTCCCTGGGTGTGACAGTGAACAGTGGGGAAGGGGTTAAGGGTCAGCTCTCTGATGCTTACCTGAGCAAGCAGGGGTTGCTTTTATTTTTTTGGAATATTTACATTTCTTTCTTTCCCCTGCAACTGGCTCAGCAGCTAGGAGTGTGTTTGCTTTGAATCTTGGGAGATGTATATACCATAGAGTACAGAAATGTAATGGAGCATTATTTTCTACCTGTCACCTCCATAAAATGTCTTTGTATCAACCATGTTGCTTTTTGTGTGTGTAACCTGGAAGGCTTCACTTTGGTTAAGCTTGTGTGTATTCTGTGAAATAGCTCCTTTAATGTCAGTTGAACAAGCTTAGAAACATACAAATAAATAACCATGCATTGGTTATGTAAATAAATAACCATAAATAGGTTGGGTGGAATTCATTAACTTTCCTTTGGTATATTGCCATGAGCCAAATGCAGGATCACAGCTGTATTCACAGAATGACGAAGATGTTAAAAGCAAGAAGAAGAAACAACATACCCTGATTGTCTAATGGAAAGAGATCCTGGTTTATTATTTCCCCTTTTGGAAGTATCATCTTTCTCTAGTTGTGATGGGTCACATGGAAAGAGACACTGAAAATCCAGACCTACATGTCCTACCTTTTAACGAAGCTTTGAATGAAGTTGTTTACATCTCTCAAAATCTGATGCTAACAATGCAAATTTGGACTTCTTTCATTGTTCTAAGGTGAGGTTATGTACACGTGCATGCACTGTCTATGCAAAGTGACTCATTTCTGTGCCATGACTTTTGGATGAAGAAAAAAGGGAAAAAAGAATGCAGGTTTTCTTTCACTGTTCCTTCTGAAGGAAAGTGAGGTAACACAATCAGTAACACAACCAAAACCCAACCTACATCTGTCCATTTTCTCTGCTTGTCTTTCTCTCCTCCTGAGCTTAAAATTAAATCTGAGAAGGCTTCCCAGAATCTGACTGTGGACACTGTGTCACTGGGGCTTGTGTATACCTAGGAACACATCAGATGATTTCTAAGTGTTGAATCAGCTTAGAAGGAATCTTCTTCCTGATTAGAATACAAATTGTGTGTGTTTCTGTTTTGTTTTAATTTACTCTATGAGTATTATTTCCCACTGTATGATTAGAAGTCTTATTGATTCTCTCTAAATAGGCTTATTTAGAAGCTTTTATACCCATTACAAATTTTTTAGAAAAGTTGAACATTTAGGATTATTCTGAAGAGAAGAACAACTGTGTCTATCTTGAGCTACCTTTGATCTGAAGATCAATTACTGTCACGCATATGGCCCTTAAAAACACTGCAGTTAAGGTTGTTTGATTATATATTTTTAAAATATTTTAAATATTTAAATATTGCTTAAATGTTTTTGGCGAAATTAAACATTTCTGCAGCATTTTGTGGAATTCTTCAAATAAGTAATTATGGTTCTGATTACTGATGGGGGGGATGGGGGAACCACGCTGCCTATGCATACCAGTCAGTGAATTCTAAAGGACACTTTTTTGTCTTGTTTAAGAATGACATAGAAACATATTTTTCGATATAGCTCCTAAGTCACTCTGAAAGCAGCTGCTGTGCCATTTGACCATGAGATGTTGGCAAGCAGATCTCTGGCTTTGCCTTGCTGCATTTCAGGCTGACTCTCAATGCCATCACATTGCTCCTGAAGAGAGCTGTAAATGAAGCTGACAGGCTTGAGTCAAGCAGGGTGGGCACTTGAGGCTGCTGGTGTGGGAGCCTGGTTCCTGGCCGCTCATCCCCTTTGCAGTGATTGCATGCTTGTTCAGTCTTGCTGTGCTGTGTGTAGCATATTCTTCTTAAATCTAAGAATTGGTACTGTAACACCTGATGTCACAAAATTAAGTTAAAAAAGAAAAAAAAGAGAAGAAATATTGCTTATGAGAGTTAATTACATTGCGTTTATTTCCATCCTCCCATAATTATGATAGATAGGCTGTATCTTATTGTATATTCTGCAGTCATGTTCTGCTTTTATCAGTGTAATCATACATTGCATTTTTAATCATCAAATTATACTTGCAAGTTAAAAATTGTTGATGTACTGCCTAGTTAAAAAGTAGCTAATGTTCCTGGTTTGCAGACATAGAAGCTTGAGTAAAACTCTTCTGATGTGGAAGGAGTTGGTGTAGAACTCGAGTGAGAACTCCAGACTTTTTGGCTTCCTCTGTATTCTGTGTATAAGACCGGCTCAAGTTTAAACTCACTGGCTGCAAATGTGTGTTCCATTGATACTTGGGGGCATATTGCTGCTTCCACGGACATGGAGGAGCAGCCCCGTGGCAGTTTGCTTGGCCTAGCTGCTGCATCTTTTCATCCTACAGTGATGTTGTGTGGCTGAAATTAAGCAGTCAAGATAGGTGTAGGATCTTTCTTAGGAGGGCCTCAACACAGTTTGCCACTTGCAGATGAAATTTGTGAATGTGGTAGGCTCTGTTTTCCTTGCAGCTTCAGCATGGGTATGAATGGCTTTAGCCTCAGACTACCTTCGAAGAGCAATGTGTGTGCCTGAGGATGAGCCAAGAGCAGGAGCACAGCTGTTGCTTTATCCTGCTCCCTGGCACAGGCTTGCAGCAAACAGCATAGTGCTGGTCTCTGCTGAGGTCAGGGCGATTCAAGCTGATGGGTCAAGCATGATCATGTCCCACAACGTGGTTTCACCAAGCCTGTCATCTTTCTGTCAGGAGTGCTACAATTACCTTCACCTTTCCCTGGGAGGCTGGCGTGGCTATAGAGGCACGCCAGGAGCAGAAACAGCATCACTGTAGTCTGCAAGGAGGAACCCAA
Source organism: Pezoporus occidentalis (assembly GCF_034315485.1). NCBI lineage: Eukaryota > Metazoa > Chordata > Aves > Psittaciformes > Psittacidae > Pezoporus > Pezoporus occidentalis. The sequence goes on along the minus strand of NW_026916170.1, from coordinate 8,019,223 downwards.
AGCTGGGATATGAATTCTGACACTTAGAAGTATTGGATCACTTTGTCATAATAAACTGTGCTTGCTTTTTGGTTTTTATCTTTCATAATATTCTGCCTGACAGGGTAAATGAATCTGCTGTGGTATTCAAAGTGGTAGAAGTGAAACTTTTCAGATATTCTCTGAGCATTTAAACTTTGGTATAAGCCTCTCGAGATCCCAGCCTTGGTAAGCATGGACTTTCATTGACTGAAGTGGATTCTGATGACAGACACAAATCCAAAACAGTAATGACACTTAAGACAACTTGGATAGTATAGCAAAATCCAGTATTAAAGGAAGTGCTCTAGTTTATCATAACTGAATTTGTGCACATACAGTTGTGTCTACAGTAGTATATACTGGTTCTATGCTTAAATTATGTTTAAAAATTTTTTGGTATCTCTTTAAAGAAACAAAGGGTAGTTGTAAATACAACCATCTCCAGGTGCTTTTTAACCTTATTTCACTCAGTATAATATTTCTTTGTTTCATTTTGAATCAAGTTGTGGAAAGAAATGTCTAGACTCTCTGACGTTTATGTTTTTGATTCTCCTGTTTAGGAAAACATGCTGTCATGCACAAAAGTGTAGCTCAACCACTGATGGTCACTGGCTTCTCAACAATTTGAAAAATGTTGTTCACATGATATTCAAAGCTTTTGAAGTCTAAGCCCAAAGCGCATTAGTTCCAGAAAACAAGAAAATTTCCATGTAAATGAGCATGATAATGAGCTTTTCCTAAAATTCTTCGGTTTTCTACTGGTGTCAGCAGTGCTTTTCACAAATTGTAGTACTCCATTGCCTCCAGGCCTGTCTACCAGTTGTAGATTCATGAAACTGATTGTGGGGAAAATAATGGGGAGTACTTTGCTTAGAATTGGTATAGTGACTTATTTGTTACTGTATTTCTATTCCTTGTCTCTCCCCTGACTTTGTTTACAGCTGGGATAGTGACTTATTTGTTACTTCACTGCTATCCCCTCTCCTCTCGCCCTTTAAATTTGTTTCAAATATTTAGTAACTAGCTCAGCCAGAAGAAATTGTATTGAACCAATTGTCTTTGCCTCAGCAATCCCAGAAATGGTGTAGGTTTTATCTAATGCAGAAAAATGTCTGCCTGTAATAATTTCATTCAGGTGAGACTAGCTGCATTAACACTCCTGTTGCTGCCTTTCACTCACAGCAGTTGCAGAAAGTCCAGGTTGGACGGGGCTTTGATCAACCAGTCTGAGGAGGTGTCCCTGCCCATGGCAGGGGGTTGGAACTGGGTGAACTTTAAGGTCCCTTCCAACACAAACTGTTCTATCATTCTGTGAGTCTATAAAAGAAGAAAAAGCTGCTTTTTTTTTTTTTTTTAAATTCTGCTAATTTTTGTGTATTGAGGGGAGAGATTTCTCATTAGTTTTGCCTTTCCTCTGAGACTGACAAGATGAAACTGGAGTTGGGAATTGGTAAATAAAACCAATACAAGGCTGTGTTCTGTCTGTGTGTTTCTTTCCAACAGTGCTCGACCAGTCATCTCTGCTGCTCTAATCTTAGTCAATAATAAAAATTTGCAGGAGAAAAGCTAATGTTTACAATGGAGTTACTGTTTGACATTAGGCTTCCTTATTTAGCTGAGCTTCTATGTGCATAATCCTGTTTAACAAAGTAATTGTCTGGTTTTATCAGCATCATCTCTGTCTGTTGAACCAAATTATTTGTTACAGATATTTTCTTTGTAAATGGATACTTGATGTGCTTCAGTCTTTTTAAATGCAGTTTGAGAAAAGGACAGGATTGCCAAGCTCAAAGCTGGATATTGTGACTGTTCCTATTCATGGACCCTGAGATAACTGACAAGTTATGAGTTGTTGTTAGATGGAGAAAGTATCCAAATCAGAATGAAAGACAGTCTGAAAATGGTTAAGATTGATCTTCTTTTTTGTTTTCATGGTAATTAAGTTTCAGAGTTGATAAACTGACCTGTTTGCATATTATAATAACTGCAGAACAAAACTAGGTAAATCATTGTTTTTGGAAAATCAGAAACTGCCTTGACTTTCTGGGTTGTAAGCAAGGCACAAAAGACTGCTTGAGTATTTTTGATTATTTTTTTTTATTTATTTTTACCACTTAATGCCTCTTCAGATTCCTTGTTTTGCAGTAATGATTGCCTCTGAGAAGATACTTCTGAGAATAAGTTTATTTCCTGAAGCTTTAGTATCTTGGACAATTTTAAACATGGATATTCAGAATTAATGATCTTAAACCTAAATTTTCTTGCATACTCCCTATTCCAGAGTTCAAGGATTCCAGGTGAGAGAAAATGAGAGACAGAGAACTCTCAACTAGTTTATTAATATAGGAAAATAGAGATACTAACAGATACAAGTAGATGATCTCTCTGATGTTTGGTTATCTTACGAACCCCAAGGACCCTGTGAAGATGATCAGGAAGCCAGCTCAGAGAATCATCATTGCAGTGCGAGGTGGCAGGCTCACCCTTAGCGGACGTGCCTGCGGAGGCAGCGTTGTTGTGGGTGGTATGAATGTCTGCCTCCCTGCATCATATGAGGCTTGGGCTTTTATACTGACAAAGCTGCACACTCATTCTGACGCAGAGGGCCAGCATACATCAGAAGAAGTGGCCAGCACTATCTAGAAAGGTCTCCAAAGGTTGAGACTTTTCTGGGGAGTTCTAAAGTGGAACTTTCTGGGGAGCAGCCAAATCAGGACTCTCTGGGTAGGAGCCAAAGCAGACAAACAGTACTTTTCTATCTTTGTGTGTTTCACCACAGACCATTATCTATTGTCCCTGATACACTCCCACATTCACAAGGTACAGATTAGCAATGTACTGTTGAGCCTTCCAAATTTGAGTTTCCATCTTATAGCCCCTGAAAGTGGTGGCAGTTGCTATTTCATCCTCTCTTTAATACATCTGTGGGCCCTTAGATCTCACTATGGTAGTTACTCAACCCTAGCTTTGACTTGTCTTTCATCAAAGCTGATAAATCTTTAAGGATTCATGGAAAATGAATGCTAGAATATGTCGAATAGATCCCCTCCTCCTTCTGGAGCATATGCTGCTATTCATGAAAATACTCACTGTTATCATATTCCCTGAGCACTTCTAACAAATCCTTTGAAAAAAATACGCTGATTTAGTCTTGTCTTGCAAGCCTAATTCTTAATTCCACCTAGGGAACAGGAGCCAAACTGTAGTTCCAAAGGAAAAAGCGGTAAGTGTCCACTTTCAACAGCATTTGATATTGTCTAATAGCCTGGATGTCTCCTAGTCATACTGCAGTAAAAAAGATGGCTCTGATGGTGAAGGAGGCAGCTTTGTGGCTGGTCTGGCCACAAACAAAAACTCTGTTGTAAAAGCACAGTTCCGATTTTCTGGCTTGGTCCATAACTACATGACAGTCTGTCAGGACACTGACTCCAGATATTCTCCAGCAGAATTGAGTGAATGTGACAAGCAACATCCTTTCTTCGGAAGCAGCACAGAGGGAATTATGTTATGTCTTCTTTTGTGTCTTTGATATTGGTAATAAGATAATCATGAGATGTACTCAGTTACCAAAGAACATTCCACTGGTGCTTATTTTTTACACACACAATTAATACCATTGCTGTGATTATGAGAACTTAATCTTTGAATGAAGTGTAGTTTAGTGAAGTAAAATCAGACAATATCTGAATTCATGGAAAGATTCTGATGATGTATGCTGAAGGTACACAGCCCATGTGCATCAAAATGCCTCAGGACTCTGTACTTGTATCTCAGGACTTGATATAGAATCATGGAATAGTTAGGATTGGAAAGGACCTTAAGATCTTCTAGTTCCTACCCCTCTGCCATGGGCAGGGACATCTCACACAAAACCACAGATTTCCAAAACATTTTCTTAGAAACTGCTTGCCTTACTGCAATCATCCATGTATTTTTTCCGTATTGCATCTGAAACTGTGTAAAACCAGCACACAGACTCTAGTGACAGAAAATCCAGGGCTCTCCCTCCTCCATGGCTCAAGCTTTATGTACAGGCATAGGCCTCTAAGTTCTTCCAATAATTTGCAACTGGCTTTTTCTGACAGTTTAAAGTTATAAACTTATTTTCAGAGTGACCAATATAACAAACTGAAGGGTTTTTTTTTTCACTACTGAATTCTGATCTGTGAATTATAACACACTATGCTGTGATTGCTTGGGCAATGCAGAGAAGTGGTGCTGGGGTGAATATGCATGAACCTGGAGTAAAGCAGTCTGTCTTAACATTATGGTTTGGCACCCATCAACTCTACAAGGAGGTGCAATACACAGACTTCATAAATCTTCAAAAGGGAAAATTTACTTAGTAGAAGAACTTGCTGACTGCTTCTAAACCCTCTTCTCCCCCATTTTCTTTGTTGTTTTTTTTTAATTAATAGTTTATTTATTCTTACTTGCTGATCATCCCCAAATCTGACTATGGTCTTTCCTCAAAATTAGAAGAAAAGGATGTTCCATCAAGAAGTGCCAGAGATTTCATGAAGTCTGTTTGGGACTTTACTCATAGAGTGCTAATTCAAACAGCAGTGCTAAAACTTAAGCTGTGGATTCAGTTTCTAAACCCTAAATTTGCAAAGAAAAAGTTAAGAGAAAAGAACACACCGCTGAATATTTAAACGGAGATATTGTCAGCGTCTGTGCTGGAATTCATCGTGACAAGTGGGCATGTATGTATATTTTGAGGTGAACCAACCTACACTATGTTTAATAAGTGCTTGTAAAATCACAGTTTCATGTGACTCATTGTGTCTGATTAATCACAGAGTGGAAATAGTAATATTCCTCTGACTCTACAGAGATCCTCTAATGATGAGTTTTGGGTATCTTTTAGCTATAATCTTAATCTCTTTAACAAGTAGGGAAACCTAGAATGGATCTGGTGTGATAACAAATATCTGTCTACATGCTGGAAGTAATGTATTCTTTATTTATAGGGTAGTTATAGTTTAGACAGATAATGGTCATGACTTGTTTTGGAAAGACCAGATTGTACTGAAATTCTAGGTTTTATTGATCATTACTTAGCTCCTTAAAATAGACCGTTCTCATTTTTTAACGAATGTTGCCAATTTTTGAAATTACAATATTCAGTGGTACATAAGGATTTTTTCAGTGGCACATAACAATTTTTTAGGCTGGCACATAAAGCTTGTACTATTTACAGGAAAGTTAAAAATTGCAGATTGAATCCACATCTGCCCAGCACCCAGAATATTAAATCAAGAACTCTGTATCTATATGTGGGTGCAAGCCTCTTGGCTCATGGAAGATGCTGTGGCTTTATGTAAACTCTGTTTTCATTTGCACTTTAATAATACTGCCTTTCATCAATTAATATTTTCACTTTGCATAATTTATTGTGGTTTTATGTGGGTCCTAAATGACAGCCTTGGGAGTCTATCAATATAAGGAGGAAATGTGTAACCTATTTATGATGTGGGATACCTCAGTTTAGTACATACGTCTGGGAAAAATCAGAGATTCAGAATAGGAAAGTCTCATTTATCTTTGTATGCTCTATTTTTAATTCTTAAAACAAACAAACGAATAAAATTCTTAGCTTAACCCAGATTTATGAGCTTTAGTGTACTGAAATCTATTTTCATTCCATTGTAGTGCCTTTTTTTGTGATTACTTTTCTTATCTCTTACATTTCTTTGGGCAGAAGATAAAGCTCAGTGTAATTTTATTTTTCCAATTGTTTTTGATATATGTTGTTGGCCAGTGTGTGACCTGTTGGAGACGTGTAGATTTGGCAGGTTTTTTTCTGCTCCCAGCCAAGGTATTCAACATTAAATGATGGGTGACTCTCAAGTGGTTTAGTTTGGATAAATGTCTTAAACATTGGAGCTTATCTAAACCTTCTTGGCTTAGAAATTGATTTGCCTGCAGTTGGGAGGAAGGGACAGCCTTTCTTGTTGAATTTCATACTCTTCTTAATTTCACATAGGCCAGATTATCCCATAAGAAATCTTCTTTTTCTTCTTTTTCTTTTTTTTTTGTGATGCTTCATTCCCTTTCGTTGCCTTTTATGACCCAGTGTACAAAATGCAGAGGTGTAAGAAAAGTTAAATAAAGTTCACCTTTCTCATTTTCCCTTCCAAACTACAGGCAAGGTTCAGATTGGGTTCAGAATTGGAGTGGGTTTTTTTGTGCATTTTCTCAACTGGCTAGCTTAGCTTTAGTAAACATTGCAATGGAAATATTCTCATGTGATGCTTGGCATACTACTAGTGTGGCAGGCAAGTGTGAAGTGCCTGTTTTTAATTTACTCTGTTCTTTCTTTTTCCTCTGTTGTTAAGTAGAGCAGAAAAATGACAGATCCTGTAGAATTAGTATGATGGTCTTCTGCTTGTAGAGAAAGTTTAGGAAATAATGTTATTTTTAATGATCAGGCATAATTAAAATGTATGATGTGAGACATCTACTCATTATGGCTGCCTAGCATCTATGTCAAACTTTATAATACACTCAGAGCATATAAACAGGGAAAATTACTGAACAGGTATCTTTCTCAGATCATCAGTGATGGGTAAGTGTTTTTGTAGTGCCTTGGATACACAGTGGATACACAGATTTGGAAGCCTTTTTCAATTAATGATAATGAATTTTTAGTGACATTTAGTGAATTTTTAGTGATTAATGTTAATGAATTTTTAGTGACAAAAAAAAACCAACACAACAAAAAAAGGAGGAAAAGGACAATTAAAAGTAAGGGGCTTCCTCCTAAATCTGTTGTCCCCACGCAGAACCGCTTTGCTGTCCTGCAGGAGGCTCATGAGGAAACGCACTCGCACCAGAAACAGCCGTCTGATGCACTGGTAAAGAAGATCTCTGCTGGTACTGCCAGGAAAAAGCGGCGGGTCGTAGTAGTAGGGGACTCTACTTTGAAAGGGACAGAAGACTGACCCGGTCTCAAGGGAGGTGTGTTGCCTACCTAGGGCACGGATCAGGGATGTTGCAGAGAGGCTGCCTGCTCTAGTAAGCCTCACAGACTATTACCCACTTCTAGTGATACATGTGAGTGCTAGTGATATAGATAGTAGTAGCCTGGGGAGCATAAAAAAAGACTACAGAGCCCTGGGGGAGGTGGTTAGGGGCTCTGGAGGGGCTCTGGAGCTCAGATAGTCTTTTCATCAATTCTCCAGGATACAGGGGAGGACCTAAAACAAGCTAGGAGGATTGGCCAGGTTAATAACTGGTTAAAAGGGTGGTGTCATAGTCAGGGGTTTAGGTGTCTTGAACACGAGACCCAAGTTTGTAGGCCAGGTCTAGTGGGGGCTGGTCTAGCTGGTGTGATGATAAAGAAGGGAAAGAGCAGTTTTGGTAGGAGGCTTGCCAGACTGGTCAAGGAGGCTTTAAACTAGATGTGTTGGGGGAGGGGGGCATCATTCCATCCCAACACACCCAGTCAGTTGCCAGCACCTATAACAAATGCTCGGAGCAATGTAGAGATATCCCAGCTGCTCCAGCCAATGAGCTGGCTTCAGTTGGAGCTCGGCTCAGATGCCTCTATACAAACACCCATAGCATGGGGAACAAACAAGAGGATTAGAGGTGTGTGCACGTCTACGGGGGTATGGTATAACAGGCATCACAGAAACATGGTGGGATGGCTCCTGTGACTGGAGTGCTGGAATGGAAGGTTACAGGCTCTTTAGAAAAGACAGACCTGGCAGGCAGGGAGGGGGAGTTGCCCTTTATGTTAGGGATAGGCTGGAGAGTACGGAACTCTGTCTGGGGACAGGTGAGCAGTCCACAGAGAGTTTGTGGGTCAGGGTTAAACGGAGAACAGCGATGGGAGACATTACTGTGGGGATCTGTTACAGACTGCCTCATCAAGGAGAACCTGCAGATGAAGCACTCCATAGACGGATAGGAAAAGCCTCACGCTCGCAGGCCCTTGCTCTCATGGGTGACTTCAACCACCCTGACATCTGTTGGAGCAATGGTAACAGCCCGGCACAAGCAATCCAGGAGGTTCCTTGATTGCATGGAAGACAACTTCCTTCTGCAAGTAATAGAGGAGCCGACAAGGAGAGGTGCCATGCTTGACCTCATGCTCACCAACAGGGAAGGACTCGTTAGAAATGTGACGCTCCAGGGCAGCCTTGGATACAGCGATCACGAGATGGTTGAATTTGAGAGCCTCAGGACAGTGAGAAGAGCGTGCAGCAAGCTCACTGCCCTGGACTTCAAGAGAGCAGACTTTGGCCCCTTCAGGAACCTGCTTAGTATGCTTCCATGGGATATAGCCCTAGAAGGCAGGGGGCCCAAGACTGTTGGTTGGTATTCAAGGATCACCTGCTGCAAGCTCAGGAGTGTTGCATCCCAACCAGAAGGAAGTGCAGCAGGAGGGCCAGGAGACCTCCTTGGATGGATAAGGAGCTCCTGAGGAAAATTCAAATGAAAAAAAGAGGCTTATAATAAGTGGAAGCAAGGACAGGTGGCATGGGAAGAATACAGGGATGTTGTCCAGGAAGCTAGGGACCAGGTTAGGAAAGCTAAGGCCCAGTTAGAATTAAACATGGATAGCAATATTAAGGATAACAGGAAGGGATTCTACAGGTACATAGAAATAAAAAACAGACTAGGGACAATGTAGGCCCCCTCAGGAAGCTCTCGGGAGAACTGACTACACAGGATTTGGAGAAGGCTGAGGTTCTTAGTGACTTCTTTGCCTCGGTCGTCACTGGCAAAGGCTCTGACCGCACCACCCAAGTCTTGGAAGGCAGACGCAGGGACTATGAGAATGAAGACCTTGGGCCCGCTGTAGGAGAGGATCTGGTTCGAGACCATCTTAAGAACCTGAATGTACACAAGTCCGTGGGACCTGATGAAATCCATCCACGGGTCCTGAAGGAGCTGGGGAATGAAGTTGCTAAGCCACTGGCCATCATATTTGAAAAATCATGGCAGTCAGGTGAAGTTCCCAATGACTGGAAAAAGGGAAATATAACCCCCATTTTCAAGAAGGGGAAAATGGATGACCCAGGGAATTACAGACCAGTCAGTCTCACGTCTGTGCCTGGCAAAATCTTGGAGCAGATTCTCCTGGAAGGCATGCTAAGGCACATGAAAAACAACAAGGTGCTTGGTGACAGCCAGCATGGCTTCACTAAGGGGAAATCCTGACTGACCAATTTGGTGGCCTTCTATGATGGGGCTACAGAACTGATGGACAGGGGTAGAGCAGTTGATGTCATCTACCTGGACTTGTGCAAAGCGTTCGACACTGTCCCACAAGACATCCTTGTCTTTAAATTGGAGAGACATCAGTTTGATGGATGGACCCCTCAGTGGATAAAGAACTGGCTGGATGGCCACACACGAAGAGTTGTGGTCAATGGCTCAACGTCCAGCTGGAGACCAGTAACGAGTGGTGTCCCTCAGGGCTTGGTGTTGGGACTGGTCTTGTTGGTGATCTTAAGGTTCTTTCCAACCCTAACTATTCTGTGATTCTATGAAAAAGTGAGGAGTGGCTTCTGGCTTCTTCATTTGCCTAATGTCTGTGAATAACAAAAAGAGAAACAACTGTTAATTATTTAAATACTGTTTGAGAAGTTTTGAATTCTGCTGCTTTAGTATTCATTTGGGTATAAAGATTGAATGAACACGCAGGAATGCAAATATCTGTCTTTCTTGAGATAGGATTCAGAGATATTGATTGTTTTGCAGAGGGAAGACTACAGATGCTAAATCAAAGACTATTTTCATTGTAACTCATGCTGAAGGACAATTGAATGATAGAAGGGAATAGCCTAAGTAAAATATCAGGATTTCTTTTCTCTCTAAGGGCATTTGGTTTATTGCAAACTGTCTTTAAAACGAGGACCCTGTTTTGCAAAGACACTTTTTGCATTCTAGTAGGGTACTTCTGTTTTTTATTTTTTCCCCCCTTGAAAATCAGAATCGTATTAACTGTATAGTCACCAAGTCCGTCTCTAATATCACTTTATGTAACTAGGCTAGCATCACACAGCAGCTGCAGGGTAGAAAGAATCATGGATAGAACCCAGTTTTACAGGCAAGCATTCAGCTGCTTAAGCCATGGTAATGCTGTTCCTGCAGTCTTGTCAGCCTCTGTCATGGTGTCATTGCTTATCCTGTGTAGCCACTGAGGGAGGTTGGAACTGCTTTGTTCACCACATACCCCACAGTCGAATGTCTGCTAGGAGCTGTGGTTTTTAAAGCAAGTTTTGTAGAATGTTAAGGTTCTTCAGCATATTTTAATAATAATTAGGTAGTGAGTATAGAGTATTTCGCACTATATATTGGCTTTTTAAAGGAAGAATTGTTTTTCCTGAAATTTATGGTGATTAATAGTTGTCATTTTTTACATGACATGGTCAAATGATGAATGTCAACCTGTAATAGCGAATTGCCTTAATTTCTTTTTTTTTTTCCTTCCATTGGGTGCATGCTTACAAGTTTTAAAGAACAGTCACTATAAATTAAACTACTTGTTTGGTCACTCAAGAAATAATATCATAAAGCAGTATGTATGACCGTATCTCAGGTGTTTGTGTACTATCTCAGACCAGAGTCTGTTCTACTACTTACACCTTTGAGTATTTTAGTTACAGATGCAAGTATGTTCTATTATATGATACATAAAAATTGAGTTTTCATGAAATTTAGTTTTTAACCTTTATTTCTTTCAATTTTTATAAGTCTAACAGTTTCTTAGATTTTTTTTCCAGGGGGCTAGCATGAGCCTGGTAGCTGGTACCAGTCATAGGACTAATAAGCTGTAGTTACAGAGCTTCTGTCTACTAATGTGCTAGCACAAAGTTAGGCTAATTATCAAGCTAAATATAGGCTGAGGGATAAGGGGAGGTTAGAATGGGAAGAGAGAGAACCAGAGACCCTGGGTCATGGGAAAGAGGTAGGAGTTGCAGGCAGACATAAGCATTCATCAGCCTGAGCCATGAAACCTTAGCTCAAACGGCTAAGTGATGAGATCTCTCTTGACTTCTTACCTGGGAGCTTGAAGGCTGTAATTTTACAAAGAAATGTTATAAACATTGATCTCTTTTTCATTTATTGGCAGTGTGCAGACTTTGACAGGACACATCTGATATAATTGTGGTTGGTAACTGCAGATCTGTGACTTTGATTGTGTGATCTCTCACACCACTGTGAATTAGCTCCCTCAGACTTGAGGATATGTTGTTCCCAGGACCTCGTAATCTATGGTATGAAAGGTAAAGTCTGTTATTAGCTTTAGTATGAATGTCATTGCCTTACAGGGAAATGTAATGCTTATATTTGGCTTGAAGGTAATTTTATTGAGAATTTGTTTATAAACTTCATCCATAGGCCAGGAGGCTACAGTCAGTGCTTCAATGTAACTAAGCAATCAGATTATGAGAGAACCAGGAAAGATTTCAGGTTGAGATTATACTTGCATAAAGCCTCTTAAAGAACAGTCATTTGCACAGTTGTATAATCATTTATTGATAGCCAAAACAAATGTTGTAAGCTGGGGTTCAGAATTGTGTTCTCACCTTAAAGAGAGCTCCAGCAAGACTTTGGTGTTTCAGAGACTCCTTTGGAAATCTTAGCTGAGGGTTTGAATTGTGACAGTTCTACCTTTTCTTTCTCACAGGCAGACTGTGATAGTACTGATGAGAAAGAATGGTAGTCCTTTGTTGGCCACTAATTCATTGGTCAGCTGGTGGGAACATCTGCAGGAGAAAATCTGCTGCCATGACGATATTCTTGACTGAAATTCCTTAATGGTTAATGATTTTGTTTTCAAGGCTCCATGGAAGGGGTTCATAGCACTGAACACCTTCAGTGTGAGTATCTGCAGTTGGCTTTGGCTCCCTTCATACTTATTGGAGAGAAATGGGCACTTCTGGGCTGCAATTCATCTCAATCTAAAGTAGACTTCTGACAGATCAGATGAATGGTGCTCTGAAAGTGATTTTCCTCTTTCTGTGTTAAAAATGGAGTGGGGACTAGCTCATCTGAGACCAAATATCTCCCTTGTGACTCTGCCCAACTCACTGCCGAACTCAGCTTTGGAGTGAGCAGCGTTTCATGAGGCTAACAGGAGTATTTCCAGACAGCCCAACCCAGCTGATAAATTCCTGTTTTGGTGCTTGGAAGTACTAAGGCTTCTTAATTCGGCACGAGAGGATTTTTAACATTGGCCAGAAAAATAAGTTCTCCGGCAGAGTCCCAGAAATGACTGGGTTGTTTTTAATTAAATCTTTTATAAAGAAATAAACAACAACCTGAAGCAGACTGGCAAAGTTAAAAAGGACTGAAAACAAAGGTTTGTCATGGAAAACATTAAGCAACTTCTAAGCTTAGGCATACACCCTTTACAGTGAATTATTTATTTCTTAACTTCTGCAATTCAGTGTTGCAAGAAAAGTTCTTTGAGGATTATTTCTTTGCTTCCTTCTTTCCCTAAACTGCCAATTCTACCAAAAAAAAAAAAAAATAAAAGTTTCCTGCTGGTTTCTGAATGACAGGTTATTGTCAGGTGTTTCACTATTCCAGTCATACAGTATTTTTCTCCTTCATACTTGTGCAAAACCATTGAAATGCATTCTAAGTTTGGATGCCTTATGTATTACATTAACTGCATTACTTTTCTTCCCACACCAGTTCTTATGAGTGCTGGGTGTATTTTGTTTTGGCAGAGTTGAGAGACTCTCTTTAAAGCTCAGTTAAGGAAATAAGAAGTACAGGCATGCTTTTGACACAGTTTTTGCTTTTCAGTATCAGCAGAACTTTATTCTTTTTTAATGTAATGCTTTGCCTTGTTTAGAATTCAGTTTTACTGTGTATTTAATTATATTTAAGAAACATCTGAAATGTTTCCTGAAGCATTTGCTTTTGGTATCCGAAGTTTTTGGGAGAATCCTTCCTTCCGTTTAACAAAAAAATTCTTAATCTGCATTTGCAGCTTAAAGACTTAAAAGTTTCAGGTGGTGTATCTAATGAATAAGGAAACCCCAAAACATAAAAATAAATGAGAACTCAGATTATAGAGCAACTCCTCGAACTGGCAGTGCTGCTCACTGGCTGTCATTCTGTTCCTTTTAACTAACGTGCAGTTTCCTGGAAGATTTCATTTTTTGAACAGATGGTTATTTTGATATTAAGGAATATATATCAATTATAAATATGGCACAAATACTTGGTCATAGTTTAGAAAAACGAATAGCTTTAAACACTAGTTTCTCCTGAGTCTCAATAAATGCCACTGGAGTGTGAAAAATATGTTCTAGTTCTATTTTTAATGTGTGATCCATGTACCAGAGGACAGATGAAAGATGCCATATCTGAGTACAACTGTAAAGTAACACCACAGTGCTAACATGATTAGTGGCTGTAATGTTTGGGTCTGAATGTAACCCTGTTGTGGAGTTTGTATGAAATAGGTACTCATACAGAAATATGAAAGCCAGAGGTGGGCAGTGGCCCCTCAGTCTTATCCATTCTGTTGTTTTAGATGGTTGACCTATTTTCACTGTATCCTGAGGGCTAATTTTACTGGATAGGAATTGCCAGTAAATGTTATAATGTCTTACGTTACTAAAATAGCCTAAGATTAAGATTTTCAGATGTTGTTGACAAAGGCTGGTATTTGAAATTGAAAAGGACAAAAGGTTACAGGTGGGACCTGTTCTCATGAACAATAAGCTTCTTTCTGGTTATGACTAAAGCAAATATTTAAAATAAATATGGATTTTGCATTCCTTACCTACATTAAAATGCTTTCAGGCTCTCTGTACGTGCTGCTTGCATTTGTTACTGGTTTCACTACAGCTACCTGTGCCTCTTTCTTCCATGCTGGATTATTCTGCTGGCTGTTTCTTTGGACTTCACATTTTGCCACCAGTGAGATGGCTATCCAAAATGTGCTCATTCCTGTGCTATTTGAGGGGGCTGGAGATTCTCCCAAGTGGTTTAAATAGAAAATGTATGAGGCACTTTTGTGATCTATACACGAAAACAAGTGTACCAGCTTTCTTATCTGTACTTTTAGAGCATAATCCAGGCTATGGCTTTGCTTGGTAAATTCTAACCATTCTGGTAGTTTAAAAACTGCTGTATTTCCAGCTTTTTCCTTAGGAGCTGAGAGGCATGAGTTTGAGTGCTCCAAATTTTTTAGGTGTGTAGGAAGTGGCAAGATGCCTTTCAGGGCCATGTGAAAAGACTCCCTAGCATGCACCAAAATGCTGTGGTTAGAAACAGGCTCGGATATCAACCCTTCTTCCTCTATATGAATGTGCCTGCTTTCCAAATGAAGGCAGTGGGTCAGCTGAATTGGCCTGAGCAGTGCCAGTTGGACAACTTTGCTTAACGCAGCTGTTCTCAAATCTGTGTTTGGAGGTGGGACGCTGCCAGTTTTAATGTGTTTGTGTGTTAAGTGAAGCGAAGCAAAGCAATCGTCCTAATTGTTGCAGTTAGTAATGCTGACATATAATGGAAAGGCTCATCTGAAAATTACAGTTTTTTTCAGTTTCCTAGGAACAGAGGGGATCTGGATTTGCCTGGTAATTTCAGAAAAGTTATTCAACAGCCTACTTTCCTTAGCTGAGAATGCTGCTTCTGCTCAGCTAATACATAGTTAAAATTACTTCTTCAGCAGTCAACAATATTCATATTCATAGAGCAGAATGCCTTCATGTGGAAGGATGTGAAACTGCTTTCCAGAGCAAGATCTGACACACAGGAAGGAAGAAATGTAAAAGAAAGGTCTGACTTCCCCCCGCTTTGGTTTGCTGTTCTGCTAATATTGGCTTTTATAAGGGCCCCAATTGCTAGCCTTTTTTAGCTTGCCTTCCATTTTGCTAGGTGAGGGGAGCAGAACTAATACATTTTGATGTGTGGTGCACCTTTCTCACCAGTAGATTATTTTGTAACATAGAACCTGTGGCAGATGAAGGTATGATTAAAGCCATAGCTGAGTGAAAGGTAAATGACAATCTCAGTCGGACAACACTAGTTAGAGGTGCTGCCCTGTTCTTGATAAAACAATATGTGCCTGAAATTGCCACTTTACAACTGTCCTTTTGTTTTCTGGAGCAAACAAATGATAGACAAGCACATTTCAGATTTTTTTGCCATTTGATGCCCAGATTTTCTGTATTTCTAAAGCACTTAACAAATCCATTAGAGCTGTCAAGAGTGAGATACATCTAAGTTTAGATTTTGCTTCATTTTATAATCAGAGTGGGTGTGGATGGAGCACACCAGAGTCTAATTTTGTCTGTTGTCTTCCCAAAATAAAAAAAAAAAAAATAAAGTAGTGAATTAAAAATTATTTGGCCAATATTAAAGTTGTCTTCTTTTTCCAGTTCGTGATTAGTGTCATTAATAAAACTGTGAGATCTCACTGATTTTTCTTCAGCTCTTACTGTATGTGAACAGAAAGAAACCTTTTTTCCCAAATTAATGAGTGTTTACTCCTAATTTAATTCTTAGATTTCCTGTCATTTGAGTTCTCGGTTCCTTTAGCCTGCCTGTGAACTAAAGGCTCTTTCCAAAGGAAGTGCCCTCACTGTATCAAATAGTTTCAGACCCCCAGTGCGGTACTTGTGTTACATTTTGTGAAGTACCAAGTAGGCTGAAGCTTGTATTCAGCTTCCAACCACAACTGAATTCCTTTGCAAAAAAGTTGGTTGCAATTTATAAGAACCTTCCTCTTAAAGGTGCTTTGTAACAGTTTCTAAACTATTACAGTTAATTTTTAGTATCTATACAGAAGTGCAGCACTTGATTTTAATCTGCAAGAAATCAGGCTTAGTCTGAAATATATGAAATGTTTTTCAAAATGCTATTTAGTGTTGTTATAAGGTATGCAATTCTATAGTGCAAGATAAATCATTACTGCCTAGTTGGGTGTTATTTTTGTGAGCAATTCTGGCTCTATAACAAACCAGTGGAGTTTGTAAAGTCCAGGCTATAGTAATGCAAGCCCAAAGAGGTTGAATTGAAATCTTCTTGGCTGCAACCAGAAATTCCTAAATTTAGAAAGAGTTGCATGTTTATGTGTCATGAGACACTTAGAATTCTTTTTTTTTTTTTTCCCAGCAAGCAAATTCTCACAGAATAGCATGATTTTAGAGCAGAGAGATTTTAATAAAACTTGACGTATTGTGGGAGCCCATAATAGCATCACAAATGTTGGCAGTGGCTTTACATTAAATTTGTCTTGTGTTTAGCATTTAATAGAAGGCACTGAGAGTTTGGTGGTGTAACAACCTGTGCTGAAAAGCTGTGTTACCAGTTCTGTGGGTAGTTACTGCTATGCTTTATTGCTTTGAGCTAGTCCCTTGCCCAGTTTCTGGGAGTACAAGATATACTGAAGTTGAGGGTGTTGTGCCTTTAATTTTTGCTGAAGTGAAAGCTGCAAGGGGTTTCTAGTTTTCAGATACACTTAAAATTTTACCATAACTGTTTCCCTCTAAAAACTTTGGTATTCTTTCCTATAAGGGACCATGCAGTCATGCAGAAAAAAAAACAAAACAAAAAACCAGAATATACATTCTGAAGTTACAGATTCTTGAAGATAGTTATGATGATTTTTTTTTTTTTTATTTAAGGAGCATTGTTGTTCTTCTGAAGAATAACTTTGACAGTTTTCTCCAGTGGATTTCAAGGATAACACATTTGTTTATTTACTATGAAAGACACTGATGCAATTAGCCAATAATCTGAAACAATAGCAATCTAAAGGTTCATAACTTATGAAGATGCTAGTGAGTAACAAGGAATAGAGTTATGCATTTTTCTCCAATAAGGTTTCTATTATCATGTTAAGGTGTTTTGCAGGTTTGGTTGGTTGATTTTAATGTATTATGTATAGATACATTCTAAATACCATAATAATGGACTAAGATTCTTGATCTCTACACAGATCAGGCTGGATGGAGGCAAGTCTTGGATTAGAAGCTGAAAGCAGTTATAGACTTTTTTTCCCCCATTAGGCCTCCTAGATTCCATTTAACTTTCAGCTTATATGAGGCTATGTCTTTATTTTCTCTTGTTTACTACTTTTAACTCACTAATCCCAAAACCTGGTGCCAAAATTTTCCTTTTCTTGTCACTAGCAGAACCATAAATCATACAACAATTGCATGAAGACTTGTAAATTGCTTAGATGATTGAATTATATGATGCCTTCATGTGCATTCCAAATAAATCCTCTGGTTTTCACCTGTGTAATGATGTTTTTCCTGTTGAATTGTTTATTAGTTTGATTGTCTCCTGTTTTACCATAACTAAGGATCTCTAATCTTCATTTCAGTTGTCATGATTATTTGTCTCTTCCCCTGCCTGGTCTTTCAGGACATGCTAGTGTTCAAATATGTAAACAGTAGTATAAGAAATTATTTATGTGTCATCTGCTGAAACAATGCAGAGACCTAATCAAGATTGTACTAATAGTACTGATGAATTACCTGAATGCATTAAAAAAAATACACATAGAATATTGTTTTACAATGGAAAGAAAAGCTTAGACAAAGAAACTGCAAACAGATACTTAATAAAGTAAGTTCAGTTTGGGGGTTCAGGGCAAAAGACGACTATTTTCAGAATGAAAATAGTTTCATGCAACTATATGCTTAAAAAGAAATGAGGAAGATCAAGTTTTTATGCATACGTTCATCTGAATGTGAGTTGCTGCTGCAGAAACAAAGCAGTGAGTTCAAATGTTCTGTTCCAGAATCATCCAAAATTGCTCATGTACAACATTAAGCATATCCCCACCCCTCTGCACCCTCCCGTGGATGCACAGTTAAAGATCTCTGTACTTCACTTAGAAGCCTTCTGTCTTTACCGGGGTGCTGTACCTTCCCTTGCTCTCTTTCCCTCTTAACACAGGTAACCATATCCATTGGTCTTTTAGAACTGTGTGAAATGCTTCATTATTGCATAAATTCCTCATTCATTAAAAGATTTGGTCAGAGTTGGCTCTTGCTTCACACTTGTCTGTAATGAAGGAGATTGAACTTGCATTGGGAAGGTAAAGTCCAAAAGTATGTTTGGCTGAACAGGCTTTCCTGGTATGGAGGATGGGAATTGAAGTGCGATGGGATGAAGTGTGATTGATTTATGTTTCTATTAATAAATCAATCTTTGTGAAACAGACACTAGTGTTGTAGTATTTCTTTTCATGTATCTCAGGAGTTTTTATCTCTCTCTTATCGGCCATACTAAATATGTGGTTGAAGTACAGAGCCCCGTGTCTGTGTTTAAGGAATGGTAGATGAAAGATTTTAGCATAAATCATAAGAAAGATATAGGACAACTGAAACAGGTATTTGTGGTGTCACGTAATAGCATTGTTAAGTGATTCACAAAATGCCTTCACCAAGAAGAAAGATGTAACTCTGAAAACAGTAGCACTGGGGACTGTGCTTAGACCCAATGATCAGTGACTCTTATGCACTGGATACGTCTTAGACATTTGCTTCATTAATAAACATTTATTATCGGTTATCTTTTCTTCAACCACATCTGCATTCATTTTCTGGGCTCACTGGACCCAAGCTACATTTCATTAGCACGTTAGCAAAGCTGGTTTGCAAGTAGATCTCTTTCCCCCCTGCTCCAAGCTTGCTGCTGCTGCTGGAGAGGAGCTTAGAGAGCTTCCTGGGAAAGCAGCTTCTCATCATTGCTCTAGTCCACAGCCAGTAGCACTTCTGATGCTCTGTTTCTGTCCACTGTCATTTCCCTTGTGTCATCCCTTGATTCCCATGATCAGACTGACTCTGCCAATTATCTTCCTGGGGCTTGTTTTCGCTTGCATGCATATTTTTGTGATGCAATCTTCATTTCTGCTAGTTTACAATTTGTTTTATTTGATTTCACCTTATTCATACCTGTGTTCATGAGGTGTGAATAAACAAGAAAAGCTCATTCTCAGCAATCTTTTATCAGTGTGAATTAATATCTAAGCGATGAATAATTACCCTTTTTAATGCAGATGCTTCTGTTCTTATATCCATTTAATGTGTTTCTGGTACTACTACTGTTACCTAGCAGCTGACAATAAAAGACAAATTTCAGTTGTAGACTACTACATGTGGCAATGAACTTGCATAATTGTGTTTCAATGAACTCTCTTACGGATCATTGCTCACACTGTATTGTAAAATGCAATATCTGTGTGCTACATGAACGCGTTGTCCAAATTCTCATACCAAGATGGTGATTTTGATTTCACAGCACTCTGGTTCAATAAGAACTGTTGAAAACAGTCCAAGCTGTTAGACTCCATTTTTTTTTTCCCTAGATGGTATTTGATTATAGGTCTTCTTGTTATTTTCTCTTAACTTTTGTTGTATAGATAATTTGTGTTTTCCAAAAATATTCAGCTAATCCAGATTTGGATGTCTTTATGGAATTGGGGTTTACTGCTTCAAGCCTGCTCAGTTTGTGTGAACCCTACCTACATTGCGCAGTATACTAAGAATTTTGTCCATGCTGTAGATAGCTGGCTAAACAGAAACTGGAAAGATCAGCTGTAGATGGTGCAGGATTTGAGGTTCCACAGGAGTAAGGGTTTTTCTCATGTTACCATGATTTTGTGTGGAGGTTTTGTGTATTTGTGGGGAAAGGGGAGGTGCTTGGATTTTTGTGTTGCTTGCTTGTTTTGTTTGGTTTTGGGGTGGTTGTTTTTTTTTCTTTCTCTTAAATGGTGATGTTTTGGTCTTGAGGCAGATAATTGTCTTTGGTCTCAAAATATTCATTGTGCTTTAACAGGGAGTCTGTTAGTAACCAGAGGGACTGGCTGACCTCAGTGTTGTGTGTTTGCATAGCCTGATGGAATTGTATAGAAGTGTATATTCATTGCAGGCTTTTCCAAGAACTTGCATACTAAGTATGGGATATTTATTCTTGTGATGTGTAACCTTGGTGAAGCCCAAGTAAACTGGCTACTGTGTTTGGATCTTATATATCAGACCTGCTTTTAGATTTCTTGCTCACCCTTCTCTGTCTTTCCTTGTAGGTACAGCCACTGTCTGTTACTCCTTCAGAGATAAAACATTTACTGCCCAGCTGCACTGAGTCTCTGGAGTTTGTTTTGAACCTTAGACTATCCTGTGGTTTCAATGCCAAGGCTCTAGTCTTATGAATACTTTGGATTTAAGCTGATTCATCTATCCCATAGCAGTGAAAGCAGACAGACATACAGATACATAAGAATAGGAAGAAATTCTTCACTGTGAGGGTTGTGAGGCACTGGAACAGGTTGCCCAGAGAAGGTGTAGATGCCTTATCCCTGGCAACATTCAAGGCCAGGTTGGATGGGGCTTTGTGCAACCTGGTCTAGAGGAAGGTGTCCTTGCCCATGGCAGGAGGGTTGGAACTGGATCTTTAAGTTCCCTTGCAACTCAAACAATTCTGTGATTTTATGACACAGACCTTTAAAAAGCTTTAAAGCAAAATTCTCTTAGCTAGTGCAGAGGATACAAGGATCAAGGAAAAAAATAGGTGTTAAGTGTCCTTTTTTCTAGTTACCTCTTCTCTCTGTACTGGCCTTTAGGCTTGTATATGAGAACCAAATGGTGAACTCGGACTCTTTTGCCTGTATCTTAGCTGTTCTAATATGCATAATATGGGGTATTTAACTCTCTGTATAAATAATCTTCTGCTGACATAATTTATTTATTTTTTTTTACTTCCATTTTTGACTGGAATACTACCCAAGAGCAGTGGAAGTCTTGTTCTTGCTACTCATGGCTGAATCCCCTTATTCCTGCACCCTTCATCTTGAACATCTTGCCTCTAGCTTTTAGGGGTCAACCTTCACAGTAATTTCTTTTTCTACTGTTCAGGAATTTCCTGTTCTTCAAACCTCAGCCTCCTAAGATAAACTTGGTCTTGCATTTTCCCCTAATTTTCTGCTACATTATTGTTCTTAGAGGTTCCACCTGAAGGTTTGGAGCCTTATATCCTATTAGGCATTCAGGCTGTCAGGCCTGGTTCACAGAGCAAACACAGAACTGCTTCTTCATGTGAGGTATTCCTGATGCAATGATTTCAAACCCTCAAGCAGAATTAATAAACTCTGCCTCATAATTATTCTAATAATGTGATAATTTCCTGAGTAGGTTCTTATCTGTTATATGAATGGTAAAATTTACTTGTACCATGAGAAAATGATTCTTATTTGAATGTATTGGTTTTGTCTGTCCAAATGTACTTATTTCAGGATTTATTTTAAATTATGTGTAGGAACAAACCTGTGTGTAAGATTATTACTTTTTTTGCCCTCTTTTCTCCCTCCCTCTCTCTTTTCAGATGTTGCAGTTGTGGACATGAGTGATATTTCCAAGCAACCATCACTGTTCTACCACCTTGGTGTGCGTGAAAGCTTTGACATGGCTAATAATGTTATACTCTACCATGACACTGATGCTGACACTGCTCAGTCTCTCAAAGTAAGGTTCTTGCTTCAAAATCTGCTTTATTTCAGAAATATTTTTAAATAACTGATCATGCAAATGTATGTTTTTTTCTGAAACATCCATTGAATGTGATTTCTTGATAGCATGATAACAAAATCCTGCTAAGAAAAACAGCTGCTAGCAAAAATAGTAATGATTAGAATTGTATAAAAGCTTGTTTATAAGAAAAGATCTGTAATATGGAACTGATTTTGCTCTGGATGGTCAGACATGGAAGTGAGAATGCAGCTAGGGAGTTTTTTTCCTTCCTTTCCCTCTTATAATTAGAGGAAATGTAAAAAAAAAAAAATGTTATGACATGTATAATAACAATGCTTGAACATGGGCTGTATTGCAAGATACTCCTACTATTGAAGCACTTCTGTCAGATGAAGTTTGCATCTGCTAGGTACTGAGTAGCTAAGACTACAGGAATCTCCTTTTTCATGCTGTTTGAAGATAAAACAGGAGATCCTCAACAAATCTTTTCATAGGCTTGCTGCTCATTTTTATAGTAGGATAACACATGCTATACACTTAAGTCCCAAAATTGCTGTTGTGGATGCAAGTCATATATTGTGGATGTTTCTGTCTTTCTCAGTGCAGGTTGTCTTTGCTTTAGATCACATTTAGACTTTAATCCTCCGTATCATCACATACTGCTGCTTTTAATATCATCCATTTTCTTGCTACCATCACTGAGAGCAGTCGCGTGACCTGGAGTCACAAGAACTCAGAGTTGGAGCCTCTCACACTTTGCTCAGAGGTTATCCACACAGACATGTGCTAAGGCATACTTGCATGCTCTCCATTCTTCTAGCTAATCTGTTTAGGCAGGCATGCAACTTTTCATCCTGCATTGGTAATACACCTGACTGCAAAGAGATCTTTCATTTTTATTTTTCATTAGCACATTTTTACCTTTCTTCCATGCTGTCACTCAGATGTTCCAACCAACTTGGTTCTCCTAAGGATGTACCAAAGTTTGGGAAGCACAGGCTAGTCATCTATTAGTCTCTGCCCAATAAGGACTTCTGTGGATGGCTTTGATTTCTGTGCTTTGCGCCAAGCACACATGCAAGGACCTGCTCCGTAACTGAAGTGCTGAATGACCTCCAGGATTACATCCATCCACGGGTTAGGCCTTCACATTGGTTGTTGCCAGAAATTGCAATTCTTTGCACTGTCAGTTCTGGGTTTTTTTGTCTGAGGACATAAAGTCAATGACAAATCTGGGGATTTGGGAACACCGGAGTGTGACTGGGTCACTTAAGATTAGAAAAATTACCATCTGCCTTCATCCCTCGTCTGCTAGAAACTCTGTCAGTGCCTCTTCCTCATCTACCAGTTGTTTGCATAACCTCCTTGGCCTGCATGGGGCTCTAGCTTATCTTACTATGGGAATAGAAGGTTTGATTTAAGTTGCTGAAATCAAGTAGAAGAGATTCTCTAGATCAAGTGCTAGAGTAGTTTAAGCAGGGCAGCATAACATGATTCAGTCCTACCCTGATGTCGTTGATACCTCTTCTGCAACCGATCCCCGGTTCAGTGCTGGATATCACTCATATGCTAATTCCTCTTTCTTAGGAATACTTCAAAAGGTAGACAAGGGCTGTTCTTGCACCCTTTCAGTTCATGAGACATCTCATGGTGTAGCTGATGGATAGCTCTCAGAAGAGTTGATTTCTCCCTGCTAAGAAAGATTTTTAATTGCTGTAGGTAAACATCTACTGGAGGTACTTGCATAGTTAGGAAGATATTTTAATTTTCAGATATGTGCTATTTCATATTTCTAAGCCTTCCATCAATTTTGCTTTGAAGTATTTCATTTGGCTTAAGGAGTTTAAGTTAGTCAGTAATTCTTATTAGGTTTTGGTACCTTAATATGTATTTTTGACAATCTGATGGTGTTTTCTTTATTCTCAAGTTTATGACTAATTTGGTCAGGTTTTTTTCCTTTCTTTCAAAATCTATTACTTTACTTCAGTCTAGGTTGGTCTGCATGCCTCTTAAGAGTGGCTACCCTAAGTGCTGTAAAGGCAGTACTGAAGACTGTTATTACTTCTATTGGGAAGATCTGGGAAGTTTGGACAGCCTGATTTTATATCACTTATCTCTTAGGACCCATGCAGAAGTTATCCTGAGAGTTGTATTTTCAGTTTCACCAATGTTCTTTACAAAACAACCTAGTTCTTAGCATATGAAAGAATATATAATCTGGATTTCAAGAGGATCATATTTGCAAAACTGAACTTCTTAGATGGCTCCTGATATATTGCCTGTTGTTGTGGAAAAGGGTCTATAGGCATGACCATTTTCTGTGCAATAGATTTCAGGCTGTCACACATGAAGTTGCTCAAGCAGAATAATCTTAGGTTGTCAAAGCACAAACAATTAAGTACTTTTCTTGATCCAACCCTAACTATTCTATGATTCTATGTAATTCTGTCCCTTTACCTGTAATTTGCTGTGGCAGGAAATCTGGATTATGGTGTGAAAAACATGACTCTGTGTGTATATATATATGTATACCAGTTGTTTTTATTGGAAAGAATAATTCCCAGTAAAAAATAATAAACATTTTTATTGTCTCTCTCCTATGTTTCTTTTCTTTTTTTTTTTTTTCCCAGGATATGGTATCTCAGAAAAACACAGTAAGTATTAAATCCACATTCATTTCAAAACACAAAATGAGGATACTAAGTTTGAAGCAACTCTAATAACAAAGCTGCTAGGCATGTTTATGCTCTATATGATTGAAGGAAGTCTGTTTCACTTATGTACAATTCAAACTAGTGGAAATCTTGTTGAATTCCTTTCTGAAGTAAAGTTAAATTAAAAAGTTACTTCTCTTTGGAAATTCCTTTGAAAATTCTAGAAAAGTGGCAATATATATGTCTGTAGGTTGATAGGTCAAAATGTAAACTCAGAAATTCTAAGTCTCTTTCTCCCTCCACCACTTTCACCCACCTGTGCAAATGTATATGTGTGTGTGATGCCTTAATATCTCCAAGATACACATATATGTATATGTGTGTATATATATATGGTGTGTGTATATATATCTCGAAGCAGCTTTGGCTACTGCATACCCATCCTTTTCTTCATAAATTCAGAGATTTTACTTAGGAATGCAAAAGATTTTTTCCCAAAGTAAAAATATTCTTATCCTTAAAGCAAGAAAATTAAACAAGTAAGCCTGAACCAAGACAAAATCTAGTGGTTATTTTAGGCTTAATGCAATATGCCAGGATATCTTAGACAGTTATACATTTTGTCTCACTTGACATCATGTTAGTAGTTATTTTCATTAAACACTCTACACTGTTATTTTTAGGACTACTGAATCTGCAAAAATCTTAAGCTTCCATTTATTCCTTTCTGTCTCCCCCCATTCATCATATCCTTTAATTTTCTTCTGAACAATATTATGCAGGACTAAAATAATTAAATGTTCTTAGAGCTTGCTAATAATTTAAAAGAGAACTAGAAGAAATAATTCATTACTCACAGCAGTTTATTTTGAGCTGCTGTTTATAATTGGCTACAGCACTGCATGGCATGTAGGCTAAAGATAGATCAGGTTGAGATCCTGAGTAAGTCCAGGTAATTTCCCTGTCTGTCTTAGTGATCTTTGAACTAGTTTCACCTGTGGGGTGTAAATTGCATTTACCAGTTTATAGCTTTTTAAGGGAGTCCTAGGAATAAAGCAGATTTGCTTGTGAATGCTACTGTCCATCAACTGGTGAACAACCAAAATGTAACAAGCATGTACGTTCCCCTCCTGAGCAAGAGAGAATTCTGACTGAGCCATTTAGTGGTATTTCCAGAAATGGCATAAAAAGGTAGAAGGTGATGGCAACTTCATCCTCGTGGACAGATTAGTGGAGGCAAATTCAGCCTAGTGAGCTCAGATTAGCAACCTGCAATCTTTTCTTCTGGCAGATTCCTCCCACAGAGGGAGGTATTTACCTTCACATGAAGAGAAGACAAGACAGATCTGGTAACATGGTTTCTGGAGCAGGGCCTGGTATCAGACCTGTAAACACCATGTGGCTAGCAGATGGGTCAGGGAAGTACTTTGAAACTAGGATCCTGATCCCTCCTTTAAAAACGAGGGATTGCCTAACCCACTTTCTTCAAGTGTTTAAATTAAGAAAACAATTTTGAGTAAAATACAGTGAGAAAAAAAGATTATAAATACCAACTATGGATTCTTGACCCTTTTTTGTTATATGAGGTTGTTCTCTCTTATTAGTTAAATGTGCTCCTATATTGCATTCTTTCATCCCTTTTTTGATCAGAAATTACATCAAACTAATTAGGAAGCCAAATAGTTAGTAGGTTAAAACTCTATGTTTTTCTCAGATAGAGTTGACTTCAAATAGACAATCGCTTTCTACTCCTTTCAGATCCAATAAGTTGCCATGAGAGGCTTGCAGTTTGCTGCTGCCCCAATATGGTGCTATTGCTTCATTGCTTGGTTAAATATTTTACCACCATATGGGCAATATCTTGTTTGAAGTAAATTGCTAAGGAGGATTGCTGCCGTTGTTAAGTAGGTCCAGAACTGGTGTGAATTTACTGTGTCCAATGAGGTATGTATTTACATTGCCACTTCAGTTTAAATGCTGAATATTAGATACAAGAGTTAATATCTCTGTATTAGGGGTTTGTGTTTTCCTTTCACTTTTCTTGATTAGAAAGTGTGGGTATGCCTCTTCCATAGCAATGCAATAGCAGGAAGAGTTTAAGTGCACTCTTCATTAGGGTCTGAAGATATGTTGGAAAGAGGATAGATACTTGACCTGCTGCTAAGCCTTCCTCCAACCCAGAATTAGCCACAGGAATACCATTGCTGGTTTTATGAAGGGAAGTCCTCTCCACATCTTACAACCTCTGTGTCCACACATTTGCAGAGTGTATAATGGAAAGGGGAACAACTGAGATTCTACTAGGCACAGCAAACTGTTTTTCCAGCAGCACAAATGAAACTTTCTGTGCTGGAGCTTGGAGCTTTCTCTGAGGTTTGTTTGCCCTCACCCTTACTATTTGAACTGAAAATCTGAAGTCATGTACAAAAGGTGCAAACAAAATCATAGCATGGAGCAGATGTGGAGCCGTGTTAAAGATGCAGATGAATGTCTTGTGTGTCATCTGGGGTGATTTTCTTTTGTATATAACCAGTAAGCCTTGAATAAAATGGACGCTTTCCTTGTAAAGAAAACATATTCTAATTCAGCATCAAGGAGGAGGCAAGAGTGAAGAACCTGGACATAAAGCTGAAAACAGTGCCCAGAAGAAAGGTCAGCAATTAATTTGAGATTTAGCCTAAGTACAACTGGTCTAACAGTGAAAATTATACAGCAGCATACTGCAGTGGTGAGAGTTCGAGATATTTTATAGCTTACTGTCAGAAAAAAAGAGCTTAAGAGTAGGAGAACTTCCTTCCTTCCCTCCACCGTACAGGAAAGTTTTCAGAGGTGAGATAAGATGGGGAATTTGATTCAGTTCTACTTGACTTCCTCAAACAAACAACTAAAATTCTGCATTGATAATTTATTGCATACTTGGATACAAAAGGAAAGAATTATTGGCTTGGGAATTCAGTTCCCAAGAATGAATTGCCCTGGCATGAAATTCAAGGTCAAGATTCTATGTCCCATCAGTTAGGTTTCCTTCTGCAGAGCTCCTCTGAGCTTTGAGGGCTGTTTTCTGCTAATTGTGTTGAGGGTGTATGCACAGCTTCCTAGTTTCTGTCACAATAAGAACTGATAAAATAAATTGCAAATATGCAGTCTTGCAGAACAGTTTGTTTCCTGTGTCATTATGGAAAAGTCAAGGTTTGAGAGCACCGTGGATGCTACTGGACTGTAGAGTAAAGGAAAATAAATTCACCTAAGGAAAAACTGGCTTGTGCTTTGGAGTTTCTGTAGATGTCGGATAAACTTTGGTTTACTGACAAAATGAAATTTTAAGGATTTTTGAAAGCAAAAAATGCTTAAAAAATTCTTTTTCCCCAAACCAATGTAATAGACAAAACACATGGGAAAGTTGTTCCATTATGATGCAAAGTTTTGTTGCTATCGATTTTTTAATTTTGTTTCAATAGGGAAATTTCCTCTCCCTCTACAGTATTTTAAGAAATGTTGTATACAGAAAGTCCAAGAGTGCACAAGGGACTTTTTTAAAGCTGCTGGAGTCAGGAAGCAAAATACACAGTCTTTCTGGGAATAGTTCTAGCATTGGTTGCACATAGTTTGAGATACATGCTTTGATACATTCAGTTGTTTAAATGTGGCATTGAAAAGACAAGCTAGAATTTCACACTCTAGGAAAATTATTATGGCAAGTACAGGATATAAGGAAAAAGACTTAATAGTTAATTTTTCTTTAGCTGATGGTATGCCTGAAGAAATTTGAATAACCCTGTTAATTGCTTTCAGGGAAGTAATTTAAAGGAAAGTAAACTGGCTATGAAAGCAAAAGGTTTATTATAAAATACTTAGGCCACTGGGCCTGATAAAGTATTTTCAGAGATTTAAATGGTTTGGGGCTTTTTTGTTAGAACATGTAGCAGCTCCTATAGCAAGCAAAGAATAAAGTCTAGGCCATGGAGGAGTCATTAGCAAAAGTTCTCCTTGATCTAAAGGGGACAGGATTGCAATTTATCCTTGCCGCAAGGAACTTTTATATTGAAAAATCACTTCTTATGGTAATTGGCAAAAAGTCTCTTCAGAGTTTCACTAGCTGTATAAATTAGACTGCATCTACTATTTCAAGGCAATGAACATTTAAGTAAAAAAAAAATCTTAAGAAAGATTTTTGCACTTGGACCCATATTCTCCAATTTAGTAGCCCCAGTGGATACATGGAAGAGCCAAGATTCTAAAAGTATGATTACATTATATGAATTTAATAATCTGAAGAAGTATTATTGCAGAGTAGTTTTCTATATTTTATGGTTATTTTTACAAAATATAAATGTTTGTATGTTATACAAACATTTACAAAATATAAATGCTTGTATAAAAAGAGTTTGCAAAAGGGCTGAGAATGAAAGACGAGTAGGAACATCTTCAATGCAATCATTTTCTCTTTTGAGGGGAGAATAGTACAAAAGCAATGGGTAAGCCAGTAAGTGTTAAATATTAAATAGCCAATAAATGTTTATGTAGTTTTTATGGAAATGTTACTATCTCAAGGGATGTGTATTAGTAGCGGTTGGATTAGTGTTAACTAATCATGCAATCAGTCTGATAGGTTCATAAAAGTAAGACTTGAAAGTATGTTTCTGATGACACAAGGAGATGAATAGACAAATTATGTAGACAGACAAATCATATACTGGGTAGCAAGAGCACTGTTTTCTTGGCCTTCTAAATGGACTTGCTATAAATATCTATATTAATTTTATGTTGTTTCTTTAATAATTTCTCTATTCATGTGTCATGTCTGTCTTTTTGATTCTTATGCTGTTTTGTGGTGGTGTTTTCCTTTTTGTTGTTTTACTTCTATTTGGAGTAGGTTGCCAACCACAAAGCTTTTCTTCGGGTTCAAGTACCTCCTGAATACCACAGTGGTTATCTGATAGACAAAGTATGTATTACTTTAAATCTGCTTCCTATTGAACAGATATGGCATCTTATAACCATGTTTCTAGGCATTTAAAAATGTACACCGTTTCTCTCTTAAGGATTCCTTAAGAATAGTACTTGGCAGGATCTTTTCTTCAAAGTGATTCTTATCCTGGAGTACTCTTTCCTTGCGAGCTAGATCCCAGCATCCAGAATGTTTGGCTTGTGATAATCTCTCTTCACAGCCTTTACATAAAAATACTGTATATATTCAACTTTAGAAGAGGAAGTATTTTTTAAAAGTCTTGGTCAACTGTACTGCATGATGGATAGGAATGTGATGTCACAGAAAACTACAGTGAAAACCTCAGTTCTTAAGGCAACAGTGAATTAAACTCCTTAAATCCTCAAAACTTTGTGACTTCTTTGAGTGAATGCAGTTATTTTTCTGTTATCCTGTGTGTTTTCCTTGTAACTGCTTGATAAGGTAGGCTAAGCAATCCTAATGCTCTTGATGCTTGAATAAGTAGCAAAATGAATTGCATAGCTTAAGTAAAATAATTGTGCTCTTCACTGTGCAGGCATAACTGCCTCTAAAAATGCAGAGATTTTACGCAACATTATTTATATGGAGGGAAAGAAAAAAAAGGACTCCTAAACTTTAGTTCTAGTGTAGTGTCTGTCACAGTGATAGTTGTACTGGAATAGCTAGCAGTGCAATTAAAAAAAAACTGATTACGTTAGTAAGGTCAAAAGTTTACTTTTAGCAGCATTAAGAAAACGCTTAGAGGAGTGTTTTAAGGTGAAAAGTAGTCTACACTTGGCCTGCCTTGTCTAGAGTCTAAAAATGGTCTATGTGAGCCTAACTCAGCACTTCAGCAAAAGCATGACTCTGTGATTAATGCCTTTAACCATTTTTCCCTGAAGAACAGGTCCCTTTCTCAACTTGCTTTCAGTTATTTTCTGTTTTTCCTACTATCCTAAATTTTTGGCTCCTTTTGTGCTAGATTTTGAAGTGTTGTTGAATGCAAAATTTTCATTACTAGCATACTGAGCACACATTATTTACTGGTAGATGAGCTTTTTTTTTTTTTTTCAGTCTGCTTGATTTTTTGTTATTTTTAACTTAAACATTTCTCAAAATAAGACAATAAGAAGAGCTTAACTACTAATCCTGAAATAAACCAGCTCAGCATACAATCTTCATAAACTATGACGTTATAGTTCTATTACAATTAAATAACTCACAATTTATAGGTATTATATACTTGCAGCTTGGATTTCTATATATTTTACTTCATACTCACCTGTGCCATTTATTCATTATCCTAAAAAGCAATAGGTGGTGTATGACAGCACAGTAATTTTCACAATGATTAGCTTGTGGTGTCAAAGACCAGCATCCTGAGTAGATAATCATAAGAAGCCAAGATGATATCTTCCTTCTCTAACCTTTAAAGCCATCTCTAATGTTTAATAGTGTAAGAAAAGTACATGGACAGAACTGGTTTTCTATGTAATGAAGATAAGAAAGACAGTCTTAGAAAGGCCACACACTCTACATGAAGGAGCTTTATAATTTATTATATGTAAGATTTGGACAGAATAAGTTAGAAAATTGGAGCTGGTTACTTTCAGACAAGGTGACATGCTCAAATATGTGCAGAGTTCTTCTCTGGACACAAGAATGTGTCTGTTGTGGGTAAACATATTTTTAATTGTATAGATTTTCCTATCCACAGAGGCAAGAAATACAGGTCAAATAGATGAGATGTTGGCTCAATAATATTAATACAGTGTTTCACAAATGTAATTTAATTTTTTTTTTCTGAAAAACTGCTTTGTGTTTTCATTAGATGACTGCAGTTCCCTTTATGTCACAAAATACATCATGCTTTCAAATTATTGTTTTTTTTTTTTTCCATTGCAGGAAGAGCTAATTCATTATTACAGGTTTAAGAACAGAGTTTCTACACAAACAGCTTTTGTTTTGTACTGAAGTCAGTGTTTATTTGAATAAACTGAAGACTAAATTGCTTTTAAATACTGGTGGTTTCAGTTGCAAATTTTCCACCTTTTTTGATAGGAAGTAAAGATGACATTGCAACAGATAATTACATTGTTACAAGAGAGATAAGGTACTGTAGTGTTTATGAGGAAGGATTGTGGCTTGATCCTTATCTATTAGAAATAATTTAAAATTCTAAATCTTTGCAGACTTATAACAACAACAGGATGTACTGATACAGGTTTTTTTTTCCATCTGTATTTTTAGTAACTGCATGCCCTACATTGTTAACTTCCCATAAACTGTTTATTTCTCATCTAGTTTATTAATGCCTATAAAAATTTGTCATCTTCATATCCATTCATTCCATTATCTCGGCATTCTCCCATTGTTCAAGGTGACTTTGAATGGCTACAGCTTTACTGCCAGCCTAGATGCTATGAAAAAATAGAAGGTATTGATTTTGCTGTATGTTTGATGCCTTGATATCCCCAAGGTGGAGTTTGAAGGGTATTTAGTGGTAGTTGATTGTGTTAGATGTATCATACTGACCCATTCTTCAGTGCTCCTGTCTAGTTACTCTGAAATGCAGTTTACTTTTAAACAGCAGAGAATTGTCATAGCTCAAAACTGGTGCTTCTAGTACCTGTGGAAAACTTTGCAGTTATCTGGTTTTTTGGAGTCTTGCTCAGGAGCCGAAGACTCTGAACTTGCTGATTTGGGGCTCTGAAGGGTATTTTCTGCTTCCCCTTTCAGCACCTTGATTATGTTTACACTTTTTATGTGGCATGTTTAGGACTTTTATTTTTTTACTTCTAGAATTCTGTGCTAAATGTATTACATACATTATGAAACTTTTCCAGGTTTTCTTGGTTGGTTGGTTTGGTATTTGAAGGTAGCATGCAACAAATATTTTGTAGGCTCCTCCAGATTAAACACCTCCATAAAGTCTTTCCAATGCTTGTGTCTCTGTATCTCTCTCTCTGTGGGGAGCTCTGCGTCATATGCTTCCTAGCAAAAAGTGGGCCTAGAGGATGCAAGTACACCTCAGACACCCAAAATTTGGGAGCAGAAGGTTAGCTTGTAACTGTCAGACTGTATTAGGGTACATACATCATACAAAAAGTATTGAACAGTTTAGTTGCATCGTTGGTTAACAGATTACCCTTGTTAATAATAAAATTTAACCCTTGTTAATATTTTTAACTCTTCCATGAAAAATTCCCTTAATTCAATGTTTGCAAATCTTGTGTTAAACAGTGCGCTAAAGGTTCGTAATGCACTAGCCCCAATCTAGCTGTTTCTTCTGACAGTAAAAGATTCTGTGTGTACACAAGCATATTTCTACTTTCATTTGTTCTCTAAACTGTGCCTGTTTTTATTTTAGGCTTCCAGTGGTAATTATTACTTTATTCCATACATCGTCACACCTTCTGCTGACTACTTTTGCTGTGAAAGTGATGCCCAGCGAAGAGCTTCTGAGTATATGCAGCCCAGCTGGGACAATATCCTGGGGCCACTATGTGTCCCCCTGGTGGACAAGTTTATCAGCCTTCTCAAGGATGTCCATGTTACATCGTGGTAATTTTGCTACACATACATCTCCAGAACCTTTGATAGTCTCTTGAATCTTATAAAAAAGCAACAAAAAACCAACCCTCCCCCCCCCCCACCAATCTATAGTAGCAGCATTGATGATTTATTATTATTTATTATTATTCACTGCACTTAATATGTTTTTTTAAAAAAACTGCTATCTTTACTGCCTTCTGTATTGCTGTCCTGATTTATGGTTACTTTCTGAATCATCAGTAAGCAAAGGCAGTCCATGGGTTAGGTGAAGTATAAATTACAGTGCATAAGATTGTAATAGGAGATAAATCACAGCCTCTTCGTAGAGCTCAAAGCCAAACACTATCCTTTTCTGTCACCAAATAATGTGGCAGCAATAGGCAAGCAAATGTAACTTTGATAGTTTGGTTTTTGTTGTTGTTCTTGGTGGTGCTTGGTTTTGTTTGGTTCATTTGGGTGTTTGGGTTTTTTTAACATTAGCCTTTTAGTATGAGATAATAAACATGACACTGGCCACTTTTACAAGGGACTGTTGTAGTTTTGAGGATTGAGGCTGGAGGTTAAAGTCTCTCTCGATTGCTCACCCTGTTTTCTGAGGCTAGTCTGGTTTTGTTTGTATTTCTGTAAAACATGGTGAAAGACTGAGCTTTTAGGTTTTCTTTTTCCTAGTGTGTGGAGCATGATGTAGCGCTGAGGGCCCTTGGATTTCTTTCTCTTTCCCCATTGCCATCCCACCCCAGTGAAAGGCTCACCTAAAAACCTCCTTTTCTCACCTGGTCCCACTCTTAGAATACCATAGATGAGCCTGCCTGTATGCACCCTCCTCACACCTCCATCCATGGCAGGTCTGCTATTCTCTGGCACCTTGCTGGGTATATCGTGTACTTCATGGAAAATTTTTATGTGCACCCCACTGTGAGGAAATGGCACTTGTTGGAAATTATGCCAACAATATCTAGAAATAAGAAAAAAAAAGGAAAATAAGAAATATCTGTCCGTCTTCTTCTTATATGTCCATCTTCTATTTCTGTAGTGCCTATTATAAAGAAACGCTGCTGAATGATATTAGAAAAGCTAGAGAGAAGTATCAAGGAGATGAACTGGCTAAGGAGCTGGCTAGGATTAAGCTTCGTATGGATAACACTGAAGTGCTGACTTCTGACATTGTCATAAACCTGCTTCTTTCTTACAGAGATATTCAGGTATGTTCTTAAAGATTAAGGACGATTATTTTACCATGGGATTTGGGCTCTTGTTTGTCCTACTGTACTTCACTGTTTGTTAAACAGTGGTTCAAAGCTGACACTGAATTGTTACGTTGTTTAACAGTTTGACTTACCTGCTTGGCCAGTTCAAGGGGCCTTGGGCTCTTATTTATTTTGCCTGTGAACAAGAGAAACAGATTAAATGACTCCCTGAGGTCAACTCCTTTGCTTTTAGTAATTTTTAAAGTCCTAAACCTCCCCTCCTGCCAAACCCTCAGTAACTATTCCCTAGTGAAGCAAGATGCTTGCTTTTCCCTTCCCTCCCTTTCCTCCCTTGCCCTCAAAATCAGATACATTTAGAAATGAAGAAAATACATTTGTTGTATTGGCCAGAGGTGCTCAAGTTGTGAACTGTCATTCAAAGAAACATTTTTATTTTTTTTTTAATCTGCTTTGCTAAAACACAGCTTGTGTCATGTATTTCCAAACTGACAGTCTGCGTGTTTGACATCCTTTTAAAATATACTTCCAACCATTCTATGGAAATGGTTTTTTTTTCATAGAATTAATCAGAATGGTTTAGGTTGGAAGGAACCTTAAAGCTCATCCAGTTCCAACCCCCCTGCCATGGGCAGGGACACCTCCCACTAGATCAGGTTACTCAAAGCTCCATCCAACCTGGCCTTGAGCACTGCCAGGGATGGGGCAGCCACAACCTACGTGGACAGCCCGTTCCAGTGCCTCACCACCATGAAGAATTATTTCCTAATATCCAGTCCCAATCTCCTCTCTTCTAGTTTAAAGCCATTCCCCATTGTCCTGTCGCTATATGCCCTTGAAAAAGTCCCTCTCTGTATTTCCTGTAGGCATCCCTTTAGGTACTAGAAGGCTGTTAGGCTGGTTATTTTGTAAGTATAAATGGGTCATGAGAGCATTGGGTGACCACATCATCCTGCATTACCCAACTTTCCACTCTGAGGTGGTACATATTTTCCTGCAGCACTTCATCCAGCTTCATTTTGATCAGCTCTGGTGATTATTTGCATTCCTTTGAGTGGTCTTCCTTGAGAAATGTAATAGTCTCAAAACATATTTTCAACAAACAAGTAACATGAAGCCATTTGTTGATGTCAGTAAACTGCCCTCTTCAGCAATGTATATGCAAGTTACCCCTGAAAAATCAAAATGTATGCACAACCAGTTGACATGCTGCAGAATGAACTGTGCCCTAGTCTGCAATGACCTGATGAAGCGTCATTCACCAGAAATCCTCAGTAAAGGCCTGAAAAAGCCAGGCTCATCACCCTTCTTCCCAGTGCTGGGAGTGTAATTGATCAAACTGGCCAGAGGGACTCAGTAATTTGGGCAGTGGCATTGAAATGAGGAAGAAGCAAGTACTGACATGGATGGACAAAATCCCTGTTCATTTCCTTACACAGATTTTGTGGCTGTTTCACTGAGTCTTCTAGGAACGGTCACCTGAGATACTGTCTAGCAGTCATGATATGTTTCAGTTTAGTGATGCTTTCCTCTGCTTTCAGTTTCTTTTCTTTTTTTTTCTTTTTTAATTCATAACAGGACTATGATGCTATGGTGAAGCTGGTAGAAACACTAGAAATGCTTCCTACCTGTGATCTGGCTGATCAACACAACATCAAATTTCATTATGCTTTTGCATTGAATAGGTAAGGATGATTGATTGAAGTTATTTCATTTTATTCCTGTTCAGTGTGGGCTTATGTATAAATTTATAGGGCAGATAATATCCAAATTCTTTTCCCTTTCTGCACACAGATATTTACTGTAGTCATTTTTTCTTTAATCCCTGTGCACCAGGACAGCTTGTAACTTTTGAAATAATTATTTTCCAACAACCATGATTTTGTCAGAAACGTGATGAGAGTGAACCTGTTCCGAAGGCCACTTGAGTAATTGTGGAAGACTCCAGCGATAGCAATGGACTCTTGGTCAGGCTGAGATTGTTTATCCTGAGATACTGATTATTCTGAACACCTTGAAAAGTTTAGCATGATAGAGTTCTGGCTGAGATATTAAAGTAATAGGTAACAAGCTTGATTCATGAATACACATTCATGATACATCTTCCTTGAAAGGCACCTTGAAAGTTGATCTGGACCTACAGGTGCTTTGCTAGATTAAGAAGCACAGAAATATTTTTGAACTCTTCTGGTTAGCTACAGATGTCTGCAGTGCGTATGTACAATAGTTATTTTTTTTCTAAAGGATTTATATTAATTTTGCATTGTAGAAAATAGATCTTATGAAAATAAAATCACATGTAGTAATAAAAGTAACTGGTTAGATAAAATCCACATGCTATTAAAAATTGTGATCTGCAATCTAACTAAAAATCAGCACTGAGCAGCATCAGGATGGCACAGGATCACAGAATCATACAATAGTTAGGGTTGGAAAGGACCTTCAGATCATCAGGTTCCAACCCCCCTGCCATGGGCAGGAACACCTCACACTAAACCATGTCACCCAAGGGTCTGTCCAACCTGGCCGTGAACACCGCCAGGGATGGAGCATTCACAACTTCCCTGGGCAACCCATTCCAGTGCCTCACCACCCTTACAGTAAAGAAATTCTTCCTTATATCCAATCTAAACTTCCCCTGTTTAAGTTTTAACCCGTTACCCTTTGTCCTATTGCTACAGTCCCTAATGAAGAGCCCTTCCCCAGCATTCCTATGAACCCCCTTCAGATACTGGAAGGCTGCTATGAGGTCTCCACGCAGCCTTCTCTTCTCCAGGCTGAACAGCCCCAACTTTCTCAGCCTGTCTTCATAGGGGAGGTGCTCCAGTCCCCTGACCATCCTCGTGGCCCTCCTCTGGACTTGTTCCAACAGTTCCATGTCCTTTTTATGCTGAGGACACCAGAACTGCACACAATGCTCCAAGTGAGGTCTCACGAGAGCAGAGTAGAGAGGCAGGATCACCTCCTTCGACCTGCTGGTCACACTCCTTTTGATGCAGCCCAGGATACGGTTGGCTTTCTGGGCTGCAAGCGCACACTGAAGCCGGCTCATGTTCATTTTCTCATTGACCAACACCCCCAAGTCCTTCTGCACAGGGCTGCTCTGAATCTCTTCTCTGCCCAACCTGTAGCTGTGCCTGGGATTGCTCTGACCCAGGTGTAGGACCTTGCACTTGGCATGGTTAAACTTCATGAGGTTGGCATCAGCCCACCTCACAAGTGTGTCAAGGTCCCTCTGGATGGCATTCCTTCCCTCCAGGGTATCAACCGAACCACATAGCTTGGTGTCATCGGCAAACTTGCTGAGGGTGCACTCAATCCCACTGTCCATGTCAGCGATGAAGATGTTGAACAAGACCGGTCCCAACACCGATCCCTGAGGGACACCACTCGTTACTGGTCTCCAGCCAGACATTGAGACATTGACCACAACTCTTTGCATGCGGACATCCAGCCAGTTCTTGTCCATCCATCAAATTGATGTCTCTCCAATTTAGAGACAAGGATGTCGTGTGGGACAGTGTCGAACGCTTTCCACAAGTCCAGGGAGATGACATCAACTGCTCTACCCCTGTCCGTCGGTTCCGTAGCCCCATCATAGAAGGCCACCAAATTGGTCAGGCAGGATTTCCCCTTAGTGAAGCTATGCTTTACTAAGCAAATGTCAAAGGCATTAAGAACTCAATAATGTGTCTAGAAAAGCAGTTCCTGTGGCATTTAATGGAAAATGGTAATGTCTGGTGCCATTTTCCTCAGACTTAGAAGTAAGTGTAAAATCATTACTCAGAAAATATTGGATATCAATGCATCAGTTCTGTGTCAAAGAACAGCTTTTTCACAGTATTTTCTAGAATGTGTTCTTTCAAAAAAAAAATCAGTCTTATGCAACCGTATGCAAGTTCCAGCAACAAAGAATGCAGTACATTCCCACAGGGAAGTTCAAGAAGAACTTTCCAGCAGGAAGTTCAGGGAACTACAGGAAAAATAGGTAAACCAGTTATTTTTCAAAAGGGTCCAGTAGTTTGTTGATAGGCTGAGTAAGTATCTGAATTATGCAGCGGCAAATAGCTCAAAGTGATCTTTGAAAGAATGTAGTAATGAGTAATACAGAATATATAGAATGTACAGCATAGGGTACGACTGATACTCCTCATAATTCTAATGTCCATGCTTTTGTGACAGCTAGCTATAGTGATGTTTTTTGAAAGATGGAATTAAAAGATATTTAAAATTACGCTTTTTTATTAAAAAAGAAAACAAGTTCTGGAAAGTGACTTGATTACAATGAGAATTACTTCTGCAAGAATAAATATATCAGGTGTCAAAAACAATGCCCAAATACCTCACAGAAAAAGATAACTAGACCCATGCTTGGAACCGTAACCCAAATATAGATAATGACAAAGACTTTTTTATAAGAAGAGGGAGAAATTATTAGTATTTAGTTCTTGATACCAAGTATATGAATATGGTTCCTACATGTAGTTCAGCTTTTGTAGGTTTGTTGGGTTTTATTAAAGAGTATCTGTATTCTCTCTCTGGTATCATAGACCATTAAGTCATAGCTGGTTAGCCATCTACTGAATCTGCTGTGTTGTTCTGCTGAAGTGTACCTTTCAGAAAATTTTTATCTGAATAGATGAAGACAGAGAGAATCTATTTATGTAGTTTGCAGCTTGCTCTGATGAAAGATAATTTTCTCATTAGACTGCTTAAAAATGAAGGAAAAAATGCACTTGTGGGCTAAAATTTTTAACGTACAACACAAGGCAGTGTTTTAAAATAGAAACCAGTGTTTGACATGTAATTGTTACTGTTATTATTGCATTTCATTGTTGTTATTGAATGGAAATATCACAGGCTTGATCTTATAAAACTTCTGAAATGCAAGTCTACTTAAGATATCATTTTAATGTCTTGAGAAGTGGTGTCAACCCAAAGGATTTAGCCCTATTTTTCAGAGGAAGTTTGTCCAACTTTTAATTATTTCAGGAACTTAAGATTCTTAAATTTGGCAGTAAGAATTATGCTAGGGTTGTGCCTTGTTCTCAAATTTTGATTTGATCAAGTTTTAAAACTTACTGTGCACATTTAGATGTGCATAATATAATTGGCAAGTTCCTTGCCTTCAAATTCTTTGTATTTTGAGCACCATGTGACCCTCATGCCATTAAAACATCTGTTTTGGCAATGACAATAGCATCTTGGTAAGACAAGACAAAATTACTTGCTATGAATTTGCTTACCCCGTCAACAGGTTTCATTAAATTGATCACTAGCCTGAACCAGCATGACTCTCCTTGTGTTCTTCTGGGAACAATTTAAACATTCCCAGAGAAAAGTTTTTTCTGTAAACTAAATGACCAGTTTTCCATTAGTAAGAATGCAGAATTTAGCTTCTATAGGTGTTTATTCCTTCTTAAAACAAAATGCTGGATAAAAGTAAAAAGTTAAGACTTGAAAATTTTCAGAACAAGTCCAATTAGTTTAAAATGACTCCGGAAGTGTTGTTTTTACCATCTTACTTCCATGGTATTTTTTAATCACTTTTTCTATTTTAAAAACAAATTCTCTTTAGTAAGTTCTACCAGAATCTATTTATAAAAACACAGAACAGTGTTTTCACTTACCATTCTATTAATTTCTGTATAAAAAAACAATATTAATGTTATTCAGTACAACTGATTGAGCCTACCAGGAGCAAAATGCATCATAAAGAAAACAGAATTGGCATCTGTAAGAATATCTGACCCTGCAGAAGTTAATGTTTGCTTAATTTCATTACAAAGGTGTACCTGTGACCATAGTTAACAGAAAAAGTCATTCCTTTATTTAGTTTTAGGCTCTGCAACTGAGATCTGTTGGCAGTGAATTTCACTTAGCATTTTCAAGTCAGTGCTATTCTCATACTGTAGAGAGCTAGCAATGTGGCAGGCAAGTGATAGTGAGTCTCTTCTGGGGGCATCTGGTCTTTGCTGGTACATCAGGTGGACACAAATCCAGTTTGTACCACACTCATGTTGAGTTCAAGTTAACAAGCTGAGCTAAGGGAAGGGGCAGGGATATTTTACTTCAGTCTTAAAACCCTTCCAGCCTAGCGGCATGTCTTCTGGTTCAGAGCCAGCCTCAGTCTGACCTGACTTGGATCATGAGCAAAGAAAACCTGGGCCTTCCTGCAAAGTACTGTGCAGAAATGTGCTAAAGCACTTATTATTAACATATGTAGTGAAGGCAGACATTTTAATGCTAATTTCTGGTACCCTGATTCACATAGCAAGTTTTTAAACACAATTCTCTGCTAGATCAACAGTCTTCATCCCTGGTTTCCATTTCAGAGCAGAGCATTGATCATGTCTTAGATTTGCCATCACTTTAATACCAGAACCTAATAAAGGATGTTTGCAATTACAGGCTTGTGCTTGATTCCAAGCCTGGCCTATCTAAATAGGTCACCTTCCTGGCTGCTTGTTGAGAAGTCTGAGGGAACAAAAGGCCATTCCTCTACCAGTGTCTTAAGCTAATTAATTCTTAGTCTACATACAAGCAGAGTAGAGTGCTCTTTTTTTAAACAGACATGGGTTGGTTTAAGATGTTGTTCCTTGTTACCTCCCAACTGAGATTTAGGTCTGATTGTATCTTAGTTTAGGCATAGAATGGAACATATCTTTAGGTATAAGTTGAGCCCAAATGGGCAACCTGAATGTTTTCAACATTTGTATTCACAGCTTTGTTATGAAGTAAGATACTGTGTAATCGAGGGCTGAGTGTTTCAGAGGTAGATGGCTGTTTGCTTCAGGTATACTCTGCCTGAGAGGCAAGCACTGTGTAAGAAGACAAGGTATGTGAGCCACCAGGAGAGGATGTTATTGTAGTTCTAGATTCTTGAAAGCTAAGAAATTTCTGAATTAAGGTTGCCATGTTATTTCTTCTGCTTTAAATGTGTGTCTAATTGACAGCTGTCTGATTTTTTTTCTCCTTGAGAGCTTTGCCTGGTGTGGTGCATTGGAATAGCTGGAGGTCACCTGGTCAGTATCTCAGTATTTTGTGTTCTGCTTGTTAAAGGTATAACAGTGCCATATGATAAATAAACACATTTATTGTATGGCACAGCCCTCCAGTCCATGCATGAAGTATCATTAGTTCCTAATGGGTCCTTTAATGTTTATTGCTGCAATACCTAAGTAATTTATAACCATATCATGGAGAAATAGAAGAGTGATGTTCCATTTACATGGAACTAACATACAGATACATGAAGTTCACTAATTAAAGGTTTCAAATTGAGGTGTCTACAGTGATTTGGCTTTTGAAGTACGAAGCACAATGAAACATATTTTGAATCCCATTGTCTTCAACAATTAATGTTAATGCAACCTTATTAATTAGCCTTTAGGTTCTCAGGCTGGTGCTCCTATAAAATGAGGACTGCATATTTCTGTGGCAAGTCTTTGAGTGAAAGGACACGCAGAAAGCTAGAAGACAGTCATGCAGGATGGCCTCCAGCTGCCTCAGGTGTATTCCAGCCTCTACTCTACCTCCATCCCAGCTCCCAAAGCAGAGGCCTCAACAACAGTAGTGAATGAAAGTCCATGGCAGAACCTCACAGTAAAACCAGCTCATGTATGATAGGACCAGTAGTCATGTTTCCTCTAAACTAAACCACACCTACACAAAGTCCTTCCCTTGATCACACAGTTTAATTTTACATTGGCAAGTACACATATGGGGCCTGAATTTACATTGTAATGATGACCTGAATCTCCCTCTCTCCATTTTTTTTTTTTTCCTGAAACTTTGAGAGTTTCACAATTCTAAAGGGGTTCCTTTGTGTTGTGCCATGGTTTGCATGTCACTGTTACTTTTGTCCACTCTGCTTTCCTGTGCAAGTTACAGCCACAGTAGGTAACACTGACATAGGTTAGTACCGCTGGCCTTACAACCTGGGTCTCGCCAAATGAGCTCTTTCATGTACTGCTCTTATGGTTGAGTTCTGCTGAGTACCTTTATCGATGAACAAAGCAAAACAGTGAAAGAAAAACTTACTGTTGGGGTTTGTTTTGTGTTTTTTTTTAAAAACCCTACTGTTATTTTTACCAAGTCTTTTGTAGAAAGCAATAAACTGTGATTAAAAAAAAAAATAAGAGTTTATAGAATATGTTCTTGTAATAATTTTAGACTCAAATGAACCATTTCCTATTCTGTGGCTTATATTGTCTTGAATTATCTGAAAGCATTGAGCGAGTACATTAAGCACATGGACAGTACAAAACATGATCAAAGCCAGTGGGAGAGGAAAGTTTTGCAGTCTTTTTCTGTGAATTTTACTTGATGTAATAAGGTTAACTGAGTAATAAAAAAAGATGATAGTTTGTTCTATATTCTTTTATCTCCTGTTGCTGCAGTATAATATAGTAGATAAAGTACAGATATTTAGTTGAGTTTTATTTATATAGTTGATTTAAATATTAAGTGTGCTTGTCAGCTGGCTGTTTGCTTAGGATCTGCTTCATGAATTTAGGGCTTCACAGCAAATTTTTCAATGATTTCCAGTACGCTTATCTTTGAGTATTTTTCCAGTTGGCCTTATTTACCAAGTTACCAAGTTCTGGAAGCTTGTAAAGAGACCAAAGGGTATGCCAAATTCTGTTCAAAACAGAGTAGACTTTAAAACAAAACCCAGCCCTGGCATAAGGCCAGAGCTGTGAAGACTTCAGTCTCTTTCCAAGGCAGTTCTATCTTCACTTATATTAAAGATAAGGGCAGCTGCAGTCACTAATATTTAACTCAGCATGCTGTGTTTTAACAAGCAACATATTCCAATACAATAATAAAAAAGGTGATTATAAAGTGAAGGGTATAACAGGGTGCAAGGAGAAAATCACTAGTAATTGTGAATAATAGTAGCCATAGGAAATTATTCCCATTGAAAAACACTAGGTTATTTAAAATGTTCTGTTCTGCAATTACTCAGACTTAGTGAAAAACACATCCTAGGGTTCCTCATTTTGTATGAGTGACTAGCATGAAGCACCTGAAGTGTATATGAGGTAAAAAAAAGAAAGCTATTTTTTTCATTGTCATAACTAACTGAAGAACTGCAAATTTAGATCTAGTCTGAAGGCCCTATTCAGGATCTTGTTTTCCTCATTCATTATTTCAAATATTGAGGGTTATACAATCAAATTGCATCCTTGGTAAAATGTCTTAACTCACAAATTAGGTTTTTGTTTTAAGTGAGAGTGCTGGTGTAATGCCTCTAATTCAAATGAGTTGTATTCCTCAATAAGTAAGACATTATTTGAAATATTTTTTTTCTGTAGATTTCTGTATGGTTAGTAGCAATTCAGATCACCTGCCATGGAGCCATTAGGGTATACTTAACTAATAGTGTCCTATTTTATGCAAGAAAATGAAAAAAAAAACGTATTTTTAAATTAATTGTGTATACTGTAGGCAAAGGTATTGTATGTGATGATAAATGAATTCAGTATCATATATGAAGACCAATTAATTTTATGAAAGGTGGTATTTATACTAATCAATTAAGTTGTCTGACTGCCATTTCCTCTGCAGTGAGATCAGGGTATTTTTAATCATAATTATGTGTAGTAAATTATTGGTAACTGCCTCGAGGCAGAAATAACAAAAAACCAAGAGTCATATAGGAATAAAGTGGAAAAAACAGGTTGCTTTTTCTTAATGTATTTGACTTTATGAGAGACGTTTTCCCAATTGTTATGCTTTATTTCCCCTTGCATTGCTTTTCAGGAAATCTGTTTGCTTGTAGAGGCCTT
This sequence comes from Pezoporus occidentalis, assembly GCF_034315485.1. Lineage (NCBI taxonomy): Eukaryota > Metazoa > Chordata > Aves > Psittaciformes > Psittacidae > Pezoporus > Pezoporus occidentalis. The sequence goes on along the minus strand of NW_026916170.1, from coordinate 7,975,579 downwards.
AAAGTAGTAGAGAAGATCAAATCAGTAAGTTAACATGAAATACAAAGGAAACCAAAGGTGGATTTCCTTGAGTGAATTACTTTTCACTGACATATGGTTTTCTATATGGTATATAGTCTTCTCCATCTAGACAGATGGAAACAAGCCATACAGGGGAAGATGTGAACAAAAGGGTGGAAGGATTGTATCAGCTTTTACTTACAGAAAAAGCTAATTCTTGTCCCAGTGAAATCCATGGTGCTCCTGTTAACTTTGTTGGTTCACTGAGTGTAATTCTGGCTCTTTAACCATGCCAATGCTTTAAAGCCAGTAAAACCAGCCTGTGAGGCAGGAAGAATTTTTGTTTTGGGGATATTTAAAACTAGGACTCAGTATAATGACTGCAAGTGGAGAGAAGGATTAGGGGAAAAAAATGGGGGGGGGGGGGGAGGGGGGCGGGAATGAGCTGGGGGGAAGAAGCCATGAAATAAAAAAGAAAGAAAAAAAAAGAGAGAATTTGGATTTTGCTGTAAGGCAGCAGTTATTCCAGGGGGAGGCTGTGATATGAATAAGATTTCTGGACCATGTTTGAGAGCTAGGGCAGAGAAACAGTGTAAGGGGGGCCACACTGGCTCATGGCATAATTCCTTCTAGTCTAGGTCCTAGACTGTCTCTGACGGTGGTCAGTAGCACATATGTGGGGAAGAGTATGAAGACAGGAAAATGCACAACGATAGATCTCCCTAAATATTCCCACTGCTTCCACCAGCTTGCATCTCGGGGATTTGCTGAGGCAGCAGTGGTAATTTTTGTGTTTGTCAAGTAAATTTTAGAAGGGAAGAAGGGTATAGATTTGTTAAGATTCTGCTTTCTGCAAATAAATTGATTGCTGGTTTTGTAACCTTTCTCCATTAGTACAAACTCACAGGAAGCTTGAGCAAACAGTAGCAAACCTCATCAAATTATGCTTGTGCTTCAGAGGGGTATAGGCCTAGAGAACTGTGGAGTGGTGGATGGGGACAGGACTGATTTGTGAGGGAGTGTTTCTGGTTCCATTAACAGGTACAAATTTTTTATCTAAGAATGTCTCAGATCCCTTAAATATCAATAGCTATGAGGATGCTGCAGGTACAAGAGAAGGAAAGAGCATGAGGGCATTCTTTAGGACTTACTGCTTGGTGGTGTAGTTGTACCCCCATGGAAACAAGCAAACATGTCTCACCAGCACAGAGTACATCTGGGCTTCTAAATCCAAGCCTCAATTCTGCTGACTGAAGTTGCTAAGTCACAGAACAGCAGCTTTGTTCTGAGAGGGAGAGTGTTGAGAAACAAAAAAGGGTGGCGAGAGACAGAAAAAAATCCCATCGCAACTACTCAATAACAGCAACGTTTTAAATGTAGTGTGCTTTTTGAAGAAGCAGTATTGCTTCATTTTACAACTTGTCCCTTGGCTTCAGAGGAAAGTATTTGAGTTGAATACCTCTCATTGTGAATAAGAATATCTGACTCCACCACTGGATTAAGACAAAATATGACAGCAGGGTGGGATGGGGTAGAAACCAGCCAATTAGAACACCTGATAAAATACTGAAGTTGCACTGTAACTTGATCATACCTCAGTTGTTTGTTCAGTACATTGTGCATTTATGTGCACATGCTTTAAAAAAAAAAGTTTTTATGATGTGCTAAGCTTTTTAATTTTTATGATGTGCTAGGTTTGTAGCCCTACAGAGTGATTCAGAGCAGTAAAGGAGGAGTGGACAGTTGGTTATGTTGGGGAGACAGATGAAGGAGGCTTGTGTAGAGAGGAAAGTGAGAAGACTGCTTCTGTGATTAAAGACACATGGCAGAGTAAGCAGCCAGATAACTCATGGCAACACTGTGATGAGCAAATTACCAAATTGACAAGAAAATCAGTGAGCAGTTTCTGGAGAATATAAACTACCAGGCAAAACTGAACTGGCAACAGAACATTAAGACTAATTTATCTCTCTATAGTTATGTCTTACTGAAAAGCCTTAGTTTATTGAAGTATTCTTCATACAGTGACTATCTATCTCATACCATTGATCATTCTTTTCTTCATTTGACTTTTTTTTTTCCTAATCATAATACTTCAGTTTCTTTTTCAAATACAGCCTAAAACTATGCACGGTATTGAAGGCTGGTGTGCCGGGTATTTGTAAAAAAGCACCATCATGTTTTTAATTTTTAGTCTCTGTCCATTTTCTTTTAATTCCTGGCAGTTTGCTTGTGGGGGGATTTTGGTAGTGTTTTATTAAGCACTAGGATATTTTCATAATTGCCCTAGTATTTATAAGTAACTCAGACCTCTTTCATCACTGGCGGTAGCTTTCATGTTATTGTCTTCACGTAATTTAGACTGATTTTCTCTATTTCATTTCTGTGCAAGTTTTCACAAGTCAAGGTTTGTAGAGAGAGAACTAAAATGTGCTCACAAAGAAACCAGTGGGAGAGAAAAAAGTTATTAACAGCTTACCCAAGGCGTATGCTTTGTTTCAATGCTTCTATATAAATTGTAGTAGTATTCTTTTTTTTTCTTTTTTATCTCATTTACCATTAAAATATATTTTGTAAAGGTAAAACTATATTTTGAAAGAACATTCAGATTGTGATCAGCTGTTTTAAAAACCACTCTCCCAAACCCAAGGCAAACCATGAAGAGTAACCCATTTTCACTGGCTGTGGTATCTCCATCCTTGGAGGTTTAATCGATTCAGCTTTTCAGGCAAAGCCAAGGTTGCTGTCATACAGTGCTAGGAGATGGTCCTGCTCTGAGAAGGAGATTCTATTGACCTCCAGAAGTACCTTCCAACCCTCATTTTTGTGAATCCCTCTAGTGTGGCTTTAAATGGGGTCTGAGGAGGGTGGGGAAGCTAATGTATTTGATATTGGGTGAGAAAAATATATATCAGTGCTACAGCCTTGAGGATTTAAGGGACTCTCTTTTACTGTATTGATAATACCACAAACCTCTTTCAAGACACCTTGAAGCCATAAGCTCTCAGACATGCAGATCTGACAAAGTGTGGGATGTGAAATAGATGAAAATGGTCCAGCATAATAGGTTCTGCATATTATCCGAGACTATTATTTTCATTATATTGACTTAGAGAAGTTCCTTGCCACCTACATTTCATGATTTTTCTGTTGTTGGTTGTTTTTTGGGGATGGAGGTTGGGGGTGTGTGTTTATGTTTTCCTTGGTTAGCCACCTATTTTTGAGATTGCTTTAGAAGGCAATAACCGTTCCCAAAAGTGTAGATTATTGTAATTGGTATGTTGGGGTTTTATTGCCCAGTGGGTATCAAATTCTGCTGCTGTGAGAAACAGAGTTTAATATAAAGATACCTAAACTGACTTTTGCTTTAATAATATCCTGTTAGATTAGCGTATATCTGTCATGTGCTAAATTTTATTTTAATATATATTTTAATGATGAGTTTTTCATTCTCATGTAAAAGACTCAGTTTTGAGTCCCCAGTTTATTTAAGGCTTGGTCCTTTGAAATGCTCCTAGTATTGTATTTGGTGTGTACAGGTTCATCCTTTGATGTCCAGAAGTGTTAATCTGCATGGCGTCCTATTTTAAACAGGGTCTTGCTTTATGCATTGTATTTTTTTCTTTAAAGTTATGCTTTTCCAATCAGTACATAACACCTCTTTATATTTAGTCGATGAGGAATGGGTTAGAGACCAGTTGAGCAATCTGGACATCCATAAATCCATGGGTCCAGATGGGATGCACCCGCGGGTGCTGAGGGAACTGGCGGAAGTCATTGCTAGATCACTCTCCATCATCTTTACCAAGTCTTGGGAAACGGGAGAGGTGCCTGAGGACTGGAGGAAAGCAAATGTCACTCCAGTCTTCAAAAAGGACAAGAAGGAGGACCCAGGTAACTATAGACCGGTCAGCCTCACCTCCATCCCTGGGAAAGTGATGGAACACCTTATCCTTGGTGCCATCTGAAGGCATATCAAGGATAAGAGGGTTATGAGGGGCAGTCAACATGGCTTCACCAAGGGGAAATCATGCTTGACCAATCTCTTAGCCTTTTATGAGGAAATAACACGGTGGATGGATGATGGCAGAGCAGTGGATGTGGTCTACCTTGACTTCAGCAAAGCATTTGACACAGTCTCCCACAGCATCCTCACGGCTAAATTGAGGAAGTGTGGACTGGATGATCAGGTAGTGAGGTGGACTGTGAACTGGCTGAAGGAGAGAAGACAGAGAATTGTAGTCTATGGGGCAGAGTCTAGTTGGAGGCCTGTAACTAGTGGAGTGCCTCAAGGATCAGTACTGGGACTAGTATTATTTAATATATTCATCAACGATTTAGATGAGGGAATTGAGTGTACTATCAGCAAGTTTGCTGATGACACTAAGCTGGGAGGAGTGGCTGACACGCCAGAAGGCTGTGCTGCCATCCAGTGAGACCTGGACAGGCTGGAGAGTTGGGTAAGGAATAACTTGATGAAATATAACAAGGGAAAGTGTAGAGTCCTGCATCTGGGCAGGAACAACCCCAGGTTCCAGTATAGGTTGGGGAATGACCTGTTAGTGTAGGGGAGAGGGACCTGGGGGTCCTAGTGGACGACAGGATGACCATGAGCCAACACTGTGCCCTTGCGGCCAAGAAGGCCAATGTCATCCTGGGGTGTATTAGAAGGGTGGTGGTTAGTAGGTCGAGAGAGGTTCTCCTTCCCCGCTACTCTGCCCTGGTGAGACCCCATCTGGAATATTGTGTCCAGTTCTGGGCCCCTCAGTTCAAGAAGGACAGGGAGCTGCTGGAGAGAGTCCAGCGCAGAGCTACAAAGATGATTAAGGGAATGGAACATCTCCCTTATGAGGAAAGACTGAGGGAGCTGGGTCTCCATAGTTTGGAGAAGAGGAGACTGAGGGGTGACCTTATTAGTGTCTATAAATATATAAAGGGGGAGTGTCACGAGGATGGAGCCAGGCTTTACTCAGTGGCAAACAATGATAGGACAAGGGGTAATGTGTACAAACTGGAACACAAGAGGTTCCACTTAAACTTGAGAAGAAACTTCTTCTCAGTGAGGGTGATGGAACACTGGAACAGGCTGCCCAGGGAGGTTGTGGAGTCTCCTTCCCTGGAGACATTCAAAACCCACCTGGACACATTCCTGTGTAACATTATCTAGGTGTTCCTGCTCTGGCAGGGGGATTGGACTAGATGATCTTTTGAGGTCCCTTCCAATCTCTAGCATACTGTGATACTGTGATACTGTGATATTCTCAATTTTATTCATATCTTTTCATACAAGGCAGAGTTGAGTCAAAGCTTGTTCTAAACGGAAAGCAGTGAATTTTTAAGTTTCTTTTTCATGCTAAAGTGCTGTAAGGTACACACTAGCTGTGTATTTCTTTTCAACAAAAGCTTGCACATGTGCTGACTTACATGACTATTTTACATGTTACTTGGGAGCTGTTGGACTTACATTTTAGGGCTCAATTTTGTTCTAAGCTGTGTTTACTCAGATTTCTGCGTGTTCATATTAACAACAGTGAAACTTGGGTGCCTGTACTGAGAGAATTCAGTTGGTTCAGAACAGGTTTCGTTAGAGTATGCAGACCTGTGTAATGGATTTATCCCACTTTTTAACTTCTGTTTATTTCTCGTAGAACTGAAGAAAAGATACTTTCTCCTTATGTGCTCGTTAGAGAAGACCAGTATTAATTTCAGAAAAATAGTCAACCTGAAGAAAAAAAATGCTTTAAAAAATATTCATGTATTCGCTGTGAGAGTTTACACAATGACATCAAAGGCAGGATAAAGCTTGCACAACTAGCTACAAATCTGTTTAATCTTATTAGATGTTCTCAAGGACTTAGAGTGCACAGAAGCATGAATTTTGCTACAAATGTGTTATTGGTCTTATTGCACCAGTTGGTTACCTAAGGAACTAAGCCACTTTACAGTAAATATTAATCCTTTCAGGGCATGCAAATAATAAATTTACCAGAAGCCATTATCTGCTACTTTTATTGCTGACAAAGTTATCATAGTACTTGTAAGCCCACTCCTGGATACCAAGGTAGGGATTAGAAAATTGTAAACAGTTATAAGAAGGAGTTGGTAAAGATTTTGAATCTCTCTGATGATTAAAAAATGTCTTCAGGAGGCTATTAAACTCTTAAGCTGTGTTTACATTACTCTTGCAAATAGACATTTTTGTTTGTTCTTGGTGACTCTTTGCAGTAAATAATGAATTCCACACTTAAACAGGAAGGTAAAGGGAAGAACAAAAAGTCGCCATATTGAGCTCTCATTCTTTTGGCTAAAATAGGATTGACCTGGCTTCTGCTTTACTTAGCATTGGCTCGTATTGGCTCTGGGTCAACTCGATTCAAGATTACAAGCTTTGGGCATGGCAGAATGAGCTGTCAGCTCAAATGCTGAAATGGCCAGTTTTTAAGTATTTTTAGGAATGAACACTAAACAAGCACTTGTTTCTTATTGCAGGATGTGCAGAGTCTGTGTGCTTATACATGGAGGAATCAAGTTAGATGGCAGATTTTTTATCATAGAGGAGCTCTGGGCTTAAATCGGTTCTTATGTCAGCTAGGAGTCCCATGGTAGTATAAAAAACAAAACAAAACAACTGTTTTTTATAAATCAACCAACAATCATAATCAGTTTAAATAAAGGCAAATCTGCATATAGTAATGAATGACAGGTTGTGGAACAGATGGGGGATAATGTCATTCCACCATCTTGAAGTTACTGTTTCAGATCTGAACTCTTATTCTCTGTATTCGATTTCAGAAGAAATAATGCAGGTGACAGAGAGAAGGCACTACAAGTTATGCTTCAAGTCCTGCAGACGTGTGATCACCCTGCTCCCGATATGTTTTGCTTATGTGGGAGGATCTACAAGGATATGTTTCTTGATTCTGAATGTAAAGATACCAGTAGTCGAGACCATGCCATTGACTGGTAACGGAAAAAAAAAAATCTGTATTAAAATGCTTTCAGACTTTTACTTTTGTTTATGAAAAGCAGGGCTGTAAGAATTAGAAAATCAGTTGTTCCACTCATCTCTTTTCTTCAGGGTTCTGTTTGATTAATTGGTTTACTGAGCACCCGATCTTTGGATAGGTATTTCCTTGCTTCTTTTTATAGGCTATCATGAATACAGAACGATAAACTTCATCCACCCAGATCTTTGTAGAAAAAAATTATAATTAATATGCTTCAAGGCCAAAATGAAATACAAATTAGATCATGGGACTTAAAGTGGTCCTTTATGCAAGGATGATTGCCATACTGATCCTCAGGAAATGCAATGATCTACTGTATATAAGGAAAAGTATTGATAAACTGTATTATGAATTTTCTTAAGATAGTAAGGCACGCATGTGCAAACAAGCTCTCAACACACTGTTCACATCAGTGTTTGTAGAATCATATAAACTACTGCTGAGTACAGTAATGTTAGCAATGTGCGTTTGTGCTCTGTGAAATACTCCCCTTTTTCTCCTCCCTCAACATTATTAGTGAAACATGGATGGGTAGTAGTTACCATAAAAGTTTCAGATGGATGTTTTCACTGTGCACCAGCTAGTGGCGTGCATTCAGCCCATCAGCTGTGTCTGTTTCCCTTAATGAAAATGAAGCTTGAAAACAAAGGGCTTAAGCCTTTAAAAAAAAAAACTTGCATTAAAGAATAATATTTTTGTTGCTTTTCTCATATGAATAATATAATAAAATTAGGTTCTATTGTGTTTTAGAGTTTTGCAGTAATCAGTTTGTTTCATTTTAACAAAACCACACAAGCTGGCAAGACATAAAACTAAGTAGAAGTTTTTCTTTCTCATCATAAGGAAAAAAGCTACTTTCTTTCAAGTGCTCTTTGCAAAAAGTGCCATTGGTACCAACTAGCCTTTTTGTCCTTGTGATAAATTAATAGCTTAAAATACCTACCAAAACTTTGCAGTATTTCAGTTCTTCTATACAGAGGTGTGAGCTCTTGACTCTTCTCTGCAGGTATCGCAAAGGATTTGAACTCCAGTCAACTCTGTATTCTGGAATTAACCTTGCAATTTTGCTACTTGTTGCAGGACAACGGTTTGAAAGTTCAATGGAACTGAGAAAAATAGGTAAATATCCACACACAGTGCCACAGACAGGTTCTCTGCCTTTCTCCCTATGAAGAAAACAAAATGCCTCTGGCAATGGGTTGCAATAGACACATGCTTGAACCTTAAAGGGGGAGAATGCAAAGGTGGCTTTAAATCATTCCCCTGACCTCGGTGTGGGGTGGACGTGTGTAGAGCCTTTAGCCATTGATCTCTTGCAGTAGATATGGATCTTGAGGACACAGAGATGTGCAGCTTACGTTGACAAACAGGAGGAAGATAGCCCAGACAGATAATGCAAGAGGTTTCCCAGCATTGTCGCAGGAGTTGGGACTGTATGGACTGTATTGGGAATGTTATTTGCAGACCCAGTCTTTACGTTGGGCAATGTTTTGTTTTGTCTTGTTTTGTTTCTTCTCTGGGGAAGACTTGCTCCACTTTACTTTTACCACTAATGTGTAATCAAGTCTTTTCGTCTTTTACTGATAGACTTAGCAGTGAAAATATTTATTAGTCTTCTACTGACAGAAAATAAGGTTTTAATTGAAATTTTACAGGTGTACGGTTAAACAGCTTATTGGGAAGAAAAGGAAGCCTAGAAAAAATGAATAATTACTGGGATGTTGGACAGTTCTTCAGTGTGAGCATGCTGGCTAATGACGTTGGTAAAGCAGTACAAGCAGCAGAGAAACTTTTTAAGCTGAAACCTCCCATGTGGTATGTGGTAGAAGGCTGTAGCTCAAGTACCCAACTATGGGGAAATTCACAGATTTAAAAATTCTTATAGTCACTAGGATAATTTATCTGGATTTTTTCCATCTTAGATTGTTTGTAACTCTGACTTTATATTCTGGTTTATTCATTATTTTGGGAAGGAAGGGTGAAAGAAAGAAATTTACTCATCGTTGTTGGGTTTATATTGCATTGAAGCACATCTTTTATAAGAAATCAGTGATGATTCCTTGTGAAACAATCGTGTAAAGGTTGTGAAACTGTTCTTTTAGAGCTAAGATAGCTGCTGCTTCCCTCCCCCATCATCTTCTAGCTGATAACATCCTTTTCTAATCACCATATAGCTACTCATGTAATTATATAACTACTCATGTAACATGAACAAAGATGTTAATGAACATCCATGTGAGTTTATGACTTAAGGTTTTGACTAAGCTTGCTATTATTTCCAGAAATCTGTAAAAATCAACACAATTATTTCCAGTATGGTAGCTTTTAAAGTACATTTAATTTTGCCATTCATTTTTTTGATGTATATGTAAATTAAGCCGTTTTAGAATCTGGTCACATTTTGTTTTTCTCTGTAAACTCACCAATTCGATATATTCTAGGTACTTGAAATCATTAGTTCAGAATCTGATGTTAATTCAGCGTTTCAAGAAACTCGCCATAGAACATCCTCCTAGACAAGAGAGATTGACTTTCTGGCTAGATATAATTTTTGAGGCAACGAAAGAAACAACTAATGGCCTGAGATTTCCAGTAAGATGTTACATCCAATCAAGTGTTGTATTCTTATGTTTCTGGATAGGGTATAACAAGAATTGTAAGACTCTAAACACAATACTCACATAATCAACTGCCTGTTATTTCATTGCATGAACTAAACCCTTGTATTCTGCTAATATTTACCGTATATAAAACATTTAACCCAACATCCTAAAAACATTCTAAGAAATACTTTTAAGTCTCATACAATAAATAGTGATCACTGTTTTGTTGTACATAGGAACACTGCCTCTTCATGCCCTGTCTTGCCCTTCTTTTTTCCTCCTGAAATTTTTTTAGGCCTCAATTTGAGATTACCCATTGCCTGTATCTGAAAATATTGTTGTGTATTAGCCACTGGTTTATTAAGGACAAATATTCTTTATTTTCAGGTTTTGGTGATAGAACCAACTAAAGTCTACCAGCCTGCATATGTTTCAATCAACAATGAAGCAGATGAGAGATCTCTCTCTTTGTGGCATGTCTCTCCTACTGAAATGGTAAAACTACCAGCACATGTGTTTCATGTATTCTGATTTGTTGTACTTTTTTATGTGTAGATTTTAGAGCACTTTATAATAATTTGAAGTTTGCTACTTCTGTGTGAAGCACAAGCCTCAATATCTCTTTTGTGCAGATATGAAAGTTTACTTTTTACAGACAAAGTAAAAGGAGGGACTATGATTAGAACCCAACTGTTTTTGACCTCTAGTTCATCTTTCATTTATCTTGACCACATCTCTTAGAAGCACTTGGGTTATTTGTTCTGCTCATAATATTTCTCACTAGAATTGTGTGATATTTATGAAGATGAAGCTCAAAGCTAGATAAGAAATAAAGATGAAGCCCAGTATTGTGTTTAATTTTTTAGACATTTTGAAGTTTTTACAATTATAAGACCAGAAACTAGAATGGCAGCCTGTGACAAGTAAGTGTCAAAAGATTAAATATTTGAAACCTTGGATTATGGGATGAAACAACGGAGATTAGGAAAGGAGTAGGCAGAGTCATGGACAGTGTAACTTCTTGCAAGTGAGAAATAACTTCAGTTTCACATTGAAAGATTTGAAATCTGGAATGTATTTCACCATCCCTTCTTAATATCAGAAAAATGCAGATGGAGAATAGACTAAAAATGTTGAGAGGCAAGGTGCAGAAAGGAAACATGTTAGAGAAGAGAAGACCACAATTGCCTGGATCTGTGAACTTCTTTTGCAGTACACTGTTCTGCTTTACTACTTTGAGTGACTGTGTCTGACAGCTTTATGGAACAAATTCTCGGTGTTAAATAAGATCCACGTATTAGTGAGAGATTTGTGGAGGGCTACAGTCCTAGGTATAGGCTGATGCTGTTTTGCCTCCAGTGTGCTCCCTGGGCCAAAGCTGTTGGCTCAATACCTCTTAGGAAGATATATAAAGCTCCCTTTCCCTTTGATCCTAGATAAGAGTAGGGCATAGTCTGCTCCATGTTTAATATGAAATGTTGATGTATTGAGTCAAAACGTAATGTTTGGTAAATTGTACTTGAAGATTTGTTCTTCAAAATTTATTTTATATGAAGAAATGCAGCTTTTACTTCCACCATTTGTGCCTCTTCTAGTCATTTTTCCTCAAGTGAATAGAACAGTAATGTATGACCTTTCTTTACCTATACATCCATTTTATTTGAAATCTGGGGGGAAGAAAGAGAGAAAGGAAAAGAGACATTCTGGAAAAAAAATATTTTGCTTCCATGCTGTGACTTTGTTTTCAATAGTATATCAAGGTTAAACTGTGGTTGATTATACCTCTTTGATCTTTACAGAAACAGATTCACGAATGGAATTTTACAGCCTCCTCCATCAGGGGAATAAGGTTGGTATATCAGAAAACAGCATAGTGGGGTTGTTTGTTTTGTATTTCCTTTAAGTGGGAAATCTGGATGCTGCCTTAAATTGCTGCTTTGCATTATTATAAAAGCTTGTTCTGTCCAAACCACCTTGAAATGTCCACACAAAAGAATTTCCCTTTCCATGCATGGGCAGAGCTGTACCTATTTCTTATAGGAATACACATCTAAGAGGGGTGTGTGGTCATGCATGTTCTCTGGTATACTTTCCCATTTTCAATTGTGTATCTGTTATTTATGTCTTTTCTAAATGCTTCAGTGACATTATTGCCATCTCTGAATTTAAAAACATGGAGGTCAGAAACCTTTAGCTTCTTCTGTAAGTGAAAGAATAGTTTGTTTTCCTTTAACAGGTAACGATGGTATCTATTTTCTGGTTTTAATTCAGAAATGCTTCTGATATGGCTCTATCTAAAAAAACCTACTTACTAAAACTTGTATTATTAGAGACATGTTAAATGAGGCATGGACGTAGTTTGTGCTAAGGAAAGAATTCTTGAGCTGGAAGGAGACTGCTAGTGGAGTTTCTCAAGCACTAACGTTTAAATAATTAACATAGTTCCATTTTGTGATGCTAGATTAGTGGAAACACTAGACACAAGTAAATGAGTCCAAATATTAGTACAAAAAAAGATCAAACATAGAAAGAATAGGGTTGTTCCGAGAACTGAAAGGATAGAAAAGAATCATAGTGATAATAACAACTGCAAAATACATGACTACATTTTGAAGCTAGTTTACATGTCTTAAATTGGACTACTTTGGTGACAGAAAAATGAGACACAGAACATCAGGACAGGAAAAAAAGAAAATAAAATAAATCTATTTTATATAGCTATCTGTGTAGCCTGGCAGTGCGTCTATGGCATTCTTGCTCTCTCGTCTGCATTATGCAGGCTGTAGCTAAGTGACGGAGCCATAAGGACAGGGAACACAAGGTGGGATTTTGCCTTCCCTCTAAGTTCATGAGTCACTACATTGGTGGTTCTGGCCTTTCTGGGGATGTAAATGGCTGTTGGGTGGAGCCATTTGTGTGAGTGCATAAGCTTAAGAGCTTGAAAAGATTTCTGATTCAAGTACAAACATGAATTCAGATACCTAATGAGTTCTGTGGTTCTCAAAAGGGCTTCTCGGCTGTGATTTTGACCCTAAACACTTAACTTTTACGTCCCAAGTTTGTGTTCCCTGAACTTGAATAATTTGCTTAAGAAAATAAGCTCAGTGAGAAAGTATTTCTAATTTCTCTGAATAAGGGGAGTGTTTATTGCTATAAAGTCTCAATTGTGGATTTGGACATATTCTACTACAACTGTAGCATTTTCTTCTTCTTAAAAAAAAAAAAAAAAAAAGAAAAGCTGGCTTTGGTTTTCTGAAACATATTAATTGCCTTCAGACAACACATTGCACAGAAATTAAACTTTGAGAAAAATAACAATTAAGTGGAATCAAGCAATGCATTTGCTTCAATTCTTACTGCTGGGGATTACAAAGCTCAAAGAAACAATATTTTTAAACTTGGTGGAATTAGATCTTTGCTTTGTATATGATAACTTACAATTGCTGTACTTCTGAAATCACAGTCACTTTGGAAAAAAAAAGTGGTCTTGGTTAACTTATACTCTGTCAAAGTTCTAAAGTTATTTATGCTAACCAGTTCATCCACCTACGTTGCACTTTTTATAATACAGTATAATACTTAGATACTGTCTTGTCTATCCTATATTTGCCTTTGGAAGAATCATCTTGCTTTGTTGCATAGTTCTCACGTCAGGTATGTATTAATTTGCCTTGCTAGACTAGAAATTGCTATACTAGAATGAAGCTACAGAAGGGCATAATGTATTTTCACATATTTCTGAAGAAATCTTCCAGCAAAATTCTACTTTTTTGTAACGTTTGTCAATGTAGCCCTTAATGATGCTTCAGCAAGTTGGTTTTGTAACATTCTACAACTTTTCTATTGTCTACCGTCATGTATTTTAACTTATTAGCTCATCAGAAGCTAACCGAAATCTGAGTTTGACTAAACAGATCAGGCAAGAATCTCATCAATTGTATTTAATGCACAAAAATTAGGAGAATACCTTAACAAGTATAACGGTTTGGCATCTATGTAGAATAATGCCGAAGTGCAAGTCTTTGGAATAAGAGGTTAATTCCTAAATTTACTTTCATATTGATATAATGTTTTATGGCCTCTTCACTTCTCACTTCAGGGCATTTAGATGGGATGTATATGGCGCTGGCAGGACAAAATATGCAATAATCACTGTCAGAATTATTGCTGCAATCTGGAGTAAATACTGGTTGTCCTGAAACTTCTTTATCAGTATTAAGGCCATAACAGTATATACTTTGAAAGATCTGCTACATTGTAGGTATTTCCCAGTTTAGTTTTACTGTAGGAGTAATGGAATTATAAAAAGCAGAAGTACTTGTCAAGCTTTAAAGAAAGGCTTTTTAGCTGCATTAGTGTCAAAGCAATTCACTTCCCATTGAGGTGTCATCAAATACCACAAAATCTGACAGAACTGTGTAAAAAAGCAAGGGGAGGCAAATAACAAACAAACTTCAAACCACTTCAGTGTAGTATTTTACCAAAGTAAGCAGTAGCCTAATCATTTGTCAAATTTGGGATAGGATTGTAAAATACAAGAACAAACTCAAAGCTTCCAATTGTAATGAAAATAAATATAATTGCATACTGCCCCTCTGAGGTAATTAACTGTGAAAAAGATGTTTGCTAAGTGTTTTTAATTAAAAAAAAAAAGCTCTTCCTTGCTCTATTTCTTCCAATAGTTACATCCAAAATGGTAATTTCTTAATGTGAATTTTGCAGCATTTCCAAGTTTGATGAACGATGTTGTTTTCTTTATGTCCATGACAACTCTGATGACTTTCAAATCTACTTTTCTACAGAACACCAATGTAGTAGGTGAGTACAGTTTGTGTGGGTATTGCATGAGAGATCTATTTCCTAAATAGAATTGATTTATCAAAGACTGAAAGCTGACGTTTTTGCTTCAGAAATTGTTTCTTCACTTATTTTTTCTTGATTCAGAAGCAATGGGCTAACACCAGTGATATTTAAGGTGGTGAGACCACTGTCCCATTACACTTGTTGGCTGGTTCTAATCAGTTTACCCAGAAGTTATTAGGTCTGAGAAAAGGCTGAAATAGCTTATTCTAATTTATAACTATTATTTTCCTTTTCTGTGACTTGACCATGTCATGTAAGGTCACATATTGGTTTGGGTTCTGCAGAGTGCATTGCATAAAAGATAGGAAGCACTAAAATTAATGTTACCTGCTCAGACTTAATTTGGCGTTGCAATTTGTGTGTTATGAAACACGGTCACAATTTTCTATGCCTTATGCACTGCACTACAGAAGCCTGTTCCAAAGATGTGTGACTATTAGTCAGTGCAAGAGATGTGAATGCTTTATAATAGTTTTAATAATTTGTTACAGAATGTGGAAAAAAGTGAGTGGCTTGGGCAGGAAACTACAGGAAAATATATCCTTGTACTTTAGGATCTCCATCCCAGAGAACTAGCTGAAATTACTTAAAACCCTATTCTTCAAAACATGTTATTACTTTTATATTCTTGGCTTTCTGCCAGGCTAGAAACCACAAAACCTGTTTTTCAGAAATACTGAGTAATCTCACTTTAACCAAAGTTCATAGGAACATCTAAATTAAACTGAAAGTAATAAAATTCTCATCAGTACACAGAAGGAGAACCACCCAATACGATGCCACAAGTTTAGCACTACTGAATTGAACCACTGAAAATCAATTTTTAATTTTTTAATATCTCAGCTTTTTTTTTCTAATTACATTTGTAAATACAAGGCCATACTAAGCACTTTCTGTCAAAGTGTTCAGAAAAAATAATCAAGTTGGATATACCAAGATTTTACTGTGCAATTACAAAAACAAGCAAGTGTTGGGTTCTGATACAACAAATAAAATGGTTTTATAAATAATTAGTCATTTCAGTGTGTGTTTGACGTTCTTCCTCATTTAAAATAAGATAAATGTGGAGAAAGTAAGTAATGAAAGAAACCTAATGAACATGCTAGTCAATTTATTAGGTTGAAAGCTAAGTCCACCTTGCAAAGTATGTTTAATCGTAGAAAAAGATACTTTTCTTTGATGCTGTGCTATTTATTACTTTTTTTTAGATTCTGTGGGTTGGTAAAAGAAATTTTGTCTGATGCCATTGGCAATACTTTGGAACTAGAGGGAGAAATAGATGGAGACACGTTGGAGGTATGTGTCAAGCATAAAAGATTCAAGAACTCTCAAATTTATTCTCAGTCTTCCCTGTACTTTGTCTCAGTATACTAGAAAGATAATAAATAAATAGCATTTAAACCCTGAATTGTATATGAATTTTCAATTCTTACAAAACTCTTTGTGTTCAAGACTTGCATTCGTTTTAAAACACACATTTTTTGATAAAGGGAGCCTGTTACCACTGTAAACTACGAAATCCATAATAAAGGGTGTTATGTTGCAAACAATCTATAGATGAGAATCATCTGATATCAGCTGGCTTATATGGATAAAAAAGATATTTAATAAATTCTAGGAGAAAGCCATTTAGCAAAGGTACTTCAGTTTTTCTAGCTGATACCTGGTACTATTACTACTCCAAGTAATTCCATTTAACAGGCTTTTTCTGTCACAGAGATTTACAGATATTTAGGATCAGATTAATCCATCATGCTTCTTACTTATCACTGAAACATCCATGTTAGGAACCTAGTATCTGCAGGCTTTCTTTATAATTAGTACACAGGGGAAAAAGAAAACAAAACTTGAAAAGTTATTCAAATTTTATGGAGGTTCAGGCAGCTGGATCCATGTCTTCATAAGCCACACTGCCTCATAGCAAAAATCCGGCATTTTAGCACTTTTTAAGTATATATGCTGTGCTTCTATTTATTTGTTTTGAAATCTGAAATACCACCATAAAAAGTGTGTTGTTTTATTTGTGGTCAAGCAAATTCAATCTGATTTATGAGTGTAGAAACCCTGATGTTGTTTGAGTTGGGTATCTTTCTGACTGTGTCTCATTCCAGCAATTCTCTTAGGCTTATAACTCAGAGCAGCTCTTTATGATAGTGATCCTTTTGTAGTACCTAAGGCTTTGGAAGAGCAATAAGAAAGTAGAAGACTGTGTACTGGACTGCTGAATGGAATTGCATTGTGGGGAAGATGTGTTTTTGCACTGAAGTTTGTGAATAATGGCCACAGAATTCTCTCCTCAAGTGAAAAGGACAAGAGAAGCACATCTGTTAAACTCAGCTTTATACATACATCTGTGTTGTTGGCATAGGATCAGGGCTCCACCTTGGCAAAGACAGGCTATTATCTATAGCTGCAGATTTTATATTACATACTTACATATTTAGCTAATAGCAGGACAATCTCCAAACAACATAATCTATTCAACTGTATAATAGGCTTTCAGAGGAAGTGAGCTCACCATGACTTGAGCCTTTTAAATATTGGACTTGAAAAATCACTTGAGAATGCACAGCAAGAAACTATCCTGTGTGGGTTGATGTATGAAGGAACAGCTACAGAAATTAATTTTAAATAAATCTTTAAGCTATATCATTCTACATACCTTGAATTTCTCACTATTATCACCTCGTACTTACTACCTTAGGTCAGGAAATTAAAACAGAAATCAAGATACAGAAGGGGAGTATTTATTTGTTTAGCTTATAAATGAGCAAAGACATTTGATGTCTTTCTGCAGCCTGAAATCTTGCATTTAAGCAAAGATAACATGCACATGCAGCTTTGTATGGTTTTGATGGGCTTGACAAGCACAGAGAAAGCAGTTCTTACCATATATAAACCATCTGTTCGTATCTTGGAAAGAGGAAGAAATAACCTTGAGCACAGTTTGGGAGTAGGAAATATTATTTCTGTTAGAATGTTTTCTAACAGAAATAATTCTGTTAGAATTTCTAATTAATTCTGTTAGAATTAATTTCTAAAAGGTTAAATATTTTGGACTGTGGTATTATTTGAAAGCAAATACAGTTTAGTTTTATAGCTAAAAAGCATTTAGAATAAGAGTGAGTGTGGGCGGTCCTTTCTACCTTAAGGTAGTCAATTCTGGATATTGATATTGAAGAAGTTCCTATCCCTTTAAGAGTACCTTCTGTACTCCAAATGGTATATACTAGAGATCAGACTGTGACCTACCCCATTCAATGCAGAAGGTCAGCTACGAACACTTGTTTACTCATACCCGATGATTGAATTCAGCATCCAATGGATCACATATTCAGACTTCTGGCAACCAGCAGTGATTTATTTGATCTTTGTAGCTCTTGGAAAAAAAGGAGGCAAATGTAAAGTGGCATCAAGTATATACAAGTCTATTAAACTGTCTACGAACTAGCACAGAACTATAAATCTCAATGATTTCCATGTATTATGGGACCCAGATTAATGAACATGGGTTTCTCCACAGTAATTTAAGAGTTGGCTTAGGACAAGTCTGTTGCAGATAAGGTTACTGTCAACCTTAAATTCTGCAATGTGACTGCTGTCTTTTTTTTTTTGTACAGTTTTATGTCATATGATAGCTGTGAAAGTTGGATATGCTGCTGCCAAAGAACCTGACAAGTTTTACATGTGGCGTTTTGGGTCAGTTATACCTGTCATATAACGAAACTATGTTATGAACCGTGAAGCGCTGAAACATGGAAATTGAAACTGTACTAAAGCTGCGCTAGCTCAAGTTTAGTTCCACTGAGCAGAATATGCTGTTAGGATAAACGACAGATGGTTTTTCTTTAGCACTTTCCATACAGCAGCATGAAACTTACCATCTTTGCTGATGAAAAGAGAGGGGAAAGCCAGTGACATGCGGACATTGCAATACGAACTGGGAAGACACTTCAAAGAGATAGATCTGAAGACTGCATTCTGTATGAGAGCGCCTTATTGGGTGTAGCAGAAAAAGTGGTAATTGACAGAAATGTCAGTAGTTGTGGCCACTGTAAAAAGGTTGGTTGTTTTTCTAAAATACAGAATCCATATGAAGCCACAGAGAATACCCTGTAGTTTTCCCATATGGGACATCTTGGATTTGGGAAGATAGTAAGGGAGGTCTGTGTACTTCTGATAATATCTGAGGCTATGAAACTGTCAAATTCCTTTCTTATGTCTTTGCAAAAATACTTTTTCAATATCCCTTATCAGTTCCCTGATTTGATTCTAGGATCTGCTGCTTAACCCAACTTCCATAAGACATTTGGTTTTATTTAGTGTCTAAGATACACTTCCATTAAGCATCAATCAGCTTTTTCACTGACCTTTATAGTAGGAGAGTTCTCTGATAAGATCACCATATGGGACAAGATCATGAGGTGGTGTAAATTACTGTAGATTTACCGAAGCCAGTAAACCAGCAGTAAACTCAGCTGGCAGCATGACCTGCCATGTTTCAGCAGCAATGGACACCACTACTCCATATATTTAATCATTCTTGGAGAAGACAAGCATTTTTTATTTCCCCTTGCCTTTTGGGAAAGCTGATAAGGAGGGGCATATGTCAGCAATGAATTTTGCAGTTGCTAAGATCAGATAAGACTTTAGGATCTTAAAACACTGTCCACTCCCTGTAATAAGAATGTCACTTTTATCTATTTTTTAAACTACTCGGGGTAGATTTAGATCAGATATTAGGAAGGAATACTTCACTGTGAGGGTGGTGAGGCACTGGAACAGCTTGTCCACAGAAACTGTGGCTGGCCCAGCCCTGGAAGTGTTCAAGGCCCAGCTGGATGGGGCTTTGAGCAGTCTGGTATAGTGGAAATGCCCCTGCCCATGACGGGGGGGGGGTGGAACAAGATGATCTTGTTCCAACCCAAACAATTCCATGATTCTATGTTCCATACATTTATGTATTTTAAGGGCTCTGTCAGCAATTCTTAGAGATGATACCTGAGCGTGTTCTTTTGACAGCACTGTTTCATTGAATTTGACATGCTGCTGTGTTCCTTGTTTGGGTGAATGCACTTCAAAGTTGGTCAGGGAAGACTGTTTTGCAAAGCAAGTAACATGGACATTTTACAAGTTGTATAATGTACCAGGCTGGTGAGTAGCCTGTTGTACTACAGCTGTACTGCAGTAACTACTCTGTGTCATACTAACTCAGTATAGCACATAACTGTTGTTAAAGGTCTTTGTAATGTCAAATGTTAGTGACAACAATTTCTGTGCTGTTTTGTTTATCTTTTCTGCTCGCAGTATGAATATGATTATGATGAGAATGGTGACAGGATAGTTCTAGGGAAAGGTACTTATGGAATAGTTTATGCTGGAAGAGACCTTAGCAACCAGGTCCGAATAGCCATCAAAGAAATACCCGAGAGAGACAGCAGGTAAGATCTGATTTATTGTTACATACACATTGCTAATGAAACTGCTGTTGTCTGCCAAAAAACTTCGTGTTCTTGGCATGTATTTCTATGTTGTTAGTTTAGTGTACTAAAATTCAGTTATCATTTCCCCCTAGTACTCAACACTACCCTTTAGAAAATAAAGACTTCTTATTTTTTGGAAAAGGTATTATATATATCATAAATACCACGGGTTTATGATTTATATATATACTTCAAATTCTAGAATTTGGGGATTTTAAGTTGTAGTTGTATCTCATATTGGTTTTGGGGAGGCGGAAAAGCATAAACAGAGTTTTGCAGACAAAAACAATACTATGTAACAATACAGAAGAAATAAATTCTTTGAGGGCATGTTTTTCCTTCAGGGTTCCTCTGAGACCTACTTCTGTATTTTTTCTGAGTAGGCAGCCAGTCACACTGCATTTTGAAGGTCATTGACAAGAGGTTTGCTGAAAGTTGGGTCAGTATCCCTAAAATCCATTCTCTTTGCAAACTAGCATTTAAGTGTAGGCTAGAACCTTTTCCTGCACGATAACATACTCCACTTGCCTTTTTTTTTTTTTTAATAGATATTCTCAACCTCTTCATGAAGAGATAGCACTACATAAATATTTAAAACATCGGAACATTGTTCAGTATCTTGGATCTGTTTCTGAAGATGGATACATTAAGATTTTTATGGAGCAGGTGCCAGGAGGTTTGTATCATTCTGAGCTTAATCTCTCCAAGGAATCAAAAGCAGTTGGTACTCTAAACTTACTGAAAACACTTCTATGTTTGTGCACTGTGTTTGGCTTTTCTGCTGAAACATTAACTACTTTTTTCATATAAATAATAGATTTGAGGTGCACAGGTCCCAGAACCCTCTTCTCTTTCTGTAATAATTATAAATCTAGAGAAAAGTCACTAAAAGTATCTGGTGTCAATACCCATGTGTTATGAAACTGGAGTTTGAGCTGTATAGTCCCATTTAGCCTGAGCATCTGAATGATGATTGGAGCTTTTAGGGTAAGTTTCTGTTAAGCAGTAACACTGGTTGAGCTATTAAGTACTATTCTGTAACTGCTATAGATAAAGCACTGCCATTTCCTAGGTAGATTAAAGTTGTATACTTCCCTTGCTTATAATTTCCAAGTTTTCCTTCTCTATCCTTCTCTTCATGTTAATATGTAAAGTCCCTTTATATCTTCTCTAGGTCATGTTTCCATCTCCCTTTTGCTAGTTGCTCTTCAGTGTCAAGGATGTGTCAGAATGAGTGTTAAATTCTTGTATGAATATAATTTCCAAAATGAAAACAGAAAGAAGAAAATCGGGAAATAAATTCCAGTTTCCTAGGGAAGATCAAGACAAAAACATTCAGTGTAATTTAATACATCTGGGCATCCAACATAGGGAAGTTGTTTAATTTTTTAATTTCTCTGACCTTCTCACCCAAAAGCTGAGACGCTGGCATATGATGCATGCTGATGTGATGAGTTTGCACCAACACTTCCACTTGTTTTTCTGCACTTATTAAAATTATCACCTTGTTTAGTTCTTGTTCTTATATGCACAGTAGTAAGCTGTGATTAGTTGCTAGTGCCAAGATATTATTGAACTGATTCAGATCAAGGAACCAGCTGTTCAGATTATGCAAGATTCTTCGAGGAAACTTCACTTCAGAAAAGTGTTGAAAATCCCTTTAGCTGAATTTGTCTGGCATTAAGTAGAACCACTGCAGTTAGTTTATTATGAGCAGAAAAAACAAATCTGTCTTTATTTTGCTTCATGATTAAAATATTTGTGTTATTCAAAAAAAGATTAAGTACATTAGAAGTAAGGGAGGTGTAGATTGCCTGTCTCCAACCCTGAATATCCACTACTTGGTTTCTTTCAGGAACTTGCTTTCTTCTGTCTCTGAATATTTCTAAAAGTTAATCCTGTATTTGAAAGGAAAAGATTCTTGCCGTTTTATTTCTCCCCTCCCCACCCCAAGTAGATCCATGCATGTGGCTCATGAAACACATGACACATATTATAGCATATAATATCATACAGTGTTATCTTTAGCTTCTATTTCATTAAAGAGCTACATGGTTGCTAGTCCTAGTCTCAATAGTTGTTTGACTAAGTAATGGGGATGCATCCAGCCCTGTTGTAACATTTATTCCTGTCCTGGAAGTGAAAGCTGAGCTGGCAAGAAAGAAATAACCAGTCTAAACCAGCAACAAATTATGTGTTCTGAGGGATCTAGGAATAATTTGGGTTAATTATAGGTACTGCATTTCTCTTGTGTTAGGATATTGAGCAAAGGCTTAATCCAGACTTCAATGTTTTGTGCTAATTGAGGATTTACTATCTTGATACTTTCTTCTTAACTCTTGTAGGCAGTCTCTCAGCTCTCCTAAGATCTAAGTGGGGCCCAATGAAAGAACCTACAATTAAATTTTACACCAAGCAGATTCTGGAAGGCCTTAAGTACCTGCATGAGAACCAGATTGTACACAGAGATATAAAGGTAAAGTTTCCTTTAGTGGGTCTTGTTTGATTTGCTTTTTATCTTATTTAGTTCAGTTAGTTTTACTCTAACCTGAAGTAGAATTTTTAATAGTATTTCATGGAAGCTTAAAACAAAAGGAAAGAATAAAACAGCCCCTTCTCCCTGGTGCTGCAGGAAAATCCCTTTGTAGAGAGGTATATTACAACAATAACCACAAACTTGAAGGAGTATTGGGATTGGGATTTGGAATCTGTACTCATCTGTCTTCCCTCCTTCTCTCTCTTATCCAAACCACAGGGGGATAATGTTTTGGTGAACACCTATAGTGGTGTGGTGAAGATATCTGATTTTGGTACTTCCAAACGGCTGGCAGGAATCAGTCCATGCACCGAAACTTTTACAGGTAAGAGTAATTTAGCAGAGTTTATATGGGGTTTGATGATAGATTTAGAGTTGGAGCCAAGAGACTCTTTGGATTTGTGATGAAAACATGATTAGGTCTCTATTTTCAGGGAAGAATGACTGGGAGTGTAATCACTATAAACACAGGTTTGCTTTCCCTTCCCCTTTCCCCTTCCCTTTCCCTTCTTTCCCTTTCCCTTTCCTTTTCCCTCTCCCTTTTCCTCTCCCTTTCCCTTTCCTTTTCCCTTCTTTCCCTTCCCTTTCTCTTTCCTTTTCCCTTTCCCTTTACCTTTTCCTCTCCCTTTCCCTTTCCTTTTCCCTTCTTTCCCTTCCCTTTCTCTTTCCTTTTCCCTTTCCCTTTTCCTTTCCCTTTCCTTTCCTTTCCTTTCCTTTCCTTTCCTTTCCTTTCCTTTCCTTTCCTTTCCTTTCCTTTCCTTTCCTTTCCTTTCCTTTCCTTTCCTTTCCTTTCCTTTCCTTTCCTTTCCTTTCCTTTCCTTTCCTTTCCTTTCCTTTCCTTTCCTTTCCTTTTGTAATTTCTTCCATTTTACTCGTTTTCTTATAAAAAACACTTCTTCAGTGTGTTGGGGTCATAGTTTTTCTTCTAAGTGTTTTCCGTTAAGTAGCAACTGATCTGTTGCAATTATATCTGGAAACAAAAGTTGCTGGGATACATCAACTTTTTCATTTATTAATCTAGGTATTAGTAACTCATGCATGCATGAGTATGTCTTGAAGTATGTCTGAAAGTGCAGAAAACCAAACACAAGCTTAAAAATATTTTCAGTTTTGAGGCATTAATTATAAAACCAAATCAACTGGCTACCTTGGTGTTGTCAGCAGTAAAAAGAACAGTAGACATAAAAATATTGGGCTGGTATATTGCAGAAAAGCTTTAATATACAACAAGGTGGTAAAAACTAGCAGTATTCCGGGAAAACAGAATTTGCTGTGTAACAGCTAAAACTCCACATTGAAAAATGAATATATGGTTGCATAATTACTCAACCCTTTTATCAGTGAAGATACAGATAACATGATGCTTTCATTTTTTATATGGCCATGTGCTGATATCAAAAATCACAAGCCTCATACTGGCCTGCAGTTTAAGTAAGTACACAGAAATAGCCATTAGTCCTGTGTGGAAGACAGAAGACAATAACTAGTCGCTATAAGAGATAGTATATGGAGAAATGGTATCTGAATTAAAGTCACCATACTGTAATAAGAAGAGGTACATCTTTCCTTGTGCCCTCCTTCTTTGTTCTCGTTCACATTTGCAGCCCTGCTTATGCTTCAGACATGGAATTTACCGTGAGAATATTTTACTCAAGTTCTTTTGGATTTAAAATCAGTAAGCAGGTGGCTATAGCCTAGATAGTTTTAAAAGATCTCTTGCTATTTGTTTTGTTCCTTAACTCAGTACATAAACTCTGTGGATTTTAGGCTTTATGCAATACAATCACATGATTCGAAGTATCAGGCTTCTAGTGGTTTAAATGTTACGCACCTCCATTCAAGACACACAGCCTGAGGGCAAAGCTGTGGCTTGAACTTTTGTTCTACAGCAGTCACATTTAATGATCACAGTAATATGCAATCTCTTTTATCTTCACCAGATGTTCTTTACTTAATAATTCACAGCTTTACAACAGTGTAATTTTATTGCATTCTTAAGAAGAAAAAGAATTTAAGGATGTCATAACAGAGCCAGTAGGCATTCATATGGAGAAAGTAGTACAGACTATCTGTAATTTGAAGGTTTTCATCACCTTTTACATGCATAATTTTTACAATTTAGTCTCTGCAAAAATTGTTTGATATAATTTTACATTCTGAGGAAGCATTTGGATTATGTGGCGAATATACTTTCAGCAGTTTGAAGCCTTGTATTAGAAAGGGAGGAGAGATAATTTATAGAAAAGATGTTAATATGTTTTAGCGCTGAAAGGGGAAATCAAATATTTTGGCTCTGAAAGGTTGCATTTGGCAATTTTTGACTTGCTTAGTGGTGTGTTAATTCTTTTTAATAAGAATGAAAACTGTAACACTTGACTATTCCTTTTGACCTTACCAGGAACCTTGCAGTACATGGCTCCAGAAATCATCGATAAAGGGCCACGAGGATATGGTGCACCAGCAGATATCTGGTCACTAGGTTGCACCATTATTGAAATGGCAACAGGCAAACCTCCATTTCATGAACTAGGGGAGCCTCAAGCAGCAATGTTTAAAGTAAGTACAGCTTTTTTTTTTTTTTTTGCTATAGACTTTATAAATTATCAAATACTGACTTTATTTTTTAATATTAACTTAATTGGTAGTAACCTTTTGTTATATTGCTTATCTTGCACAAACCCACAGTCTGATCAGTGTTCTTAATTCACTGAATGATCCCTCTCTGCTCTCAGCTGTATTGCTCTAGGGGAAATAGGTCATGACTCAGAGCAGCAATCTGAAAAATGAGTAAAGACTTATGAAAACTAATATTCTCTACCCTCTTACTTCTGTCACCTCCTGTTCTTGGTTTATTATTTTTGTCTTGGCAAAAAGCTATCTGACAATGACAACCAAGTTATTACTGCTCCTTTAAGTCTTCTAGCAGATGCCTTTTCACCTTATGTGCCTGGCACACAGTTGAGCTGTTCAGTGAGTTACACGTGTTACTTTTCAGCAGTTTATTGAGCTGTCTGGAAGCACTGGTTCAGTTCTGGGTGCTCAATATGCTCTGTGCAGGCTCATGAGGTAAGCTCTGGCAGGACTGTATGTGTCCCTACATCCTGCCCATAAGCACTTCCATGCCACAGAGTTGTGTTCTGATGTTTCAGAACTGGCATTTTTTAAAAATACATCTGTTGCCCTTCTTTCTTCAAGGATGCGGCAGAGTTTTTATCATTGTTATTGCAGACTGTGCTAATGTGCAATTGTCAGGCATTTGTTTTTGTTTTCTGCTTCTTTGCTCTGCTGGGACCTGCTTGGAACTGCCTTTTACTGGGCACCATAAATTGCAAACTGTGGTTTCTTTTTGCTGTGTAATAAAAGTAAGCAAGCTGGAAGCTAGGTTTGAAGCCAGGAATGAAGCAGGCTGACTGGGCAAGCATGTAAAAGAACAGAAGCCTGAAAACTTGGGATATTGAACTTTTTGAGGTCGCCACCTCCACACGTGCACACTCTGTTGTGCATAGGGCAGGTGAGGAGAGGGGAAGGTCTAAGTCTGGCTGTGCAGTCACTATAGAAATTACAAATGGCCAAAGAGTTGGAGGAAGCAGAGAAAAGGGGCTGAGAAAAAAAAAAGACTGAACCAAGAACTGGAAATAACTCCTGGCTGAGTGTATGTTGTGTGATATTTAATCTGTGAGCATTGTATGTGTGCATCTGGTTCTGTGTGAAAGGAGTGCAAACAAATGACATTCAATGGAGATAAAGTAAACTAATGTTGCCACAGTTTCTGGATGATTACAAAAAAACCTTATTCCCCTTGAGCAACAGAGATGAAGATAAGAGCAGAGACGTGTTCAAATTTCCTGGTCATGGGTTTTGTTTAGTGTGTAAGGGTATAACCTAGCACCAATGTGCTACCAGCTTGTGCCGCTGCCGCAGCTGAAAATGGCTGTGTGACCAGCATACACAAAGAGCAGGCTGACCACAGAGATAGGCGTGTCAAGAGCAGCTGTCAGAGCGCAGCAAGCAGGTGGCTGTCTTCTCCTTTAATCCAAAGCAAAACTCTTGCTGGGCTGATGTTTTGCAGTGGTGAAACTCTACCCCCCATTTATATAGCACTGTCCAAAATGCACATGCGGTTTTACAAATCAGGCAGAGATGCTGCATTGGACAGGGTAAATGTGTAGATGTCGTATCCTGCCAATAGGACATCTATTTACTTTTTTTTTTTTTTGCTAAATACATCAATTTAATTGTAGAGGTCAACAAGCTGCATGTATTAAAAATGTTACATGCAGAAAATACTAGTTTTGAATGTGCTCAGAGCCATGGTTTGGAAGGCCTTAATGCATTATTAGCATTTTCTATTTTGCACATAGAAGAACATTCAAACAGTAGCATGACTGCTCAGCACTTTTTTCTTCAGCTTGCATTGAAGTTGAACCACTATTGTGAGTGCCTGATGGTGCCACAGTGTGTTAATGCAGCTGTATTATGAGATTATTTAAAAGCAGCTGACACTTGTTTAACTTCTGGGCTACTTGTCTCCCTTGTGGCTGGCCACCTTCTGCCTGGTTCTCCAGAGCCTCTTTTATGTAAAGATGCTGAGACTACAAGCCCTAATCTTGCCAGCTACATACCATACAGTGCACACGTTACACAATTCATACTTCCACAGATTTATGCCAGATTGGCATTGAGATTAAGAAAGCAGTGAAGGAGCTGGAAAAATCACTACTGAGCAACCTGTAGAATCACGTTTTTTCATTACTTAAAAGAAGGGGGGGGGAGGGAGGGATGTAGTTAAACCTTGGGACATCATGTGGTTTTCAGTTAACACTGAAAGGCAAGGGAAGACATCTGGCTCTGTGTCAGGGGTGGTGATGAGGTCTGGCAAGGTCATTACGAGCATTCATACAGGAAATTTGGCAGTGGCAGGAGCAGGACAGGTACAGGCCCCAGGCAGTCAGTGCTAGAGGAGGAAGTTGCTCGTGTTGCTGCAAACGAATGTGCTGAAAGAGTCACAACTGAGACACACAGTACTGGGCAGGGGTGATGGGAAGCCTAGGAAGTAACTGGAGGGATTTGTGGATGGTAGAAGCAGCATTTGAAGCACTTGGTGAGGATAATGTCCAGATTGTCTGAAGGTGGATGGTTGGATGCATCCATATCTTGATGTATGTGTCCACATGGATCTTCATGCCGTGTTTGTAACGAAGTAAGACAGGATTAGAAGCTTGTTGACACTTCACTGCTTTGTGTGGGTGCCTGGATCAATCCCTTTCCAAACATCAGAGGCAATATGAGAGATTATACTATGAGAGAGCTTTGGCCCATGGTCTGTGCGTAGTTGTTTAGTATAAATAATTTCTATCTGTGTTTTTCTTGCAGGTTGGGATGTTTAAGATTCATCCTGAAATTCCAGAATCGGTGTCTGCTGAAACAAGGGCCTTTATTTTGCTCTGTTTTGAACCTGATCCTAGTAAACGTGTTACAGCATCTGACTTGCTCAGAGATTCCTTCCTGAAACAAGTAAACAAGGGCAAGAAAAGCAGAATTGCATTCAAGCCTTCAGGTAAAGAATTATCAGCCAAATCCAAGTCAACATCATCATTAAGTGTTATATAAAAGATTGGAATTATTAAGCACACTCTTTTACAAAGGACATTTCCCTTTGCCAGGAAAGCAGCAGGAACTCAACAGTGAAAGTGTCTGTGATTTGCAATTAGACATATTTAAATTTAACAATTCCCACAAAATATGGTGTCTTGCTATTTTGCATTTTGCTTGCTGAAATCTCCCAACCCTGTTTTTCCTCTGTCCAGAAATGAATGCCTCATTTACAGTAAATTACAATTAGAGAAATGGCAGTTGGTGAAGACTTTCCAATGCAGTTCTACATTTTAGATTCAGAATTACTTCAGAGGTCTGAGTTTTATAGAGTAGGTGTTTGGCACCTGAAAGGGCAGGTCTATCACGTGTTCAGGTCTATACAGGTTGGCACTTTCAAACTTGGTATGCGACTTACTTAGAAATTTGTCACAGAGCTGTTGAAGTAGCTGTTTAGTGGGTTATTTTATCTGCCTAGCATGTTCCTCCCTTACATCCGTATATCAGCTGCTTTCTCAGTGATGAGATAATAAACCTTAATATAGACCTGCCAAATAAATCATTACTGTTTGAAGGAACTGTCCATTTAAAAATAGGCAGACTCATTGGTCTCTCTGCTTCTTTCCCCTCTCTGTACACACACACATACAAGCACTCCCAATGCAAATTGAATTGCTGAATGGAATTCTAAGGGGAACTAGCAAAGAATTTGACATCTAGCTGAACTGGGCATCTCTTGTCCTGAGGGGCACTGAGAACTGCAATCCCTGCAGTTACACTGGGGTAATGGGAGAGTTCACACTGCTCAGCCAGGGCAGTGGCAGTCAGGAACTGCAATAATGTTCTCTGGAGCTTTTCAGCCCTTGCCTGAGGATGTTTTCCTGGAAAAATTGCATAGTACTAGAAAGGAAGGAGCTTGCCTTGTTAGCTGCCCTGAGAGCAACAGGCTCTTTGTCAAATACCAGGGGAGGTGCAGCTGTCTTCTGTACTCCATGCCTCCTTCTGCTCTCCTCCTTTCTTCTTCCACTCATTGATGAGGTTATGGATCACCTTTAGATGGCCAGAGGATCAGATGCTGCAGGGTTAAGCACTGACCTGCAGCAAGAAGCAAGCTCAGTGCTGACCGTTGTTATGAGTGGAGTGGGCAAATGCTATGAAAATTGTTTACTGGGTGAGAAAAGGGAAAGGCAATGTGGCTGCAGCTGAGCGTGTGCTCTGCTGTGCCAGAGCTGGGAAAAGCTGTGCTGGCTGCTGCAGCCATCTCCAAGGGAGTTTGGCAGGCTAAAGCAGGTCCTGGCCCAGCAGTTGCCACAGTCTCACCTTCAGCAGCTCACTCTGCCTCCTCCCTCTACTGTTTTCCTCATTGCCAATTTCCTCAGCTTTGTGCCCATCTTTCCTCCCTGTCTCCACCCCTTTTTTCTTTCCAGTAATAAAGACAGCCCAGAGCAAATATCAACTCTTAACTCTTGGGACAGCAGCTTTCAGTTTTCTGTTCTGCTGAGATGCCTCGAACCAGTTCTCACAAAGTGACGCATATTGTTTCATTTATGTGACTGACCTCAGCCATTTGAACATCAGTTGCATACCATGGAGTGTGTCAGAGCTTTCTGAACAGCTTTTAACTTCAAATTCTCTTCCTCCCCCACCTCCATATCATTTGTAGTGACAAGCATCAACACCTTTTGTGATATCTTCATGGATGTCTGCACTCTGACTTGACAGAACTTCTTCCTTATCTTTCCAATCACATAGCTGCAAACTGGCTATCAGGATGATTGCAGACCCTCAATATTTGTTATTTTCAATTTGTTCTTACTTTTCAAGATGAATTGGAAGGTAACAAGAGATTTCCTTTAGGCTGGTGCTGAGAGACAGCCCTTACTGAGGGCAAGGGGACATGCAAGAGAGGCCTCAGGTGTTAGAGAGGGAGCAAATGTTTGTCCATTAACACAGTCAGGCAGAGGTGAGAAGAGTGGGTATGAGAGTGCTTCGTGCTTAGAGAAATGGCTGTGGTGGAGCAGCTGATGGTCACCTGTTGGTTTGATTCAGGCTCTTAAACAGCTGTATGTGCAGTTGTACCACTTTGTGAGGCCAGGGGAACCAAGGAAGAGAGTGTGTGTGTGTATATATGTGTGTGTGTACATGCCAGAACGGGTAATAAAATGGCATTGTATATGTGCATCTAGCTGCTTTGCTGTCTTTGAGTTCAGCAACTAGCTCATTCACACCTTTTGTTACTTATGCATATATTGATTTTGAGTTGTATCACTGCTTTCTGTCAATAAGGTTACCTCTCCCTCAGCCATTTTACAAAATGAGGTCTTGATATCACTGACTATGATCACAGCTGTTTTAAGCACATTGCCCTTTTCTGCCTAGTTCTGTTACATGTTTTACAATGTCTGTTCATAGATTGTAATCGTAATACATACCTCCCCCTGCCAATCCATGGAGAACAGGCTGGCAGTAGCAGCAGTGAGCATGGCTCTGTTTCGCCAGACTCTGATGCACAGCATGACATGTTTTTCGAAAGGCCAAAGAGATCTATTTCAGAGATTCAGACAAGGCATCCCATTTCCCATTTACTAAGGTAAAGCATTTGCTTGTCGCTTGACACCCATGAGGGATTATGTGGATTTAATTCACATTATATTTTATCTGAGGGCAATCTTTTCACGTAATGACTAGATAAGCAGGTTGTTAAAAACAGCAAGCAAGTTGCACAGGCAAGTTAACAGCTAACTTAAATGTTGTCTATATTTAATTAATGAACAATTTTTTTCTCCTGAAGGTTTCCACATATTGATAGACTGCCCCCATTTCCCTGCTCAGTTAATAAATGTCAGTCGTCTCATTGACAATGGATATGGATTCAGGAGTTAGCAGAGTTAGAAGAGTTGATCCTTCCCATGTACTCATGAAAAAATGTGGGAATGTGGAAGCAGAAAGGCAGTTCTGCTGCTCAGAGAGCACCGTTACTTTCAAATGAGTATGTTACAGTATGGGGCCAGAGAAAATAAACAGTTACCTTAGTCCAGGGTTTTCCAGTTTCATCCCCAGAATTGAACCAGTGCTGGGGGACATTGATACCAGCTGCTCAGCAGGATGAAATCGGCCTCGTGCTTTTGGGTTCAGTGGGGTTTATGCCAGCTGAAGATCTGAGTCATCTTCTGTCTCAGACTTAGTATTTAACAGTCTGATCAATCCACTGCTGCAGTTTAACTCATACTTTAACCTCCAGAGTATCCCTACTGGCTTCTAACAGTACAGCTGTTGTTGCTAATGCTGTCTCTCTGGTGTTCTTGTCGTCCGGTTGCTGACACAGTGCACCTGATGAGGGCTCAGCCTCAGAGGACAGGAGCACCTCTCCTTCCATTGAGGACAAGGATTCTGGTCTGTTTCTGCTGAGGAAGGACAGTGAACGCCGAGCAATCCTGTATAAAATCCTTAAGGAAGAACAGAATAAAGTTGCTTCCAATTTGCAGGACTGTATTGCACAGGTAATTTCACTTCAGCTCTCCTTTTCCCATGTTAAAAGGAAGATGACATGCCAGGTAGGAGTACTCCTTTTCTGGAAATTAACAAATGAAGGAGCTTGGATTGCTCCTTCTCAGTACCTTTAATCTCTCAGACCTGTAACTGTCTGGGCTCTGGGGTTTATTTCCTGAGGAAGAGGTCTGAGCCATTTGATATGGGGTTGTGAGGCTGGTGGGTTGGGTTTGTTCGCTTTTAAAGGACGGGGAAATGGAACACCAGGTAGTAATTGGTATGATTTGCTTCAAGGATAGATAACTGATTAACGGGTTGTAATTCAAAGCATATGTAAACTAGGTGCTAAGGACACTCCATGAATCTTTAAAAAGCTAAGGTAGATTTTCTGCAGCAGGAAGGGTTGAATGGGAAGGTTTAGTGACTGTAAAGAATAACAAGAGAAATCTTGTGTTCATTTAACCCATACCTAAGCAATGCCACACACCAGAAACAGAATTGATTGCTTAGCTTTTTCTGCTTAATGTCTGGTTCTAACAGTAGAAACACCTGTTCTCGGCAAAGCTGTGGTTTTTCACCCGGATGCCATTCACATGAAGGGGACCCTGCTGATTCTTCTTGCAGTACTCCTGGCCAGCTGTTGGTCCTGGTACAAAGACCCTTGCAGCACAGCTGCCAAGAGTCCTGCTGCTCCTGGGGTGAGCCTGGCACGGGCAGCCTGCTCCACACAGCACATCACAGGGGTTTGCTTCTCCCCTGTGACTTCCTTCCACCACGAACTGCCTCATAGTGCAGAGCAGCTTGTCCCTGACTGAGGGGCTCCTTGTAAGGCTCCACAGGCCCAAGAGGAAAGCCCCCAGACTCAGGCTGGGGAAGCAATTAATGTAAATTTCTGCTCTGAGCTTAAACTGCAGAATAGCTCATAGTCTGACAGAGGACTAAAATTCCTACGTGAGATCTTAGAAATAACCAGGGGTCTCAATAATTTCCAAGGGCATGTAGCGACAGGACAAGGGGAAACAGTTTCAATCTGACAGAGCGGAGATTCAGGTACTAGGAAAAAATGTCTGCCTGTGAGGGTGATGAGGCACTGGCACAGGCTGCCCAGAGACGCGGTGGCTGCCCCATCCCTGGCAGTGTTCAAGGCCAGGTTGGACGGGGCTTTGAGCAACCTGGTCTAGTGGAAGGTGTCCCTGCCCATGGCATGGGGGTTGGAACTTGATGATATTTAAGGTCCCTTCCAACCCAAACCATTCTGTGATTCTGTGATTATTTAGTAACAGCAAGTCCTATGTTAGTCTCCAGCTGTTTTACAGCCCTGGTGTAATAATTTATTTTCCATAATTTATGTAATAGTTTTCCCTTTACCTTTTAATTATATAGGCGGCTGTTCTTACAGGCCCTTGGATGACTTTAACTGTGGGGGTTGTGGACTGGAAATCACAGAATACAGTCAAGTCCTATCACTGTGTAATCTTAGACCTTTTACTGACTTAAATACATAATGTAAACATAATTATTGGCCTAAGGAAATCAAATGTCTGCATAATTAGATATTAGTCCAGATCCAGCTTATTGAAAGGATAGCATCTAAAAAATTGGCATCTCTTACAGACTGCTGTTTTTATGGAGGAGAGCTGCCCTCTCCAGTACGTTGCAGAAATGTGTAGGGATTGCCTGGAACCTCTTCCCTTTGTGACAGCCATGGTGCCAGCAGACTTTTGGTTTTGTTTTTGGGTTTGTTTGTTGTTTTATTTTTCAATAGGAATTACTATTTAAAAAAAAAAAAAAAAGAAAATAAAGGCTTTGCAGAAACAAAGGTTCTGTGATTTCTGCATGTCAGTGTGAAGCATACACAGGCAAAGCTAGAAACTGTAATCCTAAAACTACTATTGCTGCTAAAAGGATGTTTAATGACTCTGGGTTTTCCATGATATACGTTCATTATCTTTTCTTCAGAGCTCTGAAGAACTGCAACTTTCAGTGGCCCACATCAAGCAAATTATTGGGATTTTAAGAGACTTCATACGCTCTCCTGAGCAGAGAGTGATGGCTTCTACCATATCCAAGCTGAAAATGGATTTGGACTTTGATAGCACTTCCATCAATCAGATTCATCTGGTGCTGTTTGGATTTCAGGATGCTGTGAGTTCCATGCCCATCGCAGGGGTAGAGAGTCTCTTCCTGGACAGACCTCAACCCAGGGGTTTGCAGCTTCCCCAGTCTTCTTCGCTCCTCTTCCTCCTTCTACTGTGAAGGGGCTTGAATGTCACAGTCTGTGCACTGTTTGAAAGCTCTAGCCTAAAACTGTCAAAAACTGTTAGTTAAACTTTCAAAGGCTGGGAGGGTTTTAGTGACTCAGGCAGTTGAGATTATAAAACTTCATGTGGCTATTGGAAAACATGATTCTCTTTCCTCAGGTGTAAGCAAATGTTGTTTGCCACTACTTTTACTCATTTATTTATAGGTGAACAAAGTATTAAGAAATCACTTAATAAGGCCCCACTGGATGTTTGCAATGGATAACATAATTCGCCGTGCAGTCCAAGCAGCAGTCACTATACTTATTCCAGGTAAATCAAAGCAGCTGAAAATAATCTTTAAAGCAAAAAAGATGGCTGTTTGCATATCAAAGAGTTGCAGCAAATGTAACAGTTTAGATGTTTAATCTGTCAGCATGCCATTAACTGCATCCCATGTGCTACTACATCAAAAGCACAGGGTCAGAATGTCATACAGAAAGAAGTGTTGATCAGGAGGATTAATGCTATACTTGGGGTACAAAAGCACATAATGAGGAGATAACTAGTGGTTCTGCATCACCAGTGTGGTCCGACCGTGACCAAAGAGGGCAAATTAAATTCAGTCCAACCTGGAACTTTTGAAGGAAGAAAGAAAATGACTCCGTACAAGATTGTAATGACATCCAAGGTGGGTGACACTGCACAGGTTTGGTTATGTATTCTGAAAACTGATTACTGAGCTGTAGAACAGATGCAGAAAAGGGAGGGCACTAATATAAGGAGGAATGTAGTCTTGGCCTTCAGATAAATAGTAGGAAAAATCATCACCACCTGAGGAGGAAGAGGATAACTGATGAAGAAGTATCTAGGACTAAGTGTGAGTTGGAAATCTGCAAGTAGTTTTGTAATTAAGTCTTGAAGTGCTGGGTACCCCTTCCAGTATGAGAATGTTTGGAGAGCACTTAGTGAGGGTGAGCCCTTTCAATTCAAAGTTGCTATTGTTTTTAAGCCAAATAGGCAAAAATTTTTAGGACTTTGCTTGTAGCAGAAAAATGGCAGTCATTCTTTGGTGGGAAGGGTGGCCACCTGCAGCACGTGCTGAAAGAACTGGGGTTAGAATTGCTAGCTGGAGAAAGGCTTTGTAAACAGTTTTGATCCAAAGGAAGATTAGGAGGATGATGATGCTTTGAAAGCAAGCTTTGAAGGGTTTCTCATTAGCACATTTAGTTTCTTCTTATTCATTTAATCACAAATGTATTTGTCCCCTCTACAGCTGTAATCTACAGCTACCTACCTCTACTGGTATGCTGCAGCTAAGCTACTACATTGCCACCCATTTTAGAATTGATGCTGGGGAACCTGTGGTCCAGCTTGCATAACGCTTTGCTACTCCCCTGCTCAGTATTACAGTAAAGCACAAGGTGTAAATAGTCTACTTCCTCAGCTGAAGCTCCCCCAAGAACAAGCTGCAACACCTCTGAAGAGAGACCTGTCCAAAGAAATTCTCTTACCTGCTTTCTTTACCAGAGCTTCGAGCTCACTTTGAGCCAGTGTCAGAAACTGAAGGTGGGGAAAAAGACGGAGATGAAGCAGAGGACAGTTTCCAGCCCACTGAACAAAACAGGGCTGAGGATCCCACCACCACATCAGGAGTCAGCACCCTCAGTTCTGTGGTGTCCCATGAGGCTCAGCAGCAGCTTAGCCTGGAGCTGGGCAGACTTAAACAAGAGACTTTAAGGTAATGCTCCTGTAAAGGTTTCGGATTTGTTTTCAGCCAGTCTTTGAGAAACTCTCAGATGTTGCTTTCTACAGTGACATGCACATATCTAACATCAATACTGCCCAAATACCACTGCTGCCTCAAGGTGAATCAGGCCTTCCAGGAACACAAAGGGATTCAGAATACATTGGCAGTACCAGTAGGACAACTCAACAGCCTTCAGTATTGAAGTATTGTTTCTGTGTAATTAATTGTTTAATTGCAGAACATCATGTTGTATTTCTACTGTTAAGTAAGTAATGACGCTTGTGCAACTGTGTGGTTTCCTTCCTGCTCCCTTGGCTCCTTTGACACCACCTTACACCACAGCACTGCTCTCTGAGCTGTTCCTGCAAGGAAACGCCAGAGCAGCACCATCCTGGCCCACAGGGCAGGCTACCCACTGATGAGCACAAGCAGAGCTCAGCAGAGCCCCTGTCCTGTTTCTCATGGGTTACTGCATTTGTAGGCTGCTGCCAGTGTGTTAAGAGTTTACAGTCTCATTCTCCTTCATGGATGTGATGTACATCTGTGATCAGAACACTCCTGGTAAAAGATCACTCTTACATTGCTCAGTAGTAAATTGCAGTATAAAGGCAGCTCTTCCCAGGGAGGATGCAAAACAGTTGGAACAGAATTTACAAGCAATTTACTAAATTCTGCAAATATGAAGGATTTAAAGTGCCATGGATAAGCGAGTCTCAGGCAACAAACTAAGCCACAAAATATGCTACTTAAGACAGTATCTCTCAAGTGTCTCTGTCCTTTCGTAGTCATTAAAAACGACAAATGTTTTTCTCAGCTAGACTGACTCAGTATGGTTGTATTTGATCTCTCTTGTATGCTAACAGCCTTTTGGAAAACCTTGTTCAGAAGGAGAAAGAGTATCAGACCCTCTTACGACAATCTCTGGAGCAAAAAACTCAGGAATTACACTTGCTTCGATTAAAACTTAAACCTGAAGGTTATGAGGAGATACTGCACACTTTGACAGGTGCATACTAATATATTTTTTTAAAGGATAGGGTGTTGGGGTTGTTCAGCCTAAAGGCAGCTCTGGGAGGCCTTAGAGCAGCCTTCCAGTACCTAAAGGAGGCCTATGAGGAAAGCTGGAGAGGGACTTTTTAACAAGGGCATGTAGTGATAGAGCAAGAGAGAATGGCTTTAAACTGAAAGCGTGAAGATTTACATTACATGCTATGAGCGCGGTGAGACACTGGAACAGGTTGCTCAAAGAATATGCTCCACACCTGGCAGTGTTCAAGGCCAGGCTGGGCGAGGCATGAACAACCTAGTCTAGTGGAAGGTGTGCTTGCCCATAGCAGGGAAATAGATGATTTTTAAGGGCCCTTCCAACCCAAACCAGTCTATGATAAAGAACGCTTTGTTTTAAGCTTCAGTAGTCTGAAACTGACCACTTTAGCCCTGGTTTTGAGGTGTATTAACCTTTACATTTGTTTTCTGTTAAAGACTCCAACTGGTCTGCCACACCTTTTAGAGCGAATGCAGACCCTGAGCTCATGAACTGGTTGAAACAACAAGGAGCAGACTCGCATGCTATTAAAAGGGTAAAAAAAAAAAAAAAAAACCAACAAAAAAAGAAAAACCACAAACCCCCCCACCTTTAAAAAAAGGCACTGTAGTCAGTATTAGCAGTTTACTTCAACAAAGGAATGTTAATTTAGGAATAAATTTGCCTTTTAGTTTGCTGAAGAAGATTATACACTAAGTGCTGTCCTTAACGATATCACTAAGGATGACCTGCGCTACCTTCAGCTGCGGTAAGAAGTATTTCTTAGTTCCTTGGTGAGGCTGTAATTGAAGTAGATTGTAAAAACCTTTTTCAGACGTTCAGTTGTTGAAATAATCAGTGACCAGTCAGTGGCAACTGCTGGGAATTTCATCGCTGGTTTGTTGTTGAAGTTTTTCATGTCTTAACTGATGCAGTGAAACACCTGCACCTCCGGTGCTTCAAGCTATCTAAGTTTTGGCATTTGTCAAAAGTTGGGAGTTATTTCTGCACCCTTCGGGATGATGTAATCACAGGGATAGCAGGCATCCAGCACTTGCTGTGCCTGCTCCTTGACTCAAGTCCTTTCAACATGAGTCAGTCAGCCCCTGGCTGATGTGGAAGAGATTTAGCTGCCACCTCAGGGAAGTGTGTAGTGTTTCCTATGTAGTGTCATAACCAGTACAGCCTTGGGATTTCTAGGTTTTGCTTCTTGCTAACGTTAAAGAAGATGAGGAAGTTCTCCATAATGCTTCTCTATTCTCCTTCATACAGGGGTGGTCTTCTCTGCAGGATTTGGAATGCAATATTAAACCACCGACAAACATCTGGCAAGACCTCTGCGCAGGTGGTTCATGCTTTGGAAGGAGAACATGACATGGGAATAAACAAATGAGAACTGCATTCACTACACTTCAATTATTAGATGTATATATACATGTCTGTACAGTGGCCTTGCAGGTTTTGCACGGCGATGTAGCTTGTTTGACCTTGAGTGTAACACACAGTGACTAGTACAGCTTTTATGTCAGTGTCAATGCACTTAAATTATTTCTGACAGAGTAATGCAGAAGTCAAATGCTTATCACTGTAACCTAAAGCATTAGCTGAGGAAAAAAAAACATCTTTTCTGCAAACTGGGTACCACACACCTGAATTGGCTTTAGCATTGTGAAAACTCTGAACATTAACATGTTACAGCTCTGGCGGTTGGAGCAGGGAGG
The DNA here is from genome assembly GCF_034315485.1 of Pezoporus occidentalis. Classification (NCBI taxonomy): domain Eukaryota; kingdom Metazoa; phylum Chordata; class Aves; order Psittaciformes; family Psittacidae; genus Pezoporus; species Pezoporus occidentalis. The sequence goes on along the minus strand of NW_026916170.1, from coordinate 7,937,271 downwards.
GGATGTGCCAGAGCTTGTGGCACCTTTTCCCACATGCCTGTATAAAACTTTTATATAAACTATTAAAGCTGCCTTCACAGAACTCCTAAGAAAAGCCTGGTGCAATGTTTTCCTTTAGTAACGTACCTGCAGCAAACCCACAGCATCTAAAGGGCATTTCTGGTGGTTTGGGGAAGAAAATGGTTCATTAAGAAACAAAGCAAACACATTACTAGGTAAGTGGTGTTGAAGCTTATTTTTTTTTAACTGTACATAACAATCCAAAGACAAGTCGATAAAGCAGATACAAAGCAATTTCAGTAAGCTGCGGCTTTAACTCCTTCTGAAACAACTTTCAGCATGTTTACCCAAATCCAAACTGAGATGGATTTCCCCACACACTTCCTCATTTGAAAGAACTTTTAAATAAGCTTACAGGTTGTTTCTGAGTCATGTCTGAGTTTCCCAAGGAAGCTGTGAATGTTCCACACCTGGCAGTGTTCAAGGCCAGGTTGGACAGAGCCTTGGGTGACATGGTTAATGTGTGGTGTCCATCACAGTAGGGGTTGGAAGTAGATGATCTAGAGGCCATTTCCAACCCTAAGTATTCCACGATTTACGTTCCTGTAAATATATTCACTTATTCTTATGAATAAATTATGACAGTATAAAGTCCTTTAGCTGGTAGACTTGTAGCTTATCCACTGGTTTGGGCCCCGCACTTCAAAGGCTGGCTCATTGAAGTAGATGTGGTGACAGAGTTCTTCCAGTGGTGGCTCTGGGTCAGTGGTAGCGAACTGAGCTGCTTCCTCAATCTCCTTCCTTACTGCCACATCAATATCCTAAACCAAGAATGGATGCCGATTAGAAGGCACTTCAGAAAAAACATCTTAATTCTGAATTTAAACACAATGATGAAGTGTTGGTCAGAACTAGTGTTAAAGCTGTTTACAAACATATATGAAAAACCTGTGAGAAATCCATCCCTGCTAAACTGCAGCTTTTTTGTGCCTTTTGGACAGTACCTATACCTTACTGCCAGAGGAATATGACCCCAGTGATCTTCTACAGTTTCTGTTCAGATTCTGCGAACCACTGAGAGGGTCAGTGTCAATTTCGGGGGTTTTATTAAACACAGCTGATGAAGGTATTTATAACATATACTTAGAGGACTCCTGGCTCCTTCAGAGGATTTTTCACTGTTGACAATTTCTCTTTCAGACTTCTACGCCCTTCCTAGGTAGTTGAGAATGCCACAGTAATTTTGACTTCTACATCTTACATATGATAAGAGCTGTAAGTGAAAGATGATTTCCCATGCATACAGCCTTCTTCAGCACCCACATGTGCTTTTCACAGCTCGTTAGCATGCAAATCCTCCAGAGCTTGCTTATATGGCAACTAAAAGCCATACCTTTAATTCTTCAATGCTAGCCAGGTTATTGTTGACCATTCTGTCCTTCAGCAAAGTAATGGGATCACTTTTGCTTCTCACTTCTTGAATTTCTTCCCTAGTGCGATAGCTAGGACCAAGAGAAACAGAGACATGAACTGCTTCAGAAGTGTCCTTGACCAGAGGCAAGGTTCTGGATGCAGCTCAATCTTAGAAAGGTGTGAACAAAGAATTGTCAGGAATGCAATGAAAATACAGTGAAGCTCATCACTCAGAGGGAGGCACAGCTACATCTAGAACATTCCTTACATCTGTAAGTGGCAACTGAGCTACCGTAGCTCCAAAAATGAATATAACGTAGGCAGGGGAAAGGGAGCAGTCCCAGCCTGAGGCAGTTCCCACAAGGAGCTGCATATCTTCCTTCCCATCACCCTTCAGGTGATGATGCTAGATGATGAAGCTAGATGACTTGCTGCATGCTTCCAATTCACAACAAGTTTCCAAAGCACTGGGCTACACCTCCTGCTTCATTCAGGTATATCACAGTATCACACAGTATGCTAGAGATTGGAAGGGACCTCGAAAGATCATCTAGTCCAATCCCCCTGCTGGAGCAGGAACACCTAGATAAGGTTACACAGGAATGTGTCCAGGCGGGTTTTGAATGTCTCCAGGGAAGGAGACTCCACAACCTCCCTGGGCAGCCTGTTCCAGTGAATGGTACAATGGTACAATTGTACAAATGGTACAATGCCCGAGCATTCTTGACCCTGCCTGTTTGTGTTTTGAAGAAGTGTTCTACTTTACTTTACTTGACTGGACAATCCAAACTGTTCCTGCAGTCTTAGCATATTGGGCTATACATACTCTAAAAACCTTGGAAAAACATGATGCTTTTCAGTCAAAGCTCAATCAGAACACACTATAACTTCACGCTGAAAGCAGAATTCATTAATAAAAAGCACAAAAGTTCGACTTTGTGCTCACAGTCATCTATAGCAGCTTCACCATAACCTTTATATGAGTTTTGTAACACATTTAAAGATGGAATCTAAGAGTTTCAGGATTTTGACCATCACTACTTGGTTGTTTCAGTGAATGCCAAGGAAGAACATCCCAGTACCTTATTCCAGGGTCACTCATACTATGGCCATGGTAACGGTAGGTCTGTAACTCCATCACAATAGGACCCTTAAAAAGTAAAAAAAAACAAACCAGCACAGAGCATGTTACCACCTTAAGGGACCAATATATGGCGATAGCAGCAAGTATTTGCTATAGGTGAAACGTACCATGATTGTAACTCAGTGTTTTTCTCTGCTTAGTTTTCACACTACTACCACAACTAGTAAAATACAGCTTCACTCTTTTCAAATAAAAGCATAGGTTGATATTGTGAACTTTTATTCTAACATTCTTACTGAGCTGCATTAAATAACTTCTTCCCTCTCAGGGTCCTTCCACCATTAGTCAGACTATTTCCAAATGCCAAATGTTTCACTGCGAGGTTTGAACTCACAGAACCCTATTCTTCTGCACAAACCTTTTTCTTTTTCTGTTGTACATTGCCGGGGCAAACATTATTTCACCAAATATTAAAAAATTACAGACACAGCATATCGTACTTGGGTGACAGACACTAATGCTGATTCACATGCTAAAGCTGATTTACATCTGTGTAAATACAGAATGATCAGTATGTTCCTTCATGCTTCCCCTAATTCATCTCTTCAAAGACAACAACTGCCTGACAGCCAGGACACCTTTCCCAATAAAATTTAACTGGAGTAGAACTGGGGAAAAAGATGCCAGAGTATCAGGATAGATATATCTATTTTAAATGTTTGATACCACTTGCATGCCACCCAATGAAGAACTTTTTAATGCAACAGTAACATGGCTAAGAATTTCACCTATGGAAAAGGAATGACGACTACTGACTTACTTTGCCAGATCTGCAGTGTTCAGCAGCAAACTTCGTTGCTTCTCGAACACAGAGAACATCCATGCCATCCACCTGAAAACAGAAACTACACACTGAGGCAAAAAAATGCCAAACCCCAAACTTCCAATTTCAGCACTTCCACAAGAACAACATGAATTCAGTTGCAAATTTTCCTATATTTAAAAAAATATTTTTAAATTTACGTGTAAATAATACATACATATGTGCATGCCCATTCTCCCCCACAAAAAAAAACAGCAACAGTGTCTGTACTCACCCTGAGACCTGGAATGAAGTCCCCTCTTCTATAGTAGTCGGTACTGGCTGCCGCTCTTTCAACTGAAGTTCCCATTCCATAGCGGTTATTCTCACAGACAAAAATACAAGGCAACTTCCACAAGGCAGCCATGTTGAATGTTTCAAATATCTGGCCCTGAAAGAACAAGTTGCATCTAGACAGGGAGCTCAGCATTCAGGCATCAATCTGCAAGGTGCCTCATCACCTACATGAGGTTTGTCTCAGTGCACAACACTTCACAACAAAAGCCCTAAGAAAAACTGCAGCGAGCTATAGTACTGAGGGTGTGCATACCCTTCTCTCTCTGGGATTGCTTTTTCTGCATTAGTTGTCTCTTTTTAGTAAAGTATCCTCTCAGCAGAAAGCCCAGCAAGCAATCAGAGCAGAAGCTCCAAGTCAGATACTGCCTGGGCAACAGCGTTAACCCAGGGCGGACGAGAGGTGCTCCCCACTACTTGGTGGAAAGGCAGAGCTCACAGCTCACAGAACAAAAACAGATCACCAACAGCCACTCTCCTCCTCACCACACCACACCACACCACACCAGACAAAGCCGATTTACCTGATTGGCTGCACCATCCCCATATAAGGCCATGCAGATTTCGTTTTTACCAAAGTATTTACAGGCCAGCGCAATCCCAGCTCCAAGAGGAACCTATCAGAGAGTACATGAAAAAACACCATTTTACAGCAATGTTTAAAGGAGTTGGAGGTAGGCAGCTTGTGAATTGTGAAGAGACATTTACACTATCAGAGATCTGCTCAACATACACGTAGTCAGTAGGTAAATACCAACTCACTTCCATTTGTGCCGATCTCTATTACAGCTAAAATTCACACATCACTTACATATATCTCAGTGTGATACATCTTTGCTCTAGATTACTAAAAAGTGAGCAAAACAGAATAAAGACATCATAAATAGCCTCAGAATAATGGTGGCTGCATACAAGCTCACACCACAAGCACTGAAACACTGACAGAGGACAGGAGCCACATTCAACTTGTGCTTTGAAGCAGAAGTCATGTATATACCTGAGCACCAACGATTCCATTTCCACCATAGAAGTTTTTGGTATACATGTGCATTGATCCTCCTTTTCCCTTTGCACATCCTCCTTTTCGCCCTGTAACATGAATAACAAGCAAAGTACTTTTCCAAAGGAAAAATCCTATGCAAATGGAACATCTAATTCAGTGCCTAAAGGTACTAACAGTAAGACCAAGCTGTTGTCATTACATCTATGTGGAGTTAAGAAACAACAGCCATTTCCTGAAGTGTTTACACTTAAATACATCACAAAACAAGTAAGAAAAGAGAGTGAAAGAGAACAGTAAAGGAAACCTAATTCAGGAAATACAGAATGAGATTAAGAAGAAATTTTACAAGCAACCAAGAAGTTTCAGTGCTCTACCTATGTACAAGAACTTTCTGACAAACGGGGGGAGTGGTGGTGGAGGGGTGGTGTTTAATAGCCAAAATGGTCCCTACTTCTCATAAATGTAATCTGTAAAAAGAAGTATATCCAGTCCTTCCTGCTTTTCACTTGTGCAACAAAGGTGTGAACACTATTCAAATTAGTCGCAATAATCTACACACGTCTTCTCTGCGACAGAACCAGAAGTAAAAAATTACAGATAGGACATTCAAAAAAAAAAAAAAAAACAAACTCAAAGCAAAATCCAAAATAACACCACCACAAAATCTACATAACCAACAACTCCTCTTACGAACCCAGGATAAACATCAAAAAGTTACCCAGGCCAGCATTATTCAAGCTGCAGTTTGAAAAGAAGCAGTGCTCCATGAAGCATTACAGCAAACTGTTTATATGAACTGATCTAGCAACACAGAATTTCTCTTCAGCTCACTCCATCACTTATTCTAATCTGCTTTGCTACAAGCTGCAGAGGCTTCTATTTTATTCCTAATAAGCACAGATTGGTTGGTTGGGTTTTTTGCCTTAGCCTTGGTGTTTATTTTAGAAGTTGACTCCTGGATCTCTCTCTCTGGAATTTGTTCTTCTCTTTCTTACTTAATAGCGGATCACTTTTATTTTCTGTCTTTCTCAAACCTTTCTCATACCTTTATGAACTGGTTTAATGTGAGCTTTTATGAAACCTGACAGCTAGGGCCAAAGGAAAAAAAAAAAGTTTGATTTTAATCTGTTACTAACATACATTCCTAACACATCCATTCTTAGTACGCACACCTCTTCCCTACCTCCAAAACACGCTTTCCTATATTAATGTTTCAAGCATGCAAATTCTCAGATCAAGTCTTTATTGTACCAATAACTCTTTAAGGCCCTCAAACTCTTTGTTTCTTTTCACTTCTGGCATCTGTTCACAGATCTCTTAAGAGTTCAGCAGGCTGATCCTCTCTTCCCTGCTCCACCTGCAACTCTGCTGTGCACAGACTATCTACCCTTTCTGCAACATCTGACATCCGTGCAGATTACCATTTAATATTCTTGTTACAGTCAAGTTTTCCCACCTCATTCAGTTTATCATTACAGGCGGTGTTTACCAGTCTAAATCTTCAGCAGCATAATTCTGAAAATCCTAGTCTCTCTCCTAGGGGGGGTAATGCCCTGTCCTGCTGAGAACTGCCACAAGCAATCTCCATTTAAACAAGCTGCTGCAACACAATAAATACAACATACGCTATCAAGAGAAATTCTCCGAGTTTGTGCTTTCGAAGTGCAAGCACTTAAATATTCCTTATGACTTAAGTCTTATAGTAAAACGTGGCTGCATCATAACATTGCAAAATTAAACTGCTTCTGATGCCTCAGTAGACATTGTGCATCAACGTCATTTTGGACTGTACTAAAAAATTCTGCCACAAGTACAGCAGCATGCAAATCCTCCTCATTTTACTCAGCACAAACCTGTAAGTTCAGTGAGAATTTCTCGAATAGGCACTCCTCGTGTATAGGTAAAGCCATGAACCCTGTAAGCTGTTATCACATGGTCTGTAGGCTTTATGGCAGCTTCAATCCCTACGCAGCAAGCCTCCTGTTACACAGAAAAAGTCAATTTAGCAGTGAAGAAAAGCAAACATCCACAGCCAGCAGCGTAGCAAGGGCTAGCTATGACCCCCCATACATCAAAACAGGAAGAGTACTAATACAGGAGACCTCCTTAAATGCCAGCGGATGGCAGGCTTCGAGCTGTAACAGCCTTGAGCTCTGAATTCCAACCTGATGGTGACTCACAAAAGCAGACAGGAGGGGAACAAGGCCTGTAAAAATCTGCAGACTTTTTCTACACCCATCTCCCAAATGAAGCATCTAAACAGCTGCAATTCAAAAATGTCAGGTGGGAATAGGCAGACAGCACAGTTTGACTTTATTCATGAAATTCCTACTCGTGGCTGTTGTTTTACAGTGTCTACGAGACACTGCTTGAGGACAAGGATGTGAGCCTCCAAATGCACTGAATTTACTATGCTGCAGTTGCTCATTCCTCTCATTCAGCTGATCTTCAGATGCACCTTGCCTTCTCTCTCTTCCTATTGCTATCCCAAGATTTCAGTCATTCCCTTGTGTGCCATAACATTGTTTTTAAAGAAACAATGAACTACATCATGGATAAAACTACTACTTCAAACACTGCACATCTTAATTTACTCTCCACTCTAGTCAAATCCCTACTTTAAATAAGATGAGATAATAAAAAAAAACCCTGGGGAAAAAAAGTAATCTTACCTGGCCATCGTACAAGTGGCAGAAGCCACGAATAATCTTCTGCTTGTACAGCTGGTCAGCCTTCAGCTCCATGCGTCGGATGGACTGCATTGTTTTGTAGTACTGGAGCCCCTCCTCTCGAGTCATCACTGTGGTGGTACTGGGGCCTTCTTCTAGGCGATGAAGGTCACATTTCTGCAAAGTTGAACACGTAATTATTTCTTGAAAGTAATTTGTCCTATTTACAAGTATCACATAGTTTTTATAATGTCCTATTTTCAAATTCAGTGTAATATGCTTTAAAAAAAGAAAGCCAGCAAAACCTAAATTCGTAGGTCAAAATAAGCGTAAGGTTTGCATGCTATTTCCAAATTTAGGGAAATAAAAATCTACTAAAGGCAGATTTCCACTCACAAAATGAAGTCTCGTAGTTCCTACTATCAGGAGATGAAATACAGCCCTCATAAAACTTGGGAAAGGCACGTTTCCATGGTTCTTGCAGGCTAAATACTTGGTAAGAGCTACAGAGGCTTAGTGACAACATGATATAGTTTCCTTCCTGAATCAGTTTGTAAGATCCGGCTCTAAGGCTGGACTTCACCTCTTCTACACCACCTATACCAAGCAGTAACAAACCGCTGTTGCACCAGTCCCCCTGCCAGTCAAACCAACACGTGTACAGCACAACTTCACTACTAAACAACAGACTGTACTGAGGGAGGGCTTACTTTAGGCACCCATACAGAATGAAATTAAAAAGAATTAGAAAGCAGTCAAGCTCAGTGGAGCAATTAAAAAAAATTACTTCATCTGTGAGATTAAAGGGACAAAACACTGCTATGTTGCATAAAGACAGCTTACATACCAGAGCAAATCTGCTGGCACCTAGGAGAACTGGATATAACACATGGGCACACCACTCAAGAACGCTACTCAAGAAATTTAGGAGTCTGTACAGGTTCAAACATTAAAGCTTGTATCTACTCAGAAAAGACTTTTTATATCAGCTTACTTTCCCTCCCTTCCACCTGTGCAACAATTTCAGTACTTTACAGGCACAGAAACTGACAGAAGGAAAATCAAATAATTTCTTCCAGATTTTCTTTTACTAATTCCTGAATGAGAAGCCATCAGAAAAGCTACTACTGCCAATAGAATCATCACTTTTTTTCTACAAACTAGCCATAACAGAAGCTGACAGAATAGAACAAACATACTTTGTGAACAGCACCAAGTTAATCATTAAAAGGGTGCCACAATATTTCCTCAAAAATCCATACAGACCTCAATCAGCTGCACATCTGGGATGCAACACCCACGATTCCATAAATAAAAGGGAGATAGAAAGAAGGGTAGGCAGCAAACACCAGCTATTTGTTTTAAAACAAGCAGAGAAACATTAATACTCTTCCCTTAGAAGAGAAAAGGTTCTTAGGCACCTTTGTGACTCCACGCTCACAGCTGCATTGAACTATCACAGCTGCAAAGTACCACATTCTTAAGAAACAAGTAATGTTACTACATACAGCAAAGCAAGGCACCTCCAGCTGCATTTAGAGTTCAAGCTGGACAGCAAGGGGTTTGGTCTAGAAATTCAAACAGTAGCTTTCTAATTGAAAAAGGGGCCAAGTCCATCATGTTAGGATCTACAACACACGCAATCACAATGCCAGTACTAAGCATTCAGCTTCTTTACCTTAATTTCAAATGTAGCTTCATTTGCAAAGTCTGCGTAGTTACGTGATGCTACCATCACTCGAGAGGCCTTAAAAACAAAACCAAGAAAAGAAAACCAAAACAAAACATGAATATTTAAACATATCTATCAAGCAAAAGTAGGCAAATTCTCCAATAATTTCTTAACAGTACTCCCAAACTGAAATATCTTGGGAATTAAACTCACCAGATCTAAAATAAAAAGTTAGTTTCAAAAGACTGTGAAGATCATCAAACGCACAAAAATAATTACTTTTCCCTTCACATGCCAGATTGCTTACATGAGGAAAGAAAACCAACACAGATTTTGACGGCTTGCAGCGCTGACTGGAATTTTGTCTCAACAAAATAAAAAATTATTTGGAAAAATCACTCCCACCCCTCCCCCAACCCCTCAACAGATTTCTAGAGTATGAGCTACTCTTACTCTTTCTTTTTAACAGGAATAGAATTTGGGGAGACACAAGGCAGTGACAATGAAGGGGAATATTGTTTCAGTGGATAACAGCATAGCCACTACTTAAAAATTATATAGAAACATAAAAGGTGACGTACCTGAGGAGACATGAAATACAGAGCAACATAAAGGGTGACACAGTAGTGGGGAGGTACAAAGGATGCTTAAAAATCTATTACTGTTCTGTCCTAAAGAATGAACACAGGTTATTGACTTATGAATATCTGGTATTTCTAAGTTACTTCAGTATGTTTCACTGCAGCATTGCACAGGATGCTCATCTGTCTGTGCATGCGCTGTGTCCACAGCATAAGGAATGCACTACACCTTTACCAGCAAAACTGTATTGCTCATGGAGTTACACATAATTTTCAGTAGCTTCTTTTATGATGCAATCCACACACATTAAGCTGAAGGTTGATTATTGTGAAATTTTGAGAATGTCCAGGTCAATTTCCAAAAAAAGGTCTGACTGACAGGTATGAGGCTTGGAAAAAAGCCAAGAGACATTTCTCAATCCCTCTTGGTTACTTACTCTGTTGCATATTTGATTTAGCAGTCACGACCACCTCTTTACCAGATTAAGCACTTAACAGTTTTAAATTTATACCAAGTTTCTACACTGTTTACCCCAAAGTGTCAGTATTATCAGTGAAGAAAATCTCTTTTACTTCTAGAGCTGGAAGTAAATCAAGAGTTTGGGATTCCCAGAATGACAGAATGGCTGAGGTTGGAAGGAAGCTCTATAGGTCAGCCAGAACCCCCTCGCCCTGCATACGACATAAAAGCAACACTGAGGAGTCTGTACAAGAGTTCTAAATAGATGGCCAGTGCACATACCAAAACTGAACCTTTTTAAGACTGACTTAGGCCTTACCTCACTAACGGCTCCCTAGGTTAGCAGCATTTGGAGAAAGAAGTAGAAAAAAACCAGAAAAACTTTTAGATCCATAGTCCAAATAGACACAGGAAGATCTGGTAAATATGCTCTCATGTTTGATTCTCACAAATCCAGTCACCTACCTGCTTTTCCACAAGAACTTAATGCTCAGGTAAGTGAGCTACTTCAGAACAGAGATGCAGCGACAGACTTGCTCTCCATGGCAAAAAGTGAGCTGACTTCCAATTACCAAATAGTACTCTTTCACACTGATTGGATCTTGACAACTTTTTTTTCAGCGGGGTTAATTTTTCCTCATGGCCATAGTCATTATAATAGAATAAGGAGAATGAAGAGGTAAAAGTATGACTTTTTCATACACAAGAGTTAAAACACAGGAAATGACTCACTAATGAAAAAACAAACCAATCAACTAAAACATGGAAAAAAAAAACAAAATGGGGACACATGAAAAGGGAATGTTGTTTGCAAAAAGAAAGGTGAAGCAGCTCAAAAGGTCAGATGGATGAATTTCAAATGGAACAAGAAGAGTATGTTTACTACCTGTTTAGGATCTGACCTGTTCTGACAGTCAAAATATATATAAATAAATCAAAGCCAAGAGGTCGGAAAAGGGTTTCAGAAACAAATCAAAACATGTTATACAGATACAAAAGTATAAATAGCAAAGAGATCACCGGGCATGGTTACCCTAAAAGTCAGTCGGAGAAATTCTCTAAGACTCAATTTGAAGTTTTAGAAAGCAGGTGTTCTTTATTGCAGTACTGGGCTCACAGGAGAATCGTTTTGTAAAGGTGAGTGCACTCGATGCTTGCCGACAGCGGCTATATATTTAGCATGCTCATGCATATTCATAGATTTTCTGGGAACTAATTATAATATTTGCATCCTAACTACACACGCGCTTTCCTGCTGAGGGGGGTGTCTTTGGTGGCTGTCCATCGTCTTCCTCACTGTGTTTACTGAATGACCTCAGTGCTTGCAAGGTCCTAGCAGCTGGTACGTACTTGCTTCAGTTCTGTTCCAGTCTCGCTCCACGCTGCGCCCCGTTCTGTTATCTTGAAGACTAGCATCCTTGGTCTTACTGTCTTCCTAAGTTGTTATCAGTCCCATGATGTTCCTTCCCCCATTAACCCAACGTTCCTTTCTATCTACGTGTTAGTAAGTTAGAATAGTCTGGTTTATTCTATTATGCTAAAGGCACACACACTATCGTTAGTTTAGGTCTAAGGTTACAGCGAGTGCTGATAGAGGCCCTGGGGAGGGTAGCCCGTCCTCTGCCCTCCTGTAACACCACCACCCGCGCCTCCAGGGCCACGGCTGCCACAAATTGTCACGTCCGGAAGAAGCGACGGCCCTGTGCGGGTCCCTGCCCTACACACACGCGTTTATCGGATGCACTGATCAAGCCAGGTCCTGCACGCAGCAACCATTTTATTTTCAGGCGGTATTTTACACACAGTACAGAATTAAAAAAAAAAAAACAACACAAAAAACAAACAACACAAATCTAAACCAAATTATACGCATTTTTAAAAATTCTTTTACCCGCTTGAATTTTCGCCGTTACATCCGGGCTATTTTGCAAGGGCAGACCCACGGCCCCGCCGCGGCAGCCGGGCCTACCGGCCATGCCCCTTCCCCGTCGTACCCCAGCACGACCCACACCTACCCCCACTAACGGCAGAGGCAGCACCGGCCTCCCGCTCCCCGGGCCTTGCCCACCCCCTATGCAGAGGGGCGCGTGCCAGCGCCCGTTGCCCCCCTCGTTCCGCCCGGGCAGCTGATGACCAAACTCACCGGTTTTCCGGCGGCGGCGGCAGCAGCCGCCGGGCTTTGCAGCACCCGGGAGAGCACGGCCAACAACATCTTACGCATGGAGCGGGGACAGCCAACACCACCTTGACGCTGTCCCCGTCCCCGGATCTCCTTCAGCCGTCCGCCCCACCCCCGGCCCAGCACTTCCCGAAGGGACTGCCGGGACCCGCTCGCCTACGTGCCTCTGCCGCGGTGCGCATGTGCGGAGATCGGATGCGGAGACGGAGGAAGGGAGGGGCAGGGGAGGTCGCGAGAGTACTGTAGTGCCGGCTCGCCCGGTGTCGGACCGGGCTGGGCTATGATCTATCCCAGCCCGGGAGCCCTGGGTGACGGCTTTGGCGAGCGTGTGATCCGGCCATTAACTGTGGAAAAGACCTAATTTGTTCAGAAACCGTGGAGTCTAGACACCTTACCTGGATTCATGCTGAACTTGGACAGCTTGACACGAAAACTGGGCATGTCGTTGCTTCCCCCAGCCGTGGCACCCTCCCTAGCTGTAGTTACTGCCTCGGGTCGCCATGGCTTGGAGCTGCGACACAGGTATTTCCTGCTCTGATAGGTATCAGTTGGTCCTTGTGAGAGCATTCCCTGACTGGTTTTTAGATGCATAAAGTAACTGAAGTGTTGAAACGCTTCCTTTTAATTTAAGAGACAGCCATCCCCTGGGAAATATACCAGAAAGTCAAGATGTAACTAAATGTTGAAGAGTGCTCTCATGGTACCTGGTGTGCTGATCTCTCCAGCCAGCCTCCCTTTTTGTCTTGCTAGCAGCTTAAAAGGCTCACACTGATGTTCCTCATGGGGTTGCAGTGGAGTGCCCAGAGAAGGTTAATTGCTCATGTTACTGTCCTGGCCCCATGCCTGACTGTGGGCTCCCAGCCCTGCTCTGCTTCCCTGAGCAGTGCCGACACCAGCACCTGCACAAGTGCACCTGAACACAATAGATCCAGCTTAAAGGTAGCACCTCTACTTTCCCTTCCCCCCACCAAAAATAAAACCCCCCAAAACAAAAAACCAACCAAACAAAAAAAAAAAAAAAACACAACAAAACAAAATCAAAATACAGCAGAAAGTAAACTCTGTTCTCCTGTTGGCATCACGAATGCTTGTGTCTGGTGAGTCCTGAGGGTTTCACAGAGCTCAATGCACTTGCAGCTCAAGTGGTAAATGTTTAAGGCATAAGTGGCACTGAAAATGTGTTCCTCAAACTACATTTGCAGCCTCCCTCCAGTTGGATGGAAAGTGGGCAACTAATTTCCAAAACACAGCTTCATCTGGATCCCCACTGCACCATTCACCTCCTTCCTTAGCTTCCCACCTGTTCTATTACACAGGACACTAGAGGCCAATGTGATTTCTTCCTTGTATTATCAGTAGTGCAAAGTAGGTAGCCATCTCTGTAGACAGATACTATGAAGAATCATATAATCCTAGAGAACCACAGTTTCTGAGCAGTTTGGGTTGGAAAGAACATTAAAATCATCTAGTTCCAAGCCCCTGCCATGGGCAGGGACGTTGCTTCCAAAGCTGCATCCCATCTGGCCTTGAACACTGCCAGGGATGGGGCAGCCACAACTTATCTGGGCAACCCATTCCAGTGCCTCCCCACCCTCACAGTAAAGAGCTTCTTTCTAGTATCTAATTGAAATCTCCCCTCCTTTTCCTAAGCTATCTTTAGTCTGCAGCACTTCCCCACTTGGAAGGCAAGCACAAACTTGCTGGAGATATTCTACAAGCAAGGAGTGTCTCTGCAGTTAGAGAAGGCATTATCTGAAAGGTCTGTGTGTGGCTTTCCCCAGGTTTGCCAAGCTACAGCAACAGCCCCAGAGGCCCCAGGCCATTTCTGAGCAGCGTAACCGTCACTGTCTGGAAGTTTATAACCTTCACTTTTATAGATAAATTTTACTGATTTATCAATCAGTATTGCACTGTCCTGGAATGACTACTGATGGATTCATGTGCACTGATGGTGTTCATGCACACACAAGTTATATTGGTATGACTCAGGAAGCACAAATGCTTTTAGTGTTCTGCTGGCCTGCTCAAGTTTATAGCAAGGCCACATGGCACCTGGGATGGGATAACTCCTGCTATCTGCAAGATTCTCTTCTTCTCTCTGCCAGCTCAAGAGAATAAAGAGCAAAGTATGTGAGACACAAAGTTTGTGGTAAATCCACGTGTCAGTTCACTAAGCAACCTGTTGAAGTAAAGGTTGAAGTAAAGGTCTCAAGAGTTCTATGAACAATTGTTAACTTTGGACATGGTCCTGATCAAAGGAAGAATCATTATTGCTACAAAAGAATGCAGTGTAGCTTATTTCAAGTTCAGTGTCATTACCTGTTCCTTCTCCACATGAAAGAGAAAAGCAAAGCAGCTTTTATAATTACGCATTTGTAGAATGATGGTTTATTACACTTCTAGTAGCCATAGGAAATAGTTACTTTTGTTGGGAAAGGATCCATTTTTTCCTCCCTGGATATATAGTAAAGCATTGATCTACATTACCTCTGCATCTTTTTTACTTTTCGTGGTATTGCATTAATATTCACGTGTTTTCTCCATTAAAACCTCTTACAACATCCTGAAATGATTGAGTTTCCCCACAGAAAATTAACTCAGAAAGTAATTCATGCATGAGGTAAGTAATGAAAACATAATCAAATCAGAAGCAGAGAATGACTATAGAAAATAATTTAATGGAAGATGTTTATGTAATATTTCATAATGGAGCACCTTGCCATGCGTGACTTTAGTATTACCACATCAAGGGTGTGTTGTGTGGCAGTTGGCCAAAGCCCATTGTTTCCTATTGTTCTGGGTGTAATCCTAAAATGCTATTTTTCAGATTGCAGCTGCTGTTACAGATGTCTGCCACTGGATTAAAAATAGAGGGAAACATCCAGCATTCAGGACTCACCCCAGGTGAAAGCAATCCTCACCTTACTTCAGGAGTTAGGAGGTTGCCACCTGATTTTTCTTCTTCCCATGGCACCATAGTTCTAACTCACAGAAGGCAGCAGTGTAGAGGACTGACCTGTGGCTGCCAGCCACAGAACAAGTTGTAGCCACATTGCTGCACCCTCATTTGCTCTCTGGGGGCATCCACACCATGGTGTGCTTGCCCAGGTCTTCTGTGTGGCAGCATACAGTGGCCCCTTAAATCGTAATAACTATTCTTTGTGTTTGTTTAGTTCAAAATGCTTGAAATAAACATAGTAGCCCTTTCAAATGGTATTCTGGTGGCACTGTGCTGTGGGACTGTGCTGCATGCTTGGTGGCGACGGATTCTGTATGGTGAGCTCTCCCTGTTTTGGAGGACTGGCAGGGAAGGATGGTGGTGCAGCCTATCCATGCTGGTCACAGGCAACAGCCTCCAAGGCCATGCCCTGGCTTCTTCCTAGGGGGCAGCTATCAGCTCCAAAGGAGAGCACACAAGTGGATGAAAGTCCTCAGATGTGAATGACTGGCAACAAGGTCTTGGGATTGAGCTGAAGAATTACATTATCAAAGGGAAAAGATGTAGCCTTAGTTCCTTTTCCATCTTTAAAACCAGAGTCACCAGCTTCACTTCAGATGCATCCTTCAGTTCGAAATACACTACACTCTATCTGAAACTGGTCAGTGGGAACAATAATTTTTCTCTCGTTATTTCTTCTTTTGAGTTTTCATTTGATTCATTTCCCATTTTTCTTCCTTTTCTCTGCTATCTCATTTTCTTGCCCAAATGTTTCTTTTGTCACTCTTCCACTCTTCCTTTCCTCAGGTCCACATCTCTCACAAACAAGGTCTCTCTCCATTTTGCTCTTTTTGCTTCCCCCCTCTTCTGATTAATTCCCATTCTGTCCTCCATTTCTAGTAGTTTCTGCTTCAGACAGCAACACTACTCCCAACTCACCTTAAATATTGAGACACATGCAATCACCACTGATGGGGGAATTAGAACAATTAATTGCTCTTTCAAAATCCTTCAGATTTTTTCCCTTGGAGTCATTGGAGTTTGGAAGAGAAAGAGTTTTCTAGGATCTTCCAGATGTTTTGCATCTAGCAGTGACAAAATAATGGATTAAGAAGTTCCACTTCTGTTTGTCATTCTGATTGCTTTCCTGCACTATTTTTTTTTCAGAAAACGCTGAAGGAGCAAGATGCCAATGAATTTACAGTGTCATTTTTTACACTTGATTTTTTTATGGTTTTATGCCATTCCTCTGTGCTTCCCATTATGTTGCTTACTTTTTTTATTCCCAGGAGTAATTAATATTGCAACATCCAGAGAAGCACTTTTTTATAAAAGGCTGTATTCGTTTACATAGTGAACTCCTAGGGGAAAAGAGATGTTATTTTACTCTCCTGGGTAAGCCTAACTACTGTACAGTTATTTCAACATAACCTTGGTGAAAACTGGGAAAAAAAAAGAAAGCAGCCATGTTTTGTGTTGTTGCTGAATCTGATTGGTATGAAAACCAAAATGTGGTGTCTGGGACTTAATTTAATCCTCTTTTATTTTGAAATCATATGTATCTTTCAGATATATAAAAATGTATAGTTTTATGCAAACTCAATGTCTTAGACTTTGTGTCTGCAAGGCCCAAGCAAATGCTCTAAACAAGCATTCTGTTGAAACCTCTGTGTACCTAGAAAGTTTTTAAAGAAACCAACTATACTTTATTTTTTGCACAGACATCCTATTCTGCTGAGTTCTATTTCACATCACCTTACAGATCATATTCCTGTTTTTATATTTGTATGTAACATCTTCCTTTTTCACAGTGGAAGAGTATTTTTGAACAACACTCACTTGTGATCCACTACAGTTCCAGATTCTTGGCTGCAGGATTGTTGCCAGACCTGTTGCTCCCTGCCTGCCCTTTCTTTACTGGGTTCTGCTCTCTGCTTCCAGGTATAAACTGATTTACACCCTGTCTTTAAGGTCACTCGTCCAATTTTACAAGTAACTCTGAGTTCTGATCCTCTGTTCCTCTCCCGTTTATATCTTCCCAGAACTCGGTGGGAGATTATGCGTTTCCTTACCCTTGCCAATAAGAAAATTTAATAGTACAGGCAGAAGGAAAGACTTTGTCAAAATTATTTTACCAGCGGAACCATAGGTAAGTATTCTTTGATTATGGGCTTTTGGGAGCCTTGGGGGAGAAAAAGAGAGCTATGTAAAAAAGTGCCGTGAGGCGGCAGTGTAGCCCTGGGATGGAAGCGCTTTTGCACTTTTCGCTGCCTCTGCCAGCCAACCGAAACTACCGAGTCGCAGCAGTGACTCAAACCGTTTCACCAGTAGGACACTGGAGGTTGCCTAGTTACTTGAGAAAGTAATGTTAGTATAATATTAAGGGAACAAACTGAAAATAAACTGGTTACACTAGAAAGGGTGTGACTGCTTCGTCTTGCTTCCCCAGTTATATCTGTGGTGTTTATTTCCTTTCCCTGGGCACCCCCAGTCTGTTGCCATTGCCCCCAGTCCCCTGGCTCCCTCAAGGGAAGGAGTGCCTAGTTTAGATTTATACTTCAATAACTTTGATGTTTATCTGGTTTTAATGAAGCCCATAAATTTGAGCAGAGTCAAATTTATACAACCCTCCTCCTCACACTCCCCACATAAAAGAAACACAACTGTTCCACTGCAAAGCTTTTGAACCTCTCCAAAATCCAGGCCAGTCGTATGGTATACAGTAAGGGTCATATATCACAAGTTCCCTCCCCTCCCCCCCCCCCCCAAATGTGTGTCATGACCATTTATTACCAGACTTGTATGATCTGAAGCTATTTTGCACTGTCACATTGTCTCAGACAGTCCTTAGAGGATTTTGATTAATCCCTTGCTTAGTCTAGATTTGTGATGATATGATGCCACTTGCTTTAGCATGTGTGCATCTAGATGCATGTGCAGAAAACCTGCAGATAGTTATAGGAGAGAATGTTATGCTTATAAAAGCAGATCAAACAAATTACAGAATTAAGGATGTTGTTTAATTTGGCTTCCTGAGCTTTGATACTAAAATACACTCTTGCCCTTTTGTGGGGGACTCAAGAATAAAACTTATCTCTCTAATGTCACACTTTCAGAAATTCTTTTCTTCTGCCATGATTAAGGGCATTCAAAATTATTTTCAGTTATGTAACTGAGACTGCTCTAAATTTAGACAAATAGAATGGGGACTGGGGAATAGAGTAAAAACAGATGTCTGTTTTTAGAGGGGTGGAGAGTAGACCCCCCAGGCTGACAATTTTCCATTCAGCTTTTTTGTTTTCTTGAGGATGGTTAAAAAGCATTTAAATGCAAAAATTTGCTAAGGGAATTTGGCTAACTTTCACCAAACTGCTGAATCTCTTCTGGTAATCTGTATGTGACTTCCTGCATGAGTAGAATGAACCCTTACTATTACTGTGTTCCTTAATTCGAAAATTAAGTACAGCATTGTTAGAGCTGAATTCAGTGTCACCTGGTCCTGAGTATTACAAGGCAATGGCTACACAGTTTTTTCTAAATGTTACTAAAATATTAAATGGGATCTTTTACACAGTTTTGGCCTAAAATCTCAGAATATTTCACTGTATTATTTGTTTACATTTGGATATTAGATTGTGTTACTATCAGTCAGGCAAGTCCTTAGCAAGTGGCCAAAGGCAGCACTAGCCAAAGGCTTCTTAGTAGTTTTGGGGAGTCTGAGTTGGCTAAGCAAGATCTGGAGCTGTGTCCTAGGCCAGGGACAGAAAGGAATGGAGAGACCTATACACTTGTAAGGAGACCTGTATAAAGCTGGGTTTGTGGCTCCAGAGGCCTGGATGGAGGTGGGAAGCTCAGACACCATGAGCTGCCAGAGCAGCACTGCTGCCCCACAGACTCACCTGCCAGTACCAGAAACCAGCATGGATTTCCAGGGTCCTGGCACAAGAAAGATAAGCAGTAAGGGCATGATAATTTTGTTGCCTCTGGCAGTCAGCTGTCCTAGGCAAATCCTGGCTTTGCCCATGGTTCTAGTTGAACCTGCACAAAGGTGGCTTTTAGTTCCAGCTGTGCATCTGTGATGTGTTTTCTGTGCTTAAAAACCCTGGGAGTCTTTGCCTGAAGGGCCAGGGTATGCTGCCAACGTATTCTCACCTGCAAAAGTAGTTTCTAAAGAGTAGTTCATTGTAAAGCCACAGGAGGGGGAGAAAGAGGGGAATATCTCTTCAGGAAACAGCTAGTGGAGGCAAGGAAGAGTTGCCTGTGTATCTACCATCTGGATGAGAATAAGGTTTACCATACTGGTTTTCAGTTTATGGGTCTTCTGCAGGCTCAATCAAAATCAGTGAGAAGCTTCCTATTGATTTCTGTGTGTTTTCAGTCAAACCCAGTGTGTATTATCTTTCAAATATATCAATACGTGTCAAACATACAAGCCTATAACACTGATACAAACTAGGCAAAACATTGTGTGTCCTGTGTTCAGAGTTTGGAAGCACACAATTAGCTTGAGCGTTACTTAAATAATCAGTAAACATGAAGGAGAGATCACAGAATCATAGAACCAGAGAATCATGCAATCATAGCATCGACTAGGTTGAAAAAGGCCTTTAAGATCATCAAATCCAATCACTGCCTCAGGACTGCCATGACTGCCGCTAAAACATACCACTGAGGGCCTCACTATGCGTTTTTTTAACCCTTCCAGGGATGGTGATTCCACCACTTCCCTGGGCACCCTGTTCCAATGCCTGACCACCCTCTCTGTGAAGACATTTTTCCTAATATCCAATCTAAACCTCCCCTGGCGCAGCTTGAGGCTGTTTCCTCCTGTCTTATCCCTTATTACTTGGGAGAAGAGACCAATCCCCACCTCACCACAACCTCCTTTCAGGTAGTTGTAGAGATAAGATCCCCCCTGAGCCTTCTCTTCTCCAGACTAAAGAACCCCAGTTCCCTCAGCCATTCCTCATATGACTTGTGCTTGAGACCCTTTGCCAGCTTTTTTGCCCTTCTCTGGACCTGCTCCAATAACTCAATGTATCTTTTGTAGTGAGGGTCCCAGAACTGAACACAGTATTCAAGATGCGGCCTCACCAGTGCTCCATACAGGGGAAAATGATCACTGCCCTGGCCCTGCCAACTCAGTGTTAATTTTATAGTGTCTGCCAAATAAGGCAGGATTTACTTATTTTGGTCTAACGTCAACTGCTTAAATGATAAAATTTTTACAGTAATTATGCCTTGGATCTTTTTACTACGTGGTGCCACATCCCTTTCCTCTATTTTTTCTTCAAGCTCCTGTCTCCTATTTCGTGCAATAGTGTTCTCCTGGATCCTTTGCCAGCTAGACTCTAGTATTCTCTTGCCGGTGCCATATAGTGCAGCTGATGGCAAATTTTCTTTCCCATTAGAAACCTCAATAGTCACTCATTTGTTTTAAATTATGTTTGTTGGAACATTTCCTGGGGTTTTGCAGGTGGTTATTTATTTCTCAAACAAAGCTAGCACTTTGAGTGAGACAACTATTTTGATTTACATATTAGCCAAATAAAACAAACTTGTAAAATTCTGCTAGCTCTTTTACCTGAAGCAAGTACATTCTGGTGAGGAAGGGAGCCATATGAGTTGGATGGAGCGTGCACGGGTGAGAAAAATTCACGTGTTATATTTTTCTATAGCATCATGACAGTACTTTTCAGCAGGGCTTATAGCAATTTGGTTTAGTCTCTTGTGAAATGGGTTCATTTTTTTCCATTAATTTTTCATCAATTTTTCAGTGAGAGTAGACAAGCAGCCTCGGCATCTGGTTTTCACAAAGACTAGATTTGCAGGGTGGTCAGAAAGATATATCTTGCTTGGGTTTTATATACACTTTATGTTTGGATGTTTTTGTTTTGTTTTGTTTGTTTTTTCCTCCCTCCAGATTTCAACCCCTAAAATATTTGAAGCCATTCTAATGGCAACATATAGTGTGCTCTTCAGATATTCAGCTCAATCAATGCTTTAAAACATCTGAAGATTTATGTTGAAAAAAAGAGTTGGGTAAGCCATTTCAGAACACATTATGACCACGTATCAATTTCCAATACTAACATTCATCCTGAGGGAATTCTAATAGGGAAAACTCAGGGATGATAATCACAGCTATATGTGAGGAATAGGCAGCAATGAAACCAAGGGATACGCAATATTAGAGTATTATTTTTACCTCTTTTTCACTCAGTCTGTTGAAATGGAGGAAGGAAAGACTACTGGACGAATTTAGTATATGGGGTCATGATAGTGTGGCAACCAACCACTTGAAAAGATAGCAAGGAAAGATGGGCAAACTGAATTTGGGAAAGAACATTTCTCAATGGCTGGAAGAGTGGTTGAGATAAGTGATCCAGCTGGCTGACCCAAAGCAGTGTAAATGTAGATTTTCAGTGTGGATGTTTTTATAGCTCTTCTAGGAGAAGTTTAGCTGAAAGAGCAGATCAGAAAACAGAAGCAAAGGAAATCTGAGCCAGTGTGAGTTTTCCTGTTATTTTTCCAAACTTTTCAAACACGTACATTTGGGCAGCTGAAAAGCTTCTTCATTTGTCCCACAGACTTCTTTCCACTTGTACAGCAGGAGAAAGGCCAAAGGTAGAAATATAAAATGGTGGTGCTTCAGGGTGTTGTATTCAACTGATTTTCTTTCTGTTTTCCCTTTATCTAGTGCTGATCTTAATAACTAGATTCTGCACTTGGCCTACCTATAACTGAAGTATTTAAGAAGACTGAAGCTTGCTTGTTAGCTATATGTTAAAGAATGTTCAAGAGCATAAATTATTCCAGGAAGGGAAAGGAATAAAATACTCAACAATTTGCCTCTGGATTGCTTTTCTTTGGACAGTAGATAGGAATAAGTTCTTCACCTCTCCCCGTGCATGTAGTTTTGCTTCAGACATGCCTCTTTTCCAGATTGCCCATGCCAGCAAAAGATGGGAAGACCAAAACATGTTGCAGAGAAGAGTATGCCCGGGATCAGCCTAAATGTTTGACACTAAAGGGCTGTCCTGCCCTCTTAAGTGTAATTAATTTTCTTCTTAATATGTTAGAGTTAATTTAAGCACCACAATGACACTGAAATGGGCACTTGAGGCTATTACTGTAGCATTTTATACTAAAGACCACTTTTTTTTCTTTTTTTCTTGTTTTTTTTTAACTAAGGTATCAGTCCCATAAAAGGCAGGGTGAGACACTGTCACCCTCTGAGACTCATTACCATTTAGACCACGGTTACTAACAGTTCAGCAGGACAGATGCCAGTTTTGGGCACATCTGGTGTCCATTTATGCTGCTGTTTCAACTCACTTAGATGGGATTATTGCATCAAAGAAAGGGCAGAAGCATGTGCAGTCACAGTAGGATAAGTCTGAATTGTAAAATCACCCCACAAGCTGCCAACTGCCTCCAACTCTGATCTAGACTTACTCTCTGGTATCAGTTCTTACCAGACCTCTGTTTCCAGCATTTCTATTGCTGGAAAAGTGCTCAGCAGATGAGCAGCTAAGGAATAGAGATATTTGTTAACAAGACTATCATTCAGGATCAGGGAAGTTAATTGTAACTCTTTGTAATACTAGATGACTAATCTAAGAGTATAACGAGTCAATGAGAAATCCAAACACAAGGATCTCAAAATGAGAGTCTCTGACAATACTTCTTTTCAAGTCATTGTTACAGGGACATTAATTCTCAAAACAAAGGCTTGCATCCTCTTCTTGCACATACAAAGCTACACTGTTATCAGTGGGTTGTTTATATGCAAAAAAGAAAAAAAGCTGTGGATCTGTCTTGCCTGCCCAGAAGGTTTCTTGAAAAATCCTTATGCAGCCAGCTGATTAGGTTCTTAATGGGTTTGAACATTTGATGTTGTCAAACTGAAATTGGACATCATTAAAAGCAATGTAAAAATAGCCATTCTTGTTTCAGGAACCCATAATTGTGTAGTAATCAGTCTGCAAACAGTTCCTTTGTAATTAAGGATGTAATGATACTGATTTGACTAGTCCTATAAGAAGTGGTTACTTGGACGAGTAAAAGCAGCAGACCTGAAAGTGGCGACAAATTCAGATCATAATAAAAACTGATTTTGAGATTACTGCCTTTTTTTGGGGTGTTCTTTCTCTTAGCATTTCACATCTGTCAAGCTACACTCATGTCAGGAAAATGCTATTGGACTTTTGCTGATGGGAAATAAGTCTTATGAAAGTGCATGCGGGTACTGCTAGCATGTCTTGATTTATACGACTCCCTCAGAGAGAGATCCATTAAGAATAATTTAGAAAAAAAACATGTTTTGAATAGATTTTTTTGAAAAAGATTTTCTGTCATGGAAAAGCAGCATCATACAGAGATACTGAGCTAGAGTTAAATCAAGTAATCTGCGTGGCAGAAGAAATTCAGATATGCTTTCATGGTTCCCTATGTAGCTAATTTTAGCTAGCCTGGGCAAATTTTGCATAGTTGCTGTGCTTTATTCCGATGTGCATGTGTGCTTACATAGATCTCTCTCTGAGAAATGTAGTTTGACGGTAACATTATTTATGTTCTTAATTAAATAATGAGAACTTTCTGCCTTTTGTAGGCAAATTCTCTCAGACAAGAATCCAACACACACAATGTCTTCTGTTTGAAGAAGGAGGCAAGAAACACATCATAAAGTCAGAGCAAAGGCACAGAGAGAACAGCTTTCCAGTAAATGCCTCTGATGTAAAACAGAAAGAATGCCAGTATTAAGAACACATAGAAAATGTGCCTCAAAACAAACATGTAAACAGAGATGCTGCATTGGCAGACAGAAGAGTACAGGCAGTACCGTTTATGAAACTGGAAAATGCCTCCAAAGACAAAAGGTGAACAGCAATAATACTTTTTTTTCTTGGGGGTCATTATGTGACAATAGCCGTCCACTGTGGACAATAAAAGCCTGTGACTTCACAAAAAAGTTTATGCTAGAATTAGATTTAAATAGGAGTCAAATATAAAATAAATTCTAAAGTACTTATGGACAACAATCTAAGATCAGAAACAAAAATCATGCACAAGAGAAATTAGAACTGTAAGTCCAAACAAAAGGATTCACATAATTATGTAAAAAACAGTGGGGTCACCTTACATAGTTTCACATATATAGAAGTGATGCATGCTGTCTGAGCTCATTATTTAGACTTTATGGTCACTCAAGAGAGGTGAACAATCCTACAGAAGAGTTCACTTTACCCTAAAATATCACCAGTAAAATAAATGGCCCTCTGGAAGAGACTGGCTTAGAATACGTACTTACTTTGAAACAGCCATATGTAGGTGAGAAGAATCACATGTAACATGATCATGATAGAAAAGAAATACAGGAGTTAAACATTAGTTTGTACTAAATAAAAAATGTTAAAGGGACCGTTTCAACCAGGAAAACAAATGCCTTTGGTGTTACAAAGCAATGCATGCTTACTATGCATCTAGGATTAGATGCAAGTTCAGAGGAAAAAAGGTTAGTAGATGGGTGTCATAGAATCACAGAATCATAGAATGGTTTGAGTTGGAAGGCACCTTAAAGATCATCTAGTTCCAGCCCCCCTGCCATGGGCAGGGAAACCTGCCACTAGACCAAGTTGCTCAAAGCCTATCTAACCTGGCCTTGAACGCTTGCAGGAATGGGGCAGCCACAGCCTCACACAGAAAGAATCCAGAAATTTGGTGATACCCGTCTTTTGCCTCTTCCAACAGTTTCTGTAATACCATTTTAATTTCCTTTTTCATAGCTCCTGTTAAACAGGCAAAAGCAACAATAACTTTTTAACTGCACTCCCAATGGATTTCTGAGATTTTTCTTCTTTATGGGGCCAGTGCTGGAATAACACAGATACCTCTAGTATATTTTTTTCAAAGCACACTAAGAAAGGGGAATTTTACCATCTCTTCACATTCTGACCCTGCCAAATGCTACATAGGCTGAAATTTGCCCAGGGTTTGGCTTAGTTGCTGGACATACAGAAATCTTACTCATTCTTTACTATTGTAAAAAATATTACTGCAACTATTCTCCACATCCAGCCAGCAATGGAGTCTGAGCTGAATTAATCTAGGTTCCTTGGATTTATGCACACTGCTTTTGAAACAGCCTCTTCTCCATGTAGTCACAGTCAAGAGTCTACATTTACCTCCAACCTGTCACTTTAATTTTGCCCATAGAAGAAGATAGGTTCTTGAAGCACGTTTTTACAACATGTAGGTTTCCCTCTCTGAACCAAATACATTAGATCAGTGTTATTGTAGTAACTTCTTTCTGGTTCCCTTGGCTAGTACTTTGTGAAATAAAGTCATTGCAGCCATGGAGGGTCAGTAAGCAAGAGATAAAGATACATCTGATTCACAGCCTTCCAATCTGACAAAGCTATACTACAACCATTTTTAAACTGAGGATTACAGTGTTTCTAAAAATCTTTACATTTCCAGCCTCTGGTAGATAATAAGTATAATGGAAATCAGACTGAATTTCTCTAGCTTGCCAGACAAATTAGCCCCAATCCTGGAAGTACTTTTGCAGAGACTTAGCTTTACATCTGAGAAAGCAGACCCCACTATGGGTCTGCTCAGTTTAGTAAAATCAAGCGTTTGTCTAGTGACTGAACAGTTGTAGGGAAGGAAGCAGGTAAGATGAAAGGAAATCCTAAATCGATTCAGTTTCCTTCACTGTGTAATTTACAAATTGGATTGGAGGGAGCTTTGATCTGCCATATGGTCTAATTTTTTTCGTCAGCACCTACAAGAAGTCCTGTTTCTTCTACATACGTAAATTGGCACAAGAGAACTAAGGAAGCTTCTAAGGAAGCCTTGAACTTTGATCTTCTTATCTGAAAGTAAAAAAAAAATGAAGTTTTCTACAACTGGAGGGCTCACATCTAGTTATGATTTAGTGTTCCCTTTCAGGACACAGTTGATACACAGAGGAGCCAGCTGTCCTTTTCAGCAGGTAAAATCCTGACTTTTCTAAGAGAAAATAAAGAAACTGGTACAGAATGGACTTGAGTATCACCTCAGGTTATTTTGAGCAGAACAATGGGAGTATCTAGTATTTGGTAGTTCATCAAAAGCTTTGAGTCCAGAATATCTAACAACTTCCTAGAAGCAAAGAAATGTAGAAAATTAATGTCAAGATTCAGAAATACTGTTAACGTTATGTAACAAGATTGTTCTTCTTGCAAATTTTGAATTTTAGGGCAGTAACCTTGAAGGCTTGGGAAAGGTTTCATTCATCGCTGTGGAAAAACAGATAAGTACAAAGAAATACTTATTATAATCCATACTTGTATAAAATGGAGAGTAGTGTGAAGAATCAGGAAAATTATTTTATCTTTGTTTATAGTGCTGATCCTGCCACATTGTGTACAGTAGAAATGCAGACAGAAAGTGAAAAACAAGTAATTAAAAATTATTATAATGCTTTACAGTAATAAATTTAAAGAGCACAACCTGTTTATATACACAAAATAAGCTTTCATACATAAAATATCACCCTTGATACTTTTACCATGGACAATCTAGTAGAGAAAAACATAACCAAAAGAAAAAAAGTCCACTAAATTTGAGAAACAAGAAAAGAAAGCACATATGTTTAATTGTGGTGATAATGACATCTAAATAAATTATCAAGAGAAATGTGGGGTTCTCCATCCTCAGACTGAAATTGCCTGAAACACTTCACAGAGCTGAGCACAAGACTCCACAGGTGAGTCGCTGGATGCCACTCCACAGATGACATTATGCAGGAAATCAGGCTGGTGGTTTACTAATCTATGAATCTACAAGATTTTATTGGCCAAACTGTGCTATGACTGTGGACTTCCTTGCAGAGTTCAGTACTATTATTAATATTTATCAAAGCAACAGAGATAAATTACAAATTATTTTCTACTCTTTAGCTTTATGTATTGCCTCCATATGTTGAAACAAAGAAGGCAAAGTCATTATTTCATTTAATTTTCTGAGAAAGTGTTCTACCCAAGAGTGTCAATGAATCACAGTTTGTTAGGGTGGCCCCTGCAAGTCTACTTGAAAATATTCATGTGTTTATTGTGGTTGCAATTTGCCCATTAGTAGTAGGATACAAATAAGCTTCACAGATGTTGAGGTTTATAGAGTCATATGTGAAAATATAATTTGGAGGGGTCAGAAAATGAGGTCAAGCAGTTACTTTAAACTGAGAACAAAAATAATATATTTATTGACCAATTTATTTCTAAATCTGTTATCTCACATAAGCCTTTCATTAAGCCTTCCCTAAGTTTGACTGTTAAGGGAGCAAATGTATTTTGTCATCTGGTTTTATTTTGCTGAAATTATGGCTCAATGTTAAGATGTTTATAATAAATGTCTTAAAGGAAAGCTTGAGGGAAAGTAACATAAAATCAAATTCCAAGCAACAATTCCAAGATGAAGTCATCATTAAAATTCTGATTCTTAATATGTTGTATTTATTAAGACAAATGTGAAGGGTTACATTTGAAGTTACCACCCTGTGGCTGGAGTTGTAGATTTATTTTTTAAAGCAGATGGCATAATATCTGTGATGCAAAGTGAGCTCTCATTCTGGTTTCAGAAAAAAAGAACAACCCAAAACCTGTCCAAAGTAGCTCTGACTGTGCAGAGAATTACACTGGTGCAAAAATAATCAGTCCCAAGGTTTCATCACGTTGCTGATTTATGAGCTTGGGCAATGCAATGTTGCTTTAAAATAGAAATCTAGAATTCATGCAACTCCTTCCACAGACTGGTAACCTTGAATGCAGCATATTAAATGCACTGTGTTAATAATTTACTTAATTTTAATCACTACTGTAATTTGATGTTTGGGTTATAATTTGATTTTATTTTTCTTCAAATTTGCCTTTACAATGACATAATACTAAACCATAACTCTTCCCCTGCCCCACAAATCACATGATAAAATGTATTTGATTTTTCACTTATCTGTGTCTAAAGTTTTTCATACAACATGAGCTGGAGCAGTTTGGCCAGAAGTTTTGACCTCCTACATCTGCACCAGTGTAATTCCCAATGCAATCAGAATTTCTCCTGTCTGATGCTGGTTTTATAAAGGCAGAATGAGACTCACTTTACACAGTTTTATTCCATTGTGCTTATCAGTGGATTTCAGCTTTTTTTGGGTTGTTGACCTTTCCTAGTTTTCCAAGGGAAATACAGATCCCTGGATAGTGAATTTAAATGTCTTGGGTTTTATAATCCCATCTTGAAAACCTTTCAGAAGCAGTCATCAAAATCCCAGGCATCTGTGGGACACAGTGTGAAAAACACTGCATCTGAACCCTACTCTTAGAAGAAATACTTGCCAGCCTATACTGTGACCGATAGAGATCTTTCCCTTTGTTCTGTAAGGCACAAAGTAACCTCAGCTTCACCTCCCTCCTTTCCATTTCTGTAGTCAGACTGGAAGAACAGGACTCCCGATCCATCACAAGCAAAGCATAATTAAAGTACAGATAATTAAAAATACGTGGAAGAGTAGGAAGTTTGATTCCAGACCATTTCTTATTTCCACTCTCTGAGCAGAACACACCATTTTAGAGCCTATTTCCAGAACAGTGTGCTTCCTTTTCAGTGCAGGCGTTGACTAATGCTAAGGAATGTATTCCATTACAGCCCTGCTGGCTTGCACTGTAACTTCATGTAGAACCAGTTAGTTGCTGTGGTGACAGTGACCAACAAACAAATAAAAGTCATCAACTCTTTCAGGACTGGTCAGAGCAGTTTAATGACAGCATCCACACTTAAAGCTTTAAAACCTTCTTGTTTTGCTGTCTTTTAAAAAGAGACTTAAGCACTCTTTTATTAGGCGACTAATGTCGTTTATATCTCCTCCCAAGATATTGTTTCACACATCTTGTAAATTTTGGCAGCTATAGAGACTTTAATATATAGCTGTTGTTTCTGGAGTTTATCTCTCTGTTAACAAATTGAACCACAGCTAAACTTGGTGAAAACCCCTCTGTCTTTTGGAGAGATATGTGAAGACAGAATCTAGGCTTGTTGGTGAGGAACTGGAAATAAATTATAACATTCAATAGGGTTGTTTGGAAGTTAAGGTATGATACATATAACATTGCATCATTTAAGAGAGAAGTACAAATTCCCTGAAAACTCACACACACACAAAAAGGTCTTAACTATCCTCATTATTACTTTCTTTTTCTAACTTATTAACAATTTCAAGAAAGGCATAGTGCAGGGCTCAGCCTATAAAAAGGTGGACATTTCTCATTTTAAATAGGAAATGATATTTTACAAGTCCCTTATTCAGTTTTAAGCTTTTTAATGTGATTGCTAATGCAATCCAGTGACAATGCGTGGGTGTAATCTGTAGTTCAGGTTATGGCAAGGATGTGTGTCCCTATGTGCTTTATGCTGAAGGAGATGGAGCTTGGAGAAAAAGGAGGTTACTTAGGATTCATACTGAAACAAGAAGATTCATATATCAGAAGGTGATTATTGTGCTCTCTTCCTTGGGATTATTTTGTTCAGTTTGATCAGTAAGGAACCAAGAGAAATAGCTCACTAGAGGCAAGTTTGGCCTCTTTTGTTCAATCCTTCCGCCATTTATATTGACTGCTAAGAACTGTGATTACAGTTTTGTCCGCTGCACAGCTGTGATAGAGCTGAGTTTCTCTTCTCTCAATACTTTTTGTTTTAGAAGAGTGTCATAGTTAAAATTGATCATGAAAAACTATTTCTAGCTGAGGAATTCATGAACTTGGAAAAGTCAGAAGAACCCAATCAGATTTTCAACCAAATTACAGAACAACAGCACAGCCCAGGCTGGAAGGGACCTCAAAAGGGCCCTCATCTGGTCCAAGCTGTTATGTGAGGGGGAGCCTAGATGAGATTATCTAGCTCACAAAATGCTCAGGAGCTCATCAGAGCATCCTGCCACGTCATTGCACCCCCACAGAGAAGATGGCAGAGGGCTCTTCCTGTATAGGCTCAGCTCCATCTGGAAAGAGGGAAATCTGGGACTAGTGGGCCATCTGAGTTCAGTCAGAGCTCAGGCAGCACATGACAATACAAACATGAGGTACCATCAGGTACCCAGCAAGAGCTAGAGGGTGCCTGGGCTCCCTTGTCTCAGAGGAAGGTGGCTGTAGCAGCATGTGCAGGCACATCTATGCATATGTATATACCTGGCACTGTGAATCCACGTTGTTATTCTCATATATAGACGTTGGAATGGCCTAACCATCGGATCCATCTGCCATGAAGAGCTATGCATGTACAAATCTATGTGGAATAAACAAGGTTGCTATGGTGTGAGGTGAGTTGCGGATTTTGGCTCAGAAGTTATACATATGCATATAGCTGCCTGTAAGTTTACATATTTGTATGCATGTGTGTGTTTGTATATTTAATTAATATAGACTTTATTATTATTATACTTGGGTAATTCTCATCCCATTACTTTTATTGCTATGTTTGTTAATTTACCATGTATCCTCAAGAGACTTTATTAACATTGGCAGGATAAGCCTAACGGCTGTTGTGATGTCTAGACAAAAGGAATTAAAGACACATCAGAAATATTTACTCAGTATTTCCCTTCTGTGGGAAGTTTCTGTTTCCCTCTTACAAGCCTTTTAATGTAACTATATTAAGGATTTAATGTAATAACCAATGCGTGCTGTAATGGAATAAGTGTGAACATTTTGCATGTATTTACAGTTGGCTGGACAGACTCTCCTTGCCTAATATCAAAGCCAATTTAATGTTGTGGGTTTGAAATTAAACCAGGAATGTTAAGTCTCTAGGACTGTCATTGCAAATGAAAAAATATCACATCAGTTAGACTGGTACTGTGGAAATCCTGCACTATTTTGAAAAGAGAAGGTAAACCCAATTCTTTGAACAGCAGCAGTCAGAAAAAGGAAAAGGAAAAAACTTGTGGAGTCCCTGTGTGGGAAACATGATCCAGGGAAGATCAAGGGATGCACAGATTCGAGGTCAAGGAGGCCCATTATGAGAAAAATCTCGTTTAAGTTCCTACCAAACCACCAGACAAAACATCCTGCTGCATGCTCCTGTTGTAATTGCTGCAACAAGAGAATTAATGAGAAGAGGAACTGATAGCTCCCTTTCCAAAATTATGTCTTGATTTTAATTCTCTCACATCTTCTAAGTTATTTATGTTGTCTTCTACAAAGAGAATCTGAAATTTTGATTGAAGTCAAAAGACTGTCATGAGAAAAAGTCAGGAGAAAAGACAAATGTTAGATAAAAGGATAATTCAAACAGAAGAGGAATGATCTGAGGAAGTCCAGAATAATGTTAGATGGAAAGGGATACATCAGAAGATAAAGAGATTTTGGAAACTTCCATAGTTATGAGCATTTTGCTGAGTGAAGCTGGTTTGAGCCTCCAACAAATAACTGTGAAAATGTTCACTGTTGGTTCTAACTAACCAGTCTCTTCTTCCTGGGGCTGTGCAAGAGGTGTTTAAGTAGAACTGCTTAATTAAAATTAAAGACAAAACCCAAGAAGAGCCCCCTGTATTTATAGCAAGACTTCATCCCAGCTATTGTCATCCTTTCCCTTCTTTCTGGAGTGAAGTCACCTGCTTCATCTCTCTACTTTCACTGTCCATCCCAGCTTGGAATATCCCACATTGCATTGTGGGAGGCTTCGATCTCTGCTGCATCACAGCCCACATGCTGATATTTTTCTTTTTGCAACATCCTGTTGCTTTGACCCCATACATTCTTTTGCTACCAACGTGGGCAGGTGGGCGTCGCCTGTTATTCTAACTACTACACCTTCCTCCACTGATAGATTAAGTATCTTAAAATATGAGGACAATGGAAGAAAAATAGATGTTGCTTGGCTTTGGGGATCCACTCATCTTTATCTTTTCCAACAGTGAAAAGAATGTAGTCAAAATCAGAAAGAGAAGGAATTTATATGACTAAACCCCAGAGTTTTGTTGTCCAGGTCTTTCGGTATAGAAAACATAACCTAAAGGAATGATATAAAACTAATGAAAAGAAATACAGAAGAAAAGAATAAAACAAAAGTACAAAGTTTAGAGAAGGCTATCTGGTTTACATATGCTGTATGGTTAAGAAGTTTAAAAATGTATTTTGTTCTGGAAGCTAGGAATACGTTTTCTAAAAAGATAAAACTCCAGCAGGACCCAGATTATGAAAAGGCTTTCCCCTGACCTTACTAGAAGATGCAGTTGATAGCGGTTTGGAGGCTGTTTGACAGCCTGGAGCATGGGGCTTAAAATGATCTATTTTTTCTGGACTTGATTTTGAAGTCAGACTACATTGTCATGTCAGCAAACCGCAGAACTCATGTAAGCCAAAATAAAGCCACTAACCAATTTAAAATGCAACAAAATACAGGATGGCTCATAATGCCTATGTACGCTTGGGTAAACTGTACCAAACATCTTTATCAAAGACTATAATTTTTCAAAACACAGGCACGTATCAATATATACTTTAAATGCATAAAATGATGAAAAGAATGCAAAGTAAATAGAGGCGCCTAAATGTTTTGTAGCTGATGAATTTAAATGTAATTACCACATTTCATGCCTGATTCTTGCACCAATGTTGAAAACTCATGTAATGGAAATGTTGTAGTAAATTTTGAGAGCCTGAGATAACAACATGGGTGAAAGCTTCCAATATTCTTCATGTGTCCATCTTATTTGTACAGGTACATTTTTCAAAGGAATAGTTTCAAGATGTCTGCAAACTCAAGAAGGCAAAATACAATCTAGTTGATTGCAGACATTGGAAGTACCATGACAGCAAACAATAAATATGCCCAACTTCCTACAGGTGTCTACCTGGGTCATTAGAAAGCCAACTACCTCCATGGAGCACTTTTATGTAAAATCAACTGTAAAAGTGAGGGGGGCTAGGAAGAAAGTTTTGATTCTTAATAACAATTCTGAGTAAATCATTGTATTAGTGAGTGATAAGGTAATAGGTCTACCCCTCTACCTTATGAAAAGCTTAACAATTCAAGAAAAAGATTTAGGTCTATATTGTTTCATATCATTTAGAATTAGAACAAGTTCACTGAGTTCTTACTCAGTATTTTCCTCTTCTAAGTGTTCTAGAAAAGCAGTATGGTCTATGCATCATTCTTGGATGGTGCCCAAATGAAAAAAAGTAAGCAAATGTAAAACCTGAAAACAGCTAGTATAATCTTCAGACAAATGCTGGCCAGGGTCACCTGTGTATAGCTGTCCTTTACCCTGTTCTCTGGAAAATCAGTCCAACCTTCCCTAGTGTCTGAATGCTTCAGGTTTTGCTTGCTTTCTGCTTTTCAGATTGTTTTTCTTGCTGGCTTTCTCAGCCAAAATGAAGTCTGGAATTTTCCTGGACTGTTCCAATCCTGAGAAAGTGCTATTAAAAGATTTAGTACAGTTAAGGGATAAATAAGTTATTGTTAAATACACAGTGAAGTCAGCTAAAACTCTGCTAACATTTCCTACAGGTCTTGAGTAACTTTTAATGATATTTTTTCTTTCTGCTTTTGAATTTAAGTTCCCAAGGCAACTCATATCTGTAATACTGAGGGTATCCAAAATATGATTCTTCTGACATTCTAGCTTACTGTGCAAGAAACAAGCTTGGTATCAGTTTCAAGGGGTATTCTGAGAAATCAAATGTGTGTATGGGGTTGAAATAAATGTTTCTGTTTATATTCTGCATAAAGCACTCTAACACCTGAAACTTGAAGACTATTGAAAATACTGGGCGTTATTGACTGATTCAGTTTCTTGGTAGACGTGGGGGTAGGTAGCATCCTGTCCGTGTTTTCCTGGAAAGCTGAATGCAAGGACCCCCTCCAAAG
Organism: Pezoporus occidentalis; assembly: GCF_034315485.1. Taxonomy (NCBI): domain Eukaryota; kingdom Metazoa; phylum Chordata; class Aves; order Psittaciformes; family Psittacidae; genus Pezoporus; species Pezoporus occidentalis. Next base: position 7,903,213 of record NW_026916170.1, on the reverse strand, counting down.
TGCTGTTGACACATAACTCTACCTGGCAGAGGTTTGTGTCTGAGCAGGAGCCAATGACCACTCTGTTACAAGCACTGTTTAGCACAACAGCTGCATCCTAAGAAGGTTCAGTTACCCACTTTTTCCTGTTTCCAAGCCAACAATAATGAAATTAATTAGCAACATTTATGTAAGCAAAATGTAACTTATGTAAGCAATTTACATTTAATTAGTCTCTGTTTCAACCAGTGCAGTTCAGAGCTGTTGTCTGATCAGCAGGTCTTTCCAAAGACACCTGTGTTCTGTTGTTGGTATGTTTGTTCATCTGGTTGTATCACATGCCAGCTCAGCCTACAGTGGTTGTTCCCCCTCATAGACTTCAGGAGCAGCAGCAGCTCTTTGCTTGTTATCTCCCCTGCTTTTGAGAGACGAAGAAGATGCCCATGACTCCATAGCTTTTATGTAGCTACATGTGACAGTACAGCGATGTTTGCAACTGTATTTCCACGAGAGGGGGTTTGTTTTATTTTCTCTTTCTAAGACACCAGCCTCTGACTGTGCTCTATTATAAAAAGGCCAGCAAATAACTCAGACTTTGCTCGGTTCCCCCCCTAAGAGTGCAGAGTACTGTCTCTGTAACCTGTGGTACAGAGGTTATTTTATCAACTACAAGTATCTGGAATATAAATTGAACATAAAACTGATAGAAAATTGATGCTGTATGGCACATTAGATAAATTATATGAAGTGTGCCCTATCAGAGCCATACACCATTGTGATTTTCAGTTCTCAGCTGAGCTATTTTTCTAAAGATGATAGCATATGCTTTCTTAGTGTCATTCTGTCATTTAGTAGTGCTAAATATACATCAATGTCCTGAGCTCCTTTACCTGCTTCCTTCTCTTTTTAACATACCAGAAGCTGTTTGTAATGCTGCTGCTCATATGAAACATAACATACAGGTATATGTGCATAAATACATATGTATACATAGAATTGACCATTCTTGGAAACACTTTTTTTTTTCTAAAACCCAGTTGTGGATGTTTTAATATTGCAGCAATGAGTCATCACCACTCTGGTGCTTTTAAATGGGATTTCAGCAAGCACTGACTGTGCCTTCTCTGTCTGACAGGAGTCAGCGAAGATACTGGACTACCTGCTTGTTTTGCTAATGTGCTGTGTTAGTTGCACATTAGCACATTAATTAGTCTCATCCCCAGCAGTAACTCTGACACTCACAGTCTGCATTTCCTTGGGCAAGGTTTTTATAGTCAAGCTCCAAAATGTGCTTTATTCTGTGTTTATCAATGCCTGAAAGGTATTTGTATAAACTCCAGTTTACTCAGCTTAGTTTGAAGACATGTAATCAAAAAGAAGAAAAGATTATCTGTCACTACAGGATACAGAGATAGTGTGTTTATTTGTTGGGGGAGAAAGGCGCATGAGGCTCAGATATTTAACTCTATGGCATGCATTTTAAAATTCGTGACACCGACAAGCTTCCCATGAGTAACATGTGAAAATCTTTATATGCATGAATTATGTTTCAAGTTGTGTGTTCTTGTATAAACCACTGAAATTCATAATTACAGTTTCTGTCATATCATCTATCAACTTTAGTGAGGCCCTCAGTTTCTCAAACACATTTATATTCTAAGTATCCTTTAGTTAGTAGTCATTGTTGCATACTAGTACTTCCAAGCTGCTTGTTCGGGTAGTTTAAGTAGTCAAGTCTTTCCCTGTCAACAACAAATTCCATTACAAAATGTCATCTATTTCTGATTTATAAAAACTAAAATAAAATAAAGGGATGCCAAGTGTTGAGGCTTTCAGATATTTAATAATTGTGAAAGTTCGCAACACTCTGGAAAAATAAGTTTGTAGTACATTATGCTTCCGTATTCCCTAACCTGTGATTTCAGATATTTCTGGTTTAGTCTTTACCAACTTCTCAATTCTGTAGGGAAGTGAAACACTCCCTGACAGATTTCGTTTTTCTGAAAGCAAACTGTTGCTATAGCAATATCCGATGTCTCAAATTTAACTACAATGTAGGCTAAAGGAGAGCAAGATATTTTAGAATATAAATTATCGCTGTAAAATCACTGAACGTGATGTTTAATTAACCAAAGAGGCTGAGATTATATTTAATTGGAAACTTTCCTGTTACTGAAAATCCTCTTTCATTAGTGGAATCTGCCAGCTTAAGTTTTCTATTTAAAAATATTTGCAACTCTCTTCCAGGGGCAAAGTATGCATATTTTCTTTACTGTATGCTTACATATCTGTAACTTAGTAGGTAAGACTGAAGTATACAAGGAAGCCACTGGCCTGGGTCTTGCCCAGATCATTTCTTTTGTATACTCTGGGATGGCTGGCCTCCATGGGAGGGTCTAATGGAATGAAAAGAAATGTGGTAGTCTGAAAGTGGATCAGTTCCCACCTGGTGGCCTGGCACTGCTGCTCAGACAGCAGTTCCCATTGTCTTGTAACCCTGGTAGAAAGCCTATTGGTATCGGTGCAGTGCTGGAGGAGAGAGGGCTTGGCCGATATATGTGAGCAAGTTGCTTTACTCCCTGCAAAGACATGTGACCAGGTGAAAAGAAATCCATCTGTGGAAAAAAAAACCATGATTTCTTTTGTGACTGCGTATAGCATTGCAAATATTTGCCTCCATCTGGTATCCCAGCCTACAGCTGCCCCTGGCCTGATGGGAGTCTCCTGACTCCATCTCCCAACCTACTGGCTAAGTCACACTGACACTGAACTGAAATATTTCCAGTGTTTGAAAACATCCACATACAGGTCTATATAAAGCATATAATGGAGCATGGCCATTGGAGATCCCCAGGCTAGCAGCAGCCCAGACAGATTTAGGACCAAAGGCAGTATTGTGTCAGTGTAGACTCTGCTTAGGTTAATTAGCTCTGCTAGAAGTAGGGCTAGCTTAGCTCAGGGGCAGTGTTGCAACCTGCAGAACTTTATGGAGCATGTGATGCTACAGGGATACATTACAGCTGCTGGGAGCTAGCTTAGAGGGTTTTGCTCTATACTACATGGCACAGAGTAGGCATTACCCTTCATCCCCAAAGAGCGGTTAGTGATGTGCAGTAATACCATGAAGTAATGGGCCAAGTAATTTGCACACCTTCACCTCCCAATCTCAGAGCTGGGTTTTGTAACAGTTATATGAAATGCTGCTCCACAAAAAAGCACTGTCTGCGCCAGGAGCAAGGTGTTACCCAGCATTGTGGCAGACTCTAGTCAAGGGTTAACAGTTATTTTCCCTCACTTTGACACAACAAAGAAGTCAAGGGGAGTGCAAGTGGCTTCCATCTTACACAGGAGCTGGCTGAAGTCTGCATGCTGGTCCATCTGACTAGCTCAGTGTATACAAAAGAAAAAATCTAAGAAAACTTTTAGACTGAAGAATTAGGCATCAAATTCAAAACAAACTGTATTTTCAGTTTTCATAGTCCTAACATTACTGTAATGCAACAAAAATTAAAACTTTTTTTTCAACTGGTAGCCTACCTTAAGTACAGACCACCACCAAAAATTAGTAACTACTTCCCATATTTGTATAGCATAAGAAATATGCTATAAAAGACAAAGTGGAACATCTTGACCATTTGGAAAGTTAAAGTTCTCTTCTTTTTAAATATGGAACTTTGAGTATGACCCTTTTTCAACTGATAGCTGAAAATGCCTTTTATATCATCTAAAGGGTGCCTTTCATATTTAAAGCACAAAACAACTTATGGACAACCTGCCAGCCATATAGAATCACTAACCAATCCAGAAATATGGCTAAACATATTTGAATAGAACAAAACACATTTGAGTAGAGAAATTTAGTGATCAAGCAGAAATAAACAGCTTTTGCAAAGTACTCCACTTCTTTTGATAAGATTGATCAGGCACTGAACTCTCCCTCACCTGAACATCGTTCTGCTGTCAGCCTGTGTGCCCTGTAGAGACACCAAGGCTAGAAGGCACCTCTGGTGCATCATCCTCTTACAGGATAGGGTCAGCTATTCTTACAGTAGTTCTAAGGGATACTTTGATATTATTTGTTAATAATGGAAAATTTTACATAACATGTGGACTTTCTATGTATTTCCTGTCCCATTCTTATTTTACCAAATAGCTTTTTCCATGAGTTCATGCTATTCTGTGTGGTTTTTTTTCACGTAAATAGAGCTAAAATAGAGTTGTCAAGGAAGCAAGTAATGACTGTAGTTAAAACAGCCTGAAGTACTTATTAGATTTCAACTCAGGTGTTGAAGTGGGCAAAGCCTTGTTCATGAGAATTTTACTTGCCTGAATCCCAAACTGCATTGCTTAAATACAGCTGTTCCCATGGTGTGCCAGAAATGGTGTCTGTGTTTGTGGAATCTCTCACTGAATTGTGTAGATCCAGATGGATAATGCTAAATAGAGCTCATAAGGTCAAAAGAAGAAGATGTTTGAATAAAACCCACCATTTAGATTAATGTGCTCAAGCATATTCTCAAAAATTGGAAAAATTAATGAGCTCTTTGAAAAGATCTGTGGTTTCTTACAAACTAGAAATGTGTAACACATACCAATATTTTGAAGATATCTGGTGAAATACTTCATTTTGCTTTATGATTTGTAATGTAAACTATTATTCTTAATATGATGCTGCTTTTTACAGCACCTGCTGGGAAGCCACCTCCATCCTCCGCAGTGCCCTCTAGATACTCAGGAGAGAGATTTTCTTTCACTTTTGTTCCACCAAGAGCAGGGTTATCTCTTCATCTCCCTCAGCATATAGGAAAAGGAGACATAAATAAAGAAGCTTTTGCTGCTGGCTACCACCTAACCCTGGAGTTTTCTGTGCGACTGCTCAAAGGGGACCTTCATTTTCTTTTACAGCTGTAGGGAAAGCAGCATTCTGCTGCCACATTATGTCCTTTTTACTCCAGTACCGTGGCTGTTCTTCCCTTCAGTGTGTTTCCTAGTATTTACAGCTATCACCTACAGCTTACCTATTTACAGCTATCACCTGCAAAGCTTACTTTCGTCTCCATTCCCATTGCCAAGCAAAGGTGATTTCCCAGGTGTTTACTTTGCAATTGCTGCTCTTCCCAAGACTGAACATTTGTTCTCGCTTAGAGGAAGGGCAGATTATTTTTATCTGTGTCCTTTTGCATTGCCTTAACCTTGCTAACAGGAGATAGGCACCTGCCAGAGGCATGGCTGCCGCATGGACACCATGCTGGCTGACTGCCACTTTGTGCCAGGCAGCCATGCTTTGGCTCTACCCCCACCACCTTCCCGGCAGCCATTCACATAGTCAGGGCTGCAGGAATGGCTGCCAGCGTGAGGCTCTTCCCTGTCCCAGCACCACACTGCTTGCTTGCAAGGGCGTCTTCGTGTCTAAGTGTAAAATTAACTATTGTCTCCTGTGCTGAGGGACCTCTTCAGAGCCCTTTGAAATTGATGGGGATTTTTCTACCCACTTCAAAGGGTGGAAATGCTCCTGAGCATACAGCACAGGGTGCAACAGTTAATTTTTAAGCTCCCATTATCTGAAAACTTCTTGTTAAGTGTACCGGAGCATAGGACTGGGGATGAGCTTGCTGAAACACTTGACGAGGCACAGCTGAACAAGTGGGATTAAGAATTCCTTTCTTGACTATTTATTCTTTTATGTCGCGCACAGGCTTTTAACCATTCCTTGTAATCATTTACCTCTGTTTGCTACTGTCCTACACAGTTACTGTTTCATCGCTCCCCTTGAGACAACCCTCCCAGCAACGCATGGTACCCAGCAGGGTTATGAAGCATGCAGGACTTCCCTGAGCTGACCTTGTATTTCTGAGCAGCCTGAGGGTTTAGAAACCCCTGCTGTGTTTGAGTTCAGCCTGTGCCACCACAGTGGTGACTGCAGAAAGCCACTGCCACCAAGGAGCACAGTCCGCGGGCTGTGTGGCCCCTTGACAGGGTGCTGTGTGGCCATCACTCTGTACCTCGCAGCTTCCTCCAGAGCATGGTACCCAGTCTATTATCCCCCCACCGTTGCTTGGGGTGCTCACCAACACAGGATGGTTACCAGTAGGACAAGTAGAAGTTATTCAACAGTGTGTAAATGCTAGTCTTTTATTTGGCTCTTGTTTGTAAGTAGTATAAGGATGTGGTGTGATATTAAAAACAAACAAAAAAAAACAGGTAAAAACCAAAACAAACATATTCCCTTTATTTACTTTCTCAGGAGATCTTCATGTCTTTGTTTCATCCAAAGTCTTCACAGTCCACCATTTTACATCCCCACTCCAAGAGTAATAGAATAAAATAAATTTAAAAAAAAAAAGAAAAAAGAAAAAAAAAGAATTTGGAGAGTAGTTTTTAAAGTAGTGAAGGTAGGCAAAGAAATTTTATTCAAAGAGCAAGGAATAAATAAATATACCTCCAATTGAACTGTAGAGTAATGTCCCAAAGGAAATAGTGGAAATCAAATTGCTTGAATAATTTAAAACTAGACTGGACAAAGCACTTAATAATATATGGCAGAAAAGAAGCCTGCATTGGCAGGAGATGGAGTGGATGACTTAATAGGTCTTTTCCCTCTCCAGCCTGTATGATTTTATGGCTTGTTACTGTAGATGACTCAGTGTTAACAATGCTTAGTTTATTTTCTTACAACTACTTGCCACAGGACAGGGTATGTCCATGACATTACACCTTATTAATTATCCCAGTTACCAGAAAGGCACTGGAAGCACTAAGCAGTGTTTATGCATGAAATAATGTGTGAGTGCCTCTGGTTTAAGGCTGCAGATGTGAGAAAAATGGTGAAGCCATCCTTCAGCTCCATAGATCATCCTAAAAGGGTATGATATATGTCACGTATCACTGTCATGCCTTGTCCAGCATCATAAGTTAAACTCCCTGAGGATTTTTTTTAAAAGCATTAAAATGGGGTTTGTACCACAAAACATAAAGCTTACTTCGCTTTATTTACTACAGTGTAACATTGCAGAGCTCTGGGAGAGAGGGTAAAATACAGTCTGCATTGCATCTGAAGTGGACCCTAGATAAAATAGTACATTAACTTTAGAAGTGTCTATAAATGACATAAAAAGTAATGGGCGCCTGCTGTTCTGTCTTATTTGGCCATAAGGGGACTTCACACTCCTTATGTGAAGCACATTGAGAAGCATGTGGGCAGAGATACTCCCTTACAGGTCCAGGAAGTGTTTTTTGGACACTGAGTAAGTCAGAAAGTAAATTATTGGGAAGTCCAGACACAAACCAAGAAGTACACAACTATGACAATATTTCTCATGAAATCTGTATTATTAAGAAGACAGACAAACACTAATCAGATAAACGCAAATGACTTAAATGTGGGAGAGCCTTCAGGGGCTGGGCTAGATTAGCTCTGAGAGACTTACAGGAGAGAATAGAAAAACACTGTTTAGAGAAGATGAGGTGGGAGACACAATATAAAAATCTCTAAATATAGATAAGAAAAACTATATAGCATCTTCTACACATACCTTCTATGTGAGAGCAATAGACTTGCAGAAAGTGAAGTGTAAGTTAGACACATGGAGAATCTTTCTAAAATTAAGAATAGTGAAGAACTGAAATATTTTGCTTGGGTAGTATGAAATTGTTCAACGGATGTCAGACAAATATCCATTTAGAATGATTTAGGTGCATTTGATACTACTTTGGTCCAAAGTACACTAGATGATTTCTCCATGTTCCTTTCAGCCCCTCTGTTCATGAATTTGTGAATCAAAGGAGAAGGCATGTGTGGAAGAAAAATCCTGAGAGGATACTGACAAAAGGGCTTGTGAGACTGGCATGGAAAAGACACGCATGCAATTATTTGTAATATTGTCCAATTTGTACACTTATTATGCTAACTGAAAAAGACAGAAATCAACATTATGGAACCATTACAAAATTTTTCAGCTAACACATTGGTATTGTAATCCAAATCACCTACAAGACAGGAGTGCCAAAAAGGTGCATTTATGGAGATACTGAGAAATCTGCATTAGTTCTAGCCTGAGGATCCAAATGTTCCTGCAATGTGTAATTTAATTTCCATGAAGGTGTTACAGACAGGGCTGAGGAATGAAGATGACGGCAAAGAAGAGATTGTTACTTTGCCGGTTCTGTGTTGAAAATACTTTCCCGATATTTCACAAGCTCTCTTTCCAACAACGACAGAAGTTTTTGTCAGTGTTTTATGACCATGTTAATGTATATTGGATTGTGGCGGTATTCCACATGCAAACAATATAAACCATTCAATTTTAGTGTCTGGGTTACTGCGGAGAAAAGTCCTCTTAACCTCTTGGTTATTTCTGCTCCATAAACCTTCAATGCAGTTTTAAGCTATCTGATTTTCACATCTACGAATGCCTGAAATAGGCTGAAAAGAATCATTACCAGATCTGTCATTGATCTCTATCACATTCATCAGTATCTTCAGAAGATCCAAATCCACCTGCAAGAGAGAAGCAAAATACTAGTTGTATCTGGAGGTTCTTTTTAAAGTTTATACACCATGTTGTTAATAATCAACATAAAGTGCTATTTGTTGTGGTGAGAACATGGCCTTTGGGGATTTAGGATTTGGTTTTACTCTTTTTTTTTCCCCTCTTACGTGGGATTTATCTCTTCCCTTGTTCTGTTGCTCTCCTTTTAGTTCCTTGTGTTCTCTTGCTGGAAACCATATCATAAATAACTGAATACAAGCTCATCAGAGCTGTCACCCTTTACCAATACCTGCAAGTATAATTTCCATAGTGGTGAACTCCATGAAATGAAGCAAAAAACACCCCCCAGAATGCCATCTATCCTACTCTGCCAAAAGCCTCTAGGTCATTGTTCCCCACAGCTCTTTTAGTATTTTTTCATCGTCTTTAACAAGCCAAGGGTGAGATATTTGTAGAGCTCCTTGGGAAGAATAAAACTGTTGGTGGCACAAGCAACTTGGAACAGTGTCACTCTTATTTTCCAGATCTCTTATTTTTCCCCTACACTTAGTAAAGCCATTGCAATACTAACTCAAAGCTGCACTCTGCAAAATAATTTGGCTGTTCATGTTCCAGTCCCATGGGGTTCAAAGCCTCTTAATAACAGCAAATTTAACTGGCGTTTTTTGGAGTTAGGTGTTCATACCCACCTGTCTGTTTTGTTTTACTGTATTTTTTTTCTACTGTAGGAAAATAAACTGATTTAAAGTTGTCAAAAAGCACAAAGTAAACCTCAAAGAGATGATCAGAGTGCTTCTCTGATGTTTCGGAAGGGAGTAGCTGATGAGATGTCTGATGTGACGAAACTCATCAGAAGCAGGTGGCCCTTCTTAGATGTACATCAGAAATACTCACACAGCCAAGAACTACATGCACTGCAGAAGCTTGAGGGGAAAAGAGGCCTTGATTGCGAGTCACAAGCAGAAGCTGCCCGCATGGCTGCTGGCAATGGCAGTGACCCAATGTGGGTGGGTGCTGGCGGCAGTGTGCCACTAGAGTGTAGATGGAAGGCTCAGGATACCATCCCACTGCCTCTGATGACGTTTTCCAGGAGATGAAGATTTGGATAACTTAGTGAAACACAATAATGTGATTTAGATGGAACCTGTGGTCTGCATTTGAGCAGCAGGTAGCAGGTTGATGACATCTGATTTATGCTGTAACTATCAACTGTTTATTTATTTGTGCATGGGCAACTGTCACCACCCATGGCAGGGGCGTTGGAGCTAGATGATCTTCAAGGTCACTTCCACCCAAACCATTCCATGATTATATGATTCTGAGCCTCTGATCTCTTCTTTTAGACCTAAAGGTGCTTAATACCAAAAATCATCTGTGATGTACTTTTTCATTTACAAGTTTGAATGAGTCACTCTGGTCTGGATGAGAGTAAGGAACACACAAACATAGCCTCTTAAGAAAAAAAAGAAACCAAAACCCAAAACAAACAGCAAAGCCATCAACCAAAAAAAAAACAAAACAAGAAAATAATCCATGCTTCTGAACAAAATAAATCAAATCAATTCAGGACAGGGCTAAGGCAGAAGTTGGATAATTTGTGAAGTTGGCAGGCACAAGCTAGTGACTGAAAAGGGTGTGCATCAGTTGGCTTCAGGGTGAAAAACCCCCTCAACAACATTTAAATAGCATTTAAAGTACAAATTATAAAAGAATAAAAATTATTTCCAGGCTTGCTGCTGATCATGTGCTAAGATTTCTAGCAGAGGCTAATGGAACCGCACCCCTTGGTATCACATATGCTGTGGTCTGGAAGAGACTTGGAGAGATGCCATTGCAATTATTGGCCTTTTTCTGAAGCAATTAATATGAGTGAGACAGTAACTGATTGGAAGCAACAGCAAAATTCTTAGCAAAGTAAAGAAATCTCAAGAAACAGAATAGTCCACAGGCCTCCCTGTAATTTGAAGGAAGAGATGAAAACTGGTGAGAAGAAACAATGACAAATGATTGACAAAGAAAAGGAGACTTAAAAAATACCTCAAGGTTGCTAGTCTGGGAATTTAAATTCAAAACTTTGCCTGACAGTAAAAGTTTTGAACTCAAGACATACTTGTTTTTTAATTATAATTCTTCTGAATTCTACTGTATTTAAACTGACCATATTTGAGAGGCAGGAATACCCGTCTCTGTCTATGTCAATGACCACCTCTGTGTGCTGGCCCAGAAATATTTCTCTGTTGGTGTGTCTGAAGGTGTGCCAGATCCACATAAAAACTCTTATGTCTCCATGAGCTGTGGGACTACACCTGGGCTTCCCTCTTGAGGCACCTTGATGTCCAAACAGAGAAATCCCAGTATCTGTATCAGCGGAGAACAATTTCACTGGGTATTTTCCAGTACAAATAATTTGAGTGATTCTGGTGTATGGCTGTGGCTAAGGACCACAGAAGATCAACCAAGCAGATCTTCTTAGGATTGAGGAGTCATTCTGTCTTCAGCAGCTGCTACTATGGCACCATATTTGCAGATAAAAAGGGAAATTTGTCTCAGCAATTTCTCACCTGGAGAACTGATAGTATGGAAGTAAAAGCCATAAGATGATTGCACAGGGGCAAGTGGGATAAACAGGATGGAGACATGTTAAGCCTAACTCTCTACAGTCCTCTGCTCTGCAACCTGCTGGCAGCATATACTGGTCTCTCATCTCTTTCCAGTTCCAGATTGGCCCATAGGGAGGACAGTTGCATTGTACTGTTGCCTAGTCTTCTCTTTGTTCTGAAAATAAAAGTCTCTGTTGTAGATCTAAAGGTAATCTTATCAGTAATTCAGTTTGGTGTCCTGCATTGCTCCAAATGATGATAAAACTTTCAGTTCCCAATATTTTTTTCTCTCCCTTCCCCCATTTATACTGCCACATTTAAAACACTCTTAAATGAACTTGCAAATTTCAGCCAAGCATTCCAGACACTACCAGACTTCACCTTTCTCTGCAGAGCAGTGGCCTAATGGGAGACATCTCTCTTGTTGCTGTAGTGAGGATTTAATACAAAACCTAAAATGAGCAAATGCTCTATGCTAAAATAATCACTGGTGCTGCCTGGAGGAAGACAATTGCAATTCACAGTAATGTTTCAAAATGTGGGTTGCTTTTGTGTGCATGTATGTTCATTGAAATAAAACTAAAAGCTTTCAAACACTTTTGAGAAAATACAACAGCATTAAAATATCTGTTTTGAAATGAAGAGCAGAGATTTCTGCAGAGGTGGCTGCTGGGAATCCTGTTTGAAGAGCATTATTCTGCTTGTCTTGGAGCAGACTTCCTATGACGACTCTGAGGATTATGTCAAAACCATGTGTCTCTGTGAAACTTTTCATTTTTAGCAAAACAACATGTTTTTCAAAAAAATCATTAAAAATATTCTGACCAGGCCTGTTTTCCATATGCTGCAGACCTTGGAGGAAACTGGTGGCCGGCTGAACCATTATATTTGGTCTTATATGATAGACCTTCAACAGCAACACTTTGAAGCTAAGTAATCAGAGGCCTATCTTGAGTCTCCTTTTATGCTTTTTTATGCCTACCAATTTCAAAGAAAAACAAAAAGTATTTTCTTTTTAAAATTTTACTAAAACCTGTTTCTCTTCAATGCTTAGAACAAGTGCAGTGTCACAACTTACAGTAGAGGCATCTGTTTGCATTAAGAAACTTTTGGAAATTTCGCATTAGCTGTAGAGGCTTCTTATAGACATCTAAGACTTAAAAGCTACTGAGAATACTTGAGATAGGAAGTTTTATCTGTGTTGCTCTTGATTGTGTGACCTTGAGCCTTTTCTTGCTTTATCTGTTTTATGAGTTGAGTTTTCAATCACCTAATCACTTCCCTTCATATTGGAAAGGAAAGAAGACACATTCAAGTGTGTTGGAACATTAAAACATAACAGCAAGGACTGTGTATCAAACAGGCACACGGACACAATAATTAATAAACTCTCTCCCCAAAACAAAAATAATTCAAAGATCTGAGTAGGTGGAAGTGCACAATTGTAACCTCAAAGCGGTTCAGCTTTAGTAAGGTGAAGCAAGGCATGAGTTGTATGGGCGTTCCTTTCGGGGTCTTCCAGATTCTGGCTTGCAGTCATTCTGATTTCTAGTACAAGCCAGGACAATTCAAGCTAGATAGTGATGCTCACTGCATTTCATATGTGAATATGGACGTTATTCAGCTTTCTAAAATTTTAAGAAACCTCTTTGAACACTTTGATTTCTTCCTTTACCTAGGGTATGCAAAGAGCTGTTCCAGTAGACACCCTTGGATAGCAGATTTGGCATTCAAGTTTTTCATAGATTATTAACTAAATAATTATGTAGACTATAAAAAGGCATTCCGTAATTAATTTTTCCTGCTTTTATCAAGTATTTCAGGTATGGCATATCTATTTTTAAATCATAGGCTCACAGAATTGTTTAGGTTAGAACCTAAACTACAAACCTAGAACCATTAACTTAACACTGCCAAGTACTCCACTAAACCATATCCATAAGTGCCACACCTACACATCTTTAAAATACCTCTCCAGGGATGGTCACTCAACCGCTTCCCTGGGCAGACTGTTCAGTGCTTGACAACCCTTTGAAGGTGAAGAAATTTTTCCTAATACCCAATCTAAACCTCCTCTGGTGCAACCTTGGGCAATTTCCTCTCATCCTATCACCTGTTACTTGGGAAAAGAGACTGACCTCCACCTCCCACAACCTCATTTCAGGTAGTTGTAGGGAGCAATAAAGTCTTCCCTCAGCCTCCAACCTAAACAACCCCAGTTCCCTCAGCTGCTCCTCATAATGCTTGCGCTTGAGACCCTCCAGCAGCTTCGTTGCCCTCCTCTGGACCAGCTCCAGCACCTCAATGTCTTTCTTGCAGTGAGGGGCCCAAAACAGAACACAGTATTCAAGGTGTGGCCTCACCAGTGCTGAGTACAAGGAGACAATCACTTCCCTGGCCCTGCTGGCCATGCTGGTTCTCACACAAGCCAGGATGCTATTGGCCTTCTTGGCCACCTAGGCACAAGCTGGATTGTGTTCATCCGGCTGTTGACCAACACCCACAGGTTCTTTTCCTCAGGGCAGCTTTCCAGCCACTCTTTCCAAGCCTGTAGCGCTGCATGGGGTTGTTGTGACCCAAGTACAGGACTCGGCACTAAGCCTTGTTGAACCTCATGAGCTTGCCTTGGCCCATTGATCCAGCCTGTCCAGATCCCTCTGCAGAGCCTTCCTATCTTCCAGCAGATCAACATTCCCATCCAATGTAGTGTCATCTGCAGACTTACTGAGGGTGCACTCAATTCCCCTTATCCCCATGACTGATAAAGATATTAAACAAAACTGACCCCAGTACTGAGCCTTGGGGAACGCCACTTGTGACTGGCCACCAACTGCATTTAACTCCATTCCCCACCACTCTTCGGGCTCCACCAAAGACAGTTTTTTACCCAGTGAAGTGTATGCTTCTCAAAGCCATAAGCAGCCAGTTTCTCTAGGAGAATGCTGTGGGAATCAGTATCAGAGGCTTTACTAAAAGGTACGTAAACAAGATCCACAGCCTTTCCCTCATCCACTAAGTGCATCACCTTCTCATAGAAGGAGATCAGGTTTGTCAAGCAGGACAATGGTCCAGAAATTTTCAGTGAATACACGATAAAAAACTTGAACAATGTTCTCCCTCTTTAGCAAACATTTGGTAATGGATTTCACAATAACAGTTCATGTTTTCAGGATAAAATCACATGCAAACTAAGCATGCTATATTCTGTGTGGGAACACTAACAGTTTTCCATCTTCATTAGGGATGCGTTGGACCCAAACTTTTTTGCTATAGTTATTAAATCATATTACATGTTCCAGTGTTGACAGGTCTGGACTTCTTCCAGAATGCTATTGATACAGAAGGCTGCATAATTTCTGTCACTGGGTAATTTTTGAACAGGGCTGTTTATCTGTGTTTTTAGAGAGACCACTGTGTGACTGATTATTTTATGAACAGGATGTATTCATTTCACCAGCTTGTATGCATAATGTGGCAGGGTATCAAAATTACTATCTGGATAACCAAGACAAATGGGAAAACTGAGTTATTTGACTATTCTAAGCTCTGGGAATGGTTTAAGAAATATTTCTCCTGGCTTATCCCTCCTGATTCCATTCACTGCCTTCTTCCCTTTTGTCTGGGCAGCAGTGCTTTTCCACGCAGGAGTTTTTACATGGCCCAAGTCTTTTTAGCCAATTAACCTCTCTCCATAGTGTATATGCAGCCAGATGAAGTCTCAGGAGTGAATGAGTTGTTTCCTTTTAGTTCTTTGAATATACACCCAGTTTAAAATAATAATAATTTTACACTACCTCTTTTTGCACTTCTTTTGTGAAAAAGAATTGCCAGCTAAGCCTATTCCTTAAAACTTTATTTTAGGATAAATTTCTAGTGAATCCCATGCTTGAAGCAAGGCCTATCACAATGTTGCTCATTGTTAAGTTTGGATTAATGTTTCCACTCAATTGCTGACTCACTCTCTTTCCAGCATGTGCAAATGTTTAAGTTTTTCTTTTTCTGGAACATGTTCTGTAGAGCCCATTGCTGCAGTATCCAAGCAAATTTTCAACATCAACAATAATATTAGTAATAGAGGAGAGCTTTTGTGATATCCTTTTTTTTTAAGGGTCTCAGAATTCTCAGCTTAACCATCTTAGCATTCACATTAAGCAACTAAGTGCTACTCTGTTGTTTTACACAGAGTGAGAACAGTGTGGTATCGCACCGGGAGGTATTTTACTGCAGGTCTGTGTCTGAAGGTTACATCAGAAGTAGTGTAAAAAATCCAAGTACATTAAAGGCAGAGCTAAAGTCTGTAATCCTTATGAAGACAGTTCAGAAGACTATTTACAGTCACATATTTGATGTTAGCAACAGTGAACCCGTTGGGATAATTTTTTCAAAGTCTGTGGTTAAATCTAATGCAGGTTTTCCAGCAGTTCAACCATATCCATAAATAAATCAGAGTCTTACTTTCCTTGAAAGTCCAGATTCAGAACTTTTAAAATAAATCTTATTTAGGCTGGTTGTAATTTGAAGCTCATCCTTGATGAGGCTGTTGAAAATATAATGTTGCTCTCCGGCTTTATTAGTAAAGCAGATATCTAGTGATCCTTATGCTCTTCAATGAACTTTCAAAGACTGCAAGATACGCCTTAACAAAAACTTGCTTCATAAAAGCCTAGAGGCAGTCTTTCAAAGTAAAACGACCCCCTGGATCTCTGGGTCACTAAAGTCTCATATCATGGCCATGAAATCCCTCTCTCTTTAATTCTCTGCAGTCCTTCAGGCTGCTTTTCCCTTTATACTAGCTCTCTTCTTCAGTATCTCAGAAAGAGTAGTTGTACTTAAACTTCAAGAGTACCCCTAATTTTCCCAGAACAGGGCTGATCTGGGAATAACCTTGCTATACTTGTCTGATCCAAACAGTACTGAATTAACATAATTTTCATAGAATCACAGAATCATAGAACGGTTTGGGTTGGAAAGGACCTTAACATTATCTAGTTCCAACCCCCTCCCATGGGCAGGAACACCCTTCACTAGACCAGGTTGCTCAAAGCCCCACACAACCCAGCCTCAAACACTGCAAGGGATGGGACATTCATTGCTTCTTTGGGAAACCCATTCCAGTGCCTCAGCACTCTTACAGTAAAGAACTTCTTCCTTATACCCAACCTGAACTTCTCCTGTTTAAGTTTGAACCCATTACCCATTGTCCTATTGCTCCAGCCCCTGATGAAGAGTCCCTTTCCGATATCCTTGTAGTCCCCCCTTCAGACAATGGAAGGCTGCTATGAGGTCTCCACGCAGCCTTCTCTTTGCCAGGCTGAACAGCCCCAGTTTTCTCAGCCTGTTTTGCGTTTCTTTAAGCTCTCCCTGGAATATCTAAGCACCCATGTATACATTAAATTTCAAATGCAAATAGAAATAGGTCAAAAGCTTCTCACCAGAGAAAGTGTTCTACCTCCCCTAATCAGTCAGTGGTTTCTAACTGACTATTTTCCGCAGTCAGTATGAAATTGCAGCCCAGCCTCCAAAACCACTCTTGCTTGAAATGTTCTGTCCCTTGTTCCCTAATTTGTAATACCCAAGCTAATATCCCCCAAACAACCAAACAAAAAACACTCCTCAACAGCTGCCCCCCATGAAATAAGGTGTAACTTTTATTGCTGATGTCAAGGATAAATTCTGGTTTCCTTTAGAAACAGGCATGGATTCTGTCTCAGCAGTGCAAGTGAAAGAGGTTGCTTAATTACCTTCTGGAATCAGCCATGTCTCACTGCCTGGAAGAGTGCCTTTTCTGTTACCTAATGATCATTAGGCATTTCTTCCTGTCCTGGTGCCTGTGAAGAACACCCTGTCATGCTCTGATACACAGGAGATGCATATTACAACACTGTTAAGGTGCTGCAGATTATATTTTCACCAAGTATTCGGGTGGGGAATGCTTTGTCATTATTCAGTCATCTTGAAATCACTCTTAATGCATGCCAACTTAACCAAAGATGCAAGCATTAAAGCATTCATTCACTGAAACCAAACAGACTATGCATCCTAAAAACCTTACAAAAGATTATGGTGAAGACAGGACAGAAAGAGCGCATTTGATCTGTTTGAAGTATGGGATGGCTGAACTAGCTTAGCTGTTCACACCTACATCAGGACTCATGACGAGGACCGAGTAGGCAATCTGACCACACTCAGTGGGAACATTTCTGGGTTGCCACCAGTCTGATCAATAAGTCACAGACCATGTATTGCACATCTATATTCTGGTTGCCAAAGATCCACAGGGCTTCTCCATTGTCTTTTTCTTCAGGATCGTCTCAGCCTGATATGCAGGATACCAGAGGCAGGCAACCAGTTCCTGCCTCATGATGCTAATACAATTGGAGACAACTGGGTCTCTTCATTAGTATCCAGGCACTTCCCTCTGTAACCCTAGTAACCCTTTATATCTCTTAAGTTACAAAAGGTGCATCCAGTCAGGCTATTTAATCTTCTACCCATTCCCCAGTGGAAGTGATACAGATGAGCTCTGACATGAAGCAGACTATGCTTTGAGGCAGGAAATTGCATGTGGAAAAAATGTTTCATGCTGAAGGTAGCTGCCATATGGCAGCTTCCATAAGAATGAAAATACTGGTTCTGTTCATGGGCCATATGGTTCAGTTTTTTCTCTTGCTCAAGAGCCAGAAGAAGAGCCTTTTGAAGAACAACTCAAAGCAAACTGCCTTTCCTCTGGTGCCTCAGTACTCTTAGCCTTCATTGGCATCACAACTGATTTCTTCAGCCTTGAAATCACTTGTAATCAAGTGATATCCTTTGTGGCTTATTTAGTAACTCCCAGGGTGGATCTCTCTTCCAAGTACTTCCTCTGTCCCTTCTGAACCCACACAAACTTCATGCACCTACACAGAGCTCCTGTGTGGTGCTTAGAAAGCCAGTGACTCAAGCACTTCTGATGCCACAATGGCAGAATGTATATGGGTATGTCCGCCTCCGTATAGTTGTTGGCCTATGATGTTATTCTGGCACCTAAAAAAGTATATATTACTACTTTCCTGGTGTGGCTGCATGTTGAATATATTGCATACCAATGTTTGTCAGTTATTATACCAGGAAATATCAGAACTTCAAATCTGCTATGCTATGAAGTACCAGGGCAGCTCAACTTTAACCACTCTTGAGTATATAAATGAATTGATTTTGTTTTTTGAGTACTCATCTATAGAAACCTAAAGTGACTATAATAGTACCTGTTTACCATAAAGGGACACTTTAAAAACAGATTAATATTTGTGAAGTGCTCACAGCAATAACCACTCTAAAATTTTACATGGAAGACCAATTTTTAGAAAGCTGAGGACATGCAGTTAAATACGTTATTACAGTGCATTCCCACAGGAAGGCTGGGAAAACATTATACAGACCACCATAACCTGCTGTACACAGTGCAACCTTAACACTTGATTTTTCAGTACTCCTCTGAGGACTTACTTAATAACAGATATTAATCCAAGTTACATGATCCTGATCTAGATCCAAACGTAGCTGAAATACGAGGCGGCTCAGACTCATGATTTCTAAACAGGAATTTTCAGAAATACTGTGTTCCTCTTCCCCAGCATACCTGAAGTGTAAGATGCTGTCGAGAGTCAAAATACAAATCCACTGGCGCCATTAGAGGGGTGCGTACTAATGTTAAAATTCAACAGAAGAGCTGACAGTATAAAGTCGATTCAACTGCCATCTTTTAATTAAGAGCATTTCTGTCTTTGGCCTCTTTCTTAGGACTGGACATAGAAAAAATCATCCAGGAGCGCAAGGCAATTCTGTAATAGAAATAGCATGTCCTTTCTGCTCCTCACTGGGCCATTTCTAGGAAATTGAGTTGCATTCTGAGAAGATGAGCCTATTGACCTATGCTATTCAGTAACACACTGAGAAGCCAAGCTGAAGTTCTGTTGTGCTAGCCTGGTTTTTACTGTGATTCACAGTTGGAGTTGAGAGAACCCTTGAAAGACGCTTTTTCTCCTGTCTCCTAGGTGTATGGATGACTTGTACTAGTGTCTGACTGGGTGCTCTGCCCTGTTCCAGTCCCTTGTTCACACCATAGCACAAATTATGAAGGAATTGCTCTGCTTGTGACTCCTAAAACCACCTATGATGTGGGTATTTCATGACCATTTCTGAAGACATTGAGGCATGAGAAAAATGTGAATATTTTAGAAGCGCCATTGCGGTGTTATTAATATTCTTTCAATGTGAATCTAGTGCCACTCTCTGTGAAGGTTTGTGCATATAAGACTAATAAATGGCCAATAAAATAGATTTTCATGATAACATACTGTTAAAAGTACAGCAGGTAATCATGTTATTTATTTTCATTTATACAATACCGTGTTTTATATATCCTCCAGTATGGTCTTATAGCAATCTAGAACATCTGACTAGTGAATCTATTACTTACTCAGACTTTGTTATAAAATGAATGTTAATATAAAATATAACTTGTAACCATGGAATTCCTAGAATAAAATCATACTCAAGAACTGAATACCTCATTCCAGAAGCCTGTTCCAATACAAGACCGCCCTTTTGGTGAAGAAATGTTTCCTAATATCCAATCTAAACCTTCCCTGGCGCAGCTTGAGGCTATTACCTCTTGTCCTATCACTTGTTACATGGGAAAAGAGACCAGCTGCCTCCTGGCTCCATCTTTCTTTCAGGTAGCTTCAGAGAAAGACAATGTCCGCCCTGAGCCTTCTCTTCTCCAGGATAAACCACTGTCAGCCGTTCCTCATAAGACTTGTGCTCCAGGCCCTTCACCAGCTTTGTTGCCCTTCTCTGGACCTGCTCCAGTAACTCAATATCTCTCCTATAGTGAGGGGCTAAGAACCGAATACAATATTCAAGGTGCAGCCTCACCAGGGCTGAGTACAGGGGCAATCTCTTATTGGTTCTAAGTATATAAATAACTTTACATATCAAAGAAAAGCTCCAATTTTTCAGACTTGGGCCAGTGTCTCTATATTCTGTTTGTTTAAAATTACTAAGCAATTGCAACACCAGCAAATGGCCCAACAAATACATTTGCTCCTTTGTATGTCATTAGACTGCCAAGATCCAGCAGAAATTGAGCCTTCAGCACATTTTGCACATTTCAATAGTAAAGCAACTCAACCTAAATACTCTTTACACTTAACTGATCTATTGATCACTACATCTACACAGATCAGCCAATATTTCAAGACTAAGTTATAAATTGTAATTCTTTATTTTGAGAGCAAGATACCTAAATGAAGCTTGATGCCCAAGAAATACAAGCACACAATAATCAGGCCCTTCTAATATTTCTTGCATTAGGCATTTGAGTCATCTATTACCCCCTGAAATTTCTCAGCACTTCTAAGTATTATGATAGTGATGTTAATTGCCAGACTGTGGTGGTACAGAGGATGATCAATGCTGCAAAAATGCTGATTCTTTTACTACTTCAAGGTTAACTCACAGGGTGCAATAGACAGCATTTGTAGGGTGCCACTGGTTTCAGAATGTACCTCTAAAACTAGTAAGTTTTCCAGAAATTCATTTATAGCACAGGCTTCATAACAGAAGAAGCTTCCTTTGGCAGAAGGAGATAAAAATGTAGACTCTTGGGGGCACAGAAATAAGCTTCTTGTTAAAGGGCAGTATTATATATGTCTCTTGCTGGAATTTTCTTTGCCTAAGTAACTTCAGTGAAGCTACATCTGCTAGTGTCGATCAGTGCAAAAAGAAGGCATGCATATTCCTGAAAAGAAACAATAATAGAAGAAATAGCAAAAATAAAATGGCATTCAGTTTCAATAAGGATTCCTGAAAAGGTAGTTCAACAAAATTTTGTTTAGGTCTACCACTAATGCTCATTGTGATTTGTGGGAAACCATTACTTTACAATTAATTTTCACACCTGCCTGAAGGGAAAGACAATATTTATCCCTGTGCGGGAAGTGTCTTGACATCTCTATGTGAAAAAAATTGCTCAGATGCATATAACATAATTTTTATTCCAGTATATACAATGGAATTTGTTCCACAATTGCTTCCTTGTCAAAATTCTCATTAACTTTTGGGGGTGGCTTTGTCTTTTCCTCTGGTCTGTAAGAAGAATTGCTAGCAACACTTCTGTATGTCTTCGGGAAGTGAATGTGCCTCTCACTATGCAATCACATTATCTAAGGCTGGCTCGTATAAACAGCGGTTTGCAGGACAAAGCCATGACCTTGGCATTCAACTTCCACTCTTCTCCAAAGCTTTCCCACAGAACATGTATAATTCTGCTCTACGGAAATAGCACCTACACTCTGCTCTAAGTAAATAGCACCTACCCTCTGATCTGTTCAGTGTCTTGCTAAAGCACTGCATAACACTAGGAAATCTGCCAAGTTTGCCTCCAGCCAAGCCTACTCTGAAAGACCCATCTGGACTTCACTAGCTCAGAGGCAGCCCTGAGCACAGAGGAAGGTTAACAACACATTTACCTGAGGAGCTCTCAGCCTAGCCAAAAACCTGCAGGAGTTACTGTAGACAAAATAAATTACAGAAGGAGAGACCAACACTGTTTTTTAAATATTATGCATGTATATGAGAGGCTGATTGCAGTTAGTAGAAAGATTTGAATGACTTCAACTGCTTTGGAGCAGATCCTACATGTTTTGGTAACTTCTAGTACAAAGCTTTTGCTAGTACAAAGTAAACTGGTTTAAGTATTTCCTGTGACTCATTGAAAAGTAAACGAGTTATTTAATAGAACATTTCATTTTAATGTTCATTTCAATGGATATAATCTAAGACCAGTCAAACCACGCTGGCAGAATTATGTAAATCACTACTGGGCTAGTAGCAACTGATAAGATAATTGTTAAAACACCATTAACAGGAAAGCACTCTGTGTGAAAAAGCTGTGTTGGATCAATGCTTATTTAATTACTCTGTGATTTCAGTTCTGGAACCTTGTTCCTTATTGTTACCTGACTAATTTAAATAATGAGATGCTGTGTGTTTTGTCACAGAAAACATTACTGTAGGCTGTCCTCAATATGCAAGGAAATGCTTGGGATGCAGTTAACTGTGCAGTAACTCTACTACTAAAAATAAGAATTTTTAAGCTAAAAGTATGTTTCACACTTAAGAAAACAGAAAACCTCTAGCTGAATTTGAATACCTTACACCGCAGCTAAACAATAACCATGAGACAGGAAAATGTCCCAAATATCCTTTCAAACAAACCACAGATCCAAACTGGGAACCCAAACTGACAATAGCTTCTCTGGATAATTACAATGGAAGACTGAAATTCTTTATTTGGTAACCTGCAGTCGTAACACGTATTTAAGTGTATATAAGAAGTTGCTTTGATTGTATCTGCATACCATACACAATGAAAACAAAGAAGTTCAAAGAATTTTAATTTAGGCCTTATAGTTCATATAAAACTGACAGAACTGCTTGCTGGTGAAACAACAAAGTGCAACCAAAGTTCTTAAAATGTAGTTGAATTTTAAATCAACAAAAAGCTCTTCCTGTGCTTGCTAATTTAAGTGAAACCTGAGCCACTAAAAACCTAGAAAAAAAGTCAAGGTCATTGCCAATAGCTTTGATTAGCAATTAAAAGGGACATAAGAACAGGCTAATGGTACAAGGACATTAAATATTAAAAAGGAGCTATTGATTTAAAGTGCTATTGTGTAAACTGAGTAGCAGTAGCTATTGACCAAAAGGTAGACCGTATGTTTTTGACAAGGTGTCCACCAACCTGTTAGTATTTATCCAGTTGTCTTGTAAATACTACTTAACTCTGTCTAGTTTCACATTGTTTTTTTTTAATCTAGGTTTTAAAAACAGACTAAACCAAGAGAACAAACATTCCAACCTATTCACAGATCATTACACACACTAATTTATGTTTCTGTGTTCAGGAATATGTAGAAGAAGAAGTAAATGATATCCATTATTCTAAGGACACCTTTCTTATATTCCAGATCCCAAGAAAAGGCATCAATGCATAAATACAGCCTAGGTGTGAGGACGTGCATCTCTAAGTTACAAGTACATATACCTTTGCCAAACATTGGAGATTTCTCCAAGAAGACAAGCCACAGGAAAGGAGAATTTCTTTCAGGAAGATGGGATATCCCTTTCATTGTTCACAGGGGCTTGGATGGCAGAAAGGGGAAAGAAGTAAAGAGGAGAAGACCCTGAGCTTACCTCTTTTACTGGTCTACCTCTGCTCCATTTCCAAATAACTTACATGTTTTCAGCAGAAATATACACCTGCAAGATTTTACTGACACCTCATACAACAAATGCACATGCCAGGAACACTTGGCATGTCATAAGAAGATAGCAAAGAACACAAAACAGTGTTTTAAACTCTAACACTTTCTAAAACCAAGATGATCATTCTCATGATGTACAGAGGGACGACTCATACATGTAAAATTAACAGGTGCCTTAATGCATTAATAACTCTGTGACTCTAAATTTCTCAGGTAAATATCTAGAATTCTACATGGCATTTTTGGCTTTACTTTGTAACCTCTCAACTCAGGACTATGGGCATTTTTTGTATGCTTACTTTATACCCTAATGATGATAAGAGCCTTTGTGGTGTGCTGAAATACAAAATCAATGCAATGCACTTAAGGAAAATAAGTATAAATAGAAAATATTTATATAGTAGTGGATTAAAGCACTGGAGAAAGTAGTATACAAAATAATTCCACACTAGCAGTGAGGTGGATGTGATGAGCAATCTTTTAAGTCCATTAACTCCATGACTCAGTGAATATCTCAGATATATATATATATATACACATAACTCTATATAACAGTCTGTGACTTCCTGGTTTCTTCCTGTAGCTTCTAAAGCAATTAAAATTTATATTTCTTACTTTATTATTTTTAACTCAATGTATTTTTATCATCCTTTCTTTCCTGGGAGTGATGTGACAGAATATATAATGTAGAAAACACTGCGGAAGTGATATCCTCACTTTAGCTTCACATTTGCCATCACTAGTTCATTTGCAGTAGTGGCACAGAGACTGCTGTGATGAAAGCAAATGTGGAGCAATTTCTTTAGGAATAATATTAGAGGTGGTTTAGTGTGGTATATTAAAATGTGTGTGCATGTACAGAAGTACATGAAAGGGCTTTTATTTTATATGATGAGAGTCTGGGAAAACCTGTAAATGTTCCTGCCACTGTACATTTTGCCTTGATTTTAAAATGAGGCCAAAATTAAGAGAATAAGGATTTGTCTGGGTTTCAGAAGAAATGTTCTGTGGCATACGTAATATAGTATAGCAGTATAAAGAGTTACAGACACATCAGTGAGTGAAGCACGCATCTGGACCAAGAGATGAAGCAAATGTGAGTTTCAGCTTTCACATAGATCAGTCCATCAAAAAGAAGACAATGATGATTTACTCCTAGATTCACCAATGGAAAGTGGTCAACAGATCATGAAGTTTTTGCACTGTGATCAGGTCATTGAGAGATGCACAGTGATAACTTTTTGGCCTGCACATGTTTAAAGGCAAATGAAGTCACTGAGAGGATGTGCTCAGGGAAGGATATATCAAGCTCCTTAAGAAGCTCTTCAGAACTGATATTTTTTGGTGAGACTAATTCTGTATATTCCCTTCTGGCTCAGCTGAGACCTTTTCCCTGCCTTATGATATGCAGCACATTCAGGTTTTCTACCCAACTGAGCGGCACAGTGGAGCTGGCTAGTGTATGATGCAGAGGAGTAAATCTTGGTTCTGCTCAACACAGTCACTTGCCTGTGCTGGACTACCATTTCTCTCCAAGTTATCATAAGACACATTTCTGTAATTTCCCCTTTGCCCTCACCACCATCATGCCTTCCAGGGGCAGGGTTTATGGCAGAAAAGTCCCTGCATACAGAAACTCATTCCAGACTTCCACAGGAATCCCTGCACAATGAATCATGCTGTAAAGGCACACCTTCTCCTTTATTGTCTGTTCTTACCCTTGAGGGCATGAAATTTTCATTAAAACTACTGTTTGTTTTTCATAGAAAATAGTATGGATCAGCAGAGCATCTCATGGGAAACATTTGCCACCCTTTAGAAAATCAGACATGTTTCAGGATACTACAAGCCTAAAAAATTAATTATTTGGCTGAAAATATTTGGGGTTTATGATAAAGTCTTTCTACTTTTAAAAAGATTTTGTGAATGCTTTTGATGTTCTGACACATGGACTACCAATTTCTTTTTCCAGTATCTACCAAATACTGTAGAACAGAACAAGATGTGGAAAAAACAATACACTGGACACAGAAGGAATTCACCTAAAAAAGAGGGCACAATCTGTGTGTGTGTACCCACCTCTAATAAACAATAGCCTTTTTGCAGAAATCTCTATGAGATTGTCCAGGGAATTAACATGTGGTTAATAATTGATCATCTTCCCATGTAAAGCTGCAAGTTGCATGACTTGGTGAGTAGCATATAGGGGAAGAATGTAGTAAGTAAATATTTAGCCAATAGCTTATTATTTCCATTTGTATTATGTAGAGCAAACAGTACTGTGTACAAGCTGCCACTTCCTTAATAAGGAAAAAAGGTAGTAATGCCAATAAAAGGTGATTTTTATTACAGAATAGTAAAGTGGTTACAGATTTTGAATGCTTTAACTTCACTTATTAAACAAAGATTCTTCCATTAGTGCATAGTTTAGCTACTGCCTTTGTTTGCAGTACAGTTTGTATTTCTTTGAAAAGTGCTGGAAACGATCTGTGAAGGAGTTGCCTTAAAAAGAAGAGGTGAGAGGACTTTATAACTACCTTCAAGTACATAAAAATTAGTGCTTCAGAAATGTTCAGGGTCCTTAATCTGGAGATGTTTCCCGTTAAGTGCTTTTTCCAGTATACAATCTATGTGCTTTAAAATGTGTTATGAAAACAAAGAGACTTAAGGATGATCTCATTGCATGATTTATGACTGTAAATGTAACCACAGATGCTTCATTTTCTGAAGATCCTCCTGAGAATCAAAACACCAAAAAGTTAATCTTAGCACCTGCACCCAACCACAGCCTTGGAAATATGTGTCATTATATAATCAACATGAGCAAGCCATTGAGTCGAAATTGGGAACACCCAAACTGGTTGTGCATGCTCAGATGTTAAGACAAAGAGCATGGGTACTGATGTTCATTAACCATACATAATCCAATTCTTACCTAAAGTAAAATAATGAAAATATTAAGTAATTTCACTGTAACTCAAAGTCTTACAGTGGAATGTAACTCTGGAGTATTCTGGCGAACAGTGTTTTGTTTTACAAAGCACATGTTCTACTATAGTCTAATATACAGCAATAAGAAACTCTTTCAAGAATGTACTTTTGCCAATGATTCAGTATTTGGTATGCATCCTTTCTTATCCTATTTTAAAGCTCTCAGGCATCTGGGCAGTCAACTGGAAAATGTTGTTAGACATATGTGACTAATCACATACTATTAACAGTGAAGAGCCAATGGTCAAATGAAATACTCTTTGGAACAAACAAACAAAAGAACCCAACTGAAATTTATTTCCTAAGTTCTTTGGCACAAGCTTAAGGGTGGCAAAATATGTTTAACAGTGATCGCGGTGAACCTGTGAGTTATAAGAGTGCTGAAGGAGCTGTCAGAGGAGCTCGCTAAGCCACTTTTCATTATCTATCAGCAGTCCTGGTCTAGTGGGCAGGTCCCAGAGGCTTGGAGGTTGGCCAGTGTGACACCTCTCTACAAAAAGGGCAGGAGGGAAGACCCTGGAAACTACAGGCCTGTCAACCTGACCTCAGTGCGGGGGAAGGTCATAGTACAGATGATCCTTAGTGAGATCATAGAGCGTGTGTGGGAAAAAGGAGAGATCAGGCTCAGTCAGGACGGGTTAATGAAAGGCAGTTCCTGCTTGATCAACCTGATCTCCTTCTACAATAAGGTGACCCACATGGTTGATGAGGGAAAGGCTGTGGACATTGTCTATTGGACTTAAGTAAAGCATTTGACACCGTCTCCCACAGTGTTTTCCTGGACAAATTGGCTGCTTATGGTCTGAATAGGTTGGTTCTTTGCTGGGTTAGAAATCAGCTGGATGGGCAAGCCCAGAGATTGGTGGTAAATGGCATCACATCTAGTTGGCAACCAGTCCCTAGTGGTGTCCCCAGGGCTTGGTGTTAGGGCCAGTGTTGTTTAGTATCTTCACTGATGATCTGGATGAGGGGACTGAGTGCACCCTCAGTAAATCTGTGAACAACACCAAGTTGGGCAGGAGTGTTGATCTGCTGAAGGATGGGAAGGGTCTGCAGAGGAATGTGGACAGGCTGGATTGATGGACTGTGGCCAGGGGTATGAGGTTCAACAACACAAAGTTCTGGGTCCTGCATTTACGCCACAACAACCTCATGCAAAGCTTAGGGAAGGCTGGTTGGAAAGCTCCTGGGCAGAAAAGTACCCGGGGGTGCTGACTGGCAGATTGACACAGCTGAATCACCATCCTGGAAGTGTTCAAAAAACATGTAGATGAGGCCCTCAGTAATACACTTTAGTGGTGGTCTTGGCAATCTTGATGATCTTACATGTCTTTTCCAACCTAGTCCGTTCTATGATTCACAGGTAGGAAGACTTTTTTTTTTGTGAGAAACCCAGTCTCATAAGCGTCATAAGCACAAGAACCTCCTATGTGGAACTCATAGTAACAGCACTATCCTGGATGTCCATCAGACATCTCAATTCACTTGAATTATCTTAGTGGGAGTGTGTACAATCCCAGATGGGGAGAGAGCTGCATCCTGATCTGACCAGGAGTGCAGGTGACCTGCCTAAAATCTGCTGGACAAGCAGCATCCCCAGTTCAAGCATCAGGTCAAGTATCAGCCGATGGCCACCTACCTTCAGTTTAAGTAGCGCTTAAAAAGAGTTAGAGATACTGCCTGGTGAATGAGAACTGCCCCAGGGAAACACTTGAGCTGCAACTTAAGCAAGCATGAAAGGTAAGCAAACCTGGCAAAGACAGACCAGAACAGATACAAGCTAAGATCATATGATAAGACCTGGGATAGCACAAAGCTGAATATGTTACTGGGTGGCCTTCCTGAGGTGAAAAGATTTCTCATCCCCTTTCCAGAGAGATTTTGAAAATAAATCTGCCAGTTCTAAAGGGTATATAAGCCTGACTGGGGTCTCCTGGAACCAGGCTAGTATTCAGTTTCACATATCCCCAACTCCACTACAGCATGTTAGCTTTTCATTTCCTTATGTTGGCCTAAAACGTAGAGAAGAGGTGATTATTTTCTTCCAAATTGCTAGTTAAATATATGTCTTAATGAAATAAAAGCATTGTGGGCTCAGGGTATTTTTAGGCTGGAGTACTGGGTTCCCACAATATTTCTTCCTGAACTGTCACTGCTCTTGAAGAAACACTGGAAGAACTTGTTTCTACAATAGTTTTGTGGGCCATCCTCTTCCATATTCGGCTGATCAGGTAAAAAGAGAAAATAAATATGTAGAAAGCACTTTCTCTCAGCTGCCTTGACACAAACTGTTTACTTTTTAACAGTTTTCCTAGCACTCAGTTTCTGATCCATTAACGCATGTGAAACTCCTTTGACTGTGCTGAGCTTGTGCATTATAGTTGATTTCCTTTTGTTACAAGTAGTTTTTGATTACACTAAGTTATTGTTGCTCTCTGTTCAGCTACAGGATATCTATTTATATGTTTATGCCAAGCTGCTAAACATGCTATGTCATAAACAACTTGTGCATAACAATGAAAAAGGTTTAAAAGCAAAACAATCTAGGCTTTGAATCTCTTCAACCAGACATACTGTTGATGTTTTTTTAAGCGCTAGTTTGACTGGACTTTACCGAATTGATTTCTGCAGTTAATGCAGACAGAAGTACACTGAGCTTCTTCTCTAGGTTGTCTGTGTGAGCCTAGGAAAGCTCAGATGAGAAACCCCCAGGCTCAGTTTCCTCATTCAGCCACCCAACCCGCAGCCCTGCTGCGGCTGGTGGGGATAGTTCCTTCCTTCCCCTTTGCCCCGGCTATGATATTCTACTGTAATGCTGGTGTTGGCAGCAGCAGTCATGCAGCATATGGTCAGCTGGCTCAGGACACTCCTCTGACAGCTATGCCCTTTTTTATGGCCTCGTGTTCAGCTCTGTTCATGAGCTGCTCCATCTTGCCCTGTGGCTGGACACTGGCTGGTGTATCTTCTCAAGCCGCCCCTGACCAGAAGTCAGGCACAGACACAGCAGTGAGTGTGCAGGATCCTGGCATCCAGGCCGCCGGGAACGGCTCCACTGACACTAAGTAGGTGTTGAAAAGCCCTCGTTTGGTTGGGGGAGTGCGTGGGCTGGCCACAGTTTCCAAGTCTGGGACACCACACCCCCGGGCTCGCTTGTGCGAAGACAGCAGCTGTGCGGTCCAAGGGAAATGGAATGAGATGCAGCTGCTGGGTCCGGTGGTGAGCTCTGCTCTGCCACTCCCTAATGCATCCCAGAGGCCACCACAGGTCCCAAGGCTTTCCAAAACATGTTCCTAACCCAGATATGATACACTGACCCTGGGCCCCTATCAAATGTTGATTCACTTCGAATCATGGATACATGTTGAATAAACTAATTCAGTTATTCATGACAAATATATGAAATCACTGCTTATTACAAAAGCAATTCACTTTTAGTCTTGTTATCCTTTTCAACTGCCTCCAACTCTTAATACCTTAGCTTAGCCCACATGAGCAGCCAGAGAGATTTATAACATATTAAAAGCAGGGCTCTTTTAAAGCCAGTCAGCTTATGGGAGGTAGGAACCACAGGTTTCATTTCTTTTTCAGTGCCCCAACAGTCACATTAGTTTCATTTATTTATTTATTTAAAATCTTCAGTGCGCTAAAGGCTTCTCTGCCAAATGTTACAGTATACTAAAAATCACCTCAAAATAAGGATTTAGAATGGAAAGACTGACACACCAACCCTAAAAATGCCAGAGTCCTGTGCTCTTATACTACTTCTTTTGTGTATATTTTTCCAAATGGAAGGGACTTGTCAAGATTATTAAAGTTGAACATTGACCGTATATTTGATTTCCAAAGTTCTAGAGTAAAACATCCACTTTGACACAGAGCAGCTGAAATATCTCACTCTCCTGAAATCAATGAAGGGCCAGAGTTCTGCAGCTGTGCCTGTGACATAGAAATTTTAATAGCTTTAGAGAAACAAGAACTGAAGTTGGCACATTTAAATTGTAAATACGATTTGATAATTATAGTGTCTGTGATCTCGTAGTAGCTTTTCCTTCATATTGCGACATTTTTCTTTCAATACTTTCATGTTGGCTCATGGCTTTTATTTACATTTTCTGATGTAACCAGAAACACTCCAAAAAAGCTGAAAATATTTTCCTTCAGTAATTACAGGGTGCTTTGCTTCTTTAACCAAGTTGTATTGCAGAATTTGTTTAGGTTTAGAAATGGAAAGTTCTTTTTATAAACTTTTTACTGTGCATAATGGGTGCTGCTGGTAACTTGCTAGGCAAATGACCCCCTGTTCTGGATTACCCCCAGCCTTAGTAGCCTGTTCTGCAGTTGGAGCTACTGGTGGCCACAGAAGAGAAACTACCACGAAGCTTCTATGACATGTTTCTTCTGTTCTAGTTGGTATTTTTGTTAACGTTGAATTATGTCAGGGTGCATTTAGATAAAAATTGAAATGCAATTAACATGCCTAGAAAGAATTTTAAATTTTTTGATCATTGGGTTAAATTTTTGAAAGAGGAAGTCAAATGAAAAGTAGGATTATGAAAATATGCTTTGAATTTTAAGATGATTGATTTAGTAAACCATCTGTATGCTAAATTAGGTAAACAATTATTTCAGAACAACACGTTTTACATAAACAGTTGGTCTGATCTTACCACCTTTTACTTTTCTATTGATTAATTTAATTTTAATTGATTAAAAAAGAAAAAAAAATCTTATTTTTCTCTTAAGGCTTTCTTTACATTGTCCACATTAAATAGAGGCCTTTAAAAATATGCATCACCATTTTTTATTGCCAGCTTTAAATAATGTTCAGCTTGCCCACATGATTTGTTTTCTCCCTTTCATATGTACCTGATGAGCTGATGGAACTGAAATGTCCTTCTATGGGTTGGATCGTTTAACCCCTCTCAGCCCTAAAATCCTGAAAAACCTAAAATTTGAAAAAGTTCTAAAGTGCTTCGCAAGCTGCGGCCAGGAGTTTCAAAGTCATCTTCCTATAATAGAACAGATTTAGGCATTTTAGACATCTGGATTTAGATATTTGAGTAAAGGAGCCTCTTTCTTTGCATGGGAGAAGGTCGATGACAACAGCAGGCATTTGCCACCTCAGAGATCCACCTTTGATTAGATGCCTGCCATCAGGCGTGCAGAGCTGGACAGTCAGATCAGCGTGTAGCAGAGCATGTTAGCTGCTCCTGCAAAAATTGGCAGGGCGGTTACCTTGCGCATTTTATTTTACAAGAGAGAGTGAATGGTTTACCAGGTGGAAATGACAAAAGAACTTGGCTTGTTAAACATTCCTGTGGCTTTTACACTGAAAATTGTCTTTGGTTCAGGTTGATGGTCCTTTTCATTGACTAGTAGGTGTGAGTGATCATAGAAATACCTGGGGACCTATTGTTGCTGAAGAAATTAATTCTACTTAGGGTTGGAACTTACCCTCTGTGTAACACAATTTCCTTAGTCTCCTGAAAACTCCATAACTAATTCAAGATGGTGGGTATTAGCAGGGTTTTGAATACGATCTCTAAGCAGGCAACATACATTACATCTGCAGTTAGGTCATTATTCTGTCACTTGAAAAGTCTTGGGCAGTTGTCCAAGAAAAATCAGATGACTTTAGATATTATTGCAAAATCATCTGATTATTCAAAAAATGTTAGAAGTTATCTTGGCATCATTAGCTATCACTGAGCCAAGAAGATGTCATAATTGGAATACACTGGGGATAAATTAACTCGTACTTTGTGTAGATCTCAAGTTAATTTCACAATACCTCTTCAAATTGTCATCAGTTAATGGGAAGAAAGTTTACAAAATTCACTTGTTAAAAACTTTAATTGAGGGGACAAGGAGGCAATCTAAACATAAAGATGTCATTGAGAAAAAACCTAGGTCAGTTTATACTGATTGTAGACCTTCTGTGTAGGAATTTTAGGTATTTACACAGCTTTATGCTGAAGTTTGACTGAAGTTACATGAAACTGGTAACGGCTCCAGTGCTATGGCAAAGCTTCCCTTACTAGATACTGGGAACTGACTGGCTTCCCAGTTCTGAGTTTCTACTTTAACACCCAATAGATGTTTGTGTGGAAAAACAGTAGGTTGCAATAGCTTCTCTTCCCACACAACATTCAGTACTTTGTGGACTACAAACATGGGAATAAAGGGGAAGTTCCCTTCAGAAATTTCTTATCTTTGGTAGCCTCCTTGCCTCTGATTTGCCCTAGCCTGTTTTTCTTATCGAAATGATTCCTTGTCTTTAATCCTTTCTGCTTTTGATTTCTTGTATATATGCTCTGTAGGCAGGGCTGTGCATGAGAAAAAACATTACGAATGTTGCTCTTTACCTTCTCAGGAGCATGTGATGATTCAAATATATAAAAATAGGCTTTAGGGAAGTTTCCCAACAAACCACTTGCTTTAGCAAGAAGGAGATCCACACAGAATTGCAATTTACCCAATACAACTGGGTTGAGTTTTTTGGTACAGACCAGAACTACCAGGACGGGTCATGACCACACATGATGAGATCCCAGAAACTGTCTCTATCTGGTAAAGGATGAGAAAAGTCTTGGTCATTGCTCAGGTATTCCTATGCTAGGAGAGGAGAGTAGAAGAGAGGAAAGGAAAGAAGAGCTGTGAAATGTGTAGCATATATACAGTGAGGTGATTTTACTGTGAATTAAGACATATTCAATAGATCTCTGAGAAACTATTGTCTCTTACAAGCATTTCTCTTATCTCTGGGTCCACAAACTGAAAGGTTCAAATTATCATTAATCTTCACATGCTTTTATCACAAATATTTGAATTTTAAAATCTATCTATTCTACCTTTTATCTTAGCAATATATAATTTCTAGTTTCTTATTGTGGCCTGTTAAGCCTTCACTGATTTGTAACCCTACTCTGGAAGCCATTGAATTAAGCAATAAAATAAAGGCCCAATAATGGCCCAGAAGTCTTCAAAGAGGAAGCCTGGAGCAACATGCATTTTCTCCTTCCACTATTTTTTTACTTAAGTCAAATGAATGAAAATGCTCTCAAATCCCATCCTTTCACAGAAAAACAATAAGTGGAAAAAGATGTGGTAAAAAATGAGCCACTGTAAGGATTTTTTTCTACCACCTATGACCTGGACCATGGTTTCTTACAGAAAAAAAAACCCCAAACTTTTGTTGTTATTTTTTGATGCCCATAAATTGGTAAACTTGATCTATTCAGACATCATGTCCTGCCTGACTTCTCCCATAAAGATCACAAAGTTTCTCAGCACCCAGGGGTGTTTTACAGGGTTTGCAATTTAGGCAGTTTCTGTGGGATGTACATATGTGGCATACAGATGAGACTGGAAATTTAGTCACCTTCCAATCACTCAAATATACATTGACTGAATGAAGGATTTTATTTGTACACCTTTTTTGAAGGGATATGTAGCACCTTCTAAAGAGAATCTCCATACAAAAAGCCTGTATACTAGATATTGGGGCAGAAGCCCAATGCCCTGTGAAAGACATAACACAGTTTTTCACCAAGAGTGAAATGAAAATAAACACCATGAGCTTGTTAAGAATATATTTATAATATAATTATAATTATATTGTAATATATAATTATATTTTATATATGAGAATATTGTTGCTAAGAATGAGCCCTCAACAGAACTTGAATATGTAACAACAAACATCTGTCTGCACATTTGGTGCTCATCATTTGAAAAGGGAGGAATTTGCAAGCAGTTACCATACAGCAATATCTGGCATTACCACTTTCACTATATTTAGAACAGGAAATGATTGCATTAACTGACACAG
Organism: Pezoporus occidentalis; assembly: GCF_034315485.1. Taxonomy (NCBI): domain Eukaryota; kingdom Metazoa; phylum Chordata; class Aves; order Psittaciformes; family Psittacidae; genus Pezoporus; species Pezoporus occidentalis. Next base: position 7,869,015 of record NW_026916170.1, on the reverse strand, counting down.
TGGTCCCATGAGTGCTTCAGGCTGAGACTGCCACTGAAGGGAGTGGCCATGCCTCATCCCCCATGCTGCTCCCTGCTCCTGCCACAGAGCCATCCTCCACTCTTCATGCAAAAGCATCCTGTGTGGTCTCTCAGCCTCTGGGCTGAGGCACAAGCCCATGTCAAAGAGCCACTTACAAGTAGCCCAGTTCACTAGTTGGGCAAGCGAGTAACTGCAGTGTTGGTACAAAGCAGGTCATGATGTGAAAAGGAGAAGGATGGGCAGCTGGAGAAAAGCAGAAGATGTGCTGCGCTGGCTTAGTCTGTCTTAGCCACTGTATGGAACTGTGGCAGCAAACATTGATTTCTGCTCCACATATGCACAGGGACTGAATTTCCTTATAATTGCATTCTTTATAATCAGATTTCTCTATTTATGGCTGAGGAATATTTGGCAATTTCACAGTTATTTATTATGGAACGGTAACACTGGTACAATTCAAAACTCAATTTCATATCTGAAAATCCTGTAGTTTGTGGTGAGCATCCTTTCACAAAGAATAATGTCTCAAGGGGTATCAGCAGGTCTCTTGATCCTGCACTCTGAGCAAGTACGACCAGCCTGAAAATCCATGAACAGGGAGCAAATATGCCTGCGGAATTTGCACTTGCCTTTCTTAATGAATTTACCCACAGAGACTTTCCATATAGTCCTTAATTGTAATGGCCTCTCACCACTCACTTTTCCCTATAGAAAACTTCGAGAGGACTTAGATCATAGAATAGAACAGTTAGGGTTGGAAAGGACCTTAAGATCATCTAGTTCCAACCCCCCTGCTGTGGCCAGGGACACCTCCCACTAAACCATGCCACTCAAGGCTCTGTCCAACCTGGCCTTGAACACTGCCAGGGCTGGAGCATTCACAACTTCCTTGGGCAACCCATTCCAGTGCCTCACCACCCTAACAGGAAAGAATTTCCTCCTTATATCCAATCTAAACTTCCACTGTTTAAGTTTGAACCTGTTACCCCTTGTCCTGTCACTATAGTCCCTAGTGAAGAGTCCCTCCCCAGCATCCCTATAGGCCCCCTTCAGATACTGGAAGGCTGCTAGGAGGTCTCCACGCAGCCTTCTCTTCTCCAGGCTGAACAGCCCCAACTTTCTCAGCCTGTCTTCATACAGGAGGTGCTCCAGTCCTCTGATCATCCTCATGGTCCTCCTCTGGACTTGTTCCAACAGTTCCATGTCCTTTTTATGTTGAGGACACCAGAACTGCATACAATACTCCAAGTGAGGTCTCACGAGAGCAGAGTAGAGGGGCAGGATCACCTCCTTTGACTTCTTCACTCTTTATACTCACTGACTATTCCTGTGGGAGATAGCAGTATCTAAGTTGTGTATATGGAATAATTCACATTAATTTTTAGTATTTCTGAAGATAAACATCAAACTTATTACAAAGATAGACCTGAATGAATTTCTAGGCTTTGTGGTTAAGAACTATCTTTTACAATGCTTTTAAAATGCTTATTACATTTTCCCAGTTTTCTCCATCCAATTGGGACTCTAGATATTTAATGCTCACAGCTATGTCTCTATTAATCTTCATTCATTTATAAATGTGTCATTATCACTCTTGGCCAAAGTAGTAGTTGAAAGTAGCAGCAGAAAGGTTTTTTTTTTTCAGAAATGGAGCGTGAGTATCAGATTAAAATTGTTTGAGCAGGTTAGCTCCTGATAATGTAGATCAAATCACTTTCTGTACCTGTGCTATAAGTCTGTGTTATAGATAGCCTACAATAGCCATCACCTTTTCCTTCAGGCAAAACACTATTGGGAAAATATATGGAGCCTGGGAGAAACCAGTAGCTGTGAAAAAGTTTTCACTCAAGCAGTCATGTCTGATAGCAAATTCCAGACCTTAAGCTTGTTTTTCAGTGGAAGAGGATGAAGGGGGGTGAGCATAATATCTAGCCAAGTGTCATGCCAGGTTTGCTTCAGCATTTGGAAAGAATGAGGCCCTCATTTGCTCACCAAAGGCCTGAAAATTAGATACCTGTTTTACCTGCAAGCAGAATGAACCACAAACAGTTAAATTCTTTTCTGAGGCCACTAAACCAAGATGCAAGTTTCATTTTCCTGTTGTGGGCATTCTCTGTAAATAATGTACCTGAAACTATCAACACATCTAAGCATTAGGAATGATAATCCAGTTTACACTGACAATAGTGTAAAAGTTAGCGGAGATATGCCTGTTCAGTGGATCTAAGCCAGCAAAGACTTGGGCGTTTAGCCCACAAAATACTAAGAAGCTGATGAAGTTGCTTCCTTCTTTCACCCGCAGCACTTCAGAGTGCTGCAGTGAAATGGGTTTGTCCAAACAAACTAAATACCCTTACTCCACAATCATTCTTTTTTACTTCTTATGAATGATAGCAACCCAATAATTGAAAGTAATTCAAAAGCTAGTTAAAAAGGGGTTCTTTTTCAGACAAAAGTAAATGTTTTCAGATAAACTATTTACTAAGAACAGTCACTGGAAGGAACTTCTCAGTTTGTTTGGTGAATATGAATAGTCACATACATATGTAATCAAACACTTTGGTTTTACATTTCTGAAAAAGCTGATGGACACCTGGTTTTATAATCCTAAATAATTAAAGCCAAATCAGATCTTTTAATCATGTTGATGATTATCCTTTATTATTTGCATATACATACATACCTAAAAGATAAGCATAAATTTATGTAGATATACCTCACATAAAGAGTGATACATGTTTCATGGTTGCAACTCAAGCTAAATTTGTGCTTTTGCAAAAGCAAACAGAGGAAAATCAGGCATTAAGAGTGTATACTGCAGGCTGGTAGACACATCATTATCATATTATCACAAATTGATGACATTGTTTACAATATATTACATAAATTATAAATTACATGTGGAGAGATATTTAAAAGTCAAAAGTTGCAATATCGCAAAACAAGTCAGAAGAAGAATCCAAGGAGCAAGTTTAATTTTTCCCAGCAAATTACTATTCCATTGTTAGGTTTATTGTATCTTAAGATAAGCACTTTCAAGATTTTTGGTTGCCAGCTACCAACTGTGAAAATAAATTCCAGTCATGCAAGAACATCTGAAGTTTCTTTTTGTCTCCCTGGCCACATCACAAGAGCTTGAAGACAGAGTTGAAACATCTGCTACTAGGATTAGATTAGTTACCAGAGCCTAAAGAATCTACACTAACTTTAATCTGATTAACGTCTTTATGTTTCAATAGCTGCATCTCTTAAACTCCAATTACATTTTTAATGAAATGCTAGAGAGCCAGCACACATAAAAGAGATCTTAAGTGTCAGCAAATTTAAATTAAATGGAATAAGAGATAGCTGACTGTAATGAGAGAAATACATTTTTACTGGCTTTGCAGAAAGCTGGCCATCTTTTCAGGCTTCATGAAAAACAAAGGGCCATTTTTTCATGCAAAACGTAATTATTGGACTTTGTAATGTTTTCTTGGCAAAATGATAGAGTCAGGATATGCAAATCATGCTTTTCAACTTAGGTAATTTATGAAAATAGTTAATAGTGTATGGTAGGATTTTATTGTCATAGCAGTGTGCAATGGCCACATGAACCATAATAAATCCATTGTTTCAGCAACATCTTGTGGAATTAGGGTGGCAGCCTGTACCCCAAAGTGTCAGTATCTCACTAGAGGATGCCTGGGGGTTCATCCTCTTCTCATTCAGAGCTCTTCTTAGACTGATGTAACTTAACCCCATGGAGCTTGGAAAACTAACTCTTATTTAGTGTTGTCTGAAAAACAATCCTGAACTTTAGTGTAATGCCTTGGATGTTTCTGGTTAAGTTTCAGTGGCAGGGGGCTATGGGCAAGCACTGTGAGACAAGGCTGGGGCTGCCCTCAGCCATCTCCAGGAGACACATTGCAGGGCACAGCTAAGCCCCTTAGCCAGGATGGTGGTGCCTCTGGGGAAAAGTGTTTAAGAAAGGGCAAAATACCACATCGCAATGTGAGGAGTGAGGAAAAACAGTGAAAGAAAGAGTCCTGCAGACACTGAGGCCAGTGAAGGAGGAGAGGAGGTTCTCCAGCCAGAGCAGAGGCTCCCCTGAAGTCCTTGGAGGATATCATAGTGGAACTGGTACTTCCCTGCAGCCCATGGAGAGGGTCATGGTAGAACAGATATCCACACTGCTGCCCACGGAGGTAGATATACCCTGAAGGCACAGTAGCTCATGAAGAGTCTACACTGGAGTGGGTTCTGATAGGAACTGTGTCTCGTGGTAGACCTATGCTGGTGCAGGTTTATCCTGAAGGACTGTAGCGCATGGAGAGGACCTGTGCTGGAGCAGGGAAAAGCGCAAAAAGGACAGAGCAGCAGTGAAGAAATGCCCTGAACTGATTGCAAGCCCCATGCCCCATCCTCCTCCGATGCCTGGGGGGAGGAGGGAGAGGAGCTAGAAACAAAGAAGCAAATATGAACCTGAAATATTCACAGGGTGGGAGGAAGATGGTTCCCTTTGTTTCTCACTATCCAACTCTATATTACGTGGTAATAAACTAATTTTCCCCAAGCCCAGTCTGTTTTGCCTGTGATGGCAACTGGTAACTGATGTCCTTGCATTTATCTTGACTACGAGCTTTTTAATCATGTTTTCTCCCCTGTCCTGCTGAGGAGGGGGAATGAGAGAGTGGCTGGTGGGTGTCTATGAGCCAGAGAAGGCCAACCCACCATAGGAGTATGATAGTTTCTGTTACCTTTTATAAGCAACAATATCTGTTTTCTTTTACAATACACTGCCACTTCTTCAGTGTTTTTAGTGCAGCTCAGACAATGTTCTCATTTCACAGTGCAGCAAAATATGGAACTCAAGAACTGCACATATACGGCAGAGAGTAACACGTGCCAGATGCTCACTGTGATTTCTGGCTTATCTTGCCCTTAGTGACATGAATCATTTTTATAGTTACAATGCCTGATACAGTCTCTGGAACCAAAAGACTCCAGAAATTACCTCTCGAATGTCATACATTTGAAATCAAATTATTTAGCTTCAAATAATTAAATACCATAAAAGACAAATAAGACAACTCTATGAAGGAACCACAAAGCTAAGTTAATATTTTGAAGAGCCAATCATTAATTTAATGTAATTATTTTGAAATGGAAATATTTCTGTGGGGCAATATTTTAATGCACTAAACCATTGAATAAAATGAAGAATTTGCCTAACAGCAAATAAAGAAACCACAACTGATGTGTGCCTAAGTAAAAACTTAGCAGATAAAAAAGATGCAAGGTACCCAAGACTGTATTGCCAGAAGACTCTGCAAATACAATTTTTCTGAAGTTACTGGAAGGTTTAAGGTTAGCCCTTATATTACTGGTGGAAAACTTCTGTCAAGGCCAGATCTCATGAGATGTCATGTATCATCTCTAAAGATCATACATGAATCTCAGTGTGCCATGAATCTAAGAGTAATTAGGAATGTAAGGCCAAACACAACTACTGAGAAAAAAAACTAGATTCTACCACCTGAGTACAAATATCCATATTCTTGTTTATCTTTTCATTATCACATTCTTTTATTCCACATTATTCTCACAAAACTGAAGACCACTGTTCTTTTCTATCCATCCTGGTCTGCTCCAAGCAACTATCCTTCCATCAATCTCAGCAAAACTGTGTCTCACTGAAGCATGTTCCAGGTGTCAGCTGAAATTATGATCTCAGCTGGTCATTAACTTTGTTTAGCAATATTATTTGCAGACATGTAACACAGTCCCATCCCTTTTCTTCATTTTCTTTTGTGGCCACAGCGATGGGCATTTTGCTGACCCAGGAACCTAGCACAGTCAGCAACCTTTCCAGGCCCATTTCCATTTGAATGGACCTTTCTGAATAAAAAGGACGAAAAAAACCTCCTCTTAAGACCTTAGTGGTTCTTTGGCAAACCAAAGAGATTAATACAAAGTGGCATAAAGAAGTCTGTGCTCAACACTTTGCTGGGGGTACACGGGACCACCACTGGGACTTTCCTGAAAGTCAGAAAAAAGTTCTGTCAGCATTAGTTAGGGGTACTTTGCATCTTGTCAAAAATTAATTTCTGATCAGTACAGTAACCAAAGAATAACTCAGAGGAAATAATTCATCATACAGAAAAAGATCCTAAAGTCATGAGTAAGTTGGTTTTCTGTGGACATCTCATTTATTCATGAAAAACAATCATATAGTTCTTCAGTTTTGCTGCTGTTAAAAGTCAGACCCAGATACCATTGTACATTGAAAGTACCCGAGGCAGTCATCAAATACTATCCTAAGCAATGTGTACCTTCTTTCCAGAGAACAGCAGTAGGTCCAATTCTACATCCAAAATGCAAATACAAAGAATGAATTCCATCTATGTTCAGAAGATTTGCGCAAGACCGAGCAATCACTTAAACAATACCTAAGCCCTCAAAACAGACATCTAACTCCACAAACCGTTTGTAGAATTTCTCCTGGCCTAATATATGATATATACTTGAAATACATATGCTATTATTTGGGACTTGTTTATCCAGGACAATCTTGGATTTAATCTTGGAGTTAAGATATTTCAGAAAATTATGTGACATCGAAATTTGTGTCAGAGCCAGGCTAAGTTTGAAGATGATAAAATATAAATCACAAAAAAGCCCCAAAACAACAACAACAAAACAATTTCCCCAAAACCATAACAAAGCACACACCTCCCACAAGAAACTCTCAAACAAGTTTACCCTACACAAAGGGTAACTTAGCAAAACAAAATATAAGGAGATAGTTAATATATCATATTTATATATCAGTTATGGTGGTTTCAATTTCACTGCTCGGCACTGCAAGTCCAGTGCCACCACTACGTTTCAGTTGCCTGGTCCCATAGCTTTCAGACCGAGCAAAGACTTAATACACAGCACAGAAATGTAAGCGGAACTTTGAAACAAAACAAAATTTGAGAGCTTTGGAGCAAAATTTGCAGTTGCATAAAGTTATGAAAAATTTGACTTTGTTTTTTCTAAATCTGATAACTTTTCATGAAGAGACAATAACAGTTTGTCTATGAGTTTGTTTGCCACTGCAGCAAGGTGGGCTGTAAGACATAAACATTACTTTGTCCTGAGCATCTTCTTATTTTCTTCACTCATAAAATAAAGCTGACCTAAATTGAAAGCTTAAAGTCACTCTTTAGTATAAAGAAGTATAGCAGTATCATCTTTTTTTGTAATATTAGGTATAGGTATATGACTGCTTGCCTCAGGGAGAATTTTGCTAAAAGTTTAAAGATTCTGTGAAGGACAAGGAAATCATTCCCCAAGTGTGCAAGATTCACAAGTAAGGATGTGTATGCTCAGTAAAATGCTCATCTGATTTCAGTATGATAATTAGCACACAGATTAAATGCAATATTAAGAATGAGTTGTATTTATGCAAAGCTGGATTTAGGGGAATACAATCCTGTGTTTTCCAAGGCTGACCAAATTACTGTATTTATCTGAACACCAAAATCAGGTGGATAGGAAGAGGGAATATAATGATGAACTAGAGATATAAAAAGTGGTTATTAGAGAATACAATATAGTAAGTAATGTAAGCAAGAAATAGGATTAAGTAAGGCTTAAGGAGTAGAAAAACATTTGTAGAAAAGATACAATGGTTTAGAACCAGGTTGACAGTTTTCTGTCAAAAGTTTTACTTCCTTAAACTCCACGGATCTTCACCATGCTTATCCCAATGGAGGCTTTCATCTAGATAAATACATACAATATCTGAAAAACAGGGCAAATAGAAAAGAAGCCTGGAAGAAAAGTTAAGCCTAAAAATAATTGTAAAGGCATTCAATACAGAAAAGTTCTACAGCCAGAAAGTTGTAGTTCTTTAAATTAAAAAAGGTTGCCCACCCCCCACCTTGCCATGGCACAAAATCTAACAGCTTCTGTTATAAAAATATATTTTGAGTCATTCCATTGGAAACAATTTTTTTTTTTCTTAATAAAATTAAGTTTTGTGAAAGATCTAGAACTTTTAAGAAGACATTCCAAACTATGTGAGGAGACAGGAACATGAGTGTAAAAGAAAACATTAATTTCCTGGCACTCAATGCTTTATACACTTCTTTTTTTATCTCAATCATCCAGTATCACAGGTTGTTTAATATTTAATACTTCAAATTATTTGACCTAGGTAGAAACAAGAAGTGTATTTTCTGCACAAAGCATTCAGAATGTCAGTCAGATTACAACTAATGGCAGTGCTGAGGTTTATTAAAACTCCTGTGGTTCATTTAGCCAAAGAGCTTTCTGGCATCACTGAGAATGACATATTATAATTGCTGTTAACATTTTAAATGATTAAATAAAAAGATACTTAGTGTAAAACAACCGATGTGTGCAGGGAAAGTTTGAAATGTTATCTCTGGTTTACAGATAAACAACCAAATTGCTGTCTACCATTTTACTGTCCTTTTCCATCAGACATCAGACATGCCACTACTGATTTCAATGCATTCCAAATGAAGATAACAAGCCATATCTTATGTGATGACTCTTACCATGCATAGTATCTGCTTCCAACCAGGTGTAAGAATTGTTGAAACGTAGTTGACCTGCTGCCTAGCTGCACACAGCTTGTTCCAGAAGCTGCCACTTGAATAGCACTTGAAATTCCAGTCTTTGCCTCAGAAATTGTTTATTGTAAAGTCTACATACACTGAAGACTCTGGAAAGCTAGATATCTCCCTTGCCTTAATCCTCCTACAAAGTAGCAGCATTAAGTCAGTTTTATGACTTCTGTATGTATATAAACCTGCACTCCAGGCAGAGCTGTGGAGGAAGGGTTCTTCTGAGCTGAAGAATTTTCAGACCCCGGTTTTCCTCCCAGATATTTTAGTGTGATTAAAAAAGAAACTTTGTGAAACAGATTTATGCTGGTGTAAAATCAAAGGCAGCATGGATTAGCTGACCTTTTAGGAACTGTGTTCCTCACTTCCAAACCAGTAAAATATTGAAAAACGGATGAGCTTGAATGATGAGTGGCATTAAAATAGAAGGAATTGAAACTTCAGAAGAAAGGTCTTCCAGATGTACTGCAACCATTTACCAAGGTCTCCCCCCACTCCCTGATTCGATCATTTGCTATAAAGTGGGCAGAGTTCAACACTGCAAAACAGGAATAAATTATGGAGTTAAACTGGGGGAAGGCAGCTTCCTCTCCTTTCATACATCAAAAGCAGGTTTTCTTCCTTGGTAATCCTCAAACCACGATGGCCTCTTACATTTTACTCTGCCTGCCCCACCATCTACCTCATATTTTACAGCTGAAATGCACATACTTTTTTTAAAAGATACAGCAAAGCCAAGAACAGAGTTTAGACAGGACAACTATGAACGCAAGTTTTCCTCTCAGGAAAAGAAGAAAAAAGTGCTGTCAGAGAGGAAATGACTTGGCATGAAAGCTAAAATCCTTTCCCTAGTATGTGAAAGATACACACTGCAGACCATACATTGAAAAAGTGTTCCCTGATTAAACAAAGTTAAAAAAAAAGAAAAGATCCTTCTCTTGCTTTACAAGTTACAAAGGCCTGGGAATCAACAGGGGTACAGTAACCTCCTTGCCTTTATTTTAGCAGTCCACCTTATGATCAAGGTCTTACTACACAAAAACATTTAATGTGGAGTCACTAGAATCAGTGTAAACTTTCTGAGGTTAACACAGCTTTTTTGTAAATTAACTTTTTAAAAAAAAAATACAAAAATGTGAAATGTTCCCAGAATGAGAATTTGCCTGCCAAGATCCACAAAGACCCATTTTTTTTAATGGCCAAGTTACAACTCTTTTAAAATGCTTTTTTTTTCATGGAAATACAAATGTTGGTACAATTTAAAATGAATCAGTGCCATAAATAGAGAATTGAAAGTTTTTATAGTCTTTTCCAGGTGTTCTCTTCAGAATTGCTTTCCTTGGCAACTCTTCCCTGTAGTTTCCCATAATGTTAATTAGCACCTTGGGCTGGGCTTTTGGGTATGTGAGCCTTTCGTCACCTTCAAGTGTTTTACAGTTCAAGGACCATTGTGCTTTGCTTGGCCAAAAGTGTACTTTTATGCTGAAGGAAAACAGAGGGTTAGCAGTAGCTCTCACAGCAGCATAGACCAGCTGAGGCAGGAGGGCACCACTGGAGATCCTCCAGTCCAGCCTCCTGCTCAGAGCAGGGACTGTTGTAACAGGTTGCCCAGGACCAGAGGCCTTTGAATCTCTCCAAGTGTGGAGTCTCCAAAACCTCTCTGGGCAACCTGCTCCAGTGATTGATCACCCTCATCATAAAGAAGGTTTTTTTATGCTTAAATGAAATTTCTTGCATTTCAGTTTGTGTTTCATTCATTTTTAACTCCAACAGGTAAAAATGAAAGCTCTCAACTCCAGAGAATGGAGTATGGCATAAAAACATACGCAGAGGATGAAGTATTGAAGGGCTGATCACCCAAGAGAGCAGGATGCTTGTCCTGCTGCTACATATAACCCTTCACTCTTCCTCTTAGTAGCATGAATTTTTGCTAAACAAAACAACATCAGAGATTTCTCTCTTCTTGTGGCCTGGGTACTGGTCAAACTACCTCCCACCTTTATCCCATTTTGGAATGTAAACGCAATAGAGACACTGAGTGGAATACATTCTGCTATGACATGGCTGTATCTGTAAGCAGGAGGACCTGCAACATGGAATTCAGTGAGACCAATAACATGGTGAACATAAATATCACTTGTCAGCAGTAATGACACAAGCCACGACTCTGTAAACGTGTCTTCTTTTAAAAACTAGTGAAATGAGTATTTTGTTGGTGAGTAGAGGCTTAGAAGTTAACCACAGAGATACAGTTGTTGTTGTTATTGTTATGGTTGTCATATATTATTATTATAGCATTCCTGACCCTTCAGTTAGAGAAGATACTACATATTTCTCTTTTTATGAAGAAACAGCAACAGTCAAAAGAAAACCTTGCACTGGGTGTTGTACTTAGTATTTGACAATGTGTAAAATCACAGCTGGATAGACTAAACCTTCTTATTTAATGATTACCTATCTAACAGATTTCTTCTACACATTGGTTCAGTTAACATTCAGCAAACACTCTGCTCATGGTATCCATGCCTATGTGCTACTGACAAAAGAATATTCATAAGTAAGTAGTTATTCTATTAGATAGGTATATCTACTGCAAGGACTCTTATGTAAGAGATGGATTCATTGGTCAAGCACAAATTTGGAACAGACGCAGCCTCTTTTTCACACACTGAGCTCTCAACTTTGTGCTAAATATGTGCAGTTTTAAGATTAGATTTAAGATCCTCCTCCCTTGATATGTTTAACTCCTTTCAGCATCATAGCTAGTCTGTATCACTTCCTTATCCTAAAGTTGCTCACTTGCTGTTTACATCTTTGCAATGTTGAAAGCAGAAAATAGACTGAAAGTCACAAATAATTTTACTTAATCTGCAGTGTTAACAAGAGTTTTAAAAAACACCTAGCCTATTTTTTTTTACCTAATAATCTGTAATTTACATGACTCAGAACTAGTATATGAGGTTACAGAACAGAACATGAGTGACTGGGGGGTGGGGGTTGTATTTATGTATTAAACAGAGAAGTGTAACCATTTTAACTGCTTTGCTGTACCCTCCCTGGAATTGACCATATACACAACACAGGACAAAGAAACCTTCAGTCCTGCACACTAGGAATAGGGAAGGATCAGGGAGAAGCAAATACAGGGCAAAACTGTCCTGTCAAGCACCTTTCATAGAATCATAGAATAGTTAGGGTTGGAAAGGACCTTAAGATCATCTAGTTCCAACCCCCCTGCCGTGGCCAGGGACACCTTACGCTAAATCATATCACCCAAGGCCTCGTCCAACCTGGCCTTGAACACTGCCAGGGATGGAGCATTCACAACCTCCCTGGGCAACCTATTCCAGTGCCTCACCACCCTAATAGGAAAGAATTTCCTTCTTATATCCAACCTAAACTTCCCCTGTTTAAGTTTTAACCCGTTACCCCTTGTTCTGTCACTACAGTCTCTAATGAAGAGTCCCTCTCCAGCATCCCTATAGGCACCCCTTCAGATACTGGAAGGCTGCTATGAGGTCTCCACGCAGCCTTCTCTTCTCCAGGCTGAACAGCCTCAACTTCCTCAGCCTGTCTTCATACGGGAGGTGCTCCAGTCCCCTGATCATCCTCGTGGCCCTTCTCTGGACTTGTTCCAACAGTTCCATGTCCTTTTTATGTTGAGGACACCAGAAATGCACACAATACTCCAAGTGAGGTCTCACAAGAGCAGAGTAGAGGGACAGGATCACCTCCTTTGACCTGCTGGTCACGCTCCTTTTGATGCAGCCCAGGATACGGTTGGCTTTCTGGGCTGCAAGTGCACACTGCCGGCCCATGTTAATTTTCTCATCAACCAACACCCCCAAGTCCTTCTGCACAGGGCTGCTCTGAATCTCTTCTCTGCCCAACCTGTAGCTGTGCCTGGGATTGCTCTGACCCACGTGTAGGACCTTGCACTTGGCATGGTTAAACTTCATGAGGTTGGCATCAGCCCACCTCACAAGAGTGTCGAGGTCCCTCTGGATGGCATTCCTTCCCTCCAGGGTATCAACCGAACCACACAGCTTGGTGTCATCGGCAAACTTGCTGAGGGCGCACTCAATCCCACTGTCCATGTCAGCGATGAAGATGTTGAACAAGACCTTTGAGAAACATCAGCATTGTACTGTAGAGTGAAAAGGCAAACAGACCTCACCTCTCCCACCACCTCTCCTCTCCCCTTTCTCTTGTCAATTACTTTTTTTTTTCCCTACTGAGACATGAATTACATCATTAGAACATGTCCTATTTGGATACGTAATTTATAAACACAAAATGAATACTGGAGTATGTCACAGTATTGGCTTACCTCCCTAGGAAACACATATACACACACATATAAATAAAGAATGAAAGAGTTTAAAGAAAAAATAATAAATCCCGAACCAATTGAAAGCATAATATGAAACTTTGGTTAAGGTGAAGTTAATGGGAATTTAGGCATTTGCTTTGTTGGAGTCATTGTTGGGGTTCTTACATTCAATCTTGTTGAACACAAGTGAAGGTAAAATTCTTGAATTGTCAAACCTTTTAAATCCAGTATTTCTCTGCTAGGAGGATACATAGCCAAATACATTAATGCCAGTTTATGGTATCTGTACTCTCATTTTCAAGTTAGTCACCTTTTGATCAGTAAGTTTCTGAAACTATAGCTTTATTCAAGGTATTATTAACATGATCACTTTGCCTGGGGAGGAAAGATCTGCCTCCTTCGCTCTAAGGGAGCATTATTCACTTAAACCTGCATATGCCACCTGCTTTTCCTACTAAACTAGTGTTTAGTATTGCACAAACATAAAATAAAGGAGGCATTGAGCAATCTGAATTAAGACAACCCTTTTTTTTTTTTGGCATTTTCTCAAAAACATGACAAAACCACTGGGACTGAAAAGTTCTTTATCATTCAGTTATCCATGGTTGTTTCTCAGACCTGCTACAGTCTGTTTTCTTGGTGAGTACATGGGAGTTCACCTTCCATATGACACTGGCCAGATCCAGTGTAGTCCTAGATATGTACTGGTATCTGAGTGAATGTACATAAATTTCAGAGACTTTTCTATCTAAGCACAGCTGTAAAGATGTACTTTGGGAATGAAGTTTTTTTACTTAATCTGGTTTTTACATCATTACCAGTGAATCTGTTTAGTTTCTCTGTATGTTACTGGACACTACTCAGCTGTATGTAATACACAGTTTAAATAAACAGTTACAGATATAAATTAAGTAGTGTTTTCCTTTTATAAATTACACAGTATTTTCTCCTGGTAAATAAGCTTGGTTTGACTGGAAAGGGACTAGGTATTTTGAGGTAATTCCCTTGCCTGCAGTTACATTTCAGTGCTTGAAAGTTCAGCAACTGGCTGATTTTAATCCAAAAGAAAATATCATATGTCAGAAGTATCAGGTGGACAAAGGCAGACTTCCATTTAGCTGTACACTGGTATCTATTCACAGAGCAAGCAACACAGTGAGCTTACTAACCCTACACTGCCAAAATGTAACATGCCTAGGGGGAACCTTGGCTTTAGTTTCCAGCCTCATTCAACCTTTCAGCCTTTCTATTGAGACATCGCTAAGCCACATTTGTAAAGCACACTGTTTGTGGATGTGTCACAACAACACTGATGTAGAACCACTAGGTGTGTCTGTTCATAGGCAAACAATATTCTCATATATCACACCCCTAGCATTCAGGACAGTTTTTCTCTTCTTCTGTATTGACCTCAGACATCCAGATCAGAAGTGAAGGAGACATGATACTCACAGGCATTATAAGATAGGAAGAGAACACCATTTGTGGTACTTAAGCATTTGATGAAGTTAAAAATTTAAGATATCCCACTAAGCAAGGAAGAGAAATGCCTCCTGTTTTTCCCTGTATGAGGAACTGCAAAAGCACTGGCCTTGTGTTCCATTCACTAGATGCCAGGTCCAAAGCATCCAAAGACACCACTGACTGGGGCAATCCAAAGCACAAATACAGGCTAGGCAGTGAATGGATTGAGAGCAAACCTGAGGAGAAGGGCCTGGGGGGCACTGGTTGATGAAAAATCTCAACATGACCCAGCAGTGTGAGCTTGCGGCCCAGAAATCTGACTGTGTATTGGGCTGCACCAGAAGAAGCATGGCTAGCATGTTGAAGGACATGATTTTCCCCCTCTACTCCACTCTCATGAGACCCCCCTGGAATACTGTGTTCAGCTCTGAGGCCCCCAACAGAAGAGTGACGTGGACCTTCTTGAGTGAGTCCAGAGGAGGGCCATGAAGATGATCATGGGATTGCAGCATCTCTCTTACAAAGACAGGCTGAGAGAATTGGGCTTGTACAGCCTGGAGAAGAGAAGGCTCAGGGGAGACCTTAGGGCAGCCTTCCGGTACATAAAGGGAGCCTACAAGAAATCTGGAGAGGGACTTTTCACAAGGGCATGCAGTGACAGGACAAGGAGTAATGGCTTTAAACTGAAAGAGGGGAGATTTAAATTAGACCGTAGGAAAAAGTTCTTCCCAGTGAGGGTGGCGAGGCACTGCCCAGCCACGGACAGGTGGGAGGCTGCCCAGAGAAGCTGTGGCTTCCCCATCCCTGGCAGTGTTCCAGGCCACGTTGGACAGGGCTTTGAGCAACCTGGTCTAGTGGAAGGTGCCCCTGCCCATGGCAGGGGGGGTTGGAACTGGATGAGCTTTAAGGCCCCTTCTAACTCAAACCATTCTATGACACTACAAGCAAACCAAAATAAGCCTCTTCAAGTAACCCCAGCTCTTCTTCATAGGTATTTCTCCATGAAATCCTGCTCATCACATGGACTTATCCCACCCTGCAGCCTCAGGAAGAGCTGCTGCCTGCAGTTCACAGAATCTATCTCTGTCTTATCTTCAGTAACACTGAGGAGAGTCATTGCCTCAAGTTCCAGCCTTTCCCTCAGGATGTGCAGGCTGAACTGCTTTCCCCAGCTGTGCCCAGGTGCTAGGCTCTTCCCAGCAGTGCCTGCTGACAAAAGCTCCTGCTCGCAGAGAGCAGCTCCTAAACATTTTGGTGTATCAAGCAATTAAAAAAATAAGTAATTGAAAATGCTGCATTTTCAGAATATGATTCATTACAAGCAATTAAAAAGTGGGAAGAGGGCCACAGTTTACTGCCATCCTGATGGCTAAGTGAAGCTCATTTGCACGGCAAGTAACCTGAACCAACTCTCGGTATGAACCTCAAACGAAATCGAATGAAAGCTGTTAATTCTGAAAAACAAACAAAAAATACATTAGGGCTTATTTAGTTAGGTCTGGTTTAAGGGCGAAGTAAGCTATGAAGAAAAAAGGCCGTTCCAACACTGAACACATTGTTCACCAAGGAGTTTAAAACAGTTTAACCCGAGTGGTAATTCCTTCCTCCAACACCGAGTGCTGTATACGGCTGCAAACCGTCCCCACGTTCTCCCTCAATCCAGCTGACACCGCTCGCTGCCTTCAAGCTTTCCCCGGCCGGCTGCACGCCTCAGGGCTAGTCCCGCCAGGACCAGACTCCCTTCAGCGGCCCGGGACGACGCCCGCACCCGCGGGGCCGCCGGGCGGGGAGGCGGCCGCAGCCGTAGCTGCCGTCGGGCCCGCCTTGCCGAGGGGGTGCGGGAGCCGCTCCCAAGGCGACCAAGCCGACCGCGCCGACAGCCGCCGCGCCGGGTTTCTTCTCGGCTTCTCGCAGCACCTCCCTCGCCTGCCTCCGCCCCCCAGAGCCGAGGCCGGCCGCCGCCTTTCGTGAGCCCAGTGCCGAGCGGCCAGGGCGCTGAGGAGGGCGGCGCGGGACGGTCCCCCGGGGCCAGGTGAGCGGCTGCTCGGCTCGCGGGGGGCAGAGGCGGCCAGAGACGGCGCGTCTGGAAGGCGTGGAGGGAGCGGTAAACGCTCGGGCTCCGAAGGTGGGAGTCCGCCCTGCACTGCCGGGCTGAGGTGAGTGACTCTCCGGGCTGCGCGCCGGAGGTGCCTTGCTCGCCGGCGTGAGGACAGGGAGGTCCGGAGGGCAGCTACCTGCGAAGCTGGCGGTGGCGGGCGGAGGAGGGCAGATATCGGAGCTTTGACCTCTGCAGCCAAGCCCCGCTGCTCCCGCTTAGTCACGTCCCCCTCACGGGTCATCCTTCAATGGCGCTTGTGGGTTTCGTCTGGCCGCGGTAATCCCTGCCCGGGAGGGTTAAGGGAAAATCCCCCTTGCGAACGCTAGCCCTGCCGCTCGCTGCCGGAGCAGCTGTGGGTGGTAGTTGGGACCCTCCGCCGGCCCGGTGCGGGGTGTGAGGCCACGGTGAGGGGCTGCGGGAACACGTGTCTGAGTTCGTCTTGAAGGGAGACTGCGCATTTGACCAGGTACATTCCTCGGTGCTGCTGGTGGAAAGATTTCAGCCTTATTTTAAGCGCTTGATTAAGGCTTGATTGAGGCGGCAAGAATAAAAAAATCAGTAATGCATTTAAACCAGCTTAAAAAGTGAACTGTTTTGTCTAATGCGGCTTAAGATGAAGAGCTAGGACAGCGTCCCGTTGGGATATTGCCTTGCTAGGTTGGGCCACGGTTTGCTTTCACATACGTTTTCTGCAGGAATGAGTGCTGAGAAAGTATTCTGCTCGAAAGTTTTTGCTGCTTTTCTTGTACCTTCTGCAAGTTAATGTGTCATTGAAAGTAAAATGTCTTCGGAGTCACCTGTCATGCACAAAAATTGGTTTAGGAGGTTTTCTGTCTTTTTGTCTTGTCCTTTTACACTAAGTATACTGGAAGCATCCTTGCCTAGATGCATTCAGTTTTGCTTTGCAAATATATAGGTTTTGTTATTCATGAGTATTATTTATAACAACTCTGTTGCTTTTACTGTGGGACTGTCTCGTATTGATTTATGCAGAAATGTTGAAGAAATATTTGTAAACTAACTCATTAGCCTTCTAAAGGCATGCCTATCTAGCCAATTAAACATGCAGTTGTACAAGCCTGGGCTAGTTTTGGCTTACATGAAATCGGTTATAGTAATGCTGAAGACATGGTAGAATGAGCTTCAACATGAGCCAAAATAGAGTTTATGATCTTAGGCATGCAGGTCTAAGTGTTACTCAGTCCCAAAGCAAATTAATCTCTGTCACTTGTGCTGGAAAGGTAAAGTTGGCATTATGTGTCTCAAAACACATTTCTCCCTTTTGCTTACATAGGCTTAACAGCGTACATCGTCTTTAGAAGAGAGCTGCTCAAGTTGGTGTTTATGTTCTCTAGCTTTAAGCTTGCGACTTTAGCCCTTCCTTCCTAAGCTGTAATGTATAATTCTGCAACTGTTCGCATGGGGCAAACAAGCAGGATTTTGTCCTCTGTTGGGTGACCAGAAATGTGTTTGGTAAATTGAACTAATGAACAGAAAACGTTCTTGCTTTGGAGGGTCTCCAAGTGCTTGTCTTCACTGAGGAAGCACACTTAGGACTTACTGATAAAGACAATCTATAAAAATTGCTTTGAATGAAGATGCAGGGAAGAAATTACATGCAAACAAAGTTTGCTCAGATACAAGTTTGGGCCACAAAGTTTTCTGCTTGCATTGCAAACTAGCATGACGTTATTGCTGCAGTGGCAGTCAGACACCAAGTCTATTATTGTATTAAGAATCCTTATTAATGCTAATCTAGTATCTTAAGGTAATCCTATAGATCAGATGGAGTTTGTGAGCAAGTTTTTTTCCTTAAAACACCTTCCAAATTTAATGTTAAAAACTTCTAATACATCAACAGAAATTGGTTCAGTTTACAGTCAGATGGAGAGAGATAAAGGACTAAATTCCCATTCTTAAGTTAATTGCTCAATTTATACAGGTTTTTTTTGTGCTGTGAATCCTTTCAGTCAGGTCTTCCACTAATAAATGTAGAATGTTGGCACATAGAGAAAGATATGGACTTCATGAGAGAGTAAATGTTGTTAAATTTGGACAATTTTTAGTTCTTAATATGTAATATGATCAGTGGCCTTGGCAAACCCAGTAGAGCTTTAAAACCAATCACTACACTTGAGTTTGAAATTTTGTGTTTTCAGTCAAATAGTAGACTAGATTGTTCGAAAGCCAAAATCAGGGTACCATTAGTCTCATTGACTTCGATGGAAGAATTGACATGAAAAAGGCATGCTATTTGGCCTGAATTGTTAGCTTGCTGATAAATGGTAAGTGCAGTAGTGTTACTCTATCTAGGTTCAAGCAAAAGCTTTGCTCATTTTTTCAGATGCATGGATTTAGAGGATATTAGTTTGTTGCAGCACATTGGTAGGTGCTGCTCAGCTTGTGAACAAGAAAGGAGCAGAGTGAATAATTTGATGCTTTTTAGATAGGTGCTCATTATTATGAGGGTCTTATTCTTTGCAGTTGTAAATTCCTGATAGAGTTACAATTTGGAAAAGATCTATACTTGCTCTCTGAACAGATAAACTTGTGTAACTATACGGTAATTAATAAGGACTCGATTATTTGGGAGTCTTGCATTCCTTTTGTGCCAGAATATCTTTGAAATTTATTGTTGTTTAGGGTGGACAAAGGATCTTTTGTAGCAGACATTAAATCAAAGACCAAAAAAGGGATCTCAGACTCCTTCCTGCATGAGTCACATGGATTTGTCTCCAGCTTGTATGCCACAGGTGCTCAATTTGTGAGTGTTTCTTACATCAGCTTCAGGACAGTTTTACTCCAGGTAATATGTAGTGGAACTGATACAAGATTTTGGCAGTATAATTGCCAGCTAAAGTCCCAGCCCAGCATTTTCTGTTTTTCTTTTATTGAAGAGTGCTGTAGCTCAGAAATCTGTTTATTGTTGGATGCAACAGCTGCTTTTCAGCTTAGTGCCTTAGTAAAACAGTGATTTAGTTCTTCTGTTCTAGGTCCTCTTCTGCTAAAATACAGTGTTCTTAACATCTCAAGAGAAAAAGCTTTAGTTTACAACATGATTTGCTTATTTATGTTAGCTTTGAAAGAAAACTAGAATGTCAGTTATACTAAATAAGACAGTGTACAGAAAATTAATAGTTGCCCAGACTACTTAAAATACTTTTTAAGTCCACAGAATTTAGGGGAAGTTACTAGAACGTATCACATTATTTCTGTTTTCTGAAATTCACATTCAATTATTACTTCAGGTGATGCCTTATTTGTGAAAAAAAAACCACCACTCAGAAACTGAACACTGTATCTGTTGTCATTTATGGTGTTCTTTAAAGGAGTCACTGAAGAGTTAAGGCCTAAGATCCATCAGTAGGTTTTCCAGAAGTTGTCATGTTTTACAAGATGTGACACATATAGAAATGCTAGAACTAGCAACAAAATGAGTGATGTGAGAATCCTGATTATAGAAACATTAATATGCACATGTAACAAACCTCAACATCTTCTTGCTGAGGTTTTTAGTGGTTTAAATATTCTCTTTAAAATCCCTTTCATATTCTTTAGAAAAAAAGTTACTATGGCTCTCTGCCTGGATTTATTAGACATCTGGGTATGCCCAGTTGTGAATGTGGCCAAATTCCTGATTTCTGAGTTCCCAGCAAGACTTCGAATATCTTTGTTTCTTTTGCACCAAATTAATTATGGCCATAAACCGACTGAATAGGTTTCTGATAATACTAGTCACTTCCTGTTTTGAAGTCTGTGGGACTTAGTTCCATCATTACTTATTCACAGCATAGTCCAAGTATTCATACAACTTGAATACTTGAATTAAAAAAAGCTTTTTTTTTTTTTTTTCCATGCTTATCTATGTTTCAGCAAGTCAGCACTGTGGTTAGCATGGCTTATTTGTAAGAAGGCTAATCACTTTTTTTTATAGACGTGGTGGTGGTGAAAGAAGCCATGTGGAGCATGCTTGGAAAAAGTAAGTTTTCTGAGCTGATGCATTCATGGGGGCTATACACAGAAATGGTCCTGGTTTAAATAAATTATTAAGTTGCTTTGAAATCATCGACTCTGTTGTGTGATGACTTTCAAGAATTTAAGAATGATTGCTGTTGACTAACTTGTTCCAGTTATATTGGTCTAACATGGGCTGTAGTCAGAACTTAGCTGCCTCATTTTCCCTGACAACTGATTATGGGGTTTGTCCTTTCCCCGGTGCTCCATAGACTTATATTGTACTGTAAGGAAGAGCAGTGTTAAAAGAGGCCCAAAATACTGTTCTGCCATAACCCTGTTTCCTCAGATGTCTTAATAGAGGACCCCTAAATATTTGCCAAAGGACTGAGGTGCAAAAGTGACTGTATTTCCTTAGGGTAGTGATGCTGTATTCCTAATCATCCTGGAAGATGCTTGCTTCAGCTCTTCTATCTTTCAAAACAGATGAGCTTTATTTCTTTGGTACAAAGAAAGTATCAATTTTGGTCATTGGGCTGTTGACTACAACAGTCTGAGAGATTGTTTAGAAAAAAAACCCAACCAAACAAGAAACCTTCCAGAGAAATTTTAACAGCTCCAAATGCAAGATCCAAGAGACCTGCTAAGTCCATAAAGTGAAGCTTTGGATGAAACCACAATATAATTTCTATTTTAGGGTGCTGCCAAGACAGTATGGAAAGGGGAGTAGGGAAGGAAAGGCAGAAACAGCTCCTACCTCCCCTTCTCTGTTACAGTAAGATGAAATAAACTTTCAGGTCTCATTTTGGAAAAGTAGGAAAATTAAAAGCATAAGCCAAACAGTCTTCCTTCTGGCATGTTTGACCTTCACTTGATTCCTTACAGCCTGCTTATATTGGTCACTGATTTCAATATTCCACCTTTAGAACTCTTTGTCCTCCCTATTTCTCCATCAAATTCAAGTCCTGTTACCAAACGTGAAGGTTTTGCAAAACTTTGTCTACTTTTCTATGCTTATTTTATTGTAAACCCTTCCACATGCCTTTTACGTGGCTTAAGGTGCATGCTTAGCATTCATTTTCTTTCTTTCTTTCTTACTTAAGTGTAGTCTTTATTGTACTTCCAGTCTTCTACTCTGCAGAGCACTCATTTTCTTACTTCCTCTCCGTGAAGTGTATATACCTCAAAACCACAAAGTACTATTGATTAAAATATAAACAACATGCCTGTAGCTGAAGTAAACACACTTGTGACAGATGTAACTACTTTATTACATCGCTGCTTCTTATACTCCATAAGTATTTTGTGAAGTCTTTGAAGTGTAAACTTGCTCATGTATTGTCACTGAAGGACTTTATAGTTTGCTCTAGAAGATTTAATAGAGTGTGTGGATAATACTGTTCTTTTGAGGGCATATACAATGCAGAAGAGGGTTTCCTTGATGTAGAACTTTTATAAGAGCAAGAAAGAGGCCTCTTGCTCATCTCCCAGATGGCTGCTGGATATGAGGAGGTAAATCATTGCCAAACTGATAAGAGGGAACAAAAAATCGCTTGAAATTGTCCTCTGTTCCATTTTTGCACTATATACAATGACACAAGTTATTGTAAGAGGGAATTAAGTACCAAAAGTGCTTTTTTGGCATTGAAGTATCTAATCAGGAGCCATCCAATAGAATATTACAATCATGAATTTGCTTATACAAACCTTACTTATTAAGCTTACACTTTTATGTGAATCTAAGGGGAGATCTGTGAGTTGAACTGAGGGAGGAGCCTGGCTTGCACAGCTTAGTATTTACAAAGTAAAATAAAATTGAGTCTTTCTAATAGCCAGTATCCTGAAGCAGTTGAAATACTGTTGAAAGTTGAAATGGATTCTGGGAGAGTTTTTCCTCCTGTTTATTTCTGTTAAAAACTGAACCAGTGAGCTGTGAGTTTCACAGAAGGCTGATGCCTGTAACTAAATGTCTTGTTGCTCTCTGTAAGCTGATTTATTAAAAGCTGAAATGTTTTATATCTTTCAAAACAGTAAAGATTTGTCAGGAGGACGTGTTTGTAAGTTCCTTGAACTGGCTTCATACACTGTCATTACAGTCTTAGAAAAAGCTGGTATTCTGCATAAAGTGACTGTATAGGACACGGTATGCTTGTTTTTACAGCCTTTGATAAACACTGGATAAAATTAATGAAAACCAAGCTATTAATCAGACTGTAATAATCCTATTACTGTCTTCTGGAAAAACGCATTAAAAAAAACCCCTGTGGAACAACATTCTTAAATCAACGGTGCTACTTCTGCTGTTAAGTCAGTGAACACAGTATGTGCCAGAATTCACAGTGACGTAAGACTTTCCAACATAAGTGTCCTCCCTATTACATCTGACTTGCTTCAGCCAAAATTTAAAAATAAAATAAAAACTTTACTAGGTTTTGGTTCCAGTCTGGAAAATACAAGGGGTTGATGGAAGAAGTCTGCAGTCTTGCATTTCTGGAAGTAATTAAAGGCATCAAGAAGTTTTCATACCTGGGCAATACAGTGTTTCTCTTGCTCTTTTCTGCCTTTAATCACCTGGTATAGATTTGAATAGTGCAGACTGTCACAGAACAACAGCCAGAGGCTTACCATTCACTATGACCCTCCTCCTCAGAAGGAAATTCAATAAATTTATTGGGCACAAGTACTAAAGTAGACAGAATGAGCCCCAGACTATGGATGAAGTAAGTGTGACTTGAAAAAAGCTTACTACTTGGTTAGCTGACTAAACACCCTTATCAAAACATGATTTTTAAGGCATTCAGGAGAAGCAAGCTGAAGACAAATTTGGATGTGTTTCATGTGAATCTTTAGAAAGCTAGCCTGCCTTTGAAATTTCTTGCGTTTTTAACATTTTTTGTTTGGTTGGTTAGTTGATTTTGGTCTGCTCCTGCATAGGTTTGTGTGTATTAGCTGTGTCCATTGTTTTATTTTTTGTCAGCTTTAGGATGCTTGATTTTTGATTGGTTTTATCAGCAGCCTTTCTTCTTGCTGGTTAACACCCATGCAGATGTTAGTCAATTTGACAATTGCCTTAGTGTATTTAGATTTTAAATGTATCATCCAGAATCTGCAGAGAGGAAGCAGTATGTGTCATCATCCAGATTAGTCTGTTTCAGTGCAATCACAATGTTCATATTTTTCTGTAATTACTGAAAACACTGTCTGGCAATGGTGTCGCAGTGCTCTAATTTTTTAGAAGCCTTTGCTTTGTTTTCTGTTATGTTATTGTAGGTATATAATTTATTTGCATGTACATTTAATCCGTTTCCAGAATGTCAGTTACTTAGCAAGTAGTGATAGGACAAGGGGTAATGGCTTTAAACTAAAAGAAGGTAGATTTAGATTGGATATAAGGTACAAGTGATTTACTGTGAGGGTAGTGAGGCACTGGAACAAGTTGTCCAGATGCCCCAAGCTGTAGATGCCCGATTCCTGGAAGTGATCAAGACCAGGTTGAACAGGGCTTTGAGCAACCTGATCTAGTGGAAGGTGTCCCTGCCCACGGAAGGGGGGTTGGAAGTAGATGATCTTTAAGGCATTTCTAACCCAAACCGTTCTATGATTCAATGACCTTTAGGTGCCCCAAGAAACTGGGCTTGTTTTATAAACACAGCTGGAAGGCAGAAGGGATGAAGTCTCTGCCTCTGTAACCATCCTCGAAGGGGACTGCATGGTACAGCTCCACTCAAAGTGAAGTGCGAGAAACCTGGACTGCTTTCCAACTGTGCACACACTGGTGACATATCCTGAAGGAGTTCACAATTTAGAGTCCCTGAAAAGAAGGAAACCTATTATAGCCTGGTATAGCATGTGCAAAAATACAGTCAAGTTTGCAAGCAGTATGAAGGCTAACATACAGTCATATATGCACCAAACATGATGGTAAAGTTAAACTTCTGGTGTCATGCAGAATTCTTCTGTGTACCATAAAGCTGATAAAAAATACATAAAGTTTTTTGCTTTGCATTTGTTTCAAGAACCTATTATAGAATCACTTGTAACCTATGTATCTCTAAGCATTTTTGTTTAAGAAATAATGCATGCAAAAAGCACACTATACGTAACATTTCTTTTAGCATATAAAATCAAAAGATGTACTTTTTTTTGGAAAGATTTCTTTAAAAAAGAAGTGTATAATTTCATAGAAATTCATCTCTTATAGTAGAAGGTATGTTCTTTTTCCACCACCATGTCCTATTACTCCCATTCAGTACCCATCACTAGGAAGAAATGTGAACAAATCAGGTTTTCATTATACTGTCCATGAACTTACTCCCCACAGTGACTTGAGGTATTTCTTTTTTTTTTTTTTTTGCTTCTTTCCTTGAGAATGAGATGATGAGAATCAGTCTCTAGCTTCTTCCTTAAGAGTTCACTATGCTGCTATTAAAATGTCAGGTGTTAGAACGTTCTGGGTAGGGGACTGGAGATGCTTTGTGTATACTGATTATCGAAGCTTTTGGATAATATGTCCAAGCTTGCTGTCTGGCTGCTTCTAGTTAGTTTTGTTTTCATTTTTCCTGTGTGTGGGTCTTTTGTGGTTGTTGTTGCTTGTTCATTTGTGTTTCAAATGTTGAAAGCCTTATTTGTGCAAGGACTTATGGCCATGCTCTGATGTATTTGTGAGACTTTGGAGAATCCGATCTTGAGTGGGATTGTTTTGTTTTGTTTTGTTTGCTTTAGGCAAACAGCTCTTTCTTTCTCAGCAACTTGGCAATATACAAGGTATCTGTGCATTTCTCTATGCTGTATACCCAATAGTGTAACAGGGTTGGAAAGATTCACACTCTTGGGTTGGAAACATAATTTATCATAGTATTTGTACACCTGCACTTTTTTTAGTCATTGTGTTTTGTTTTGTTGTTTGTTTTTAGAATGGCTGCCTGGGGAAAAGAGCACTGCTGCATTCGCAAAATACAGGACCTTTTCTTGAGATTCAGGATTGTTCTAGCAATTCTTTTACTTCATTTGTTCCTGGCTACAGCAGGCAAAGGTAAGAAAGACATTCTTTCTTTGTTTATCTAGTGTTGGTATTCCAAATAAATAGCATTAGACTTGATGAATGGGAACAGGCAAGTTTCTGCCCCTTTGAAATCAAGAGTTAAAACTGCGATTAACAAGCAATAAACCACTTTGTGTTTAACACTTTGGATATACAAACCCTATGCTTAGAGTTATTTGTTTTCATAAAAAGTCACCAGTGGTAACTTCTTTTCGGCTATGGATGAGGACAAGATGTAAAACCAATACATAATAACAAGGAAAATTACTTTCTAGCTATTTTTGAACTAGAAGTGTTACTATTTTCACAACATGTTGTTAAATCTTTCACAGTGTTCTTACACGAACACCACAAGATCCTTTGAGCTTCACTGTACTTAGTGCATGTGTGAGCACAGAACATCTCCTGCATTGCTCTTGGTTGTGCTGAATATGGCTAGGGAAAGGATAGAAAGATCCAAAGCGTGTAACAGAAATGGTGCGTTTGATTTTGACAGTCTGCTCTTTATATAACAGTAAATGAAAAATAAATTCTTATGGTTCTTGTACAAATTGAGTAACTGACATGGTGATGCTTTTGTAGGAGCTACAGAAGAACAAGCAATTTGTGTTTTATTTATGGCTATTCTGTAAGCTGGCAGATACAAGTCTATTGTCTACTACCACTCTGGACCTCAACTGATGTAGATTTACAATTTACAATTTACATTTGCAAATGGCAATTTACATTTACAAATGACAACTGTGCTTGTCACTTGTAAAACTTCCTTATGTCAATGGTGTGTAATACATTCATCATGTTAGTAATGTGCATGGAGCATTAAAAAATTTAGAGGCCTTTTTTTCCATGTACTGAATGGATATTTTAGAAACTGCTTCCTGTGTCATGGCATGTTATTTTGGCTCTGGAAGGTCAGAGTTTCTTGCAGTTTAAATGTGCTTAGTAAGTATGCCTGCTTAATGACATTGTACTAGCAATGAAATTTCATACATTTACAGACTAGATTAATTCTGATTCTAGTTCTCCAAATGTAGTAATTTTCATAAAATGAAGCTTTTATTGAGACACAGATTGACATTCAGGTGACAACCAGTTATTATGATGGTGAGGTTTTAACCTTGTGTACTTTGTATAGCAAAAAGGGCAGTGCTGCTCAGCAGATGGTTGGGTGTTCTCTTAACACCTAAGGTGCAAAAATATGTTTGTGTTCTCCAGGAAATATGAAGAAAGAGGAACTGCCTTGTATTCTTTCTGGTATTTAGGACACTGAATAATGTGATGTAGTTTATCCCCATATCCAAATAGAGGATGAAGAGGAGGACTGAAAGTCATTTTGAGGAAACAGTTCTTAGCTTTAGATTTCCAAAACAATCAGTAGGATCAGGTGACCCATATGTAGAAAGCTTAGAGTTTTAAAGTTTTTATAAAGAGCTGTCACGTGGTTTAGGCAGTAAACCTGAGACTACAAGGTTCTTGTGATGTCATTGCAGTGGACTGTAGTAAACCAAATGTGTTACAGGTGACAAGCACTTGATAGAAATTTACTGTTGTTGCTGGTTAAAAGCCAGATTGTGAAGACACATAAACTTGTGACTATTTTTATTCAAGAGAATACTCAACTGTATTAATGCTCAACTATACTGGTACAATAGCTGTTGGTAATGTAAGGAAAACAACAGTGCTGTTTAAGTACTGGGAGAATCTGCTTCTGTATGTCTAATTCTTAACCACCTGTGACTGGCTATCTCTTGTAAAAATACCAATTATGACTATCCAAATATGTTTCAAAAAAATTACATTTTTTGGTTTACATTTCCATTACCTTGTCATTCTGAGAAAGTTTATTTTCAGTGTTTGAAAGTATGTGCATACATTTCAGGGTTTCTTTTAGGGCTTAAGAGAACATTAAGTGGATACTGTTAGTTTTAATGAGGGTAAAAACTCCACTTCCTGCATCTATTAGAGATAAAAATATTAAGAAGGAGCAATTTGTATTTCTGAAAGAGTTTAAGTGCCTAACTACAGCAAATGACATTGAAAAGTCAGCCCATGATTACAACTGCATGGAGTTTTCTTGACTCCAAATTGTGATTTTTCGCTAAGTTTTCTTACTCTGGAGATGTTCTGAGCATTCCTTCTACTATGCTGCGTTTCTGGTCTGTGATGATAAACATGGCTGGGTTTCTGAGTGTGATTTCTGTCGTCTGAACCCAAAGGAAACAATTGTAAGCCAGAAATGCCACTGTCAGAGCACAGCCAGTTGTAGCTCCTTGGTTTTATGGTTGAGGGCGGGTTGCAGACCACAGCTACTGTTACAAGAGAAAATAAGAACTTCCAAAAGTGTTCAAGTAATGTCATCTCCTACTTATGTTGCATCCACCCACATATCAGACTAACTCAAGATGGTGATGATAATTAATTTCCAACTAATTCAATGCTGTACTTCATGTGTTCCCCTTAGAAAATGCATTTCAGTGTTCCATGATTATGATTTCCTTTGAGCTTTTCAGCATTCTTTGGGTAGACAAACCATATAAAATTTTTCAAGCCTATCCTGTAATAATTCAGGTAGTATTGGTATCTATTCTATTAACTTTGGCACCCCTTTTGGCACTATTTGTTTTTTAACTATTTAGAGCAAATTAGTCCAGACTTTCCAGTTTCCGCAAGGGTAGATCTCTTGAAGTAAGCTCTTCTGTTAGTTTAAATTAATTTGATGTGCCTTGCATTCTGATCAACAGCAGTCTTTTTGAGTGATATAAAGCAGACTAGGAGAATCATCAACAGGATTGATCTCATTTTACGTTATTTTTGCTGGTTCCCTGCTGTAAGACTGTTTCCACCTGCAAGTTTATGTCCACTCTGACTTCCTTGACAACTTCATAGTGTCAGCTCCCCTTAAGAATGTAATAGGATTTTGCAGCCCTTTAATTGATTCACTGTTGGCACATAAGCAGTGTTTCTGTTCAATCAGAGCCATTTAATGTTTAACATGAAATCAAGCCTGTCTCAGAACTCATTCACTTCCAAAATTAAGTCTGCTGATGGTACCTCAAGTCTTGATTAACATTTTTGCTCAGGAATGGATTTACAGTCTTCTGATCTGGGTAGTTAACAATGATTTCAAGTTTTGAAGCTATGTCAGGAAACTTCCCTAATCACTTTGGCCATCCCTGCATGCTCAAGACAGGAATTTTGGAGGGTATATGAGTCATGCACTCATTCACACCGAATGACTGAATTCATGTTGTAGTTTTGGGCATGGAGGAAGTAATTCTACTGCTTGCTGTTAGGTTAAGTATGTTTTTCTTCTCCATTGCCATAAAAGCATGCTAAGTATTACCTTGCAATTCAAAATCTGTGGTTTGCTAGTTAGGATTTTCACCTAATTTAGCCTGTACCCTGAGATTTTTTTTGTTTGGTCGATAGCCTTCTATGACACTTTCATGATGTATGTTGAACTTCAAGAATGATTCAGGGATGTGAAAGATGCCTACAGGTTTCTGCTAATTAGCACCACAGAGTCAGAGCTATGGTATGCAACAAGCATAGTTATTAATGACTTCCCATGAAATTGGATTGATTTATTTTATGTGTCAAACTTTTTCTGGTGGCTTGTACCTGTTAAGCTGGTAGTTAGGAAGTTAGGAATCTCCTCATTTAATTTGTTGCTATTGAAAAAGAGATTTGAAAGTGCTCTGGTCAAGACACAGATGAGTCAGAATTGGCCTGATGAAAGCTGGTGCTCTGTTTGGTTGCAAATATCACAGAAGAGCGAGCTGTGACCTTGAAAGTTAGCTAGGACTATGACTGTAACCCACCTTGGGAAAAAAAAACCCAACACCATAAACTGATCCAAGTGCCTGGAAATTTGTCTTTCAGCGGGGAGCTAATGGAATAGATTTCCCCTTATATTGACTGATCTTTTCCTGCTATCCAATCCTCACCATGGAGGGTACATAAAAGCTCTGCATATATTGATAAATAAATGCCTCCTAAAGGTGTTAGTAATGTGTTAGTAACGTGTTCTCTTGTGTTGGCTGAGTATCTACCAAGCTATTTCATTTTTCTGTACTTACATTTTATACGCCGTAGGAGTTTTTCTTAGATTGGATGTATTTTGTTGCTAATGGGTGCGCCATAAAGCAAGCAATCATGATAATGATTATATTGTCGGAATGTGCATTTTTCCACAAAATAAGAGTCAACTCCAAAGAGCTTACGCTTATAGCCGCAAAAGCCTGTACTTCCTTCAGTGGGACAGTAGAGGAAATGAGGTACCTACCAAAATTTAACAAATATGATCAAGTTCCAATGTTTGGGGTATTCTCTGGCACTGCTTATTTTACCAGCATTGACAGAGCCTGAAGCCTTATTTTCAACAGTAAGTTTACTGTTAGCACCCTAGATTTTATTTACTCTCACAGTTGAATTCTGAGTTGCTGGCACCTCAGTGCCTCAGTAGGCTAGCAGCTGACAGACCAGATGTCTCTGCAAGTAAATGCCCTGGCAGAGAACAGGGAATGGGAGCTGGATGGGATTAAATTCAAAATATACCAAAACACATTTTCTGAAAGTTACTTGAAACTCATTCTCTTCTAGAATATGGCTATTTTCTACCTTTCTTGCTGAAACTCTGCTGCTATGCAGCACAGGACTTAAGAATCTCAGGGCTGGAAAAAAAAATTAAAAATCATAGCTTCATAGAATGATTTGGGTTAGAAGGGATCCTAAAGATCATCTAGTTCCAAGCCCCTACCACAGGCAGGGACACCTTCCACTAGAGCAGGTTGCTCAAAGCTCCATCCACCCTGGCCTTGAGCACTGCTAGGGATGGGGCACCCAGAGCTTCTCTGGGAAGTTATTTCAGTGCCTCACTACCCTCATAGTAAAGAACTTCCTTATAGAATCAGAGAATAGTTAGGGTTGGAAAGGACCTTAAGATCATCTAGTTCCAAACCCTCTGCCATGGGCAGGCATACCTCACACTAAACCATGTCACCCAAGGCTCTGTCCAACCCAGCCTTGAACACTGCCAGGGATGGAGCATTCACAACTTCCCTGGGAAACCCATTCCAGTGCCTCACCAGCCTTACAGTAAAGAACTTCTTCCTTGTACCCAATCTAAACTTCCCCAGTTCCTAATGAAGAGTCTCCCTCCCCAGCATTTCTATAGCCCTCCTTCAGATACTGGAAGGCTGCTATGAGGTCTCCATGCAGTCTTCTGTTTCGCAGGCTGAACAGCCCCAGCTTTCTCAGCCTGTCTTCATACGGGAGGTGCTCCAGTCCCCTGATCATCCTTGTGGGCCTCCTCTGGACTTGTTCCAACAGTTCCATGTCCTTTTTATGTTAAGGACACCAGAACCTAATCTAAATCTACCGTCCTTCATTGTAAAGCTGCTATCCCTTGTCCTATCCGTGCTTGCCTTTCCAAGTCTCTCTCCAGATTTCTTGTAGGCCCCTTTAGGTACTGGAAGGTTGCTATAAGGTGTCTGTGAAACTTTCTCTTCTCCAGGCTGAACAGGCCCTGTAGGAGTTTTTTTTAGATTTGATTCTCTCAGCCTGTGTTCTTAGAAGAGGTGCTCTGGCCCTCTGACCATCTTCATGGCCCTTGCTCCAGCAGGTCCGTGTCCCTCTTGTGCTGAGGACTCCAGAGCTGCACACAGTACTCCAGGTGGGGTCTCACAAGAGTGGAGCAGAGGCGCAGAATTACCTCCCTTCACCTTCTGTCCATGTTTCTTTTGGTGCAGTCCATGGCATGATTGGCTTTCTGGGCTGCAAGTGCACATTGCTAGGTCACATGGAGCTGCTCATCAACCAATACCTGCAAGTCCTTCTCCTCAGGGCTGCTTTCAATCCATTCTCTGTATTTGTGCTTGAGATTGCCCTCACCCAGGTGCAAGACCTTGCACTTGGCCTCATTGAACTTCATAAAGTTTGCACAGGGCCACCTCTCAATCCTGTCAAAGCTGCTCTGGATGGCATCCCTTCCCTCCAGGCTGTCGACTGCACCACACAGCTTGGTGTTGTCAGCAGACTTGCTGAGGGCACACTCAATCCCACTGTCAGTGTCGCTGACAAAGGTGTTAAACAGCGCCGGTCTCAATACCGACCCCTGAGGAACGCCACTCGTCACTGATCTCCACTTGAACATCAAGCTGTTGACTGAAATTCTTTGAGTGTAACCATCCAGCCAATTCCTTATCCACTGAGTCATCTGTCCATCAAATCCATGCTGCTGCAGTTTAGAGAAGAGGATGTCATGTGGGACAGTGTCAAATGCTTTGCACAAGTCCAAGTAGATAATGCCAGTCACTCTTCCCTTATCCACCAGCACTGTAACTCTGTCATAGAAGGCCACCAAATTTGTCAGGCACAGTTTGCCCTTAGTGAAGCCATGTTGGCTGTCACCAGTCACCTCCTTATTTTCCATGTGCCTTAGCAGAGTTTCCAGAAGGATATGCTCCATGATCCTGCTGGGCAAGAGGTGGGATTGACTGACCTATTTCCCTGGGTCTTCTTTTTTTCCTTTTTAAAAAATGCATGATATTGTTCAGAGAAGGAGAATGGAAGCCTGGGACATGAGAAGGCAGAAGGGCTATATTCCCTTCTAGCACGGTTTCTTTATTTTATTCAGTATCTATTAAATGCAAAATACCTGTGCAGTCCTGGGAATAGGAACCAGGATCTGCATTCTCTTTTTGCCTGCCCCTTGTCATCTGTGGGCTGCCCTAGATAGACGTTCTCTTTTTGATCATGGGTTGGTTTACGTGACACCAGGCCTGCTGGCAACATATGGGGTACACCTGTCTCAAAGCGGGATCAGGATCTTTGCACAGGAGTTGGCAGGGTTCATTAGAAGAGCTTTAAACTAAATTTGAAGGGGGAAATGGATAAAGCTTGTCTAGCTAGAGATAAGCCTGAGGGCAGCATGCCAATGTTTGAGGGATGGTGTGCTAGCGAGGTCAGTCAGTCTGCCATCTTCTGGAGGTAGAGGATGAAAATCCATTTGGTCGCAAAGAGACAAGGGTTATTGATGTGTTAGAAACCATGGATGTGGTTTTGAAAACTCCTAGGTAAATGCCTAGCAAAGTACTATACGTAAGAGTAGCATTCATGTAGCAGATCCTTTTTAAAAATAAATAATTTTACAAATCACCTTTTCTTTGTATAGATCAGGAGGATTTCCTAGGACGATACAAAGCTGTCTTTAAGACTGCATGCGAAGATCCTTGGATTATGTCACCAAGAATTTCTCTACGTCCCTTGAAAGAATTCATTGTCTGTGTGCACCTCAAACTGTATTCCTCAGATAGTCCCTGGACAGCATATGTATACAGTCAAGAAACACCTCACACAAATCTCTCTGCAGATAAATACGATCTTGGACTTACAGGAGATCATGGTAAATTGAGAATATGGTTGTTTGGAAATGAAATAGATACAACAGTAGAACTTCATGAAAACACTTGGAACCAAATATGTATCCAGTGGAAAAGTGAAGATAAGGAGATGAAGTTATTCATAAATGGAACAAAGAAAGAAAACAAAAAACTAACTGGGAAATTTAATTTCCCTGGAAAAGGGCAGTTCTTACTTGGCTGTTCAAAGGTGCCAGGTACAGCTGTGTCACCTAACCTGGGTGTGACTGGGGAGCTGTACATGTTCAGAATGTGGGATCGAGCAAATATAAAACAATCTCTGGACTGTGAAGATAGCGGCGTTATACGCTGGAGAAAGGAGGATTGGGTCTACAATAAGACAGTAGAAGAGGATAACTCTTTGCCGTGTGGTAAGTATCAGTGCACCCCTGTTTTTAAAATAATATTTTTGTCAAAAGTTGATCTGAATGTGTTTAACATTTGTCTTCCAGGTTTTACAAACTTTTTGCCTATTAGTCATTTCTAGCTAAATACTTAATGAGATCATGTGAGGATCTTCAGCTTTCACCAGCTTTTATCCAAATGTCTAAGGTATAGCAGCAGTCCTTCAAACACTTTCCACTTGCTTCAACTTTTGTGTCTGTCTACTGTCCATGTAATGGTAATGAAAGCACGATGCAGCCAAGCAAAACTCCTCAGAGTATTAGAGCCTTCTATCAATGTCACCTTAAAATATTTAAATTACACACCTTCAGTTCAGGGAATAAACACAGAGGAAAGCATTGCTTGTCCTCATTCTGCACTTCTGCTGAGCCAGAACTTCAACAAATGCAACTTTTCATTGCTTCACTGGCTCATTACACCATCTTCAGCTGGTATGGTCTACATATGTAAAGATTACTGTAAGCTCTGATTTCTTCTTGTTTTTGTATCAGTAATGTCTTCCTTTATTAAAATGGCCAAATGGTTCCTCACACATTGCTCAGAATTCCTCTCTGCCCTGAAAAGAACCCTAAAAATCTTTAACCCAAACCAAGATTTTATTTTTGAGAAATTGAGCTAAAGCAATAGAATAATCTTCTTTCTAGCTTTCCCTATCGCATCTGTTGACAAGAAAGACAAATTTGATCCCTCCCTAGCTTGATTCAAGTTTATCAAACACAGTAAATGGTATTACCCCCAAAGTCATTCAGAGATTTTAAGGTGACTACCATAATTGGTTCCTAAAATTCTTATATAGCATAGAAGCTTCAGTTAAACTGTGGCGCCAGTCTTAGTCCTCATCACTTTAATCCTTAAAAATTGTACCTGTCTCTTTTGTGCAGACTAAAAAATATCTTTTAGCTGTATATGTTAGAATTACTGCCTGACCAGGTAGATTAAAAGTGTCTTAGCAAGGGCATTAACATGAGGTTACCATATTAAAATAAGGTTTTTCTGAGAGAGAAAGAAATCTGTCTGATAAACCAGGTCTCACAGAGAATGCCTCTAGCACTAGGTCATAGTGAATGAAATGCCTTTGCTGGCCTGATGCTTTAGTTGGCAGCAACATAGCTTCTGCTGTGTTGCGTGATTTGGGAAAGAAGATGAAGACAGGGTGTCTTTCAGTTTTGCTCATGTATGACTGTGTTTGAAGGAACACAGTCATAGGGCTGAAAAGGAGAACATTCTGCCTACCAGACAAAAGTTTGGTACAAAGAAAGTCTGAGAGATCTGCCTGAATAGTGGGTTATATATTAGTCAGAGTGGTGCATCTGATTATCTTTCACCGGGCACAGAAAGGACAGCCTACTTGTTTTCAGTTCTAGCTCTTTCTGCCCTGAATATAGAGCATGACAGCTTGGTTAGGCAGTGCACAACTCCAGCCCCAAATGATTTATGATCTTAAAAATAGTGATTTAAGGGCTTGTGGAATCCTTTGTCTATCTGCAAGAACTCTCTAGCACTGGAGTGTGTAAGATGCATGGTTTCTGAAGCTCAAATTGAACTTTAATTATGCTGATAGAGGTTTGTTTTGGTACAGAGGCCATCTCTACTGCCAAATATGTTATCTTGTCTAGATAACTTGGAAGAAAAACAACTTTTTGAAGAAAAGTTCACTGGACTTTTTGTAACAGTTTATTTGCCTACTTTAGCTGATTGCTCTCCCCCTCTAAATCAGCCAGTGAAATGCATATATTTAGCAAATATCACTTCAATGATTAAACAAAACCAAAGCATTGACAGTAAGAGCATATCATAGTGCCTGGCAATTTTAATTTGATAGTTCTACTAGCTCTGATTTCTTTGTATAAGTTCTCTGTACACCTGTGTAAAAATTATCTGATTTTGGAGGCTTCTCTATTTGTTAAAACAGAAGGATTTTGAGTAGTAAGTCTTCAAGAAGATCTGATTTTGCACCCACAAAGAGCATAATTGGCAAAGGGCTAAAGCTTGGGAAAAGCTACACCTCCTGTGTAGGACCTAAAGGTGAAAAGGAAGTGGTTTATTACTGCTGTAATTGTGCTGGAGGACAAGTTTAAAATTTTTTTTTGATGACTTGGTTGGCATTTTTTGCCTTCATAAAACAACAGCTTGTAAAATATTTAGTCAAAGGTTACTGTGATTTCTCCTTCACTTAATCACCCAAAATCTTTGTGATTGTAAGCCACTAGCTAATTGGTGTCTCACAGGCAGC
Organism: Pezoporus occidentalis; assembly: GCF_034315485.1. Lineage (NCBI taxonomy): Eukaryota > Metazoa > Chordata > Aves > Psittaciformes > Psittacidae > Pezoporus > Pezoporus occidentalis. Next base: position 7,833,421 of record NW_026916170.1, on the reverse strand, counting down.
ACTCCACTAAATGGATGCTCTCCGCTAAGAAATCTAGGTTGACTTAACATCACGTTGTTAGGTTATGTTTCCTTACCTCCTTTTCCCACCTTTCTTTCTGTTGACTCTTCAGATTCTTTTGATTTTATTATTTATTTTTATAATACTTTTTCAGATTACCAGAAATGTGTATTTAGTTTTTTCTTAACCATGTGAAATCTAATAAGGACCAGAATCCCAATTCTGGTAAGGTTTACGCATTCGCTTAGCACTTAACAGCATGCTTAACTTTAACCAAGTATCTTGTCCCCAGAAGCAGATGGTGTTACCTTTGCAGTAGCTTTGTAACTTCTATGTCTGAAGATTTGCAAGAAAGGACATAAATTACTGCTTCCCAGTTTGTGATGAGAGCTTATCACATCTCTTGGACTAAGGGAATTTATAGTAGCAAACTTTCAGGTCTGAATTTGTGATGCAGCTCTGCTTCTTTCAAGTAACACGGTTTTCTGGTTCTCCTCTGCTTGGTGTAGCCATTACATGCTGAGGAGCTGTAAATACTGCAGGTAGGGCTAAAGAGGGGAGGAGGCCCCACACATTGTGCATCACTAACCTACTTACGTTCCTCACATTCCTTTGGTAATTCCTCTTTTTCTGAGAATGAGAGCTAGCATAACAGCTGTGATACGGAGAAACATATGTCACTTTAAAGATCTCCTGTTTTTTAAAAATGTGTAAGTGAAGAAAGATGGGTTCCCTGTTCCAAATGCTGACTTTGGAAACTCTCTATCTTGTTCCTTGATGAATGATTTCTATTTGGCTATACTATTCTATTTAGCATACTTTAATTATATTACTATTGTCTCTGCATAATTCAAGGAAAAAAAGTGCACTAAAAAAGCTCTGGGTGATTTAAGAGAATAAAACCCACAAGATAATAAGTGAGTTTAAAATGCTAAATGCTTGGAAAGTTATTTTAGTCATCTGTGAGCACTAGTTGTCATTTTTACCTGGGATATTTGCAAGTTGCCTTTAATAATAACTTGACAACTGGAAGAAATGTTCTGTTTAAACATTAATCATTTCAGTTACATATTAAACAGTAGCATTCCTAATCCAAATGTAAATATCCAAACTGTTACACTGTGTATTTATGCAAAGGAGCACAGAGATGATGGGGTATCTTTTACAAATTTCAAGGAGTAAATAAACCAGATTATTGATGGCCTAACTGTAAATAGTATCACTGACCATAAAGCACTGTCATCTCATTTTGTGGTACAGATGTCCTAACTTTCAGCAGGAGTCTGGTGCCTGTTGCTTTTGGTTGCACTTTTTTTTTTTTTACTTTTTTTTTTAAGAAATACATTTCAGTATTAATGCTGTGGCATTTTAGATTTTTCTAAACTGTTCTGTCCAACCTTCAAGATTAAGGTGTTGCCCCCTCTATTCCTTGTATTCTTTTCACTTCCAGTATTGCTGAGCCTGATATTGGTGTTGCTGGAGGGGATTTCTGGGCTTGTGGAAGCAAAGCAGTGCTGCTGATGGGAGAAATGTGAAGTGACTGGTGCCCTGTGTGACTATTTCACCTTTGCATGCTCAAGGAAGAGAAAACTTTAGTTTGGGCTGTCATTCTAGTTTTCAGGTGTGGGCAACAGGACGTATGATTTAGGCCCATGTAATCCCTCTTAAAGGTTTCCAGAGCTATGTGCACTTCTGATGACTGGATCAGCTTTCTCAAAAGAAAGGGTGGAGTCCCAGGGCTTCACCTCCTCAGACAGAAGGTGGAAATGTAGCTGCCACTCATCCAGTCTGCATCCCAGTCTGTTGGATATGAAACTTTGGGCCATATTGTTACGTTTACTGAGCAGATCATGAAAGCTGGAGGTGACGAAATAGAATTTTTCCCCAATACCATTTTCTTTTCTAAAACGGTAAGGACACAATACTACGGAAACCTCTAGAAGCTCTTAAAGGAAGTAAATGTGACAGGGAAAAAATACCTGACTCTGGAGTGCCTATTTGATGAGTCATGTACCACTCTACTTTTTACCTATTAACAGAATGCATGTTTGACCTTCCTTTTCTTTGCTCTCATTGCCTCCCTCTTATGTGATATCAAAGGAAGTAGCTTTTTGGAAATAAGCCTGCCAGAGAAGAGGTGATTTTATTCACCTTAGTATCTAATATACAGCTTTATACAAACAGATAAAAACTGTATTTATAACCTTGTTTCCTAAAAACCTGGTTTTAGGAAATCAAAGCTGAGTTAAAAATATTGCACCTAAATTTTCTCTTAAGGATACTAAAATGAACTGGCCAAAGTGACAGAGCCTGATGTGAACAAGCACTTTCATCATTTTCTTACATTTGCTTCTGTCCAATAGCCAGTGATAATTCATCCTTTCTTCCATGGTGCCACTGCTAAGAGTCAGAGCAGACGCGAAGTGTCATGAGAGGCGCCAAACGATAAAATTAAGACTGCACATAGTTTTATCCTATAAACTTCTACAATGTGCCTCAGCCTAACTTATGGAAAAAGTCAATATGGCCTAATGTCTACAGTGGAACAACTGGGGAGGTGTTACTGTTACTAGTGCCTTGTATAACAGGATGGTTCATTTTGGCAGAATGTTTATCCAGCTGAAATGTTTATCAAATATTAAAGGGACCCAATCTCTTAATAGAAAATATGGATTTAATTTTAATATGAGAATTGAATGTTTCAGTGTCTATTTCTGTAAATAGATCAATTTTAGAATAGTATCATTTGGAAATGTTGCTGTTTGGGCTACTCAGGTTTGTCTATGAGCAAGTCCTATGAAATGCATTAATGCCAGGTATTGTCATATGGTTGTATCCTAGTAACACTGAGTACAAATGGATGACAGTTGCTGCACAGTGCTGGTAACTGATGTAATACATACTGATAACTGTTGCCTGTGAGAATGTTTAGAAGAGAATTTGTATTGACTTAAAAATCCAGTGTGGACTTGACTTCTTGATCTAAAATAGTTGGGGTTGGTTTGTTTTGGGTTTATTTTTTTGTTTGTTTTTTGTTGTTTTGTTTTTGCTTTTGGTTGTTTTTTTTTTAATTATTATTATTTTGTTGTTTTATTTTGTTTTTTTTTTTTTTATTTTAAAGCCACAAAGTGATAGGTATCTATTTTGAATAAAAAATTCCACTTTGTAATTTTTTGAGGGAATTTTTACTGCAAATCAATTCTCCTGCCTCAATCAGTTAAATTTTTCATATGCTGTGTTTGCTATCACATCTTATTTAGAAAAATCTGTTTTTTTTACTAATTTCCTGGTATTTTTGTTTGTATTTGTAAATCAAAACTGATCTTATCAGCAATACACAGTTGTAGTCATCTAATGCTATTCTGTGGTGTCAGCCAAGTACTGCAGTATAGGGAGATCAAGGTGTCCCTTGGGATTCTTCCATTCAGATTTTGCTGATGATCTATTTGTGAGAGCTGACCTGCTTGAAATTTCGTGTCTGGACTTGACTATGAAGTAACTGCTCCTTACATTCTCTCACCAAGTTTCCTGAGAGACAGAGATCAGCATGCATGACCCTTCTTGCTGTACCATCTTCTGCCCCTCCTCACCACACAGACTGGGCAGGGTGGGTGTCCATGTGGACTCTGGTTTGCTACAGTTCAGACTCTTTTTCTCCAAAGAAAGCACTTTAGTTTGAGCACAGGCTTGCTCAAACGATGCTTTCTGCAAAAGTTTAAAGGTGATTATGAGGTGCTTAAATGGTAAAACAGCACTGAGATAGGGGAGCAAGAAGTAGCTGCCAGTAACTTAGTTCTTTCATGATGTTATCTGCAGCCAGGTTATAAATGTTTGTCACTCCTCCACCCCAGGAAAACTGAACTGCTGCTGGCAGAGTGGGTTGCCTGAATACAGGTGAATCAGAAAGGGTACTGCCTTTCCAAAAGTTTTAAGAAAGTGTGTACTGATCATAAATTAGATTGTCATTATGGAGAAGAAAATGATATTTTTAATTCTTCCAGTTGGAGATAGAACATTGTACATTGTTCATACTTCAAGGGCTTTTTCTGTACCCACTGAGTTACTAAACAAAAAGGCACAAAAAGTGATGATGTCTTTGGTACAGGGACCAGAATCATCCATCACATCTTGACCAGTGTGTTACAAATCCTCTTTTTCTTTCCCTTTGGGTGAATGGAGTTTTGAATTCTGCTTTGCTTGATAGAACAGCTTCAGCAGGGCATGTGGAGACCACCCCATCCTAAAAAAGCCAGTAGACTGTTGATCAAGATCAGTCATTCTAAGGAATGCTGTAAGCACAAGGCTGTTTTGTAGACAGGGGCAGACAGTGGTATCAGAGCTATGTCATGTTGTGGATTTAGGCTTAAGTACTGTTATTCAAGGATTTAGTCTCCTACCAGACTGGAACTGTTAAAGTTACAGTAGTTCCCACTGTCATACAAAGTCAAATGGGAAATTAAAGTTGTCACAATGCAAATACTTGTTCCCAGGTAAGCTTTTTGCAGCTGTGGTATGAAGCAATAGCAAGAGTTGCTAAACAGGCTTTATACCAGTGGAACAGTTTGGCTATACAGACAGAATTCTCAAGTCGAGGTTTATCAAGCTATTTGTGTCAGAATAGTACAAAGTGATATGAAGACAGTAAGGGGCATGTTGCTTTTCTTTTAATGATGCATGTTAGTAAGAGATACTGGTGCTTATTTAATCGAGTTGCCTTTTCCTTCAGAAACAAATATTCTTGTGGTGACCTATTCTGTCTCCCTTGAATCAACGAAAGGAAAGAATAATACTGAAAAATGTTACTTGCCTATTCATTTCTGTAATGTTCCCTATTAGAAAAAATATAGGAAAGTGTAACTAATATATATAATACTGTGTTTTACAATAGGATATTTGATATGTTGATTTGATGATCCTGAGCTGACAGTGTTGCAAATAAAAATACATGAAGCAAATAAAACAAGGTTTCATATAGGTAAGGATCTTCTTCCTCTTAGCAATGGTAAACAATGTAAGGGAAATAAAAAATAAAGCCCTATTCACTTTCTTTTCTAGTTCTTAAACACAACAAAGGAGGAGGGTTGACAAATGTAAGTGAAATTAAATAATGTATGACAGCATCTCCTCTTTCCCGCTTTCTGTATGCAGAAGTGATTCTGATAAAAGACTTAGTGAACTTAATGCTGCACCTTGTTCAGGAAGAAGTCTCATTCTCACTAGTAATTTCTAGCAACTGTATGCATGTTAATATTGTGCTGTGAAAGAAGTCATGATTAGATTTGCATCCAGAAAAGTGTCCCTCTGATTATGCATGTCATTATGAGAGATGCTTCAGACCCTGAATAATTTAGTAGCCCTTCACTGTGGGAGCTCCATGTCTCTCTTGAACTGAGGAGCACAGGACTGGACACAGCATTTCAGGTGGGGCCTCACCATGGCTGAGTAGAGAGGGAGGACTGCCTCCCTCAACCTGCTGGCAATGCTCTTCCTAAGGCAGCGCAGGATACCACTGGCCTTCTTGACGGCAAGGGCACTTTGCTGCTGACTCACGGACAGCTTGCTGTCCATCAGAACCCCCAGATCCCTGTCCTATACTGGGGTATCAGCTGAGGAGGCACTGCATCCCTTCATCCAAGTCATTGATAAATAAATTAAACAATACTGGACCCAGTACAGGCCCATGGGGGATACCACTAGTTACAGGTCTCCAGTTAGACCTGTGTCACTGGTCACAGCCCTCTGAGTCCTGCCATTCAGCTAGTTCTCAATCCACTTCACAATCCACTCATCCAGTCCACACTTCCTGAGCTTGGCTATAAGGATGTTATGGGAGACAGTGTCAAAAGCCTTGCTGAAGTCCAGGTAGGCAACATCCACTGTTCTCCCCTCATGTATCCAGCCAGTTGAATCATGGTAGAAGGCAATCCGATTGGTTAAGCATGATTTTCTTTTGATGAGTCTATGCTGACTACTCCTGATCACCTTCTTGTCTTCCACATGCTTAGAGATGGCCTTCATGACGAGCTGTTCCACACCTTTCCAGGGACTGAAGTGAGGCTGGTTGGCCTGTAGTTCCCAGAGTCCTCTTTCTTGCCCTTTTTGAATACTGTGGTGACATTTGCTTTTGTCCACATGCACCTCTTCTGATTGCTGTGACCTTTCAAAGAGTGGCCTAGCAATGACATCCACCAGCTTCCTCAGGACTCGTGAGTGCATCCTGTCAGGGCCCATGGACTTGTGGATGTCAAATTCGTATAAATGATCTCTAACCCAACTCTCAGGAAAGACTTCCTTTCTCTGTATCTTCTCCGTGGTCTCCTGGGTCAGGGATTCCTGAGGGCTGGCCTTGGCATGGAAGACTGAAGCAAAGAAGACATTCAGTACCTCTGCCTTCACTATTCTCTGTTGCCAGGGCCTCTGCTGCATTCCATATTGGGCCTACTTTTTCCCTAGTTCTCCTTTTTATTGCTGATGTATTTGAAGAAGCCCTTCTTGTTGTCTTTGACAGTCAGGTATAATTCCAAATGGACTTTGGCTCTCCTCATCAAATTTCCTCAAATTCTCACAACATCCCTGTATTCATCCCAAGTGGCTTGTCCCTGCTTCCACCTCCTGTATATTTCTTGCTTGTGTTTGAGTTTGGAGAGGAGTTCCTTGTTCATCCATGCAGGTCTCCTACACCCTGATCTGTCTGCTCATTGTTTAGATGTTCTTTGATTGTGCAGTTCTTGGGCGTGTGAGTGTTTACATGATGTATACGGGCATCATGATGTAGATGTATTCTCAAAGTGCATGTCATGTAATTCGTAAGTATGTGTGGAATAAAGCATCCATGTCCTACCCGACTCTCCTGCCCCATGCTTTTTTGTTTGTTTGTTTAGTTTCTCTGTTTCTCTTTGAATTAATAAAATTTCACTTTCTGAATAATTCAGCAGCATTTCCACATTTTTGCAAAAATAGTTGTATAAAAGCACAGTTGTGCATGCCTGTTACTTTTTTGGGTGCTGCTATTTAGTCTAGTTCATCTTTACTCAAGCAAATGTGCTGAAAGGGTTTCTGAAGACATTAGCAATGGAAGGACAGTGGGAAGGCTCACAGGCTAATCTGTGTCTTCCATGAGCATTAAAGTGATATACTGAGTAAAAAATTGAACTCGTAGGAGTTCAAATTCCAGCTTTCAAAAAGACTTGACATACATTTTTCAATGGATGCAGAACAGTTTTTGCACACCAGCTTGAAGTGAGTAGTACATGTAAAATGGTTGTGTTTAAAAAAGTATTTGTATATATGCATTTGTAAAAATTCATATAAAAACTTCTGCTCCTAAAAAATCTTCTTCCTTTGTAGTTGACACTGCTGCTACGCTACCTGGCAGAAGAGATATAACAGGTATAAGTGGGTTCTGTGTAATTTTTCTCCCCATTGTCCTTATATTTTAGAAAGTGAGTAGAAAGATTGCTGCTGCTGTTACTTTTTAATTCATGGAGATAGTTAAGTGTATGCAAATATTTGTAAATTAATTATCCATATCATCTTTGGGGCTTATTCGTATATTTCATCATGCAAATAGCATCATTAATTTTCCAGAGAAAATGAAAATGAGATCACTAAGATGGCTGATTCTCCTTTCACTGCAGAAATTAGATTTCTATTTACCCCTTGGAAAGAAGCTAATACTAGTTTTCATTACAGCAAGCAAAATAGTCTGAACAAGGAATCATGGGAGTGATTAGCATTTCAGAAACTCCTTGTTAACTATATTTAACAAAAAAATTCTGGGTTTCTGCAGGGACTTTTGGTATCTCTGACTTATCTCTTCTACAACAGGAAAGGCTTTATAGTATAATTAGTATATTGTAAATAACATTATAGGATGACTTGAGTTTTGAGAGAAGATGCTGAGCTGAAATACCTTAAGTATATTTTTGTAAATAGTATTTAATATTTGCAGCCAGCTGTTCTTTAGGTTATGTATCTATGGAAACTGTGATTCACCTTGTCAATGGCACTGTCAAATACCATTCTGTGAATGAAAGGTCTAGTTTTGAATTTGGTGTGGCAACCAGATACCAAATTTCCTTTTTTTTTTTTGTAATCAAAATACTGACTGTAACAACATTAAAGATTTAGTGAGTGGTATTTGCTATATAAAGTTAGCTGGCTGCTATCACAATCAGAGGTTCAAACTTCAGTTAGCTTTTTGGATTGCTGTTCTTTGAAGGATAGAAAGAAGAACAGATGTGTATGGGATAAATTTGCCAAGTCTCCGTATTATTATACAAAGTCTGAGAAGAGTTCTTTGTACCCAGCTATAGCCATCTTGTTATGTATGCTTGATTCCCATTCCCAGAATTAGCAAGACAGGGTAGGTCTGTGGCTTTCAGGCTAGTGTGGTACATATCTTGGGTCAATTATTTTTGTTTTCTTAACATTATACAATGCAAATGGTCCAATATTTGTTGAAAAGAAATCGTCTTCAGGTGAATTCTGTTTGAATTCATAAAAATGGTAATTTTTTTTTTCATCAGAGATTGTTGTATCGGCCTTTTTTGGCAAGCTGGAAGTGTTAACAGGTGTTGCCCTCTGCTGGTGAATGCAGATACATAAGGAAGGGCTGCTGAGGACGGTTATGTATGTGTTAGAAACTTCATTACGGTTCTTTTTTTCTCTCTCTCCCTCTCTCTTTTTTTTTTCTTCGTGTCTGTAAAAAAGGTGATGATTCGGGAGAATCGACTGTAACAACCATTCCTGGTAAGAAAATCAGGACTTTACTGCAATATTTGTTACTTCCTGATAGATAAATCTGTTTTTATCTGAAGTAATGCAGGAAAGTTGTGATGCAAATAAGTTCCAACACTTACGGTTTTTATTGTTTATTTTTGAAGAGTAAATTAATTTCTTAATTCTACTTTGCAGTAAAATAGCTTACCTTATAGGATCACTCGTGGTTTGTGACAGTGATGCTTGGGGACAAAGGAGGGGCAAGTTGTTTGATCAGGAAGCCTTTGTCCAGTAACCTGAAGAGTGAACAGTTTGCAGAGACGACAGAGGAGAAGCACTGTAGGGAGAGAGCTCACTTGCATCTCCTCCCAGTCTAGCAGATGTGCATATGTCATTTCATGTGGTGTGGTATACTGCATGCGCGTGCACACACATACACACACGAGACTAATAACTTCTGGGACCAGAGGTGATGAACATCTTCTATGAAAGCATTTTTTTTAAATGAAAAATTTAGACACACAGAAATAGCTGTGTGAAAACTTTTTTGCTTAATGTATACTGACATATTGTGCTCTGGAGAAAAGAAATAATTCAGACACAAATACACATGCTTTTGGTTTTTTACAAATACAGTCTTTCTCTGGAAATGGTTTGTCTTTAAGAACTGCAGCCAATTCAATATTTGTTGTAGTTTATACCAAGCCAAATAAAACAAATGAAATCAGCATTTAGTTTTCACTCAGATTCCTCATATTTTGGCTTCATGTTAGTTGGCTTAGAAAATAATTTGTCTTCAGTATTGTTACTTAAGAACCAAATATGCTTATTTGGTGTATTTATTATATATTTATTTATTATGGTTTATATGGGTTTATATGGCTTATATGGTATTATATATTTACTTATTATGGTAATATATATAATTGTTATATATATTATCAGAAAGAAAAGCTCCCTTTCCATGTAATGAAGTCAATTACTTTTTTGTATTGATATGCAGCTATCTTTATGCAGAGTCACCAACTTTTGTTTATTATACTTAAGATACTGCTCCTACTAATGCTTTTAGTGAAGAATTTTGGAAAATATAGTGTTCTTCTGCTATGAAGCTGCTCTGGCCCATTTTAAAAAAGTCACTAAGTTGTCATACTGGAGTGATATAAAGTGGTCCTCTAATCACCTTGTATTCCTGCCCTGACACCTAAAATATGCTTATCAAGCACATCCTTCCTAAGCAATATTTAAATTTTCTTCCACTGTCTTGATGTAATGATCTGTTTTTTTTCTTTTGATGTAGCTAAAAAATTTTGCATTCTTACTCTATTTTATTTATATATGGTTACTGTAAAAAACAGCTTTTTTAAGACACAGTTTGCCAGACCCAGTGTGTCATCTCTGCTCATGACTTTGTGCAGGAAAAGTTCCCTGGGGCTAAGCACTTATCACTATTGGGTGTACCAAATTCATCTGCATCTTCTAAAAGAATGAAATCAGTAAAAGGAACTTCTCTGAAGGAACTCCATTACAAGCTGTTTGTATTCGGTTACTCAGATTTTTTAAATAATGTGAGCATTATTTCAAATACTTGTATTGAAATACTTGGAGCATTTTTAACAAACAATGCAATTGGTTTTAAAACGGATCTTAGATAAGTATTATATTCAAAGTTTTGCATCATTTTCCTCCAAAAATCATAGAAATAAAATATTATATTAATACAATTTTCTTTTTTTTTTTCCCCCAGAATCCTCTATTTTTACTTACGTCATGTATCCTATTAACCCTTCAGGCAAGATTTTATTAATGTCTCTGTTATTTAGATTTAGTTAGATTTAGATATTTTTTTTCTTTAGATTTTATAGATTTCTATTCTATTTTTTTCTTTATTTTAATTGTTTTTACTGTTATTTTTCTTCGTCAGATATGACTTCAGAGAAGACTGCACAAACTGCAGGTAAGAAATAGCATGAAGAGTGTTAAGATCTGAAGGGAGATGTTTGTTGCATTAATGAAACCTGAATGCTTTTAATAACTGTGATTTGTTTAGTCCAAATTATTTTCTTACATGATCTTAAAATGTTATTTATCTGCAATCTGTATTTTAAGTCTGCATGGGTAGGGTTTTGAATAGCATTTAACTGACACTGAGCTTTCATTTGTATTCAAAATAATACATTGCTTACCTGTCATGGTTTAAGCCCACCTGGCAACCCAGAACCACACAGCCCAGCTGAAAGCCAAAACCACAGCACTGCACCAGCTACTGAGGAGAAAAATGACTGCTACTGCTGAACCCAGGACAGTATCCACCCCTTATTCCATACCATTCACATCATGCTCAGATCCCACATTTTTCAATATACCATCACTCTTGTCTCATATATATATATATATATATATACACATCCACACACACGCAAAGAGAGAGAGAGATCACTCCTTAAGTGCATGGACCAATCCCTATAAAGCTGCTGAGTTCATCCTGTCTGTGGTGTTGGGCTCCATCTCTTGTAACAGTCTTTCAGAGCAGGAGAGGCTGCGTGCAGTGTTGGATCCTTGTCTGCTGATGACACTGCAGAGCTTGTCTGGTTTCATCAAAGTTCATTCTTTGTTGGGATGATGGTTGAAGGGAAGTCAGGGCCAGTCGCTGATGACCTGAAGACATCTTAGCTGGTGGGCTATAAAAGTGCTACATAGCAGGCAACAGCATACAATTGAGTTCATTGGCTGTTTTCCCCTGAAATCAAATACCCTTGAGGTACACATCGGACTTCCCCATCTTCCCGCATTACCCACCAAGTATGTCCGGGTCCCTGAGCAAAATTAATCCCATGAGTGGGTTTGCCTTTACCTGAAGCAGGAATAACCCAGACTGTCTTCCCCAGCAAATTCTTTATGTGCAGCACAGGAACTTTGTCCCCTTCTACAGTATGTAAAAGTTCTTACTGGGCTAGGCCAGCCCTGTTGGCAGATCCTCTGGTATTGACCAACCAGATGGCTTCTGGTAACCATGTATCCCAATGTTTGAAAGTCCCACCACCCATTGCTCTCAGTGTAGTTTTTAACAGCCCATTGTATTGTTTGATTTTCCCAGAGGCTGGTGCATGGTAGGGGATGTGATATACCCACTCAATGCCATGCTCTTTGGCCCAAGTATCTATAAAGCTGTTCTGGAAATGAGTCCCACTGTCTGACTCAATTCTCTCTGGGGTGCCGTGTCGCCACAAAATCTGTTTCTCAAGGCCCAGGATAGTGTTCCGGGCAGTGGCATGGGGCACAGCTTGTGTTTCCAGCCATCCGGTGGTTGATTCCACCATGGTAAGCACATGGCGCTTGCCTTGACGGGTTGGTGGCAGTGTGATATAGTCAATCTGCCAGGCCTCCCCATGCTTGTACTTCAGCCATTGTCCTCCATACCAAAGAGGCTTTAACCGTTTGGCTTGCTTAATTGCAGCACGTGTTTCACACTCTTGAATAACCTAGGCAATAGTATCCATTGTTAAGTCCACCCCTCGATCATGGGCCCATCTATATGTTGCATCTCTGCCCTGCTGGCCTGGAGTGTCATGGGCCAACTGGGCCAAAAATAATTCACCCTTATATTGCCAATCTAAGTCCATCTGAGCCACTTCGATCTTAGCAGCTTTATCCACTTGTTGGTTGTTCTGGTGTTCCTCAGTGGCCCGACTCTAGGGTACATGGGCATCTACATGGCATACCTTCACCACCAGGTGCTGCACCCGGGCAGCGATATCTTGCCACAGTGCAGCAGCCCAGATGGGTTTACCTCTGCGTTGCCAGTTGCTCTGCTTCCATTGCTGCAACCACGCACACAGGGCATTTGCCACCATCCATGAGTCAGTATAGAGATAAAGTACTGGCCACTTTTCTCGTTCAGCAATGTCCAGGGCCAGCTGGATGGCTTTCACCTCTGCAAACTGACTCGATTCACCCTCTCCTTCAGCAGTTTCTACAACTTGTCGTCGGGGACTCCATACAGCTGCCTTTCATCTCCAAAGCACTGGAGGGACCCACTGGACTAGATACTTGCCCATACTGTCCCAGACACCCTGCCACTCATGGCTGTTCATCCTCGGGGAAAACCTCTTGGTCCTCCTGTATCGTCGTCTAATCCTAGACGAGACTTGAGCCGTACCCTGCTTAGCTTCCACTATTGGACAAGATCAGGCATTCTCAAGGAGGTCACGCCGTAGACAAAACAAGAGAGCATATGCAGTAACAAGCTGGTTCCCATCAAGAGGAGCATGGTGCTTTCAAGGGCATTGAAAGGATATTCAGGATCTTTAAATCTTCCAGAATCTACTCCCACTGTAAATAGTCTGGTGGGGGAGCAGAGGGTGTGAGGGAATGTCTCCTTCACAGGTTGACCACCCGAGGAGGGAAAAAAAGATGTGTAATTGCTAAACACTTCTATTATATACCTCCCAAAGTATAGAGGTGATGACCACACTGGGAACACATACCAGCCCAGATTCATGATCAATGAGTCTCTTGCATTACAAGTCACTGTCATGAAGTACAGCAAAACAATAACCCTAGCCCAGGCCCCCATCTGATAAACACTAAAATAGCAAATACCAGCTGTAAGTAAGGTATGACATGCTGAAACTCCGAGATCAAGAGCAACAACTTTGAGAGCCAATAAATCAGCATTGTGACGAGTGACTATTAGTCCGAAACAATGAATGCTTATCACAAATACGATTAGACACACTCTGGTCAGATCTGTCATTATCTCAACCCTTTGTGCCCCACGTTCGGAACCAAAAAGAACTGTCATGGTGTAAGCCCAGCCAGCAACCCAGAACCATGCAGCCGCTTGCTTACCCCTCCCCCCCTCCCCGAGGGATGGGGAGGAGAATTGAAAGAATGTAACTCCCACGGGTTGAGATAAGAACAGTCCAGTAATTAAGGTGTAACACAAACCACTATTGCTACCACCAATAATAATAATGATACGGGAAATAACAAGAGAAGAGAATACAACCGCTCACCACCCGCTGACTGATACCCAGCCTGACCCGAGCAGTGATCTAGCCCTTCCAGGTAACTGCCCCCAGTTCCTGTACTGGGCATGACATGCTGTGGTATGGAATACCTCTTTGGTTAGTTTGGGTCAGGTGTCCTGTCTCTGCTTCCTCCCGGCTTCCCCTCCTCCCTGGCAGAGCATGAGACTCAGAAAGGCCTTGGTCAGAGTAAACATTACTGGGCACCAACTAAAAACATCGGTGTTATCAGCGCTGTTCCCAGGCTAAAAGTCAGAAACACAGCACTGCACCAGCCACTAAGAAGGAGAAAAATGACTGCTACTGATGAAGCCAGGACATTACCAAAGCCCAAACTGGGTATATTTCTGTTTAGCAAGTATGTAGTTTTTTGCTATGTCTATATATATAATGTTTTCTATACTTTCTGATGCTATTTAAAGTCTTAAGTGAAATGTACACCCCTTTCCTTAAAGGGACATGATACATGTTCATGCTTCTGTGATTCTATGGTTCTATATATGTTCTTGCAATGAGTTGCCAAATACAATCATTAAAGACTCAGTCAGAACTGGCTGCCCCTTTTTTTTTTCCTGATGCTTGTATTTGAAAACAAGGAATATGCTCATCCCATGTCAGTACAGGTTCTTACATGTCTGTATATGAGCTAGACATCCTGCTGTTCAGAGCTGATGGACAGAAAGACACGTTTGTAGAACCTGATTCATCTTATGCTGAAATACCCATGTAGAATAGGTTAAATGTGAATCACAACCTTAAAAGCATCACTTTCTCCACTGAATAAAGGGAGCCTAGAGTAACTGGCTCATATGGGGGTATAGACATTGGATTAGATGGATCTCACTCTGAGCGGTGCTTTTTATTTCCCATTTCTCCTGGAAAGAGAGAGTGTAAAGTGGAAAGTAGGACTTATTTTTGTGACATGTATTTCATATCATATTTTTAAGTTAAAATGTGAAAACTTAATTTTGAAACTTTTTTTTTTTTAACAGAGGCTCTTAACGTCACTGATTATTACTCCACTGTGACACCAGGTAGGATTCATATATCCCCACTTGTCTTCTTCTGTGCTTGTCAAACTTCAAGTGTGTGTAAGTTTAGGAAGTGTGCTCCCAAATATTTTTAATAGGATCTTCTTCCTTGTTACAATGGTGTGTCATATTAGCAGTCTGCCTTATGTCATATTGATCTCCAGTCTGGTAGAAAGTTTAATTTTGCAGTGCTTGCCTAGATGGCCACATACAGAAGAGCTTGGTCAGAAGAGCTCAGTAAGTCAGAGCAGCAGGTTACCACAGAGATGTAAGAAACACAACCTCAGGGACCATGTTTGCTTAAAAAAAAAATAATCCTCATGCCTTTTAGTAGGTTGAAGCAGAATGGATCCAGTCATGATATTCTCAGGGCAGGTCCAGTCTATAGGAGTAGGCTGAATTAGTTTTTTATTATCCAGTTAGTAGCCTGATAGACCAATTAGAATGTATTTGCACTGAATTAATGCAAATGGACTAGGTGTCATACCAGTGGGTGCTCTGAAAAGAGAAAAGACTGATGTTAGTTTTTACTTTTGTGTCACTCCTGGATTTTGTGTTCAGTTTTTGTGTTATTCTTTATGTAGTTGACAATTCTGACAAATTCAGTTGTTTATTAACATTTCTTTAAGGATTGTTTAAAAAGATGATACAGGTTTCATAACTATTTCACTGACAACTGCCAACACCAAAGGGAAGGCAAATTTATTAGTCTGAAAATAATGTTTTCTACTAATATGAGTATTGCCATCAGCTTACAGTCTGTATGCTCTGATGGTAGTTTATTGATGGTGATAAAATTGATGAAGCATCAAGATATAACAGGCAAATACTTGTAGCACACAAAGAGTAAAAAATGTTTAAAAATTCCATTTCATTTCATATAGCTAATGATAACAGCAGAGAAAATAGCATCTGTTTTTCTGTCAATGGAGGCCAGTCTATCTGCTTAAATAAGGAAAGTTGTGCTGCCATGTTGTTTTTATGAACAAGTGTAGGAGTTTTGTCTTGGATGCAAATATTTTTCCGGTCCTATGTTTTGAGTTTATACAACAAACTATCTGTTTTCAGTACCCTTAATACGGGATCCATGATATTTCTTTGCAGTTTAGGTAGTATTAAAAATATGGAAGCAGCCAAAAGCTTGCTGCAACTAACTAATAACATGTTCTGCTAGTAAGAATATGCATGCTTGCTGTTATCATAGTTTGAATTCTATCAGGTAGAACAGTTATAGTTTCATTCTACCATAAGTAGCCATAGTAGGACCCTCAGAAGCAGATAACACACTACCTAATGATTGAATATGGTGATATTTGAAGAGTTTATTTATGATACATTGATTTCTGTTTTATTTGAATTAAAAACCAAACCAAGCTAAACTAAAACAAACCCACAACCAATCATTTGCATGTTGGTCCTCTGTGGAAACTCTTACAGAAAATGATTCAAAATTAATTAATCAAAGCCAGCATGTTTTACTATGAAAGCTAAGTTTTGGAATATGTCATAGTAAGTATCCTAAAGAAGTGAAGACTAAACAGTATGTGAGGTATTTCTAAAAGGTAAAGACCGTTACATTTAAATTACTGAAATTATTGTAAATATGTACGTTTATCAGTACTGGGTTTAAATTCAACTTTTTTCCTCACTAGATTTTTTTGTCCCCCAAAAAACTATAGCAGGAGAAACCATTTTATGCAACGTTACAACTGTCTGTAATTTTTCAGGTTAGTAGTTTTCTATTTCCTTTTTTTCTTACAAAAACCATGTACAAAAATCATTGAGTGATAAATCAACTTTTAGTTGTTATGTACAAACTATCTCTGCAATAAATTTCTTGTGAATTTAGAGAGACTTTGTATAACTTAAAAAAAAGGGGGGGATATTTTAAAGTAATGTTTAGTCTATTGTATTTTTTTTATCTTTGGTTTCTTATCAAAGGACACACAGTTGCAAGTAAGAATTACAAACCTGAGGAAAAAAGAAACTGCTGTGCTGTGGTGGATGCTAATGCTTACCTTACTGAGCCTAACTGTATCAGGAATAGAAGTTGAAATAGTGTTTAGGAGAATTATTGTGAAAGCCTGAGTGTGTATTAAAAGTGTAATGTGACAGAACAGACAAACGAAAGTGGAAAGGGCCGTGATGTTCCATATATGTGTATTAACAAAAACATACTAAAAGATTTTGTTGCTACATGTTGCTGCCTTCCAAAACACTGATAAATACTTAAGAAAATGAAGTTGCTTCTGCCAAGTAGCCATATGCAGAGTACTTTAAAGGTGAGAAAGAGGCAGAATAAGTAACTGGACCCTACCCCAAGTTTCCCTGCTGACTGATGGAATAAACTGCTAGATGGTTTGAGTGATGTCATGTATTCATTCCTGTATGGGCCTTTTATCAATAGCCTTCACTAAATGTGTGGCTGCAGGAAGAGAAGTGTCATAGAGGTTCCTTTTTGTCTCCAAAATGGACTTCCCAGCTCTCAAGGAGTGTTGAATGTTGCTTTGAATTATGGTATCCTGAAAGTTCCTTAGTCCCTAAGGGAATAATTTTCAGAGTGTGACTTTGCCTTTACCCATATATATTATTCTCGTTGTGGGAGTTGGAGTTGTATTAATAGTAATGTGCAATGGGGTTTTTCTGTTCAGAGGGTGAGAACTAGAAAGAATTTAGAGACAACCGTCAAAACTAAATATATAGAAAATAATGAAAGCTATTGGACTATTTCATTTGTTGAAATAGTAAGTGAAGAGATGGAAGAACAATTGCAAAAACAGTGAATGATCAGAAAAGCTAGTGTAAGTACTCATTTCCCTTCCATTGCAATACAAGAGAGTGAATTTCTAATTTTTCGAATAATTTTACATCATGTGTTTTAGTGTTGATTTTCTTAACTTTCTTGGTTTTGGTTTTAGTGTTCTATGTGGGGAAGGTAAAACTTCAGGCAAGTGAAGAAAGTAACACATCACTAAAAGTAGAAATAGTAAGTGTTCTCTCTGTTAAAACTTTATTGTACGGAAGGTTGAAATATGTTTTTTTGTCTACACTTAAAATACTAATACCTTAATATGATTCTTGTTATGGCTTGTATAGTTTTGTTTTATTTCAAATATAGTTTGCAGTATAAGGTAATATTTGCAGTGGATGGATCTGTTCTCTCTAACAGTTGCTTTGCAGCTAAATTTTATAATTCAACTAAGTAAACTTCATACAGTAAGGGCCTGTATTCTCTGTGTAGCCACTGAAAGGAGGGGGAAGCCCTGGGAAGTCTGGAGAGAGGAACTGCCTAATTAATAATTTACATTCAGGCATACAGGATCTTCCTTTGGAGATTTGCTCGGGCAACATCATTGGATTGCAACAGTGTGAGCATAAATTAAGTTAGATTGTTTCCTGGGAATAATTCATCTTGAGACTCTCACAAATAGGGTATCGTTCTATGCTTTTGACATGTGGCTAATCAGTTATTAATTTTGCAACAGGCCTATGTGACACAAGTGTGTCCACTTACACAACACAACAGAGGTTTAAAGGAACAGTATCATGCAAAGCAAGGACGATATAGATTATTCAGTATTGAGATAATACTGTGAGGATGAGAATATTTAGTTGTTACAGATGAAAAGCTGAAGGTAGGAAAAAAAGGAGACATTAACTTGTGAAGGGCCTTTCTCCTACACAACCCTGCCTGCACTCAGTGTGGAATTTGACATGCCAGACTGCAAACATGAGAGTAGTCAGCAAAATCACTGCAGAGAGCTACTGCACAAGTGTGCATGAAGCATTGAGTTTGGGCAGGAGTAGGCCCCTGGCAAAAGCCACCTCTGTATCATGTTGTATTTCAGTGGTGGTAATGCCTACTGATACCATCCCAGTGTATTAATGTTATGGCTATTAGAAGGATGGTTTTACTGTCTCTTGAAGCTCTTCTACTTTTTAGCAGACTTCTTAGGTAATGTCAATACTATATATGTTAGATGATGTTTTCATCATAGTATCGGCTGTTTGCATCGTGGCAACCAAAAGAACATAAGAATGCAGATCTAAAAAGGGCATTTAGATAAACCTTATGGTGTTCGCTGGCCCTAAGGTTAGATCATATATGTTTAGATCATTACTACCATGCCTGTCACCTAAGTTTGTGACTTCTTATTCCCAGGATTCTACACTGTTGGTTACTTACGTTTATTTTGGAACCTGCTCCATTGCTGCACTTAGAAAGTTCGTTCAGTGTCTGGTCTAAGCTGCCTTTGTTGCACACTAAGCCAAGTTCCAAATTCCACTTTTTTCAACATGAGATATGTTGAGGTCAATATCCTCTTGCCCATATCTTTCACAGAACAGATCCTGTTACTCAGACTATACTAGATGAGCCAATTCCTTCCATAAGTTGTGACAACAATGTAATGGTGAATATTTGTTGAAATGTATTCATGAGAAAATGTGCTTCTTATCTTTGGAATTCGAGACTTGTGTGAAACAAACATGTTTCTTCTAAGGATAAAATTTACTGGTTTTATTTAGCTGTGGAATTTTTGTTTCTAACAGGTTAATAACATGACCAACAATCAAGTTACAAAATTAATTGCAGTTCCAGCACCTACCCTGCAAGAATTGAGGTAAGTAATTTTAAATAAGGAATGAAATCTTTGTTATATTTGAAAAAGATTAAGTGGTTTGTGCGGTTAGCAGGCTCTGCATTATTCTTGCACTTTATAAATGAAAAACCTCAGGAGTTATGAGTTACTGTTTTTTTAACATAAAATTAATATTGATTATAAAAGTCTTGGTTTTATTTTATGTACCACTGGAATTTGTTTTAAAAAAATGGTATGCTTGCTGATTTTGTTTTAGGTCCTTCAGTTTCCTTGAGCCTCAACAAGGCCTGAAGGCCTTGTTGTTTATATCATGATGATGTTAATAGTAGTAGTAGTAGTAGCAGCAATACCTGGTAACATGAGGTGTGGATTGTTGAGAATGCCAGTCTGGCTTCTGCTCTTCATGAAGAAATGGTTTGTATAATTTCAGGGATTCAGTCTATCTCATAGGAAATTTACTAAGAGAACTTTCATATCTGCGTGGTTTTTAATATGTATTCTTGGAACCAAAACTATATTTTTTATTTTGGCATAGTTTCTTCTTTCACAGTCCTCATAAGGAGAAGTTTGAATGAATGAATATTTACTGCTATTCTCAAAACTTGCCCTGAAAATCAATTGGCCAACAGGTCTTTTTTTTGTAAAAGAAATGCACATCTTACTCATTCTGGTTTTGAGTATAAATTTAGAATTCTGTTCAAAGTGCTTGCAAAAAGGCAACATTAAGACTTCTGTTCTTTCAAATAACTTTTAAAGAAGTGGGTTGGTGTTAACATATAGGATGATAGAGGTTTAAACTTTGTGGAGTGACTACTAGAAGGCAACTTACTACAGGTTTAATCGTTTGAAAAGGGTCCTTACAATATTGGAACTGGCATGATTTAAAAAACAAACTAACACCGATCAACTATTACTTTCTTTTGGTGGGTTTTTTTCTCAGTAATTGCTTCTTTTATTCATTATATTGTTGTACTTGTTTTTAGAAATGTAAGTAGAAATTCTCCAGAATGGTAACTTTTTTATTTTAAAGAATTTCAGAGTTCAACAAAACCTTGCAAGCTGTAAGTAAGGTAAGATTACTAATTGTTGTTATAGTTTGGAAAACTTTATTATCTAAGTATCAGTCCTGTTTTGTCCTGACAAAACAATCTATTTTCACTTGTCATTGCAGTCTTCCATTATGGAATGCAGTGCAGAAAATCAGAGGTTTGTTGTTAATCTTTTAAATGCTCATAAATTTACAAGCTTATATATTAATATATCAAATATGAATGGCTGTGTAACAGAAATAAAAACAAACTTTCTAGCAAAGTTAAATTTGATAAATAGACTGGAGAAATATATGTAGGCAGACAAAATCTCATCCCGTTATTCTAGCATTAGTGATTTTTATTTTTTTTTTTACCAAATTATATTGCTTTCATTAGTCTTCTGGTGAAATACCAGCTTGCCTGCCATATTTCTTCTGCATCTCTATATTAGCTGACTTATATAGCAACTTTTAACCACTAAAGCTATGGGATTTGGGACCACCAAACTTCCATAGCTTGTAAAGACAATGCAATGTTTATGATGGAATTGCTTCAGACATCCCAAGTTACTGTTCTTTGGCTTGGGAAACCAGTCATCCTCAGGGTAGGAACCTGAGACAGTAACCAGTTCAGAGGTTGGAAGCCATGTGGTACCAGAATGGCAAGGCTGCTCCACAGAGGTGATCCTGAAAACCCTGAAATGTAGATAATATGTCAGTTTAATTGCTACTCACCACTAAATTGCTGGGCCTTTAAACTGATCAGCTTGCAAATACTATATTCTAAAACAAAATGTGGAACTTCATTTCCCCAAATACTTGAATTTGGGGTTTATCTTCCTGTGTTAGGATGAAAGAAAAGTCCAAACCACTGAGACCATTATAGGCAGTATGTCAGATCGCACTTTCATATCATAAGCTGGCAGTATAGGGTACTATTTTCATTCTTGTTAGCTGAAAAAAGATGGAAGTTTAGTCAGGGTTTCAAGTCATTGAACCATAATTGTAAATATGTAGTTACATGCTAAATGGGTCTTTAGGTTCTCTCTAAAGTCAAATGAGAAAATACTGGCTTTCCCTAGGCAATGGAGATTTAATATACACTGACAATAGCCACCTATGATACCTAAAAACTCTCGGGAGGTTTTTTACAGTAACAGTGGAGATTATGTTATTATCTTTACAAATCAACTCTTTAATGGCTAATATTAATTAGGAAGGACCTCATTTAAGAATAAACTGTCTGTAGAGAAAACAGAAAAGAAGCTGCCTCAAACTGATGTATTACTCTTACCTGTAGCCTGGCATAGTGTTTTATGTGCATTAAAAATATCCCCAAATCTGAAAAAGCCTAGGAAAAATGTACTTTCAGACTTAGCATTTGTGCTAATGTGCTTTCAGTTTGTATTTTATGTTAGTTTTATGCATCATAAAGATGAAACAGATCTGTTTCTTGAGTCTAAGGGGTTTTCTTCTCATCATAGTATATACTGCAATTTCATAATGAAGCTGGCTGAGAGAGAGAATACAAGCAGTTTAACAGACAAAGCAGAAATAAGCCGACTTGGTAAGTTACGCTTTAAACACAGTCTTATCACAGTGAGCCTTTCAGATTAAATTTTCTGTCTTTACATGTGACCTTCAAGAAGCTGAAGGAAAAGATTGTTACTTATTTTTATAGAAAAATATTTTTTTGCTGAACAAGAGAAGTACATAAAAAAATGCAGCCATCTGATTTTGGGGCTGGGAGGGGGAAGATAGAAATATCAGTACAAAATTTTTTACCACATCAATATAGCAAAATTTGAAAGAATTATGTGTAAAATTACTCGAGGACATAAATGTGTTACTGAAATGGTGATCTATGTTGAAAAGTTTATAAAGTAGCCAAGATTTCTTAATAATATTGTGGTAGTATGAAGTGGTGACTCATACCATTTGTTTCAAAAGATGTAGCATTTCATTTTTGTTTGTTTGCGTTAAAAGAGATCTGTACTTGTGAGGCATTGAGCAAAAATCGGGGGGTATTTCAATATTCTGACTGGTGGAGATCTGTTTTGTAAATGCCATTTCAGAAAAAAAATTGCATAATTTAGCAATTGCATAATTGCATAATAAATCACATGCTTATTTGAACATCCTACTTATTATTTAGCAATTAGCAATTTTTATGCTTCAGGATAAACTTGGTTAATGCTTCTTTGTCATCTCAGACCAGTGCTGCTGTTCATCCCTGAAGTATTGTTCCTTGACTGCTGAAGAATTACAGATGTAGTAAGTATAAATACAAAATCTGACTTGCTTATTTCCTGGATTTCCCAATGCATTAATAGAGTCAACTTCCATGATGCAGTGTAATAGCCAGGAAGGACTCCACAAGAACAAACTGACAAGCTTTTTCCTAGATAGCTCCCTTCTAATTCTTCCCTCTTCCCTTCCCTTCTCTTCTGGTTTTTTGCTTGTTTTTGATGCAGATAGCTTTTGTGTTCAGCATCAGGTCACCTCCAGAACAAGCAGCAAAGGCAGCAGTAGTATCTATGGGCTTGCTAGTTAACAAATAGATCAAAATAGAATGCAAGAACTCTCAAAGCGTCACAGAATTCGTATTTGTTACTAGATCATGAAACACCCAATCTAATTGCTTTTAAAATATGCATTATTGCTATTATGTCTGTATCTTTTATATATATCCCTGTATGATAACTTATTTTCTTTAAAATATAAACAGTGTTAAATTTAACATGCATTTCTGTGCTTCTTTTTTTTTTTTTTTTTTGCAGTACTATAAAAGTGCCATCTCATTCTATATGGGTTCCTTTCCCCCATTTCCCTTCTCTCCCTAAAAAGACTTCCCCCAAATCCAGTACTCTTACTTCCCCCACTATGCTTTCCACCAAACAAAGCCCTACAATTAGACCACTGCTCCCACCGTTCACAGAAATGTCTTCTGGAACTCTTTCCACATCTCCCACTACAAATACTCTCTCTGAAGCTTCTACCACATCCACTACTGAAACTTCTGTGTCTTCCACCAGTGTTCCTACTACACTTTCTTTTTCTGAGTCTCCTGCCCAGCCTACTGTGCAAACTTTTACTTCCATAGCTTCTAATAAATCTGTCACTATCTCCACACCTGCAGCAAAATCTGTCACTAATGCTGCTTTCTCAGTTAAATCTGATGGTGGGTATCTTAGCAAGCCTATTACAATTGTTTCTCCTTCTGTAGGTTTCACTAAACATTCTGCAGTATCCTCTTCTGAGCTTCCCCCCAGACCTTCAGTAACAGTTTCCCCTGTTGAGACTACCACCAAATCTGTTGCAAAAATTCAACCTCCTGCTACAGATTCAACCCAACCTATTCCTAGTTACAAAAACATTACTAAAGCACCTATTCTTCCCCTTACTCCTTTCACAATAACTTTGACCCCTACTGTTAGTCCTGTCAACCATGCTGTCTCAGCTTCTCATCATCATTCTACTGCTGATGGCCATGGCAGCCTGCCTAAAGGGAGCACAGGTAAATATGACAAGTAAAATGATTTTTTGTAATTTAATTTGAATGTTAAATATCGAATTTGCTTTTAAATTTTATTAAACAAGATTATATACCCAATCTGTGACCTTCCAGTTACTGTGAAAAACCTGAGACAACTTTTGTAAGGTCTGTACTTTTTAAAATACATTCAGAAGTCTTTGGCCATGATGAGTGATACCTCACTCCACAAATTGGTTTGTAACTGTGATAAACAGGTACTGTGCTAAGTCCCAACAGGTACTTTTTGTAGAAAATATTGAGTCACTGAGCCAGGTAGATAATTTTTTTACTAAGCTAGTATTTAAAATATTACAAATCAATGTTGGATCATTCTTAAAATTGTGTTACTGATTAGGAATATTCTTAATGGCTATGTATTTTCCTGTGAAGACTGTACACATCTTTACAAGTTTCTTTTTAAATTGCTGATCTTGCCTTGATTTTATTTTACTTTCAGGCATCCAGTAGCTAAAAGTCCACAATAATAGAATATTTAACATCACTAATGGCTTGATGTGATGAACTTTGTAATCAATAAAAAGTTGAATTAATGCTGGCCATTTGAAACCTTGCTTTATGTTTTCATAAGATTTGAGGTATTGCTATCTGCAAAGTAGCTCATAGTGAGAAAAGGGGGTTCTGTTTCACATAACACGTTGAGAGACCTTTCAAGCCGTGATAAGATTTGTTGGTCAAGAGAACTGCATATTTTTTTCTGCTTCTCAAACGACTTAATTTGTTGAATATAATGTTTAAATAAATGCACAACTTTTCTTCTGTCACAGGAAAGACACTGTTGGCTACCACATACACAACTTCTGTATATACCACCATTAATATTACCACAGCTGAGCAAATTGTGTCCAAAATAGAAAGTGATTTAGCAGATGGAAAAGTAGAGCCAAAAGATGTAGAAAGGATGGTTAGTGAGGTTAGCAAAGTCCTGACTGCTTCTGAACCGTTACCACCCCGAATATCTAACAGGTAGGTCATTGTGGCAATAGATAAATGTGTGTTGTATTGACTGTCTTGATAAATGGGTGTCAGCAATATTAATTTTTTAATATTAATTTTTTAATATTAATTTTTTAATATTAATTTTTTAATAATCATAATGCAAAACAATGTTTCTTGTTCAAAATGGAAGGAGCACCATTCTAGTGTTACCAGATAGAATAGAATAGGATTATAGCATAATATTATCTAATATAATATCATGGAAAACAGTATAATTTTTTGTGTTAATACCATATAAGTGAGCAGAGTCAGTTGTATTTTACACTATGCTTCAATTGCTGCTCCAAAGCTACATCTTGCCTGAAAATGTTGGGTGTATGTACTTGGTGATACTAAGTATTTCTTTTCTTAACAGGATTATAAAACTGGTGGATTATATTGGTTTAAAGCTGAACTTCTCAGGAACATCTGCTGATTTTGCCTCCCCTTCCTTGGCTCTAGCAGTTGTCAAAACCACCAGCATCCGCTCCAACCAAATGTCTTTTGCTGTCCAGGACTCAGCTGATCTCCAGGTTAAACACTGATAATTTTAAATGGTTACAAAATCTCATTTATTTTAAAGTATTTATGGTTTTATATTTATATGTAATGCGAGTTTGTTCTGTGTTTATGTCATAATTTCAGGATCTTTAATTCATGTTAGTTCCAGAGAAAAAAATACTTCGGTTTTGAAGCCCTCCATAGTTTTCCTTTCATATTCAATTGTGTAAATAAGTAACAGACCGGCATTTGACTAATAAACTGTTAGAGAGGTACAGCCAGAACACTGGAATGGACAGAGTGCTTGGTAGAATAATTTTGCCTCAGAAACCCTGAATCATGAGTCACCTCATCACCCACCTGACAGTGCTGAAATTTGTCAGAGTGTTACCAGATGGCTTCATCTGCTAGAAGGAGATTAATTGCAGAGTGTTCCAGGAAAGAACTATTACGTTGCTCGCATAATGACATTCGTACCTTTGTCGCTCATGACTAGTTGGTCTTGCCAAGAAGTGCTTAGAAAGTTTGGATCCACTTTGTCTCAAAATCTCCCTCCTGCTTGAGGAAATAATAATTTGGACAATACCAGTCTTGGAGGCTTAAGCAAGGAAAGATGGAAAGTTCTGAATAGATTTTGGCACATCCTGTCCTTAAGAGAAGGAAATAGCTTAACGTAGCATGAGCCATAAGTAGCGCTGGAACTGTTCTGTGACACTGAAAATGGTATGATAACATTTGAGTTCTTTGATATATTCTTTGCAATATGTGCTGCATGAATCTGAGGTGACTGGGAGGTGCTAGTGCTGAAAACCAGATAATTTGCTAATGATTTTTTGGAAAACTTCTGGCACTGGCAATGAAATGCAGAGACTTTCCAACAAGTATTACTTAGTTCAAATCACAGCAACAGGAATGCTTTTGTGGAATCGATTCAGGATTTCTTTGGTGGCTTTCTAAACCAGTGATCTCCAAAATGGGGTGTGAGTACCTCTGGTTGTGTCCATTGGGGTGCAAGAAATATTGGGGTGCAAAAAGATACAAATATTTTTTACATGATTAATAAATAAAAAATATATATTTAAAAAGAATGTTTAATCTTCATATCATCCTTTTTCAATTTCTATTTTTGTGTATGTTTTATAATATGCATAATTAGTACAGTAGTGTATGCATATAACTTATAAATGGATAGATACATTTTGGGGTGCATGGCTAAAAAATTTTTAAGGGGTGCATGTTCAAAAATGTTTATTGAACAGAACAGAATAATTAAGAACAGAAGTTAAACCACATTGTTAAGGCACTGTGAGGAGCACACAGTGATATTTCTATTACAGCCATTGTTTGAATACACAGATAACTTACTTCTTCAGTTTTGCTGATGTTACACATCTCTCAGGAACTCTGAAATGATGATATTTGTATGTAAAGTGACTAATGTACAACAAGAAAATGTTAGAGACTTTGTACTAAACAAAGCTCTCTGTTCTGTAAGTACAGCACAGAAAACTGGTTGAAAGTTCAGATTTTTTTCTGATAATATTCTGCCAGTGAGCTCTTGAGATACACGAATTGTAGATTATCCAGTTCATTTTTGTTATTTTTGCCAGATGATCATAAAGTTAGGATTTATGTTCTTAGATTCTGCTTAACCTACTATATTTAAAAACCTATTGACAAATAATAACTATTTAAAGTTTTTCTGAATTCTGACATACTTCATATGGGGTATATATAAAATTCTTTGCCTTTCAGGCTTAAATATTAATCTCCTTACACAGGAGACTTACCTAGGTTGTTGCTCTTCACCTTTTTCAAATCAATATTATCCATCACAGCAATGTGTTCTCTTCCTGTAAGAAAATGGAGTAAAGCCAGAGTATTTTCGGTGGTAGGCAGACCTGAAATGAGTTGCATCCTTTTCAAGCCTGCGGGTGCTATTTATTCATGGCAGCAGGAGAGGAATGAGACAGCAGTAGTGAGTTCCTGACAATGATAAAAGAGATAAGCATTTCAAAGTTCTAAACTGAAAGTAAGTCATAGTTTATTTTTAATTTAGGGATGGAAATGAAGCATAATCCTTGCATTTATTTTTCAGATTTCTCTAGGCAGTAATGCAATTAATGATGTAAATAATCTCGGATCAATTACACTTCCTTCATCATTGCTGACCAGTTTACCCCATGATGAGTTGAACTTGGCTTCTAGAATTATATTCAACCTCTTTAAGAAGACCACTGTGTTCCAGGTATCTTTTTGATCCTCTATTCATATGGGTTTTAAACTCAAGCCTAGAGCAAAATAAAATGTAAATGAACTTTATTACCACAAAGCACATTACCAAGCTTCCTGATTTAAAATGTAATTGTTTTTCTCCAGTGCCTGCTCTGGATAATACCTGAGCTTGTAGGTGCTATACTGTAGTACTGTTTCATTTATGATTTTTAAATCTTATTCTTTTGTTGTTCCAGGATCTGTCCTTGAAGAATGCATCTTTAATCAGCAGTGTTATATCATCGAGTGTTTCTAACCTCACAATTAGCAACTTAAAGGCAAATGTTACTGTCGTATTACAGAATATCAAACCTAATCAGGTATGATCTACATTTTGACATACAACTTTGTTGCCTCCAATAGAATTGTTGTAGACAAAACACTGTATTAAGAATACAGATCTGTTCATTCTGCTTTACTAGTGTGGGCTTTTCATCTCCATTTGCACTTTCCAAATCACTCATCTTTGTTTATTTATCACTGGTATATATATTTTTTTTCCCCTGTGGTTTCAGATGTCACTCTCTAACTTACCCATTCAGTTTTTATGTTTTTATCTTTTCTACTTGCTCTTCTATCGTATTCTTCAAAGAATAAAACCTTCTAGATGAAAACCTGACAGTGGGTGTTGCTATGCAGATGCTGCAATCATGACATTTGTAGGTGCGTCACAGCCGGACAGCAACACAAGTATTTTTTCTGAGGGGGAATGTTGGTCCTTGAACTAGAACACAGGATTGTGTCATCTGCAAGTATTAGGGCTCATCTACAGCATCTCTTTCCTAAATAAGCAACAAAGATTAAAATCTTCTATCCCATATCTTAAAATGTAGTGTGGTCTTTACTTATCTTGATATATTATTCTATTTTGAGATATAACTGTAAAAGTATTAGTATTCATAGCAGTATAGTGCATTACTGCTACTATTTTTAGGATTTTCATGTGTGTAGAGGAAATCCTCTTGTAAACCTTTAACATCATGGTACTATAAAGGGATCAAACGTTTGCAAATGAAAAAGATTTTCCTTGTCTTTGTGGTCATGTTCTCCATACTTTCAAAATCACCAAGGATGAGAAATCCCAAGAATTTGTATAGTGTGGGAAGGCAGTGAAAGAGCATGCATTCATAATGTTCTACCAGGAACAGAATCTTAGCATAAACATGAGTGCTAGCTCCTGTACGCTGACTTCAGACAAGCATATTTTCACAAGCATATTGCAATATTAATCCATTCTTTGTGCTGTATACTGTATTTATTCTTGCCTGCGTTTTGTAGATAATTACTTGATCATAAACTCATAGTTTAGTAAAATTTTCTTTTTCATTTTTTATTTTTTTTTTTTTACCTCCTGAACAGGATAATTCAACAGTTAGATGTGTTTTTTGGGACTTTAATAAAAATGGTAAGTACCTCATATAACCTAAGATATCATGCCGGTTTAGCTATGTTATAGAATCATAGAATAGGTAGGGTTGGAAAGGACTTTAAGATCATCATCAAGTTCCAACCCCCCTGCCATGGGCAGGGACATCTCACACTAAACCATGTCGCCCAAGGCTCTCTCCAACCTGGCCTTGAACACAGCCAGGGATGGGTCATTCACAACTTCATTGGGCAACCCATTCCAGTGCCTCACCACCCTCACAGTAAAGGACTTCTTACTTATATCTAACCTAAACTTCCCCTGTTCAACTCGTTACCCCTTGTCCTATCACTACAATCCGTAATGAAGAGTCCCTCCCCAGCATCCTTATAGGCCCCGTTTAGATACTGGAAGGCTGCTATGAGGTCTCCACGCAGCCTTCTCTTCTCCAGGCTGAACAGCCCCAACTTTCTCAGCATGTCACTCATGTTAATATAAGTAGAAGTTTTTATGAATGACAAAGCTGTTTTCTTTCACAGGTGGACATGGAGGCTGGTCATATGAAGGTTGCATAGTTAAAGAAAGTAGAGTAAATGAAACAGTCTGTTCGTGCAACCACCTCACAAGCTTTGCAGTTTTGATGGTAATTATTTTTAAAATTATTTTAATAAATTATATTAAAAATTACCCTAATCCGAGAACATACTTAAGCATGTGTTAAGCAAATGAGTTTTCAGTAAGCACATACCACCTATGAAATACTACTCAGATTTATTTACTTCAGTGTTAGTACATATGGCCATTCATTTAGTCACATGCTTAAGCTGCCTGTTGAATGGTGGCCCATGAGTTCCGCTGTAGTAAAAAATTCCTTAAGTGCTTATTAAACTGCAGCTTTTACACTTAGGCAATTGTTTATACTGTAGGAAATAGAAAATTAGGATAAATAAAATTTAAAACAGGTTTTTAATCAAATGGGACTTCACAATTAAAATCATACAATATTTTCCAGTTGTAAGGGAGCCATAAGGATTATTGAGTCCAACTCCCTACTCCTTGCAGGACTAGACTGGCTTTTCTGGGTTTTAAGAATGATTCATGATGGAAAGAACTGTTTCCTTTGGTATTTAACAGCAGAGGAAAAGGTGTATTTTGTTTTTTTTTTTTATCTTTTTCCATTTAATAAACATTTTATCTGAAATTGACTTCTGTTTCCATTTTAGAACTTGTATGGAAATACTCCTTTGAATCCCACACAAGAATTGGTACTGACTTTTATATCCTACATAGGCTGTGGCCTCTCTGCAATTTTTCTTTCTATTACTCTTGTGACCTACATAGCCTTTGAGTAAGTACCTGTTCAACTGAGCTCCCATTATTCTTCAATTATGATTGCTTGTAGTCTTCACTCCAAAGTCCTTTCCAATAATATGGATTCTATCTCGGCTAATAATACACAGATTTGTCCAGTTTACCAGGAAGGTGTTGATTCAGTCTTCAGGAATGTTAATGTTGTGCACAAGTTAATTAATCGTGAGGCTTTATACAGCCAGAAGTGAAGAAGCAGCACTCTTAAATACTTTGTAATGGGTTATCATAATAGAAGGATGAAGGAATGTGTTCAAAACAGAACATGTATAGAACAGAGCAGGGTGATAGAATTTTTAAATACATTTGTATTCTTTGTTGTTTTTAAAACTTTTCTCTTACATTTGAGCCTTAACTATTGAATCCTCCATCCTATGTTTCAGAAACTGTCCTCAAAGTTACTCAGCACATGTTTAGTCTCTCATTATCCTCTCATCAAGGACTTGCTTGTCTATGTCAAGGCTTTAGAAGCCCAGTCAAAAGCCTAATCCAGTTCAGCAATAAAGAATAATCACATTTTCGTTTTTGGAAGAACTGTAACAAGAAGTCCAATATACAGTGTAAAACAAAAAAAAAACAACATAGTACTAAACTCCAAGAATTCAGGTTAATAGCTGTATTTATGTAGCCTTATTATAACAAACTTTATTCATATATGAAGCATTATATATGAATGAAAATATGTATTTTTTTCCTTGGTATTTGTGCACTAAGGACCACAAGAGAGGAAGTAAGCCAGAAATCCATAGACAATTGATATAATCTCACTAATTTGCCTTTTTTAGGAAAATCCGGAGAGACTACCCCTCCAAAATCCTTATTCAGCTCTGTGCTGCATTACTTCTACTCAACTTAGTTTTCCTCCTTGACTCATGGATTGCACTGTATGATACACGACGCCTGTGCATTGCAGTTGCAGTATTTCTTCACTACTTCCTCTTGGTTTCCTTCACCTGGATGGGCCTAGAAGCTTTCCACATGTATCTGGCCCTGGTGAAAGTCTTTAATACCTACGTGCGGAAATACATTCTTAAATTTTGCGTCGTTGGTTGGGGTATGTAGGTTTTATTTTTCCTTTTCTCTTAGCAAGTATTTCAGTGAATGTGACACAGGCTAGAAATGAAAATGAAGTAGTCAGTGTTACAACCTTGCAGTGACCAGGTATTTATTATCAGTAAATCTGACCCTATACATTCCACCTTTCTGAGGTAGGAAACTCCTTCCTAACTGCAGAACTGAGGCTGCTGCGATGCAAACTGATAATGAATTTTCCTTGTGCAAGTACAACAGAACCAATTTTGAACATGCGTGCTTCTGTTTCCACTTACCAAACAGATGGCGTCAGTTGCGTCTTGAAAATAATAAGTGTATACATATATTCTATTTCTGGGATAGCACTGTTGCTAACAAAAAGCCATCAGAGAAGATCTAACTGGGTAAAAAGATTCTAGACCTGATTATCCTCTTTGGCCACTTGAGTAAACATGAGTGAAGGCACTAAAATCAATAGAACTGTTTTATTAAAGCAGATGTAAGAAAGAAAATCAGGTATCAAATCAGTTTATTGAGTGATGGTATTTGCTGCCTTATTCAGAAAGGTTTGGAGCTAACTGTGGAGAAGAACTCTTGTTTCTTTGCAAGTTATGCTCCTGAACAGTTTGCATGTTCAGGTTTTAGATGCTTTAGACAGCTAGCAGTCAACAGAATTCAACAGACAAATTTCAGAAACAAATTGTACATTTCACAGAAAAATAGAATCATTTCATGTGCTCATACTACTGTCTTTCTCATGATTTTTACTTTTATAATCTCATAATCTTTAAGGGTTACCAGCAGTAGTTGTGTCCATCGTGTTGGCAGTGTCACCAGATAATTATGGACTTATAACCACTGGAAAAGTTTCAATAAACAGGCCTGATGAATTGTGAGTTAAAGGGGGGTGCTTTGGGGGGAGATGGGTGGGAGAGATGTCCTACAAAATGGCTTTTCTTTAAGGATTGGGAAGGGAAGGAAACAATGGGAGAATTTTGAAATTATATAGCTCTACAGTATATCATGTGTTTTGTGATGATGGCTTATATGAAAGTTCTTACCTTTTGGCCAAAAAAGTACTTTCTACTAAAGAGGCATAATAGTGCGCATTGCAACAAACTACACCTTTATCTCATGTTCATTTTACTCTATCTCGGTATCTGATAATGATTGACAGACTGTTCTTGTGTTCTAGCTGTTGGATTAAAAACAGAATTGTCTTCTATATTACTGCTGTGGGATACTTTTGTGTGATATTCCTGATCAATATCAGCATGTTCATTGTTGTGCTGATCCAGTTGTGTCGTATCAAAAAGAAAAAACAGCTTGGAGCTCAAAGAAAAACCAGTATTCAAGACCTTAGGAGTGTTGCCGGCCTCACATTCCTGTTGGGAATTACTTGGGGATTTGCCTTCTTCACAGTAAATGATGTATTTACTTACCTCTTTACCATTTTCAACACTTTGCAAGGTAAGTTTATCCTTCATGTGACAGCTCGTTGCATACAATGTAATGAATAAAGCATCTGGAAGTGGCATTTTCTTGATTTAGCAATAGAGTAATTTTGATACATGCTGTAACATGTTAATTAAATTAGAGATGATACTGCTTTACTGTAATTTAAATTACAGTTATGTTTCAGAAAGGTACAGGAAAGCTAGCTACTATTTATAGGTATAATGTATTTATAAATATTATAATTTTAAAAATGTATGCAAACCAGAATCCAGTGGAAGTTACTGTATTTCTCTGGTCAACAGATCAATTGCAAATAGTTGCTGTAAGTGTTCACATAATAATGCAATTAATGTAGTGAAAACTGTATCATTTCTCCACTTACCCTAAGGCATAGGATTGAGGTGTAACATTCAACAAAGGACCACTGAGACAGGCAAGCCCTTCAACATCTTAAAGTTAGTGGTCTAACTGTTAAGCATGGCCTTTAGTACATAAGAACATAAAGGAAGTAGATATGAAGGGACGCAGCTTTGCAAAGGCCAGGATGATAGTGGACATAGAGTTTCAAAGGCTGCAAAAGCTTTCACATAAACAGAAGGTGCCATAGGTGCCTGCAGTTATCAAAGTATACCTGAATTGCCCTGCTGAAGTTTGGATTCAAACTTCTGTTTAAATGGCACTTTAGATGACTGGCTGGCTGATTTCCCAGAGAGACTAAAACAAAGAACATTGCGGTTCAGTGTATATACCTCTCCCCTATTACTATGTTGATCTTTTGAGTACCTCTTTGGTAACCTGAGGGGTTGAACCCACATCTTCCTAGGTCTCTCATGGGATTGTGTTGAACTAACACAAGACTAGATGTTATGTGGTCAGAGTAATTCACTGTGTGAAGTTAAGTTGCCCTTCTACCCAGTTTTAAGTTAGGTGCTGGGCAAATTTTTGTATTAGAAGTAATAAGGGTACATAAATTGTATTGACTTTAATTGAGCTAATGGCAGTGTTTCAAAACTATATTTGAAAATGGTGTAGAACCATCTTTATAGAGCAACACCTAGTTACAGTCAAAAATTCATCCCAAAAGCCAAAGTTGGGAAAGATACTGAAGCAAAGGATGACGTAAATAATCTCTTCTAGTGGGATTTTACACACTTAAGTGGCCTTAAAAGCCAGTAAATATAACATACATGTCTGTAGCAGCAGTCTGATCATTTAGCTTTTCCTCATATTATCTTCTATTAATTGTAAACTCAACACATCTGTTCTCAGGGACACACTGCAGCTGAAAAATTGTGCAAAGACCAAGCGCCACTTTTCCTTACAGGGCAAAGATGACAATGGACTTTTTATCAGAGAAGGTTAGGACCCACCTTGTGTCAGGTAGAAGTGAATGAGAAGCAGACGACGAGTCTGTAATGTGGCACTGGCAAGAGACAGGGATGGCAAGAGATAGGGATGAGCCCCATCCCTTCTAGAAAATATTTGGCTCTGAATTTCTGGCAATGAGTGTACTAATTATTTTAGATACAAGTTGTTTTCTTTGTAGTTACTGGTTCTGCTACACTTGGTGATAACAGGTTAACTGCTCATAAAAAATGGGACAGTGTCACACCATGTGCTAACAGCTGCATAGCCTGACAGTGTCATATCATATCCTCTTGTTGACATTGCTTAGAATTTTTTTCCAAAACAGTTAAGTAAATTTCAGGATCCACGGAATTTTTTCCTTCTTATTTGATAGAAGGAAACTTTATGCACTTTGTGGATTTGGTTACATTTGTTGTTCCTACATTTGTGTGTATGATTCCTCTCATCTATTTAATGAAAAAGTACCCTTCAGTTTAGAGAGCTGTAAACTTTCTCACCAAAGAAAGGTGTCATTACTTTTGATTACAAATTTAAAAGCAGTGAAAGAAAACCAAAACATTGTTCACTAAGAAGCAGTAAAAGTAAATTTTGCAACATTCTCTAATGTTATTGTTTTGCAGGGTTCTTCATTTTTATCTTCTATTGTGTAACAAAGGAGAATGTCCGTAAACAATGGAGAAGATACCTCTGTTGTGGGAAATTCAGGCTGGCTGAAAACTCTGGTAAATATGAATACTCCTGAATGCTTACACTCTGTTAAGTTCCTAGTATCTTGTAATACTTTTCTTAAAGAAAAAAATGAATCATGTTACTGCAGTTGCATTTCTAATTTATTACCCAAGGTATACTAAAGCTCCAAAATTCTTCTTTTTGAAAGTGGTGGCTGATGCAGTTCTTACATGCTTACATGCTGTTGCATTAACCTGTTAACTGGAGCTGATCTCTTCCTCTGTACTATAAAGGCATGGCTTTGCAGAAGACTTGATCAATTAGAAGCCATGAAATTTGTTACAGCTTCTGAATCAACTGTAGTTCTACCAGTGACTTCCACATAGTTTAAACCAAAAAAACTGTAAATGATTTTATGCTATTTTGTTAATCAGTAGTTGACTTCTCCATAAAGCTGTATATGTTTTATACACTTTAACTTAGAGGGACAACTGTACTTTAGTTATTCTTCTGATCTGGTCTGCAGTCATAAAACTGTTACAGTTGGCTGCTTGTATTAAAAAAGGGACAAGAGAAAAGGGAACTAGATTTAAATAATTCTAAACGTCAAGAATCATAAAATTCTTACAATATTATTCTGTCTAGAATACTGTGAGGAGAGTGGGAAAAGCCTTATTTTTATTTTAATTCAGTTACATTATTAACTATTTTTTTATATGTTGCTTGTATGAGTTGTGCTATTTTCTGTAACATGTATCTATTGTAGACTGGAGTAGAACTGCTACTAATGGTTTAAAGAAGCAGACTGTAAATCAAGGAGTATCCAGTTCTTCCAATTCCTTACAGTCAAACAGCAACTCCACTAACTCTACAACTCTCCTAATGAATAATGATTATGCAGTGCATGCAAATGGAAATGGTATGTATAATGCAAAATAGCATGTTTTTTACTTGGCTTAAAACAGAAGTTTTAAGCTCTTTCATGCTGATGTGAAGTGCTGACAAAATATTATTCAAAAGTAGAGGGTCAGAATATTTCAGGGTGTCTCCACAAATAATACTACACATCAGTTTTAGGGAACTATAAACAAAGTTTTTAAATATCCATTTGTCCTACTCAGTGGGAACTCTTGATTTATGTATCAAATAGTAGGTAAAGTTAATTATTAGAGAAATTACTTACCAGAAGCTGCTGTTAAAGCTTGACCTGAATATGTGACAATATGTTTTAGAACAGTGCATATTTTAAGCCTCATTAAAACAAACATTGCCTGAACAAGAAAGAAATATATAGGATAATAATATAGACTTGAAAAGTATGAAAAAAATCATGTAGGAGATAAAATGAGGAAGAAAATGAATGGATTGCTCACATGGGAGCTACTTACAAGAGAAATAAAAGAAAATGAAGACTGTAACTTATAAAATCATCTCAGTGAAGAGAGCACTCCTGAGAGGGCTACTTCATTGTTGCCTGTAAATACTGAAGCTGATTTTCTCTGTAGCTCTTTACTCCCCCTGTGGGTTTTTTTATGGATGTGTTTGGCTAACAAATATATCTTTGTCGTAGGAAAAAATTCTTCAGAAGTCAAATTCTCAATCTAGTATCTTGTACTAAAAGTTGAGGCATTATTACTTTTAAAGTACCAGAGGCTGTGCCGAAAGCCTTCCTAAAATACTGGGATGCTTACTGTTTTAGAAAAGTTGCTTGCATTTTTCCTGAAAACCTTGGAAAATGTGAAATATAAATGCATATCACAAAGGAACTCTGCCAAAGCAGTGGAAAGCAAACAGCTCAATGTAGTAGGTTTTCTGGCACTGAAAGGTCAAGGTGACTTGGATGGGGAGCTCATACCTAGTGCAGTCAGTCTGGCATTGCTGTGCCATTTCCCAGCCTGTAAAATCAATAACAGTTGCCCCCCAGCTAGGCACAGTAACGAGGTTTTTTTCTCAATCCTTGCTTCTTCCTATTCTAGCACAGTACTGTTCTCTGAACTGTTACTGTCTGCTCTGTTCCTGAGAAGTTGAAATGCAGGTGCATGCAGCATTCCAATCAATTTCACATGCAAATTGGTGTAGTTTATTTGTCTATTGAGAAAACTAGATATGAGCAAAATTTACAGGTCATTACTTCCGTGTGCATAGGGTATTTTTCCCACCTGATCAAGAGTCGAACCTAAGAAGTCATGCTGTCAGCTAGGTTGTTTAGTATGAAGTTGTAGAAGATGCTCACAGGGGTTGTGTTGTCCTCATTTCCTCACACATGTTGTCATAAGACAGCAGATAACAAATGGGATAATCTTAGCAGATAATCTCTCAGATGTACAGAGTAAAAGCGATAGAGTTCATATCTGTTGCCCCCTTAATAGGTTACTGTCCATTTGGATGTACTAGCTGCATAAAGAAATCGCAACACTTCAGGAAATGGCATTTGGAGATGCCATTAGGTATCACATGGCTGAACCTGCTATTTCCTCACTGTGGAACAGAAATCACTTTCCTGAATTTGTTTGCAGAATAGCCTTATTTCCTTCTCCAATTTTGCCCTGACAGCTATTTTTAACCTTCCTTATAAAACAGTTGTGGCCAGGCAGGGAGTTAAACAACTATGTATTAACAGTGACACAATTAACAGTGTTGGCAAATACGGGGTTTTTCTGTCATTTCAGTCTTTATCTGATCTGTCTAACAAAGCTCTTCTTTTCAGCTTGCCCTATTTACATTTGTGCCTAAGTGGCCTTTTAAATTAATAACTAATATTAGACTTTTTATTTAAGATGTTTCACATAATCCGTTGGGCCATTGTGTCTGTTTAGTGGGTCCAGTGGAAGCTCAGTAGTTTGTCATGGAATTTGTAATCTTTGTTTGCCAACCATCACTACAAACCCACTCCCTTAAACTCCCATCCTGAGATATTTGTTATATGCATTACATTTTCAAACTGGTAGTAAACTTTATCAGCTAAAAATATACATTCACATCTCACTTAAAAAATACCATCTCTCATTACAAAGAAAAGTTTTTCAATAAGACTTTGATGAAACCTGGAGCTGATATGCTTAAATCAGTAGGATAACTTCTGGAAAGTATGCAGTCTACCTAAAGGATTAGTTTCTAGAGGAAGCATTTGGGTAGACCAATACAAACCTGCACGCTTGGGGGCCCTGGCCCAAGCAGAATAGAGAAGAACTGTCCAGTCTAGCCACTCAAACAGAGAATCCTTTCTGCAGGAGGAATTAAGTGCAGGGGAGGAATGTCACCATATACTTCTCCCTCTGGTGACCCCAACAAGACATAGTTGAAGAGCATCCAGTGGCCTGCCATTTCTGAAAGGGTTCAGAAGCTTGAGATAGTGAGAAAGGGCAGGACACAGCCAAAGCAGAATTCTGCTCCAGGATATTTGAGGCATTTTGATGGGACTGAATCCAGGAGTTCTGAGAGAGTCATCTTTCACTGCCTAGAGGTTTATCACCAATGTGTTTCCTCCTCCTACAACCATAAATCACAAGCCTTTTCTACCCTCACTGTTGTGTCTTTTCAGTAGATTTATTGAAATCTACTGAATCATTCTGACATTTGTATATTAAGTGTTGAGAATATTAATACAAGTAGCAAACTTGAATGTTTTACTTTTTTAATTCTGTTTCTGGTATAAATGATAAAGTGACAGCTCTTCATCTGCGTTTGTGAACTCATTTCTCAGTGGTTAACAAAATTATCCCCTCCCAAAAGAAATACTGCTATCTAGTGAACTGAGCATTTGTGGAGCATTTCATTAATAGGCTTCAGTCACCAGTGGTATTATACGTGTTCATTGTAGATTCACCTAAATGTGTAAGATTCTCAGTCTATATATGGCTTAGACCCATGATTTGACAAGGCCATATTCTGATTGTCCTCTAGAAATAAAACCTGCAAGTTGAGTGCCTTTCCAAGTTTTTAAAAAAGTATTTGTATTCTCCAACACTTGCTTGTTTCAGATGCATGGCAAACCTGAGAAACCTTTTAAACTTAGCTTGTTAAAGCAAAACTAGAATGAGAACTACTTTGCGCCTTATCTACTGATGTTTATTCCAAGTCAAAGTCTGCATTCTGAGAACGGTGACCTTTGCTGCTTCAAATCATAGAATCATAGAATCATTAGGGTTGGAAAGGACCTTAGGATCATCTAGTTCCAACCCCCTGCCATGGGTAGAGACACCTTACACTAAATCATATCACCCAAGGCCTTGTCCAACCTGGCCTTGAACACTGCCAGGGTTGGAGCATACAGAATCCTGTTGTACATAAATATATTAACATCTCTCAAATCTCACTGGCTTCTACACACAAAAAGAAATATATGCAGATTATGTACAGAAAAATACACATTTTGAAATTGTTGCAGGGATAAAATGAGAGTGCCTGAACTCCCTTCAATGACTGAAAAAGTGTGGGAGACTTGAGACTGAACCTTTCTGATGGGATGCACTTTTTTTCTGTTTCAACAGGCCATCTTGCCAGTGAGAAGAATGGTGTTTCTTTCAGTGTACAGAATGGTGATTTGTGTCTCCATGACTTTTCAGGCAAACAACTTGTACTGCAAGAAAAGGATGATACAGGCAGCCAGAAAAGCCACATCTCACTCAGAAGGACTTCAAAGAGGGGAAGCCTAACTTTTATCGAGAAAATGTGATTTCCTTTTAAACAGCATATTGGTTTACAGTGTGAAGTAGAGATTTACTTTAACAGTTTTACATAATGTGAGCAGACCAAGAACTGATTTTATTTAACGTATAGTACTGGAACTTCAAGGCAGCCATGCATTGAATTGACAAGGACAATTATAAAAAAAAAAAAAAAAAGGAGAAGAAAAAAGGAAGCTACTATTTTGACAAGTTACTGTGGATGTCAAATTACAGCTGGCACATTTCCATTATGATTCTTCATTAGAGGTTTATTTTGAGGTCTTTTTTTACATTTAAAAGAAAGTTTTGATTAGACTTTTTTATTACAACTAAATTTATCTGATATAATGCATAGTAGAATTATAGAAATGTAGGAAGTTACAGCTTGTCTGTAGAAATGATGTTAGCTCTAAAAATGTTAGCCATACAACCTTCAACTTTTTGTACGTTGTAGAAGCAAACTCTGTAGTGATGTACATAAACAGAAAAAACCCAAACTAAGCATCTTAGTGTTACTTTTATATTTATTTCTTGTAATATAAATTTAAATATTCCTCTGTATAGAAAAATAATTGGTATTTTGTTTTAACTTTTATTGTAAGTTTGAATTCTTCTTTAATTGAGATTATTAACATAGAATGAGACAGAAGTTGATTTCTTTAGGAAGTGAAATCACTTACAGTGGTTTAAATATATTTACTAGATACAGAACTGTAAATACAAACTGTATTGGTCTTGAACCTTTAGCAACCTCTCAGTACACCACAGAGGGACAGAAACTGGATATCATCCAAGTGCCATGAATGAGGGAGTGATAAATAGTAGGTTATTAAGTACAATTCAGTTATGTTAGTGGCTTGAGTAAGTCAATGGGAACTTTAGTGTTGTTTTCAGCAGGGTCAGTAATCTACCTTAAGTGTGGTTCCAGAGATTAAACTCGCTGCCATTTCTCATTTGCAATGATAAAGTAGAGAAGTGGTTTTTTTTTAGAAGAAAAAAATACACAGAGGGTAAATGCTAGCTGCTATATTTAGTAGCCATGAAATTGTTTGTTCCATTGTGTGGCTGTTTTTAAAGGGGCAGCTCTTGAGCTATGCTAGTGAGTATTTCTGCTTGTACTGTGGCCCTTGCCTGGTTCCCTTTTGTGATTATTTGTCTGAAAAAGCTGGATTTTGGCTCTTCATGCACAACAGCTGAAAGCCCCATACAACATTGTGAAGACTCTTCCTGAACAAAAATTAGCCTGAGCCGTAGTTGTACCTCTTCATTCTCACGCAGGTGCGCAGCTGTGGACACTTGTATTCTTGGGCAAAGGTTAGCTGCTCCTGGAGCAACAGCTAGAACAAACTGGGGCCACACTGCAGAGTACCAGACCCTGTAAAGGAGATTTTTTGAGGGAGATGCACAGTGGAGGCGAGAAAGGGCTTTGTTTTCCCAGAAGACTCGGTAGGGAGCCCTGGAAGTTCTCTTACTCACAAAAAGCATCAGATAGATGCCTCCTACCTGGGGCTTGGTTGTAGCTCAGCAATTGAATCTCTTCAGTACTCAAGCCCTCTTGTGGTTCTGTATGCAATGCACAGGTTCTTTTGGTCTCCTGTGTCCAGGACTACTCTGAATAGACTTTTAAAGTGAGAATTTTAAGTATTTGTTCTGTTTACCCACAAGGTTTTAACTGCATGTTAATAAAAGACTGTCCTGGCATGCTAGTAGCTGGAATGCATTTCTGTGAATGCTTTGACTATTTGGCTAATTGCCTTTGCACTGTTTCTTGTAAATTTATTTAATGTTCTTGTATTTATATTTTCAACTGTAAAAAAAAAAAAAAGTAATACATTTACAGCAAGTACAACACATAAAATACATAAACTTTGTCTTCTAGATAAATGTGTCGTTACAGTGGGCCGTGTTCCAGTTCTGCAGATGACACGAGCTGCAGTATGTAACCTCTTGTAGAGGATGGTGACTAGCCCTTAGATTTATTGTCTTCCACATATTTTCCCTTTCGTGGTTCCAGCAGATCTGGTTTTAAGCAGAGAAAACGCTGACAGTGCTTGCCCTCAAGTCTGCTGAAGCTCCTCCAAAGTGGAGTTGGGCTTGAGTAATTAAATTCCTTATGAAAAACACATATTCCACTGTCACTGACCTGCTTGGAATCCTCCTCTTTTTCTATTTTTTGCACATTAACATATGTTATGATGCTTTTAATGATTTTATTTAATATATTTCTGGAGGGGGGGGGTCTTTTCTGACTTTGCCACTTAAATGCACACACATAGTGTAGAAAAATTTTGCACCCACAGCAGCATATTATTTTATCTTAGTAAATAATTCTCATCATTAAACCAACTGAGAATGCTTTTGCACACTGGGTGTCAGTATCCTTTTGGTCCTTGATGTCTTGTGCACTGCTAGCAGTTGAGCCATGGCAGCCCTGCACTCTGTGAAAGCCGCAACCCCTTCCCAGAGCACCAGGGGGTCATTCATAAACAGCAACACTCTGTGTACAGCTGGCACCACCCTGCTCAGCAAACATGTTCCCTATGCATGTGCAATTCTCTCTCTAAAAAAACAGTTGCCCGGAGCAGGGAGCCCATGCACAGCTTAGGGGAGAGGGAACAGATCCATGTTGTGGGACTCTGCAGCCTCCCCTGAGCTGCAGCTGCAGGGCTTGGGCTGATGGAGTTAGGAGCCCCTAAGTAGTGCCCTGTCCCCTTCCCACTGTGGGGTGCTTATCAGAATAGTGTCTGACAGCCACCCCTTAAGGAACAGGCCTCCTTTGAAAATTGTTTTGTCAACCATGCTGCCGGTTACACAGTCAATGAAGTCAGCACAAAGAACTACAAAACTAACTCTGTTAATGCTGCAATTGCACATGAGGAAAGAAAAAAAGGCAACAGAAAAAAAAAATCCTTTATGAAGTTCGAGTGAATCCCACACCTCACACCTCCAGCTACTCTGCAACATCTTTTCTGTGCTTCAGCACCCATCCACGCTTCCCATTGCTCTGTGATGGGGAGCACAGAGGAAAATCACTGAAGATTTCGGAACTCTAACACATGTAGGTTTGGGTTGGTTTGTTTGTTTTAAAGTCTTTGTCACATTTCTAAGGCTTGGTGTCCTTTGCCTGAGTGCCCTTCTTTCTGCTGGCTCCCACCCTACCTATAGTCAGGAACTACAGTGTGGAAGCACAAGGCATGCCATGGCAAATTCCAAAGCACCCACTGTCTAATGCCCTTAGTGTGCATCCATGGGAACAGTGGGTCCATTTCCATCAGAAATCTCTACATCTTTTTCTTCATTGAGTTGGAAAGCCAAGGCTGGGGTGTGAAGATACCTGGTAAAGGTACTTCTAATGCTAAAAAACCCAACCAATCATAAAAAAAAAAAAATACACAAAAAAACACCACCAACAAAACAAATAAACAATGACAATCTTTTAAACCTTATGAATGTTCTGGCTTTTTGCACCATTATCATAGAATCATAGAATGGTTTGGGTTGGAAAGGACATGTAGTTCCACCCCCCTGCCATGGGGCAGGGACTCCTCACACTAGACCATGTCACTCAAGGCCCTGTTCAACCTGGCCTTGAACACTACCACAGATGGCGCATTTACCACTTCTTTGGGCAACCTGTACCAGTGCCTCACCACCCTCACAGTAAAGAACTTCTTCCTTGTATCTAACCTGAATCTCTTCTGTTTAAGTTTTAACCCATTATCCCTTGTCCTACCACTACAGTCCCACCAATGAAGAGGATCTATAAAATCGCCCTTGGTTTGGATCATTTATCCTGGCTTTCATCACTTGCCTTTGCCCCTGGCTGCTCCCCTGGACGCAGACATTCCCGGTGTCCCGGCTGCCGGCCGTCCCTCACGCTCACCTCCTCCCGCCGCTCCCCAGGGCAGCAGCTGGGAACACCGCAGGGAAAGCCTTCTTCTTCCCACTGGCTGAAACTGTGATTTCGGGCATCCCGCCCAGCACCATAAGCACCCTTGCTCTTTAGGGCTCCGCAGGCTCGCTTTGCCTTCCACCCCACCAAGCCGTAGACAGGGATGGAGGAACGGGGGGAAGAGGCCGGACTCCCCGCTCCTTTCCGCCCCGCCCCGTTCCGCCCCTCCTCGCCGGGGGGAAGGCGGGCTGGCGCACCACCCGCCGGGCAGGCCGGCTGGCCGGGAGGGAGGAGGCAGGAGGCAGCTGCCGCCATCTCCGGGAACTGCCGGGTCGATCGCGACGGGGGCCTGGCAAAGGGCCTGGCAACTGGGCCGGCTGAGGCGGTAGCGGGGCGGCCGCGGTGCTATGAGGAGCCGCAGCAACTCGGGGGTGCGCCTGGACGGCTACGCCCGTCTGGTCCAGCGAACCATCCTCTGCCACCAGGTGAGGGCGGCTGCCGCCGCTGCGGGACGCCGGGCCGGGGTTGGGGGGCTGAGAGGGGAAGCAGCCTGGTCACAAAAGGGCCAAGACGGGGCCGGGGGAAAGAATCTCTTCCCCCCCCCCCCCCCCC
Organism: Pezoporus occidentalis; assembly: GCF_034315485.1. Classification (NCBI taxonomy): domain Eukaryota; kingdom Metazoa; phylum Chordata; class Aves; order Psittaciformes; family Psittacidae; genus Pezoporus; species Pezoporus occidentalis. Next base: position 7,789,270 of record NW_026916170.1, on the reverse strand, counting down.
CGCGCACGGCCTCCTTTCCCTGCCTCCGTTCCCGGCTGAGGGGGAGAGCAGGGAAAGCTGAGGCGGTGCAGGTCCTTGTGGTGCTCGCCAGCCGCTCATGTAAGTGCACATTGGCAGATGGGTAAGAAACGCACCAAGTCTGAGCTTGCAAACGATAATATTGAGTATAGAATGTGTTCGTGGTCATATGATACACACCCACCCTTTGTAGTGGTACGTATATATATACACACACATACCCATAGCCCTCCTAAGTCCCAGTAACGTAAGGTTTCCAAGCAACGCCTTTGAAATGTGTCTGTCAGCGTCAGCTCGGGGTGAATCCAGGACAGAGCTGGACTCGCAGTGCTTTGTGCAGTATGTGTGCAGCGGTGCACGTCCAAGAGATTCCCATCCTGACCTGCTGCAGGGGCAGCCTCTGCAGCCCTGGTGTGTCTGGGGTTACTTCTCATGGTGTCTCACTGCTCGGGCTCTGGGTCGTGGGGTAGGGCTGCCTGCGTATGTGAGCAGCCAAATAACAAAATGGTGTCAGGGCTGGTGAGGGAAAACCTATTGCCTGTTCTGGCTTTTGGTCAGCACACACAGAGCCATAGAATGGTTTGGGTTGGAAGAAACCTTAAATATCACCTAGTTCCAACCCCACTGCCATGGGCAGGGACATCTTCCACTAGACCAGGTTGCTCAAAGCCCCATCCTACCTGGCCTGTAGTGCTCTCTGCTTGTCCTCACTTCACCCAGGCAGGTTCTGAGGACTTTAAAGATTCCCCTGGACAGGGTGCTGGACATGGTCATGCTTGTCATCCAGATGATCCTTGAGGTTCCCTTCCAACCCAGTGTTCTATGATTATGTTTCTCACAGTGTGCTCTGCAGTGCCATGCTTCAGTTAAAACAGTCCAGTACATAAAGAGGAGAGCAGCAGGGTTTTTTGCGTAAGTCAGTTCCCAAATATACTTGCTGAGAGTTACAAGAAACTGGAGAGCAGTAAAAGAAGAGGTTAGGACCTAAATCCACTTAGGTCAGTAAGACTGACTGTTGTTGTGGGCACGGGGTCCAGACACCTGTGGATTAATGTTTGTGAGCTAATTGTTACAAGCTCTTTAGAAACAAATGCAAGAATATGGCATAAGTGGTATGAGAAGATAATTTTGCTCTCTCGCTGTGCTGGGGTGCAGGAGATCCTTTGAGCCATGCTTCAGCAAGATGACCTTAGACAAGTCACTGGCTTCCAGTGTCTGTCTTGGTTTCCATATTTATAGGGTGAGGATGCTAATAACAGCTTCCATTACAGGAGAGATGGAGCCTCTGAGATCCAGAGATCAAACATGGCCCATGAAAGCTGTGCCTTAAAACTATGAGTAGTTAACAATAGCAAAAAGGGTGTAGCTTAATGGTAATGTGGGAGTTTATACCAGTGACATAGAATTTCCTAATTGCTATTGACAGTGCTTGGATGTGTTTTCCATTAAGTGCTCAATGCTAGGGAAAGTTCAGAGGTGGGCAAAGGACATAAGTAAGTTTTCTTTGGTGTGTGGAAAGCAAATCACGGTCTAGCAGCAGGTCAGAGGGGTAGTGCACAGGGCAGTCCAGAGGGATGTTGCAATGCGGGTTTCTAGCTTTGTTTTCTATATATGTAGTCCCTATGGTTTTCCACTGCAGTAGGCTGAAAATGTTCAGCTTGAGTGAGGTGAAGAGATGCAGCCCTTCCTTGGGCAAGTTAGGACAGTTGTCTTTGAGTCACGTGCCACCCTTTCTTGCTTGGGAGCAGAATAGCCTGCGACAGGCTGGGCTGCTGCTTCACTGCTGGTGCTTTGCAGGTGCCTTTCAGGACAGCCAGGGAAGGGAATTTAATCCATTGGTTTGCCCACGAGCAGACTGGCAGAAGAACCAGGAGGCATTTAAGGTGCTTCTGAAGTGTTGCTGCTTCACACAGGGGTTATGTGTGGCTGTGACCGTGTACCTCCGGGCCACAGGCATGCCATGTGTGCAGACCTGGCACGTATACTGTGTGCTCTGATGAGCAGCAGTAATGAGCTTGCTCTCGTAAGGGTGCAGCAGGGAGAACACGTGTGCTCAGGAACATTTTGCTTTGATAAGAAGGTGTTTAGTACATCAGGGGTCATGTTCCTCAGTAGCAGCAACTGATCTTGTGTTATTCCAGTCACTCTAAATCAATGTCATTTTAGAGAAAAATTGTAATTCAGAATACGTGTGCTACCAGGCAGACATGCATTCAAAGCACAGTTCCGGATCCCTCACCAACATTGACAGTTTTCCATATGTAGCATCTCATGGGGTTGGATCTGTAGCCTACTTTTTTTGTGTTTTGCAAGCACTGCATTGTGCTAATCAGCACAATCGCCTGCAGTGTGCACAGGGATAGGTACGATCCTGTTAAAGGTTGTACAAGGAGGGTAAGACCAAAGTACCAGCTCCTGTCCTGTGCCCTTGGGGATGGGGGCCAGAGGGATGCTTCATTAGTGTAGCTGAGCAAGCACAGAAGAGCATGACCAGAAGGCTGTTCTCAGCTGCTCATTACACTTGTTTATTTGATTGAGGTAAGAAAAAATGGAAATCTTAAAATATGTCCATAAAATAGCAAAACTTAACATCTAGATACATTGTAAGTATTGCTAGGGTACTATAAGAGAAAAGCACACGGAGCTGGTAAGGAAAGCACCTGTGGCATACATTTACGTATAACCCCAACTGTGCCGTGTCTGGTTTCATGTAAACAGTCTTAGCTGCAAACTTTGCTAGAGCTTACTTCAGTTCTCATCTGATGAGGAAATGAGACAGATGTAAATTAAATAGGTTTTCAGCAAGATGATAAATGTGGGCTTAGAACCCCCCTATTTTTGTGCCTGTAATGCTGAAGCTCTTAACGGCATCTGGACCTCTGTAGGAACTGGTAGTGTGTTTTGGTGGGGTTTCTTTTGGTCTCCAGATTAGCAGATCAACTTGAAAATAGGATTGGGCACGATACAGCAGTTTAAAGTCTTAATCTGTCAATCAGCTTTTTGTAGAGATGCTTTCAACCCACAGAGCCCATGGGTGCTGGTAAAATTCTTTGCTCCGTGGATCTGTATGTGCTGTGTGACTTGCAGGGTGAGACCTGCTAGTCCAGTTAGTGATCACTGCGTGGACATTTTAGCTGAGCTAAAATCTCTTTGATGTCTTTAGGGTTAAGCACACTCAGTGTTTAGGTTTTTTAGCATTTTGTAAGGGTTGTGCTTTTTATATGATGTCAGCAGGCAACAGAAGAAAGTAACTGTAGTTTTAAAAGTAAGGATTTTCTAAACAAACAAAAAACCCCAAACCATTTAAATATTAATTAATATTGTGTTGCTCTGCTAGCATTCTGCATGTGCACGAGGATCAACATTAATGTGTTGTCAGTCCATGGGTGCCAGCCCAGTGTGCCCGAAGAGCTGGGACCTTCTTGTAGGTGAACCAGAGGCTCTGAAATGGTGATAGCTGCCTTAGGATGTGTTTAATGCAATCTCTTGAAGGTAGACAGGTACCTCCCTGGGGAATGAATGGGCTTTCAAAGTCTTGCATGGGACATTTTTCTGGGATTTCCATCTTGGTACCTGGAGGCATTTTGATTTTGCAACTGGCAGCCAGCCCAGCATGGAGGATGGGGAAAAAATAAACCAAAATGATTGTTCCTCAGGCAGCAGGGTGATCTCTGTCAAGCCAGGGCTGCAGGTGCAGAGAAGTTTGTTGTCCTGCATGGGAGGGAGGGGAAAAAAGTACGCTCTAAAAATACTGGACACATGCACTCTGCCTACTGAAATCCTGTGTTTTGTAACACAGGCTCAGTGCTGAGGTGGGAGTAACCTGCCCTTTCTTTGCTTGCTTACTTCTTCTGTTACTCCTTGGTTTGACTTTTCAAGTTCAGAAAGAAGTTCTTTAAGCTCCTTGGATTCCTCTATGCTCTATTCCCCATCAAACATATGAGTTGGTGTCCTTTGATTGTTGCTTGGTTTGGGAAGACTGCTGTGGGACTGTTTCAGAACTACATGTATCTGCTCTCCATGAGCCACTGGACATTGCTGTATTTAAACCGTAACAATAACACTGGCTGTGCCCAGTCATGTGTGTCAGGCTGTCACCGTTTTCATGCCCAGCTGTCACATGCAAAGGAAATTGTAGCTGAAGCTCCTCCCTCTCAAAACTTCTGTCTTAAAAATAACTAAGGAAGGAGTTGAGTGAACCAGTGTGTGGCAGAAATGAAAAACTGGTGTATGTGTTCTTTTTAATTTTACTTATCTTTATTACTGTAATCTTTGCCCCTTGTCACACCAGCCCTGTGCACTGAAATGTTCTGTAAAAGCTTGATTTGATTGAAAGCTCTATTGACCTTTTGCCTCCCTACCTCATCTTTTTGTTAGTGAAGAACATACAGCTGAGAAAGATGGTCATAAAAACTAATGATAGTGAAGTGATGGGAATTAATGATGCAGTGAAAAATTTATTGGGGAATTTGGGATGCAGGAGGCTACTCAGTGTGCTGTTTTTCCGACAGTGCTGCTTTTCAGTACCGTCAGAATTTCTCTTCCTGTTCATTTTTCAAAAGAGGCTACTTTTAAAAAGGGCTTTGCATGCATTTGTGCTTTACCTGTCACAAACCCAGCAGGTAAATAATAGAAATACTGTTTAATTTCCTAGAAGGGAAGTACTGCTTTTTTACTTCCTCAAGATCATGCCACAGACCAGTGCATAGAGAAGAACAGATCCAGGCTAAATTTCTAATGTTAAGTCAGTACTCTCTTTTCCTTACAAATATGTAAAATTGAAATTCCTGTTTCCTCAATGTATTTAAAATTTTACTCGGTGACTTAGTTAATAATCCTATGTGGGTTTGGGTGCTCAGCCAGATGCTATAAGCTTTACATCCTGAAGTGTTCACATACATTTTGTATTTCACTTGTGTGAGTTTGGGAAAAGAAAGATGGGACCTCACTTCTGTTTCAAAATTCTGACCAGTCATAGCATGCAATCAGTGTGAAATCATCTTAGGCTCTCTTTTGTTTTGTTACCCTTTGATACAGAAAGAACTGGTGCTTCTTAATACAGATAATGATGTTTGTTCTTTATTCTTTCTGCTGTGGTTAGAACCCAGTTACAGGGCTGCTTTCAGCCAGTACAGACCATAAAGATGCTTGGGTACGGGACAATGTCTACAGCATCCTGGCTGTCTGGGGGCTGGGGATGGCTTATCGGAAGAATGCAGACCGGGATGAGGATAAAGCCAAGGCCTATGAGCTTGAGCAGGTATGTCAGAGTTCGGCATGAACCAGTTAGTGCTGTTTTTTTTTCATACAGTAGTGATTTTGATGATTGATTGGCATACATTGCTGCTCTGTCTAGGATCTGGCAGGGTTTTTTCAGTTCGGAGTACATGTCATGTTCCTGCGGGTGCAGGGTGTGGTATGCAGTGTTTCTGGCAGCCTTCCAGCAACCAGGAATGTGGGTGTCAGAGAACTGGGTGTCAGAGAGGCTAACATCTGAGTTAAAATATAAACAAAACAAAACCATGTAGGAGTCAAACTTCTATTGTTTGGATGATTGTTGAAAATTAGGCTTCTGAGAGATTTTATGCCCAGATTTACAAGCCTCTGATTAAACCTTGAGATCCTTCATGAGCAGAAAATCCAGCCTAGGTTGCTCGGACCCCATAGGAGAAGCATGGCGGTTTAAGTAGTAGTCTTGAAAATTTGCACTGGTGTCATCTCAGAGAAGGTGTACGTGATACATAAACGTGTTTGATCAAATTAAACAAGATAAAGATCTCAAAAATTGGAAGACTTGCGTGCTGGAGAATTGCAAGGGGATGTCAGTCACACTGTTAATTTCTGTAACCTGGAGCTGGGAAAGTGGGCATCAGAAGTGAGAGTGCAAAGTTGGGTTAAATGGGAAGTGAGGAGGTGCTGGCATTGGTGTCCTTCTGTTTTGCAGGCACTGGGTAAATTTTATGCTGACATTTACCATTCAGACAAGGGAGATCTGTAGTGGCAAAATAACCTTGACTCAGTGTGCACAATCATATTTTGAGGCTATAATAATTTTGGGGTGAAAAGATGGGGGTGGTTTTCATGTAAGGCAAGATCTTGTACTTCTCTTTGTACACACTAAAGGACTTTTCCTTACATTAGTCATCTGCTTTCTGTTTTATAAAGAGCAGAAACAGCTCAACAGGTTTTCCAATCATGTTGATGTCTTGCAATCACCTGCCAATGTTCCCTGGAGCTGTCACTCTTATTGTTACAAGACACAGCATTCTTCTTGCTTCTTAGCTGGATAGGAGGACCACAGAGAAATGCTCCGTTGTTTAGAGATGGCCTTCGGGAAAATACTTGCACTTCTGGTCAGGAATGTGGGAATAAAATACAACCATTATATTTGGTATATCTGTATCTATATCTATATATGAAAAGGCATGTAAGGTATTTCAGGCAAATACACATTTTTATTCACCTTTGCCAAAGCTTTAGTAGGAGGTGTGAACTTGATCACTTTTGAGTATTGTTTGTAACAGCTGCTGTGTGAGGGTGTCACTTGTCTGTTTTGTTCCCACAGAATGTTGTGAAGCTGATGCGGGGACTCTTACAGTGCATGATGAGACAGGTAATGTCATGATTTGAATTAGTACTCCTTGTGTTTATAAAGCATCTCATCCAAAGCATGTGTTTCTTGTGTCTTTTCCATGTGTGTGTAGATGGAGGTCTGGGGAGTCTTTTTAAAACTCTTGAGCAAAGCTCTGATTGTACTTGCACCTTTTTGAGATAGTGCTTGTAGCAAATCATGGTTTTGCCTTTGTCAGCTGATTTTCACCAATATGCATACTCGTAACTAAGATCTGAACTCAACAAGGCAATTTCATCTCATTCTTTCCCAGACAGATGTGAATTTAGATGGAGCCTAAAGTTAGAGTTGCATTTAAGCACTCTGATCAATCAAAACACACTGAAGTGAGGTAGCAGGGATCAGGACCTTAAGTTTCTCATGCCTAAGAAAAGTTGTTCATTTTGACATAGTTTGGAGAATTTATTCCAAAATGTTTCAGATTTGAAATTTGTGGTGCTTTTTAGGTAGATAAGGTAGAGAAGTTCAAATGCACACAGAGTACCAAAGACTGCCTCCATGCCAAGTATAACTCTGCAACTTGTGCCACGGTGGTTGGGGACGACCAGTGGGGGCATCTACAAGTGGATGCAACTTCCCTTTACCTCCTCTTCTTGGCACAGATGACTGCATCAGGTAAGCAGAAGATATTTTAGCCTTGACGATTGTTGCAGTCTTTTTCTATTCTAGCCTTCATTTAAAAAAGGAGAAAAGTTGTAACTAGCTGTGAAGATCTTTACATAATTATTACTCAGAATAAAGTAGTATTTCTCTGGAAAAGAGATGTGAGTTAGGATTTCATGTTTATAGTAACTGGCAGTGTCCATTCCCTTGATGTTTGTTGGCATATAAATACATGGAATATTCAGAGTTGTGTCAGAGGACAGTTTTGTGTTTGAAGACTACATAGGGTGTCCTGATGGACAACCAGGATTCTTCAGAGAGTGGTGACATTGGGCCAGGTGCCACCAGTGCCATCTGTGTTCCTCTTCTTGCTGGCACTGTTCTAGCTTGTGTTCTTCTCAATTTTACTTCTGTAGGAATAAGGATATGTTTCTTTATGTGTTTTTCTATCCTCACAGCCCTTTGCCATTGACCCCTGCAGAGCAGGTGCCTGGGTATCCTGGTGGTCTCTTGATAGAACACTTAGCAGGCAGAGAGGTGGAGAACTGTAGGAATTGGGATACTCTTCAGAGCTGGTACAGAGGTTTCTCCTTTGTACCCACTGTGTCTGAATGCCACCCACCATGGGGTGGGTTTTGGTTTGTCTTTGAAACAATGTGTATTGGTGGCATTTGAAATATTTTGTCAGTATTAAGTATTGAGTCTTGCTGCCTTATTTTTTGAAATCAGCATGAGTTTTTTCCATTGATTTCAGTGGGTAGTAGTTGGTAGCAAATAAACAAAAGCATGAAACTCACTGAAGAGTAAATATTGCAGTTCTAACACAATATAATTACTCTTTCCTTCTTATAACCAGGGTTACGTATTATCTTCACCCTTGATGAAGTTACCTTTATTCAGAATCTTGTTTTTTACATAGAAGCTGCCTACAAAGTCGCTGTAAGTAGTTATTTGGATGTAAATCACCCAAACACTGCTCAGATGTGGGTGGGAAGTTATTTATTGATGGAGAAGGAAAATACAGACTTTTTCTTCCATGAGAAGATAACAGAACCTGTCAGTACTTTGCATTGTGAGCAGCATTTTGGAGATGGTGGGAGGACTGTGGAAGATTAACTGCTGCCTTGGTGAGGTATACTTGTTTTATCATAATGATATTTTTTCTTTATTGATAATTAAAAATATTTCCTGATGTCACATTAAAATCTTACGGGACTTTCTAAAAAGAGCAAAGTGTTAATAAACTTTCTGGAAGGTGCCAAGTTGAAGGGGCACAGGGAGAAGCATGCACAGGGGAAAAGATAAAGGGTTTTGTGTACTGTGAAGACAGTGATTCATGACTGTAGACCTGGTCCTGCTAGGATACGTTTTTATGTGCTGCTCTTTAAGCCCTAGGAGGAGCTCTTTAGAGACTTGGAGCATTTTTGTTTTGGTTTGGTTTTGATTTGTTAAGGCAAATAAACTGATTTCATGCAGGGGTCTGGTTTTGTTGTGGGACAAAACACTGGTTTTGTATATAATCATGCCAGTTTTTTCTTGATGATTTTGTTGCAGGATTATGGAATTTGGGAACGTGGTGATAAGACAAACCAGGGCATCCCTGAACTGAACGCAAGCTCCGTAGGGATGGCCAAAGTAAGAATGTCTTCCTGACACCACCTTCATGGCTGTTCTGTCATGCTGAAGGGCTCTGACAAACCTGATGGCTTCCTTTCCATTGTCTTCTTGGCCACTGCGATAATTAACTGATTGTATGAGAATTTTTGTTTGGGTGTAAGAGAATATTTTTTAGTGTCAAATCATTGTGGTAATGGCTTTCATTGAAAGACCTCAGCACAGTTGTTCTGGACATTGCAAGAAGGGTACCAGATTCACTGGGCCATGAATCTGATAAATTCAGTGAGGTGCAGTCTCATAAAGTGGCCTCTGGTTTTCTGTCTCTTCTTTCGTAGCTCTCCAGCCCCGGTATTATGTGTGATACTTTCATGGTAAGATTAGGTCAGATGTAAATCCTGAAAAACAGCAGAGTATCAGTCTAAGAAATTATTCACAAGTAATTTAGAAAGAGATATGAGTAAAGATGTACTTAAAAGGAAGTGGATATTTCTAGTTCCCCCGTAGCACAAGGTCAAGGAGATACTAAATGAAGCTCAGAAGGCCATGAATGTAAATATGCAGTCGAAAACTACCTTTTTACGTGGTGTCTAGGTGGCTCACACAAGCTAATTGCCATAAAGGTCAGAGGCGTAGTAGCATTTCAGCAAGATTTATTAGTTACCAAGACCTTGGTGGCTACAAGAGACAGTAATTGCTGGTCTTGGCCGCAGTTCAGTTGAATAGTGGTGGGGCAGTGTCCATGGGGGAGGTTATTCCTTAGGTGTCCAGTATGAATGTTTTTGCCCTGAATATTCTGGCATGGGTTGCTGTGGTCTCTGCATGACTTCTGGGCATACTGATGTCAGGACAGACTGCACAGCTTTGCTTCTCTGTGGCTCTGAGTTCAGTAAAAGTGCTGTTTGGCGTGAGGACTGGGGAAGGCATGCTGGTGGCGCTGCTGAGGAGGTGCAAGGTAGATGCTTTTTCTTCAGTCTGCCTCAGGACTTATCCTCCCTCTTAACATTTCTCTCCCGTATCTGCTTTGTGTGGCTATCTGTGGCAGCAGTACCACACACAGCATATGCCTTTGAGTGGATCTCAGTGTTTTTTCTGCGCCTTTAAGGAAGCCCATGGTCCCAGCTATCAGTTCCTCAACGGGCTTTTCTGCTGCTATCAGGAAAATCTGCTGCTGTAGCACTCTGCTAGAGAGAGGCACTCTATAGAGCCAGTAAACCCATGTTTGTGTTGAAAGAAGAAAAATACACATGCACCTCTGCAGAGACATAAGGCAAGTTGTGCTGTGCAATCTTTGTCAGAGATTGACATTACCTTGAAGCTGCAGGGCAAAAATGAGCATGGAGCAGCATTCAGTGCTACTGCAACCCTGTGAATATGCATTTCGGAGGAAGGTTCTGCTAGCCTGGCTATGGCTGTCTGGTTCTAGATCTCTTCTTACCACATTCCCTGTGTGGTGCTGCACACCCCACTTCTTCAAAGCCAAGTTTTGTAGCCTGCTAGGTTAAGGTGGCAGTGTCCAAATGAGGGCAGTGTTTGGGCTGCTGCTGTCTTTGCTGGGCAAATGCATTATGGCCAAGAGGTATGAGATGTGATGATTCACCTGTTGACATAGAGCATGCTGTGCCTCAGTTGGCTCTGGAGAGAGCAGATGTCTCATTTCTCTTTCCTTTGGAAATGATACTATCAGAGAGACAACAGTACTTTCTTCTCAGGGCAGCGGCCTCTGCTGATTCTGGGTTGCCTTGAGCAAGCCTTCCTCTTTGAACAGCCCTTGGTGAAGGAGGAATTGAAAAGCCACTGAATGGGGGTTATTTTGGAATATAGCATTTATTACTAAGTATTATAATGTTTAGATATTATCTCAGTGGAAGCCCAGCTCCCCATTGTTTTGCTTTGCCTTTAAGTTGTAAGAAGGATCACCAGCACGTCAGCCCTGTATCCTACTAGCAGGAGGACAGAAATACTTTTTCTAAAGTATTGCCAAGCATCTCTTTGAAGATGAAAAAATGTCTGTTAGCAAACTTCCATCTTATTTTCCTTCAGAGGATAAGCACAGGTGCTAGAGTGTATACTTGGCTTAAAATGTATTTAATGATTTTTTGCTGTTGTTTGGGTGTTTTTGAAGGCTGCTTTGGAAGCAATTGATGAACTAGATCTTTTTGGAGCTCATGGAGGACACAAATCAGTGATTCATGTTCTTCCTGATGAAGTAGAACATTGTCAGGTAAAAAATAGTCTTCTGTTTCCTTTGCTAGGGCAAACCCCAACACCTCTCTCCTTTCTGTTTTTAAATGAAATCTTGATTAACTGAACCAAGAACTTAATATAATAAGGATGGCTTCAGACTATGCTTTTCACCCTGTTTCTAGTAGATCATGTGAAAGTGAGTGTTACGAAGATTCTTGTTCTAACTCAGTTAAAAATAATTATGTAATGAGTATTCTGTCTTTGCAAATATTGTAGTCTATTCCATTTGCACTTGACACAGGCTTTTGAAGTAGGTAAGTTGTGTTACATCCCTTTCTTCTGTTCTTGTTTTGCTCAGTCTATCCTATACTCCATGTTGCCAAGGGCGTCCACATCAAAGGAAATAGATGCTGGCCTTCTCTCTATTATTTCTTACCCGGCTTTTGCAGTGGAGGATCTAAACCTAGTTAATGTAACCAAGAGTGAAATCATATCCAAATTGCAGGTAAGGAATTCCTTTATTTTTATTTTCCAAAGGTAAAGAGAAGTAGAGCCTCCTTTTCTTAACCAGTAATCTTAATTAGACAAGGGTTACCAGACTTGGTCCATCTGTGTGGGGAAGAGAGGAAGGAAAATCCCTAGGTGACGCTTAAAATTCAGCACATAACTTTTATGCTGATGTTAGTCTGTGAAGAAGAACAGTACGTGAAGTTTTGTGTACCTTTGTCTGTCTTTACAGGGCCGCTATGGCTGCTGTCGCTTTCTCCGAGATGGTTACAAGACACCCAGAGAGGTACTTCTGATGTGTATTTCAGTTAGGCATTAGAAAGAATTTTATTTCTTGCTTGTAGACATTTATTGTGTCATTTACATGAAGGGGTGAAGTTCTCTATTGCTGTTAAGACATCTTTGGATTTGGATTTTGGATTTGGAGGCAATCCAGGTGTCCACCATAGAAATGACACACATCTGAGGAGACTAAGGGTTTGAAAAACAATTATTAATAGCAGAACTTAATTCCGTAAGAAAAGAACCCTTAGATATGCTTGTGGTGCCTAAGCAGAAGTGGTGGCTGAAGTGTCCAAGAATATCTTTGAACTGAGGCAGAGCCAAGATTATTTGGGTGACACCTAAATTCTGAGACTGGGAAGGGTTGATTTGTCTAGGGAACAATGAAATGAGTTTGAAACTGAACGTGAAAAAGAACTCAAGAGTCTGCATGGGAACTATTTCTGGTGGTTTTATTGGTTTCTTGGTTGTAATTACTTGGATAAAATAGGCTGCTATTATGCTTGGAATATGAGTGGCTAATTTAGCGCTGTGACTAAACAAGTACGGTTGAATTTCTAGGATCCAAGCAGGCTGCACTATGATCCTGCTGAGCTCAAGCTCTTTGAGAATATTGAATGTGAGTGGCCAGTATTCTGGACATACTTCCTAATTGATGGAGTATTCAATGAGGATAAAATTCAGGTAAGGAAAGAAGAAATCACAGTCAGTGGAAATGCAAAGCCATTTACCCATGGTATTTTGTAGCTTGCTCCATGTTTATTTTAGGTATCAGTTGGATACCCCATCAGCAGGATGGGATTAGTCATCAGCTAATCTTACCTTCCTGGGGAGTTGGTGTTGTGCAGCGGCAGTGTTGTACACGCTGGGGCCTCTACCAGGTTGAATGGCTCTTTTAGCTGGTGTGGTCAAACTGGGCTGAACAGGGTTTATTTGCCTGGTTCTGTCTTATTGCCAGCCTTGGTACTTCTTTCCCAATTACTTCAGGATGAGACCACCTTCTTTTTCCTGCTGCCTCTGTGGCTTGGCTGCTGAAAACAGGATTCACAGTACCTTTAGTCCTTCTGTACATACAGGGAGATTTATGGTTGGATTATGAGGAGCCATTTCATCTTCATGAATTCACTAAGTTACTTCATGCCTTTACTATGTCAAGCATCCAGTGGTCAGGGAAGCTAAAGTGACTGTAGCCTTCCAAAGTTTATAGTGGCACCTGGAGAATATTGGTGAATTAAGGAGCGACATGTAGCCAGTACTAAATGCATTCATACCAGGACTTCTCTAGGTTGGTGGCTTGAAGAAAGTAAAAAATTAATGTAATATTTAAAATCGCCTAGTATGCAGATTGTTAAACATAACCCCTTAAAAATAAAATGACATCAGAAACAAAACAGCGAATTTCAGACCCAAAAGCCTTCTTTATGTACCAGATGTTGTAAATGGTATTAAATGCTTACTGAGACTAGAAATGTAAGTTGCTTTCCTGAACCCAGGAAAATAGTCTGGTAGAGAGAGAAAAATGGCATTATTTCATAAGGGGGAAAATCGGAAAGTTTACTGACTCTTCAGTCATGTCAATAAAATACCACTTCTCAAAGCAGTCTCTAGAATTTAATTGGATTATCTGGGGCAGTATCCTTTGTGTGTTTCACTTAGAAAGGGATAGCAGAAATAGGCAGGTGCTGGTAGTATTTGAAAACGGCCTCCTGATAGGTAAAAGCTTGTAATGGAATGGTTCACAAATGGAACAAAATAAGTGATCTGGCAAAAAGAACATTAAATATTCTTTATTTTGTATCACTCTGGTATTCCTCGGTGTAATATACATAACACAAAACCAAGAGGATTTTCAGTTCAGTTAATGTCAATAGTTTTAAACAGTTTAAATCAACTTTTAAGTTTTCCCTGCACAAATTTTTAAGCAAATCAGTTAAATTGATTTCCTGGTCCTGTGAAGCAGAATTCAGAAAATCATAGACAAATGTGCATGGCAGAAAGCTAACTATTTATACACCTTACACTTCTGTGGATATTAGCAGTCCTGACATCCATGTCACTACATTGTCATCCATTGCAAGTTCCATGTAGGATTTATTCCAGTGACTTCTTGATAGGAATATGTAAGAAGTTTGCACTGCAGTGATGCGTTAGAGATTAAAGATGTATGTTCATGTTTCTGAGGCTGAGAATATTGAGATGTTGGAACAGTCTCTGAGAATCTGAACCCTGATCTTCCATCAGCAAGTTGTGATTTTCCCTTCCCCCCCTTTTTTATTTTCCCCATGAACTTTCATCGGAAACATACTGCTGGAAAGTACTAAAATTTTACAGTTCTGGTTTTGCTGTTTGTAATGTAATTTTTCACTCTTTTTTAAAATATTTTTTAGGTACAAGAGTATAGAGAGGCTCTGGAAGGAATACTTATTAGAGAGAAGAATGGAATAGTGCTGATGCCTGAACTGTACGCAGTGCCTCCAGAAAAGGTATTGTGAAAATGCAGCATCCACTTGAATATGCAAAACATAGGTATCAAGATGAGTGTCAGTTTCATTGCTGTCCTGCAGGTGATAAACCTAAACCAGTAATAGGAAGACTACTGTACATTTAAAAACTAAAAGATCTCTCACAGCTCCCAGTGAGAAATGGTAAACTTTAGGCTTCAAATGGTAACAGATTTTACTTGGGAATCTGGGTGACTGTGGAAATATTAGAGCAGGTCTAAGTTTTAAATCCTTACAGCAAGACATAATATTTAGAAGTGCAATGCTGACTTAGGAACTGAAAATCAAAGAAGAAATAAAGCATAGACTGTCCTACTGTCTAGTCTGTCGATTGATTGTGCTCCTTCTTTTCCAGAGCTTGTATGTGAGGGAGAAACGGGTTTCAGAGAGGTGGAATAGGGTTTAGGCTGAGGTTTTTGTTTGGCTTGGTTTTTTTTCATTTGGTTTGTTTTTTTTCCACCCCCTTTCCCTCATGCTATTACTATTTACCTGATTCTCCCACTATGACGGAGAAATTCAGATGAGCTTATGTGCTCTTCCATGCTATTTGCCTTTGTATCCCTCCCTGCCACCTTCTTCCCCTGCTCCAGACTTCTCAGCCCTCACTCGCTAAGGGTGTGCAGCCCCCTGGCTTGGTCTGAGTTTGGGAAAGTAGTGTCAACAGCTGATGTCTTGCTCACAGATTTGAGGTGGAAACTCTGAATTGCCTTCCTAGTGGGAACACCCATGTAAGAGTTCACAGCTGCCTTGTGAATTTTGTTATGATGATGATGGTCTGAGGAACATGCCAAATAAAGAGGGCAGATTTTGCCTGTCATTTATGAATTTTAAGATGGGTACTGTAAAGATGTTAACAAGGAGGATTTTTCCTCCACCCTCAGTAGATCTGTATACTATAAAAGCAAAGCAGTTTTTCTAAATTTAGAAGTCTACTTTTAAGTTTTGCATTGACCAGTCTTATTAACACAGGAAAGGTAGAACAGCCTTCATTTTTGGAAAGCACCTTTACTTCAAGAAACTACGTAGACATCAGTTAAGTTCAAGGATCATCTTGCAAGGGGCTGGAAAGCAGATGCACCATGACCTACAAGCTGCCTGGAGGGAAGGCAGCAGAGGCATGGAGAGAAGAAAGGGGAAGTGCTAACACCAAAGCTGTAATTACACAGAGAATACCCATTCACCCTCCAGCTTCAAAGGGTGGGGGGTAGCGTACGAAAAGGAAGCATAGTTCTTGTCCCAGAAAATGTGCAACCTTCAAAATAATAAAACCAAGAAATATCAATGTCAGTAATAATGGGAGGTTAGAAAGGGTAGATGATAGACCACAGTTTTAAAATACTTCCATGTAATTCATTGTTCTTCAGAACTTTATGGTAATTTTTCTTGCTATGCATTTGTTTTCAGGTGGATGAGGAGTATGAAAATCCTCACTCAGTGGATCGTGTCCCAGTGGGAAAGTTGCCTCATCTTTGGGGCCAATCACTGTATGTCCTTAGCTGCCTGCTAGCAGAGGTAATCTTTTATTGTACAGTAGGTGGGCTTGTATGTCATTTTGTTTTAAGTTGGCTTGAGTTTTAAGAACAGTTTGGTCGATAGGTAGAGGACAATGCGTTTTCTAGTAGAAACATGTACATGAACCATGGAAGGATGACTGAGATTTCAGAAGCTTCTTTTTTTCTTGTACACAGATATGCAATTGTCTATTTCTAATCAAGCTGAAGAAGTTGTCATATGGTTAGGCTACAGGAATATGCCCAGGATGACTTGGTACCCCATAGCTAGGATCTGGAACATCTTCAAACTCCACTAGGCTATGCCTTACTCTGGGGCATAAGGTGCCTACGGAGTTGTCCCATGTTAGCCATGAACTTGTTAGAAGAAACACTGAATAAAAATAAAAGATCATGGCCTGGTGAAATTGTGTCATTTGCTGAAACTCTAAATCAAGAAATCTGCACATGCAGATTATGTCAGTGATAACCATTTTCCTGCTGTTTCTAAAAGTATTGCAGCCATTGTTTTTATTGGCTGTACTACTTAGTGGACAAGTTGGATAAACCAGGCATGAAGTCCTGCCCTCCTGGTAGAATCAGAAGCCTTTTACTTAATTTTTGTTTCTTTCTTTCTCTTGCATTTATTCTAGGGATTTCTTGCTGCAGGTGAAGTTGATCCCTTGAATAGGAGATTTTCCATTGGACTTAAACCTGATGTTGTGGTGCAAGGTGAGGGAGTTTTCTGAATATTCTGGGTGAATTGGACCATGTGATGGTGAAGTCTCTATGTACAGGAAAGAAGACAGACGTGATTAAAAGTAATGTGCATTTTGCATTGGTTGTAGATATTTTGATGATACCATGAGAAGGAGACAGGGGTTGTTTGCGTGGCTGCCTTTTTTCAGAGGGAAGATCAGGTTTAACAAACGTTTTATTTTTTAAATATTTGTTAAAATTTTAAGACCTGTCAGGGGCTGGAGAGCAGCAGTCTGAATCTTGCATCAACATGGAAAATCTTGGTGAATTCTAGAAGAGGCAAGGGCTGCAAGAAGGAGCAGGACTGGTAGGAGACAAGTCAGTTAAGTTTCTGAGCTGCCCTTTTCTGGAAGACCCAGAGAGCAGTGAGTGGGGAAGATCTCTGTACACAGAGATGAGGCAGACAGACTTAACGTCTGTTTTTTGGCTGCTGCAGGGAGTGGCTTCTTTAGTTAGTGCAGGAATAGCCAAAACCAGAAAATTAAGTCGAGGGCGAGCACCAGCTGATCAGGTCCTAAAGGCTTTTTAGGGGCCTGTACTGCTCTGGTAAAGCAACCAGCTCATTTTATCAGGAGCAGCCTTTGTCAGTGATACTGTGGCCTGGGCAGGTGCTTGTTCTTTCTAATGTATTTGTTTTCTTTTATGCAGTAACTGTTTTGGCTGAATCTAATCAAATTAAGAGTCTCTTGCAAGACCATGGAATCAATGTTCAGAGCATTGCTGATATCCATCCACTCAGAGTGCAGCCAGCTCGCATCCTGAGTAACCTCTACACCATGCTTGGTAGGTATTTGAACATGGAAGCCTCTCTCTACTACTGTGCAAGATTTGCTTTTAAGGGTGGTGGTTTGTTTTTTGTCTCTCTCTCAGTATCTTTGATTTAATTTTTCCAACAGGAAAAAAAAATTGCCTCATTAGAAAAGATGTCCAAAATACAAGTTTTCCTGTGCCCTGAGAGTCAGGCAAGAACTGACTTTTTTTGTCCTGCAGGAACTACTTGCACAGAGAAACTGGCTTTAGAAAATATGCCTAGAAATAGACACAAAAAACCCCAAATGTCGAGTACTTACGGTTTAAGTCTGGAAATAGCAGTGCAGTTGCTGTTCTACCAACACACACCTGGGAGGTTTTCTGCTCCAAACCAGGGAAGCTGTGCTGCTATTAAGGCATCTTTGGGTTGTCAGGTTCTTGCTAATGTTCCTTCCAATCCTCAGTTGAGTTGAACTGCTGAAGCACTCTGTGTTGCAAACCAAGAAGCCTTCAGGGCTTTTCTAAACACAGGACTTCAAACATGTTCCAGTTCCTCAGCAGTGGCCCTAGAGGCCTGTTTTCCTCAAAGCCTGGCAGTTGTATAAAATAAATACCCCAAGACTCTGACTAGTTCTAGTTGTTGAAAATATTTTGATAACGTGTCTCTTTTGATAATTCTTGCTGGAATGAAGGTGGTATTGGTAGAAAATTTGTTACATGTATTCCTAATTGAATTTGGTTTTACAACTTTAAGCATTCCAGCAACTCATAACTCAAAATTGTGGATGTTACTACACAGTAAAATTGATGTGGGGTAAATCAGCACTGGTGCATTCCTTTGCAGTGTGGACAAGGGGAGCCATATCATGCTTCTCTGTCAGTCAGGAGCATGTTCCCATGGCAGTGTGGTTACAAATAATGGTGAGGGAGACCATGAGACCATGGGATAGGTTTGGGGTTGTTTTTTTTTTGTTGCTGTTGTTGGGGTTTTTGTTGTTGTGGGGTTTGTTGTGTGGGGTTTTTTTTTTACTTTTAACAGAAAGTTGTTAGGATGTTTTCAAAGAGAAACTTATCTGAAGTGTGAACTTTACTCTCCAGTAAATTCCCTTTCCAGTAAAGGGGAATTTCAGGTGATGTTTTGTGGAGAGAACCTGTCTCTATCAAAAAAAACTTTATACAAATGAAATGTTTGCAGGGCTTTGCTGAAGCTTACATTTATTTCATAATAATTCATAATAGCTTTCTTTCAGTAGTGGGGAAATGAGTAGGATGACTTAGCATGTTGGTGCATTGTTTTTAACAGTGACTTCTCTGGGAATTTCCACAGTGGTATTTTTTTCAGACACCTGGTTGTTTGGCTCATATTCCTTGACAGATAGAGTCAAGTCAGCTCCTGGCTGCTGGAGCAAGGAATGCAGTGGATTATTCACAAATAAGCCCTGCTGAAAAAAGTGGAATTTATTGGGTTGATGAAAAGAATGAAGATCTGTCTTTGTATTTGGATGTACTTTGTATTTGGACTTAGCCCTCTGTGGGCAAGAGTTTTTAAGGTTCTACAGTGAACTGTAATTCTGCAATTTCAGCACTGCAGTTTCTGTTGTCTGTTGATGGCCTTGTTTTTGAAAGGGCATACCTCATGTTCTTTTGGTAGAGAAACTTCAGGTGCTAATCAGTGCCTGTAATTAAAAGTCTCAATCCCATGGCCAGTGAAGCCAAGATTTTTATTTTCAGTTGGGCCTTTGAAGAGCTCCAGCTATTATTTTGGTGGTTGCAACAAAATGGACCAGTATGTAGCATCTCACTCTCTTACCTGTCTTCTGCCTTACTGATATCAATGAATGATCTCCTTGTCTAAAATGGTTGTTGTGGAAAAGCACACAGGAAATATTAGGCGAGACCTTTTTTCTCTCTCTTTTCTTCACAGGCCGGAACAAGAACATGAAATTAAGTGGACGGCCACACCGACATATTGGAGTGTTGGGCACCTCCAAGCTGTATGTGATAAGAAATCAAATATTTGCTTTTACCCCTCAGGTGAGCATTTAAAGCTGATGGGGAAATTACTGCTTACTTAATGGCTAATCATTAGCGTAGCACTTAGCTTTTACATGCTGTCACTCAGCTGTAGGTAGAACAGGGATGATAAAGCAGATGTACTTTTCTCTGGGTTTTTTTTTTAATAGCATTGGATGATCAGCATGGTAGGAGTGCTCTGTCATACAGAGTCTGGCTTCTTTGGTTTCTGGTGTAGGAGAACACAGCAAACCAATAGTACAGAGCTGTTACTGAACTCTGCCTGAACCAACATTCTAGCTAGTGAAGCAGTTTCTCCACAAGTAGGTCACTTAGTGTATCTTCCTACAATTGCCTTGATGGAAAATTTAGTTTCACATATGTGTGCCAAGTACTGTGACCCCAAAGAGACTAAGATGTGATCTGTTCATTATAATGTTAAAATGGTCAATAGGGCTGACAAAGGAATGTTCTGTCTTTATTTTTCTGAATTAGTGCTCTTATTTGTATATTTAATGAAATACGACATAGTTATTCCTGTAGACTTGTTCTAGCAGTTGGTACTAAAAGGCCAAGGGGTCACCTACTACAAACATGCAACTGGAGCAGGATATAGAATGCTCACACCCTCCTATATAGATGCCTGACTAATGTAGTCCTCAAATTCCAGTGGAAGACATGTTCAGTGAATTCTATAGATGGCTTCTGCAGTCCTTCATGATGTCCAAACAACATCAGATTTACTGCAAAAAATGTGGATCCACCTGAAATCTTGCCATGTATCAAGTACTTATTGACGTATTCCAAAATGGCATTTATCCTGCTGAGTTAAACTAAAATTTCCGTAACATTTTTGCTTTGATTTGTAGCCAGACATTTTCCCCTAACTTTTTTGTTGAGGGGAGTGGAACTAATGTTTAATTTTGCCTTCCTAAAGTTAGCATTTAACTCATCTCTGTTTGATCTTGACAAATGTCCACAAATTTTGTGGGGTTTTTTAGTTTGTATTTCATCCTGTTCTCTAATTAAAATATTGATTGAAAATATTGAAGCGTGGGGCAAAGGCTGACCCCATTAAGATACCTTCTCGTTCTGAAGAAATAGTTAATAACTACTATTTTGAGAACAATTTTTCAAGCAGTTCTGCCTCCTCACGTATTTTTTTCTTCAGCTCATTAGTGTGAACATTTGAAAGTTGAGAGATGTCAGCCACTTTCCTGTACCTACCATCTGGTTACTCCCAAAGAAGCAAACTGGATTCATTTGCTGAGATTGGTTTTTGTTATGATTGTTTGGCCATATTGCTTTATACTTTTGTAATCATCTTGGCATTCTCAAATTGACTTTGTTTTCCTGTGCTTTCAGGCACTGGCATGGGCTTGACTGGTCTATGTTATCCTGGCTCTTCCTCTTCAAAGTGTGTTTGCTTCTCTCTGGATTTCTGGGACTTTTTTGTCTTGAATTATCAAAACTAATTGCAAGTGGCTCAGGGATTTATTTGGCTAGTTCCTTAAGTTCTGGGGAGTAATTCCTCTGCACTTTGTCAGCTTGAATTTACGTGCTCACCCCTCCCCGAGACCAGTGTCTTTCCTTAACCTTTTTGTGGCTGCTTTGTCATGCTTTCCATTGGTTGTCTACCTTTTTTGGTTTCCAGCTCCTAAAGTAGCCAAATAGTCTCTTACTGTGATTCTTGGCTTTTCTCTGTAGTGGGAACAGCACACTTTACCACTGTACATTTAACGTACCGTTTTTACATAGTAACTCCTAGCTTTTGTGTATTCAGCTTGACTTTCAGATTGTTCCCAAGAGACATACAGGTACCAGTTCCCAGTCCTCAGCATGCACTTAAGTCTATTTATTGGGTTGGATGCTATTGTTAGCTTTTTCTTCCACATTTAGAGTACTTCCATCTTCCAGACCATAGGTTACTGTAATTCATCACTGGGAAGATTCTACTTCATGGGTGTGATTGATTCCTTTTTATTTGTATGGCTTACTTCTTTCACAGTCAGCCTCCGAGTGTAAGAAAATGGTTTCTGCTGAAGCATGGATTTCTTTTTCACATTCACAGGCCTTATTAGGTTAATTCATGCAGTCTTTGTTGTGCTTAAGAGTAGCTTACATGGCTTTTGTAAATGATTTAAAGGAGGACATGTAAAAAAAAAAAAAAAAAGAGTACTGACAGCTACTCATATGCTGTATTTCTTTGTTCTCTAGTTTACTGACCAGCATCACTTCTATCTGGCTCTAGACAATCAGATGATTGTGGAGATGCTGAAGATAGAGCTGGCGTACCTCACTTCTTGCTGGAGGATGACAGGGAGACCAACCCTGACATTTCCCATCACCCACACAATGCTTGGTAAACCCAGTTTTCTGTGTTTCAAGCAGAGCAGATTAAGGCAGGGGGAATAGGATGGAAGCCAGTTTGAGAAGAGACATTTCAAAATCTGAATTCCAATATCAAAAGTGCAGTGTAACTTCCTCAAGTATGTGCTGAATTTGGATGATATGTTAATATTTCACTTTAGTTTTACTCTCCGTTTATATCCTTGCATCTCCTCATTATCTCCATGCTATTTCTGTCCAAAGAAATGCGATAGAAGTCCCTTTGGAACTTTTGTAAAGTGGGTTGGGTTTTGTCTTGAGAAATCCCCTTAGAACTTGTTTGTTTTTTTGTTTGCTTGTTTGTTTTTTTTGAATAAGCTAGTATTGATAAGTGATTTAAATTTGTCAGATCTACTTTGTAGAAAACACCTAGTAATCTACTTTATTTGGACATGATAATTCAAAATGTGTTGGTAAGCTTAGACTCTTCTAACATTCTTTTTCAGTTGACGGTGGTACTGACATTCATCCTGCAGTTCTTGCCAGCATAAGGAAATTAGAGGATGGATATTTTGGAGGTGCCAGGTAATGTCAGAACCCCCAGATGATTCTTTCTGTGATTTTTTTTTTTTTTTTTATTTTTTTTTTAATTAAATCATATACAGTCCTCAGTTTTGAACTTGTGATAGTACGCAGACCTTGCGCTAGAACTCTGCAAAGAGTTTCAGCTTTAGTTATGTGTCAAGCAGATGGTAGCTGGACCTCACATGCAGTGCACAAGATCTGTCTCCAAAAGGGGTACCATCTCTGACTGCCATTAATGAATAAGGAAAAATGAATGTCAAACTCTTGGAAATACGAAAACTTGGTCATGGCTGGTCTTTTGGTTTTAAGATGTAATTATGTTTCACAGTTATTGGAGATGTTTTAAACACAAATTGCATGTTGTACTTGTAAGCTTATTTGTTCCATTTATCCGCATATAAGAGCAATTTACTATGATGCCGCAGTACCTCCCTGTTCTCTTTCTGCTTGCTCTCTGACAATCAGTATCTTCCCCCAGTAATCAGATACACTTTCTGGTTCTTAGCAGCACTGCAGTTTGGTGTGAAGATACTGATATTTGTGGGAACTTCTCAACCCCAGGTTTTTTATACATTATCCTTAGAGTTTAGGTCTTTGTTCAGGGTCTGTATTCATACATACAGCACGCTGCATAATTAGACTTTGAGTTAACACCTGTAGGTATCTAGAGCATTAAGTACTCAGTTAGATCTGCTACTCTTGTTTTACATTTGTTTTTCTCACTATCAGTATCTGCTGCTTTGTAGTTACCAAGGGTGGATTTAACAGTTGGTCTTATAAATTTTGGAGGAGCTGTTGAAAACTCAGGGAGTATTACTCTGATACTCAGTATCAGAATGGTACTTGGTGTGTATTTGCTTACTTTTTGGTGTGTATTCTTGTTTGCAGAGTGAAGATAGGCAAGCTGTCAGAATTTCTTACCACCTCATTTCATACGCATCTGAGCTTCCTGGATCCAGACTGTGATGTAAAACTGTTCGATGACCCTAATGAAGGCCGCAGGAGTCCCGACAGTGAATATGGAGGCTATTCAGCAGATTTCTGTGAAAAAGGTAGTGGGTTTCCACATTTTCTTTCTTTTTTTTTTTTCCTTCCTAGGTTCTATCAACAGAGTCTATTTTGTGCATAGTTGATAGTCACTTGTTGATAGTCACTCAGGTTTCTTGTGTGTCAGTCTGAGGACAGTACTTGCATGACTTAATTTGGAGATGGAATTTGTGCATATTCCTCCTACATTCGTAGTATGGTGTTGAACAGTAACTGCTGCAGTAAAGCTGAGTCTGAAGAGTCAGCAGATGAAGACTGTGTGAAAGAGGCTAGAGGGAGGAGAAGACTGAGAAGTCATAGACAAGAGCTTGTATGGAGGAGATGATAGGCTCATAGACTCATTTTGGTTGGAAAACACCCTTGAGTCCTGCGAACTACTAGAAAGATAGAAACACTTTAACTTCCTTTCAAAGGGAAAACCAACTTCTTAATGTAACTGTTTTCAGATTCAAAAACTGCTTTTTTTTTTTTAATTTCCAACTTGTTCAGCTTAGAAATCTCTTGCTTATGATGTTATTGCAATTTTGTGTGCCCTTCTATATAGCAAGCATAAAATGGTATGTTTGAAAAAGAAAACACTGGTAAATTATGATCTTACCTTTAATAAACCTTTTATGTATGTCCCACTAGAAAGTCAGGATGAGCTGGATCAGTACATAAATGATGTCCTGCAGAGTACAGCACTGAATTCATACCTGCCTCCAACTTCAAAGACTGCAAATCAACCACCTGTGTTCAGTGCAAACCATTCCACAGAAGAGATACTGTCAATAATGGCAAAGACAAAGGGCTTGGAAGTTCCAGGTATTTCTTCCTGTTAGCTATTCAATGATAATAATAGAAAGTGTGGTTTGGGTGCTAAAAGGGGCAAGTTCAAGTATTTCAAAATTCTGCTGTTTAAAAAGAGCCAGTGTCTTGAGTACATTGTAGTTATCAAGAAATAAGAATGAGTCTGAAGCTGTTACTGTTGTTTTCCCTAGTCTTGTTGTATACGCAGATAACCTGCTATGAAATGTAACATTTAATCAAGGTTAATGGTATGGAAACTGCTACAGCTTCTCAGTTGGATAGAATTTTAGAGCTCAAGTCAGAGAGTTCTTTTTCTTTTTTTTCTTTTTTGTCACTTTTTACACAAAGGCAG
This sequence comes from Pezoporus occidentalis, assembly GCF_034315485.1. Taxonomy (NCBI): domain Eukaryota; kingdom Metazoa; phylum Chordata; class Aves; order Psittaciformes; family Psittacidae; genus Pezoporus; species Pezoporus occidentalis. The sequence goes on along the minus strand of NW_026916170.1, from coordinate 7,764,814 downwards.
ACAAAATGTATTTTCTTATTTTAGTAAAGTTGTGGTGAAGTGAAATGTTTCAATGCCAGAAAAAACATAAAAATGCTCACGTATTCTCTGAATTTGTAAGAAAAAATGGAGTAGAGAGGGAGGACAGATTCTTAATTACTGTAGATTTTTAATAGACTGATGTGAGGTTTTACACCAAAATAGTGCTTTGACTGAATTTGTAAATAGATTCCAACATATGCATTCTTTTATATTTTGGTATGTAGTATTCAATGCCTTGGTTAAGGGAAAGCTTCCATTAACTTCAGTGGAAATTAGTAACTTTCAAGCTCTTTTGTTAGTCTTTTCTCCTATTTTTCATATGCCACATCATCTGATCCTCTATTGAATTCAACATACGAAGTTAACAGAGAATTAGCCTACATTTAGCGTTACCATTTTAATTATGATACCTTACCAGTTAGACCATTTTCTCCAAGTACTTCCTGTTGAAATGTTTAAAACCCTTAGCAGGGTCAGGTCATTGGGCTGTAGGATTTCTGAGGCATAGGCTGCCATAAGAGATACCAGTTCAGCATGTAAAAATCTCAGGCACTACATGCTCATCTTGGAAGCTCTTGGAGCAAGCCTGCAAGGAGATAAGGTTCAGAATCTGATCTTGTCCAGGTTCCACGCACAGGATCTCAGAAGTTTTGCCTCTGTATTTTGATTCTTGGCGGTATTTCTGTTGTTTTAACCTACTACAGCTGCTTCATGAAGGTGGTTTTGATTTCTCTGTTACTGAAACAGACTTTTTTTTTTTTTTTGTCTTTTTTTTTTTTTTTTGTGGTTTTGTTTTCCAGCTGTGTCTATGTCTCTGCCCACTAAAGTTCTGAACACACACCGGAAGTCTCTGAATCTTGTTGATAATCCCCATTTCTTTGAGACAAAGGTAAGATGTGGGAATTTTCATGCTGTTTGTCATTTTGGGACCCAATACTGCGTTTTTTTCCTGTGTTTCCCAGCCAAACCCTATAAACGTTCTCACTTTCCTTCACAGACAAGACATTCTGCCTGAGGCACCAGATAGCTACTCCCTTGTTTTGGAATTTATGTCTTGGTGACGTTTTCTTGATTAAATGGACATTATCAAGTGGAAAGTTTTTAACTGTGTGTGCAACATATATAGGTGCCTATTTTTAAAGGGCAAAGATTAAGTCATTGTCTTTAGTTCTAACTGAACACACAGAGAAGAATGGGATGTTCATGGCTTTTAGAGATGTTCTCCAAGCAATGATACTTATAGTAATATCTGGGCAGGAGGGGAGTGTGTGAAAGGGCAGGTGTCCTTACGGCACTGATCAAATCCCACAGCAAGGCATGAAGCTTGGAATATTTGTGATGGAAACAAATGCATTCACAAAGCACCACATATATACAGGTTAGAGATGGTACTCAAAAAGCCCTAAATTGTTTCAACTAAAAAGAGGTAGTATCCTTCCACTTTTCTCTTTACAGGTGACAGCAAATGACAGGAAAAGCATGCACATAATTTGATTTCCTTTTTTGACAAACTTTTTCTTCATTTTGTCCAAAAAATGGCTTTTCTTGTTGATTGAACCAAGACTAGAGACAAAGTTCCATTCTGGGTGTTGTGTTTCCTGGGGATCGATCTCCTTTTCATGTCTGCAGTAGCTTGGCAAGAACTATGTGATGTATTTCAAGTGCAGAGTTATGTTGCAAGTCTGTTATATGTTTTTAATGGGTATTTACAGTTTGAATTTGATCTGCTACTTTTTTTCAGGATCATTTCTGATTTTTTTTTCATCCATCTTTGTTACCAGGACCGTGGAAATGTTTTGCACTTATCTAAAGATGCTCGTGGTGATCTGGATTGCAGGAAGCTTGTTGAGCAGTTGAAGGAATGTCCAACGCTCCATGATCAAGCTGATATCTTATATATCTTGCATATACTAAAGTGAGTTGTCCAAGTATAAACTTCAGCAGCTATAAGTCTGGTCACAGCTATTGACCAAATAGTCACCTATAGGCTCGTGGCTAAGTGAGTGCTCAAGTTAATATGGAAGTTCCTGGTACCAAACGTTTTGTCCCACATATAGCTGATCTCTGGTGAAGGCCCATGTCCCATGTACTGCTTAATACAAAAATATGAGCAGTTTGATCAAAGTCAGGCTGCTGCTTGTTTGTTTGTTTGTTAAGGTTAAGCTGTATAACATTTACCTGATGACTTAGCCTTCTGTGTCTTTTCTGGCAGAGGTGCTAACTGGGACACAGAGCTGGATGGACAGTACGGTGTCACTGTTCATTGCCTACTCAATGAGCTCTACAGAAAGGCAGGCCTCAATCAAGAATGGGGATTAATCCGTTATATTTCTGGCATACTCAAAAAGAGAGTGGAAGTCCTGGCTGAGGTATGACATACAAATAATGCTGGTTCAGTTTCCTGCCTAGAAACTGAGCTAAAACTACCAGTTTGCTGGTGGAGCTTGTACTTGCCCTTCTTCTGGTCTTTACTTCACAACATACGTAGTGCAGCATTTTTCAGTAAATACTGGTTGCTTTTCTGATCTAAAATCTTACTATGACATTTCTACCTTTCATCTATACTGCAGACTCTGCTAGTGCTGGCACAGGCTGAGAATGTCACTCTGTAAATGATTGTGAAGACTTCATCCCATCTCTGTTAATGGGAGAAGCTCAGTTACGTGATTTGAAAGCTGTAGTTGTCATTGGGAATTGTCTATTGCTGTTGCAGTAGCATGAACAGTTTAGGAGCACTGCTATGTCAAGGTGCTAGAGATGATACAAAACACACTGCTGATTTCCATCCTATTGGGCAGACAGTCTGTTGTGTGCAAGGATGTTCGGATTAATAAATATGTTAATGCCTCTAAAATTATTAGTTTTAATAGAGAGACTATTAAGTAGTAACAAGAAAGATCCACTGTAAGGGTACAGATTTAATTTTGAACATTACAAAAATGTTTCTTCTCAAGTACTCTAAAGTATTTGTTTAATTTCCTACTTAGCCTGACATATTTCTGAATAGAGCTCTTTGTAAAATTCCTGGCCATTTTCAAAGCTTTGACTGTCACACCTAGGATGCCCTATTTTAGCAGCAGTCGTATCTGCAGGAAGCAATTTATGATAATCACGCTGCATGGTACTTCATTAAGCACATGAATTTTTCCATCCTCAAGACATGATGGATGAGCAGTACAGACAGGCTCACAGGCAGCTGTGTATGTGCAGTTGAGAAGATACTGACAAAGAATTGGGGATGAAGTGAGTAGAGATGATCTATTTTGTTCCATGTTAAGCGAGGGAAACCAGACTTCAAAATCAGAGGATCCTTGTTCTGTGAGGTCTTTGGTTCAGGATGCTAAAACAGGTGAACTGAACACCCACTTTTAAAGGACATCGATGTAAAAAAGTAAACACTGTGGATCTAAGGCAAGCATCTATTTCAGAATGTATCAGGGTGCCTAATTCAGAAATGTGATGCAATATGTTCCGTGTTTGTTTGTTCTAAGAGATATGTTAGTACTCCAGATATTTTATTTTATTTTGTTTTATTTTAGCTAATACTGCCAAGTTCTTCATTGATTAGAAACATTTTTTGTCTTAAATAAATAACAAATGTTTATCTTATGATAAAGGATAAAGTCCTTTATTGATCAGCCAGCCCCACTGGAGCCCCTAATCGTTAGCTGCTGATTTCAATGAGTCTGGGAGCAGGCTTTCAGCCTGGGCAGACTCTCATAGCCCTGTTGACCTCAGGGGATCTTTGGCAACTAGTTAACAGCATTCTGCTGGATCTGCATGTCTGGTAATTAATAGAAATGCACTTAAATATTTGTAAAGGAATAGTTTGTTTTGGGGAATTAAAAATGGTTTCACTTCAATGTGACTCAGAGAAAGGTCTTTTGCTTTCTGTCCAATTATGATAGGCATGCACAGACCTCCTGTCACACCACAAACAACTTACAGTGGGCCTACCACCAGAACCCCGTGAAAAAATCATTACCACGTAAGTTGGAGCTCTACCTTAATTACAGAAGCGGGCTGCCCTTCATCTTCCTGCTGGTACTGTTCTGTTGCTATTATCACAGAATCATAGAATGGTTTGGGTTGGAAGGACCTTAAAGTTCATCCAGTTCCAGCCCTCCTGCCATGGACAGGGGCACCTTCCACTAGAGCAGGTTGCTCGAAGCCCCAGCCAGTCTATCCTTGAACCCTACCAGGGATGGGACATCTACAGCTTCTCTGGGAGGCCTGTGCACTGCCTCACCATCCTTGTAGTGAAGAACTTCTTCCTAATATCTAATCTGAATCTCCCCTCTCTCAGTTTAAATCCATTCCCCCTTGTCCTGTCTCTACGTGCCCTTGTCAAAAGTCCCTCTCCAGATTTCTTTTAGTCAAAAGTTGGTTTAAAATGTATTCCTCACCTTCAGAAGGAACTGTAACCACACAGGCAAAGCCGTAGGCACCTTTGTGGCACACGTGTTTTTAGGTGATTTGGTTCCAGTGCTTGTTCAAGAGGTTGATAGCAGGTGCCTGAATAATTGCTAACCATGGTTTAACTTTTTTGTAGCCCACTGCCACCTGAGGAGCTCATAGATCTGATTTATGAAGCCAGCGGCCAAGACATCAGTATAGCAGTCCTGACGCAGGTAGGTAGCATGTGTAAAAAGGGTTCTTTCAGCTGTGCCCAGTGTGTCACCAGTGTTTGCTCTGTGACTGGGAAAGCCAAGAGGACTCACTCTGAATGGGTGCCCTTATGGATTTGTCCTTGCAGGAAATAATTATGTACTTGGCGATGTACGTCCGGTCACAGCCTAGTCTTTTTGTGGAGATGCTCAGGCTCCGCATTGGTCTGATAATTCAGGTGATGGCCACTGAGCTGGCCCGAAGTCTGAAATGCTCAGGTAAGAGCAATTTTATCATAAGGATACACAAAGAATTATTTCTGCTGCGCCACAGTGGTTGATTTTTCATTTAAATGTGTTAAATACTTTGATTAACATCTCCATTCAGCATGCACAGCTACAAGCTTCAAAAATAACTTACCTTTCTGGCTTAATGAAAGATTCCTGTCTCACAATCCCACAGTTATTCAAACTGAAGTGGTTATTAAGTACTTCATTACCATGGCTTTCAGTAAGTGTAGGTCATCACATTGCACATCTGTGTGTATTTCAGGACCCAGTGCCACCAATATCAATGAGCATTAGGACCTTAGGTGTCTTCTGAGCATTTGAGCCTTAATTCATAGTTCTGGTAGTTTTTATTTGAAGTAACTGCTGATCTGCTTCTTATGTGTAAGCCTTTTCCATTTGAATGTGCTTAGTTGTAAAATATCTGCTGTTTAGAATTCAGCTAGTGATGTGTTATTCTGTCAGCATATTAGTAAAAAAACTTACAGGCCCCCAGGATGTTGCATATGCCCTACAAAAACTCAAGTAAGTAACAAACAAGTGGTGCAAGGCAAAATATTTTAAAACTCATTTTGGAATTGAAATTTAAAAAAATTGAAACTAGAGAGAGATCTGAGGATGATGATAACTGAAGAGAGATCTGAAAAATCACTGAAGGATTTTCCTTATTGACAGGGGTCAGAAGTCTAAGAAGGAGCAGTCATGGAAAGTAATCAATGTGACCAGTATATAGTGAAATGCTGCCACTTAGGAGCATGATCTGGGCCATATTTTTGTGGCTCAGCTCTTGCTACCATTTCTGATGCCCTAGCACACCCTGAATGGGGATAACTTTGTGGAAGCAAGTTTCTGGTCTCTCCCTAGTTTTCTCCCTCATGGAGTGAAGAGGGTGTCCCTGGTAGTTGGGTTAGATGGAGCCCATTTTGGATTCTGCTTCTCTCTTAACGTGAATTGGTAGCTGTTGCTGGGAGTAGCAGGTTTCTCCCTTAGGAGAAGTTTACAAAAGGAGCCAAGTAATTTTCATAGAATCATAGAATAGTTAGGGTTGGAAAGGACCTTAAGATCATCTAGTTCCAACCCCCCTGCCATGGGCAGGGACACCTCACATTAAACCATGTCACCCAAGGCTCTGTCCAACCTGGCCTTGAACACCACCAGGGATGGAGCATTCACAGCTTCCTTGGGCAACCCATTCCAGTGCCTCACTCACCCTCCTTTTCTGGGATAGAATTATAGAATAGAATCATAGAATGCTTTGGGTTGGAAGGGATGTTCAAAGGTCATCTGGTCCAACTCCCCTACAATGAGCAGGGTCATTCTTGACTAGATCAGATGGCCCAGAACCACATCTTGTATGAAGAGCATACAGAAGGTGCTGTCTCCCCCAAACCTGTAGCTGAACAGTGCTTTCTTTGTTCACACTTCAAAGTCTTTTTCCTGGGGTCCGTTTTGTTATTCCTTAGCCTTAAAATACAACAACCCTTCCACATGCATGCATTTTGTTATGGAATAACTGGTTCTGTAATTTAGTTCTACATGTCAGCTGCAGTTGGGAGATGGCTGTAATGCCTTTCCAGTTGATCTTGCTTTACAAAGGAACAATTGCTTTCTCATCATCAGCTTCAGTGAGATTTCAGACAAGTTCCAGCATAATATCCACTAATGCAAATAGTATTATTTCCATGCAGTGTTTGTTCTTTAGTCCTGAAGTGAATTTTCTTTGAAATGTGACTCTACAGATTAATCTTTCAGAGAAAGCTTTAGCCACAAAGGTAAATGTGACTGAACTGCATTCAGCAGCAGTTACATAGGTAAACAAGGTATAAACCACCTATAATGATGCTTGGGTTTTCTTCTTTTGTTTTTTAACTAGGTGAAGAAGCTTCAGAGAGTTTGATGAATCTAAGCCCCTTTGATATGAAAAATCTTCTACACCATATTCTCAGTGGAAAAGAGTTTGGAGTGGAAAGAAGCTGTAAGTTGGTCACTTGGGTACTTGTGTGTGTTAAGTAAGAGCTATAAATATAAAGTTAGATTGTCTTGTAAGTAGGTTCTCTCAGCATGTAAAATACAGTTACAGGTAATGTATTAATTTTGGGTGGCCAATACACCCACTGGTGTATGTTTGCTGTGGAATAAACAAAACAAATATAATGGAAGCTGTCTTGCACTGAAATACAATTGTATCCAGTTTTCAGTGATATGTAGGCAAACTTTTAAAATTAAAACATTTTATGTGATCAGAATGAAAACCATGTAAAGGGCACATCTAACCTGCATGCAGGAAGTGTGTCTAACAAGCAGTGGCATGCAACTGTCTGCTGGGTTTATTCTTAGGCCCTCACAGATTCATTGCAACTTTGACATCTTTTAAAGCTATGATTGCTCTGTGTCTTGGAAAATCAGGTACTGATATCACAGTGTGGATCTTTAGCTCTAGATACAATGTCATCTGTTTTTCTGCCCCTAGAATTTAAAAAATGTCCATTTGCTTCTTTTAGTGCGACCTGGAGATTCCTCTTCATCCAGCCCTTCAATTTCTATTCATGAAATGGGGCATTCTGGAGCAACCAAAACAGAAAGAAGTGGTATTACTAAATTGAAGAGTGAGATGACGCAGGTGAGGATTTTCTGTCAATGCTCATCCGAAAATGCAGCTATGTTATGTTTTGTTCTTGGTAAAGGACAAAATTTTCAAAAGATCCTTTGATTTAAAGCTGATCACTAAATAGAAGACAGTAAAGGATGTTTCCTCCAAAAATGTGCTTTCTTTTCTGTTCTTGTTTCATATGCTGAATATAGAACATGAACAAACTCAATTGCAGTCATAATACCAAGTTTAAAACAGCTCTTACTTATCTTTAGCTAAGGAAAAGTCAGATGTTCATTCTTGTACTCTGCCCCAGTTGCTGAAGTGGTCCACATTCCTTGTGGAAAAGAGACACTTGGAAAAGAACTCTTGATGGCTTTGGTTTCTCTATTTTGTGTCTCTACTATTATCTCTTTCCCTCTACTGTTATTTCTTTTCCTCTAGACAAATAGGAAGGTAGTGGTCAAATAAAATACATTTATAAGAGTGGTTCTATTTTTTCAAGCTTGGCTTATTCAGCTGGAGAAGATAAGGTCCAGGAGGACCTTGTTGCAGCCTTTCAATATATAAAGGGGGCTTATAAGAAAGATGAGGAGATGCTCTTTACAAGGGCCTGTAGTGATAGGAGAAGGGGCAATGGTTTTAAACTGAAAGCGGACAGGTTTAGAATAGACACAAGGAGCACATTTTTTTTTATTATGAAGGTGGTGAGAAACTGGAACAGGTTCCCCAAAGAAGCTGTGGATGCTCCATCCCTGGCAGTGTTCAAGATCAGGTTGGATGGTGCTTTGAGAAGCCTGGTCTAGTGGAAGGTGTCCCCACCTGTTGCACGGACTAGATGATTTTTCAAAGTTCCCTTCCAGTGCAAATCATTCTGTATTAGAAACCTATTTTTTAAAGGCCCTCTTAACAAGTAAGCCTGTTTCATTTAATCTGAGACCATTCCTGTAGGTTACTAAGGAGGTATTTGATGTTTTCCTTTGATTGTATGAAACATATTTGATCAGGAAGCCTTCTGAAAGGAGTGGTATTTCTGCATGGTCTGGACACAGAGCATTTGATGGTGACAGTAAAGGTCTGTTAAGGATTCTTCATAGGACATGGTAAGGCGGTGAAGCAAAGGCACCTGTGTTTGAGCCATGCCGTGGTCAAGTGTCGTGGTATGGCTGTGAAGGTGCTGATAGCTGTAGCTGCTTTCCACTGGCCCTGAAGTGACTTTGGGGGTTCAGCCTGAGCAGGGCTTGAAGCCCTAAGGCAGGTGCCTGACTTGAAGGCCTTTCCAGGAAGGAAGAGGGACTAGGCGCTAGGTGGCAGCATTATTTTAAATACAGAGGTGTGCCTGAGCTGAAGTGTTCGGACCTTTATTGAGGTTGGAAATGCAGTTCCTGTATTGCTTTTGCATTAGATAGAAACCTGGTGTTTTGAACAGAAGAGGAGTTGGCTGGTTTTATTTTTATTTCCCTCACCTTGCCATTCATGCTGCTTTCTGCCACATCTCATTGCATTCTCTGAGTAATGCTCTAGGTACTAATTTATTGTCATCTTGGCTGTGGGGGGATCAACTCTGTGTTACAAGGAACATTTTCAAGCACCTGTAGGAACACCTCTGAACATCAAGCCTTTGCCTGGGCCTGAACCATTAACACTGGTTTGGGGTGGACAGTTACAGAAAAATGCTGCAATTCTGAGGTGCTGCATTCACATTTCAGCAGAATTTTTGCCTTGCAGCTGTTTGTTTAGTGCTGCCCACCCAGCTGGCAGCCCACAGACTTTCTGCAGCAAGGTGACCTTTCTTTCCTCTGAGTACCCAAGCTTATTCCCTGTTTCTTGTCTTCACACATGTGGGTTACTTAACCTTGTTTGCCTCCTGTTCTGTCCCAGCTGCCTATCTATGTGTTGGTGTCTGGCTTTCTTTTGTAGTTTTTTCATGAGGGCCGCTCCATGTCCAGCAGCATGTTTGCTTCCATGGTAAAACCCTATCTGCAGCTCTGCCGCTGCTCCTCACCCTGTGCGTGTGTGCAAGGCTCTTAGCCATAGACCTCTCTTAGCCATGTGACCTCTCCTGCATAAAAACTTGTTTTCAAACCCTACCTCTTTGTCTTGTCCATCTTCATTGGGAACCAATTCTCATTGGTAATCTTTTAATAGAAGTTGAGCCTTGCATTTAGATCCACTTAGTTCTTTTGAAGCTTAAGTTGTAGCAGATAAAGCACTATAGCAGATTTAGCTACTTGATGGTGGATAATGTTACAGGTGTCATCAGTATTTTAAAGTAATGTAGCTCTGATAAATGCTGGCAGTCTCCAAGGAGAAAGGAACCCACAGTAGCTTCATGTTGCTGAGACAGGGTTTTTATGGTCCTGGGTATCTCCTCGTGCAAGTCATCTTCTTTGAAGGCAGTGAAGTGTAGCTCGTCTTAAGCTCTTGCTGTTAAGGAAGATAATTGTTTCAATATTTTACCAATGGATACCTTGACAATTTAAAGTAAGTCTCAGGTTCTAAATCCGTCACATAGAGTTAGAAAGTTTGCAGCTATGTGTGCACTTTGAACAGGTGATTGTGGATCATGGCTCTCTGTATCTCCAGACTTGCTGTGTGGACACCTCCGAAGTGTCTTAAATATACAGCTGCAGAGCACCACTAGCCCTGTGGCCTGGCCTGACACCTGCCAGGGTGCTTGCTGTTCCATCTCTCTTCTCGCATACCAGTGCAGAAAGGCAGGCTTCAGCTGTGTGTTTGGTTCAGGTGCACAGAATTGTTCAATGAGACTTTGCTTCTCTGAACCACCTGAGTAGCCAGATTAATTATTTTATGCAGATGGATTTCTTTGCTTTGGCATCACCTGCCCCTGCTGACCTGCTTAGCAGAATGGAGGAAGTTCTGTCTTGGCCAGTGTGCACCGGAAAAGAATGGCAAGCATCAAAACATCAAGGGGACACCACCTATGCCTCACTGATACCAGTTGTGTTCTTACTTGCTGGTCTTTCTGCAGAGCTCATCTGTGCAGAATCAGTGAGCCTACCCTTCACAAACATGCAGTTTTCAGTTTATTTTCCTTCTTCCTAGTACTTTGCTGAGGTGGTTTCTTAATCAGAAATGATGATATTTGAGACAGGGCTGTCAGTGAAGTCCTTTCTGGGCTGAAAGTAATAGGTGTGCAAAAAGGAACATGGAAGCAGAAGAGTGCAGTCTCTGGGAGTGCAAAAAGTAGGCAAACTGAATGTGTGGGAATGGAAACGAATTTGGTGGTGGTGCCACAATTTTGAAGGTGATTTACTGCCTAATTCAGTGCCAAAGTCTGGTAGAGTAAAATAATAGAGCAGTAGTGACAATAAAGGTAACAAGACTGATACTTAGAGGGAGGCAGGCATGATGATTACATGACCACACTAAGTTAGTTTTTAGTCTGCTTACTTGAATGGAACTTTTTACATGGAGGCCCTCTCTTGCTGGAGTCACAGACCCTTTGGTTCTCTTACAAATCCAAGTGAGTCCAGCCTTCCTGCAAATCCCACCATCTTGCACACCAGTGACACTGCCCTGACAGCCAGCTTATGCTGTTAAAATAGTCAGGCCTTGTGCTGAGCAAAGCAGTGACGTTTACTGGGTCATGTCTTGTTGAACTGCTTACCTGTTTAGTTGAGAAATGATCGAATTATTGGGGAAGTGAAGCATGTGAAGGGGAGAGGAAGGGATCAATCCTGCTCCATCACTTTGTGTGATATGATAGCATGTATTTTTTCCCTTCTTCTGAGGTAGCATTGCAACAGAATGATACATTCACCAGCAGTAGCACTTCGGGTGTAGAAGGCAACTAACCAAGGCTTTAATGTTTCTTACAGAGGAGCAGTACTCCGTCATCTCCCACTAGTGCTTCTCCTGCTGGCTCCAGTGGAGACATGAGCTGGGGTGACAGAAAAGGGCAGTGGCTGCGCAGAAGGAGGCTTGATGGTGCTATTAACAGGGTTCCTGTTGGCTTTTATGAGAAAGTGTGGAAAATTCTTCAGAAGGTAAGCTGGCAGCTGTGAAGGACAGGAAGCAAGCAAGCTGTATGGTAGTTTGGGAAGATGGTAGTCCAGAGGTGGCATGTTGCTGGGAGTTGAAGTTGGTCTTCAGCTGGAAAACTGGTGGAAACTAGTCACTAGTAGGAGTGTGTCTCTCGAGCATAGAAGGGTTCCGTTACCACAAGTTCACATGTTTGTTTGGAATTGTGTTTTTTCTCTGAAATCACTGGCACTTGAATTTCACCTGAATGATTCTGTTCCACCACTGTCTGTTTTCCATCACCCATGGCCTAATGCAAGTTGTGGTCAGGGCTGTGGGGCACTGCAGGGCAGTGTGGTTCCTGCACTCCAGTTCAGAAGGGCTGCAAGGAGTGAAGTAGGAAACTACTGACTCTTTCAGAATGTCTCAAGATCTCTTGCTGGCGCTTCTGAGCTGTATGGCATTCTTAACAGGTTGGGTTGTTTTTTCTTGTTTGGGGTTTTTAAAGTGAAAATAAGTCCTTGCCAGCCTTTGGAGACCAGGGGCATGGAAATGTGTTGAAGCAGCTCTCCAGGAAGGACTTGATAGGAATTACAAGTTTTTACTCATTTCAGAGTGATTATGCACCAGTTCAGCTGTGCTGGATGAAAGCCAGCTCTGAGCACCTTGCAGCACTGAGCAGTTCATGCCCACACTTTGGGGAAAATGTGCATCACCAGCTTGGGTTGATTTTGGTTATCCTTCTGAAATCACTTATCCTTAAGCTGTTAGTGTTGATGTCAGCCAAGATGAGTCATATATGACCCTGCGGCTATTTACTAATGGGATCTTTCAGTAGAGTGAGCATCACTTCTGTCCTGACCTAATACAATAGCTGGGAGTATCTCAATGTTTTTTTCTGGCTATTGAAATCAGTTGTGCTTATTTATCTTCAGTATTTCATCCTTAAACTCTTCGGAGCATTCATAAAACCTCTCTCTTCTGGGTGTGTTTTTGTACCTCAGGTACCCAGATGTGTCACTGCTCAGCCTGCCTTCTCACCAGTTAGATTTTGTCACTCTTTCCTCGTATACAACTTCGTATTCCTAACCCCACCTCTCCCCCACTCTTGGTGGCCTGTGTCCAAGCACCACAACATGTTGACATCCTTGAGATGCACTGCCCTGGATCTGAAACACTTAACTAAAAGTTGTTTTAGTGAAACTGAAAAATAAAGGTTCTCCCTTCAGTGGTCTGTTGTCATGCTTTTGCATTACCTTTTATTTCTACATCCTTTCCCACAGAATGTTCTCACTGATCTGTTTCCCTCCTTTGTGTGCCTCTTGCTGTAGTGGCTCTCCAAGTACTTTCCTCCCCTTCAGTAGCTTAGCTGATCTGGAGCACAGCACGCTCTCTACAGTGTCATGTCAGACTATTTTTAATGTTTGCCAGGTTATATAATAACTTCCTTCAGCAAAGGTGAAATAATATTTTAAGCAGATTTTGTTGGTTTTGTTTGGGTTGTTTTGAGTGTTTTTTAACTGAAAGTTGGCACATGCCGTCTTAGTGCAGAGAAGCCTCAGATTTACTGGCAAGAACTGTAATTTCTGATCATTGTCAAAATGTTGTTTCAGTGCCACGGTCTGTCCATTGACGGATATGTCCTTCCTTCTTCAACTACCAGAGAGGTACAGTAAAATGCCAGCGATTTTCTAGCCCCCTGCCTGAAAGGTTTGGTTTGACATTGCAAGGTGCAGTGCGGCTGCTCTTGCAGATCCTTGGTTTTAGGAAGGATATAAGATTGGGGCCTTCCTCCAGAACCTCCACCCGCTTCCCCGGAGCTCTGCAGCTGAGTTCCTGCCAGTCAGGCCTGGGAGTGGCAAGCTTCCCCTTTGCTTAGCCTGCTCTCCGCACACCTTCCCTGACCCTGGGAGCTCACAGGGCAGTGCTTGAAAGAGTGTGGCTGATGACCATCCTTCGGGCAGGCTGAGGGGAAGCCACAGCCTGGCTAGAATTAGGCAGACCCCTTGCTTGCCACTTTTTAATATGCTGCAACAGCAGCCAGTATATTTTGGCATCACAGTCTCAAAAGTAAGTATCAGTTTAGAATGATTGTTTCTAACCAAAGCTTTGACTCTTTAAATCCGTAACATTTCCTTACATTTTTTTTTTCCTTAGTTGAATTGCCACTCTGTCTTTAGGCACTCTGGCAAGTTTTGAATTTACAGTTGTAAAACAACTGCTGGGAACAGTAATCCATCAGTGCAGAAGCCGTGCTTGTGTGCCTGAGACTGGTTTTCTGTCTGGTTCCCTCAGATTTGTCTCTGGGTTACTTTTTTGTCTGAGGAACAGTGATGAAAGCTGACAAGAGAAACTGGAATTTTCTGCCAAATTTACACTTCTTTTTTTTTTCATAATGGAGAGCTTTATTTATCCCTATTGTGTAGATAAATGGGCTTATATTTTTAGCCTTATATTTTAGCCTGTCGGACCTTGAAAGTGTCTAGTTTTGCTATTTAAATGAACAAGGACAAACCTCCTAAGGCAGCAGCCTTTCACATTCACCCATAGAGCAATGCCAGTGCAAATGAAGCTGCTCTGCAGACAATACAGCTACACCTGTGTGGAAAAGCATTCAGGTGGTTATTTTTAAAACTAAGCAGTGATTTTTGGCTTTGCAACTAACCTGCGATGCCAGAAATATACTTACAAGGCAGAGTGCGTCAGACCGTAGCATGAGGAGCAAAGAGTTAATTTGCTAGCTAAGCATCCGCCTTCCTGTGTGTAACTAAAAAGTGTGGGTGATTGGTTGCAGGGCTGGAAGAGTCTTCTGGAAGTTTCTGAACTGTTTGCAGGGCCTAACAACACGAAATGCTTCTGTAAGTGCTAAAGGCACACAAACATTTTGTTCACTTTGGCCAGCCTACCCTCATGTGCAAAGAGGAGCCTATGTTTCAGTGCTTGCAGGGTATGATGAGCCAGGCTTTGGGATTTACCAGTTTTTCTTCCCATTTCCACTCAAACTTGCTAGATGACACCGTGTGAAATCAAGTTTGCTGTGCACGTAGAGTCAGTGCTGAACCATGTACCCCAGCCTGAGTACAGGCAGCTCCTGGTGGAAGCCATCCTTGTTCTCACGTTCCTCTCTGACATCGAGGTGAGCAGCATTGGGGGCATCATCTATGTGGACCGAATCGTGCACATGGCCAATGACCTCTTTCTGCAGGAGCTGGTGAGTTCAGGGGGCAGTGGTGTGAAGCCTCCGTGTTTGAAAATTGTCCTCTGCTCCCTTTTTAATGTGTGTGGTGACCTTGACCTTACCCATATTATAGAATCATAGAATAGAATCATAGAATAGTTAGGGTTGGAAAGGACCTTAAGTTCATCTAGTTCCAACCCCCTGCCGTGGGCAGGGACACCACACACTAAACCATGTCATCCAGGCCTCTGTCCAGCCTGGCCTTGAACACCACCAGGGATGGAGCATTCACAACTTCCTTGGGCAACCCATTCCAGTGCCTCACCACCCTTACAGTAAAGAACTTCTTCCTTATATCCAATCTAAATCTAAACTTCCCCTGTTTAAGTTTTAACCCATTACCCCTTGTCCTGTCACTACAGTCCCTAATGAAGAGTCCCTCCCCAGCATCCCTATAGGCCCCCTTCAGATACTGGAAGGCTGCTAGGAGGTCTCCACGCAGCCTTCTCTTCTCCAGGCTGAACAGCCCCAACTTTCTCAGCCTGTCTTCATACGGGAGGTGCTCCAGTCCCCTGATCATCCTCCTGGCCCTCCTCTGGACTTGTTCCAACAGTTCCATGTCCTTTTTATGTTGAGGACACCAGAACTGCACACAATACTCCAGCTGAGGTCTCATGAGAACAGAGGGGCAGGATCACCTCCTTTGACCTGCTGGTCACGCTCCTTTTGATGCAGCCCAGGATACGGTTGGCTTTCTGGGCTGTGAGCACACACTGAAGCCAGCTCATGTTCATTTTCTCATGGACCAACACCCCCAAGTCCTTCTCCACAGGGCTGCTTTGAATCTCTTCTCTGCCCAACCTGTAGCTGTGCCTGGGATTGCTCCGACCCAGGTGTAGGACCTTGCACTTCACTTTGTTGAACTCCATGAGGTTGGCATGGTCCCACCTCACAAGCGTGTCAAGGTGCCTCTGGATGGCATCCCCTTCCTCCAGCGTATCAACCAAACCACACAGCTTGGTGTCATCAGCAAACTTGCTGAGGGCGCACTCAATCCCACTGTCCATGTCAGCGATGAAGATGTTGAACAAGATTGGTCCTAAAACTGGCCCCTGAGGGACACCACTCGTTACTGGTCTCCAGCCGGACATTGAGCCATTGACCACAACTCTTTGCATGCGGCCATCCAGCCAGTTCTTTACCCACCGAGTGGTCCATCCATCAAATTGATGTCTCTCCAATTTAGAGACAAGGATGCTGTGTGGGACAGTGTCGAACACTTTACACAAGTCCAGGTAGATGACATCAACTGCTCTACCCCTGTCCATCAGTTCTGTAGCCCCATCATAGAAGGCCACCAAATTGGTCAGGCAAGATTTGCCCTTAGTGAAGCCATGCTGGTTGCCACCATGCACCTCGTTGTTTTTCATGTGCCTTAGCATGCCTTCCAGGAGAATCTGCTCCAAGATTTTGCCAGGCACAGAGGTGAGACTGACTGGTCTGTAATTCCCCGGGTCATCCATTTTCCCCTTCTTGAAAATGGGGGTTATATTTCCCTTTTTCCAGTCATCGGGAACTTCACCTGACTACCATGATTTTTCAAATATGATGGCCAGTGGCTTAGCAACTTCATTTGCCAACTCCTTCAGGCCCCATGGGTGGATTTCATCAGGTCCCGTGGACAAGTGCACATTCAGGTTCTTAAGATGGTCTCAAACCAGATCCTCTCCTACAGTGGGCCCAAGGTCTTCATTCTTGCAGTCCCTGCATCTGCCTTCCAAGACTTGGGTGGTGTGGTCAGAGCCTTTGCCAGGGAAGACTGAGGCAAAGGAGTCATTAAGAACCTCAGCCTTCTCCAAATCCAGGGTATTCTTCCCCTTACAAAGACAGACCGAATCACTGATGTGTCTTCTGGAAATATGTTTGGAACGCTAATTTAAGAGTTGTGGGAGATTCAAAGGGAATGAAATTATAGTGGCTAACAAGCTCTGAAGTAAGTGGGTAGACTGAAGTGAGGTTTTGCTTTACCAAGGCATCAGAATTACCAATATGTGAGTATTCCCCCCAGAAAGACAAAAATCTCAGCTGTTACATGTTCCTCATTTACTTCCACTTACCCAATTAAAAGTCATGTGGGTGCTATAATAACCCTCATTAAGGTTTTCATGAGGGAAAGGAGAATTGCTTTCAGTATTCCACACAAATGCAAAATCATAGTTTGGTGGGGTTTTTCCAGTAAATAAGCATGCACACCTAACATTCCCTCCTCTTTTGCTTGTCTTTTCAGAAATCCTTCGGAGCTACTGGTAGTATCTTGGAGAAAGATGTAGCCACAGGAATTTGCCACTTTTTTTATGACAGTGCTCCAAGCGGGGCCTATGGCACCATGACGTACCTAACAAAAGCCATAATTATTTATTTACATGATTTCCTGCCCAGCACAGGCTGTGCGATGCAGTAAGCAATGCCTTATGCGGGAGGGAAGGCTCAGCAGCTCCTTCTCCCTCTTTCACTGTCATGAACTTCTGGTTTAGTTGCTGCATGTTTGTGTGCCGTGCACTACCTCAGCATTTCACACTGGTTGTCATGCTATGTGCATGCCTCCCTGCAGGGGACAGGTAGGTGGGATGCGGCCTGGGTTTAGGGGGGTGGGTGGGAAATAACAAATACTAAGGCTTATTCTGCCCAAAGTGCATCAATGTAATTCATATTAAATTAGCAAGAATTAGAGAATTCTGCCAAGGGGAAAACAGGTTACACTGTGGAGATCCTAAGGCATAATAAAAGGAAGGAGCTGTAGCTCGGGCATAAAGTCTCCCAAATAAGGGAAGTGATGGAATTCATTAATTTTTTTCCTGCTGCGTGTAAATGTACATCATTGTGAATCACTAATGCACAGTGTGAAACACCCAGGGAAATGTAAATTGGAGGCCTATGAATAACTTGTAATAACCAGGTGATATTTCTAATACACATTTATTCTGATTCTCGTCTCATTTGCACCCAGTCAGTACAGTGCTAACACTGGCAGATACAAATATCTTGCAATAGCCACTGATTTAAGAGAATGGCCTCTTTCGGGGAGCTGCATCTGTCTTTAATCTGAGCCAAACAGCTTCTTTCCCTGCATCCCTGAGGCTTTGGAGGCAAAATCTCAAGTCTCCAGATTCTACAAGGTGACAGAGAGTTTTATGCCTGTAATCCTTTCCTCTGAATGGAGCAAGATAAACCTCTTCCACTCCAGCACCCTTTCCAAGTCCCCCGGTCCTTTCCCTTGCAAATAGCCTCAGAGTTAGGAATGGCAGAATTGCCGCCCTTCCAGCACAGCTGGAATTTATGGAAGGCTTTGATGTTTCTCTTCTTTTTGGTTTTTTTTTTTTTTTGTTTGTTTTTTGGTTGGTTGGTTGGTTTTGGTTTGGTTTGGGTTCTGGGTTTTTTTTGGGGGGGGCGGTGTTGTTTTGGTGTGGGGTTTTGTTTGTTTTGGAGGTTTTTTTTGTTTGTTATTATTTTTTGGGGGGTTATGTTTTTTTGTTTTAATTTGAAGTTGTACTTGTCACATGCAGTTAGGGCTGGGCTGCCTTGAACTCTTTCTTCAGACATCTCCCATGTTAGTGCCTGCTCCTTGAATCTATCCACTGGAAACCAGTTTTTGAAGAATAAGTGTGTCCTGCAGGGAAATGGCTCTGTGGTCATTTAATCTGACAACAGAGGTAGGCTGCTTCTGGAGTTGAAAACACTGCTGTACCCCAGGTGCCATCAGCCAGCATGCATCCGGCTGACAGCTTTGGAAAGCACCTGTAGCTGTAGCCTCCCTCAGCAGTGTGGAGGTGGGCTGGCACGGCCACCCTGTCAGCAGAGAGGGTCAAAGTGATTCTGTCTTGCCAGGGAGAGTGTAAAAGAACAGATACGGCCTGTAAAAAGTGCTTTCTGTACTAATAATAAACGTATTTCCATGAGACTCCCTCCACTCTTTCAAAACATAACTATGCCATTTTTATAGGATTTAGAAACCTTTTTTTCTGTAACAAAAGTACATGGTGCTTTTGAGAATGAGATATTTGGTTCCAGTTTTACACAGATATCTGAAGTACCTTGATGAAAGCAGAGAAGTAAACCTCACTTGCCAGCATCCACAGTTCCAGGGAGGCTGCACTCGTGACAGCCACAGTACCCTGCCTGCTGTCCCTCTGCAGAGTCACTGCTGCTTGTAGCAATGGCTGGACACTGGCTTAAGGAGAGCAAAGGTGTGGGAGGCTTTAGGAGGTGATTCTGTGGTTTTTTTTCAGCGAGCAGGAGAGTTTTGCAGCCCAGGAGCCTGGGAGCCCTTGGGCTGGATGCCCTGAGAGAGGCCTGTCCTGTGTCAGCCACCATGAAAAGCGTGGACCTGTTGAGGAGCTGGTGCAAAGGTGCAGCTCAGGTACAATTAGCACTTGGATGTGGAAGTCATTGGCACAGTGCCTGTTGTGCAGGGATTTGCCTTCATAATGGTTTGTTTTATTGTCTTCTTTTTTTGTTTTCATATATATTGTGAGAGATCATTTAAAGCTTGTTTCTAGGTCCTTTGTCTAGTTTTAAGCAGTCAGATATGGCAGTGTAGAGCATGAGCACACAAAAGCCTGTGTGATGGTTTCTTGTTCTATCTCGTATCATACAAAAAGTCAGTAGTAGCAGCTGGTTTTGCTTTTCCTGTTGAATCCTAGGTTTTCGAAGATGCAGGATGACTTTTCCCTCAGACTACCTTTTTTTTTTTTTTCTCTTTTACCTGCAGTGTGATTTTGTTATCAGAAACATGAAGGGCAGTGTAGCTGGTTCTACAGGCAGCAGCACTGAAATCTAACGCATTGGGTAAGCCTATGGGCAAACATAGCTGAGCCCCCCTTAGCACTTGTTTTATCAATGGGAGAATCATTGTATTTTAATTTGAAAATCACAGTTCAAATATACCAGGAGTTTGGTATATTTTTGATCATGGGCTGCAGGCACCTGGAAAGTATTTCGGTGGCAATTTGAATTCAAGTACCTGATGGTGAAGGGTGGGATTCTGAAACGAAAGGCCAATGGAAGGAAAATTTGTGTTACTTGCAGTTCAGGCACAGCTCCAACTTGCTGCTGCATTACTATTCAGACCAAAGAACCATTCCAGTTGGAGAGTTGCATTTTAGTGCAAACCTAATTAAGCAAATAAGTTTTTATATAGACTCCCTGCTTCACTGAGGACCCACCTGGAGGGGGTAGGAGCTAAGCTCTTGCAAAGTAGAGCTAGCATTGGTGAGGCAAGGGTGTGCTCCCAGTTAAAATACATGATGCCTTTGCCGTTTGTGTGGAGCTGAGCTCACTGGCAGAGGCTCAATGTGGCTGTTACGCTTTCCAGGGGAGCAGTAGAAAATGACACAGCCAGCTTCAGGTCCCTGGAAACTCATTATGGAGAAGAGGCAAAGGCAAACAAACATCCCATGCCTCAGAATCAAGGGCAGCAATGAATTAAAATACACCAACCTGAGACTGCGTCTTTCCAGTCTGAGCGGCACTGCTGCCCTAAGCTGTTTTATAGAATCACAGAATGGTTTGAGTTGGAAAAGACCTTAAAGATTACCTAGTTCCAACCCCTACCCAGCTCAGGGGGTGGCCAGACAGGCCTGCAGGCAGCCCTGGGGCTCATCGGGGCACTGCCCGCAATAGTAACTGTGACTGACTCAGAGCACACAGTGGAGGGGCTGGTCGCAAAGGCAGAGTGCAGGGCTGCACTGTCCCTTTCCACCTTGTCCCAGGGAAACCAGGGTTGGAGGCAAGATCCCACCACATACAGTGGTGTTTATCAGGGGTGGAGCCTTTTTTGTTGCTCCACAGGAGTAAGGTGGGACTGACCCTCATGAAGCATAGCTAACAGTCAATGTGTGCTCAAATTGAACAGTATTACCAACCATTAAAATGTACTGTAAATTTTGTTTGCACTATTGAAGATTCTTCTTTCCCCCCTCCCCTGGGCAGTAGAATTACATGTGTGCATGCTTGTTCATTAATCTATCAAGTTACTGTAGACAGCAAGACATAAGGAAGAGAGCAGTGCCCTCAGCTTAGGCTGCTGTTACATCCTGGGATGATGAACTGGGATGGGTGCTTTGTTTTGTACTTTCCGGACTGTGATTAAATAAAGCCTAGCCTGTCTTGCACCATGAAAATCTAAAGAGAGGCTGGGCTGGAACCTTTCCCTACCCAAAAAAGCACTTCGGGCACACTGGATGTACTAAGGCTGAATTAGATAATGCTGTTTTCAGAAAGTGCCTGACCTGGCCACGCTTCACCTCATGTCCATGTGTTGTTTCTTTCCAACTGGGCCATGCAAGAGATCCAGATCTCTCCACTCTCCTACTCTGGGCAGGTGGATAGGACTGGTAGGAACAGGAGTATTGGCTGGCAGCCCAGGAGTGGGGGCGGGGTGCTGAGCTCTTCCATCTTGCTGTGTTCCCAACACTCAGTTTCAGAATTTATCAGTTTACTTGGTAAAGCATTTATGCTTAACTATATGCAAGAATATTTAGGCGTGGTAGCTTCAAAATGTGTTGACTTGGGGTTCTTGTTAATTTCTTTGTTTTAAAGATGTACAGTTCATCCTTAGGAAGAGTGTGTTGTATTCAGATGTGTGCAGGATTCCAAAATATAGGCAAAAAGACGCCACACTTAAATGTTACTGCGAAGGCCCAAGTTTATTTAGTGATCTGTCATGGGTGACATGAGCATGCTGAGGCTTTGGCCTCTGTTGGGGTGACAAGTTATGATTGTTGCTTAGCTCCAAATGCCAAGAAATGAAGGGAAAGGTAACCAGTGGCAAGAGGAAACCTCGCACAAGAGTAAACACCATTCAGATAAGATCTTCTGAGTTGTGCCTGTAAACTCTAAGAAGGAAGGTAGGTAGTGACTTGGACTGTTGTAATTCCACTGTGTCACACAAGGAGCAGGATTAAAAGTAAAACTGCTTATTTTAACTATATGGTGATTCTGCCTTGTTTTCCTCTGTTGTGCTTGTGATATCACCAGGGAGGCTGTGATATGTTCCTTGTGGCACCAGTGCTGTTCCTCAGCCATTGCTAAGGGCTGCTGTCAGAAACATGCCCAAGTTTCTCTTCTCATGGGACTGAAGGTGGACCCATGGCAGTGTTCATGGCTTAGACTGATGGGGGAGATGTCACCAAGGGGGAGGATAAGTTGTAAAGATACTCATGTGGCTGTGACACAGTAATACCATAAGCAGTGGCTTTTCATCTCGGTCTCATTACTATCAGCTGTACATCACCCAAAAAGGACAAAAGAAATGCTTACACAGTGACGGCCAGGAATACCATACTGAGCCAATTTATTGCCAGTCTCCCAGACTGCTTATGATTTCAATGGGAGTGTGAGCTGCTATGGTAGCCCACAAGATCTGCTTTTTCATGAGTTTGCCTTTCTCTCTAGTCTATGAACCACATGAAAGGCCTCTAAAAACTCACTGAAGTCAATGTAGCCATCTTTGTTGTAGTCTATGCTGAGGACTAACTTGCCAAGGGTTTCATCAGTTACGTCAATGCCCAGGTGAGAAGTGAAGAGTTTCCATGTGTGGCGAAACTCCTCAAGGGAAATCAGACCTAAAGGAGACAGGCAGAAGGTTGCTTTCTCCAGTGCTGTTTCTCCTCCCTGCATTCACAAAAGGATGCATGCACACACCTTTGCTGCAAAGAAGTTACTTGCCTACCATGGATTGGGTATATGTTTTGATTTCATAACTGAAGTACATTTTTACTTCAGGTAATTATCTAATGCTTTCAGCAGTGGATTTGAGAACGTGAGATACTGAGAGTGGAAAGGAGAAAAAGCCTCCGGAAAGAGCCAAGCCAGTACTGGAGATGGGCTCTGTGAGAATTTTTTTCCCAAGCTGGGCTCTGTGCCCTGTCCCTTATATGGTTACAGCCTGACTGCTTAAATTAGTCTTCACTGAACTAGAAAAATGACATCAGCTCTGGTTCCTCTATATTTGGAAGTCTTGAGGAGGAGACACAGTGGGGAAAAGTAACTGGTACAGGGTTTCTAGAACTGGTGCAGTGAGGCTGCCTAGACCTACCTGAGTGATCTTTGTCAATTATATTAAAGATGAGCTCCAGATCCTTTCTGTATCTGCACAGTGTCTCCACCAAAGCTGGCTGAACCTGGGTTTGAAATCACATACAGGAAACAATTGAGACTTTGGTTCAAGTTAGTCTAACCAACAGAATATGTATTAGCCAATTCTGTCTTCCCAGTTTAACTTATCAAATGTTCAAAATAAACCACAATCCTTATGCTTGAACTCCCCGGAATGATACTTTGTGCCTTGCCCCAAGGAAAAATGAGCTAAAATCTGGCACTTTCAGACGGCAGGGCGGGGGGGAAGGAGCCCTTCACACCTCCTACCTTCCGTAATTATTTATAGAATCATAGAATAGTTAGGGTTGGAAAGGACCTTAAGATCATCTAGTTCCAACCCCCCTGCCGTGGGCAGGGACACGTTACGCTAAATCATATCACCCAAGGCCTCGTCCAACCTGGCCTTGAACACTGCCAGGGATGGAGCATTCACAACCTCCCTGGGCAACCCATTCCAGTGCCTCACCAACGTAACAGGAAAGAATTTCCTCCTTATATCCAGTCTAAACTTCCCCTGTTTAAGTTTTAACCCATTACCCATTGTCCTATCACTACAGTCTCTAATGAAGAGTCCCTCCCCAGCATCCCTATAGGCCCCCTTCAGATACTGGAAGGCTGCTAGGAGGTCTCCACGCAGCCTTCTCTTCTCCAGGCTGAACAGCCCCAACTTTCTCAGCCTGTCTTCATATGGGAGGTGCTCCAGCCCCTGATCATCCTCCTGGCCCTCCTCTGGACTTGTTCCAACAGTTCCATGTCCTTTTTATGTTGAGGACACCAGAACTGCACACAATACTCCAAGTGAGGTCTCACAAGAGCAGAGTAGAGGGGCAGGATCACCTCCTTCGACCTGCTGGTCACACTCCTTTTGATGCAGCCCAGGATACGGTTGGCTGTCTGGGCTGCGAGCGCACACTGCCGGCCCATATTTGTGGAAATGTGGATCATATAGGGAAAATGCTTCATGCCATGAGCTTGTACAAAGGTTTTGTTGTACATATGCGAATGGATCCCGCTGCTTAGAAAAATGATGGCACTGGCTATCAGCACTGTGCAGCCACTTGGTAACAGCTGGACTCTGTAAAAGAGACCTCACCTGCCATTAAAACTCTAAAAGGCCATCTACAAATGTGACTCCCTCCCAAATGTGACAGGTGCCTGAATTGGCTATGGAGCACATTTGAAAAGCTCATCTCAAAGAGGGAGAGATGGAAGTCAAAGGATTTGTCGCATCTCAGTTACGTTATCTAAATGCCCTTGAGAATCAACAGAAAGTAAGGAGCAGTTCTAGCATGTGATTCATCCAACCTATTTTAAGCATCTACCTTAGCAGGGAATGATGATGGTGTGCACCCTTGCAGTGCTCATTTCCCTCCAGGAACTATAAAAGGAAACTTGGCGTCTTTTTCAGCTGTATCTGTCTACCCAATCGGTCAAACAACTGTCTTGTGCCTCAAGCTGCACCAAAAGCTGTTCCTCCAAGCCTTGCTAAGAGGCATTTTCATCCTTACCTCCTTTACAGGTTGACTTATTTTCAGATCATAAAAACAGGACATGAAATCAACTTCTCCATCTGGGGTCAGCTGTACTAACTGAGAGCGCAGCATCCTCCAAGGCAGTCCCAGCTGTAGGACAGACTCCATTGCAGCAGCCCAGTCATGGACAGAAATCCTGCCTGCCAGAAGGGGGGTCAGTTCATGGTTACAAGCAGTACATGACACAGCGCTCATCAAGTCACCAGCATGCCTTCTGCCCTTTCTAAAAACAGTTGCAAAACACAAACGATTTCTCAGTAACACTGGGATAAAACCTCTCATAACAGTCGGCAGCAGGGTTGGACTAGGCATTTCCTCACATCTCTTCCAACCTTAATGATGTTTGGAAGAGTAACTTTTGGAAGTTGGAAGGTTGGAAGAGTAACTTTTTGATGCTATTATGATGTCCAGCATGTCTTAATACCTTCTGAGAAAACCAGATAATGTCACGAAGTGTACTTCAGGTCTGAGCTGAGCTGCAACTAGAGAGACGTGGCTGAAAACCCAACAAGACAGAAATAACACTGAACAATTGTTCAGTGGCCAAAGAAGCAGTACCTTCCTGTAACTGATTGTCCTTTTAGGGGCACAGATAACAACTCAGTCAATTGAGAAGCCATCACAAGCAAAAAGTTGTATCTGTGCTAGAAATCATCTACTCCTTGCTCCTACATAAAAGGTTCATGTATTGGTTTGCCACTGACTTTTTTTCAGATATGTCTCCTAGGGGCACTGCCAGTTAGCAAGCTTTCCTCAGATACCTCCCAGACTCAGAAGGAGACTGGTTACCTCTCACCTGAGACCCTGGTTCCCTACCTTCTAGCTTCTGAGGACGCTCCTGAGTGAAGGTGGTTCGTTACCTTTCAGCTTCTGGATCTGGATTTGCCTGCCCAAACTGCCCAACAACGAACACTATTTCATAATTTGCCTATGTGGTTCAGTCATTTTCTTCTTCCTACTTAAAGCTTCAGCCCCTCAAGTTGTTTTCTGGGGCTAAGCACCTGGTAACACCTGTCCCCTGTGGTCATGAAGAACATAAGATCAACCACCCCTTGCTAACCTCCAGCTTTACACTGGCAAGCAGGACCCCTCTCCATGGGGTTTGTCCCCTCTGCCCCTGCTATGCTGATGGAAATTGTGTTCCCCATGGTGGCAAGTGGACAAAGAGGTAGTGTTACCTGTGCCATTGAGGTCATACTGTGCAAAAGCACTAGTAAGTTCAGGCTTGTAAGCATAAATCTGCTCTCGTAAGGACTTTAAGGCAGATGATTCAATTGTACCCACCCTAGGAGGGAAAAAGTGCAGAGCATGTCATTGAAAAATTTAAATCTAGCATTTTATGCTTTGCAGCATTTGTAATCGAATTCTTACACCCTTTAACATGTACTATGTTTAGGGTCATCCTACAAGACAACACTGGGGGGGGGGGGGGGGGGGAATAATCTGCTTTTTTTAGATAATCACATTTATGCAGGTAATTCTAAGATGCTTTGCACTGGTAAATCTGACCACAATGCTAGGCATGGCAGAGCTGTCACGATCAATTTTTTGGGCTCTGTTCGTAACAGGCTTTGTTCAGATTAATGCTGCAGTCTTAAAGCAGAGCTGACAGACAGGCGCCAGCCCTTTATGGTCCCTAACAGTTGTCTGTTCTAACCACTTTCTGCGACTAATTACCTTTGGGAGCTTCTCAGGAAGCCCATTAGAGCACTTAGAATATGTTTTGTCTACTATCTATATTAATTTTTAAATTGTAAAATTTACAAGGAAACCCGAGGAAAATGATGCCTATTCAATTACTCAAGCTATAGATTTGTGGCAAGTACTCACATGCTAAGTGAGTACACACTCACTGCACACAACACACAACTTTACCTATTGTGAAGATTCTGCCTCTGTGTGTGCTCGCTGACTTGATACTGTACAAACCGAGGAATCAGTTCAGGATTCAGTTTGATGTACGCTCCCCGGTTGCTCCCCTCTTCGTAATAGTTAGAGGCAGAAAATATAGTGATAACCTGATCATAGGAAACAAGGAAACTGGATTGGCCAGAACAACTCTTGAGACTGATTTCTGAAACTGATCTTAGAAAAACATCCAGGTCCCAAAATTAAGCATCTACATATAAAATCAGAGGTCAACAACTATGTTGTTCACCAAAGAGCTTGCACTTTTTGAGTCAGAGATCCAGGCCTGTATTATAGGCCTGTCACTGGAAGACTTCAGTTCAGGGGCAGTGTGGTATAACATGCTATTTAACAGAAACCTCATTCTAAGAGAGACCAGGTTTTCAGAATTCTTGCTGGCTGCCATGTCAGAAAACAGGCTCAGAAGAGAAAGTAGGAAGTTAAAAGGCTTCTAGAGCCTTAAAACATCTCTTGCACTGTATTTACACAACAGGGATTTTGTTGATGTTCATTTGTTTTCACACAAGTAAAAAGCCAGTCCCAACTTCCTGAAGCTGTAAAGAACTGTGTGTGTCAGAACTCTAATTTGTTCTAACTAGCGCACAATTTCCCCAGTCCCATTTTAAAGAAGTCACTCATTTTGCAGACAAATATACTGTGGATGTGCCTGTGAAATTCACAGAAGAATTCTACTTTATTTGGAAGCATCTTACCTTCCCATTGTGACTGATATCATAACCTTCTGGCTTAAATTCATGAGACCTGATGAGCATCTTCAGATTATACTTTTTAAACAGCTTGGCAGTGACATCAGGACCAAAGTAACAACCTCCTCCTCGACTCTTGTTTGGTGTACAGCCCCTTTGGCTTCTTGGGTCACTCCAGAGAATGTCAAGGATCTATAAATGGCATACGCAAGTAAGTGAAGATTTAATAGGAGAGGAATGACAGGCTGTGGCTGTTGCAAGTACTGGGAGAAAACGCACCTGAGTTGAATAAGTAGGCCTTTTTTTCCTTTTAGTAGGGCATTCTTTTGAGCTGAAAGTTCTGCTTTTCTTAAACATTACCTGGATTTTGGATGAACTTTTTTCAGATGAAATAACATTTCAG
This sequence comes from Pezoporus occidentalis, assembly GCF_034315485.1. Lineage (NCBI taxonomy): Eukaryota > Metazoa > Chordata > Aves > Psittaciformes > Psittacidae > Pezoporus > Pezoporus occidentalis. Next base: position 7,737,439 of record NW_026916170.1, on the reverse strand, counting down.
AAATGTATCTGTCTCCTTTACAGCTGAATTTTCCAGACCCAGATTGGTACATCGGGAATAGTACCTAGGGTACTTCAAAGAGAGCAAAAGCTGCCTTCTTCTCATGTAGCTGAGGGGTCTTTTCTATTTCACAGACCTGATAAACATAGGGGTCAGTGGTTTTATCTAAACTAAGCTTGAGAGTGCCTGCTCTAAACATGACAAGAGTTGCCTTTGGCTTTATTGTCTTCAGTTAGCTTCCATTTCTAAATAGGATTTTACATTATTATGTCAGGATTCATGAGGATGAATTATCATAGTTTAAAGTTACCTAACCAAATAATTCTGGTCTGTGGAATTTGCTCTAGAAGACAAAATGTGTTTGTTTAAACCTCACTGGATAAGGTTTACACTAACACATTCCACTTCACCTTTGTGTGCATGGCTAGGTGAATGCTTGGTTAGCTGGGGGAGTGTCAGATCTGGGGGCATTACCTGTGCCCATTATGTTAGTTTGTAGGTCAGATAGGTATCCTGGGAAATCACATTTTCAGAGACAGATAGGCTTCTCAAGAAGCTAAAGAAAACTATCTGCCTCTTAAAGCAGTTGTCTGATGAGAAGCTCAGAAAAAGAAACATAAAACTCAATTTGAGCTTCTGAATTGCTGTGCAAATTATGCTTTTCAAATTGTCACAATTTATTAAATTACAGTATGACAAGATCTCCATATTGCCTCTAATATTTAAGAGGAAATGAAAGGCCAGAGGACAAAAACTATTCACTCTTGAGCAATCAGCCTGTAGGAGTTGGGGTTTTTTTGGACACAACCAGCATTTAGCTGCCAAAACCACAGCCAAAGAAAGGTGCTTGCTATTGCAAACAATTGTAAAGTCTGACCTATTTAAGCTGACAACTATGTATGTGCCAACAGATCCAACCACATGAGGGCATGCAAACAGTTCAGACTGAGCAGTTTCCTCCTCGTCATGGCTGAAGAAAACACTGGGTAAACTGTACTTGTGTAGAAGCACAAGCCTTTCTTATCAGGTTTACAAAAAGCATCCAAATAGCTGGCTAGTATACTCCCAACAGTGATGGGTTTCTTACATACTGCCTGAACAGAACACCTGCTGGCTTTGTGCAGGAGGGGTTTGGAATCAGTCTGTCTTTGGTTTCACATACTTGTTTCCATTCCTTCTCAGAAGGGTCTGAAGACAAATTTGAGCCTGAAGGCCTAGTGGAGCCTGATGAAGAGATGTGTTGGGTTTTCCGTGCAAGATTCTGGCTGGCAATCTTTTCACTGGGTCTGGTTGTAGGAATGCTCTCCTTCACTTGGTCTTGTCTGAGTCTTACTGACTTCGGAGGCTGCAACAAAGATTTCACCTATTTAAAAAATAATAATAAAAACTGGACTGAGTTACCAGAACATAAAGACGATACAAGCATGTTAGCTGAAATGCACATCAGTTCCCTTTTTCTGTACTCAGTATTGAACTCTCATAATGTCATGAACTCACAGGTTTGGTGAAAGCTACAGGTGTTTGTCACTTGCAGAAATTTTGCTTTCTATCTATCAGTGACCAACCTCTTCAGAGCTGTTCTTATAATCTTATTCATACCCACAGACTCATTCCAAGCCACAGTCAATCATAAGGGCTCACTATACAGCAAGTACAGTGTGGGCTCCAGAAGGAAACTTAAGTGCCCAGCATCACTGGAAACTGAAAATATACATCTATACTGTACTGATGAAGAAACTGCATTCATTGCTGCTCTGCTACAATACCAAGCTGCTATTAATTCAGCTAACTGGAATATCAGGAGGATAACAGTGAAATTTATGAAGTATTTCATCAGGCCCTTTCACTGTTAAATCAACCTCCTCCAATATGCATGGGCATTTGATTTTTTTGGAGCTGTGTGATATGGCTCCATGAATGCATGTTAATACAGACTCCTCTCCCCTGACTGTCGTTTTTTCTCATTTGAGATTTTCTCATACTAGCTCATTTCCAAAAGAAAAGAAACCCAACAACAAAACACACACCTGTGCTCCCCCAAATTCTACTCTTTAATAAAGAAAAGGAGTGATGCAAAACAAAATGCAAAACACCGGGTTATTCCCCAGTGCACTGACCAGTATTTGAGACCTGTCAGTTTCCAGCTGTACTAATTAAAATACATCAGTTGGCAAAGTGATATTGCCCCAAGTTGTGGCCCACACTTGTCTCACTAGCAACACTCTCCTGTGACAGCAACTTTGTTAATTTTGCCTTTCACAGATACTCTGTCAGTAACATGCTAAGCCCAGCCTTGGTGGAAGTGTGGGCAGAACCCAGCTCACAATTAAGACACCTCCATCTAGTTAGGTACCCAATTTTACTGTAAAACAGTACAGCCAGCAGAGTCTAGACTCCCATGACCAGAAGTATTAATTGGCCTTTTTGCATCTTTAAGAAATGGAGATACATCCAACTGTCCTGTAAAGCATTTATTTCTGCATTAGAAAACAAGGATAAGAGAAATAGCTCTTGATTCCACAGACATGGATGGCAAAGTACACAAGATCACTTAAATGTGTGTATCTCATGCCACCTGGGTTGTTCTACCATGTGTGTGAATTAACACGAGGTAGGCAGATGTCACCCAGGAGACTGGTGGAGGAGACCTGTGAAGGTTTTGTCCAGAGGCAGGCAAAGGCTGGAGGGGACATCCCTAGGCTACAGGGTGCTTCCATGAACAGCACTGGAGACCTATGCCTGAGCAAGGACAAGACCTGGATGTCCACTGATTATTAGGAGCCTCAGCATCCCCATCACAAGCAGACATCTTGATTTAGTTGTCCAAATTGAGACCCACACCATTTTTCACTGATTTGAAGGAGCTTTGTTTGCTCACCATATAAAAATAAAAAAAACACATTTGTCTCTTCCAAATCCCTGAAAAGCAGTAGTGTCTGTTTTTTTCAAGCCCACATCTCGATGTTTGATCCTCCTGGAAAGGCTTTCCCACATGTGCAAAGCTCAGCTGCTGCCACAGGAGAGCCTCACAGCTGGAGAAACACACACACAGCAGATGGCAGAAGCACAGCCGCGGGACAAAGGCAGTGCTAGCAAGATGTAGCTAGATTGATTTATGAAGTGTCTAAAAATGCCTGAGAATTAAGTACTTTTCATACTTCCTGGCTGATGTGTCATCACTGCAGGAAGGAGGTACCTTAAGTGGTTTTAGACATTTTAAAGTCAAAAGACACGTTATTTTACAGCAGCCAAACAATTGGCTCCCAAGGGCTACTAAAACTTTCTTTCCTAAACAGTGATTTAGAAGGAAAATAAGACTTTTTTTCCCCCATTATGTACCTTACACAGCAGCCATTTCCTTTCCTAGTGCAAACAACTTGATCTTAGCATTTGTACTCCTATTTTTTTAAAGAAAACAAGATTACCCTCATGTGAATACCATCTTTTACCTTATTTCTCTCAAGTGCATTCAGGAAATCCAAATCTGTGGTGTCTGAAATCCCTCCATGCAGGATAAGAACTTTGTTATTAATTATAGTGGCAAGGGGAAGCCAGCTAAAGACATCTTGCAGAAGACACAAAATCTGATCCCCATGGTCCTGTAAAACACAGGTTTATATTAGACCCTATTTCTTGCAGATTCTGTTACTTCTAAGCCCAAGATTTTGCTGAAGTGTCTGCCACAGTCTATATAAACGTTCCCTCCAGGAGAGTCTCTGAAATGCAATGTTAAACAAACATGTTCCAACATTTACTTTAGAGCTGCTTGACTGTTTCTGTAGCATTTTGGTTTTCTTCCACTTTCACCTCTTTTTGTGTTCTTGAGTGGCCTTAATGATATTTATTTCATCCCATAGATCTTTGAGCATAAAAGGCTAACACTTTAAATTGTTTCGTCAGTTATTCCACTGATAGTCCAAAATAATTCCAACTCCATTTCTAAAGTCATTCAGTGCTACACTTAAGTAAACTGGTTGGAAGTTTCCTTGTTTACGCAGTTTTTATTTTACAAGTGCAAGCCTATAAAGAAAATATAGGGGAAGGAGGAGGACTCTTACCTTGTACTTCCTCGAAACTTCCTTTGTGAAGCCGTATCTGAAAATAGGACAGCATAATGAGCTGCTTTTCAGTATGTCCTTCTGCATTATTTTCTGTGCTACAGTGTTTGCCAGGAGTTTTCTTGCCTTCTTTTTGTCCTGCCATTCTAACTCAGTTAAAATGTGCTTTCTTCTGCTCTGTCTCAAGAATTCAATTAAACTGATTTCTTGTATATACAAGTGATCAAGAGCAAAATCCAGACCAGTAATGATTAAGTGGCTTTTTTTCCCAGCTAAATGAAATAGCTTAGCAGTTTTACTTTTTGGATACTGGAGAGAAATTCCAAGGAACCTGTTAACAGGTAAAAATTCCTACAAAAACTCCATGGTGTTTTTGTCCTAAATCACTCAACCTTATTAGATGATGTAATCTGTCATGCCTTTTTCCTCACAAGGGACATGGATTTTGATACCTCATTCTTTTAACACCAAAATATCCTTGGTGCAAAGGGAATTTTCGCAACACTCTAACGCTCAGCTTTCAAATTTACTGATGTGCAGCACAGCAAAATGCCCAGCAAAGACCCATACACAGTAATACATCTTCATACTCCATACCATCACAGACTTAGTTAATATTTTCTGTTATTTTGAGTGGGGAATTATCCTACCTTGTAGACAAAGTAACTGATCTTGGTTTATGTTGTGGGTTTGTTTTTGTTTTGTTTTTTTAATTAGGTGCTGGAAAAGTAGGTACCATGTGAACCTGGTTCTCTTACATGGATCATTAATAGGATTTGAACATGGGCCTCTGCAATTTTATTGTTAAAACAGCAATATATTCTGCACAGATCAAATGATAGAAGGGATACAACAGTTTACCCACCAGCCAGTCCCCCAGAGGCTTACTGGGACGGCTTAAAAACACAGAGAATAGGACTAAGGAGTTCTAATCCCATTCAGATAATTTTGTCCACAAGTCGCACTTTCACTACAGCCAGAGACACTGGCCATGCTCACTCCTGTGGTAGAGCCAAATACCAATGTCTATATTAGAAAGCAGGGTCTCAGCTGTTCCTGCAGTGGGACAGACTGGCACCTCTCAGCTAATGGACCTCCACTATGTAGAAGTGCAGATATTTACCTACCCCTTGTGTTTGGGAAGTGACATCTAAGTCTAAAGTTAAGTGAAATATCAGCTCCTGGTTTACAGGTTCCATTGTATTGCATATTACTATATCTTTTGCTATGGTATAGAAAAGCCAATGCTTTAAGTAAAATATCATCTTTCCATCCACCCTAAATTTGATACTCTGGAAGCTGCACTAAACCCATTGACTTCAATGGATTGTGATTAGGCCAGAGACATGACTCCTGTTCAAGTGCCTGTGTATAATGAGGATGCTCTTTACGCACCTCACACATCCTGAAGATGCAAAGCTACACCTGAATACCTAATAAAACATTATTTCTGTTTTAATGTGACACAGTGGCTAAAGTAGCATTCAAAAGCTCCAACGTTTCTAGTGAAAGGCCAGATACTCCCCCCTCACTGCCCCCTAAAACCTACCTCAGGTTCATGATGTAGTCTTCATGGTTTCCTCTATTCAAATGTAAATTATTGGGGTAGATAAGAAGAAATGCAAACAGGATTATAAGAATTTCCATAGAATTTTTCCCTCTGTCAACAAAATCACCGTTAAAGACGTAAGGATTTTGTTCTGAAGGCAGACCATTCTGCAGAAGGAAACAAAACCAAGAACATTTAGAGATGTTGCTACCCTACTGTAATAAAGGAAACTGTTTCAATGAGATCATGTTATGCTTCCAAAACTCACAGGAAAGGCTACAGTCCAGAGGACATCAAATCTTACTACAGAACTTTAAGAATTTGATTCCCATTGCTTTAATCCTGGAAGCACCACTTGAATTTTATTCACATTACACTTTGCCATGCCCTAGAGGAAAGAGGCTAAATGCAAGTATTTCTTACCTTATTTTTTTCTGAAGATGCTTTATCATGAATGGTGACATATCAAAAACTAGTATTGTGAATTGATGGTATGTTTAATATGATTAGTTATCAACATGTTAGTGAGTGCCATCAGCTTACAGAAAGTATAGCAGCAACTACCTACAGCTTCATCATTTCCAATCAAAATCAAAATATGATTTCAATTTTGAGTGCTAGAAAAAGGAAACTTTTTTTTTCACATTTGAATGCACAAGAATCATCAATAGAACCTCTATAAAATCATGTTACAACTGTGGCAGCCACTCTTAACAGGTTTGGCAGCATTGCAAAACATCCCACTTCTGAATGTATCTACTGTGCCAATGTCCAACATTTCCTATGTTCCTATGGTATTCTTGAGTGTACTGCCTTAGCAGGTCTCTTGCAGGATGTATTATTTGGCCAGGGACTCAATTAAATGTTTAATTTAAATTCATTAAGAAAAGTCTTTTTTGTCCCAGTCAAGCATCCTGTGCTGTTAATGTCAGAATGCAGTAGTGAATCCTGGTCTCTCGATGGCCACAGTGGTACAACCCCAAATGTTGTAAATACTGCTTGCTTGGTTTTTACTATAGCTTCTCCCCAGCATTATCCAAGTTAACTTAGAGGACACCTGTGGTTTCTCTCTGCTCACAAGAGTGGCAATTCACAAGACTCTGCTAATGCAGTGGTCGTAGTGGTTTTACAAAAGAAAGGATGTATTTCAGGTGTGGAACAAAAAGAAAGGGCTCAGAAGCAGCTCCTGGAAAGACGAGTTAATAAAAGCTGTGCCTTTACACCGACTGGCATATTAATCATGAGCAGATTGTCAGTATACAGACAGCCACCCTAACTGGAGTCCTCATGGAAAAACAAATCTACTGAAGCACTCTCTAGACTCCATCATTGTTTCTCTGGAAAAGCTTACCTACCACTCTTAGTTTTAAATAAGTTTGTTTTGGACTTCCAACTTCAATGTGAAATTTTAGTTTTGTTCTGATGCTAACACTCATGCAAAGTTTTATTTCCTTTTCTGTGGTTCTGACCAACAATAAGAGCAAAACTATTAAAGGCCTTTGCAGCCTCTGACATGTCAGAGGCGAACAAGGCCCTGTAATGACTAGCAAGTTGCTGCTGGGCATCATTACTGTATCTGCTGGGTTAGTGATTAATTAACTTCTGTTCATCGTTTGCATTTTTTTCAGGCTATTTCTATCCATGGCATCCATTATAGAGCAATACATAATTTAAAATTCAAATGTTTCAAGGAATTTCAGGAAATGCTGTAATTTAATGGAGATTAATGCAAGGACTGAACGAGCCTCAAACTGGCTGTTGAGAAAAAAAGTAGTTATCCTACCCTCACTCAAACCAGGTTTAAGCATGACAAGCAGCACTGTATTGATAAGCTGCAGATTGCTAGCTTCTGTGCATTTGCTGTTGGCAGCTTGTAAAAGTGCTGTGATAAAAGCTCCCTGGATGGAGCCCACGCTCAAGGTCCTGACATGCAGGCAGGTGGCCCAAATGCTACAGCAGCCATTTTAGCTCTGCACAGCTCTGTGCAGGCCTGAACTCACTACACTCCTCACTCATGGCACTGTTTTGGATTGTACCCACTTGTTTTAGGTTATGGGTGGTTCATACCAACTCAGAGGAGGATATCCCTTCCAACTGAAATAGTGTTAGGAAAGCATAAAAAAAATGGATCCCAGAAGCTGACTGGGTTCACTGCTCAGCTGAGTGAACTACTCAGAGGGGAAATGAAATACTGTGCTGTTTAATTTGCTTCTAAATAACTAAGCAGCTCTATCATGTGCTCTCTGTTTTCTCAACCGCTTTGAAATGACAAAATATTTGTCCATTTTATTAGGTTTGATGGAAGGACTCCCCTAGAAGCTTAACAAAGAACAACTAGGGGATAAATCTAGTCCCTGAAGTCAGTGGGAGATTTGGTTCCAAATTTACTGAAGTCAGGATTTAGTCCTTTCTTAGAGTTTTTCTCTTTGTAACATTCGCTAGAAAGGGGAAAAAGCATCATCATCTGTTTCCTCCAAAAGAGTAAAACTCAGGCTGATTGCAGCTGTATATATATCTGCGCATTTATGTTTAACATAGTTACTTTCCCCATGCCACATCCTGTGCATGAAACCAAGCTGTATCCTACTCTTATTCCAATTTCAAAAAGGAAGACTGTCAAATATTTTAATTAGACGGTAAAGAGACTGCAAGCCAAGGACCAGCTAAATGTAACTGATGAGAAAAGCAGAACTCTTTTACAGAGTCTGATTATACTTCAACAGGCTTCAGGTATGCACCTGGGCAAAAGAACAAAGTTGCCATTCAACAACTGTCAGATAAAATATAACAAAGTTGAGGGGGGTCGGGTGGAGGGGGGAGGCAGTTACATAACTTAAACATCTGGTTTAGGTCACTTCAGTCTCCATTCAGTGCAGATGAATGTGTCAGACACAAACCCTTTCCCCCCGCCCCGGAAAGCTCAAATCAAAGTATCTGCTGAATGAAAGGTGGCGATTCACATTAAAGATAAATGGGAAACTAAATACAGGAAATTTCCTGCATCTTCAGTAAACATACAATTGTGGAAATAATAGCCTGGAGCTTAATTTTTTTCACATCAGTTAAACAGAGATAAGCTTTTTTAACATTAAAAAGTGATCAGTTGTTCAGAGATATGTGAAGGGTGCCCTTGGCATTTCCATTTTGTGCAGACTATGTGATTGCTTCCAGCACTTAAAAAGCTTTTAAACAGAGAATTCTTTTTGTTTCCCGTAAACAAATAATAATAAAAACCACTTTGCAGATATCAATGGAAGGCCTAAGTGAAAGCTTCTGCATTTTTTTCTGGAAGGCCAAATTATCCGTGGTGTACTGTTACATAAGAAACTAAGTTAGCTCCTGATTTTAGAAGACTTTAGTCAATACGGAATACAAAACAGCAGCAGGACTTCGGAGACATTGTAAGGAACCCTCTTGAGTTCTGGTTCTGCTCCAGTTCAACATTTAGGAAGAGAAAGACCTCCTGGATCCCCTTTTCACAGTGAGCAGGAGGATATGGAGAGGAAAAGCTATGACAAAGGCACCATTCAAATTGTTCCACGACTGTGTGTGTGGTACATGCACAGGGCATGTACATTTCTAACAGTGATAAATCAGACATAAATACATGTTATTAACAACAAGTCATGAAATAAAAACGCTACATCACAGGCTACCTACTTACCTTATAGAATATCAGCAAAAGATCATCCAAGTTTCCATGCAAATCTCCTACAGGAAACAAAAAGATGGGTTTTTGTTGTTGGGTTTGTTGGCGTTTTTTTAATACATTTTCTCACAGAGGAGAAAAAAAGAAAAAATGGAATTATAAAACTGGAATTAGTCTGAATATGTTTTCCCCCATGTTCTCCCTAAGTAGTTTGCTTTTTATTAGGATCAGGTTCATTTAAGGTACAAGCTGAAGCTGCTTGTAAAATCTGGCAATTAAATACTTTAAAAGTCTACAATTGTCTTGCATAAAGTTTTTGTCTTCCCAGCTAGATCTGAAGATTGGACCAGTCACACAGCCAGAGGTTCAACAAGGGAAATGGGGTTAAGATGAACATATTACAAATATGAAAACCAGAAAATGTCACTAAAAGACATTTAGACATATGATTGACTTCTACATACTAACAGGTTTAAATTTATTAAGTAGCCCACTATCTACAGCACAACTGAACATCTGTCCGATTCACAGCCAGGTTTTGATTACTACAGGCAGGATCTGATGGAGACTATGTACGATGTATGCCTCAGTACTGAGACAGGAATGAGAGATTTGGCTCCTTCTGACAGGTTTATTTTTGAACAGATTTCACCCCAACACAAAGAATCACTGCAGCAGAGCTCCCCCCACATATGACTAAATTTCATGCTCACAGAACCAACCTCATGTCTGTGACTCACCACCGAAAAGCCACAGCACAGTTTCAAACTGATCTTGTAATAATATCCTTCCACTAGCAAATAGTAGGAAAAGTGATGTTTTTACCCTGTCTATATATTCTCTGTGCAACTTTTTATTACTTATGACCCTGCTGAAGGCATTCTAAGTAATCCTTATATGGATGCAAACTTTTCACATGTGTTTTTAATCTGCATTATTAGTTTGAAATTTAAAAAAAAGGGAAGGGGGGTTTCCTTATATTAAGGAAATCAACATTTTGGATCAATTATGTCCGAAAAATGATCCTTCATCTTTTTGCAGAGGATCTTTCCGGTTACAAAAGCTATTAGTTTCGGTGCAGGAAAGGGACCCCTTTAGATGCTCCTTACATAATGCAAATGTAATACTAAAATGCAATACTAACATACATTCTGCGTACTAAGAATATGCTTATTAAGAACATGTAACAAACAAGTATAAGTCTGTGTTGCTTTAGTTTGGAGAGAGGTTTTGTTGGCTTGGTTAACAAATCATTGTTTATACAAAACCTCATTTAAACAAACCCTTTCCTGGCAATCATAGTAGGTGCATAACCACATCTTCAAAAGCATCATGTGTTTTGCATGCGTCACAGTACCCCTCCTTATATCACTTTACCATTACACACAGCACACTGCTAACCATCAAGAGTTAACGTCACCATTACTGTTCTGGTTTGCAGATACTATGTTCTGTGAATCAGGATACTGCATCCCTTTATTCATGATTTACAGAAGTGTTACAAAACAAATGGGCAATGAGCTCTTAGTTCTCTACCTTGTGACACATCACATCACATCACATCACTCTGTGAGACTAATTTGTTGCTTGTATAAACACTCATCCATCCTCTTGGGTCCCTTTAGAAATGAGGGTTTATTATAATTTCAATTTATACTAGATAGTCATGCTGCCAGTGAAAGGCCTTGTTTGCCACCCCTATTAAGTCCTCATTAAAATCATTACTGAGTAAATTGTTGATGGCAAAATCTTTTTCTCAGCAAGAGGAGAAAGCAGTGAGACTTGCAACCAGTGATCAGAATACTCTGTGACATTTTAGAGATTTGTGCAGGAATATTAAAGCTACAGTGCAGTGCTAGCTGAATTAATACTGACTCATTCAGGAATGTTTAATGAGAAAAGGAAAGAGCTGCTGAGGGACTTTCTTAAAATGTACTCAGTGTGACTCAGGAACCTTTTTTTGTTGTTGTTCCAACTTATGCATTTGTAGGGGAAAAAAAAACAACAAAAAACAAACCAAAACCAAAACAAAAGCATCAAGAACTTCCTTGTAATGGCAACACTTGGAAATGTCTGTATCATTTTCTAACCACTTAGAATATCAACTCATAGCCCAAAGCAGTTATCTTCTCTGGCACTTTACCGCAGACAGTTATCTCCTTGGAGTAGGAAGTTGAAATACGGGTGATATTTGGCATCTCCTTGAGAACCCTCCTAGTTTCATATAGCAGCTGCAGTACATAACGGGCATGAAGCAGCTGTGAGGAAAAAAAAAAAATGCAGGGAGAAAAGGAAGACTTATTAGACGTAGCAAAACGTCTGTTTGCTTTATTAATCTCCAACATGTATTGCCAAGATTACTTATACTACAGACCGCTGGATCTGATTGCAGGCTGTATGGTTTAGCATTGGGATTAGAGGTGTTCATAGCCTTGCACTTGCTTCCCAGTGAATGGATGTAGAGCCCTTAATGAACTTGCTTTACATATTTTCCCATTTTATTTCTAGTGTACTGTTTCTACTACTCCCACCTACAGAAAGGATAAAAGAGTGAGTTTTACAGCACTCTGAATCATTACATAAGGTCATCTGTTTAAAGCAATTTGAGGGAAGAAAAAAAAAAAATCTAGGTGTGAATTAAAAAAAAAACAAAAAACATAAGACAAAACCCAAACCAAACAACACAAAAAACACAAACCAACAACAACAAAGAAGAACAAACAACCCAAAAACACAAGCAAAACCCCCAACAAAGGCCATAAATGATATTTCAGCAAATTGCAAATATGAGAGGGGAACTCCAGCAAGAGTTATCTTTATGAAAATTTTGTCAGTTTGTGATTTTTTTAAGGCATTTAACTCAAACAACTCTGAGGAAATTTGGTAGAGGAGACAGATGAGCTATGGACTGACTTTTCAAGATTTGTGGTTTAAAGCAAAAAAGTAGGCCAATTACATATAGTCATTTCCTTAATAAAATGCCAGCCACAGTAAGTGAAGAGAGAGCTGACAGTAAGGTGAAGCCTGGGTGGGCTTATTTAACATGTATTTTATATTTTACTACTTTTAAGATCAGCCTTCACAGAAAATTACAGAAAAAAAAACAAAACCCAAAACGAAAAAACAACCAACCACCATTATTTAGTAAATTAAAAAGCAAGACAGACCCTTATCCTTTACATACAGTATACTGGTTAAGCACAAATGACCACAAGTTCAAACAAAGCTGTGCCATGCAATGTTTCCCTGCCTCACTCTCATCTTATAGAGGGCAGTGAAGGAGCGTGTTCGAGAACATAGAGAATCAACAGCCTTCTCCATGCCTTGGCAGCCACAGACAGTAAGCTCCTGAGATTTGTGCTATCACCCTGTTCCACTACATTAGTGATGCTTTATATTCACTCTTTTATTATGGTAGAGTCTTGCACACTGGAACAAGGTGACCATTCGAAAAGCACTTTTAACCCAGAAAAAGATGGTAACTAGTTTCTAAGTTAGCTTAGGACACCTTCCCCAGTCTTGCACCTTCAGTGATAACCCCTGCCTTGCAGCTGCTAAGGGCTCCCATTACATGATCACTGTAATCTCAGTGCCTGAAGAGCAGGTCCCAACTAGTCCCTGCTCCCTCCCCACTGCTGGCTCTGGTGGTCATGCAGCCAAATAGTGAGTCAAATCTGAGAAACAGTCTGTCTGAGAACTGACTGGTTTTGATTTTGTCATGGTAGCTTCAAGCTAGATCAGTTTCCAAATACAGGTCACCATGCACCTCTATGATCACTTGGGGCTAGCAGGAGAGGGTAATGGGATGGTAAGGAAGGGTGAAATAACTCCTGGTCACCCATTTAGCCTTATATTGTGTTCAACTGATTGTGGAACTACAACTTGACAGAGACATAAAACAAGTTTAAAAAAAAAAATTAAAATCAAACTACTTGTAGCTTACTTGTTCACTCTTGAAAGCATGAAGAAGAGCATTGGCATCATTAATAGTAAGAGGGAAAGAGAGTCGGGGTCCATAATAAGAGTCTGGAACATCAATCTTCTTTTCAAATTCTGTTAAACTTAAGCCTTCTTCTACCACATGAGAAACTTTAGGGTTGGCAAAAATTTCAGAAACTGGAAAAGAGGGAAGAAAAACAACAATGTAGAAACTCTGCTGATCCACATAGGGCTGTAAGAGCATGACTAGAAATGATGAAACTAAATGATGCTCTACTTGCTGCAGTATTACAAGTGGCCTTATATAGTCAAGAGCTCCAGGTGTCCCCAGATTGTTTCACAATACTAAAAACAAGCAAACAAACAAAAAAAGCAAAACCCAATCAAATGAAAAAACAGGCAAACTCTCTGTCCCAATAGCCAGTAGCTGTGGCCAAGATGCAAAACATTTTGTACTGATGCTGTGGACCAATCTGCTCTCATAGATAATGTCCTGGGTTCAGCAGTAGCAATCATGAAAAACCTAACATGCTACAGACTTTCTTCTCCTTCCCCCACAAAGCAAGGAGATTACAAAGTCATGGCTGATCATTCAGTGACCATCATCTGTTTAATGTTCAATATAACACTTCTAATACAGGTTTTAAAGATTCACTTTTATTTTCTATGTAAAACTTTAAGGCTAAATACCAGCAGGTCAGTGATTATTTAAAATTTCATCAACAGAATCCTATTTATTCACAGTAGATTGCAAAGCACTCCTTCCTCATACAACTAGGACACAATGCCAGCTTTGGTTAGCTGCCATAAAACCTCTGGATGAAATAAAGTAAACAAGACCATACAGTAAAAGTAGAGCATAGCTTCTCATTTTCCTGATACATGGAGAAAGCAGGCATGTTACTTCAATATTTTCTTGACATATCCTTGAAATGTAACTGAGTGAACAGTAGATTTCAGTATTTTCTTCTTGCAGATTGTCTTTATTATACATTATTCTAAAAGAGAGAACCAGTCCCTAGAGGACAGTGTTCTGGCAGCTGCTCTTGCAGAGCTGCTCTTGTGAGACGATTGTTGTAAATGCTTTTTGCTGGGCTACAGGTAAGTTTTCTGTAACCTTAATTAGATGCAAGTGGAATAAAAATGTATTATTTACTGCTGAAGGAATACCTGTAACTGTGACTCAAAAGTCACAGCAGCTAAAAGAGCATGTGGCTTCATAAAATATGGGAGGCCAACTAGTCTTGCAACTGGATAAAATCCATATTAGAAATAGATAACAAAGAACTTTTTATCAGTTCTGGATTAAAAAAGAAAGAAAAAAAAGCTTTATTTATCAGCTCTTCTGCTGTGAGCTGATTAGCACATTCAGTGTACAGCTACATAAATGAATTAAGGCATCAGGGAACAACAAGGTGCTCAGGGTTCATAGTTTCCACAAAGTACAGTCTGATTTGCAACCTTCCACTACAGTTACAGCTTTGTCTGGCCAGATGCCAGAACATCACTCATGGACTGAAACTGCTGGTTCCCTGATCACATACTGATCAGCCAAGCACACCTGCACCAAGTCTTGTCCCAGCCTTTTAGCAGCAGATCTCTGGACAGCATCTCCCTCTGTGCCTTACTTCTCTGGAAGTGGGTGGCTGCAGACCACAAAGCCAGTTTCTCAGACCACTCAAATTCCTAATTGCTTACCTGTTCTGGCAGGAGGCTCTCATCATCTGACCAGATTCTTCCAAGGCAGTCAGACACCTGCCCACACCTGCTCCTATTCCAGCCCTCCCTTCCCACATATAGCAGGCTACCCATCCTTTTACCTCTGAACATGAACCTGCTTTCCTCACAGCCTCTCTGCCTTTTTTGGCACATACCCAGGCTAGGAAACTCAGTCTCCTTCCCTGTAGGGCATATCTCTGCAAAAGTACACCCCATTTCCTACTTTTGGATAAATTGTCAAAAGCCAGTCATGGTCATTAGCCTTAGAGTGCACTTACATCTCTTCTCAGACAGTCTTCCACCGAGATTTTAAGGCTTCTTCCTGAATAGGAAGTCAGTAATAGATGCCCTAACGCAGCCTGGGAATTGGCACTTTGGCCAATGAGTGCCCCACAAGTTGCATGCAGGAGTAATTCTGAAGGATTCAGCACCTCTTTCATTTTAGTCATCCTCTAGTTGGGGCTGTCAAGGCTTTTTCAGTCCATATTGAAAGACGGGGACAAAAACTCTTGGCGTGCCTAGTTCAGGCAGAGGTCTTAAGACAAAATAAAATACCCTCTGCCAGCATCTGCATCTCTCCGCTGACTACAGGGAGTGACCTGCTTTGTACTCCAAAGACAACAGAGATCCAGCCCAATCTCAGTGATTTGAGCCCTGCTGTTAGACCCCATACAACTACTCTACAGGACAACAGCCATATTCCATATTAAACATGAAAACCCAGAGCTACATGGAGTTAGTCTGGCCACAGAAAACCCAGGAATCTCATTCTCCTGACAAGACCACCTCACCATGGGAGTTGTTCGAGGCAAGTCCAAGATGCCACTGCTAAGGATGTACTCACTATTAGGGTTAACAGGCAATCAGCTATTTCTGCAGCTCTGAAATAAGCTCTCTGTTCTCCCACCATCCATGTGCCTTCAAACTAACCACTGGGGTACCTGAGAGTGCCTGATTCCTGAGGAATCTTATATCTGCCAGATACACCCATCAGGTCAAATCCAGATGGACTTCAAGCCCACTAAGAGAATGAAGATTTCTATAATGCTCCAAACATTCATTTCTTCACTCCATTCCTTGTGCTGTAAGCTGAAAGCAGCTGTGACTTATTCCCCACTGTAAGAATCACTCTATGCAAAAAGCCTTTGAAGGGTGTTAATAAGGCTGTAAGGGAGGCATCAAGGGGAGTGAAACTGCAGAAAACAGCACCTTTTTTTTGTTGTTCCCTTTTGAAGGAGGCTCCAGGAGGTGTGTGGCTCCTGCCTCAGTTACCTTGAGAGGCACAGGGATGCCTTAGACCCCCAGTCACACTACCTTGCCCAGGACGTATTTGCAGCCTTCTCACCCTCAGTGCGTCATATGAAGAGTGAGTAAATGAGTCCCCTTTACCTGGAAAAGCAGTGTCCAGCTTTCTCTGTCCAGAGAATTTTCCAAGTTGGGGAGGGAGAAAAGTGTAAGGTGGAAAAGTTTTAATTCTTACTTCTCACAAATCTTTGGAAAACAGCCTTTAATCAGAAGCAGAACAAGACACACAAGTATAGAATGTCCCCATCACAACTTAAACTGCACTGGCATTTGAAGCAGGATGAGAGGATGATGAAAACTTTAGGGAACAACAGACAAACAGTCACATCAAAAGCACTACTGTGTTAATGAGGCAGTGGCTGCTTTCTTTCTTTGAAAAACATATTCTGAAAGAGCAGATTAAAAAGTGGAAAGTCACAACATGAATAGTGGAGACAGCAGTTTATAATGTACAGAAAAACAGATCACAAAATCTTCAGGTAGCTTTCTCATCACATACTGAGATGAACAGGCAACCTATTCTCTGGTAAGAATATTACATACTCTCTTTTTGGCAAGGGCTTTTGAACCATGTGGTATCGTTCAAATTTAAGTGAGCACACACTGCAAAAAAAAAAAAAAAAAGAAAGAAATAAAAGCCAGAGAATAGTGGGGTTTAGAAAATGCTTGAGAACAGCAAGGCCAATTTGAAGCCTCTCTGCTTGTTATGTTTACACTCATTGTGGCTCCTATCTTAAGACCATGATTCAGCGAAATTGAAAGCAGTTCATTACTCTATGCAGCACTGATTTTGCTTAAAGAGATAGGCTATCATGAATGCTGCAAAGGTCACTTAAGAGGGTCAAGCAATTGATCTTGAAGTAAAGAATGCACACAGCCAGTAATTGGACTAACATAAGCACAAACCACACAACACAAATTGTATGTGCAATTTCTCAAAAAAATAGCACATAAATAGAAAGACTCAGCAGTCTCTCTATTAAACATGTACCTTTTGGAATCTTTCCACTCCATTTTGGGTTCTGTTATCTGTAACCCGGGGAGTTAGAAAGGGGGAAATGAAAAAACCAAGACAAAAATAAAGCCCTTGGAGCAGTTATTAAGTCTTACCAACTTTAGTCCTGACAGATGAAAGTTTTAAGCAAACAAGACAAAGGCGAGCTTACCAGAAACCACACACTTTATCATGTGTTTCATCCTTTAAACCATGCTTGCAACTCCCAATATCTTGAAGACCAAGAAACGGGTCACTTACTCAGCAGTGACAAGCGGCAACCCACAGAACCCTCTGTCCTTTCTTGTGCACAGGTAGGGCCTGGATCTCCACTTGCCCATGAACAGTCTATGCATGTAGCAGTGTCCTCTGTACCAGTCATGTCCTAAGCCCCAGCAAGTCACCCAAAGCACCTCACCTTTGTTCCTTCTATCCATAGACACAGTTAATAAAGGTGGATAAATTATATCTAAAATGAGCAGTTGTAAAATTCTCTTTAAATATTATAATGAAAATAGAAATTAACACTATTTTTCCAAATCTCAAACCTAGCACTACTATTTTCTTTCCCACTCAGGTGGAACACCTGAACTCCAGCGCATGCTGTTGCATGTAGAAGAAGTAGATGAAGAAGGCTGTGTCTGACTGGATACAATAGTCTGGAATGTTGTATCATCTGCCTTGGCTTTGGAGCAAGGCTCAACCACAATTTTTTTTTCTGCAGAGCGTAGAGAGCATTAGGCACTCTAAAGTATTTAAGAGAAAAAAAATGCCATTTATAATGGTTGCCATTAGAACACTGAACCACTTATGAATTTGATAGTGGTTTTATCTTGCTATCAAAGCTTCCTATGCAAATTTTAATTGGAATAACCTGTGGCTGGACCAGATGAAAAAGAAAGGACATTCTCTTGTAATTCAATAGGAAGGGGAAAAAAACACTGGGATTAGACATATTCTCAGTTTATTCAGGGAAGTCATGCTTGTCTTCTGGACTTAGGAATCACTTTCAGTCTGTCCTTCCTCTGAGCTTGACCTCAAAAGTAAGTTTTGTCCAAGGATCCCACAATACTTCAAGAATTAAGGGTTATTCTCTGAATAACTGAAATTTAATTGAGAAGGTTTCTAAAGATTTATCTCCAGCAGTGTAAATGTCTTTCATTTTTGACCATTCACATACTGACATATGTTTTGCAGTGAAATCTAAAGCAAATTAAATTAACAAGTGATTCAGAACTGCTTCAGGGTTCAAAAAAAAAAAAAAAAGGAAAAGACAGAACAAGAAGAACAACCTCTTTGAAGGCAACTTCTTTGGTTGCCCTAAATCAACTAGACACAGTTTTTCTGGATAATTACATCTCGTAGTTTAAGAAAACATGCCTAAAAAATTGGAGTCAGTAAGATTACCATTAGGACAGCTTAAGGGCAGTAACATACAAGAAAGCCCTCTGAGCACTTCTGAGTATTCTCATAAAGACAAAGAAGTATCTGTTCTGTCTTACATCTTGACTCACTGAATAGATATTTAGCAGAGTCAACATTTACAGAATCAAATTCTTATTATTTATTATTCTTCATAATTACTTATATAATTCTTATTATTTGGGAAATCAAACCTCAGCCCAGCTTGTGAAGTAGGCTGTAAGCATCACATTGAAAATAAACATTCTTCACATTGGGTTTTCAGTCAGAATCTCCATATTACTTTAATTTTTATCCTTACCTGCATCAGTTGGAGTACAGTGATCCAGCATGAATGTAAAAAAGTTGGATAGCTGAGCACAGAAAAGAAAAGAACAAACACTGATCAAAGAGCAGTAATGTTCTCTTTCCTTACACAGTTACTAGCAATTTCTCATTTAGGGGGATCTAAGACACCTCTGTATGATCCTATAGCATCAGCCTGCAATAATAGCACAACCTGTGTCCTATTACAAAAACTGCTTTCTGCTTTCCTTCTTTGCTAGGAATTCGCAGATTGACACTACATGAATACATAAAAAGTTCCAGGGCTGTATCAATGCTGCTGACATTTTTGGATATAATTAATCTCACCCATCACCCAGACGATTTGCATAGGCTTCCTTTGGAATCTATAGAAAGATAATGCTACAAACACCAAACTGATTTTAGACACTGATGCTACAATGAACACAAAGACCTAGAAGTTCCTGATTCCCCATTTTTATCCCAAAGGAAGCCTGGTCCGACATGCTGAGACTGATATCCCTGTTGTACATCTTGCCTCACAGATGCAGTTAAGATCACCCATAGGGATTGACCTGCAATTCCTGGCTAACAGAGCTGTTATACAGGAATCTCTAACCTAGATATAGTTGCATGGGCAGAATGGTGTCCTGGTGCTTATGTAGTTATGTATATACATATACACACACACACACACTTACACACACACATGTATATACATGTATGTATACACACAACCTAATTAGTTTATGTGTGAGACAGGGAAGCAGTTTTTATACACAGGACACAGATTTGTAGGGAGAAATAACAGCACACCCATTTGTGGTTTTTTTTTTCAACTTAGTCCTCTAGGATAATTTAAGTGCTGGTACAGGAAGAATTGAAGATTACAAACCTGTAGTTGATCTTGCTCATCAGCATATTCAATTGACTGAAAGATACTCAGAGAATAGCGCCGCCTCATCTCTAGCTGGGCCATTCTGAAGCGGTACCAATTCTGGATAAGGACAGCAGATCTAATGACTGTCAAAACAGAAAGGAATGGAGTACACATGGATGCAGTGTAATCTGTTTACAGGCCCCAGTCATACCACAAACATATCACATTCCCTTAGCTGCTCAGATAGAAGTTTATCAAGCAGAACAACATCTGACGGCACAAAGGTCCTGGGATGGGCACTGTCCCATGGGGAGAACTCCTCACATCTATGTAAAGCAGTTAATGCTGCATGAACAGTGGACAACAGCAAAAGCCATGCAGGGGGACAGGAGCTCCAGGAGCTAATGCTCACTTGATCCCTCACCACCATGCCCACAATCCCCCCTGCTATTCCTGGTATCCAAAGGGCAGCAGCTCTAAGGAGCCAGGGCACTACCAGCAGGAAGACAAGAGGAAAGATGGGCAGGTGTGCCATCAGCATTACCAGGGATCACTGCAGATTCTGCAGAACTAGAGGGAAGAGTGAAAGCAGAAGTCTGGAGGGGCTGTACTCAGTCTGAAATAACCATGATCTTGGGAGAGGAGGAGCAGATGAGCTCAGCAGCAGCTTCTGCTTTTCACAGAGTTGTGACTCTTTAGTACTTTAAGGGTGCTCATCAAGAAAGATCAACAAACTTTGAGAAAAGCATTCCTCAGTCACTTGTAAACTGTGATCAGCTAGAAAATAATAAATGCACCTT
Source organism: Pezoporus occidentalis (assembly GCF_034315485.1). Lineage (NCBI taxonomy): Eukaryota > Metazoa > Chordata > Aves > Psittaciformes > Psittacidae > Pezoporus > Pezoporus occidentalis. The sequence continues at coordinate 7,716,839 of NW_026916170.1, read as the reverse complement.
TCAGTTACTTTGGGCATATGGAAGTATGGATTTATCATCCAAAGGAGGACACCATTTGTTATACAATATTGAAATAAAATACAGCTACTGCCTTGAAGATGGAGCAGCTGAAATAATGCCAAATTCAAATCTAGACATTTGCTTAAATTATGGTCAGAGGGAGACTCTGCATTAACGTGCTTAGCCCTATGGACCACTAACAGGGGCAGTCAAGAGGTATTACATGCATCACTGAGTAACAGCAAGAGGAAGACAGAGCATAGGGCTACTGGCTCCCTAAACCTGTCCCAGGGCAACCACAACATCACCACCGTATCCTTGCCTGGCAACAAAAAGGAGGGCAAGGTAAGAGGCTGCTTTCAAGAGATGTCACATTTACTCACTTGAAGTTGCACAGTTGATACTCAAAAGCAAAACAAGAACTCATACCAATACTTTTTCTCCCTGCAAAATTGCAAAGAAAAGCTCTGTACCACAGGGACAACAGTTTACACTAGTCAATTATTTTAGCTGATCACAAATACCAAGAAGAGACTAGGATAAGTGGCACCCCTGAGTGAGAATGATTTTTTTCTTTCTTAAACTGACAGTTACGCAAGTAAAGAAAAATCTCCACAGAAAAGTGATTCTGTTAATAAATGCATAAAATTAAGAAAGCTTTTTTAAACTAAAAATGCTTAGAAGTGACATAATAGCATGGGGTTTTTTGCTTATTTTATCATTAATAAGTATACAGCACAGTTAAAGTGGTAAAATTTTCTAGTCCAGACAAGGCCAAAAGTCTGCAGAGACCCCCATGCAACAGATATCACATCCATCCTAGAAAAGTCCTCTTGCATGAAAGAAATGTAATCCTTATATGACTAAGCACATCCTTTGTACCCTACATAAACTCTGAGATCTTCCTTAATTTCTGTCCTTTCTGGAATTCATCACCACCACCACACACCAGAAAGCTTGACACATCACAGCACAGCTGTCATCAACTTTTCTCTTTAGAAGAATACCTAAGGGGCAAAGCACAGCCACCAGCACAGAAACTGATTTACAGCATCAGAAGCATTGAACTTCCCGTTATTAAAGCCCCCCTAGGTTGCTTAATGGTCCTGAACACTTAATACAGCACAATTCCACTAGTATCCCATAAGACAGGTATCTAATGAGCTCTTTGGTTAATGTTGCAAATCTAACAGAATATTTTGGGTTGGGTTTTTTTCTTTTGTTTTTGTTTTTCTGGGGGGGGGGGGGGGGGTGTGCTTTTTTTTTGTTTTGGATTGGGTTTCTTTTTTTTGTTGTTTGTATTTTTGTGAGGGTTTTGTTGTTTTTAATTGTACTCACTACAGCGCTATTATTCTCAGGACTGAATTAGAACACGATTTTCACACTAGGCTAAACTGTATCTATAGAAATAATTGTTATCAGTTGCAGAAGGTCCCTACCCTACCTGTTAAATTAATGTTATTAATGCATTAGAGGGATGTACAGCCTCAGGCTGCAGACCAAATGATGGTTTGGCATCATTTGACTACTGCTGAAATGGAGAAAGAATATCACCCAGCAACTGAAGAGGACAAAACATTGTCAAGCACACAACAAAATCATAAGCCAGCTTTGGGATAGCAAAGCCTGGCTCCACACCAGTGTGTATTGATGGCTGTAAACCAAGGAAGAGTACAACTCCTCATGCCTGCTGCAAGCTTTTGTACCCTCAGAAATATTCCCAAATAACTTGTCTCTGAGGTCTTGCAAGAAACATATATGCACAGACACAAACCCAAAAGGGAAGGACAGCTTCTCAGTTAGAGGTATGTCTGACGCTCTAGGTGCTTCCGTGTTACTGCCACTGCTGTGACACAGTGCTGATGCTGCTGTGATAACCAAGCAGTGTACGCAAAGCTGAAGGCTACCCTTAAACCGGTCAGTTTGGATGCCTGTAAGTGCTCCTTATTCTCAGTTGCCAGCTTCCTGTGACTTGTGTCCTGGCTTAGTAGCCAAAAAAAGCCCTTCTTTTCAATCATGGCTGGTAGCATAATAATCTCCTAACACTATGCACAGTGCCACATAATATGGTTCCTGGCAGACCCCTAAATTGCGCTTTAATGACAAACCTTGAAAGAGAACACAAAGGATCTGAACAAAGGTCTGAGCTAATCCTGGAACCCACGTCCCTCTGCAAAAGCTGGTGCGGTATGATCAAAAGCAGGGAGATGAGGCATTAGATTTTTAATTGAACATTTAACCAGGTACTGTGGAGACTTTCTGCTCAGTGACTGACAATGGAGAATTGCAGGCCAGGCACTTGGCATGGCAGAAAACAGATTCTAAGAGTCATTATAATAGCTCTGCTTTACTACACTTATTTCATAACCAGGGTCACCCACCAGCAGGAAAATTGGGACAATTTGCCCAGAAATCCTGTGCTGTAAAAGGCTCTAAAAGTTCCCCCTCAATACCTTAATCCGTATGTTTTGCTAGTAACACAGCAACACACATACATCTGAAATTTAGGTTCTGCCCCAGATGCTGTGAATCTTTTCCCAATCTGTAGATGTTAGAGGTGGTCTACAGTTGCCTTCTGACCTCAGCCAGCATCTAAAAGCTATGCACTCTTTTTAAAAGAAGATAATTATAAAGTAATTTTTTTTTTCAAAAAGTATTTTCACAACAGGACTGGGGGAAAACATTACCTTGCAATCCTCTTCTGGTGTTACAGAGATAACCACTGACCCTGAAGACAAAGGCAGCACTCACCGTTCTCTGATGTTCTGTCAGCTATAGAACTGCTGCACCCCATGGTTCCAATAATGCTTCCCATCAGTTTCAACTGCTGCTGATATGAAGCACGTGTCTTTCAGCTGTTATACACATTTCCTGTGTCATTCATTCAGTGATGAGGGTTATACCCCTCCAGGCTCTTCCTAGCACTGCTAACAAGGAAGGGAGTTGGAGGGAAAACAAAGCAAAAAAAGAAAGCATTTGACAACACAGAATCTAAAATAGCTACAACTCATAAGAAATTACTGTACAACACGTCTTGCAAAAACTGGACCTGATGAACCATACTTGGTTTCTTTTTCACATCTGATTACTATCAGCTTGCACTCAAGACTGAAGAACTCAGTAATTAGTACAGTTTACTCCTTACATGTTAGCTGGAAGTTAACGTGCAACTGCGATTTCCTGGTAGGAACAAGAGTAGTAAGGACAAGAGACTAGAGAGGCATGTTACTCTTCATTCTTGTGATTTGAAAAGCAGAACTGCAGAATTCTAAGACTTTAAATTACATCTGATACTACTGCTAAAAAAACCCAAACCAACCCAAACCTCCCCTTCTAACACTGTATTGCTTTGAAAAGTGCCCTGCCACTGCATTTATCACTTTTCTCTCAGTGTCACCACCACCAAACTTGCAAGCTGAGATATTGCAATAGCAAATTGTTTCATCATCAGATTTCATTTAAATAAGCCATCCAATTTTCAGCTGCATTTCTAGTGAAACATTGGCTTCATTATATAAATGAACAAAGTACATTTTGTAGTATGGCTTTTTTTTTTTTTTTCTCCTGGTACTTGCTTAGGTCTTCACTAAATGCTATTATTCACTAATGCAACACACTTCCTAACCAACAAGCTCAAATGAACACAATTCCTCCAAGATATAAGTTAATTTCTAAGTAACAAGAACATCACTGATGCTCTTATAGACTGAACTTTGTAGGAACTAAAGATTTCTTATATGATCACGCTGATTCCTCTCTCTCCCTGTCTCCAAGGATACAGGTTTCTCTCTAGCATATCTGATGTCTAAATTATTGCATTTGTTATTTTGTTTAATTGATATTCCTTTTGACTTTTAAAACAAAGAAGAAATTCATTAACATAAGATGAATGTTTAACTACTATTATTTTATTTTGCCTTTAATAGCAGAAGTAAAAGTAACAGGATAAGAGAAAAAAACAAATGCATAATTAACCTATTTTTAATCTCAACAGGTATTTATTGTTGCAGGACTATTTACAGTGTTGATACCTTTTCTTATATAATGTCCTGTTATGTTATATTAATATTGCAGAACTCTTTATAGTTGTGGGGCTATTTTTCAGCATCCCACAACACAAAGGCATCCTACACTTGAGCTGGGTCTCCCACCTTCTGAGTCAGTATTTATTTTAGGAAAGAGGGATTTTCATTTTTTTTTCCCCACAATGGACTGCTTTTCTTCGCTCTGAAGGAGCTATCATGAAATCAAAAAAAAAAGTGCTGTAACATTAATTTTGAGCCAGTCAGTGGCTTTGTCAGCATCAGACACACTGACATTGCTAATAGCTCAAATTTGTCTTATCTCCAAACAATTGTTCTCCTGAATACTGTCTCCTTGCTTGCCCTCTTAGGGGAATAAGATTTGGTGTTAGTTCATCTCAAACCAACCAGCCACGACTTGAACTGTGATCTGAAGACTAGAACCAAGAGTCAAATAGAGCATACGATCTAAGTCCTGTTGCAGCAAGATGATCTTCAGCGTGTGCCTTGCAACTGGGTAACAGGAACACCAAACTAAACCATCATGTTTCTCAGGATGCCACCCAAGCCACAGCTAACAATGGTCTGACCCAACAAACAGGGATCTGAATCATCATTGTAACCTACTTTCAATGACTTAAGCTTTTCTCCCGGTCACCTCCACTCTTCCCTCCACTTACCTCTAAATTCACGGACTACTAACACCTCCTTGAGCAAAGAAATAAAAAAGATAGAGGCATAGGGACATAAATTTTATGGTGATAGCAGTAAATGAATCCTGAAACATACACTCAAATCTTGGAGGAAAAGTTGCACAAAAAATATCTATCAGTAAACACCTGAAAAAGGACAAATCTGACAATCAAAGAACTAGTCCACGGGAATAATCATCACCTTCAGTCCCAGTATCTGCATCCTAAAATGGGCATAGCGAACATTCAAACTGCTACCTTATTTCCTGATGGCTTCTTAGGTAACTACAGAGCCATCCCGGCCACCCACCTGCACAACCAGACTCCAGACCAGCCACACCTATTGAAGACTCCAGCAAGCAGGGTCTCCAACCAGGCCCAGCAAATTCACTTTCTGCCCTTCTTGTCTGACTAAAGAATCATGAACAAGTGGAACAAGCCTCTGTGGAAAAATTCAGTGTCTCCTTCAGGCCACGGCTCTTCATTGCTCAAAAATGAGCCCCTCCACAAGGAGAAATCCCTCCTCTCCTGCCCAGCCCCCACGCCCCCCCCACCCCCCCCAGTTATGCTGGTTCAAGCCAACTCCTGTGCCAGGCCAAACCTTGCCTTCCTGAACAAAGACATAGAAAAATACCAGGCAAAGGCCATGAATGCCTTCCATGGGGAAGAAGGTTGAAACCCAAGCATTATAGCATTAGAGTAATTTATGTGAGCTATTCACCGTGCAGTGTAGCAATGTCTGGTGAAGAATCATTTGCCGTTATAAAACTCCCCAAAATGCTGGACAGGGAAATGGAAAGCTAGGCTTTTACCAAGGTAATTACAAAGGCTTCAGAGATGCAAGGTAGCTGTATGAGAATTTGGGACATAATGCTGTGTTAGCATTCTGGATACTATGGCACTGGTATGCCATTAGAGAGAATCTGTCATGTTCACTAAAAAGCAGGCAGTAATTCAACATCTGCAAACTTGTTCCATTTTTTAGATATAACTACAAGAAACTGCTATATTTCTCTCAGTTCAGCAAAAAGGCAATTTTGGGATGGGTAAGCACTGAATACATTGCCCATCCACTGAAGCAAAATAAAATATCATTCTAACCATGCCAATAGACATGGACCAAATTAAGCCAGGGTGGTATGTGCTGCTCCTTTTCTGGGTAAGAGTCACTGAAGGTTACACTGCAGCAAGTGCTCAGAAATTTGGGGTTCAGAGCCATATCTGGCGAGAGCCTGATTTACAGAGAGAATGAATCAGCACCATTTCAGCTGGATGTAATAGGTGCTGCACAAAATCAATCATGCCTCCAGTCTGTCAGTCACATAAAGACCTGGCTGCCTAAAGAATAATGGAAAACTTTTAAAGATTTACAGCTGACTTTTAATAAAATCAGGCTGCAGGTCCTTTGGGCAGAGTGCTATCCTTTCAAACATACCTTACCTTTTAAAATTACATGAGCTGTGCTACAGGCAGACAAATGTAAGCTAGATCAAGCCTGAGGATATTGAAGCCACACAAGTAAGAGCCACTGGGTTTTAACTTCTTATTCTTGCTTTGTTCCATTTGTTTCTTTGATCTTTTTCTGGGTAAGAGTCACTGAAGGTTACACTGCAGCAAGTGCTCAGAAATTTGGTGTTCAGAACCGTATCTGGCGAGAGCCTGATTTACAGAGAGAATGAATCAGCACCATTTCAGCTGGATGTAATAGGTGCTGCACAAAATCAATCATGCCTCCAGTCTGTCAATCACATAAAGACCTGGCTGCCTAAAGAATAATGGAAAACTTTTAAAGATTTTTTGATAAAGAATGAAAGGCTCCTCCCACCATTTTTGTTGGGATGGGAATTATGTTATTTCCTTTAAACTGCTATCTCAAGCAACATGCCTCCATTTCCTATTTCCTCCTCTCTCAACCATATTTGTGAACAGGTAGTTATGATCTCCTCCCACAACATGTTTTAGAAGGTACATGTGGTCAAAGAAATGATGAGATAGGGACATTTTTCTCCATTAAGATCAGATGGATGGGTGGGTGGGTAGATGCTTTCAGTGACAGGGGCTTTCCTTTGATCCCTTCTTGCTATCAATTTTTTAATTTTCTGTGATTCACAGACTTCCGTTAGAGTTGTTTTCCTTTGAAAATTAGGACTGCAGAGAACAGAGAGATACCATGACATGGGTTTGTGATTGATTTGCTTCTGTGCATTGCTTGGGGAATAAAGCAGGAAAGAGCAAAATGCTTAAGAAAGCCCAGACATTAAATCACAACACATAGGTTAGCACCTTTAGCGGGACAACTCTTCAAAACTGTCTTGTGGCCAGACTTGAGATTGTGAAGGATGGGAATCTAGAGATGAATTAAAAATTTCATTATCTAAAAGACACACCCTGCAGAAAGTGGGATGAAGCAGCCAAAGTCAACTAACAGAGTGAAAGAGAACCTTGTGATGCCACAAGAAATGTAATTTTGACATTAGCACCGAATTTAGTTTGACAAGGGACTGATATGAGAACATCAAACATAGGGAAAGCAGTATCTGTTTAGGTCTCTGTTATTTTACATCCATGGGATAAACTGACATTTCCATTAACTGACTTCCAATGGTTACACGTATGTGAAAGAAAGGAGAAAGCCTTTTTGTTTACAGATAATTTCTTCAACCTGCTCAGAGAAACAAGGCTAAGCTCAATATAAAACTGAAGGAATCATTTCTAGCAGTGGCTTTGTTGGCAGATCTCTGTATTTGGGCCAAGGATCAATAGGGACTGGATGTAGTAAGATACCAGTAAGCCAGCAAAGCCTGACAGAGCATAGGATGAATATATAGAACAGCTCAATAAGGTGGACTCATATTCCCAAGCCCAAAAATGCTCTGCAAGAAGAAATAAAAGCAAGAGCTGCAAAGGTGTGAACATGTAGAGATTATTCAAGCAATTGCTGAGTTCAGGAACTACATGCAAATCCAAGGAGAACCGTAGAAAACCGATGGAAGAATGCCAGTTCGTGTTATTTACAATCAATAAAGAATACACTTACACAAAACATTTGCACATTTTTGTGCAGAAAATAAACAAAACAAGCAGCCCTATTTTTTGCACGGCAAGACTTTGGGCAGAATGTTTTTTAAAAAGAGAGGAAGTAGCAAACACAAGTGCACAAATGAGGTACAGATCACCCTGAATCCAAAGCTATCACATAATTTTCCAGAAATGCTAAATGCCTGTAGGGGGAGATTCCTCTCGGAAGCAAGGAGAAAACTCAAAATCCTGAAGCAAAGTTGGTTCTAGTAAACTGGAACCAACCAGAACATAAAAGTTAACATCCTTGTCTGAACCATGCATTGCCCTGCAGTTAATGAGCAGGGTCGTTAATTCTCCTTACTTGAAGGGGAGAAGGGGTGAAAGAGCAAAGCTCCAGAATGAATGTGTTAAAACTTAAGTCAGTTTAAATATTCAATTAATGCTTCAGCTGAAATTCATATTGGTTAATAAAATATAAGTTAAGCATCAGAAAAAGGTTCAAAATTATATTAAAAATAGTTTTTCCTAAAAACAAAAGTACATGAAATACAGTAGTCCCAAAGCCAGCTGATTGCATCTGTATTCAGAAGTTCTGGATATCTGATCCAGTTCAGGTCAAACTTTATAGTCCAAAGCACACTGATTTTTCTCAGGATAAAATCATAAACAGTTACACATACGTCACTCCCTACACAGACATAAGATTAGGACAATTTGCTCTTTAAAAGTGAACTAAAATATACATATATACCCCACCCAAAGCTTACTTGTTTTTTTCTTTCTGCTTCAGCAATACCAATTTTTTTCTTTTTCTTTTCTATAAGGAGTACCTTTAGAAGATTCTTTTTTTTTCAGGAGAAAGCAGCCCCTTTTTGGCAGCAGAATTGCACAATGACGGGTGAGGCTCTGCAGAACAGGTGCTCGGATTCTCTCTGGGGTTCTGGAGCTAGGAGATGCAATGCACTTGCTCTCCACCTATTTAAACAGCTTCCTGAGAGTAAATTTCTTGAGCACAGCTCTTCAGAAACATTCAGGGGAAACGCTGTGTTCATCATTCAGCCTGATGTGCAAGCTCATGGCTGTAGCCCTCCAGCTGCAGTGTATGCATGCTGTTGAAGAGCTGTTTTGTCACCATGCACCCTGAATCTCAGGCAGAGAAAGGGATGGGCTGAAGTTATCTGCTTCACATCTGAAGTCACATGATCTCTCTCAAGAGGAATGGCCTTTCTGCTGTGATGAGGTGATGATTTGCATTTTAGCAGCTCTAGCACACTGAAAAATAACATAAGGGCTGTGCAGGTATTTGGTGATCTGGCATGTTTATGAAAGCCCTTAAGGAAAGAAAAACTGAATTTACAATGAGGCATTATATCTGCGTGTTAGCAATACTGTTTTTTTTCCAAAACACTCATACCCAGATAATAGGACCAGCATGAAGCACTCAAATCTTGTACTCAGAAGCAGTGCACTAACACCTGCACACTTCATTTCTTCATGTGTATTCACATGTTCTTCCATAAATGTGTGACTGAAATTCAGCGGACTCTGTTCATGTTTTGGCTTGTCTGCTCCTTGTGCAACTACTGGAAAGGGACTGAAGAAGCAGAGAACTCTGCAGTATGGCTCCCCTGTGCAGTCAAGAACCCATGGCACTGTACACTTTCAAATCGAAACCTAATCCCTGGCAGCAGGGCCCACAACTCCGAACCTAGCTCCTCACCTCGCTGACCAGGGACTCTCAGTCACTGCACAGGTGTCCTTTGCATGCCCAAGGTGATTTGTTACTGCCCACTGATCCACAAAGGCCCCTAAGGAACCTGCCATTTCAGGCAGTATACCGATACCGTGGGGACGCTGCCATTTTGAACACATACACCACTGAAAAATATAAATAGCAGTATAGTAACGACACTAATACAGTCTTGGGCCCAGTCTTCAACATCACTCATCTTCATTACACCACACTTTTCCCAAATGTGTCCTTCCACACCCCTCCAAAAGCTGTGGAGGGGCGGCTTGCTGCTGTGCCAACTGATGGAACAGAGCACAGGAGCCACTTCTGTGGCATCAGTGCAGGGGCCTTCATAAAACAGTGACAATCAAAGCAAGATCTTGACCCTGCAGCCCCTCCCCCAAAGGCTAATAACACTGTAACATGGTATTTTCAGGGAAATTCTGCCATCAGTGTGGCGACAGTTATAGAAAGGCATCCACCACCACTGTGAAGAACAGTGATCAAATAATCTTTTGGGACAGAGACAGACAACTGCCCCTACTGTGATGTAACAGATGCATCTATTAATGTGCAAAAGATATTTAAAGTACCAAGCTAGCAAAGCAAAAGGTATATGTGAATGAACTGGTTTGATGGACTGAGCTAGTCCTTTGAGGTTCTGGAGTCCCAGACAAAAGCCTCCACTTTCAAAGCTGTTCCCCTCTTATGAGACAAGACAGTAAACGGCATATATATCAGGTGTGATAATTCTGCATGACCCAGAAGGGTTCTGATGTTTGTTTTTCTGGCAGGATGCACTTTCCCTGATCAGAGTTGCAGTAGCTAATCATTTATGTATGATCACTCTGTTCTGCCAAAATGCATGCAAGCAAAACTACATCACAACCTCTTTCGACTGCAGTCTGGGGATACACATTATTTATAAAACACTTACTGTACCTGATAAATTCATCTCTATTGGAATTAACCAAGATTTCTGCATAATGTGAGGCTATAAGGCGTGTTCCAGTGGCCAACAAATCCATCAAAACATTTCATCCATTTAATGGAAGAGGAATCAAACCTTTAGCTGTTAGGTTCTATAGGACATAAAGTCTCCACTGTGTGTTTTCTTTTGTTATTCATGGAAGTTGTTAGCCCTCTGTCTTAGTGGTCTGACGTGACCAAGCAACCTGATAAAAAGTCAGTCCTGCTGGACTGAGCCACCTCTCCAGTTACCTACAGGTATCACAATAACATGCAACTTGAGGAAACACAAATATGCTTTCCAAATTAACCTTTCCCATTCAAGTCCAAGGATGTATGCTGTATCAAATGAGCATTCTCTTTTCCGCATAAGGCAAAGAGAACATACCAGTCCCACCAATAAAGTCTCACATACTACCGCTTTTTTGTTCAGCAGTCATGTATCACACACACACTTAAGATGCTGAAAGGGTTTTAGAATCAACAGTTGTAACAGAAAGTAGGCCAACACATGCTGCCAATATGTTGTTGAGCAGTCTGGCATGACAAGAAAAAACCCAGTTATGTGCAGGAATCGGGACATCCCTTTACAGACAACCCTTCTTGATCTAATAGCACGTACTCTGTTTTAAAATACTTTGGAAACATTAACCTCCCTAGCAAGCTTCCATGCAGGCATTCCACATACATAATTCAAATTCAGCCTCAGGCCTACTTCTCAGAAGTACCCACTACAAAGTGATGTAACTGATATTTTCAGAAAGACTAAAAATAATCATAGTCAAATTGAATGTCTTGACAATGGCTCCCCACCTTTTACCCTCCCTCAAAGAAGTATTTTTGAGTATTTTTTGAGCTTACAAAGCTCAAAGAAGTATTTTGAGGCAACCAAACAATTTTTTAAAATACCAAAGTATTTTAAAGTACTAGCCAGGGGACAAGGCCCTGCCTGAGGACCTGGATGTCCAGTCACAAACAGAAAGAATCAAAAGAATAGAAGAAACAAAGAGAGAAATAAATGTCCAGAACAATTTTAAGCTCTGCCTCAGTCAGTCAGATGACAGAAATGTGTTCTCACAAACCAGGAGGAGGTTAATCTGTGTGAATAGGAAAATAAATTCCCCCTTGACAACTCTGGGTGAGATGAGGAATAAAAGAGATTAAAATTAGTATCGCTGGCTAAAAGAACACAAAATCAGAAATGTGAAACAAAGGCAGGTGTAGGGCCTCCAAACTCTTGAAGGCCAAGAAACTAATCCAGAACACTGTGCAAACATCAGGATCTTCTGATCATCTGTAAAAATTAGAACTTTTTTTTTAGAAGAAGAAGAATTTCCCAAATTATCAGTTGAATATAATTCTGGGAAGCAATGACTAATGATATAATTTGCACAACTCTACCTCCCTCATGTTAGCTTCAGCCTCCACTTAGCGCCTGTAGAGATGATAGCTAGCTATAGCATTCAGGTTTTGCAGTCTTAGTAAAGCAACAAGAGGGAAAAGAAATAGGCATAAGAACTGCCTAGCAGCAGCTTGAGCTGCGTTTTGTTGGTCTGGTCAACCAAAAGCTGCACTGAGTGCAAAACCTACATCCTGAAGCCTCGAGCCTACCAGACGGTCTCTTCCGAAAAGGTGCCTCTGGCTAAATCAGGCTCATAAGGTCAGGAGGGTACACAGATTGGACTCACACATTAATGATCACTATGTAAAAGGGGTTTTTTATTTTTATATTTTTTTTAAGACTAGGAACTACTAAGTACAGCCATCACATACACGGTAGGGAGTCAGCAAAGTCTATGGAAATAATTTTCTTCACCTCTATTTTCATCTTCTCCTTATGAAATTGTTTTTAATGACAAAGACAAAATTTTCTACCTTCATTTGCTGCTTCAGCAATCAGTTTCAAGAGTCAAGGCAACTACAATATTTAGCTACAAACAATATATTTTTTGCTTACAGGCACCACATGCTTCTGAAAATTACCAAACTTACCTTTTATATTCCAAATTAATTCTTTGTAACTTTTAACCACAGTCCTATAAACATTGTACAGGTTCCTTAATGTGTACTTCTACAAGCCACGCCCTTTGGGATGTGAGGATTTAGCATGGTGAGGATTTAAGTATATAGTGAAAACCCCCTAAGAGATGACATAGGATGACATAAGAGATGCATTGTGTGATCCAACAGATGACAAAAAAGTTCCAGAATTAATGAATACCTGATGCAGACAGGCACAGAACTGCACAGATACAGCTGCTCTGTACCCTCACAGCAAGCCATCTTCTGCAGAAGATACACGGTGAATCCACGGCCTAAATAATCTTGGATTACTGATGGGTGAGAGGAGGGTGTGAGCAGACAGTATGAGGAGCTCCATCAGGTTCGCTTTAGCAAAGAGACACCTACGGAACACTTAGGCCACCTGGTACTGTATCCACACGTACCACAACATTTTGTAAAAGCAACCCAGCTCCAGAGCAGGATCACGCACAACCTGACACACCGACCTGCGCACTACCAACCACCGAGGGCTCCGGCCAGGCAGAGTGAGGAGGTGAGCTGGTGAGCGCGGAGAGCCCCCTGCTGGCGGCGCCGTGCGGCACCGCACCGGGAGTCGGCCGCAGCGCCGCCCGCTTCGCGCGGTCCCGCCCAGGACAGCCCAGCCCGTCCCTCCGAGCCATGGCCGCCAGCGCCGCAGCTCGCCCGCCGACGGGGTTCAGCGATGTGGGGGGTAATGACCGTTTCCAGGGGAGCTTTGCTTTACCCTGCTGGTGGTGAAAGAAAATTTCCGCTGTTCCGGGGTGGATTTTAGAAAGCAAAGGGTCTCGCTTTCACGCCTCGCTTTAAAAACACTCTGTAGAGCGTCACACGCTGTGCCTGAGGGGATAAATCGTAACTTTCGCACATCCGTTAGGCACCACGCAACAGCTTCCTCAAGGAAGCACTGACAAGCTCTGCCTTCTGTCTTAGCACGTTGCTCCAAACACTGCCTCCTGTGCCCATGAAACCATCCACACCTTCCTCCCGCACTGCCGGGAGGGCTGGAACACCCGCCGCCCGCGGAGGAACGCCTTCCCATGCCTGGCTGACTTGGGACCCACGCAGCCGCAGCCGCGCTCCTCCCAAGCAATAGGGTGCTTCAGCGCCTCTCCCGGAGCTCAGCCTGCCTTTCCCATGCTCCGGCCAGCCCGCTGGGTACGAGATTTAACGCACCAGTCCCGCTGTTTCCCTCTCACGTGGGAGAAGCGAGCGGCCAAGCACACCCAAGGGCAGTGGGATGTGCAGGAAGGCTGGCTGGCCAGCCATTTCCCAAGCCGGAGGTCACGGCGTTAGGAGCGTCTAGGCTGGAAGCCACGACGTACGGGTGCATAGAAACGGGGTGCTCGCAGTACCCGCTCCGGGCCTTAACGGGACTCTTGCCCTCCAGGCTCGTTACCTGCCCCAGCGCCGGGTTCGGCGGGGCAGATAAGGGCCCGAGGGCGGGAGCTGAACGGCTCTAACGCGTGGAGATGCATGCCGACGCTGAAGTCGCGCATAAAACCTTACCTGTGCCTTCCCTACCGTGAGAGCTACTAAAGCGATTTACCCCCTTCACTGCTCCTCTGTAGCTAGCTGAGGGGCAGAAGATGCATTAGGGTGATTTTTAATGACTACATTTTTAATTAACCAGCAATTTAAAACGAAAATTAAAAAAGGGCAAACAAAAGCCGCGGCTGCGGAGACCTGACTCCTCCTCCCTCGCACGTTGTCCCCGCTACACTCTTCACGCGCCCAACGGCTGCGCTCCCCCGGCCCTCCCCCCAGCTTCGAGCGCCGCACCCACCCCGGTGGGGCGGCAGGAGGCGCCCCAGTGTCTGATCACATAGGGGTAGTCCCGCGGAGCATGCCGTGTGTGGCGGTTCCATAGTGTAGTGGTTATCACGTCTGCTTTACACGCAGAAGGTCCTGGGTTCGAGCCCCAGTGGAACCAGCGCCGCTGGTTATTTTCGTGCGTCCCCCCTCAATTTTTCGTCGTTTCCTATAGAGCGATGAGTCTCTGCTTTCTACTCCCCCCCCCCCCCGCCCCAAGACGGGCAACCTTATAAGCGTGTAAAGAAAGGGTAAGCCCTGCCTGCGGCAGAAGTGGAAGGTGAAGGGAGTGGAAAGGCTCCTCAAGCAGGAAACTCCCTTCCACAGGCCTTGTTCAACGGAGTAATTTTTCTAAGAGTATGACCATAATTTGGGGTTGTTTGGCCTGGAGAAGACAGACCTAACTGCAGCCTTTCAGTTCTGAAAAGGAGCCTGTAAGAAAGATCAGGAGAGACTTTCAGCAGGGCTTGTTGTGACAGGACAAGGAGTAATGTTTTTAAACTAAAAGAGGGGAGATTAAGGCTCGATGTGAGGAAAAAATTCTTGACAATAAAGGTGGTAAAATACTGGCACAGGTTGCCCAGAGAATTGGTGGTGTACCACCCCTGGGGACATTCAGGGCCACGCTGGATGTGGTTCTGAGCAACCTGATCTAGTTGAAGATGTCCCTGCTCATGGGAGGGGGGTTGGACTAGATGACCTTTGAAGGTCCCTTTCAACTTAAACCATTCTATGATGCTGATTCTATGATTCTATGATTTAGCCAATGTTGCTGCAGTGCTTGTTTTTTTCCTCTAAAAAGCTCGATTTCCTGCAACAACATCAACCAAAATGCAAAGAGACCCAGCAAGGGCTGGCTTGTGCCAGCGCCCTGAGGTACCGAAGCAGCTGGTGCTTTCTCCACCTGTCTGCCCAGCATGGCTCTGCGAGGCAGGATTTATGGGGTTTAAATCTGGTTGCTCACCTTACAGTACTCCCTGAGCACCAGTTTTGTGGTGGTCAGTAGCCCCCATGCCTCTGGTGCAATAGGGATGCCCAGGGTAGAGCAGGGGCTGTGGGCCTGTCTGCACTGAGGCCTTTCTGAGTGTCACCTGGAAGGGGAAACAGGTAGATGGAAGCCTAATAAAAGTGTTACCCCTTCTTTTAAGTCTGCCTGATACAGGAGCTCTTGGGGGCCATTTTGCATCTTCCCATGGACCCCTTCTCACTGTTGCAGCTTAGGCCGGGGCTGGCTGCTGCAGAAAGGTGCAGATGGGGCCTCTCCCTGCCACAGGTCAGAGGCTTCATCCTCAGCAGCAAAAGAGGAGTCTTTTCTCGACAGCACGGTCTTGCTATGGTCCCTGGGCTGGGTAACCAAGGGGACTACAGAGATCAGAGGCAGCCTTGGAGGCAGAGGGGAGGAGTCTGTGCCTCCTCCCAGGTAGAGTGTGCGAGCATCCACATAGCGGTGGTGAAGGCTGCAGCTCAATGCATCCCCAAGGAAAGTTTTCTCTAGGGCAGACTGGAGTTTTCACTGTTTCACTGTTGCTTTCACCTCTGTGCTTGGAGAAGTGTTTGAGTACAGGAGAAAAACTGTTTTCCCCTGTACTGCGTGTATTGCTGATTTTATTAATCGAGAAAGAAGAAGCCATCTGAGCTTGCCTTGGAGCAGTTTGAGTTATTATGTGTTGTCTCATTTTGCACATGCAAGCCTTTAGAAAAGGGTAACCTCTGGGCATGGATGCTACCATGGCATTTGTCTGTGCATGGGAGCCCTGATGAGTGCTGGGGCTAAAACACCTCTGCAGAAGGAGGAAGCTCCTTAGCTCTGCTGATCAGAGCAGGAGGGTGTGATTTACTTATCATAAAGATGAAAGAGAAAAATCGGCTTAGCTGAAACTTCTCTTAATCATCATCATAAGAAAACTATGAATCCTTTGTCAGTGTTTGGTCTTACTAAAGAAACACTCTGGGGTGTGGGCAAGTTGCAGTTACAAATTGCAGTGCAATGTGCAGATACCTGGACCAGGTTGCAAAAGCTATTTTGGGTAGGAGGCACACATATATTACATTGTAAGACCTAGCAGGGTAATTTCATAACGTTAAGCGCTGTAATGACACTAATGGCCTGTGTGTCCTGCAGCCTGGAAGTGCAGATGTCAGCTCTGGCTTTCCTCTGCTTAACTTGGTTAGAACTGTGTGTGCAGCCCATGGGAGGTGAAGCCAAAGCAATGTATTCCATCTGTTGGGTAAACTGTCTTCCACAGATGGACACAGGCTCAAAGCTGAATCAGCTGTAGCTAGACTTTTCCTAATGTAGGGTTTGCCAGCTTTTGATGTAGGTACTTCCCATGTAATAGGGATGGTGGTCCCCATGGTGCCTACCCTGCCAATGACAGCCACAACTCCCCCAGCTGCATGCATAACAGGGTGAGTGGGCCTGATCCTGGTGGCCAGCACCAGATAACTACCTGCACTGTGTTTTCCTACATTTAGGGAAAAGGCTCCTTTTCAGAAGAGAACTTAAGCTCACACTTCAGGCTTGTGGAAAGAATATTTTGTTTCAAGATACAGATCTTCTGCATGTGTAGACCATCGTAGCTTCATCCATTTCAACAGGATCCAGCTCTTACCGGTTTGACTCAAGCTCTGAAAAGCGTTGGCAGTCTTGCTCTCAGCATGTCAGTATCCTTCTTCTGTGGTTCACACGTACATGTATAAATGTGTATTTTGTACATTCCCTAACTGTGCTAAAACCAAACCACACCAGTCACACATTTGCGCTGAGACACTGCATGTCGTGTGTGTTCAGCTCCCAGACGCGTGAATCTGTGTGTGCCGCTCTGATTTAGCTGTCTGGCAGTCTGACTTTGGGAGAAGCACAAAACCACTATATGGAGTTGCACTTCTCTCTCACACGAGTGCTTTTCTTACCTGCTTCCCTCTGAGGGCACACGTGCACACTGCCAGTCAGTCAAATGCCAGGAAGGCCTCCATGCCCATATATGTGTTTTGGGAGCTCATAGATACACAGCTCTGCCATGATCAGAAGCAAATTCATTTCTCATAAGGAGAAAGCTATAGGCAGAAAGCACTAAGTCTGCATACAGTATTGGCATAGAGCTCCTTAAATGGTGGTGAGATGTATCTTTATCTGCTAACAAAGCCAGGCCAAAGTATGGACTGGAACACTGGCCTCCAGTGATCCATGCTGTTTAATTCTTAGCAAACGCCTGGTAAAATTGTGGTTCAGGCCACCTAACCCAGCTGGGGAGGGACACATGCCAGGGAGCATCCCCAGGCAGGGTGTTGAACAGCCTCCATTCAATTTGTTCCCCCGCTGCCATCCCAGGGGGTTCACACCCTTACAAACCCCCATGCCTTCATGTCATGCCCCTGGAAGTGCAAGCTGTACTCAAACTCATGTACTCAGAGCATTCCAATGGTGCAGGGCAGCCTTTGTATTATTTCCCACAATATGGGGGAAGAAAATACACCAAAATATCTGAGGACCATGAAAACATACCAAAATGTTTTAAAGCCAATGGGACACGAGCTGGACCTGGAGCTGTGTGGCCAAGAGTGAACCTGCCCAATCAGTTCCTGCCTCTGTTTTACACAGCACTGTGGGTATCACCAAACCTTCCTCCTTTGGACCGTTTGTACCAGCCATAGTTTTGTTCCATAATCAATGCCAGGCTAATTTTATCCTTTTCAATTTTATTTTATTTTATTTTTTTTAAGGGAAATGTAGCCCTATCTGGTACTATATTGTGTACTGGATTTAAATTGTTTTCTGTCTTCTGTACCTGAAAGTATTTGTATGCTCACTAGGAATTAACTACATGATTAGTTAGCAATGTTGTCTGTAGTGGCAGCACAGTTTTGCTCTTTACAGTTACTAAAACGAAGGCCCACGAACACCATTAGACACAGAGGGTCTGAACTGTCTAGAGTTTTAATATATTTTAATATATTAAAGGCTCTTCTACCCTTCCTGTGAGCCAGTTCATTTTTTTTTTAATGCTACAGACACATTTTTAAACACAGATTGCACTTTTTTTTTTGTAGGGAGGGAGTTTTATAACTGGGAGCCACCAATCCTGACAGTGTACCTTTGGATGAAGTGTTCTTTGATAACAGCTGTGCTATTTCTGAACATGATCTCTGAGCTATTACATTCCTTGCACAAAATCAAGACCTATTTGAAAGGTGGAGCTGACCATAACCCATGACTGATTTTAAAATGCTTAGGGTGGTAGGAGAGAATTTGGTTTCACTTTTTAAAAATACAGTAGGTGATTTCTCTTTGGGTGGGCAGCTCTGCCTCCCAGTGACCATGAGCTGAGAGGCTGAAGTTCTGATCTGGTTTTCCAAGAGATACGTGAATGAATGTATTTAGAGATTTTTAAGCTGGGATTTTCAAGACCATGGGACTTAAATACCAAGTGCTCATCAATGCAAAGAGAGAATAGATATCCAAGCATCTTCAGCAGCTCTGGAAATTTTTGTCTCTGTAGCCACACTGCTTACTCACCCTGCCATGCACTGATGTTCCCTAGTGTTTGGGGTGAGTTGGCCCAGGTCCAAGAAGCAGGATGTCCATGTCCATTCAGGGGTCTGCCTGTGATTGCCTGTCCTCTTCTTTAGGGTAGATTAAAATGGGAAAAGTGTTGGGTTGAGCAGGTTAAACTGCTCAAGGCTGAGCAAAGCAGCAAGCCCCCTTGGCAGGAGGCTTGTCCCAGTCATGTCGCACACTCTGGCGAGGGCAGGATGCAGCACTGGAGGTGCATCTGCAGAGAGATGCTGTCCCTGACATCTCATTTGAAGAGCATTCCAAATATGTGGGTATCCAGAGGCAGGTGAGATGAATCCTGCCCAGTAGACTGTTTCCAAAAAGTCAGCATCCTTGTTTACACAGTGTTTTTGAATGGGTGTACACCAGAAAACTAGAGACAGGTCTAGTTTAATTCAGCAGCAGCATACATGATCTATGCAGCACTTTAATCTATTTTGCGTGCATACAATCTGAGATCTGAAACATAGAAAGCTGCTTCCGAAGCAATTACTTTCAAAAACCTTCATTAAAAAGTCACTGCTAATTGCACATAATTAACAGAGATTGGAGGAATGGGTGCAAGATCCACCAGAATCACTAGCAGTCTGTTTACGTCTTGAATCTTTCAGTCATTTTAAAATCAAATGTATAACTCTCTTTGACGTAAGCTGATTAGAGGGTACTATAGGTAGAACTGTTAGCAAAGGGAGGTTTACTTTTTTTGGTTTGAGATTTTTACAGCTCAGAAAGTAAACTACTGAAATGTGCAATTTCCATTTGATCTACTAATTGCAGTTTTCAACCCCTTGCTATTAGGTGACTAAAAGAGCATTAAGGTCAGGGCAGATTTCTACAGCTGTTATTAGGAAAGGCATTGATAGTGTAGAGGTAAATAACTGGGATGGAAGATAATGAATACATACCACATACAACAGACAATATATACTTGTCATGGTTTAACCACACACAGCCCCACACAGCCCCTTGCTCACTTGCCCCTGGTGGGATGGCAGAATCATAAAAGTGAGAAAACTTGTGGGTTGAGATAAAGACACTTCAGCAGGTAAAGCAAAAAATGCACACACAAGCAAAGTAACCAAGGAATTCATTCACCATTTTCCATGGTCAGGCAGGTCCATCCCCAGGAAAGCAGGTCTCCTTCATGGTAATGATGACTTGGGAAGACAAACATCATCACTCCAAACATCCTCCCCTTTCCTTCTTTTTTTCCCAGCTGTATATGCTGAGCATGATGCCATATGGTATGGAATGTACCTCTGGTCAGCTGGGGTCAGCTGTCCCAGCGGTGTCCCCTCCCAGCACCTTGTGCACCCTCAGCCTACTTGCTGGTAGGGTGGTATGAGAAGCAGAAAAGGCCTTGTCTCTGGGTGTAAGCACTGCTCAGCAATAGCTAGAACATCCCTGAGTTATCAACATGGTTTCCAGCACAAATCCAAAACACAACCCCATACTGGCTGCCATGAAGAAAATCAACTCTGCCCCAGCCAAAACCAGCACAACATTACATATATTTTATGAGCATTAGACAGCTACATTTCTATGGGGGGGGGGGGGGTATATGTGGTTTCTAGGTAGGTATGTCCCTGTTTAGTTGAACAAATGTCTGCATACAGAGTCAGATTTGTTCCTGGAGTTTTCTCCGTATCAGTACTCAGAGTGTCAGTACCTCATTACTTTTTACCTCTTAAAAACTGTTGCACATGACATCCTAGATGATTGAGCTTGACAGTAATAATTTTGTGGTTGGCTTGATAGTGCTTGATAAAATCATGAGAATGAAGGAGAGTAAGGTGCTTAGGCAATGCTTAAGTTAATCTCATGCCTTCCCAGTAAGCCTAACAGCATGCTAAGGAGCTATTCTCAAAAGAGGAAGGAAAAGATGCGGTTCAGGATGGGAAGCGTCGTGCTGTCTCTTCTTTTCTTGTACAAAGGTACGCACCAGGGGCTGTGGAGTATAGAGAAAGCTCTTCTCTGCATTCTCATGGAGGCATAATGATTTGGGGAAAGTCAAAATTGTGGAGGAGATGCATAATTAATGTACATGAGTGAGCAGCATTCTTACAGCTCTATGAATATTCAGTAGTAAAACTGTTTCACAAAATAATTGCAGTGTAAAAAATTTGCCATATAATTTGTCAAAATATGAATTTGCAACAAAAATTGTAGTGCAGCTGAGCCAGTGTATAAATAATAATTCTGATTTGAAAAATGAGGTACAGTATAATATGGAAGACTGGTCCTTCCTTAATCAAAACTCTTGGTTAATGAAAAGCTGATCATTACCAGCAAGACATTGCTGATGGAGATCTGACTTTTTTTAAAAGTCTCTTTCAGGCATATTGGCCTGGAAAAAACTTCCAAAGGCACTTTATAAACAAAAAGCAATCATAAGTCAAGAAAAGTATCAATTCTGAAGCTTTCTCAAACTTACTTTTCTGAAAAGTAGCAATGAAAGTAGGTAAACCAGAGCTAGAAGCAGCCAGAAAATTCAGGGTCATGGTCGCCTTCTGTGGAACCCAGCTGTGGAACAAGGAGATAATTTTTGTGGGTTGTGTTTCATTCTGGCTTCATCAAAGCCAATAACAAAGCTGCTGTTGTCTTAAGGCTGAGGTTGCTCTTGCTAGGTGCTGGGCGTTATCTACCAACATTAATGTGTGAATAGAGTATGATCTGTCAGAGTGGGGGACAGATTTATCAGATAATCCAGGTTTTCCGCCAGGAATGTTGAATTATCAGTCTTTTGCTTTGTCTAGTTTTTTCTGTCCTTCTTTCTTTACATTGAATATTTTGGTCTACCACATTTCATGGAAAGTGTTTCCCAAATAGCCATGCCTTCACATCATCCTTTTATGTTTGGCTGTACCCCCCTCTGTCTAATTACTAGGGCTTTATAATCTCCCAGCATATAGTTGTGTGCTCTCTTCATACCTTATCTCTTTGCTCTCCTTTGTTTCACCTGGGAAGGTTACTGGTAACTGAGCTTCTTGGAAGGCTGTTTTTTTACCTGGACTCCAGCATTTTTTTCCCAGTGCATAGCATAACCTGCAATTAGTCCTTGGAATGAGTTCCTACCTTGCTCTTTATCCCAGACACAGCTTGCTTTAAATAGACACCCACACATCAGGATATTTTTGGAAAGCCTGCAGTGAAAAATTACTTGTATGATCTCTTTCCAGGCATCGCTCCTTTGGTATTGAATTTATTTTCTTAATTCACTGGTTTTCTTAGTTTACTGGCTTTCTCTGCTTTGAGGTCCATATGTCCTCTTCTGGATAAAGAGCAAGAAGTGGTGCTTTGCCCTGGTTCACCTCACAGTGCTGCCTCTCCTACCATGGAGCAGGTGCTGCTAGGCCAATCCCCTAAGCCATGTGTGCTAAAGCCGTGATAAGCTACTTAACTTATTTTTCCTGGCAAAAGAAGTGGCTTAGAGGAGCACCCCCCACACCTTGGCTGGGCTTGTGTTTGCCGGCGACACCATCACAGCAGCAGCAGTAGCATATGGTGCAGCAGGCAGGCTCCTGTGACGTGAGCCACAGCAGCTGCCGGGGCCCCTCCATATGGTGAGGGGGAGCATCCTGAGCCCTGGGTTGACATGAATACGCTTTTAGCACATTGAATGTGACATGCCTGTGCTGCATTATTCCAGCCATGATCACTACACATTGGGAAATAAGCACGTCTCAGCAGCTGAAAAGAATTATTTTCTTTTTTTCCCCACAAAAATCAAAATCAAAGGCCCAAACCCGCCTCAGATCACAGTAAATAACATCTTTAGTGCTGCCCTTTGGCATAATCAATAAATCTAATAAAATTATTATGCAGGCAATGTTCTACATAGCTATACGCTCTAAGCAGGAAGGAACAAATGTCAATAAGATCAGAAATTGCCAAAAGTTTTCAAAGGAACACTTTGGAGAAAAAAAAAAAATTAAAAAAAAATTACACATCTCTTAAGAAGAAAAGGGTAAAAGGTTGATTTTTTGTTAACTTTTTTTTTTCACATATCTTCACAACATAAAAAAATGTGGAAACATTATGGAGACAGCTGGCATAAAAGATAATATTAATTACATAGGTATAATTGTCCTTATTTAAATATGTTTTTTATAATTTTCAGATAAATACCAGCAAATATTATATGAGACAAAATACAAATGAATGAAAGTGGATACCAAATACAAATCATTTAAAGAAAGAAAATGAAATGGAATTGAAAATAATAAAACAATGAGAAAATCCCCACAAAAGGAATGAGGAAAGCAGAAGCTGCATTAAAGCAGGAGAGAGATGCTTAACATGAAATATGAGCCCTTCTCTCTTGTGCAGACTGGCATTGGTGCTGGTCCTGTTGCTTTGCTGGGGGTTGCCAGGGCCAAAATACCATTTACAGAGTGGCTTTAGGTGGTGAAAGCCCGCAGATGAACAGCCTGCTTTCACCGGGACAGTCTGACTCCCAAAATCTTCTGGTGGACATAGATCTGCATATGCCCTGATGGTCTCTGCCTGTCAGCATAGCTCACAAGGACCATTTAAAGCCTGCACGTTTTACAAGTAAAGGCACTGTTTGCTCAGCTCAGTAAGGATCCTGCTTAGCATGGCCATTGAAAAAGCCCTGAGGGGAAAACAAATAAGCAACCACCAAATGACTGGGTGAGGAGGTTACGCCTGCCAAGGGGACCTGAGGACCAGCCACACCTGTCCCATCACCTCTGGCACAGGGGTAAGGAGAGATGGGGAAAATGCCACGTATGATGGTGGCCTGGGACGCAGCAGCTTCCCCAAATGCACCATGCTCGAGGCTGGTGCAGCCTGATGTGAGTCACCATGCTTGCCTGGCACGATTTCCAGGCCTGGGATGTAAAAATAGCTGAGGCTAATAATATAGCAACCCACAAACTAGCACCCAGTGGGCACAGAGGTACCACAGTACCTTTTTCAGTGTCTCAGCCCCCTGTGCTGTACCTAGCTCTGCTTCCTGATGCTCTCTAATGCGGTGCTCAAGGAAAACAGGGACTTGAAGTGGTGTGCCTCTCAGAAAATGTGTTAAAACCAGTGCCATTCATTCCACTCACCCCTTTTTCAGGTCTCCAGTCAATTTTTCTGGTTTTTAAGCATTTTTCCTTTCCCCTGCCCTATGTGCAGAAGGGAACCAGTTGACTAGCTATGCACCTAGGAGCCACCATGCTAGGAAAGTGATGCATCACGAGGGAGTGCCCTTCACTATGAGGAGAGGAAATAATTTTGTTCATCTTTCTGAGCTCTGCTAAACTGAGTTGATGCATGCAGACATGAAAGACAAAATTAACTATTTTCCAGATTAAGCTTTTAGACCACCTAAATTGTAAAGTCAAGAAATAAACAAAGTCATTAACATTTTCCACATACTTTACCTGCAATGGCCAGGTTTATGTGAACTTACTCCGGCAAATCAAGTGACTGACTTTTATTCTGTGTTATATTTTATTTCTCTGTTTTATTGTAAATGTGCTTTCTCATGCTTGCACATCTGTCATTAATTCTAGGCACCCTAAAAAGGATGGTTTGCTGTCATGGCCCTATGGGCAGGATGTTCAATATTATTTCTCAGAGTTGATGTTACCAAAATGCCTTATTGGCTTATTGGATGCCCCATCCCTGGCAGTGTTCAAGGCCAGGCTGGATGGGGCTTTGATCAGTCTGGTCTAGTGGAAGGTGTCCCTGCCCATGGCAGGGGGGTTGGAACTAGATGATCTTTAGGGCCCCTGCCTACCCAAACCATTCTATGATTCTATGATTCTATGATTCTATGAAATGTACTCTGCCTTTGTTGATGTTACTTCTTTGCACACTTACCTTCCTCCTTTCTTTCTCTGTTTAACCATGTTGTTAATGACCACAAATTTTCTGGGGCACACAGTTACCTGTTCCTGTCATTAAAACGCCAGCAGCTGAGCTTACATGCTACTGGTTGCCCCTTCCTTTCGCCAGCTAGCCCCAAGTTGTAGCTGCTGCTTTAGCCCACTTCCACCTCAGGAAACCCCTGTCCTCTCCACCTCAGCATTCCAGGACTGCCTCTGCCATCTCTTTTCCTTCTCTCCCAGACCTGGTCCGGTCTGTGGGTATCTCTCCCCTTCATCCTGCTCAGCATCACGTGCCAAGCGGGGCTATCCCAGGGCCCATGATTCAGCCCATTCCCATCAGGCACAAAATCATCCCTTGGTGCTTTCCCAAGCTCCTGTCCCCAGATTCTGAACTATGAGATGGCATTTTTGCATGGCAGTGCATTGGACATGCCATGCTGCAGGGCAGGATGGAGGGGCAGGAAAGGTATATGCCTTATCTTCCTGATCTTCCTGCCTCTCACAGACTTGCACAGATTATAATTTATTTCACTGAACTGATGGTTTGCTGAATGTCCAGGAGGGAGGAGGCCCGTTAATAGGGCTTTTTCCTTTATAATGTTTTGTTTTTTTTTTTAATCTTGTACTTTTAAAACAACAGCCCCTGGCGACCACGCAGGACTTATGACTCTCCCATGAATTGCAACAATTTGTTCTGCCTGACCTACAATTACCAATTATCTTTGTAACCTTCCTTGAAGGCAAACATGCTCACTATAAAAGCATGCTGGCCATCACAGTTTTAGACTATTGGCAGTCAGCTTTCCTCTTCATTTCCTTTGTAGGACAGGACCCGTCACAGCTGTAAACACACCAATATATCAATTACTACTTTTTCTGTCCGACTGCAGGCAAGGGCATCTTTTCCTCTCCTTTCATCTCCTGATGCCAGGGGTTATCAGGCCATGTTGCTCAGGAAGGACTGCTGTGCTTACCCCAAGCCAAACCTGCTGCTTCCCCGGGCCACCTTCCCTCTGGTTTAAGTTGACCTGCTTTGCCCTGTGTGGCACAGCATGGAGGTGACAATGCGCTACATGGCCTTGGGCTTGCAGCTCTGCTTTGGTTTTCTTGTTGCACAATGGATCACAGGTCTTGCCTGGGTGACATCTGTGCTGGGGAGGGTGGAGCGTGGTGTTGTGCGTGGCCCCCAGCCTACACTTTCCGAGAGGCCAGGTTTGGAGACGTGCATTCACAACTTCCTGCTGAGCTTGATGGTATCTGGATGACTCCTGCCTCCCTCTTGGGCCTCACTAAAAGCGACATCTTTTTATTGTAGATTGATGTTTGCTTCTACTCCCGGGGCTGATGCCTTGGGTTAATGCAGTAAGTTCCTGATGCCAGAAATGCTGCGCTGGGACACTGAAGCAAAGGGCACCATCTCTGTGTTCAAAAAGGGATTTTCCTTTTTAAATTTCTTTATAATTTTGCTCTTTGCTGGGGTCTTTCTTTCAAACTCTTTATACATTCAGGCTCAGTGTCACATGCAAGGAGCTGTTGCATTTCAGTAATAAAAAGAGCTTTGTACATAGTTTATATTTCAGCTGATTATAATTGCACAGTGTCTGTGAGTCTTTTGAGATGAAACTTGCTATAGAAACGTGAGATGTAAATTCCCAGCATTAGTTGGAGCTTCCTAGGCTCAGCAAATTGACAGTGTATGAATGAATAAATCATAACTAGATTTTAGTGAATAATTCAGAGTCTAATTCATTTGGTGGAAAGGTCCTCTTTCTGTATTCACAAAACTTATATACGAGTTTTTGCCTGCTCAAAAGCTTAGTCCTTAGTGGCTTGCAGATTCCCTACTGGCATTGAATATACAATGTTTGACATTTGACTTGTGTTAATGAGTTATCAGCAGCCATTTTTTAAAATTATTTTGTTTTCATAGTTGACTGGGCACTATACTGATGGTCCAAATGCTATTAATATAGCCTACTTTGAACTTCACTAGGAAAAGCCATTGCTCAGTGACAGGCAGGAGGAGATAAACCAGGTCAGATGCTACAAAAATCTCTTGTGGCTCTTCCTCTACAGCCACAACAACTGTTTTTTTTTAAGAAAAAAAAAAAACAAAAACAAACGAGTCTTGTATGTAAGATGGATTGGAGAGACCTATTTACATTTCATTTTCCTCTATCCCATCCAGGGGGAGTGTCCTCAGGCCAGACACCTCGTGGGGTGTCCCATCTCCTCCAAAGGCATTGGTGATTTGCGGTGGCACCGGGCTGGGATTTCACCCCTGGGGCTCATCAGCTCACACAGGGCACAATAAGAAAGGGAAACTGTGAGGCAAGAAGATGGCAAAAAGGGATAGGGGCAAAATCAGCTGTAAAGCAGAAGCTGAGGGGGCTGGCCTGGGTTTCTCCTCAGGATGTTTCAGGTGTATCTGATCAGAAAGAGGAGATGCCAAAAGCATTAAAAAGAAAACACAGTGGAAGAGTAGGACCCACACAGGCACACATAGTGCTCTGTTCCTGCCCATGTTCTCTTGCTTTCCCCTGCAGTTAACTTGGGAAAGCACAGTAGATTTGTCAGTCCTTCCTCACTTTACTTGTCCCCAGCTCAGGAGTAAATGTTCATTGCATTTCCTAACATTTTCTTTCAGCCTTTTCATTTCTGATCTCTCTATTCTTCCTTCCATGCCTGCTGCTGCAGCTGCCATGGCCCTTTCTCCAGGAGAGGTAAGAGTCTCTGGCTGGTTTGGCTGCTGGGCAAATGCTGAGGGTCTGGCATTGCCCAGTTCTGGTGCCTCGGGGCAGAAGGAGGGATGGCACCTGGGCCTCCAAACCCAGGCACATACTCCCACTTCTGAATCCAAGGGGCAGACATTCCATGTTTCATGCCAGGCCGAAATGAAGGATGGGGATCAGAGAAGGTACAGCAACCTGGATGGGCGCTTCAGTACTCAGATTTATCTGATGTCACTGTTGTTGATGACTATGTTGATTTATTACTGGTTTTTACCTTCCCTTAAGGATGAGAGACTGGAGATATGGCACAGCAAGGCTTGCAAATGTGACTGTCAAGGAGGTCCTAACTCGGTGTGGTCCAGCAGGACCAACAGCTTGGAGTGCATGCCAGGTAAGGGGCCAGTGCACTTTTAGCCATGTCTGTCTGGTGATTTTCAGCAGCAACCCCCGTTGTACCCTGCAGTGCAGAGGTGGCATGTTATTGGTACTTATGCCAATCCCAGCTGCTGGTGGGGCCAGGGGAGCTGTACCAGTGGGAGGTGCAGGGTGACCCTGCATCATCAGGCAGAGGAACAGTAGCAGCAGAGGTCATGCGTGGACCTTGGAAGATCACCCAGGGTGGACCAGGCTGGTGCGTGCCAGTGGGTGCTTGCCTGCCCTATCCTACAGCCCTCCACACCGGTGTGGGAAACTGCCTGGGGCAACTAATACAGTATGCTGTAAGAAACCTTTTGTACCACCTGGGCTCATCTTCGCTTGCTGAAGTTTAGCCTGGTACTTTGTGTCCTCTTTCCAAGGGTCAAGAAAAACAGCTTATTCTTTCTTTGCAGCATATTTTTATACAGTAAAAGACCACAAATGTGTGTGTGTGTGGGGTTTCTCCAGGCTGCCTCTGCCCAGCTCCTTCAACCACTCCTCACAGATCATGTTTTACAGGTTTCTGATCAAGCTCTTATCTTTGTTACTCTCTGCCACATTTTCCCTGCTGTTATCCCAGCAAGGTCTTAGTGCCCAACTCACCTTCAAGTTTAGCTCGTGTGTTCCACGGAAGCTGCACTCTAATTTGTGCCTCTGTCACACTAATGTGTTCATCCCAGCTGCAGCTGGGTGGCATGCCAAGTCACTGCCTCATGCCCACTAGCAACCACTTCCTCCCAGCTCCTGCAAGAGGCTATGCAACTACTTGAGGTATGTTATGCTGCCCCATTTCTCCAGGGGAGACACACAGGGGAAAGATCACCCCAGTGCTCAGTGTCATGGCTGCCCTGGAGGAGGAGGAGGTTAAATGAATTATCTTGGAATAGCTCTCAGTGGAAGTCAGGACAGACTAGAAAGCAAATAAAACATGTATTGACAAGAAGATATGACATCATTGGCAGAGCTTGCCACAAACAGAAATGCGAGGTGAAAACCCCCAGTTGTTTCTATCCAGTGCTTCTGCTGGACCTGAAGGTTTCCCTCCTACAGTGTGAGGGAGCTGACAAGCACAGAGGCTTTCCAGTTATCCTGGTCTGCCCATCTGATTTCCCTGAGCTCTCCCTCTGTGCATCCTGCTCCTGTGGAGGCCACATCTGCCTGGGGCTCAACCAGCTTGAACATTGTCCACAGGCTTCTTTGGTGTCTGGAGAAACTACAAGGGGGAGGATTCAACCACTGTGCATGGGTGGTGTCTTGCCCCCCGAGCAGAGCAGCCCCAAACAGCCCCAGTAAAGGGTTACGGCTTCTCACACTGTCATTCTGGTTTCTGCAGCTGTTATCTCCATAGGGCTGCCTGCTGGGGTAGGTCTGAAAAGGAAAAAGGCATTTTCTGTAGATAGCACTTGTGATGCAGAAGAATCACTTACAGGAGTTCCAGAAATGACACTTTATATGTCCTGTTGTGAGAGTTTCCTCCAGTGTCTTATGCAAGAAACCCATATGCACTACCCCAAACATGAGCCTGAGCTGGTACAGCCCTCCTGGGCTCACCGCTCCTTCAAAGTTCTGGCTATCACAACTCTTCTTTGTCATAGGATCATCAATGCACCCACCAGCCTTTGGCAAAGACATCTTTCATTAGACTAGGTTTCTCAAAGCCCCATCCAACCTGACCTCGTGTAATTTTAGTGATGGGGCATCTGCAACTTCTCTAGACAGCCTGCTCCAGTGGCTCACCAACAGTGTCACAAAATTTTTTTTCTCCATGTCCAATATAAACCTACCTGCTTTCATTTTAAAACGTTGTTCCTTGAAAGGGAAGGAAAGGAGAGGAGACATGGCAAGTTTGGTTGATCTCTCCATGGCTGAGGGACACGTGTGAGAGGAGCAGCTCTAGGTTTCTTGGCCAGGCTAGTTGTGAGGGGTGCTCTCACACATTAACAATATGTAGCTGAGTAATGAAGGTATCTTCCTTGACTAATAAAGGCTGTTCTTCTGAATAATGGATCTCCTCACTGTATCTCCCAGCTTGTCTCTCTCCCCAGCCCAGCCATAGTGGTGAGGCCTCACACCTCCGCTGCCTGGTGATGCTTTGCAGAGCAGCAGTTCTGATGTGCTGCAGAGCTGTCTCTGGCAGGGCTGGAGGGGAGCAGCTGGCCTCACAACCACTCCATGAGGTTTCTTCAGGTTTGCAGTAACAGCATTAAATGGCTCAGCCAATTTGGCTAGGAGGGCACCAGTCATCTGTTTTGTGTGCCTGTGCACATGGGGCGGCTGGACATGCCAGAAGGTGACCTGCTAATTGCATTACAGTTGTGTGGTCAGAGGCTTAGTATTGCTAAAAGTAAAGTTACGCGGTGTTTGAGATAAGCCTGTTGAGTAGTAAACAACACAGGGCCACCTCAGCCCAGCAAGGGTTTTAACGTGGTGGAAAAGCATGATGTTTCCATGCCTGGAGGAAAGTGGGACAGCAGCTATGTTCTTCCATGGGGAAAACTATATTAATGCGGTACTGACTGAGCAAGATATGTTAATGAGATATTGATGCATAGGATATCGACACAGTGGAGCTTGCTAATGAGACATTGACTGCATGGCTGCAGTACTGGGCCATTGAATCGGGGAAGCTGCAGTCGTGCCAAGCTCTGGGTGCCCACTGATGCTCCCTGCATGTCTGCCATTCGTAACAAAAAAAACCTCACAACTATGTTCAGGCCGCATGTAGATGATCTGCATGGCAGCATGACTAAAGGCTTGCCTTCCAGAGCACTGTGTGGTGACCCACCACAGAAGTTTTTAATAGTGAATGAATATTTCTGCCCCTAGGGGTTTTGCAGCCAGCAGAGTCTTGCTGAACTCACTGTGGTGGAAGACAGCTGTGGGATCAGGTTTGGTAGCCTGAAGATTGGAAGGCAAAACCTCAGATGGACATCCTTAAGCCTTCAGCAGGGCCAAGCATGAAATCTCACTGGCACCAGAGTATCCACAGGTTTCCCACAAGATGACTTTCTCCAGATACAGTCTCCGTAGCAGAAAATGCAGAAGATCTGAGGGATGATCAGAGCAGACTCAGCAATTTTGCCATGCAGGCGTGGCCATAAATCAGGTCAGTGAGGAGGAGCAGAAGGAGATAAAGCCCAGTAAGAAAAGGCATTTCTTCAAGAACCAGGCAGAGACTTGACAACCTGGAGGCTGGATTCAGGTCAATGGATCCCAGTCTGGATCTGCTTCCACATGCTTGCAAGAAGGAAATTTGGACTGCAACGTCTGAATAAAACCTTCCCTTCAAAATGCTGCAGGCAGCACAGGTTTAATAAGTTTGATAGAGAGATAAGAGTTAGAAATTCACACTAGAGTTAAAAATGAAGATGCCATGGCCCTGTGCAGCAAATACTTCAGGGTTTGTAGTCTGGGTCTAAGAGCAGTGAAACAGTGAAACCACAGAAGGTGTTGACAACACATGTACAAACACACCCAGGGAACAAAGACACCCTTAAGGTATTTTTTTTCCTTTGCTTTGCAGAGTGCCCCTACCACAAGCCCCTGGGCTTTGAGTCCGGCGCTGTCACCCCAGACCAGATAAGCTGCTCCAACCCTGAACAGTACACAGGCTGGTACTCCTCCTGGACGGCCAACAAGGCCCGCCTCAATGGTCAAGGATTTGGGTGAGTTCAGAAATGCCTCCCCAGGCAGCCCCATGGACCAGGGACCCTTGTCTGTGTGGGAACAGGAGGGCCTGCCCTGGAGGGCAGTGGTGGCAGATGTATTGGGTCCAGTGATGTCCCCCCAGGTGTGCGTGGCTCTCAAAGTACCAGGACAACAGCCAGTGGCTGCAGATCGACCTGAAAGAGGTGAAGGTGATCTCGGGAATCCTCACGCAGGGGCGCTGTGATGCCGATGAGTGGATGACCAAGTACAGCATGCAGTACCGCACCGATGAAAACCTCAACTGGGTTTACTACAAGGACCAGACCGGCAACAACAGGGTCGGTGGACTTTGCACTTCGGCCACTGGTGCAGGGATGGCCTATTTGGTGGCATGAACAAATCGTGTCCTGCCGGGGAGGTGCCACTAGAGGGGGGTTCTGTGGGAGGAGCAGGGTGGATGTGGCCTGGTGCTCACCCCAAGTCCAGAGGCAGCACAGTTAGGGCATCCTCCCATGCGGTGAGGGTGAGTTCCACACTGACCAGCCACAGATGGACAGAATGAATTTTAAGTATTTTCTAATGATAGACTCCACATAAAGCTTGGAGGCATTAGCTGAGAGAGGAGGCAGCACCTCCATGGTGGAACCTCCTTCTTGGCTGCAGCCACAGAACCCCGGCCATGCCTGAGCACTGCAGACTGGGGGCTCCTTTTGCCATAAGTTCAGGGCTATTGCATGATGACAACACAGAAAAAACCCTGAGACAAAATCCACAACTGGTTAAGTCACAACCCACTGAACTACTGTCATGCTGCACTTAGGGGTTGGTTTGAAGCAAAAAATTGCACTGGGGAGATGGTACAGTTGTGGCTGTCGTACATCTGCATCCCACCTGGCCTGGGGGATGCCACAGCTGCTGCATCCTAGCCATCCTCAGTATCCATCTGTGGGGATTGCCCCATGCCAGCATGGGAGGCTCAGGTGGCTTTGCTGAAGTACTAGTTCCTGTAGCCCTGGGGAGATGCTGAGCCTTCCCTGAAAACAGGTCTTGGCAGGAGGAGATGTGGCACATGGCCAAGCAGAGGAAAAAGGCCCCTGAATACATTTTTTGTCTAAATCAGTGTGTCTGGGAGCCCTGCTCATGAAATGCAAACAGCCAAGGCCAACCATACTCACTCCAAACATGCAGTGCCTTGCTATGGGAAGGCAATTGAGAGAAAATGGGGTGAGATTAAGTCCAGCCTAACTATAAAAAGTGCAGAAACAACAGGAGGAAAGTGACTTACTCAGAAAACCCTGTGAGTGTGACAAGTTTTCTGCACCTGGCTCTTTTTAGTCTTTAATTTTGGGGGTGAAGGAGAGGGAGCCTCCTCCTTCTCTGCTCTGCACAAGCACCCCACACTCATGGGGCAGGATTTCCAGCCCCCTAACCACCTGCCCATACCTCTCTCCACAGGTTTTCTATGGCAATTCAGACCGCTCATCCTCGGTGCAGAACCTGCTGCGGCCACCCATCGTGGCCCGCTACATCCGCCTCATCCCACTGGGCTGGCATGTGCGCATTGCTATCCGCATGGAGCTCCTTGAGTGCCTGGGCAAGTGTGGCTGAGCACCATCACCTGGGGCAAATGTATAGGTGTCCACCTGCGCAGCTGATCTGCCTTGCACCAGCTCTGGCTGTGGCCACAGTCCTTCAGTATGGATGTCCAGCTTGTAAACAGAAGGGCTGTCTTGAATAAAATGTTGTTTCACACCATGCCTGGTGATCATAGCATCATAGAATAGTTTGAGTTGGAAAGGAGCTTCAAAGGTCATCTGGTCCAACCCCTCTACAATGAGCAGAGACATCTTCAACTAGATCAGGTTGTCCAGAGCCACATCCAGCCTGGACTTGATTGTCTCCAGTGACGGTGCATCCACCACCTCTCTGTGCCAGTATTTTACCACCTTCATTGTAAAAAATTTCTTACAGAATCACAGAATGGTTTGGGTTAGAAAGGACCTTAAGATCATGTAGTTCCAACCCCCTTGCCATGGGCAGGGACACTTCACACTAGACCATGTCAATCCAAGACTCTGTCCAACCTGGCCTTGAACATTAACAGGAATAGAGCATTTACAACTTCGCTGGGCAACCTGTTCCAGTGCCTCACCACCCTCACAGTAAAGAACTTCTTCCTTATATCTAACCTGAACTTCCCCTGTGTAATTTTGAACTCGTTACCCCTTGTCCTATCACTACAGTCCCTAATGAAGAGTCCCTCCCCAGCATCCTTGTAGGCCCCCTTCAGGTACTGGAAGGCTGCTATGAGGTCTCCACGCAGCCTTCTCTTCTCCAGGCTGAACAGCCCCAACTTCCTCAGCCTGTCTTCATACGGGAGGTGCTCCAGTCCCCTGATCATCCTCATGGCCACCCTCTGGAGTCGCTCCAACAGTTCCATGTCCTTCTTATGTTGGAGACACCAGAACCGTACGCAATAATCCAAGTGAGAGCACCTCCTTTGACCTGCAGGACCACACTCCTTTTGATGCAGCCCAGGATACAGTTGGCTTTCTGGGCTGCAAGCTCACACTGAAGCCAGCTCATGTTCAGTTTCTCATCGACCAACTCCCCCAAATCCTTCTGCACAGGGCTGCTCTGAATCTCTTCTCTGCTCAACCTGTAGCTGTGCCTGGGATTGCCCCGACCCAGGTGTAGAACCTTGCACTTCACTTTATTGAACTCCATGAGGTTGGCATGGTCTCACTTCACAAGCGTGTCAAGGTGCCTCTGGATGGCAGAGCGTATCAACCAAACCACATCTGGATACGCTGGAGCGTATCAACCAAACCACATAACTTAGTATCGTCAGCAACTTCCTGAGGGCACACTCAATCCCACTGTCTATGTCACCAACAAACATGTTGAACAAGATTGGTCCTAAAACTGGCCCCTGAGGGACACCACTCGTTACTGGTCTCCAGCCGGACATTGAGCCATTGACCACAACTGTTTGTGTGTGGCCATCCAGCCAGTTCTTTATCCACTGAGTGGTCCATCCATCAAATTGATGTCTCTCCAATTTAGAGACAAGGATGTCGTGTGGGACAGTGTCGAACGCTTTACACAAGTCCAGGTAGATGACATCAACTGCTCTACCCCTGTCCATCAGTTCTGTAGCCCCATCATAGAAGGCCACCAAATTGGTCAGGCAGGATTTCCCCTTAGTGAAGCCATGCTGGCTGTCACCAAGCATCTCGTTGTTTTTCATGTGCCTTAGCATGCCTTCCAGGAGAATCCGCTCCAAGATTTTGCCAGGCACAGAGGTGAGACTGACTGGTCTGTAATTCCCTGGGTCATCCATTTTCCCCTTCTTGAAAATTGGAGTTATATTTCCCTTTTTCCAGTCATTGGGAACTTCACCTGACTGCCATGATTTCTCAAATATGACGGACAGTGGCTTAGCAACTTCATTCCCCAGCTCCTTTCGGACCTGCGGATGGATTTCATCAGGTCCCATGGACTTATGTACGTTCAGGTTCTTAAGATGGTCTCAAACCAGATCCTCTCCTACAGTGGGCCTAGGGTCTTCATTCTCACAGTCCCTGCATCTCCCTTCCAAGACTTGGACGGTATGGCCAGAGCACTTGCCGGTGAAGACTGAGGCAAAGAAGTAATTGAGAACCTCAGTCTTCTCCAAATCCAGGGTAGCCGGTTCTCCTGATAGCTTTTGGAGAGAGTCCACATCATCCCTAGTCTGTCTTTTGCTTGTGACATACCTATAGAAGTGTCATCTTTCACATCCTTTGCCAGACTTGATTCTAACCAGGCCTTAGCTTTCCTGACCTGGTCCCTAGCTTCCTGGACAAAGGCTGCTGAACCCAAGA
Source organism: Pezoporus occidentalis (assembly GCF_034315485.1). Taxonomy (NCBI): domain Eukaryota; kingdom Metazoa; phylum Chordata; class Aves; order Psittaciformes; family Psittacidae; genus Pezoporus; species Pezoporus occidentalis. The sequence continues at coordinate 7,681,490 of NW_026916170.1, read as the reverse complement.
CACTGTCCTCGCTTCTGCCTTTTATAAGCTTCTTTTTTTCCCTTCTAAGTTTTCTCAGCAGTTCCTTATCCATTCATTAGTGGCCTCCTGGCCTTCCTGCTGCATTTACATCTAGTCAGGATGCAGCACTCCTGAACTTGGAGCAGGTGAATACCAACCAGCAGTCTTGGGCCCCCCTGCCCTCTGTGGGGCTTTACCCCATGGAACCTCCTGAAGAGGCCAAATTCTGCTCTCTGGAAGTCCAGGGCAGTGAGCTTGCTGTGTGCCCTTCTCACTGTCCTGACGATCTCGAACTCCACCATCTCATGATTGCTGCAACCAAGGCTGCCCTGGAGCGTCACATTCCCCACCAGCCCCTCCCTGTTGGTGAGTATGCAGTCAAGCATGGCACCTCTCCTCGTTGGCTGAGCTGTTACTTGCAAGAGGAAGTTGTGTTCCACACAATCAAGGAACCTCCCGGATTGCCTGTCCCGGGCCGTACCGTCATTCCAACAGATGTCAGGGTGGTGGAAATCCCCCATGAGGTCAAGGGCCTACAAGCATGAGGCTGCTCCTATCTGTCTATAGAATGCATCACCAACAGAGTCTTCCTGAGCAGGCAGCCTGTTACAGATCCCCATAGTAATGTACATCACATCGCAGTTCTCTCTTTGAACCTGACCCAAAAGCTCTCTGTTGACTCATCATCTGTCCCCAGATAGAGTTCCATACTCTCCAGCTGATAACACTGGTGTTTTTAGTTGCTGCTCAGTAGCACTTACTCTGACCAAGGAGGACCTTCTGAGTCTCATGCTCTGCCAGGAAGGAGGAGAAGCCAGGAGGAAGCAGAGAAAGGACACCTGACCCAAACTAACCAAAGGGGTATTCCATACCACAGCAGGTCATGCCCGCTACAGGAACTGGGGAGAGTTACCCAGAAAGGCTAGATCACTGCTCGGGTCGGGCTAGGTATCGGTCGACAGGTGCTGAGCAATTGTATTCTCTCCCCTTTCTATCTCTCTTCTCATTTTTATTATTGGTGGTAGCAGCAGTGGTTTTGGGTTATACCTGAGTTACCGGACTGTTCTTATGTTGACCCATGGGAGTTACATTCTTTCCATTCTCCTCCCCATCCCTCTGGGAGCAGGGGGAGGAAGAAGCAGGGAAGTGAGCGAGTGGCTCCCTGGTTCTGAGTTACCGGCTGGGCTTAAACCATGAAAAAAAAAAAAACAGAAGAGATTTCTTAAATTCTTCTTTTCAAGAAGAAGACCTCACCATAAGCAGTGTAGTAGCAAATGTCACTTGGTGTATTGATAAGGAGTGGTGAGGAAATCATGCATGCTCTCTACGTTTCTGTAAAGTTCATGCAGAGGGAACCCAAACCCCTTTCTTTCACCTTTGGGATTGCTACAGTCAAATGACTGTACGTGGTATAAAAGCCTTTATGGATACGGTCTGAACATACAGATTTATTTACAGGGACACCCCGCAGCGGTGCCCAGTGTGTGGCCATCATGGGCAGGGACATTGCCTGGGCCTCCTGGGCACAGGCACTGCGTCAGGGCCAGCAGCCCAAAGGCCTTTCTCCAAGGGATGCTGGGTGAAGGGGCAGCAGCAGCACGGCTGCAGTGGGCAGGGTTGCGGGGGCCCCATCACCGCCATGTCATAGTGCCAGCACCCTCCAACGCAGCAACACAATGCTCTGGGGCAGTATAAGTCCAGCGCCCTCCCGTCCCACTGCCAGAGTGCCTGGCGCTGCCACCATGACAGAGCTGGCAGCCTGAGGGCATCCAAGGGGAAGCCCTGAAGGCAGCGGGGGAATTACTGGGAGGGGGTTAATGGGGGAAGAACTTCAAGACGCATGAAGCTGCGGGAGGTTCGGTGCTGCAGTTCCAGTTCCTGGAGGGGCCACGCTCAAAGTTCATCAGCAGGAAAGGAAGGAAAGGAAGGAAAGGAAGGAAAGGAAGGAAAGGAAGGAAAGGAAGGAAAGGAAGGAAAGGAAGGAAAGGAAGGAAAGGAAGGAAAGGAAGGAAAGGAAGGAAAGGAAGGAAAGGAAGGAAAGGAAGGAAAGGAAGGAAATCCTGCTTCAGTCATCGGGGAGCTCGGCGTCCTCATCTCCTGGGGAGAGAGTGGCAGCAACCAGAAGAAAAAGGATGCACAGATCGCTCAGTGCCCTCCCCCAGTGCTCTGGAGCTCCTACTGCCAAGCACAGGAAGGATTCTTGCTCTAAGGAGTCATCAGAACAATGGCATCTTAGTGTTGCTGGAAGCCCCTGAGATGGCTCCAGTTGGAGGCAGAAAAGGCAGTGCCACTGTCCCCTTGTCCCCTTAGAGGCATACGCAGCATGTGGACCAGGAGCAGGTCTTGCTCACATGCTCAGGGAGTAGCCGATCGCCAGCACTGGGGTCAGGAAGGAATTTTCCCCCGGGGCAGATTGGCACCGGTCCCCGGGGGTTTTTTGCCTTCCTCTGAGCACTGAGCATGACCACTTGTCAGGGCTCCTCGGTCCTTTCTGGCTGCGTTATTGCCTGGTGCTCATGCACCATGAAGGTGGCCCCTCGTGTCCTGCAGCTGGGGGGGGAAGGGCTTTTTTCTCCCAGGCTGGACTGGCAAGTGTCCCTGGGGTTTTTTGCCTTCCTCCGCAGCCGAGCACAGCCCCTTCATGGGGCTCCTTTGGGTCATGGTGTCCCAAAGGCAGCTGCTCGCGCTCCACGCGGGTCGCCCTCATGCCCCACATCCGGGGAGAGGCAGCCGTCTGCCCCTGGCGGCCCCAGAGTGGCCCCAGGACTTGCTGCTCGTCCCCTGTAGCACTGAGCACCACCCCCTGTCAGGTCTTCCCCGGCCTATTCTGGCTGGGTTCTTGAGCTGCTCTCGCACCACCAGGGCACCGCTCTGAAATATTTACAAATTGTAAACGTAATCTAAGCTAAACTAGACTGAAATTAACTGAACTAAACTAATCTAACTTTACAAACAAATAAAATACTCTTTCCACCTGTAGGCTTCCTGATTTCTGCCTCCAGCAGGGCGGACCGAGCGCAGCCCTGCCCGTTGCGCACCCTCTCCTCACGAGACCGGCGCAGGCAGGGCAGGCACTCCCTCCCCACACCCCGAGCTCTGCCCTGCAGCCTCCCCTCTCACCGGCTCTGCCTGGTGCCGCCGCTGTCACCGCCGGGGCAGCCAGCGCAGAGCTCCCAGCCCGGGCCCGGGCCCTGCCCCGCGGCCACCGCTCCCCATTCCCCCGCCGCCAGCTCCAGCTGCCGGCTCCAACGGCCGCGCCACGCGCTGTTCCCGCCCTCCCTGGGCCGGGCTTTCCCCGCTCCGGGCGGGGCCGTCCCTCCGGGCTCCGCCCCCTGCGAGTCCCCGCCCGCCTCAGCGGAGCTGCCGGCTCCTGGGCAAGGCCCGGCGAGGGCTCGAGGCTGCCTGGGCGGCTCTCGCCGCTCGGAGCTGCGGCTCCTGGACGCTTCCTCACATCCAGCCTGAATCTCCCCTCTTTTAGTGTAAAACACCTCGTCCTACCGCAGCAGGCCCTGCTAAAAAGTCTCTCCCCATATTCCTTATAGGCACCTTTTAAGTACTGGAAGCTGCTCTAAGGTCTCCCCGGAGTCTTCTCTGGGCTGAACAGCCCCAACTCTCAGCCTTTCCCCATAGGAGAGGTGCTCCATCTCTCTGGTCATCTTTGTGTCCCTAAAAAAGAAAACCTGTTGTAAAGGTGGTGGGTGTTTATGTGGCATATACTGGGGAAGGCAGGAGATTTCATGGCTGCAGGTTTGATCCTGTGAGATGTGGTGCTTCTGGCCCTCCATGTTAGGTTGGTGAAATCACCATTGTAGCATGCTGTGGAGACCTAAGTAAATGCAGATGGGGTCCAAAGGCAGGGCTTGGATTCTCTCAGGGAGGGTAGCTTGATTATTTGTCCCTAAACCTGGGCATCCCCCCACTGCCCTATTGGTGTGTGTGTGCCAGGGCATCACATCTGCCATCTCATCCTGCCTTTCCCTCTGCTGGCCTCTGACATCCTTGAGACATGGTTGAGGTCAGATGTGGTCTGTCCCCAGTATGAGAGGTGCCGTCTGTATCTCACAATCTCAAATCACCACATGTCCCTTTCTATCAAGTCCCTTCTGTCCTGAGCTGCTGTGGCTGGTTTTGGTGCCTGTGCATCAGGTGGCCAAACCCTCTCCATATCCTCTCTGGTTTTCCACTGGCACATCCCAGGGAGCCCAGGGTGCTTTGCTCCCTTTGGGCATTTGGGCAGAGGAACAGGGTCTCGCTCTCATTAACTGCCTTGATTTCCATGTCCTGATCCCCAGGGGGTGCTGAGCGCCTGAGGAGTCTGGGCCATGTGGAGGCTCTGATGATACACTATCTCCCTGGGTTACCACCTGGTGCCACTGCGCATGTCCCTGCATCTGCCTGGGAGCTGATGCTCAGCACATCCCAGGTGGGAAATGCAGCCCCCACAGCTCCCATGTGGGAGAGTGTTGGGGGCTTCTGGAGTATCAGTTACTGTTTGGCTCCCACACATCTTTGGCACAAACATAGCTGGCACTCAAGGCCTTTTCTCTATTTTTTAACAACCCATGCACCCATCCCAAGGAATCGTGGCACTGGCACATGAGCTGTCTCAGCAGAGAGAGGTGAGGCAGGAAGACAACAGCACCGAGGCAGGCCCCCTGCCTCTCGTGCTCTCTTCCCTACTGGCAGAGAGGCGAGCACTCAGTGTGCAGGGCAGGAGTTGAGATGTTACTAAAACCAAATGAGGTGTGACCAAAAACATGAGAAAAGGACATCTGTGGAATTCATCACATTTTATTCATTTGTGAAGGCAGATGTTTGCCTTGTTTTCTTTCCTGTGTATGGAGACAAATAATTGCTGTCACAAAAATAAGCTGTTCTGGTGAGTCTGAAAGCATACAAACAGAATGAAGTCTACCGACATGTAGAACAGACCGATTCCCCATCTTCTGAGATGATTGTTGTTATCTCACCATCACTCCCTTGCTTCCTCCCCAACCCCCAAAGGAGTTTTGCCTGTCCATGAAAGGATCTAGAGTCATGTTCTCTTAGTAAGAAATCAGTGGATTTGCATGGTTCCCTAATGATAATCAGTTGAGGCAAGCTCTACTGAGAAGGTTCTCTGAGCTTGAGGCAAGTCCTCCATGCAGCCAGGCTGTGGGACCAGCATGGGGTAAGAGAAACCCTCGAGGCACGGCACATACGACAATGGGGAGACAAAGGCTCTCCACCAGCCATCATAGCCCTTGTGAAACACCATTGCTGAAAGCTGACATGTTTTGAGGCCCTGGTGTCATGGTTTAAGCCCAGCTGATAACCCAGAACCATGCAGCCGCTCGCCCACTCCACCCTCTTTCTCCCCCAGCTCCCGGAGGGTTGGGGAGGAGAATCAAAAGAATGTAACTCCCACAGGTCGAGATAAGAACAGTCCAGTAACTAAGGTATAACACAAACCACTACTGCTACCACCAATAATAATAATAAGGGAAATAACAAAGGAAGAGAATACAACCACTCACCACCCACTGACTGATACCCAGCCCAACCCGAGCAGTGATCTAGCCCTTCGGGATAACTCCCCCCAGTTTATACACTGGGCATGACGTGGTGTGGTATGGAATACCCCTTTGGTTAGTTTGAGTCAAGTGTCCTGTCTCTGCTTCCTCCCAGCTTCCCCTCTCATGCAGAGCATGAGACTCAGAAAGTCCTTGGTCAGAGTGAACATTACTGAGCAGCAACTAAAAACACCGGTGTTATCAGCGCTGTTCCCAGGCTGAAAGTCAAAAACACAGCACTGCACCAGCTACTAAGGAGGAGACAAATGACTGCTACTGATGAACCCAGGACACCTGGACACAGTTGCCATCACATCAAGACACTGCTTCCCCTTCCCTAAGAGCAGCCCAGGCAGCTCTGCTCCATGTCCTGGTGGTTGGTGGCTGGCGGGAAGGCAGCTCGGTGCTGCTGGTTTGTTGTGTGACTGAAGAATGTGGAGTGGGGTTAGAGGGGTGAATGGATGGACTGGGCACCAGCAAATGAATGTTTGTAGCAACCCAAAGCAGTTAAGCTTGACTGCAGTTACTCAAAGCTTTGGCTGTGACTGGCCTCTGAAAAGCTCCCATGCACAGTCCAGGGTTTTGCAAGTTGGCTGGTTTTGGAAAAGCCCCCTCTGGCAAGGGCCAAGAGCTGTGTAATTTGGAAGAGCCCTCAGGCTTAATCCACAGCCTGAATGGATGGACTATGCACCATTGTAGACCAAGGCACCACACTAAATTATGTATCTTCACATGACTGATCCTACATATAGGATGTAATAAAACCTTGGAGGAAAAGACTGTCTAGGTAGGAAGGACCTGTGCTATCAGTCTTTCAGCCTCCCAGTTTAGAACAAATCACTAGACTCCTTTTCCAAATTGATATATACAGTGATAAATAAGGTAGAACTAACTGGCACACAGCGCATTTCACAGTTCACTTGCTTCTTGTCTTGCCCTGTCCTTTGCCTGGAGTTCACCTCTCCAGCTTGTGTCAGAAAGGGACCTATTCCTGGTTTCCCTCTGCAGTGTCTGAATGTTTACTGCTAAAGCAGGCTTTTTGTTCTGATCCCAGCTGTGCAGCTTGCTTGCTAATCGACCTTTGGAAATTCACTTAACCTCTGCCTCTTGTCTAAAAAGAAGGGTGCTGAGAGGCTTGGTTAATTAAGTGGTCCTAAAATGCTTTTAGAATTGCACTTGACTTCCATCTCTGCATAAATGCAGCATGTTGGAGTAACAGTGTGACTGAGGGCATTATGAAAGTGGGATAGAACCAGCCAAATGCAATTACAAAAATACAAAACTTTTCCTCATGAAGTCTAACTTTTCCTAGCTTATCACTATCCTTTTAATTAGAGGCCCAGGTGCCTCCAATCACAATTAACCAGAACGAGCCCAGCAACTGAGGCTGCAGGAGATGATACAAATCAATGCTGAAAAGACATTTATCTTCTAGGAGTGAATATCCTGTGGGTCTTTTCCTCCAGAGGTAGGGAGACCAATGCATGGCTTTGCAACTGTGTAGAATGCAACTGATTTGCAATAGGAGGCAAGACCATGAGCTGCCTTCAGCATTGTGACCTGAATTTTTAGTCTGGGATGTTTACAGAGAGGAGTGAGGGAACCACGCTGAAAAATCAATCATCTTACCCAGTCTATGCCATATGATAAGAGACTGCCTCAGCCCCCTGGACCAGCCACACTATTTGTAAGCCAATAGCCCCTTTCTCTTTATGTGTGCATGCACGAATTATCCCTTCACTCTGGTATGAGAGACAGATGCCCACACCCACTATGCTACCCATTCCACAGGGGACCAGTGCTGATACACTGGGGCTACCACAGCATGGCCACTCTGTTTTCTGGAGCTCTGCAGGTACCACCTCTGTAGGTGGTACAGAAAAGGGTATGAAGTGCATGGGGTTGCTACAATGAGATCCTTGACAGAATAAGAGCAAAATGAGGTTGTAAGAGTAAAGCCAAGTCCCCAGACCTAGGCACCTCAAGGGAACAGGCTAGAGAATACATTTCTGTCTGGGACTGTTGAAATGCTGGATATCTTGTCCTTGTGGAGGTTGAAGCCATTAGCTCAGGCTAGCAGTTTTCCTGTTTGGGAGGGGATGGATACAGCTCAGTGAAGACAGCAGGCACCAGCCTCCTCTCGCAGCAGCTGTGGCTGTGGCACAACCCATCAGGTGGTCAGATCTGGAAGGATCTGACAAGACTGCAAGTCCTGGCTTTCAGTAAATCTGCTGCTGCAGCATGGAGGGAAAGAAGAGACACCAAGATAAAGCGGTCCCTACTCCTCAGTGTTTTTCCAATTACCCTGAAGAATGAGAGACCAACAGAGAAATATTTAAAGTATTTTACAGCTGCACACAATAACAAAGCAAGTGAGGGCCAGGACACATTAAAGAGGAACCCATCAAAAACTGTATCACTAACACCTGAACATTTGCCTAGAAGAGTCCGGGTACATGTGGCAATGATGAAATGTCAACATGCTACCAACAGTAGCCCCTTCTGTAGCAGAAACAATTTAAGGGTTGGAAGGGTTGGAAACTTTCAAGGCCTTCTCATTCCTGGGTAGTGCCTGCTGAGGGGACTGGTGGGTTGATACTATTCACAGGAGAGAATAGCTGAAATTCCTGCCCTGAAAGGAAGAACAGCACCAACCAATGTCTGCGATGAGACCACAGGATTGGTGGGCAACAAGGTGCTTCAGAGGTGTTTTCCCTGTGCTCCTGTGGAAACACCAGGCTTGGGGGCATATACAAGCTGGCTTCTGAGCTGGGGCATTGGCCAGGACCTGGCAGCGACCTGTCAGGCAGAGGAGTCCTGGTACAGTTCTGGCCTGTTCTTCCCATCTGAGCTGAGCTAACGCGTGGGGAGGTTCTCTGGAGGAGACGTGTCGAGAACAAGATCAGCTGCTGAGCAACACCAGTGTTCTAGTGCAAAATCCGCATTTTTATTAAAGACATATTTTGGAAGGCCCATTCAAAAATACATTGTGCTCAGTAAAAATTAACCATTTCCATGCTGATAATTAAGGTTACCACAGGATTTTTTTTTTTTCTCTTTTAGAATATTTACAGCAACAATAGAAATTGTACATTAATTAAGAATGGAGTACATGCCCCCCCCCCCAAAAAAAAAAAAAAAATCTGGTAAGGTGTGTACCAACAGCATGATACAAAGGGTTGTATACAAACACTTTACAAATGGTTTTATTAAGTTGCATGAAGTCATCCTTAAATATTCAACACATTTTAAAATCAATTTGTATTCCAGGATTAAAAAGATGAACACCACATCACATCCCTTCCACAACAGAAAGCATGGTAAATTTAAAAGTTTGTGCGCTTTAGATTTCTAGTAGCTGTTAAAAAATATCAGGGAATCTTATCCATAAATGTAGAACTTTTGAAAGTCACCTATCCAGCTTATTTTTTGAATAGTCTGTACTGGCAGATTGTGAAAAAAGATCACATGTTTCTAAACCTCTTTCTGCTCCCAAATGACACAAATTCAGAATTTAGCATTTCACAGTGGCTATCTAAGCAGTCCTGGAAGTCCTTAGCAGATAAACCAGATTTTAAAATGCCTGCATCGAATTTCCAACAAAATTATGGTTTCAGGGAAGATTTTAGCTTATTGTTCCATATAAGCAATATATATATATATGTTACTCCTTTCAATTAGACATATTCTTCAGTAGTACGAGTCTAAGATGTGCACTAGCAAAAGAAAAAAAAACGTAGGAAGAAAAGGAAAGTTGAGACAATTACCTACACTTAAACTTTTGCCTTAAAATTTTTAAAGAGTTAAAAGCTCTGCCATTGGATTTACATGTCAGGAGTTTACACCAAGAGGTTCATATGCTATAGGAAACCTGAACAGCGGCTTCCATCTTGTGCCATGAACATGCTTTAATGTTGCTAATGGAAAGCTCTACAACAGCAGTCACTTCACAATGCACTTCTAAGCCTGTACAATGAAGATGCCACCTTGCATTTCTCAGAATGGATCCAGAGAAACAATGCCCTGTGAAAACAGAGACCTGGTGGAACAGAAGAAGCCTGGTAGGCAGTGTGTTTTGGTGGGGGCACAATGAGGTAAGTTATCTCACCCAGATGAAATGGAAAATTAAAATTAAGAAAATCCTGAGCAAGTCTAAGGATAGCTGTTTGGGATAAAACAGCAAACAGGGTGGAGTAGTAGATAAGGCCTCTAACTCCCTGATAATCTGCACTAGAGAGACAACAAAGAACAAGGCAACTGCTATATTTGAGAACCACAAGGGGAAGGGCAAGGGAAGACTTGCAAAGCAGTGCAAAGGATGGCATTGGGATTCTAGAGGGAGAGCTCAGATGGCTTGGAGGTTTCAGAATACCAGAAGGCCTATCAAGTTTTTACTACTTGGTTGCTAACAGTACCTAGAGGAAGAATATTTTTATATGTCTCTTTAAAATTGGGAATCAATAGTAAGCTTCAAACAAACAACCAAACCTTGACCACATTCTGCAAGAGAGAGGAGGTAGATTGACTTGCAGAGAAGACAAGAGATGCATAGAGTCACTCTTACCCTAAGTCACAAATTCTCTGTTCAGACTCTTGGGCCATGTCTTAAGATCCATTTTTGCCCAGCTGCATATTTTGAGTTAAAAGAGCTCAAGAAGCAATCTGGTTTAGTAGAATGAAAGCATCCAAACATAGCAGGGCTGGTCCTCTCACACTTCTCATGCATCTTCCTCTTAGTTTGTCAAAAGCCAGCTTTTGCACCAAACAACTGGCTGTACAGAAGATAACAAATAAGCGCTCAAGCAGAACTTGGAGCAAGTAAAATTCAGACCTAATCCTTCAGATTTATCATGCTGTCTCATGCAGCACCTGTTAAGATAGCCCACAGAGAACAGATGACCTACTACAGTTTTTCTCTTCCAGTTTAAAGAGGATTTCCTATAATATTTACTTTGCTTAATTTACATGAAATTTGCTTTGTGACTGCAGGAAAGAAATCTTCAGTTTCAGTACAACATCTGAACCAAGTGATGTGCACAAGCCTTCGTATGCCAGATGAGCCTGAGCATTGATGCACTGCTGCTGTTTGACCCTTTGAAAAGGAGCCAACATCTAGAACTTCTAAGTTGTGTTATATTAAAAAGGTTTATCAAATTGCTCCCTTTTTAACAAAGGCCAGAAGTTAAATGGCTTTTCTCCTCATTCACTGCAAACCCAGTTAATGAATGGTTAATATTATGATACCATTAGAAAGACCTGCTAGGGAAAGGCACCTGTTCTGAAATAGTGGTCTTGATTTGAAGGTCATTTAGAAGTGGTTAAATAGGGCACATCCCCTTTCCAATCACCTTCTGTGACACTCCTATTTCTAATGGTGGGCCTACTTATGTGAACAACAGCCCCAATGCATGGGTTATGATATAACCTCATTAATTGATGTATTATGTATCCTAGCTGGAATGGGAAAAATAAACATTCATTGCCAACCCCAATTTGCGGTATATTAATATATGGCTATCCTTTTCATACTCTTTGTGTGACTGGGATTCAGATATTCTCCCAGCTCGACTCTGACAGTGTTCAACACATACAGAATGAATTACAGGCAGGTATTTTTGAAGCATGTCTCACTACCAAGTCATTATAAGACAACAAAAAAAATGAAACTTGAATAAAACCCCCAAATACTTGTAAAGCATGGCTTCCCTCAAAAGTGGCTGGGTTTTGCCCACAGCTGTGCTCTCAGGGCTGTATAATCTGTGTTCTTATAAGGGAGGACTACAGCACTGAATTGTTATGAATACATAGCTGCTTCTGGGTGAACATAGGAGTCTACTCAGCCATTAGCCACAGTGGCTTTTGAAGAAAAAAGGAAAGGTTGGTATGTAGCTTTTTACACTGGTAAGATTAATCTGTTAAGAGACCTAACTGCAATGACAAAGAATGGCTAAAAACCTATCACAGGACACTGCTTCTTGACGAACATCTCCAGCTTAGCTCCTAGAAACAAGTTGGTATAGCAGAGAGAAGGGTGTCAAGGAAAGGATGACCTGAGGGTGTCTCATATGTTTGGAAGTCTCAGGCCTGCTTTAATGTTGATCTAAAAGAGTGAGTATCTGTAAATAGAGTGGTGTTGGGACCCACACAGTCAGGCGTGTCTGACTAGGTATGAGAAATCAAAGGCAGTATCAGTCCCAACCCATGTGGGATGGGGAATATTTTAGGAAGAAGAGACTGAATCTGGGATCACTGACTTCCTGTTGAGAACTCTGCCCAGTGCTCCATGCTGGCAGCCTCTCAGAGGAGCAGTGAATCTTGGACCGCAATAAATGGAGCAAAAAGTGTTAATTAAACAGCTCTAAGAGATTGTTCTCTGTGGTCAGGTCTGCTGAAAAAAAAAAGTTGTTCTAGTTTAATACATTTACACGGCAGTTTAAAAGGACAGCTTAAACACATATACAATTTCAGTTAAGATAAGCTTAAGGTGCTTCTTTTCAATTAAAAGAGCTCAAGAGCTATAGCAAAAACATATAGACGAGTTTAGGCAGCTTGAGTTCTGCAAAATGACTGGAATTCATTTCTGAAACTTGGTTTCTTTTCTATTCACATCATTAATGATGCCATAAGGCAAAACAGATTGCCAAAAAATAAAATCCAGTTTAACTAAGATACTTTATACTAAGTAGATCTATACAACATGTAGCACAAGACTCACAGACCAGTGAAGAGGAAAGCTCACATTTACAAAATAGTTTGTTCTGTAATTCTCTTCCCCTTTATTGAGCCAGCAAATCTCAGTCACTATAGTAAGACGCTTTTGGATGCGTTGGCAAAATTACATTAGCAATATTCTAAATATTGGGAAGGTAGACCAGGTTAAAAATATACCATTTATCCCAGTGCCAGCTGGCTGAGCCGCTGGACCTTCTTTCCAACAGAAGGAAGAAAATACTACACACATTCAATACAATTTAGTACTCAACTGAAATCTACCATGGTTTGCTGAATTTGTGAAGAAAATGCAGTATGAAATAGAACAATTTTCTGTAAATATGGGCCACCAAATACTTGAACATTCCTTGGGTCACCCTTGAAGTTTTGCTAACTACTTTAAACAGCTATATGTACAGTCAGAGATTACCCTCATTTAACTTAATGGGTACTGAGAAAAGAAAAACAACCTTTGGAAACATTTTTCTTTGCTAGAAATCAGAACAGCCACATACAGCCCAGTATCATCATCCCCAGCATGAAGCTCTTACCAGCAAGCTAAAAAAAGTCTTGCAGAGGCAAAAAGGATACATATCCATAAAGTACAGAAGAATCTAGTCGAAACACTCCCTCAGAGACATTCAAACCATGCTGCTTAGAGCCCCACTCTCAGACAGTGCTTCTGTGAGGATTTCAGTGGCATCAGCCCATTTCAAAGCAGGACTAACAGGACTAACCTAGCTGTGACCAACTGGTGAATCCAAATAAGATTGCTATAATATGCTGCTAAACTCTGGTGGTGATGACTACACCACAGTGTTGTTTCCTGGATGCCCACTGAACTTATAAAAAATGGAATACGCTTTCATGTCTAGTGCATTTATATATGCTATATATATGATATATCACCACAGTATATATCATATATAGAGAGAATAGAATATATTACATATCTATAGAAAATCACATGCACATTTCTTGCAGGCAACTGACAAAGAAAGAATTCTTATTCTGCAATATTTCAAATTTGGTAGACTGAGTTTTAGCCCTGGACAGACCTAGTGTAAGATCCTTTCATAATGTATTTTCTGACAAAGATTTTTAGAACAGTGGTGCCAAATTTGCCATGGTTAGAACTTTGGTATGACTTGAGAGTACCATTTGCATTGCTGTCCAAGTAGGAACTTAGTTCTTGCTGCTTGGCTGCTTCTGTTAACTACTATGGCTAAATCACTGAATTTACTTTGGAAAAGACAACATACTGGCAAGTACAAGTGCCTTATGAGGACAATTAGAAAACAAACTACGCTGCAGCGTAATGAGAGAATTGAGCTCATGTGTTTGAAAAGGAAAGATTGTATTGTTCTGACACTACAGGCCTGACTCTCCTCTTATTGCACAAAGTTTAGACTGGCATACTCTGTTGACTCCTGCTGGCTCACCTGTGATTTAGTCTACTGGCAGCAACAGAGGAATCAGGTTGTGTATTTGATACACTTGACATTCACCCACATAAAGGCAGTTTTAACAATTCTGTACAAGAGACTGGAACCCAAGATCTAGTATTTTGCTGAGACTGGTAACGGAACTGTGTACGGGAATATTTGGATAGTAAGACCCAAGGAGGAACGAAGTCGCATGGCAAGCTTCTTCCTCAGTATCCAAATATCAGATTTGTAGCTTTAAATACATCCTGAAATATAACAAAAGTGCAAGAGTAGTTTAAATTTAAATACAGTGTATACCTTATTAGTTAACAGTTTGCTAAACAAGATGTAAAATACACATATGTGTAAAAGTTTATACTATGATCTGCAGTGCCATGCTATGCGTAAGTGTCAAAGTTTGGCATTTCACTTGCAACTCATGCTATGTTTCTTTGGTTTTCACCCCTGCTGTTAAGTGGAAGAGCACCTGCTTTAGCTTGTAGTCATGGGGCACTTTAGAGAACACTAAAATTTGATACTGGGGATCTGTGCTCTTGGTGCAGAAATCCCATTAATATTACTAGGAAAGCTAAGGACACAGGGGAGAACATACCTCATTCAGATTATTGTACAGTTCTGCAGTCTCTTACGTGAGGCCAATACTTTCAACTAAATAGCCCATAATAAAGCTCGGAATCGAATATTTTCTTTTGTTTGTTACCAGTAATGCCTATAATACCGGGCTCCCATAGCTGAGCAAGATTCATACTGTTACAGTCACATGTATATCCACATTCAACTTCCTTTTATTAGAAGTATAATACTGCACTTTATATCACAAATGTATAAAAATATGGCAGATAGTGTCATAACAATACTTTTCTTTTAAATGAATATATTTAAAAAACAGACAGTTATTTTCCATTTATATATATATTTATATATAGAATAAAATACTCCTGATGCAATATATAAATGTTACTGTTAGTTTTTTATAGAAACTACTGTAGCTGTTGCACTGCTTCACAATGTTTCAAACAGCTCAAAATAACTTTACATTATAACATAAAAGATATGATTATAACAGTACGATATTAGGTCATCATAAATAAATATTACAAATCCTATCAAATATGGAAGTTTAAAAAACAAAATTTAAGACATACAGTTTAACTTTAAACCCTTAATAGGGATACACTTTCATCACATAAACCCCACTGTTTTAACTAGGCAGCAAAAAATGTAGTAAGGGCATAGGTCTAGACATGAATGTTTTCACCCTTATAAGTGCCAATACATACCAGAAGTCTCCCAGCTTTCAGACAGAGATGTGCACTAAAGCTGGAATGTAAGTGAGAGAAAACACAAATGCATTTTTCTCCCTGACCGGCACACTCTGCCTGGCATCCAGTGACATTTCTGATGACTGGTAATTCAGAATTCAACTTGTTTCACTGTATAATCCCTGACTCTCACTGTGGTGCCGAACAGCATAGCTCCACATGTACATATTGCACACCTTTATAAAGCTGAAATGCAGTCTTACCATCACCAGAACCACCACCACTCCCCTACGCTCATCTCCCCCTGACCCAGCCTGTTTTCTGGAGTGCAACTACAAGGCTGTCTCTTTTAAATCATTCAGATTTGGCATTCGCGATCGGTTTGTTCGGTTATACGTGTGCCCATTCTGTCCGCTCTTAGAAGGCAGCTGATCTGAGTAGGGAGGCCCATCACTCGCGCCCCTGTTTACTGGGGAGACGTGCCAGGTAGGTTCCAGCTGACTTGGTATCTGCAGCGTTGGCCTGCTTTTCGGCTGAGGCTCTTGTCTCACATTGCTGCTGCCACTGCTGGAGCTTTGACTCATGGGGTGAATTCGCACTTCAGAAAACGCAGCTTTGGCTGGCTGACTTGGTAAGGGCTGGAAGCGAGGCTCAGCAGGGACAGGATGATTTGAAGTGGAGAGGTGTAAGAGCTTTCGAAGAGATTTTAGTGGCTGGGTCTGAAAGACACGGGGAAAAGCACTTGACCACCTGTTATCCATCACATCATACTTCCTATAGCAAAACTGTCATATCCTAAACTGAACACCTTGAACTTCACAGGACTTCTTCACTTAAATTTGTATTCATTTGGAATATTTCATTCCAACCTATGAGTACACACCTGAGAAAATCTCTTCTCATTATGATTCAACCTATTAGCTACCTGAAAAGATGGAACCTTGTCTACATCAGAAAAAAAATGTTGTTCCCTTCAATTATTTTAACCTTGTTTCCTATGAAAACAGAGACATAGTTGCATTACCTGTCCCTCTGTCACTATTCCTGCTATTAACTTTAGAACCTCAGCCACATTTTATAAGCCGCAGATATCAGAAATACAAAGTTCCTAAAAAATTTGTAAACCTCGGTTAGAGGTTAGAGAGAGTCTTGAGTAATCATCTGCACTGAAATAAGGGCTGGCAGAACTCAGCAGTGGGATATTTTGTTTGCTGGCAGCTGGGTGATAAGCTGCTCTAGTCACTCACAGCTGCTTTAATGGTGAGCAGGTTGAAGGAAAATGAAGGCATGGGGTCACTGAAAAGAGTCTGGGGAAGCCTGAGTATGGGTATACAAACTGGTATGAAAATAACCTTATTAAATTCCACAGCTCACAGAAAAAGTAGCTTCTCCAAACACTGCAGCTGCAATAAACCCTCTTCTTCAGTTTTCCATGTTGTAATGGCAACAGAGCATGGCACTGAAGCTCCCTCTCAAACCATTCCCCCCAAGCTGGTTTTTGAACTGGAGAAAATAAAGTTGCTTTAGTGCACTGCTATGCTCCAATAACGCAGCCTGCTTAAATCACAGTTTGTGCCACCTGAGGCACCGCTGCACCGTAACATGCTCACGATGCTCTGGTGACCCCATCCAGTATCACTGTGTCAAGTAGCAGTGTGCCCGCAGCCTTCACCATAGTTTGCAGAGCTGACTTGAGGGATTTTCTGCAGCACTGCATAGCTACCATAGACACAACCTGTAATGTTGCTTGGCTGTAATATAGAAACATAATCAATATTTTGAAAGGCTCAAAGACTGACATAGGGACATTTAGTCTCTCTTCTTTTGCTTGTCATTCATATCTAGATTTTCAAAGAATTATGCAGGACTGCAGGCACACAATTTTTTATATTAAATGAAGGGGGAATAGGAAGGTTGGGAATTAACATCAAATACAATTTTTCTATTCACTGAAAAAAAAGCTGTCAAGATACCTCAGTGATGTTGAAATACAGGGAATTGAGAATGCTACTTACATGAGGCTGGATTTCTGTCATCTTCTCAGGATGCCAATCTTTCTGCCTGCTGCTCTGGTGATTAGAAGTATGAATGGCTTTCTGTAATGCCAAGAGATCCTGACCATCACTGCTAGGCATCTGCAACAAAATATTAAATACTGGTCTCCTAATATATTCTTAAGTGTAGCTGTAAATCATTTCCCCCAGTTAATTGCAGAACACAAGTGAAGCCCATTACTGCAGCGGAATTGTACTGACCTTTCAATAGTTTTCCCCATAGTAAGAGCAAGTGGCTGTGGAAATCATGCAGATTTGCTATACCCTTAGCCCTTAAAGCATTCACATGCTGTTAGTGTTACTTGCTGTAAGAGAGAGCAATTAAACAAGGCTTCAAAAATAAAATAAAAAAAATAAAAAAAGTTGAGCCTCATCTTCATTTAAAAGCATTCCATACTGCAGTTAAGACCATGGCTCAGTTCCATAAATTTGTTCCTGAGTGAAGCAGACCAAAATCTCCCCAAACTGATGTCTGGCTGATTTTGCCATCACAAACCATGACCTTTTTCTTTTGCATCTTTCCCCTCCTCCACAAACAGCCCAGACTGGAGCAAAAATTGAGAAACTCCCTACTCAAGCTGCAAATCCAACAAAATTTATGGCAGAAGGATAATTTAAA
This sequence comes from Pezoporus occidentalis, assembly GCF_034315485.1. Classification (NCBI taxonomy): domain Eukaryota; kingdom Metazoa; phylum Chordata; class Aves; order Psittaciformes; family Psittacidae; genus Pezoporus; species Pezoporus occidentalis. Next base: position 7,663,844 of record NW_026916170.1, on the reverse strand, counting down.
ACTTACATGGAGAGTCTGATCTCATACCAAGAATTCTGGGCAAAAAAAGGACAGCTGAAATGTAAGCTTTTTTAATGCAAACTATCTTTTCTCATGAACAATCAGGAAAACCAAAAATACAGCAGAGGCATGAGCTAAAATTTAGTTTTCAGATAATCTGTCATTAATATTTGATGTATTTAATTTATACATAAAGGAGCTGTTTGCATTAAATGGTATATTTCCAATATAGCTGTAAACCAAGCCAGGTTATTTTTTTTCCTGATTGAAACAGAATAAGACAGTTTAATTTAAAACATACACGATTTCAGAACTATTTTCTCGTTTAATCTTGGTCCCAGGGTTCATTGTCTCTGGAACTCTGTATTTTCAGTGTATCAAATATGAAAAAAAATAAGAGATTAGGTGCAATCTAGTTCAACAGAACTGCCAATTTTACTTGAATTTATTGAACTGGCCCAAGATACTTAACTGGCATGAAGAGAAAGTGATCCCATGAAAATAAAACACATGCTGCTGTAGTCAGTAAAACAAGTTTACTGGAGCATTTTACAGTGCTACTGTACTTAAAAGTTAATACCATGGGTAGAGTGACTACAGGAAGCTTTTTCAAGGAAGAACTATGTTTTAAATTATTCTTTGCATTAAAAAGAGGAAAGAGGGATTTCTTGATGCTTGGATTCTCCCCGTTGGTTGAGTCTGTCTGCAATATAAGATACAAAACCTAAATGCATAGTATTTCAATTCAAGAGATCTGTCCTTACTATATTAATTCTTTTTCTGGGAAATTCTGACAATATATGGTATCAATCCTATAATTTGCTTTGGGAACATACAATAGCGATTGAATGAAAAAAGCATATGGAACAAATTCAAGGAACTCAATGCATATACAGCATGTAAAAAGAGATCAGTACGCCTATTCTTACACCTATGTTTCCTAGGAATGCAGAGTGCATTTCAAAGCCTTTTGGAAATGGCTGATAGGTCTTGTTGACTTTACCAAGCTTTGGATCAAATTCTCTAATTCTGGCCATCATTTTTTACTTATGATAATGACCTAAAGCAGTATGACATCTCTTATTTTTATATAAATAATAAAATAATTATAAATAAATATAAATAAAACAATTACTAACTAAATAACAATAGTAGCACTAACAATAATAGCAATATAATGATTATATGACTAAAGGGACTGGTGGGTGCCCTACCAACAGCAATGGCTTTTGAACAGCTTTCTCAGCTTCTAGGTTCCATCCAAGTTAATGAAATAGTGTCACTAATTAGTATAGATCGCTTAGGAAGAATTTCCTGCTTCAAGTTCAGTAAAATAAAAAGGAATCAAAGTATCTCTAGGAGAAACACTCACCTATAACCTATTTTTTTCAAAGCAGATAATCTCTTCAGACTTACATCTTACAACATGTGCCAAAATCTGCAAAATGCAGGCTCCTCTGAAGATAGTGCCTGTTGACACTGAGCACAACCCTCATGGATATCAAATTGTTTGGTGGCAGATGACAGGATAACAGAAAAAACAGTGACTCTAGCAGTCCTCAGAATCTTTTGCTATGTTACTAAAAGACTCCAAACAAAATGAAGGGAAGAATGGATAAGAATAGCTCAGCAAAAACAATATTGCAAAGAATTCCCAAAGGAGGAAGTAACAATTATCCCATGAGGAACTGCACCTGGAGAACTCTAGGGAGAATGATTAACAAAAACTACTGCAGGAGGTAATGTCAGGATTTGGGATCAGTTCTGGGCTATTAGAGGTTTTGAGAATTACATTATTAAGAAGATGCCTTCAATCCAATTTCATGTATCTTTTACAACTCTCAGAATCACCAGCAAAATGAGACTTGCCAAAGGAGATCAGAAATAAATTCTAGCTAGCTATGATGTGCTTTTCAGTACTTTGACAGTTCTCAGATCTACTTTATTTTTTGCTGCAGAAAGCCGTGTCAAATGTCATACTTCTAGGAGTCTAAGAATTACAAACTTCAGAAAAATCTTCAGTAGTTACAAGCTATCTGTTGGATTTTTAACATGAATTCATAGCAAACATTAGCCATGTAGATGAAAAGCCAATATTACAGTGCTGCTACTACTGAAGTCAAACTTGGTGCTGAACTTAAGGTAGTAATTTTTGTTTGTGATAGAAGATCCTAACAAACACCCCAATTTTTGTGAGGTAGAGTTCCTCAACTAACACATGAAGAACAAAGAAGAGTTTCTGAACCAGCAACTTTTACGCACATCACTGGATACAGTCTATCCCTAGACACTGTCCCATTAAACAGCTTCAAGCAGAAACGAAAAGAGGTTTTTCAGTCTCTGTTAGGTCAAAAAATCAAGTTGATGGCAGCAAGTTTCTAGCTGAGGATGGAAGAATTTTATTACTATCTTATTTCACTAATTTATTCATCTTTCTGTAAGATACTAGCCCTAACTGGCCAACATAATTTTTCCTTATGCAAAACCTCTCTCCCTCCCTCTCCCTCTCTTCTTCAGATTAAACAAAAACAGGAATAAGGATTATATAGAAATCTGTCCTGCGCTATAACCAGTGAGAGTTTCAGTTTTGTGTGATGGCTTTAGTTTTAGTGATAGTTTTTAGTGATTCCCTTTAGCTTTAGATAAATGTGCTTGTGATTAAGATGTTTTGGAAAGTGCTGGATTTTGAGATGCAACACTACCCAATCTGTATTTCCTTCACACAGTTTAATCTGGAAACAGTTTGACACACCATGTATCAGCTGGGCTTTTGAAGTGTTCCCTGCCATCCCAACTGAATGGCTGGGATCAGAGCAGACTAAAACAGTGAAAATTTAACTTTTTTTTTTAATTTTTTCTTTTTTAAGGTATCACTGGAACCAATGGCCTTGGTGTGCTTTCCTTTCATGGACATTTTGACATCAAGTAATGCCAGAGTTACAATCTAGGTGTTTTGTTTAGTTGGGTAATGCAGATGATCATATTTGAACTGCATACCGGTATCAGGATGAACAAGTTCAGAAGGCAAGGTAGGTGCCACTGCTCTAAAACTTGCCCATAAGGAAGGCAAGCTGCATTTTTGAGTGGAGTTAATATGCACATGTTCCATACAAGAGCCTGATAAATCACTCCTCTCTCACAATTTTCAATAGGTCAGCACTCCACCAACACCCACCAGAGTCATGCCACCTCACTCTGTGACAGTAGGTATTTTGATTTAGTTACCCCCTCTTGTTAGGAGTGAGAGTGATTTACTCCATTCTGAGTACCTTCAAAACTGTAACTGCAGTTACACTTACGGAAACATTGCATCTTCATGTAAATGAAATTTTAAATGATTTACTTTTTCCAGGACTGTAATTTGAGGATGAGACGAGATGTTTAGGTTACTTCAGTTCTTAGGGAGATATAAAACTTCGTGAAATGTTAACACAACACTGCTCTGCTCTCCAATAAAAGAAAGACCTTTCTCTCTCCCCCAAAACTAGATGAAAATGTAGAAACATATAAAAGACACCAAAGGCTTATACCAAATAGCAAAAGCCACAATCCATTCCCCCCCAAAATCATGAAACATTAAGAATGGTTAAGATGTATCTTCCTTATTCCAGCCATGGGGTACAGCAGGAAGACGGAGGCTGTTATCAAAACACTGCCATGAAAAAGACTAGAAAGAATTTTCATTTATAACTGTTTGATCTCCTCCCAATGGGTATCTAAAATTATTCAAGCTCTGGGGACATATGATACTGCATTTGTTATTCTTGGAATGGTATCACCATATCCTGCAAAAGAATTTACCACAACATCAGCTTTAAACTTGCATCAAAAATGGCTCTCGAAGACTCTGAATGTAAACAAAGATGCACTGGACTAGTAGGTGAACAAATATTTGAAAAAGGCACTCTTAAATAAACCCTTAACAGTAAAAGAATTTGATTTTCATATAGCGAAGAGACAAAATAAAAGAACAAATAGATACATGTGGGTATGGTTGTAAATAATACAAAGGTACTGTACTAATCTAGTATATTAAAATGATACAATTAAAAACCGATAAACATATTTTCTGTTAGAAACACTGTATACTTACAGTTTGAGATTTCTTCTTTTTCTTTTTTATTGCCCTGAAAAACCCCTGCTTTTCTTTCTCCTTGAGCTCTGAGTGACTGTTAAGGTTTTCAGGACTTTTCCTAAACATGAAACAAGGTATCGTAAGAGATATTTTATTTTGATATCATGCAAATTCTGTGTAATAATGAGATCTGAAGCCAAAGAATGCAAAGTATTGATTAAACAAAAAGATTCTTAAAGTTTTAGCATTCACTGGCTCAAGGGTTACTATAAAAATACTGGATAGTCTTACTAGATGGGATAGGAGGAACACGGTGTTAGGAAAAATTATTAGCTTAAACCAGTGAATAGTTATATAGGGAAAGGGAAAGCATGCATGTCTTTTTTTTAATACATATACACATAAACCCCAGAATTTAATATACAAAGAAAAATATCACACACAAGGTCTTTTTGAAAACTGAAAATTGTATCTGAGAGAACATACAAATAGTGATGAGGTATAAAAGCACAGGTCCAGTTTATCTATTGCTTGTTGGAGGGCCAGGAGTTGCGAAGTTCACAAGAGACCCAATTTCAACTGAACTTCCTGACCTTTGCTGACGTGGTTCCAAATTTATCACTGGGGAAGCTGGGGATCTACTGTTGTCCACTTCAACTTAAAAACTTAAGTTAGTTTGTTATGTGTGGGTGAGACAGTGCTGGGAAAAAAAGATGACCCGAAAGTGGCACAGGTGACTTGCCGGAAGACTGAATTTGCACTTTTTAGCTTATCTACAGGGCTGAATTAACTGCAGTTGATAAATAATACGTTACTTTAAGTATACACAGTAAACGTACTGGTATGGGTTAAAAAGATTATTTTTGCAGAACACTTGATATAACAAGTCTCACAAGTGTTGAATGCAGTTGTAGTGTAAAATAGTTTGAAAATTGGAAATGGTGCAGGAAAGCACCACAAAAATAATTTCAGAGGCAGAGCTCTACAAGAGTGAGAGATTTCTATCTCTCTAGTATGTTAAAAAACACAGCCAAACCAGCCCCAATATTTCATTTCATTGATTGCGGCGCAGAAGTACTTATCCATGAAGAAATTACAGAATACTAGAAGATCTTTAAAGTAAAGGGCAAAGACAAAGACATAACAAGGACAAGCAGGTGGATGATGAAGCCATAGAAGTTGCATTAGAAACAAGGCACTGATTTTAACAAATACGAATCATTAACCAGCGAAACAGACTCTTCAGTGAAGAAGTGGATTTCCATCTTTGACATTTTAGATCAGGACCTCATACTCTTCTGAGACGCACATTACTCAGGTATGCTACCAGGCCTGGACCCTAGAGAACCTGTGACATTTAATGGGAACTAACATACAGAAAATCATACTGGGTGATTTAATAATAGAAAATCTAAAGGAAAGCCACAATTCCAAGGGCTCAGGATGACAAACAGAAGCAGCTTGTCTTGGAGTAACTGTAATGTAGCAACACTTAGCTGTCTCCTATAGTTATAGCTTCTAATTCTGGCTTTCAATGCTATGCTATCAGCTGGTGATTCAGCTGCTACTACATGCCAAGCTGACATTTTTTTCTAAGCAAATGTGAAACATAATTGGGGTAGGAATCACTGGAGTCCTCATCGATAAGAATATCTTCACTCTGATAGGTGGTTTAATCAGTTCTTCAGTTTCTACACAAAACCACCTTGAGCTTGAAATGCTACCTGGTTCTAAATATAAATGCATGCTATGTTTAACACTGTAATGAAGTGCAATTGTTGAGTAAAAGAATAGGCTTAGAGGAAAGATGCATAGGCAGAGAGAACGGTGGAAATTTCCCTAATTTAGATTTTTTTAAATTTACATCGAGATCCAGGAAACACATTCAGGTGCACAACATTGATTTAACATGGAAGTTGCAACGCTACTGTAAAAATCTCTAGTTTAATATAATTATTAGATTTATAACACATACTTCAAATATACTGGATTGCTAAGGATTCCTGTTTCTGTCATGTTCCTGTATTTGGTACCACTGTGTAGGCAGCAGTACAGCAGTCCTGTATTAGTTACTTAAAGCACCAAGACTCTTGACAGCTTTACAGACTCAGTGAACTCACAAGACTGACTTAACACAGACAAAACACCAAGTTATTTACTAAATGTTTTTTACTTAATTTGTTACAAAAGCTGGAGGACGGCATGCATCCCAAGTATTCTGCTTGTCTTCTGAAAGTCATGTGAACGGGGCTGAGAATCTTCTGAGCCTTTCCCCAAAGCTGCTGTGCATCCACATCTGCAAACAAGCCCTAAACCACAGCCCCAGTGCAAATTACCAACCCAGTGACTATGTTGTCCACTGAAGAATCAGTGTCAGATCATGAGGAAGTCCTCTTTGCTTACTCTAAACTGTTCTTTAAAATTTTTGTATGTCTTGCTATGGACTTTCTGTTCCAAAGCCTATTCCAAAATGGAGACACTATATTTTTAAAGGTGAAGTAATCTTCAGAATAAAGCCTGAGGACAATTTTTGCCATACTTTCAGACAGAGATTCACTCAAGTGTGATTCTTTCCTTTGGCCTGCTGAACCTGGGTGAGAAAACTGCTTCCTACAGCAGATGAGCAGAGAGGAGAGAAGTAAAATTCTGGATCATCATATCCTCTAATGACTACTGTGACCAGAGGAGGAAAACAAGGGGCTGAGAATTCTGCTCAGTTTCAGTAGGTGCTTACCCAAAAGCCAGTATTTTTACACCAACTGGTTTATGTCATTACCTCCTATGACTCATATTGCAGTACAGTTGTCTGAAAAAACATTGACCTTGAAAAGCAACTGCTTCAAAACATATGCTCATTATGTGAAGAGAGTGAACATATATAGCATTATAGCAGGAAGCTTCAACACCAGGATTTTGTACTGAGTAAAAATAGAGCAGAACATTTTGATTGATGAGATGAAACACTGGGATATTTTAAGCATCCCAAAAGATGATTTTCACACAATGGACAGTATAGGCAAAAAATTAGGATTATCAGGAAAAAATCTGTGTGACTGAATCACTCAACACTAAACCCTTACAATATAACTGCAAGCAAATTGTCACATCAGAATCTGTTACATGCTGTCTCTTTTATTAGCAAGTAAGACTAGTTGTTGAAAAGAGTCCCCACTCAGACAGCTCACCCTCAAGCAGAAACCAAAGGCAAAACATTCTGTCCTTTGTTATTTTATCTTTGTGTGCCTTTTGCATGTTTAAGATGTATAACGTAGATCACATTGTTTTTTTCTGGTCTGAGACACTTGGAGAAGGCATAGGTATAAACACAGATTCTGTGATTATCACTAGCGTTTATTGCCCCTGGCAGTGAAGGTATCCAACTTCATGCAGGTACAATGAGGTGTAGCAGTAAACATACACAGAGCAAGCAAGGTGATGTGCTTTAACATTAACCAAGTAGAATAAATAGGAGGCATGTTGTATTCATGCTGCCTATAGACAGATTTGTATTGCAGAGAGTTCTTCTTGGGAGGCAGTTCCTCATGCTTATTTCAGTTATTCTTCAGCAACCCTAATCTCAGCAGGCAGCCTGGCTTGGAAATCCTCTTTAACTGCCAGTATACTACTCCCTTTACTGAACCGCTCATAATGACGTATATGAGATTTTGGTCTAACGGAGGAGTTACTGAAACTCAGCCTGAAGTCTTCTTTGGAAGATAAATGAACAGCTGCTAATTCTCCAAGCTAGCTTTCCTTTGTGCTTAAAGTAAAACCATTAGCAGTTATAGTTACCATAAATGAAGGCAAGGATGTGTCAGAAGCTAATGAAGCACCTCAAACAGATGATTTACTTAAGGTAAGAATATCAATCCCACAAGCTGAAGCCATAGTAGAAATTCTTGGTCTAAAAGCCTAGCATTGAAAGCTTAAAAATCAGAGATCAAACCTGAACTTTGCTTGGAGCTCATTTCTGCCCCCCCCCCGCTTCCTTAAATAAGGAAGATTTATTATTTATTAACTGGAATAAACCCGGACCTACTGTCTTATATACAGAATACCATCCAGAAGCCACTAAAGCCAGTAGTTCACCTGAGGTTACTGCATCACTAAAAAAAGTATACATATACATGTATTTAAACATAAATGTTTTACCTGCCTCCTCTCTCCCCGCCCCCCCACCTGGCCCAGAATTGTTCAATGTAAGTAACCATAAAAATTTTGAAGTGGTTGGTTCTGAAAACTTATAAAGCATATTCTTCACTAGGCTTATTTTTTTGGACAGAATATTGATGACTACAAATTCTGGAAAGCTTCCTTGCAAACAACACAGGAGGGCATCACCTAATTGTTAGTATAAAACAAAGAGACTGATGATAGGCAAAGGGTCATGGTACAGGCACTGGTTACAAGAAGAGGCAGGTAGGGAGGCTTAGGTGTTGCCAAATAGATGAATAAAGCAAGCATACTGGATGACAATGCATATGCAAGTGTCTTCTGCAGGATATGTCAGAGGGAAAGCCATACTATTGGGAAGGTGAACATCTCCACACTATGCTGAGCAGATTCCTAAAGGCTTAACCAGTGTAACACACAGAGGTGATTTTTAGGCTTGTAAATTACAAATTTGCAATTTCCTGATATTTTTTGCAAATTCAAGAATCCTATAAAAGAACTGGTAAGTATTTACAATGCAGCAACAGTTGTACTGCAGACACAGCTGAACAAGCTTTAAACTAGCTTGCTCAGATACTGGTTTCAGGAACATTAAGTGTGACAATATTGTTACACTGATACCGAAACAGAATGTTTCTCGAATGACAAAGTTTATGTGCGTTTGTAAGCATTACATACATATAGACTATAATAATAAATATATATTTTCCCTTTTTATTATTTTTGCGGGAAGGTATGGCAAATGCTAGTGAAGAGATGACAAGCTGTTTATCATAGAATACGTATGTTTATATGGACATAAAAGGTCTAAACAACAAAGCTTTCCAGAAGCCACCAAGTATCTTGTAAGCAACCAATGCAAACACTTCTAATACGTGAGATGAAGTACTGCATGTTTATGTCAAGGAGATATTTAGAACTACAACAATGGTAAAGATAATTCAGGCTAGCATTTTGGCACACTGGCAGAACAAGGATAAGCATCTTACCTATACCTACTGATTTTGCCAAGTCAAGAAAAAGCTCATAAAAGCGAAAGAAAATAAAACATCTACTCTTGCATCAAAAAGGAAAAATGGAGCAAGTTCAATATCATTTACAGAAAATTGAACTCTGGCAAAAAAAAATAATTCTAGAAGGATGATAAGTTTGTCTTTTTTCAAATCAAGTTGTCTAAAGTTCAGAAATGATCTCCTAATCTAAGAGTAAAACCTGCTGACAAAAGTTGAGTTTATAACATCTTTATTTTAAAGAGGTAGGACAGCAGGGACAGAGCAAAGAAATGCGCACAAAGACAAGGGAACATCTGTGACAATTCAGTCTAGCAAACATTCACAAAATCTTTGACAGAAGAAAGGCAACACAGAGCAATAGTATGAGAGAAGCAATATTTTACAGTAGTGGCAGGTCCAGGTGGAATACATGTCACTCATAATTCCAGATGAATTGTCATGTACCAGTTACGTATGTCAGTCAAACATCAAATATTTACTTCATCATAAAATTGATGTAAGCAGGATCACATTCCATTAGAGCTTTCAACATTTTCATAAGCATTTACACAACTTCTATACAGAAAATTAAGTAGAGGAACATAGACTCTACATCACTCAGGAATCTGATTAAGCTGCATTTATGGCACAGAACAATTTTGCAACAACATTAGACCATTGCCTGGACAACTTGCACAGAGTTAACATGTAGAGCTGGGCAGGAAACATTTCAGGAAAATAGGGAGTAGGAAAAGCAAAGAGAAAGCTAAAGGTATGCCAAAATAGCAGTAACTTGGTGTTGCGGGCACTGCTATTCCTCCCATTTCATGAGAAGAAATGCTTATTCTTCTGTGGGTTCTTCTCTCAAAGGAGCTGTTCCACTTTGTGAAAATATTTGAATACATTAAGTGGATCAAGGACTGGAACCTAACTCTCTAAAAGTTAATGAAGGGCTTTATTCACTAGGCCATATTCAGCATCTCTGTGGTCCTCTCACTATTTCAACAAGATGAAACAGCTTCAAGAGAATATACTGAGGGAAACAGAGAATGTGCTCCAGAATAACCTCCAACTTCTGCTTGAGAGCATTTTCTTGTTAGATCTAAGATCTAGGTTCAAGTTTCTGGTTTACTTAATGAAGAACAAAGGCCCTGCACTCGAGTTCCTCACATTCCAAAAAATAATGCTGACCTCAGAATATTTGTTATTTTGAGTGTATCCCTGGTTTTGACAGGCAATTCCATCTCGGAGCTGAAGAATCTTCCCAATGAAAGGTTAGTGGATATCAGTCTGTTCCTTCGAAAAGTTTTTGTTTCAGTAATTTGGCATTGTAAGCAAAGAAAAATACTTAGTTCAAAAATTCCCAACCAGCTCTATAACACATGCTATTAGTTCAGAGTTAAAATAACATTACATGTTTCTTTCCACTGACCACATAATAAAAGATAATATATTGCTGAATGATATATAAAGCAAAACAAGATTCCAGCTGGCTTATTTTATATGCAAGATAGAAAGATTCAGTAAGGACAACAAAATATGTAAAAGGGTTCAACAGCAGGAATAAATACCTTCTTTAGCCACGTAAGTCACAACATAAGTACCACCTTTTTACATAAATGATCGGATTCCTCAGCTAACTTCCACAAAATGGATGTAGGTAGAGCTACTGAAGGATAGGAAGCAGACTCTAGTGAATCAGAGCAGGTGACAAGGGTTCTGGAGTAAACATCTTCCATTACATGGCATATAACCTGAACACAAGCTGAAACAGTTGTTTCCCTTCCCCACCCTGCACCCACTTTTTAAGAAGGTAATTCACAGGTTGTTCATCTGAAAACACATAAAGTCAACAAACCACAGGAACAGTTCTTTAGATAACATGATCTTACTGCACTTTCAGAGATCAGTGTTTCAGATAGTGGTACAAAGCATAGTTGAACCACACAAATGCATACATTCCTCCTACCAATTCTTCGAAACTCCATTTGCTTATTTTTATTCAGTGGGCTTTGCTGTGATTGAACAAAGTAGAAGATTAAGAATATTTTAGAGCTGAACAGCTCTCAGAGCAACAGAATTAAGAGATTTCCCTTCAAGTCCTGTAAAGATATGCATATACTGTCATACTATTAGCATAATTATGGTTAAGTGTTCTATGTTATATAATGGAACCATGTGATGCTTTTAATCTTTTAAATTCAATATATGCCAGTAAGATGCAACTTCCATTTTTCCATAGAATGTACAGATTTCCTTCTGTGGTGTGTAAGCAAAAAGAGCAGCAGTCCCCATTGTAGGGTGAATATTATATTCTTCGTTAATACAGTTCTATTTTAGACAGGGAAACATGCATTTTGATATCTTTTCCATTTATCTGACAATTCATACTTCTGGAATCACAGATGAAGCTACAGCATTGCTATCCATACTATATGCAAAACAAGCACCTTCTATTATCTTTAATCAAAGATTAATCGTGAAAAAATTCAGGAAAGACTGGACAAAAGTATATAATCTTTAATGCCTCGAGGGTGATGGTGCAATGAAGTATTTCTTGTTGCTCAAAGGGGGACAGAAAACATGCAATGCTATATCAGCATAGTCAGAGGAAGCAACTAAGCACGTATAGGTAATTGCAAACTTTGAGAAAAACGTGTTTTTTTCCCTCCTGTTAAAAATCCTGGTTTTTTTTCCTGCCATTCTCTACACATCTGTGTAAGTAACAACTCACCAAGTATCAAAGGTGGTTTGTCTCTTTGAGTGGTTTCCCACCGTGCTGGTGTCTGCTGGTAACACAGAGGTTCTGTTTGACACATTATTCTCTATGTATGTGCTCTCTGGACGTGGAGATGGAACTGAACAGGGAAATAACAAACAATATATCCTGAGCTTTGCCAAAAATCCCATCTTGCAGTTGTCTGCTTCTTTTATACCTCTTTTACAGAAACAAGAGAGTGAAGACACAGTTGCACTTTATGTATGACTGAAAAAAAACCCACACTGTTTTTGCAATTTGGAAAGCTGTTGTTTTATGATACTTGCAACATAGCATAAGGTGTAAAATGAGACCATCATCAGAACCTGGGGAAGTTGTTAGTAGATTTGAGAACATTTTTATCTGTAGGGACCCAGAAGTGCAATCGATATTTAAAAACAGGAAATAGAATAAAACACTGGAATGCTGTTATTAAAGACACAAAATACTACAGTTTACACTTTGTCTTCACTTAGACACTAAAAATAAAGTAGTACCCATCCTGAAAAAAAATACTTTGGATTTTAACATAACTAGGATTAAGAATTACTCACTAAAAATGGAATAATTAAAATCAGGTATTATATATTTTTCAAAGCAGGTTACACATACCCACAACATAAATTTATTAGAATTATGAATATCACCAGAAATACCTGCATTGGATTAAAAATTGATCAGACACTAGCTGTAGCATTACTGCAGCATCACACTACATTAGCTATCAAAATTGAATCTGTAAGATTTTGTTCAAGTTTCATAATGACTTTTTCTTTCAATAGCTTTTGCATATACTGTTATCAATGTATTATTTAAATACAGTATCATTTTTCAAAACCAATAATTAAGTCTTAAAACTAAAATATATTTGTTTCATAGATACAGTTAAAGATGAAGAAACCCCTAGTTCATAAAAAGCAACTGAATAAACCTCAGACCTAGAGTTCCCTCAACACATGAATTATGGAAAGTCATTCTTCCTTGGAACTTGTTTTGCTACGTATAAAAAAGAAGGATAATCCATGTCCAATTTTAGAAGTATATTTTAAAAATTAAGAAAAGCAATTAGGATTGAGGATCTTTAAGGATTCTCTGTTGCATATGCTGTAAAACCTTATACTCAAAAGCATTAAAAAAGTACAATCTTTAATACTGCACACAGGTTTTAAGATTGCAGTAGGACACTTGTGAAGACTTGCAGATTTTAACATGTCTAAATCACGTCAACAGCAAACTGATCAACCTGAAGAGGATCAGTGGGAGATTTATGTCTCTACTTGAGGTTATTAGGCGACTCATAATCGAATTGTAGCTGTTTGGGACTTCTTAAGGTTCAGGGGAGTCCCACAAGCCTCATAACACTTGCAGGGCAGTAATTAGCTTTTTACCAGCCTTGTCTTTTTCAAGAGGATTACCCAGGTTTAGCCATGAGGCAGCTGCTCAGGAATCACCATCTTCTGAGTACCATAACAGAAATCACTGTTTTTTACTGTGAGGGTTGTGAGGCCTTGGCACAGGTTGCCCAGAGAAGCTGTGGCTGCCCCATCCCTAGCACTCTTCAGGCCAGGCTGGATGGGGCTCTGAGCAACCTGATCTGAGCAACCTGGAAAGTGACACTGCCCATGGCAGGGGGGTGGAACTAGATGAGCTTTAAGGTCCCTTCCAACCCAAACCAGCCTATGATTCTATGATTAATATCTACTTGTATTTATATACATACACATACACAAAAATATATATGCACATGCATGGTCCTGTTTTATTATTTATCCTTAACTGGGATTATATGTGTGCTTTTACTTGTAGGAAACCCTGATCTTTAGTAAGTTGAACAAAATAAATGAGCCTAGATTTTGAGCAGTTAAAACCTAGCATTACAGTTCCATGCACCACAGAATCTGAAATAGATCAGTAAGTATGTCAATGTGTTACAAGTAAAAATGTGTTAGATATAGTGTTAATAAGAATGTAAAATATGAATGAAAAAACATTAATGAACTGCTTACTCTGGTAATACTAATTTATTTTGTTCAACTTCCCCTGATAAATTACCTTTTGCTTGACAAGCTACTGCACTGGATATACTTTTCAATCAAAGTAAGTTATCAATTGGAAAGAAATAATATGATACCAGTACAGCTACTGCATAAAACCTAGCAGGTCAACTCAAGTCTCTGAAAGTGAGGTAACAATTCTTTTTCCAATGAATTTTTTTAGTTGTTCATGATACTTCACTGTATCAATTACTACTACTTACATTACATTCCATGTTAAAATTCCTGACTAATTTTCAAAGATCCACCATAAAATTACCTCTGTAAAAGCTGCCAACTCTTCTCGGAACAGGGTCATTATACAGAATTCTATTCTCCTTAGTAGATGCTCCATCTTCTGAGTGTGGATCATGATATGCCCCACCCTAAACAAAAGAAGGATCAACTCTTTAAAATGAAGGATTACAAACTGATTCGCAGTTTTTAACCAACATACATAAGCAAGAAACCCCAAACTTAACCACATATGATTTTCCTTTCATGGTATTAATAACTGTCAATATCAACTCAGAGACTATGTAATCAACAATTATCTGGTTTTGCTGGTAATCAACAATTATCTGGTTTTGCTGCTTGCTTGCTTTTTCCAAAATGGCATTGACAAAATTTTCCCTCCTACTTGTAATTTTATAGTCCCAAGCATGATTCAGACCCTCAGATTTTTGCCGTGAATGAAAGACAGCTGTAACATCTCTGGAGGAAGCTTTTACTGGAGGCCTTGCTAAATTAATTTCTGATAGAATCTGGTCACTCTGCTACTGGTAATCTTTAAAACGCAAACAGGAAATGCATATAATTTGTGACAACTGCAACACTAAAGCACTTTCTCTTATCACCTGTTACACAGTAGTACCCAGAGGTACCAACAGTCACAAATTCTACTTAATGCAAAATAAGAGGTGTTCCTGAACTAAGAAATCTATAAGCTAAATAATTAAGTCAGACAGGATAGCAAAAAGAATATCATAACCTCTAACTTACTCTACTGAATGCAGTACCTCCTGGAAGTACTTGAAGCAAAAGCTTAAGTAAGCCCTTAGAAACATCCGTATGTATGTAATTTGCCAGGAAATATGATTTAACCCCACTCTTAAATGCTGCGGTATGGACCAACCACATAAAACTCAATGCTCTCTGCAAGAACCCACAGGAAACTGTACTGAAACCCCTGTAAGAATTTATATCTACAATGTCCAAGAAAAATGTTAACAAAACAAATCCACAGAAAAAGCCCAACCAGAATTAAAAATTGTTACTTCAATTCACTTTACAAGTGACTCACAAAATCTATTTTGCCTTTTGTTAATGAAGATCTGGTCTCACTGTCACAGATAACACAACCCTAGAAACTGTGCCAAGATGAGAAGTGCAGCTACAGCACTGATTTAAAACACAGTTTAATACTTCTAAAATTTACAAGAGGTTGAAGCATTTGATTAGATTACTACTCATGTAAGACATCTCTTCTTTGTCAGCAGGTGTTACAATTATAAGGCAGCAATAGCAACTTGTGCTTGATTTTCTTCTGCTTGCCCCCTTTTGTGTACATTTAAATTAAAACTAAAAAGAACCCTTTAAGCAATTGTTGTCCTGACACTTGAAAAGCCCTAAAAGTAATACGGAATGCAAGTCTGCTTTGTATGTGTTCGTTTGTTTTGTTTTTTTTTTTTTAAGTAATATGTAGCAAACAAAGTTTTTCTTTAAAAGGACTTGGTAGCGCTAAAGAGAAACCAGTGAGAAACTCGAAACATGGATGAGAGGAATCTTCACAAAATATGAGCAGAGAAAGAGAGAGAGAACCAGCAGACCTGACTAGAAAAAAATATAATAGGGAACCGGTGTAGAATCTTTGAGAACACTGATGTTATTCCTGATTTTTTAGTTCAGTAATCCTGAGGGAACCGAAGTTCTCTGATTTCTAATGCAGAATGCAGAAGGAAAAAAAGGGGGGGAGGGTAGGGAAAAACAAAGAATGCCTTCTTTGTGAAAATGCCTTTACAAGTCATAAGAAGATTGACAACTTAACCCTGATTTGTTATTGAAAGTAGAATAAACAAACAAAACCAGACAAATTTACAGACTTGCCATCCTTTTCAGAAGAGTATTTCTCCTTTCAGACTTCTGATGGTTGAAATACAGACTTAAGGCTTAATTTTAAAAATACTGACTATAAAGATAAAGGTAAGTTCTTTGCAGATGATCAGGTATTCCAAAGCAAATGAAAATGAACAAAAACTGAAGCAATTAAATACACATCAATTTCTCTCATTAAATTTTGTCAATTATCAAAAACCAAATAATGATCCGATAAAAACAATCTGCCTCTGCATAAAATGAAATTAATTCTAAATTACTTATCAAATTAATATCTGCTCCATCATGCAGAAAAAGATCCTAATGCATTGAAGTATACAAGGTAGCATGAGCTTTTATAATCAAAACCTTAAGCAAATCAAACATCAAAATGTTGGTACTATTGCCTTTTTACAGTAACATCCTAAAGAATATGTAACATTTAACCTGACTGAAATGAGAAATGACTACACACACACAAAAAAAGTTTTGAAACGGAGCTGCTGTAACCCTTTCTAAGTAGCGTTTTCTTTTCTTTTTTTCTTTTTTTTTTTTGTTGTTGTATTTTCTCCTATTTTAATGAGATCTTTTCTTGTGTGTGAATACACATGGTCCTGAATGGAGGAGATGTGGTAAGTATGAAAAAACATATCACATCTTTTTTTTCCCTCTTGGAATGAAGAGGCAACTGCTATCTGAAAACTTTTTAATGATATTTATAGACCGCTATCAAGTCAGCTATACATAAACTAAGTAGGCAGAGTTTTTTAGTTTCTCATAATAAAGAATTATTTTAGACCTTAAATAATACTTGCAGCTCTTTGACTTCTTCCAATTTGTCAACAAATCTGTACTAGGTGTTTTCTCCTTAGAAGTCACAGATGTACGTATACAGAACTAAACATTTTTGTACTTCTGTCTGCACTATTTTGCTCCAATTTTGGTCAATATTAGAGCAATTTAAAGATCTGTGGACATTACATATCTGGTGTGTAAAGCATCGGATAATTCAGAAGTGCTGTGTAAGGAATGTAAGTCAATAGAAGAACTAGCCCCTCCTCTACTCATTAAACAATGCTCACAGTAAAACATAACACGATACCTAGTGACAGTAATCCCTGTAAGGGATCAATTTACTAGTGGCTTCTCCAACATAAGACCTCTAGGCTAACCCAGTTATTTATCATACTAAGCAAAACAGACACTGCAAGTTTTGATATTCCTCTATGGCATTTCAGCAATAGCTTCCTGCTATAAGTGCATGAAAATATCACTTCAAAAATTAACATTAGCATTCATAACAGAAATACATGCAAACAAACACATACGAGAAAAGCTAAATAAAAACACAAATAAGGTTAATTAAGCAAAACAGTATGATAAAAATTACATCAGACATTCTAGGTAAAGACTAGGAACTGCTAATGAAGTAGAATGGTATTCATAGACCATTTTTATAAAACAGCCTCTCATTTTGCACTTGAAATACTTAGCCCTTCAGAAAAACCCCAACATCCCCTTCCTTACATCATGACAAATAAACAAATAATTGCAAACAGAAGACAGAAAGCAGGACACTGTCCCACATGAACTACAGAGAGGAAGGTAAGCCTTCCATAATAGGCAACATTTTGAACTAACCCTATTAGTATCATCCGTACAGTCTTCTCGTGATGAGCCAACAGATCTTGTGAGTGACTTATGCTGCACCTGTGGAGATAACAGTTGCAGGCTGTTTGCTCTGGCTGCCATCCCTTGCCCTATGCTTAAGCCACCCTCTGAGCCCTTTGACCTCACTCTGTCCCGGCTCACATACATAGAGTGTCTATGAGGGCGCTGCTGTGAAGAAAAAGGACTGGTATAACCTAGACCATAGGAAAAAGATTCATGTGGAGCAGATAGAGAGTGGGAATGGCTTCCATCCATGTGATCTGGCAGTTTTAACTCCTCCATTGTTTTGGAGTGTCTTGTTGGTGGTCTTCTGGTGTCCAGGGTACCTTCGCTGCGGTTATTCCTTCCGGATGGACTGAGCATAGTTCTGTTATCACTGTGTCGAGGAGCAGTTGGACTGGTAGGAGAGTTCAGGTCCATACAGCTGGATGGAAAATACCTACTGCTGTTTGGTTCTGCAGCTTGGGCTCTGGCCTCAGAGAGGTTGCCCACAGATTTTGAGTCTGTCAGAACCCCATGGCTCTTTGACTTTGTCCGATATGAAGGACTCTTAGAAGACTGTGGGATAGTATCAATATAGCTGTGGCGACTGTGCTTATCACCAGGTTGCAGTGTCCCCGTTTTGCTTTGAGAAGTTTCCATAAATGAGTGCCGGTTCTGCTGAGATCTGGTGTTAGACTTCAGGTATTTTGAGCCTGAACCATCAGGAGTTTTTGGGTCCACATTAAAATCAAATTCTGTTTTTGCCTTTGTTTCCTTTGGGCTGAGAAGATGTGGCATGTTATTATTGGCTAGATCCTTGTTGCCAGATCCAGGTGTGTTGCTTGATTTTTTTGCATGCATTGGACTATGTGCGGCTCCAGAAAGGCTTCCATTTAGAAAGCTTTCATTTGCTGGAAGACCCTCTTCTCTTGGCCCACCAGCACCTAGCGCCTGTATATCCTTGCTGTTTGATCTGTGGTGTGACTGCAAAGCAGAACTTTTGCTGGCTTGATTTCTACATTAAAATGCATAAAGAAGCATTAATATACCATATTACATATTCATAATATAATAATTTCAACAAAAGTATACTAATTTCAGAAAGGAGTTGCCATTTAAAACCACAAAATTTAACTGCAATAAGATCAAATACTGCCAACTAGGCATCAGAAGCTCCACTCAAATAACAGATTTGCAAGTGGTAGTATACTGTTGTTTCTTTCTGGTTATACCCTGATGGAAAAAAACTCAGCTTTGGTTAATGGATTTTGCTGACAAAGAAAAATAGGAGGATATAAAATCCAATCATAGAAATTCCAACATATATTTACACATTTAGCATGTGAGTAATATATGTGCACATCAATATGTAAGCACCACATTATGAAAATTAGCTGTATATTCATTAAAAAAAAATCTTAAATACACCTGGCATATCAAAGTGAAGGTAGGACAATAAAATACGTCAGCAGTGTCAAAAAAACTCGATACAGTCAATGCTCCAGGCCATCTAATATATGTCTGATTTGGAGGGGGAAGGGAAGGGGAAAAGAGGTTATTGTGCTGGTAAAGACATCCAGATAGAGTAAGCCTCATCTCAGATCAGCAGAGCAAGCCCTGCAACATCAAACCTAAACCCATACCTACCACAGGAACACCAGCTTTTTTTGGAACTTGGCACTATCCCAGTTCTTGGCACACTAGCTCACCTCCAAAGCTGCATCCAAGATGTTCAGCAATCAGACTGACTTGGTCCAGAGCTACTTAGTGATGTCCTTAACCTCTACTCAACTTCCCAGCTCTTGGTTTTGGGATTATGGGACTGAGATATGAGTTAGTTGTGCAAACACTCAGACTGAATTTATTTGAACAGGATTTATTATCTCAGGTTTTCTGGCATAAAACCAGTTCTGCTTCTGAACTTACTCCGGCATTGCAAGCTAGCCATGTCTGAACAACGCTGCAGCGGTACTTGTTAGCATGCCAGGTTAACTTAACTTACAGTTGACTTATTTCTGTATCAAATCTATGATAATGTAACTCAGAGAGATTACTGGGTGTTAAAGCGAAAGCTCACTATACAGATGAGTTTGTACCTTTGTTGATCTTGTTGATAATTATAAGTGGATAATGCTAGCCATTTATATACCTAGAATTTTTGTATTACACTCTATTACAGTTTATAAAAATTTAGCAATTTTAATGACAGTTTAAAATATTTTTTAGTTAAAATGAAGTTGTTTGGTTTTTTTTTAACTTAGAAATATAAGGAATATAGTAGTTTTAAATCAAGCTGCTGGGCAAGCCTTTTAGGCAGGAAGTTCCCCAGGGATCTACGTTTCGATGTGGCCTCTTTCTGACGCCACATCTCTAATGGTAAAACTTCTCTCCTAAGAAGATATCTCCTATCTATAGGAGCAGCTAAAGCTTTTTTGGTATTTATCTCTGAAAAAGTATAGTGTATATTCCATCATCCCAAATCTTAAAAAGGGTAATTTTTTTTTTAATCTCACAGGAAGAACCATCAAAAAACATGCCTAGAATTACAATCCACTATTATTCTACTATACTTCAGAGGGTGGCCTTTATGAAAGCTTTTGTCAGAGGAATACCATGAGGCTTTTTGTACTGAAGTCTCTATCCACCAGTAAACCTGGTTCCTTCATGTATTAAAACCGCTTGGCTTCTCTCAAGCTATGTGGGTCCAACAAGGGAGTTGCTGAGCAAATACACCCTGAGTTAAGTTCAAGTAGACTACACTTGATTCACAACAGAAAAAGTCTGTTCATCCACAATCTGGAGCATGACCAATGCACACAGTTTTCAGGACACTTAGCTGCTAAAAATCTGTGCAAATTTTGAACTTTAAAATATCAAAACCTTGGACAGATTTGCACATGTACAATAATGGTAGCGTTCCAAAGAAAAGAAAATTCCTTTGGAATCTCAGGAACCCTCCAAGCCACAAAATTGCCAGTGTTAAGAAAAAGGCTAACATGTTTTTAAGACAGGTAAACCGACTTAATTTTCCTTGTCATATGCAGAAATGGCTTGAATGTTGTCTTTTTTTATTATTTTTTTTATTTTTTACAGAAAGCATTCAGCCTGATGCAAAAAAAGTTAGCAAAAATTTCAGATTGAGTAGCTATAATACAGTAAAACTGTGTCTATTTCCTTCATTCAGACAGTCAACATGGAAGAGTATATATGTCTCAATATGCCTCAACTGTCAAATGACTACTTTTCTTGTAGACGGTGGTTTATGTAAGCATGATAGCAACTCATTGGCAGACCAAATGTCAGTGATGACAGTGAAATGACTATGTTTACCTGTTAGATAATGTGTTGCTGTCCGCGTGGTACGGTTTTCTTTTAGCTGACCGTGAAGGTGAGCTCCCACAGCGATCCAAAAGTCTTTGGGTTTGAAATGAAGGATGGTTCAAACACTGTTCTGTCAAATATCTGTCTGCTGGATCTAACTTCAGTAAGTTCTTTGGAAAACAAATCCCGAAGTTTAAATGTTAGTATCTGTATTTGCATCAGCAAAAAATATAACAAAATTCAGAACATTGTTGGGATAGTTTTTTAATCTACAGAGTTTCTGTGATTAGATGCAACTGCTAAACTAATTTCATTTTGCATTAAACTACACAGGCTACAAGATAAACACTTAAAACCCCCCTATGTTCTACTTAAGAGATGGAAGCTCTCAGCCTTGCTTATAATGAAACATATATATGTATATAATGAATGTAAGTATGCATACATACAGTTATATATATTTGCTTAAAATGTTTAGAATACAAAAATAGCTAAAAATTTAAAATGTTTTATGTGTATACCTATACATGCTTTAATCATATATATTTTAAACATTTTTTCAAGATACACCTTGCAAAAATGTTTTTTAGAATGAAAATTATTAAATTTACCAGTAACAAATGCTACAATGAAACAGGCTTAACTAGCAGAACAAGCATATGGTAACGTTCTTATCCAAACAAAAATAATCTGTTAAAGTTAGTATTTTTAAAAAAATACAAATGTAAGAGTTCTGATTTTTATTTCTAGGGTTCAAGTACACCTGGTAAAACTATTCTGAGAAGTCTGAAATGTTTCTTACAGGAACAGGGCAATACAAAACTTATTTTAGAATATTTGAACATACACTACTGTCAGCAAGGATAAAAGTCTGAATGGCTATTAAGTAAAAAGAATAGCTATTTTTTAAGGGTTATATAGGTTGACTAGAGAGCAACACTGTGTATACCTGCATGTGTATACACATGTGCTATGCATATCTGTATATGCATTAACATCATACTCAGCTACTTGCCCACAGTCTTTCCCTTCACAGGATCTAGGCACTTCAAAATGAAAAATGCTCAGGAAATAAAGCAAGTGGCAAGCTACATTCCTGTGTAGTTTGGACATACGATATGCAGCATCTTCCTTTCCCAAGGGGCAAACTGTACTGAACGATTAACTTCTCTTTCCTCCTTGGTGACTGATAATCACTACAGTGATTAGTGAGTACAGACCAAGATTTCTAAACTATCTTGGTGGCAATTTCCTAGTGGAACTGCTGGAGAAGCAAATCAGCCAAGGGTAAAACTTGACTCCACTTGCCTGCTGCTCACCAACAGTAAAGTACTGGTGACAAATCAGAGAAGACAGTCTGTAGTGACCATGAGATGATTACAGTTAGGAGTCAAAGGAAGGATGGGAAGAGAAGCATCAGGGATGGGAGCCAGGATAGCAAACTTCATCTTCTATAAGGAATTACTGTGCAAAAGCTCTTGAAAAACTGCCATTAGATCAAAGGCATGCAAGGAAGCCACTTGATTTTTGAAGAAATTTTTTGAGAGTTCAGTAACAAATCATCTAATTGTACAGAAGATCTCAAAAATTTGCATAAGGTTAGACTGGCTAAACAGGGAGTTTCTTACTGAACAAAAATGCAAAACAGGAGTGTATTAGAACTAGAATCAAGGACAAGATACAAAGGTGAAGATTATAAAAGCACTGTGTTAGCACAAAGGTTAGGCCGCTTTCAAAGGCTCGAGTCCAGTTGGAGGTAAGGCAAATGAAGAACACCAAGGGTAGAAAGAAGAGGTTCTACAAATATTGTAGTAGTCAACTACTCAGAGTAAATGCATGTCTGCAGCTGAATATGGGAGACAACTGGATGACAGATATTAAAAAAAGACTGAAATACTCAATGCCTTTTTGCCCAAGTCATCACATGCTCCCAACCCCAAAATACATTCTTGAAAAACAGCATGATTTGTGAAGAAGATGGAAGGAGTAAGAAACCAACAGGGCCAGATGCGTGCCTCTTCATTAATCTAGCCCAGAAATGCTCTCTAAACAGAGATACATCAATAACTCCTTACTTCAGCTTGCATAAATTGAAATGTAGGTTATTGAGTAATCTAGTAATCAGATCTGAGGTATCCCTGGGAATGCAGATAATGAGAAACACACCAAGCGCAGACATGTGCCAGACTGTCCAGTGTCTGGAGAAGAGACAGACATATAGCAAAGTATTTGCAGCATTTGTAGCTGCTTAACCACAAGTCTCTTCTGTTCCTTGTAGTCTCTTGCTTATTCTTTCAAACGTTCCAAGTCCTGAAGTACGTAATGTAGGTCAAACACAAAGTATCCCCTGTACAGAATCCCTCACCTTTCCCACCTCATAGGGAGAAATACGGACAGAAAACTTGCTTCCCTAAAATTCCAGTGCTTCATTTGACAACTTTGTAACTTTTAAATCACACCAAAAGAACCCAGAAGACACTGAGATAAAACATAAAAATTAGGATAAAATTAAAATAAACCTCACACCAGCATGTGTAACAGTTGTCTGAAGAATGATGTTGAAATTGCTGTTCTGCAATACCTGCTACTACAGCTCGAGCTACAGCTAACCATGACACCAGAAAAAAGTTTCTGTGAATTAAAAAATAGAAGAGAAGGTACAATATCAAAACCAGCAGGTTTTGAGGTACCTCATTTTGCAGACTCCGTGAAACCAAGATAAAAGCTATGCTGACTCTTTTCACAAGGCAGGGAGATTAAATGAAAGCAATGTGAACCAGTTGTGTTGAAGAAAAGAGTAGAGCAAATTTGGTGTATTTCTGCTGGTTGCATCAGTACTGCTAAAAGCAAGTAAACACACAAGTATACCCCAAAGCAGCTGACCTTTGGTTTCCAAGACAACTGGCACAGATGGGCTTGAGACCACTCATTTAGTTTAGAATTGATTAGCCATAGCCACACTTCATGCTTGTCCCAGATTGCCTTTAATTCTTAGGTGGTACCCTTGTGATTCTAAACCTAATTTTTGACATTATAACTTCTTTTTTCAGCTTACGGTGGATGAAATAAAGGGAGGGTTGTACTGCAGCCTACCATGCGATGTTTTTATAGTATAATAATAAAAACAATAATACATGTTGCATACCCAGAAACATGGCACAAATATATAGTGCTATGTTTTACGATGTTTGGCCATTTTGAGGGCACCTAGTTTACTCTAATCCCCTGTAAGAAACTCTCTCAGGACCATGTCCTAGTTTGGCCATGGGTAACTAGCTGACTTGTTCCAAAACAGGACTGAAGAGTAATTTAGCATACACCCTGTGTAGAGGTGAAGGAAGGCAGGCAGATTAAGGGCTTAGATTAAAAAAAAAATACTGTGCTTCAAATTTGTCTTTGACAACTGTCCACATCCTCATGCTATTCCAACAACAAACGATCAACTCAGATTAGCCTAAATACTCTGTAGATTTACCTAAATTTTTTACTGGTTGAGAGCTCATACTACAGCATTACTAAGGTAACCTGTGCATCTGAATGTATGTCAGTGTGAATGCGTATTGCTGCAAATGATGGTGATTCTTTTTTCTGTATTATATATTGTTTATCAAATCAGTCCAACTTGAACACTCTCCTGGCATTTGCAAGGGGTGTTTCTTCCTTATTCCTAGGAAACATCAAGCCTTGCTACAAACAATGGTGATATCAAAATATCTCAAAGGAAGCTCGCAAGTACTTTTAAGATGTATTATACTGGGAAACAAATACAAAAAGTCTCATCTTTCTCTACATATTACAGACAGAAAATAAAACACATTTTCCTACCTTCATAAGATCAAGCATTACACCACTTAAAATTCCCAAGTATCTTCTCTCTAAAGACTGTGGATGATTGACTGCTGGAAACTGTAAAAATAATATAGCATAAATATACTGGCAATGTAAACAAGGTATACATGAATACGGTACTTCAAAACCAGAAACTACATAATGAATCAAGGCATGTAATTAACGGGAATCATTGGCACTGAAAAAGTTACTGATTCATGAAACAATAAAATAACATTATAATGAAAACAAATAACTGTTCATGTATAACGTGCATTTGCTCAACCAAAGAAAGAATTCTTGATCAGCAGCGCAGTCAAGGAACCTCTCTCAAATAAGAAATAATCAATTTAGTTTTATAAATGTGTTTGTAGCATTACGATTAACAAAAGGTGGGAGGTTAGATTCAGAAATAACCTAAGTAATACATACTTTTAAAGATTAAAAATAGCTTTGAGAAAATTTGAGAGAGTAAATACAGTATTAAATAAATGCTAATGATTAACAGATATTTCCATCAAGGTTTGAGCGAAAAGTATCAAAACCCCAAAGGTTTAAGACTCAGGATTACTCCTGTGGTCGTGCTGCAGTAAGAACTGGCAACACCATGAGAAGTAGTACATGTTGCTGGAGGGCACCTTTTGTCAACTAGAGTCTGGACAAAACCTCATGAAGGCAGTATTTGACACTAACCCTGTCTAGAAAGAACAGGAGAAGCACAAACCGTTTGAAGAAAGAAAAAATAAAGCACAGATTATTTAATTTTTTTTTTGCTTGCTTTGTTAGCAAAGCAAAAGTAAGACAGAATTTTTCTTCTTATCAAATGAAAGTTGCTATTTCACTGCTATAATGTACCATCAAGTACAATGTGCTGAAAAGAAACAAAGATCCATTTCTTGACTGCATTGACCTGACAACAGACATCAGATAAACTCATTTCAGTGCTGTAAGTTAAAATTTAAAACCTAAACATATATGCCAGTGTGTCCAGAATTAGAAATTAAGGCTGGATTTCCAACAGAGGCATAAAAACCCTCATGGATCTAACTTATGCTGATTTTAGAGAAATACGCATTTGAATACCAGAGAAGACTGGAAAACAGACAAACCAAACCAGCAATCAGCCAGCCTATTGCATTAATCACCGTTTATCCATAGCTATGCAGCTGAGATCCAGACTCTTTGTTCGCAGTTCAGAGAGCTGTGGAATTTGCCTAATACTATGCAAGTGTTTCAGTTGCAGCCTGGCTTGATCCCATCCACATCCTAAGTATTTTCTAAAAAGTCATCTTAAGCTAAGACATCAAAGCAAGAATACTGACAATAGGAAGGACATAGTGTTCTTGCCTACAGATACATGAAAGCCATCATTGTATGTTCAAATGGGCTCAAGTCATACATAAAATATACCCACATAAAATACTGAGTTATGGTTAAAAATCACTGGAAATACAAGAAAGCAATAAAATTCAAGTCAGTGATTAAGACAAACACAACAAAACCAAAACATCCACAAAGATGAAGATAAAATTTTTACATGGGTGTTTGCTATGGTATTAAAACAGATGAGAACTATATGTTTGGTCTAAAAATGCCAATGAGCAGAGGTACTGAAGACTTTCATTCCTTTACTTTCACTTTTGCATTTTTCAGCTCTCGCATCTAGGGCTTGCCTATATTTACATGATCACCTTCCTCAGATTAAATATACCATCAAACCTACGCTTTAAAGAGCAACCCAGAATTAACATTCGTTTCCAAAAATGCATTTTATTTGGAAGTAAACTGCATTGCATGTGCACTGTATGCATGTGTTAGACCACTATGAATTGCTGCCAATTGCTTGTACTAGCATTATTTTTCATAAATTACATTATGTGAGCTTTGAAGGAAAATGAAAGAACGTTAGTTTACATGTTTTTGTTCCTAAATATTCTCTATAATTCTCTGTAAGTCCTATAATTTTCTCTTTACTCTGCTTTTTTTGAAATGGCTTGCTAATGATTGAGAATTTTAAAGTCCAAGTCTGCTGTGTTCATCTTAGATATCAATTTAGATGAATCATGGCTTCCATGCTTTCTCCACTTTTTACATGAACCAAATGGCAAAACATACTTGTTTTCATGAAGAATGACTATCATAAAGAAGATTTTACATCTGGAATGATCAAGGAAACATGAAAATGTGCCAAAGCCATGCAAAGCAGTAATAAGAGATGGCTATTCACTGGAATTGTTCAGATTCTCCAATTTATGATTTATTTGCAGAACAATATTTACAGCTCTACATTATCACTCACATTCCACAAAGGCATGAGCCTATTGGTACTTTATGATCCCATATTATTTTATTTTCCTTAGGCATTCAACATTCCATGGATATTTCTCCCTCAGAAGGACTGAAAAGAGATCACTAATACCCCCTAAACCTCAGAACTGAGGAAAACTGTGTACATATATATATATTCTTGGAGGAAATGAGCAGAAAAGACAGAATGTTTGTAAATATACATCTGTATACAAGTGCATGTGGTGCTGGAGTGTTCGTATTAGGATTTTAAAAATCCCATGCTATAGTATGGCAGTACTCACAGTTACAGTTATGCAGAAATTCACAAAACCTAAACATATGGATAAACAATTCCACAGCATGGCTAGCTTCAATCTTGTGAATACCCAGAGCCAGATCCAGCTTGTAAATAATAATTTGCATGATTACAGCTTACCCTCTATCTACTCTGCAATAGAAAATCTTCCACTGCTAAACATTATGCTACATTCAGAAAAATGTACTTTTAAGGTTGTCTTATAGCATGAATCCCATGATGTAACTATTGACTATCACATTCAGAAACAATTTTTTTCAGTATTTTCATCTTTAAGCCATTAATCAGATTTTACTTAAGTGTTTAAAAAATGCTCTTTATTAGAAGGCACATGTCACTGTCATCATCACTAGTATCCTGACTTTACAGATGGAGCTAAGAAGGCAGCAACACGTTTGAGGGCTAGTAATAAACCACTGATCCAGGATGAGAGCAGAGACTCGTAACTCTCAACCTTGTGTTAATCACGTTAAGTCCATGCTCTCTTCTTGAATTACTGTATTTTAAAGCTACAAAACAAAGATACTTCAATCTCATCCTAAGACATTACAGAGCATTTATCCAAATTAGATTACACTGCACAACTAAAACTGCTGTAAAACAGTTGAAGAAGCAGTAATTTATTTTGCTTACAACTTTTAAAGCACTGCTTTCCTGATAAGGGGTTATAAATTTTTTAAACAGGAAATCCTATCCAGTCGACTGTTCTAGACAGGGTCAAATATAAATAGGAACTTGCGAGAAATGCTCATCTAGTAATTGTTTTAAACCCTTCACCAATGGAGATCTACAAACTTCAATAAAAACTCTTAGGAAATAGCTATCCTAATACCTAAATAATTATCATAACACCTTAACCCAAGTATTTATTTTCTTATCATCAACAGCTAAACCCAATCAATAACAACTTTTAAGACACTTTAACATAACGAGGTCCCCTCTCTTTCCCTCTCATTCTCTAAATTTTCTCTTTTACAGGGTAAAACTCAGATCTTGAGTCTTTAGCACAGATTAGGTCTTCTAAAACCTTTCTACTCCTTTTTATGGGTTTTTACACTAATGATATCAGGCCATTTGTCAAGAACAAAGATTCACCTTTCCAAGCAACATTCATGAATAAAAAATGCCAACCCAAACTGAGTTATAAGGAAACATGAGTAACAATACCTGGTCAGTGATTGTAAAGATAACAAAGCTATTACTTATGTATATTGCTTCTGGGATTTTGCCATATTGCACATACCAGCTTGAGCAGCTTCTTCACACTAGTGTGTCTGTCATTACATGTTATTAGCAAATCCCTGGAAGGGGAACAATGCTAACATTAAGAAGAGCTTTTTTACTCATGTGGCTTACATCAACTCTCCACAACTATAAGTCAAAAGGCAAAATGGTCTTCTGCCAGCAGCATCTGTGGCTTAGATTATTCCAACACAGTAGCCTGAAGATAGCAGTCATGCATTTTCCATACCTTGAACTGACAGAGCTATGCCACTAAATTTCACATTTGCAGGGTAATGCTAAGCTGCGTATAAATGCTAACTTGCATGTCAAAAAAGTGAAAGAAATGAAAGAAAAATTTTTATTCAACTTTAAGCAGTAGAAATAACACATTTATAAACTCAGTACTGGTGTGATCAGAATTTTACTTTAAATTATGAATGCTTATAGTCTAAATATCCTATACGTACACAGAAACACATGCGATACGTAATGCACAATGTAAATGAAAAGAACTTTCACAGCAAGAATGGCAATACTGTAAATACTGTGTGAGTAAACAAAATAACAAAAAAAAGAACAAAGCTTTCTCTTACCCGCAAGCCATGGAAGCGTGGGTTGCTATAGAAGAGCTTCATCTGCTCGGCTGGCAGTGGGCCTAGCACCTTCTGAATGGTAAAGAGTTGGTCAATCTCACTCTCACCAGGAAACAAGGGCTGCCCATCACTCAGCTCTCCCAGGATACAGCCTACAGACCACATATCCACAGCCTTTCCATAAGGGGCTCTGTAAAGTGAACACACAATGTTGTCTTTCACTAACTGACACTGTCTTCTTACTGAGCTGTTTCAATTTACAGGCCATATTTCCCATGGCCTGCTTCCTTACAACACAGAAAAAATAGACTTTCATATTAAAGAAACTACCTCAAATACCAAGCCCTCTGTTTCTGCCATGGATTGCCTGACATATCACTGCGTGAGTCAGCAGGAGCAGAATTCCCAAGTACCCCAAGCGATCTGGCTACCTTTGTGAAAAATCTTATCACAGTACCACAGTATGCTGGAGATTGGAAGGGACCTCAAAAGATCATCTAGTCCAATCCCCCTGCCAGAGCAGGAACACCTAGATAACGTTACACAGGAATGTGTCCAGGCGGGCTTTGCATGTCTCCAGGGAAGGAGACTCCACAACCTCCCTGGGCAGCCTGTTCCAGTGTTCCGTCACCCTCACTGAGAAGAAGTTCCTTCTCAAGTTTAAGTGGAACCTCTTGTGTTCCAGTTTGCACCCATTACCCCTTGTCCTATCACTGTTTGCCACTGAGTAGAGCCTGGCTCCATCCTCGTGACATTCCCCCTTTATATATTTATAGACACTAATAAGGTCACCCCTCAGTCTCCTCTTCTCTAAACTATAGAGACCCAGCTCCCTCAGTCTTTCCTCATAAGGGAGATGCTCCACTCCCTTAATCATTATGTACAGGAATAGTCTTCTGACTGTGAAGCAGTTACCATTCCCAGTTAAACTACCATTAACTTCTCTGCTCTCCAAGGGGTTAATGACTCTGCTCTATTTCTGCATTATATTTCTTTTTCCATTATGCTTAACAGGTGGATAGGCATCCTGGGTTTGGCCACTGCGAGAACAGAAATAACATAAAATCTTCATTGCAGCATTCACACAGTGGAATTTTTAATTAGAGAGAAAACAGAATGTCCCTGAAAACTATTTCTTAAAAAACACAGGTGAGGCAGCAGTGAAAGCATCATAAAATAGGTAATTCCTGTTTTGGAGCAAAATCACAGGAGGGGGTTTGGGGAGGAGTTCTGATGTGTAGTCTGCGTACACAAGCAATGTTGTGTGGTAAGGAAGATGGTGCCTTGTATTCTAAACTACTAGTAACAAAAGATACCAGGTCAGCAATAAAGGTACTTAACAGAAGAGGCAACATGGATACTCTAGTCAGGAGAAACTATAGACTTGAAAATGGTTTGTAAGACTTCTGTGACATTCCTTCTAAAGTCACAAACATTGAAGAAGTAGAGAATCACCGGAGAACAACTCTTCATCAGAGGCTGTAGCGACAGGACAAGGGGGAGTAAGTTTAAATTTGAACAGGGGAAGTTCAGGTTAGATATAAGGAAGAAGTTCGTTACTGTAGGGTGGTGAGGAACTGGAATGGGTTGCCCAAAGAAGTGGTAAATGCTCCATCCCTGGCAGTGTTCAAGGCCAGGTTGGACAGAGCCTTTGGTGATATGGTCTAGGGTGAGGTGTCCCTACCCATGGCAAGGGGATTGGAACTAGATGATCTTAAGGTCCTTTCCAACCCTAACTATTCTATGATTCTATGACAGTTCATGATTTTCACTCTAAGATTCTGTTACTCGGCAAGTCTGTTTAGCTGCCTACCTCAACTGTACAACAGGTAATGCATTACATACTCGTGGTTGTTCATTGTTCCTACTACAGATTGATGCAACTCCTTTTCTGTATGCTTGAGTTCTTGCTTGTTGAATTTGTAAAAAATTTCGTAAACATCCAACTTATTCCAAGAATCTCTGTTGGATTTTTAGGTTTTGAGCAGAATGACTGGAGAACCCTTCTCATGTAAAAGAAAAAGCATATAAAAAGAATAAAGACCGGAACAAAGATTGAACTGAAACCATATCTCACTCTCTTTTTGAAACTTGTAATCCAACAACTCAACCTCTGTTTCAAGATATTTTTCAATTACAGCTGGCTTGCCTATTTCTGGAATAAGACAGCACCAAGTGTTGGAGGTGACAAATCCTATGCTAAATCTGTTCCCTTTGCTCCTTCCTTATGATGTCCTTCAGTAAATTCTTCCTGTCTAGTAAAAAGCTAGCATCATCCTTCTCAGCCTTTACCAGCACTTCAGCAGTGCTGGTAAAGGGTAACTGGAAATGAAAACCAAATTATAGTTTTGACTGAAAGGATGAAGAGGAGCGTAGTGTGGTGAAAGGTGCACTACCATTGCTATGTAACATCTATCACAAGGCTCATGGAATATCTTAAACTACAGGACTACCATGGAAACCTCTTATAAAGAGGATGGGCAGGCAGGAATCTGAACTACAACTGTTATAAATTCAGCTTTATATTTTAATCAGTTAAACAGTGCTCAGCTCAAGACAGATCAACATGTCAATGATTCATACTGACTTACTTGGAAACAGAAAAACTTAATGAAAATCTGAAAGCCTCTTGAAATATTCTCTTTACATCAACAACAGCTCTCAACAGTGTAAATCTTACAAAAGGTGCTTGAAAAAAAAATATAAAGAATCAGTCAAGACTTATCATCATAGTTCTGCAAATTGTACTTACCCAAGCAAGAGTTCAGGTGAGCGGTACCATCTGGTAGCCACATATTCTGTATAGTTAGCATTGCTTCCTTCAGAGAGATTACGAGCAAAGCCTGTCAATGAAACAGTGTAAAAGATTATATCCTATTTTAAATACAACATGCTTAACACTGTGGATTTTGGCAGTTAAGAGATCACACCTATTTATATAGAAGTGAATTGTTTACAGCTCCTAGCAGAGAACAATTTCTGCAACAATTGCTTGTCTATGGAATTGCAAGCTTTTATTGGTAAAACAGTGAAAGTGAGCATGTTTGTTTTAATGACTACCTTATTTGTGTACTCTCCTCAGAAGTCTGTGGGGTTTTGCTATTACTTGTGGTGCTTTGCCATAATCAAAACAGATCGATAAAAGTTACCTGTTAGTATGGCGTGCAAGTTATTGAACTATTGCCACTAAATGTCACCGAGATGCTGCTTGCAGAATTCATAACATTAGAAACAATGCTCTTCCAGTCATGGATCCTAACTATTACAGTCTCACTGCATTCAAATTTTTAAATTGGTCAAGAAACTATGTATTATTCTCATCTAAGGACACTCCCTCCCTGAGGGTGAGACTGACTGACCTGTAGTTTGGATGTGGTATTAAAACTTGGTCCAAAATTCCCTTCAGTGAAATCCCAATGAGTCTTTCCCTCATTGCATGAGTGATGAAGAAAGAATAAAAATTCCGAAGTGTTGCAGAGGTATAGGGTATAATTTAATTTTCAGAGCCAGTAAGTGCTACTTCAATGCAAAATTCATTTTTCTTTATATCTGAGTTCTTACACAGAAGCTGCCAAAATCTTTTTTCCCTCACAAGTTTGGTTGTAAGGTTGCAATTTTTTTTTTTTTTATTTTTTTTTTTTAATTCTGAAAGTCTATCTCATTTGGCAGCTTTCTGTGAGGGAGCCCAGCCATTATTATTATTATAATATTGATTTGAGAAAACAATGATAACTGTGTTAATGGCATAGGTTACAGCTGTTGTTTTTGTCAAGACAGCTCTATCTTCAAGAGTTAGCAAACTAAAAGGCATGTATGATGAGGAACAGATATTTTAAAGTTGCCCCAAAATAATAACAATTCTGTTTTGTTCCCATGAAGTCTAATGAACATTACTGATACTGCTGGAGAGGAATTTTTTATTACTTGTAACACTGGGATTGAGTAAATTTCTAAACATTACTATATTTAGAACTGGTTAGGCAGCCCTGTTTCTGTTTCAAATTACATGACCTATCTGATTAATCTTGTCCATGAAAAATCTTTCATTCATGTATTTAAAGAAGAGAGAGAAGATAACCAGGAGCTACACTGAAGAACTGGGACTGCCAAAATGAACAGTGGGAAGCTCCAAACTCAAGGGCGGTAGGAAATAAGGAAAGGTGTGACATGATACAAATAAACTCATGTGCTAATATAACGCATGAGCCCGAAAGCCCACCACCTCATGTGCACCAGAAAAATTAACAAGTCCAGGATGCATCCTCCTCCCTCCTAGCCAGTTTATTGGAATCTTGTCACACTCCAGAAACCACCAGCAGCTAACATAGTCTGAAAAATCAGCCCTCAATTTTACAGGCTAGATTTGATGTGGCAAAACAAAGGAATATTACTGTCATGGGCTTCAGTGTTGGGTGATGTAAGAAACCATTCTATGGATTCACTACTACACTGACTCTATGATACCATGCTGAAAGGTGATGGACAAGAGAATTCAAAAAGCATAATATTTTCTAAGGACTTTTTTGTCGTTGTTGTTGTTGTGGTGGAGTTAGGATATTGTTTCTTCTTCCAAATTGTGCTAAGGTATCAGGAACAATTTTTTGATACAAAATAAGAGAAGGTAACTACGGAGGAGATTAGACCCAACTCTAAACAGTGAGAAGGAATAGATTAGAAGATCAAGACAGAAGATGATTTGGGTGAGAGCAAGTATGAAAGCCATAGCACTTGCAAATAATGAATGATGACGTATTAAGAGAGAACAAGCAAGATAAGAATTTTCAAGGACAGACTTTAAACTACTCAGACCACAGTAAGAGAGATGTCAAGAAAAAGGTGTAAGGAAAAAAGGAGAAGACTGAATTTCTTACAGAGAAAATTCATAGAGAAAATGAGGTAAATTTAAATTTAGACATAAAGTAAAACATTCTAACATTTTAATGACATGTAAGTATTTTAATGTACTCAACATAAAAAGGACATGGAACTGTTGGAACAAGTCCAGAGGAGGGCCACGAGGATGATCAGAGGACTGGAGCACCTCCCGTATGAAGATAGGCTGAGAAAGTTGGGGCTGTTTAGCCTGGAGAAGAGAAGGCTGCATGGAGACCTCATAGCAGCCTTCCAGTATCTGAAGGGGGCCTATAGGGATGCTGGGGAGGGACTCTTCATTAGAGACTGTAGTGACAGAACAAGGGGTAATGGGTTAAAACTTAAACAGGGGAAGTTTAGATTGGATCTAAGGAAGAAGTTCTTTCCTGTTAGGGTGGTGAGGCACTGGAATGGGTTGCCCAGGGAAGTTGTGAATGCTTCATCCCTGGTAGTGTTGAAGGCCAGGTTGGACAGAGCCTTGGGTGAGATGGTCTAGTGTGAGGTGTCCCTGCCCACGGCAGGGGGTTGGAACTAGGTGATCTTAAGGTCCTTTCTAACCCAAACCATTCTACGATTCTGTGATTCTAATAGATGCTTAGAAACACTAGGTAACCACCATTATTCTGAATTTCAAGAGAAAGCTAAGTGAACACCTGTCAAGAATGACACAGACATGCTTAATCCTTTATTTGAGTAGGTGGAAGAACTAGAGAATTTCTTGAGGTCTTTTCCAGTCCTGTGTTTCATGATTTCTATGCTTACGCATCGGACAGAGATTAAGAGATTGCTAAAACAAGTATTTCTGAAACCATGGTGTTGAAACAGCAAACACATTAATCAGAAAGCCTATTCCCAACAGTCAGATGCATCTGCTGTAATCGGCATTTTGTACTGTTTTTTTTTTTCCACTCCTATTGGCAGAAAGGACACCCACACAACATGTGTCCAGGCAAGCACCACATTCAGTCTCATTTTTATCTAGCACGATATGTACAGAACACACTGCACAAAGATTATGAAGAACTAAATTTTTTTAAAAATTAATGAACTTTTCTATTCGGATTGTTTTGTCCAGTGTGCTATTCAGAAACCTCTAATTACTTCTATATACACATTGGGATGGATGCATAAACCTCTTCTTTGTGTTTGCTGTCGTATAAGGAATGTGGCACTGTATGTGACAAGTACTTGTGTTCCAAAATAAGAATTAAGTTAGGTACATAGACATTTTATAAAGTGAGTTCTTATCTCCTAATCTGTACATGTTCAGGAAACTCTTGTGGCTAATATTGTTCTGACAGACATTTTACAGTAATAGCTTAAGCTACCAGCAATAATGTCAATTAGCCATGAGACTAAAAAATTAAAACTGATTCCAAATTATAAGAGTTACTTGGAAATTTAAATTCAACTAAATCTAAAATATTGATCAAAATTCACACTAACACACGTAAACAGTAAGAAAACCAGAAATTCCCACAATTTAGTCTTCTTTCCCTGAGACTGTGCTGAGCACCATGAGTACATTCTTATTGCATGTATTTTCCAACAGCAGAAGGAAAATATGGCTGTAGCATACAGCATGAGCAAAGCAATGGACCACAAATGTCACTGCTAGTAGAATTCACATCATCTAGTGAGAAAACTGATATCCAGGACACAATTGTACCATTTGTTCAGCTTTATATTTTCCTGTAATACTGTTGCACAGAGGATGTTGACATGAGTTCACACTAACGGTGAATGTTACTTGAGGGAGGGAGGGCAAGGGCCAGGGAAGGCTCTTTCATATGGACAGGGAAGGAGCTGAGGCTGAACAGTTCCCATGAGGACCTCACTGGGTGTTCTTGCTTGTGACGCCGTTAGCTCTGATTGGAGCAGACATTGGTCAAGGGCAGGTGTTGCCTGCTGATTGGTTGTTAAACTCTGTGAAAGGCAGTGATTGGGTCCTGTGCTCACTAACTGCGCAAAGCTAGCGCAGAGAGGGAGCGAGGTGTATGCTACACCAGCCCGAGTGGGAGAGCCCCAACTTGCCAACCCCAGAGGGGTTTCCTTTGCAAGGGGGGGCAAGGCCCTGAAAATGAGTGTACGGTAAGAGAAAAATCCTGCCCACCTGCTCTGTGCAATGGTGCCAGGGTAGCCTGGGCATAGAGCTGCCAGGGAAGGGTGGCCACAGCACTGCAGACAGGAGGTCTGTTGATACCAAAAGACAAAGGCACCACAGAAAGGATGTCTCTCGATACCAAAAAGACAAAGGCACCAAAAAGGCAAAGGTACTGAGGGCACCACACACTCTACCATGGTGCTCTGTCAGAGCTCTTAAGTTCCTTAAAATGCAGAATAAATTGCCCTTAATTCAAAGTACTCACACAGACAAAATCTTCTGAGGCTTTTCCTAGAATGTTTATTGTTTCAGAATGCTTAACCAAAAATGCTTTTAGGATTAAAAGAAATAAGCAGCACTGCAAATGAAAAATGCCTTTTTTGTGTTCCTAAAAAACCTGTTTCAATCTTTTTTCCTTTTCTTTTTTTTTTTTGCAGTTCTTCTTTTCATTCAAAATTGCAGAGGTTTGAAATGACAGCTTACAAACCACTCATGAAAAGTGCCCTTGGGTAGCACTATGGAATGTTTTTTTTTTTTTATTTACCAAGCCAAATTGTAAGCTTTTTAGAGGGAAAAATACTTTATTCTGTGTTTATGTAGCACTCAGAATAAAAATAGATTGTTGGAACAGCGTACACTTTGCTCTGCTGTCTTCTGGGGATTACTCACATGGGCAAAGTTCGCCTTGTGCTTGTGTGCTGATTCTTCAAAGCCATAAATCTGACATTAAACAGGTAGTTATAGGTCAGGAAACACCAGAGTTAACGTTACATACACAACTCTAACTCTAAGCTCCAACCATTCAATCATTAATCATATGTGGACATGCTATTCTTTCATTAATGTAACCACAAATTTTGACCCATAACTACACACATAACAGTCCTTGAAAGCCAGTGGTTCAAAAAACAAAACCTGTAAATTTACTGTATCTTTACTAAACAAGGAAAAATTATCTTTTAAATACACCGGACAGATACACATACAGTTTTGGTAGCCTCCTAATCAGCTTGTCATTTGCATTTTTTTCAGCTGGGTGCCAGAAACACTGCTAGTAAAAGCCTTGTCAAATTTAAGAAAAGATAAATGCAGCATTTCTATCTGCATTTTAATACAGGTGTTTAACAGGGCTTGAAAATTAAGCCCACAGGTCTTTTGAATTAAAGAACTAGCCACCAACCTGAAGAAGCAACCAATTCTGACCACTAAAAGGATTTTAAACTGTACATATTTATGTACATACATAGAACTCCTATAAGGATAAGGCAAAACTCCACTGCAAGAGATTTTCTTTAAAGAGGTTAAGAAGCAAGTATCTATTGAACTTACCAAAGTCACACAACTTCAGCACATCATTGTGGCTTATTAAGAGATTCTCTGGCTTGATATCTGGAGTATCAGAGTGGGACGAAAAAAGAAAAAAAAAGCCATTAACTTCTCTTTTTAATTTTTAACTTTGTCAACAAATATTATTTCATTACAATGTATTTAGAGTTATTCATGCAATCATAAATGAAGCATTACAAGAGCAACTGCTGAAACAGCTTCCAGCTATTCAGTTTGTGAACATGCAGAATTAATTTTCTGCCTTTTGAAGCCTTTTTAAGTGTTTCCCAACAAAATATTGGAAGATAAAAGGTGCTTACAGATATTCCTGGGCAGCAAACCAATATACAGAATACTGCATATTGCAAAATACTACAAAGAACTGACATTTAATCACCCACTTAACCAATCAAACACGTGCTGTGCTCAACATTTTCAGTTATGATGATCTTGATCATCTCTTGTCCATTGTTTACAAAAATGCACTGTCTAGCTTTAAGCCCCCCCCTTTTTTTTTTATTCCTGTATGGATATTGTGGTATCCATTTATGCTGTATTTTTCTAAGTATATTTTACAAAACATTTTCAGACTCTTGCTTATGCTTGATCAGTCTCAAATATAAATAGCATATTGTATGGGAAATTTAATTTATTGGAAACATGAATTAGAAATCTTACTCTTGGAAGGCCACAAAGCAAATACAATTTTATTAAATAAACCACATAAAACTAGATAAAGTCACACATCAAGATATGTACACTCTAAGTGCTTGAAGCTTAGAGGAGAAAGTAAATATACACAGCTAAACTCATGGAAACTGGGAGGAACTGCCTTAAGAAGTAAAACACAGGGTGGACCAAGCTTTTAAGTTTTGGGTTATTTTCCTCCTAATATTCTACTATCACATTCAAAAGTGAAATGACTAAGCATCATGAAATGTTTAAAAAAATTCCTATTCCTTTGGTAATGTCTGTACTGCAGTTTTACTTCACTGTGCATATGATAAAACATTTATACCATATCCTAAAGACTGGACAGCAAGCTTTACATGTAGATGAACTGAGTTTTAAAATGATCTGAAGTCATGCAACAGACTTAAGAGCCAGCCAAATTTACAGTTTTTTTTTTTCTGTTGATATAAAGCAATTGCTTATATTTACGTTAAATGCAAATTACATCAAGCTGTAACATCTTTCCCTGTAGAAAGCAAATTCCTACCTAGGCTTGTTTCCATGCAGAGAACTACACACTTACCTCTATGAACAATATCATTCTTATGGCACCAATGAATTGCTTTAATTAGCTGGTAGATATAGCTTTTCACTTTTTCTGGTGGAACTCCATTTGGCATTTCTTCTAGCAATTCAAGCATATTCTAAATGTTAAAAACACACATTATTTAATATGAAGTTGCACTCTAGTTGCTAGAAAGTAGCATACTTTCAGCATTATGATGCAACGTACTTAGGCCACTGAACCTGGCTGTGCAAAAATCAATAGTTACACACTAAAGGAGTGTATTTTAATCGTAAGCATACTACTACCTGATCTCATTCTAGAGAAAGCACTTGTGAAGACAATAATCCTTAAAGGTGAACCACAACTATAACACAAGTCCTTAAAGGACCACTCATGCTAAAATTTCTAAAAAGTCCTCTTTGTTACAAAAATTTGCTC
This sequence comes from Pezoporus occidentalis, assembly GCF_034315485.1. NCBI lineage: Eukaryota > Metazoa > Chordata > Aves > Psittaciformes > Psittacidae > Pezoporus > Pezoporus occidentalis. The sequence continues at coordinate 7,624,515 of NW_026916170.1, read as the reverse complement.
AAACAGAACCACCAGGACGGTGTGGTTATATGAAAATTTTAGTGGAGCACAGAATTTTGTAAATATCCAATGGTGCTTTAATACACTTTTCTTCATTGTGAAGCTAGTTTACTGCATTGACCGGGCCATGATTAATCACAAACCATGTCTGTACGTGAATGGGTATAGTTAAAGCAACACAAGCCTTTTAGTGAAAATGAAGTAACAGATATAAAACATCTCATAGGTGCAAAAATAGAAACCTAGGCCATATCCTGTAGCTATGTAACAGCAATACTAATCTTAGACATATTTGCACCACACTACCTATGGCCATATTAACTGTTTTATGATATACCTAGGGAAGCAAATAGATTGATTGCTTATACTAATAAATTTCCTCTTTGAAAAAGGACACTTAGATTCCCATTATGTTAGCAAATGTCTCCAATTTTGCACAAGTATAAGTACAGGTATCTTTCACTCTGAATCCTGAATGAATAACAAGCAGCAGCAGCCCACTTGAAGAGAGGAAAATCTTATTTACTGCATACCGAAATACAGGTAAGTATTTTGGCTATGCTGCTGTACACAACTCATTTAAGTATGGATTTGAGCATCTGTAGATTTTTCATTTAAAATATATTTACCTTGTCTTTGACAAACATTTTCTTTAGCTGTAGAGTACATTCCTTTGAGGTTTCACTTACAAAATATTTTAACAAACCCACATATATGACAAAACAAATGGAGACTTATAATATTTGGGAAAAAAAAAACCAACCACAAAAACCAACCAAAAAAACCCACCACCTCTAAGTTTTAAAATCTGTGAACAAATACGAGAACATGTGCTCGAGTATAAATTTCCTTAGAAATACATTTCAGATCTGAGTAAAAAAAAATTCTGTTTAGGAATCACATTGATTTTAGTTAGACTCTTGTCCACATAGAGCCTGTGGATCTGGATAAGTAAGTCAAGAAGTTAGTGTTACAAATAGGAACCAAAATAGTAGCATCATGGCAAGATATAATCCTATATAAAGACATTAACTAAGGAGATGATGAATAAAGGAGATTAGAATAAAGGTGAATTTAAGTAATCTGGATTTGAGTTTTGTAGAGCTAAGATTCCCTAAAGGACACAAGGTGTTCATCACCAGTTAAAATAAAAATTAGCTTACTATAGCACATTTTATTTAATTTCTCCTACTCTCCCCTCATCCAAAAATACAGAAATCATCCAGGTCTTCAAAGAAACTATTTGACATATCTGAAAATGAGAAATGTTCATGGACGGTGATGTTTAAGTGAAAACAAATGCAACCATTACATTAGGCACAGACTATACATGATTTCCACCTTTATCATTATTTTATTCTGATGCAAATAATGTTAAGATATTGCAGCCGGGTGTTCTTACCAATATTAACTATATTTGAAGTAAACTCTTTATCTGATCAATTCAATGTCTCTTACTTATTCTGGTCTTCCAACCCACCGCTATGGACAGCTTAGACAAGTCAACTATAATAGAAAATTAAATGCATGTCCTAAATTGGTGTGTGATGAAAGACGTTCCACGTGTCTGGAATAGTTACAAGGAACACAGGTAGAACAAGCCAAGTTTTGGATGTTAGAGCTACGATCCACCACATCAGAAGGTGCTGAGCTGCTGGTAAAAAACAAAACTGATTTCAGCCAAACTGTGGGCTAATACTGGTCTCCGCACATTATGCAATAAAGTTGTATCACATAATAAATTGAGAATTGCATAAAGGAGACACAGTATTTAGGGTGAAGAATCTTTAAACAAGAAAGAATTGACTGAAGAGGACTAGCGCTCGGCTAAACTGAAACATCACACTGGCAGATATTAAATGAAAATTTCAGTCAAGGGAGCAATATCTTACGAAAGATACAGAGACCCACATATTTAAGTTTGTGCTTATTTTTACTGTGTGTATCTGAATATCGTCTGTTTCTTTCCATGAAGAAATGCTAAATGCTTAGAATACAGAGGGAAGGCCTGCCTTCGTCACAAAAGTTGCAAAAATGAAAAAAAAAAAAACAACAACAACACCCCCCCCTCCCCCCCCCAAAAAAACAAAACAACAACAAAATAACAACTACAAAAAACCAACAAACCAATCTGTTCTAGATTGTTTCTCCCTAGAAACAGACAAGGGTGTCTGGTAGTAGGCCAATCGAAGGAAATTTTGGAATTGCTTCAAATGAGGTCAGGATTGGAGATAATGACAGTAATCTTTGCCAAATCCCTCTAAGCAACTATTGATAGTGGCCTTGTTACAGAAACACACACAAGTCTTATTTTTAACAGGGAAAGGTAGAGAAAGTTGAAACAGATTCCAAGGTCAAAAGTCTATGATCTTGCTTTGAAAGACTACATCAAGATTCATTACACAACATAACGCAGGACAGTTAATCAGCTTTACAATTAAACAGGACTAAATAGTTTGGATAGGTATTTTTTTTTTTCATGTGATATATATTCCAGTCTACATAATTTGAACATGCTTACTTTCATACATGCAAGAACATTTTTTTTTATCTGAACACATGAAGTGAAAACAATAGTAAAGTTAATCAGTGTCGCTTTCTCACATAAACGTCTAATTGCAACAATTCAGATTGTATTAAAGTTTCTGCTGCTCCTTTTACAGATTAGAATAGCTTAATTTTTAAAAGTAATTTTAAAGACTTTTCCAGCAAACTGACGATATAACTGTGGCAAGGACAGTAAAACCCAACTCACTTTTTCCACATATTCAAAAACTAAGTATAATTTTCCTCTTCTTCTGAAGGCTTCCTTCAGCTCCACTATGTTCTCCTGCTTCAAAGTGCGAAGCATTTTAAGCTCTCGTAAAGTGGTTTCTTTGACTTCTTCATTTTCTAGAGTGCAAAGTAAAAGTGACACAGTAAAACTTACTAAAAAACAAAACAAAATCCTGAGTAACAAGTGTTACAAAACTTCATTTTGAACCCCAGTTCTGTTTCTAGATACTACAGAGAAAAAGGCTGATTTTCTGGAATGACGTCTGCTGCCTGGATGCTTCTGCACTGAAAGAGAGGTAACTGGTGACTGCTGTCACTCTACAACTCTCACAGACTTCCCATCACTACATTCTAGGTTTTCAGCGGCAGAAAATGTTGTAAGAAACAAATAATTTGCATTTCTATCTTTTTCATTATGAAGAGCACTAAAATGCTTCAAAAATATGCATGTATGTGTACGGACATCTTCTACCCCACAAACATGTCACACACATTAAGCACTGGCAAGGTTAGTATGTCCTCAGCAGAAACACTGGAATGTAAAGCTCATGTTTGAACGATGTCAAAGAAATATATTTGGGTCTGAAAACCTTTCTCCAAAAGCCATGAGAAACTTAAAGATCAAAGCATAGATTTGTAAGTCCTGCAAGTTTCCCCATGAGGCTTTTGATGGAAATTAAGCAATGCAAGCCACTGTAGCAGCCACAGAGGGCGGCAGAGCAAGCACCGACTCAACGAAGCCTTGAATCTGATTCTGAGGAGTCAAGAAATTTAGCTATTGTTTTGATAATCTAGTCTGAACACTGTTCAAGAGGAGTGGTTTACCTAAAGCTTTGTATACTGGCTATTATCAAGGCCTCTGAACTTACTGGGCTCTAAAGGATGCTACCAATAAAATATCAAGTAAATCAGATTATATTAGGTTTTATTTTTAATTTCACAAAATGAAATCCATTAATTCAGTAAATTTGCCCATACACATGTAAAAGCAGGCTTCTTAATCTCTTAGATCTGTTATCCACAACAGAGGGATATTAAATAGGATATGATTGCATAAATTCAAAGCTAAATAATATTTGCAGATCAGGTACCACAAAGACAGAGACAGAGAAAGAAGAAACAAGGAACAGAAATTGTTTTTCCAAGCAAGTAGAATGCAAAACCAGGTTTGCAATGGAGAGAGAATAACAGAGGTCATACAAATGCATATAATCATCATCAGAAGAGAGAGAGGGAAAAAAAAAAAGTGACATGTAGCAGAGGGGAAAGAAAACAAAATAATATCATCACAAATGTTTTGATTAAAAGTATATAATTTAGGACAATCTAAATCATTTTATTTTAAGACTGAGTGCTTGTTGTTGGCTTGCATCAGCTTGATTACATAATATCATATATAACTAGAGACACTGTTTTCCAGAGCATTTAGCACGCCTATGTCAGACAGCAGCAAAAATTCAGTGACATAAAAATGGCAATAGAAACAGTTACATTATATTCAGATTTCTAATGAACGACTATATTGACAAGACAGATGTAAAATCGGCTGAATCAAATCCATCAAAAGAACTATCATATTTCCAGAAACTTGTAAACAACTACCTACCACTCTGAAGAGCATTCATCAGTCATGTTAACTAGTATTATGTAATACTCTTGGATAGCTCCTAATGGCAATGCTGCATTTTTCATTTTCATTTTCTGGTAGATAGTCTAATAAAATAATCCTTATTAGGGCTTAATACTGAGATTCATTGCCTAGGATCTATACTAAATAGCCATATTGAGTTCCAAAAAGCAATTCTGAAGTACTCACATGAGCTGGTCAAAAGGGTCACCACAATTAATTGAACATCTACACTCTTTGGCAGGGATTTAAAAAAGATTTCTGACTAGCGGAGCTAAAGATTTCATCAAATGCACTCTTCAAGCACCTGGCAAAATCAGCTGCAAAGCATAGAGTTTGCACTGCATAAATCAACAGGTACAAATCGAACTTTGCTGTGTCTAACTGACTCTGAAATTTACAGTCCTTGTAACCAACCATACCTCCATGGCCAACAGCAATCCTATAACAATAAGAAAAAATAAAGGTTTGCTAAAATAAAGTGACTGCTGTTTCCTTAAACCACATCACTAGCTTTCAGCTAAAGCCTTCGTATATGGCAAATCACAGCTGCATTGCCTTAGACTGGGATGAATCCTCATATTACTTCATACTTGGCTTCTCCTTCTGTTTTTGCTAGGCCATTAGGGATCAGGATTAACTTCTGCTGTATGCAAGGTAGGCAGTTGCTTTCATGGTTGATTGCTGATTTTGCCTATGATAGGATACTAGGATTTACTGTCCTCTAAAATGCTCAGGTTAGAGAGCCAGTATTGCCGTATACAAATCTTTGGGTTTATTATTGCTGCTGAGGAATAAGTGTGTTCAGCCCTGAAATAATTTCTATGTGTCCTGCTTTGTGCCATCCACTTTGCCAACAACAGTAAGCCTTGCAGGAGATGGCTCTTCCCCACTCTCAGCAAACTCAGCAATAATGAAGGGTTTACAGAAGGTGCTGTGAGGGAGCAAAGAGCAAATTTCCTGTGAAAAGTACAGTCTGCTGAAGGCAGGACAGAGCCTCTGCCTCACCACCCAGCTCCCTCATATCTTCCCACAGATTCCTGAGAGCTCCCTGATTCCAATTTATGCCGCTGAACTTCTCAGTGACTTCTCTCAGTCTCCTTCATTTACCCCCTCAATTTCCCCTAATATTTAGGTCCCTTCCCATAGAGGAAGGGTGATAAAGCCCAAAGACTCTGCAAGCCCTACGACAAGGGGTTTTTGCCATTTTCTGATCACATCCACGCTCCAAGTGGTAGATCTTACTACTGGGTATGACACTGCAATCTCAGCCATATTAAGATAGATGGATCAAGAAAGGTAGTTATCTAGTTGGAGTGTGCAATGCAGTCCCCTGGCAGGTATGAAGGGTCAAGTGCCTTGAATAGTCACAGAGCTAATAAATTATTATCATCTTTAAATCACGTCTTGATATATGAGACTTCTTATTTTAACTGGAGAGATATTAACAATGTAGTTATCTTCATGAAAGATGAGGCAGCAGAAAAGGTTACCTTCGCTGTCTTTGAATTTCTTGATAGCCACAATTTCATGTGTCTCCTGTAAAACAAAAGCAAAGAAAGAGAAATGAGCAAGATCTGCTGTTTTCTCTTGCTTGTTGGTTTTTTTTTTGTTCCCTGAGCATCTGACAAAGGGAAAAAAAAAAAGCATCCAGAGAAATTTCACAATGTGAAACAAAATGAATTAAAAATCTGGTAAATACCTCAGTGATCAGGCCAAATGCAATGCAAAACCACATGTTGCAGATATGTCACAATTAGGAACCCCATTGTGAAAAAAACAAAGTGAAAACCAAAAAATCATATCTGCCTTGTACCAGATATCAATTAAATTTTCAAAAGAGTTGTCCCTCTGACTCTTGTTGCTTAGTTGTTCTGAAATACTGATGATGGACAATGCTTCATCTGACCAAAGTATGAATGTGGGTGCTTACCTCTAGGAGCTGAAGTGAAAGTACTGTACTAATGCTTACAACGAGACCTGTAATTTTGATTGCCAAAAGTTTTGGGGTTTCAAAGTTCAAATATCCACAAAGAACATGATTTTAGGAAAGCAAAGTCTCTGTGCCTTCTTAAAAAAAAAAAAAAAAAAAAAAAAAAAGCTGTTGTCTTAAGGGAAGCCTACCCAGAATCACTAATTGTGTTTGAAAGTGTTAATCTGCGCTTACTTTGTGGTCACAGGTGGTAACTTCTAAATGCCTGCCTGCCTTTGCATTCCTCTAGTATTCTCCATTCTCACCAAACCTCATCACCATAGGTCACATTTTTCTCTTCTGTGAGCAGAAAAAATATATTTAGCACATGGCCAAAATATAGCCAACATGACATGACTAGTGCAGGTCTGTTCATACAATGATGCAGCACCTGAATTTTAGTTATGTGGTGGGGAAGAAGCTTTAAGGTCACAAAGTAAGGCTGTGTGAGCAGACAGGCAGTAGGATATCTGGGTTACTTGTCAAGCTGGATCAGGTTTACACATCTGTTCCAAACATCACAGCTAAAAACCCCTCCAACCAACAATATCCCCCCATTAATAGCATACAAAGTCTGGATTGGAGAACAGCAATAAAAAAGCAAAGCCTTTCTGGAATACCTGAAGGCATGTGTGTAACCATGTACTGCATAACACAATAATTTACTCCATTTTTCATTTCAAATCATCATAACACATGAAACACCTGATCCCATTTAAAAGCAAAGCATTTGGAAAGACTTGGAAAGCAGATAGTGATTAACGCCTTTTAAGGCCTTTAAATGAAAATCAATACTACTATGAACAAAAATTAAAAATCAATAAAACTGAGTTTGCAAACAAATGTAAGAATATATATGTGTGTGTAGTTTGCACATTTAAAAAAAAATCCTATCATAACTCATAACACCTATGAGAAGAACTTAAAAGCATTACGTTGTTTTTCTGCCACTAAAACCTACCTATCATATACACGGGTCTAATCTGAAGGCTGGTAGATTGTATAAATTCAGCTGAGATAATACAAACCTCAAAGCATCACCATTTGCTCAACCAATTTACAGAACAGCAATGAAAGGGATGTCAGAACTGAGGAGATAATATGCTTTTAGGTTCAGAGTGATTTTGAAATGCTTGTCTACACCTTTTATGTCAAATATAGTTCCTAAAGATTTTTGTTTTGGGAAGCTTACAAACGGAGTGGTCTAAACTAAACTGAACAGACTGTTCAAGGATGACAGGAAGGGATGATACAGGTAAGTAGCGAATAAAAAACAGACGAGGGACAATGTAGGCCCACTCTGGAAGCTACTGTGAGAGCTGGCTACCCTGGATTTGGAGAAGGCTGAGGTTCTCAATTACTTCTTTGCCTCAGTCTTCCCTGGCAAAGGCTCTGACCACACCGCCCAAGTCTTGGAAGGCAGATGCAGGGGCTGTGAGAATGAAGACCTTGGGCCCACTGTAGGAGAGGATCTGGTTCGAGACCATCTTAAGAACCTGAATGTGCACAAGTCCATGGGACCTGATGAAATCCATCCACGGGTCCTGAAGGAGCTGGCAAATGAAGTTGCTAAGCCACTGGCCATCATATCTGAAAAGTCATGGCAGTCAGGTGAAGTTCCCAATGACTGGAGAAAGGGAAATATAACCCCCATTTTCAAGAAGGGGAAAATGGATGACCCAGGGAATTACAGACCAGTCAGTCTCACCTCTGTGCCTGGCAAAATCTTGGAGCAGAGTCTCCTGGAAGGCATGCTAAGGCACATGAAAATCAACAAGGTGCTGGGTGACAGCCAGCATGGCTTCACTAAGGGGAAATCCTGCCTGACCAATTTGGTGGCCTTCTATGATGGGGCTACAGAACTGATGGACAGGGGTAGAGCAGTTGATGTCATCTCCCTGGACTTGTGCAAAGCATTTGCCACATCCTTGTCTCTAAATTGGAGAGACATCAATTTGATGGATGGACCACTTGGTGGATAAAGAACTGGCTAGATGGCCGCACACAAAGAGTTGTGGTCAACGGCTCAATGTCCGGCTGGAGACCAGTAACGAGTGGTGTCCCTCAGGGATCGGTGTTGGGACTGGTCTTGTTCAACACCTTTGTCGCTGACCTGGACAGTGGGATTGAGTGCGCCCTCAGCAAGTTTGCCGATGACACCAAGCTGTGTGGTTCGGTTGATACGCTGGAGGGACCCTTCCAACTCAAACCATTCTATGATTCTATGATATTGTTACTACTAAGTTATTATAATTATTAACTCTAACGATAGTAATAATAGCAATAGTCACTAGCACTATGAAAGAACAGTGCTAAGAGGGTAGTAAATTTAGCTTATTTGACTTCTGGTATCTAGTGTTAGGTGCTTTGGCTAATTAAGCTTTTGAAAGGTTTTTCAGAAAAGGAACACTGCAATTCCCCTCAAAAGCCTCTGCTAACTGTAATATACCTATGTTTAGACAGCATGCACAATACCAGTTTGCAGATGAGCTGAAGTTGTCCATTAGCTTTACATTCTTATTTCACATGAAGAAAAAGAAAAATCTGTAGATGTTTCAGCAACCATCAAAAGGTTGTATTTTCAATCTCAAAGTAATGGCTAAGTACACCGAAAGATATGTAGCAGTTAAGAGCTGTTGCCTCACACAGAGAGCAATTCTGTACCATTCAAGAAATGCAGTTCATGTGGCTTTTCTGCCATATGCTGCTGTCCCTGGTGTGTACAGTGAATGTGACTGCTTTGGAAATTAAATTTTAAAGTCTCTTGGGTCACAGTCTTGGAAAGATGGATATAAGATATGCTATCAAATGTCCTATAGAATTTTGAATGAATGTAGTATTTAAAACACAAATGTCTTTATGAAGAATAGGAACAGAAAGACTTTACCAACGCACATGGAAGAAAAGGTTACCCAAAGAGTTCACTTGCATTTCCTCATTAAAATAATTAATGGTGTCATAATTAAGCAATCAAGAATTTATACATGACGTATTACCTATCTTAAAAAAAAAACAAAACAACAAAAACCAAAAACCAAGAAATAACGTATTCAAATTACACAAAGTGAAACACCACCAAAAACGAGTCTAGACAATAGGTGCTTTGAGGAGCTGCAATAGTAACATTTTGTTTCTCCTTAGGGAGGGACATTCTTGTCTCTGTTTACTTGGAGGACCTCAACCTATCTAAATGGTATTCTCTAGGCATGAGCTACTAGTGAAGCAGTGAAGTCAAAGCTAAAATGGATAAAAGGACACTGAATATTACTGTGCACATGTCCTGGGTTCAGGCCAAACCTGAAGTTTCAAACAAGTACTGAGATGAAAAGCAACAGACATCACATTTCTGAGACCTGAGAAGATGGACCCAAACAGAGACAAAAAGAAAAGCAGAGCTGTGAGCACTGAGGGAATTCAACAGTGAAAATTCACACACCTGTGAGAACCTGAAAGGTTCTTTACTGATCAAATTTAGACTTTGTTACTGAAAGTCCTCCTGGAGATCTGAGGTCTTCTGTGGATCTGGCTCTCTGCTCTTCCAAAACAGACCAAACTGCAATTCTCCAAAATAGAACTGTCATTCTCTAAAACAGCTTTTTTTCCAAAAAAGTTTTTTTTTAAGACAGAAAAAATCCTGTCTGAGACAGGACATTACTGAAAATAATGTTCAGTCTGACTGTGAAAACCTCCTTAGACATGTGGAAACCTTCTTAGACAATAGCTCAATATCCAACTGCAAGTATGGAAAATTCTTATATCCAATTAATGTGTCATCATGGTAGATAAGCTGTTACTAGTTGGTTGAATGCTTGAGACCTCAATGAACATCAAGGAAAGAAAAATGCTCTAGAAATACTTAATATTCTGTGCTTTTCATAGAACACAGAATACCCTTTCTGATCTCTACTACTTCCTACTACTAGCTTATATGTCATGATGTACATTTATTACTAAGCATCTCATTATCTTGCTCTACTAAAAAATTCTGGCCTCAATGTTTCACTTCATATTCTGAGGCAACAGCAAATTTGCAAAAGCACAAGTCAATTCTCTTAGCATTGGTATTACCTCTGCTTATTGAGCACATATATTATAAACATTTTATGTTATAAAACTATAGGAAAAGCGCTGTTTTACAGGGAAGTATACAACAGATGTTACTGAAAAAACTTTGGGTAAAAGGATGTACACAAACTGATTATTCAGACTGTCATTACATGTGTCTAAAATGGGGCAAAATATCTCTCGTCTCCATGTACAAACCTGTAAATACCATTTAATAAGGGTAAACAAAAAATTTCTTAATCCATGTCTCTTCTATTTGTTTTATATATACATATATAGAGAGAGAGGACAAAGGAGATACTCATTCACAGTAAAAGCACATCTGCAGTCTTGGGGATGGGAATGACTTCATTTTAGATCTCAGTCCTTTACCTCAAAATATGCATGGGAACTGCACCTGGAGAAAACATGTGACTTACTGTCTGTCTACTTAGCCAGCCACAAATGAGAGGTGGGTATCCATGTGGGAGCTGGGCAGTTCTTACAGCTCTTCTGCTAGCCACCGAGATTTGTCTCCCAGGTTTCCTCACAAGATTGTAGCACCTGATGTTTCCGTCAGCAGTATCACACTAGAAGAGTTCCCTGATTTGAAAGCATTTCATTTTATCTCTTTTAAAAGATAGAGGTTCCCTATTTTTCCATTATGTCTACATAATACATATGACATAACAGTGCCTTTCTAGAGCAGCAATGCATCTCTGTTGTTTTCTAGAAAGATCCTTGATGTTAATGACGTGAATACTCAAGGACAAAGGTGCTTCTCAGCAAAACTCAAGATCTCAGAACTGTAACCGTTCTTTTCTAGAAAGAGAAATACATCCTGCCAAACTATATGCTGCTCTTGAAAACATCATGTGACCAAAAAAAAAAAAAATCTCTTCAAATGTTTGTCTCTCTTTTGCCTCAAAGGTTTCTGTTAGGACTGTTTTTCCTTTTTCTTTTGCAAATCATGGAAAAATTGACACAAAGCATAGGTACATAAAAGATTCTTGAAAAATAGATAAGATTATGTCCTTCAGAAAGTAACATCATTCAGTTATAATTTACCGTCTCACCCTATATGATTACAGGAATTTCTCAAGCATGTTTTTTTTAAGCAACCAAAAGAATAGTGTATAAAAATCAACAACCATGAGCAGAGATGACAACAGTTGATACTGAGCATGTCCCATGGTCAAGCAGCATGTGGCTGCTTTAACTCATGCGGTGCTGCACAAGCAATATCTAGTGCAATATATCAGGGTTTTATCCTGATATATTAAGTGGCATATTAAGATATGGTCTGGCGTGTTCTGTGATTGGCTCATGTTTTCTGTCTGTACAAGTATGAGGCTACAAGGCCCAAAGATAAAATGCATGCTTACAGTCTGCTAGAAAATGTTAAATTGATCATATTCTCTAATTACAGATATTTACATTTTATAAAAATAATTTAGAAGCAAGCAAGAAATTGTGATTTGAGCCTCACCAAACCATAATTATAACCATAAACTTAGTTTGCCACATTAAAAAAAAAGTCAACAAAATTCAGCCAAACATATCCTATGGCTAGTGCCTTTTCTAAACAAAGTAGTACAGTTTTTCGTCAACTTGCATAAGCATTATTATGCTTTTCAACATTTAAGTGTTTAGAATCAATCTTTCAATAATCTTGATTCTAGCAAAAAATCACAGAACATTAAGCAATCACCAGCGAGGCAACAGAAGCCCATGAAACCATTACAAAATAGCAAAGCATTTATTTTTCATGAGTTGCTTAAAATGCATTTTTTAAAAACAAGTAAATTCATTTTTTCAAAGTTATCTCACAACAAGAACAGAAAATATTAATACTTTAGTCAGTATCAATTAATGTATCAATCTATGCTAACGTATAAATGTAACATATGTCATTAGATAAGACTTTAAACTTATGTGAAGCTACCTTGCAATGCAGGTTCTGAGAGGTAACAGGCATCATTACCTCCATGTAAATCAGATCCTTAAAATATTGTCCAGATGCTGTCCTGAGTCTATTTGCATTCTGCCTTAAAACACTGCTACCTTTGGACAGTACTAACAGATAAGAAGACAGCTTCCTGTCTTCTCAAGACTTCTAATATTAGGTATTGGCAATTTTGTAACATTACTTTCAAAAGCTAGTGGAGTATTTTAGAATATTCTCTGTAGAAAAAAAAGATGTGCAAAATGATGGATTTCTTTTTTCAAAGAGTTTGGCATTGGAAAGTATAAGTTATAGCACTGTGTATTCCTGTACACCTAAAATATGTCAGGAAACTTCCATCAAGAGGCATTTCTCTGTTTTAATCCAGTATTTCTACCTTGAGAAAACTGTAAATCTCTTATTTTTCAGTTAAATCCCACACTTGGTTGTCTATGAAATACCACTCTTAGCATAGCAGAACTTTCAGGAAATTGCTTCCTAATCCAGAAGTCCTAATTATTTTTAGGAAGAGACAGAGCCTCTGGTAAATACTAGCAGAACAGTATGTCTGAGCTATCACAATCCCTCTATTTACTGGAAAATGGATTAGAATTTTTCCAACACATACCTGTTAGTTTACTTGAGAAGAAACATCCAGAATGAATCACAACAAATCAATTTCATATCTCTTGAAAGCAGAATGTTATTTACTAACCAGCTAAGAGCAGAAGACTCTTAACAGAATAGATTTATATACTTCACATACCCATTTTAAAGAAGACGGCTACACTGTCTCCTAGTTGAGGAGGACTAGACAAAGCCTAAACCACTCTGGATCCGCTAGAAGATTTCTGAGGAGGAACAGCTATAAAAGCGTAGCTATTCCACTGAGAAAAAAAGGATAAGAAGAGTCTGAAACCTTTAGCTACCAGTTTGTCAGGAAATAACCAGTAAGTGTGTGCAACAATGGAAAGAGACTTTTTAAAAAAAATGCAAGCAGATTGCAACAGCTTCTCTAATTTCTTTATCTGTCTTTCATAAACACTTGCAACAACTGTGTTGTCTGTCCAGACGTTACAAGTAAATGTTTGCATGACAAGTTTCACTTGTCTGGTTTAAATCAAGTGTAATTTAAGGGAATCATAAACAGCAAGCATTTCTCACCCAACTGTGGGAGAAATCTGTAAGCCATACGAGTGGCCCATTTGTTTCAGGCTCACAGACTGGGGCCCTCTGAACTGCCCCAGCCCCTGCAGCAGGCTTGAGAGAGACCAAAGGGTCCCGGCCTCTGCTGGTGGCAGAAGTTCTCCAGACTGCAGTAAGTTTACAGGCTTGCAGGGCAGTTGGGGCTGGAAGGCACCTCTCAACCAACCTTCAGTGTCCCCATCCCTGAAGATATTCTGAATAGACTTAGAGATATTCAAACTCAACCAGGGCAAGACTTGAAGCAACTTGCTGTAGCTGATTCTGCTTTGAGCAGTTATTAGGAGGCATACCTGAATCCTGAGGAGTGCATTACAACATGTGCATCTTACAGTCTTCAAAAACTTGATGTTTCGGTGGGTTTTTTTCCTTCTATTTTCCACATAAATTGCAAACTAATCTCAGACATGCAGGCAAGACCGTCCCACTTTCATTTAAGATCGGCAGAGGGGCATGGAGTGATTCAGAGCAGGACTAAAGGTTCTCTCAGTCACCTCCGCATAAATGGGAGGAAATTACTTTCCTAGACTCCCAAGTAAGGCTGGGGTGGAGCTTATCTTTCTAGACTGAAGTTAGTTACGTGCAAATTCTCCCAGCCTCCTCTTTTGCATTATGCTGAATGGCAGCTCTTCATAAACAATAACAATTAGCATTTCTTTAACCCAAGGCTATGACATTAGCATTTAAACAGTCTTGCAACCTTAAAACACTACCCTGAAAAGAACACTCGAAGGAACTGAACCCTTTCGGTATTTTCTACCAACTGCTAGGCTGATGATAGTGGTTAGCATTGAAACTTTCATTCCTCCAAATGGATTTTTTGTATTTATTCGCAATCTTTTTTCCAAGCAAGAAAGTAAATTTGTATTCCCAAAGAATTTGTACACTAGTGTAATGAAAAAGATCTGGAATAAAAAGCAGCTTTTATATACTATAAATAGAGCTATTCTGGCTTTTCATGGTAAACTAGCAGTACTGTAGCTTCTTTTTTTTTTTTTTTTTTTAAATAACCTGGCCTTTATTTCATCCCCTTGTAGCACTGATCTATATAATTTTACCATTTGGCAACATTGTTTAATCCAACACTAGATGTAAAACTGTACCCAATTTCAGTAAATGGTTATAATTTTTCTCTGATACTGAAATGTCAATAACAGTAATTTTAATTTCAGACCTCAGTCCTCTTCCAGTTCTATTTGATTTTTTTTCTATTATTTCAACTTCGAGTGTCAAAATTGTCTCAGCATGATTGGCTAAACTTCTGAAGTTCATCAGCTTTTATTTTTAAGTCTTTACTTTTGCGATTGTTCCAATTTTTTTTTTTTTTTCTGGTACTTTCACATTTAAAATTGTTGTCATTTTTCTTATTGACAGCATGATAGGAATTTTCTTTAATCTGTAAAACAAGACCTACTATAAACCAAAGGAAACTTGTCAAGCAGGTTCCTGAGGCTGAAACTCTTCAAGTGGAATTCAATTTTGAGAGTAAGATATGTAAATTCAAATACCTACATGTAAGTTCTGTCTTCAAGCTTCTACTACAACAAGCAGAGCTGGAGCTCTAAGTTGACCAGACACTCAAGACATGGTTGAGTAGCCTAAACACAGGGATCTAGTAGCAACAAAATCCTGATGCAATTCCACAATTTCTGGTTTAACCTCTGATTCTGAACCACAGGCTCTCAACCACACTGTCACCCATCCCAGAAAAGATCTCCATAGCCTGAGACAATCCTTCACACAAAGGGAAACCTCACCCCACTTTGTCTCTTGAGCTAAAGCACTTGTATCCATTCATCATAAACACCCAGCATGAATTCAATTTTTACAATTTCAAATATTAAGCAAACTTTTGGTTTAGAGCACAGCCTAGCTTAGTTTGTTCCCTTTACCACCATCTTCAAAAGAAAAATTGTCTATCTTGGTGCTGAGGAAAAAAAAAACCCACAATAAAACCAGCAGCAGCTACTGTAATTTCCATGCTGCAGACATACACAAGGTTTGCCCTAACTTCAACTTCCCCTCTCATGCACAAATGGCAGCAACAACTCCTCTGTATTCTGGAGTGGGCATCAAACCACAAGAGGTGGTAACCATTTATTCAGATACAAAGCAGCCATTCCAGATATGCTCTGGAACAGAAGCAAGAGACATGGTTGACATTATTTTTGGGTTTAATACATGAATTTGAAAGAGCGTAAATGTTTGTAATGATAAGCTTTCCATATCTGGGAGACAGCCCAAGCTACAATGTTGGTTTTGTCTATAATCCCAAAGATGAGAAATTTTTTGTTCAGTTTTTCCAATTAAAAAAAAAAAAGTTTTACACTGAAAACTGGGGGTGGGGGGGTGGGGGGGGTGGGTGTTTGGTTGGTTGTTTTTTTTTTGTTTTTTTTTTTTCTATTTTGTTCATGTCATCTTGCCCATGCAATTTAGTAGGTAAAAGGTGTTACTTAATGCAACTAGCACCTTTGGTAATCTGGTCTCAGCTTGTTGACAGGTTTGGCTGTGAAACATTTAATAAATTTCTACATTAACCCTAAGAATGTGCTGTTCCATTTCCTCTCTCTCATACACTATCTCCCTTCTCCTCAAGAAGCACTAAGGCTCACAAACACCCCTTTCACTTCTTTTAGATCTTTAACAATAACATTTTTGTGCTG
The DNA here is from genome assembly GCF_034315485.1 of Pezoporus occidentalis. Taxonomy (NCBI): domain Eukaryota; kingdom Metazoa; phylum Chordata; class Aves; order Psittaciformes; family Psittacidae; genus Pezoporus; species Pezoporus occidentalis. The sequence continues at coordinate 7,608,286 of NW_026916170.1, read as the reverse complement.
TGCTATAGGGAAGGGATGATAAATTTAAACAGAAAAATTCCACCTATATTTTCTGTCCTCAGCTCTTTGGCTACGTATTCCAATAGACAACAGTATCATCGAAGAATGTTTGGTTTTTTTTTTCCTTAAGGATTTCATGGCATTTACAAGAAGACATCTTTTTGCTCTTCAGTTGTTTGGGTTTTTTCCCCTCAATCAAGAGATATTTTTGCTGACATGATGCTCTTATAAAAGCAAAATTCTAAAGCAAACTTATAACAGGGAAAGCTCTGTAAATGCAAGTCGGTACTATTTTCTTGTCCTCAATTTTTTAATTCTTTTAGCATTATAATAAACCAAGATAATTTTTCCTGACATTCAGTTCTCTCTTTTTCCCTACCAGTCCAATGGATGTTCTACAGACCAATGTTCTTTCCTACTTCCCTTTCAATTTAGCTGTTTGGGGGTTTAAGGTTTTTTTATTTCTAGTCTGAATATTGATATGGGCTTCAGTGGACACCTTAATTTCTTCTCAAAATTTCTACATGCAGATTTGCAGAGAAGGCAAGGTTTTTTTTCCTCTAGGATTACACAGACAGTACATTCTTTAGAAGAATGTCTTAATACGACTGCCACTTTGCTCTGTCAAGCACTCAAAGTTGCACTCGTTTTACAGATTTTTCTTTTCTTCATAGAATAACTTTAAGAATTAAAATTCAATCCAAACTGCTTTAAAAGAGACAGCAGGCAGGATTCATTCCTCAAACACGTACAGGTTTTACTGTTCACTGTTGCAGAGGACAAAGGAACAGGAGGGCTACCTCTATACAAGTTGCATGGTAAATCAGTTAATTTGAGAAGCACAATGTACATGAGGAAATAAAGGAATCCACGCACAAGGGAGACTTCTGTTACTACTAATAGATGATGAAGAAATGTCAGCTAAGTCTTCAAAAAACCAGCATTTCTACAGATTAAATTTCAGTTTTGGAGCTAAATTGAGAAAGAGAGTTTGTAGACTTATTTCAGGAAGTTTCTGCAGCATCCAAAGTCTCATGACTAGATGGGTGTATTTTTTCTTATATCTCAAAAAGAAGAAAAAAGGCTAAACATTACAGAAGTTCCAGGAAGATTTAAAAAAAGCCCATTCTAACAAAACTTGCCCCTACTGATCAGATTATCTAACACATCCCACTTTCAGATCACGCACATGCACATGTGCTTTTAAGCCAGAAAAAAAAAGATACACAGAATTCTGGAAAGTTTGTCTGAACATGACAAATGAGTATTTCTTGGGAAAAGAAGGAAAATAGGAAAATAGTGTCAATCTCACTAATTTTATTGTCCCAAGCACTGGAAATGTGGGGAGAGGGGATAAAAAAAAAAGTGCAGAATGATGAGCTGAGTGTCAAGGAATAAAAAAACCTAAAGAGGCAAGGAAAAGAAGGCACACAAATGCGGGCTGAAAACAGACTGGAAGGGGGAACTAGGATAAGGCACCTGGACTCAGAAATTAGTATTAAAGCCTGCATAACAAATAAATGAATGTGAGCTCTAAATTTTACTGGAACCTAATTTTACTAAAAGCAGAGGAATGGTAAAAATTCAGAAATGGCTGCAAACCCACTAAAACCACACGTAAGTCTCATTCCACAGAGTTCTGGTATGCACGGGGGATGAAGGCAACAGGTTACTAGTTACACCATCTCAAATACTAGAAACTGACAGCTGTGTGACAACTGCGTGGGTATCCATATGGTGTTATATGATGAATTTTGTGTTTGAGAAGTCTGGAAAATTATGTGCAGAAAAGTAAGTTTATATATAAGGATGGCATTATTTGAGGGGAAAAAGTAGCATTCTTTTATTAGAACTACTGGTGCACACAAAAGAAACTGAAACCCTTTTCCAGGTCTAAAATAGAAATAGCAATCTCTAAAGCTAAATTTAAACTGCGAACAAATATATTCTGTGTTTAAAAAACTCAATAAATCCACAGAAAACCTCAAATATTTCCTACAATCGAGTCCATCTCATTTAGCTTTAGCCAGCTAAGAGTTATATATCCAATGTGCATTGTCAAGGCTTTCCCCACAGCTAGTAAAAGCAGGGCAAGGAGAGAAGATTCAGTCAGATGGTTACTGATTTTAATCATTTCCAGATGGTAAGAACTGCTTTTTGAATGTTGGACTCTCTCAACTTATATAAACTAGGGAGATAGGTTACACAAGGCTTACACACTGAAACAGTGGGTGAAATTAATTCCACACAAGTTATTTGACTTTGCAAACCTTCTGTCTGGTTTGGGTTTTTTTCTGTTTTCTTTCTCACGTATGCACAAACTTACATGCAAACATATGGTTTTAAGGTACATTTCGGAAATAGTTATCAACACTAGTAACTTCAGAGGTATTACCTTCTCTGTATCAGCATTTTTTGAGTTCTGTTGCTAAATTAATAACATCTTAGTCCACTGGATTGTGTTTGCAATACACATGCTAGAAATACAAATAAAGTCTTCCCAAGTGTGCTACTGAAGTAAGAACCTCTACATTGCCAATGTAACTGTGCAGCATCAATTCTCACATCCCACAAAGCAATCTGGCATAGCTAGCAGTAAGACTAGAATTTCTGAAGCTCATCTTTCTTCTTTAGCCTGCACATTAGATAAAATGTTCTCTGGTGACTACCTTCATGAAGCTATACATATCTCTGCTATAAGCTTTGCATTTTCTTTCCCTGGTACAACTGAAGGTACTACCTGGATCAATAAAGCCTTAAAAAAACTTACAAACAGTGCCCCATTAGAAATAGCTCCTTTCCTTACGCATAGCTCCCAGGAGAACGTTTCAGACAAGATCTTTGCGTAAGAGCACAAAGGTTAACATGAGAGGCTGTCATAAGAAAAATATATATTTAGAATGTGTTATATATTGATTTCCTAAAGCTGTATTTCTCTCAGTTCTAAGGCACTTTAAAGAGTCATTTATAGAGAAGTAGGGGAAAAAAAAAACCAACCACTGGAGAAGCTTTAGGGTTCTTTGTGCAGTAAAGGTTTCAAATTTTTTACTTAATAAAAGTTTTCATTTATATTTAATAATAACACTATTACTTCAGATTTTATTAAGGGGACACCAAAGATTACTGAAAAAAATCCAAAAGCTAAAACTGCAGAAGTAAGCTTGGATCTTCATGACAGTACTTAGTCTAAACTAGGTGCAGATATGAAAAACAAAGTTTCTTCATAGGAAGGCTGCCTTCTGTCCCTTGTAAACTGATACAACAGCAAGCATTCTGCTGGTACAGAGCATAAACAATAGTTCTAACAGCAGTCTGTTGACAAGCGCTTGTATTTGAGTGTACTAAACCTGACTTGGTTTCATTACAACACGATCCTGGATGTGAGGTTTTTTTAATTTTTACTTTAAACAACATTACAATGTAAGATATATAGACAAAGCTCTGGGTATGATGAGTAATATAAAAGAACATTAACAACTGAATCATTAATTACTGTAAAGCCAGTGGAAATCCGCATTAAAAAAAAAAGTCAGTCTTCCTCACGCATCTTTCATTCAGGTAGCCCAGTCTAAACAGTCAACTGTCACCACTTCTTCAAAAAGATAAAAGTAGCCTTGTAGAATGTTATTTGTTCACACACCCTAACCCAAAAATCCAAACAAATCCATGGACAAAAGATCCCTGGACCTAATTTTACCCTTACTTTCATCTTTCCACTGATTTATTCTTTACAAGAAATAATTTAATTTCTAAGCAGATATTTTGACAAAAGGCATGATTAGTTGAAAGACTCCGGGACTTATCATTTCCTAGAGCTATCAAAATTGACTTTTTTTTTTCTAATAGCTCAGAAATGGTAAAAATTGCTTTCCTTCATGCAAACATGTTTAGGGAAAACACACAAGGTGCTTTGGCAACCAGGATAATTTTTCAGAAAGCTCCTGAAACATGATTTTTAGATAAACAGACGACTGAAAGCTGAGAAAATATAATCATGAGACTTCAGTTGTAAAGTTACTATTCAGATTTTGATTAAAGACTTTTATACTTCTGCTGAATACTTTGATAAAACAACAGAATCACTACCATTCATATTTCATATTGAGGCACAAATGCTCAGTTCTCATATTCATGAAAATAAAAAGGATTCACATAACAGTTTGCTAAACTGTTTATATGCTAGTACATATAAAAATCAGCAAGAGGCAACAGAAGGAATGGGTTAGTATCAGTTTCTAAAACTAACCAAAAGAGACCACTTGCCGTAACCCATCATCTAAACAAGCATATGCCTCTGTGTGTGTGTGCCTGTGTGTCTGTGTGTATACACTTGGCATGACTCTCTACATAGAATCATAGGATGGTTTGAGTTGGAAGGCACCTTAAAGATCACCTGGTTATAAACCCCTGTCGTATGCATTAGAAACCAAAAGGATGTTGGTCAAGCAACAAAAGAAAATCTTCAGTAACATAAATAAAAAATTACCAATTTCATTGAGAACTATAGTGATGAGGAAGTGAGAAATATTACAGACAGGCTGATCCTGTTGATTTGCTTCACTGATACTAACAGCATCTAAGAGATTTGGTTTGCAGTCTCTGTTTTATGTAATCTGGAGAACCTGGATGAGGAGGCCATTACATCCCCTAGTCTCTAAGTAGAATTTCCTATTTTTGTGTTGTCGTGGTTTAAACCCAGTCAGGTAATTCGTTCGCTCACTTCCCCCCCTTTCTTGCCCTCCCCCTGCTCCCGGAGGGACGGAGAGGAGAATCGAAAAGAATGCAACTCCCACGGGTTGAGATAAGAACAGTTTAGTAACTAAGGTATAACACAAATCACTACTGCTACCACCAATGATAATAATGATAAAGGAAATAACAAGGGAAGAGAATACATCATCTCACCACCAGCCAACCGATAACTCGCCCCCCCCAGCCCGACCAAGCTCTGACCGATACCTCCTCCAACCCTGCCGTCTCCCAGCCCTTCCGGCTAACTCCCAGTTACATCCTGGGCATGACGTGCTGTGGTATGGAATACCTCTTTGGTCAGTTTGGGTCAGGTGCCCTGTCTCTGCTTCCTCCTGGCTTCCCCTCCTCCCTGGCAGAGCATGAGGCTCACAAAGTCCTTGGCCAAACCAAAACATCGCTTGTTATCAGCTCCGTTCCCGAGCTGAAAGTCAAAACACTGCACTGCACCAGCTACCAAGAAGGGGAAAAATGACTGCTACTGCTGAACCCAGGACATTATCCACCCCTTATTCCATACCATTCACGTCATGCTCATATCCCACATTTTCAATATACCATCACTCTTATCTCAGTGCACTCTTATCTTAGTGCATGGACCAGTCCCTATAAAGCTGCTGAGTCCATCTGGTCCATGATGTCAGGCTCCATCTCTTGTAACAGTCTTCCAGAGCAGGAGAGACTGTGTGCAGTGTTCACACTCGTGAATAACCTGGGCAATAGTGTCCATTGCTAAGTCCACCCCTTGATCATGAGTCCATCTCTATGTTGCATCTCTGCTCTGATGGCCTGAAGTGCCATGGGCCCACCAGGCTTAAAATAATTCACTGTCCCCTTAAGCAGATTCTGCAGCTTGTTGCTGGGGACTCCATACAGCTGCCTTCCATCTCCGATGCTTCCAAAGCACTGGAGGGGCCCAGTGGACTAGATACTTGCCCATACTGTCCCACACACCCTGCCACTCATCACTGTCCAGCCTTGGAGAAAACCTTTTGGTCCCCCTATATCCTCGTCTAACCCCAGACAAGACCCAAACCTGACTCTGCTTAACTTTTGAGATCAGACAAAATGGTTGTGGGTAGAACACAGCCTGTGTGTGTGCCAACATGCTGATCCCCATCACAATCAGCAGGCAGGTCCCAAGGATACCCAAAGGCCATTCAAAACCTTCAGAACTCTCAGTTGATGCTGCTGTACTTGTCACTGGGGCTGGTGTAGCTGCTGTGCTTGCCGGCTCTCCCACCACCAGCTTCTCTTTTCCTGAGTCCAGCTCTTCCTCCTCTGCCTTGCTGGGAAATGCTGCGTGGTCTCCTGCATCCTCCTGGGGCTCGGCGGGCGGCTTCCGGGAAACGCTCTCGGCCGTCGCGGGGCTGGGCTCGGCCGCGGGGCTCGGCTCCTCCGCGGGGCTGGGCTCCTCCGCCCCCTTTTCCCGCTGCTCGGCAGCCGCCTCCTTCCGCTCCTCGACCGCCCCGACCTCCTCCACCGGCAGCCGTCCCCTCGCGGCCTCCGGCCCCGCTCCCGCCGCCGCTTGCTCCCCGGGGCCGCTCTCCCGGGCCGGTTCGGCTGCCGCCGGCTCCCGGGGCCGCTCCCCCTCGGCTCCCCGCAGCCTCACGAAGATGGAGAGTAGGGTGAGGGCCAGGGCGGTGAAGAGCAGCCGGACGGCCAGGCACAAGTCCACGGCCACGTCCGTCCCGCCCTGCTGCTGGAGCCCGTCCGTATTACAAGCCATTGCCATAAAGCACAGTGAGACAAGAACCTTAGCCCAAGCCCCATACTTGACAAACACTATCACAGCAAATACCGGCTCTACGTAAGTTACAACATTCTGAAGCTGTGAGATCAAGCGAAACAACTCTGAGAGCCAATAAATCAGCATTGTGACGAGCTACTATTAATCCAGTCAGATCTGTTGTTATCTCAACCCCTCGATGGCCCCACGTTGGGCGCCAAAAAGAACTGTCGTGGTTTAAACCCAGTCAGGTAATTCGTTCGCTCACTTCCCCCCCTTTCTTGCCCTCCCCCTGCTCCCGGAGGGACGGAGAGGAGAATCGAAAAGAATGCAACTCCCACGGGTTGAGATAAGAACAGTTTAGTAACTAAGGTATAACACAAATCACTACTGCTACCACCAATGATAATAATGATAAAGGAAATAACAAGGGAAGAGAATACATCATCTCACCACCAGCCGACCGATAACTCGCCCCCCCCAGCCCGACCAAGCTCTGACCGATACCTCCTCCAACCCTGCCGTCTCCCAGCCCTTCCGGCTAACTCCCAGTTACATCCTGGGCATGACGTGCTGTGGTATGGAATACCTCTTTGGTCAGTTTGGGTCAGGTGTCCTGTCTCTGCTTCCTCCTGGCTTCCCCTCCTCCCTGGCAGAGCATGAGGCTCACAAAGTCCTTGGCCAAACCAAAACATCGCTTGTTATCAGCTCCATTCCCGAGCTGAAAGTCAAAACACTGCACTGCACCAGCTACCAAGAAGGGGAAAAATGACTGCTACTGCTGAACCCAGGACATGTGTATAAATATATATATATATAAATTAAACCTGGTAGAGTCCATGGCATAGATGTTGTTTGCCATCTCTTAAGCCTTCCTAAAGGTCACTAGTGAAGTTCCTACTGATTCTCTTTTGCTCCCCAAACAGTTCCGATTCCTTACCACTACAGCAATGTTTATAGCAGTGGAAGCATGAAAGACAAAATTAGAGCAGGTTCAGAGCCCAGGCTGCAATTCCACCAGATACTATCTTGTATACACATCTTGACACCATTCTTCAGTAGCTGATACTTTATTACTGGGGGGGGGGGGAATGCACCACTTGGATGGATTATTCTCACACACAGTCACAGGAAATTTGATCCTGCAGAAGCAGCAGCTAGTCAGCTTTACTCCGCAGATGGCATTGCCTGTAACATATTTCTGTGCATAAACATGGCATTACAACACCTCTGTTGAAAATGTTAATTGATTTCAAGAAGATAGCTTGCCTCCTGGTCAAGATATGTACTGTCAAAAGAAGAGGTAGGTGTAACCAGTCAACCACATTTTTTTGGTCCTATGGAATTTAATCTTTCTACACCTCAGTGCATTATTACACTTACAAATGTTACCTACCTCTCTTATACTTGAAAACCTCATAGTTACTAAAAAACATCTCTCTAAAGCCAAAAGGAAACTGGATAGTACCAGTAACCTTATTCAGCCAAGGTTGAGTCTAAGAAAACCGCAATTTTCACCACACTGGAATCTGTGGTAATCTTCTGTTATTAGAACTTTATGTAAAAATATGCCTCATAACAGATCTGGAAAGGAGTTCTTCTCAACACTATAAAGACTGTTTGCAGACTGAAAGATTAGGAGATGCAGCAGCACCCAAACTAAGCTTTCTTTCTCTCAAAACATTTTATGGTCAACTGATACTTAGTTGCTCAATAAGGCAGCACGTTTTTATACAAAAAATTAAGAACAGAATAAGAGAACATGCACATTTGTACACCTTGTTTCTTCTGCAGAAGTATGTAACAGATCAGGCTAAGTATGAAAAGTATGAATAGGATAATAGGAGAGACACTGACAGAGTACACACACAAGCGTGCACAAGTATAAGACAAAACTGCACAAAAAGGGTTCAAGAATAATTTTTATTGATAATGGAGAAAACTGTTCCCAGGATGGTGCTCCAGTACAATTGAGTAAAACATTATGTGAAACCCAGAAGCTTGCAGCGCAGCTGACTCACAAGCAGATCCTGCACCCTAACAACAGCAGGACAGCTTCAAGGTTGCGGCTTATAACATATACCAGCCTCTCTCCCGTTAGTTCAACACAGAAACAGATTCTAGACATACATTTTAAACAAGTTCCAAACAAGGATAACAGAATCATGGAAGCTGAAGCAAGCAAGATTGAGGCTAAGGCCAATCCCATTGCAACAGACAACTTCTAAGCATAAAATATATACAAAAGATGTAAGAACTAGTTTGCTGTCACCATTGAAAGAAACCCCAGAGAAGTAATGGGACTTGACAGCTACTTACACTCATACTCCACCCTGCACATTGATACTGCCCAAATTAGATACTGGCCATGTGGGCACACACCTATACCTTTATACTTCTAAGAGTATGGGTATAAGTGTACCAGTAAATAAAATCATGAAAGAATGGGGAAAACTCATTCTACCTCAGCATCCTGCAAATATTCACTTTTCCCTTCTGTAAGATTTACATTGAATTTTGTTATACTAACCTTTCTATGCTGTGGTTCTCTACAGTTCACATAGATGAATAAATGGAAGATGCTTTATCAAAGTTTTTAAGGAGCAAGCAACTATAAACCTGAGAGCAATGCTGGCATATGTGCTTCCAACAGAGTATTACCTGTGCTATTCAGGCACAAATCCTCACTTTGCTACACATCTGGAAAAATGGTAACAGAATTTCATAAAGTGGGTGGTTTTTCACAATGGGTAAAGTTAAGCCATTACATTAAAGGGTTAGGATTTAAAAGGACTTGAATGAAGATTGGTCTAATTTAGCAATCTAAGCTAAAATAAATCAGAAACAATATAAAAAAAAAGCAAATACTTTCCAAATCCGGAGGGTGTTTTGGTTTTCCTATGAAACTGGCAACTGGACTGTTCTTTACCAAAAGCAAGCAGCAGACTCATCAAAGCTTTATTGTCCAGGTGCAGCTAAGTATAGCAAACCAGAAGCATGTGTTCTGCAGAGTTTCACAATTGTAATACATGTATAAGGGACACTTAGGATAAAGAATGCTTCCAGTTCTGTGCAAACCTGCAACAACAGCTAGCATTGAAGAAAGACTGAGCACTATGCAATCTTAACAAAACAGCTTCTGTTCTAGAGCTCAGTTGGCCTCCCACTGTATACAAAAGTTCTTGATAGCCATTCTGTGATGCCAGGCCTGTCTAGTCCTGTTTAGCTGAGATCAAACACTACATACACTAAGTGCCGTGCATGAAATTCTATATTTGTACACATTTAAATCATATGTAATGTTATAACTGGAAACTACTTTCCTTTTTTCCCCTGTTTATTGCTATCCAGGCTTTGAACAAGAAATAAACACCACTGTACCTGAAGTTACATATTCCAGAATTTTTTGTTCAAGGAGAACAGAAAATTTTCTATATTTTCAGGAGGGTATTCCACCAATTAGGAGTTACACAGAACTGAGTAATCATGGAAAATTAAATTACTTTAGCTAGAACATTCAGAAGGACAACCTACTATTTAAAAAGGCACTGTACTACTTACTGATGAAAAAAAAAACCATGTGCCAAGAAGAGCCTATAGCTTTCAGATAAAGAGAAAAGCTAGGAAAGTTATTACTATTGTTGTCAATATTTTCCCTACACTGTCAAGTATTCCTTTCCTAGGACTCCTGGCTTAAAACAAAAAGGCTTTAAATTCACACACACACACATGTTAATGTCATTTGCATATTCAAGACACTTTAGCATAGTAACATTTTAGATTAACTTGACTTCTACAAATAATTTTGAAAGCCATCCAGATCTGTTTTTTACCATGGTACATTTAATAGTCTACATTAATGTTCTTCTCAAACACTGAATTATGCTCTATTTTACTCCTTTATTTAAATACATGGAGCATCCAGAGATTCGTGATTAACCTAGTGCTCTTACAGCTGTTCACATGTCCTACAAAAGTTTAAGAAGTCTACAAGAATTCCCTCCAGGAAAACAATTAGTCTAAAATTTAGAAATACAATTATGCTACACAGTAATTTGCAATTTGATGACAAGACTAGACTGTAATCCAATATTCAAGCAAGTTCATACTACTACAGATGTAGTCCTATTATTAGCCATATGTTGTTCCTTCTCCCATATATTAATGGGCATTCCCTAGCCTGCACCACTACTTTCCTAATGACCCAAGACCCTACATGAGGTCTCAAATCTTCATCTGTGTCAATTTCTCCTGCTGCTTCTAAGAAATACTGCAGTCATGTTCTTAAAGTTTAATTTTCAGCATAACATTTTCAACTTTTTGCAAGAAAGACTCATTTATATGGATAGTCTTGCTCTGCGTGCTCATCACATCTACAGTTAAAAATAAGGTTTCACTTACAAGTGCATTAGAATGAGATAGAGCACTACAAGCTGTTTGCAATTAAGAGCCATTAGGGGCAGCCACAGAACACACTGCTGCAGGCCTGAATACGATTCCTCTATTACTACAAGTGTAATGATATATAATCCCTTTGCAGATGGGAGCATGCAGCAACTACTAAGGAGCGTGCCTATTTATTTATTTATTTATCTCCAATAAAAAGCGTTATTTGTGGCAGAAGCAGTAACCTTTCACTTAGTCAAACCAGTACCAATCGCAGGAATTCATGCAACATATTATGTAAAAGATGATCAGAAAGACACACAATTTCTTTAAGAAACAAAGTGTAACAGATGTCTGGTTAATCTAGAGCCACTAGTGTGAAACTGGAAACAGCTGTGTGACTAAAAGAAATACTGATCTGAGACACTGTGACTGCAACAAATTACTTATCCTTGACTTAATTTAAAATGAAAGCCACCAGAAATACATTTCCTATAACCTTCCCAAGGTGAGATGAAATACTCCTGTTATTTTAAACTGAGGCTTCTATGCCTCCTTCAGCTACCTTCATCACTGGAGTATGAGTGATCACCTGTTTCTCTCCCTCCCCCTTCATGTTTTGATGATCTGCAGCATCAGGTTTTTTACATCCCAGCTTTGTGCTGCATGAAATTCCATTGCCCCATGTTATAATTGCCAAGCGAACTTAAGCCATCCTAATTTGTGGCACTGAAAGTAACACCCTCATATTGTACCACTTTAAATTCAACACAGCTGAAAAAAAATCAATACCTTGGTATCTTTCCACAACATTTTAGTTTCTCCCCTCTGAAAGCTCTCTCATCTTTCCCCTGCACCTTCTATTTGTAAATTAGCCTTTGGGGAGAAGAGAGGGAGGGAATGCCAATTTTGAATGCTGAATACTGCCCACATTTGAGCAGGGCTCATAACATGTCAAGTACACAGAAGGAGGTAAGGGAATGGAGTATCCTACAAGGGACGTTTCATATAGCAGTCTGGATTGTCATAAAAGACTCAAAGGGAAACACCACAACTACAGATTTCAAAGCAACACTTTTCAAAACCCTTGGCTGCAGGACAAACGACGGCCAGAGCAATGTAAATAATAAATGCATTACATTTAATGCATTTCTTTTTGTGACTGCTTTGTACAGCCTGGCCAGGTCCTGTTAAAGAAATCATTGTGTGTGATTGAAAAAGACAGCAAGGGTTCACATAAGCACAAATTTAAAATTCTTTGAAATAAAGCATACTTTGGCAATCTATAGCAGAAGTAACATAGAAGACAACAAAATCTAACACAAAGACAATGTAATCTAACAAAAGCAATCAAATGGAGACCTGGGACTACCTTACTTTATCCTCTCATCCTACACAGCCTTAAAACTATGAAAACCAAATGTTTACTTCAGTTAATCCTAGAAATCAGGCTTTTAGGAAACTGGAACACCACCAACCAGAGATAGGATTTTTTTTTCCCTCCCCCACTGGAGCAGGCTAATAATTTTAGCTTTCTCAAAATCAGTGCTTTAATGGTTTTTATTATTTTATGAAACAACTCTTTTTAAAAAATTGCAGAGAAAGAATAAGACTTTGAGGAAAACACATAAAAGGTGGCAATCAGAGAATATTATAGCCCACCTTGGGGACGGGAGGTGAGGAAAGACCAAAGAGTCAGCTGTCTTCCCAACCTGTGTGATTTCAGCAACTTAATTTCTACCCTCCATTCTACACAACTATCTGACCTTTTGAGCAATAACCGTACACATATGAATCTTCCACTTTAATCTAAATCAGAACTTCGCTGATATTTAAAACACGTTAATAAAATGCTAATCTGATTGTTTCCCCCTACCAGGACTATGGAAGAGGCCCAGGTTCACACACAGACAAAATGTCACAATGCATAAATGAATACTGAAAGCTTTAGAAATTTCCAGTACCACATTAGCATCTACCCTGCATAGCAAGTAGTTACAGTTGATTATTGTATGTCATTTACCTATACATATAGGAGAGTGATAACTGAGGCGAATTAGCATTAATTTAGCTTACCTCACACTGCCACGGAAGCACAGTATAGAAGCCCATGAAAGAAATACTATACACCTAATATTTCAAATGAGAATTCTGTAAGGAAGTCAAAAGGTTATTCATTGCCTAATGATGAAGTTAAAGAAAATGGTTATTAAAGAGTTAATATGATTTTCAGCACTACAGCTTGCCCAATAGCTCTATTTTCCCCACATAATACTCAAGACAGATCTCAACTCTGACTGCTGCAAACATTTACTACTGGCACACTGTCTACTTCAGAAGCTTAGTAAAGGTCTCATGTTCACTGTATGTATTTCACGCAAGTTTTGGCACAAAAACACACCAGTGAGTGGGTGTTTTAGCCTTAGGAACAACAGCACTAAGTGCAATAATCCTCTCTAGGTAAGCTGCCGTTACTGAAAGAAAACGGTATGCTGCACAGAGATTTGCTCTCAGCCATGATTAAAACCAAAAATCTTGCCAAAACACATTTGCTTAGAAGACAAAATTAGCAATGCTGGTTTTAATTACATACATAAATCAAAGAAAGATCAGCAAAAAATTTGAGGTTGTAACCAAATAGAGGCAGCGGCAAGATAGCAAGAGTAACAACGAGAGAGTATGTGACTTCTTAGACATTAATCAGTAGGATTTGGCATTGTACTTTTTACCTAGTTTTCGGTGAAAGGACAGTTATATGTAAATTGATGGTATATAAAAACAAAAAAGCATAAGGACAGAGTATTTTACCCAGTATACAGAAATATCAGTTAATGCTTTAAACAGTATGCACAGGCAAAGAGAACACTTAAAGGGCAGATGGCTTTAAGCACAGGATAAAGTAATAAAAAAAATAAATACACTGCTGGCGTAATCTGTGCTAGAATATTCTGGTGATAATGACTTCCCAGTAGAACTGTATCAATTAGAGACACTGAATACTTTGGGGAGTATCACAACGTGCCTGCCCTGTTCTTCCTCTGTTGTTTACCTCTAACAAAGTCACTTTTAAGGTACTGAGCTAGCTGAACTCATCTGATGCAAAATGACCATTCTGGTGTATATCAGGGTAGTAGATTGGAAAATGTCTGTGGATGACTCAGCTTTACTCTGAAATGATAAACCTAATTGCTTAAAATGCTCCTAACATAATTCAATTTTTGCCGGAAGGTTTTAACCTGAAATTCAATTGTATAGAAAGAAATACAAATATTTAATGTATGCTTTCCCTGAATTGAATGACTTGACGCATAACGCTAAATGCTCAGCATCATCATCTTCTATTGCTTACCACTGCAGTCTGTTTTCCACAACTTTTAACAGCAGTACTTTCATATTTACCTTCAGATTAGTCATTAAAATGTTCAACAGCAGTACTGTACCAAGTAGCTATCTACTTGTCAAAAGCAGACAGAAATAACTTTCCCTGCATTATTACAAAGTGTTTAGTGAAATACAAACACCAAGAACCAGAAACTTCTGAATCAGCACAGCTAGTATTCTGGGGTTTAAGCATCAGGCAGTGCTAGTTTATTCTCTAAGCTGAGCAGTCAAAGTCAAAATCTGAAATCAGCTCATACTACGTTTACCATACGAAAGATATTAACACTGAGTGGAAAAAATGCAGGCAGCAATATGGGCTCATTTTGGAAACTCAGATTTTACTTCTACTCATCATTTCATTTCTCAGTCATCCAAACAGGAACTACTGTCAAATCAATCAAATCCAAAGTATAAGGGAAAAAAAAAAAAACAAAAACCAAAAAACAAAAGAGCTGTATCCCTTTCAGGAAGAAGTTGAAGATAAAATGAAATGAAGAATTTATTCTTCAGTCCAAGCACTTGGCTTAAGACAAGCTGGAGAGTTAAGAAACCTGGAAAACCAGATCTAAAGCAAGAACATCTGAAAGCACAGCATACTGAAGATAAACACTACTTTCACAAACAATTACACTTACCTTTTAATTTTGACATGTAAGAGAAACTCATAAACATAAGAAGGGTTAAACATTTAACATTTAAGAGTTAAGCAACAACACTAAAAGAAGGGTCTCTAGGGACCCAGTAAGAGCAGTAAGACAAGCTTAATAACATCAGCAGATACATGAGTTGTTAGAATCACTTCTCCATTTCCCAGGCAAATTTGGAACTACGTTTTTATAACACCAGGCAGACCACAAATTTTCTATGAGTATGAAGCTCCCATTCCCTCTTTGAAAGCAACACAACCAGGTCCCAGATGGCTGTACACAAAACGCAAGTGTAATGAGAAACAAACAAGAGGAACTAGGTGTCAGTGCACAGTTAGAGAAATGTGCATTATTTGAACTACCTGTCCTCCTAGATGATGAAATCCCTCAATAGGATCACAGAAAATGTGCTTGCATGACCACAGCACTGCCATGAACAGACTCAAGATATTTTGAGAAGGACAAGCTAAGAAGGCAAGGAGATTCTTGCAAAGGAAAAGGAAGCTTGCAGGCATGGACTTTTTCTTAGAAATAAGTAAGAAAGAAGTCTAGGTTTTGCATGAAGGTTAGAAGACAGAACAACCCAGGTGGCATTAGAGCAAGTACCTGCTTCAAAGCACCAGATCAAGACAGCAAAATAGATAAATAGATAATAAAGATAAAAAATTAAGTCCAGTTTTTACAGAGGACTTGGAGCACTTCAACATCTGCTGCAACGACAATACAGCCTGGTGGAGACAGAAGATATTCTGGAAAATGCAGAAGGCAATTTCTTGACAAAACTGACCAATGAACTGATAGGAATGTGAAGGTAGCTGACAAACTAAGAGGCAGTGACAATGTTTAGTCACCCTGATCAGAGAGACAATTGTGCATCAAGGAGTTAGTGATCCACACAGAGCTCCCCCAAGGAGGCACAGGCCTGCGCTGCACAAACCCCTTGTCTGCAGGATAAACCCTGCCAGCTCTTGCAACAGAGCAGCCAGCAGGCTGCTCCCACTCAACAACCGCTATTACATCACAGGTAATGTAAGGCCTTGCCTTTTCTTGTAGGAAAATCCTGTAATAGCTTGAATAAGGAAATACACAGTGTCAAAGTATACCAAATGTTCTGCCTGTATATTGTGTCAAAGTATACTGAAACATTTACAAGAACTTTCAGCTTAAGTTTTGCCTCTAGGCTTCTTTCTTCAGTGTGCCTGTCTTTGGACACCCATGGCTTTCCTACAGCATCTTTCTATAATTCTATTGATTTTCAGTCACAATGTTGTCCTACTGGCTTTATATCCAGTGCCAGCATCCTAATACTTGTGCCTAAGTCTCTATTAGCAAAGGATAACTGCATGAAGCTGCAAGCCCAAGTTGCAAAGTAAAGGGGATAGTGGTTTTATTTAAAGGCAAATATTTGACAAGTCTTAAACATAAGCAAAAATTCTTTTCCTCAGCCATGATGTCTGACACTGCTGAACTGTTCAAGTGGTTTTTATTTTCAGTAAACAGCCAAGATCCAGTAAATAAGCCAAGAAAACCTGTTTTAATAGTTTGGGAATATAAAAATGTATTTCCAGTATTATCACAATGCACTCCAGTATATTTCCTTACGAAAAGTCCTCTCATTAAAAGAAGGGGAGAAAAAAGCTTTTCAGAACATCAGTTCTGCTGTATCAATATTATTTGTATTGAATTCACATCAGAAAAAAAAAAATCCCAAACCAACAAACAAAATCACCAAGTAAACCCCCAAACAACCGGATAAACCAGATAAAGTAATCTTTATGCTCGAACCACAATTGGCAATAAAGGATTTGCAATAAAAACATTAAAACATGCTGTATAATAATGTAAACACAGTCATTTAGAGGAGCTACTTCAGCTTTTCTGATAACGCTCCCTTAGCAAAATAAAAGCACATAATAATGACAAGGTATTTGTTCCTTATGCCATTCTCTCCAATTTAAATCCATATACACATGACTATGAAACTCACTGGGGCATAAAGATATATATTTATTGAAACACTAGGGATTATACATTGCAATTGTTGCAATTATGGGTGAGCTCCACATTTCACACAAAATTTACTCTCTCACCAATAAAATGGAGATAAATTGACTTACAAGAGCTGAGAATTTGACCCTGGCATGTTCCCACTGTTTATAAATATGAATATAAATACTTCTATATTTAAATTCTTAGACATAATTGCTATTGGCACATAATGAAAATTAGCACATGCTGAGGGAACATGACCAAGGATGGTGTGGTATATATCATACATACATTAAAAATACTGCAGCATTCTCATTTTTATGCTGCTTCTGGACTTCTTATGTGGTGCCAAATAGACTTCCTATGTAATGTACTCAATGTTCATTTGTACTACCTGCAGGCAAATCATGTGGAAGAATTTCCTACTTTCTTCATCCATGCTAAAAAAAGTATGGCCATCAGCAGCCAAACAGTAAAAAAAAAAACAACCAAACCACAACAACCAAAGCCAAACCAAGCCACATACCCTTGCATTTCAAGGTAATTCTGCTAAAACTTCATGGAAGTTAATTAAATCTTTGTTTTCTGACAAAAGTAGGGAAGTTATATTAAAAAAAAAAACAAACCTTTCTTGATCAAAGAGGAAAACCACATATACCATCCTGCAATAGGTTTTTTTCCTCCTTAGAATGCAAGTAACTTTTCTTAATGAACAATTTTTTTATTATTATTATTATGGTTTGGGAGAAATTCCCATTTTGTGCCATTTAGTGACTGTTTTTAAGCCTTGCCTGAACTCCACCCCTTTAGTTTAGAACATCTTTGATCTCACAGGAATTAGAATCTTCTCCCCTTTTCTTCTTCCCTTTCCTTCCCCATTAGAAAGGTGTTTCTTTACAACGTTACAACTTCTACCATGTCCATTCCAGTCAATGATTAATATCATAGCCTTAAAATTTCTGTCTATAATTTAGATCTTTTCTGTCTTAAGGTAGCAAAAATCTGTAAAAAAACAGGCAGGACCTTTCCACGTCTTCAAGCTCCAATTTATACTGTTCCTCCAACTTTACAGACACTTTTCCTCCATGTTTAGAAGGAACAAGCTAAGTAAAAATTAATAAAACGCATCAAAAATGTAGGAACTAGGAAATAATTCTATTTATTATGATGCCTACAATTAAACATAAACTAAATTCTTGTGGCAATTATTAAATGTTTAACAAACCTTGCCTAGATAGGCAACGAGCAGGACATGCCTGCTCTGAATCTATGCAGCATCTTGCAAAAGAACTGGGGACAGGTCCCTCTCAACATATTTTCCAAGGCATACAAGGGAAAAGTTAAGATGACAAATAGCGGGTGAAGGATAGGGAAAAAAGATACATGCCAAAGTTTAACTTCTAGATAGTTCTGGTTGGGTTGGTTTTTTTTTTTGCAAACCAGATAGCCCCTAAAGTCATCTGTCCTAGACATTGGGTGCAGCTTGCTTTAAGTGAGTGAGAATCATAAATCTGTAAGTTTAAAATAGCAACATACCTTGCCTTTTCTTCAGATCTCCAAATACTGGAAACCCTAGGTTTTATTAAATCCACTTGCTAGCGGCTTTAACAATTACAACTTTGTTTTAGAACTTCAATACAGTTGGTTCAATTAATTTTCAAGCCAAGGAAAAAAAGTGGTGTGACTACCTAAAAGTTCAGATTCTTGCATAGGCTGTAGGAAGAAACACCTCCCTGTGCTAAAGGAAAGCTTTCCTTTCTAGTCATCTGGTGTACTGTAAAATATTCTTACAGGAACTGACAACAGGCTACCCTGGCATTACACTATGCTCGTAGAGTTCTAAATTCTTTCAGATGAGGACGTGACTAAAGACATGCAGACATGAAATTTCACTGAGCAATGCAGGAAATCCTAGAAATTTCTGAAGTCTTCATAAAGAGAGCTGCCTAATATAAACTGTATTGTTACTACCAAGGTGCTTTCAAACTATTCACCCTGAATCATAATTCTGTAACTATCCAAAAATACCAAAGCCATTCTACTGAGTGTTAGTCTCCCTGAAGCCTGACAAGGCTTCAACTTGAGATAGGATCTTTCCAAACTCTCTTTTTTTCCCCCCTTCTTTAACTTGAAGTCAATATTATAGCATAAGTCACTCAAATACATACGTCCTCTGTGGAAGCCCTTCTGTGTACATGCTAAAAGCCACTGCAGGAAGGTAGGCTTGCTCCAGTGCGATAACGTTTTTCTAGTAAAAGGTGTGAGCTACATAAAAAACGAAACAAAACCAAACAAAAAAAAAAAACAAACTGTTCCTGGATCACTACACATGAATAATTCTATGATTCTCAAAAGTTCGGCTTCACAGAAAGAGAAGTTATTTTGTTATATGACTATATTGCTGCTCCAAAGACAGCAAAGTAGTTCATGTCAGTTCCTTGCTGATGAGCAGCAAGTTCAGGTTTATCCAACTTACACAGTAGTTAAAATAGTATAGACAAGTTGCCAGATGTCATTTTTGTCTGAAACAGTTTTTGCTTTTTACTACTTCTTCCAAATTAAAATCAATAAGCATGGAAGTCAGTGCTTTTGTAACGCACTTTCATTGTCCAACAGCTGCAGAAATTCCATATGGATCGCATTCCGTTCCCCTGCCCCAAGATAGGTAGTGGTTATACAGCAGTATTTAGCAACTAATTCGACATTCTAATTGAGACTGCTTGAGCATAAACGGCATTGCAAAACAACGTTTTTTTCTTTAAGAAATCTTATACGTAATACTATCTCAGTTCTCATCACAAGTCGTTGTCAAAAAATACCAGCATTTAACTTAAAGCAATTTACTTACCTTGTGTCTGCATTTAAGTACAACGCCATAGGCACCTGAAACAAAGAAGAAAAGAGATAAACCATGTCAAAGCAGAAAATAAAGAAGTGGCAAGATGAGTCTTCAGTCACCTTCTGGTTATAGAAATAATGCTGTTCCAGTATTAATTATCCAGAACTTGCATCGATACTGTACTGAAGTTATGTGCACTAAAACAATTTCATAAAAATTGCTTCAAAGTAAATTTCAAAATGCTGAAAATACTTCCTTTAAACATACTCGCAGAGCAGCTTGATAACCTGCATGTCCCTTGTATCATTAAAAAGAAATTAATATAGTAAACTTAAACAAAAAAAAAGAAAAAAAACAACAAAAACCCCACAACACAGTCCCATTTCTCTTCCTTTTCTTTAATCTTCCAAACTTCTCCTTCCATCTAAGAATGGAATTAGAAGAAACTATATGGAATAAACTGATGTGTCTTAAAATCTGAACACAGCAGTATTTTGCACATGAAAACTGATTACCGTCAGGAAAACTAAGTCAAGCCTACATAAAATCCTAATTCATTTTTTCGTAAGATACTACTTACCTTCACCTACAACCCCAAGGATCTCAAATTTATTCATCACATTACCAATGTTAGGAATCTTCATCAAGACAAACTCCTCCTACAGTGGAAGCCACAAAACATGGCACAACAGGGAACGCCCAAAGGTCTTGCAAGAGGCGATTTTGAAAAGGCTGTTGGGAAAAAAATTCCACCTTGATCCACCAGACTTCTCAGAACCCTTTCTTAATTTCTAGGCAGTCGATGTCTTCCTGGGGAAAGAAGAAAAAAGAATGTAATTAGTACTTCGGTTTATTTCACACCAATATTGTCTAACAATTTTAACAGACTATTAATTTACTTCTACATTTTATGATGAAGAACGCTTAGCAGCAGTACAATGGACAGAAACTATTGAGAACATATATCTGACAGAACAGCTGGTCTTGTAATCCCATACTTAGGGTGTCTATTATGCTAATAGCTAACTTACTTTCTACAGGACAGAAACAAGCAAAAATGTTGATAGGAACTATCTCAGTGAGCAAAAATACACCCATAATTACACCAAACTGAGAACATAAGTATGTTGACAGCTAGGTAAAAAAAATTGTGTTTACTCAATTTATTATTTGCCCACCGTAATGAAAAAAAAGGATAAGGTAGAAAGAACACTAAGTGATAGAAAATATTCTTCTACTGCTATTTTCTGTGACTGTGAAAAAAAACAAACAACCAAACAAAAAAAAAACTTATTAGACTGACTAGCAATCAGATGTAGAAAATTATTTCCATATCAGCTTATTTGGTAGAAATGTAATGAACAGCAAAAAAGGTTTTCATAGGTTTTTTTCTGTTTCTCAATCACTGAAGTAATTTGTAAATCAAGCAACTATACACAGATTAAAGAACAAAGGTTTTTGTGTCTGTCTGTTTCAGGTTCACCACATCACTGCTATAATCTTAGAAGTCTGATAAACGAAATACACTGAAGTCTGGTTTTGCTAACTCAGACTTCATTTTTAACCCTAAAGGCATACATCTCGCAATCAAAAATGGGAAAGAGCTAAAATAACTTCACCATAAATTGGAAATAGGTAATTTCCACAGTTCAGTGCTCCAATAACAGGACAACTCATGAGGAACAAGATGGTAGGGTAGAAATGAATCCATTTAATTATGTGTAATGGGTGAATGTGACCTGATAATATCAGGTTCCGCTCACACAGACAGGATTTCACTAGAAGCTATGGGTGCTGGCCAAAAGCTCTGTTTTGACTAAGTCACACATAAAAAAAAACAAAAACGACAACTCAAGGGTAGAAGAAAATCACAATCACACTAGCCTCAGTAAGACACAGGGAGAACATTCGGGGTGTTCACGTGTGCGTGTCAGCAACTTCAGAGTTAATCATCCACAGTATCTAGGAAGCAAACGCTGAAAAAAAGCAGTGACTTCTTCATTAAAGGGATGGTGGTTAGTGTTGTGTTTGTTTTTTTTTTTTGGGGGGGGGAGGAGGGGTTAAAGTTGTTTTCAAAAAAGCTACCCACTCCATAATGGATTACATCAGCTGTTTAATTTACTGTTTCAATTAATCTTTTTTTCCTTTTTTTTCACTTGTGAATTTTAGAAAATACCCTTTCCTTTCTCATTTGGCATCTCCTTCTCACAAAAGCCTGTGTGCTGTTTGTCCAGGCTTTCTGGTTACAGTAACAAACTGAAAGCATGAGCTCCTGGAAAAGCAGGCGCATCTGCTCAGATACACCCACCAACACAGGAGAACAGAGCCTGCATGGGGCTGCTTCAGCTCTCTATGGAAACAGGCTAGCGCCAGGCGCATGGTGCAGCTGGCTGTTCTATGCTGCAGCTGAGTGACAGAAATGCTGCTAAACAGATCATGAAAGAACCATTAATGCTGTAACATAAGCAAGACACAAGAAAACAAGTCAGCCACGTTCAGAACAGAAAAAAAAACTTTCCAGAAAGAAAGGAACAGTTAGAAAACATCTGTTTTCTATTAGCACTATTCAATAACATCACCAAATTCTCTATTATTCATCAAGTCTTTCTAGAAATTAGTTTGTGATAACATTCATCTCTTATCAGCTAATGTTACCACCATACATTGTCTTTCTGCCTTACAGTGTACACAATACTTTTTGGATCTGTGACAAAACAGTGAAGAAGCTTATGAGATAATGTATCAAAAGTTCAAGACATTTAGATGCAGTTTCCTCTGTCCCTCATTTAGTATTTCTAAATTTCTCAAACTACTTAAAGCTATACAGACCTGCAGCTTGTGATCCACTAAACAACAACAAAAAACAAACAAACAAACAAAAAAAAACCAAAGAGTTCTGAAAGTGTATTCAGTATGCATCGTATTTTTCCACTGGAATAAAGGTTAGATATGCAAGCAGCTAAGCTTATTTCCTGAAATTTGGTACTACACACCTTCCTCTTCCCACCAATCACACAGTTTTCCCCTTTAGTTCATTAAAAGTAAGAGTCACAGAAAGCTGATCCATTTGTTACACGGTTGCTCCTGGACACATGGCACATAGAGCAGCATCCACATGTAACTCCTTAAAAGTAAAAGCCTGTCAATTCACTTACTGATGTCCATTCACCATGAGTCATACACTTCAACTGGCCCAAAGAAACACACAAACCAGCTTCTTGAATTCTCCCTTAAGTGCATCATGACTGACAGCAAAGGTAATACAGATGCACATACAAGGGGACTCCTAAGAGAAAACTGCACCTGAGCACCTCTTCTGTGCTGACTTCAGCATCATCTCTGTGCACAACTCTGCTCAGAGCACTCTATAAGAACCTGATCTTGAAATGAGGAGAGCTTATGGGAAGATGAAAAGTGTTGTGTAGCAGCAGTATGGACACATTACCCAAACAATTTTTGCCCTAGCTCTCTTGCCATATCTCCTCAAGCAGGGCAGTAATTCAAACTAGTTCTCTTCTGCAACATTAGTGAAGTCAAGACTAGCTAAATCCATCTAACCACTACACAGAATCATACATGCTTGAGATCTTTGCCTCCAAAAGCTCATGAAAGTTTGAGAAGAAACTGCTAAAAATACTTGTTCAGTGGCAGCACCCACTGAACTTTGTGTGTTTTTCTGCTTTTCAAAAGGCACTGGCTTTGTTAAGACTGTTTTTAAAATCACTGATTTTTACAGGAAATCTGGTAACATGAACTCAATCTCAATGAATGACTCAGAGTGAATAGCAGAGTAATTGTAATAATAAAATAAAAATAAAGACTAAACTTTTAACAAAAAGAAAAATATCAAGGAAATTATTGATAGCAAGAATTACAACATTCTGTAATTTAGTGAAGATAGGTTGGATTCTTTCAGGCTGGAAATAGCAAGGAAAACCTTATTAATAGCAACCACAATTTCATTCTTTGTACTGAGTACCGTATAGAACTGTTTTAATAAGCTGCCTGCCAGCTACAATGATAACACTTGCAGAAAAGGAAATAAGGCCATTCTTCACCTCTCAGTAGGGAAATAGCTCTCATTCTCCTAACACCCCTGAGGCAGCCAGGTTCACAGCACAACTTAAGAATTAAACCAACAGACCTTTGAGATGGTCTCAGTGTTACCATGGCACTCTACAAAACAGAGCAAATTCAGCAAAATAAAACATCATGAAATGAACAAGAACAAAATAATTGTACTTAATCCGGAGCTATAGCAGTGTCAGATTTTAATACAAATGTAGTTGTTTTGCAATAGCATGTAAGCCTTATATCTAAAAACTAAAAACTGTATAAATGTACTGGGAAGGAACAGACAGCCTAATACAGCATTGTGGTACCTGATCATTTGCATTTAAATTAAAACAATGGGGAAAAAGCCTACCTCTTCCCCAATTCCTTTTTCCTTCACAGCCATTAAGAATTCTAGAACATCATTCAAAAGCATTCAACTTAATCACATACTCCAAGGCCTCAATCCTAAATAAAAATGCTCTTCATTGTTTCATAGTCATCAATAGCTGGATGAGGGGCAAGCACTTTTTACATAATTAGATTTTAGTAGAAACGTTTAGCGATAATCATAAACTTGAGGTAACATTTGTCTTCACAAAATTTGGAGAAATAAAACTGTGCTAGAAATACACAGTTAGGTTTGTATGTCAGTGTATTGGACATTGAGTATATAGTTCATTTCACATATTAAGGCAGAAAAAATGCTATTTGCACCCTGCTGAAGTCAGTTACAAACTTCTAACTGACTTCAAAGTCATCTGTTCACTAACAAAACAGCAGGTCAGTAAATAGGTGTAAAGAACTTATGTCACGTAAGTATCCATCTTTGATGGTTATACGTTAATCCAAACCCTTGTATGCCTTCTGTTGTAAAAGGCACATATGTGAAACCATGAACCACCTCTATTAGTCATGATGTATTACTACTAAAAATAGTGGTGATAGTAGTTGGAAAAGAGTTGGAGAAGTTTTTTTCTCGATTCATTGACCCAGAAGAAAGCTCCAGGAGTATTAATGAGGAATTACAGATTAGGAAGAACAAATTCAGTATTTGAGCAGCTGTAAGGAGAAAGCTAGTAGGAATATTCTGACTTTAAGAATGGAGAGGGGAAAAAAAAAAAACAAACACAAAAACCAAACCAAACCAAAAAACCCACAAAAAACAAAACCAAAAACACCCTGAAACCAAACCAGCATATTTCTAGTGAATTTTCCAGTCTCACCCCTGCATTTGGAAAAAAGCTACCACTTGCTGGTTTTTCCATAATATGGAAGGACAGTAGACCTTCTAACTGGGCAAGGTTCTGGAGAAAGAGCCAAAAAGATCTCATAATATGAAGAACCCTACAATGTAGAAGTTGAAAAATGAAAAAGCTGAAGAAGAGATAAAAAGCAATGAGAACTGCAATACAGCAAGCCATTTTGCACACCCTAAACTTCAATCAATCCCCTTCTGCTCATTAAAAAAAAAAAAAATGAAGAGAACAGACAGTGAAAGTAAATACAAAAATTAGAAAACTGCCCAACAAATTATGTAAAAGCAAAACACCAAGGTTGTTTGCATGCTTTAAAATTCAACTCCAGCAAGCTTTTATTGACATCGCTAATACCATCACTGGAAGCTGACTTGACTCAGTGGAGTTCAGTGGAGTTGTTTTGACATTCACTTTTTTTTAATAGCTGGTGATATATTGAAATCTTAAAACTCATCTGAACGAGTTATACATCAAGGAAAGTCATCATCACATAACTGGCCTAAAATGCAGCATGCCACCATGGCAGCAGGGCCAAGGGTGCAGGGGAAGAACCTGAACAAAGTTTCCATCCAGCAGCAAGCACACAACTAGGAAAGGGTTGAATCAGCTCTCAGCTATTAAAGATACCCATTTGGTTAAATTCTGAAAGGAAAACTGAGCTTGAAGACCAGGGTGGCAATACTGATTTGGTTCAGTTTATCTTGTTCAGTGAGTGCTCTTCCTTTTGTATGCAAGTACAGATTGAAAAATAAATTCAGCTCATCCTGAATATATGAACTAAATTCACTTCTCAGAGTTATAATGCAGGATTTATGAGCTTCTTTAACAGCTGTGGCCAACTCAAAAAGAGTGGGTGCTTAGCAGGATGCTTCTAAGACCACACTGACAAATAAGCAGACAGATTATCAAAGCACTGAGCACAAAAGCAGCTCCCATGAGTCATAACAGGAGGACAGGAAAGACAATTTTTGCTTCCATTTTAGTCTTCCTCTCCAGTAAGAACCTTAAATATGTCTATTGTGGGTGTGACAGCTTCTTCCACAGTTTATGCTGGTCCTTATGCATGCTGGGCGGTCCTTGCCATACCTGTAGCAGCTCCGAATTAAAAACCCCAGTGTTCAGAGGATAACACTCTCAACAACAACCTGTTAAATCCCTTTGCAGTTTCATCTGACACAAGGAGCCTGACACACATTTGCTTCCATCAAACAGAAATGCCAACATCTATAGCTGAAATAAAAGCACATTTCTGCATACCAAGATACAGTTAGGCAAGGGGGAAGGGGGGGCAAGGTTGTTTGTTTTTTTTTTTTCCCCAGACAGGAGAAGGTCCTATTTTATTACAGAGTACCTCCTGTGGAAGAAGCTAGTATTTCTTTATCTGACACAGTATTTGTAGCAGTCTCCTTAGAAGGTGGTTCTTTCATTTTAAGCTTTCCTTCTTTCTCCTTGGAACACCAGTCTTCAGCAATATCCTGTATTCATTTGTCACGTTGCTTACTATTTAGTTCTATATTATCTTTGACAATCTGCCATGAACTTCAACTCCCCAGGCTATAAAATACTATTAGAAGGATAGCTTTTTCATCTCTAATAATTACCAAGAAAAGCTACTATTTTCAAAGAGTTACACATTAGGACTCACTTTGTGACTCAATTCCCACATTTGTGTTTGAAGATTCATGCTCAGAGAAAGAAGAATAAAAAAAAGAAAAAAAAAAAAAGGGTTAAGAATGAAAGTCTTCCTCCTTTACCACACACCACTCACAAAAAAATCACATTCAAAGTCCTGAGCAAAGGGAGTTCCTGTCCAAGAAAAGTACAATACATTATCTTCAAGGGAACACATTAGAGGCGCTGAGCAGCCAGTCAACTGAAGGACTGCTCTAAAGTTTGAGCTCAGCAGGGTATTTGTGGAAAGGGCCTCTCAAGCTCTTCCATCATGCTCTTCGGTCTCTCCAATCCGTGGCAACCTACTGTCAAAAAGCACACTGCTAGGTTCCTCTCAAAAACAGCAGGAGCCACTAACTGTGCATCAGCAATCCCGCACCACCATGCTGTCAGCAGACAAAACAGCAGCCGTAAAAGAACTTGGCTGCTTAGGAAGAAAGTCCTTTGATGCATTTCTAACTGGTTCAACTACTGAATCTTTCATACCTGTGCACAAAAAGCATACCGGTGACTTAAAAAGCCTGTTTCCTAACTTTCTGCCTCCTACCAACCCAGGTTTGCTTTCATTGTTTTAAAAATAACTCCCTTTCACATTATAAAAGTCAGATGTTCCTCTCTGTCCTGGCTTTGGCTGGGAGCTTCCTCATAAGAGAACAGAAAAGTTCAGGTGAATATAAAGTATTTATAAATAGCAAATACATGCAGAAAGTAAATTCTAATGCTGATCAAAATAACGCAACGACTACTCTTCCTTGTAATCTTTAAACATGCCATTAAATAAAGATTACTGTTTTACTATCTGAAGAGAAAAAAAAAAAACCAAGAAATCTCTTTTTTCCTTTAAAAGAGCATAGTAAATATACGGAACAAGCATAAAAATATGAGGGGGGAGCCCCCCGAAGTTTAATACTAAATTAATAACAAAACATAATTAATGACCAGAATTACATTCTAATTACCTAAAAAATATTTATCATTTATTTGTGATGTGTTTTCCAAGCAGAGGCATTTTCTTTAAACACTACTGACCTATCTTTTAGGTCAGTAACCTTGCAAGGAACGCCATCCAAAGGCTTTCAATAGAGAACAGCAAGAAGCCCCTCAATTACTAACTGTCATAATACTCAAAGGTCATTTCAAGAATAAATCCACATTAGTATGCAAGCACATGTGCAGGAAACATATTTAAAGAAACAACTCACAGGGTTTTCATTATTGGTTTGTCTTTCACTAAAGTCATTACAAGTGATTAAACCACAAGGAGGGCAAATGGTGCAGAATGGATTCAGGGAAGGGGCAGGAGGAGCACTAGGGTTTTTTTTTGTTTTGTTTGGATTTGCTTTTTTTCTTCTTTTATCACAAACAGACTCTCTTAACTTCATAAACCTCCAAGCAGCTTCTTTCAAAAAACCCAAAGAAATTGAAGACTATAGAAACATCTCTCCATATGTTTCATCTGAATTTGAACATACTGCTACTGTTTCAGTGCGTGAAAGTATATTACAAGATATTAGCTCCAATTTTACAGATTTCAGAGATAACAGCAAGTAAAAGTAGTACTGAAAATATTTGAATGTGCTTATTTTAATGAAAAAAATAAAATCTGTGAAGTGTTACAATATCTATTATCAGAGTTATGTAAAGCATGTTAAACATGTTAAATAAAGGGTGAGTTTTGCTATACTTTCTAGTTAGGAAAAAAAAAACAAATCTGTTAAATTTACACAAGTGAATAAAGCAATTAAGTGAAACCCAAGTCAAGATGACTGATCTCCAATGTGGCTCAGACTGCATTAAGACCTTATGACCATTATAACATGCTGACACTCAATAAAAAACTATTCAGATTCCAGATAAAGAAGAAAAAATAAATACAAACAAACAAACAAACAAAAAAAAATCCCAACAATTCCTCTCAGTTAAAAGAGCTTCCTTGAAACAGAGGATGGAAGCTTTGAGTCTTCTGGAATGCAGCACCGCAGAAGCAGCAGCAGTGCTGTGTACCAAGGGCAGTTCTAGGGAGCACTCAGAACATTAAATTGAGAGCCCTTAAATGAACTTTGTGTTCAGTGCAAATCCACTGCAGAAAGTACAGCACCACAGCAATCAACTTGTGCTGTTTCTACAGATGCCCTCATGTTGAGCCACCTAAAGCACCTTCAGGAAAGGAAACTTCAGTTTGTTACATAAAATTACTGCAAGCACATACGGAAGATATATTAAGTTGACCAAGTCAATTTGCAAAATGCATGAACAGCTTTCCAGTAGAGAAAACCCCCACAGCAATGAACCCAAAAATTCAATTTAGTGATCATCTAAAAGCAGTAAAAATCAACTTGAAAAGAGCCAGGCAAAAGCAACAAAGAACCAGAATATTATCTTTTTCACAAGATCATATGCTTGTCTCCACCACTGACTGCATCAGTGAATGGATACTAATGAAGAGTTCAGCTGTATACAAGAAAAAAACCATGCTGGGAGCAACACTTACTCAGATTCATTCATGTACCATTTGTTTTACCTAAACACAAAATTTAAGTTCTATTGAAATTCTAGTGAAACTGGATGGTGGTAGGGAAAACAGGGTGTTGTGATTTTTATCTGCTTTTCAATATTTGTACTCAAAAATCTCTCCAATGATCAAAAGATCCAGTTTCCTCTTATACATCATGAAACAAAACTACGACAATCAGGATAACTGATAGCGTGGCAACTTAAAAATTTTAACATCTAGTTGTTGTGGATTTCATAGAATCATAGAATAGTTTGGGTTGGAAGGAACCTTCGAAGGTCATCTGATCCAAAACCCCTGCAATGAACAGGGACATCTTCAACTAGATCAGGTTGCTCAGAATCACATCCAGCCTGGCCTGGAGTATCTGGGCAACCTGCACCAGTATTTTACTACCCTCGTTGTAAGACATTTCTTCCTCAAGTCCAGTCTGAATCTCCCCTCTTTTAGTTTAAAACCCTCATCCTATCGCCAACAAGCCCTGCTGAAAAGTCTCTCCATATCTTTCTTGTAGGCCCCTTTTAAGAACTGAAAGGCTGCAGTAAGGTCCCCCCTTGAGTCTTTTCTCCAGGATGGATAACCCCAACCCTCTCAGCCTTTCCTCAGAGGGGAGGTGCTCCAGTCCTCTGATCATTTTTTGTGGTCCTACTCTGGACCATCGCCAACAGGTCCATGCCTTTCCTGCACTGAGGACTCCACAGCTGGAAGCAGTACTCCAGATGTAGTCTCACCAGAGTGAAGAATCGCCTCCCTTGACCATGCTCCTTTGGATGCAGCCCAAGATAGAATTTAAAACAACTAGAGCATTAGCTAAAGCAGTTGTTATCCAGAAAGAAATAAAAGTGAACCACCATTGTGATTCAAATCGCAAAGTTGCTAGTGAACTCCCAGGTGAAATGCACCTACTTGTATTAGTACATTACAAGGCAGGGGCAGTTCTGCTACAAGAGGTAGAAGAACTACCTTCAAAAAGATGAAAGCAAACTGAGAAACTAGTAACATAAAAGCTGACAGACTGCCATCCTGTACACACTATCCAAGGATTGAGGTAGATTACAGCAAGACTGAAATGTGAACATTGCAACCAGGCTTGAAGCAGTGGAGAGATTTATTTCCTTAAAGAGGCTATTTGATACAACTACTTAAATTCATAGAATACATCCCCCTGTATAGCCTTCCTCTTGCACTGTGAATTTAAGCTACAGTTGAAAAAGTATTTGCAATTTCTGAACTTGCTATGTCTGATTTTATATTAGAACAGGTAAAGTCTGATTATTATTTAATTTCTCAAACTTAGAGGACTCCAAAACTGCTATTATGAAACTGTATTGGTTTGCATGGCAAGGTTTTGGTGGTGGTAGGCTACAGGAGTGGCTTCTGTGAGAAGCTGCCAGAAGCTTCCCCTATGTCCAACAGAGCCAATGCCAGCCATCTCCAAGATGGACCTGTTGCTGGCCAAGGCACTATCAGCGATGGCAGCAGCTTTAAGAAGGGGGAAGAAGCTACTGCATAACAGCAACTACAGCTGAAGAGAGGAGCGAGAGAGACTATGAGGGCAACAGCCTCGCAGACTCCAAGGTCACTGCAGAAGGTGAGGTGGTGCTCCAGGCACCAGAGCAGAAATTCTCCTGCAGCCTATGTTGAAGACCATGGTGAGGCATGCTGTCCCCATGCATCCCATGGAGAACCACACACTGCAGCAGGAGGATGTCCAAAGTAATCTGAGACCTTGTGGGAAGCCCACACTGGAGGAGGAGGCTCCTGGCAGGACCTGTGGTTCCACGGAGGAGAGCACACGCTGGAGCAGGTTTGCTGCAGGACTTGTGACCCCATGGAAGGGACCCATGCTGGAGCAGTCTGTTCCTGAAGGACTGCACCCCATGGAAGGGAGCCAAGCTGGAGCAGGCCATGAAGATCTGCAGCCTATGGCAAGGACTCAGGTTGGAGCAGTTCACGGAGGACTGTTTCCCATGGGAAGGACTCCACGCTGGAGCTGAGGGAGATTGTGAGAAGTCCTCCTCTGAGGAGGAAGGAGCAGCAGAGACAACGTGTGATGAACTGACCACAAGCCTCATCCCCTGCGCCTCTGGAGGGGAGGAGGTAGAGAATTTGAGAGCAGAGTTGAACCCAGTAAGAAAGGAATGGTGGGGGGAAGGTGTTTTATGTTCTGGTTTTATTTCTTATTATCCTACTCTTATTTCATTGGTAATAAATTAATTTTCCTCAAGCTGTGTCTGTTTTGCCCATGACAGTAACCAGTAAGTGATCTCCCTGTCCTTATCTCAACCCATGAGCCTTTTGTGAAATTTTCTCTCCCATGTTCAGCTTTGGTGGGCACCTGGCATCCAGCCAGGGTCAACCCACCACAGAAACCTAATTGCAATGATATTTAATTAGTTACAACATCCACTTTTCCTCTTGTATTTATCTCAACTGTTAGATGCACTCTTAGGTCTTGTCTTTAATTAGATGTTAAGCTCTTTGGCAACGAAGCTCTTTTGCTATATTGAAGGCATCTGGGTGTTGTTATAAAGATGAAATATTTGAAACCATGCTATGGTACTGGTTCTTTGCATAAACAGAATTGCTGTGGTAAAAGATGAATCTTGAGGTAAATGAGAGTCTCACCAGATGACTCAGGAAAAAACTTCAAAACCATTAGGAGGCAACATTGATTCATCTCTGGAAACAGGATGCGGTAATAATTTTTATTTTTATTTTTTATAATAAACAATGCTGTTTCAATGCCAGCCTCCATAATGACTTGAAAATAAAATCTCCTCTCTTATAATTTCAGCCTAGTGGTTTCTATCTAATAGTTAAAAGGGGGGGGGGGGGGTGTTATTTTAAATCTCATGTAACATTGAAAACTATCCTCATAATCAAAACTACGAATGTTCAGGCAAATTCTCTTAACAAAAATGCAGCCTATATTTGTTCTATACCTTCATCCACCACCATCAATATACTAGCAAAACACACATATCCGATGAACCGTGCTTAACTAGTACGTTTGTCAAAAAGCTTAGTGTTTAAAATAAAAGCTCAATGAAAGAATTCCACAGCCCTAGTCAACATCATTATTCTGGCAAAAATGTCTCTAAACTAAATGAAGAGTTTTCTACTGAAAAGCTACCTCAAAAAGAAAAGATGAAAGACTAGTATTTACATAGCGGGCACTATAATCTAAAATGAAGAAGTTGATATATCAAATAAAAAAATATTCAAGTGTAAGTAGAAAATGTCAGGTGTGTGGCCTTTTTCCCCAAGCAGACTGCTTCACAAGTGTCAGTAGAGCTTCTCTCTCGTATGCTGAAGGCTTCTTGCATTGGAGATTCCCATGGCAGTTTTAGCATGTCTGGATATGTAAGTGACCCAAAGAGGACCTGAAAAACAGGTCTTGAGAAAAGGGAGATGCATCTAAACAGTAAACAATGTTGGCAAGCCTACCAAATGTATTAAAGCAGCTCATAATCCTGAATTTCATTCCTTATGAATTTCCTTATCCTTTGAGTCTTCTAAGTATATAGAGTGGGGAGTGTGGGGGAAAGAGAATGGAAAAAAAAAGGAAGGGAAGGCAATGCCTGCAGCAAAGAAAGGCTGTTAAGGGAGGATGGGAAAGAAATCTACTCCAGAGAGTCATGGAGGAAGGCAGCAAAAGGCTGGCATATGGGAAAGTTCTGGAATGAAAGAAAAAAAAATAAAGAGGAAAACAAAAAAATCTAAGGAGAAGATGCTTCAGGCATAAGCAATGAGTTCATCATGAGATTTGAGATTTATATTAGCTCACAAAAAAACAGACTTGCAGCACTCAAAAGTCAATATTTGCATAACTGACTTTCCTGTTTCTAATCTAGTTACTTCTTGTACAAATAGTCTTCTAACATTAAGGGAACTGGAAGCAATTTGGAGATCTGAACACAGAAGTCTAATCCCAGCAAATCATTATTATTTACTTCTGGTAAAAGGAAAGTTAAAAACCTAAGAAAAGAAAGGCTGGCAACAGTATAGGGCATACCATATCTCAGAAGATCAAAACAAACTTCCCAAAGTTCAATTATACCTAGTGATGAAACTGCTAGGGAGCTTCTGAGGTGAAAGACTTCAAATCAAGAAAATGAAACAGCTGATCCTTGTTGTACAAGCTGTACAAAACCATCGACATATAATGACAGGCTTCATACTGGTCATCAAGGAAGTTAACTGAATGAGTGGATATCAACACATTTCATCACCCACCACAGGCAATAATCATGAATCAGAAGCACACTGACCTCATCCCTAACACAGCATACACAACCAAAGAAGCCAGCACCCAACAGATAGGGAGACAACATGCAAAATTAGTTTTAAACACACTATATTGTTTCTTTCCATTAGTGTTCTCTTTGTGCCTTTCTAACCTTGGAAGTGTAATCTCCAATTTCCTTTGTAACCTAGGATGGGTTACAGAGGATAAGGGTAACACACTTTAGTCAGATAAAAAGCAATAATTCTTGTAATCTTTGGGTTATACAGCTTTCTTTGTTGCTAAAACTTTACTGCATACTAAACCAACATGTTTAACACTCTCGTGGTGTTAGATACACATTTCCTATTCCATCTACATATATCTCAAGAAACCCCAGCCCAACAAAAACACCAATATACAGAGCTGAATACCTACTGCTAGAGAGAGAATTTTGTAATGTATAGATGTTGCCACCCCCACACCAACGAACAGAACTAAAAGACAATCAAGTAATGTAAGAGTCTCCATCCTGAGCTGCAATTTCAAACATGGATGTTAAATGCCTTTCATAGTTCATTGGCATCCATTCTTCAACTGATTAAAAAGCTCTATTTCTCTGCTTGCATGCTAAGATTCTTTAAAAAAGAAACTTTCAAGACAATTTGCACAACAGCATTTTGCAACAAAATTCAGCTATTTTTCCCACTGCAAGGTATTTACTAGGCTGCAGTAATTCTCTCAGCACTTTTAAAGCTTGAAACACACCTTCTGTTGAATGCTATGAGTCAGTTTTAATGAGTGTTATGTTCTATTGCTCTGCAGCTTATGCAAGAGAAAGAATTTGCATTAAGTACCCAGCTTTAGAAGCCACCTTCTCTTCTCCATTGTTAATACTGACTAATGGTAAAAAATAGGCTATATTCGCTGCCTGCTTTCTTATTGTTTTAAAAGACTAAATCTAATTAGCTGCCTGCAATGTAAAATAGACATAAAATTCATTATTGTCATGTTACAGATCTAGGGGGTTTGTGAGTTTTGTTTTTGTTGCTTTATTTATTTGTTTGCTTTTTCAGAAAGCCAGTATACAGAAAAAATATAAGCAGTAATGCCAGGTTTCATACTTCGTAAAATTTCAAAATTCTGACCATGTGTTACCTGATTAGTGCAATTCTTCTCCCTTAACCTGCTTGCAGGAGAATTTACAACAAAACCTTTAAAAGCCTTCATCTAGAAGAAAACCTAATTGTTAACTTCACAAGGAGGAGGATAAAACAGACCAACATCCTAATTTAACTGGGGGGGGGGGTGGGGGGGGTGGAGAGGGTAAGGGGGAACAAAAATTATCAACTAGCTTATAGAGTAACTTTTGAAGTCTGTCACTGGTGTCATTGGGGGAGTATGGAATAGCTTTGCCTTCTTTAAAAAATTCAATAAGAAAAAATTATCATGTGACATCTCATCATCATGGGTCTTTTAGCCAGAACGATGGTCTGATGTAAATACGCTTTTCTTTCATTTGCTTTGCCCCCTTGCTTAAAATCCATGAGACCCTCCACCTCCCTAGAAGAGTACATTGTACTTATGTTGGGGCATTTATTTTTTTGATTGAAAATACGATTACACTTTGCTCAGCTTGACAAAATGAGGGCTTGGGTAATCTGTACCTAGAAATATGCCCGGCAAGTTTTGTAACTGGTTCTCTTGCAAACCAATGGCCAA
The DNA here is from genome assembly GCF_034315485.1 of Pezoporus occidentalis. Classification (NCBI taxonomy): domain Eukaryota; kingdom Metazoa; phylum Chordata; class Aves; order Psittaciformes; family Psittacidae; genus Pezoporus; species Pezoporus occidentalis. Next base: position 7,573,121 of record NW_026916170.1, on the reverse strand, counting down.
TATGCCTCGCAAATACATCCACAAGTAGCTCTACAGACATACAAAGTTAATGTTTTTTTTTATATCTACATATATGTATCTCACACAGAGATATGTACGTGTGAATGCACCTAATTCTAATGACAGGGGACAAATTCCTCCTTCCAGTTAAATTATTTTCATAGATTCATAGAATGGTTTGTGTTGGAAGGGACCTTAAAGATCATCCAGTTCCAACCACCCTGCCATGGGCAGGGACACCTTCCACTATACTGGGTTGCTTCAAGCCCCATCCAACCTGGCCTTGAACATTTCCAGGGATGGGGCAGCCACAGGTTCTCTGGGCAACCTCTGCCAGTGTCGCACCCTCATACTGAAGAGTATCTTCTAACATCTAATCTAAATGTACCCTGTGTCAGCTTAAAGCCATTCCTCCTTGAAAGGGTCTGATGGATATCTTTCTCCATGGTTGGATGATCTGCTATAAAAGGCTAAGTCGTTACATTCATAAAGGACACTTTCTCTATGCAGAAAAAGTACTCAGAAAACCAAGAGAAAGCCAGATCACACACACACCTGGGGACTGGAAGACTGATTCAGATAGTGCTTTTCTGAAACCTCTATGTAGAAAACACTTGTAAAATAAAGCAACGCTTCGGACTGAAGACATTATACTTTTACAGACCTGTAAAGATAGCTTCTTATGAATTAACAAAGGAACTGCATGTGCATGAGGGTATAACAGATAGGTGAATGACACTATGATCTGCTAGCATCTGAGCTGCAGGAGAGGGATAGGCCCAGCATACTGGAGAACAATATTCACTTTAATGGAGACAACTAAGGAAAACGTACACTGCCTCTTTTAGTGCTGGAGACAATTTCTCAAAATACGAAGTCTGTCATTATTGCCTTGAGATGTCAATGCAGATTATACTGCCATTTTTATTAATTTGCAATTAAAAACAGAGATGTAAAATCTAATACCATTCTCATCTCTTTTGGGGGTGTGAGGAGGAGGTATCAGCCCTTCTCTTCTACTTATGTAAAAGTAAGCCTTTTTTTTTTCCTCCTTCCCTTCAAAGAACTTCTCCTTATAGTACTTGAATCTGCTCCAATAACAAGCTCTCAATTCACTTCAGAAATATATTCTAGCTCTTGAAGTTCAATTAATTGGGGGTAGGAGGGGAGGAATCCATCAGCACATTTTCCAGCTATTAGAGACTTGTTTCTTGGCAAGCTGAGAACCTGCCCAACTGAGAACTTAAATAATTTTGTACCCTTAGCACCAGTGGTGATGGAACGGAATAAACTTTCTTCTAATTCAGCCTGTAAGCAGCAGTAGCAGCAAAGTAACACTAGAAATAGAGCACTGACCGTGGTTAACATAAGGCATTCTGAAAGACTCCCCAGCACCCACTAACACATACATCCATCACACAAGAAAAATGTTAGCAAAATATTTAATCCAAGATTCACAGATATTCATATGGCAAACTAAAGCAAGTATTTTAAATCTGCTGAAAGAAGTGCTGATGGAGTTTTTCTTAGTAAGGTTATCTTAATTAATAAAGCATTATACTGAACACGAAAAAACATGTCAAATGTCATTATTAGAAGACAAATATATTTGCACCCCAAACCCCAGAGGATTAAGATCTTGCAATACTTGAGTCCAAAAGCAGATTTAAAGGATTTATCCTCACCCACTTTTTAAATGCTCCATGCCATCAAAAATTTTGCATCCTCTTCATTTGTAAGGAGAAAAGGGAAATCCCCATCCCAGACACACTGTACACAGGCAAGTTCTCCTCAAAGCTGTTTGTAAACTTGTGTCTACTTCCTCAAACATGCTGAAATGACCGTTTAGTAAAAATAAAAAGGAAAAATAATATTTAACCCTGTCTCAAGCATCCAATTAAGTGGCAAACCATTAAAATTTCAAAGTTCAAGAACTCAAGAGACTGAAAGTTTAGGCATAATACAACACTTATCTTGGCTGTAACAGAGGTACTGTCAAGTGCTCATTAAGCTAATGTAATCCATACAAAACCCCAGAGCTAATTTGATGGCCTTTTAGTAGTTCTTTGCATAAGCTCAGCTTATGTAAACTATTTGGACACAGAATATGCCAGTTAGAATTTGGCAGGGAAAAGCATGTTTTTAATACATAAAGCCTGATTATTTTCATCTCCAACTAATTAGTCAAAAATAAGTTTTGAGATAGTAGATTTACACTAAACCAAAAATCAAGATTTCCCCCAATAACATTCATACGAAATTTAAAGGTACCAAGAATATTTTAAAAGAAAATCTACTACTGTGAAAAGTCAAATCTGTCTAGTACTGAAAATATTCCTTATAGTAAGATTACGTAAACTACTTAGGAAACATCTACAAACCAAAGACACTACAATACAAAGCATCAGCCACTGGTATTGTGCTCCCGTTCATTCACAGGCATAGAACTACAGCATTCACTATTCTTAGCAGCAAGCTAGATATTAACAAGAGTAAGGACCCCATGCCCTGCCAAAGTACATGACTATGTTGATTTTGGAACACCATTTCTCCTCACTAAGAACTCCAAGTACAAATGAAAAAACCCCACAAACAAACAAAACCCCCCAACACAAACCACCAAGATTACTTGGTGAACTGAAGAGCAAAGCACAGCCATGTCACCAGAGGCTCTAATGTCTATTAAATTCTACATGGATATGAAGCCAAAACCTTGACAAGTCTTCAGTTAACACCAACCAATTAACTTTCATATAGCAACTCAAGACAACAGGAAACAAGAGCACAAGGCTCTAGTCCTCTCCTCTGTGCTCTTCATTAGGCAGACAGGGTCTCAGTCCCAGCAGCCTGCTGGAGCTCTAACCTCCTTATCAAAAAGGATTTGCTGCTGTAAGGAGAAATCAGCTTCAGAAACCTAGCTCTGAGGAGCCATATAATCTTAATATTCCCTAAGTAAGTTACTTTAAAAGTGAAATATAAACAGAGATTTGGGGTGATGGAAGTACAACAGTAGTAGTTTTACAGCACCTTTAGAGATACCATCCAGTTTAATCGCACGTCATTAGAGCACAACACATAACAATCCATCATTCCAGTAAGATAGCCACACACTTTTTCCACACAGCAAATCTGGAAGGTGTTTCTAGTTTTGTCCACACATAGATAACAAGAAAATTAAAACAGCAGCAGTGAGAACACACCAGAGAAATGTCAATCTGCCAAGGACATCTTCAGTAGAATTAAAACAAGTATCTACGCTCTTGCCTGTAACCGTGATAATCGGTTTCAGTAGCTCACTGGATCTGAAGAGTTGAAAACTCAGATAAGAGTTTTTACAGCTGGAAGGAAGGAATCAACATTTGCTAAAGGCTTGGCTTCCAGAAAGCTACACCTACACTGAGGAGCTCTAAGTAACTTAGATCAGCATGCTTTTCAACACTCAAGTTGTTTGGCATCAGTGTGTAAACCAGCTACACTCAAACATACTATCTTAATTAAGAATGCTCACCTTTGTAACATGCAATTTAATTCACTGGAAAGCACTCACCAATTTACTAACCAACTTCTAAACGTGCATAATTGAAACTGCAAGTATCAGCTTTCATAGAATCAACTCTTTTGACACCACAACTTGTCAGACAGTGGACGCAAAAATGCAAGAAGCTCTAGATATATCAGCCAAGTGTCAGCATCCAGAAAGACAGCATTTGTCATATATATACAGTATATATTTTTGTATACACACATATTTATAAAAATGCATACATACAATATATATTATACATAATTATAAGGAAAAATAATAGGGTATAAAATTTAAAGAAGCATTTGTGTTTGAGAATGTCTGGTTGGCATAACAGTAACTACACCTCCCTGTGAAATAAAATGTTTTCCAGAAGTGAGCAGCAGAGCTAGGAAGAATGAGGTGCACCAGATTAGAATCTCAGATTAATTCTGTCTGGAAGGGACTGAAGGAGATGCCTGTTCTGCTCTTGTTCCAAGCAGGGCAAAGGCATTCAATCAGTCTATAATCCTTATTAAGACTGCACAGCATTTCTAGCAAGACAAGCAAGAGTAACATGATGACAGAAGTGCTTTGATTGTAGTATCTGAAAAAAAATAAAAATCCTGTATCACATTTACAGCCACATCAATAACAACAAGAAAACAATCCACACAAAACCCAAACCAAATTGACAAATTTAAGAATCCAAGGATGAGCAGGTAATTATTCAGTCTGAAGGAAGCTTCTGTACTGAACACTCTAGTATTCACAGATTTACATTTAACAAAAAGCTCATTCATCTGCCCAAAGTTTGTTGTGTCTTTGCTGTTTGGGGTTTTTGTTTTTGTGTGTGTGTTAACTGTTGGCATTATCTCCCAGTGTCACACCAACTTGTATTATGCCTATGCTAAGGAAACTGAAGTCTATGAAAGTACTTCTAAGTTTCATTCCATCACCTCCTCCTAATAGCTTTCCTACGGCACCCAGAGATTGAAAAAATCTCTAAAGAAAAAAAAAAAAATTAAAAAAAAAATCAAGTTTTACTTTTCTGCTGCAAATTAAAATGCTATCTCATCTTTTTTGTTTAGTGGCATTCTTTTGGGTTTTTTGCATGGTAAGACCTCAGTAAGAGACTGGGAACCCCTCTAAGCCTGCAAATCAAGACGGAGAATGGAAAAGTGCTTGTCAATCCCCAAAATGATCATTTTGAAAAGCCCTGTGCTTACTCGGTTTCTCCTGTTTAAATGAGTTTCAGTACACAGCCAACTTTTCAGAAGGAGAAGCTAGGGCCCAGATGAATTGAATAATCAAACAAGATCAACTGAGATTGTGGGGGGCTTTCTCAGGTGTTCCTCCAGTGCTAGCATGTTTTCCACAGAACTCACAGCTCAATCCATCTGAATCAGCCATACCAGAAATGGATGACTGGAAATTCACCATGCAAGATTTTATAAAGCCTGTACTTTCTCTACGACCAAGAAAAATAATCTGCCTTTAGCATTTTCATATTGTTCAATTAAAAAAAAAAGAAAAAAAAAGTGCCATTTTTTTGGAAGGTAAGTTTTTTTTAAGTAGGCAAAAATAACCAAGAATTGTGCTCTAAAATAACTTCATCAGTAGCCAGAAAAAAGACTGTAATGAGGGACTACAGGCAACTAAATTAAATAGACACAGTAGGGAAAAGGCATTGACAAATTTTCTTACCAACAGAACAGATGATATTTGCAAGGCATATGGTATTTATTTTTAGACGTTAGTCATACAATAATACTACATATTTTATTTTTTCTTGAAAATAGCACAGCATTTTATGTGGATGTGCTTTGTTGATATCAAGTTTCTACAGTTTAACATTTATTTTTGCTGTTACAAAAGGTTTGACTATATTTTTCAAATCATTAACATACTGCACATAGAAGTATTCGGTATACATAGAGGTATGCAAAGTACCTTTTAAAAAATAACAAGTCTTCACAAAAAAAGCAATACTGAATTGAAACACTGAAGGGAAAAAAAAAAAGCCATATGCAAACACACACCATTTTTTGAGTATCTATTATCTTTTCAATCAAATCTCCAAAAAATCTCATTATATATGAAACAGCAAGAGATAACTGGCTTTGGATTGCTATAATGACTGTCAGGCCAGTACAGTGCAGACAAAAAGGCGTAAAATAGTATCAGCAACAGATTCCATCTGGATTTCAATATATCCTTCTTGACTTCTAACCAAGAAGTGTTTCAAGATCTTAGAATTTTTAATTTTCTATTTGTTGAGATGAGAAAACATCTGAAGGAACATATCCCCTACTGGTTACTCCCCACAGATTTCAGTTTAAGCCAATTTTGATTCAAATCCACAAATCTCCAGTAATGTCAAGGGTATTTCAAAGTTTATTTATTAGAATTAGCTAGCATTAATTCTCAGTTAACACAAATAACCTCACCTGAAAAAACTGTTAAGTATTGTCTACGTAAATTTGGTATAGTTTACTTCCATGTCTTCACCTTTGATTTTTGCTCTCCCCTTTCCCTAACATACTTTCCCATTAAAGTACTTCAAGCTCTACTATATGAAAACTTCCATGTATTCATCAGAAATAACCCATAGGACTACACTATCTATTCCTTAAAGGGAAAAAAAAAATAAATAAATCCCTATCTAAAAAGCCCTCATCCCAATTCAAAGAAGAAAATCTAACGCAAAATTTATGAACCTTGCAGACACAGAAAACTGAGTTTGTTCCTTTGTAAAAGCAGTACTTGCTTGTCAGCCTGCCCAGAGTGAAGATAACAGAAGTTGGCCAAGGCCTCACCATTAAAACCGGTCTTTACTATGGTAAGCCCAGCATGTGTTTGAAAGAGCAAAACACCCTAATGTTGTTTTATGCTGTTTGAGCCGGGATTTGTGTTTTCATTAGTAAGTGCTATAGAAGCCTGTACAGTACACTAGACTTTTTTGTTTGAGTTTATAGAAGGCCATAGAAGTGAAAAGCAAAATACAAATAAAAGTGTCCACAAATATTTGCAAGACAACAGTAAAATGTTTTAGGATACAATCAGATACTTAATTCTAGCTGCTACCGATTAATATAAAATTGTCAGCAAATCCAAGTATCTATTGCTCATTGCAAATCGTATTTCTACAACTCCAGGTATGAAGTGCAGTTCTTCTCATTTAAGTTTTTATAGTAATATTTAACTTTTATAATTACATATTAAAAAAGGAAGAAATCCACATACACTTATGAGGCTTTCTTTTAAATTAGATACTATTTTAAACAGCCTTTGTAATAAACCTACTATAATTTTATTTTTCTTTTTAGGCTAGAGGATTTTATACAATGAAGATAGTGAGAAGATTTGTCCCCACCCCTACGTTTTGCTCTCCCTTTAGGCCTCCAGCACAATAGGCTCAAGGGGACACTCAGGAATAGCTTTGCCATCTGGATTCCATATTGCCAGATTAATAATGCTCTTTCATACAATGACTCCATGAAGAGAGATCAAAGCTTTTACAGAACCTTGCCACTCTCTTCTCTTACTAGATGACAATCCCAGCCTCATGTCACAAAAGACATTTCACTGATCAGGCTACCTAGAATACATGGATTTTCACACACCTCCCCTTAACCCAGCCTAGGTTAACATTTAGTATTTCAACACTACAAATTCATTCAAGATTGTCTTAAGTCTCCACTGCATCATTAATGTATTAGTAACATGACAGGGTTTTTTTAGTAGCATGACAATTGCAATAGTAAAAATCACAGCTGTTTAGAAATAATTGAATGTTTGTGTTCCAATTCAACACTGCTTAGCTTGAACAAAGATTAAGACAGAAGTACTTTTAAAAAGCAATAAATGCACCTGGTTTTAACAGCTACAGATGTGTTTGTCATGCCACATACTTAAATCTGGGTATATTATTACCCTCTACTGTTTAATTCAATGCCTACAGATACTGAATGCAGATCATTGAGGTACAGTGATGAGGGAACTGGAGCAAGCTAAAATAAAGTATAACAATTGATTAGCCTCCCTATAAATCTATGGGGATGACATGCCTACAACATAAGTACCATGAAGATTCAGTATCCATCCCTCCCGTCTTAGTGTAAAGGATAACATTATTCTAGTACTTGAGGTAGAATATGCTTATGTTAATATTTAAAACTCATAGGATGGTATAAATACACTGATGCATAATGCACCATCCTGAGAAAATAGATACATTTTTTCTTAAAAACTCTGCAGGATTCAAAAAAGTGGAAGTTTATTTTTTCTTTAATCATAGCAAATTATTTAAACACCTGAAAACCCTGTATTGGGACCTGCAAATTACCCCAGTAGAGAGGCAAGCTATTAAGGAAGAGCCAAATTTTCTGAAGACCATCTAAGAAAAATTAAATTATCTTCACCCTCCCACTAATTAACTGTACCCTGTAATAAGCAAAGAAACACAGCACTAATTGCCAGTTAGATGGCCAGGAAGTATCTGGAATTAAGTTTAAGAAGCTCTAGCACATGACAGGTAAGTCAATAAATTTAATTATTTCCAAATGGACTACACTGAAACTATATAAAGCAAATGTCACAAAAAAAAACCAGAAAAACAAAAAAGAAAAAACCAAACCAAACAAAAAACAAAACAAAAAAATCCCAACAAAACAAACAAACAAACAGATAATCTGTGCAGCATGGAAAAACTCTTCTGCCATTCTTCCCTGGATTCCCATCTTGATAGCTTAAGCAGGTAAGAGTAAAAACAAAGGAAACACCACATGAAATGCTAAAATTTAACATATCTAAAATAAGATACAAAATACTAAGAAATATTTTAAACTTTGTGCCCACTCAAGTCTGGTCAAACAGGAGGCCTCACCATTCCAAGTATAACACAAACTCAGAGAATCGCACCAAGTGCTCATACCATACAGTGATCAAACCACTCAGAGCCTATGAGAAAGCCAACAACTTCAATTTCCTATGAGTGTTCAAAGACTGTAAGTACTGTTTTCTTTATCATTTTGTTCACTCTGCACAATGTGCAATGTTCATCTAAAAACATGCAATGTTCAATAACTGGTTAACTTCTGTTCAGTGTGAAAAGCAAACGTAGTTAGGCCACAAATTAAGAAGCCACAGGCAACTTTCTTTTCTCATTTATTATGTGAATTCTATTTTGCTATTCTCATATTTTTAAAAATTTGCCTATGTACACACACATACACCTCTATGTAGGTTCTCCAGATGGTGTGTACACACTCGAAGTGCAGATTAAGTAATTTTGCATGATCCTTGTAGATAGTCCAAAGGCTAGTCAGAACCTGTGACTGCCCCAGACATATCATTGTCCTTCAACCAATCATTGCTCCTGCTGAAAAGCAAGTTTTCACAAGATGCTTTTCAGTGATGCCCAGTTGCAGGACCAGATGCCTTCTGCACATCAGGAAACACTTCATCACTGTGAGGGGGACCAGCCCTGGCACAGATTACCCAGCGAGGTTTGGAGTGTCCACCCCTGAAGATACTCAAAAGCCACTTGGACACAGTCCTGAGCAACTGACTCTAGATGGCTCTGCTTGAGCAGCGGGGTTGAGCCAGATCACATCCTGAATTCCCTTCCAACCTAATCAGTCTGCAATTCTGTGAAGAAACAGGACTAGAAAGGGATAAGAGACATACCTTGCCACTGGGCTTCACAGCAGAGGGAAACTGAACAGACTCCCTTCCAAAATCTGGTCTTCCAGGAGACTCCAATTACTATCCTTTCCTCCCAGCTTTCTGCTCTTCCATCCCATTATTAATCATCTATCTACCTTGTCCTCAAATACCTTCTGCTTCCCCTCCCCACACCATTATCCTATACCTTATGCTCTGTCTCCCATATCAAGTTCAATCAGTTTTCTAATTCCTCAGGCTTTTTATCTTTGGATGCAGGGAAGTGTTAAATTCCAAGCAGCAATAAGCACATTCAAACAGGATTTTTTTATAGATATACTCTAAGTGTATGAAACCTGCTAGGTTTTTACCATTATTTGTGAAATCTTGACCAAATGCATATGACAAGATGACCCTTCCACTCTTATTAAATACTGTAACAGCACCAAAGGTGTTTTAAACAAACCTTTTAATTTTTAATTCTGAAGTAGCTTCTTTCTCAACAATTAACAATTTTGGCTTGAATTAAATAAGAGTCCGAGCCAAACCACATGCAAATCCATAAAATAATCAGGCTGAGGCAGCCATCCAGGATAGTGAGGGTGGAGAGAAGACCAAAAAAAATAACAGTCAGCCAGGCACATTTGGCAGAAGTTGTAAGCAATTCAGAAGTTGGGTCTTAAAGGGGAAGCTTTGGGAACCTTAATTACAGATAGAAGTTCCAGACCTGCCTACTTAAAAAAAAAAAAAAATGCAGCCCAAAAATCACCAAACAGCTAGTAAGACTCATGTTTCAATTTCCTCTTTTTGCACATTTAGTAAAGAAACAAATTATTTTTCTTAGTAAGCTTAGAAACTGCCATATATATCAACATCTTTTCATCTATTCTAAACTAATAGAGCTCACATTTTACCTCCAATCTGCATACATCACAGGATATGAGTATTGTTACAGTATTCAATTACCAAATTTACAAATTTCAAGCTGACAACCAGGATACTGATGAAGACTTTGTTCTATTTAGAGCAGAGATCTGAGACAAAGAGAAACGGATGGATTCAGCATGATATAGTGTGGGAACTGGTTGTTCCCTTAGTGACAAATAAGACTGACTGCAAGATAAACAAAAGTGTGTTTTAAACGTACATGCTTTGAACCTTAGAGTAAGTTTTTAGCATGAGGTCAAGGATTGTAAATCATAAACAGAGCAGCCAGTGGTCTCAAAACCAAAGAATTAAAATGCCCCACAACTTTGCACAAGCACTGAACAAGGATGCGGTGTTTTTGTTTGAGTTTTTGTTGTTTTAATCCCTTACACTGTGTTCTGTTCTGCTGTAAATTTAAGACCATATTAAGAAGCCCGTATTGGTTACCTAAGCATTTCTTTCCTGTATAATACAACTTCTTCAGAAGTTTCACTTAGCAAAATTAAATAAAATGGGGGTTAAATTGAAAGAACAGTTAATGCAAAGTCATGGGTACATTAGACTTCCAGATCTAAAAAGGAGAGAGACCTGCAATCGCGAACAGATGGGTTGCTACTGGTGAAACATGGAAGGCTGAAATAGAGAATTGTAACAAAACAAAAGCTCAATACAACAGAAAAAGAGGGGAAGATAATGGGCTACAAAATAAAATGCATTACCCAAGGTTTCAAATCCTACATATGGGAGGGGGAACCACTCCCTTCTAAAGTACTGCAGTTCATTAGATACTGCATGGGTATAATTTCTTTACCACAAAACTTAGATCAGCAAACTGATACAGCCTTAAAACAGATGTGAATGTAATTTAAGTTGAAGACCGCCAGTTGCTTACTCAGTAGGACAATTTCAGGATTACCTGAAGTGAGCAGAAGCTTCATTAGTAAAACTGGCATTTTCTAGAATGATAACTGGGATAACCCCCTCAAATCCTAGCCTTCTATATCCATTTTTATCACAGCTTCTTACCACTTGGGTTTTCTAAAATGGTTTATATGAGTCTTTTTTTCTGCCACAACAATGAAAAAATAAAACTCTGCAGCTTCAGAAGAAACATCTTAAGTGTTTAATGCTGTTTTGTACTAAGTAGAGACTCACTATACTCTCACCACAGCCTTCAAAATTCATTTCTCAGTGATGTTGTCCTGCCACTACCATGAAAAGCATTAACAAATTCTGCTTCCTGAATGAACACTGCATAATTTGATCTACATATCTGCCAAGAATCGTGATTCACTGTTCACTCACAATACTTATTTCTCTTAAAGCTTAGTATCGCTGACTGCATGCATGCATCAGTAGGGATCACATAAGAGCATCGCTACAGTAAATGAACAAGTTAAAGAAATGTTTAATTGTGGCAACACATTTTCCTAATAGAATTCAGAACTCTGCTTGTAATAATAAATCCTGAAGTTACCAGATTCAATTTTGAAACTACCTTTGTGCTCCTGTGAAGAGGGAAATGATAAACAACCAGCTAAAGAATGGTATTTGGGACTAATGTCCTCAGCAGTTAAATACTGTTTAAATATAGAACATGGAACCTGTTCTGCAGCTTAGTTAAACTGAAACTAGAAATGGAAGCCTTAGAGAAAAGCAAAAGATATTTGATCATATATACCAGTTAACTGCTGGCATGTTTTCTATGAACCCAAATTGCAGCAAAATCCTGACTTTCATTTCTATCTCAAACTATACTGCACTGGTATCTCTTAGTTCTTATTTCCTTGAGCCACTACAATTTGGTAGGCAAGTTGGTTTGTATCGGAGCACACAAGCAGGGCACTAAGCCTGCATTCCATCTAGTTACTAGCTTTTATAGAAGATCCTTCAGCATTTGTTTTTCTCTACACAGCTTTACTAGGGGAAGGGGGGAAGAGGAATCCAAATAATCATCTATCTTCTCCAAAATAAGTACAAATTGTCCCACTCTGGCATGATGTTCACCTTTAAAACACAGTAGATAAGAATACTGAATCACCTCATCGATGTCATTACTGTACCTACTCATTTTACAGGCCAAACTGTAAACTTCTGAGAGAAGACACTAAGATCTTGTTAATTTGGATACCAAACCACTCTTAAAAGACTTATGTCCCTAGCACAGGTTCTCAACTTGTCTATACAAAACAACACAACACACTTCATAATACATATAATATTATTCCCTGCAACAACTTTAGCACAGCCTTACTTAATTCTAATTCATTGCTCCTATATATATTAAGCACTTTTGCTATATTAAACCTCCTTCTGTATGATCCAGTTCCATACATCTTTAAAACTACTTCAGGGATTACACAGCAGAACATTGCAAGAATAAATAGACATCTAAACAGATTTTTAATGAAATACTGCAGTCAGAATATTAGGAGTTACTTCTGTACCAACAGCAACTGATAAACAGAGTATTGGTTTAATCTATATTATCCCACAATAACACTGCAAATACACTGCGGTTTGTAGGGATAAACATAATGACTTGCAAGTCAGCCTCAATAATAACAAGCAAATTGCAATAACAGCATAAAACATTCTTGGGCCAATTGCAGTAGAAATAGAAGAAAATCATTTTAAAAACCTCAACTGAAGACTTTTTCCTCATGTTACATTCATGCTATCTAGTTTGTGTGCATTTAGGAGGCATAGCAGAAATGCCTGAAAAGCTCAACTGATGAAAAAGACTTACTTAGAAACCTGACAATTCCAGCAATGGCTGGAAAGTCCTGTGATTTAAAAGACAAGACACCTGCAGAAGACCATTGTGTTTACCTTATTATTCAGACACCCCCCACCAAACCTACAAACTAAGGATACTGCACAAACTCAAATATGCTAGCAAGCCTTAGTTAGCCACTTTCACGCTGGCAGATTAACACTATGGCTACTGTGCTCTGCCCCTTGCAGTTTTAAAAACAGTAGAATGGTATCAGCAAGACACAACCTACCTGATCACTGTGGCAATCTCACAAAAAACAAACAAACAAAAAAAAAGCATTACTTGCTCATAACTTAGAATCTTCAGCAACTCACTCCTCTGAGTTGAAAAATCAGTATGAAGAGCATGCTGCTATGGGCTAACCCTTTTGCTTTCATCATCACAATCGTATCAGTAAGATTGTGATGTTCCTCTTATTTTAACTCAGAAGCTTAATCCATGGAAATAAAAAAAAGTTTACCAATGAATTAGAGAAGAACTGCTTCAGAAAGAATTACCCAGCTGCAGGTTGAATGTTTTTTTTCTGAGACCGAAAAGGATATGGTAGTGTCTTGTGGCCAGATTACAAGCTGCTGAGCAACATTGTTTGTAACTGCGTTAAGTAAGATCTGTGAACTTCTGATAGCTGTCAGAGGGGGGAAAATAAAATAAATAAATGATTGACATTCCCCTCAGTCATTCAAAGCACTTGCAGAATTAGCAGGGTTCATCTCAAAGTTGGAGAACAGATTTTTTTTTTCTTTATAAATAAGAAGTATAGCAACCAGTTCAGTGATGCATAGATGCACATCACTTTTCAAGGTCACTTGAAGAAAGTCACAGTATTTTGTGAACAGTTCATATGCTGTTTTCATAAATAGGATTAATCTTGTACTTTCACTTTCAAAAATACCTCTTCTTAGTAAAGATCCATAAACACAATTTTATTATTGCTCTAGAAGTCCAACTGTCAAAGATTTGAAGCAAAAACTGAAGATGCAGTACAAATCTCAACTACACAAGCCCTGAGCTTGAGATGGTGCAAAAAAACCTCTAGGAATGCTCAACTCTCAGGGTAGTTTTATGAGTCAGGCATTGCTTCTCTCTATACCTATACAAGGGTGCCACAGACTTTGCATGGGGGGATCTAGAGGGGGATCTTACCAACGTTTAAGTGTTTGGATTTAAAGGTTTGAGTCTCCAGATGTACTTTCCAGCCTCAATTACTCTGATTCTTTGACACTTTTGGAGTTACCTCAAGCTACAGTGCATGAAGTTGGGGCTGTTCAGCCTGGAGAAGAGAAGGCTGCATGGAGACCTCAGAGCAGCTTTCCAGTATCTGAAGGGGGCCTATAAGGATGCTGGGGAGGAGCTCTTCACTAGGGACTGTAGTGATAGGACAAGGGGTAACAGGTTAAAACTTAAACAGGGGAAGTGTAGATTGGATATAAGGAGGAAGTTCTTTACTGTGAGGGTGGTGAGGCAGTGGAATGGGCTGCCCAGGGGAAGTTGTGAATGCTCCATCCCTGGTGGTGCTCAAGGCCAGGTTAGACAGAGCCTTTGGTGACATGGTCTAGGGTGAGGCATCCCTGCCCATGGCAGGGGGGTTAAACTAGATAGTCTTAAGGTCCTTTCCAGCCCTAACTATTCCATGATTCTATGATGTGCCTGAGGGTATTACATGATAATAGGAAGGGATTTCCCAAATTCAACAGGAGTGCAGAACTTCATGTTACCTCTTTTTCTGTAGTGTCCATGGTTAACTCCTACTTTTAATTTGCCATAATCCTCAGCTCCAAGAATCCCTTGGCTCCTGCCCACATTTCAAGGCAGCTAGCAGTTTTCTAAATGCCACAGTCCCTTCAGATGTGTCTGAATTAAGATAGTTCTTAAACTTTGCATTGTTAATCTTGGCTCAAATACCTATTCTGCCAAAGGCGAATTGCCTGTTCTGTCTTTCAATACAAAGTGAAGTGTCCCCTGAATTTTCAGATGATGTCTTTATCTCTTCCTGTTAACAAACAAAAAAACCTGAACAAAAAAAAAAAAAACCAAGTAGCTTTGCTTCTTTATTCCCCATATCTTCCTTCAATAAACCAATTTGTTATGTTGTGTAGTAAAGGGCAGTTGATACTGCTGTGCATACCAGAACAGAAATAGTTACTTTGGCAAACAGAAACTCACAAATGCCTGTGGATTTCAGAGACAGATCACCAATTGCAACTTCTGTTTTTAAACAGTTTCAATGACCTATCATCAAAATGCTAACAATACTAAGGCAATAGATTATTCAGTTACAATCCCTACCAGAGGCTAACTTCCTACACTGGAAGAAGCAATAGGAGCCCTGCCATCTTCCCTCAGTACCATAAAATAAAACAGAGATACAAGATGAACTGAAACTTCCCTCAAAGACGCTTCATACAGACTGAAATGACTTTTCAAGACATTCTAGGTTACTAGTGTTTGCCTCACCAGTGGATTATCTCAGCTTTGTGATTGTAATTGTATAGCAAATGACTTATTAGCTGCTTAAATTCTGTACTTTTATTACAAAGAGAAGACTGTCAAGTCTAAAAAAGCCATGACAGAACACTGTGAAGAATAACTTGGAGAATACTATGATATATAATGCTATAAAACCTCAGACCTACAAGCAGGACATAAATCAAACTGTGAACCAAACATGTAAAAACACATCACTGTTTCATGTTCTCATTGGGATTTTAGTCTTCTTAATTTGCTGGGGAGATGCAGAACAATGGAGAAAAGCTTACTACTTAGAACACTGCAGGGGACAAAAGGTTTCAGTGTGAAGTTACTGATAGGGACCAGCGTACGTATTTTCATTCCCACAAGGACAACAATGTTTTGTCTTTCCATTGCTTGCTTAACTCTAAGCGTAGTCAGGATTTCTCTGTAGTGTACCCATTCTGACTAAGCAATAGCTGTTCAAATTAGGATAAAGGCGGGGGGTTGGAACTAGATGATCTTAAGGTCCTTTCCAACCCTAACTATTCTAAGATTCTATAATCAAGGAACAAAGACTGGCTTCTGTTGTCTCTCCAACTCGCCATGCTAAGCAAGGTAGAGAAAACTCTTAGCTTACAAGGTCCCTTATCTCCAATATCCCTCTCCCATTTCAGCATATGGGGACAGCCAGCCTAGCACTCAGTGAAAGGCCCAGCTCTAAAAAAATAGATTGTATGTGCTTTACCTCTGAAACGGATGTCTGCACTATTTGCATTTTACAATTAGAATGCCAAGATGCAATTCAAACGCTACCAAATTGCACCCAACTTCTCTTCCCTACAGAGGGGTACTAAGGGAGGAAAAAGCCCAAGTAAATGTTCATTCACAGGCACCATTAGCCTATTATAAAATTTAATACTACACCAAATAAACCAATATAAACCAGGAAAAAGAGATACTATTTACGATCCTTTTCCCAAGTACATGGTTTGACTCTCTCCGGCACTGAAACCCTCACCTCTGACCTGCTTAAGGCTCTTCCATCATGATGGTTTAATCTGTCATAACGGATTAAAAAAAGTCTCTCTCTTTCTCAGAGCTCCCAAAGTTTTCAGTAGCCTCAAATTTCTCCATCCTGTTCACAATAAAATGTGATCTGCTGATGACAGCCTCCAAATACTGACAGACAGAACATTGATGGAAAGAGCATATTTTTATATAAATGATTTTAGTGCACCCTGGTCCTGAGAACAATATAAAATCATGCAAGAGCAGGTGGAAGCATCAATAACAATCTCCTCACATGATCATTTGCCCACAATTAATCTCTCCAAAACACATCGCTTTATTCCATGTTATAAATACAGCTGTGGTATGCAAAACCAAAAAAAAAGAAAAGAAAAGAACTCATTTAAGAGCTAAACTACTTCAGTTAGGTAATTCCTTATCTAGAATTACTTGAATTTTTTTTGAAGGCAGATACACTACTTCTCACCATCAGAAAATGGAAAATGTCTTGCTATTACACTCAATAATTCAAGTATTTGGGCACAAACACCCAGATCTTCCCACTTAATATAAAGCTGTCATAAACCAGTAATTCACACAGTGAATAGCCAAGCATAAGATCTGAAGCTTAAGGAAAGCCAGAAAGAATACAGGTGGCATCTTAAAAAAAAACAAAAAACTGAAAGTGTTACACACTGTTCACAAGCTTAGAATGTGTACCTTTAAAAAACTCAGTGGAGGCTAGATACCTTTAGATGCTCCTAGAGTTTATACTTTTAAAACCAGAAGCAGATCAGTAACACAAGTAAGACCTGCAGACTATAGGTATTTCAAAGATTTGTGGAACTGATGAAATAGTATGAATCTATATGAAGCATAATGGAATATGAGGTATAAAGGAGGTGGCTGGTCTCTTCTTCCAAGTGACAAGGGATAGGACAACAGGTAACAGTCTCAAGCTGCACCAGGGGAGGTTTAGACTGCATATTCGGAAATATCTGAAAAGGTAGTCGGGTATTGGAACAGACTGTGCAGGGAAATGGTGGAATCACCATCCCTGGAAGTGTTCAAAACAAATGTGTAGATGTGGCCCTTAGTGACTTGGCTTACTGGTGGCCTTGGCAGTGCTGGGGTAAGGGTTGCATTTGATGATCTTAAAGGTCTTCCCTGGTCTAGTTAATTCTATGATTGTCATCTGCCAAAGAAACAAAACAAACAAACAAACAAAAAATCCTTTACTAAGATCCAAGCTTTCAAGAGCATTAAAACAGTTACACTCATTTGACCACAGGTCTACCCAATCCAGCATCTGGTTTGTAACAGCCAGAAAAGAATGGAGAATATAGCATAGGAATGCTACAAGCATATAAAGACAACCCTGAATATTCTCCCAAAGGCTCTGCCCCACAGAGACACAGACCCCCAAAACCCTATTGTCCTCATCATGTTGAAGTCAGATAAGCTCTTCCTCAGATCTAGATTTCAGTACAGCCCTGTTCTGTGCACTTCACCAAAACAACACTTGTTAAATGACAAAGCCCCAAAGCTAAAAAGGGCATGATTTCATGCCATATTGACAATAAGACAGTTTTAAGAACAGCAATTTAATACAAGAATAATTTACCAAATATGGATTAGCAAGTAAAGACTAGTTTAGCTCAATCTTGATGTTATCGTCCTTACACACAAATTACTGGATGGAGTCTTCTACAAACCAATTTATAAGATAAGGCAGGTGATTACAGTAGTTATTCCAGGACTTAAAACCTAACAACCTTACCTTGAGGTAGAAAGAATACAGTTCTATGGAACAGAGCAAGCTAAAAAGCAAACTGCCTTAGCTAACTAAGAGTCACACCACTTAATCCAAAAAGACTGAGTGATAATTCAGCCATATGTTCCAAATATTTTTTAATAAATATTTCACATTCATTATTAAAAGGCATATAGCATGCAGGTTCTTTGAAGAATCTAGACTGATTATACCCAAATGTCAACAAAAAAGGTTGGGATCCCAGAGAAACTAACTAAGGGCTATAGGATTTTTCACCTACAATAGCTCACATGAAGGGCAGAACAATTACAGCACCCCAGTTCTACCATGTCTTCAGATCGCTTTCACTGAATATTGAAAATAGTGCTATCTGCCTGAAAAAAAACACAGAAACCTAGAAACTTCAGAAGTTACAGCTGAAGTCAGTTTATCTGTGTTCTTATGACTGCATTTAGTCAGGAGTGATTATTCTCATTTTTTCATTTATCAATGTTAGTGCCATTAAATGTAGAAATTCAGGTGTAATGATAACTTAGAAATTTACTCCAAAAAGGGAGCTGGGCAGGGCAGGGACAGAAGAGTAAATATCATGCTTATTGCATGCTTTTGTTGAAAGCTGTTTCAAGGCAAAAAGAAATCCCTTTCTTCCTCTTAATTGTTCCAAAATTCATCAGATTTCAATCCTGTGAAATTCTCATTTAAGTTTACCAGAAGAAACAGAATTTGCTCATTTGCTTGTCTGTAAAGGGTTCTTTTGACCCTTCAGTTTTTTGCAGATTTGTAACACCCACACAAGAGAAACTACCTTTTTACCTTTGTCCTTTGAAATACACTACTGTCATACTGATTTAAGAGCTACCAAGTGTGATATTCGACTTAAATAAGGAACCCTGACCACTAACGTCAAGTTAGTACACAGCAGCAGTCCTATTTCTTCTTCTTTGCCTCTCCATTTAACTGATCAATTCAAATGGAATTAGAATGGGTGTGTTTTCAGTACTTCAAGAAGTCCAGATTATTTGATTCAATCATCTCAACACTCATTAACAGCTGTAATTAAACTGCTTTTATTTATATTTTTAAAACTAATGTTTTATATTTAGAAAGCAAAACATATGAAGATCTTCCTGAAAAGGAAGACACATTTGTACTTTATGGTTTAAAAATGATTCTTTAACTGATACAAATTCATAGAAGAGTATGGAGTTACCACTCTCAATATCTTCTTATCTCCTTCAATATATTTCCATTGATTAGCACACACAAACATGTGATGTTAACAACAGAATCCTATACTCACTACGAAATAAACCATCTATGCCTCCTAGAAAGTTGATCCTAAACAATGAACACTTCCTTTACTACATCTTGTATCTCCCATGAATATGTGGAGAGAACAAGTATTGTACAGATCCAGTAGGAGAAAAACATTGATAAAGAACCAACATTAAGACACTGCCACACAATCTTATGCTGTAAAGCAAAAGCTATAGGCAGTAACAGTGAATTTTTACTCTCACGCAAGTAATACTAATAGAAAATAGGAGTTCCAGCTATAAAATACACGTTGTCAAAAATCAGTTGAAAATTTTAAAGGCTGCTGATAGTAATCACATTCATATCACCATGTATTAAAATTTTAGCTGCAAGGAAGTATGGCAGAACAACAGTACAGCTTCCATATGTAGAACACTAATAAAATAGAATTTGCTACACCTAATACCCACTAACAGAGCCTATTAAGTAGTGTTAATTTTATGTGTATGTATCAGTCTTCTAGAGGTGAATGAATACTTGCATGTTGACTTCTTTCAAAGTACCTGATCAATGAATTTTTGTCTTATCTGAAATAAGAAAATGAACATCAGCTTTGCCTGTTAATTTTCCTGTGCGCATAACAGGATTTACCTTTACAACACCTTGCATCAGACTGTGCTTTGCTGGAATATCTGACAGTAAATAAGACTTTAGGGAATAGTTCAAGTTCAGTATTTCATTTTATTACTGTTGCCACTACAGATAAGCTATCATAGCTATGTCTTCAAACAAAAATAGTAAGGCTAGAGTTGTTTTTTCTTAAAAATCTGTCAGTGATTTATAAACATCTGAAGGTAACTGTCAAGAAAGCAGCAGGAATAAGAGACGATTAGCTAAATAGTTTCAATCCCCCCCCCCCTTTTTTTAATTCAATTTATAAAACATAATTTTCACAAAACACTTTAATATTAAAATTCAAGAGCTTCAAAACCATACTTGGGGGAGAAAAGTGGGCAATATAAGAAAAAAGAAAAAAGTCAAAAAATATTGAAAACACACATACCATACAAAAGACTTATTTCATTAATAAGATCATTTTGCATATATAAATGATACACATAGTATTTCTGCACCATATAGAATCATAGAATCGTTAGGGTTGGAAAGGACCTAGTTCCAACCCCCCTGCCATGGGCAGGGACACCTTACGCTAAATCATATCACCCAAGGCCTCGTCCAACCTGGCCTTGAACACTGCCAGGGATGGAGCATTCACAACCTCCCTGGGCAACCCATTACAGTGCCTCACCAACATAACAGGAAAGAATTTCCTTCTTATATCCAACCTAAACTTCCCCTGTTTAAGTTTGAACCTGTTACCCCTTGTCCTATCACTACAGTCCCTAATGAAGAGTCCCTCTCCAGCATCCCTATAGGCCCCCTTCAGATACTGGAAGGCTGCTATGAGGTCTCCACACAGCCTTCTCTTCTCCAGGCTGAACAGCCCCAACTTCCTCAGCCTGTCTTCATACGGGAGGTGCTCCAGTCCCCTGATCATCCTCGTGGCCCTTCTCTGGACTTGTTCCAACAGTTCCATGTCCTTTTTATGTTGAGGACACCAGAACTGCGCACAAAACCCCAGGTGAGGTCTCATGATTGCAGAGTAGAGGGGCAGGATCACCTCCTTCGACCTGCTGGTCACGCTCCTTTTGATGCAGCCCAGGATACGGTTGGCTTTCTGGGCTGCAAGCGCACACTGAAGCCAGCTCATGTTTGGTTTCTCATCAACCAACACCCCCAAGTCCTTCTCCACAGGGCTGCTCTGAATCTCTTCTCTGCCCAACCTGTAGCTGTGCCTGGGATTGCTCCAACCCAGGTGTAGGACCTTGCACTTGTCATGGTTAAACTTCATGAGGTTGGCATCAGCCCACCTCACAAGTGTGTCAAGGTCCCTCTGGATGGCATTCCTTCCCTCCAGGGTATCAACCAAACCACACAGCTTGGTGTCATTGGCAAACTTGCTGAGGGCGCACTCAATCCCACTGTCCATGTCAGCGACAAAGATGTTAAACAAGACCGGTCCCAACACCGATCCCTGAGGGACGCCAGTCATTACTGGTCTCCAGCCGGACATTGAGCCATTGACGACAACTCTTTGTGTGCAAAGTGGGCTATTTTTAAGAATGTAAACATCTGATCTAATTTGCTACTATGTATTACAAAATTCAATGCAATTCTATTTATGGGTTAAAAAAGGATAGACTTAAGAGTGACAGAGAACTTCAGACTTCAGAGAGAAAGAAAAAGATTGAATCGAATTTACACACGTATTTTTTGATCTAGTGAAAATGCATGTATGGGCAGCACAGACTGACTTTTTTTTCCATTTCAACTTGACACAGCACACAACTGGCATCTGAGCCTAAAGTTCTCTGATTTTATTACTAATGTAAACACACAAGTGTTGAGCTTGATATTTCACCGGAATGTTTTTCTCTACCAAGACTTTTTTCTTCCTCTCCCTAATTTACTGAAACATCTGTGTAAGCCCCAGAAAAAACTTTGGATATGTAGAAGCCTACCAAACAGAAGAGCCCATACTGGAGAACACAACAACTGCAGAGATTAAGCTGCCTGTAAAACAGAGTGTAAGAGCAGATTTCACTGAAGATGTATTTCCCACAGTTGAAAAAGCAAAACGGCTTTCCTGAAAGGCTGCTCCCGTATTACAGTATTTGTAAAATGTTTTTATAGCTGTACTAAAGCAAAACACTTCCCCCTTCTCCCCCAATCTCACAAGCAATGCTTCCCCTCCTGGTACTTCCACGTTCTATCACTTTATTCATTAATTATTGCTTAAACCAAATTATTGGGTTGGGGTAATCACAAGCACAACTACAGGCTGGGCAGAGACCAGGTTGAGAGTAGCCCTGAGGAAAAGGACTTGGAAGTGCTGGTTGACAAGAAGCTCAACATGATCTGGCAGTGTGCACTCACAAGTCCAGAAAGCCAACCGTATGCTGGGCTGCATCAAAAGGAACATGACTAGCAGAACAAGGGAGGTGATTCTTCCCCTCTACCCCACTTGGAGTACTGCATTCAGCTCCGTGGCTCCCAATAGAAGATATGGACCTGCTGGAGTGAGTCCAAAGGAGCACCATGAAGAGAGCTGGAGCACCTCTCTTATGAAGACAGGTTGAGAGAGTTGCACTTATTCAGCCTGGAGAATAGAAGGCTCTGGGGAGACCTTAGAGTATCTAAAGCCTTCCAGTACATAAAGGGGCCTACAAGAAATTTGGAGAGGGACTTTTTTCAAGGGCATGTAGTGACACAACAAGGAGGAATGGCTTTAGGCTGACAGCGGGGAGATAGAGTTCACATATTAGAAAGCTATTATTTACTGTTAGGGTGTCAAGACACTAGAACAGGTTGCTGAGAGAAGCTGTGGATGCCCCATTCCTGAAGGTGTTCAAGGCCTGGCTGAATGGGCTCTTCAGCAACCTGGTCTAGTGGAAGGTGTCCCTGCCTGTGGTAGGAGGGTTGGAACTATATGATCTTTAAGGTCCCTTCCGACCCAAACCATTCAACTGCTCTATGAAACCTAATATACACTACCTGAATATTTTATAAAGAAGATATACTCTTTAACTTCATTTGTTTTATTTTCTTATATAAAAGAGTTCAGTTGGACTGCAAAGCTAAAAATGTAAAGTTCGTGTAATAACAATTACTACTAGACCTTTAGTCTTCAAGATAAAAATATTATCAAGTTCATAGTACAGTTTCATGTCCTAATTAGAACAACAAAACTGTTAACTGTATGACCAAAAAATGCATCATGTAGTCAAGCAACCCTTACTAAATAACCAACTTTTGACTTTGCCCAAATTATATATAAGGTAGCTCAGATTCTGAGGTGCTCACAGTAGTCCAAAACTAACATCTTGCTTTTAACATCTTGGTTTGATGTTAAACCAAACATTGCTTGATTTAACAACAAACCACATGAAGCAACTATATTACTAAACTACAGAGTCACAAAAGAAATACTTTACCTCTTTAGAAGATCAGAGTATTGCAAATTAACCTCCAGATAAACACTTTGGACACTATATGCATTTAGTCTTAATCATTTCTAGACATCAACAGTTAAGCTACTAAAAAGTAGACAGCCATTAAAAAAGGGGCAAGTAACATCTTCATTCTTACATTAAAAAAAAATTGTTAATAGATAGAACAATCCTCATTCACTTCCTACACATACCCTATTTAACACCTGCCCTCCATGGCAGCAATTCTAAAATTGACCCATGGCACAAAAACAGGATCATTTCTACCACTGATCTTCATCATGCCTTCCAGAGATTTGCAGAAAGATACAGCAAGGTCCTCAAAAAAAAAAGCAAATTTGTTCAAAGCAGATCACAACAAAGTGGTAAACTTGATTGAAATGCATCACTAAGCAGTTAGCCATTCATAATTTGAGCAATATTTCCCAACAAGAACAAACAGCCTGCGAAATTCCGTGAAATCGCAACAGAGAACAAAAAAATGCAAACCAACTTAAACCCTACACCAATCACAAGCAAAACCACTGAAGCACCATCCTAACCTTCCATCTCTTTAATACAAATGGACAAAACGGTTAAGGATGTATTACTGGAACTTCTAGGGGGAAATGACAATTACTACTGAATAAAAGAGCTCAGCACACTTTAATAGCCTACCTTAAAAGCAGTCTACAACTTAGGGAGTCTTTTTTGGTTTGGTTCCTATTCAGTAATCTCAACTGCTAAGCCAAAAATTCTAAAATCTCTATAATCCTATAATTCAAAAGAAGAAAACTGAAGTTCCAGACAACTTCCTACACAGAGAGAGACAGGAGCAGTGACACTCCAAAGTCTGCTCAGAACACCCCATCTCATGCCATAGACAAAGCTGCAAAATCTACCTAAAATGCCTTCTCAGTATATCCACCACCAAATTCACTTCCACTTAACTTCTACCTTCAGGCTTATTAAGCACAAAAGATGAAAACTTTTGCTGGTCACATCTGCCAGCTCCGATTCATTTAATGCTTCTGCTGCAGGGAATAGAATACAGGGAGAGCTTATAGTATTACCATATAATTAGAGAGGGCTAGAAATCATGTTCATTATTTTGCAAAAGGGCTACTTGATTATTATACTCTTCAACCAAGTAAGTGTCAAAGAAAACACTCACTGCTTTTCTACCTTAAAATTGTATAAACGGCGTATGACTAGTGGCACATAAAAGAACAAGTGCACATCCTGAACAGAGCCAAGCAACAAAGGCAAAAACAACATCACAATTTCACATACAGCCCAGAATGTTCAGTTTCTACCAAAAGGCATACACATGCTATAGATTTCTGTTTTCTCAAAGTTTCTCCAATTTGTATTTCTCCAACTCATTTAACAAACCTTAAAGACACACAAAACAAGGCAATAAAATAGGCCCATTGACAGAACTCAACAGTATTGTTTAAGGTCATCCTCAGCACAACACCTCAGGCAGCAAAGATTTTTAAACCACATCTATTTGTCCACTCTTTCAAAATTTTATTTATTTAGTCCACTCACTATCTTTGAATAACTGGTTATAGTAATTTACATCATGGCACACAATACTTTATTATCTAAAATCCTTGAAGGCAGGAGGGCAATTAAAAACCATGCATATTATCCTTCCTTGGTGTCCCATAATTTTGGTAGATGTTCAAACAAAACCTCAGACTACTTGATTGCAAAAACTGACTCTCCAAAGAGTTGAAAATGTTGAAGGCTGTATCTCTTCTAACAAATGCAGGTAAGTAATTCTTAATCATCTGGAAATTTAACTATCTGTTTCACACTACTCAAAGACCAAGTCCTGTTTTCGCCTAATCCTTTTGTTCTGAAAGGGAAGTGTCTTAAGGACATACGTTTAATAGTGTTTAGACTTTGATTCAGGTATGACACATTCACAATACTTTAGAAGCACAGTACTGAACCATAATAAAAGCTAGTCAGTGCCTGCACACTAGAACTCCTATTCATTTAGAATTAAATCCAGTTACTACCTTGACTTATATTCCACATTTTTTAGCATTCCAATCACAACTGTACCATATATATCTAGCACAGGCACAAGTACAGTATTCTCTCACCCTACTACTGATATCTTAACTCAAAATCTATTTGGAAACCTATTCTGTATGTTTCTCCTTCAAGAGAATTACATTTCTCGTAAATATTGCAGTGAACTTTCTCAATACTTGCTTTCATTTTTCTTTATATTAATTTGAACTAAGATTCTTCTCCTCCAATGATTTTTTTTCCATCTGTTAATTAAATGGCGACATTATTTTCCTCAGGTGGAATTATTAGAAAGCATCTTAATGAGTTATAATGGCTATAAAACTGACAAGCACAACATACATTACTTTATTCTGTATTGTTAAGGAACAATGCTCGAAAGAGAATGTCTACTTGTCTTCATTTAATCACAGAAAATGGGAAAAGACTAATTAAACTGAACAAGTTGGTAGAAAAAATAATATGCACATATTCCAGAAAAATACTTCCTTAAAAATTATTTTAAACCACCTCCCTTCATAATCCAGCATTCCATATACCTTTTGAATAATTTCTTTTCAGGTCATGTATTTTGGAGGCATATTTAAAAGACAAAAAATTCAATATAATAAGCTCTTAGCATAGCATTATTTTCTTTGTTACTTAAATATCCCACAAAGACACAAAATATATTCCTTATTAAAAAAAAAGTAAAATCCAGTATTTCATAGAATCATAGAATAGTTAGGGTTGGAAAGGACCTCAAGATCATCTAGTTCCAACACCCTTGCCATGGGCAGGGACACCAATATTTCCCCAATATCAATAAAGCATCATTGGCAGTGCCCCATGAAGGATCATAAATAACAACAAAAGTGGTCCATATGAGAATCAATGTCACACCGTAATACCAGAAACAGCAGAAGACTATTTTTTAGCCAAACTATATTAAATACAGCATAAAATCAGGCTTCTTTAATTTAAAATCTGATTTTGTAACAATTTAACAGTTTGATTTATAATAAAACTGTAGAGCATTAACAGTATATTTTGTACATTTGTTTACTCTTAGAGTCAATCTTCAGCAACCATCACAGGAAATTCTCTAGCCTACAAACACGTGCCCAGCAACATTTGCTGTTCAACTATAACCCTATAGAACCATAAGGACATACTATGCTCCCGTAATATACTTGTACAATGCAATTAGACAAAAGTAATTTCATACAACTGTTATTACATGTTAAAAACAATCTTAGCTTTTGCTATTTTATTTTTAGATTTAAACTCTAAGTAAAAATGTACTATAATGCCACTTCTGCTGTGGTATCATGATGAAAAATCCGTTTTATGTAACTACCAGGTATTGGCAGACATCAAGCAATTCACATGACATTTAAATTTATTTCTGGTTTTCAGCAGAGGAATTTCACCACCAGTCTGCCATACCTACTGAATATGAAAGCCTGCAATTTCTTTTAATCTGTCCTGCAGTTTCTCAGTAAATTGGTAGAGTCTACCAGAAAAGGAAAAGGAAGTTAGAGAAAATTCACCATCCATCTCGCAAATGTAATTGATTTTAAAGGTCCATTTTCATCTTCATCTATCATTGCACCTGAAATAAAATTCAATTATTTCAGCTTCCCAGGTGGGCTGGATTTTCATCCTGAGAGATATGAATGAACATGAAATGATAAAAAAGCCCACAAATTAACATCGCACAAATATATATGCTACATATAGAACTGTCAAATCCCACACTTAGAACACTAAACTGAACCCAGACCCTCAGTTTAAACCTTTAGCATGACATAACCTCTCAGACATTAGCAGCAGAGCAAAAGGACTGCTGTCCACTGAATAACACTGTACTTGGGCAGTACATCCTGTCCAGGCAGTGTTTCACCTCAAGCAGGAAGGCTCAAGTCTAGTAGGAGTCCTATCCACATGGGCAACCTCTCACCCCAGCTTTGCACCAGACCCTTCTCAGTCCCGCAGCCCAGAGTAAGGCACACAGTATTCTGTGAGACCCAGTGTACAGGTCTCCCAATGTCACAGCTCCACATCAGATGAAAAGTCTGTAAAATATGCTCATTTTCATCCCTATCTCTATTCCACTACTGCAACCCAGTTCCCACTATTTCATTCTCAGCATTATACACAAAACCAGCTTTAAGGATAGGAGTAGTTATGTTCACCTCAGATGGGGGAAACTGAAAACACTCATTTATCTGTACAGCAACTTCCATAACCACAAATTAGGATGGGGGTGCCATCATACAGCCCAGCCCCTATACTCAAGATTTGACAGTATAAAATCCCCATACTCTTATTTTCAGGCACTACATGCCCTACAACATCACCCTTGTACTTTTTACACTACAAGTCATTCCCCAGATCTGTGGGCATGTATGTCTGTTGGATGGTAAAGGCTCATGCTTGTGTACTTCAGTCGGGACCGTTCTGTTCCAACTATTGCTGTACTTCACGAGGTAAAGAGATCAAAAATAAAACTAATGATCAAGAGCACGAAGTGAGCAAGAAGTTATATTAAACCATAGGCAATGGAGCAAAATCCAGAAAATAGTCTGACAGTCACAACATGAAAGTTACAATCACTGCTAATGAATTCTTTTAAACACCAAGATACTTAAAAAGTGTCAGAACTAATTTTAAAAAACAAACAACCAACCCATTGATTCTGGAGTCGGAAAGTAAATTTACCAGAATAAAACTTTTCATTCGTATTTTCTATGACAGAACAATCTTTTCTCACTAGCATTGAAGCTTCATGTAGCCTATTTAAAAGGACAGCATACTTCCTCTTTGTTAATTTCTTTGAAGAGCAGCAAGCTAACAAGCTTGATCTGCCATTCCACTTTCACTGAAATGGCCAACAATAGCTCAAATTTTATTTTAAGTGAGTATAACTGGAACAGTCAAACAAAAGGTCACCCATTTTACTGGCGTGGAAAAATACAGGATAGGCCTCCTAGCCTCCCAGGGCTGTTCAGTACTTTGTATGATCAAAGGCACGCAGACTTCCGCCTTAACACAAATATCTTCCCATCTCCGCTTATCCATACCCATCATTTGCAACAGCATTTTAGTCACTGTATTTTATGATGACTTGTATAAACAAATTTGATTTACCCCAGAAGAAAAACAACACACCTCCTAGTATCCAAACTTATAGTTAAAACAGCCTTATGTTTCAAATACTTTAATTACAAATATACATGGATTTTTTTTTTTGGTGAGTTGTATCAGATAATTTGAGTCAGCTGAATCAACTGAAAAACTCTGTTAACAGAAGTAAGGCCATGACTGGTTTTTGTTGTTTTGTTTTTTTTTTTTCCAAATATGCTGTTCCCTCACAGAGCTTGAGGCAACTAAAATGTCAATGTGCATTGAATTTACTGAAACGGAATTAATGATCTGCTAATGACAGCAATAGCTATTTGGTCAGGAAAATCAGAGTCAAGGTTCACCTTCTGAAAATACTGTTTTTTTTTAGTATTGCTGTGGGCATCCCACACTGTCACCTTCACACCAAAATCTGGTTTTATTCATAGCAGTAGCACAGTTTTTCAAGAAAGTCAAGAAACCCATTTGTTGTGTTGGAAATTGCAGAATTCTTGAAATCCTAAACTGAACACAAATTTCAGCCTTCCAAGTTTTTCAAGAAACATGTCAGTAATTTCGATTCAGTTTGATGTGCTGCAGCACCTCTTTTCTCCCTGATCCCCTTCTGTTCTATATATGAGATTCTATGTTTGAAGTTCTTCCTGGTTGGCTGTCACTGTTCTTCCTGCATCAAGTTCGTATTTCTGTCACTGACTTTGTAGGATATGTACAACCTCTTACCCACGTACATCAGATGACATGTTTTCTATTCCACCTACAATTCTCTCCTTCTTCCTTGCTCTTTATGACAGGTTTAAAATGAGCAGCTCTTCCCCCATTTCCTTTAAAGATAAAGAATTCTTTAAAAATGTAAGTTGCACTTCTGCATAACCTACATCAGGGACTGTCAAACAGGTCTCCCACAGTAACTCTGGGTCCTATGTCCACCCATAAGAATACCCTTACTTCCCTCTTAGAATAATATCCACAAACTATTGCCCCGTGACATTCCCTCCATTATGCACAATGCAGTAACCCATCACATCAGCTTCATGTCTCTCTCACTTTCTGTATTACCCTTACCTGGCACCCTAGTTTGGCAAAAGGCAGCAAATTCCATGATAGGTTGACAGGCTGACCACAGAGACACAAAACAGAGTCCCCACATTTTCTTACCCAGTTTTTACTCTAACCATCTGCCTGTTTCTGTGAGACCTGGATGTCTGCAACAGAGCTGCCCCTCTGCCAAAGTTGACTGGGAACTGAGCGAGTGGTTCAGAAGTTCCTGGCAGGGTGGGAGGACAGGCTAATGGACAGATGGAAGGACATATGGAACAATTGCATAAGCAACCTTCCCTCAAACCAAAATAGAACCTTGAAGTCCACCTGTTCCACAAAACATTTCATCAGCACTAGACAGTCCCCACTTCAAGGTTTTCTGTTTTATAAGACACTATACTGCATGAAGTGGTAGCTTTAGCCTGTAGACTTACTAGATCAACACATTACTGACTCTACATCACGATATACAGCTAAAGCATTCCACAAATAACTGCCTTTCGACACAAGCTGTACCCAAACAAGATTTCACAGTTAAGTAGAGAAAGAATGGTTGCATAAAAACATTATAATGGCATGTAATTTAAAATATCCTTTAAAAATAGTGCAAACAAAAAAAAAGGAGAATTGAAAACAGGATTTTGGGATGGGCTTTTTTCGGTGTTTGTGGGGTTTTTTTGTTTGGTTTTTTTGTTTGTTTGTTTGTTTTTTGGTGGTGGTTTTTTTTTTTCCTCACTAAGAAATACAAAAACATGCAGATAAAATAAAGACTACTACCAATTAAAGGATCTGCAAAGGCGTCTTGCATTTCAACAGCCTAAGACTGTGTGAAGGGATAGAGAAGAAGCTGTGCTAGATGAACAGATGGATCAGGAAAGTGTGAAGAGGTCCATAAGCTAGACCCAAGTTTCTAAAGCACAAAACTTCTGAAGTGAACACAGACTCATTGTAGGTGTTTTCATACAAGGATTAGTTAGGGTGAGGAATGTGGGGGATTTCTTTAAGGTTTTTTTTAAAGCTGATAAATGTAAGTAGACGGCAGCATGCTACGCATGCATGTCTGCAGTGGTGGATTCATGGATAGTGGAACTCCATGCCAGCCTGACAAGCAGGGCAAAAAGAGTGGAAACACTTTTGCAGGTTAAACTAACAACCAGATGGCAACATAGTTGATGTGGCAGATTAAGAGTAGCAACAAACTAAAAAAAGGGGAGCTCCTAGTCAAAAGGAATAAAAAAACCCAAAACCTGACTGCACCAAAAACTTTGCTTCCTTTTAGCCAGAATTACCTTTCAAGTGCTCTAAAGAAGGTAACGTATCGGTGTCATTAAAATGAGTTGAACATAGAATATGTGGGGGAAGGGGGTGGGAGGGTGGGGAACTGTCCTGGAAAGAGAATGGCAGTTTAATTTTGCACAACTTCTTCCTAGTGACATTTTAGGAATAATATTTTAGGAAATACTGCTTTTGAGCAGAAGGTCTAACTAGACACCCCTCTGAAGTCCCTCATCCATCCCTGAGGTTAATTATCGCTTCAAAATATCCTAAACAATCCTACTAAAAACAGCAGCAGAAACTTGGGAAGAAGGTATTCTATATTCGTTAATAAATTCAGATTCACTTCAGTGAACACCCATCTTACAGTAAAAAAAAAATAGGTTTTTTAAGTGTTCCAAGGTTCACAACTGAAAATTATTAACATTTATTGTCACTGCTACAACAATCGCCTACTCTTTGACAAAAACAGCTGTAAATTTTGGATAAATCATTCTGTAAGTAACCCACCCATAAGCAAATTAAACCTTATCTCAAATGGTACATAACATAAAAAGCAAACTTGTTCCAAATTATCATAAAACTATGCCCATCCCCTATTTTGCATTCCCAAAACTATATTCTAACAACACAAAAATCGACTCTTAAGAGCTGCCAGTATATCTACCAATGATTTTGAACAACATAAATTTGAAATAGCAATTAAGATGTGAGATTAAAACCAGTTCCATCTACTATATGAAGTGCTGTATGTTTTGATGGTTTCAATATTTCTTCACCTATGAAGGGGGTTACATAAAAATTGAAGTCAGATGGGTCCCAATCCTGCATACACTCCTCCGTAAGCAATGTAACTGAAGTTAAACATATGTTTAACTTATTACATGTACACAAATATTTGTAGAGAGGGCTTCAGTGACTCCAGGGAATAAACAAAATGCTGCCAAGTGTTCAAAACAAAAAAACAGAAGAGGAAACTTTTCCTGCAATTTGTTTTCAGCTACTGTAAAGTTTTTGCTGAACACAGCAGGTTAATAGGAATTTAGAACAAGTCCTTCTGGCTTTTTGGGTTTTAAGCAGGAGGTGTCAGAAAAGTTACCACAGGGATAACTGGCTTGTGGCAGCCAAGCATTCATAGCAATGTCACTTTTTGATCCTTTGATGTCAGCTCTTCCTATCATTGTGAAGCAGAATTCACCAAGCGTTGGATTGTTCACCCACTAATAGGGAACGTGAGCTGGGGTTAGACCGTCATGAGACAGGTTAGTTTTACCCTACTGATGATGGGTTGTTGCAAGAGTAATCCTGCTCAGTACGAGAGGAACCGCAGGTTCAGACTCCTGGTGCGTGCGCTTGGCTGAGGAGCCACTGGCGCAAGGCTACCATCCGAGGGCTTATGACTGATGCCTCTAAGAATCCCGCCTAGATGCTTGATGTTGTGCTATTGTGTCATCGGTCGCTTGTGATTGACCCAGGAGATGACAATCTTGTTCAGAATGCATGGGTAAAGGTTTTCCCGAATCTTTGTTAGCGAAGACAGGCCTTTCTCACAGAAGAAGGAAAACTCCTATCTTCAAACCCAGGCTGATAGAGCTCGTCTAGCCTTGTATGGTCTTCCATCGTAGAGAAGGACACTTACAAAACCTACAACCTGTGGACTTTGCTGTCACCGTCCTAGCTAGTTAAACCTCAGGTGTAAAGGGTGGGGCCAGTTCTGCAAGCTGCACCTCATCTAAAAAAAAATCCACTGCACAGGCTGGAAGGGCTTACTCTCACTTGCCTGTATGGACAGGCAAGGGTCAAAATGGTAGGTGACAAGGTGCATGGGAAGCTGCAGATCCAACCTTGCATGCGGGCGGACCAGCACATGGGTAGGTCGAGATCACTCAGGAGACGACAATCCTGGTTGGACACTTCGTGATTGCCTAAGCACCCTTTTTTCCAACCAGATTTGCATATCCCACATGCCCTTGGTCATCACGCTTGTAGTAAGCGTGGTTAAAGCCCTTCCCAAATCTTCGCTCGAGAAGCCAGGCCATCAATGGCTCTGACAAGAAGAGCTTTATGAAAAGCTGACTATGACATATCCCCATCTTCCACGCACTTCAGTTTTGCTATTAGTATTTCATATAAGTAAAAATACAATCTTAAAAATACAACAGAACAAAAAACTCACAAACCCCCCCAAAAAACCAAAACCCAACAACCCACAAACAACACCATCTTGAAAATGCAGAACAATCAAACCGCATTATATTTATTCATGGAAAACTGCTCTGATGAACCTGCAATTTCTTGATATGCTGCAGCATGCAAGTTACTCTTACCAGGCACACTAAAATTTGGCGTTAGAGCCAGCAGAGACTAATATCCAAATCCCTGAAGCTTATCTACTACAAGACTCCCATCAGAACACAGTTTCTTCACCATCATCTAGAAATATTGTCCAGATGAAAAGGGAGAGAAAAAGAGCAGTGCACACCACCAAGCACCTTCTGCTCTACCAACACCAGCCACAGTGCTGGTGCATGTGTATGCAAACACAGCGAGACGGTTAGATGTGAATTATTAAAAAAAAAAAAAAAATTAGAAAAAATACAAATACCTTCTTAAGATTAGGAAATGTAGCAACAAGTAGGAAGCTTATAAACACAAATTTACTGCGTTCTCAAGTTTAATTCAAAAGTTTCTATGCTTTAAAGTTAAATTTTTAAGTATAAAGTCCCACTTACTAGTACAAAGCTTAAAAAAGTTACCAGATGGGAGTTATCCTGTGGCCATGAAATCAGATTGTCCTAACAGGTTAAAATGTCACCCAGTCTATAACATACAGGCCAAACAGAGATCTACCTTCTCAAGGTCAGAAAGGGATGAGTCTGTAAAGCACTGAAATGATGTACATTCAAGTAGCTATTCACTCACTTCAGATGTAAATGGGAGTTACAGCTGAGTAACTTCATAAGCGCTAAGCTCATTCAAAGTAAACCAAATGTACTGAAAAACTCAGAGTGATTGTATGTCAAACAGTTACCTCAGTTAATTATCAATTCAATAAAAACTTTAAGTAATCCATTCCAAGATCACAACAACTTCCGAGCTTGAAAACTAAGGGCTTCCTCACAAACACAAGGGCTTCACAGTTAATTGCTAGATGAGATCAACCAAAACATAGTTCTAAGGAACCAAGCTAAATAAGAATTCTCCGCTAAAAAAGAAATCATTGTGTTAACCATTTCTCTGAATTCACTAAGAAATGTACAGTTCCTACAATGCATGATGACTGACAATTATGGAAAAAATGTTATTTTCATACTCAAGCTCCAAGAATTATAATTTTTCGTATACTTAATAGTTGAATAAATATTTGAACCTATTGAGCCTTACAGCCACATCCTCACTTTCCTTCAGTTGAATGAAGCAGTGTGTTACCATCAAGATCTGTATTTCTGTAGTCATCTGTAAGAAAAGGTTAACAGAGACAGTGATACAATTCACCAAAATAATGGAGCTCTCTGTGGCTGGCATAATGAGCATTCAGCTAAGAACTGATTCGCATTTTGGTTTGTTGTTTTTGGTTTTTTTTTGCTTTTTGGTTTGTTTTTTTTTTTTCCAGAGAAGAAATTTGAGAGGTTTTTGTTTGGGGGCTTCCTCCCCCACCTTTTTTTGAAATCTTGCCAGGCATGTATTTGTCATGAATGCCACCCCCAGCAAGATTATCTTCTTTTTCCAAAACAAGTGTTACATTATGTTATCCTAATAATCAAAAGAATAGAATAAAGGATTAATTTTCACGACATTAACAGACAATTCCAACACTAGAAAGTTTAACCACTGGATTAGGAATACAAGTTTGAAGCTGAACTGGAACACACCAGCATCTCTTCCGCAGTAATTGCAGAAAAAATAATTTGACTCCAGTAAAGATTCTGGAGACCTAAACATTTCAGTATCACTGACAAGTACCATAGAAAGTCATAACATATATTAACTACTTACTCCATAGAGATTTTCCTCATTTTAAGACACAGCAATGGATTATGTTGACTCCACAGAAACTAAATGTAACTTAAGTATCAACCATCAGACTGGCAGAAAAGCAGAACAGAACTCTTAACTTGTGAGCCCATGCGTTTTTTCCAGAAGTTATTTTGCCTAAAAGGAATGGGCTTGGAAGTTCTCTGAAGGCTAGCCTATTCCTATGAAATTCTCTTGGTTGCCTCTGAGAAGGGAGGAAAAAAGTGTGCTTGCGTGCATGTATGTATGTATATATATATGTGTGTGTGTGTGTGTTCAATATTTCTATAGCAACAGAGTTTAAGACATGTAGATCCTTTTAAATTTATTTTGTTCTTTCAATGCATTTTCAAGATTTTTAGCACAATTATTTCTGGTATGCAAAAATATCATATTTAATACAGTGACAAAGAAATATATTATCACATTCTAAATAAAACCCCTTATTCTTAAAAGCTGAATACATTAGTGTTGTGAACATTGAGAAGTTTAACATTTTTCCTTCATCCATATGTATTATGAAGGTGCACAGACTCATCAAGAGAGCCGATGTTGGAACAGTAATTTCCTCAGTTTACTTATATATTGTTTTAATGCTCAATTTATATTATGAAATTAATTCTTGCTTCTTTTCATGCAGAAAGCTGGTATTACCTTCACAAACAAATCTCCATTTAGATACCAAAGCATTATAGTTAAAATACAGAATATGGAACCAGGAAATAAACTCTATTCCTCACTAATAACATACACTCTTTAGTGATAGCAAGTCACTGATCATTCTCGTGCCTTGAGGTTCTGATGTAAAAGAAAAATCTAGAGTTGGCAGGTCTAGCTCATGAATAGTGCTAAAATTCCTTAAAAATCTCAAATAGAAGTTATGACAAATAGAATCCAATTTTGTCCTTTTCCCATGAGCAGCACACAGTTCACAATGACTTCATTTATCCTCTATGTCAAAATATTTTTGGGGTTGCTCCCTCTCGTTACTGTTTCATGACACTGTTTATGCTCTGCTCAGAGTAAGCATGTAAGCTCAAGAAAATATTCCTAGATAAGAACTCATATTTTATCCACAGCCTAAATAATATTTAGTAAAACCGCTAGTTAGTTTTTTTCTTTCCAGATTCGTACTGGTGAGTGTTCTGTGTTTAAGAGAAAGCTAATGCTTATATGTGAACAGTTTTCAAGAGCATCCATATATAGTGAGTATTATAAATAGCTATTTTTATAACAGTACTGAACTGGCTTTTCATTATAGAGAGAGGGTGTTCTCTGTATGCAGAAATTATTCTCTTATTCTACCTTGTACTTGCAATCTTAGCTCTCCTCCTGCTCACATGGCCCTCCTCCATACAACCCCCTAGCCGCTGCTAGCGTCAAACTACATTGGCACTATAGTTCACAGAATCATAGCATACCAGCTTAGAAGGGACCTCAAGAATCATTTGGTCCAACCTTTATGGACCAAACATGGTCTAGAGTAGACGTCCCAGCATCCTGTCCAGGCAAATCTTACAAGTGTCCAACTTTGGGGAATCCACCACTTCCCTGGGGAGATTATTTCAGTAGCTGATTGTTCTCACTGCAAAAAATTTTCCTCTCATGTCCAAATAGGAGTAACTTGTGCCCACTACCCATCGTCTTTGCCTTGTCTTGACCCTTTAAGTACTGGAACATGGTATTAACTGTAGCAGTGCTCCAGTAATAACTCCCAACAAACTAGCCCAAACTTCTTTACAAAAATGTTCTCTCTACACTGACCACACAGCTTTTTACATTTTCCTGTAGTTATTTCACTAGTAAAAAAGGCTTATGAAACTGATACTGTCAAGAGTTTTATTAGGACTATAGAGCTACAGTAAACATTTCAGTATTTTTATCTCAAAGTATTTTTTCCTCATCACTATTAAATTAAACAGAAAGAAGCTATGAAAACATTTAAATGGATCTGCAATTTATTTGTTTCAATAGTCCAAGTTCTGAAAACTAAGCCAGAGCAGACCAGCTGCAACACTAACAGGTTTGTTACAAAACTCATTTTAAAGTTAGACAAAGGGAATCAAAACAAATTCTGCTTCCATGAAGTTTAGATCTCCTACATAAAAAAAAAAGAAAAAAATCTCTAGTGTAACACAACGGGTTATAAATCAGACTCATTAAAAAATGTCATCATTTAATTAAAGTTAAAAATCAGGCAAAATGCAAGTATTTTTTACATGTGTGGTTTTGAATGATAATTACTTTCACCTGCAGGTCAAAGTGCTAGCTGAAATAAATCCAAAAGATCTAGTTCCAAAATATGGTATAGTACTTGCTCCTTGCAGCACTCAGTTGTTACAGCTTTAGATTTCTCCCATTTCTTATCAATTATGGTCTTTGACCCCACAGTAATATATCATCCTGGTTTTCTGCATGGCAGAAAAATCTAACCCTAAAACAAGGCAACAAAGCTCCTGATACAATTTTGATTTAAATTCCTAAATATTGCAGTTTTAGTTAAATACTGACCAGCAAGACCATACTCCTGAGAGCGATTCAATGTGGAAGCTTCTTTAGGCAGAGAGCTCTCTCCTTGCAGAATATTGTGCCAAAAGTACAAAGGGGGAAGATTTTCCTTCCTATTGCCAAATGAGCAAAAATGAGAGAAATCTCAAACACCCACACAACTAGAGGTAGTTCTTAAGACTGTACGATAGAAAAAGCCAATACTTCTATTATTCAATCCAACTATTGGTGCCTCATCTTTCTAATACAGGCAGGTATATCTTATAAAAAGCTTTCATGTTTTTTTTTTTTTCAACTGCAGATCTCTTTTGCTATTAAGTAAGCACACACAGCGACAAGAAAAATCTAAAAAGATTATGTTGCTTTCAGTAAATGCAACAGACTATTTGAAATATTAGATTTGATATCCTTACACTGAGATCCAGGGGAAAAAAAAAAATAGTGTTCTCATAGGTAAAATTTATGTTCTCATAGATAGTAAAATGAAGTAGGAATTGTGGGTTGTCCTAGCCAAGAAACCATTATCAGCTGGCAGTATATAACCTGATCATTCATTACACTGGAAGCTGGCAGTGCGCAACACCTTTCTGGAAAAAAAATAAGGCATAATGACAACAAAAGAAACTAACAGGACGATTTAAAACTCCTCTCCTGCAATATTGCAGAACCTGAAGGCCATTCATGACCTGCATCTATCAGTATGCCAATGGATTTTCCTAGCCCTCTTCTGTCTTATACTCTCTTGCAGCCTATTTGAGACATTCTGAAGCTTTGCTAAATAAATATGTATCTGCAATAAGTAAGAACTCTTCCAGATATGACTGCAACTAATGTATTACCACCTTGACAAGTCTACCAAGTCAGTCAGGCAATAGCTTCCCACAGCCAAGGCACAGCACACAGGAATTTGCATGATCATTACTAATTTCACTATGGCAGTTTCACACTGTTGCTGTTTCAGACAGCTACCTGCCGCAGCAATGGCAGGCAGTACACGATGCAGACAGAAGGAGGATCTCCGAGAGCGAGGCTGGAGTAGTTCAGCAATAGCAACAGCACGCAGAGCCCTCACACACACTAAAGAGAATGGAATAGGAACAGAGCTTCTTGCTCCTCCAGCCCAGGAAGAAGCATTGCTACAAACACACAGCCAAACCCTGCTTAAAGAAAAATCCTTTTCCTTTCCATGTGCTCTGCGCTCTAGTCCAGGGATAGCAACCGACTTTTCCCTGCTCACCGACCAACACAAAAGATGAAACCCGAGAGCAGAATCAAGGAATAGCCCAGCATTGGGAATCCCGGCATTCCTTTTCTTTCCTAGCGGCTCCAACTGAGGAACTGCCTTCTCTCTCCTGGGTGTTGTCCCCTCTGATGCTCTCCATCACCACCTACCTACCTGATAACAACTAGTGTATTTTCTCCTAACTGGCACAGAAAATGCACAAGCCCAGCAATAGCGCAGCCGATTAAATAACACACGCAAATAATTCAGAGAAACACTCCCTCCACCAAATCATTACAATCTAAGGAGTATCTTTTATAGAAGAAGCCATGAGCCCTTCCAACCAGAGGGAGGACGGCATTAGGGAGCAAGAGGGGAGAGCCAGCGCAAGACAGGGTATACGGGCGGAATCCCACAGGCGGCCGCCTCCCTCCCCACCTCCCGGGGGGACCTCAGTGAATCCCGGACCAGGGGGACTGAGACAGCCGCTCCCGCGGGCTCTGCCCAGTCCCGAGGGGGGGGGGCGGGCGGACATTGCCACCTCACCCCATGCTGGACGGGCGCACCTGGGCTGCGGGGCGCGGCGCCCAGCAGCTCTACCCGCCGGCGGAAACACCCACCGGCCCCGCGGCAGGGCCAGGAAACGGCCCCCGACGGGATGAGGTGGGTGGGGGGAAACGGGCGGGCCGCGGCCGCCCAACGGCGGTGCGGTGCTGAGCGGTGCGCGGCTGGCCGGTGCTGTGGGGGTGGAGGAACCGAGTTGAGGGAAGGGGGCGAGGCGCAGGGCTGCCTCGCCGCAGCAGCAGGAGCCCGGGAGGTGACAGGTGAGGGCGGCGGAGGGCAGGGGGTGGCCTTCCGTTGCACGCGCGGCGCAGCTCCCCTACCTCCGTTCCGGCGCTGCCGCCGCTCTCGTTATACCCGGCGGCGCCCGATCGCTCACTCGCCGGCTCGCCGCCACCCCCTCACCCCGCTCCCCCGCCCGCCGCAATCCCACCCTAGTGCAGCGCTCAACCGACAGCACCAACCGCCCAAGCCCGCCTCCAAGCCCGCACTGGCACTTCCTTTCACCAATACTAGGAGAGCTCGGGGTGCCAAGGCTACGCCCCTGCTCCCTATAGACCAATAGGCGCTAACCATAATCCTTCCCCTCCTCCTCCCTCCCTGGCACCGCCCCTGGCTTGAGTACGGCCCGCCCTCGCGGCAGGGTCGGTTGGATCCCAGCTGCTGGGCAGCGGGTGTGGGGCGGTGTCTGTGGTGGGGCGTGGGGGTCCTGCCAGGGTGCAGGTGGCGGCCGTGGTTGGAGCCGGCTGGAGGAGCCATGGGTGGTGCCTCCGCTGCGGGCTGGTGGGGGTGTGGGGGTCAGTCGCTGGCAGTGGGGCAGGGCCGTGAAGAACGTGGCCCTCCCTCCTGGGCAGGGAGTGGGGCAGGTGTCTTGTCGGGTGGGGAGGAATTGGCCTTCACGGATGGGCGCTTTTTCCTCTTTTATCCTTTATATTTGGCATGGAAACTGACCCACGCCCCCGGCACGCAGAGCCGTTAGTTACTGCGAGCGGAACCGGGAGGTCAGGGGGTGGAAAAGGGCTGCAGGAGCTGCTGTTGATCCTGGGGCTGGATAGAGGGAAGGGCAGCAGGGATGTTAAAAATCAGTATCTCCTTTTTTTCCCTCAGATCAGCGCCTGAAGTGGTGAAAATGACTCCAGCACTGAAGCGTTTCTCCAACCTGTATGAAACCATAATTTCAGCTTTCAAATTCTGTTGCTGCCACCTGTATGGCTTGCACTTTACAGCTTTGCTCACAAAAATCAGTGTAAAATTAACTAAAATTTAGTTAAACAAAATTAAATAAAGTGGAATTTAAAACTAAAGCCACTTTCAGCTGCCACTTCCAGGCAAACACCAGCTCTCAGATGCACAAAGGCAAAATGCAGTTCTGCAAGTTGTGGATGCTTGAACTTGGCTCCCGTTTTCTTGGTATGCTTCAATGGTTATTTAAATTAGAAAAATGTTATGAAGCCCACTGGACATAACATGCCATAGGAGTCTGCAATGGTCCAGCATTGCTAATCTAACACTAACCAAAACTATACTTCGTTTTTTATGTATTTGAACTTTAAAAAAATCTGCACTGACAGATAATAGAATTTAAGGCGCTGCAGTATATAAACATCAGGCTTCTCATTTTGGTTTGTTGTTCCACACAAACTGCTTCATGAGACTTGGGGCACTTAAGTGTTTTAGTTTGAACCAGGGATGCACTTTTGAAGTAAATGCCATCATCATCTCTACTTGCAGTGCTTTGATTCACAGCATGCAGTGGTGTTGGAGTGCATGAACTGGATCCCTTTTGGATGAAGCTAAACTGGCAGAGGTACTCCAGGAGTGTACCTAATGCATTCCAGCCACAAATGACTGCTTAGTTTAACTCAAACGGAACTAGTCAAACATAGGAATCCCTGAAATATATATAGCTTGAAAATCAGGCCCTCAGCACCCACTCTTCCACTCTACAGACATATTCTCTTAGGCCTTGGTACTTGTCAGTGTAGTCAAAGACTTCGAGCTTTGTAGTTCAGAAGGAAGGTCCCAGGGAATTTCTAATGTAACATCTGAACGACCTGCTTCATGGTTCATGGCAGGCCATCAAACTGATCTTCTGAAACTTTGATGCTTAAAAATCTGCCAGAACTTGCAGTTTGTGTATGGATATACTGTTAGGGGTACAGCACATCATCCATAACTATAAGGGTAACTTGAACTAAAGTTCAAGATGTGTTACTATTGTCTAAAGAGTAGAGAATGTGGTATCAATGTTGCTACTTAAGATACTGTCAATGGCTTTTGTGGTCCTTAATTATCCCCCTATGTCTCTAACTGAGTGTAGGATAGAAGGCAG
Organism: Pezoporus occidentalis; assembly: GCF_034315485.1. NCBI lineage: Eukaryota > Metazoa > Chordata > Aves > Psittaciformes > Psittacidae > Pezoporus > Pezoporus occidentalis. Next base: position 7,531,582 of record NW_026916170.1, on the reverse strand, counting down.
TGGTGCTGCAAAGTAAAAATTAAGATAAATGACTGAGTATGCTTTAATGCTTAAAAATAACTACATGAATTTCCAGGAACATATGCTAGCAATTAAAATAATATTTTTCTATCAGTGTATCTTGTCATTTTAATATGAGGCCAGATTGCAAGTGGTGTAATACATGTCGAATTTTTATGAGAAGGCTTAGATAGAACTATTGCTGTGGCAAAATCTGAGCAGAGAGCTGTGGATTTTTGTTATAACCCTGTCCTGGGTTCAGCAGTAGCAGTCATTTTTCCCCTTCTTGGTAGCTGGTGCAGTGCAGTGTTTTGACTTTCAGCTTGGGAACAGAGCTGATAGGTGATGTTTTGGTTTGGCCAAGGACTTTGTGAGCCTCATGCTCTGCCAGGGAGGAGGGGAAGCCAGGAGGAAGCAGAGACAGGACACCTGACCCAAACTGACCAAAGAAGTATTCCATACCACAGCACGTCATGCCCAGGATGTAACAGGGAGTTAGCCGGAAGGGCTGGGAGACTGCAGGGTTGGAGGAGGTATCGGTCAGAGCTTGGTCGGGCTGGGGGGGCGAGTTATCGGTTGGCTGGTGGTGAGATGATGTATTCTCTTCCCTTGTTATTTCCTTTATCATTATTATCATTGGTGGTAGCAGTAGTGATTTGTGTTATACCTTAGTTACTAAACTGTTCTTATCTCAACCCGTGGGAGTTGCATTCTTTTTGATTCTCCTCTCCGTCCCTCCGAGAGCAGGGGGAGGGCAAGAAAAGGGGGGGAAGTGAGCGAACGAATTACCTGACTGAGTTTAAACCACGACAAACCCACACAAAATCAATTTCCTTTTCCTACAGTGCTTCTCACAAGTAACCAGTTTCATGCACTTAACATGATGTAGTTACTCTTTCTACTGAGACCTGCCACCTTTTGGGTGTTTCCCATAATACAGTATGTGATAGAGAAGACAGAACACTATATCAACTTTAATCTTGAGCTTTGCTTCAGTAAGGATAGCAGTCCATTATTTTACATGCCTGAAATTAAACATCGTAGCTCACTTGTCTTCTGTGTTTCTTCAGTGTTCATCATATTTTCCTCCCTCATTCTGTGGTTGTAACAGAGTACAACAGATTTTTGTTTACTACATTCAAATGTTTAAGGCTAATTTCACTCAACTAAAAAGATGGAATTTTCTAATGTGAAATCTTGCAAATGAGGCATGGATGCCGAGGCCAAGCCCTTTTTTCTGACATGCACATTATGGTCTATACTAGAGGTTTTGTTTTGAGAAGCTAGACTAGACTCCACCAAGTCACTAAAATAAAATACAGGAAAAAATACAATTTACCAGGTAAAACAAGCATATGTGACTGAATACAAATAAGCAGCAGGTCTCATTCATAACAAGATACCATTTTTAGAGATTTTTCACATAAAAAGGGGGGGAATGCCTAAGCTTCAGCCATCTAAATGTTTTTTTCCCCAGGGATTCCTAAGGGGCTTGTGGAGTGATCCAGGCTGGAGACAAACACTTGAAGGCAGACAGATTGTCTTGGCTTCTTTTTTTGGTCCCACAAACTGGCTGGCTCGGTGTCAGGCGGGCCCTCCAGTGCAGATTGGAGCAGTCTGATCTGTTCTGCTGGAAATGGTGTGAAGTGCCAAGTCCTACACATGTCTTCTTTGGGAGCGCCTGTGAGTCACTGTATCAGCTGGGCCCACAGGGAGCTACTGGTTTCATGGCTAACCAATGTAATACAGCCTCGGTAGGGAAGAGCGGCTTACCCACCGTGTCCCAATCAAGCCACTGATGCAAAAAGCCAAGTAGGAATAAGTTTGATGTAAACATCAGTAGAAGTGGATGGCAAGAGGATACTGAGTAAGAAGCATTACCCATACAGTTTATACAGGTATACATGTAATACATAGGAAAGATACTGTCACAACCTTTTTAAAAGAACCTTTAAACAGGCAAAAATCATCAGGAGTTTTGCCTAGCTGAAAAGTGCAGAAATTGGCACATGGATAGGAGCAGATTATTCATTTATTCTTTCTTGCAGGGACATTTCATTACATACAGAAGAAATAAAAACCATGGAGAAGTGAATAGATATTGTTTCTGTCTTAGGGTCTTGAGAGAAAACAATGCAACAAAAGGGAGTAATGCTGGTTTTATTGTTATTCTGTACAAACTGGCTGTTGTTTTCCCAGGAACCAAGCTCTCAGCTGAGCAAGCTGCAATTTATAAAGAATTTTATCGTGTATTTCCTATACAGCATTGCATATTTAATGCATGCAATAAAGGCTGACAGTCACAATACTCAGGTGGTAGGGTTTGCTATAACAACACTGACATCCTTTCACACAGCTTTTCTTAAAATGTTTATTTTAAAGTGTGTAATTTGCAAGTATTGCTCTTGAATGGTATAATTTTATTTTGAAGATTGGGCTCATGATCCAATAGTTACGGCTTTGTTCCCTCCTCTGCAATCATTTCCATGCAAGGGCTACAAGCCGATTTTTAACTCCTCCATTTGGTGGGTGCTGCCACCATCCTTCACTGAAATGGCAAGTGGTTCACTCCACAAGATTTGGCTGGCACAGGAATTTGTGGGGATTCAATAAGGATGAAGCTTTTCTGTGCATCCCCACCACAGAACTGCTAGCTGATCTCCCCAGCACTTCTAAGCCAAACAGAGCACTTCCAGGAGGGGGCGGGAAGTAATGCTTCATCTGTAAGAAATAGTTTTAACTGTCTTATTTAACAAGACTTGCTTAGGCTAAGAAAAGTACCAGTGATCTAGAACTTACCTACTCTCTGCCTCTTAGTTTAAAAATAGGTTTTCTGTGCTGCTTAGCCACCTGCTGTATTCTCCTCTTATGCATTACCATTGCCCTTTCTTCTGGCTTCCTAAACATACGTGGGTAGAGATTTCAAGATACACATTCTGCTTTTACAGAGCCAGGACTCAGCCTAATTATAACCTGCACGATCAGAATGCGACTGTTTTGACATGCAGAAGCCAAGATGAATAATTGAGATGTTGGCATTTAATTTGTTCAGATATTCCAAGTTTGGTCCACTTTTTACTGTAATTTATTGTGTTTATGACAGTGCTGATACCTTATGAAAATGACCTATGCATGCAAGCCATCATTTGCACTGTATTTTCTGATGAAGTACATCGACTTCTAGCAAAGTAAAACCACTTCTGTTGTTCTTTTATGATTCTGAAGTCAGTGTGTTTCTCTAGCTTCTTCATTACAAGAAAATAGTACACAGAATCTACTTAAATAATACTTCTTTCAAGACTACAGTAATTTAGACAATCTGACATTTCAAAGAACTATACATCTTTGTCTCAATAATAATAACCAATTAATGGATTTAATTCATCCTAGTATCTCTTCCTGTGCATGATAGGCACCTTCAATGTGCATGTAGGTAGCTTTGCCCATGAGGTATTTGAACATAATTCACAGTTTTATGTCAGCATTTGGCTGGAACAAGGCAGGAGGAAAGATGACATGATTACAGGGTGGCTTTCTGTTGCAATAATTGGTTCCTTAAGCTCGGCAAGAGGGCAATTCCTGTACATCTAGACCCATCAATGCTGCAGCCCTCAGCTCACCTCAGAATAATTGTATTGACATACATCATTACAGTCCCACAGATCACATTGTCTTCCACCTCTTTTTTTCCCCCATGGAGCTCTGGTGTCCCTAACAACGATGTCAGAATGAAAACAGATTAGACAGGGCAGCTCACATATTTTTCCAGTGATTATTTTCTTAGGATCAGTTTTGTTTTCAAAGCATTGTAATTTTCCATAAACAGTTTCTCAAAGCAGGCCCCTCTCATTATATTTAAATACTCTGTTTTCCTTCTCTGAGTTCCTCAAACTCTTCTTTCTTGGTTGCGTTTAAACTTTACTTAGTTACTGTTGTTTTCACCTATACCGGCAGTATCCCCCATCTGGGGCTCTTTTGACCTGTTTTCTAAGATAATAGGTTTCCACAGGGAAGAAAAATTACCCTTTCTCTCAAGAAGAATTAGACTTTCTCAACTGTCTGAGAACCAAATGAAGAGCCCATACTGCTATACTTAGTATCTGTATACAGAATCCCAAAACTTTATGTATGAAACAGTAATGTATGAAAAAAATGCATCTAGGACAACGTTGTCCCAGTAAAGGTAATATTGAATTAAATCAAAGATGTAACTTGGTTTTGATGTATTACTAACAAGAGAAAAGATGTGTATATTTTTTATAGCCCAGCATACAGAAGATAATGTTCTAAAATATGCATTTAAATATAGCAGAGAGAGAGAGGTAGCACAACATTATCAACACAGTTGAGGTGTTACCATTTCTACCTATTGTTAAATGTATTATCACTATTGTACTTAAAGAGTCCTGCTTAAGAGTCCTGCTTTTGGACAGAATTCTTATTTAGGTGGAGCAAGTATCATACAAACAAAATTAAAAGATGATCCCTGCCCCCAAAACCTTATAATTTGAGAGGTGGCAGATGAGAAAGTACTGGGAAAGCATAAAGTAGTTCACACAGCATGATAGATGGTTAGCTAGGCTTACCCAAATCTGTAGCATCATGGCAGAGGTGAATTTCAAATAGAGCTTTTTAAAGGAAAATCCTGAAGTGGCTTTGTTGATGTTTATGAGAAATCCAGCAAGAGCACATGGGAGCCATATGGGAGATAACATGGATGCGTGCATACCTTGAATTTTAACAAGCATATGATAACCATCATCTTGGGTAGGTGGATGTAAGAGCTTGAGAGACGGTATGATGGGGATAGATTGCAAATAGAAGTGAAAATGAAGACAGCATACACTGATGCTGTAAAGATGAAGAGAACAAAGAAAGGATTGTAAAAGAGGAAGATTTAGAACTTACCTTCTCTCTGAATAATGATAAATTATTAAGGTAGTGCACGGCAAGGGTAAGGAAACAGATGTTGTGGCAATCAGTGTGTGGCATAATGAAAATTTGCACGAGTTTTTAGTATGCAGATGAATGCAGAAAGCCTTCTACTAGAAATGTTAGAAGAAAATCTTGTTAGGATTATGGCATCATTTGGCTATGAGAAAAAAGATGGAGGTGGGAAGTACAGATAAGTGGCAGGCTAGTTATTATCTGTCATGGTGACTACAAAGGAGACACAACTGAAAATGTTGTTTTAAACATACTGATCTTGGGGTTATGTCTCAGAAGGACAAATCTGAGCCAGACTCCTTGAGACTTTCCTGTGAATAAAAACGGAGAAATCTGGAGCAAAAAGATGACTAGTCAAAATAATAACTAACCCATCGTAAGGTTAGATCATCATAAATGCTGGAGGTGGGTCTTGAAAGAACTCCAGATGGCATGAAGTGGTAATGGACAGATGCACAGAGGGAAAACAAAAACCAAGAGTCATGGAAACTTAAGGAGGACAAGGTTTCAAGACGTGTTATTATTTTTCAGCTCTGGTTCAGTTCAAAACCAATGAGAGACATAGGTAAGAGCAGATTATGTTGTGCCTAAGGGGAGAAGACTAGTTTACAGAGGTTTTGGGATGGAGAAGAGGTATGTTCAGTAAGCTTGGAGACGGGAAAGAGGAAGAGAGCAATCTGTAGCTGGCGAGAAAAGCAGATCAGAAAAACAATGTTTTTGGTGGGAGCACAAGAACTGAAGGAGGAGTGAACAACAGTTTGCTCAGGATGGAAGAACTGAGGCAAACAGAGGAGTTGGAAAAGAGGAATTCTTCATATGTGACATGAAAGAAAGAAAGGAGTTACAGAAAGAGAAGTGGTGGAAAGCAGATGTTTTCACGCAGAAGACATTGGTGAAATCCCAATGTGGAGAGTGAAGGAGATGCAGGAGCAGGGTAAAAGGAAGGTTAATTCAGGGTAGCAAAAAGCCTGCTTGAGATGACAGATGTTCTCCAGCTGGAGAACGGAGAATTACTTAACTAGGAAACTGGAAGAGCTGAAGATGGATAAAACAAACTTGTGGTGGGGAAAGCGCTCCTGGGTAAAAAGGGTGAGGAGTGAAGCAGGTAGAAAATTAACAGCAATCCTTGATATAGAATGAGAAATGAAAGAAGAAATGTGGGAAAAGAGAGGGGAGACACTCATAAATACCTGGAAATTGTGGAAAGATTGAGTGGCAAAGCATGAGGGAGAAGGAGACCCTATGTATGAAGCTGAAAGATATATGATCATTGTTTAAAAGGGAGGAACACAGCATCAGAGATCTGAGAATATGGCTAATGAAAATCAGTGCAAGACAGTAAGCTTAGGTACAGGGTGAGCTGAAGAAGGAACACCAGCTGAGCACAGAAGGGAGATGTGGGACTCTTCAGCAAAGGGGTTGGATGGATCAGCAAAGACATACATGGGATATGGTGAAAATACAAGAATGCCCTGAGCTGAAATCAAAGAACAAAACTGAAAAGAACTTCTGCATGGAGAACAGACAGCAAGAAAATGATAGGGAAAAGTGGAGAAGGGTCATATTTAATGCTGCTAAAATGAAGAAATAGTATAAGGGATGTAGCCAGGGAGAATAGGCAGGGAGAAAGCAGAAGCCTGGTGTGACTGCCATAAATGAAGCTATGGGTAGAATGTGTGGAAGAGAGAAGCCTCTGAAAGAGAGGAAAGAGAAACAAAAGGATCCAGGTCTTGGTGAGGCTGAAGGGAGTGACATATGAAGAAGTCATGGATGACAGGGGTTTTTTACAGAGACAAAGAAAGTGGGAGGAAAGAAGGGCGTGGGTGTGAAATTTGAAGCAATGAAACAAGACAGGTAGAAGCAGTAGGAAAGTAATTGTCTTGCATAAAGCAAGGCAATTTTCAAACTTGGATAGTAAAAATACTGGTTCTAAATTCTGTTTAGCCATCTCAGTAGAAAGTGGTTTTAAAGCATAGTCCCTCAAAACATTTTGCTTTCCAGAGCTCATTGCAAATAGTTGCTCAGATGTGTGGGCTTTCCTCTGGGGAAGACAGAGGGAAATGAACTACTGATTCCTACTCTCTCCTGTTCAGTGTGTTCATTAAGCTGGTGGGAAGGCTGATAGAAACCACATTTTACAAAGTAGCAGGGATTGATTTAGCTGAGAGAAGGCATAGATGTTAACAGAGTCATTCCTAAACAAATTTAGATCTTTCTGTTTCATCACATTTGGCAGGACTGTTTGGATGATATCCATACTAATGCTTAATATGATCTTCAGGTTGAATGCAACCTAAATGGCTGAGACCAGGTTTATTTCAGCAGTCTGCACTGGAGGGATATGCTGCTTGATAATAGGCTTGGCTTCTATGTTAGGGACTTTCCCGTTTCTCCAGCTGCTTCTGCAAATTAGCAACAGCAACGAAAACTTCTTTCAGTGTGAGCTTTGCTTGGAAGTGGATTTTTTTTTTTTTGTGTTGGCTGTGGGCCTTGATGCTTCTCCGTGCTTCTGTCACCTGGAGTTTGGGTTTCTGCAGAGAGCACCCCATAAAACCATGCCCAGACATCAAAAGGGAGCTTCCCTACATGAGCACAGAATGCCCACCGGCTGAGTGAGTTCCTTCTAACATTTCCAGCCGGCAGCCTTGGCTCCTGTGGAATTCAAAGTGCGTTTTTTTTATGTGCACTGCAAAGCTTTGGGAAGGGATCGATCTTGCTCAAATACACCGCTCGCTCCTTTTGATAGCTCAGCAAGTGGGGTTCTTCAGGTGAAGGGGTTCTGCTCTCTCCTACATGGGGGAAAGGTCTGCTGATCTCCTATCCTGCGTGCTCACCAAGGTGCTCTTGACCAGCATTAGTATTTCAGTCATTACGTCTACAAAAGAGCCTGAAGCTATAAAGCCTGTTTCCAAGATAAGCTTTCTCCTTCCTGTTTTTGAAAAGGGATTTGGTTGTTAGGCTCAGGGAGCCACAGCAGACTGCAGTTCTGGTTTGTTTTCTAGGAATGACTAAGAGAGGAGGAGTTTCTATGATCTGACTAAATTCTGATGACTTTGTTAGCAACCACATTTCTTTAACTGTACATGAACTTGCTGAAAGTATGGTTTTAATCTTGTAAAACCCTCCTCAGTTTCTGATGTTGCTTCTAACACGCATTCTGTTATTTTACTTTTTTAGCTTCAGTCCTTCCATGTTTGTCATACAGTCATTTTCAGGAGTATTTTAAAATGGATTTTTTCATCTTAGTAAACATATTCCTTTCAAATATTTTCATTGTTAGCCAGCATCTGCAGATTTCTTGTTTTAAGTAAAACCGCTTGACCCTGCAACATTTTATTTTACTGTAAGAGCAGCCAAGCCATTGTAAAAGTGTAATACATTAAATCAAAAAAATTAAAAACTAATCTGGTAGACATTTTGCTGTGAAGTTACAGAAGAAATGCAGAGAGAATAGTCCAAATCTTGATCAGAATAATGCATATGTGGGATTAAGGACTTGACTAGAGGCTGCCTCAGAAAGAAGGTTGTGATTTGAGTCCTCAAAACAAAATGAACAAAGCGTCTGAAAGCTGGCTTTGGTTCAGAATGATGGTTGTCCCCGATTAGCTTCCCTGATGTGATTTCAGCTGCATTCAACCATGACAGTGAATAATTTCTTGTGTTTGGTCCCAACCAAGAAACAAAAGCATAAGGAAAAAAAAAAAAATTGGATACGAGGACTGACACTCAGAGCTGCTGAAAATCCAAACGCGTAAGGCTTCAGTTCTCCATTGTGGACCACTCCCTGGTGAAAACAGCATTATCCCTTTACCCAAAGCTGGGTTGGAAGCACTAATCCTGTACTACAGTGACATCTACTGAAGGAAAGAGAAAAAAGCCTTAGGAAAGCAGCGTAGGCCTCTCTTAAATATAATGCAGTCATCAAAGCTTGAATGTATTTTTAAATTCTGAGGGGCTTAAATTTTTTCACTTTGACTATTTCAGAGCTATCATTATCTTTTACTCAGCACCCACCATCACAGTGTTTCCAGACTTTAAAAAAACACATGCTTTACTAATAATTCGTTTTGCATGCAAATATTTAATTCCTGAGAGACTGAGTTTTAGTTTTAGTTCGTTCTCCATTTGAAAATGGAAGTGAAGGAATGTTTTTTCTTGCTGAAGGAGGAGAGAGGTTAGAATTTAGAGGTCTAGCAAGTATACAAGGTGTTCAGACAGAGCTGTCTGCTGCCTGTGTACCTCAGTGGGTGGGAAAAGCTGGAAAGGACAAGGAGAGTTGTCAGTTCTGCTGTTAAGGTGAACTGCTTGCATCTGTATTACACTTAGGTAGAGCATATTTGATGATGGGTTTCTTCACATCCTCTTCTTGCCAGCAAGCACTGTTTTATATTGGATATGAAACTAAACCCCTGTTTTTGTTGATTAATGACTTGTGTTATGTACAACTGCTTGTAGAGAAGATCTGCCTTGCTTGCTGGAGCAGGTTTGTGGGCTGTAGCCATCCCACCTGGATACTTCCATCTCTTTCTTTCAGGGGACTGCTGGCAGCAGTGGTTGCAGGTATTTGGATCAGAAGGAAAGTGGGATTCATGCACCTCCACCTTTCTGAAGCAGATAGCATCTTGTCCTTTTAATTGCAAGACCCTCCTTGAAGGGAAAACTCCAAGCAGAAGAAATCCCATTGGTGTATGAATGTGCCGAACTATTAATGAGCTAGAAAAAAAAGCATAATGTAGCTGCAAAATGTTGCTCGATTGAGATTACTGTTGTTTGAAAAAGATCTGAAAATACTGTTGGGAAAGTTTTATGGTTCTGCTCTCTTCTATATTTTTTCAGATCTCCCAGCATGCAACACTTATAGCCTATAATTAAAACAGCTTGCCACTATTTGCATTTTCATGAAAGGAGTCTCTTCTAACATACCACTTTTAAATTTCCTATTTGATATGTATGGAAATTAAATTTCAAGGCTTTCCTCTTTACAGATCATTTAACTCTTAATATTTTTTTTTAGCCTAAATCTATCTCTGCTTCTGTCTGTGTGTCTCTCTCCCCTTCTCTGCCTCTCTTCCTCATTATTTGTTCACCTTTAAGCCATTCCAAAGCTATTGGAAAGACAGATTGCAAAGACAGAAGCCTGAATTTTGCTATTATGCTCAACAACTCTGGCATGAGTTCCTACGCATTCCTGTTAAAAATATATCTGGAGCTGAAAAAAATGGTGAGGGAAAAATGGGCTTCAGGCTGCTTATTGGTTAGATCATACTGTAGGGCACTATCTGCACATGGGAGTCATATTTATGGATTTAGATGAACAGTAGAAGAACAGTGCTTGGCATGGTATTCTTGGAAGTGCTGAATTTAAGGACTTAGAAAATTAGAATACCGTGCCTATGCTAAATGCTAGGTACTTTGTGCAATACAACTGAGCAAGGTATCCTTTAGATCAGTAATAGCTAGCAGCAAAGGATGTCTAGCAAGTGGAATTTTCTGTTGGTTCTCTCATTACCTTCCCTATCTTTCCTTTTCCTGGCAGAAACATATGGAATTTTTTTTTCTCACAATTACTATGAACTGAGACTAACAGCTCCAAAATTGGCAGTGAGGAGGTGAAAAGGTGTGGAAAGAAATAAAAACATGCAAACCCTCTGTCTGAACAGCTAAATGTGGAAATAAACGTTGTCATATGAATTAACCATGACTGGCCAGTGGGTCACACCCAGTATGGAATGATCAGCTCTTCAGGTAACGTGTGTATGTTGAACAACAGCACAGTTCTGTTGTCCTTCTACTGATGACTAGAGCTTCCAAACTATTATGAAAAAGAGGAGCACTGCCATGATATTTATCTAGTTATTTAGGTATTTACAGTGAGGCCTTCAAAGGTTGGGTTTTTTTCAGCTTTGAAATTGTTGTATGAGCATGGTTTCTACAGAAGCCAATATATACAGACTTAAATGGTTCTTAGAACATTTCCTTTAGGTTCCTCTTTGCTCAATTTTCCTATTTTCCTAAAGTCTGTATTTTCTTTTTGTAACCATTATTTTCCTTTTTAAATTGTGTTATTTAATCATAGAGAATGGCACAATGGAAGCAAACTCAGTTTAAAATTTACTCCACTGAGCATATGGGCATCTTCTGAGACTTGACTTTCTCATAAACTAGTTCTGGAGGTAGTCTGGATATGCCCAAGGTACTGGTCACAATATGATTATTTGACACATACCCCAGCAGTCACACAGGGACTTTCTGTGCTATAGCTATCCTTAATTTTGAGAAAGAAGACTTTCTAAATTGAATAGCTTAAATACCTTATCCCCTAAGCAGGCTATATGGAAAGATGAGGAATACTCAGAGAAGCAGAAGCTGCTGAAATGCCATTTTATAAACCTTGGCTGAGGTGTGAAGGGGGAAGGCGTACAGGACACAGGCCTAATCCAACACTCCTGAGGAGAATCCCAGTGCAGATTTCTGCACATGTGGGACCTGGTCCCATGCTGGGGAATGCACACCACCTAAGCCACAGCAAGGGTTCCCTTCAGTGTGAACAAGGTGAGGATATTCTCTTGGGCGAAAAGCAGTACAGAAAGAGATTTTGTGCAACGGAGAGAAAACAGAAAATTACACAAACAAGCAGCACAGAAAGGGCTTACATCTCAACGAACAGCACACAGAGATCAAACAGCAGAAAGGACTGAGGAAATATAAAGTATGGACTAATTTAGCTGGTTATTATGAGAAGCCAAAAGTCACAACAGACATCTTGGGTTTAATTTGATCTCTGATGAAGATATTTTGGGTATTCTGGATTTCCTAGTTCAAACCCTGGCATGTTACCACTGTGCCAGTTAGACAAGGCATGACAGTAGTGCCAAGTCTGGCCTTGTCTCACTGCTGTCATGCCTGCTGTCATACCTTGCTCAAGGAAGGAGGAGTGACACCTTTTATGAAAAAACTCTGACGGGTCCTCACCAGCCACCCTTCACTCTCCGCATGCTCATTTTCAGACAGACTGGGGAGGGCTCCTTTGTTCCTGAGGCATTTGACCTCATCTACAGTTGGGCTATATTTCAAGTCAGTTTTGGCTTTGCTACAGAAGATCGTGTTGGTCCTGAGTACTGGCTGCGTGTTGCTCTAAGATCAGTAAATTCATTTAGGTATGATGGACTTTGCAAATTATACTGACACTTCTTATCATGACCTATTATTTCAGGAGTTCTCTCTGTTCTTGGTAGTGTTTGTGTTGATCATAACCATCTCTAGAACTGACTATCAATGCCAAGTGATCGGAGTTGCTGCCTCTGGTCTGACATATCTGTAACCTTTCTGCACCCACACATGCATGATTCAGGCTATCTGACACTTAGCTTAGCCTGCAGTGTAAAGAAATAGACCCAGAGGCTGTCAGTGACTCCTCATCACGGAGGAAGCTGAAATACGGAGGTTGCTGATGGTCACACACCTTAAGCTTAAGTAGAGCTTCCAGGAAGATGACTGTGAAGCACGGGCTAAGAGATGTTGAGAACACTAAAATTATTCAGCTACATATTTTCTGCCAAGTGGACAGTTCTGGGAGGAATGCCAAACTGATGCTGGTAGATGAATGTTTCTGAGCCATCTTGTCCTTGACTGCAGGAAAACAGAAGTGTTGTTGAATCAGGATAGTTTTTATAAGGCTACCCTCTCTTTGTTTTGCTTTTCTTCATATGGAGTCATATGAAAAAAAAGATCTTAAGAGTCACTTTCAATGGTGCCTTTCTCATGGAAAATTATGTGTTGGATGAAGCTGTTAGCTCTGCACAGATTGCACCTTATTTATTTGCTCATATTTTTTGTTGCTCATAACATTATCATATGCATCTTCCTGGGTTTTCTGGGTTTCCATTGTTTTGCTGAATGACTGCATACAGCATTTTGAAAATGCTTACTAACCTTACAAACAAAATCATCCTGATTCATATTCTTATATAGTGTGCTCATTTCATGGAAGATCCAGCTTTAGTCTGCCTCAATGTGTACAGCTGTGAAAGTTTTCATCCAAGTCATACCTGAAACACCCTTCTTAAGCATTTGCTCAACAGGATTTTCCACTATATGTTGTCTTGTATTTTGGACATTTGCACCTGTGCCTAAAGGCAGTGGCTATTGAAACATCTGCCATGGTGACTCCTTTATGCAGAACTGGCCTCTGAAATATGGCTTGTTTGAGTCTCACAACTATTTTTCTTTACCTAAAAAATTAAAATTTACTGCCACAGTTGCATTATGATTGTTTAAATTAAAATCTTTGCTCCTGGTAATTTTAACGAGGTCACAATGTTTCTAAATAATGTTGTATCTTTGCTAAGGACTTTTTAGCACCTTAAATCCCTGCTATTATTTTTGTCATCATTGTATTACAGTTTTAAAGCTTTCTTGTCTGTTCAGCACAGTAAATGAGGAGAAATTTTCATTTTTATGTCTGCCATTTTTTCCCCACACTGTAATAGGACAATTTCATTCTATTTTACTTCAGTCATACATTGATTGATGTTTCTGATGCTTTCTTTCTTGCTTTGCTTTTAGTAATTGTAATTGCACCTTCAACGGAACATTTGTTTCACATTAGCTTCTTGTACTCCAGCGGGATTTTTCAGTGATGTAGAAAAACAGTCTAAATGCCGTTAAGATTGTCCAAAATTAATTTTTTTTTAGTAGCTTTTTGAGCATTTTCAAATTGTTGACTCCTGGAAAACTACAACAGGCAAATCAAGTATATGCTAAAATATTAAGAATTTGTATTCTGTATTGCTGTGTGAACAGGTGCTGAACACATGGGAGTCAGCTGGCCTGTAGTAATAAACGTCCCACTTAATCTGCACAATGCTGTATTTAAAGTCATTGATAAGAATTGTCGATTATATGCAACATGAATAGTTCTGAACAGGAATTTCTTTATCTGGGGTTTCCAGATTTATTTGACTATGCTGGCTATGATGCTCTTTCTTTGTTGAAAGAAAAACATTTGCTTAACAGCAGCTTCAGAAATGGAGCCACTGCTGAGGGACAAAGACAAAAATAAGGTACTGTCTTCTGCTGAGACTGGTAATGGCAGCTAAAAAGTCCATGTAGAAATAGGAGGCAGCAAAAAAAACCCAACAACACCTGTATGCAATAGAGCCAAAAAGCCTCATCAGGTTGCTTTTGGAAAAGGCAAGTTTGGAACTGTGGAGACCAGCTTCCTTCTTTTAGACTCCTCCCCTGGTTAGGGCAACAGAGATATGCAGAAGTCTCTGTAAAGCACAGGAAAGATAGCAACACAGAAATACTCGTGTAATCAAAGTAATTAACTATCTTCCTAGTAGAAATATCCAACAAAGCCCCAAACACTAGCTAGCCATGTATTTTAAGGGTCAGTATAGTAATTTTTCCACCCTAAGAATGAGTGCGCACATGATTGTACACAGAATATGTAAGGAAGCGTCTTGATAATAAAAGTGTTGATGTATATGAAAATCTACTATTCATAAACTTCAACTGCAGCTAAAGGCAAAAAGTACACAGCCAAACAAAACCATATATTAATCTACCCTTTTTTATAGGTTTGCTTGTACTCAGACTGAAGGTGGGGTCACCACGACCTGTAACATCATGCATGTCAGGGCTGATACTACATGGGAGTTGTTCAGAGCAACGTGATTCAGTTTTGGTGTTATCTGAGCCCATGTTACCATAACCCTGACTCACAAGAGAGGGAAACTTAATTTGGGCTGGATCCTATTATTCTCCCTGTGAATATATCTTTGTCAGAATATATGCATCTTTTTGACCAAATTCAGTATCTGATTCTCAATGCAGTCCTAGTTTACCTCTTCTTTTTATTTTTAACATGTGCTAAGCTAGAGTGGTGGCTTTCCAAAGCTGCAAAATGAAAACAGCAGCTCCTTTTGATGCTGTTCTGTATGCTGCTTTTTCCTTCTGCTGAAGCATAAACCATCTGACAAGAGCTTTTAGTCCAATCTTCAGGTTCAGTGTTTACCTTCCTGTTTTCTGCGTAGCTACTTTGGCTTTTTGGAGTAAGGCAAGTTTATGTCCTGCTCCTGTATTTTGTTTAGATCCTTGTTTCCTAAAGCTGCCAAAGCACTGAAAATGTGCACAAAAGGGCACATTTCATCAAAGGGCAGCACATGAGCTTAATTATACCTAAAGGAAGAGAAAATGTCCCTTTTTTGTGGCATCTCTGTGTAGCAGTAATTTCTCCAAATGCCTCAGGCATCTTGGAACATCAATTTATTAAACTTGTCTCAACAAAGAATTCAAGGGCACCATTTTCCAAAGGATGTTTTATTTCTGAGTTAGCAACAAGAAACATCAAAAATAAAGGTTCCTGATTTTGTGTATTAAAATAAACTGAGTTTGCAGTCTCTTTGGTAGTGAAAGCTTTCTACTTTCAAAGGGATTTTCCTGTGACCAGGACTGGATAAAGTAGTGATAACATGGATGGGTACAGTGTCGTGGCATTACCTTTTTCCCATCCCTTGATCTCAGAAGTACTTGAGCACTACAGCATTCTCTTGTTCCTTCAAAATCCCTCCTTTAGATATCTACATTAGCTCAGATGAGTAAAGTGAACCAGATAAATCACAGCTATATGCTATTCCATGGTGGGCTTTTTTCAGCTGGAAGCATGAAACACCCTAAAATGTGAGCCTGGGTCTACAAGAAAAAGAATGATCACAGTTCAAATGATTCCTATGGGCTAATTCTCTGTCATGCTTCCAGTACATGTAGGATATTATAAATGTATTTAAGGGAGAGCTTTCAGCCAGCCACTATGAATTAAGAGGGTACTGTAATTACGCTGCTGCTGTGGTGTGTCTAACCAGAGCATCACCAAAGCTTGCTGGCTATGGCCAAGTGAGTGGCAGATGGCATGAGACAACAATGGTGCCATGAAATTCAATAGTTCACTGTGAATAAAAAGTGACAGGCATAAAAGACCTTATTCCACACACGGAAACACATGGAAACATGACAGTTTGTAAATAAAAAGCAAAGAAAAAAGAGGGGTTTTTAAAATCTTTAAATGATTTAGGTGACCATACACATTCACTAGTTCTCACAGGGCTGGTGCAGGGGGCTGGGGAGGAGCAAAGAGTTTTGTAAAATCTTTTGAAAATCCAAAATAACTATATTTTTCATTGTGACAAAGTAGTTGTAAGTAGGACTTTAGAAAATTGCTATTTGTTTACATGAGTCGTCTGGTATAAAGATAATTTTTAGTCCAACTAAGAGAGGAAAAAAACCCCAAACCTTCAAAGTCTGTTCATGCAATGGTATGACATTAGCTAAATAATCCATGTCTTGTCAGTGTATTACCCCAACTTGTTCTTCACTTGTCACAGGTAGTGAAAAAGGTCTTTGTCTTGTGCAAATAAAAAGACATTTGAGTATTTCTAAGTAGAACTTTGAGAGAAATAATATTTGCTTGAGACAAACAACCGTTTTGTGACAGAACTATTTCAAGTGAAAAGAATGTAAAAATCTAAGCAATGTGTCTCTGGTGTATAAATAAATGCCCTGTAATTGTCTGCTAAAAGTGGAGTTAATGGTGTTGAAACAATAGACTCCATTGAAAAATGAAATCCTGTAAAGTGATAAATGTGTAAGGTCAGCTGAACTATTTGAAGGTAAATCATTTTTCTTTCCTTAGCTACTGGCATCTTTAATCTGAGAAAGAAGATGTCCAGAAATTAACTCTGTGTGCTCCACAGAGGTAGGAAAACATCTATAACAGCTATAGCATCGCACCTGCCACTTCACTTAGCTGGAACCCCTCCAGTACACTGCCTCTTGACTGGATTAGACAATTCCTAGCACAAAAATGTCCAAACTCTGTTCAGACATGCTCAGCTCCCACTAAGACAGATTCACGCAGATGGCTGGCAAGACTGATGGGACTGATGCATTTCTGACCAGTTTGCGGCCAAGGGGCTAATACTTCACATTCCTTCTAAGAGGCTGGGGTCCTTTAAAAAGGTAATGGGCAAATCCCTCTTCTATACACAAAGAAATGCCAGATCAGTGGGCCCAAATCCCTGCTGGAGCTTCACATCTGTAGAGGAGAGCACTGACCAGTAGGTAGTTACAGTTCAGGGGTGCTTTGACTACTCATATAGCTCATACCAACTGCTGTAACTGACAAGACTGGCTAACAGTCACCAGTCGGCTACACACACCAGGTAATGCCACCAGGAGTGGAGCACAGATTTTGCACTGCAAAACTAGCATTGCATCTTATTTTGTGTCAGCTTACATGGTCATATAGTGTACTCATACCATATTTTCTTCCATTTCTCAGTTTCCATTCCTCCTTCCAGCCATTTGCAATTCTGATCTGTCCCAGCTCTCTCCAACTTTAAATTACATATATAAAATACTATATATATATAGCACTGTATGTACTGATACGTACATATCTATATAGCACCGTTGCTGTCCCAGGCAGCAGAGGTATCCTATTGTAAAGAATTCTCCACCCAAGCATGTTAAGTCAGTAGTGACACAAAAAGTATCCTTGCTGCATGTATAGAACACTCCACTTGTGATGGGAACATCAGCCTCTGCACCAACAACTGGGTGCAAGCACCAAGGGCTTCATTTGAAAAGGTTTTGGCTCTGTCTCTGTGCTAGTATCCTCTTTTATTTTGAATGCATGAGAATTCTTCCATTAGAGCTTACTTTGTGAAGTTATTTTGGGAATAACTTCACAAGCAACTGAACAAAAATAAAGACATAGCACAAGAATAAAGACAGAGATAGTGAAGGAATAAAGAAAAAGGTGTTAACACCAAGTATGTAAGAACTTACACGCACAAAAAAGAACTGCTAGAAAGAAAAACACTGTGTTCTGATAATTCAGATATTTGATATCTTAATTCTTACGCAACTCATTTTCTTTACATCCCTGGTGTTTCCGTTAGAAATATGATTCTCCACCCCTGCCTCCTGTTCAGCTGGTATTTTGGTCATGACAGTTTTTCATCTTTAAGAACAAAGGCATTTTTGTACTTGTTAAGATCAGAGGTTTGTGCAACCCCATGACTTCCCTCTAACAATGACAACCCAACTGACTGCAAAAAAAGTACAAGCAATTATACAGGCGAAAAAAGAATTTTCTTTGTCACCCTTAGCAGCTGTCAGCTGCAAAAGAAAAACCTGAAGGGACACTCCCTATTTAAAATTATTTCTGTTATTATCATCATAAGATGCTCAGGCCTATTTTAACATGTACAGGTCTATTCTTTTGTGATATCCTCTTAACTCTTGACAGCAATGTTGTATTGTGGTAAGGGGTTTCATAGATTACTCTATTTTAAGTATTCACATTTCCTGATATTCAAGTTCAGTGTATGTTCTTATGTTTGGAATAAAAGACTATGTAAGTTTACATTCTATGTATTTTTTCTTTTTTAAGAATATTTATTGCTTCTCATTCATCTCTACATTAAGCCCCATGTATATGGTCTCTCCTTGTATAAAAGTCTCAACAGAATTTCTGATTTGTTTTATCATCTATTTTTGAAATAAATTTATTTGCATTGTATTGAGATGGATAGAATAAAACTAACCACAATAGAAAGAACACCTCTGATTTAAATAATGCTTGTATAATTTCAGTGTTATTTTCAATGTTGCTTATAGGCCTTTCTTGATAATTATAACTTTATGCAGACACTTCCAAAGTGTAGAAGGATTTGCCTTAGGGACCATTAGCATCTTTGACCCTTTGCTGGGAAATATTTGAAAAGAATACCTTAGGCAAAGAAAGTCTTCCTAACAAGTTCTTGAGAAGTATCTCTTTGTTTTGCCTAAGAGTGAGTGCATCTTATATTAGCAGCTCCACCATTTATTTCAAAACTGTCTGAATGTACCATTTAACCCTGAGGACTTGTCCTTAACTGTATCCTGCTGTTTCAACACCTCTCCCTCCAATTCCTCAATCTTTGTCTTTACTACCAGAAGGTAGAACAGAAATACTGTTGGGCTATTCTGACATTGTCACTGTTTCTACCCTCCTTCACACCAAAACTTTATCTACCCATATTCTCATATTTTTAACAAAGAACATTTCCATAATCTTTTTTTTTTTTTGAGTATGTAACACAAAGAAAGATCTTCCTAAAATTCAAAGCTAGCTAAAATAGTTGAAATACTTCATTTTCTTCACACAAATGCTGAAAGCTGAAGGTGATATATCTACAGGTGAGCACGTAAAAGCACATCATTTCTGTATCTTTATAAGGAAAACTGCTGTAACATCATTTCTTATACTAACAAACTTAACTATGTATTTACTCAAAGTATTTAATAGTCGTGCTTTGACACAGAGAGAAGAAAACCCCATTACCTCTATGTACTGCTGATTTGGGGTTGTCTATTATTAATTCAAACAGTTGCCTTGGGAAAAATTATCCTTACTTATGAATATTAACAAGAACATTCCATTTGCACTGTTATGCTTCTCCACAGCTTGAGACATTCCCTGTCCTTCCCTTGCTCGCTCTCGTTGCTCTGCAGATGAGGTGCAGACCCAAAGGAGGACAGGGATGGGTGGCAGGAGACAACAACTCTCATCGTGCAGAAAGGGAAAAAGAGGGGCTGGCCGCTGCTTCTTTTGCTCCCTGCCTTTGACCTACCCCCTTTCCCCAGTTAACTGCCCTTTTGCTCTCCCTCCACATTCTCCAGCAGCAAGGGTACACCCCAGGGTCTTCTCCACATGGTGCGGCTCCATTCACAAACAGCTGACAAAGGCTGTGCCTGGCATGTGCCTGCCAGAGACCCTGCACACCACCGGTACGCACATCACTACCAAAGATCAGTGTTGAGCACCCTCATGGGCAGAAGCAGCTATTCCTAGTAAAGCTGAATAAATGAAACTATAAATAAATTAATAAATAAATGATTGAGAAGCTGAATAAATAAAACAGCACTTCATGTTTTTTATTTAAACTAAGCCATTCTATTTACAAAGAACAGCATTTTAAGAAAAGCAAAAGTCACTGGTGTTTGTGAGCTTGCAAGCCAAGAACTGCATGTCTGTCATCATTTGAAAACACAACACTGACTGATCTCTGACTTGATCATAGCACTAAACAAGATTAGTCACTTTGGCATCTCAGGTTTCATTGCACTGAAATGGGAATAAGTGTTGTTTGCACGAAGAATGGCATTTATCATATTATTCATGCCTGTGGTGGCCTCTCAGAGTGTATGTGGTTGGCCACATCATGCCAAACAATGTTTGACTTGAAACTAAATTTTCAGGAGTGCTTTAATGGTATTATTATCAGTTAATTCTTCTTTTGGTCTCAGGGTATTAACTGAATGAGATAGCAACCCAGCTCAAACATCATGATATCCCTGGCTTCAAGAAAAGCACAATTTTGGGTTTATTCTCATGCAGCCCATTGATTTAACAGTTAGCCCCTCACCCACCCTATGGACTCCCTATCACCTGCATTTCAGCCAGGGCATGTTCACCAAGGGGTATAGCAAGAGCAGGACTTGCACAACCACAATAGAGGCCTGATTCATTTGATGGCGAATTTGGGATCCCGTTGCCAACTGGAGCGTGTGCTTTTCATGGCTCCCCCAGGTCTGAACTGCTGCCCAGGCCCAAAGGCAGCCCAGGCGGTGGCCAGCTTGCACTTCTGGCTCACTCCCCCATCCCCAGTTGCCAGCTGGGCTACCCCTTGATACCTTGGGTCTTGGCTCCCTTCTGCCTCCTGGTGCACCAGCAGAGCTGGGGGACCAAAGGAGTTGAGGAGACAAAAGAAAATGTCAGGGAGCTATCTGCAAATCTGGCAAATCTCATGGCAAAAGTGCTTGGTTAGGTGGCATCACAGAAACTGTACTGGATATGGAAGCTGTGGGATCATGAAGTCCGCAGGCTGCATATGAGAGAGATCACCCCTCACATGTATCTTTATGACATGTCAGATTACCTAAACATATTGGCAGAAAACAGTACATTTGCTTAAATTTGTTAATTTTCTCAAAGTTTCCTATAGTCTGATGAGCTGGAGGTTTATTTTTTGTTAACCACCCAGAAAGCTGTCAAACCTTCCCAGACAGACCTCCTGCCGCACACCTGGGACTTGGTTGGGCAGTGATCCCCCCAGACAGGTGGACATGGCAGCGTTAGCACCAACTGCTGAATTCAAAACCAAGGATTATTAGCACTGCATCTTGTTTGTGCTCTCTCTCTTAGGGAAGTGGGTGCTCTATGTTACTTGAATTTCATTTTCAATTTTAAAGAGCACCTGAAGGAAAAATGTTAGTATGATAAAGGAGAGTTTACTTTTGTTTGCTCAAATGTGAACCTGCAGCCAGAACGGTTCCTCTGTGGTTAGAATCACAGAATACTTTGGGGTGGAAGGGACCTTCAAAGGTCATCTAGTCCAAATCCCCTGCAATGAGCAGGGACATCTTCAACTGCATCAGGTTGCCCAGGCCACATCCAGCCTGGCCTTGAATGTCCCCAGGGGTGGCACATCTGCCACCTCTCCAGGCAACTTGCTCCAGTATTTTACCACCCTTATTGTAAAACATTTCTTCCTCACATCCAGCCTAAATCTCCCCTCTTTTAGTTTAAAACCATTACCCCTTGGTCCTGTTGCAACAGGACCTGAGAAAAAGTTTGTCTTCATCTTTCTTATAGACCCTTTTTAAGTACTGAAAGGCCACAATAAGGTCCTCATGGAGTCTTCTCCAGGCTGAACAACCCCAACTCTCTCAGCCTTTCCTCATAGAAGAGGTACTCCATCCAACTATTCTACGATTTTACAATTCTAACTAAAGAGCTCAACCGCTTGTGTTGGATGATGCTTGTGGTACCCCTTGAAGAGATTCAATCTTACTCAGACATGCAGAGAAAAGAACTGCATTAAGAGAAAACAGGATAAATGATGCCACCTTCCATGCTGTTTCCATAGCTAAAATATTTATTGATGCACCAGGACTGATTATTTAGGGTTGGTATTATAGCTTTTGAGTTTGGCCCCCTAATACAAATCACTGATTTGAACTATTATTGATCCAGAAGGTTTCCTGGTGCTGCTGCTCTACTTCAAATCCCATGTTTATTTTGATTCCATACAATGTTTTCTTTCATTTATTCACAACTTTTAGACTAGCTGGAAAGCTTCCTACTACATTTACACAAGTAGTTATGCTTCACTGAAATTTCCGTAAAGGGATAATTTTTCTGCCATTCCTAGATCCAAACAGCAACAAAACAACAGACAAAACAGAAAAAACAAGCTAAGGCTGGGTATTTTAACTCTCAGAAAGGATAGAGCTAAAAGTTCTGACAACATCTGTTTCAAGATCATTGAATTGTTTCAATTCAAATAGAATGCAATTTATATGAAAAGAAAGAAACAAAGGGTGAAAATGGGGGATTTAGAAATACTGAAACAAACCATTGCCATTTACTGAAACAGTTTAACTCTTGACAGCCTGTGATCATGTGTCAGGATTTTGATGTTTCAGCTATGGAAAAATATACAATAGAAATGGAAAATTCATACGGAGGGAATATCAACTTTCTGTCCAGCCCTGCATATAATTTATCCAACCAACACACAGCCTGAAGGACTTGATAAATGTTAGGAAAAAAGTCTCCTCATCATTTCAAATTTTATCTTTTTTTGGTAATACAAATCTATTGCAGTATTTTGTCCACAACAATTTGGGAGGCAGCGCTTTTTTCTTCTTTTTGCTTGTCACTGTGCAGGAAGCACTTGTTTAGGTAACACAAAACCAAACCAATCTGCTTTCCCTTGATGGGGCAATTTTTATCACTATCCATCCAATGGCAAAAGATTATCCACAGCTGAATTCTATCTTACCTGAAATTGGCTCCTCGCTGCTTTTCCCCTACAAATCAATTTCTACCTATTACAGGCAAATATTTTAACAGCTGTGTGGCCAAAACTCTATTCCCACTTATTGCTGTGAGCATCCTTTACCTCAGAGAAGTTATTTTCAGGTTTGCAGCCATGCAAATGAAAAATAACTCCTTTTCTTTCAGTGTTACCAGTTCCTACACACATCTTTAAACACCTAATGCATAGACTGTAACATTACAGCATTATATGAAACTGCTTTAGAATGTCTGAATATTTTTACTTAATATAGTCGTGGTGAGTGTTCTTTACACTTGTCATCTGTAATTCTTCCTGTTCTTAATCTACACAGTTTAAAAGGTGTGAAGGTGGTGGTGGCATTTTCTACAAGCAAGCAGAAAAGAAAAAAAAAAAAAAAAGAAAAAAAGATGTTATTAAAAGAATGTCATTGTCACAGTTCATATGCCTTGAAGGACTTTTGAGGCTTCATTCTTGGCAAAGCACAAACTTTAAACTTGCTGTCAGATAAAAATCTATAATATCTGTTGAATTCATATAACTGTGAGTAGAATGCAGACCTATTTATGTCTAAATTATGTCTCTCTTCAGGTAATGAAACTGTGCATCCTCGCGTGTATCTGTCATGTACTTTGCTACATAGGACAATCACACTGTGACAGCTTGAATGAAGGAGGACTCAGAAAATAGACAGCCAGTTTAAAATTCTTATTGAAACAATTTATTTTTGGAAGCTAGTGGCATGCTCATTGCAGAAACAATAAAATCCTTTCCCTGAGGAAGCTGGCACTTACCAGTAGTCTTAAAGAAAGCTTATGTTCATTGACTCATGTTTCTGGCAAGGACCATGGAAGGGGATTGAGTCCACCCTGTGCTTGAGGACCATTCCACCTGTGCCAGCTATGAGCAGTGGTCCCCAGCTCTTTTTAAAGAGTCTGAAGCTAGAGGCTCCAGAACCACCCATATGATCTTCTTCCCTGAACTTATGTTTATTTTCTAATCTCCCTTGCTGTGTTTTAAACCTGTTCTCTCTTGACCTGTGGAACTGGAGAACAAATTCATCCTTTTCCCTTTACAGCAATCTTTCATATATTGGATATACACTCATATCTGTATTGTATAGCTACGTATGTTATTTTCCCTTCTTCCACTTTTCCCCCTTCAACATAAATACCTTTTGGGTTTGGGATTAGTTGTTTTTTTTGTTTGTTTTGTTGTGGTTTTTTTTGTTTGTTGTGGTTTTTTTGTTCGTTGGGTTTTTTTTTTGGATTTTTTTTTTTTAGAATTTCCTTATAGGGCATATTTTATAGCTGTCCTATCATTTAGGTTGTTCTTTCTTACACTTTTAGTGAGCTACATATTTACTGAAGCCAGACCACAGCTACTGAGCTTATCTAAAGCCATGTAAATGAGGCTGTTTCACAAAGTGAAGTGTGCTTCTTTTTGTATTGTTTTATGTGATTTGACTTTCTCACTGCAGGTCTCTGACACTGTCCCTTTCGTACAGATTGTGATTCAAAGAACTACAGGTCTTTTTCTTTTTTTACTTTTTCACATAATTGAAGTTTTTTTCCCTGCAGAACACCTGATAATTCCCCCTTTCCATTTGTATAGCTGATCATATCTGCTGTATCTGTTGAATAGTACCCTCCTTTTCCCAGACCCAATCTCTAGTGTGTGAAAATCCTTCTAAATCGTACATTTGTTCTCCAGCATGCTAAAGCCCCTCAATTTGGTATGATCTACAGTTATGTAAACATGTTTTCTGTACCATTCCCAAGTTCATTAACATCCTTCTGACAATGAGCTGCTTGCATCAGCTCCCTAAATACCTTCATCCTCATTCTCTTGTTTACTTAAATAATATCACATGAAACCATGTCAAAAATCTAACTAAAGTGACATCCAACATGACATCCAATGTTTCTCCTCCACTGACAATTCCTCCTACTTTGTTGTAAGAGGGATGAGATTTGTTTGACATCTGTTGTTCTTGACAAAACTGTGTTGGCTGTTGCTCATTGTGTTTTAACTGCTTAAAAGTATCCTGTTTACTTGCTCCAGTATCTTTTCTGGGCAGTGAAAATAAATAGATGAGTAAATAACTTTCTATTTCTTTCTTTCTTTACAACAACACTGTTTGTTTCTCTGTCCTGTAATATCCTTCCACTGTAAATTCTCAAAGATGAACACTAGTAACTGAGATTTCATCAGCCAGTCCTTTAAGTCCAGCTGGTGGAAAAGTAGCAAATTTTGTTTGAATAATTTATCATTTAATATTCTTTTTTTCTGAAGAATAGTCATCTGAAATCCATCTGTTTTCCCAAGCATCAGTAACGCATGATTATTATTGTTATATCAATACAAGATGCAAAAACATTAAGAGGCTTTGCTTTCTCAGTGTTGCCTGTCAAAAACTTTCCAGTTCTCCTTGATACTGAAGCCTTGAGCCTTTTCCATTTCTGGTAATGTACGTGAAATGACTTCATGTTACTTATGATGTCCCTTGCTAGTTACATCTCATTTTCTGCCACCTTTTCTGATTTCATCCCTGCGCGATCGAGATACACTTCTGTAGCTCTACAAAGTAACATGACCCAGCTTCTCCTTTCTGGCTACTTCATTCCCATCTGAGCTTCAGGAAGAGCTTGTGATAGTCAGGCTGATCTTTCACTGAGCCCCTTACCTCTTCTGCCTGGATAGCTCACTTACATTCTTAATGTTATTTGTTTGGGGAACTGCCAGTTCTCTTAAACATCTTTTTCCTCTGCATCAACCTCCCATAACATTATATTGACTGGTTGTACAATGTCATTGCAGTCTACCTCCATGAAATATTTCAGTTTTGTTTTGGTATTGTTGGTTCTTTCTAAAATTATGGAATCACCCTATAAAAAAACCTGTGAAGCCAGAGTATATGTACATGTACTGTGTACACGCTTGTATATATAGAGATATACATATACATGCACACACTTCTCTCTCCCTCTTTGTAAAAAAACCACTGAGAACTTAAAAATTGCCTGGCTTTTCTGACCCAAATGATTCAGTTTAATACCTATAATAGAAAATGAAAGATGATGGGTGTGTCACGGGAAAACAAGTTCATCATTCTGATGGAGAATGGAAGCAGGCAGGACTACTTACTCCTTTTCTAATAATCCTGTAAGGAATTTTTTTTCTTTACATCAGCTATAGCTCACAGGTGGAGAACATGTGAAGATGGAATGGACCCATCTGGCTCTTGGATTAGAGATGTACCTGTGATCCTGTAGGCATTTATTCTTACATCTATTGTTTATTCTCTGTTTCACTGCACCAGTGGCTTAAGAAATAGGATTAATGTTGGACTTGCTTCCTGATTTCAGCCTCCCAGGAAAATTCTGAGCAGGTAGAGAACTGTGCCAATTCACATCATCCCGCTGGCTCACAGGGAACAAGTTCCTCAGATGTTGTATCAGTCACTGACAAAGGATATCTTTAAAATATTTTTTTGTTTCTGTCTCCCACAAGGACTTATTCTGTGATGCTTGGCACATTTCTGCATCCATAATGAGCATACTCTCTCGTTTTCCTGCAAAAGTTCAGTATGACAGAAAGGGGAAAATATTTCAAATTAAGCAGCATCCATCTGCATTGGTTATGAGCATACCGTACTTTGCTATAAAGATTTTCTGTAAGCATGCTTCAGTATTTGTCTTTCTCTTGTATATTTTTAATCACCCAAATTAGCATATTTTTATTTCTCCATGTTATCTAAATACTAAATCATTTATGGCAAGGACTAGTTTTCTTTGTTTCTGAAGAAAACCATTTACTGCTTATGAGAGTGCATAAAATAAATTGGTAGTAGTAACTTGCAATATGTGCAGGATACAAAAGTTGGGTGTATGAATTTCACTTTCACATAGAAGAGTTTGAGGGGGTTTCAAGCATGTATTTGGATTTCCTTTTTTTTTTAAAATTTTTTTTTCATCGAAAACCATCCTAGAATCCCTCTCATGACCTTAGCAGTTTTGATCTTAAGATTTCACTTTCCAGTGATGTAAATAGTGAAGATGAAACTTGGGCATGGAATGCCCCAAAGTTGAGAGTATTTAAGAGGCTGCTTCTCAGCAGATATCCCTATGGATATCTCTGCGGATATATATGCCTCTTAGCACCCACTGCTTATAACACAGGAACGTACCCCCCTAAAATTTCAAGGACGTACTTTTCAACAGTTATGCAGTTATTTTTAAGCACGGATCTCGGTAAAATAACGGTGTATGAGATCTCAAGAAGACGTGCACAACTCTGTAATCCCCGTGCACGTCCAACGCGGAGCCGGTGCATGCACCGCACGACGGTGACCACCGGCAGGCCAGGTGTGCCCTCAGCGCACCGCTGCGCTTCCCTCGAGTTTCTCTGCTGAAAGCCTTGCCTTTAGTTCCTCACATATTTTCCAGACGTTAACCGCTCACACGGAGGTCTCCGATAGAAACACCTGCCATAGTGGCACCTTCCCCCCCTCACAAAGCGCTCCCTGCGACAGGAAGCGAAGGGGAGCGCGGCGCCCCCTGCCCCGCCGCAAGATGGCTCCGGGGGAGCGGGGTGCCAGGCTCCCCCCAGCTCCACGAGGGTCCGGTATCGGGTCTGAACGTGGGACGACTGCAGACGCGAATGGCCGCTGAGCCGCCGGACGCACTGCGCTCGGCCCTGCCTCACGGCCCCCCGGACGGGGCGGCTACACTCGTACAGTGCCGGCTCAAGCAAGGCCGCCCCCCGCAGGTAGGGGCGAGAGTGCAAGCATGCCGGCAGCCCCGACCCCCGCGAAGCGCGCTGCTCCCGGCGTAGGCTGCACAACCCCAGCCGCCCTCCGCTCCGCGGCCGCCTTCCTCCGCTGCGGGCGGAAGGTGGTCTGCAGGAGGGAGGCCCGCGCCCCCGGTGCAGCTGCCGGGCATGCGCGGTGCCCCCGGAACATGGCGGCGGCGTGAGGCGGGCGACGGCAGGAGCTGCTTGACAGGCGCGTGAGCCTGAACGGACCCGCTTCCCGCCCGCTCGGTGAGTGGCGGCGGCCCTCCTGCAGTGGCGGGCGGCAAGAGAGAGGGAGGCAGAGAGGAGCGGGAGAGTAAAGGGAGTTGAGGCGGGGGTCGTGTTCCTTCCCTGGGCGCCCACCGTGACCTCCGCCCGCCGAAGCCGCGCCGGGCGCCGTGGGGAAAGGAAAATAGCGGCCCAGTTCCCTCGTTCCTGTGCCCCGCATTCCTCTCTGTGGTGCCTCCCCTTGCCACCCCTCGCCAGCCCCGCCTCGGTGAAGGCGGCAGCGGGTCAGGCCAGGGCTGCCCCATGCTTAGACATTGCATCCCGGCCTCCCGGAGCTGCCCGCTCCCCTCCTGGGCGGGCTGAGCGCCCGGCGCGGCGGTGAAAAACCGCTGATGGCTGGGTCAGGGGCGCAGCTGCAAGAGCGGACAGCGGGATCCGCTCCCTGGGCGAGAGGAGCGGGGCGGCTCTCCTTCCCTGCACCAACAGAGCTCCTTTTCGGAGGGACTTTGTGTCTGTGTGTACGGGGTGGTCGCGGCTGCCAGGCAGCAGGAGCCCCGACGGGTGAGTGCAGCGCGGGAGATCCCGGGCAGCGTCAGTGCCTGCCGCCCGCCGGAGCGGCGGGGCCGGCGGCGTTTGACAGCAGCGCCAGGAGGACACGCCTCTCCTGGCCGAAGCGGACCCCATCCCATCTCGGCGGCGGCGGCTCCGCGCCCTCTTGGCTGGGGCTGCTCCTGCCCCGCTCCTCCCCGGCCAGCGCCGAGGGTGGCGCGGTCCTGGGGAACGGTCGTTAACGCATAAAAGTGGATGCGCGTTAGGACTTACGTGACTGGGAGCGAGCACTTGTGTTGGGTAGGGGCCGGAGACTGCGCGGCCGAAGGGGGCCAGTCAGTGGCAGTGGCGGGGGGGGGGGGGCACTGGTTGGCTGACAGCGTGCGGCGGCACCGCTCCTGGTTCTTGAACAGTTGAACGGTGTGTGTGGCATGCGTTGATTGCTGAATTAAAGTGGGTGTCTTGCATGGGGATCGTTGTTTTCCATTAATGTGGGATGGCCCAGAGAAAGTTGTTACAGTACGAAAAGTTCTGTTGTGACTGTATTGTGCATCAGCGTTGTCTGTAGCGGCTGGGACAAACTGTGAAGGAGATTGCAGTGCTTTAGTAGTTAAATTAATATTTAATAATATTCAAGTTAAATTTTGTGCTCAGTTATTCTTTAGGAGAGATGCTTTAAGCGTTTTTAAACATCTTTAACTAGTTGCTTACTGCAGTTAAAGCTGAAGCCTTTAACCGAAACAGTTACTTTTGATTTTCACCTGATTAATTAGGCTGTAGGAGATGGCTAGAAATAATTTTAAAGCCTTAAAAGTTTAATGAAGAGGTGAAATACTGTTATATTAGTGAGTTCTAATAGTATAAATCTTACATGTGCCTCATATATATTCTAACTAATGTAGCCTGGCTTAGAGAGTAGAACAAAAAGCATAGACAGTAGATACGACAGTAGCTTTTCAGAGCGTGAGTGAGCCTTGTTTACTCCCATTACTGTTGCAGTCAATCCATAATGGAGTGGATGTATGGGGAGAAATCAAGTCCTCAGTAGCTATCCCTTGGTACTAAATAGCATCACTAACAGGAAATAACATTTGTCATTGACAATCTATTGTATTTTCTAAATATAGAACGAATTACAGGTAGAGACCAGGACACTGCTTCCAGGAGCCTACACAGGGGAGGTTGTTAACCAACTTCTTGACCTCCGCATCTGCAGGGCATTTAGAGTTCTCTTCATTCCCATTTGAAAGAAATAGCCTTAGGCACCCAGCCTCAGTGCTGATTGCTTCTTCCAGAGATTAAAATCTTAATGAAAAGACAATAACCTTTGTGTTCTTCAAAGTGTAAGACATGAAATATAAATAGCCCAGAAGTCCGAGAGTTTTCTAGCCTGTGGAAAGAGCTAGAAAATCTGTTAAAAGTTGTTGAGGCTTAATAGAGCAATTTGTAAATATAAAACAATGGAAATGTTAAATAGAAAATTATTTGTACTTGAATGTTACAGGTGTTTTCATTACATGTGGTAGCCCTGGTATTTTTGCAAATACTTCTGATTTGCCGTTTGGCTCAATGTAATTTGAAGTTAATAATGTGTTAATATTCTGATATGATTTGCTATATGATTCTATTTTTTTTTCACTGTGATTTGTGTTTTGGTGTATTGAAGTGGTTTTTCCAGTACAATTTGTACAGCTTCTGTGGAGACTCCTTTTAAGGTCCAAGTGTCCTATAATTTGGTGATAACATGATGTAGTTGTAGGAAGCTTTAATATTAGTTATATGCGGTTAAGACTGTTCTGGCATTGTAGCAAAGTGATAATGGTGAGGTGCACGTGTGAACAGTTTTACTTTCCATCTCTAAGTGGAGAGATGATTCATTTGCTTGAGGTAAAGCCTATAAGAAGTGAAACAGTGAAGTCCTTAAGGGAATTGTTTATTTTAAGAGTATATTTCTGTGTGAATACCATTGTACCTTCTTTCACTTGCTAGCTGACTTGGCCTGCACAGGCAATGAGCCCTGAGGGTGTGTGCCCAGCTCCTAGGACTTCTCATCCCTGCAGCAGCGCTGCCTGTTGCTCCTGGAAGCAGTGAGAGAGGATTTGGTGAGCGGTCGGCTCAGACCGCGTGTGGTTGTGTGTGTAAACTCTGCACATTGCCCAAAATTTGTATCGCATGTCTGATTTCTTTGAGCATATCTACCTATTGTCTTTTGGGATGGGCAGGGGGAGCTTGCAGGAGTGGATGGCTGGCTTCAAGTAGCTTATCCAACACTGAGCGGACTCCCCTTTTATCTGTAGCAGGTATATAGACAAAGAGTAACCAATGCATAAATGGTGGTGATGACCCTAAGAGGCACTCGTATTCCTTCCTTGTAGTGTTTTCGCTTGGTCAGCAACGATATAGGAGAGTCAGAGCTGCATGACAGCCTTTCAGAAGGTAGCAACTGTCTTTACAAGCTGCCTTATCTCTTTTATTCAGGCTTGCTCTGGTAATTTATCTTGTATGCAGTAGGCATTGGGCACAGGTACATACAACTGGACCATTTGTGGCAGAGGGGGTGTACTGTTTCCTGCTCTTAGCAACTCTCCTCCCAAGATCCCTGTCACAAAAAGTAATGAGTTTAGTTTCTGTTCCCTTGGAATAGTACCAAACCCCCAGTGTTTTCTTATATTAGACCTAATGAAATTGAAGAAGTATACACTTCTTTGCGATGGCAAGTTATGTGTCTCTTTTAGCAGTGTAGGTTCAAGACTCATTCGTAGTTCTGGACTTCAATAAAGGTGCCTGCTTTTGAGTAGTGATTGATCATGTTGCCTCAAATTGCTCCAGTACTAAGTGTGTGCTTATTGTGGGTTTTCCATGTGCTTTCTTCGTGCCTTTCTGAATTACTTAGTCTAATATCAAAGCCTTTCTGAAATACTGAAACCTTTAACAGAATGTTAATGCTCTTCCATTTGTTTCAGCAGGGAGGTAACCCTTCTGCTCCCCAGGGAAGCTGCTGTCTAGATAGCTTATGTCCAAAATGATCCTAAAGTACTTTTTCTTTTATTGATTTGTTAGCATAATGCTCTATGCAGCTTAAGTATGAATGGTGGTTTGGTATTTCTTTACCCTTAAACGATATATTTTCTGCACAGCTCCCCATTTGTATGTTG